>NC_037342.1:52793700-55649950 GCF_002263795.3 Bos taurus | reverse complement strand
CACACTTTCCCTGGCGCCTGCTCTGCCCCAGCCCTGGGTTGGGCCCTGGGGACACTGATGAGTCAGTCTCCTGAAGCCCCTGCCGGGCGGCAGCAGCCTCACTGCCTGTGCACGCTACCTAGCCAGGGCCTGTGGGCTGGTCTGCAGGACCTCAGTCTGGGCCCTGGCCGGCTGTGGTCGCTGCTAAATGAGTCTGTGGCCTGGACACACAGCCAGGACCTCACCTCCGATGCCCAGGTTCTTCATACCCTCAGAAAGGCTTTCTTCATGGACAGTCCACACTCATTTCAGACCTTGCAAAGGCTCCCCACTGATTTGTGAATAACAGCAGAGCTCTTTGCCAGCCCCTCTTAGCCCTGTGAGGCCTGCCTTCTTCCTCCTTGCCTCTCAACAGGCCTTCCTCATTCCATCTTAATATTGAATACCCCAGGCCATGGCTGCATCTGAAGCTTCCCTTTCTATCAAAGATGCCCACAGCTTCCTGGAACTTCCCAGCCTGGCTTTTCTGCTCCAGTTCTTCCAGGCAGACCCAAGGTGGGTCTGGGCCTCCCCCAGCACCCCAGCTCCTGCACTCACTCCCTGATTGCCTGACCCCTGCACCCACCTGTGTCTCCCCCTGAGGAAGGGCAGTGGCCATGTCAGCACAGCGCCAAGTACAGAAGTGTTAAATGGGATTTGGTCTCTTTCTCTCAAAGCTGAAACCAAAGAAAACTGTGACCACAGCTCCAAGCCTGGTGTGAGTCACCAGCTCGTTTGTCCTCTCAATGAGCACACATGCCTCTCAGCCATGAAACTTCTGAGGGGGATTCTCTGGCCCTCTGCTGGAGCTGGGGTCCTTGGAGACGACCTCACTAGCCAGAGAGTTGGCAAGGCAGGAGGGGCCCCATATGTTTGGAGCTGATTTTCCAACCAAAAGAGCTCTTGGCTCAAGAGGCCTCAGCATGGAGCGAGTGGGTCCAGGAATGTCTTAGGAAGGTCAGAAAATGGAGGTACAGCCAGTGGCAGGTGACCTGTGGATCATCTCCCCAGAGCCTTCAAAGAGGAAAGAGGGAGGGGTGTATGTGTGTTTGGGCCAGGGGCAGGGGGCAGGTGAGGAGGGAGGTGGCCAGTGGGGGGGTGGTGTTAACCTTTGTACCTGCAGAGCCAGGCGATGGGATTAGATTCGTCAAGGCTGAAGGCCCCTCCCCCAGACAGATCTGGGCTGCTGACTGGGTTCTCTGAGTTGACGGTGTGATGGAAATATTTAGGCCCCACTAGTGACTCTGAGTCTACTCTGGGGAAGACTCAAGACTTCACAGATGCGGGATGTGATTGATGCCATGCACTTAACAACAGCAGCTGGAGAAGCAGGGAGTCTCAGCGATTCTTGGCCCTCAGAACACAAGGGAAGAGGCAAGGAGAGAGGGAAGAAGGGAGAGGGCTGCGTCCTTCACCCTCATTTGTCCTGTTCCTTCAGCACATGGGCCGTGGGGGACCTGGAGGAGACACCCAGGGCTATAAGCTGATTCCTAAGGTGCTCTCTCCAGCGAGGGTGCTGGGGCTCCAGAGAGGAGACGAGGAGCAGGGAGGGGCTGGAGGGGAGGGGAAGACATCGCGGAGGCGGAGGCGGAGGTGAGACAGAGGCGGGGCTGGGGAGAATGAAAACCCAGCCTGTTGGTGGTTTCTTCTTTTTTTAAGAGCCACAAGCTGAGATCAAAGGTGATATTTTTACAGCAACTGAAATAGAAAACCCCTGGGCGCACAGTGGGAGGTGAGCGGCCGGAACACAGGCCCTTTTATACAACCTGTGGCCACAGCAAGCACGCTGCCCTCTGCCTTGGGGCCATGGGACTTGGGGGACAGTGTGGCCCCAATCTTTCCAACTCAGGTTTGAGAAAAAAGTAAAAGAGATGGGCTGCAGCCCTTGGTGTTGGGAGCAAAGACGGACAGCAGTAAGGGTCACAGTGAGCAGTTCCCAGAGCCCATCACCTTCAGAGACCATGCTTGCCACTCTTGCCTGGGTGTCGGAGTTGTTCCAGGCCTTCTTTCATCCTCACAGACATCAGTGAGGAAGGATTATAGATACCCCTGTTTTACAGGGGAGGAAACCGAGGCTGCAGGGGAACATGGTCAAGTCCCATAGAGAGGTGGGAGCAAATTCAGGACCAGAATCCTGGGGCTCCTGGTCCAACACCCCTTCCACTCCCTGTAATCATCACTCACTCACTCACATGCCAAGTTATTTATTTGTTGTTGTTCAGTTGCTAAGTTGTGTCTGACTGTTTGTGACCCCATGCAGCACACCCGGCCTCCCTGTCCCTCACTGTCTCCTGGAGTTTGCCCAAAATCATGTCCATTGAATCAGTCATGCTATCCAACTATCTCATCCTCTGCCACCCTCTACTCCTTTTGCCTTCAAACTTTCCCAGCATCAGGGTCTTTCCCAATGAGTTGGCTCTTCGCATCAGGTGCCAAAAGTATTGGAGTTTCAGCTTCAGCATCAGTCCTTCCAATGAATATTCAGGGTTGATTTTCTTTAGGATCGACTAGTTTGACCTCCTTGCTGTCCAAGTGTCTTCTCCAGCACCGCAATTCAAAAGCACCAATTCTTCAGAGCTCAGCCTTCCTTATGGTCCAACTTTCATATCCATACGTGACTACTGGAAAGACCATAGCTTTGGCTATATTGACCTTTGTCCGCAAACTGATATCTCTGCATTTTAATATGCTATCTAGGTTTGTCATAGCTTTCCTTCCAAGAAGCAAGCGTCTTCTAATTTCATGACTGCAGTCACCATCAGAAGTGATTTTGGAGCCCAAGAAGAGAAAATCTGTTATTGCTTCCACGTTTCCCCATCTATTCGCCATGAAATGATGGAACCGGATGCCATGATCTTAGTTATTTTTTTAATGTTGAGTTCTAAGCCATCTTTTTCACTCTCCTCTTTAATCTTCATCAAGAGACTCTTTAGTTCCTCTTCACTTTCTGCCATTAGAGTGGTATCATCTGCATATCTGAGGTTGTTAATATTTCTCCCAGAAATGTTGATTCCAGCTTGTAACTCAACCAGTCTGGCATTTCACGCTACTCTGCATTGAAGTTAAATAAACAGGGTGACAATTACTTACTGAGCCTCTGCTATCGATAGTCCTAGCTGGCCTGGGACAACGCAGGTCTGCTAGAGTGCTGCTTCTCAGAGTAGGGTCACCAGACCAGCAGCATCAGCTTCACCTGAGAACATGCTAGAAACACACATTCTCAGGCCCCAATCCAGACTTACTGAACCAGAGACTCTGGGGGCAGATCCAGCCCTCCACACTTTAATGAACTCTCCAGGTGATTCTGATGCACACTGAATTTGAGAATCACTGCAGTGCATCACCTCAATCTCCACCCCTGGCTTCAAGGAAAATCTCAACACCCGTCTCCCAAGGTTGAGCTCAGTATCAGTTAACACTTGTGCTGGGTATGTGTTCTGTGCCAGGCCTTCTTCTAAGCCCTCTACAGATATTAACTAATTTCACTTCATAACACCATGTGATAGGAACTAATACTATCCTCATTTCACAGATGAGGAAATGAAGGCACCGAGAGGCAGAGTAACTTGCCTAGGGTCACACAGCTAGAATCCAAGCTCTTACCAGTTAACCAGTGGAACACCCCTGGCACAGGGTCTGGTGCCCAGAATGTGTTCCAGGCACGTCTGAGGATGTAATTACAGCAATTAGGATTACCTCACCTGAATTTGCGATGATGACCCCCGCATTCTGTGAATATGAAATCTGTTGCCCTGTGACAATGGAAGAGTGAGTCAGCTGCAAAGGCAGCCTTGGTGCCTGAAACACCAGGGCAGCCCACAAGCCCTCACCATTCATGTAGCTTTGAGAGCATAATACACCATCCTGGTCTTCTGGAAACATCTCAGCTTGCTGTAGGGAAGAATCTAGACTCTGACAGAAATGAGTTTAAACTCTAGTTTTGGCCATTCAGAGGCTGTGTGACCCTGGACACACCGCCTCACTTCTCTCTGATCTTTAGATCAGTTTTCCTCATTGTAAAGCGGATGGTGACAGTCCTAATCTTGCAGGGAGCCTGTGAGGGTTGGAGAAGATGACTTCTGTGCCCAGCCCGGAGCATGCACAGAGCTGGCCATCAACAAGCAGCTTGCCGGCCTCCCTTCCCATCCATCCTGCTACCTCAGTGTAAAGATCAGAAAAACTTTGAAAGAAAAAGAAATAAATTCCCAAATGATCAAAATGCCTTTGTCCTCCAGCCTCCCTGCCCTTTTCCAGACCTCCTTGAAATAGACACCCCAGTCAGGGTTTCGGGGGTGAACCTGGCACCTGCTGCTTCCAAGTGGAGAATGAAGCACCCTGTAAAGGGAAGAGGAGGAGACCTCTCTGAGCCACCACCTGTGGCTGGTGTCCACAATCAGCGTGAGCATCTCAGCATCTGCCTTCCATGAGGCAGTTTGTCCTGGACATCTGAAGCTCGTTAGCTGCCTACTCCCAGAGGGCTGACCCCACTCAGAGAGAATTATCCCAGACAGAGCCACAGAGGACGGAGCAAACAAAGACCAGGTGAGATGTGGCCACGGGAGATATGAAACATAGTCTCTGGAGTGGCCTCTGGGGACCTGCGGAGACCAGAGGAGGCTGGGAAAAAGCACGAGGCTTGTCCCCAGCTCCAGCCCAGCCTTGGGCTCCCTGACTATGCAAATGGGAGTTGCAGGGTGGGAGGGGATCTCTTGCCCCTTTTGCACCTCATTTTCCCCATGTGTGTACTGGAGGAGGGGTCAGCAAGGTGCATACTGAAGTCCTTCCAGTTCTGACATTATGGGGTCCCAGGCTGACCTAGAATTCCAGGCCTCTGAGGTTTAGAACTCAGAGCTGGTGGGTGGTAAGTGATAGTTAGTGGTTTAGTCAGTAAGTCGTGTCTGACTCTTGTGACCCCATGGGCTATAGCCTGCCAAGCTCCTCTATCAGTGGGATTTCCCAGGCAAGAATACTGGAGTGGGTTGTCATTTCCTTCATCCAGGGGACCTTCCTGACCCAGGAATTTAACCTGGATCTCCTGCATTGCAGGCAGATTCTTTATCACTGAGCCACCAAGGAAGCTCTGATAGGTGGTGGGTGGGGCCGTAATTCAGAGATGGAAAGCCATGATCCTTCCCCAGCCCAGACATCAGAGGGGCGGTGAGATGGAAGACCAGAGAGCATTTTCAGAACTGTCAGCCAGGTGCTCTTGGGAGGAAGAGGTTATGTGAGCTGAGTCTCAGAGAGACGAGGCTCCAGCTGGACAGGTGGCAGGACCAAGGCACCCTTCCCTCTGTGGATCCACAACTCCACCCATCTGTCCAGACTGGCCACCATTAATTTTCACTTAGCAGTTTTTATTAACTTCTTATCTTATACCAGGCAATGCCCTAAACAATATACACATATTAAAATGAGATAACCCTTTTACTGGGTGACAGGTCCCGGGTGATTGACGAGCGTGGAGTCTGGCCCTCATCTGGCTGTCCTGACATTGACTTTTCTCAAGACACCCGGGGAGGTTGGACAGCTGGCTCTAACCGTCACTCACGATCACTGCCACCTCCCAACACTATTATGACTGATATCAGGCCACCTCTGTTTCTCCTAACAGGAGTGCTCTTGTCCCCTCCCCAGTTTCCTTCCCTCCTGGGAGGGAGCCGGGTGTCTGAGAGCCATTGCCTGGTGGGCGTGGAACCTGGGCAAGGAGGGCTGGGGCAGAGGGCAGATCACTCAGACCTTGGTAAGACTGGTGAACCGTCTCCACTCCAAGCAGAGAGGCCCTCTGCAGGGACTGGGATGGGCATGGCCCTTAGACAATGCCTACCTTCTGGACCGTGCTGAATGGGTGCACAGCGCAAGTGGGAGTCTCTGAACCTTGGATTTTCTCTAGATACCTCACTTCTGGGTTGCTGCGTTCTTCCTTTGGACAGATGAACAGCTCTGATGTCCAGGCCAAAGAGCTGTGTCCTGAGCCAGGGAGTCTTTGGATTCATTTACTTTTCATGGGGCAACCTTATTTACCAGCATTTCCAAAACAGGCCCAGAGAGTGGTGAGGGCTTGCCCAGGTTCACCAGGCTTGCCAGTCAGGACTGAGACAACCCTGGATTTCCAGACCATGCCCCATAAGTAGTTTATTACTTTTAAATAGGAAAAATGAACTTTAGCACTGCAGAAAAATTAGAAAATTTTTCTAATAATTTATAAATGTGCCTTCAAAAATAAATGTGCCTTCAGTTTGTCTCTCGGAGAAACTTCCACCGCCCTTTCCCATCCCTTCTCTCCCCACCTCCGGGCCTCAGCCACACTCCCCCAGCCCCAGCCATAATCAATACCTCACCTCCCTTTGCCAGCAGTGGTTCCCTGAGGACTAAGCCTTGACAGCAGATCCTGATTCAGACCGGATTCTGGAAAGGCCTGGCGTCTCTTCCGGAACAGCAGAGCTTCCGCCCCA
Organism: Bos taurus; assembly: GCF_002263795.3. Lineage (NCBI taxonomy): Eukaryota > Metazoa > Chordata > Mammalia > Artiodactyla > Bovidae > Bos > Bos taurus. The sequence goes on along the minus strand of NC_037342.1, from coordinate 55,643,480 downwards.
ACGGAACTGCTTAAGTGCAGATAGAGTCAGAAATGCTCCCCGCCAGGAGTCCAGAGCCTGCATCCAGCCCTGCCCGGCCTGTGGATTGTCTCCGTGACCTTGGGCCCGCCCCTGCCCTCTCAGTTTCTTCCACGCCGTAAAATGAAGACTTGGCCTTGACCAAGTGCTCTCCCCACAGCCCCCACAGTCTCAGTCTGTTGGCTGCCGTGGGCAAGGACCATGCCCTCTCCTCATAACATTCAGAGAGGGCAGGGCTCCCCTAGTGATGGGCAAGGCCAGCACTCCCCAACCATGTGACCGGGAGCAGGGCGCCACACCACTCTGCTGCCCCATGGACAGACACAGAGCAGAGTGCTGACCCTCCGTGTCTCAGGGTAGCTGCAGATCCCATGAGGGGAAGACCTCAGAGACCTCTGGATGACAGAGCAAGGAGCTGAACTGGGCTCTTACCAGAGGGTGCCCCCTGTCTGCCCAGTGCCTGGCTCCATCCTGGCTCAGAGGGTCTGGCCCAGGCTTGTAGATGGACCCACAGGCTCACACAGCTCTGGCAAGAGGAATGTGTGGATCTGGGGCCCAGCCTACCACGTGAAGTGTCAGTAACAATGCCCAGAGGGCCTCAGGGCCCATGACATCATGGACAGCAGTTTCCCATGTTAGAACTCACAGAGCTAAGGCCACTTTAAAACATAGCACTGCCTTTTTTCCCTTTCTTTCATTTTCCATTTTGGCTAAGGCATGGAATGTGAAAACTGCTAAATTACCATAGGAAGATGTACACGCTGTGTTCATAGGCTGACTCAGCTTTCTGGGGTCCTAAAAACAGTGGGAAACCTGGGAAGTCTGGCCCCTGCTTCCTCATGCCTACTCTGAGCCTACTCTGACCACAGAGGAGGCCATGTGGTCGACTGGGGGAAGACACCCCCAGCTATGAAAGGATACTGGCTATTGTAGGAAGCAGGATACCAGTTAGAGATGTTGTCTAGGTATGTCTTCTGCCCCTCAAAAGCCCTCAGATCTATTCCAGGCACAGGCAGGTTTTGGGCATAACTCCAGATGGTCTAGTCTCATCTTACCTGTTAGCCTCAATTTAATGGGCCTTTGCTAAACAGCCTTTTCATGCCAGTCACCAGAGAACACTGGAAGCCTCCAGAGAGAGCTCAGACACGAAGCAGACAGGGTGTCAGGAGGCCTGGCCTCTGGTCCTGGCTCTGGGCACTGCCCTCTCTGAGCCTGTTTCCCTGTCTTTAAAATAAGATGGCTGGTGGTTGCCAGGGGCTGAGGAGAAGGGAAAAGGAGGCATGAATGCTATTGGGAATGGAGTTTCTTTTTAGAGTAATGAAAATATTGTGGAATTAGTAGTGATTGTTGTATAACTTTGTGAATATACTAAAATCTGAATGGTACACTAAAAAAAAAAAGAAACAAAACCCTACAACAAAAAAACCCTAAAAAAAAAAAAAGATTGGTTGGACAAGAACCTCTTAAAGAAGAGACACTAGCATTTTTTGTGCCTGTGGTACCCACGGGCCTGGACTTAGCATTTGCGTATTATCTCATGATTTTCTGTGATCCTATCACTCTAGTCATATTTATGTTGTCATGACTCATCAGAAAGTCCAACTTGAGTCCCTTGTTCAGGCCCTAAACTAGGATAGAGACTGGGGAAGAGATAAGTGAAAGTCTCTTAGTCATGTCCACCACAGATGGACTAGATTAAAAAGGGGGCAGATTTCTCCCCATGGGGGCTCAGAGCCTGGGGAAGAAGTCAGAAGTGCACATGGTGCCCAAGAAGGATTAGCTCCTTCCTTTCCTAGTATAGGGAAGAACCCCAAAATACAAGACAGACACACAACTCTGGCCATCTGGGGGCCCTGGGAGGTGATTTCCTCACTTATGCACTGGCTTCAGTTATGCTTTTGGCTGGGTGTTCAGGATACAACCGTGGGCAAGTCAGACCCAGCCCCGCCCTTAGGAAGGGAAACAGACTTTAAAACAATCAAACGCGTTAATTATGAATTTCTTTGATTATTGTGATTGTGATTGGAGCCGTGAAGGAAAAGCACAGAAGGTACTGAATGGCTCACCAAGGGCACTGGCATGGCTTGGGCTGGGTTCTAGGGGCGAGCAGGAGCAACGAAGGGGTGTGGAGACCGGAAGAGCACGGGACAGGGTGCTCCAGACAAGGTGAGGCCTGCTCCAGAGTGTCTGCAGAGGAAGACCTGAGGAGGGGGCGTAGAGAGCCTGGGGAGGGGGCAGCTGCAGCAGGAAAGGGCCAGGCCCGACCATGTGGGGCCTTAGAGGTCAGAGGCCACACTTATCTGTCTGTGCTCACTTCAGAATGTCCCAGTTTGAACAATAAACTGGGAAGCCACCCTATTAACAGGTCACATTAGGAGTTTTTCCTAAGAAATAACCAGTGTTCCAGGAAGGCCTGGTCATTGCTCCTACCTCCTGGGCCTGCTGCTCTGCACGTCGGGAGCAAGGGCCTGCCAGCCCCCGTGGCCACGGTGGTTATTTGAGCTGGACGGTGTGTGAAGGGCCCTGCTTGGCAGCCCCTGGCCATCCGGCCCTGCTGCAGACCCTGCTGCCCCCATGCCAGCCCCCCCCTTTTCAGGATCTTGAGGTGAGAGCTTTGCCACCAGGTCTCAGGCCAAGCAGGGTTCTTGGATCCAGGTTCCATGAGCTGGTTTCCGCCCATTCCCGCCCTCGGCGGCTCCCCGCGGACCCACTCCAGGCTCAGTTGTGGCCTCACGCTCTTTCCACTCTTGGTTTTTATTTTTGCCTCTCTTTATTTTCCTCTCAGTGTGACTCTCTCTTCTGCTGGGTCTCTCTCTATTTTGCCTTCCTTCTCTTTTCCTTTCTCTTCTCCTGGCCCTTCAAGAAAAGCCTGTGCTTCAGAACAAGCAGAATAGGCCATGAGGTCCAGTTCTGTCGCCCGCTGGCTGTGTGATCTTGGGAAAAGGCATCATTTTCTGAGCCAGTTTTGGGTTCCATGAAGTGGACACGCTCCTCCTGATCCCTGCTTCTCTGGGTGGCTGTGATCTGAGATGAAGTCCACAGTCCGTCCTGGAAGTAGTTGCTGCTCAGCAAATGGTAGTTGCCTCTTACTTTCCTTTTGCAAGTTCTCCTTCCTGACCTTTTGCATACTTTGTTCACTTAACCACAAATCTAGGGAACCAAAGTGCATCCACTGGACCCCAATCACCTTGCACTCCCAGTACAGCCCCACCAAACCCAGACTGGAATGGAGCCGAGAGCCTCAAGAGCTGGGCAGCCTGCTCACTGCTACCCCTGTGGCTGGGAGGCATGGCTGGGTGTCAAGGCTGGGCCTCTTGCCATGGGGCTCCCTAGCGGGGTGTGGGAGGGGTCTTCTGAGCTATGCTATAATCCAGGCACCAGACTTTGGGTTTTCACCAACTGAAAGAGGCAGGGACTGCCCTGGTAGCCCAGTAGTTAATAATCTGCTATGCAATGCAAAGGACACCGGTTTGATTGCTGGCAGGGGAAGATCTCACGTGCTGCGACTGTGTGCCTCACCTACTGAGCCCACACTCTAGAGCAACTACTGAAGCCTGTCTGCCTAGAGCCTGGACTCTGCAACAAGACCCTGGTCACCGCAACTAGAGAAAGCAAAGCCCACGTGCAGCAATGAAGACCCAGTACAACCTAAAATAAAGTATAAAAAAAGAGAGAGGCCATCTTTCAATGTGTTACCCCTGCCCCCACCAAGACCTACAGACTTCTCACCATACCCCACATCACACCCTGCCCTTTTCAGCTTCCACACCATTGCTTATGCCCCTGACCCCACCTGCAACACTCTTCCATGCCCTGCCTCTTATGTAGGGACTTACACCAGCTTTGGGGCAGAAACATGACAGAGAAGGAAACCAAGGCTCAGGAGCATCCAGATGTTGGTATTTTTTACAAGAATAGTACAGTGTAATACATTGTGTGTGCATGCCAAGTTGCTTCAGTTGTGTCCGACTCTTTGCAACCCAGTGGACAGTAGCACACCAGGATCCTCTGACCATGGGCTTCTCCAGGCAAGAATACCGGAGTGTGTTGCCATGCCTTCCTCCAGGGGATATTCCTGACCCAGGGATGGAACCTGAGTCTCTGACATCTCTCCTGCATTGGCAGGCAGGTTCTTTACCACTAGGGCTGCCTCCAGGTAGCCCTAGTGGTAAAGAACCCACTTGCCAATGCAGGAGACTTAAGAGACACAGGTTCAATGCCTGAGTCAAGAAGATCCCCTGGAGGAGGGCCTGGCAACCCACTCTAAGACTCTTACCTAGAGAATCCCCAAGGACAGAGGAGCCTGGTGGGTGGGCTACAGTCCATAGGGTCGCAAAGAGCTGGACATGACTAAAGCGACTTCACACACACACACACACACACACACCTAGGAAGCCCATAGTACATTGTATTATTTATTTCAAGACAAAATAGCTTGCCTGGGGTTCCAGTGGATCTGGAAGTAACCCAGGTCTGCAAGAGTCCACATTTCCCACTTGTTCTCCCTCTGCCACACTACCTGTCACATACTTGTGACTATGTGGAGGCTATTGTAACCTAATTCCTAGATGTCACTTTAAAGGTAACTGTGTAAATAAACCCATACATTTATGGTCATTTGAGTTTTTGACAAGGGAGCCAAGACAACTGAACGGAGAAAGAATAGTCTTTTTAATAAGTAATGCTGGGACAACTGGATATCCACACACAAAAGCATGAAGTTGTACCTTCACCTGATAGTATTTAAAGATTAACTCAAAATGGATCAAGGATATAAATGAGAGAGTTAAAACCAGAAAACTCTTAGAAGAACACACAAATGTAAATCTCTGTGACCTTGGATAAGACAGTGATTTCTTAGCTATAACACTAAAAGCACCAGCAACCAAAGGGAAAAAAATGAGGAACTGTATTTCATAAAAATGACAAACTTTGTACTTTAAATGACACTATCAAGAAAATGAAAAGACAACCCACATAACAAGAGCAAATATTTACAAATACTATATTTGTTAAGGATGTAGAATCCAGTATATATTAAAAACTCCTACAACTCATCAACAACAACAAAAAGATAACCCAACTTTTTTAAAGGGGCAAAAGATGTGAATAAACATTTCTCCAAAGCAGGTACACAAATGGCCAGTATGGCCAGTAAGCACATTAAGAGATGCTCAATATCACGGATACATGCATATGTATGGTTGAATCCCTTTGCTGTTCACCTGAAATTATCACAACACTGTTAATCAGCGCTGCCCCAGTAAAAAATAAAAAAAAAAATTTTTTTTAAAAGATACTCAATATCATTAGTCATTGGGGCAAGTCAAGTCACAATGAGATACTACTTCACACCCACTAGGATAGCCAAAAATAAAAGCGATAGAAAATGGGTGCTGGCAAGGATGTGGAGAAGTTGGAACCTTCACACGTTTCTGCTGGAAGAAATGTAAAATGGTGCAGCCACTGTGGAAAACAGTTTGGCAGTTCCACAAAAGTCGTATAGAGTTACCATACGATCCAGCAATCCTTCTCCTACACACAGAAACACACACACACAAATTGAGCATATATTTCATACAAATCTTGTACATGAATATGCAGAGCAGCATTATTTATAATAGTCAAAAGTGGAACCAACCCATAATGGATGAATGGATAAGCAGAATGGAGCATATGCATACAGTGGAATCAGATCAGATCAGATCAGTCGCTCAGTCGTGTCCAACTCTTTGTGACCGACATGAATCGCAGCACACCAGGCCTCCCTGTCCATCACCAACTCCCGGAGTTCACTCAAACTCATGTCCATCGAGTCAGTGATGCCATCCAGCCATCTCATCCTCTGTCGTCCCCTTCTCCTCCTGCCCCCAATCCCTCCCAGCATCAGAGTCTTTTCCAATGAGTCAACTCTTCCCATGAGGTGGCCAAAGTACTGGAGTTTCAGCTTTAGCATCATTCCTTCCAAAGAAATCCCAGGGCTGATCTCCTTCAGAATGGACTGGTTGGATCTCCTTGCAGTCCAAGGGACTCTCAAGAGTCTTCTCCAACACCACAGTTCAAAAGCATCAATTCTTCAGTGCTCAGCCCTCTTCACAGTCCAACTCTCACATCCATACATGACCACTGGAAAAACCATAGTCTTGACTAGATGAACCTTTGTTGGCAAAGTAATGTCTCTGCTTTTGAATATGCTATCTAGGTTGGTCATAACTTTCCTTCTAAGGAGTAAGCGTCTTTTAATTTCATGGCTGCAGTCACCATCTGCAGTGATTTTGGAGCCCAGAAAAATTAAGTCTGACACTGTTTCCACTGTTTCCCCATCTATTTCCCATGAAGTGATGGGACCGGATGCCATGATCTTCGTTTTCTGAATGTTGAGCTTTAAGCCAACTTTTTCACTCTCCACTTTCACTTTCACTTTCATCAAGAGGCTTTTGAGTTTCTCTTCACTTTCTGCCATAAGGGTGGTGTCATCTGCATATCTGAGGTTATTGATATTTCTCCCGGCAATCTTGATTCCAGCTTGTGTTTCTTCCAGTCCAGCGTTTCTCATGATGTACTCTGCATATAAGTTAAATAAACAGGGTGACAATATACAGCCTTGATGAACTCCTTTTCCTATTTGGAACCAGTCTGTTGTTCCATGTCCAGTTCTAACTGTTGCTTCCTGACCTGCATACAAATTTCTCAAGAGGCAGATCAGGTGGTCTGGTATTCCCATCTCTTTCAGAATTTTCCACAGTTTATTGTGATCCACACAGTCAAAGGCTTTGGCATAGTCAATAAAGCAGAAATAGATGTTTTTCTGGAACTCTCTTGCTTTTTCCATGATCCAGTGGATGTTGGCAATTTGATCTCTGGTTCCTCTGCCTTTTCTAAAACCAGCTTGAACATCAGGAAGTTCACGGTTCACATATTGCTGAAGCCTGGCTTGGAGAATTTTGAGCATTACTTTACTAGCGTGTGAGGTGAGTGCAATTGTGCGGTAGTTTGAGCACTCTTTGGCATTGCCTTTCTTTGGGATTGGAATGAAAACTGACCTTTTCCAGTCCTGTGGCCACTGCTGAGTTTTCCAAATTTGCTGGCATATTGAGTGTAGCACTTTCACAGCATCATCTTTCAGGATTTGGAATAGCTCAACTGGAATTCCATCACCTCCACTAGCTTTGTTTGTAGTGATGGTTTCTAAGGTCCACTTGACTTCACATTCCAGGATGTCTGGCTCTAGGTCAGTGATCACACCATCGTGATTATCTGGGTCGTGAAGATCTTTTTTGTACAGTTCTTCTGTGTATTCTTGCCATCTCTTCTTAATATCTTCTGCTTCTGTTAGGTCCATACCATTTCTGTCCTTTATCGAGCCCATCTTTGCATGAAATGTTCCTTTGATATCTCGAATACTATCCTGTTATAAGAAGAAATGAAGTACTGATACATGCTACAACATGGGTGAATTAGAAAATGAACTTGAAATGTCCAAAAATCCATAGGAAATTAGCAGCTGCCGACTTCCCTGGTGGCTCAGATGGTAAAGCATCTGCCTACAATGCAGGAGGCCTGGGTTCAATCCCTGGGTTGGGAAGATCTTCTGGAGAAGGAAATGGCAACCTACTCCAGTATTCTTGCCTGGAAAATCCCATGGATGGAGGAGCCTGGTAGGTTACAGCCCCTGGGGTCGCAAAGAGTCGGACACGACTGAGTGACTTATGACTTAGGGGCTGAGGTCATAGGTAGAATGAGGACTAATAGGTATGGGATTTCTTTTTGGGGTGATGGAAATGCTCTGAAGTTAGAAAGTGGCAATGGTTGCACAAATTTGTGACTATACTAAAACCCACTGAACTGGATGGCATCATCAACTCAATGGACATGAGTCTGAGCAAACTCTGGGAGATGGTGAAGGTCAGGGAAGGCTGGCGTGCTGCAGATCATGGGGTCACAGAGTCAGACGCGACTTAGTAACTGAACAACAACGTACACTTTAAAAGAGTGAATGTATGTTATGTGAATTATACCTCAATTTTTTTCTTAAAAAAAAAGTAGTTGTGTAGATCTGTAGGGGATCTTGCAGAACATTGAACCCAGCATCCACTCCTTGGCCCTGTGTTAAAGATGGGAAACTTATAGCCCAGAGAGGAAAAGGATCACACTGCAAATCTGAGACAGAACAGAGATAGAACCCAGAACTATATCCATCCCAAGTTCCCCTGCCCAGATTGTTAGTTCCTGCAGGACAAGAGACTTTCTTCATCCTGTACCTCCTCTAATAGCAGCGTACGACTCTGGGGCACAGCGCAGAGGTGACAGTCAGGATGGCTCCAGATGCAAGCCTCTAGATAGAAAGCCGAATCCAATGAGCCGAAGGCACATGGATTCACTGGCCCACACAACTGGGAGGGACAAGGGTGTGCTGGGGACTCGGATGACCTCCCCACCCCCTGCCTGTTTCTTCTCTGCCTCCCTCCTTCTCCTTATCTTGCTCTCATGGCAGGGAATAGGGCTGCTGGCTTCTGGAAACTCTGAGGATCACACCTTTAGAACTTGCATTCCAGAGGCAAGCAAACTTCTCCCAGAACCTGTGACGCTAGCTGGGGGTAACAGCTCTATGTGGTCCAGTTGGGTCATATCAGGTGGATCGGAAAATGATAATCTTCAAAAGGTCAGGCCATCTAGTAGAGTACTGAACTCTGTGACCAGCAGTCCCAGAACCCCAGATATTTGGGGATGGATGGGGAGGGGTGCTTTTATCATCAGAAGTGGGAGGGAGGCTGGGCAGGCAAAAACTCAGCCTCCCTCTCCCCCAGGGGCCACTGTGGGATAATCTAAGAACTGAGGTAGAAGGCAGTCATGGATTTTAGATGCAGAGTGGTGTGGGGTGTAAGTCTCAGCTTGTCACTTTCCGGCTGCATCCAGGTAGACAAGCAACACTCCTCCCACCGCCCACCCCCAGCCTCTGTTTTCTGAACTACAAAGGGAGAACAGTAATCCCCAGCCCAGAGAATCATAAATATTTGAGATAAGAATCATAGAGTGATTGCCCAGAGCCTGGCACACAGTGGGGGCTAAGGCCAGTTATTACATTGTTCTTGATGATTTGGGTGGCTTGATCTTTGGCTTCTGGTCAGATGCTGAGGATTCTGAGAAAATGCTTCAGACAATGGGGGCTTCCCAAGGTCCAGATCCCTGACCCAGAGTTGAGGAGGTGGTGTGAGAGGGACCACTCCTCCTTGGGTAAGGACTGCCCATGTGGGGCATGACTTGGGGTCAGCCTAGAGCTGCCCCAACCTGCTGGTGACCTTGGCCTGTTGACCTGCCCTTTCTCAGCTCAGTGTCCCCTGGTTCAGATAGCATAGCCCTGGGTGACTGCTCAGGGTTCTTCCTCACCTAGGGCTACTATGAACTCAATGAGTGTCCCCTCCTGGAGTGGTCTACATCGCCTTTTTATAAAGGGATCAAGCAGCCTTTGCTGTAAAGTTGAGGTCTGCTCTGTGCAAAGCCCAGTGCAGGGCACAGGGACTCACAGGTGACTCTGATCCACTGTGTTCAAGATGCCTGCAGCCTGCTGGATGAATGGACATGGTCACTGACTCCCTGTGTCACCTTGGGCAAGTCACCGCTCTGCTCCAGTGCTCCCTTTTGCCCCATCTACAGATGGGGAGATGTTAACTGTGAGGACGACAGCCTGTGGCCAGGCTCACAGCCCCATCTGGTCCCAAAGAGGTGGCTGGGTAGCCCATCCCCCATGCTTTAGCTTCAACTCTAGTGACATCTTCCCCAACCCTCTCCGTTTCCCAGGCAACTGGGGTGCTGGCCGAGGCTCCCCAGGGGCCCAGACCGTCTGGATTTCCTTACACATAACTGTACCTCGTCCACATTTTCACAATTAAATTGTCAGTTTGGGTTAAGTGTTGTCTGCTGATGGCTGTCAACCTCTCTCTGGCTCCCCTCACTCTTCACCCAGAGCAGGTAAGTGAGAACGTCTTGCCCAGCTGGTCCCTCTGTGCTGTGGAAAGAGGCTAGGATGCAATGAGAGGCAGGAGGTCTGGGTTCCAGTCCAGCTCTGCCAGACATTTGCTATGTGATCTTGGGCAAGTCATTTCCCCTCTCTACCTAGGTTTCCCCACCTTAAAAATAGGTTTAATCATCTCTGCCCAGCCTTCTTTCCTCCCATCCCAAAGCAGTTACAAGTCTCACAGGGCCCATAACTATGGCAGAGCTTAAAAAACTGTAAAGCCCAGCTCTTGAAAGGGACGTCTCTGAATCCCTGCTAGATAAATGGGTAAGGTTAGTCTCTGCTCTGGTCTGCCCTGCATCCCTCTGGCTGCAGATCTGGCTCAGGTCTCCTCCTCTGGTCTTCATCAGTCTGTTCCTAGACCAAAAAGGCAGAAAAGGTGCTCTTTCCAACAAAGCCTGGTGGCCCCGAAGGTGCAAGAGTAGAGGTGCTGGGCTGGAGGGTGAAGGGCCCTGCGTCTCATGACGAGTGTGCCGCACTAAGTGGCCAGGCTTTCCCTCCCCACGATGGGCCTAAGTCACTTCTCACCCCAACATTCCCCTCTCGGCTCCCAGGAACTCTCTTTCCTCTCCCCTCCCTTCCAGATCCACCCCCAGATCAGCTCCAGACCTCCTCCAGGCCCTGCCTTGGCAAAGCCCAGTCTTTTTAGTTCAATGCTCGGGGCCCTCCCTGGCATGGGCCTTGTCTCCCCCCAAGTCATTCTCCCTCCTGTACCCCTTGATGCCAGTAGCAAAGAGCCCCCCGCTTACCCTTCCCTGAAACCAGACTTCTCCCTCTTGGTCTCTGCTTAAGCTGTTCCTGCTGCTGGGAAGGGACTCCCTCACCCCCTGGCCACCTGACAATTCCTCCCCCACCTGCACATTATTTATATAGACATGAATGCTAAGTACAAATGAGCTCTCCATCTGGAACTGCTTATGTACCTGGCAGAAAGGAACTAACCTTTATCAAGGACCGATTACGTACAGAACATTTTACATATATCATCTCTTTAAGCCCCACAGCAACCCTAGGTGGTAAATTTCACTATTCCGACTTTCCAGATGAGAAAACCGAGGCTCAGAGACAGGAAGTTATCTTTTCCAAGGCCAGAGGTGGGGGTTGGTATCAAAACCCCTAAAACCCACACTTGTTTCAGGCTTTGGTGGAAACATTTCCCTCAAGATTACAGGGTTCTATGTACATGAAAATACTTACTATTAAGGGAGATGGTGCTGCTTTGCAAATTCCAGGGACCACTATGAAGTACCCAAGGCTGTCACATAGAAGAGGGGACCCGTGAAGAGAGCCAGGGCCACGGGAGGAGTCATGGATCTCTGCCCTAGATGAAGGAGGACCTTCTCCCAGGCAGAGTCATCTCATCACAGAAGAGACTGCCCTGGAGGAAGTGAGCTCCCTACCCCGGGATTATGCCAGCAGAGGCTGGGTGAGGAATTCACCCATTCCTGCAGCAATTTTGGAAGAACCACTGTTCACTGACCCTGATGGAGCACCCGGGATGCAGCATGGCCGAGACGGAGCCAATGGCTGCACGATGCTGCTCCCGGAGCAGTGGAGACATTCACAGGGGCTCTAGTAGCCAGAACTTCAGGGGTCTAAGAACTTCAGAGTGAGTGGCCCAACTCTGAGATTCTGATATCACCTGAGACAAATACATAATTTCCATCTTTTCACTATATAAGCCTGGCTGCTTCAGCTATCTCTTGCTACATAACAAACTATGTGAAAATTCAGTAGCCAAAAAGAATGATTGATTGATTCTCCTGATTCTGCAGGCTGACAGGGCACATCTGCCCAGCTCACTGTGGGCTCATTGGTGAGGCTGCCCTTGGTGGGTGGGTCAGCCAGGCCTGAGTTCTGCTGGGCCGGCTGGGCCGTCTCCACGTGGTGTCAGGGCCTCTCCCTGAATTTAGAGCCCAGTCTGGGCTTCTGGGGGAGGCTGGGCTGGGCTCCACGGGGTTGAGAGCAGAAGCTGCAGGGACCCTGAAGCCTGAGCTCCAGAGCACGCATCGCGTCACTTTCGTCACATGCCACACTGACTCAAGGAGACCAGCAAGTCACGAGGCCAGCCCCGATCAAGGGTGGGGACATAGCCTTCACCTCTGCATGGAGTCATATTTCAAAGGGGACCATGTGTCCTGGGATGAGAAGAATTGGTGCCACTCAAAACCTCCCTTGCTGGCACGTCCAGGAAGAGTTCAGACCAGAGACAGTGCATGGCTTACGGGCTGGGTGTTGCGAGACCGGATTCCTCCTGTCTCCTGCACCAGTGACCTAGTGATGTGAGACATCACATCTCTCAGCCTTGGTTCCTCCCTGTGTGCAATGCCACAGGGTGAGACCCATGTGGCAGAAACACTGACTGGTATTCATACCAGAGATGGGGAAACCCAACTGGAGAAGGCACTGCCAACCCTGGTGCCTGCTGCTTCCCACTCCTCTCATTCTGGGGGCAGCACTGTGGCTTGGCTGGAGTTGAAAAGAAGTTGAAAGAGGCCAGAAACCCAAACGTTGCCTCCTGAGCAGCCACGACCCCAATTAAGCAATGGAGAGTTGAAAGTGGCTTTTCAGAAGTAATGCCCTCAGTAGATGTGACCGGTAAAGGGGTGTTACCTACACCGAGGATAGAAACCTCCTGCCTCACCCCAACCAGCCCCAAGCCTGCTCCCTGAGCCTTATAAAAGAACAGCCCCTCCCTCTAGGTGACTGAGAAGGAGGAGAATGTCCCCCTTTCTGGCACTGGGCAGAGGCTCAGTGGGGCACAGGCCTGGGATTGCAGACCTGGCATAAATGATATAAATGATCAGACGGACCTGGGGCTCAGTCTGCTCAGCTGCAGAGCACTGCCTGCCTCACCCACAGGCACAGTACTGCCCAGCACACAGTAGGTGCGCGATGTTATCTCCCAGGAACCTCAGGAAGGAGTGATTTAATGGTTTCCCATTTTGCAGATGATGAAACCGAGGATCACAGAAGTTGAGTGACTTATCCAGGGTCACACCTTGGGTGAGCGTAGGAGCAGAATCAGGCCAGGTGTCTGATGATATGTCTGCTGCTATTTGATCCCCCTCCCCCTTGCCTGGAGGATCTGGCCTCACAGGGTTTTCGGACCCCTGGAGCAGGGGACCTCTGGGCTAGGCTACTCTGCTCAGCCCCACTGTTCACCTGCCTTCCCAGGTAGGCCATTCTGAAAAACACTCTGTTGCTGAAAACAGCACCCTTTGGTATCATTGTTTCTACCATGCTCACAGTTTATCCTAAAACAATCATGTAAGGAGAACCAAGATGTGGGTTCTAGAGTTGAAAAAGCCCTTGGAATCTATCTAGTTCAACCTCCTCACTTACAGATGAGGTGATGGGATCAGAGAGAGCAAAATAATTATCTGCTGTCACACAGCCGAGCACTGACGGGGCTAAGGACTATAACCAGGTCACCCTGCCCATATCCAGGGCTCCTGGAAGTAGCCAACTTGCCCCCACCCATCTCCACCAAGGCCTCGGACCCAAGGGAGGGAAGGTGAGGTGGGTGGAGGGGTCAGCAGAGGTCAGCATGGGAAATGGAACTGTGTCCCTTCCTGGGTGCCCCACTGGGTGCAGTGTATGCAGGGGTGGGAGGTGGAAAGGTGTAAAACCCAGAACAATGGCAGGCAAGGGCTGAGAAGCCTACTGACAGGAAGCCCCCAGCACATCTGGGCGATCAGATACCCAGAGTCACCAAGGGTAACTGAGGAGAAGGAAACTATATTAACATCCACAGCATAGTAGCCAAGAGCGTGCCTACCCTGCCCAGCTCAGCACCTCCTCCCCCTCTGAAGGGAGCTAGCAGCCCAGGCCACCAGCACAGGCCTGACCCACACTGATCCTTGAGGAGGCTCCTGACAGAAGGAGATAGGAGGAAAAAGGACGGGGGGAGTTCAGTTGATTTTAAAGATGAAAAACATTCTTCTCCCAAATATCTCAGAGAGCCCCAGAATGTCTGAGGTGGTAAAGTGCACCGGCTTTGTGCAAATGGGGAGACTGGGGTACAGGAAGGAGCAGCCTCTTGTCCAAGTCTCCTTGACCCTCAAGCCAAGGTTTTGTCACGCCTTCCTCAAGCTCCCCCCTACACTCCCCCTTACCGCCCTGTCCAGGGCAGAGGTCCCAGTCCTAGCTGATGTCTGGTTTGTGAGTCACAATACAGGGCTGGGTAGCTGGAGGGCCCTACAGGGCTCAAGGCTGGGCTTCAGGAGACCTGGGACCTTCTCCTGGCCTCCGTCAACTCCTCTCCAGAGAACACAAAGTCACAATCCTCCTCCCATCGGTTTCAGTGGGGGCCACTAGCTATGGTGCACTCTGAGCCCTAGAGATCTGGGTTCAAATATTAGCTCCAACACTTGCCAGATCCTCCATATTGAGCCTCAGCTTCTGCATCTATGAGAGGGGTACTAATCCTCACCTTGGAGAATACAGAAGATCTGATGGGACTGTATTCTTCCCATTTTATAGATGAAGAAACTAAGGTTCAGGGAGTTTAAGCAACTCGCTCAAGATTACACAGCTAAACATAAAATTGGGCACGATCAACACTGGAACCCAAGTCTGCTGCTGCTGCTGCTAAGTTGCTTCAGTCGTGTCCGACTCTGTGCGACCCCACAGACGGCAGCCCACCAGGCTCCCCCGTCCCTGGGATTCTCCAGGCAAGAACACTGGAGTGGGTTGCCATTTCCTTCTCCAATGCTTGAAAATGAAAAGTGAAAGTGAAGTTGCTCAAGTCGTGTCCGACCCTCAGCGACCCCATGGACTGCAGCCTACCAGGCTCCTCCGTCCATAGGATTTTCCAGGCAGGAGTACTGGAGTGGGGTGCCATTGCCTTCTCCGGAACCCAAGTCTATGTGACTTCAAATTGCTTTCTGTATCTACTCTAGCTGGGAGACAGAAGATTTCTAGCTGAAAGACTGCTTGTGCAAATATTAGGAGGCAGCTGAAATGAGCAAAGGGCTAGACCCAGAGGACGATGCATCCCAATTGAACGGAAGTCGCCTGGAATGGCTCTGACTGTGGTGGCCAGAGTGCCTTGGAATGGGAGAGCTCAGGACACACTTCTGACCTCCTGCTAGAAGCCTCTAAGGTGGAGCAGTAGTGTCTGCCACACCCTCTTCCTACACACCCCACCTAAAACCCCACTACCTTCCCATGGCATTTGTAATGGGATTGACCCCAATGCTCTGGAAAAAGAGATGGGGGTGTCCCAGCACGTGTTCACAAGGACATTCCTGTGCCTGTAAGCAGGAGTATATGTATACTGGTGTTGCCCACTTGGCAGCTGTGTGTGTCCTCACTGTGTGCATGGAAACGTGTGTGCTTGTGCATAAACTGGATGCGGACAGTCTGCATATTCAGCCTCATCTTGAAGATGGGTATGGCCATTTAACTTATATGTGCTTCTGAGTGTGTGGGGGCATGTGGTTTGTCCAACTATCTCCTGAGTGTGTTTGTGACCATTTGGAGGTTAAGTCTAGCCCTGTGTGCAAGAGAGACTGCCTGCTTACATGCAGGGATACTTGCATGGCTGAGAACATGCAGGGGGTTCTGTGGGCTCAGATGAATGTGTTGTATATGCAAGGACCTGTAGCCAGGTTAGGACAGCCTACCGGAGCCACTTCACAGGTGGCTGCAAAGAACAGGGGAAAGAGTAACCAAGTGTTCTGGGGACCTGAAAGAAGTCTTTTTTTTTTCACTAAATCTGTTTCTCCTTCTGCTAATGAACCAGAGTATCCTTGGAATTGAGGCTCCTGGGGTGGAAGGAATGGGGGGAGACAGAAGTCAAGAAATCCAAAGCACCTGACCCAGCAGTTAGAAATGGGAGTGGAATAGTATCAGCCAGGAAGGGCCAAGGTTGGGGTGGAAGGTGTGGGTACTCAACCAGTCCCAGGGAAGTTGCCCCTGAAACATAGCCCCAGCCCCAGGCTAGGTCTACAGTGCACACGAAGCACCATAGTCTGCTTTAACTTCTGAAACCCAGTCCTTGGCTGGTGGTCTCCCCAGGACCAGGCAGACTCCCCAGCACTCATCCCATAGATGGGACATCTGCCTTCTTGTTGCCTAAGGTTTACAGCCGCCTCGCACGCAGCACACAGCCCTCGCACCTCTTTTCTTTGCTGAGAGTTCCCAGAACTGGAGCAGAGGAGGTCTGGAGAGATGAGCTGGAGAAGCTGGTCCTGGGATGCCACGGCAGCTCTCCTGACCCACGACGTTTATAGTAATGGAGCTTCAACACCAACTCATACTGACACCCGGGCTCCGCACTCAGACCTAAGTCTGACTTCCCTCTGAGCCGTGGCTTCCTCTTCTGCCTAACCAGACAGGGTTGGAGGGTCCAAACGGGGCTTGCTGTCAGGTTTAGAAATCAGCCCTACCTGGGCCCCAAGCGCCCTGGGCACGCAGTAGGCTCACAGCCCGCACGCTCAGTACACACCAGCTAGAGTTATAATTAGTAAGTCTCTTCTTTGTAGCTCAACAGGGTGAGACGTCCTCTCGTGCCGCTGGCGCCGCGGGTCCGTGGCATCCGCGGGGACCCCGCCCCCGTCCCCCGCGCGCGCGGCCCGAGCCACCCGGTGGGGTTTCTGCGCGCTGACGTGGGCGGATCAAAGCAGCTGCCGGCTCCTTATAAAGCAGTTCGGGCTGCCGGCGCCCGGAGACTGTGCCGGGTGAGGAGCAGACCTCGGGCGAGTCAGCGAGCGCCCTCCAGTCCCCGAGGGACCCCAGCCGGCCGCGGCTTGCCAGGATCCCGGGCGTCCTTTCCAGGCAGCTCGCGAAGAGGACGCCCTCGCCGCCTGCCCAGCCCGGAGAGCGCTCGGGTCCTCCAGGGGCCGCGCTCGCCGTTCCCCGGCCCGCCCGGCCAGGCGAGCGCCCCAGGAGGTGAGCCGTGGCCGCGGGCAGAGGGCGGGCTCTCAGCCGGGACCTGCCAGAGCGGGGAGCGGGGGTGGGGGACCCCGTTGGGCACCCGCTCCCGGGCAAGCAAAGCCAGTCCTCCTCCGTAACTCTGTTCCTTGGCTCTCCCAAGCAGTCCCTTCGCTGAGAGCAACCGCTGGGGCCTTGGGGCGCGGGCTCTAAGCGGATGAGAGGTAGAGATGGGCTGTACAGACCTCGCGGCCCGCCTCGAGCCTTCCAGTCCCGGTCCCCCCCCCCACCCCCATTCGACCCTCTCCCTCCGAGTCAGCCCACGGATGAGGTCATGCCCGAGCCATCCCGGGGGTGGGGGACTTGGATCCAGCGGCAGAGGGTGTGTGTGGTGGGGCGGGAGAGGGTGGCAAAAGGCGGAGAACGACTGCAGCTCCTACTAAATTGGGGGGCGGGGGCGGACGCCTTTCTTTGAGACCTGCTTCCAGAAGCGGCAGGGTGGGGGTGGGGGGAGGGGGGAGAATCGAGAGTTTGTTTACAGACCTGAGCTCCAGGCTGGGGGAGGTAGGGAGGAAGAAAGTCCTGTCCGGGCCCCGAGGCACCTCTGGAACAGCCGCGAACATCTGGCTGAGCTCGCGCACGGGCCCCACACCTCCCACCTCCCAGAGCTTAGGTACCTCCAAGACCCTCACGGTCCTTAGGCGCTCGAGGTCTGGCTTAGAGGGGGTAGTGGGAGGAACCCCGAGTTCCCCCACCCCACCCTTCCCAATTCCAAACTAACCCGTTTCGCGGGACCCGGCGCATCGTCCGCAGCCCAGCAGACACATCTAGGAAGACTCGTGGCCAGAGTCAAAGCCGTGTTGAGGGCCTCGCCTCACTCGGCTCTGCAGGTAACCTTGAAGCAGTCGCTCGGCGTCACCGGTTCTCTGGGTCGGCTCTGTAAGCTGCGCACCTCCTGGCTTCGGGCCGGGCCCGAGGCGACCTTCTGCGCGGCGTGGACACAGCGCGAGCCCCGGGTGCGGGTTCCCGGCCTGGCCAGCGCTCACGCGGGAAGGGGGTGTTTGGTGTGCGCCCGTCGACTCTGGCTCAGAGGGGCAGCCTCGCAGGCAGCGGGGTTTCCAGGGCCTTCCAGAGCCCAAGCCTTATAACCACCTGTTGGAGCGGGCCTGCGGCTACGCTTGCGGTGCCCACGGTGTGCACAGCCGGGGAGGTTTCAGCTCTTGCCCGCTGCAAGCCGGGAAGCTTGAGCCTTCTCCCCAGCGGGAGGAGGAAGGGACCGCTTGTTTCTCCAGAGACACTGTGCTTTGATGCGGGTCCACTACACGCCTGATCCCAAGGGAGGTTCCGAGCCGGGCCTGAAGCAAGAGGTCGGGCAGTCCGGGGCGGACCGCAGCAAGTGGAGAGTCTTATAGAACGACCAGATCTGAGAGGGCACTTAGTTTCCTCTTCACCCCATGCCCGGAGCGGGATACCGGGGCCCAGGAAGAGAAGGGGACTTGCCCAAGGTCCCAGGGCACGGGAGGCTGCTGCCTAGCCCACCTCGAACCCGGGTTTAGCGCCCCCTGGCGGGCCGGGGGCTCCGGGAGGAGCGTGCTCCCTGACCCTCCAGGCGCAGGCTGAGGGTGACCCAGCGGCCCTCGCGGCTGTCCTAGACACTCTGACAGTGGACAGGAATAATCAGCCAGCACCCAGAGGCCCAGACCGGGAGCCGCCTCCCCCAGCGACGTGCCAGGGAAGCGAAGGGAGAAGCCCAGGACCACCGGGGCTGCTCCGAAACAGCCAGGGATAGCTTGGAGGCCTGAGTCCCGGTGCGCACTCGCGCGGCCCCCTTCTCTCTCTGCGCGCGTTGGGCTGGACACGGATCCCCTGCGGTGAGTCCGCGCTCTTCTCTCTCCGCGTGCAGCCCTTCCTTCTTCCCACCCTAGAATGCTGGGCGCCTTAGGGGGCAGCCCACACTTTGGAAGGGGGTGGGGGCGAGGAGGGACAGTGACCAGAGTTTTCGATCTCTTCCCCGCCGCCCCCTCCCGGCATATCCAGCCGATATTTTTCTCGTTCTCAGGAGCGTGTGGGAAGGGGGGGCTCAGTTAGACTTAAGACCCCAGCTGAAACACCACTCCTGCTTCCCCGCCCCCAGTGCCTTAGAGCTAGCACCACTAGCTTGGGAGAACTCTGCGGAGGAGAAAGAAAATGTAATTCAGAGGTTTCTCCCTGCCTTGCTCTGGGTCATGCAGCAAGGTCCCAGAAAACAGTGGGATTTAAAATATGTGTCTGTGCGTGTGTGTGCTCTTAAGGCGCACACGTACATGCACACACTACACAGGTAGGTGTAATACTGGGAACTTAGGGAGAGGGGGCTCAAAATACCTGCAGATTACTGGAGACTGGAAAGACCTCAGGAGATGGGTGAAGTCCAGGCCCTTGTTTTTATAGACTGGGAAGCTGAGGCTGGGGTGGTGGAAGGTCCAAGGTCAGACAGTCAGATGAGAACACCTCCTTTTGAGTCAAGCGCCCCTAACTAAGGCGCCTCCTTTTTCCAACTCCCCAAAACCTTTAGGAAGAAATCCCTTTGTCTGCTCCTCCCCAGGGAGGAGGGCCTGGGACTGTGTTTGTCTCCGGACTAACGCCAGGTGTTGGTAAATTTGGGAGAAGCTGGGAAGGGAGTTAATGAGGTGAGAATGAAGAAGGGGGGCGGGGGAAGAAGAAATAGAGAAAAGGCGGAGAAAGCGACTCTGCGGCCTGCGGGCGGGGTAAGGGTACTCTGCGGCCCAGGACGCCGCCTGGCGGCCAGAGGCGGCATCCCGCCGGCCCCGTGAGCTTCCCGGCTTAGCCAAGGCTAGGCCGCCCCGCCTCTGATCCGGCCTGGGCACCATCCGACCCTCCAAGAGGGCACCGCTGGAAGAACTAGGAATCTCAGGACCCTGAGTAGCCCTCACTGCACAAAGACTTTTGCCATCCCCTTTTCATCCTACCCGTCACAGCCCGAGAAACTGATGCCCCAGAGCAAGCCCCCGTTTTCCTTGTCTTCTCACGGTCCATGATCTCACCCGACACTGGGTAGACGTGAGCGTAGAAGACTGCCGCTCGTTGGCTGAACAATCCCATTTCACATCTCCAGGCCTCAGTTGCTCATCTGTGAGATAGGGGCAGTGATAGTACCATCTCCCAGGGTTGCTGGGAGGAAAAAAAAATCGTTCGCGTTAGTGATGTTCTTTTTAAAAGGTGAATTGTGTCATAATCACAGTTTGAATAACAACTGTGGTCCCAGTTTACAGAGGGGGTATAAACCGAGCCCCAGCGGCGAAGGAGAATGCCCAAGCCGGCAATAACTAACAGTATTGCGGCGATGAGAAACCAGATCCTGGGCGCGGAATCTGCTCTTCCCATTGCCCGCCTTCAGCTTCTGCCCTCGACACCTTCCGTCGCTCTCTAGGGCGGTGTGCCTGTCCCTCTGCTCAGCTTCTCTCAGCTTCGGTCTCTGAGGTTCTCTCTCCCTCTCGCTGCCTCTCCGCCTGGTCTCTCCTGAGTCTTTGATCCTGTCGCCCCTTTCTCTTCTCGCCGCGGGCGGCTCTAGGTGGACACGCCCTCGGCCGCGCTCCCGCGGCACCTAATTTGAGCCAGACGCCGGCAGCGTCCGGGACTATGTTGGGCTGGAGGCGACGCCCGCCGCGCGCCCGGCCTCCCCGGGCCCCAACCCCTCCTTTGTAATTTGAATAAAACGCCCCCACCCCCCACGCCCGTGGCCCCCGCCCCACGCGCCGCCTTAACCCGCAGCCTCCGCTCTCCCCGACTGCAGGCGGCCTGCGCGCAGGACGAGCGACAGCGGCCGGCAGCGCGGCTGGACTTCGGCGCGGCTTCCCCAGAGTGAGACCCCCCTGCGCGCCCGCCGCGCGAGGATGAGGGCGCGGCCGCAGGTCTGCCAGGCGCTGCTCTTCGCCCTGGCGCTCCAGACCGGCGTGTGCTATGGCATCAAGTGGCTGTAAGTAGGGGATCCGCGTCTACGCAGATGGGCCCCCGAGGGCGGGGGAGGCGGAGAGCGTTAAGGGGCCCCCTGGATCGGGCCAGCGTACCTAAGACCGGGGAGCAGAAGTAGCCTAGGGGCTGTGGGCGAGTCACCCTTCTCAAGCCTCCTTTTCCTTCTCTGTAAAATATTGTCCTTACCTGCGGGAGGAGCGAGACAGGGCGTGGAAGACGACGGAATTGTTCTGTCCTGTGCAGCTGAGAGTTACGCAAGACCTCCACCAGGACAGATGGAAAGAGCGTGGTCGAGGGGCTCAGTCGTAAGGGTCTGTGCCCTGCACACAAGGCCTGCTGAATATTACGTTCCTTGTCAGTTTCCTGACCCTAGCTGGAGGTCCTCAAACAGTTTAGACTGCCCCACCTGCGTGACCTTGGGGAAGTGTCTCTCAGCTTCTGGGAGTCTCAGAGTGCTCCTTTGTCAAAAGAGGGAAAGAGCCTCGGTCTCACTCAGGTCAGATGAGAAGGGGCTCATGAAAGAACCTCCTTAACTGTCAGATGCTCTGCACATGTGAAAGTCCTTTAGACAGAAATTATTAATGGAAGGGTAGGTGGGAGAGAAACTCTCTTCCAGCAGAAGGGAGTGCCTGCTCTGTGCAGGAGGGAGCAGTGAGGGAAGGCAGAGAGGAGTAAAACCCAGCCGCTTCCTGGAGAAGCTGCCCTCTGGTCTGGAAGAGATAAGCCCAGGCTGTAAATAACTTCCAAGTGCTCCAGAAGAGACCAGGGCAGTGTTGTGGGACTGAGAGGAGAGGAGCCTACCTGGTAGGGGCACTTATTGGGAAGCCAGGTAGATTTTTCCCGGGTAGTGCTCCTAGGAGGGACCTGAGGAATCCCTGGAAGTTTGGCAGGTCCGGGCAGTGAGAGAAGGGCCCTTTTGGGTGGAGGAACTCCCAGGGTGGTTGAAAAGTTCAGGACAGGACACATTGTATAGAGTTCCAGGTCGGGGGCAGGGAGCCATGCAGATAAGACAGGCAAGGGACAGATTATGGAAGTTGGGGAGGGACTGTGAGGAAGGTTCGTGGATTAGCTGGAAGACAGGGTGATAGTGGCTGGGCCACCAGCAAACAGTCTTGAGGTCACCAGCCCTGCCTCTTCTGGGGCTGAGTTATCGATTAATTTTCCTCTGGAGAGGGGAACGCCATCTTTTTGCATTTCTTGTTTGCAAGGAGAAGCCTGGGCTCAGCGGCTTCCCAGCCTAGGGTGGGGTGCGTGTGTGTGTTGGGGGGTGGGGGTGGGAAACCAGCTTCTCTCAGCTGCTCCTGATTAGTTTTATGAGAAATCAGCCACTTTCCTCCTTCTGCTGGTACCTGGCTCTGCCCCAGTTGGTGAGAACCTCTGATCAGAGAGCCCAAGCCCTTCTCGTCCACCACTAACATTGTATAGATAAGGAAACTGAGGTCCAGAGAAGGAAAGCCGTTGTTAAAGGGCAGAAGGAGCATCAGAGGCCAAGAACTGGGCTTGCCACTAACATGTTGTGGGGTACATTGCTATCATTCCCTCCGAGAAATGTGTGACTTGCACGGGCCTCCAAGCTGGCATGTGGCTTGGTAGGGTCTGCGGTAGATGGCTAGTTAAGCCCAACATCCATGCGATCCCCACTGCATAGCCTAGGCTGCCACAAAAAAATGAGTATACCTCAGTGTCTGCCTTAAAAGCACTTCCAGCCTCTTGAGGGAAACAGACATATAACGATACAAAGTGGACTTTGGGCTGTGTCCTAGAAGAGGGAGCATGGGAGCCCAGAGGAAGAGTGGTTAGTCCCACGTAAGGGAGGTGACTTTGAGCCAGGCTTCAAAGGATAGATAGGATTTCAATGGCCATGGATGGAATGCAGAGCAGGCATCCTAGGCAGAAGGAACCGCAGGGACAGAACTGTGCGTGTGGGGAAACAGAGAAGCCAGAAATTACAGGAGCTTACCAGTAAATCCCCAGAGCTTTAGACATTTAACTTTGATAAAACTCCTGTGAAGTAGGTGACATTCTTATCGCTACCATTTTACAAACGAGGAAACTAAGGTACAGAGAGGTTAAGGAACGGGCCTAAGGTCACACAGCTAGTTAATTAATGGTGGATGTGGGATCAGAAGCCAGGCAGACAGGCTCCATGAAGCCAAACCTCTTTGATAGCGGTTAAATTGCTGGAGCTGAAGATACAGGAGGAAGCAGGAGAAAGAGTGGAGTTTAAGAATAACAATATGTGTGTATCTGTGTGTGTATATATATGGCCTTGCAGACCATATGGCAAGGTCATATATATATATATATGGCCTTGGAATATGCCAGGCACTGTTCTATGTTCTTGATGTATGTTGTTTCATCTGTCTCCCAACCGCCATGTGAAGTGGGTTCGGCCATCTCCCTCATTAAACAGAAGAGGAAGTAGAGGCTCAGCGGGTCTTTAATGAACAGGGTGTCACAGCTAAGTAGGCAGCAGGGGCAGAATTTGGACTTAAGCTGCCTGGCTCTATTTCCTCTTGGTCTCGGAACCACAGGAAAGTTAGGAGAAGTGTACAGTGGGGATGAAAAGCTGGGGGTCCTGAGGATGTGGCTTTGGAAAGTAAGCTGAAGAGGAGAGGGGAATTTGACATGGGAACTGAAAGCAGACGTGGCTGAATGACCCAGAATGCCTACTGATGGGGACCCAGGACTCAGCCTGAACTTCCTGTGGAGTAGGGGTAAGGGAGAGGGGGTGGAAACGCCTGGGGGGTCCCTCCCCTACCTCCCCTCCCACCCAAGCCAAATGGTGGGAGACTCAGACCAGAGAGTGTGGGGAGAACCTTCTCTGACTGTCGTGGGGGCAGAGAGGATGGTTCCAGCCTTCTCTGAGCCTCTGGAGGCAGCCCCAGGGTGGGTGGAGTGGCCCCAGTAAGTCTGCTGCTCATTCTGGGTCAGGCCTCTCGAGGAAGAGTCCGAAGAGACTCAGAAGGACACAGCTGCCGCAGAGAGGCTGGAAGAAGCACTGGACCCGAGTTAGGAGACCTGAGTCCCAGCCTGAACTCTGACAGTTCACTAGCTGTGAGCCGGACCTCAGGCAAATCAATCACTTGAGCCTTTCTGAGCCTCAGTTTCCTCATCTCTACAGTGGAGTGAAAGAGCCCTAGCCTGTGATCTAGGAGTTCTAGCCTGGCTCTGCTTCTGATTCTCTGATTGGCTGCTTGTGTACAGGTCTGGGCAAGCCCTACCCTTCTCTGGGCCTCAGTGTTCCCACTTGCACAATGGAAGGGGGACACTGAGGCTCGGAGAGGGACGGTGACTTGCCCAAAGTTGAACGTTAGATGAGCAGCTGAGCTGGAGCTGAAACCCAGGTCTCTGCGCCCCTCACCACCACCCCACCATTCCCAGGAGAGCCCCAACTCCTGAATGAGGAGACCTCAGCCATCCCACGGCCCCCTTGGCATAGGCCTCGCCTGTGAACTCTCTGTCCCCTCCTGTCCTCTCTTCCACCTTCTCCCCCATGCACCCGCCCCCAGATAAACCAAAATGTTTTCAATTAGGGGTCTGCTACAGTGAGGCAAGCCGGACGAGATGTCCAGACGGGTAACTCCCCCACCTCCCACCCTAATCCTTGATTACCTCCCCAAGGGGGCCTTAGTTAGAAACGGTCATTACCACTAATTACCAGATGACCGCATCGCCCTCCTCTGGAGTGGAATCCGCTGCCTCCTGCCTCCTGATCTCCCGGTCTGCACGCTCCTGTGAGCCGGCCTCTCCCAGCACGCTGCAGCTGGCCGCTCTGTCCCGACTGCGCTCTCCGCAGCCCCGTGCCCACCCAGCACCTCCAAGATGGTTCCCATTTGTCCTCCGCCCTCCTGGGAAGGCTGAGACTCATTGTCCACACTGGATTCCCCTCATGGAACCTCCCTCACCACCAGCTGGGGAGGTGGATGCTTGATGACTTCGGAGATGGATAGACTGACCCAGAGTAGCTGATCCAGACCCCAGGAGTCCAGAGAACCCCTCCCGGGAGCCGCAGTGCCCGGTGCTCAGGAGTTACCTGAACTGAGCTCCCCAGGAAAAGTCTGAGCTTACGTTACACACTTTCTGAGCAGGAGCCCAGGGAAAGGACCTGGAAGACAGCCACCCTGCATTGTGCCTGGTGTATGCCCAGTACCGTGCTGGGTGTTTCTCATATACCTCCTGTAATCGTTCCTGTTGTGAAATAGAAAACTGGCTCACAGGGGAAGGATGGAAGCTGGGCAAGGGTGATGGGCAGAGTGGGCTCAGGGCAGGCTGAGTGTGGATGGACCCCAGCCCAGTAGAGAGGGAACCCAGGAAGGTGGCATCCGGAGGAGGCCGAGCACCCAGGCATCGGACCGCCTCAGTGTCCTCCTCTGATTAAAGTGGGTAATATTCTCCCAGGCCCCCCGAGACATTGTGACAATGGGATGAAACTGGGGACTGCTGTATCCATCTGGGGCAGTGGGCCCATGTGCGTGGACAGTGTTTGCCAGGTGGAGGCAGAGATGTTTTAACAACCAAGAAACAGGCTGGGGCGGGGGGTTATACTGCCCCTGTGTGGTCCCCCCTCACCCATTACGGGCTGCAGGAATTCAGGCAGCAGGTTCCGCAGGTATCCCGGCATTGGTAGGATCAAGCCATCAGGCCTGAGGTCTGTACCAGCTACACCAGCTTTCTTGGCTCACGCCTTGGGGAGGGGTGGGCCAGGGATGGCAGTGAGGGAGAAGCCCAAGTCACCCACAGTCAATCTCAGACAGGCTGGGTTGTGCCACCGCAGTGTGGCCCCCAGGCTGTGCTCACTTGCCCTGGATCTGCTTCCCAGGCCTCTGGGAAGACTTCTATATTTTGGAGTTGTAGGGGCATGGCAGAGAGAGGCAGGAGGAAGCCAACTAACCTATTAGTACCTATAAGCACATATCATTTCACTTGGCCCCTGCAAGGCCTCCAGGAATCCCCATTATGTGGTTGATGCTCAGACAGTGGCAGCAGTTTACCCAAGATTGCACAGCACGTTGAGGCCAGAGCTTGAGTCCCAACCCGGGTCTCCTGACTCCCTCTGGTCCAAGATTTAAGTGGCAACAAGTGAGGAATTCCATATATGAATACTCCAAATGCTTTCCAGCCATTATCACATTTAAATCTTAACCATAATCCTTGGAAGTAGAATTTATCATTTTCTTATAACAAATGAAGACCATGAGGCCCAGAGAGGTTAAGTAACTTACCCAGGTCATACAGCTGTCGCCCAAAGCCTGAGCTCTCGCCTGGGTCAGTCTATGAGCTGAAACATCTAGGTTGCTTTATAACTGGTGATACGTCTGTGCAGCTGTCTGTTGAGGGGCTCCTTGAGGAAAGGATCTATATCCTTCATTACCAAATGAGTCTGGGAAGAGTTGGTGCTTAGTAAATATTTCTCCCACAAACAGATCAAGTTCATTTTTTCATTTAGGTACAGGAACAGGGGAAGGGCATTCCTGGCACCAGCAAAAGTCTGGGCACAGGCATGGTGTCAGGGTAGTCCCTGGCAGAGAAGCTAGGAGTCTGGTATAGTGGGTATTTCAATTTGTGGGGGAAAAGGACAAGAGGATGGAGAGCACTGGGGTGGTGGCAGGCTTGCCACCTGAGGGGCTGTGAAGTCAGAGGGGAGCCCTTGACCTTGACTAAGTGAGTGCAAGAGGCTGAGGTAGGAAGAGGCCACCAATGCAGTAATGTGGTAGATTTCATCACAGGGCACTGACCATGGTGTGTCAGCCCTGGACAGAGCATGTGACACTCATGGAGTTAATCCCCCAGACAGTACTGGGAGGGGAGAGGTTACTTGCCTTGCTCAAGGTCACAGGGGAGTGTGGGTGACGGAGGCGGGGATGACAGGGCCAAAAGTCTGCCTAGGCCTGTGCTGTTCTTTGGCACTGGGCTGCCTCCCTTGGGATCTCAGGCCAGGGGCTCAGGAGTCCAGGCCTTGCCAGGTCTCAGCCCTGACCCTGGATGAGGTCTGCCATGGTCCCAGCAAGTAGGACACACAGCACGCAGGCCTGAAGGCTGGCCCCTGCTTTCCCCTTGTCCTTCCAAGGTCTCTGCTGGATTTCTAGACCCTGGCCCTAGGGTAGGGACCAGGTCTATGTGGAACTCTTTAAGACTGTGGGGTCCCTCTAGCCTCCACTTAGAGGAGGTGCAGCCTGATGCAATCTGCTCCTGAGAGAAGGCCTGGGAAGAAGGCGAATCTAGGATGGTCCCCTGGGCCTAAAGTCTTAGAATTTCAGTGCCCAGAGCCGGAATCTGGGAGGCTCAGAGGTCCTATAGCATCATCAGGGTTCATAGAGAACCTCCTAGGCCAGCATTCCCAAAGCATGGATGAGGTTAGGACTCCTCAAATAAAGGGTTTTGTGCTCAGCAGACTTGGAAGTTACAAACCAGGCCTGTTGCTTTGCTGCAGGACTTCTCAAGGCCTTTAAAATGAAAATATGCATAGTTATTCTTCAAGAGGGGATATAGTATACCACATTCCTAAAATGTGCTTGACCGTGGACCCGCTTTTTCAGAGTGTCTCACTGGAGCCTGCTCTGGGGAATACAGTTTACAGGTACAGACACTGAGACCCAGAGAGGACAGTGATTTATCTAAAGTCACACAGCAAGTTAATGGCTGTGTGCTTAGTCACTCAGTCGTGTCCAACTCTTTGCGACCCCATGGACTGTAGCCTGCCAGGGGATTCTGGCAGGGGGAGTCTGTCCATGGGAATTCTACAGACAAGAATACTGGAGTGGGTTGCCATGCCCTTCTCCAGGGGATCTTTCCAACCTAGGGATTGAACCCAGGTCTCCTGCATTGCAGGTGGATTCTTACTATCTGAGCCACCAGATAGTAATTGAGTACCAGTAAGTGCTCAATTAATAATGTATATTATACTGATGACTATAATCTAGCACCTAGCATAGTGTCTGGCTCAGTATTGAGTGAATGTTGCATAAAAAATAATAATCCACAGCTGTGTGAGGACTAAATAAGGCAATGGATGTGAATGCTTTGTGAACTAGAAAACTGTTAGTCTAATTATAATAAAACTTAGGTAGGGTTGGGGGGTGGTCACAATCCTATGTTATGAATGAGGGCCTCCAGCCCAGAAAAGGACAGGGATGTGCCCAGGGTCACACAAGGGTGGGAGGGAGAGCCATTCCCCTACTGGGGACAGCAGTGCTTGGCCTCCTGCTTTCCCAGCTGCTTCCAGTAAAGGCTCCGGAGCCACTGAGAGAGGCTGGGGCCATGCAGTGGGTGGAGGCAGCAGGGTCCCT
This sequence comes from Bos taurus, assembly GCF_002263795.3. NCBI lineage: Eukaryota > Metazoa > Chordata > Mammalia > Artiodactyla > Bovidae > Bos > Bos taurus. The sequence continues at coordinate 55,615,307 of NC_037342.1, read as the reverse complement.
CTTGGGCCTGACTTCCTTTTCACTGGCTGCTTTCTAGCCTTGTGCTCCAGACCTGACTTCCTTTTCACTGGCTGCTTTCTGGCCACGTGTAGGGCCCTGTCCAAGACCCCGGCAGCCCTGGCGCTGAACCAGACGCAGCACTGCAAGCAGCTGGAGGGCCTGGTGTCAGCGCAGGTACAGCTGTGCCGCAGCAACCTGGAGCTCATGCACACCATCGTGCACGCCGCCCGCGAGGTCATGAAGGCCTGCCGCCGGGCCTTTGCCGACATGCGCTGGAACTGCTCCTCCATCGAGCTCGCCCCCAACTATCTGCTCGACCTGGAGAGAGGTAGGGGGCCGGCAGGGCCTGCTAGGGCCTGCGGAATGCGTGCGGGGAGAGGTGGATGAATTCAGGCATAAATATATGTGTGTTTAGATAGGTGGCTGTGTTCATGGATGGATGGATGGAAGCGTGATGGTGGATGAGTGAATAACTGGATGATGGATGGATCCACGGATGGGTGGGTGGATGAATTAATCATGGACATGGGTGTTTGGGCGTGAATTGATGAATGGATGAACATACGGGGAGTGCAGGGGAGCCTGGATGACAGTACAAATGCATGCATTCCCCTCAGAGCTGGACAAAGGAATGAATGATGCAGGGAGGCTGGTGGGCGGGGTGGGAGTCTATAACGAGAGTGCGACTGAGCCCACCCTTAGGGCAGACAGGTGTGCCACATGGTAATTCTAGCACTCAAAGTGCTGTGAGAGGCCCAGAGTGATACAGAGATTAAGGAGCATCTGTGGAGAAGACTTTCTGGAGGAGAGGGCATTTGGGATGGATTGGGGTGGGGGTTCCTGTGTATCATAAGGAGGCTTTTGAAAGGCAGGAGATCAGTTCTGTCCCTTACACAGTGACAGGCCATGTGTGTGCAGCACTTTACAAAGAAAGCCCCCCTTCTTCCTGAATTATCTCAACTCTCCAGAGCAGGCCTGTGAGGTAGGTATATCATTCCCACTCTACAGTTAAGGACACCAAGGCTTGAGAAGGGCAGTAACTTGCTTGGACCTGAAGCCAGGACCCCACAGCCAAGGCACGTTGGCTCCATCTTAGTTGCTAAGGCTGCTGTAACAAAGCCCCACGTTCTGGGGGCTTCTCACAAGAGGAGAATCATCTGCATCTGGAGGCTGGAAGTCCAAAGTCAGAGTCAGGATGTCCGCAGGGTTTCCTCTGAAGGCACGAGGGGGAAGACTCATCCCTGCCTCGCCTTTGCTTCTGGGGACTGCCACAGTCTGTGTGTTCTTTGGCTTGTAGCTGCATCTCTTCCGTCTCTGTCTCAGTCACGTGGCCTCTGCCCTATATGTCTCTGTGTCCAAGATTCCCTCTTCCTCCAAGGACCCCCGTTGTTGTATCCGGGCCCACTCTGATCTGTCTAATGACCTCAGCTCAGTTACACTTGCAAAGACCCCATTTCTGAATAAGGTCACGTTCACAGGTACCAGGGGTCAGGACTTGACTGTATCTTTTTGGGGTACACCTTTCATCCCGCAGCAGGCTGTTTGCTCGCCTGTCTTTGAGGAGCTCAGGGACAGGGCCCTCAGTCCCTGAAAGCAGTCCCTGACGTGGGGGTGGGGCGTGCAGGGTGCAAGTGCAGTGTGCTGAGTGTGTGAGAGTGTGCCTGTGGGGTTGCTGGCTTTTCGGGCTTCAGAGTGAGTGTGCCCGTCAGCTAGTCCATTTGGGGGAGGGTTGGGGGGGACAGTCGAATGGCCCTCGTGCCACCCTCCACCTGCTCCATCCACTCGCCACCCCTGGCCCCATCTGGCCCCAGAGGCAGGTGGGGACCTCAGCCCTGGGCACGGTCCGATGCTTGGGTCGCCCGCCCTGGTTGATCCCGCTCCTTCCCACAGGGACCCGGGAGTCAGCCTTCGTGTATGCGCTGTCGGCGGCCGCCATCAGCCACGCCATCGCCCGGGCCTGCACCTCCGGCGACCTGCCCGGCTGCTCCTGCGGCCCCGTCCCAGGTGAGCCACCCGGGCCCGGGAACCGCTGGGGAGGATGTGCGGACAACCTCAGCTACGGGCTCCTCATGGGGGCCAAGTTTTCCGATGCTCCTATGAAGGTGAAAAAAACAGGATCCCAAGCCAATAAACTGATGCGTCTACACAACAGTGAAGTGGGGAGACAGGTAACCACCCCCCCGCCCACCCCCCAGATGGTTGTGCCTGTGCCAGTTGGCCTGGAAAGGGCTACCCGGTGTGCCCCAGTGGAGGGGGTTGGGGGGGACGGGCCCTAATATGCCCACACTGATTTGTTCCTGGCCTCCCCTGACTCTTCCCTCTCCAGCTGCTTGGGGCTTGCCTGGCTTCTTCTCCTCCAGGGGGTCCACCGGGGTTTGGGTTGGAGAATGTTGGTGGAGCAGAAGGAGCGCTAAGCTGGGAGTCAGGAGCTCTAAATCCATTGTGTGACACTGGGCAAGTCACTTCCTCTCTGCCCTCAGTTGTTCCCATCTATAAAATGGGACGGGTGGGTGCTCTCTAGTCCTCATTGTCACATTTTCCTCAGACTCCTCCTCTGGGGCTCTGGGCCAAGGCTGGGCATGAGAGGAAGCATGGAGTGGGCCGTGGGCCGTGGAGAGCTAAGGGTCATCTCCTTGACTCTAATGGGAACTCTCTCCCAGATCAAAACCCCACCCTAGTCTCCAAAACATGATTTCCCCTCCATGTATGTCATTATCAGTTTTGCTTTAACTCCTCACCTCATTGTGCAGAAGGTTGGAATGAGTGCATAAGTGAATGAACGACCTTTTTAGCAAACCTGATCCTCATCTGTGTGCCAGACACTGTGGTGGGTGCTTGCTTAGCTTTCTCTTCCGTGGTCCATGAAACCACACTGTGAAGGGGCACTGTTACTCTCCTTACAGATGGGGAGCTGACCCCGGAGGGTGGGGTGTCAGCTGGGGATGACCCTCATGACCTCCGCCCTGCAGACCCCCTGGGCCCCTTGTGCAGAGGCCCCAAGTGAGGCAGAAGGACGTAGGTGGCTTGGCCAAGGACACACAGTGCGATGGAGCCCAGGTCTGTGGGATTCCAAGTCCAAGGTTTCCACGTCCTCACCTTCCTCTCTCTCTCATCTCCCTTGTGTAAGGATTCTAGGATGTCCAGGCCGTCTTTGGACAGTTGGGGAAACAGGTCAAGTCACCCTGTGGTCTGTAGCAGAGTCTGGCTAGGGACCAAGAACTTCTGCCTCCGAACCCTGCGGGCCTGCTCCCCACAACCCTTGGAAACCCACTGGGAGCCCTTCACCATCCTCCTGCCCAAGAACCCAGCCCCACTCCTGCCCACGGCCAGGCCCCAGCCTCATGGTGCCATGTGCAGGCTACACTGGCAGCCATCCCATCCCGTGGTGCAGTCCACTCAGGGTCCTCAGCTTTGGGGGCATCTCACGTTTGTCCCATTGGAGAAGGAAATGGCAACCCACTCCAGTGTTCTTGCCTGAAGAATCCCAGGGACGGGGGAGCCTGGTGGGCTGCCGTCTATGGGGTCACACAGTCGGACACGACTGAAGCGACTTAGCAGCAGCAGCAGCAGCATGCCTGTCCCTGGGCCCTGATGCCTCGGAGCTGGCCTCTCTGGGGCCATTCACAGGGGCCCTGGAGGGTCAGTGACAGCATGCCTTGCCCTGGCACCGAGGCCTTGGGAAGCCTGGCCCTTCCTGCCCTCTGAGCTGAGTTGCTGAGTGTGGTTTACTTTCCTGGATGACTTAGAAGGACCTCCTGCCCTTGGGAAGCCCCACGTGCCCTGCGGTCAGGTTCACTTCATTGTGTGCTCTCCACAGGCTTTGCTGAGACAGTTCCAGCCTCTAGACCCAAGTGGACTCCCTCACTCCCCACTTACCGGCACTGTGAGGGGTAGGGAACCCTGGGACCTTGACCAGCTTCCTCACTAACTCCCCATGGGATTGCAGCAAGGCTCCCTCTGTGTGCCTCAGTTTCCCCGTACTTTTGATGCACAGACAGGCCCGGGAGACCCCTGACCCTTGTAGTGGAGCCCACAGGGCAGGCGGGAGGGCAGAGGGATCCCAGTCCTCTGTGCAAGGGGGCGGGGCTTAGACTGCAGAACTGGATGACCTGCAGAAGGCGTCTCACTCACCCCTCAGGTTCGCAGGGAGAAACTGAGGCCTGCGGAAGTCAGTCGCAGAGTCATTTCCAAAGCCACGGCTAGAGTCTCCCCAGGCCCTGAGCCCAACCCTGCCCACCATAATTCTTACTTAGACAGATTTTTCAAAACCAAATATTGATTTAACTTTAGTAGTTCACAAGACGCTTTCATATATTTGTCATCTTGTTGAATCCTTTCAACGACTCTATAAGGTAGCGATTACACACCTGCTCAGCGCACATGAAGACAGGTGCTGAGTGATGATGCGGCAACAGGCAGCCGCGGGGAAGGCCAGCCCCTAGCACCCACCTCTTGCTGCTGCTGCTTCTCCTCTCCCTCCCTTCCTTTTCTTCTCCCACTCCCTTTTTTTCAGCAAGCATTTTGTGAGAGAGGAAAAGCAGAGAATGTGAAAAGCCATGGCTTTCGGAATTGCCCTCGGAACTGGGTTCAAATCCCAGCCCCAGATCTCCTAACTGTGTAGCCTTGGGCGGGAGACTCAGCCTCTCTGAGCCTTCATTTTCTCTTTTTCAAATGGGGAAATTAATGGTATTGCCCATGAACGATTTCTGTGCTGACGAAACCATTTGAAGTGGACTAGGTACAGTAGATGTGTGAATGGCACCGTTACCCCTGCGAAAGCCACTCTCTTCCTGCCCCTCCCAGCTACCCCCCAGGGTTGGAGAAGGAGCTAAGGATCTACCCTGCAGCTTTAGAGCAAAATGCCCTGTCCCTTGTCCCTTGTCGCCCGGGGCAGGCGGTGACTCCCTGAGAACACTGGCAGGCGGAGGGGTGGGGCCAGGGCCCAGGGCAGGCAAGGGAAGGAGCCCCACCACCCAGCCCAACGCCGTCCCCCTGTCCGCAGGCTCTGCGCGCCTCTCTGGAAATGAAGTGTAAGTGCCATGGGGTATCTGGCTCCTGCTCCATCCGCACCTGCTGGAAGGGGCTGCAGGAGCTTCGGGATGTGGCCGCCGACCTCAAGACCCGCTACCTGTCGGCCACCAAGGTGGTGCACCGACCCATGGGTACCCGCAAGCACTTAGTGCCCAAGGACCTGGACATCCGACCTGTGAAGGACTCAGAGCTCATCTATCTGCAGAGCTCCCCTGATTTCTGCATGAAGAATGAGAAGGTGGGCTCACACGGGACGCAGGACAGGTAAGGGCCTGCTGCCTCCCTGGCAGGAAAGGTCAGTCATGTGGGGCATGCCCCTTCCCAGCTCAGGCCCGGGCACACACGGTCGGTCGGGCTTCAGTTGGCATTTGGGGAATGGAGTCTCTGCCTGGTCGAATGCTGAGTGGAGGTGTGGGGTCCCAGCGGCCCTGAGGAGAGCTCCTGGGAGAGGCTGTTGTGCACCTCACCCACGCAGGGGCTCCTTGGGAGTGGAGGCTCGTGAGAGGTCCCTACCTCACCTGCCCCCTAGTGACAGAGACAGATGGGAAGAAACAATGACTATGTGGGAGACAAGGGCTAGGAAAGAGGCTGCCTGACATAAAGTAGGTCCTCAGTAGATGTCTGTCAAATGAATACATGAAGGATCACGTCAGACAACCTGCTGGTTGGACAAATGAGCTGAGCCATGGGGCGGGGGAGGCAGCAGGCAGCCCCGTGGCCACACCCGAAGTCTGCACAGCGTGGAGGCGGTTCCAGGGCAGGCACGCTCCAAAGGGGCAGCAGGAGAGTGAGGCCAGCCTGCATTTTGTGGAGAGAGGGTGCTCCCACGTCCCCACCTACATCCACCCCTCCCAGACCCTAGCTCTCTCTCCTAGCCTCTCCCCCGCCTCCCCCTACCCTCATTTCAGAGCCAGGGCTGGGATCCCTATAGCAAGGCCTATCGTAGAGGCTGAAGCTGATCCAGGACTGGAGAGAGGGAGGGAGCCAGTGGGGACAGCAGACCTCCTGGGTGCCAGGAGGGGCTGATGATTCAGAGGGGCAGCTCTTTCCTGAGATGGTTCAGGAGGAATCCAAGCCTGAAATGCTATAAAGAAATAGTTGTGCAATCAAATACACTGGGAAATTCTCTTTGCAAGGCACGAGAACATATTAAGGGCTCTGAGGAATCCCGCAGTAAAGGATCTGTCTAAGCCTCTGTTTCCCAGAGGTGTTTGGCTGTGGAACTCTTTTATTAAGGAGCCCCTAATAGCATTCCACAAGACGAGTGTTCTTTGGGGTTAAAAGAATATTGAACCAGAGTGAGGGTGTCTGAGAACGTGTCTGGCACATAGTTGGTGCCTGGCCAGCTTTTGCTTCCTCCTCAGCCCACGTTCCTGTCTCTAGGAGAGGGGGGCTTCTTTGGGGGGCTCCCTCCTCACGGGCCGGGGCAGCAGGCTGTAAGAGGAGGCCCAGGCGCCCATCTGGAGGCCAGATTGAGGAGGTCAGGCAGAGTGAAGATGAAACCAGGTCAGGCCAGAGAGACAGGAAGGAGCGGGAGTCTAGGCTGAGGACCCGGGGTGGGTGTGATGAGGATGGGGTAGGGGTAGGATTCTAGAACCCACAGGACCTGGGGGAAGCCCACTGAGGACCCCAGAGCAACGAGGGGTTCTCCCTGGAGCCCTGGGCCGGCTGTGCCTGTGTGTGTCTCAGGAAGGACAGCTCCCATCCTGACACCACAGCTTTCTAGCAGGGGGACCTGAAGCTCAAGGTTGTCTTCTGTGCCTTGGGGACAATGCCACACACCTGGAGGGTTGGTGTGATTCAAATCACACAGCCCCTCCATGCTGGGTGTGATCAGTGCCCTGGGAAGGGTTTGTGAATGACTGGCTCCCCGGAACCCCTCCCTGAGGCTGCCAGGCCTCTTCCTTCCCAGCTGTTGTGACTCTGCCCCAAGGACTTGTCCCCAGACTGTTGATGAGGAGGCCCCCTCCCACAGCAGCAGCAGCCACCTTTGCTTTCTCAGAATGCTATCCCCCCCACCCCTCTGGTTTCCTGCCATGCTCAGCCCTCAGCCATTCCTCTGAGGATGGGCCTTGGCAGACAGCTCTATGGGTCCGCTTTTTCTGTAGTAACACCACCCCGGTGGCTTACAACCACAGACACTTTTTACATCCATTATATGAGGCTCTGGCTGGCTGTGGAGGGACATCAAGTGCTTGGATTGTGACAGAGCGAAAACGGGGAGCCCAGAGGGGCCCTGACTCAGCCTGGACAACAAGGAAGGCTTCCTCGAGGAGGGGAAACATGAACTTTACTAGGTTGGGGATTTAGGGGTACAGGGGGTTGGATGGAAATGAGCTTTGTTAACTCTAAAAGGCAGGTGCATAGGTGGTACACATAGCTGGGCCCCCTAGCCAGACAAGATGCCCTCCTCAAATCCAGCCTGGTGAACTGAGGCCCCTCAGCAGTCCCTATTCCAGACTCTGAAACCTGCTCTATCCCCAGGCCCCAGCCTCCCCAGCTCCCCATCACAGGCACCATCATAGGTCTGAAGCTGGAGGCCAGATTTCAAAAATTGCATGTCAGGGACCCAGAAATAAAATGAAACCCTTTCCACCACCCTTTCTTGGTCTAGAGACCTTCAGAATAAGACTGAGAGGGACTAATGGTGTTGAATGACTACAAAAAAGCCCAGAAAGGTTAAGTGACTTGCCTGAAGTCACACAGCCAGTGAGCAGCAGAGCTGGGGTTTGAACCCAGATCTGCTGGCTCTGGGGCATATGTTGTTCTGCTGTTGCTTCCTGTCTCCTCCCTCCTGCCTGGAACTGCATGCAGCCCCCACATGCAAGTCACCTTTTCCTCCTGACTCCCCCTCCAGGAGATCTCTCCTTTCCTCTCCATGGCTCCTTTCTGGCTCAGGCCTGGCTTCTTTTACTCAGCTGCTGACCAGTCTCCTCCCTGGCCTCCCTGCCTCCAGTCTTGCTGCTTCATCCATCTGTCACCCCTACCTTACATTAGGTCAGGTGTTTGTTCTCCTTGCCCTCACCACCCTGTGCCCTCCCTTCTATCTGAGATTTCTACTCATCTTTCATGCAATGGCCTGGATGACCCCTCCCCCTCCAGGAAGCCTTCCTGAATTCTCACAGACCCGGTGCTCACCCTGTGTGATGCTGGGCAAGTCCTCTGCCCATTCTGTGTCTCAGTTTCCCCATCATGAAATATGGGGTTGGATTTGGTCATCTCTAGGGCTTACTCACCTAGGACACTCTGGGATTCCTTGGTCCACGTGGCTGTGGGCATGCTTCCCATGACAGCACCTTCCCATGACAGCACCCCAGCGAAGCCTTAGCCCAGCTAGATGAAAATGCTGACCTGCACAGACATTTCCTCACTAGACAGAAGAACTGATGGCAAGGATATTTGGGGTTTATAGTGACCTCCAGTGTCTTCTTTGCCCACACGAGTGATTCATTTCTTCCTGAATCACTTCCAGCCCATGGATTCTCTGCCCCTTAGGGTGGGGAGAATGAATAAGCACTGGACTTGGTTTCAAAGGACCCCTCAGCTTGAGCCCTGCTTATCCGCAAACCCTTGTGGGACCTTGAGCAGGCCTCTGCCCTTTGCTGAGCCTGTTTCCACTTGTAAAGTGGGCATAGCAATTCCACTGACCCAAAGACCCTCCCTGCCTCCAATAAGATAAAATTCTGGAGGGAAGCACCTGATTCAAAGGGGGCAAATCATCGTCAGACCCTCTGTCTCCAAGAAGAGAGTGCCAGGTGCTCCCTGTGCCTCACGTCTGATGCCATTTGTTTCCGAATTTATCCTAAGATTCTAAAAGTAAAAACGATCTTTGCATTTGTTAGAATATAAATAAGGATTAAATATGAAGATAGGATTTTTAATCGTTTGAGACATTTTCAAGTATTTAGAAGTAGAAGGTATAGGAAAAGAGACAAAGGAAACAAAACACCCCCCACTTTAATAAACACGTGTTAGAAATACAGGGAAAAATGAGAAAGACCCCTGGGAAAAAGAACTTATTTTAAATTCCCCAAAGACTGAGGCAGCAGCCATGGTCGGAGGAGACTGGGGCTGCCTGGCTGGGAGTGGGGGTGACTGGTGAGTGACAGGGGTGCTCACTGACCTCCCCATCCCCCTCCAGGCAGTGCAACAAGACATCGCATGGCAGCGACAGCTGTGACCTCATGTGCTGTGGACGCGGCTACAACCCTTATACAGACCGCGTGGTCGAGCGTTGCCACTGCAAGTACCACTGGTGCTGCTACGTCACCTGCCGCAGGTGCGAGCGCACCGTGGAGCGCTACGTCTGCAAGTGAGGCCACACGGTCCTCGGGGACCCCCGAGCCCAGCCGGGGGGCCGGAGACACCCCGTGGATTTTGGCTTCTGAATTCCAGATGCCGAGTGTGGACGGAGGCTTGTGCTTTGCCTCCACTTGGAAGCCGCCAGGAACAGAAGGCTGGGCCATCAGGGAAGGAAAGCCAGGACATCAAAGGAGACTGACAAGATTAAAAATAACCTGGCAGCCCGAGGCCCCGGAGTGCCCACTTGCTGCCTTCCAGGCGGGTCTAAGGAGCCAGGGGCGTGGGTTTGGCAAGACTGGTACAGACTCGATCTTTCGTAGCCAGAGACACCAGCTTCCTGGGAAGTGGGAGGTCAGTCTGTCCTCAACGGAATGTTCTGTAGGCGAAGCCCTCGAGACCCCCGGCCCGCCCCAGGGTCTGAGCCTACTGGGCCCACCACATGGAACCACTAGCTTGGGTTGTAAATGTTTTGTTTTGTTTTGTTTTTCTTCCTCTGGGATGTGGGAGCTACAGAAATATTTATAAAACATAGCTTTTTCTTTGGGGTGGCTGGCTTCAATTCCTCTTTATATATTTTATATATATAAATATATATATATATGATGATCTATATTTTAAACAAGCTCTTTAAACAGCTGTTTGAAATAAATGCTGAGAAGCCCAGCCCTCCCCTGCAGTTTCTGGCCTCCTCAAGTGAACTCAGAGGATTCCGGGGCTTGTGGCGCGAACTCTCCGGTTTCTAGGCAAGGTGGCGTCTTATTGATGTTTCTCCCCACCAAAAGCCCCCCCATCCGGTTCTGGCCCCAATCTCCTTTTAGGATCTCCAGGTCAAGGGCAACGACAGACGTCTTGAAACCCAAACCCAGCTGGCAGACTCTTTGCTCCTCAAGGACACACATGTGTGCTCCACACACCCACACATGTGGGTGCACATAGCCTGGCAGTGGCATCAGACCTGCTAAGTGGCTTCAAAAGAAACCCTATCCAGGCGCTGGGAACACAGACCTCAGGGAGGTGGTGGCAGACCCAGGCTCCGGCTAGCCCTGGCAGAGTTTCTGTGTGACCACAGGGAAGGCTTTTCCCTCCCTAGCCTCAGTTTTCCCATCTGTAAAGCTGGTGGTAGAGATCAAGGCGGTGGTTGGGAAAGGCCCCCAGCTTCATGCCTGGACCAGTGGGCATGGCTGCAGTGGCCGTGGTTGGAGTCTTTTCCTGGTTTGAAGGCGGAGCCATCAAGATTTGTCCTTTTCATGGTTGTGGGGCATGAGGGTGAGGAGGATGGAGAAGGACTACAAGTGTTTTGGCCGAGTGCTTGGAAGCATGTTGGGATGGGATGGAGAGAGGACTAGGGTTCAGACTTGGTGGACTGTGATGTTGGTTGGGTCCAGGTGGAAATACTGAGTAGATGAGCAGATAATCGAGCCTGGGGTTCCAAGGAGAGCCCAGGGGTGAGATGGCCATTTGGTCACTGTCACTAAAAGGCAGCATAGAAAAGCAAAGTGAATCAAGGCTTGGGCCTGGGACACTTGTGCTCTGGAGGTCAGGGAGATGAAGAGAAAAGAGGCAAAGAGAGCAAGAGGTAACAGCCAGGGAGATGGAGAATCCCGGGGATCTTAGCTGTTGTCAAGTGAAGATGGGGGCTTGGAGGGGTGAGGGTCTCAGGGCCCTCAGCACTATTGTGCTCTGAGCTTCAGCCTCACTTCCTGGGATGTGGGCAGCACTGATGAGCGAGTACAGAGTATCCGGGGGTCACAGTCATTCCCCCCGAAGGAAGTAATTATTAATAACCTATATCTGCTGTGGCTGTGGGTGAGTGCACCAGACGAAGAATGTAAAAGAACATTATAAACTGAATTTTGGTGCACATGGAAGAGATGCAAACACTGAGGGGAAAGCTCTCCACTCCCCAGACCCTGCAGAGACACAGGGTGGGAAGAGGGAAGGCTGTGTGGCCAGAGTCCTGGAGTCAGAGTCTGGAGGGAACCTGGAGATTAGTCTTCTGGGCTCTCAATCTGTTTTGCAGATGAGGAAATTCCAAGATGGGAAGGACCTTTCCTGTGGTCACAGAGCTGATATGGGGCCGAGGGCCGTTGGTGGGGCATCCTAGCGTGGGCCTCCCACCAGCGTCTGTGCAGAAAACTCAGCCTCTGTTGAACAAGCGCCTGGAGTGTGTGCTCTCCCATGTCCAGGGCTGTGCCTGCTCCACACTGGCTCCCGTGGCCCACAGAACCAATTCCCTGGCCTGGCATACAAGGCCCCCTCCCCAGGGTCCAAGAGACTCTTCCAGCCACATTTCCTACAACTCCTCAGGCATCTCTCTGTCCAGCCTCCCTCTGGGCATCTGCCGCTCTTTCACAGAAGGCCTGGAATGTCACTTCCCTGAGCCTTTGGAGCCATCTCTATAAAGCCTTCCCTAATGCCCTCAAGCTCCATACAACCCTTTGAAACTTTTGTTTTTTTTTTAAGATTTTTTTAATATAGACTAGTCTTCATTGAATCTGTTATAATATGGCTTCTGTTTTTATTTTTAACGTTTTGGTACTTGGGCCATGAGACAAGTGGGATCTTACATGACAAGGGATCAAACCCACGTCACCTGCATTGGAAGGTGAAGTCTTTATCACTGGACCACCAGGGAAGTCCCTATACAACCCTTTGGATCCTTAAAGCAGCCATCACACTCATGTTCACAGTGGTCAGCCCACTTTTCCTCCAAGGCCCATGTAAATGGGCTCTCCTCCAGGAAGTCTTCCCTGACCACCCTCAGCCTGGGTCAGTGGCCTCCTCTGGGTTCCCACAGCGTCTTTCTCCCACTTTGCACTGAGCCGTGGTGTTGTAAAGAGGTCTGTGCGGCGTCTGTGCCTGCCTCCTCCTCCCATCTAGGGCCTCCACATGGGCTGGGACTAGCCCAGTGCACTGTGGGGGCCCCAGGCTTCAGCAAAGGCACCCCAGAGGCTGAGTACATGCCTTGGAAATGTTGGATTTTGGGGTGTCCTTTGGACCTTAACCAGGACAAGCAGATGGAGAAACCAGACCAAGGACCCACAATAACTCAGAAAGGGCAGTCGTAGTAATGCAAATACTGCCTGTTATTGTGCACCTGATGTGTCTTATTACACATGTGTTGTCCAGAGCCACCTTCACAACAGGTCTCTCCCTCTGACAGGTGAGAAAAGTGAGGATCTGAGAGGGGAGGCCACGTGGCCCAGATCACACAGTAAGTTCATAGCAGTGCAGGGAGCCCAGGTGTGTCTGACACCGAACCCCTTTTGACACGTCCTCACTCCCAGACATGGGGAGAGCAGGGTGGAAGACACAGGCTACTTCCAGCTCAGGACAGGCGATTCAGCTGGCCCCTGACTCAGCGGGCCTGCTGCTGGCCAGTGCCAGGCCTGCTGTGAAGCCTTGCGCCTTTCTGCTGGTCAGGGGCTGGGGAACGCGGGGACCATGGAGAGCTGCTCCCTGGACCGCTCTTCCCTGACCAGATCAGGGTTCTAAGCTCGCAGTTAAGCTGAGCCCCCATTCCGGGGAGGTAGGAGTGGGGCTTTCACCTGTGGGAAGGCCATAAACTCAGCTCTGGTGTCTCCCAATCTCACCATGTTCTGAGATTCAGAACCATAAGATCTGGGTACCCTGGACTTTCAGAGTAAATATCCTCAAACCACTGCACTGGAAGTCCTGTTGTGGCCCCTTGGGCCAGGAGCTAATTCAGAGAATTTAAAAGGCCCAGGTATGGATCTTTCTGTGGGTGTCAGAATGCTTGTCACCAGCAGGATTCCTGACCCAGCCCACACTCCATCTCCCTTCTTCTCTCGGAGGCAGCAGTGCCAGGCTGGCAAGGCCTAGAGATGGCAAGCCCCCAGGCATACTAGGACCAGCCACTTTGAGGAGGCTCCTGAGCCAAGTGTGGGAGGCCGGCCGGAGACACGGGAGAGACAGGGCCGGGGGAGAGAGACAAGAAGGCGGCAGAGAGGAAACAGGAACTCTTGAAAAGAAGGAGAGATTAGCTCGGTGGGAAAGGAGAGAATGGGCAGATAAGGTCCCCTGGGGAGGCCAGGTCAGGCCAGCGGAACAACGAAGAGGGGACTGGCCCCAGCCTGAGCAGGCTGACGGTCTATTTTTCCTTAGGTCATGGAGACCAGCTGCCAGATTACACAGACCAGGCCTCCAGCAGGATGCAGGCCCCAGTCGGGGACCCCAGACCTGCGAGGGACTGGATGGGGCAGGGGGAGCTGGGGGCTGGAAAACTGTAAACCCAGCATCTTTCCTGCTCTCTTGCTGTGTGACTCCAGGCAGCCGCTTGGCCCCCTTCTCTGCAGCTATTGTCTCGTTTAATTCTCAAATCATTCTGAGGGGTTGTGTCCAGGATCTCTTTTTTATTATTAATGAAGAAACTGAAGTACAAAGAGAGAGAAGCGATGGCCCTGGTTACAGAGGTGCAAGTGGGAGAGCAGGGATTCGAGCCTAGACTGCGTGGCTTCAAGTCTGTGAAGGCCATCCCAAGGATGGAAGCCTAAGCAGGTCTTGATTGCCGCAGGGACTGGGGGCTGTAGTCAGGTGCAGAAGCCAGGGGACCCCTCCCCATGGCCATCAGGCTGCAGCTCAGCCAACACTTCCTGCCCTGTCCTCCCCTGACTGTGGAGCTCACCATCACCTGGGTGCCTGGACTCGCAGGAACCACCTGTGTGTGGGGGGAAGGGGAGGTGAAGTGCCTCTTCTGGGGGACAACTCCCAACTCCCAGTTAGTGTAGCAGAGATGGCTGAAGTCAGAAGACGGCAGAGTCCTGAGGGCTCTGGGTATGGTGGGGAGGTTAAGCCCGCTCCTATGAGGGTGACAGAGTAAGGAGTGGGAAGTCTGGAAGACTTCTTGGAGGAGGTACCGTTTGCACGAGGTCTGGAAGGTGAACAGAATTTTAGCAGATGGAGAGGGAAGTGAAGGGGAGAGTCTGCAGTGTTTACCTGGAGGAGGCCAGAAATTGGGATGTGGATGGAGCTCAGGGACCCGTGGGCACCAGGGCAGCACAGGCCTCAGGTCGGAACGTCGGAATCAGGTATCTAAGACCACCCCACCAGGGCTCTAGCTGCCAGCTGGTTTGTCCACCACCTGCCTGCCAGGTTCCCGCCCACCCTCAGAGATGGCTGGCTTCAGGCAGAGCCATTTTAACAGCTGTACATTTAATGGGTCCCTTTGCTCTTGTAGACCAAATCAATATCCGCTTGGCTCCCAGACCTGTGGCTGCTGAAGACTCTCCTTATGGGACCCTTGGTCCCCATTGCCTCACCTGCTGGGCTCCTTTGGGGGCTGAAGGGCTGGGGAAGGCGTGGAGCAGAGGGGAGGGGGCAACTGACCCAAACGCCCCGAGCCAGGCTGGAAGTCGGGATGGGGCTTGTGAGAGTTCCTGGACAAGGGCATGGCTGTGGTTAAACCCAAGTGTTTATTTTGTGTCTCCACCGTTTCTGTATCCGTACTGTATGAGTGAGCTGTCCCTTGGGGGTGGGAAACTGGCTGAGATGTGCTGGGACAGCAGCCTGTGAGGCTACCCATGAAGGTGCCTTCTGACTCAGGATTCTGCTTCACTTTTCTTAGATTCTGAACTTCCATCCAGGACATTCCATGGTCCTGGGAGTTTAGAACCCAAGACTGCTGCTGCTGCGTCGCTTCAGTCGTGTCCGACTCTGTGCGACCCCATAGTCGGCAGCCCACTAGGCTCCTCTGTCCCTGGGATTCTCCAGGCAAGAACACTGGAGTGGGTTGCCGTTTAGGACACTAAATGTCTAGCATGTCTAGAATCTGAAGAATCCCAAACTGGATGGGATTTGCTTTCCTCCATCTGAAATGGGACCATCATTGAAGTTTTTCTAGTTTTACATCATTCCTCCTCTCCTTACCACATTTCTCCTCCCCCAAGAGATGTCCTCACCTCTGACCCCGGAGGTGGTGGGGAGCAGGAATCCTGCTGGCAGCAGACCCTGGTTTTATTTAGCATCTCCATGGACACTTCTGGGGGAAAGGGCGGGCAGCCTGGGTACCGTCTGGCCACCTCCTGGGACAGACTGCTTGTCAGGGTGGTTTCCCTGCTTGTCTGTGATGGGCTTATTCTCCGTGCTCCAGGTGACACCCACCAGCAGACCCCTGCTCTTCAGGTGTAAGTTTGGAGGCCATTGCCCTCCTGGGGGTTGCTGTTCTTCCCTCCTAATGTCCCCGATGGCTCCTATCCCCACAAACAGACCCATGGTCACCACCCAGGGATGGGACCTAGATCTTCAGAAATGGAGCATGGATGACTGCCCTCCACACTCTTTCCCAGCAAAGCCCAGGCTGGGTCTCCATTTCTGAAGCAAAAGAAAATAGATACCCACTACCTCCCGCACACACACAGAGCTGACCTCCCACCCAACACACATCCACCCCGACACACCAGGGACACCCACCACCCTCTGCAGAGCTCACGTGAAACGCACAAACCCTGCAGGGAGGCCCATTGTGTAGCAGGTGGGGCCTTGGCCTGTTAGGATCAGAGCTAGGGTGTTCTCTCTGCCACTGCCCCTTATAAGCTGAATGATCCTGAACAAGTTTCAGACCCCAAGGCTCCGCTTCCTCACTTAAAAATGCAGGTGAACCCAGCTCTCTCCTGACCTGGGTAAAGCATTGAGCACCACACCAATGGTGGCTGGACCCTCTGGCCAGCGCTTGGCCAGTGGTCCCTATTATGCTCTCCACCTTTCCTTCCCCGAAGCTTCCCTGGGCTTGTTCTCCATGCCCCGTGCTCTGCTGAGTGCTGGGGACACAGGAAAGCCTGTTCCAGCTCACCTGCCAGGGGTGAGGGAGCCCCTCGGAGAGCAGACTCTGCCATGTGAGCGGCCGGGAGCATGGCTGCATGGAGTGGTCAGCACGCTTTGCTCTCGGCTGGCTCTGACTCCTGGCTGTGTGGCCTGGGATAAGCTACTTAACCTTCTGAGTCTCTGTTTGTTCATCTATAAAGCAGCACAAATAACAACACCCACGTCTCGGGACTGTCCTGAAGCTCCAACTAGATAATGGACATCACTTACTTGGTAGATAGCAAGACTCATTCATTGGTAGATTGTTGTCAAATCAGACTTCAGTCACTCAGTAAGTCAACAAATGTCCAGGGAGCAACTGCACTGAGCTGGTCACTGCTGGGCTCTGGGGAATCAGAGCTGAGGTCAACATGGCTCCAGACCTGAGAGTCCCCACTCATGACGAGTGGGCTGGGAAAGGGGGAAAAGTGGGCCAGGAACCTGCGACCAGGGGACGGGGAGGAAGTCAGGGTAGCCCTCCCAGAGGAGGCCCCTTGGCCCTGCAGCTGGATCTTACAAGGATGAGGAGCCGTGGCCATGAAGACCGGAGGACACCAGGCAGAGGGCCAGCACCACGCAGATGGGAGGACAGAGGCTCTTCCTTCAGGAGACACACTCTCAGAGGCCTTGAGGTTTACAGCATAGCCCAGCTCTGGGAGGGGAGTCCTGCAGGAGGCCGCAGGGAGGGCCACACTGGCGTGAATCCCAGCTCCACCCTCATGCGCTGTTCCTTTGACCCCCGGGACAATCTGAGGGCCGGGAGGGTCTGCCCAGCTCCTTGATGAAACCCTTAACCCTGCAGCCCCCTGAGTACTTGGGCAAACCCCTGTCTCCCCCCAGGAAGCTGTGGGCCTCTGGGAGGGCCCTTCCCCCCCATCAAGTCCCCCAGCCCAGCTCTGCACAGGGTACCCCCACTCCAGGGGGACCTGCGGCTCCTAGGGATGCCATCTTATTCCCACTGCCTCCCCAGAACCTAAACCAGGCCTGACCCAGAGACAGAGCAGGGCCACACCACTTGATGGGCTGGGGGACCCACATCAGAGGGGTAGGAGGCTGCCCCCTGGTGATGGTGGGCACCCAGAGAGGCAGCCAGACCATCCTCCTCCAGGTTAACCCTTCTCTAGATGAGGAGGCTGTTCCTGAAGGGCTCTGGCTCCCAGTGGCTCTCCCAGCCTGCACTAAGTATTTCCCTCCTTCTCTCACTCACGCTCATGTCTCCTGAGCACCTACTGTGTGCTGGGGCTGCCCCAGTGTGAGTGTGCCTGGGGTGTCATCCTCCCGAGTGCCCTGAGAAACCAGACTCATTGAGAGTCTGAGATGGAAGTCAAGGGGTTCACAGCCCCAAACCCTGGGCTTTAGGACCTGGCTTCTAGGGGTCGTGGAGGGGGTGCCACCAGAAGGCAGGGTGTTTTAGAATCATATCCACAGACTCATGGGCTTCCCAGGTGGGGCTAGTGGTAAAGAACCCACCTGCCAATGCAGGAGATGTCAGAGACATGGGTTTTATCCCTGGGATTGGGAAAATCCCCTGGAGGAGGGCATGGCAACCCACTCCAGTATTCTTGACTGGAGAATCCCCATGGACAGAGCAGCCTGGCAGGCTACAGTCCATAGGGTCACAAAGAGTAGGACATGACCGAAGTAACTTAGCACATTACAGATAACATCACAGACTCACATGCCTTAGAACATGGAAAGCTAGACTGAGCCCTACAGTGGGAAAGTGCCCACCGAGCACCTCCTGCACCCAGGCACTGCGTCACCCACGTGTCCCGACAGCCTCACCTTGCATGGAGCCCTGGGAGTCATCACACCATCATTGCCCCAGAAACAACTTCCTTGGAGGCGAGTTTAGAGCAAGGCCAAGGCTCAGCCCCACCATTCATTCCTGGGCAACCTGCGTCACCCGTGTGCTTCACTTTCTTCATCAGTAAAATGGGGACAATCACGGTTCTGCTCGCTCAGGGAAGCTGCGAGAAGTCGGTGAGATCAAGGGCTCAGGCAGCCTGTGGCCTTGTAAACATGTGCCGTGAAGATCACGGTGCTGAGATTTGAGGCCTGGCTATTCAGACCCGATTCCACCCTGGAAGCCGGTCCCATAGCGGGCCACCCCTCCCTGGGGAACAGTAGACCCGGCCTCCTGCTAAGCACTGGCCGCAATTCTGGGCAGAGCAGGTGTTTATAAATGGCTGGTTTTATGATTTAGGGGAGGGTACAAGTGGCATTTGGGGATTTCTTGTTAGCCCCTCCAGAATGCCACCCTGGTAAATGGAGTCCCTCTGAGGCCCTCCATCCTTGGCAAAGGAACTCCATCTGTGCTGTCACTGGGTCTTCCCATGTCTGCTCAGAGAGATGGCCTTGGTTCCCTTCTCAGCTGCTCACTGAGGTCTGCTCAGTAGCAGGTGGTGTGTGTGTGGGGGGGGGGTGGGTAGGGTGGGGGTGAGGGCAGGTGTTCAGGGAGGCTTTGGTCACTAGAGAGACAGAGGGGCCTTGAAAGGCAGCCTGTCCAACCTCCTGCCCCCACCCCCACTCTACAGATGAGAAGACTGAGGCCCAGAAGGGCCTGGCTCTGCCAGGTCCCACTGTGTCAGAGGCAGATCCTCCAGCCTTGCTCTGGCCTTTGAAGGTGCCTGAGCTAGGCAGAGCCTGCTGTGATCAATCTCAGCCACCCTGCCCGCCTTGTCCCCGAGGCAGTCTCCTCTCTCTCTCCACACTGCCCCAGAAGCCAGAGCGGCCACACCAGAGGGGATCATCCTGGGTCCCGCCAGGCCCGGAAAGGACAAGCCCAAATATTTAGTCTCTGCGGAAGGGAGCAGAGCTCAGACCCTGGCCCAGAGGCCCTTCCTCAGGCCCCAGGCCAGGAACCATGTCACACAGGGACACAAGCCCCGACTCCCCACCATGTCCTAAGGCTCCAAGCAAATTTTTTTCCTACAAACCTGAAGTTATTGAATGAGGTGACCATTTTCATGTGACTTCATATTTATCATTCATTCATAAATAACGAATGAAACCACCACATTCATTATTCCTCTGGGTCAAGGCATCATGTTCTCCTGCAAAGCTCCCTGAAATAGTAGCAGTAATAAGTTTTTGTTCTAACTGTTGCTTCCTGACCCGCATACAGGTTTCTCAGGAGACAGGTAAGGTGGTCCAGTACTCTCATCTCTTTAAGTTTTCCACAGTTTGTTATGATCCACATAGTCCAAGGCTTTAGCATAGTCAATGAAACAGAGGTAGATGTTTTTCTGAAATTCCCTTGTTTTCTCTATGATCCAGTGAATGTTGGCAACTTGATCTCTGGTTCCTCTGCTTTTTCCAAACCCAGCTTGAACATCTGGAAGTTCTCGGTTCATGTAATGTTAAAACCTAGCTTGGAGGATTAGTAATAATACTAACAATAATAATAACAGCAACTCACACATCTATAAGGTACAGTTCACACAGGGTTTCATATCCTGCAGCACCTCATAACAGCTTTGTAAGGTGGGGAATATTATGGCCATTTTAAATGGGAAAACTGGGCTCAAAGGGCTGTAACCCAGGGTCACGGAGAGCGGCTGGACTCAGAATTGGGTCTGATGGCAGAGTCATGGTCCCATGTTTGGGGAGACAGTGGTGCAGACAGCCTGGCCCATGAGGGAGGCCTCCTCCAGGTTGGGGCAGAGACCAGCTGCATCCCCAGGCTCCTCTCCTTCTTCTCTACAGCCAGCCCCCTGCCCCTAGCCTCAGGCTGGCTGCTGTGTGAAGCCCAGATCAGGGTTCCCATGGGTCCTCTGGAAGCCTGTCTTACCCTCCCCCCATCACCCCCCAGTCCTGAGTCCTTCTGGTCTCCCATCTCTGTAAACATGAAATCCCATCTTTCCCTACCCCATGCATTAGAAATGCAAATTGTCAGGCCCCACCCCAGCTCAACAAAATCAGCGCTCTGGGGAGAAGGGGTCAGCAATCCGTGTTTTTAGCAGATTCTCCAGGTGGTTCCAACGCTAGAGACTAAGCACTATTGCTCTAGTGCGCATGCCCTACCTCTTCACTCTCCTGTGTAACACCCTCCATGGCTCCCCATTGCCTGCAGGGTAAGTCCTAGCTCCTCAGCCTCACGTGGAAGTCCATCTGATGTGGCCTTGGACACTCCTCTCTGGACCCTCCTCCCAGCCTGCTCCTCTCGACACTTGCACCCCCTCTGCTCCTTCCCCAGCACTTCCCGAGTTCCATGCTTCTCACATGCGCCATCTCCTTTCACATCTCCAGGCCTGTGCCCATGCCATCCTTCCTTGTCTGTCTCTTGGCAGCCTGGAAACTCCTTTGATCCAGCCACACCCTCTGTCTCTGGAAAGTGGCCCCTTGGCCTCTCCGGGCAGAAAGGGCCCCAGTTTTGTACCCGTAGCCCCTCTGCTCCCCCTGGGACGGCACTAATCACCCTGTGTGGTCCTGCTGGTGTCAACATCCGCCTGCCTACACTGGTCTGTTTGAATATTCGGGGAGGCCTTGGTGAACACTGAGATGAACAGACAGTAGGAGTTTGGCCACAGGGACCAGAGCTGCCTCTTCTAAACTGAGCCCAGCCGACTTAGATCATCGCTGAGGACCGGGCCCTAGGCTTCCCCACCATGCCTACCTGACTGTGGGCCCTGAACAGCCCCTGCCCCTTGGCCTCAGTTTCCCCATGTGTGGGAGAGTGGGGCAGAGGCAGCCCCTGAGTTCAGTGACTGCGGGGTCAAGGTGGCAGGGCCTCTCACTCCAGAGCTCCAGTACTGTCTTGCCCCTGGCCCCAAGAATGAGGACCACAGCCTGGTCCCTGCACAGCCAGGGTGCCTCCTGACCACCCCTCCCACCCTCCTTCCAGCTCCTTGTGGCCGATTTTACAGAATGGCAAGTTGAGGCTGGGGAAACAGGTGCTGGCAGCCAGCTGAACCTGCTGAGGGTTCCCCGCACTGGGCTGGTTGGGAGGAGGTGAGCTTCACTCCCCACCCCTACCCCCAGCTGATGAGCAAGCTCACCAGGGGCCTCTCCAGGCTCACTGGGGCCACGAAGCCCTGCCAGGAATCCTCGGCGTCAACCAAGCACAACAGCCTTCCCGCTTCTCTGTTCCTTTCCTTTACCCGCCTGTGACCTGGCACACCTGGCCTGGCCCAGCCCGTGGCAGATGCCCAGCAAATGCCAGTCTTCTTCCTCAGCCCACGTTTCCTCTGTCTGCTCTGTGCTGGGGGCGGAGGATGTCCTCCTGGCCCGGGGCCCCTTTCTTCACCCCAATATTCGTGGAGTTACACCAGGTCCCTCTGCTCTATAAAGAGGTTCTACCTCCCTGGAGGGATCACATGGGTTATGGGAGGGAAGCCTCAAGCCTAGGGTCCTGTCCTCACAGCTGCTTCCCTCTGCACTCAAGCCTTTCCCATGAGGATTATGGCTCCCCAGGGCAGGTTACACCTCAGGCCCTTTCTCCCTGTAACCAGGTTCCCCCTCTCCTTCCCAGCTGACCCTGTTCTGGTGAACACAGCTTGGCCTGACCCCCTGATTGCACCTCCTGGAGTCCGACTCCCCCCCAACCTCTCCCCTGCTCTATGATCACCCAGACACCCTACAGATGGGAGGGGCCAAGCTAGGGAGAGAGGATAGATTTGGGGAGGAGCTCATCTCCTCTGGGTTCTCAATGGTCACTTCTTGAGGCAGAGACCTGGACAACATGACTTCTGTCATCTTCTCTGGTCTCAAAGATGGATTGCTGGGCTGGAGAATTTGTATTTAGTTTTTCCAAATCACTTTAGGTGTGGATGACTGAGCTATTAGATGGATCATGGGAGGATAAGCAAATGGATAGGGAGGTGGGTGGCTGAACAAATTGATACATGGAAAACTTAATGCTTCCATGGATGGATGGTTGGTGGATGGTTGGACAGATGGATACATGGATAGATGGATGGTTCAGTTCAGTTCAGTTCAGTCGCTCAGTCGTGTCCGACTCTTTGCGACCCCATGAATTGCAGCACGCCAGGCCTCCCTGTCCATCACCAACTCCCGGAGTTCACTCAGACTCACGTCCATCGAGTCAGTGATGCCATCCAGCCATCTCATCCTCTGTCGTCCCCTTTTCCTCCTGCCCCCAATCCCTCCCAGCATCAGAGTCTTTTCCAATGAGTCAACTTTTCGCATGAGGTGGCCAAAGTACTGGAGTTTCAGCTTTAGCATCATTCCTTCCAAAGAAATCCTAGGGCTGATCTCCTTTAGAATGGACTGGTTGGATCTCCTTGCAGTCCGTGGGACTCTCAAGAGTCCTTTAAGAGTCATCCAAAGTCTTACCTCCTCCAGGAAGCCTTCCTTGATCCCCTGGGCTTTTCTGTCTCAGTGGGTTGGGCACAGGCTGGGTGAAGTCTGGGTTATTTATGTCCACAAAACTCAACCCGAGACTTGCCCAGAGAGGCTCTCAGGGCAGTCCTGGACAAACTGAGTGGGTCAGTTTCCAACACATAAGGGTGACAGGAGAGGGGCAAGAAGGGAAGCCCTGAAAGATTAGAAGTGTCCAATCATGAAACTGTTCCTGCTGGGCATGGGCATGGAGGGTTGACGAGGAAGGTAGTGTAGTTAAAGTAACTGTTGTTAATGCTTTTGGTGCACTCACCCTCTGCCAGGCATGTGCCAAACCCTTTCCACACACCATTTATTTAAACTTCCCAGCAGTTACTGGAGAAGGCAATGGGAAGCCACTCCAGTACTCTTGCCTAGAAAATCCCATGGATGGAGGAGCTTGGTAGGCTGCAGTCCATGGGGTCGTTAAGAGTTGGACACGACTGAGCGACTTCACTTTCACTTTTCACTTTCACGCAAAGGAGAAGGAAATGGCAACCCACTCCAGTGTTCTTGCCTGGAGAATCCCAGGGACGGGGAAGCCTGGTGGGCTGCCGTCTATGGGGTCACACAGAGTTGGACACGACTGAAGCTACTTAGCAGCAGCAGCAGCAGTTACTATTGGTATCCCTGATTTTCAGATAAAGGAGCTAAAGAATCCCAAGGAGCTATAGTAAGTTACCCAGGGTGGTACAGAGGGGAGGTGGAGAGCCAGGGTTTGTACTCAGGTCTGAGGAAGCCTCGCTGTACTATTCTGTCTGAACACTAGGTGGATCCTGAGGGCAGTGGGGGAGGCCTGGGGGCTTTGGAGCAGAGGAGGGGAATGGTCCAAATCTTAGGAAGTTATTGCATGCACTCTCCTTGCCAGCAGAGAACAGGCACCTCCAGGGCACCGACCATCAGCTCCTCCAGGGAAGAAGCTAGGCTGCCCTAGGTCTTGGTTCCAGAAAAGTGTTTGTCATGCTCCCAGTTTTCCATCCTTCTCTCCTCCCCCAGAGAGGGACTCAGTATCTGCAGCTAGGAGTCCTCCAGCCCCAGCTGAACTGTGGCTCCAGAAGCCCCTAGGAGCTGCTGTTGCTGCCCTGGAACAAAACGGCCTCTGCCTAGAAGCCTCCTACATAGATGCCCTTCTCCTGCCTCCAGACGGCAACCCATCTCCTGCCTCCAGACGGCAACCCATCACCCCCACTCCCTACCCTCATCCTCAGCCCTGGTTTCCCTTCCCCTCAGCCTTCAAAGTCCCGTAGTTCATTGTTTGAATCATAGCAGCTCCTCTTACTAGCTGGATGACCTCGGCCTGTGACATCTTGTCTCTGAGTCCCGGTTTTCCCGAATATTGCTGAAATGTGATAACACAGGACCAGGGAGGACACCTGACTGTCTTGGGCTCCTCTGACTCCTCCACTTCTTTCCTCTGACAGTTCAGCCACAGGATACATTACTCGTAGAACTTGGTGAATCCTGAACTGGTGTGTTTTTATGTTGAGGTGATGGGAAGTATTTAACTAATTATTATTTCCTTGATTGCTGTGGTTAACAGGAAGTTCAGAGTGAAACCTCATCTTAATCATAATCATTATATAAGTTACTATGGGGTTGATAAGTTTACTTCCTACTCTGTCTAAGGGATTTTAGCTAAGCCCTCTATTGCATCCTTTCTTTTAAACTATCTCTTTAAAAAATTATGTGGGGAATACACTGTTATTTTTCAGTCCTGCTATACACAGCTCCCCATTGTTGGGCCTCACCTGCCCTGCACCTCCTCCCGGCCTGCTCTCATCTCCTCTCCAGCTGGCCTCCGGGCTTTCCTGTGCTCAGGTTCATGCCTGCCCCCAGGCATAGTTTGGTTGTGCCCCAGGCCAGAGTCAAGTGGGCCTTAGGAAGTATCACTACGAACAAAGCTAGTGGAGGTGATGGAATTCCAGTTGAGCTATTTCAAATCCTAAAAGATGATGCTGTGAAAGTGTTGCATTCAATATACCAGCAAATTTGGAAAACTCAGCAGTGCCCACAGGACTGGAAAAAGTCAGTTTTCATTCCAATCCTAAGGAAAGACAATGCCAAAGAATGTTCAAACCATTGCACAATTGCACTCATCTCACACGCTAGCAAGGTAATGCTCAAAATTCTCCAAGCCAGGCTTCAACAGTACGTGAACCATGAATTTTCAGATGTTCAAGGTGAATTTATAAAAGACAGAGGAACCAGAGATCAAATTGCCAACATCCATTGGATGATAGAAAAAGCAAGAGAGTTCCAGGAAAACATCTACTTCCGTTGACTATGTCAAAGCCTTTGACTGTGTGGATCACAATAAACTGTGGAAATTTTTTCAAGAGATGGGAATACCAGACCACTGACCTGCCTCCTGAGAAATCTGTATGCAGGTCAAGAAGCAACAGTTAGAACTGGACATAGAACAACAGACTAGTTCCAAATAGGAAAAGGAGTATGTCAAGGCTGTATATTGTCACCCTGCTTATTTAACTTATATGCAGAATACATCATGTGAAATGCAGGGCTGGATGAAGCACAAGCTGGAATCAAGATTGCTGGGAGAAATATGAATAACCTCAGATATACAGATGACACTATCTTTATGGCAGAAAGAGAAGAAGAACTAAAGCGCCTCTTGTTGAAAGTGAAAGAGGAGAGTGAAAAAGTTGGCTTAAAACTCAACATTCAGAAAACTAAGATCATGGCATCCAGTCTCACCACTTCATGGCAAACAGATAGAGAAACAATGGAAACAGTGAGAGACTTTATTTTTGGGGGGCTCCAAAATCACTGCAGATGGTGACTGCAGCCATGAAATTAAAAGACACTTGCTCCTTGGAAGAAAAGCTATGACCAACCTAGACAGCATATTAAAAAGCAGAGACATTACTTTGCCAGCAAAGATCCATCCAGTCAAAGTTATAGTTTTTCCAGTAGTCATAAATGGATGTGAAAGTTGGACTATAAAAGAAAGCTGAGTGCAAAGAATTGATGCTTTTGAATGGTGGTGGTGGAAAAGACTCTTGAGAGTCCCTTGGACTGCAAGGAGATCCAAAAGTCCATCCTAAAGGAAATCAGTCCTGAATATTCTTGGAAGGACTGATGCTGAAGCTGAAACTCCACTACTGTGGCCACCTGATTTGAAGAACTGACTCATTTGAAAAGATCCTAATGCTAGGCAAGATTGAAGCCAGGAGGAGAAGGGGATGACAGAGGAGGAGACGGTTGGATGGCATCACAGACTCGATGGACATGAGTTTGAGTGAGCTCTGGGAGTTGTTGATGGACAAGCACAAATGCCATCGCGATGGTGGTGGTGCTGCAGACACTGGGATTCTCAAGAGTCAGACATGACTGAGCGACCGAACTGACCGACTGGCTGGCATGCCAGAGTGCCTTCCCATGCCATCTGGCAAATACCACGCCCTCATCCCAGGCCCAGCTCCCCTAGGGTGATTCCCTGGCTCTACCAACCTGCATCTTCCCTCTCCCAGAGCCCAGTCACCCTTCTCCCCTCCTCCCAACTCACCCATGTTTACTGAGCATCTGCTTTGTTCAGCCACTGTTTCAAGGATTCTTCAGTAAGCAAGAGACAAAACCTCTGACCTTGTGGAGCTAACATTCAAATTGGGGAAGAACGACAATGAACAAGTAAATCTTTTAAAAAAATCAGATGGTGGGGACTTCCCTCGTGGTCCAGTGGTTAAGAATCTGCCTGCCAGTGCAGGGAGACACAGCTTGGATCCCTGCTCCCGGGAGATTCCATATACTGCAGGGCAGCTGAGCCCGTGTGCCACAATTACCCAGCCAACCACTCTAGAGCCCATGAGCCACTAGAGCAAGCCCACTGGCAGCAATGAAGGTCTAGTGCAACCAAGAATAAATAAATAAAATAAAATATCTCAGAGGCTGGTTAATATTAAGGAGACAGTTAATAAAACAGCCTGAAGAGGAGGGGGCAGTTGATACTGGTGGTGAGGAAAGATTCTATTTTATTTAGGTTTTCCAGGAAGACCTTATGATGAGGGTGGAGGTTAAGGAAGAAGGTGCCTTTCTCGTGGGAGTGAGTGTTTCAGTAGGGGCCCCTGGGGCCAGTGAGGCCAGAGTGGAGGGAGTGAGGAGGAGGTGGCCAGAGAGGAAGTCAGGCTGAGGGAGCCTGGGAGCCACAGCATGCTTGGGAGTAAGGGCTCACTGTGACCTACCCTGTCCAGGTTCTGAGCTGGGAGCCTGACATCCAACTTCTCACTTGATCCTCCTGGCAATTCTGTGATTTGAGGCAGGTCTTCAGTCCCATTTCAAAGGCAGCAGAGGCCCAGAGTAAAAAAGGGATCTGCCCGAGGTCACAAAGCAGTGAGGCCCTTTCTCTTTCTCCTGAATCTGTGGTGGGATGGCGGCTGCTGAGGAGAGGGGTGGACCATGCCCTGAGACATGTTCTCCCCCAGCCTGTCCTCCCGACATCTCCCATAAATCACTCTGACACCCGACAAGGGGGGCACGGACAGATTCAACAACACTGCTGTGGGTGAGCGCTTCCCAGGCCCCTGCTCTTGTGGTTCTTGGCTCTGGACACTGGCCGCCCAGCCCAGGGCTCCAAATGTCGGGCACACAACACCAGGGGAGTCCTGTTTGCCCTGGGCCGGGAAGGGGGTTCAAGAGAAAGGGGAGGACCCCACAGGGCCGGAGGATCTGGCTACCAGATGAAGGGTTGGAAACTCTGGAGTCCTGCTGTCCAAAGACCTGGGTGAGACCTGGGCCAATCCACTGGAAAGTTTGGAGGGCTTGTGGGGCCAGAAGCTCTGGGGGGGTGTAGCCTCACAGCTGGGGCCCTCTTCTCCCTCTACCACATTGCCCCCCTCCCTGCCCAACGTGCTGAAAGCTCCGGGTTGTGCCCGTCTGGAATTGTTTTGGAGCTGGCATGGGAGCAGAGGCAGGCAGACAGAGAGAAGACCCCCCTCAACCCTGTATGCCCCCCACCCATTCGCCCCCACTGGTGAGTCCCCAGCACAAGAACCAGCCAGAGCTGTTTTGCTCAGAAGTGGGCTGGTGGACTTTTTGGAGAAAGCTTCGTGGCTTCCCAGAGGGCCCCCTGGAGAAGTGGCCTCTGTCTGGCACACCCTGAGGATTCCAGGACCACCTGTCCTGTGTGGGGCTCTGAGCTGCAAGGCACCAGACCCTCAAGGAACAGCTGGTGTCCAAGTAAAACTCACTTGTCAGCCTGTATTCAAGACCAAGGCAGTGGGCCCGGCTGACCTCACCCATCACCCACCCCCCACCCCACTGTTCTCCACATGTGCCTTGGACTTGGAAGTCACCCTACCTACTCAGATGCCACCTGCCTGCCTTACACCTCATTTCCAGAGGGAGGGGCCCGTGGGCATGGGTCAGGCTGCATGTGGAAGGCAGTATGGAGCAAGAGGGTGGGAAATCTGGGATCCAGGGGTCAGAGGGGCCTGTTGACTCTGGCTCTGCCACCTATTAAATGGGGCTAGTCTCTAAACCTGTCTGAACCTCAGTGGATAGATAGGACCCTTGTTACTAATCTTGTCAGGACATAAGTAAGTGTAGAGCTTCTCTGGTGGCTCAGCTGGTAAAGAATCCGCCTGCACTGCGGGAGACCTGGGTTTGATCCCTGGGTTGGAAAGGCTACCCACTCCAGTATTCTGACCTGCAGAATCTTGTTTGGAATACAGGGTTTATATGTGTATACGCTACTGAAGGTTCAGCAAAGGACTTGGCCTACCTTTTTTCGATCATTAACAATCCAATGTGTGCATGTGTGTATTGATGCACAATATAATGTGTGCATCATGTCTGGCTCTCAGTGACCCCACGGACTGTAACCCACCAGGCTACAAGCAAAAATGCTGGGGTGGGTTGCCATTTCCTCCTCCAGGGGATCTTCCCAACCCAGAGATCAAACCTGCATCTCCCGCATCTCCTGCATTGGCAGGTGGATTCTTTACCACCTGGAAAGCCCAATAATTCAATAGTTCTAGCTCAGATGGTAAACCCGGATGATCACCTGCTGCTGAAGCTTCTGCCAGTCGTCACCCCTGGGGGTGCCATGAGCCAGGGGCCTCCCTGGGGGCTGGGAGGTGGGATCACATAGCCCACGCTTCTCTTTTCCACCCTCAGGACGATGAGACCAAAGTAGGTCCCTGGCCCAGTGTGGGCCCTTCCAGGATTCTAGAAGTCCCGGCACGTGGGAATGATGTCTGTCCCCACCCATTCCTCTTCCCTTCCAGAGTCGAAGGAAATGAGAAGCTGATCCCCAGCTCTGGCTTGTTCCTCAGGGCCTCTTCTCTCATCTCCCCAGGCCTTGCCATCTCTAGGAGAGAGAGCTTGCTCAGAGTTTGTGGGGCCCGGACCTCCCACCACGGTGCCTTGGAGGGAGCTGCCTGAGCCCAGCTCTGGCTCTTCACAGCCTCAGTTGTGTGGCCTTGAACAAAGTGCTGTCCTCTCTGGTCGTGGGAAGGCCAGCCCCACAGAACCATGGCACAGTCAATCCAAGGCGACTGAGGCGGAAGAGTGCTGAAGCCCCCCTTCTCCAGTCAGAGCTGTTAGTGTGCTGGGGAGGAAATGGGGGAGGGCCTAGCAGGGGCCTGGCGGGGACTGGCAGGGGCTGGGCAGGAGGGCAGTGAGGGGCCACTGGAGGGCTGGCAGGTGGCCAGCCTCACCACAGGCTCCCCAGGACCCCCTAATGGACCCCACAGAGGCTGCCTGTCAAGGCCTCTTGCCTAATTATCAAATCGTTCCCAGATCCCCTTCCATGGTCTGACCTCCCCCCAGCTCGAGTCTATTAGGAAACGTCAGCCCCAAGGTGGGGTGCTGGTTTGCAGGGCAGCGACGCCCTGCCTATACCCCTCTGGCTCCACCCGCACCTAGCCGCCCCAGCCAGGGCAGACTCTGCCTCCCAGACCCAGGTCGGGAAGCGTTGGTTTAGGAGTCAGCCCCACCAGGGAGACCTTGGCTAGGTTCTCTGGGTGTTGGCTTCTTCCTCTGTGGAATGAGAATTTCAGCCTCAACCTCCAGGGTCATTGAGACAGTCTGTGCTGACTCCTGGGGGAGTCAGGGCCCCTATTCTTGTCCTTGAACCAGACTCTGGGAGGCAGAACATGGGCTGAGGGCCAGTCTTGGGCTGCACCGCTCCATGCCCCCATGCCCAACCCTGACACCAGGCTTCCTTTGCTCTCAGCAAGTGTCCTCGCTCCTGCATCCTCCCAACACAGCCTTGCGCTTCCCGAGTCAGCCTCTTTGTGAAGGACGAACTCTCTGCCGACTGAGCCCACAGCCCCTGATGAGTCCTGTTCTGAAGTGTACTGCTCGGGGCCACGAGGGCTGGACGCAGCCCCGTCCCTTTCCCACCATTTGGTGCTTCCCCCATTCCCAGTGCACACTTGCATGTGTCTACACACATAGACCCACCTGCATATGCATAGGCGTCTGCACGCATGCCTCAGAAGCACACTGGTGTGCACACACATGCAGGATCCAGCGGGGGTGATGAGGAGCCAACATCTGCCCGCCAGGTGCACCCCAGCTGTTAATCAGTGCTTGGGAGGAGCCGCTGGCGCAGTGACCCCCAGAGAGAGGAGGGCAGCCAAAGGTCACCCCGGGTTCCCACAGCCCCTCACGGTGGCCGCATGGAAGGAGTCAGGAGCCTGTCAGCCCGTCAGCTGCCCTCTTCCATTTCCAGATGAGGAAATGGGGCTCCGAGAGGAGCAGGACTTAGAGGGGGCCACATATCAGTGGCAGGTGGGGTTGGAATTCCAGTCCAGCCCCCATGGCCTGAGCTGGTCCTCTGCCCTCCCTACCCAGCCCCAGATGTCTGCCCCACACCCATCCCTGCCCCGTGCTCCCGGCCTGGAAGGAAGAGGCCCCCGGGGGCCTTGCCCACTGTTTCCAGACTGTAAGGGGCCGCAGGGAGGCACGGGGTACTCCGCTCTGTGAGAGAAGACATTTTTCCAGTGAGAGCTGCCCTGCGAGGGCAGGGGCTGCCACAAATTGGAGAGGGAGCTGTCTGTCCCTGGGGGTGTTCAAGCAGGGGTCGGAGGCTGCTAGGAGATTGTGGGGTAGGCTCAGTGACCACAGAGAGTCCTTCCAGGCAAGGCATTTCCCTGTTCTAAGATTCTGAGGGCTAGCTACCCCCTGAATTGTGAATTCCTCTGAAGTTTGGATTAAATGCACATGCCTTCCCAGGCTCCTTCCAGCCCCCTGATTTTAGGACTCTCTGAGCCTCTAGAATCCTCTCGGTCAAGCCCCACAGCATAAGCAGACAGACTGGGCCTCCAATCCCCGCTTATCAAGGACAGCTGGTGACTTTGCCTTGCCAAACCTTAGTGGCAGCACCTGTAAGATAGGGACCATCACAACCGCACTGCCTCACACGTCCTGGTTGTGCTGGGAATATAGTGAGGGACCACCCATGAAAGCCACAGTGAACCTGACCAGGAGCTGTGAACTTGACTCTGGCTTGGCAGGCTCTGCAGGAGGGGCAGAGAGTGAGAGTGAAGGTTGGAGATGGTCGTGGAGATAAAGGGCTGGGGTTGAGCAAGGGAGACACTGGGGGCCGAGACTGGCGGGCTTCGCATGTTGGGCTGAGGCTCCAGGACCTGTGTGACTGGACGTGTATTTCCCAGCAGGACTGACTGGCAGGCACATCCATCACTGCCCAGGGCCTGCCAGCCCAGCCTCCGGCCATTGGAGCTGGCACTGGATCAAAGGGCCTTGTGGGTGAGGCCGACAGCTGCACCAGGCCCGCTGACCTCGCTGACCCTGGCTGGTGGCCTCACCAGCCTCACCCTGAGAGGTGTCTAAAGATGAAGTTGTGGGGAGGCAGATCGTGATTCAGTCAACAGGACCCACTGAGCACGAGGACTTTGCTCTTATTGAACTGGGACCCCACGTCAGCAGATGAGGACGCTGAAGCCCAGAGGTCTCTTCTGTCCACCATCTTCAACTGCAAAGGAGAGATGATCCAGGGAAGCCTAGTGGAAGTATTCAGATTGAGCAGGAGATATGTTGGAAAGCTAAGAGCAGGGAAGGGGGCCCTTGAATGCCAGGGTAATGTCTCTGGAGCTTATCTGTTTAGCCTAGAGAGTTCCAGAACCACAGCCCTCCCTGGCCTGGCTTGGCTGTTGCAGATCCACAGCAAGCGCCTTGCAATAGTTTCTCCAGGCCTCCATTTCCCCATCTGTCAAATGGGTGTGTTGGACTCCCTGCTCCCCAAAAGGCCTTCCAGCCCTGAGGTGGGACAGGTAGGGCTTAGAAAGGGGGTTCCAGAAAGGAGGCCTCTCCAGCTCGGATTTAATAAGCCGTCTGTTTGGTTGGAACTGATCAAAACCAGATTTGAGCTCAGACGTGTCTCTGATTTGCACGAACTGAAGCCGCCAAGAATGCATCCCTCACTGTTTCCAGTAAATAATTGGGCTCCCGTGGGGTTCCCAGGGCAGACCGGATGTCTCACCTCCTCTCTTCACTGTGAACCTGACTAGGGGAGGCCGGGTGGGAAGGAGACCCCCAGCCAGGCCTCCAGTCGTGTTCCTGCCACACCAGCCCAAGGTGGGTGGGAGCTAGCTCAGGAGGCCCCGGCCCTCACGCAGTCAGAATATTCAGAGCTGCCAGCTAGAGCCCACAGGGCCACATGTTGGGGAGGTGGCCCCATTTTTCCATTCATTCACACAGTCAACAAACCTTCCCAGAGCTCCCAAGAACTTGATGGGAGGTCCCGCCTCAGAGCCCCCAGCTCCCTGGAGTCCTGAGATGTAACACTGTTTCCTTTGCTGTTCCTCCTGCTTTGGAGAAGAAATATCAAGACTGGGTTTCACATAGTGACGCCATGTAAGCTGTGCACTGTGCATCTGCTTCTTCCGGTTCTGCCTGTTGCTGTGACTATGGGTACAACAGCCTTGTGTGAGGTGCCCACAGAAGCCCAAGGGGCTGTGCGTACGGGAGATGATGCCTGAGCTGAAAGACCTTTGCAGAGTAATCACACACACATGCGCACACACACACACTACTTGGTGTCAAGACCTGGTTAAAATACAGGGGTCTTGTCTGATTCGAGGGGTGGGGTCTGGAAATCTGCATTTCAACAAAAGTCTCAGGTGATTCTCCCTCCCCACCATGTTTGGGTACTTAGACTCAAGCCTCTTGAAAGTGACAGAGGAGAGTGAAAAAGTTGGCTTAAAGCTCAACATTCAGAAAACTAAGATCATGGCATCTGGTCCCATCACTTCATGGCAAATAGATGGGGAAACAGTGGAAACAGTGTCAGACTTTATTTTTCTGGGCTCCAAAATCACTACAGATGGTGATTGCAGCCATGAAATGAAAAGACGCTTACTCCTTGGAAGGAAAGTTATGACCAACCTCAACAGCATATTAAAAAGCAGAGACATTACTCTGTCAACAAAGATCTGTCTAGTCAAAGCTATGGTTTCTCCAGTAGTCAGGTATGGATGTGAGAGTTGGACTATAAAGAAAGCTGAGTGCTGAAGAATTGATGCTTTTGAACTTGGTGTTGGAGAAGACTCTTGAGAGTCCCTTCGACTGCAAGGAGATCCAACCAGTCCATCCTAAAGGAGATCAGTCCTGGGTGTTCATTGGAAGGACTGATGTTGAAGCTGAAACTCCAATATTTTGGCCACCTGATGCAAAGAGCAGACTCATTTGAAAAGACCCTGATGTTGGGAAAGATTGGAGGTGGGAGGAGAAGGGGACGACAGAGGATGAGATGGTTGGATGGCATCACCAACTAGATCGACATGAGTTTGGATAAACTCCGGGAGTTGGTGATGGACAGGGAGGCCTGGCGTGCTGCAGTTCATGGGGTCGCAAAGAGTCGGACACAACTGAGTGACTGAAATGAACTATAGACCTGACCTTGAGAAGGTAGCCACACTTAGGGAGAAGCTTTGGGATTATAAACTTGGAGTTCTCTGAGCTTCCAAGTCACTCCTCTTGCTCCAAAAAAGAAAAAGAAAAAGTCACAGAAAATATCAAAATGTGGCTGATAATGTGAATGGGTTTTACCCCACAGAGGAGAGTCTGCATTTGAAGAGGCATTGATCAGACCAAGGAGTCCAACAGGCTGACCTGGCCAAGGATGGTATGGCCTAGATGGCTGCCTTCTGCAGATCCCCTCCCCCACAAGAAGGACCACCAGAAACCTTGTGCAAGGGAAGCCAGAGGTCACCACCTCCTTGTCAACCCTGCAGCAGTGGTTAGGTGGGGAAGTCAGGAGGGCCCTGTCAAATGAGAGCACAGCTAAGTCTCATCGCCCTCATTCCCATTTAGTCACAGGATTAAATCCAATTTTAATTTCAAATAATATTAAAAGACAGCATTGAGATTGTATTTTTACCAAAAGGAAGCATGAATTTGAAGTTTCAGAAACACTGTGAGGGTTGGTGACTAACCGCCAGCCAAACACCTCCAAGTCTTCCATCTGGGCTCCATGTTGGAATTTTGAGCTCAGATTCTGAATCATCAGTTTGATTCTAAGTTCTAGTTGGTTCAAACCAATGTCTAATCCTAGATGAACCTCTGGGCTCCTAACAACATTATAGAATAAATCCACCAACCAACGGAGCAGAAAAATGAAGAGGGAGGAAGGGAAAGATGTGGAGGGGAGATGGGGGAAGGAAGAAAGGTAGGCATGCCTCTGACCACCTCACCCTCCTGGACTTTGTCTCTGCCTAGCAGCTCTATTTCTCCAGGGCCCCGGTTATCTGTGCTCTCTCTGGGTCTAAGAACCCAGCTTTTGGGTAGGTATCCCCAGAGACTGGGCCATTTATTTTCTTGATACCCTGGGAAAGGGATCTGGGTGAATCTGTGTTTTGAGCATCCTCTCACCGCCTGGACCACTTATGGCTCCCCCTCCTCCCCCAGAGGCCCTTCTCCAGTGAGCAGTCAGCCTGGCCTGGGAAAACAGCACTCTGGCCCTTTCCTGCTCATCCTCATCCCTGTTCCCTACAAACCTGTGGAGAATGGAATGGGAGGAGGGAACTCCTGTCTCTACCTCCCACCTCAGATGGTTGAAACCCCAAGAGACCAGTTTGTAGTTGGAGGGTCCTTAACACCACTGAAGGGTGTTCTGTGGACCCAGCTTCAGTTGTTCATTCATTCCCTTAACACGCCCTTTGTCCAGCTCTGGGGACCTGAGAGAAATCCCACCAGATACAGTCCCACGTGGGATCATTCCTGGCTCTGTCTGAACACAGATTTGGGGGCACCTCTTAGGCGAGGGCGAGGTCAGCTACTCCTCTGGATCTCAGCAACCGGCCCAGGTGGGGAGGGTCTGAAAAGATTCTTGAAAATATGAGCAAGAACCCTGCCTCCCCACAAAGTGATGTCCAGATTCTGGGTCTCTTATGATTTCAGTTTTCATTCCTATCACTTTCACATCCCACCCCTACACGAAGAGAGTGTGAGGGGTGAGGAGCAGGGAGCACTCCTGCCGTGGGGGCGGCAGACTATGGAGGGTGTGTTGGGAACAGAGTCTCTGTGAATGTAGGTGCTGGGGCCACCCCAGGGCTGACCCGCGGGCCCCAAGCACACTTTGCCTGGAGTGCTCTCCTGTCTGGGGGAGCCCTCCAGGCCTCTGGGAAGTCTGCACGACTTGTCCAGGCTACTGGCACCTCTGGCTACCTCAAGGCCTCAGATTGGCTCGTCAAGAGCCGCACTGGAGGGGAGAGAAGACAAACATCCCACAGAGGGCTGGTGGCTAAAGCTGCTGGTGGACAGCTTAGCTTCCAAGGGGCCAGCCGCCCCTCCCCTCCCCACCCCTGCCTCCCTCCCCTCCTTCACCTGAAATAACAGGCGCGTGCCTGTGTTTCCAGTCTGTGACTTTTACTCCCTTGTAATCTCCCTAGTTTGACAGATTAATACTCGGAGAAGCCCCGAGGGGTGGTGGAGGGAGAGGCACTGCCCTGGCTCGCTCTCCCTCCTCGGCCACGGGCCTCGGCAGCCTGGTTCTGCCTCATCACCATCTCAGACCTGCAGATGGATGGCAGACAGGCATCTGGTGTCTCCGCCACCTCCCTGCCCTTCATGAGCCCAGTCAGAGGAAGTCAAGATCAGGCAAGTCATGGGCCCCTGAGTACCTGTTGTATGCAGTTCTGGGCTACCCAAGGGGAGGGGAGCTGGGTATAAGCCTGGGGTCACCAGTGAAGGGCATTCCTTGACTTTATCCACAGGCTCAGCCCTGCTGCCATGAGATCTGACCTAGACCTGGCCTTTGTGCTATCAGATCTCTGGGGGGCCCCTGACCCTGACAGCAGCCACACCCAGCCCTTCATTCCCTAAGGAGGGATCAAGGGAGGGTGTTGATAGACACAGCAGGAAAGACCCTGCAAGCCTGGGGTTTGGGCCAGACATCATGGTTCCCAGGTTGCCCCACAGCTTCCAGCCAGCACAGCTACTCCCTCAACAGGCAGATCCTTGGGCCCCTCTCACCTTCACCATCTCCCCGCATTGAGCTCTTCTCACAGGGTCAATAGTTGGCATCCTTAAAATGCTCAAATCACCCAGGGCACCCTCCAGCCTGCTGGATCGTATGTAGATTTCAAGACTTCTATGGTCCCACCTGAGGCTATTAATACAGCACTCATCCAAGAAATATTTCTACGAACTTTTCTCTGCTCAGCCCTTGAGGACCTATCAGAGGAAAAGCTGGAGTCAGAAGAACTGACTTTGCAACTCTGAACCAGCCCCAATTGCTGCATGACCTTGGGCAGTTCACTGTCCCTTTCTGGACCTTAACTGAAAAGTGATGCCCAGATTCTGGGCCTATTATGACTTCTTTTATTATTATTATTTTTTTTTATTTCTATCACTTTCACATTCCATCTTGTTGCCCTTTAGACAGTGGAAAAGTCAGGGTCTTATTCTAGCCATCTCACAGATAGGAAATGAAGGGAAAGGAGAGCTGACACATATGAACTATGTTCCTTGCAGGGACCTTGCCCAGAGGCTGGCCACAGCAACTCCATGAGACCTAAATCAGAAATCCCATCCCATAAAGACAGTCCATGGCCCAAATGGGTCAATGACTAGTCACAGCAGTGACGATAATCAACATGGATTGTTTACTTTCCTTGTGCCATTAGTCTGGCTAGTTTTGTGTTAACTCATTTAATCCTCAGAACACTCCAAGGAGTCTGTCCCTTTTATTACTCCTCTTGCACAGATAAGGAAACAAAGGCTCAGAGGGGTGAAGCGATTTGCCCACAGCCACATAGCTTGTAGACGGGAATACTGAGATTTGAGTCAGTATTTGACACCTGGAGCCTAATCTGTTTTAACCTGTCGCTGGCAAGACTCAAACCCAGGTAAACCTACTCCAGAGCTCTCCAGGTATGCCTGCTCCAGCTGCCTCTATAGGTCCACATCAGGGAGGAGACTCCCAAGCTCAGAGAGGGCAGCAATAGAGTAGGGACCAGTCCCAATGGCAATCCACTCCAGTATTCTTGCCTGGAGAATCCCAAGGACAGAGGAGCCTGGCGGGCTACAGTTCGTGGGGTTGCAAAGAGTTGGACACGACTGAGCAACTAACACTTCGGGGCTCCTCCCAACCAAGTGCTCCCTGGTAGACACTGGTGACTAGCGTGAGAGGGTGCTGCCTGCCTGGGGCCCAGGGCTGCACCCAAATTCCCCAGAGGCCAGGGCTGAGCACAGAGTGGTGAGTGGCCAAGTGGTTCTCCCTGGCCCGCCTGCCCCTCCTTGTGCCCAGGGATGGAGAGCCTGGCAGTCTTGTTTTCTTTGAGTAAATGAAGGCAGCCATTCCGGGAGGGGGATTCTGCTAGTTCAGAACCAGGAAGCATTTTCTGTAGGAGGAAGGCAGGAGCTCATAGACCCAGTCAGAGAACCCCCTAAACTATTAGGTAGCCACAGATCCAAACCCCAGTCCCCCAATGTAGTGCTGCCATCTGGTCCTCCACTAGCCCAGTCTCTGTACTTACAGCCTGTACAGAGGCACCCTGCTATTGCCTTGGTCCAGAACCTCCCTCTGCCCTGGCCAGGGATGCCTGTCAAGCAAGCAGGCAGGGAGGGTAACACTGGTGTCCCCAGAACACTGTGCGGCCTGAGATGAGTCCCTTAACCTCTCTGAGTCTCTTCCTATCTCATGGACATTACAAGTGGCTTTGAGGCTTGAGTGAGCAAAGGCTTTGCCAGTAGAAAGAGGAGGCCAGGTGGGGTGTGGCTGTCTGGGAAGAGAGAGCCCCAGAAGGTTCTCATCTAACTGCTCCCCTCCCCTCAGGGTGAGATGAGAAAGTAGCCCACAGAGACTCAGTGACTTCCCAGGGTCATGTAGCAAGCCAGTGCCCGTCTCTGCCAATTCCTGGGCCTCAGTGTTCTCATCTGTACAATGGTTCCTCTTCTCTGCCTACCTTGAAGAGGGAAAGGCACTTGCTGAGAAGAGCCAGAAACACAGAAGCTTCTCCTGCTCCCCCTTTGGGACCACAAGGCTCAGGATCTAGAGCCGGTGGTAAGTGAATATCTCAGGACACAGCACGAAATGCCCCTACTCCGTGTTCTCTTGCTGCAGGCTGAGTGGGAGAAGGAGCTGGCTCCCTCCTCAGCCTCACCAGGACTCAGGGAGGTGCTGAGGGGTCAAGGGACAAGGGCTGGTCACCACCCCACAATGGTCATGAGCGTGGTACACTGGTGTTCTGTGGTACACGCATGCCCCCAGCCCCCTACCCATAGGCTGTGTTTGTGCTCCGGACACCCAGACTCCCACCCAGCTCTTGCTGGACCCCAAATCCCTGCAGCTGGGACAGTCCTGGTCGCACAGACCAGTGAATGGCCTGGAAGCTGGAGGCCCAGGCTGAATGAGAGAGAGAGATGGAGAGAGACAGGCTCAAGCTGTGCTCTGGCCCAGACTGATGATCCGTGGGTCTCTTTCCCAGGACAAGTCTCACTTCTGTGTGTGTAAAGTGGGGACATTAACCCTTTCTTGGTGGAAGAGTTTAGATATGGGTTGGGGGTGGGTCTTCAATATTCTTAAAAGTCTTTTTGTTGGAAACAGGTAGCTGGGACCTCCCCACTGCCTCCCAGTCTTTGCTGTTCTTGGCCTCTAATTGTCCATCTACTCAATGGGAAGATTGGATTAGGGACACAGAAGGCTTCCTCTTAAAGATCACCTGTCACCTCCACAGTTGGGAAGGAAGGGACGCCAGGAGGACTAAGGAGGAGGGTCTACAGAATATTAGGGAGTTGGCTGGCTCCCAGAAGTGAGATTCCAGGGTTCCCTGAAAGCCTTGCAGTGTCCAGCAGAGCCCCTGCCATCTGCAGCAGCCTGGAGCGGGGCCAAGCCTGCCGGGCTGGAGATGAAAACGGCCCCAGGGATGGGGCGAGGGGGTGGCGGGTGGGGAGGAGTCTGTCACCCGCCGCCTTGCGGGCGGGATGCCGGGCAAGGGGGATGAGCCGAGTCTAAATAAATCACTAACACACGGGTGGAGAATTCCTTGAACAGGCGCCCTGGATTATGGACAACAGAAGGGGAAGAGGGAAGGGGGAGAGAAAGGGGGAGATGGTTGGGGAACCATTCCTGGGACCCCCTTCCTCTCAGGCACCATGGCCCTTCCCCCTCCCACGTCAGGGGCTGTGAGGGTCTGAGGACCAGCCCCCTCCAGGGGGTGGGTGGCCTTGGCTTGGGGGCCTCCACTGCCCATGCCCAGCCCCTCTGGTCCAAGCCGTGAGAAACTCAAAAAGCCCCGAGCCCGTCCTAGGGGAGAGAGGTGTTGAAAGCTGCATCCTGCTTGGAGCCCTGAGCCAGAGCCAGAGATAATATCATGTGTTGGAGAGCCAGGGGGTGTGTTTGGGGGGGTGCATGGGCCTCACCGGCCCCTCCCTCACCCCATCCCCACACGCCGCACCCCTGCCTGGGCCTGAGCTGGTGGGTAGCGGCTGTGCGGCTCCCAACCTTAGAGGTGGCCTGGCCCCTGTCCCACTGGACTCACTCCAAGCCTGAGAAATCCCAGGCCCGCCCGGCCAGGGTCAGAGATCAGCGTGGGGAGGTTCTTGGGAGAGGCTGAGGCTGCAGACAGGAACTGGTCAGGTCAACCTCGGTTCCCTCCTGCCTCTCTCTGGACCTCAGTTTCCAAGTTTAGAAAGTGGAAGCAGGGAGCCCCAGGTCATCTCTAAGGGTATCTAATTGCTTATGGGGTCTGGACTGGGTGGAGGGCATGGGGCTGGCCGGGTCATGCCATCCAGGCTTTAACTACAGCTTCTGGGCAGGTTGGTGGCTATTGAATGGATAGAGGGATGAATGAGGGACTGAATAAGAAGTGGCTAAGATCCACAAATCTTATAATCTGAACATGACTGGAGACCAAGTCAGAGAAAAGTGCTTCTATTTCCCTGCTCAGTAAGGATGCTTCATGAGTCCCACACTTCATGTTTGCAAAGAGCCTCGGCATTCATCCCCTTGACCCTGGGAGAAAGGACAGGGAAGGCCTGATTGCCCCTAATGCAGGTGAGGAAGCTAAGAAGGGCCCAGCTGGGGGCGGCACCGGGCAGTCTGCCCCACAGTTGCCACATTCTCTGTCTCCTAGCTCCGGGGGCCCCAAGCTGCTAACAGGGAATGTGCTCCTACTCAGTAGCAGTGACAGCTGGGTACAGGGAGGGTCACAGGAGACTAAAGGCCCACAAGGACCACAGTTATGGTGTCCAACTCCCACCTGGCTGGAGTCTGCTATGTGCCAGCTGTGGGAGACCTGGGCATGGCCCTTGTCTGGAGCACAGGACCTCTGAGTGGTTGGTGCTCTGGAAACGGCTATGTGGTGCTAGGCCCCAGCTTAAAACTCTTGCTTGCTCAGACTCTACTTCCCAGCATTTGAAGCCTCTTGTGCATGGCCCCTGCCAACCTCTGTGCTGTGCCCACTTGCTGCCTGCTACAATGCCAGAGCCCCAGCCACATGCCAGGCCAGAGACAGAGCCCTTTCCCACAAATCAAGAATGACCCCCAATGCCTGTAGCTACTCTGGACTGCAGCCCTCACCTCCCCGCAATACACATCTTTTCTGGGGCCTGAAAGTGCCTCGTGGAAGAATGGCTCTGTTAATTCATTTCCACCCTCAACAACTCCAATCACCAACTCAAATGCTGTTCCTTGCCAGGCCCCAGGAGGGGTGGAGAGAGACTGGCTTTGGCTTTGGGTTGAATAGGCTGTGTCCCTTATACTCGGTGAGCTTGGCCCACCCACCACCCTTCTTTGAGCCTTGGTTTGTTCATCTGTAAAATGGAATGATGATTCATACCTCAGAGGATGCACACCTCTGCAAGACTCAAAGGAGAGGAGAGATGAAAGTCAAAGTAAAATGCTGCTCAGAATACAAATGAAATGTGAGGGGAGAGCTTAGGTGACGTCCAGGATCACATGGGATTGGGGCTGGGGGACATTTCTCTGCAAAGATGGTGGACAAACTCAGCCTGGGCCCCTGGACCGGTCATCCCACACTGGGAGGGACCACCGTGGGTGGCTTATTCTGAAGAGCCTGGGGAGCCTCTGCAGGGTCCTCTTGGGGAAGGCTCGGGGGCACCTTCCCTGAGCACAAATAGGCTCTTTACTGCTCAGTAACCCCAGTCAGTCCCTCAGAAAACAGGCTCAGCAAGCAGAGACCTTCCCTGAGTCACTTGGCCACTCAGCTGGAGGAGGTCCCTGGGTCCCGATGTCACCTGTTGAGTTAGTTCTAGCTCTCTGTGGACCCTGTGAGCACTCACACCCCCTCAGGCCACTCCTTGGGCTCCAGCCTCAGTAGCAAGGCCCAGGCAGGTGGCCAGGCGGGTGTCTCAAGGTGTGCAGAGAGGCAGGACAGGCAGACAGGGTGTCTCCAGAGAAGAACCAGAAGTGGTGCTGAAAGGGGTTTGGAGGAGGCTGGTCCGGAGAACACGAGAAAGAATGATAATGGGAACCAGAGGCCCACAGGAGGGAGAGGCTGCTGTGGGCTCATGCAGGCCCTCTCACCCCTCGAGGTTCAGGAGGGAGGCTGAGGCCTGGCCAGGCGCAGAGCGCATCTGGCTCTTTGGCCCCCGCCCAGCACTCTCCCCACTCAGAGGGGAGAAATCTAGGATTGGAAATCTAGGATTCTGTGGGGCTTTGGGGTGGGGCCAAGTGACAGTTCCTCTTCAGAGGAGCTTGTAAAACTAATAAAGTCAACACGATTGCTTAATCTACTAAGGAGGTTCAGCAGTCATTCAGAATGCAGATGAGCAAAGGAGCTTGGGCTCCTCTGCCAGGCAGGGAGCAGTGAGGTCCTACTGTGTGCCTGGGCTCTCGTTTCATTTTGTCTCTCGTAAGAGCCTGGAGATAAAACAAATATCCCCTGATTTCTAGAGGAGGACACTGTTGTCACTCGCCCAAGGTTATGCAGAGGAGTAAGGATAGAGCAGGTGAACGCAGGTCTGTGGATTTTAGGTCTGGGCTCCTTTCCACTCCCCACCTTCACCTCCACCACTGTGGTCCAGAATGAAATTTCACAGGAAAATGAGGGGTCTGCTCTGGCCTCAGCCAGGGGAGAT
The DNA here is from genome assembly GCF_002263795.3 of Bos taurus. Taxonomy (NCBI): domain Eukaryota; kingdom Metazoa; phylum Chordata; class Mammalia; order Artiodactyla; family Bovidae; genus Bos; species Bos taurus. The sequence continues at coordinate 55,573,289 of NC_037342.1, read as the reverse complement.
GCAGGCATCAGGATGTGGGTATTTCCCTGACCCATGGGCCCTCATCTGTCAGGTAATTGCCAAGCGCTTCCTTGGGATCTATGAGTTCCTTGGGAACTTCCTGCAAGTGCCCCTGGGGGTTACTGCTGTCTAAGCTTGTCATCCTTGCTGTCCTCTGAGTTCACCCACTGGTTCCCTATCTTTGCTTCCCCCACGAAAGCCCATATCACACAGCTCCTCAGGAAAAAAGGGATCTAATGAAGTCCCTGTAATAGTGAATGCCCAGCTTTCTCCCTAGGGCACTGGTGAGCCAGGGAAGGGTGTGGAGCAGAGAGGGACAGGGTAGAACTGAGCTGGAGACAGAAACTGAAGAAACCGGAACCCAAAGAAACGAAACCTGATTGGCTGAGGAGCTAATGCAGTTGGAACTTCCAGTCCCGCACTGGCCTAACTCCTTTCAAGGCCAGGGTGGGGATGAGAGGTGGGGGGCTAGCAAAGTGTTCACAGGGTTATATATTTTTGTGAAAATTGCGAAAATATAATGTTGTAGCTCCAGTTGGTTCAGACGTCTGTGTTTCCCCACTTCAACTTCTATTGCACTGCCTCCTCTGCAGTGGCTATAGATATTTTTGGAATCAGACAGAGGGTAAGTTAAGTCCAGCTTGAGTTTCACTTGGATCCAGCTGTGTCCGCCCCGTCCCTTTTTGTCGAGTTCTTCTAGTGCTGACCCTCCTGGAGCGGAATGGTTTCCAGGATACGCCCACTGTTCCCTGCGCAGGCGCGCTTGGAATTGTGACGCCGTGGTGCAGGGCCACGTGTCATGATGTGACAGCAAAGTGTCCTGCAGAGGCTGGCACTGGCAGCACGTGGGCAGGAGTGCAGAAGCAATATTTGAAACAGACAAAGCCACGGGATAACCTGTGGAAAATTCTGCCAGCCATCAGATTGTGTAAAATGGTGAATGGACGATTTAGTTCTCATCAATGCATACTCAAGATGGAAATTGTCTCCTGTCAGGGATATACTACATAACACCCATTTTTCCCTCTTCTCTGATGACAATCACATAAAATGAATTTGTCAGAAAATAAATAAATTTGTCAGAAGTCCTGTGTTTTCAGCAAACTTGTAGCAGTTCTACAAACAGCAGACGTATTTGTATATAATAAATTATATATTTTGTGCATCCCAACTGACAAAACCCCATGTGAGTATACTGATGCACCTTGTCCCGATGAAGTCTGACTGTCCTTGTTGAAATCCGTTTCTCAACAGGCCTCGCTTGTGACCTCTCCAAGCTGCTTCCTCTGGCTGTAAGTTGTGTGACCAGAACCAGGGACTCCTTGCAGATTCGGACACCCCCAGAACTCACCTGTCCTCCTGGAACCTCTGTCTGCATGCTTCCCCAACCTTATACACTTCACAGCCTGAAAACCTCATCTAAGGCTTCCCGACATTGAGGGTGCATTTCATTAAAGTGGGGAGTGCCTTGGTGTCTGGGCCAGGGCCAGGAGAGCAGGGGTTCTGAAGAGACAGACACTGGGGCCCCATCCCAGCCAGGTCTCTGCAGCTGGACTGCACATGTCTGATAAAGCTGTCAGGGGTGCAACTTGCTTGGGAATCGAGTCTGGCAAGCCTTTGTTCCCATTAACCTGTCTCTCAAGGGGTGGCGAGGCGGGTGGTAACCAGCATTGGTCAGACTCTCGGCTTCTTTCCTCCTCGTGGGCACTCCGCCTATGCTGGCTCACCTATCCACACCTCCACAGATCTTCACCCCATCCCAGGAAGCCCCTTGCACTCTGGCCAGAAAACTGTGAGAAAACTGCGAGGGGTGGACACCTGCCTCCTTGGGACCTCCACCCACCCTTAAGTCTTGGGTCCACCCTTTGGCTACAGTAGAACAAATGCAGCCTCCCTTTCACAATCTGGAAAACTCTTGCACTTGTTCTACTTTAGCCAAAGTGTGGACCCAAGACTTTAGGATGGGTGGAGGTCCCGAGGACCTTTTTGGCACTGGTCAAACATTGCTCCTGTTTGAGGTTTTTCCTGCTCCCTGTCTCACCTCCAAAGTCCAGGAGCTCTCAGCGCAGTGCAATTATCTATCTGTGTGTCCCAGACTGGGAGCTCCTGGGTGGAGGTCAGGGATTTGGTTGGGTCTTCCCTGTGGCACAAAGGTCAAACAGCAGAGGGGGGGCACAGAGGTGGGGCTCAGCAGGGTTTGCCAACTACCTGCCTGGTGGGCAGGGATCTCCAAGGGCAGAGTGCAAGGCCACAGCCCCAGCCTGCATTCCTCCCAGGATCAGCCCTATCGGCCCTGGAGTGGATACCTGGCTCTTGCCCACCTCCTCCCATAGCACCAGGCTCACACCTGACTTCTCAGCAGTGCTTTCTGCTGCTGGCCATGCCCTTTTTCTCAAAACATCCTTTTCTCTGGACTCTTGAGCTCCCTCCCATCTCTCTGGCCATTTCTTCTTAGTTTCTCGTGAGGACTCCTGACCTCCTCTTTCTCTCGTTTTTAAATGAAACCAAGAACTTATTTCTGAGCCCCTCCTCCCACCCTATAGGAGGACTAATGCCAATGCCTTCTGTCTGCACAGCCAGCAGCTGCCAGAATCTTCTAAGGCCTCTCAAACTAAACACATCTACGCCTGAAAGCAGTATTTCTCCCTATAAACCTGCCTTTCCTTTTTGCATTACAGCCACATGTTGCCTCCATTCTAGCCCATTACCCATCTATTCCTCTACCCCTCTGCATCCACTGTGCTTTAAAAAAAATCCCATCTCATTGAGGTATAATTATGTACAATAAACTGCACTCACTTAAAGTATACTTTTATATTCTTATTATTCTCAATGTGTTGAGCCTTTCATTGTCATTATGGAATATTTTTTAATGCCTGATTATATACTCACTTTCAAGTCTCCTTTACCTAGTATTAATACAGTCACTCCAGCTGTTTCATGTTTACCAATTGCGTGGTGTATCTTATTCAGTTCTTTTATTTTCAGTATGTATCTTTATATTTAAAGTTTATTTCTTTAGGCAGCACTGAATTTACTCTTGCTTTTTAAAAAAAATCCAAGCCGACAGTCTCTGCTTTTTGATTGAAATATTTGTTCCTTTGCATTTGCTGTGATTATTGAAATGGTTTTATTGTAGTTTGCTATTTTGCCGTTGGTCTTATATTTGTTTCACCTGAATTTGTTCCTTAGTTCCTCCTTTCCAATTTTCTTTTGTGTTAATCATGTATTTTTAAAAATATTCAATTTTATTCATTTTATTGGCTTTCTAGCTATTTCTCTTTACACAATGTTTAGTGGTTGCTCTAGAGATTACAATATGTATCTTCATTATATTCATATGTATGTGGTATGTATGCATATGCATATCTTTATAAGTCTACTTAGAGTTAATAACTTACTTTAAGTAAAACTTAGGAATGTTGCAATCATATATGTTCATTTATCCACCACCCCCACTGTCCATAATGCTGTTGTTGTCAGTTTTATGTGTATACTTTATAACCTCCCCAAATTCATATGTGATTTTTTAATTGACCCACGCATTTACCAGTTCCAGTTTTCTTCTTTTCCTTTAGCATGAGAAATGTCCGTTAACTTCTTATTATAAAGAATTCTTGATGATAAATTATCTACTTAATTACTTACCTTAAAATGTCTTTTACAGCATTTTTTGGAGAGTAGTTTTGATACATATAGAATTATTGTAATTTTTTTTTTCTTTTAGTACTTTGAGTGTGTTCTTCTGACTTCTATCATTTCTGATGAGAAATCAGCCATTAGATGTATCACTGTTCTCTGTATGCATGGTATCTTTTATTTTCTTTTTAATATCTGATTTCAAGATTTTCTCTTTATTTTTGGCTTTCATCAGTTTGGCCTTTATATGCCTACAGGTGGTTTCTTTGTGTTTTCCTGCCGGAGATTTGTTGAGATTCTTAGCTTTTGAAGTTCAGATCAGATCAGATCAGTCGCTCAGTCGTGTCCGACTCTTTGTGACCCCATGAATCACAGCATGCCAGGCCTCCCTGTCCATCACCACTCCTGGAGTTCACTCAGACTCACGTCCATAGAGTCGGTGATGCCATCCAGCCATCTCATCCTCTGTCATCCCCTTCTCCTCCTGCCCCCAATCCCTCCCAGCATCAGTCTTTTCCAATGAGTCAACTCTTCGCATGAGGTGGCCAAAGTACTGGAGTTTCAGCTTTAGCATCATTCCTTCCAAAGAACACCCAGGGCTGATCTCCTTTAGAATGGACTGATTGGATCTCCTTGCAGTCCAAGGGACTCTCAAGAGTCTTCTCCAACATCACAGTTCAAAAGCATCAATTCTTCGGCACTCAGCTTTCTTCACAGTCCAACTCTCACATCCACACATGACCACTGGAAAACCATAGCCTTGACTAGATGGACCTTTGTTGGCAAAGTAATGTCTCTGCTTTTGAATATGCTATCTAAGTTGGTCATAACTTTCCTTCCAAGGAGTAAGCGTCTTTTAATTTCATGGCTGCAATCACCATCTGCAGTGATTTTGGAGCCCCCCAAAATAGTCTGACACTATTTCTGCTGTTTCCCCATCTATTTCCCATGAAGTAATGGGACCAGATGCCATGATCTTCGTTTTCTGAATGTTGAGCTTTAAGCCAACTTCTTCACTCTCCTCTTTCACTTTCATCAAGAGGCTTCTTAGTTCCTCTTCACTTTTTGCCATAAGGGTGGTGTCATCTGCATATCTGAGGTTATTGATATTTCTCCCAGCAATCTTGATTCCAGCTTGTGCTTCTTCCAGCCCAGCATTTCTCATGCTTATGACCCTTTAAAGATTTTCCACTGTTCTTAAGATAAAGTACAGAATTCCTAATAAGTCCTATGATACCATGCAAAAAGTAATGTGTAGACTCTTTTAAGAGTAAAAATTCCTTTAGCTTCCCTAAAATTGAAACTCTGTTTTCATTTATAATGTTGCCTAAGCAAGTCTGTACCAGTATAGGATTTCCCCCCTTCTCCATCCCCTTCTTGGGGCCTGGCACACACTGAAGCCAGAAAACAGAGTGGGTATTTGGAAATGTGACCAAGGGGAAAAGAGAGACAGAAACTCTTTTGGCACAACAAGGTTAGGAGGGGTCACAACTGAGCCAGCAATCAGGCTGTCTGTGGATGCTCTGCCAGCAGAATCCAAAGCCCCCTTCCTTCTGCCTACACCCTTCGGAGGGTGAGTAGAAAAAATGGAAGGGTTCCATGGAAATGGTAGGGAGGGATTGGGTCTTGAAGAAAGGGCTGGCTACAGTGGGCACTCAAGAGTCCAGAACAGAGGTCAATGTTGGGGGGCAGGTGACTGCAGCCCCTCTGTCTCTGGGATGGGCACGTATATACAGTCCAACTCTGAAGTCAAGCATGTTTTGTGGGAGGTGGGGTGGTGGTTTTGAACAACCACAAGAAAAAATTGTTCAGTATAGACAGTACCCTCCCATTTTTACTCTCAAAACACTTTACAAACAAAAAATTTAAAAGAAGCTAATGTTTATAGCTCTCCTGCAACTCAAGAAGGAGGAGATCAACTCAAGGGGTTCAAGAGGGAGGGGATATGTGTATACTTATAGCTGGTTCACATGTTGTGCAGCAGAAACTAACACAACACAGCATTGTAAAGCAATTAGCCTCCAATTAAAAAAATTCTTATTAGCATTATTAAGCTAAAGTAGTCCATCTAGTCAAAGCTATGGTTTTTCCAGTAGTCATGTATGGATGTGAGAGCTGGATCATAAAGAAATCTGAGTGCCAAAGAATTGATGCTTTTGAACTGTGGTGTCGAGAAGACTCTTGAGAGTCCCTTGGATTGCAAGGAGTTCAAACCAGTCAATCCTAAAGGAAATCCATCCTGAATATTCATTGGAAGGACTGATGCTGAAGCTGAAGCTCAAGTACTTTGGCTACCTGTCGCAAAGAACTGACTCACTGGAAAAGATCCTGATGCTGGGCAGTATTGAAGGTGGGAGGAGAAGGGGACGACAAAGAATGAGATGGCTGGATGGCATCACCAACTTGATGTACATGAGTTTGAGTAAGCTCCGGGAGTTGGTGATGGACAGGGAATCCTGGCGTGCTGTAGTCCATGGGGTCGCAAAGAGTCGGACATGACTGAGCGACTGAACTGAACTGAACTGAAGCTAAAATAGTGATTGATGTTTTGCTAAAACTAAACTTCCTCCATCCCATGACTGTGGCCCTATCTACCAGGTTGCAAAGTCTACAGCCTTTAATATACCCACACATCAGGTACGACTCATGTCACCCACCATTTTTCTCGGGATTTCTGGGGTTCCTTCGTTTGGGCCACAGGCCACGACGCACTTGGACTTCTCTCAGTGGGAGGGCATCCTCGTTTGTGCATTGGTCCTCCTCTGTCCCTGCTCCGTGGCAGTGAGAGCAGCGTCGAATTCAGCTGGGTGGCTTTCACTCACTGGGGCACACCTGGCCCCCAGCTCTTGCACCAAGGCCTGGATTCATCAGCACGTGGGAGTGGGAGCTGCACACTGAGCTTCAGACAAGGGTGTCTGTGCCTCACACTACCTCTGAGGACCCACTTTGAGTTCAGCCTCCGTTGGGCCTCTCCCTCTGAGGTTTGGTTTTCTTCCTGGGCTGCCTTTACCTGTGTGAGATTACAAGCAGCCTCCTGGGGTGCTGAGAGGCTGTGATGCAGGTTGGCCTCCCAGGCAGAGAAAATCAGCACACATTTTTAGATGTCATTTAAATTACCATTTTCAGTTAGTATTAATAAACTGAGATTTTGTACTAATACATATAGCTTTATTTCTCTGTGTGTGTGTGTGAGAGAGAGAGAGAGTATCTTGGAATATATCATGTAACCTAGATATCAGCATTTGCCTAGGCTTTGTTTATTCAGTTTAGGGTATGGAGGGACTCTTGTGGCAAAGTGTGTGTTGTGTTTACCTCAAGCTGTATCTTTGAAGTTAGATTTGTATTTTCTGTTTATCTGCACATTTTCAGGGAATTCTTGCTTTTTATGTTGTTATTTTCCATCTCCACTTTGAAGATGATTTGGAATATCCTCTTGTGAGTATTATTTGCTGACAAACAGGGATATTGAGTACTGGGTTTTTCTCATTCACATTGATGGCCTTGATATAATTCACTTGAATCAAATCATCGTCTATGTGCCCTCCTGCAGGTGGTCCTTGGCAAGTCTTTGTAGACCCATACAAAACAGGCTGGATGCTAGCCCAGGGTGGGGTTATAACGCACGTGCCGTGAGAGTGGGAGAGCGAGGTGATTCGGAGGCATGATGCACAGAGCAGAGCTCCGGGCCTGGCCTTGCGTCTTACAAATGTGGAAGGTGAGGTTCTTCTGGCATTAGAGGTATAACAGAGGCCCATTGCTGGAACCTGACACTGATCCTTCACCCCTCAGTGGGGGAGGGGGTGCAGAAACCGGGACAGCAGAGAGAACACATCCTGAATTCCAGGGGAACGGCTTGTTGTAAAAAACTCCTGTATTTGTGTTCTTGTCCTCATTCACTCAGTTTGAGTATGGGCAGAGGTGGATAGCCTGAGTTAGGGCCTCTCTTAATATACCCAACACAAGAACAAGAGGAATCTGTGGGTTCCCTGTGCGAATAGGAAGAAACGCCTTGGGGGTGATTGTCCCCGGCAGCCACTCTTGATGGTTGCCAGTCATCAGACATCGGCTGTTGCAGTGTCACAGACTGTGATGGTGGGAAATGCCCCCCTCTTTGTGCTTTCCGCCCTATGGAGCTAAAGCTTCTTTAGAAATGGCAGCTCAGATGATGCAGTGATGTATTGGCACAGTGGTTCCTTTTCTGAACTCGTGTCTAAAACATTACTTAATCTTAATCCTCCAAAAATCACTCAGAGCCTAAAATTCTACACTCCAAAACCCTTTCTTTTTTTCTGTGTTGATTTTTAAATTTATTTAAAAGATGATATTGCATCTGAACAGCATGGCTTTTGCCCAAAAGTCAAGAAATCTAGCCCTCACCCATGTGTAAGTGTGTTTTAGGAGTATCCACAAAGAATCTGAACTCTGCCATGTGTTGCAAGAGAAACACATTTTAAGAATATTTATATTCTAAAAGTTTTTTTGTGTGTGAATACTGTATTATTTTTTGTTTGTTTTTTAATGACCAAGTGCTTCTATATTTTTATTTAGTTTTTAACTTACATGCTGCTGCTGCTGCTAAGTCGCTTCAGTTGTGTCCGACTCTGTGCTACCCCATAGACGGCAGCCCACCAGGATCCCCCGTCCCTGGGATTCTCCAGTCAAGAACACTGGAGTGGGTTGCCATTTCCTTCTTCAACGCATGAAAGTGAAAAGTGAAAGTGAAGTTGCTCAGTTGTCTCCTACTCTTTGCGACCCCATGGACTGCAGCCTACCAGGCTCCTCCATCCATGGGATTTTCCAGGCAAGAGTACTGGAGTGGGGTGCCCTCGCCTTCTCCGTTTAACTTACATGAGGAATGGTTTATGGGTGTGCTGAGCTACCCAAATAAGGGGAATGCTATTGGGGTTGAGGGCGAAGAGGCGTGAAGTGTATAATCAAGTAAGAGTGTTTGAAATATTGATCCAGGGTTCCTTTTTGAGGGAGCAGATAAGAGTGTATATATATTAAGACCTCCAGAGAAGAAATACATTTATTACACGAAATGTGTGTATTTTATCTAAGGCTATTTGTAAGGCACATAGTGGCTCAAATTCAATCCTTGCAAGCGTGGATCATATAGATATGCAGTCATCTTAAGGCCATAATTGCATTGTGGCTGTAAAGGAAGTGGGGAAGAGTTGTCCTTAGGCCACTCCTTTGCTTTAGTACTGGGCTAGCTTTAAATTCAGTCTTCATGTGTATCTTTTTTTAAAGGACGTATCTTGGCTGTGCTGGGCCTTTGCTGCTGCACTGCTCTTTTCTAGCTGCGGTGTGCGGGTTTGTCACTGCAGTGGCTTCTCTTGTGGAGCACGGGTTCAGCAGTTGTGGGCACAGGCTTACTTGCTCTGCAGCATGTGGGATCTTTCAGCACCAGGGATCGAACCTGTGTGTCTTACGTTGGCAGGCAGATTCTTTATCACTGAGCCACCAGGAAAGACTATATATACAGATTGGATCAGATCAGATCAGATCAGTCGTTCTCTCTCTATATATATAAGCTTCATTTCAAAGGTTTTTAAAGCTCTGTAAGTAACTCTAAATTTCTCTCTTGGTCTCAGTATAAAGTTTAGACCTTGGAGCCAATCAGTGTGCTAAAGCAATTACTATCATCTTACTGTGGTTACTCCAATCATGGATTTCCCCCATAAGTACACAGTGTCGTTTTGTAATCCAACATAAAACTGCAGTTGTGGTTAATAGTGAGTCTTCTCAGCATGGTGAACACGAGCTTGTAGGGAATCGGTTGTGTGTGTTTGAGTAGCTTTGCCTAGCTCTTGTATCAAGGCCGTTTTTCAGGTGAGAAAGCAATCTCCAGGTGTTGCTAAAAGCTGCACAGAAGGTGCTGTCAGAACCTCTGGCTGCAGGTCCTCAGCCCTCCCCGCCAGGCCTGCTCATCCAGGGAGAGAATTTCAGACAACAGGCGTGGAAAGTATCTGTGTCTCAGCTGTATCTGCCTTTTATTGAGTGACACAGAGGCTGTAAACCATGTCCATCAAGCCTGGACATAAAAAGGTGTGTGTAGATCAGCCGGACTCATGAGGCAAACTCTCCAGGACAGAAGGGCTAAAAGACTCTTTTATTTAAAAAACAAAAGACCCTTCCTCACCAATTGGGCATGACTTTCAATGTTCTTCTATCTGACTGACATTTTTCTATCCATTGCCTTGGCAGAAAGATGCAAAATCAATTTTGGGAAATTCTGAGTGGAGGTCATTTGACTTCCTGAGAGCTGGGCTGGGAGAGGGGGCAGGTCCCTTGGCTCTATCTGTGCTCCTGAGGAGGAAAGCCTGGGCATCCCTCCTGTCAGCCGTGGGGGTTACGGGTGGGTTGCATGGACTCTGCGTTTCAGCCCCGAGGTGGCAGAGGCAGTGTCACTGGGCAGAGTGGTTTGGAACAGGGCTGCCTGTGAACATGGGGCCTCCTCCCCCATCTTGTCCTTGGAGGCTGGTCTTCCAACACAGCCCCTTCCAAGGGCCAGGGCGTGGATATAGCCAGGAATTAAACCATAAACCAAACCAAAGGTCAACTACCTACAATGAAATCCATGAGACTGCCTTCACATCTCTTTTATCTTTGGTGCCCAGATATTGGCTTGCAGTGAGAGAGCAGACTGGGGCACTGGGAAGCCCAGGTGTGGTGTGCCCAATGTCTGAGGCTGGCAGGTTAATTTTAGAGGCCTTGTTTTCTTGCTGTTGGATGACCCCTGGACCTCATCTTTACAAGAGGCAGAAGACTTGATATATTTTAAACTTGTGGCAAGACCTCTTAGCAAGCTCTTGGCATAAGGCTGTGTTTTTGGTGCTGACAGTAAGTGGAACCAGGAGTGATAGCCTTTTGAAGTTGAAGGTACTTTTGAGAACATCCATTCTGACCACCTCAGTTGGCCTGATCTTTTCTATGCTTATTTGTAAAATGGAAATGAGTGTGTGCCTCATAGAATTGTCGTGAAAATTACATGAGATAATTTCTGTAAAGCACTTGGAACTGTGCCTGGCACTGAGTAAGCCCTTGATAACATTCACCACCATTATTGTTGTTGCTGTTCATGGATGAGAAGGCTGGGGTCCAGAGAGATGAAATACCTTGCCTGAGGTCACACAGATGCACTCCCCACTCCAAAAAAAAAAAAGAACGGGAACTGGAGCCTAAGTCCACTACACGTTGCTGGAGGCAGCCGTTTTTCTGACATCTTGGTCTAGTTGCAACTGAGAGCTCAGATTCATGTGCCCCTAATAGATCACAGCATGTGGAATAGCTTTGGTTTTGTTATGACTACACGAGTATTCTCAATGTCACTGCCTTTGTGCTTGACGCTCTGTTTGAGTTAAAAGTTCAGTGAAGCTCCGTGTGTGTGTGTGTGTGTGTGTGTGTGTGTGTGTGGTGGCCCTTCCTACATAATTTAGTGGTCTCCTTTGCATTAGTGTATTAGCATGTTTTCACTTTTAACCTTTCACCCTCTGAGCCTGGCATTTAAAATGCTATTAAACTCAATAATGTTTCCTATAAACAACCTTAGAGGGATGGGAAATAATTGGAATGACATTTTTAATAGGCTTCTGTTTCTCAGCCCTCTGGGCTGCACGAACCCAGCCAGTGCTGGCAGAGGGGGCCTGGTCTGAAGTTGGGAGAGGTTGGGCATCCTCTGGGGTGCCAGAGGACCATTTAAAGAACAGAGAATGGTTTCTGTGCTGGAAAAGTAGAGGTTTTTGGGGGGGACAATCTTTTTATTTTCTAAATTAATGAAGGAAGTGAATCCAAGAGCTGATCACTCCTTCCTCCTTCCAATGGTTTCAAGACACCTTAGGGCCAAATTTCTGGGCACCTTTAGCCAATAAGTCAGACTCTCTGGAATGTGGTTTTGTGCATTCTCTTGCTTTCCATGTGTATTTTTTGGTCCTCCTGTTTCTATTTTATGTCACCATTGTATTTTATGTGCCATAGTATGTGTCTCCTAAATTTGTTTTTGGAGCACATTTAAAAAAAAATCCTGTTGGATGTTGTCTTTTCTGCTTATGAATTCGTGAGGCCTTGCAGGGGAGGAGACCTTTCTGTGCCCCGTTTAGCTTCTTTGTCAATAAAACGGAACTGGACATTATCTTGCCGAGACATGTTATGTGGGAGCAAGCATGACTGCTTACAAAGAATCATGCATGACTTGGAATATTTTTTGCTGCTATGATCGGGGGAGGGGGAAGGAATTGAAAAATACTGGAATCTTGATTTTTTTTTTTTTTTGCCTAAATCAGAGTTCCAGATCCTATTCTCACAGAATCACGTTCAGAAAGTACTTGTTAGTCATTCATCTATGGTGAATATTATAGCTGCTTTCAGTATTAGCTCATTAAATAGTATTTGAGAGTCCTACTGTGTGCCCAGCACTGGGACAGACCTCAGAGAGAGAGAGAGGGCGTGCACAGGAGAATAAATGACTGCAGATGAGAGGCTGGAGCTCAGGTGACAGCACCATATGGCTCCCCTACTTAATCATGCATGCATTTAACAAGCATGGCTGTGTCTAGGCGCTGTTTCAGGCAGTGGATTGAAGATAATCAAGATGACTGAAGTCCCCACTTTCCTAGAACTTATATTTCAGTGAAGGGAGAGTTTGAAAACAAGGAAAGATAAACCCCATAAAGCTGTCTGCTTACCAAGTGTAAATTTTTTCGTGTGTGAATTGTATCTTAAAAGGGTAAAGAAGGAAAAAACCTCAGCCCTCATTGGCCTTCGGGCTCACCTTAGGACAGCTGACCCTCACTCTTCGCTGGTGTATGCAGTGCTGCTGCTTGCTGACGTGTGTCCGTGAGCCCAGAACCCGATCTCCTGGAGCTTTTGTGGCCGTTTGTGGGTGTGCACAGGGCCGAGGCACGTGTGGCTCACCCGACGAGCATGTCCTCCAGCTGAAGGGGAACCAGGTGACACTCTGCCTTCCCGGTCCAGCTCCTGCTGTGAGCAAGTAGCCTTTTTGCTGCCTGTTTAGTGCAGTGTCCTTGTATCTTTGTGCTTTTTTGTCGGTGACTTGGCTGCTTACTATGGCCCTCGTGAGTGATGCTTCGGCGCTGTCTTGGGATCCTGATCACAGGAAGGCCGTGACGGATCTGGCAGACAATATAAAGTAGTTTCCTTCGGGCATGAGCCACAGTGCTATTGCCCTGAGTGCAGTGTTCATGCTTCCACAGGGTGTGTTACATGCAGCATGTTTCAATAGGAAACATAAACCAAGGTTACATATTGATCGGGTGATGGGAATGTTGTGACCAGAGGCCTGAAGAGACCTAACCCTGTATTCCCTCCCTCCGGAGTGGTCCATTGTCGCTGGGATCATGCTGACTTCCCAGAACAAAAAGACTGGGAGTAACAAGAATTGACTGGATATGCAAGGCCAGGCCAAGGGCATCTGCCCAGCCTGTGTACCTAACGGCTGTCTTCTCTAAAATAATTCCACTTTATGGAATAGCTTTCTCCATCCCCCCACTTTCAGTCTGTATGTGTCCCTAGATCTGAAGTGGATCTCTTGTAGACAGCATATTTATGGGTCTTGTTTTTGTATCCATTCAGCCAATCTATGCCTTTTGGTTGGAGCATTTATTCCATTTATGTTTAAGGTAGTTATTGATATGTATGTTTTTATAGCCATTTTAAAAATTGGTTTGGATTTGATCTTGTTGGTCTCTTTTTTCTTCCTTTTTTGTTTTCTTGCAATTTGACAATTAACTTTAGTTCTTTGTTTGGATTCTTTTCCTTTTGTGTGTGTGTGTGTCTATGGTTGGACGGCATCACAATCAACCTCAATGGACATGAGTTTGAGAAACTCTGGAAGATAGTGAAGGACAAGGAAGCCTGCTGCAGTTAAGGGGATTGGAAAGAGTTGGACATGACTTGGTGACTGAACAGCAGCAAAATCTATTGTAGATTTTCATTTTGCAGTTACCATAAGGTTTTGATATAGCAGTATATGTATAAAAAGGATTGCTTTAACTTGTTAGTCTTTTAACTTCAAATGCATTTCCAATATCCTGCCTTGGTACTCTCCTCATGTTTGCTGGTTTTTGATATCACATTTCTGTGTATATGATTTCCTACCTTTATGTTTGCTTTTATTGGTGAGCTTTTTCATCCATAATTTTCCTATATCTAATTTGTGGCCTTTTCCACCTTGAGAAGTTTCTTTAGCATTTGTTGTAAAACTGGTTTAGTGGTGCTGAATTCTTTCAGCTTTTGCTTGTCTCTAAAGCTTTTTATTTCTCTGTCAAATCTGAGTGAGAGCTTTGCTGGGTAAAGTATTCTTGGTTGCAAGTTTCTCACTTTCATCACTTTCAATATTTCCTGTCCGTCCCTCCTGGCCTGCAGAGTTTCTGCTGAAAAATCAGCTTATATATCTTATATATATAAAAGGAGGATTCCCTTGTATGTTAAATGTTGCTTTTCCCTTGTCACTTTCAATATTTTTTCTTTATCTTTAATTTTTGTCAATTTGATTACTGTATGACTTGGCATATTCCCCCTTGGGTTTATCCTGGCTGGGTTTCTCTGTGCTTCCTGGACTTGGGTGACTATTTCCTTTCCCATGTTAGGGTAATTTTCAGATGTTATTTCCTCAGATATTTTCTCAGATCCTTCCTCTCTCTCTCCTACTTCCAGGACCCCTATAATGCACATGTTGTTGTGTTTAATATTATTTCAGAGGTCTCTGAGACTGTCCTCATTTCTTTTCATTCTTTATTCCATGGCAGTGATTTCCATCATTCTGTCCTCTGCTCACTTATCTGTTCTTCTGCCTCACTTATCCTATTGATTCCTTATAGTGTGTTTTTCATTCCAGTTATTGTATTGTTCATCTGTTTGTTTGTTCTTTCTATCTTCTTGGTCTGTGCCTCCATTCTTTTTTTCTGAGATCTTGGCTCATCTTTACTATCATTATTCTAAATTCTTTTTCATGTAGATAGGAAGTGGATTATTCTAAAACTTCTCTCTCTCAAAATGGAAATGTGAAAGACAGATCAAGAGGGCCCTATATTTAAGGGAAAATGATGGAGAGCATAATGTGTGGGAGCCTCTATGTTGAAAGAATTTATCTTAAGACACCTGAACCACTTTGCTCATTGCATTCCCCACCTGGCCTCTGCAGGTGTTTTGCTGTGACTTAGGACCAGAATCATCTCTCTAGTCTAAGAGCTCAGATGTGCTAAAACATACTCTTTAAAAAAAAAAAAAAATCACAGTAGCTCACTGCTAAGTCATTGCCAGTCTTTTTGTGAGCTTGAGGAAGAAGAATAGGGTTACTATGTAAAGGGTTGGAGCTCTAATTTGGGGAATGAGAAGATTTTATAAGAATTAATGAGCAACAAGAAATTTAAAAATAAAAAATATCTATTTATTTATAGCTTCCTGGAAAAACACAAAATTCTAAATACCATAGCTCTGTGGCAAGCAGAAGAGGCCAAACCAACCTACTTTCCTGCTCTGATCAAAAGTAGGAAGGTAACAAATAATGCAAAAGCTATAGAGATAATTTGTATAACTCAGAGCACAACCTTTGAGTGTTTGGCTATGATGCTGCTTGTTATGTTTTAGGAGAAAGAGACCAAAGGAGCAGCTTCTTACCTGTTAGGGTGTGGGGTGTTCACCCTGAGACAGCTTTGGTGGCTGGGCTGGGGCATCAGACACTGGGAGACCTGAGAAAAGACCCCTGTCCCTTAGCCCTCTGAATCCTGTTTCTTAATCCATTCTGCCCTCCCATGGATGTACAAGAATCAAACAAGATCACACACTGAAGAGTTCTGAAATCATGGAGGCTGCAGAGGTCAGGTTTTAATAGATTCTAGAGGGAACTCTAGGATCATTCTCCATGGCCAGTCCACCAGCTGGTCCTTTTCATTCCATCACCCACATCCCTCCAAATTTGTCTTCTCTATCATGTTGCCACCATCTGAGTGCAGGGCACCCCCTGCCCCCTAGTCTGGGCTCCCATGAGTGCCTCCTAAGTGCCTTCCTGGCCCCATTCTTGCCCTCTAACCCATCCATCTGGCAAGATGAAGGGTCTTCATAAATGTTTCTGTGACAAAGCCCTCCAGAACCTTCCCTTGCCTTTGGGTACATGTCTTGCCATGACCTGTTGGGGACTCCCATGGCATGGTCTGTGCACCCCTGCTCTCCAGGTCACTCTAACCCTGAGTCCATCTGGATCGTCCCCAGACACTCTGCTTAGACCACTCTGCCCTCACCAGCTCTCTCACCTGCACACCTCAGTTACCCTCCTCCCTGAGGGCCCTGCCCCTCATTATTTCCTGCCCAGTCTCTGTTCATGTCAGCAGCACCGATCACACCTGGGCACTGGTGTTTCTTCTTAATTGTAGTGAAATACACCGGAGAAGGCAATGGCACCCCACTCCAGTACTCCTGCTTGGAAAATTTCATGAACGGAGGAGCCTGGTAGGTTGTAGTCCATGGGGTCGCTGGGAGTCGGACACGACTGAGCGACTTCACTTTCACTTTTCACTTTCATGCATTGGAGAAGGAAATGGCAGCCCACTCCAGTGTTCTTGCCTGGAGAATCCCAGGGACGGGGGAGCCTTGTGGGCTGCCGTCTATGGGGTCGCACAGAGTCGGACACGACTGAAGTGACTTAGCAGCAGCAGCAATAGCAGTGAAATACACATAGCATGAAATGTACCATCTTAACCATTTCTGAGTGTACAGTTCAGTAGTGTTAAGTACATTCACACTGTTGTTCAATTTCCAGAACTCTTCATCTTGCAAAACTGAAACTTTGTATCCATTAAACAGTAACCCCCCCATCCCCCTGTCCCCCAGCCCCTGGTAACCACCATTCTTTTTTCTGTCTCTATGAATTTGACTCCTAAAGCTGAAACCCCAATACTTTGGCCACCTCATGTGAAGAGTTGACTTGTTGGAAAAGACCCTGATGCTGAGAGGGATTGGGGGCAGGAGGAGAAGGGGATGACAGAGGATGAGATGGCTGGATGGCATCACTGACTTGATGGATATGAGTTTGGGTAAATTCCAGGAGTTGGTGATGGATAGGTAGGCCTGGCGTGCTGCGATTCATGGGGTTGCAAAGAGTCGGACACGACTGAGCGACTGAACTGAACTGAAGGAACCTCCTGTAATGGAATCATACAGTATTTGTCGTTCAGTGATTGGCTTATTTCATTTAACCTAGTGCCCTCTAGGTTCATCTGTGGGTAGCATGTGACAGCATTTCCTTTCTGTTTTTAAGGCTGAATGATGTTCTGTTGGATGCATAGACCACATTTTGTTTTTCCATTCATCTGCTGATAGACACTTGGGTTGTTTCTACCTTTGGCTGTTGAGAATGGTGCCATGAACATGGGTGTGCAGATGTATTCATCAAGATCTTGCTAATACTTTTGAGTATTGTTTGCTGTGCTGTGCCCATCGCTGTGGCATTTTCTCATTCATGGGTGTGTTCTCTGCTGCCTGCCTCTCGCACTAGGCCCGGTGCAGCTGGGAGCAGGCACTGTGCTTACTGCTATCCCCCTGGTGCAGCTCCCAGCATATACTCAGTGCTCACTAAATATTGTTGTAAGAGGGAATAAATAAACTCTAAGTGCATCTTCTTGTTCCAACTTTCAGAATTTTTTAAAGTAATGAATTGCTTATTTTTATGAACATCACTGATCTTTTTTTTGTTTGTTTAAAAAAGGAAATAAAGATTGACCCTAAGTACCCCCTCCGTGAAATAACGAGTTTTATTTTGGTGTTGGGCTCAGACATTTTTCTTTGCATTGATCCAGGCAGGGTGATAGGGTTGTGGATGGGCCAACTGATAATTTTCATTATTATTTACTTATTTTTGGTTGCATTGGGTCTTTGTTTCATGTGGGGTTTCTCTAGTTGCAGTGAGCAGGGGCTACTCTTCTTGTGATGCTTGGGCTTCTCTCCTTGGTGACTTCTCTTGCTGCAAAGCAGAGGCTGTAGGCACATGGCTTCAGTAGTTGCAACACTGATAATTTTTTAAGAATGTCGACTTCTACTTTTAATCTAGCTCTAGCTCTCAACTACTGTTCCTTGTTCAAGGGAAACAAACACACAAGCAAAATGTTTTTTCACCTCCCTTTGTAGTTCAAAACTGCAGCCTGGTGCTCAGTGAGAGCCTTGCACAGGAACACCTTTGATGCAGGTGCGCATGTCAGGGCCAACTCCTCCTGACCGCTTGGAGCAGAACCTAAGCCGTAGATGTTCCTGAAGGATCAGTGGATCCAGGTAGCAGCTGGCTGTGTTAGGTTTGGACTCTGCTGTTCCTGTAGTGCCTTTTGTTCATTCATTCACCAAGAAGGAAGGCCGTGGAGGAAGGGCAGGAGTGTGCCAGCTTGCTCAGCAAGAGAACTATGAGAGAGCAGAGGGATTTACCACCTCCAGGGCAGAGTGGATAGACTCCAGAACAAGAAAGGGAATTGAAGGGCTGAATGTCTCAAAAGCCAGGCTTTCATTGCAAGGTTAGGCTTTATGAAGCAAGAAAAATTTTGTCTGATTAGACAAAGCCTGGGGAACTTTGAGTGTACAGCCATTAAAAAAAATTTGCCATGGAGGAGAGGAGAATGCATACAGGTGGTGATGAAGGAGGTGTTTTCCCACCTCTGAAAAAAAGGGAGAGCTGCAGGGGGTATTTTGAAGGGGTGCAGCTAGATCGCAAAAGATTGGTGGAGCCTGAGGGGGCCCTTCCTCCCCTGTCCCCACCCCCATTTGGGCTCTAAACAGGAGATAGTTTTGGGCCAGTCACATACAAGGGACCCAACTGCTCACTGTCTTCCAGGTAGACTGAGGCAAGCTTTCATAGGAGCTCTGTGCTCCTCAGGGTGCCAGGCAGGGAACTAGCAGAGGGGAGAAGTCCAGGCCAGATGCCCTGAGGGCAGCCTCACAGGGTGGAGAGAAGGTGGACCAGGTAGCCTGAGTCCCCACAGGAGCTGAGCAGGGCTTAGAGGGTCTGAGGAGAGGGAAGGATGATACAGGTGTGAGGATCCGGAGACTAGAACCACAGAAGCCAGCAGCCAGCATCCAAACCTGACTGTGGGTAGGTTGGAGAGGCTTGTCAGAAGCCCTGGAGCCATGTGGGTGAAGGATAGGTGAGGGAGAATCTGAGTATTATAACACTTAACCCAAAGAAGATATGTTTTATCCAGAAATGGTCGAGTTGCCTTGAAATGGCAAGATCAAAAGTCTTCTGCCATTAGCTGAAAAGAGCATTCATGAACTTGGCTGAAAGACTGTTATGGGAAAATAAAATTACATTTCTGTATATCTGGGCTGTTAACATACATTAAAAACTGCAGCCCAAAATAGAATTCCTTGTGCCAGTGGGTTGGTGCACACAAATGCAGGGGCCAGCACTGAAGCTGAGTCCTAAGGGGCCAGGCCAGAGGGTCAGGATGTACTTAGAATATTTTTTTAAAATATCATCAACACGACAATGCAAAATATAATTGAAAGAGAACAAGCCTGGTAGGGTTGGAGGGGTTGTCTATGGATCTAGTTTGCCACTATCCAGCCTCATGGCTTGTCACTCTTGCTCTGGCCCTACTGGTCACCTGCAAGCCCTCCATATGTGCCATGCACGTGTCAACCTCAAAGCTTTGCATATGCAGTGCTCTTGGCCAGGAATGGCCTCTCTGTAGCTTCAGTTCAGTCACTCAGTCATGTCGGACTCTTTGCAACCCCACGAACCGCAGGACGCCAGGCCTCCCTGTCCATCACCAACTCCCAGAGTCCACCCAAACTCATGTCTATCGATTCTGTGACGCCATCCAACCATTTCATCCTCTGTCTTCCCCTTTCCCCCTGCCCTCAATCTTTCCCAGCATCAGGGTCTTTTCAAATGAGTCAGTTCTTCGCATCAGGTGGCCAGAGTATTGGACTTTCAGCTTCAGCATCAGTCCTTCCAATGAACACCCAAGACTGATCTCCTTTAGAATGGACTGGTAGGATCTCCTTGCAGTCCTAGGGACTCTCAAGAGTCTTCTCCAACACCACAGTTCAAAAGCATCAATTTTTTGGCGCTCAACCTTCTTCACAGTCCAACTCTCACATCCATACATGACCACTGGAAAAACCATAGCCTTGACTAGATGGACCTTTGTTGGCAAAGTAATGTCTTTGCTTTTTAATATGCTGTCTAGGTTGGTCATAGCTTTCCTTCCAAGAAGTAAGCATCTTTTAATTTCATGGCTGCAGTCACCATCTGCAGCGATTTTGGAGCCCAGAAAAATAAAGTCAGCCACTGTTTCCCCATCTATTTGCCATGGTGATGAGACCAGCTGCCATGATCTTAGTTTTCTGAATGTTGAGCTGAATGTTAAGCCAACTTTTTCACTCCCCTTTTGCACTTTCATCAAGAGGCTCTTTAGTTCTTCACTTTCTGCCATAACAGTGGCGTCATCTGCATATCTGAGGTTATTGATATTTCTCCCAGCAATCTTGATTCCAGCTTGTGCTTCTTCCAGCCCAGCATTTCTCATTATGTACTCTGCATAGAAGTTAAATAAGCAGGGTGACAATATACAGCCTTGATGTACTCCTTTTCCTATTTGGAACCAGTCTGTTGTTCCATGTTGAATTCTAACTATTGCTTCCTGACCTGCATACAGGTTTCTCAAGAGGCAGGTCAGGTGGTCTAGTATTCCCATCTCTTTCAGAATTTTCCACAGTTTATTGTGATCCACACAGTCAAAGGCTTTGGCATAGTCAACAAAGCAGAAATAGATGTTTTTCTGGAACTCTCTTGCTTTTTCGATGATCCAGCAGATGCTGGCAATTTGATCTCTGGTTCCTCTGCCTTTTCTAAAACCAGCTGGAACATCTGGAAGTTCATGGTTCATGTATTGCTAAAGCCTGGCTTGGAGAATTTTGAGCATTACTTTACTAGCATGTGAGATGAGTGCAATTGTGTGGTAGTTTGAACATTCTTTGGCATTGCCTTTCTTTGGGATTGGAATGAAAGCTGACCTTTTCCAGTCCTGTGGCCACTGCTGAGTTTTCCAAATTTGCTGGCATATTGAGTGTAGCACTTTCACAGCATCATCTTTCAGGATTTGGAATAGCTCAACTGGAATTCCATCACCTCCACTAGCTTTGTGCATAGTGATGCTTCCTAAGGCCCACTTGACTTCACATTCCAGGATGTCTGGCTCTAGGTCAGTGATCACACCATCATGATTATCTGGGTCACGAAGCTCTTTTTTGTACAGTTCTTCTGTGTATTCTTGCCACCTTTTCTTAATATCTTCTGCTTCTGTTAGGTCCCTACCATTTCTGTCCTTTATTGAGCTAATCTTTGCATGAAATGTTCCCTTGGTATCTCTGATTTTCTTGAAGAGATCTCTAGTCTTTCCCATTCTATTGCTTTCCTCTATTTCTTTGCATTGATCCCTGAGGAAGTCTTTCTTATCTCTCCTTGCTATTCTTTGGAACTCTGCATTCAAATGGGTATATCTTTCCTTTTCTCCTTTTCTTTTCATTGCCCTTCTTTTCACAGCTATTTGTAAGGCCTCCTCAGACAGCCATTTTGCTTTTTTGCATTTCTTTTTCTTGGGGATGGTCTTGATTCCTGTCTCCTGTACAATGTCACGAATCTCCATCCATAGTTCATCAGGCACTCTATCAGATCTAGTCCCTTAGATCTATTTCTCACTTCCACTGTATACTCATAAGGGATTTTATTTAGGTCAAATCTGTTTAAATCTCACTTCCCCAAGGAGGCTTGCCTGAGCTCCCAGGCTCTCCCATGTCAGACTTCCACCATTGGTCACATGTGGGTTTCCTTCATAGCACTGCCCCATGATTTGTTCAGCCAGTGCTGACCAATAGGGGGCGCCCAATCAATGCTAAATGAGTGAATGCCGCATGGAACTGTGGCCTGCCGCGCTCAGATGGAATGTAGAGAAAGGACTCAGGTTCTGGTTTCAAGTCCTAGCTCTTGTCACATTTTAGCTCTAGGAACTTGGCTATGACACTGATTTCTCTGGGCCTCAACCGCTTTATCTATAAAATGGGCATTCAGCACACTGATCTAGCAGACTTTCCCGAGCGCTAGTTGTGCCTTTCAACGGGGTGGCCACCCTCTGGAAGCTCACAGTCTGCTGAAGGTGGCAGACAGGGAAACAGACAGTTGAGAAAATGAAAGGGTGGCTGTGGGAGCACACACGGGTGGTGGGGAGGACCGCAAAAGAGGGAGGCCTCCCTGTTTCGGGTGGACCTGTGGGTGGAGACTGGGGAAGATGACGGGAAAGACTTCAGAGAGCAAAGGAGAACGGCTGAACTCAGGCTTACAGGAGGAACAGTGGCTTGCTGTGCTATGGGTTAGGTAAGACACTGTATGGGCTATGGGCCTGAGGCATTCAGGGGTGTGCTGGGAATGACAAGCATCCACATGGCTGTAGGACAGGGTGTGGGTTAGAGGCACCAGAGTGAGTCGTGGACCCCCAGTTGCCCATCACTCATCACCATGGACAATATTGTTTCATCAGTACTCCAACTGGTATTCTACTACATACCTCACCCTAGTCCTGGACAAATGCATTTCATCTGTAAATGTTTCATTATGCATCTCTAAGAGATACAAACTTTTCAAAAAACTGTTTTATTTTTTTACTATTATCAGACCCTCCCCAAAATTCCTTAATACAGTCAAATACTTAGTGTTTACATTTTGCTTTTTCCTTAGTTTATTTTCAGGCTGTTTAGTTTATAGGAACTGTCACGCGAGTGTATGTTCCTCAGTTCTTTGTCTCGTCACAACAAAGATTTGGAGCAACGGACATTAAAGCCCTCGGCGCGTCACAGCTCTCAGGTCTTGGACAAACCGTGCTACAGCTCTTAGGCAAATCAGTGTTACAGCTCTATTTTATTTATAAGATAGGAGGAGAATCCAAGACCCGAAGAGAAGAGAGTGGAGAAGTGCGTGGGGAGGGAGAAAGAGAGAGAGAGAGAGAGAGCGCGCGCATGCACGCGGGAGAGAGAGTCCATCAGAAAGCGCTTTGGCTCCTCCTTTTATATGTTTTTTCCTCCACCTGGGCCTGCCCTATGCAAATTGGGCTTAGCCAGGAGTGCTGTTTGTTCTGCCTGAAGTCTTCACTCTGGTCCTCGGACCTTCCTTGTCTTTTAGCCACTGCCATTTTGGACTCCTTTTCCCTATTCTACCTACCTAACAGAACCAAAGAAGGTCCATAATGAGATTGATATGTCTATTGTGTCTCTTTTTAAGAGGTTTCCCCTCCTTCATTTTTTTTTTCCTTGCAATATACTTATCGAGGAACGGAGAAGGCAATGGCACCCCACTCCAGTACTCTTGCTTGGAAAATCCCATGGACTAAGGAGCCTGGTAGGCTGCAATCCATGGGGTTGCTAAGAGTCGGACATAACTGAGCGACTTCACTTTCACTTTTCACTTTCACGCATTGGAGAAGGAAATGGCAACCCACTCCAGTGTTCGTGCCTGGAGAATCCCAGGGACGGGGGAGCCTGGTGGGCTGCAGTTGATGGGGTTGCGAAGACATGATTGAGCGACTTCACTTTCACTTTTCACTTTCCTGCATTGGAGAAGGAAATGGCAACCCACTCCAGTGTTCTTGCCAGGAGAATCCCAGGGATGGGAAGCCTGGTGGGCTGCCGTCTATGGGGTCGCACAGAGTTGGACACGACTGAAGTGACTTAGCATAGCATATCGAGGAAACCAAGTTCTTTTTCCTATAGAGTTTTCCACTGTCCAGATTTTGCTGATTGCATCTTCCAGGTGTTAACATGCTCACTTGCCCTCTGATTTTCCTATAAGCTAGTAGTTAGATCCAGAGCTGTTCTGACCAATAGTGATATATCATGAGACACAAACGCAAGTCACATATGCAATTTAAAATTTTATAGTAGTCACATGTTAAGAAGTAAAAGAAATAAAATTAATGATACTTTACTTAATATATCCAAAATATCACTCCAACATGGAACCAATAAAAAATTCTTAATATAAATTTACATTATATTTTTGTAATGTCTCTGAAATTCAGTGTGTTTCTTACTCTTAGCAAGAGTAAGAAATCTCAATTTGAATGAGCCACTTTTCAACTAAATAGCCGTAAATGGCCAGTGTCTGCTGTATTTGACACCACAGATAGAGGTTCGATCATACTTAGGGTCGGACTTTTGCCAAGAATTCTTCACGGGTGTTGTGTCCTTTCATTAGGCAGCATAAAATGTCTAGTTTCCTCTTTTTGTGATACTTATCTTAGATACATTAGATTCATTAGAATTGCAAAATATTGATGATCTAATTCTATTATCCCTCGTGAATCTTATTTTACTTGGAATATTTCTGATAAGAGAAACTTCCTCTCATCAGTGATTTGATTAACTAGTAAGTCAGTATTTGATTTTTTTCCCCCTTTATTTAGCAGTTCCTAGAGGGCTAGAGCTATCTGTAGGGCAGGTCACTCGGCTTGCAGTATGGAAAATGGGTTGCAGGGCAAGAAGGTGACTGGAGGGAGTCAGGGAGGAGGTGATTACAATCCAGGTGGCAACCCCAGCCATGGCCACCCCCCGGGCAGCCAGCCAGTTATTGTTGTTCAGTTGCTAAGTCGTGTCCTACTCTTTGCCACCCCATGGACTGCAGCACGTCAGGCTTCCCTGTCATTATCTCCCACAGTTTGCTCAAATTCATGTCCATTGAGTCTGTGATGCTATCTAACCTTCTCATCCTGTGCCACCTGCTTCTCCTGTAGCCCTCAATCTTTCCCAACATCAGGGTCTTTTCCAATGAGTCAGCCCTTCGCTTCAGGTGGCCAAAGTGTTAGAGCGTCAGCATCAGTCCTTCCAGTGAATATTTAGGGTTGATTTCCTTGCCGTCCAAGGAACTCTCAAGAGTCTTCGCCAGCACCACAATTCGAAAGCATCAACTTTTTGATGCTCAGCCTTATTATGGTCCAACTCTTATATCTGTACATGACTACTGGAAAAGCCATAGCTTTGACTACAGTACCTTCTTACCCCTAAACCTCAGGAACCTCCTTCAAAAGGTCAATAAGCACCTGCCATTCCCCAGCACTTGAAGGGCACCCTTTCTGCCCCTGCTTGGGCCCGGGGCAGAAAAATCAAGGCAACTGGCAGACTTCTGAGAGCAAAGGGTCTGGCTTTGAGACCAGCAAGCTTGGAGACAGCTTGTCTATAATCTGTCACTCAGTTTGCATGAGTAAAAGTTCATAGACCACCTGTGTGTAAAGTAGCCTGGGGTGCCCTCACAACACAGTAACATCCCAAGAGCAAGACACAGTGATTCCGGGTTCTTTGAAGAATAAGGTATTCCCTCCAAGTGAATTAAAAACTTTTTTTGAAAGTAAAGTTTTTGAGGACAAGTTTGTCCCTTAAAATATCAATTTATATTCAGCATTGTGAATAATTAACTCCCTTAAAATATTTTATGTTTTTCCATCAAACTTAAGTGAATTTATCCTTTTTCTGATGACTGAGGGCTATCCGAAGGAACAGTACAAGCCATTCAAGCTGAATTTTTTAAGCTGTTTTCTTCATTTTTGAGGTGTATTTTAAATCCATTGTGTCGAGGATCTTGAGTAGAAGCAGGTGGTATGACATGATGGAGCCCCAAGCTCTTCACAACAGGCAGAGAGTGACAGCTGAGGGTCCTCTCTTTTCCTGCCATGCTCCGGACCCAAAGGCAATTGGGTTTTGAAGGATGAATGCTAGTTTGCTTCTGTGACAAAAGGAGTCCAGGCCCATCGGAAAACCTGAGTAAGGGGCTGATTTCACTTTCAGAGGAGTGCATGGGCTAAGAAGTCAAGCGCCTTGCCTGGGTCACACAGCCAGTGAGTGGCGGGGCTGGGATCTGAGTTCCTGACCAGCTGTTCTGTGGGGCCGAGGGCTTCTCACTCAAGATGCCCAGACTGCTTCCTTCTGGCCTGTTTGTATCTGCTTCTAACGGCCTGGTTATCCATTATTTCTTTGGATCATTATTTCAACCTTGATTCCTTTCTAATTTGGTGCTGGTACTTTGTTCTTGTTCAGTCACTAAGCTGTGTCTGACTTTGTGACCCCGTGGACTGCAGCACAGTCCTCCCTGTCCTTGCTCAAACTCATGTGCTTTGAGTCGGTGATACCATCCAACCATCTCATCCTCTGTCGCCCCTTTTCCTCCTGCCCTCAATCTTTCCCAGCATCAGGGTCTTTTCCAATGAGTCAGCTGTTTCCATCAGGTGGCCAAAGTACTGGAGCTTCAGCTTCAGCATCAGTCTTTTCAGTGAGTATTTAGGGTTGATTTCCTTTAGGATTGACTGGTTTGATCTCCTTGCTGTGCAAGGGAAATCTCAAGAGTCTTCTCCAGCACTACAATTCAAAAGCATCAATTCTTTGGCACTCAGTCTTCTTTATGGTCCAACTCTCACATCCGTATGTGACTCCTGGAAAGACCATAGCTTTGACTATTCAGATCTTTGTCAGCAAAATGATGTCTTTGCTTTTTAATATGCTGTCTAGGTTTGTCATAGCTTTCCTTCCGAAGAGCAAGCATTTTCTAAAATCATGACTTTGGCCACCATCTGTAGTGATTTTGGAGCCCAAGAAAAGAAAATCTGTCACTGCTTCCACTTTTTCCCCTTCTATTTGCTGTGAAGTGATGGGACCAGATGCCATGATCTTAGTTTTTTGAATCTTGAGTTTTAAGCCAGCTTTTTCACTCTCCTCTTTCACCCTCATCAAGAGGCTCTTTAGTTCCTCTTCACTTTCTGCCTTTACAGTGGTATCATCTGCATATCTAAGGTTGTTGGCATTTCTCCCGGCAGTCTTTTTGTGTGTGTGTGTGTCTTTATTAATTTTATTTTTTTTATTTTATTTTTAAACTTTACAATATTGTATTGGTTCTGCCATATATCAAAATGAATCTGCCACAGGCATACACGTGTTCCCCATCCTGAACCCTCCTCCCTCCCCATGCCATCCCTCTGGGTCGTCCCAGTGCACCAGCCCCAAGCATCCAGTATCGTGCATCGAACCTGGACTGGCAACTCATTTCATATATGATATTATACATATTTCAATGCCATTCTCCCAAATCATCTCACCCTCTCCCTCTCCCACAGAGTCCAAAAGACTGTTCTATACATCAGTGTCTCTTTTGCTGTCTCGTATACAGGGTTATTGTTACCATCTTTCTAAATTCCATATATATGCGTTAGTATACTGTATTGGTGTTTTTCTTTCTGGCTTACTTCACTCTGTATAATAGGCTCCAGTTTCATCCACCTCATTAGAACTGATTCAAATGTATTCTTTTTAATGGCTGAGTAATACTCCATTGTGTATATGTACCATAGCTTTCTTATCCATTCATCTGCTGATGGACATCTAGGTTGCTTCCACATCCTGGCTATTATAAACAGTGCTGCGATGAACATTGGGGTACACGTGTCTCTTTCAATTCTGGTTTCCTCAGTGTGTATGCCCAGCAGTGGGATTGCTGGATCATAATCTTGATTCCAGCTTGTAACTCATCCTGCCTGGCACTTCTCATGATATACTCTGCATATAAGGCAAACAGGGTGACAATATATAGCCTTGATGAATTCCTTTCCCAATTTTGAACCAGTCCATTGTTCCATGTAAGGTTCTAACTCTTGCTTCTTGACCCAAATACAGGTTTCTCAGGAGACAGGTAAGATGGTCTGGTATTCCCATCTCTTTAAGAATTTTCCACAGTTTGTTGTGATCCACATAGCCAAAGGCTTTTAGTATAGTCAATAAAACAGAAGTAGATATTTTCCTGGAATTCCCTTGCTTTCTCTTTGATCCAATGAATGTTGGCAATTTGATTGATTTCTGGTTCCTCTGCCTTTTCTAAACCCAGATTGTACATCTGGAAGTTCTCAATTCAAGTACTGCTAATGCCTAGCTTGAAGGATTTTGAGCATAACCTTACTAGCATGGGAAGACAGCACAATTGTCTGATAGTTTGAACATTCTTTAGCACTGCCCTTCTTGGGAATTGGGATGAAAACTGACCTTTTCCAGTCCTGTGGCCACTGCTGGGTTTTCCAAATTTGCTGACATATTGAGTGCAGCACTTTAACAGCATCATCTTTTAGGATTTTAAATAGCTTGGCTGGTATTCTATCACCTCCACTAGCTTTATCAGTAGTTATGCTTCCTAAGGCCCACCTGACTTCATACTCCAAGATGTCTGGCTCTAGGTGAGTGACCACACACCTTTGTGGTTATCCTGGTCATTAAGACATTTTTTGTACAATTATTCTTTATATTCTTGCCACCTCTTCTTAATCTCTTATGCCTCTGTTAGATCCTTTCTTTTATTTATTTATTTATTTATTTTTAGATCCTTTCTTTTATCATGTCCATCCTTGCATGAAATGTTTCTTTGATATATCCACTTTTCTCAGAGAGCTCTAGTCTTTCCCATTCTATTGTTTTTTTTTTTTTTTTTCTATTTCTTTGCATTGTTCATTGAAGAAGGCCTTCTTATCTCTCCTTGCTATTCTCTGGAACTCTGCATTCAGTTGGGTGTATCTTTCCTTTTCTCACTTGCTTTTTGCTACTCTTCTTTCCTCAGTTATTTGTAAAGCTTCCTCAGATAACCACTTTGCCTTCTTGCATTTCTTTTTTTTCCCCTAAATATTTAACTGTTTTTTATATTGCTGCCCTGGGTCTTGGTTACAGCCTGCAGGATCTTTAGTTGTGGCATATGGGATCTAGTTCCCTGACTAGGAAGGAAATGAACCTGGACCCCCTGCATTGGGAGCATGGAGTCCCAACCACTAGACCACCAAGGAAGTCCCATTTTTCTTTGGGATGGTTTTGGTCATTGCTTCCTATACAGTGTTATGAACCTCTGCCCACAGTTCTTCAGGCACTGTTTACCAGATCTAATCCCTTGAATTTGCTCATCGCATCCATTGTATAATCATAAGGGGTTTGATTTAGGTCATCCCCGAAAATGGCCTGGTGGTCTTCCCCACTTTATTTAGTTTAAGCATGAGTTTTGCTATAAGGAGCTGATCATCTGAGACATAGTCAGCTCCAGGTCTTGTTTTTGCTGACTGTATAGAACTTTTCTATTTTAGGGTGCAAAGAATATAGTCAATCTGATTTTGCTTTTGACCATCTGGTGATGTCCATTTATAGAGTGATCTCATGTTGTTGGAAAAGGGTGTTTGCTATGACCAGTGTTTCTCTTGCCAAAATTCTGTTAGCCTTTGCCTTGCTTCATTTTGTACTTCAAGATCAAACTTGCCTATTACTCCAGGTACCTCTTGACTTCCTGCTTTGGTATTCTAATCCTCTGTAATGAAAAGGGTATCTTTTTCTGGTGTTAGTTCTAGAAGGTCTTGTAGGTCTTCATAGAACCGGTCAACTTCAGTTTCTTCGGTATCAGTGGTTGGGGCATAGACTTGGATTACTGTGATGTTGAATGGTTTGCTTGGAAACCAACCAAGATCATTCTATTGTTTTTGAGACTGAACTCAAGTACTGCATTTTTGTTGACTATGAGGGCTACTCCATTTCTTCTATGGGATTCTTGCCCACAGTAGTAGATATAATGGCCATTATAAATTAAATTCGCCCATTCCTGCCCATTTTAGTTCACTGAGTCCTAAGATGTTTACTCTTGCCATTTCCTGCTTGACTACGTCCAATTTACCTTGATTCATGGACCTAACAGCCCAGGTTCCTGTGCGATATTGTTCTTTACAGCGTCAGATATTACCTTCACCACCAGACACCTCCACAACGGGGCATCATTTCTACTTTGGCCCAGCCACTTCATTCTTTCTGGAGCTATTAATAATTGCCCTCTGCTTTTCCCCAGTGGCATATTGGACCCCTCCCAACCTGGGGGCCTCATCTTTTAGTGTCCTATCTTTTTGCCTTTTTATACTTTCATGGGGTTCTCACAGTTAGAATACTGGAGTGGTTTGCTTGTACTTTAATGGGGACTAAAGGGAAAGAAGTTCATTAGACTTGTGTTCTGTACAAAACCAAAAGGGTAAGAGCCTGCCACGCTCCCCCTTGTAGTTCTGGGCTTGGCTGACTAAAGCTATTGCTATTTCTTCAACGGATTGTCTTTTTTATCTAGATTCATGACCACTCTTTTTCTGGATTGCTGACATTGCCAGTCTCTAAATTGTGGGATTATTTTATAGACATTTTTTTTTTATTCATTTAAAATCCACAAGGCTGAGCTGTCTACCTACAAAACTATAATTAGATATGTTAAGAGGGGGAAAAAAAAAAGAAAGCCTCTATCTGCTTTGAGTGAAATTAAGAGCTCTGGGCACTGGTTCAGGGTTCAGTGAAGCAGCCAGAAGCTGTTAGACAGAATATGTATGGATAAGGTGGCTTAAATAAACTCATCTGCCAGGTGTTAGAAAACCATGAAAATTAAGCTAATTAGGTTTATAGACCATATCTCAACATTGTGTCCATGCCACCCACCGAAACACTCTGGAACTCTTAACATTTGTTTAGAGCTTAGTTTTTCAAAAGAGCAATTTCAGCCTGGATACATTCTCAATGTGTACAGAATGGAGAGCTCCATTTCAAAGCCTGATGTATATGTTGCAAGAAATCCTTGTTGAATGACTAATTACTCCCTATGTGCACGGTGCTTTGTAAAGATCAAGTGTTTCATAAAAATACTGATCACTTACACTCTATCCAGTACCAGGTTGCGGGGTAGGGAGAGGTGTGGGTATCATTCCTACTTAAAATTTTTTTTTATTGGAGTATATTTGATTTACAGTGCTGTATGAGTTTTAGGTGCACAGCAAAGCGAATCAGTTATTCCTACATCCATTCTTTATTTTCCTAGATGGGCCTTTACAGAGTTATTGAGTAGAGTTCCCTGTACTATACTATAGGTCCTTATTAGTTATATATGGGCTTCCCTGATGGCTCAGTGGGCAGAAAATCTGCCTGCAATGCAGAAGACAGGAGACATGGGTTTGATCCCTTGGTCAGGAAGATCCCCTGGAGAAGGAAATGGTAACCTACTCCAGTACTCTTGCCTGGTAAATCCCATGGACAGAGGAGCCTGGCGGGCTACAGTCCATGGGGTCACAAAATAGTGTGTATGTCAATCCCAATCTCCCAATTTACCCCTCCCCACTCCTATACACCCTGGCAGCTGTGTTTTCTCCATCTGTGACTCTGACACAGATAAGCTCATTTGGGTCATTTTTTTAGATTCTACATATAAGTTATATCATATGATGCTTGTCTTTTTCTAACTTACTTCACTTAGTGTGATAATCTCTAGGTCCAGTCATGTTGCTGCAAATGCCCTTTTTCATGACTAATATTCATATACACACATCTTGTCGATGGACATTTAGGTTGCGTCCGTGTGTCTTGGCTATTGTATATAGAGCTGCTATGAACATCTGGGTGCATGACTCTTTTCGAATTATGGTTTTCTCAGATAAATGTCCAGAAGTGGGACTGGTGGATCATCATCATCTCTGTTTTTAGTTTTTTAAGGACCCTCCATGCTGTTCTCCATAGTGGCTGTACCAATTTATCTCCCCACCAACAGTGTAGCAGGGTCCCCTTTCTCCACCCCCTCTCTAGCATTTATATTTGCAGACTTTTTGATGACGGCTGTTCTGACTGGTGTGAGGTATCATCCTCACGTGACAGATTAAGAGCCAGATTCAGAGAAATGGCCGGGCTCAAGTGCTAGAACAGGAAATGGTGATAAGAAGTCTCAGGTATCCTTTCTGTCACGAGGCGGCGGTCTCCCACAGGACAAAAAGGAACCAACACTGATGGTGTAGGTCCTATACAAACGTAATGGCAAGGGCAGCGTTCTCGTCAATTCCTTACAGATCAAGAACTGAGGAGTCCTTAGTTCAGTGACTTGACCAGGGTCGTAACGTCAAAGTGGCTGAGTTGGGGCATTCAGAATCTAGCTTTTAAAGAATAGACGCTGGCTGCCCTTTGTACCATATAGTAAAAATCCAGTTCATTATTCAGTCCTTACCCCAAAACCATTAGGAACACAAGGATGAACTTCTTTTTCAGACACAGAGTTTTTTTTTTTCCCAAAACAAAATGGTACAGAAGATTAAGAAGAGTATCACTCAAGTCCAGCTTCAACTTGGCTGCTAGTTATAATTCACAACTAAACAAGTTACTCTTCTGTTGTAGGCTGCAAAGGTTACTGGTCAGTTGTCCATAGCATGCATCCAAATCTCTTCACCTTTTATCCTAAGTCCTTCCTCCATGGGCCTGCAATTCAATTTCTCCTCTTACCTTTCCTCACATCCATTCAGGGCCCAAGCACAGCAAACTCCTTGCAGTTCTGCAAATACGCATGCGGCCCTGCCCTGCCTCTGGGCCTCTGCCCATGCTGTTCCCTCCATCAGTAATGTGAAGTCTCACACATCTTTCATCTGTATTAACTTCATGACCTTTCTTAATCCTTGAGTCATAATAACTTCCTCTGAATTCTGTGGCACGACTAGACAGCTCTCCATCACAGAACTCATCGCACTCAATTGTACTCAATTGTTAATATACCTATGCCACTCTTCCTTGCCGTACTCCCAACTGGAGACTGTGGCAGAGGTCAAAGTGGATTAATTTTCATATAAACTTGTTTAGTTCAGTCCCTTTCAAAGTGGAAGGGGGGCTAGCTCAGTAAATGTGGAATGGCTGGTAGAC
The DNA here is from genome assembly GCF_002263795.3 of Bos taurus. Lineage (NCBI taxonomy): Eukaryota > Metazoa > Chordata > Mammalia > Artiodactyla > Bovidae > Bos > Bos taurus. The sequence goes on along the minus strand of NC_037342.1, from coordinate 55,540,904 downwards.
TGTTTAAGAATGAGGTTTTCATAGTTAACTCCGCTTCAGTATGAAATTCAAAACAATGAAGAAGACAGGACTCAAACATCACAGGGAAATAACATACACTTTTACTCTCAAAATAAATACTAATCAATTTTATTTTATAAATACAGATGCTGACTTTTCTTCCAATTACCAACAGATCAGTTTCACATGCCATTTATTATTGGTGGTGGTTTAAAAAATTATTTAAATAACCAGTTAGGTCAGGATAAATGGGCACCATTAGAACTGCTAAAAAAATATAGTTGGATACAATCTTCCAAAACTAATATTCTGGGGGGAAAAAATCTCTGGAATTTTTGAAGTGGGTAAGGGGAAGTAGAGAGAGAAAACACAAGCAAATATTCATCTGATAACATTTGCTGGCTGTTAAGAGTGTTTCGGCTACATGAAAACTGAAAGGGCCCTTAGCAGTTCAGAAATGGACAGGACAGTTTTCAACTTATATTCTCAAAGCAATTTTGATTTTTTAGTGGTTTACAAGAATAATTACAAAGATTAGTAGGAGATAATAACTTCATCCCATATTTTGGCCTTGGCCACTTTAAACAGAGGCAAAACGAAGTCTGCAGCCTTGGGAAATGTCAGAGATTTATTCCTGGAGAATGTAATGCTGTAGGATTTACATATATCCAAGTATGGTGAAAACTGCAGACATCAAACAAACTCAATGAAAATCCAAAATCTAAACAAACCCAAACCTACAAGTGGTGTTCTGAGGCGTAACATCACTGGACACAGTGTGGGTCAGGAAAGTGTGCAGGGAACTAGCCGTCAGTTCTGGGCTACCTGATCACAGTCAATGGTGGGGTTCCATGCTGTGGGGGCGAAAAGCTGTGGACCCCAGAATCAGGGAGTCCATAAATGGGAGACTGAGAGACTGACTGACAAAATCCCAGAGCTCCAGGCTCTACGTGGTTTTGTGGAACCTGAGATCAACGCTGTAAAACATGGGTGCTCCTATATGTGGTCCGGCTGCAGGGCCTAAATCGAATGTACCTTGTCTTCGAGTTTGGCATGGAGTTTAAAGGTCTCTCCCATATCTGAGGAACCACAAATCACACGTGATTCACCTTCCATTGTTCACTACTAATACAGTCCTTCAAAGCCTTTCTTTTGGGCTTGGGAGGTAGATGTTGCTTCACTGGAGGACCCACAGCCCAGTCGGATGTACATCTAAGACCATGTCTAGCTCCACCCTTACTCTAAAATGAAAGACAGTACACTGTCAAGGAAGCCTTGACTCTACAGATGGCTTCTGCTCCAGGTTTGGAGTAGTTCCACCTATTTATGAGAAATAAGATGGATTTCTTCAGATCCAGTTAAAGCTTTTAATTGCTTGCAAGTTGGGTCTGTCTGTCATGCAATGATTCTGTGAGTTCTTTACATGAAAAAAATAACAACATGAACTATTCCATTTAACAATGTAGCTATATATTAAAATTGAGCCCAGGAATGCTTGGACGAAGTATGACAATGATTATGAACCTATGAGTTAAGTTGTTATGCAGGACGAATGAGCTATTACAGAGTACACCTGTGATGGCGTGTTGCTATATACAATACGTAAACTCAAATGAAGTCAACAACATTAGCTTAGATACAGCCACAGGTTTTGCTCAGGCTAGTCCTGTCATGATGTAACATATGGAAATATAGGTTCAAGAGGAATTTCAAAGCTGGGAAAAAAATCAGGTTGAGTGAAGTAAACTCAATTTTTATTCTTCTATATAATACATGGATATAAGCATAAAATCTCCTTAAAGAGCTTGCAACCCTGAGGCGATGTCCTTGGGTAAATAAAGTATACAGCAACAGCAAATGAACTCTGAGCTCCAGGAATGAAAATGGACTTCAAAAACATAATTTAATATTTATGCAATTGCACACATACCAATAGTATTCTATGCCTCATCTAGTCTCTGAATCCAGCAACATCAACTGCCTCACAGTTTGCACACTGGACAGCCTGACTCCCTATGTATATTTCATCATACACAATGCCTCCTCTCCAACTGAAATTTAATAAATTAACATGGGAATTACATATAGGGATTTCTACAAGGTGAGTGCATTGCCAGAAAGCACACCCAGTTTTTGACAACAGCATCTGCCCACATAAAAACTTTGGCCCCCAGAGGGAACTTGATGCTGTCTGACTATAGTAACCTTGGAGGGGAGGGTTCTTGAGGGTCTCCTGGAATCCTCCAGAGGTGAGGTTTTTCATATAATCTGAGGGCTGCTTCAAGGGTATGGCTGGCTGAAAGAGGTGGGAGGTCATGGCAACTGCATTAAAGAACCAGCGAATGTGATGTCCTGTGGTCAGGATGCACAAGGCATCTTCTGCACCAGTGGTGTAACAGCTGGGTTGACGAGCCTGGGAGCAGAGGCCGACGGGCCTCTGTATCGGAGACCACTGTGCTGCTTACACATCAACCTAACGGATGGCCAGAGACCCTTCAGTCAATGGTGGAGACCTTTCACTGAATATTCAATTTTCCCAAAAGTTTCATAAACTATGGTGAGGGCAAATGCTGTGAGAATCTAAAGGCGAGTTCATTATATTATTTATATATTATCATCTTCCCTCTGAGGATAACGTATAAGTGTAAATAAAAAAGCAGACAAATGCCTATAAGGTGACTCAAGCTAGAGAGTGACTTTTGCCTTAAAACAACTGTCAGGCCTGAAAAGCAAAATCTTGCAAGCAAAATCTAACTTTGTCTGGCCCATTGATACACAATGATCCTGAGTCCCTCCTTGATTCACAAAGTCTATTTTTCTGAGGAATATCCTCCATTAATATTCATTGTGTCATAATTACTACAAAAGGTAACCAGTGCAGCTTTATCCTCATTTCAAGCAGTGACTCCATCCTGGTCCTACCATCTGTCTGCTCACTTCACTTATCAGAACTCCTGCGTGGCCTGCGGAAACTGGATACGTTTTCGTTCAGTGCATAGATCCTTCGGGAGAACTCTTCAAATTCTCCCAGAACTTGTTCATCACACTCCACTGCCACAGCACTGTCCACGGGGATGCAGTTAAATGCTTCCAGCTGATCGCCTGAGGTGAAGCCTGTGGCTTCCATTCCGATGATCTCTTCTGCCTGTTCCACGGTGCAGCAGAGCTCGGCTTCCGAGACTGGGTGGAAGCTCCCAGGGAGCTGGGCGCCAGACGAGCTGGCCTGCTCACCAGGCAGGAGGGTGCCGTTGATTGTGGCCGGAGGCCCCGAGAGTGCTTGTCCCTGCTCCTGGCTAGTGTTCACACTCACGTGGCTTCCATTTAAGCTGTCGCCCAGATCTACCCCTTTTTTCTTGTTTTCTTTGGAGAGGTCCAAGGAGGTGTCCAAGGAGGAAGACAGAGATGCTGTCTTTCTGTCAGATTCTCCCGTGGAGGGCACAGGGGTCACAGGCTGGACTAGTGCAGAGTTGTAACTGGGGGGAGGGGTTTTGTACTGGAGTCTCTCATTCTCTGAGCTGGCCCGTTTCCGGTATCCTTTGTCTGGTGAAGGGATCCCCCCAGAGAAGCCTACATCTGCACCCCCAAATATGGAGCTTTGTCTCTTTGGAACAGGGATTGCACTGGAGGTGTGATGTCTGTCACTAGAAGACAAAAACGAAAAGTTACCTTCAACTTCAGAACTTAGCTTAAACCTTCTGGATCAAGAGACAGGAAATAATATATTCAAGTTTGAGAAAATACAAATTGATAATACTCAAATCTTAGTAGTAATTGTCCAAATGCAAGATACAACAAAGTATTATAAGTTTAGCATTGGGAACTTCCTTTAAGAAGGATACAAGACATACTAAAATATATGCAGAGGGGAGTGCCCAGGGTAGAGGCCATGTCATATGGGGAGGAGTCGAGGCAACTGGAGGGATTGGATCTGGAAAGAAAAACATATGAGGATGTGATCAAATTCATATGTCTGTAGGGCTACCAATATTCTTGTTTCTAATATCCAAGTCTTATTTTACCTTCATAAAACAGATACTGTCATTTGGCAGAGAACCTCAAAGACTTGTGCATGATAACCTCAGCGAGGCAGGGGCAAGGCTGGACTAAAACCCATGGCCCATAACTCAGTGGTCCATAGCTTTTGCAAGACCCAAATGCTAACTGCTCATGTTAGACAGCCGGCAGAGGGAGGCCCAAGGAGGTGTGTGTGTGCGTTTCGTGAAAAATCAACTTGGGAGATGACCTCTCCTGTATAATGGTAGTAGGACACATTTTGTAATCCTTGGTCTTCATCTTCCTTCAAACTTGAGTTTTCTCAGGAAGATACATTTGGGCCAGCAATAATAATCACTGTTTGGCTGTACAAAGCATAGTTTCTGAAGTAATTTCATGTCCATCATTTCACTTGGTCCTCACAAAACCCTGTCAAGAAAGCAGGGTATACATTATTACTCTAAATCTGAAATAATAAATAATAATTAGTTAATGGAAATAAGAGTATCCAGACTCTGGAAATGATGGTCATTTTATATCCTGGACTGGTGAAGCCGTCCCGGGAGTACTGATCACAGTTCCAGACATCATGCTTGGCTGAAGCTATCAGCTTCAATACAGCTGTATGAACAAACTGGGTTCAGAGGCAGAGGGAGGTATGAACACAAGGTCCATGTGACATGTGTTCTTCAGATGAGGAAACACACAGAGAAATGGCTCACAAAAAAGGCAGCTACCAGGCAGGAGCAGAGGTTAGACTTGAAACTGCACTCATGCAACAAGTAGCTACTTCATGTGCCAGGCCAGGCCTTGGGGAGAGGAAACAGAGCAGGCCCTGCCTCTGAGGAGCTTCCAATCTTAGGGAAGAAAGACGCCTGCATATATACACCGTACATACTCTATTATATTTTCAAATTACAGACATGAAAAGTGCCCTGCAAAAGAAGAAAGGATCTAGGGTTCCTTCTACCTGTATCCATGGCCACAACCCCGTAAGCCAGCTCCCTGCTCCCTCTCTGCTCAGATTTTTTCTGATGCTGGCTTATCGCTGTGGTCTAAGCAAAGGTTATTCATCTTGAGAAAAGGCAACCACAAGGTCCTTCTAATCTATGCACCCACCAGACTCCCTTGCTTGGTTATAAGTGTTGGTGCCAAGAGTAATTTCATAATTAGGGGTGCTCACTGGGGCACATATAGAACCAGGCAAGTAGACAGTAAATTACTGTTTTTAGTTCTCAAGAAAAACGAAACAGAGCAAAACCTGTTGGCCTTAATCTAGGTTTTCAGTTAATATGTTGTCAAAACTCACAGTAATGGGGTAAAGCTGCACATTTTTGCCAACCTTGTTGTTTTCACTCTGCTACTTGCTGACAGTACCCCTCTCTACATGATTTTGCAGGGGGCCTAGGTAATCAAAACAAAACAGCATCAGCACCACCCAAAGACAAGTCTATTCTGGGCAGAAGGGCCACACGTTCAGTTGCCACCCCACCCAGGAAGGGAGAGAAGCACCAGGTGAGCCTGCCCAGAACACTGAAGATGACGTGGCTGGTATGAGACCCCAGGCCAGGTGCTTAAACTACTCACGGCTATGGAGGCTGAATGACTTGACACCCTCCCTGCCACCATCCGCCCTCCCTCCCGGGGGGACCCTGCTCTGCTTCTCTCAGCTGGGCTCCAGGTGGGCTGATAAAAGGGCATGAGGAACAAGCAGTGCTTAAGACACAACAACAAAGGGGTTTTTATAGTCGTCTTTGCCTCGAAAGCTCTCAACTTTGCATGACAAAAAAGTAATAAAAGTATGAAACCCCCAATCCCTCCCCCAGTTACAGTGAGCAGGGAACTACCCTTCTCTTGAGCATCCAAAATGCTGAATTCTCATATCTGCCCTGTGAAAAAGGTAGGCAGGTAGGAGGTTATGTGATTTCTTCAAGGTTGCAGAACCCACATCTGACTCCAGAGCCCTCACAGTCATTTGCATCTCATGTGGGAAAATCATATTCAAATTTGACTAACATTTGCTAAGAACCAATGTCTGATATTGGAGAAGGCAATGGCACCCCACTCCAGTACTCTTGCCTGGAAAATCCCATGGATGGAGGAGCCTGGCGGGCTACAGTCCATGGGGTTGTGAAGAGTCGGACACGACTGAGCGACTTCATTTTCACTTTTTACTTTCATGCATTGAAGAAGGAAATGGCAACCCACTCCAGTGCTCTTGCCTGGAGAATCCCAGGGATGGGGAGCCTAGTAGGCTGCCGTGTATGGGATTGCACAGAGTCGGACACGACTGAAGCGACTTAGCAGTAGCAGCAATGTCTGATATGCCAGATATCAAGCTGAATGCCATTATACACAGGCTTTCCCATTTAACCCACCCAACCTATAGCTAAGCTCTGGGCTGTTACTCTTTTTTTTTTTTAATTTTTAATTTTATATTGGAATATAGTTGACAATGTTGTGTTAGTTTCAGGTTACAGCAAAGTGGTTCAGTTGTACATACGCATCTATCCATTCTTTTTCAGATTCTTTTCCTATATAGATTGTTACAGAATACTGAGTAGAGTTTCCTGTGCTGTACCGTAGGTCCTTATTGATGTTACTCCTATTTTGATACATGGATTCAAAGGCTTTGCTAGATGGAGACTTTGGCATTTGCTGACATCCTGATTCTGGGATCTTTTCCAGTTTCTCTGAATTTTTATGAGAACTGAGGTAAAGACAGTATCAAATACAATTTAGAAAACCCAAGTAACAATAAAACATTCCCTCTTAAGAACGGTAAGAAGATGAGGTATTAGACAAATAAGGAAGTCTACAGGTCTAACGTTTACCCTAACAATCACACACTGTCTTTCTTCCCCCCATTTGTAGCTATGCGCCATGAAACTTTTCAAAAATTTTTACTAGTCTTTCTTATGATCTTAAAAAGAGTAAGTTGAACAAAAAAGATATATATTTTTTAATTAAAAAAATGTTTTAAAACTTGTTATCTTGGAATATAGTTGATTAACAATGTGATAGTTTCAGGTGTATAGTTAAGTGATTCAGTTATACATATACATGTAGCTATTTATTTATCAATTTAAAAAGGTATTTTCTTGATAACTGTGGGCCATCAATATGAGCACATCTTACTGACTATGACATAGTAGAGCGACTATAGGCCTTCCAGGGGTGTGTTTCTGAGTCTGAAGTCTGCATCAGGCTTTTGTATGTCCTCTCTCACTGTCAGGCTGTTACGTGCGGTCAAGTCAGTGTTTTTGCCTGCAAGGGCTTCTCCTTTTTTTGACATTTGTGTCTTATTTGTTGTGTTCTTATAAAGTATCTGTCTTGAGAACTGTGTGCAAAGCAAGAATAAATAGGATTTGAGAGATGGACCAGCAGATATCCTGGGTACAATACGCATAATTATATGAGTTTTGTAACATTAGTTTTGCCTGCTCAGAATTAATTTTTTTATTACTTCCAGGATCTTAGCAATGTTCCAAATTTTTAAGATAGCTGAGCTTAAAATAGCTCAAGTATTGAATGACTGTATGAAAATATATACAAACACACATGCATTTTAAATTATTATAATAATTTATTCTCCCTGGACAACTAAAAATATAAACCATATTAAAAACTAAAAATCAGTCAAAAACCTATTGGCCATCAAATAACCACTATTTGGATATTTTCCTTGTAGACTTTGATTTTATATATGTGTTTAATTTAAAAAAGACACAAAACCAATCAAACAACAAAATGAAAGTTGTGTTTGCAGTATATGTACATATATATAAAAAATATATATATACATACACACACTTCTGTATCCTGTTGTTGGAAGTTATTAAAACCTCTTGGTAAACAATTCTAAGTGGCTACTCCATTAAATGAAATTATCAAAAGTTACTTAACCATTTCCTTATGTTTGTGGATTTGAGATATTTCTAAAATTTTATATTAAACTTGCATTTCTGTATAAAAATACAATGCATAGGTTTTTAATAAAATAACTTTTAAAATTTTCATATTTAATAGAAGGTTTCTAGAAGGAATCTTCATTACATGTTTTGGTATTAACTAAATTCTTACCATAAAAAGGAACATTTTACCTCTACTGTTGCCTAAAAAGAGAAAGGCAGCAATTAAAAAGGCAAATGCCCAAAAGCTTTCAAGATTCTTTTTGTCTGATTAGAGTCTGGCTTCATAATTACTTTATCAAGATGGAAAAAGAAGTTGAAATCCTTAGATTTACTAGTTTTTAAGACCAATTTTTAAAGGCAATTGACAACTTACTTATCAAATGAAATTATTACATTATTTAAATTGTGATGAACAACATAAATAATTTCTACTTCTGGAAACAACTAAAGTAAACCTGAGTGTTCTGGGGAGGAGCAGTTGCAGCAGAAAATATGGCATTTCTTTACCCACCACTCCAGCCACAGGTTCCTTGTTCTAAAGCACTAGATTTGGGGACATAAAGCCTGAGGTCTAGCAATTGGACAGAGTCCTCAAAGTTCACTGCACAGTCTCCTTATCACCTGTTTGCTTTGAATGGATGTCTCCTTCAGCTTGGCTTAGGTCCAAACTGGAAACATGACATTTGGGGTTTAACGCTATAATTTAAAGGAATGTATTTAAAAACAACCACCCAAAGATACTGTAATTACAAACTTTCTAGGCCACAGTTTAGTGAAACAAGACATAGACTGAATAACTGAATCATATCAGGGACTGTTAAATAATAATACTCTTTTCTGCTACAAGCACAAAAGGATATCTTAGGATCCCTGACAATAGCATGCGAGGGAGAAGCCAAGTAGTTCAGAGTTTAGAGGTCAAGGAGGACAGTCTGGTTTAAATTTGGCTTCTTTGGATCAAGTCTTCTCTGATGTCTCTAAATTAAGGTCATTAATTTCTTTTTCATTCTGTCTTTATTGCAGTTACTTTTGTTAACTCTTCAGCTATATCCAGAGCTATCTGGAGATAGTAGTGGTGATGAGAAGGGATGCTCAAACGTCTGGATCGGCAACCATGATTGATCCTGTTTATTTGGAGCTATAAATTAAGGCTGAATTCACCACTTATTAGTTATATGACTATAGGCAGTTATCGTCTCTCTGTTCTAGTTTTCTTCTTTTTAAAATAGATTATTGGACTGTGGTAAGGATTAAATAACACACTTCAAACCCTTGGCAGCTGCTGCTGCTGCTGCTAAGTCGCTTCAGTCGTGTCCGACTCTGTGCGACCCCATAGACGGCAGCCCACCAGGTTCCCCCGTCCCTGGGATTCTCCAGGCAAGAACACTGGAGTGGGTTGCCATTTCCTTCTCCAATGCATGAAAGTGAGAAGTACAAGTGAAGTCGCTCAGTCATGTCCGACTCCTAGCGACCCCATGGACTGCAGCCTACCAGGCTCCTCCGTCCATGGGATTTTCTAGGCAAAAGTACTGGAGTGGGGTGCCATTGCCTTCTCCGAACCCTTGGGAGGATGCCTGCCATATATACTGATGACAGTAGTAGCTGTAATTGTGGTTTCTGTTATTATTATTTGCTTCCCTAGGCTCTGGATTCCAAAAGTATTAGCCTCATTTTACAGAAGAGGTTAAAAAAAAAAAAACTTAGTTGCCCAGTCGTGTCTGACTCTTTGTGACCCCATGGACAGTAGCCCAGCTCCTCTGTCCATGGAATTCTCCAGGCAAGCCTACTGGAGTGGGTAGCCATTCTCTTCTCCAAGAATCTTCCCAACCCAGGGATCAAACCCAGGTCTCCTGCATTGTAGGTGGATTCTTTGTCGTCTGAGGCCCACAGAAGAGATAACGGAGACTCAAAGACATTAACATCTTAGACAGAAACACAGGGTAACAAGTAGCAGAGGAAAGACCAGAACCTAGATCTCCTTCCTTCTACTGTTTTCTTCTATACAAAATACTGTTTAAAGTAAGAACAAACTCAGAACTCCTCCCACACACCCACGTCTCCACTCCTGCACATCAGGGAGAGCTGCCTGCACGAATATAAGGAGTCAGGCAAGTATAAAAGAGTGGGGGAGAAAGTACTAAATCAAAGGTTTATCCTGCTCGGGGTGAAACTTCACTCCAGCTTTTTCCTGAGGACATGTGGTGGGGAAGGCTTTGAATCTAGTGGAAATGCTCAAGTGCCTCTATTTACACGCTCTACCAAATGCTGCGGGACTACAAGAGCCCCCCAGAATCCTTGGAGCCACATTCTTATTGTCCCCAAACCTCTGATGTGTCATTTTTCTGTAAGAATACAGTTTCAGGGAAAGGGAATTTTTATAAGAGGGAGAATTTCTCTGCTTCCCCAAGCTAAATGAGGAGGACTCTGTTCAGCACTTCTATAACCATTATACACACACCTCGCCATGAAGCTAATCTGGGAGCAGCAGAACCAGCCCAGTGGACTCCACTACCCCTGCCCCAGCACTCTTGCTCTCTCTTCCTTTTCTGTGGGTTTTACTGCCTGAAACTATGGCCTCTTTTTACAGAAAAGGGACTGAGAGAGAGGAGAACAGGTACGGAAGCATTGGCCCAAAATGTGTTCCTACTTCCACATCTCCTGTATATAATATTCCAGACCCTTACACGTAGCTCTGCCATTATATGAAATACGTGAGCCTGGTGAAGCACTGAACCTATGTTTCATCTCCTGTAAAGTGGGTATATCCATCTAACAGCTGTTGCAGTTAGGATTAAATGGGATCTACAAGTAAAATTCTTAGTACAATGAGTAGGTACTCCATAAATTATTAGTAATAAAACAATAGCAACTGATATTTTATATGAAGTATCTATTAACAGCTTTATACATGGTCTCATTTAATCCTCTCATCCCTATGATGTATTAAGAAAATCACCCTCATTTTGCAGATGAAGAAACTTAGGCACAGAGGTTAGGTAACCTGCCCAAGATCACAAAGAAACTAACTGGTTTTCTTTTTTCGGCCACGCTGGGTCTTTGCTGCTTTCTGCGTGAGCTGCCTCTAGCTGTGGGGAGAGGGGCTGCTCGTTTCGGGGTGTGGGCTTCTCACTGCAGCGGCTTCTCTCATTGTGCAGCACAGGCTCCAGGGCACGTGGGCCCTAGAGTTCGTGGGCTCAGCAGTTGTGCACGGGCTTAGCTGCTCCGCGCATGTGGGATCCTCCCAGACCCTTGTGCCCTGCGCTGGCAGGTGAATTTCTATCCACCATGACACCAGGAAAGTCTTAACTGTGTTTTAACAGAGGGTGTCTGACTAAATAAATGCTAATTTTCTTCTCTTTCCCAATCCATAGGACTTGCCACCAAAACACTCTCCACTTCTATATGAGGGAGCAGTGAGAATCAGAATAATGTTTTTAGGTCAACTGGTTTGATAACTTTTCCTTCTCTTCTTGCCTGCATTAAGTTTGTGGGGCATTTTTACTTCCTAAGACTTGTTACGCTGTCATAAGAATTGTAATGCATTCTAAGTATCTATTATGAACACACATTTTACCATGAACTGTTATAAATGTGGAGACTCAGTGAAAAATGAAATAAAGGAAAGAATGTAAAGATTTTCCACCTCAAGAGCATTCTTGAAGCTGGGGGGAATTTTTAGCTCTCTGAAAAGTTTTTTTCTCTGTTCTCTCTCAGATTCGCTTGTGCTTGTTTTATCTGTCTACAACCAGATCTCACACTGTAAAGTATTAGGAAGGAGTACAATTCACAGACTCAAATATGTGTCTTTCCCTCCTACAAAATGTTTCCTCCGAGGAACATTACTAGATCACAGCTGGTCAAAACGCTAAATCTTGATTGTCTGGAACCTGGCCAAAATCTACAGCTACAACTCGGTGGAATAAGAATACTTAAAAAGAAGGAAAAAACCCCACACTTTTAAATAACATTTGATCTTCTTCTTTCTCCCCCTTGTAGCAAGCTATGACCTCATGGCAGTGAGACCTCTCCATGGAGGTGTTTAAGTTGGTTTACAGCCATTAGAAATGTTTGAAGCTCTAGGTACTCCTCTGTGCCAACAGCATGTCAACTGTGCTAAAAAGCAATAATAGTTTCTCACCTTCTTAAAGATTACTGCTTAAATAATGCAGAGCAACGACAGGGCTGCACAGAGTGCCAAAAGCAGGTTGCCAAGGCGAAGCGAAGGTAGAATTACGTCTTTTGGCAGCTGAGGAATTATGACATAAAGTTAGTTTAAAAAAAAAAACCTCCATAAATTAGGCTACTAACCTTTTTCAAAATCCAGCAAAGGCTGGGATTTATCTTTCTTCTTTTTCTATCTCAGATCAAGTAGAAGCACAGAGCCTCCTTTTGGAAAAGCCAAATTGATCAGCTAGATCTTATCTCCCAGGAGGTCACTGGAGGTTAATAGTTTTAAGCATGTAAACTCTTGGCCACAGGCAAGCAATCTGAAGGCCTCTCACCATTACAGATAAGTGAAAGTGCTTAATCTTTGCCCTGGATGTTAACAAAAACAAGAAACAAAATAAAAATAGAAACAATCTTGGGCCAGAGCACAGGCTAAAATCTGTGCCAATGGTCACTTTTCCCCTGGGCTCAGCTTAGAAGGCTTCCTGCCAGAGTCTGACTAAATAAAAACAGAGGTTTAAAAAGGAATAACTGAACAAGGGAGCCTTTAGATTTTATTTAAACGGAGTTGTGATGGGGAGATGAGTTTGTGAAAGAGAAAGTTCCATCAGCAAAGGATAAAACCAAGCAAGCTGAAAAAAACCCATTTCCCAGGCTCTGTGATGTGAGCAGCTCCGTGGTCCTGGGCAACAAGGCCCAGCTGGGAAACAGAGGTCCCAGCACAGGCTATGAACAGAGGCTGAAGGGGTGCCCACGGCCCGGAGCCCACCTGGAGGCCAGCTTGGTCTCAAGGCTGAGTTCCTTGGGGTCAGGGAATAAACAGTGATCCTCCAGAGAGACAGATGGTCCCAGGAGCTGAGAGGTCAACCACTGCACCCATCAGCTTTCACTTCTAAGAAATCATCACACAAATAACGTATTGAAATCACAGGCAAGGCAACAAACATTATGAGGCTGTAACATGGTCTGTAGAAACAGAGATGCCAGGAAGGTTACCTGGCTAACTGTCGGAGTGTCTAGATTGCACTTGAAATGTGGGAGAGTGATAAGGTGTTTGTGCTGAAAACTTAAAAAAAAAAAAAAAAAAAAAAAAATCTACCTTTGCCAGGGAAACCAGAGTAATAGCGATGTCACAGACCAGTCACAGGAAGAACCTGACCAACTAAAACCTTGGTCAGAATTTACAAAGTAGACTTGCAGAGACAGAGCACTAAAGGAAGCATTAGACTCCAGAGACCAACGACAGAATCTGTGAAGTTAAGTCTTTTGAAAGATGCCACAAAGCTGAACCACCATCTCATTTCTCATAAGCTCTGACATGAATCGAACCATGAAAAGAAACAACTTCAGTTGTTTGTTATTTTAAAAGAAAAATGGATAGCTTTGCCACCATATCCAGAGATGCTGAAGGCCTTTGGAAGAAATGCTTGAATGACAGCTTCACTGAATCGCTGCTTAGAGACTGTGGGACTCCAGGGATAATGTCTTGGGAAGCTTCTCTCTTGTAGCCCTCTGTATTACTATAAGAGGTGCAGTATAAACAGAACATAGCAACACATTATTTACTCCCTCATTCAAATACATGGTGAGTGTCTACTATACACCAGGCACTGTGTACTTGGGGATACAACAGTGGTTGAAAAAAGCCATGGCTCCTGCTTTTGTGGAGCTTTTATCAGAGTGGGAGTGGACAGACATTAATGTAAAAATTACAGACATAAAATGACCACCTCTGACACATGCTGTGCAGGAGTGATCAGGGGTTGAGAGAGCTTATAACAGAACTGACCCAGCCAAGGCCAAGATCTGAAGGACTAGACTTCTTCACCAGGTGAAGAGTGGGTGTGTAGGTGAGAGCATCCAGGCAAAAGGAAAAGGATATGTCAAGACCCTACCTACATCAAGAAAGACAACAATGTGTGAGGACCCAAAAAGTCATCAAGTGAACAGTAGCCTGGTAGAAGATAAAGCTGAAGAGCAAAATGTGGTCTAGAGTAGACTATGCAGAAACCCAGAGGCCATGTTTAGAATTTTCTCTTCAAGTCATTAAAGTGTTTTAGGCTAGGGGTGTGTATGTCTGTCTTGTCTGTCTAGTGGGTAGGGAGAGGAAGAGACACTGATCGACTGATCTGTATTTTGGCAGGTACACTCTGACTGAAGCTGGAGAACACACGGGAGGGGGTCTGGAGCGGATGCTGGAGGACCGAGCACAGGCCGTGCAGTAGTGCAGGTGAGATGATGCAGGCTTGGGCCAGAGTGGAAAGGTGTAGCTGCAGACAGAGGCACATTAGGGGGAATCAGAAGAGGTTGCGAAGGTTGGAGTTATGAGGAAAGGGAGAATCAAACAGCTTCCTGGCCAGTGTGAAAGACTGGATGGAGATTCGATTTGCTGAAAGCAGAGCCCTGGAAGACCATGAGGCTTACGATGGTTCTGGTGGAAGACAGGGGAAAAAAACAAACAAAAAAACCACAACGTGGGCACACACGGTGTGCTATGAAAATGTCCAGGAGGCAATCTGAACAGAGGTCTGATACCAGAACAGAGACCTGGGCTAAAGAGTTATACTTGTGCTTCAGTTCAGTGTGGGTGATAATTAAAAAACGTAGTTGAAGATCAGATCAGATCACTGGGCAGGGGTGGTGAATAAAATCAGAGAAAAGAGGGCCAAGGACTGAGCCTTGAGGTGCTCCTGTTTTTCATGATGAGGCAGAAAAAGAGGCGCCCACGAGTGAGATAAGGAGCAGTCAGAAAGGAATGAAGAGAACTAGAGAAAGGTTATAATGACAGGATTCCTGTTCTAGAACCAGAGATACTAAATGATCTCTGTATAAAATATTTTATTCTTAACACAGCTAGAAGAGAGGCTGTACAGAGTAATGGTTAAAGGAGAGGCCCTAAAACTGTTCTTCTGGGATCAAATCTTAGCTCCTCCACTTGATGGCTGTGTTACATTTAAATTATTTAAACTTCTCTGTGCTTCAGTTTCATCTGTAACATGAGAGAGGATAAATGGGCCCTAGTTCACTCAGCTGTTGTGAGGATTAAATGAGTTAACTAAATAATTCATTCAAAATGCTTTGGGAGGGTACCTGGTTTGCAATAACACTCATTTGATATTTCTATAATGATGTTACCTCTTCTTATATATGCAGTTATCCCTAGCAGAAGGATTACTGAACAAGCATCATATAAAATGGACCTTTAACATCTCCAGAGTTGAAATGCAGCTTATACTCAAAGATCACATGAAGCAGTCAGCAGTACTTTCTAATTCTGCAAAGCCCTGTCAGCCTTCTTGAAACTTAGTACAGTGTTTTAGATCTAGAAAGATATTTATCTGCTGATACATGCTAAAGGATTCCTCCTGAAAAAACAAGACTTCCTGCAACAGGGCATCTCCCCTCCATTCATGTAGGCATAACCATCTTCCCAAAGCCCAGTTCAAGTCCTGCCTCATTTGTTAAAGCCTTCTTCAACCATATGCCAATTTAAAATGACCTCTCTGAACTCCCTGATCAATACTTGTAATTATACCATCCAACTGATGCTTAACATGATCACTTGTTATTTCAACACATATTTCAGTAGACAGTACTGAAATCCACATTCACTGCCTGGCAATCTGCTAGGCACTGGGAATAAAGAGGCTCATAAAATAAGGTTTCTATCATTAGCGTTTCTACTCTAGTCGAGAAGACAGAGAGTTAGCCAATCACCGGAACACCACAGTGCTTTGAACACAATATACATTTTGTATGACAGAGGAGGCAGCCAGTAGTCACCTAGAGGACTCAGCACAGGTGACTATCTTTGATTTACCTTTGAAAGGTAAGGTACAGTCAGTCAGTCAGGCTGTGTGTGTATATTAAGGTGCAGAGAGAGTAAGAAATGAAGGGAAGAATATTTAAGTCAGAATTAAATACAGTATGTGTGCAGTCCAACTGTGGAGCCAAGTCTTGTAAACAGTGTATGGAAGGGACCTGGCCTTCTATTTTTTGAAACCCATTCCTCCACTTCCCAATCTAAGGGAGTACAGAGCACTTAGTAGATACTAAGTGAATATATTTGTTTTATGAATAAGTAGATTTGATTAATTGTACCCAAAAGGAATAATTTGTTGTTGTTGTTTTTGGGTAATGTGTTGAGAAACATTCAGTTAATGTGAAAGAAAAAAAAAAGAAGTAAAAAGAACACACTCCATGGTTACTTATGAAGAACAAAACTTTCTAAAGATTCACTTATAGTAAGTCTAATTGATGAAATATTATGCAGCCATTAAAATGATGTAAAAATTTGGTAATGGCATTGGTAATAGGCTTAAGATACAACAGCAGTACATACAGCTGCAAGGACTGTGCTTCAGCACTGCAGCTACACGTCACTGAGTACCTGCAAGGCGGTAGCTGGGCTTGAGATGTGCTGTGAATGTACAATACACACTGGATTTAGATGGTTTAGAATAAAAATGGAGTGTAAAATATTAATAATTAAAAATACTGATTACACACCAATCAGTATTTTAGAATTACAGGAAAACTACTATTAAAATTAGTTTGCCTATTCTTTTTTACCTTTTTGCAATGTGGCTGCCAGAAAATGTTTAAGTTTCTGGATATGTAGCTCAGACTATATTTCAGTGCTGATATAGATGATATGATCTCAACTGTATAAGTAACACATAGCAAACTAACTTAACAGTGGTTTCCCTCCCTGGATTGTAGGGCTATTGTTTGCCCGTCATCTGTGTATTTTTACATTTTCCAAATTTTATTCATTGATAATCAAAAAGAATGATGAGAGAGAAACAAGGCACAAATAAAAACAGAAAAAAAAAATCTCTATTTGGTTCAAAGACTTGGCTGCTGGAGGGTGAGAAAAGCAGCCCGGGATACCCAAATGACTTCTCACTGACGGAGGGTTAGCACACAAAGGATGTTGGCCAGCTGTTCTCCATCCTGACTGGAGACAGAGAAAAGCGGAAATGGGTGTTAACCGCAGAAGGGGGCCTGTAAGTTAAATATAGGGAAGAATTTCCTGAAGTGAGGGTGTTTAAATTCTGGAATGAGTTACAGAAGAAGCCTGGTCCCCCAAAGTCTTTTAAAATACTACAGATACCCATATGCCTTGTGTATTCCTGTCTAGAGGCAATGAGATAACTTGTCAAGGTTCCGTCTGAAATAGCTGTCTTAAGAGTAAATAACTCCAATAAAACTTTCTTTTTCATTTATTTTTGACCAGCCTTCACTTTTCATATTAAGGATGCCAGCCAGTAAGGAGTACTTTGAGAGGCACGCCCCTCTGATATGGCTACCTTAAGTAGTACTCTTGAGACTTCAAAGACAATGTCATTTGATCTAAATTTAAAAACCAGAGTCAGCTAGACGACATGGTTTTTAAGTCCCTTGGGTCACGTGCCAGAGACTAGTTCTGAATTCAGCATGAGCAAATGATGGAGGGAAGGAGAGAAGATAGATCTGCTTTTAAAAAATAAGGCGTAAAAAAACGTTAATACAGGATAGGGTCTCATTTTCACAGGTGGATGGTTTGGCTTAAAAGCTGAACTATTATATCACTACCCTCTGTGTTTTGTTTTTTTTTTTACCCTCTGGTTTTAAAGAAAGATGGGTTCCAAAATTTTCATTATTTTCAATTGACTGAAAAAACCCATTTTCTTAAAATGTGTCAAAGTTCTTACTTTCTTAATCATTTGTTCACTAAAAAAACTGTTCAACTTGATTCTATTTATAAAAAAGAACAGAGAACTAGATTAGAAACAGGTGAGCAGAAACACTATCTAGAGATTTAACCAATGAAGTGATACGACCTTACATAAATCCACTAGTTGCTTCTCCCAAAGTCACATCATTAAACGCTGGAAGGAATCAGAAGTATTCCAGTGAGCTGCAGAGTAGCCAAGGATATGTCTCCTCAGTATTCTAGCATCACTAAGGTCACGGAAATTGAGGCAGCCTCAATAAAAATGGCACGCCTGGTCCTACAACATCAAGGAAGTCAGTGCGAGGTTGAGCACCATCACGTGGAACGCGGTCCCCTGAAGCCGGGGCTCAGGCTGTGGGTCCCACGTGACAGTGAGACTGAACAATGCAGGAGAGTATTTTTGTAAGTCTTGTTCTTCAAAATATTTAATTTGTCTTATCTACTCATTCAGATTATAAACTAAACAACTGTCAACTAAGCAAAAGCAGGGCAAATCTCACACTTTTGAATTTTCTTTCGTCTTTTGAATAGTGCTGTATGCAGAGGAGACCCTTAATGAATTGTTGAATGTATGAATAATGCTTATGATATTTTGTATAGTCCTTTTTAGTTTATAAACCACTTGGACAGACATTATCTCATTTGTTCCATATAATGATGCTTGGGAAATAGGGCTGCTGCCATTAACTCCACTGAAAAAACTGATACTCAAAAAATTTATGAAAATTAAATGACAGAGCTGAAGCTGGAGCGTACATTTTCTGATTCCCAAATCCAGTGCTTTACAGTCAGTAAAAATTGAACTTAGAATAAAACATTTCATGTATAAATCAGGACAGATGGTTCTGAAATCCTGCTTTTATCATCTCTTTTTCTGAAAGAAAGAAAATGAAATTTAAGGCAGGCAAACACGGTGGACAGACATGTTTTAAGCCAGCTCACGTGTTCCCTTAGCTTTCTTGTTTCTTAACCAATGGAGTTGAAACATATCACCATTTTTGTTTCTTTTTGTCTTAAAGTTCTAAATTCTAACCAAGTTTCATGACTCTTACCAGGTTCCTATCATAAGCAACAAAGAGTGTCTTCCTGTCCAATTCTGCAGTGTATTTTTCTAGTACTCTGGATTTGACTTTGATGGGCTTCCCTGGGGAAGGTAATAATAGGTGTTAGAAATTCAGTGGCAGAGAGAGAGAGGAGGGCTGGGGAAACGCAGAGAAGGAAAAGAATGACCACTAACTAGTAAGAGGCAGCCTGGCATGACAGAAAGAGCATGCAACCAGGAGGCAGACAACTGGTGTGGCCGCCCCAGTTCCATTACTTACTGTCATGTGATCATGGCAAGTCACTTCATATTTCTAAGTACTCTGATATGTAAGATAGTGATCATCACCCTTGCCCTGCCTCTTTCACAGGGTTGTTATAAACTTAAATAAAAACACGGTAAATTCTGCAAAAAAGAAACTTCCATTGTACATAACTTCTAACTATAGCTGAGAGTTAACCTAAGAAAATAAGTAACCAAAAAAGTAAGTAGGCCACTAGAATTGTGAGGTACTTTCCTCTAAGTTCAGAGGAAGGTCGTATTAAGTACTTGGGGAAAAGTAGAAGGGAAATGGTGAATATTCTGTATCACTAATGTACAAATAAGCATGAGCCATTATTAAAAAATGTGATCAAGAACCATGTTCTATACCTGTTTGTAAGGAGATGACTGTAGATATTTTTTTATGACTGTAGATTTTAAAGGAAAGATAAAATACCTATAATAAAGGATGGATTTAATTTTTAAAACAGACAACTACGATTTCATTTACCCATGATACAGTTATAATACTACTTACCATTTGTTACTATTATGTGCCAGGAAGTATGCTAAGTACTTAATCTTTATATCAACTTTATCAGGAAGGCACTATAATTTCCATTTTACAGATACTTTTAAGCAGAGAGTTTAAACTTGCCTGAAGTCACAGAGATAGTGAGTGGTAGAGCTACTATTCAAACCCAAAGTCTTCATATGCTCCTTAGAACTGGGCAACTGCTTCCCACTCTGGCCTGCCCTGTAATCTTCACATGCCCCAGTCCTCCTTATGCCCCAGGTCCACTAAATGCCATCTCCTTAGTGAAGGCTTGTCCAGGCCTCACCTACACCCCTCACCTTACACTGGGGAGTAAATGACATCCTTAAGAATGTTCCAGATAACTTCTCCACCTTCCTTCAGTACTTCATACTTTCTGTTGTCTATCACATCTTGTTCCAATTTCAGTGCCTGCTCATCGCTGCTCAGAAGCTGGTGGGTAAGGCTTGGTGGAGAGTGAACCTAAGGCATCAGGGGAGGGCCTGCTTCTCTGCCTGCTGAGTGAGTGAATGAAGTAGGATGTGAGCTGGACCTTGAAGTGAAAGCAACGTTTGGAGAGAGCAAAGCAGGCAATTCTAGGTGGTGGGAACTTGTCTGAGAAAAGAACCGAGGTCAGAAATGAGGGGGGCCTGTCTAGGGGTCGGTTCAGCTGGGGTGAGAGACAGTGGAGAGATGTCACTGAGGACTGTCCCCAGGGCCTGGATGCAGGAGCCCCTCACACAGTCTGTTCACAGCAGCACAGCACAGACTCTCTTCCTCTCAGCGCTAAACATATCATCTCAGTGGCGGCCGTCAAACAGTGGCTCGCATGGCAGGGAAGTCGTGAGGCTTCCCTGACCGTAATTCAGCATTGGCTGTGCAGGAGCATGTCAAATGGAATCCTGGACCACTTTCTAGTTAGTAGTAAAAGAGAGGAAAAATGGGATGTTTAAGTGGCATGGTGGTGGCTTTTAACCAAACTATTCAAGAGGACAACCTCTGAGCTGAAATTCTGCTTTTCCAATTTGTGTTGTTTGGCAGTCACAACAAGGTTAGTGATTCAAGGATGAGAAAATGGAGACTTCTTTTGGAAAGGATCAGCATAAAGTACTGGGAACTGTGCCCCAGGTAACTTGTGTTCTTGAGAAAAGGGATAGTTTTATGATTAGTCAGGTAACATCAATATGTTAGATAAGAATTCTGTTCTGTCACGTGACAGAAAAGAAAAATCACACTGTCTTTTCTTTAAGAAACAAAACAAGCTGTCACACAACTCTGAAGCTTACCATAAGGAGGAATTCAGTGACTGCACTGATCGTCAGCCAGTTTGAAATTCTGGACACCGAAAGAACACACAGCAATCTACTTCCACCGGGACCAGTCTGTGAATGGTAACCGCAGCACAGAGGATGGAAGTGTTTTCTTTTACAAAAGATGTAAGAGGCTCCCTTAGGGGCGTTGAGTTTTTTTACCCTTTGCCCTAAGTAGCACAGGCTGGGGAGGTAATTCCTCAGTTCACAGCTGCTCTCGGAAATTCTCAGGTTTCCCCTGGGGCTGAAGTGTTTGTTCCAGCTTTGTTTAGGTTTGGAACCTCCGGGCTGCCTTTCCACAGCAGTCTTTCCTGGGTTCGTATGTGGCAGACCTTTTGCGCTACTTTGCATCTGTCTCAGCGGTCCGTTTTTCATTACGGCACCAAGAAGTGATGTCTACTATTCATTGAGTGTTAATGTGCTTGGCACAGCTGGCATAAAGGGGCACTATACAGATGTGGGCACTGGGGGCTTAATGGGTTTACCATGTCAGTGCCAGGAGACCTGGACTCCAATCTTACTGCCACAGGCTTGTGGAGCAGCCATGCTTGGAAAGTCACTGAATTTATCTGAACCTCAGAAATGGAGAGTTGCTGGAAATGGTTATGTTTTAGGAGGGAAAAGACAGTCAGGGTGCAGTGAGGAAACACTTCTATGTAAGCATTTTGGGTAAACTGTCTAAAGAGATTGCAGAAGAAAGGGATCTAATTTCTAAAGTTCCAGTAACTGGTTATGGTTTTGTTTCTCACTTAAAATATTTACTTCCCTCCGCCTAATTTTGTATTTTCTGTTCTGTATTGTTTTCTTGAAAGGGTTCCCTAATTATATAAGCTCAATGCGCCACAAAACCTAGATCCTCTGTGTTTCTGAAATGAATCTGCACACTAGCCAAGTGGTCTATTCTTCGCCAGTAAAGCTGCTGTGCCTTTTCTAAAGCTGTTCCCGCTATTTGAGGGTGTGGGTATGGATGGAGGTAGGAGAGACAGAAGAGGGGGAGCACATACTTGACAGCGTGTGACTCGAGGAGCCAGTATAAGGACCATATGTGAGAGCAAGGGGAGAGGCGCGGTAGGAAAGAGCTTGGATTTTACTCTAGCCGCTGGAGCTAGGGAGTGATTAAGATACAGCTAAAATTTAAAAAGATCATGCTGGCTACTGTGAAGAATGAACAGAGATGGGACATGAATGAAACCAGGGAGACAGACTGGACTAGTGTGGTGCCTGGGTGAGAGCAGGCGGTGGCTTGGGCTGGGGTGGTAGCAGCAGACATGGTGGAAAGAACAGCTGGTGGGTAGAGATCACAGCATTTTTGCCGATGAACTAGACTGGATCAGGGAGGAGTGAGAAAGGAAGGAAGAATGCTCCTCTGGTTTGAGCGACTGGGCAGACAGTGTGTCATCTGTTGGCTGAGGAAGGCTAGTGAAGGACAGTTTTAAATGCTGAGGCTGAGGTGCCTGTGACACTCCAAGGTGAGGTTTCAAGCAGCTCTCTGACTACAGAGCTCACAGGAGAGGCTGACACTGAACAACGTGAGGAGGCATAGCAGGCAGATGGCTTTCAAGCGGGGCATGAGGCCACGTGAGAGGAAAGCAGAGAGAAAAGGAGAGGAGCCCTTCGGGCAGAGCTATGCAGTTCTCCATACTTACTGATCAAAAAAAGGAGGCGAACAGGAAAAACAGGCAGAAAAGGGCAGCTGAGAGGAGGAAAACCAGGGGACGACAGTGCTAGAAGCCAAGAAAGGAAGACGCATCAAGAAGGCAGGAACGGCCAGCAAGGCCAAACGTCACTAAATACAGACGAGGCTAAGGATGAAAAAGTGACCGCCAGGTTTGGCAACATTTGAGTTTTAGGCATCTACCTAGATAAGAGGAATTCCAGTACCCTGAGAGAACTGGAAATCACACTGGAGTGATTTAAGGAGGAACTGGAAAAAACAGAACATAAGTAGACCCATAATCATCATAAAAATTAAATTAATAGCTAAAAACTTCTTCTTTCCCCCTCAAAAAATGAAAACCACTAGGTTTTCAGACCTTCATGATAGAGAATTCCTGCTGTACATGAACTCTTCCAGAGAATGGAAAAGGAGAGTAGAAAAGAAGGCGGAAAGAGCCTCAGTTTATTTTACGAGGCTGTTATAATCCTGTTACCAAAATCAGACAAAGATTATTGTATACATAGGCTAGCCTCATTTCAGTTTACAAAAGTAGATATTCTAAAAATATTAGCAAATCATGGACTCTAATCAAAATGATATAAAAGAACTTATTTACAAAACAGAAAGACTCACAGATTTCAAAAACAAACTTATGGTTATCAAAGGGGAAATGTGGAACAGAGTGATAAATTAGGGGCTTGGGATTAACATTCACACTACTATAAATAAAACATAGCCAACAAGGACCTACTGCATTGCACAAGGAACTCTATTCAATATTCTGTAATAATCTATATGTGAAAAGAATGTGAAAAAGAAGGACTACATGAAAAAGAATATATATATATATATATATATATATGTATGTATGTATGTATGTATGACTGAATCACTTTCCTGTAAAGCAGAAATTAATACATGGTAAATCAACTAAACTTCAATAAAGTAAATTAAAAAAAATTAGCAAATGAAATCCAATACTATACAAAAAATAATACATCACAATCAAGTAGAGTATATCCCAGGTGGCAAAGATGGTTTAACAACAGAAAATATGTTTAGTTATTAACACAGTAAAGAAGCATAAATATAGTATTATCTCAATAAACGTAATAAGCATTTTATAAAATTCAAAATGCACACATTCATAATTTCAAGAAAAACAACTCTTAGCTGGGAATAGAAAGAAACTTCCTTTTGCTAATAAAGAATATCTATCCAAACCTGTAATAGAATACTTAATGGTGAAAAGAAGCATCCTCTTTAAAGTCAGGAATAAGACTGCTGCTATTATATTACTGTATCATTAATATCCACTATTGTTGCTCCTCTGCCATAGAACATAAGAGAACAAAAAGTAATAAAAATTGTAAAAAGAGGAAGAAATAACACCATCATTCGAAAAAATGATTGTATACACAGAAAAACTCAAAAGAATCTAAGATAAACTATTGTAATTAATGTTTAGTAAGGTTGCTGGATACATTCTCCAAAATACAAAATCAGTGGTGTTCCTTTATACTAGACACAAAGAAGTTGGATGCTGTAATAAAAAATTTATAACAGCAACCAAAAGGGTAAGCTACCAAGGACTAAGTATATAATAAAAGATGTGTAAGGCCTTTATGAAGAAAGCTTTAACACTTTGCCGGGGTATGTTAAAAAAAAAAAAAAAAACATATAAAGAGATACCATGTTCACAGAAAGACTCAATATCATAAAGCTGTCAAATCACTCAAATACAATTCATAAATCAAGAAAAGCCGAAAGAGATTCGAAGAAGGACCATAAGTAGGAGCCTCAGCAGACCAGATATCAAGAAAGTTGGGGAAATCTTCCTTTCCCCTTGCTTTGAAGGAATATGATTTAAGAGAAACACTCTTGGCCTCTCTCCATCCTCCCACTTACTTGCTCTTAGGGGAAGAGGGCCTTTTTGGATTGGTGACTTTACAGGGAAAGATAAAACCTGGGTATTCCTGGCTTAGCCCCATCTGGGTTTCTGCAGGACTCACCGGACAGTATAGTTAGTTAAGGGCTGGTTGCTGGCGGGGAAGCCTGGGGTTCTCCAGTTCACATCCTGATTGCAAGAGTTGGTTTAATTTTGAGTGATGTCTTTGCAAGCACTTTTATAATAGATCTAAAGCTGCATTTTCCAAGTGGCTTTATCAGTAATAAAACTGACATTTTGATTTCTGTTAGTCTGCCTCGTATCTCCTCTCTCAAGTGGTTCCAAATGTTAGGAGGAAGAGAGATGCTCAAACCTCAGTAAGACTTATAGAAATTATACCTTATATTAATTAAAAAATATGGTACTAGCCTATAGATAGACTGTAAAACAATGAAACAGAATAAGGAACCTGGAAACGGATCCATGTGTAAGTTAACTTGATTTATGAAACAGACTGATTATCAACAGTGGATAAAAGATAGACTCTTCAATAAATGATACTGAGACAATCTGCCGTCTGTAGTGAGCAAGATTTATTTTAGTTGGTTGATCAGGTGGTGCAGTGAGGTGCCTCTCTTTTTGATTATTTTAATTTTACCATTTGTGTTATAAAACCTTTCGTGATTTATGTACCTTGTTTCCAACTAGATCACAAATCCCTTGAAGGTAGGGCTTGAGCCTCATACTTACTGTTACCTCAGAGTACCCATCACGGACTGAGCACTGACAGTGTTAAATACATGCTTGCTAGCTCACTGTTCAAGTAACAGTGGGGATTCCCAGTGGTCCAGGGGATAAGACTCTGTGCCCCCAACGCAGGGGGTACAGCTTTGATCCCTGGTTGGGGGACTGAGCTTCCACACGCCACATGATGTGGCGAAAACATTAAAAAGTTACAATAATAATAATGGTGATAAAATGATTATTATTTTACATTAAAACTTAGTTCCTAGCCTTCATTCCTCAGGGTATACAGGTCTGTGTCAACACTAACTTTTTACAATGATTTTGATATTCTGAGTAGAGTTCTTTAAACAATTGTGTATTTGCTTAACAGGAGTCTTGTCTAAAGTCAGACATCCATAATTTTGAAGATCATGAGACAAAAATAAAAAAACCAAGTGACAGTAAATCACAGATGTCACTTTATTATCCTCATGGCCTATCCTGCTGGCACAGAAGAAAATGAGACTATTCTTGTACTTTCCTCCTCACAAATTATTTTTCCACCTACCATGTCATTTCATCCTCACCACAAACCAGTGAGATGAGCAGGGATTACAGATGAGAAAATTACATTTTAGAGAGGTAGGAGTTTAAATTTAGATAGCAAATCAGAAAATTAAAGTAACAAGGTTACATGGATAATGTATTTACCTGAGGTTTTTAAAAACAGGTCGTGACATTGTACAGGAGGCAGGGATCAAGACCATCCCCAAGAAAAAGAAATGCAAAAAGGCAAAGGAGGCCTTACAAAGAGCTGTGAATAGAAGAGAAGCCAAAGGCAAAGGAGAAAAGGAAAGATATACCCATATGAATGCAGAGTTCCAAAGAATAGCAAGGAGAGATAACAAAGTCTTCCTAAGTGATCAATGCAAAGAAAGAGAAGAAAACAATAGAATGGGAAAGACTAGAGATCTCTTCAAGAAAATTAGAGGTACCAAGGGAACATTTCATGCAAAGATGGGCTCAATAAAGGACAGAAATGGTATGGACCTAAAGAAGCAGAAGATACTAAGAAGAGGTGGCAAGAATACACAGAAGAGCTATACAAAAAAGATCTTCATGACTCAGATAATCACAGTGGAGTGATCACCAACCTAGAGCCAGACACCCTGGAATGTGAAGTCAAGGGGGCCTTAGGAAGCATGACTACGAACAAAGCTAGTGGAGGTGATGGAATTCCAGTTGAGCTATTTCAAATCCTAAAAGATGATGCTGTGAAAGTGCTGCACTCAATATGCCAGCAAATTTGGAAAACTCAGCAG
Organism: Bos taurus; assembly: GCF_002263795.3. Lineage (NCBI taxonomy): Eukaryota > Metazoa > Chordata > Mammalia > Artiodactyla > Bovidae > Bos > Bos taurus. Next base: position 55,514,370 of record NC_037342.1, on the reverse strand, counting down.
TGGCCATAGGACTAGAAAAGGCCAGTTTTCATTCCAATCCCAAAGAAAGGCAATGTCAAAAAATGCTCAAACTACCACACAATTGCACTCATCTCATACGCTAGCAAAGTAACGCTCAAAATTCTCCAAGCCAGACTTCAACAGTATGTGAACTGTGAACTTCCAGATGTTCAAGCCGGATTTAGAAAAGGCAGAGAAACCAGAGATCAAATTGCCAACCTCTGCTGGATCATCAGAAAAGCAAGAGAGTTCCAAAAAAGATAAATCTACTTCTGCTTTATTGACTACACCAAAGCCTTTGACTGTGTGGATCACAATAAACTGGAAAATTCTGAAAGAGATGGAAATACCAGACCACCTGACCCGCCTCTTGAGAAATCTGTATGCAGGTCAGGAAGCAACAGTTACAACTGGACACGAAACAACAGACTGGTTCCCAATTGGGAAAGGACTATGTTAAGGCTATATATTGTCACCCTTCTTATTTAACTTATATGCAGAGTACATCATGAGAAACGCTGGGCTGGAGGAAGCACAAGCTGGAATCAAGATTGCCAGGAGAAATATCAATAACCTCAGATATGCAGATGATACCACCCTATGGCAGAAAGCAAAGAAGAACTAAACAGCCTCTTGATGAAAGTGAAAGAGGAAAGTGAAAAAGTTGGCTTAAAATTCAACATTCAGAAAACTAAGATCATGGCATCTGGTCCCATCACTTCATGGCAAATAGATGGGGACATAGTGGAAACAGTGACAGACTTTTATTTTTGGGGGCTTCAAAATGACTGCAGATGGTGACTGCAGCCATGAAATTCAAAGACGCTTGCTCCTTGGAAGAAAAGTTATGACCAACTTAGACAGCATATTAAAAAGCAGAGACATTACTTTGCTGACAAAGGTCCGTCTAGTCAAAGCTATGGTTTTTCCAGGAGTAATGAATGGATGTGAGAGTTGGACTACAAAGAAAGCTGAGTGCCAAAGAATTGATGCTTTTGAACTGTGGTCTTGGAGAAGACTCTTGAGAGTCCCTTGGATTGCAAGGAGATCCAACCAGTCCATTTTAAAGGAAATCAGTCCTGAAAATTCTTTGGAAGGACTGATGGTGAAGCTGAAACTCCAACACTTTGGCCACCGGATGTGAAAAACTGACTCATTTGAAAAGACCCTGATGCTGGGAAAGATTGAAGGCAGGAGGAGAAGGGGACAACACAGGATGAGATGGTTGGATGGCATCACTGACTCAATGGACATGAGTTTGGATAAACTCCGGGAATTGGCGATGGACAGGGAGGCCTGGTGTGCTGCAGTCCATGGGGTTGCAAAGAGTCGGACACGACTGAGCGACTGAAGTGAACACTGTGATAAATGTTGAACAATTTGCCATGAATGATGGAATCTCTAAACTTAAAACAACAACAAAATTCACATAGCAAATGAGAAAAAGATCTGGGACTCAGAAGTCAGTGCTCCTTAGAACAAACCATGCTGTTCTCAGCTGTCTAACTCTAAAGGCCTGATCTGAATGCACATAATTTTGTAAGTTATTGCCTATCATCCAAGGGTTCGAATTACTAAATGACTAGAGCCAACAGCTTTCCTTTTATTCATGTCAAGTTAATTATCTAATGTATTCTGTGCATCAGATGGTCCCTTTCCCCTTGTCTTTTGAAGAGGGTCATGTCCATCCTGACAAAGCACTTTAGGCAGCAGCTTGCCCTTAGGTTACAACAGCACTGACATCACATGTGAGAAGCGTTCCAGGACGTCTGTTCCTCCTGCTCTCAGACTACATCCTGACAGCCTGACCTATTCCTTGTGTGCTTTCTTCCCTTTATTCTCAACCACTGATCCTGATGTTTTTTTTTTTACTGTCCTTTGCTTGTTCTTCGGAAAGTCCTGGGGGTTCCAAGTCCCCCATTTACAAATCACATGGCTGTCCTCCAGGTTCTGCCTCAACCATGCATTCAAGAATTCCTCACCCAGCCAACCTTCCCATGTCTAAACAATACCTCCGTGAACCCACCCCCCTCCCCTGGGTGCTTCACCCTCTTAACCAGACTGGAACTTAGACTTATGCAAGTATGATGGCTGCCTTTTTTTTTTCTTCAGGTATCTCATTACAGAAGAAAACCCAGAAGGCAGGTGTGGAGCAGAAGTCAGGCAAGTTCCTCCGGATCACTATCCACATTGCAGTTTCTGGGTATGGCAGAGAAAGGTACTTACCACCTGACCATTAGTCCGTGCTCCATGAAGTTTTTCAGGTTAGGAAGAGTTTGCCTCAAGTCTGGAGTCCCTAGTCCATGTTGATATCTTAGCTGCAAAGATGGAAAGACAGAATTAAATTCTGCCAGATACTAGGCAATGCTTCCCAAACATGACCCACTAAAGAAGTCGTCCCCCTCCACCCCGCTTTAAACTCTAATGAGGAAATGTGACTGTATGATCCCAACACCATCTCAACCACACTTTCTGGATGGTGTTTAAAGGTAGTCTGCTCACTTCCTGCTCCCTTGTCTCCTAAAGTGAGAGAAGACTAAGAATGACCAACTATATGGAATCAGGACTATTTCCAAGACCCCTGTAGAGTTTGCTAACATCAACCTCAGGGACGCACACCATAAAACCAGTATCTCATTTTATGTACTGAAGGCGGGAATTACACACTGAGCACATTCAGCCCTTCTTTCCCTGACTCTTCCCTTTGTAGAATCAAGAATAAGGTTCATGTTGTATGTGTCTCTGATGCCCAAGTATCTGACACAGTGCTAGTGCTCATTTCATGCTTATTAAACAAACAAAGAGCAAGTCATTTTTGACTGAGGCTGTGCTTTATGTTATTTCTCTTGTGCTTTTAGCTTTCCTTTTTCTCTAGGACCAGAGAACAGAGTTGCTATGGCCTGTGGCTAAGATCTGCTCTTAGTTTTACTTATTTCTGCTAGAGGCTGATTTTCTACAATTCAGTGCCCTTCTAAGTGTCTTGGGTAACCTACTAAATGGTTTTCATCTGTCTGTTCCTGCCTCCTCTCACTCTGCCTCTAAGACTATTTGCTTCCTCACTAAGCATAATATAGATCCGAGGTCAAGTATAATGTGCATATTCACACACACACACACATGATGTCAAATACACAGTACGTGTACAGCCCTGTAGAAATGTATTTTTCAAATGACATACTATATATGAAGAAAGGACTTTGTAAACTGCATACTGATGTACATATATGAAGGGTCATCTTCCTTAAAGTTTTGCTTTTCCAGCACCTAATTTAAAAGTGGCTAAGTTAAACTTTAAATATTTTCCTCTTTAAAAAAAATAAAACTACTATCAACAAAAAATCAAAGTAACTTTTCTTTTGTTTGTATCTAGTACTCAATTGACTTTTCACTTAAGTGGGAGTGACATTTAACAAAGAGTTCACTCTCACTACACTGAACTTGCAAAGAAAACCCCCAAACCTAATCCTAAAGAAACCTAGTCTCTTTAATGGTTGGAACATACGCATAAAATAAGGAGGAAGAAATACAGAATGTTAAAGCTAAAAGGTATCTTGTTAACCCTTTTCTTGTGCAGATGGGAAAACTGATGCCCAGAAAGAGGAGGGAATTTCTCCAGAGCCACACGTTTCAATGGCAAAGATATTATTAGTCAGAGCCGCCTTTTCACAATCATGCTACTCGACTAGCTACCCCAAAGTCTGAGAGGAAAATTGGTTAGAAAAAAACAAAACCCCAAACCTTGAGAAGACAAAGGGAAAATATTCTTTTCCTTTTCCAAATCTAGCTTGGTGACCTAAATCACCTCCTGAGATTTGCTGACCTTGAATTATAAGATCTCCTCCATATTATATGACATCATTTCTTATATTAATATAAAAGCATTTTTTCCATTCACTGATAAAAGCAAAATGGCTGACATCCCAATATGACATTCCTGAATTCATTGTTTCAATAAAAAAGTGAAATTGTTTACACATGGCATGGAAATTTCACCTGTGATTCATACTGAAAAATATTAAGTATCAAAAAAGTAAAACCACCCCACACTAAAATAACACTAAGCTATGTGTCCCTGAGCCAGTATGCAGTCAACTGCCTGCCCCGGGCTCAACAGTGGAAGGTGGGTGTTGAATTCTTTTCAGAGACCACAATGAAAATTTCTCTCCAAGTCTGATTTCAACTAAAAAAGGAAAATGTGGGAATTTCAAGCCTCCACCCAAATCTTAACTCCTCATTTGCTGCCTAGCATTATTTTTATCATAGAATCTTGGGATATCAATCACAGCTTTAAAAAGATTATGGAGACTTTTTCCATCCTCCATTTTTTCATAAGTGAAGAAACTAAGACTCAGTAATAGGACAAGTGTCCTGCCCAAGGTCTCAGAGCTGATAAGGGACAAAGCCAAGGCTACAACCTCTCAGTAACAACTCTGAACCCTTTGTCATGTCACCCTTTCAGTCTTCAACATATAGAACTAAAATAGAAATTCCCACATAGTACATATATGTTGTTCAGTCGCCAGGTCATGTCTGTCTCTTTGCAACCCCATGAACTGTAGCATGCCAGGCTTCCGTGTCCTCTTTCTCCCCGAGCTTGCTCAAACTCATGTTCATTGAGTCAGTGATGGCATCCAACCACCTCATCCTCTGTCGCTCCCTTCTCCTCTTGCCCTCAATCTTTCCCAGCATCAGGGTCTCTTCCAGTGAGTTGGCTCTTTGCATCAGGTGGCCAAAGTCTGTGTGTGTGTGTATGTAAAAAATTTAAAACAAAGTACATATAATGTTTTAAGTCTAAACTACTAAAAGGCTTATAATGAAAAAGCAACAGTTCTTTGCTCTTCAGTAGTGACCACTTTTGGTTGTTTTTTCCTTTACCTTCATATTTCTAAATACACTTATACTAATATTTCTTATTCCATCCCTCTCATTTAGACATCATCTACTATGTTCCTATTATGCAAAATGAGAATTTAGCCCTTTTATTACTCTTTTCTTAATACATTTTATCTCCTTACTGATAATGACCTACTTTTTATTAAAGAATATGAGGATTTAACTGTCCACTCTCTCAAATACACTTTTCCTCATTCTCTCAAGATATTCAATTATTTTGGAATGTAACATTTTTTGTTAAATCAATATTTAGTGTTTACCTTACACCTACAAAAATACTGTTCACTGCTAAGCCATATAGTATACTATTCCTTTTTTGCCTTGTGTTTGTTTTTCCTGAAATGATAATTGCCATTTACCCTACTTGTTAAGTACCCATGTACCTATCACTAGATTCTCCCCCAATTAGGACAAAACCTTAAATCCTTCCAATCTGGTTAATAAAGACATCATATAACAACCTATCAAGCCCATACCCCATCCCTTGGAGATTATTTCCTGCAGTACCTTCTGTCTGCTCCAATCTGAACAGTTTGTTCTCTAGGCTGGTTCTCTTTTTACCTATTTAGAACTTTCTTTCACCATCATCCTAGAAATTCTGTTTACAGTCACCCCTCTATATCCCAAAGGGACTGGTTCCAGGAGACCCTGAAGATACACCAAACACTGCAGATGTTCAAGTCCCTCATCTAAAATGGTGTTGTATGTATAGTGAACATTCAACCCTCCATAACCCATACCCAGGTTTTATGTCAGTGGATACAGAGGGCTGACTGTAATTGTGTTGAGGCTGCTGTTTCCAAGATCTCACCACTTGTTCTTTGATTTACTGCCTCATTTTGGTGAAGCATATTCTATAATAGAGAATATATATATTCTCTAGAATATAATAACCTAGTTAGCATATTAAAAAGCAGAGACATAAATCTGCTGACAAAGGTCCGTTTAGTCAAAGCTATGGTTTTTCCAGTAGTCACGTATGGATGCAAGAGTTGGACTATAAAGAAAGCTAAGTGTGAAGAATTGATGTTTTTGAACTGTGGTGTTGGAGAAGACTCTTGGGAGTCCCCTGGACTCATGTGAAAAGACCCTGATGCTGGGAAAGATTGAGGGCAGGAGGAAAAGGGGATGACAGAGGACGAGATGGTTGGATGGCATCACTGACTCAATGGACGTGGGTTTGAGTGGACTCTGGGGGTTGGTGATGGACTGGGAGGCCTGGCGTGCTGCAGTTCATGGGGTCGCAAAGAGTCAGTCACGGCTGAGTGACTGAACTGAACTGGACTGCAAGGAGATAAAACCAGTCATTCCCAAAGGAAATCAGTTCTGAATGTTCATTGGAAGGACTGATGCTGAAGCTGAAACTCCAACACTTTGGCCACCTGATGTGAAGAACTGACTCATTGGAAAATACCCTGATGCTGGGAAGGATTGAAGGCAGGAGGAGGAGGGGACAACAGAGGATGAGATAGTTAGATGGCATCACCAACTCGATGGACATGAGTTTGAGCAAGCTCCAGGAGTTACTGATAGACAGGGAAGCCTGGTGTGCTGCAGTCCATGGGCTTGCAAACAGTGGGGCACGACTGAGCTACCGAACTAAACTAATTCTGTAATGGCTTTCTGGAAAAGGGCCACATGAGAGGTATCTTTTTTAATACTTTGAATATTTAAAAATATCTTTAATTCCATTCTCGTACTTGAATGATAGTTTGCTTGGGTATAAAATTCAAGGCTGTAATGATTTTTCCTTTGGAATGTTGTTTCACTGTCATTTAATTTTGCATATAGCAATTGAGAAATCTGATAACATTCTGATTCCTGACCCATGTGTGTGAAGTGATTCTTCTCTCTTTAGGATTTTATTCTTTAATGCCAGTATTCAGAAATTTTACAATCATAAGTTTTTGTTTGGGTCTTTTATCATTTACTGTTTTGGTCTGGATTTAGTGAGTCCTTTGTTTTTATTTCCTTCCAGCTTTATTGAGATATAATTGACATACAATTCTGTATAAGTTAAAGGTGTGCAGCATAGTGATTTGACTTATATACATCATGAAATGAATACCACAGTAAGTTTAGAGAACATCCATCATCTCATATAGACACAAAATTAAAGAAAAAAAATTATCTTTTCCTTGTAATGGGAACTCTTAAAATTTACTCTCTTAACTTTCATATATAACATACAGCAGTGTTAATATATTAATCGTGGTATACAATACATCTCTAGTAGTTATTTGTCTTATAACTGGAAGTTTGTATCTTTTGACCACTTTCATCCAATCCACTCCCACCACCACAATTCCTCCCACCTCTAGTAACCAGAAATCTGATCTCTCTTTCCATGAGTTTATTTTTGAAGTAAAACTGACCTAAAACACTATGTTAGTTCCTGGTACAAAACAGTGATTCTATTATTTCCATACATTACAAAATGATCACCACAATAAATATAGCTACCGTCTGTCACCATACAGAGATATTACATTATTATTGACTATATTTCCCACACTGTACATTTCATCCCTGTGGCTCATCTGTTTGGTAATTGAAAGTTTGTATGTGAAGAAGGCTGAGCACCGAAGAATTGATGCTTCTGAACTGTGGTGTTGGAGAAGACTCTTGAGAGTCCCTTGGACTGTAAGGAGATCCAACCAGTCCATTCTAAAGGAGATCAGCCCTGGGATTTCTTTGAAAGGAATGATGCTAAAGCTGAAACTCCAGTACTTTGGCCGCCTCATGGGAAGAGTTGACTCATTGGAAAAGACTCTGATGCTGGGAGGGATTAGGGGCAAGAGGAGAAGGGGACGAGAGAGGATGAGATGGCTGGATGGCATCACTGACTCGATGGACATGAGTCTGAGTGAACTCCAGGAGTTGGTGATGGACAGGGAGGCCTGGCGTGCTGCGATTCATGGGGTCGCAAAGAGTTGGACACGACTGAGCGACTGATCTGATCTGATCTGATCTCTTAATTACCCTCACCTATTTCACTCATCCCCCACTTACTGACCTTCCTTTGGCAACCTCCTGTTTGTAGCTATGAGTCTTATTTCTGTTTTGTTATGCTTGTTCATTTGTTTTGTTTTTTAGATTGCATGTATAAGTGAAATCATATAGCATCTGTCTTTCTCTGATTTATTTCACTTTATAGCATAACATTCTCTAGGTCTATCCATGTTGCTGCAAATGGCAGGATTTTGTTCTCTTTTATGGTTGAATAATGTTCCAGTGTATGTGTGTGCACGCACATGTATGCACCACATCATCTTCATCCATTCATCTACTGATAGGCACTTAGGTTGCTTCCATATTATGGGTATCATGAATAATGCAGCAATAGGGGTGTATTTGTCTTTTCAAATTAGTGTTTTTGGTTTCTTTGGAAAAATACCAACAGTGCACAAGTGTTCCCTTTTTTCCACATTCTTGTCAACACTTGTTATTTCTTGTCTTTTTCATAACAGTCATTCTGACAGATGTGAGGTTGCTGTAGTTTTGTTTTGCATTTCCCTGGTGATTAATGATGTTGAGCATCTTTTCATATGTCCATTGGTCATCTCTGTGTGTTCTTTGGAAAAATGTCTATTCAGGTCCTCTGTCCATTTTTTAATTGGGTTGGCTGTTTTTTTGATGTTGAGTTGCCTGAGTTCTTTATATTTTGGATATTAACTCCTTTTCAGATATATCACTTACAAATATCTTCTCCTATTCAGTAGGTAGTCTTTTCATTTTGTTCATGGTTTCCTTTGTTGTGCAAAATATTTTCAGTCTGATATAGTCCCATTTGTTTACTTTGCTTTTGTTTTCCTTGCTAGTGAGTCCTTTCAATATGAAAACTCTTATCCTCTAATTTTGATTGTTTTCTATTATTATTGTTATTTTTACTTTCTGTCTCCTCTATCTTCATTTTCTGTTACTTTTGGATTTTTTTCTTTTTTGTTTTTGTTTCAGCCTTAAAATAAAATTACAGGCTTTCTTTAATGTCTGGTAATCTTTGGTTGTCAATTTTTCTTTATGAATGAAACTTTAAAGTGCTAATCAGATAGTCTGTACACTGGCAGGACTTGCTGAGGATTGGAGGATGCACCCCTACGTTCATTGCTGTGTTATTCACAATAGCCACAATATGGAAGCAAGCTAGTGCCTATCAGTAGATAAATGGATAAAAAAAGAGGTGGGGTATACATACGCATGCACATACTGAGCCATAAAAGAGAACGAAATCCTGCTATTTGCAACAACATGGATAGACCTAGAGGGTACTATGCTAAGTGAAATAAGTTACTCTGGAGTTCTATGGCTTGAACTACATTGCTTCTTGAAGGGTTTAGGTTTTGGTTTTCTCCATTCTGCCTACTCACAGTTTATCATTTATCTGCTTGTGATTTTCTAAAATGCTGTCGATTCTATTACCTGCTCTTGTCTCTTCTGTTCTTTTCATCTTTGTGTGCTTACAATTTTAAATTATTTTGTCTTTATTAGTAGCATTTCTTTAGGGCCTGACATAAATGAGTATATTTAATTTTTTTATCATGAAGTCCCCTATATATATAATAGTTTTCCAATACTGGCTATTGGAACTCACCTCTCTGAGAGAGACTCTCTTTCCTGTCACTAAGTCTCCCTCTAGGCATCCTCCATCTATCTATTCTATCCACTCTGAAAGAGCCAACACCAGTTCTATTTCCTGTAGGTAGCTCTCTGATTATCCCAAGGTAAGGGGGCATTTTACCCCTCTGCCAAATCCCTTCCTACACCACCTTTCCATCTGCTGTCTTTGGAAAGCCTAAACTAAATGAATATATACTTAATACATATTTGTTAGTAAGTTAAAATTAATGCTGTATGGGAGGAAATGAGAGGCATCATGACACACTGGAATGAGCTTAGATACAGAAGATTTGGGTTTGAATACCAGTGGTGTCACTTACTAGTAGTTTGACTTCAGCTAGGGCTACTCAAATAATTGTCAAACTACCTTTTTTGGTAGCCATGGAATCCTTTATTCACATGAAATATTATATAGAAGCCCAAGTGTAAAACAAATAGGAGATTGTAGGCAATTGTGGAGGAGTAGAGTTAGAACCAAAGAGGCATTCCCATCTGGAGTTCAAACCCCACTGGACTAGATTATCTCCAAGAGACTTTCAAAGTTCTGACTCCACTTTAAAATGCTCTAAAAGTTATAGGTTTGAACCAGGCATCTATACATTTAAAATATGGCTAGGGTAGTGCACCTTCACCAGGTGAATGATGAGGAACACTGGTCCACTCAGCCCCATTTCTGGTTTTGCTCACTTCTGATATGTCAGAAGTCAAAGCTGGATAAGAGGGTGTCAGACCTTCATGTGTTCACTGAGGCGTAAGGCTGATGGAAGAGTCTACAAAGATACACTTCTGGACACCTTAAGGGAAGTGTCTAAAAATGGAGGGAGTAAAATGGGGTCCAGCCTAATGTCCTACTATATCAGGTAGAGATGACCCACTATTAAAATGTAAGTGAAAATGTAAATACTTCAGGAAAGGAACAAACCTACATTTTTATTAAGTGATTCTTTAACAAGTTAACTCCCTGTTAAGGTATTAGTAAAAGCAAGAGGTTAAAGAAGGAGTGAGGCCAGGGAAGAAAGACTAAGGGTACAGAAAGGAGAGGAAGGACTACAAATCAGTTCTGTCTCTGACTGACCGGCTGCGCCCATGTCTACTTCTCACCATATAATGTATGTAACCTGGAATAAGTGCAGAACCTGTCTGTGCCTCTTCTATAAAACAGGACCAAAATGTTTGTCTCATAAAATTGTTGTAAGAGTTCAATCAGGACTTTTATATAGAATGGACACTCCTGAGGCCTGGTTTTTAGAGACTGTTCATTAAAACTTTCGAGAGTCTAGTGAGAAGGGATTGTTAAGTAAAAAATGCCAAGTGATACCATGTACGGCATGACATCAGTCTTTGAAAAATATATCTCTGCTTACATAAACAGAGAAAAAGATCCTGAAGAATAAAGTTCTAATAGAAGTTTTCCTTGAGTGCTAGGAAAATGTGGTTAATCATTGTTGACTTTTCTCTATTTTCTGTTTCTTTTATAAATATATAGTCCTTTTGTTATATTTTCTGTTCTCTAAAATACGGCATCATAAAATAATATGGATATATAGGGCTAGTTTTCTTTCTGCTCAATTTTGTTGTGAACTTAAACTGTTTTGAAAAATAAAGGCTATTTAAAAACAACAACAAGGGCCTAGAACACTCAGCTCAAGGATTCAGATTTATCTTCCTTGACAGCACTAAGAGTCTACTACAGGGTTTTAGGCAGGAAAGTGAACTAGGAGGCAGCTGTGAAGGACAGATTTAAAGACTACAGTATTCTTTTTGTGTGAGAAATCTTACGTCAACATTCCATCAAAATCTGCCCTTACGAACTACTATCAATAAATACCACACTTTCCTAAAAGGAGCTCCCTCTGTTCTCAATTCTGATTGGGGAAGGCAGATGCCAAGAAACCCAGGCAAATAAAATGTTGCTTTGGGTCTGTCTAACTGCTTCAAATTAGTCTCTGAAATAAACACCTTTTGTAACAACTTCCTACTGCACCACCACCCAAAGAGTCTAAGCAGTGGTAAGTGGAATTTTGGTTTCAATTAGCTTGAATTTCAGCTTCACTCTGATTGGCTTACGATTCCATGGGAGCTGTTAAATTTCTGCGCAACTCTATGGTAGGCTAGGAGGTGAAAACTACACGCAGATGACAAATTAGATGGGAAGTGAGGAGAAGCAATGTTGCAGCGGTTTCCCTGGGAAAATGAACAAAGACTATGGTCTACTAGCAAAAGAAAATCCTTACACTAAAACAACAAGGAGAAGGGGGCGACAGAGGAGGAGGTGGTTGGATGGCTTCACAGACTCAGTGGACATGACTTTGAGCAAAGTCCAGAAGATAATGAAGGACAGGAAAGCCTTGTGTGTTGCAGTCCATGGGATCGCAAAGAGTAAGACATGACTGAGCAACTAAACAACAATCACCACCACCACCAGGAAGATCTAGCTTTATGGTTACTGGAACAACAACAAAGAAGAAAATCAGAGCCAGGGATACATTCAGCCCTCAGCAGACAACTACGGCCATGTCAACTCCATTAACTATCGTTTCTCTATTTTCCTCTCCCACACCACCTTTTTGTATAAAGATACAGTATTTTCCCGAAGCCACATGTGGGGTTCACCTCAAATCACTATATAGACAGATCAACTATGATGTTAGAGCTCTTATAGTTGAAATTAACTAGTTCATGCAGCTTGATAAATGGTGCTCCACTGACTAGGTAAGTCTTCTGCAGCTCTGGAGATCATATTTTAAAATAAAGTGTGATTGTACTTTTGAGAAATAAATGCTGAGTTCTTGTACTCGGTGAGCATCCTCCTATGGCGTTAAGAGGCCTAATTTAATATCAAAGTGCTCAATTTTATTTTTATTTTTTAAACACTCACTTTTTCCAGGCTGGGAAAGACACTGGGGGCTCAAGAATCATTCTGTCATTTAGGTTTTGGAAGGAAAAATTCAGTTTAGACAACACACACACACTCTTACCCTTCCAAGCCACATGCATCTACGCAAGGCCACTTATTGCGTGGCTTATTAGTTCCATATGGGGCCTGAGCTAAGCTGAATGATACGTTTGATACAAACCGTCTGTTACCGTGTGGGAATGTGGATTAATACAATGCTTCAATAAAGGTTACTAAAAGATCAATACTTTCGTGATGGGATTACAATGAATTTGACTACAAAGAGAGAACTGGTCTAGAAGAGTTGAAAAATTAAGAAATTAAAAATGCACATATGCATCAAAGACTTTACTTTAGAATTCTGGCTTATGTAGTCAAAAGTCTCTATAGGACTAGTTACCAATATTTCATTTTTAAATATTAAGGTTTCACTGATATAAAAAGAACTAGATTAAGAACTTAAAAAAAGGGTATCACCACGTCAAAAATAAAATCTACCTTCCTAGAAGAAAATACAACTCTTTCAAAGATGTGGAAAAACTACTTAAAGAATATTTAATATGAGCAATAACATTGTTTCTTACAGTAAGTTATTGCAATACACACCTCTAAGGAAAAGTATAAAAACCTGATTATGGGCCACTAGTTGCAAGAACAAACTAAGTACTTTTCCATCCTTATCTATAACCTTGCCAGTTCTTTTCCCCCAAAATAGGTATGTTATAATGTAAACACTGGACACAGCTGAAGCCTGCCAGTCTGAGACCTGAAAAGTCTAAAAGGTCTAAAAACTCTTAAGTCTAGTAATAGAAAAGTTTTTCTTTTCATTCTGCCAATCATCCTTCCAACTACCCTCAGAATCATGGGATTCATGTTGGAGCATCAGTCCACCTGATTCATTCACCGTGGAAGTTAAGTGAGAGGCTAAGTGGCCAAGCCAAGGGTAAACAGGTGGAGTTCAGGGACCAGAATCTAAGTTTGTGAGTTTAACCACAGGCTCTTTTCTTTATAGCACATGTTGTATTTATGAGGTACACGTTATATCTGAGCCAAGCTTAGCATTATAAAATATTTCATATTAAAAACACTTCAATTAAGATGGTTGTTTGCTTCAGATTCTTATGTTTGCCAGAAAATAACTAGGAGCACGATTAAACTGATGCAACTCTGGGGTCAACCTGGTTTGTAAGTGGGGTCTCTGTCACTGCCAGTTTTTAAGAGTTGTTGAAGAGGGTCAGTAAAGCATACTGCAAATGGACAAGCAAAGTACAACTGGAAATTTGTCAAAGGCAGGTAAACCAGACCCTTGATAGTAACTACAATCAGCTTTAATTAGTGATCATCAAAGAAAGGTTACGTTCTCTGGAGGCAGACAGCGATGTGAGTGGATGAACTTGTGTAGGATCCATTAGAGCTGATATTCATGATGTCATGTCCAGCAGGCTTCACCTTGGCTCCCTGTCCTCCTGTTAACAGTCTGCTGCACTCTGATTCACCCTAGGCTACCTTATACTGACCTTTGGCCAAATCTAGATTCCTGATTCACTTGAGAGCTAAAACTTATTCCCTAAACTGATCAGATTTAGCCATTTCTGCTTCCAGTTCACGGACTCTGATGCAATCCTGGTGTTAGGAGCTGTATTAGATCTAAGAGATCGTAGTCTAACAGGGCAGAGACAGTTTTCTAGAATGTCTTAAAATGGAATCACAGAATATTTAGCATCTACTGCCTGCCTTTTTTCATTTGTTTTTGAGATTCATTCATGCTGTTGCATGTATATGTTCCTTTTCATTGCTGAGTCTGACTAGTATTCCATGGTATGAATATACCACAAATTGTTTATCTGTATGCTGGTTGATGCACATTTGGGTTGTCTCCTGTTTTGGACTATTAAGAATTAAGCTGCTATAAACATTTGGGCACAGGTTTTTGTTTTGGACTTGCAGTTTTTATTTCTCTTGGACCAATACCAAGGAGTGGAAATTCTGGTTTGAATGGTAGCTGTTTATTTTCAAAATACCAAACTGTCTTCAAAAATGGCTACACAATCTTGCGTTCCCACCAGCAATGTATGAGTGTTTCAGTTGCTCTGCATCATCATCAGGAATTGATGATATGTCTTAAAAATTCTAGCCATTCTGGTAGTAGTGTCTCATTATAGTTTCAATTTGCATTTCCCTGATGCCAAAGCCTTTGACTGTGGATCACAACAAACTGTGGAAAATTCTTCAAGAGATGGGAATATCAGACCACCTGACCTGCCTCCTGAGAAATCTGTATGTAGGTCAAGAAGCAACAGTTAGAACTGGACATGGAACAACAGACTGGTTCCAAATTGGGACAGGAGTATATTAAGGCTATATATTGTCACCCTGCTTATTCAACTTATATGCAGAGTACATCATGCAAAATGCTGGGTTGGGTGAAGCACAAGCTGGAATCAAGATTGCCAGGAGAAATACCAGTAACCTCACATATGCAGATGACACCACCCTTATGGTAGAAAGCAAAGAAGAACTAAAGAGCCTCTTGATGAAAGTGAAAGAGGAGAGTGAAAAAGTTGGCTTAAAACTCAAGATCATGGCATCTGGTCCCATCAATTCATGGCAAATAGATGGGGACATAGTGGAAACAGTGACAGACTTTATTTTTCTGGGCTCCAAAATCACTGCAGATGGTGACTGCAGCCATGAAATTAAAAGATGCTTGCTCATTGGAAGAAAAGCTATGACTAACCTAGACAGCATATTAGAAAGCAGAGGCATTTGCCAACAAAGGTCCATCTAGTCAAGGCTATGGTTTTTCTAGTGGTCATGTATGGATTTGAGAGTTGGACTCTAAGAAAGCTGAGTGCTGAAGAATTGATGCTTCTGAACTGTGGTGTTGGAGAAGACTCCTGAGAGTCCCTTGGACTGCAAGGAGATCCAACCAGTCCATCCTAAAGGAAATCAGTCCTGAATATTCATTGGAAGGACTGATGGTGAAGCTGAAACTCCAGTACTTTGGCCACCAGATGCGAAGAACTGACGCACTGGAAAAGACCCTGATGCTGGGAAAGATTGAAGGCGGGAGGAGAAGGGAATGACAGAGGATGAGATGGTTGGATGGCATCACTGACATGATGGACATGAGTTTGAGTAGGCTCCAGGAGTTGGTGATGGACAGAGAAGCCTGGAGTGCTGCAGTCCACAGGGTCTCAAGGAGACAGACACGACTGAGCGACTGAACTGAACTGAATGACTAGTAATATCTAGCATCTTTTCATGTGGCTTTTTTTCCTCATCTGTAGCTCTTTTTCTGGCCATCCTGTACTTTCTGTGAAGTTATCACTGATGAATACATCTGATTAATACCCTCTGATTAATCTTAATATCTTTTAATTGGAAGCCCTCTAAACTAATACTAGTTTTGCTTAATCGAGCTAGAGTTGATTCTACAACAACACAATCCTATTTGTAAAGAGAAGCCACAGGGAGCACTTAGGTGTGTAAAAGACAAAAATGAAAATGTCATTATAAAAGCAGGGATTCTTTCATAGAAATTCAGGTAAATCTAAGTGTCAGAGTTTTATTACAGTGAATGATGCACTTAAATCTATTGCCATAAATTTGATCACACAAGGAGTATAGAAGCCCACTGCAGCATCTCTGTAGCAATGCAGTGTCCACAAGTCTTTGACATGATTATTGGTAGAACTTAGCAGACTGAATTCAACAAATAATTACTGAATTCTGTTTGTGTGTGTGTGTGTTGATTATGATGGAAACAGAGGTATGTATATGGCATTGTTTATAATAGGGGAAATTTGGAAATAACTTGAATATATACCAGTACTTTGGTCAGGGTCTCCCTGGAATGATGATTGTGTTAATGATAATTAAAATAATGCTACAGCTACTAACAAATTTACTAATTAATGTGCCAATCATTATAAGTATTTCACACTATATTATTTCATTAGTCCTCACTATAACACTCAGAGGGTTGAAGAAACTGAGACTTAGAGTTAATAAATTGTAGAGGGCTTCCCTGGTGGCTCAGTGGTAACGAATCTGCCTGCCAATGCAGGAGACAGGAGTCTGATCCCTGATCTCGGAAGATCCCACATGCCAACGGGCAACTAAGCCCGTGTATGACAACTACTGAGCCTGTGCTCTAGAGCCCCGGAGCCACAACTACTGAAGCCCAAACGCTCTAGAGCCTGTGCTGTGCAACAAGAGAAGCCACCATAATGAGAAGTTCACGCACTGCAGCTAGAGTAGCCCCTGCTCACCACAACCATAGAAAAGCCTGTGCAGCAATGAAGACCTAGCACAAATAAATAAAAATAAAATAAAAAAAAACCTGAATTTGCACCCCAGGTGTGTCTGACTCTAGCACTCCAAAGTCTTAACCACTTAAGAATGAATACCAATAGTATTTACCATTCTTTTCAATTTACAACCTGTGCCAGGCACAAAACCTCACTGTTTCATTTAATCCTCATAATAACCCCGTGAGATAGGTCATATAATTCCCACTCCACACATGACAAAATGGAAAAGGCTAAAGGAGTTGTCTGAATTACCACAGGTAGCAGGTAGAGGAGCTGAGATTGGATTCAACTCTGACACTTCACATGCTAACACACAGTCTAAATACTGCTTACAAGTTGGATAGAAAAGATTGTTTTCTCATTTCTCATTTAATTCTAATAATTAGAAAGGGACTCTCAACTCTTTAGAAAAACACAATCCTTCTCTTGATATCAGACATTTGACAATAGTTACATCTCTACTCAGCTGTTGTTTAGTTAAGCTATACATGTTTAGTTGAGCTATACATGTTTAGTTTTTTAAAATCTTTGCTTGTAAATTAATCCCTATAGCCTCTTCATCATTCTTTATGTCTCTGAACTCCCTCCAGTTTCCCTTAAATAATCTGGTAATGAGGTGCCCTAAATGGAACACAGTTTTCCAGCATGCTCTTTTCTTTCTCTAATGACGTCAGATCAGATCAGTCGCTCAGTCGTGTCCGACTCTTTGCGACCCCATGAATCACAGCACACCAGGCTTCCCTGTCCATCACCAACTCCTGGAGTTCACTCAGACTCACGTCCATCGAGTCAGTGATGCCATCCAGCCATCTCATCCTCTGTCGTCCCCTTCTCCTCTTGCCCTCAATCCCTCCCAGCATCAGGGTCTTTTCCAATGAGTCAACTCTTCACATGAGGTGGCCAAAGTACTGGAGTTTCAGCTTTAGCATCATTCCTTCTAAAGAAATCCCAGGGCTGATCTCCTTCAGAATGGACTGGTTGGATCTCCTTGCAGTCCAAGGGACTCTCAAGAGTCTTCTCCAACACCACAGTTCAAAAGCATCAATTCTTCCGCGCTCAGCCTTCTTCACAGTCCAATAGCAATTTTACTATAATATCTACTTCATGCCTTTTAAGGTTTTTTCTTTTGTGGCATTTTCCTGACCTCATTTGAATTGCATTAGAGTCCAAGCCCATGCATCCACTGTTTAGTCTCTTTGGTTGATCATAAATAAATGTAGCCTCAAAAAAAGAGAAGCAAAAACAAACAAACAAACAAAAACCCTTCCAAATGTTAATGAAGTGTCAAGTGCACAGCGCCCCTCCAATTGGATAGATGCTCTTACTATCTGGTCTGGAACAATTCTGCTCATCTTTTGATCTCACAATTCATTTAACAGAAAGTATAATTAATTCACTGGATGTGTACTGAATATCTACTACAGGGAAGGTGTGCAACATATGATGGAATATTTCAACGTGACTCAGGCACGGATGTCACCCTGGGGAGGCTACCTCTTAAATGAATGATAACCAGGTAAACCTAGGGGGGCAGTTATCTTTCAATGACAGCCTGAAGGGTGGGGCCATAGGCAGAATTTTAAGATGGCCTCTACCACCTTTAGCCCAGAGTTACATCCCTGGTCATTTTATGTTTATGGCAAAGGGATATCACCTGGGTAGGCCTAATTTGATCACACGAACCTTTAAAAGAAGACCGTTTTCTCTGGCTGGCAGCAGAAGAGAATGTTCTGAGAGATCTAAACTGTGAGAAGGGCTTGACAGGACATTACAGGTCAGAAGACAGAGGTGCTATGTGTGAAGGAATGTAGGCAGCATCCAGGAGCAGAAAGCCAGGAACTAAGCCCGCTCAGACCTACAGCTGCAAGGCACTGGACTCTGCCAACAATTAAATCAGTTTGGAAGTGGATTATTCCTAAGCGTCTCCAAGGAGAGCCCAGGCTGACCAACACCCTCGACTTTGGCCTTGTTGGCCCTTGAGCCAACATTTCTTTATAAACTAATCTCTAAACTTATGATACTTGTAAAGATACCAAAAGGATTTTTTAGAACTAGATGAAGTATTGTGAAGTTAAGTCTTGTTTTGGTAAATAAAAACAATTCTGTGGTATTTTCTGTATGCTAGGCTCTGTTTTGAGTACTACACAAATACTAATTCATTTAATCACCATCATAAGAACTGTAACAAAGCATCATCCCTGTATGACAGATGAGGACATTGAGACACAGAGAGATTAAATAATTTGCTCCCATAGACCATACACAATGCCTACAATAAGACTGTTAATGGCAGGGATCTATTTATTGTTCAATATGTGGCAACTAACATTATGCCAAGTGATGGTAATTAATCAACTTTGGGGGGATAATTAATAAACTTTTGAGTGCACATTGCAGGGGTAAAATCCAAATTTGCTTTTTGGTTTACAGAGAAGTCTCTGTGGGAAAAACTTTCTTGAAGTACTGGGACCTACAGAAAAGGAGTTGAGCTAAGCTGGGTACAAAATGGTAGGAAAGAAGACAAATCAGTGGAGATGGAGGAAAGAATCTAAGTGACACAGGCAGTGAGTAAGTGTATTAGATGAGTATATGTGTAAAGGTATGTGTGTGTGGGGTGGTGTCAATGGGAAGAGGAGCAGATTGGCCAAGGAATCATTTTATTTCATTTCACAATAGAGTCTGAACACATTTTTCTTCTTAACAAAGTACATTGAAAATAAAGTCTCTATAATGTGTTAATCATCTAAGCAGGCACGAACAATTCTGGACAACTGTCCAAAGAAAAATCAGCACAAATTTTAGACTGTATTAAAATTTGCATCAAGAGATTTGGTGAGAGCTCTACTTGCTGTTTAAATATTGCTCTCTGCACTATTAATTAATAATCTTTGAACAGGTTATAATATAAAACCACCCCCCTCAAATCAGTTAGCTGCTTCTAAGGATTATTCTAAGGTTATTAAACCACATGATCTTCTGTCTTCAAACTGCCACTTCCGTGTTAACGTCTGAGCTAACTTCCAAAACTCTTAAATCAAAAATAAGCTAATAAAACACCAATTTAAAATATGTGAAGCAGAAGAGGAGAGGAACTAAAAAGTGAAAAAGTCTTGGGTTGAACTCCAAGTTTGCACATTAACATCTCTGTGACCTTGAGCAAGTCACTTAACCCCTCTGAACTTCTGGTTCCTGACCTACGTAATACACACAACATTTGCTTCACAGGGTTATTGTATGGAATAAATAAAACCATGTATGTAAAACTCTCAACACAGTCTGTGGATTATAAGCATCTTAAATTGTTACTTCTCATCCCCTTTCCTCAACAGCTATTGCTAAGAACATTACTATTTTTTATACTTAACCATTAATGTTGCACCTTATTTTTATACTCCATTACTAGTTTTTCTTTCTAACTTCCTTTTGGTTAAGCCTGTATGTTGTTATTTTTGATCTCAACTGAATCAGATGTGTCCTAAATGTAACACACTATAGCCTTAAAAGACAAGACTCATGAAAAAGAAAACATCCAAGATAAGCAAATATATTCACTATGTTTTGAGAATAAGAAATGCCAAAAGATTAAAGTAAGGGGACTGGAAAACTGGCAGAAACACAAAAGTAGGGTGACAGTGATAAGGTTAATAGGAATAAAGCATAAAACTATAGCAGGTAAAGGGCAGACTTACATTCTGAACCTAAGTCCACCAGTGGTGTGTCTGTACTTAATTATTTAACTAGTTATTTAATTATTACCTATTTGAGCTAGATATGAACTAGCTATAGTAATAATACCGGTCTCCTACTTTTTGTTCGACCTTTACAGTCTTATACGGGCACACAGAAGACAAGCAGCTGGAATCGTATGCATTCTTCCAGGAGGTACTGAACACCTTCTACGCACCAGGCCATGGGTTAAAAAGTTACAAAATAAAGAACAGGGAGTACTTGCTTTTCAGGTAATAATAATATAGTAGAAAAGACATTTAAAAATCAGAAACAAAATATATTAAAGAATAATAAATATCAAATTAGAGAAAATTATAGGAACACAGAGGAAGAAGGCCTGACCAACTCTAGGGGAGACAGATCCACCTGGGAAAGAAGTGATAACCTATCCGGCCACACACTGCAAGCTGGATTTTATCAGGTGAAAGAGTACGGAAACAGTTCCAAAGGGAGGAAACTGCAGGCATAAAAGCACAGGAGCAAGAGAGAACATGGGAAAGACAGGGGATGATATTAGGGTAAAAACACAGTTACTATAGAAGTAGTGGCCTAGAACGGAAGATCTTAAGTGAGGTTCCAAGTTCTGAGTGCCCCAAAGAAATAGCCAGAATACCAGATGATGTGGCTAGGTAGGAGAAGGCAATGGCAATCCACTCCAGTACTCTTGCCTGGAAAATTCCATGAATGGAGGAGCCTGGTGGACTGCAGTCCATGGGGTCACTAAGAGTCAGACAGGATTGAGCGACTTCACTTTCACTTTTCACACATTGGAGAAGGAAATGGCAACCCACTCCAGTGTTCCTGCCTGGAGAATCCCAGGGATGGGGGAGCCTGGTGGGCTGCCATCTATGGGGTCGCACAGAGTTGAACATGACTGAAGTGACTTAGCAGCAGCAGCAACAGTGGCTAGGTATGATAGTTGAACAGTTAAACTGCTCCAAAGCAAGATGATGGTTTTAAACAAGGAGGGAAAAGTAATGGTAATGAGAAATGGACAAATTACCCATCCCAACCTCCATCTTCATCACCTTCTGCTCCTGTGGAGTGTCAGAAAACAAGTCTCCAATGGAAGGGGCTCAGATTTCAGTTAAGACAAAGAAAAGGAAAGAGTTTTAGAGCTACTGGGGGTTTGCCAGGGGTGGTAAGCCCTGTCTCAAGGTGGCTGGAGGCTCCCACGCAGGTGAAGATGTTCTTGAGGTCTGTGGAGTAGTGCCAAAGACTCCACTTGGATGGAGACTGTCCCACTGTTTTCAGCAGAACTGTGGAGAAAATCCTCCTCTCCAGTGACAGCTTCTGGAGCTCTCTCAAGCAGCTTAAATAGTTGACTAAAGGACAGGACTGTCTCAGGGGATCTGTAACCATCCTCAAGGTTCTAGTTTGTGGAATAGTTTGTTGTGGGCAAAGCGTGATGCAAAGTTTACACCTAGAAGAGCCCTCGTCAGGCACAAAATCATATGGAGTTGAGCATAACCTTAGAAGGCACTTGCTTTTACCATTTCACAAAACAGTCCCATTTTCTACAACATCTCTGATAATTATTTAGCTCTAGTATATATACCTCTAATGACTAGATTTTTAATTCACTTCAAGCTTTTCATTTCACTATTGGGCAGTTTGATCTGATAAAAAATATTATTTCTCAAGGGACCTAAAAACTCCTTTCTGATTTCTTCTGATCCATCATCAAGGTTTAATTTTACTCCTTATTCCCCTGATGGCCTTTGAAACATAAAGATAGCAATCTTCTTCTCTTGGACATAGTCTTTACTTACCGTTCTTGACTTGTTTAGAGTAACAAACAAGTTACATGACAAGTATACTTGTTTAGAGTGTGTGTATATATATATATATCTCATATATTTTTCCAAGTTTATCAATAACTTCCATTATAATTTTGATCTCTATCAGATCAAGCTGTTAAAAAGCCATATTAAATAAGCTTTACCAGAGAAGGGGGCCTTGCTTTCCCAATGGATCCTTGCTTTGTCTGTATCTCACTCAGTGCTGCAATATGTGAGAACACCAGCCTTTTAATTTTCTTGCTGAGGTGCCCCTATATCAAAACCTTCCCAGCCTCACTCCCATTGTGCTGCAGCCTTTCATGTGCTGGACAGTCCAAAACACCTGGAAGTACTTGCCAGTCTTTAAACAAGTCTCAGACTTGATTCTTTGACATAACCATGCTTTTGTCACGCTATTCTTTCAGTCTGGAAGGTCTATCCTTCCAGGAAGGTCTCCATCTCTGGCTTATCTTTTAAAAGCTTATCCTCTCTTCAGATGTAGTCTAAATGTTATACACTGAAAAGCTTACCCTGATTGAACCAGTAAGAAGAAAAATGGGTATCATTTGGTCTTCAGGTTCTTTAATATCGTATCTTATTTAAAGTTTATATACCCTCAAAATATTACAGATGCCCCTTGGTATCAGTAGGGGATTGGTTCCAAGAACCCTGAAGATACCAAAATCCAAAGATGCTCAAGTCCCTGCATGGGCCCACTGTTACCAGGGATGCCAAATCCATGGACATGGTGGGCCAAC
The DNA here is from genome assembly GCF_002263795.3 of Bos taurus. Taxonomy (NCBI): domain Eukaryota; kingdom Metazoa; phylum Chordata; class Mammalia; order Artiodactyla; family Bovidae; genus Bos; species Bos taurus. The sequence goes on along the minus strand of NC_037342.1, from coordinate 55,491,380 downwards.
TGTACTTAATCTTTGCTTCAAAGATGAAGATACAAGTTCAGAGGGTTAAGTAACTCCTAAAGATTACACAACTGATAAAACCAATAAAACTCTAGCCTATCTGATTTAAAGTTATGAATATCAAATAATGCTCTTCCCAAGATACTATTTCTGTGAAGTGTATATTATGGAAGAACATTAGGAAGGGCAGAACCAACTTTCTAACCTACTTCATTCTCTCTTTTCCCAGTCTAATGTATGAAGTTTCTCAGAGGGTAATAATACCTCATCAATTAACTTTGAGAAGCATGATGAGTATCTCCTAGGAAAACTTGAGAAAAGTGTTGGAAATTAGTGGAAATATCTCTGAATCTCTAGGTTTTGTGACCTTCTGGATTTTAATTCTTGATCACAAAAGGAAAAATATTCATCAAAACCTGGTTGTGGCTTTGAGACATTCACTAGTTTTATTTGGATTCATTCTTCTACTGTTGGAAATAAAATCAAGCTGAATTCGGTTAAAATAAAAAATATTTTAAAGTTTGCTGGTTTCTTTTACCTTTATAAAAACTCTTCTCTACTTAAAAACTTTTGGGAACTTGTGGGTTAAGATGGCAGATTGAAACATGTACACTGACTTCTGCAACCTCCTGAAACTTCCATAAAGTGTCAGTAATGGGGTTTTCTATCTTTACGCTTCCTTTGTTTCTAATGAGAAGACAGTAATGTTTTAAATTATTATCCCCTGTATGTATTGTGCTTATATGTAAATACAGCAAAGAAAGAGCTGCAAAGATTATAACAGCAACAAAATTTTGGAAGTTGAAAAGCAGGATAGACAGATTTTTAAAAAGCTGAATTCTAAGCCAGAAGAGGGGGTTTGAGAGGCAATGTGAGCTATAATTCAGTAACAACCATAAGGCTCAGGAATTGGTGGCCCCTAAGTACTTCTTAAACTGGCAGTAAAAGTGGGGCTAAAAACAGAAAACTGAGTGATCATTTTGCAGTGTATACAAATACTGAGTCATTATGTTATGCACTGAAATTGATATAGTGTTGTACGTCACTTATACCTCAATTAAAAAAAAAAAACAGGACAATTATATTTCCAGATCCCCTCTCAATTCCATAGACTGAGGCAACAAGCACTCTTACACCTTGGCAAATAAACTAGAATTTTAGATTTTGGAGAGGGAAACATCAACACAGGTAAGGGCAAAGGCACTGTACTGCCAGCAAGGGATTAAATGAAAGTGTGCATACTAGATGCTAAGGTCTGTAGCCCTCTTCCCTCCACTCTGCTTCCAGAACACAGGCAAATACTTTACAGGTGGATACTGAAAGATCCTTGACAAGCCCAGAGGAAAGACCTAAGAAGGATGACATTCGGTATTCCCCAATGAAAAGAGCCCAGCAAGTGAACCTCAGAGTTAACAACACAAAGAGCTCCCAATGTTTTCTAGTCCTCTCCTCTTAAAAAGAAATATGCAATCAAGTATCATTAAACTTAAGAAGTGCCTCTAAGGCAAATGACAATATCAAGATCAAACTGAAAACAAAAATAAGAATAAATATTTCAAAAACCATTAATATGCTCAGATGGATAAAAGACGATACTACACACAGGATGCTATTCAGAGAAAAAAAGAGTTCTTAGCAATTTAAAATATGAAAGTGAAATATGAACAACAAAAAATAGATGGGCAAGATACAAAGTTAAGGGAATGTCTGAGGAGTTAAAATAAATGACTAAGAGATGGAAAACAGGAGAAAAGAGATAACATTAGAGGATCAGTGCGGAAGATCTATTACCTAAATACAACAGTAGTCTAGAAACAGAAAATAAAGAAGAAATCATCAATGAAATAATTCAAAGAAACTTCCCAGAACTCAATGACTTGAATTTTCAGACTAAAAGGATTCACTGAGTACCCAGCACAATGGATAAAAATAAACTCAAGGGCCCATCAGCCTGAAATTTTAAAACACTGAGGACAAGAGGTTTTCTACAGATTTCCAGAAAGGAAACAAGGCAAAGCAAAACAAAGTATATAGATCACATTAAAAAAAGGGGGGTGGGGGAGTCAAATATCTTTAGGCTAATCAAATACAAAAACCAAACATCAAAAGTAATACTGGAAGCTAAAATATAATGGAGCACTGACTTGAAAATTCTTTAAAATATATCTGTTGTTGTTAGGTCGCTAAGCTGTGTTCAGCTCTATGGAACCCCATGGATGGCAGCACGCCAGGCTTCCCTGTCCTTCACTATCTCCCAAAGGTTGCTCAAACTCCTGTTCATTGAGTCGGTGTTGCTATTTTATATACCTATGTAGGAAAAGGAGTACGTCAAGGCTGTATATTGTCACCCTGCTTATTTAACTTCTATGCAGAGTACATCATGAGAAACGGTGGGCTGCAAGAAGCACAAGCTGGAATCAAGACTGCTGGGAGAAATATCAATAACCTCAGATATGCAGATGACACCACCCTTATGGCAGAAAGTGAAGAGGAACTAGAAGCCTCTTGATGAAAGTTAAAGAGGAGAGTGAAAAAGTTGGCTTAAGGCTCAACATTCAGAAAACGAAGATCATGGCATCTGGTCCCATCACTTCATGGGAAATAGATGGGGAAACAGTGGAAACAGTGTCAGACTTTCTTTTTCTGGGCTCCAAAATCACGGCAGATGGTGACTGCAGCCATGAAATTAAAAGACGCTTACTCCTTGGAAGGAAAGTTATGACCAACCTAGATAGCATATTGAAAAGCAGAGACGTTACTTTGCCAACAAAGGTCCATCTAGTCAAGGCTATGGTTTTTCCAGTAGTCATGTATGGATGTGAGAGTTGGACTGTGAAGAAAGCTAAGCACCGACGAATTGATGCTTTTGAACTGTGGTGTTGGAGAAGACTCTTGAGAGTCCCTTGGACTGCAAGGAGATCCAACCAGTCCATTCTAAAGGAGATCAGTCCTGGGTATTCTTTGGAAGGAATGATGCTAAAGCTGAAACTCCAGTACTTTGGCCACCTCATGCGAAGAGTTGACTCATTGGAAAAGACTCTGATGCTGGGAGGGATTAGGGGCAGGAGGAGAAGGGGATGACAGAGGATGAGATGGCTGGATGGCATCACCGACTCGATGGACCTGAGTTTGAGTGAACTCTGGGAGTTGGTGATGGACAGGGAGGCCTGGCATGCTGTAATTCATGCGGTCGCAAGAGTCGGACACGACTGAGCGACTGAACTGAACTGATAGGTATATAAAAAATATATATATATATATATAATATTTCCAGCTTATTTCATACCAAATAAAAAAAGAATAAAGATATTTTCAGTTTTACAAAGTCACCAAAATTTACCTCCATACATCCTTTCTCAGGAAGCTAAAGGAAGACATTTGTCAACAAAACGAGAGTAACCTGAGAAAGAAGAAGACATGGAATCCATTCAGAAAATGAATTTCAACACAAGAGAAGTGATGGGAATCCTGAGGATTTTAGGTAAGGCAAAGAGAACGGAGCAGGTCAGACTGGAGCAGGAGAGATTTCCAAAGATTAAATTGACTGAAAATCTGACAAGCAACTGACTGACTGTACATCTGACATGTCTGAACATCTTGAGAGGAGATTTAGATAACTGGTGGAGAGTTTGGGGTAGAATTAGGTATAAGCATATTGAAAACTAATCAAAGTAAAAATAAGAGAATCATAAACTTCAAAGAAAACAAAAAAATATTAGGTAGAGAAAAAGTAATCATAGTATGCTGCTGCTAAGTCACTTCAGTCGTGTCCAACTCTGTGCGACCCCATAGACGGCAGCCCACCAGGCTCCCCCGTCCCTGGGATTCTCCTGGCAAGAACACTGGAGTGGGTTGCCATTTCCTTCTCCAATGCAGGAAAGTGAAAAGTGAAAGTGAAGTCACTCAGTCATGTCTTTGCAACCCCATCAACTGCAGCCCACCAGGCTCCTCTGTCTGTGGGATTTTCCAGGCAAGAGTACTGGAGTGGGGCGCCATTGCCTTCTCTGAATCATAGTATACTGTATGTCTTATCTATGAGGGAACTTTATATAGAACTGGTAGTTTAAATACGAACCCATATTGGTAGAATGGAATATGCCTGCAGTAAAGATGTGGTGAAAGGGAGCTAGACTATCATCCTCTACTGAAGGAATCACTGATAATCTTAAAACCCAAGAAGAAGCGATACTGTCAGGTTATTTAGTGACTTGGAGGTAAGTGTCCCCAGTTGCTCAGATGGTGAAGACTCGGATTCGATCCCTGGGTTGGGAAGATCCCCTGCAGAAGGGAATGGCAACCCACTCCAGTATTCTTGCCTGGAGAATTCCATGGACAGAGAAGCTTGGCGGGCTATAGTCCATGGGGGTCACAAAGAGTTGGACACGACTAAGAGACTAACACACATAAGACAGAATCTGTTCAAATTACTAAAGTAGTTTCCTTTAAGGTACAGGGAAAAATACTGTTTCATAATAAACCTTAAGGAACTATTTGACTCGCTAAACTAGCAGCATGTGTAACTTTTATACAACTAAAAACTGTATTAATGGGCCAGAACTCCAGGGTTGAGTTATCTGAAGACACAATCCCTTCCCTTCTCTTTTCAGAGCTTCAAATGGTATCACATCACACATCCTGGTGAGCTGGTAACAATCTGTCCTGTATTGCCATTTTAAGTGCACTAGTTGAATTACACACAAGGTCAGTAATTTACTATTGCATCTGAAATGATTAAATAAAAATGTCAGTGAAAGACAAAAGATTAGAAAATTCTGATAACACTTGGAAAACATTTGTCAGCTTTCTGTTTGACTAGAAGAGAAAAAGGTACTCAATAACCTCTAACTTATTACCAAAGGAAAATGCTCTCTCACTGTATAACTTCTCTTTAATCTCACTCCACTTCTCAAAGCCCTGCATTATTGTCCTAGACACATGCAAAGCCCAGCACATTTATAAGAAGTGAAGACACTAATTTCATTTGATACTAATGTGTACCCCGCTCTCCTTTCAAATGGCAGGCTTTTCCTTTTAGTGTTAAATTTTCATTCCTTAATTCCCAGAGGAGGGTCACTGATGCTTTCTGTCTTCCAGGCACAAACCTTTGCTCAGTCCATTTTTGGTGCTAGACACTGTGTTGGGATAAAGGGATGAGTAAATTTTGGTCTCTCATCCTTAACAGAGTTTATTAGTCTAGTAGGGAACATCTACATATACAATAAATGACAACAGACATGTAAAAATACTGATATATTTGACTGAGGCTTTGTTTTGTCTTTTGGCCAGGCTACACAGCTTGTAGGATCTTGGTCCCCCGACCAGGGATGGAACCTGGGCCCACAGCAGTGAAAGCACCCAGTCCTAACTACTGGGCTGCGAGGCAAGTTCCAAATGAGTATTTTTTTTTAAAGTTGAGCAGGGAAAGTAGAAGATGAATAATAACTCTATTCAGGAAGGTAAAGAAAGGCTTATAGTAGGAAAGACCACGGAGCTGTACAGTGGAGACCGAATGGGAATTTAGCACATGAGTGACAGGGGGAGGTATCAAGTAAAGGGGGTAAAAGGGGATTTAAAAAAAAGCAGAAGCAGAAGGTGGGCCTCACCTCAGTGAAGTAGTTCAGCTTTCCTGGCATAAAGGGCCAGTGGCAGGGGTTTTGGGGTAAGTGGCAGCAGAAGGTGAGGCTGAAAAGGGAGGAAGAAGACAGATCATGTGAAGCCTTTGGCATGCTGAAATGTTTGTTTTTGAGGGGGAAGGGTTGTGGGAAGGTAACCTCGGGAAATGATTTGAAGGTTTTAAGCAGGTGGTTGACATGGACAGATCTGCAAGGCTTGCCCCCACCCCCTGCCCTCCATACACATTGTTTTTTCATTATAAAAGTGCTTACTTGAAGACCAAGTATTTGAGCAGGGGCTCTACCGTGGAGGCAACAGAGAATCACTTAACAAAAGTCGGCCATTGGTGACCACACTAAAATGGTGTGACCAACGCCATTACTGACCTACAAACTTTAACCAACACCAAGTAATATCAGAGTTCAGAGGATAGTACTGGACTGAGCCAGGCCCACTATAGTGACCATGTACTCAATAGCATAGAAATGAATTTATTCTGTCCACTTCAAGGACTGAAAGATCAAATATAATCATGTACATAAAAAAATCTTCTGATAAAGTATCCCAATCTTTCATGTATAAACTGTATGACTTTGGGTAAAGTGTTTACATTTTCTGAGCTCCAAAATCTTCGTTTGTCAAGTGGGGACAAGGCCATCTATCTCATAGAGTGCTTGTCTGACATACAATATTTGTAATAGTATCTGAGTCATTTACATGGGCTTAAGAAATGTCATTGGTCAGTTACACAGTCGGTAAGTATTCACTGAGGACATGAAGCGTACAGCACCCTGACTAGTCAGAATCCCCAGGAAACATAAGCAAAATTGGAGCAAAAATTTAAAACCACCACCAAACTGTTCACGATCAAGTCAACTTGAGAACACAGCAACCAGTATCTATTAAGTTTAAAGATTTCTCCAGAATCTCATGCAGGAATTAACCAAGAATAAGTTGGACTTTCTCACTGGCATTCCTATATACCCACACACATGCACAAGCATGTGTGCGTGTGTGTGCAGAAACATTAGGACTCACTAAGGAAAAATAAATCTCTCACACTTGAAAATTAAGGAACTGCACAGGCAGCAAATCTCTGGGTGAAGGTGATGCAGTGGGTTATACAAGCCAATAATTTATGTTAGGGCTTCACAAAATGTTAGACACCAGGAAAGGAACCAAAATAAGTCAAATTACATCAATAAAAAGGTATGACTAGCTGTGCTGCCTGGGTTATATGCTCTATCTTGCTATAAACAGAAATGGCTAGAATTTGGATGACTGACTAAACAGAGCAATAATAAAAACAAAGCACGTTGTAATAGCTGCCGCTAGATCCACAACCTTGGGGATCAATGAAATAATGCCTGTTGCCTTATATACACAATCTTGTGGGTTTTGTGTTTTGGGGAAAAGTAAGTTCAGATCATTTCTAAACCAGCAATTTGTCTGCCGAGGTTTTGCTAAGTCTGTTATGGTTACGATAAAATATGATCTTTCATATTAAATCACTTATGACCTTGGCAAAATATTACTTTATATTAACCGACTCTTGGGACACTTTAATTTTATGAAACATGCACTTTAGTTTTTAAAAGCATGAAGGCAAAACTAGATATTCTTAGTCTACTACATCATGTTAACACATCGTCAAAGACCTGGGAATACATAGAAAAAAAACACACTAAATCTCCATCTAATTAGTTTCAATATGAAAGTGTGTGTATGTGTGTGAATATGAAAGGATGCCTGCAACTAAAAACAATATGCAGCTAATATTTTAAATCCTTAAACATACAAGGAAAAGGTCTGATTGACTTCCTGGATTCATGTCTCGGTGCCCAACATCATCCCATGGAAGAAGGTTACCAAAGTGAAAGGTTGTGGGAAAACTCAACACCCACTTTAGGGCAGAGGTCAGCAGCTTTACAGATGTGTGATGACAAATATTTCTGGTATACATGGTGAAATGAACCAAAGAAAGATTATAACTCATGCATTTAGATATGGCATCCACAGTTCAAAAATGTGTCTAATATTGTTCCAGTAACAGGCTCAAATCTTAAATTGCAAATTTGTAACTAGGAGATCAAGTCACCTCTGCATTACTGAGGGAACAGGACTTGGAGTTCCCTGGAACTGTGAGGGAAGGCAGATTTTGGTGGAGCATCACAACTTGGGGGCTCGCAAGGCTGTAACAGAGCAGAGTGAGAACACTGGACAGTAGTAGGCACACGGTATCTCGAGGGGGCGGAAGCTCGATGAGTATTTGCTGGTAAGAGTTAGGCAAGGGGCCTAGAAATGTGACAGTGACAAACCTGCCTACTTTGATATTTGATCACAGGCCCTGAAGCTGACAAATGCTAACAGTGCTACTGGCTTTCACTGACATAAGTAACATGAGTTACCAGGGCCCAGCTTCCAGTGAGTTCCTCTTTAGCAGACAAGCAGAAATAGGTATAATGAAGTTGTATATACGGTGAAAAAGAAAATCTGATTTTTAAAAGGATATTACATTTTGGTTATATTTGACTAAAGTCCAACACTATTCAAAGTGCCAATACGCAATAAATAAGGGGCTTGTGGTGGAATTTAACTAAACACACTGCTTCCTTACTTGTCTTGATATGAAAAAAAATTTGCATTTGAACTAAGTAGTGTGTTTATTGACATCATTGACTTACATCTGGTATAAGCTCCTTATTTTGCTGCTAGTAACATACTGGTCTGTAGAACACACCTTGAGTAGTACTAATATAGACAACATCAGCACATTTGCTACTCTAACGATGTTCTTCTATGGAAAGTAAGTTAGAAAACCATCACATTCTAGACAGCAGAAAAAGAACTAATATTTATTAAGTATTATCATGTCCCAAGGTTTTAAAATACATTATTTAACCTTATTTAACCTTTACAATAACACTGTATTGGCAGTATTACATTCTGAACTGAGGTGTTAAACTTATTTGAAGTCATGTAAGTCATAAAATGCGTCCCTTAGATCTTCTGCAGCAGGGAATACATATGAAGGCTGATGGCTCCAGCTACTGCACCTCTGGATCCTCGATGCATTCATGCCAAACTTCATACAGGCTGCTCCAAGCCAATGACATGCACAGCAATGTTGCTGAGGTAGGCCCTATAGGGTAAAACATGGGACTCTTCCAGTGAGCAGCTTTGGCTTGAGTATTTCACATCAACTTAGACCTGAGTTGTAGTCCAAGAGTTTTCCAACTCAGTTCTCCTTCCTTCCTTCCTTCTTCTACAAGTATCATATCTGTACTGCAGTCTGAAGGCTCTTCTCACCTTCCTCTGCTCCTTCTTTCAATAAATCATTTGTCCCTCTAATTCCCTCTTGAAGTCTGCTTCTTATTAAACCCAAACTAATGCAGCACCAGTAAACGTGGGCACTAGTACTGAACCATGTGATTATTTGGGGGAAAGAGAATGTTAGTACAGATTTAAATATAATGCGTCTAAGATATTGTGTTTTACTCACCATAGAGGAAGTCTGATGTAAGGAGCAAATTAAAAAGGCTGCACTACCTAACCTTCTCTTTCTGCACCTGGGGTAACAGACTAAGAGTGAGGACCAAAGGCAGACGGTAATAACGCCGTCGGTAGTGAGACGAACAGGAGTGTGTGTGCTAACGGATCTGCCAAACTGCTACTTCTTGGCGTTATTCATTTCATGTTACCAGCTTTGAAATAACAGTAATAGCAAAAACTCAAAGCAAAACAAAAAGGTACCAGCTGCTGCTGTAGGCCTTGAAGGCAGTAGTTTATGGATTTCTCAAATGGAAAGTCATATTAGCAACTTTGCCAAATGTCTCAAATGCAAGTGCTAATGAATGGAAATGAAGAGAGATTTATGGAGTATCTATTTTGGTTAAGGGAATTCACCAGAATAGTTAGATTTTATACACATGTGGACTGTTTTTCATACAGGGCATCTACTTTTATACCCACCAGAGCCTAGAACAGTACATTCAATTAGTACTTTATGACTGGCATATTCAAAAGGGACATATACTCTTGAGTTTCAAATTAAAATTAGAAAACCAAGATAACTTAAAGATAAATTATAGGGAAACTAAGATAATATACTTTATTTAGAAGAGGCGATTATATAAAAGATATTAACTTACTTTAAAAATAAACGGTATCATGTATATTTTAATGGCTATGTTTTAGAGATAGAGAATAAAAATGTCAACATAATAATGGATGACTTTGCTTTTCATATCTTCCACATCTTGCCAAAGTAAAAGATCGTAGACCATTACTAAAAGCTTTGCATTCTCTTGTACTTTTAAATTCAGATATTAATAACTCCATTATAGAAATAAATAAAAAAGCACTGATGGAAGATGTGAAGTGCATTAGTGTTCATGTTATCTCTCTCAGGATAAATTTAATGGGTACCTTAATAAGGAGATATAAACTAATGTCACTGATTAGGAAATACATGCACTCACATCCTTTAGTAGCCTCCAATGGGCTTGATGGTGACGTCTGAGTGGAATTACTATAAAGCAGATGATGAATTAGTGTTGGGGCAAAGGGATACATAAATGTGCCTCAGAGATGAAACAATTATATTCTATATCGTAAGTTAAAGGTCAACTCCAAAGACAGTATAGTCAGTCCTAAAAAGGGCTAACCAATTTGGCTAAGCCCACTGCTCAGAACTTGCTGCAGCTAAGATGTTTTGATAGCTGGGCCACAGGTTTCCTTGGCTATAATAACCTGAAAGTAACATTTATGTATTTTAAGTCTTTTTTAATCTCTTAAATACCATGAAGTGATGTTTATCAGAATTTTTTTAAAGACATGGGCACATTCCACATAGATGATTTCACTCTCAGGGGACTTTGTCATTATGAAGCCTTATTAAAAGAAGGTGAAGGTTCACAAGCCTTTAGGAAGAACCTTAAGTGACATTACAAATTAAATCTAAAACAACTTTTTTTCTGAGCGGGGGAGGCTTAGCTAGACAAAGTAATTTCGTTTTCATGAGAGTTAGTTTAGTTGTCACAGCCCAGCAAACTCTGGATAAAGTGACCATCACAACTAGTATATAAAAAATGTAGACATTGTTTCTCTCTTTCTCTTCTAATTAGGTTCAATTTTAACGCTGAGTGCAGGGGCTTGACCTACAAGTGGTAAATGCCAAAACATCCACAAACTCATTTACTACTAGACACTTGGAAATCTTTCATACTTTAGGGCACAAAGAAACGATATCTTAAAAAAGAAAAAAAAACCAGATATCTATCCCAAACTCAGTCTATTCATTTGTTCAGAGCTTATTTTCATATTACATATTTTTAAATGTTCACAAAAGTTGTTTTCAATTTATCTTACCGCAAGATGGAGAAGGAAAAAAAAGGTCAAAACTAGTCCACGCAGATTTCTTTCAGTAATTTATTTAAAATCTATTAAGTGATTTCTTTAAAATTCCTCCTCTACCAAGGAGTTATTTAATTACTCTAAGCCTCAGTTTCCTCATTTGTAAAATAAGGATAATAATAAAAGCCATTATTGTAAAAATTAGAAAGAAGAAAAAGTGCTTTGCATATAGGTAAAATTAATAAAAGCAGACATTCTTATTCTTGAAGCTAAGACAAATGAATTTCCAAGTGCTCTATTTCAAAATTCTTTTTCCTCTGGTTTATGACAATGACTATCCAGTCCTTTGCATTTGTAAATATGTCTCAAAGACTCTAAGAATGGTGTCATATATATTTTATTCCAGCAGTGCCACATGGCTTGCAGGACCTTAGTTCCCTGACCAGAGATTGAACTCAGGGCCTGGAAGTGAAAGTGCTGAGTCCTAACCACTGGACTGTCAGGAAATTCCCACATATATACTTTTTTAATTGCTGTTTTCCTATAACTGTTTACATGTGAGGATACAACATACAAAGCAAAATGCTTTGTTTAAAGGATCATTAAAAGCAAACCCCACATGTATACCTGTGGCGGATTCATTTTGATATTTGGCAAAACTAATACAATTATGTAAAGTTTAAAAATAAAATAAAATTAGAAAAAAATAAAATAAAAAAAAATAAAAGCAAACCCCGGTATAACCACTACTTAGTCAAGAAACGGGATGCTGGAGCCTTACCAGCTCCCTGTGACCCCTTTCTCATTACAGCCCCTCTGTCTCTCAGAGCTTGTCATTTTCCATGCTTTTATATAGTTTTCATCCCTAACAATACAGTCTAATCTTGCCCATTTTTGAACTATACATAAATAGAGTAACTTTCTGGAGATTCTCTTTTGTTTTGCTTCTTCTACTCAACATTTAGTTCAGATCAGTTCAGTCATTCAGTTGTGTTCGACACTTTGTGACCCCAAAGACTGCAGCACATCAGGCCTCTCTGTCCATTGCCAACTCCCAGAGTTTACTCAAAACTCATGTCCATAGACTCGGTGATGTGATCCAACCATCTCATCCTCTGTCGCCCCCTTCTCCTCCCGCCTTCACCTTTCCCAGCATCAGGGTCTTTTCAAATGAGTCAGTTCTTTACAAGAGGTGGCCAAAGTATTGGAGTTTCAGCTTCAGCATCAGTCCTTCCAATGAATATTCAGGACCGATTTTCTTTAGGATGGACTGATTGGATCTCCTTGCAGTCCAAGGGACTCTCAAGAGTCTTCTCCAACACCACAGTTCAAAAGCATCAATTCTTTGGTGCTGAGCTTTCTTTAGAGTCCAACTCTCACATCCATACATGTCTACTGGAAAAACCATAGCCTTGACTAGATGGACTTGTGTTGGCAAAGTAATGTTTCTGCTTTTTAATATGCTGTCTAGGTTGGTCATAGTTTTTCTTCCAAGGAGTAAGCATCTTTTAATTTCATGGCTGCAGTCACTATCTGCAGTGATTTTGGAGCCCAGAAAAATAAAATCTGACACTGTTTCCCCATCTCTTTGCCATGAAGTGATGGGACTGGATGCCATGATCTTAGTTTTCTGAATGCTGAACTTTAAGGCAACTTTTTTACTCTCCTCCTTCATTTCCATCAAGAGGCTCTTTAGTTCTTCGTTTTCTGCCATAAAGGTGGTGTCATCTGAATATCTGAGGTTATTGATATTTCTCCCAGCAATCTTGATTCCAGCTTGTGCTTCTTTCAGCCCAGCGTTTCTCATGATGTACTCTGCATATAAGTTAAATAAGCAGGGTGACAATACACAGCCTTGACGTACTCCTTTTCCTATTTGGAACCAGTCTGTTGTTCCATGTCCAGTTTTAACTGTTGCTTCCTGACCTGCATACAGACTTCTCAAGAGGCAAGTCAGGTGGTCTGGTATTCCCATCTCTTTCAGAATTTTCCATAGTTTGTTGTGACCCACACAGTCAAAGGCTTTGGCATAGTCAATAAGGCAGAAAGAGATATTTTTCTGGAACTCTCTTGCTTCTTTGATGATCTAGTGGATGTTGGCAATTTCATCTCTGGTTCCTCTGCCTTTTCTAAAACGAGCTTGAACATCTGGAAGTTCACAGTTCAAGTATTGCTGAAGCCTATCTTGGAGAATTTTGAGCATTACTTTACTAGCGTGTGAGATGAGTGTAATTGTGTGGTAGTTTGAGCATTCTTTGGCATTGCCTTTCCTTGGGATTGGAATGAAAACTGACCTTTCCAATCCTGTGGCCACTGCTGAGTTTTCCAAATTTGCTGGCATACTAAGTGCAGCACTTTCATAGCATCATCTTTTAGGATTTGAAATAGCTCAGCTGGAATTCTATCACCTCCACTGGCTTTGTTCATAGTGATGATTCCTAAGGCCCACTTGACTTCGCACTCCAGGATGTCTGGCTCTAGGTGAGTGATCATAACATCGTGATTATCTGGGTCATGAAGATCTTTTTTGTATGGTTCTTCTGTGTATTCTTGCCACCTCTTCTTAATATCTTCTGCTTCTGTTTGGTCCATACCATTTCTGTCCTTTACTGAGCCCGTCTTTGCATGAAATGTTCCCTTGGCATGTCTAATTTTCTTGAAGAGATCTCCAGTCTTTCCCCTTCTATTGTTTTCCTCTATTTCTTTGCATTGATCACTAAGGAAGGCTTTCTTATCTCTCCTTGCTATTGTTTGGAACTTTGCATTCAAATGGGTATATCTTTCCTTTTCTCCTTTGCTTTTCACAGCTATTTGTAAGGCCTCCTCAGACAACCATTTTGCCTTTTTGCATTTCTTTTTCTTGGGGATGGTCTTGATCCCTGTCTCCTATACAATGTCACGAACCTCCATCCATAGTTCATCAGGTACTCTGTCTATCACATCTAGCCCCTTAAATTTATTTCTCACTTCCACTGTATAATGGTAAGGGATTTGATTTAGGTCATACCTGAATGGTCTGGTGGTTTTCCCTACTTTCTTCAATTTAAGTCTGAATTAGCAAGGAGTTCATGATCTGAGCCACAGTCAGCTCGCAGTCTTGTTTTTGCTGACTGGATAGAGCTTCTCCATCTTTGGCTGCAAAGAATATACTCAATCTGATTTCGGTGTTGGCCATCTGGTGATGTCCATGTGTAGAGTCTTCTCTTGTGTTGTTGGAATAGGGTATCTGCTATGATAAGTGCGTTCTCTTGGCAAAACTCTATTAGCCTTTGCCCTGCTTCATTCCATATGCCAAGGCCAAATTTGCCTGTTACTCCAGGTGTTTCTTGACTTCCTACTTCTGCGTTCCAGTCCCCTATAATGGAAAGGACATCTTTTTGGGGTGTTAGTTCTAAAAGGTCTTGTAGGTCTTCATAGAACCGTTCAACTTCAGCTTCTTCAGCATTACTGGTCAGGGCATAGACTTGAATTACTGTGATATTGAATGGTTTGCCTTGGAAATGGATAGAGATCATTTTGTCATTTTTGAGACTGTATTAAAGTACTGCATTTCAGACTCTTTTGTTGACCATGATGGCTACTCCATTTCTTCGAGGGATTCTTGCCCATACTAGTAGATATAATGGTCATCTGGGTTAAATTCAGCCATTCTGGTCCATTTTAGGTTGCTGATTCCTAAAATGTTGATGTTCACTTTTGCCATCTCCTGTTTGATGACTTCCAATTTGCCTTGATTCATGGACCTGACATTCCAGGTTCCTATGCAATATTGCTCTTTACAGCATCGGACCTTGCTTCTATCACCAGTCACATCCACAGCGGGGTGTTGTTTTTGCTTTGGCTCTGTCTCTTCATTCTTCCTGCAGTTATTTCTCCACTGATCTCCAGTAGCAATTTGGGCACCTACTGACCTGGGAAGTCCATCTTTCAGTGTCCTATCTTTTTGCCTTTTCATACTGTTCATGGGGTCTCTCAACATTAGGTTTGTGAAATTCATCCTTATTACTGCATATAATTATGATTTCAAGCCTGCACAGTACTCCATCATAGAAATATATCATGATTAAGGGTAAACATATTGGTGACAGATTTTCAACTCATTTCCAGTCTTCAGCTATTATGAACAGTGATGTCAAAAACATTCTCATATGTATGTCTTCAGTTTCACTGGAAAATGCCAAAGTGTTTTCTAAAATGATTTTATCAGTTTACATTCTCATCACCTCTACCTAACTAATTTATTGTGCTTTTTTTTTTTTAAATCATGCATGTGCTCAAAACAAGATTGGGAGGAATCAAAGAATTTCCAGATGAAATGAAGAGGTTATTTATTTCAACTTCCTTATTTTATTAATAAAAGAATCTAAAGCTTATAAAGATTAAGAGACTTGCCTAATATAACTGGGAGGCGATTCTTTGCTTAGAGGTTAGCATACTAGAGCTCTTCCTAAGACACTAAACTGCCTTGCAAAGCAGTCTGGAAAGAAAGAGATATAACCATCATCTATACATGTGAACACAGTGGGGACACAAAAATGTTTTAAAGCTGTTTAGAAAAACAAGTCAAAGACCATGTTCTGTTGAGTTTTGTGAGCCCCATTATATAAATAAGGACACTGAGACTAGGGTTAAACCTTAGACAACACCACAATTATCAAGTAGCAACACTCCCATAAGATAAGCATGTAACACAATTTTAGCATACATCTGGGCAGTTTTCTTACCCCTCCAGAAAGGGTAAATGTTTGGTATCTTTAAAGTTTTTATTTTAATAATTGTAATTGTGTTATATGTATTCAACTCTCTATCCTCCTTTCTTCACTAATAACAAATGAATCCTTTGGTATTATCTAATCTTCATAAAAGTTTTAATGACTATGGATGTTTCTCAGTTTATCTAACTTACCCCTAGACAGTTGTTTTCAGTATGATAAATGTCTTTTAACTGTTTCCAGGAAGTTAGAATTATTTCCTTATGATAGAGTTCCTAAGAAGAAATTCTTAAAGTTGAAAATTCTTATTAACTCTACTTCAGAGAAGACATTGTGAGGATCAATTATGAGCTGTTTGTGTGAAAGCCCTTTGGAAAACTACAAAGCACTACTCAAATATATGGTGGTATTATCATCATTATTATAAATTCATCTTGTACTTGACTTACATTGACCCATTATTTATATGGCATGGTACTCTGTAAATCTCTGCTTATTTTCTATAAACAAAATTACCAACATATGCCGCTTGTAAATTATATCTTAGAGAATCTTAAAATCTTTCTGATCATGTTGGGGTTAAGTCAAAAAGCTTGAAGGTGATAATTAAAAGAAAAAAAACAACAACTGTATTTCCCAAAGAACTTTACACATTTATCTAGTGTAATACACCAACAGGATATACAGATCTACACACACATCTACTCTCCTGTTAGTGTAATACACTGTAATGTCACCCTGGCTAGAGGGTAAACCAGGTTTAAGAATAGAGTCCTATTCACCCTTACCTCCTCAATGCCCAACCCAGCACCTGATATACAGTAAGTGATCAACCAGCAATGCTTGGAGCCACAGAAACACCAAGAGAGGAAATAGAAGTCATTATACCAGTCACAGGACTCAGATGAAAGAAGAGAAGTATGTTAGAGCAGATGAGAAGTGCCAAGGAGAGGAAAACAGTGAAGAAATGAGTTAGACAGCAGGAGCTGGGATTTTAAATGCTTCTTCTAAAAGCTGTCTTCAGTCCAGCCTTTGTCCTAACTGCCATGGACTGCTTTTTATACAGCAGGGGAACTGACACTCCTAGAGAGGACTGGGGGAAGAAAGAAGGTTAAAACAGAGAAAAACTGACACAAATTTGTGACTCAGTGAATTCCTCACCCTCACTTGTAAGGCCTATGTATTATTTTCTTATATTATTTTGGGAGTTCTACAGTCTACCCATAATTTTTTTTACAAGCCATATTTATCAAAAGGTATTGGTGATTCACCAAAGAACTTTAAACAGAAAATGTATACATATATATTTATATGAATGAAATATATATATTTATAGGGTTGGCCAAAAAGTTCATTTGGGTTTCCTGTACCCATCTTATGGGAAAACCCCAATTTTTTTAACGAATCCAGTATTTAAAAAGTTATATGAAATGCCTGAACGTAACATTCACTAATAATCAGAGCTACAAATAAAGGTAGAGATATTATGTTTCTTCTCTCATATTAAAAAAGATTAATAACAAACAACATTGGCAAGAGGATAAAAAACTCAAACTTTAAAATTTATGTATTCTTTGACCTAGCAATTTGATACTTAAGGGAATAACTGAACACAGGTATATCTAAGAAGATAGATGCTTCTCTCACCATAATGTGGTTCATAACAGGCAAATCTTGGAAATCTACTGCTAATGTCCACAAACAGAGTGCAGTGTGGACAACAAGATCTTATACAACTGTATTCATCAATATGAAACTATCTTCACAATATACTGAATGAAAAAAGTAAGACATACAACAGAATGCACAATGTGACACTGTTTATGGAAATTTTACCTGTTTCATTTAGGCATGTATATTTGCATAGATGTTTGGAAAGCTGATCACCAAAATACTATAATACTTATCTCTGAGTAATAGAATCAAAAGTGGTTTAATTTTTTTCCTTAATACTTTTCTGTATTTTAAAAATAAATTCATCCTGAGATTGAATCATTTGTATGATTTGAAAAGTTACTTCTATTTTGGAAAAAAAAAAAAGGAAAAGTATTGCCTTAACTTGAAACAACTAAAAGCTCACTACATTGAGAGTGAACAAATTATCTGAATTTTCCTTCCCTATAGCAGTATTCTCACTGGTGCAGCTAAAAAGGCAACTCCCCTACCCTTTTACTTTTTAACTTGCATTTAGCTTGTAATCCACTGCCATACAGCTTCACTTCATTTCGTATTTGTGGAGCCTGGAATTTCTTGGTCACAAGGTTACACTGCACTTTGCATTTTATTTATTTTGCAAGCACTTTTTTTTTTTTTTACTACTTACCCTGTTTCAGGCACTATTCTAAAATGTGTTTCGGGCACTATTCTAAATGCTTTAAAACAACTTTATATACAACTTTTTTACAACTTTATAACAACTCTAAGAGATGGGAATTATAATTGTAGGTATTATTATCCCTATTTTACAGATAAAGACACTGAAACACAGAGAGATTAAGTAACTTATCTAAAATCATATAGCTAAAGTGATAAATGGGCATTTGAACTTTGTAATCTAAATCCATAGTACTTGCTCTTAAATATTCAACTATGCTGCACTTTATTCATTTCATTCTAGGATTTTGACCTTTCCCTTGGTAAATTTACACTAATTAGGGTACTAATTTTATCCTCCCTGGAAACCCAAATCAGCATATTTTAAAATGCTTTTCTCTAGTAGATACCAAAATTTATATATAACGATTTTTTGAAGTTCTTTTCTTTAAAAAGCTTAAACCTAAGCTACGCTGGTCTTTTTGATGCCAACTAAAATCAGACCAAATTCACTTTTCATATATATTATTTCTCGTAATTCATTTCATGAGGCTTAGCCATAAAAAATAGTTACAATTTATATTCTACCTTCTCTGAACTAAGCATTATGTATTTCATTTCAACTGAAGTTCATTCTTTAAATATTTTTCTCCCAGCAACAATGTCACTCATAGTGGTGTCTTGGAAAAGGCTCACATCATTACTGAATAAGCAATCTATTTCTTTAATTAAAGAAAATAATTTACCTGCTTAAAATATTAAAATATGCAAAATAAGGAGCTAAAGTGAATTTTTAGTAACTAGGACAAAAGAGGAGATAGAAGGTATAAAAGATGTTAAACCAAATGAAGTGCTAAACTTATACTTGGCTCTTAGGTGGCCTCAGACAAAAGGGAAGCCTGTCATTTAATGTTTCTTTCTGTCTGATAAAAGAAAGGCAGCAAGTACGATCCCCTGAACTTACAAGTCAGATGATTAGGGTCTGAATTTCTTTGCTTGCTATTCAGAGACTCAGTTTATCTAAATGTAAAATGCAGATAATAATACTAACAATTTAGGCCTTTATAAAGGACAAAAGAGGTAATATAAGTAAAGTAAGCTATATGAGTACAAGTTAAAACTGTTTTATTTCTCATTTGGATATTTTTGGCATTGGGTTTCTAGTTTCGGTTTAAAATACGAGAAAATGTCCAACTGATGAAAAAGCAAATTATTTTATCTTGTTAATTTATCACTCTCAGCATTTCAAAGTTCAGTGATCAAAGTCAATACATCATTAAAAATGTTTAGTAAACTGGTTGTCAACATGATTCTTTAAAAAAATTAATACAAGAACTTTTAATCAATCACTTGCAAGTATATAAAGGTAGTATGTGATCCCTTAAATACAGAATGGAGCTTCTGAAAAAACTATATACACTTTCTACTTCAAGTAAAGCTTCCATTTAGCGATAAGTCAAGATATATTTAAATATATATTTAAATACACACATATTTAAATAGAAATAAGTTCATTACCTGTCAGTCTTAAGGAGGAAAGAACAATCTCCTAGTTGATGCATTCACCACTCATTCTTTCAATAAGTATTTACTACACATGCCTAGGGAGCTCACACGGACCAGTTTCAGTTCCCAGTACAACTGGTAACAGTATGGTGCTAGGGCTGAGCGTGGTCAACCAAAAACACCTTTCCTTCCCCACTAGTCAGGTGACCTATTCCAGCCAGGTTGGCCTTGATACACCTTAAACAGCCTTCCTTTGCACCTCTGCCCCTCCTCCCCTCTCACTAGCCAGAGGCTTCCTTCCTTGAATTTCCAGTTCAGGTGCCGCATCTTTCTACTGAAGCGTTCCCGTTCTGTAGCAGCCTAACAAGAATAATGACAACACAAAGAACAGAAAATGGTAGCTGCTATTTATCGTGTCCCCTTTCTGTAGATGATGCCTGAGCTACAAACTTAACCCTCACTGTTTCTTGTCCCTGCAACGATCCTATGGGACGCGCCCAGTCTCTACAGAGAGAAGGGAGTGGAGGGGCATGCCCAAGTTCACCCGCTCAGTGGAACACACATCCACGTGTGCGGGGCTCTCCCCGCTGAGCCAGAACCACACTTGGACAAGAACTCCTCCTCTGACAGGGATCTGCATGCTTTGTACGGTTTACATAGTGTGCATATTTTTCTTCCTGAATATAAACATCTTGGGGATAAAATCAGCCTCTCATAGGCCTTGCACAGCTCATTCAGATATGTGATTGATACTACATACATAACATGAAAATGTGATGGTTCTACTATTAAAAAGAAACAAAGCCCACCAAGGAACACTTACGAGTAGAGTTCATCATTATCATCTTTCAAACTGAGGATATGACTGAAAATCTGCTTTGTCCACAGCAGTATGAAGCTTAAGTCTGAACTGATTTACATGAAACAATGTCAAGCCCAAGGAAAATCTTAAGAGATAGGATTTCTGTCACAATAAAGAGTTTTAATATCGACCTTACTGTAATCTATTATAACTGAAAACATCACTCTACAAGACCATATATGTATATGTAAGACACCTTTAAGTGCTAATAGGGTAACTTAATATTTAAGAAAAGAAAAACAGGGAAGAACAAATGTCCAAGATTAGAGGAACAGTTAAATGAATTATATATTATAATATGCACACTATGCACACAGGGCTTCCCTGGTGGCTCAGAGGTTAGAGAGTCTGCCTGCAATGCGGGAGACCTGGGTTCGATCCCTGGGTCGGGAAGATCCCCTAATATTACATATTAAAAATACTGAGAGAGCTTTTAATGGTTTGGCAAAATGCTTGTGTCAACAAAGGAAAAAGATGTTGAGCACTATATATAATTCTATCCCAACTATAAAGGAAAAGACAAAAAAGTCTGAAATGAAGGTACATGTAAGCTGTAGACTATTTTAAAAATTCTGCTCTTCTATCTTCTTTCATACTTTAAAAAATTTCTACAATTGGAATGTATTATTTTTTTTTTCCTAATTTTATTTTTATTTTTAAACTTTACATAATTGTGTTAGTTTTGCCAAATATCAAAATGAATCTGCCACAGGTATACATATAAATCTAAAGGACAGACATATAGATTATTGAAATAGAATTTAGAGTTCAGATATAAGTCCTTATAGTTAATTAATTTTCAACAAAGGTGCCAAGATAATTCAATGGGTACGAGTAGTCTTTTCAACAAATTTTTCTGGGCTAAATGAATATTCACATGGAAAAGAATGAAGTTAGACCCCTTCCTTACACTACACAAAAAAATTAATTCAAGATGGACCACAGACCTAAATGCACAAGTTGAAACAACACAGAAGAAAACCTGAAAGTACTTGGGCTAAGGTTTCTTGGAAATGACATCAAAAGCATAAGCAAGAAAAGAAAAAGTAGATAAAACTGGACTTCACTGAAACTAAAGATGTCTGTATTTCGACAGACACTATCAACAGAGTGAAAAAGACAACCTACAGAATGGAAGAAAATAGTTGCAAATCATACATCTGAGAAGGGACTTTTATTTAAATTATATAAAGATCTCTTAAACTCAAGAATAAAGACAAATTACCCAATTTAAAAATGGGCAAAGGGTTTAAACAGACATGTCTCCAAAGAAGATATACAAATGTCCAATGAGCACGTGAAAAGATGCTCAACATCATTAGCTTTTAAGGAAATTCAAATCAAAACCACAATTAGATACCACTTTATACCCAGTAGGAGGCTGTAATAAAAGTGACAGAAATTGGAATTTTAATACATCGATGGTGGATATGTAAAATGGTGTAATTGCTTTTAGCACACAGTCTAGCAGTTACTCAAAATGTTAAACATAGTTACCATATGGCTCAGCAACTCCACTCTAAACATGTCCCCACAGAAAACTTGTACATGCGTACTCATAGTAGCATTATTATAATAGCTCCAAACTATAAACAATCCGAACGTCTATCAACTGATGAATGGATGAATAAAATGTGGTATATCCATATACATCTTTGAACTGCCAAAATGATTTGTTAATAAAAAGCAAAGACTGATGCATGCTACAACATGGATGAACTGTAAACCTATCCTAAGGGAAAGAAACCAGTCACAAAGACCACATATTTTATTCTATTCCATGAAATGTTCAGAAGAGACACAGAAGTAGAATGGTGGCTGCCTAGGGTTGGAAGTCTTACAGGAACAGGGTGTGACTACAAATGAGTACAGGGTTTCTTTACGGGCAACGAAAACATTCTAAAACTGACTGTGGTGATAGTTGCATAATTAGTTGAATTTTTTTTAAAAAAAGACATTGAATTGTATTTTAAATGGGTCAGTTGTATGGTTTGTGAATTGTATCTCAGTAAATTGTTGTTTATTTTTTAAGATACAGGACTTCAAAAGTTTCTACTCTGTTACTGGCAATTTTGTAGGCAGTGGCAGGGGGTGGGGGGGTGGGTGGTATTTTGACTATTAAAATATTCTTGGAATTTAAATTCTTAATTCCAAGAAGAATTAAGAAAATAAAAAAGCATTTTCTCCTCATGTGTCATATACATTGAACTGTATGTTAAAGAAAGAGACGTGAATTTAAGCCGCTGGATAAACTGGCACCGATCCCTTCTAAATAGCTCTGCACTGTGGGCCCCATGAGTAGTCAGGTCTTACAGAAAGACTATGTCCCTGGCAGAACAGAAATTTCCAACTGTTTTTGGAAGGAGAAGCTACTTTTACTTTCTATGAAGTCTTAAAAGTAAACTGAGAAAAAAGAGAGTTAATAGGATAGAAAGAAGAGAGGTCATGAAATCTCCAGGATCTAATCCTAGTTCTTCTACTGAATTCCTGATCTCAGGGGTCTTATATGTAAAAGGCAGATAACTGTCCATGTCTTATTCACCTCATAGATTGTTATAAGGCCCACATTAAAAAGGAAAAAAGAAGAAGAAACAAAGCGGGCTATTGTTAGATCTGTCCTCAGAAGATTTGATCTTGAATTCTGTTTGTCAGTTTCTTAAAGATAGACCTGGTCAATGTACTTCACAGAGTATGAAATTCTCCAAGCCAGGCTTCAGCAATATGTGAACCGTGAATTTCCTGATGTTCAAGCTGGTTTTAGAAAAGGAAGAGGAACCAGAGATCAAATTGCCAACATCTGCTATATCATGGAAAAAGCAAGAGAGTTCCAGAAAAACATCTATTTCTGCTTTATTGACTATGACAAAGCCTTTGACTGTGTGGGTCACAATAAACTGTGGAAAATTCTGAAAGAGATGGGAATACCAGACCACCTGACCTGCCTCTTGAGAAATTTGTATGCAGGTCAGGAAGCAACAGTTAGAACTGGACATGGAACAACAGACTGGTTCCAAATAGGAAAAGGAGTATGTCAAGGCTGTATATTGTCACCCTGCTTATTTAACTTATATGCAGAGTACATCATGAGAAACGCTGGACTGGAAGAAACACAAGCTGGAATCAAGATTGCCAGGAGAAATATCAATAACCTCAGATATGCAGATGACACCACCCTTATGGCAGAAAGTGAAGAGGAACTCAAAAGCCTCTTGATGAAAGTGAAAGTGGAGAGTGAAAAAGTTGGCTTAAAGCTCAACATTCAGAAAACGAAGATCATGGCATCCGGTCCCATCACTTCATGGGAAATAGATGGGTAAACAGTGGAAACAGTGTCAGACTTTATTTTTCTGGGTTCCAAAATCTCTGCAGATGGTGACTGCAGCCATGAAATTAAAAAATGCTTACTCCTTGTAAGGAAAGTTATGACCAACCTAGACAGCATATTCAAAAGCAGAGACATTACTTTGCCAACAAAGGTTCATCTAGTCAAGGCTATGGTTTTTCCTGTGGTCATATATGGATGTGAGAGTTGGACTGTGAAGAAGGCTGAGCGCCGAAGAATTGATGCTTTTGAACTGTGGTGCTGGAGAAGACTCTTGAGAGTCCCTTGGACTGCAAGGAGATCCAACCAGTCCATTCTGAAGGAGATCAGCCCTGGGATTTCTTTGGAAGGAATGATGCTAAAGCTGAAACTCCAGTACTTTGGCCACCTCATGCGAACAGTTGACTCATTGGAAAAGACTGATGCTGGGAAGGATTGGGGGCAGAAGGAGAAGGGGATGAGAGAGGATGAGATGGCTGGATGGCATCACTGACTCGATGGATGTGAGTCTGGGTGAACTCTGGGAGTTGGTGATGGACAGGGAGGCCTGGCGTGCTGCGATTCATGGGGTCGCAAAGAGTCGGACACGACTGAGCGACTGATCTGATCTGATCTGAGTATGAAATGAGAATCACACGTGTAAGTATACCAAATGCCATTGAAGTCAATACAAGTGTATATTATGGTTAGTATTTGTAAACTACACCCACACTCTTAAGTTTCCTTGGACATTCAAGAAAGAAGAGAAGAAGCCTGGCTTTAAGAAAACCCAAAAGCAAAAGCAACAGAGGAGAATCCACTGAGAGCTGCCGATCTGATGACTTGTACTGCACATATTACTGGAATTCCAAATTTGAGGTCTCTTATATAATGTTTCTACACTTGGAGAACTGACAAATGTGCCTTGGTTTATCAGACTATGAGCAACTGAGGTTTCTGGGACAGTGGTTCTCAACATTTTTGCTCTCAAGATCCCTTTACTCTCTTAAAATTGAGGACCTCCAAAAGCTTTTGTTTAAATAGGTCCATATACAAATATTTACTATATTAAAAGTTAAAATTGAAAAAGCATTTAAATATTTATTAATTCACTTTAATAAAATAAATTATTTGTTAATATAAATAACACTTTTAATGAAAAACAAGCATAATTTCAAAGAAAGAAATTTAGTGAGATGAGTGACATCATGTTACATTTTTGCAAGTCTCTTGCAATGCCTGCCTTAACAGAAGACAGCTGCATTCTCATATATCCTTCTGCATTCATTTTGTTACCACATGTTGTTTCATGAGAAAATGTAATTTGGCGAGAAAGGAGAATTTTAACAGCCTTTTCCAGACAACTGTAGATATTCTTCTCTGATACTATCTCCATACTTAACAAGTAGTAGTTTTTTAAAGGTTAGGAAGGCAATGGCACCCCACTCCAGTATTCTTGCCTGGAAAATCCCATGGGCAGAGGAGCCTGGTAGGCTGCAGTCCATGGGGTCGCTAAGAGTCGGACACGGCTGAGCGACTTCACTTTCACTTTTCACTTTCATCCATTGGAGGAGGAAATGGCAACCCACTCCAGTGTTCTTGCCTGGAGATTCCCAGGGACGGTGGGGCCTGGTGGGGTCGCACAGAGTCAGACACGACTGAAGCGACTTAGCAGCAGCAGCAGCAGCAGCAATATAGAATCTGAAGCCTTATCAATATACTTTTTGCATCTGTTAAATAAAATCCATTAGGCTTTTTGCACTGTGAAGAGATCTTCACCTGTCCATGACTTCAGAGCAACATACACTGGTCATTTTGAAAATACTGGCTCATTGAGTTATATAGATTTTCAAAGCTTATACGTTTATTATAAAATATTTCAAAATCTCATCCGTTAAGTATTGCTACCAACTTCACCAAAAACATCTTTAAGAAATGGGAAGCTGTCAATGTTATGGTGGCAAATGCAAGTTTCCCAACATACTATTTTCATTCAAAATCTTGAATTTCAACATCAGTTAATTTCCTTTGAAACGCTCACCTCATTCATTTTTGAAAACAATGTCTGCCAAATACCTAAGTCTGTACAGTTGGCTGTTTATTAGACAATCTTTCAAAATATTGCTCCATGAAAAAAATCAGCTAGTTTAGTTAGCAACTCAATTGTACAAGTGTTTTATGCCTATTTCCCTTTCTATCACACAGAATATTTTAAAAATATGTACTCAAGGGTCAACATTTAATACAATAAAACTTTTACTGCTTTATCAAGGACATTCTTGACATTACTTCTTCAACTATTCCTTCTTTATTTTGTATTGGCAATTTCTGTCTTCATTTGATCACTCACATTACCATATAAATATGCCTTGATATTTCCCATCTTAAAAAAAGAAAACACACCAAAAAGGTTCCACATCCCTCCAAAACCAAATTAAAAAAAAGAAAATAAAAAAATCTCCCTTTAACATACAATCTTTTCCAATTATGAACCCATCTATCTCACTTCAAAAAAACACCTCAGAAGGGCTTTCTACAATCAGTGTCACTTCCTCACTTCCTATTCACTCTTCTACTCCTCTAATGAAAATGCTCTTGTCAATGACTTCTATGTTTCCAAGTCCACTGGATACTTCATCTCATAGGAGGATTTCATATAGATGATTACTCTTTCTTTCCAGAAATTCTCTTAGTTACCAAATTATTACTTTCTCCTGGTTTTCCCTCTATCCAACTGGCCATTCCTCTCAGTCTTTGCTGTTTCATCTTCCTCTAAACTTCTAAATCAGAATTCCCAGGGCTAAATCCCTCTGTACGCTTCTGTCTGTACCTGTCTCTCTCTTTGGAGCTAGCGCTGCACTCTCTTCCTGGTTGATCACACTGGTACCATGAATTTAGACATCACCTTTATATTGATGATGACCAAATCTGTACATCTAGTACTAATTCCCACCCTAAGTTCCAGACTCATATATCCTGTTGCTTACTTCAGGACTCTACTTGGCTTTCTAAAAGGCAACTCAAGTTAAACATTTCCAAAGTAGAACTTTTGGTTCTCCCAAACCCTGACTCCTGGACCCTTCTCCATCTCAATAAACAGCATTTTCATAGTCTAGCTGCTCACATACAAAACCTAGGAGTCATTCTCGATTATTCCTTTTCTCCAGTCTCCCACATTTAATCTATTAGTTCACCTCCCATAATATATTGGGATATATAATATTATATTAGTTTCAGGTATATAACACAGTGATTCAGTGTATGTATATATTGTGTAATGATCACGGCAATAAGTCAACATCCATCACCACACATAGTAGCAAACTTTTTTTTTCCCTGTGGTGAAAATTATTAAGATATGCCCTCCCAACAACTTTCAAATATACAGTATGGTATTAACTGTAGTCAACATGCTCTATTATACATTACATCCCCAGGACTGACTGACTTTATAACTGCAAGTTGGTAGCTTTTGACAACCTTCACCCAGTTCTGCCACTTCCTACCCTCACCTGTGACAACCACCACATAATATGTTCTTTTTATCTATGAATTTGGGCTTTTTTTGTTGTTGTTGTTAATTCAGATTTCATGTACAAGTGAGATCACATGCTATTTATTTCATTTAGCATAATACCCTCAAGGTCAATCCATGTTGTTGCAAATGGCAGGATTTCCTTCTTTTCATAGCTGAATAATATTCTAGTGTGTGTGTGTGAATGTGTGTACACATACCACATTTTATCCAGTCATCCACTGATGGACACAAGTAATTTCCATGTCTTATTTTAAATGGGCTCCCCTGGTGGCTCAGATGATAAAGAATCTGTCCACAATGCAGGAGACCCAGGTTTGATCCCTGGGTTCGGAAGATACCCTGGAGAAGGGCATGGCAACCCATTCCAGTATTCTTGCCTGGAGAATCCCATGGGCAGAGGAGCTATTTTAAATAATGCTGCAGTAAACATGAGGGGGAATAGATTTTCAGGTTAGTGTTTTCATTTTCTTTGGACAAATACCCCAAAGTGGAAATGCTGGATCAAATGCTGCCCTTTTCACTGTGCAGGGTGATGACAAGGGTCACTTGGATAATTAATATATATATGTATATTATAGACTGTAAAGCTCTCCAAAAAATATTATAATTTTTGATTTACTACTCTGGGAACTAAAAGCAAACTACTGTGCTATACACAAATACTAATATAATGTCCTTATAAACTTACTGACAATTATGGCAGGAGCTGGTTTCTTAAACCATGTTAATTACACTGTACCTCAATTTTGCCAGGTCCATTTCTATAGTGTTAAAGGCTGCCCAAGAGGGAAGACTATTTCCAACCAAAGGGGCTGGCACTTGAAAAATATTAGTAAATGGTGTTAAAAACAAGGCACTTTGCGTTATTCACTTTTAACACCAACCCTGCACACACACACCCCTTTAGACAGCAGTGACAGGAAGAGGGCAGGCAGGCCTTACCAACCCTCTCAGCTCTTCAAACAACACTTGAGGATTTCTACTTGAAGGCCTGTCTTTCTAAGCTTGGGCTTTCAAAACTTGGGCTGGAACGATCCCAAATACTGAAGTAACAAATATTACTATATTCTGTCATTTCCTCTACCAAAAAAAGTGATTTTACTACTACTTCTGGTTGTGATGAAAGGTCCTATTGACTATTCAAACCCTCAACCAAGTTATGGATGCAGTATTAAATGACTTCACTCCTTTTTCTCTGGCACTTTAACACATGCCAGTGCTTTCATCCACCTCCACCAACGTGGCTTATAAATTACTGAGGTGGGGTCATTTTAATAGTATGATTTGTTCACATCTCTAGAGATGGGGTATAAGTGAGACTGGCTGAGAAGACAAACTCCCCTTTGACAACATAAAATTGGTGTATGTATGTATGTGTGTGTATATATATAAAATTAACCTTCACAAGTTGGAAGTATCTTATTAATATAATACCTGGTTAGGAGCCATAATAATTATGGTTCTATGAATTCTTAAAAGCTGAAATGTAAGGAAGTGATAGTAGTAAGGCTAAAGACAAAATGGCGTTAACGTGAAAAAAGTTGAAGGTCACAAATTTGTTGAAAGTTTCTTTCTAAACGTTCAGAAGAGGCCTCATGAATGAACTATGAAACCTAAGAAAGTCTGTTTATAAGAAGTTTATTGTCGTCTCCTTTTAAAACTGCCATAACAGTGATGAAAAAACACTAGAGAGCAAGATACTTGCTCCCTATGGAATCAGAGTGGTTAACCCATTAAACACACACACAAATGTACTACTCTCTGAATCTCAGAGTATAAAGTTGTAGAAGATACAAAATTAGTAGAAATGATCCATTTTTTAAACAGAGAAATAAAACCAGCTCAGCATACTTGTGGCTTTAGTTCAGTTAAGGAT
The DNA here is from genome assembly GCF_002263795.3 of Bos taurus. Taxonomy (NCBI): domain Eukaryota; kingdom Metazoa; phylum Chordata; class Mammalia; order Artiodactyla; family Bovidae; genus Bos; species Bos taurus. The sequence goes on along the minus strand of NC_037342.1, from coordinate 55,462,304 downwards.
AAAATTAGAAGCGCTCTAAAGTGAGGCCCAAACAGTGCTGGAACAGAGTCTGATGAAGAGGGCTGGCTGTCCCCAGTTTTCCACTGCACCTAGTCAGCCTCCCTCTTGGTCTTGTTCTCAAAGGAAGCTGTTCTTAGCACCCCCTTTATACCTCACTTTGCCATTCCTATTGGACCTGAGAAGAATTAAGTGTGTGTGTGTGTGCACATGCGTGCATGTGTGTGTGCACATGTGTGTGTTTGAAGCTGGGATTTATGAGGAAATCCAGGCATTTCAGCCCTAGCCTTAATTAGGAGTAGGTTTCACCTGGAAACTTCTAAAAGACTCTTGACTCAGGCCTTACACGTTTAAGGCAAAAAACAGAAAAGAGGGCAAAGAGAGAAGAACCTCTGAACTCAGATCAGAATTTAATTCTGCTAAATGAGGACAACCTTCCTGACATCCTGACTCCCAGACTCTGGACCCCAGTGTCCACATGCTCTTTTCCACCTTGGCTGACTTCCCTGGAGGTGCTCTCTAATTTACTTAGATCTCTTCTCCCTTAATGCATCCTTAGTCTGGCCACTGCTTGACAGTTTTCATCTAAGCACTACCTTCTCTATGGTATGACAGCTGTCATTAGTCATGTGAGCTACACAGACTTGAAATTAAGGTCCTGTTTCTTAGACCAAGATATTCTTCTGCCAAAACTGGAGGGAGGGAAAGCTTCAGTTGTGGGAAGAATGGCACATGGAAAGATGAGTCATGGGCTAGAGGCTGTGAGCAAGGCTGCTTGCGTCTGGAATGAAGAACACGAGTTGGATGGCAGTAACAGTAAAAGCAGTGTGAGTGTGAGGTTATAAGCAAATGATTAATCGATGACTGAAAACTAGAAATCTGATTCAGTATTGGAAAAGTTAAGAGTCTAATAAAAACCAAATTAAAAAAAACAAACAACATTAAACTGAAGTTAGATGACAGGAAGAAAGGCAAAGGAGACACCATAGGGAAGAATAATTCTAGATCCACGAGAAATGAATATGGGAATCATTCAGTGAGTCTTTAGAATCATATGGATAAAATGCAACTCAGCTCATAAAAACAAAAACATCATAAAACTTATTGCTTCTATATAAAAGAAAGGTCTGAGGATACAGCTGATAATGTCTTTAAATAACAGCCAAACAGTGGGATCTCTTCCATGTGACAGTCCAACTGGAAGGATGTCTGAATAAAAACAAGGCACTGAAGCTGATCTTACTCTACAATCAGAAAATTTATGGCATGTTACCTCTTGAAGTAGAGCCATGTGTGCTAAGGAAATGTGGTATATTTGTTTCAGGAAAATGCAAACGCAAGCATCTGATAGCCTTTCTATGGCATATGGAAAGATATTAAGTGAGATATGAACGGGTATGACATTGGAAGAGCCACAAAAACCCAAGATGGGCTGCAAGGACCATGTGCTTGGACTTTTCTTTGGGGCCTTGGATAACAGGTGAGGAGACTGTTAGGGACTTGCCAAAGTCACTAAACTTTTATTCCATAAACAACTCCCTATGCAAAATGAGTTCCTAGAAGTGGTCTAAGAGAAGAAAGTTATGTGAGAAGAAAGCTATTACCAGTCAAGCTGCAGAGGCATGAGGTTATAAAGCCCACACATTCAGTTACAACCTACTAGCAAGTAACAATTCAGTAAAAGGCTTCTGAGTGTAGCAGGAGGAATCCAATTTGTACCCACTGCTTCTCTGTAGTATTTATAATGGCACAGAAAAATACTGTGGCCAAAAAAGAACTGTGTATTATCATTGTAACTAGTTAAATAAAAGAGTACACTGTAGGGAGCAACCTAGATGTCCATCAGCAGATGAATGGATAAGAAAGGTGTGGTACATATACACAATGGAGTATTACTCAGCCATTAAAAAGAATGCATTTGAATCAGTTCTAATGAGGTGGATGAAACTGGAACCTATTATACAGAGTGAAGTAAACCAGAAAGAAAAACACCAACACAGTATGCTGCTGCTAAGTCGCATCAGTCGTGTCTGACTCTGTGTGACTCCATAGATGGCAGCCCACCAGGCTCCTCTGTCCTTGGGATTCTCCAGGCAAGAACACTGGAGTGGGTTGCCATTTCCTTCTCCAATGCATGAAAGTGAAAAGTGAAAGTGAAGTCACTCAGTCGTGTCTGACTCTTAGTGACTCCATGGACTGTAGCCTACCAGGCTCCTCCATCCTTGGGATTTCCCAGGCAAGACTGCTGGAGTAGGGTGCCATTGCCTTCTCTGCCAATACAGTATACTAATGCATGTATATGGAATTTAGAAAGATGGTAATGATAACCCTGTATGCGAGACAGCAAAAGAGACACAGATGTATAGAACAGTCTTTTGGATTCTGTGGGAGAGGGAGAGGGTGGGATGATTTGGGAGAATGGCATTGAAACACGTATAATATCATATATGAAACGAATCGCCAGTCCAGGTTTGATGCAGGATACAGGATGCCTGGGGCTGGTGCACTGGGATGACCCAGAGGGATGGTATGGGGAGGGAGGTGGGCGGGGGGATCAGGATGGGGAACACATGTACACCTGTGGCGGATTCATTTTGATGTATGGCAAAACCAATACAATATTATAAAGTAATTAGCCTCCAATTAAAATAAATAAATTTATATTAAAAAAAATTAAAAAAAAGAGTACACTGTAGAACTTATTCATAAAGAGAGTTAGTAATCCAAGAAAGCAGGCTGCCATGTGCCAAGTAGGAGATGAGCACAGAAGGGTTACTTACCTGTGCTATATTTTTGTTCAGAAGATACACACCGTAATCAAACTGCAACTTCTCTCCTCCTTTTGGGTATAATGGAAACCTAAAAAAGGTAAAGCAGGGTCAGAAGTTTTCCAAAATTGGACTAAAGCAACTCCAGGTGGTTGACAAAGGTGGAAGCGTCTTGGATACAGCATAAATATCTGTAAATTTGGACTAAGCTACTTACACAGTCACTGCAACCTATTATCTTAATATCTTCATAACATTAGGCAGATCAGGATGATGGCAGTTTTGTTTCAAAGGAAGAATTGAGTAAGTCTCTTGCAACAAGGGACTAATAAATAAGATAGTGATCCACCAATCTCAAGGAGCTGAGGCCCCTATGTCTCATATTTATGTAGTATAAACTTACCACCCTAAGATTAAGATCCTAGAATTTTTTTCCTTTAACTCTTTGGATCTGACACCTCAACTTCTATTAAATTAAGAAAAAAAAAATCACACTTGAAAGCAATATATAAGCTTTCTGTTTCTTCTGAGGTGGTTAGTCAAATCAACAGCACCAGTGAGCAAAAATTCATCAAAAATTCATTTACACGTGTATGGAGTGCCATTTGGATGTTACTTCTTCAAGGCAATGTACTCATGCCATAGTGTTCTTCTAAAGCTTTCCATTTGAACCTGACTCACTGAGGCGACAAAGGCGTGAGATCTATAGATCATTATATAGGTGAGGAGTTATTTTAGGGAGTAAGTTTCCTTCACTATTTTCCTTTTTCCACTCCTACAAATGAAGAAGAAAAGGTTAGCATGTATCTATGTTCTATCATATTTTTTCCTGATTCTCCAGACAAATCATACATTTTAACCTCTGCAATAGATTTCTTTACAGACAGATCAATCACAACTTAAATACGGTCAAGAAGAAACTTTACTGTCCTTAGTTTTGCAATATATGATTATTTTAATCTTACAGAAATAAATAAATTACTAGATAGTTTTAATTTCAATTGTGGTTTAACTGTCTGAGAAAAAGATACATTCCATAATGCTTGAAGGATATATTGTTTTCTAGGGAAAATAAAAGAAAGGAAACAGAATTTAAAGCCTTATATTAAATTCTCAAGTTGCTGATATCATAGTGTCCAAAAGGTAAATTCGCTGCACTATAAAATTATAGGCGCTGGGGAGCGAGCCAGGTCATGAACTGTCTTTATGTTCTGCAGTGGAACACCAAATGCTTCATACACCCATCAAGAAGATGTAGCTTTGTATTTAATTGGAGCTATAAAAAAATAAAGTAGGACATATGGCTTGGCCCTAAATTGAAATGCATTCAAAATGATAGCAAAGCAAAGTCAGGATAAGCAAAGTGTAACACACCAGGCTTTTACAGGGTATCTGGGAATCATTCAAATTTGTATGGAATAGCTTGCAAAGAAACTACCTAATTGAAAGGATATACCAGCACAGGGGTATTTTGAAGAAATCTACTAGAGTCTTCAAGCTCTATACTGTATAGCTGTTATTCTATAAATCACTACATGTAGACCATCTGCACAGCTCTCCAAACCCACAATATATCTGCACTTTCAAGTTATAAATGCAGAAACTGTTTCAAATGTTGGAAAATAAATTGAATTAAGCATACACTGAAAACCAAGCCTCTAAATCCTGAAAAATGGATGTTATAACATTGACATTATTACTTCATTGGGATTTCTTCATAGAAAGAGAGAGCCCCAAGGTGTGCATGTACCATTAAAACAAATCTAAAGAGTGAGTAGAGCCAAAGATTCAAATAGGGAAATTTTAAGACAGAACAACTATTAGGACAGAGTTCACATCTTATATTGCTTTCAAATTCTTAAAAGGTCATGTCATGTTGAACTACCACATAGTACATGGATTTATAGACCTACTAACAAGCAATCCAGGAAAATGAAATCCATCTAAAAGGGTAAAATCTATTACCATCAGGACATAAGATACAAATCAAAGGCATTTTAATTCAATATACATAGAGAATCTCACTAGCAAACTGCAGGTTTAGACAGGAATGTGGTCATTTAAGTACAACAAGAAAAATGCTCTTAGCACAAGTAGAACTCACTTAAGGGAATATTACATGAAATAACTAGAGGAACAACTATATATTTTCTATTATTATACCTTTACAAAAAATGCAATTAAAACGAACAATTTTAAATTCTTTTTCAATTTAAATTATATTGCCAAGTTGTATAAAAATTCACTGATTCTACATGGCAAAAATCAGTGAATCAGAAAGCAATGAATAGATTATCTGTGAAGATGGCTTAGCACTCTTTAGTACATAGTAATTTCAGTGTGAATGGAGAATTATGACATAAGTACCATAAAGCTAATTTGCTTCCAGGCTGTATTAACAGAAACAGAGCAGATAACCAGGGGACATGCTAGTGTCAACCACTTTGTACTGGCTCAGACTATATTGACTATTATTTTCGGTTCTGGGAGTTAAAATTTCTTTTTACAAGTATACAGATAAATAACTGGGAACCTTTCTAAAAGGTTATGTTTCTTACAGGTTTTTTAATAATCTCATTTGACTATATAAAGCATGCAGTGAAGTAGGGTGGTCCAGTGATTTTGTTATTTAAAAAAAACTGTCCTGCCTCAGTCACCTACTTAGTGGAAGAGATATGACCTCAGCATTGGGTCTTCAGTTATATATTCAGTATTCTTTCTCTGGGTCCTTTAGAGAAGAATACCCAGGATGATTGGAAGAACAAGAGACATAGGAGTTTTGAGAGAAATGGTTGAAGGAACCAGTGGTGTTTAGCCTGGAGGACAGAAGTCTCATGGATGACAAATGAAGGACTTTCAGAGAGAACAGGGGTTGGTTTGTTCTCATGGCTTCAAGCAGGAAAATCCAAAGTAAATGGTTAAAAAGTTACAGGAAAATCGATGTCACCACAGAATTAGTTAAAACCTAAACCATCTTGAGTAGAGGCAGCAATTAGAGGCTGAGCAACAAATAATAATCATATGATGAGCTGCAGCGGCTCTGGTGGAAGTGGCCAGGGAGCCTGGTCCCTGCTGACTCCACGTTCCCCTTGTTGCTGCTGGAAGTGGCTCAGAACCACCCAATGTTGGTGGACCTCCAAAATGGGGAGATGTACAGTGGGCACCCGGTGAGCTGCAACAACTGGATGGACATCAACTTGCAGTGAGGCGATGTGTACGTCCAGGAACAGGGACAAATTATGGTGGGTGCCTGAGTGCTGTATCCACAGCAGCACCGTCAACTCCCTGACGAGATCATCGACATGATCAAGGGGGAGGTGGTGCCAAGGGCTGTGGCAGCAGTGGCTTCAGCAGCAGAAGGGCCCTGGCAAGGGGGCCGCTGGGCGAGGCGGGATCCCAGGCACTGGCAGAGATCAGCCGGAAAAGCAGAGAGGCAGGCAAACAGTGAGCCAACTCTCTGTTCTCCGGAGACTGAGCCACCATCACTGAGCTTCTGCTCCCACCCCCAAGGCTGCTTTTCTACTCTCCAGGTTATGAGTCTTTTTAGAACAAAAAGAGGCAGGTGTTGTGAGTGGACCCCCAACCTGTCATCTGTGATCTTCCTCCTCTTTTGTTAGCTAGGAGTTCTACAGATGGGCTTCCCTTGTGGCTCACGTCCTCCTGCAATGCAGGAGACCTGGATTCAACCCCTGGGTTGGGAAGATCCCCTGGAGAAGGGAAGGGCTCCCCACTTCAGTATTCTGTCCTGAAGAATTACATGGACTGTATAGTCCTTGGGGTGTCAAAGAGTCAGACATGACTGAGTGACTTTTATTAAGCACAGAAATGTTATTCTGTGCTTCTGGTTTTGTGAAGTTATAGCCTAACTTGATTTCTGGAAGAATCTGTATTTAATGCATCTTTAAGGCCTCACTCTTGTTTTAAGGTCAGGCATTTTCCAAACAGGTTTGTTTTGTATTTTGTGGTATATGCCTGCGTGGTGAACAGCTGGGAGGTTTTTATTTTAAGCTGTTTGCATTGAGACTGACAGACCAGAGAATTTCTTGAACACAAACCCCAAAACTGCCTTTTCAAAATTAACCCAGGCAAACCTTTGCCTCAGAGGCTGCTGTGAGGGACGATGTTGGGCCCTGTCCCTTTGCTTCCTCTCTCCTTCTGTGTAATAAAAATAAAAACAAAAACAAATACAGCTACAAAAAATACTAACTATGCATTCAGAGGCCTGGGGTGGCTGAATGGTGGCTGCCAAACATGTCCGTATCTGGAAACCCACAACCTGTGAATGCAACATTATTTGGAAAAAGGGTAAAAATCTTGGGATTAGAGTATCTTTGATTATCCACTTGGGCCCTAAATCCAGTAACTGTCCTTCTAAGGGACATACAGAGGAGGGACATAGAGAAAAGGAGACGGTCATATGAAGACGGAGGCAGAGATGTGAGTTACACAGTTACAGGCCCAGGAATGCCTGGAGCCAGAAGCTGGAGAAGGCAAGGAAAGAGTCTCCCCTAGAGCTTTCTGTGCCCTGATTTCAGACTTCTGGCCTCCAGAACTATGAGAGAATAAATATCTGCTACTTTAAGTCACCAAGTCTGTGATAATTTGTTACAGCAGCCCTAGAAATTAACACAGGGGGGAATCAAACACTGGATGACCCACTGCACTTGATGAGATAAAATATCTCATTCATCTCCAAGATCCTGTAGTTCTGAATATGCCAAACTAAATATATTGACTATAACTTCACATTTCCTTCCAGAACTGAGAATATATTTCAAGAGTATAATGAAATAGGGTCATCATGATAGGCATCAGCTAAGCCTGCAAAGAAGACCTACTGAAGTGTCAGCAAATGAAATGTGAGAAAAACAGATTCCTATGTATGTGCTGAAAGTAGGAACATTTTTAAAATTTATATATACACATAAATTTTATATGATATATATTCAAATTACTTTATGTGTACATGTATATTAAGAATATGCTGCACTCAATTTGGAAAAAATTATGAAATAAATTTATTTTGAATCTTTTTTTCTAAAAGATACAATTATATTAAGCCTTTTCCTCTCCTCCCCAAGCCAGACATTTCTAAAAAGGATTCCACATGGGTTATAGTTTCTCAGCTTTACCTTTGGAGTTCCACAGCCATGTCTGGCTCTTTGATGGCTCTGTTGAGGATGAAGATATGGCTATGGTTAATTCCAAACCTTTATTGTGCATATTAAGGTCACTTCTGCTCATTGTATGTATAGAAAATGTGACATGTCCTCAATATGTTCCAAGGTCAACAGTTTTCTTCAAACTCAACTTACTTTCTCCCATCTAGGTCAGTATCCCCTACAACTTTCTTCAGTTACTCAGGCATTTGATTTTTATTCCTTTTTGCATTTTATGTATGCAGTTCAACAGGTCCACAAGTCATTTTCTTTGTGTGTGTGAAACAGTCTCATCTCTCTGTTCTCATCACCACTCTGGAAAGTTCTTAGTGGTTGTGTGCACTACAGGATGTTTAGCACCATCCCTGTCCTCTACTCACTGGATAAGGTATTATTATTTTCCTTAAGTAACTTTTTATCATGTCAGTGAGTAGCCCTGCTTCCTAATTCGTTATTGTTGTAAATGTCAACTCCTCTGCCTCAGTTTCAAGGCCTCAGTGATCTGACTTGTTGCAGGATTTATTTGCAACTTTATCCTGTTCAAGTGTGTTCCCCACAGTCTCATGAACACACCAAGCTCCTTTCTTTCTACCTTTGCTAACTTCCTGGAAATGCTCGTCTCTCTCTTTCCTTCCACCTGGCAGAGTAAAAGAGACTATTATATCTGGTCATGACTAATAAAAGGAAAATGTTTTTCTGCTGAGTTTTATCACTAAAGTTTTATGCATAACTCACTGCAAGTTGGTGATAATACAGAAGAACTGTAAGTTGAGCCAGAGGCACACAAGATGGAAAAGGGCTAGAGAAGGTGAGGGAAAAGGAGGAGGAGACAAAGTGAGCAAGGTGATGGGTCCAGATCAAACCAGGTCTCACAGGACAGAGTAAGGACTTTGGTTTTTACTCTGAATGAGAGGGGAAGCTCTGAAGGTTCTGAAAAGATGAGTTTCTCTCAGAGAAGTAAGTTCATTTGTACCCTTTTTTTTTAGATTCGACATATAAGAAATATCATATGATATTTGTCTTTCTGTGTCTGACTTACTTCACTCAGTATGACAATCTCTAGATCCATCCATGTTGCTACAAATGGCATTATTTTCTTTTTTTATGGTTGAGTAATACTCCATTTTATATATGCACCACGTCTTCTTTATCCATTCCTCTGCTGATGGACATTTAGGTTGCTTCCATGTCCTGGCTATTGTAAACAGTGCTGCAGTAAACATTGGGATACATGTGTCTTTTGGAATTATGATTTTCTCTAGGTATATGCCCAGGATGGACTGCTGGGTCCTGTGGTGATGGTCTTGGTTAGGGTTCCAGTAGTCAAGAGGAACATATATGAAAAGACTTGAGCCACAATTTGTGGGCAGAACGCAAGAACTTTGTGACTGATGGTTGTGACCGTGGTGAAGAGAGAGGGGTCAAAGATGACACTTTGGTTTCTCAGTCGAGTGACTTAGGCAGATAGTGGTGTCTATGAACTGAGACAGGGAAGGCTGAAGAGAAGCAGGTAATACATACTATTCATGTGTACAACATATATGATAAATTTCACATAAAATGTTATTATACATAAAATTATGAGAGAAATTTGGGGTAAAAATATCAATTCTCCTTTCAGTTGTGTGCTCAGTTGTGTCCACTTCTTTGCAACCACACGGACTGTAGCCCACCAGGCTTCTCTGTCCATGGGATTCTCCAGGCAAGAATACTAGAGTGGGTTGCCATGGCCTCCTCCATTAAAAAAAAAAAAATCAATTAAAGAATTACAGAAAAACTTAAATGGAAGCTAAAGTCACAGGTATGAATGAGATGGCCTAAAGAAATCATGGAGAACAGGGTTGTTTCAGAGGCTTAAGAATATCAACAAGAGATGAAAAATAAAAAAGGGCCTGAGAAAGACTGCTCAGAAGGATTTTGGGGAAAACCAGGTATCTCACCAGAAAAGCACAAAAAAAGTGTTAATTTCAGAAGGAAGATATCATCAGTAGTCAAATGCTGCTGACGGTTCAAGCCAAACAGACATGAAAACACGTCTATTGGATGTAATTACATGAATTCACTGGTAGGTAGCTTTGGTAATATGGTAAAGACAAGTTTAAATGAAGCAGTGGGAGATGAAGAAAGACTGGTGTAAGCTCAGGGGTGATGAGGTGAGGAAATGGAGATGATGTAAAGTTTGGCACAAAGAGAGGAGAGCTCAGTAACTAGAATGACATGGTCAAGCATAGCAGGATGCCCTGAGAAGGTGAGAGGGGACGGGCTCTCCATCCTACAGGTGGGGAGGGCCCAGGAGGAGGATTTGCCCAGGATAGCAGGTGGGCCAACTCTTCCCTTACAATAGGAAGAATGAAAGAAAGTGATCACCAGAACGGCTAACGCATTCAACAATTTCCCACTGCACTCACACTGTGAGCCAGGTTGGTGATGACAACGGAGCTTCAAGTACAGTGGAGCACACAGACATTGCTCACATAACCGCACCACCAAAGAAGGAAAGGAATACTATTCTGGGAAAGAGGTGGACAAGGACTGAGAGAGTCAGGGAAGACTTCTGAGAGAAAGTGATGTTTTAGCTGAGACCTCAAAGATGAGTAGGAACTAAGGGAAAGAATGTTTAAAGGAAGCAGCATATACAAAGAAGCCACCGCAGGGGAACACGTGCTGCTACATGGAATTGAAAGAAGGCCAGTGCAGTTCATCTGAGGGGAGTTCTGGCAAGAGAGGAAGTTAAAGCTGGATAGGAAGGTGGATTATGCAAAGGTCTCAAGACCATGTCAGGTCACAGTCTGATTTTTTTTCCCCCTAAGAAAAATAAGAAACCATGGAAGGATTTCAAACAAAGGTGTAACCTGCTCACATTTTCATTTGATGCGTTCCTTCTTTAATCAACTCTTTCTCCTTGAACTTTACTGACAACGACGGATTAACATTTTGAAAAAAATATGCTGACTGCAAGTGGAGGATGGTTTGGAGAAGGTGAGAGACTCTCCTGTGGCAGTGACCTTGGTGAGAGATCATGGGCGCTTGGACGAATGTGGCAATGTTAGACATGGAAAAAAGGAGACTAATTTGGAAGATGTTTAAGAGATAAATCATAAAAATTTGGTTATGGTTTGGACGTGAAAGGTGATAAAGAAAGAGAGATCATAAATAACTCAATGTTTTGTTTTGCATGAAAGTTTGATCAAATGGAAGAACAAGTTGAACAAAGAAATGTAATAGAACTGCTGAGCACTAATGAGAGCCCAGAAGTGGTCATTAATCTCGAGTTTATAATGAAACTCTTGTGTAACTCTCTACTCATCTGCTTGCATGCAGCAGGTAGAGAGAAAATGGACAGCAAGGCTATAAGAATGATAAGAAGTCACAGTGGGGCAAGACAAGGTTGTTACTAAAATAATGGGCCATGTAATGTAAACTGGTCATGAGAAACGCTGGGCTGGATGAAGCACAAGCTGGAATCAAGATTGCCAGGAGAAAGATCAATAACCTCAGATATGCAGATGATACCACCCTTATGGCAGAAAGTGAAGAAGAACTAAAGAGCCTCCTGATGAAAGTGAAAGAGGAGAGTGAAAAAGTTGGCCTAAAGCTCAACATTCAGAAAACTAAGATCATGGCATCTGGTCCCATCACTTCATGGCAAATAGATGGGGAAACAGTGGAAATACTGTCAGACTTTATTTTTGGGGGCTCCAAAATCACTGCAGATGGTGACCGCAGCCATGAAATTAAAAGACGCTTACTCCTTGGAAGGAAAGTTATGACCAACCCAGACGGCATATTCAAGAACAGAGACATTATTTTGCCAACAAAGGTCCATCTAGTCAAGGCTATGGTTTTTCCAATGGTCATGTATAGATGAGAGAGTTGGACTGTGAAGAAAGCTGAGTGCCAAAGAATTGATGCTTTTGAACTGTGGTGTTTGAGAAGACTGTTGAGAGTCCCTTGGACTGCAAGGAGATCCAACCAGTCCATCCTAAAGGAGATCAGTCCTGAGTATTCATTGGAAGGACTGATGTTGAAGCTGAAACTCCAATACTTTGGCCACTTGATGCGACAAGCTGACTCATTTGAAAAGACCCTGATGCTGGGAAAGATTGAGGGCAGGAGGAGAAGGGAACGACAGAAGACAAGATGGTTGGATGGCATCACTGACTCAATGGACATGAGTTTGGGTAAACCCTGGGAGTTGGTGATGGACATGGAGGCCTGGGGTGCTATAGTCCATGGGGTTGCAAAGAGGCAGATGCGACTGAGAGACTGAACTGAACTGAATGTAACTGGATAAAGAGGACGTGTCTGGAGGTCACCAAGAAGAACAATGAACAGGAGGCTAACATACAGGCTGAACAAGCCAAGGCAGTCATCAGAGAGCAAGATGCTAGAATCAGATTCTGAATATGGACTGACAGAATGATGACCTGATTCAGAGTAGAACCATGGGAGTAAATAAAAACGATGGGACGCAAGAGGTTGCCGGTGCCAAAGATCAAGCAAATGAAAGGCCAAAGTGTTGGATGAATCATCTGTGTGTTAACGTCATCCATCATAACAAGCTTTTCAATACAAAGAAAAACTGTTTCTCTTTCCTATGTTATCTGTGTACTTTGTTTCTCTGTTGCCAAAACACATGATGAGTAATGGGGTTATAACAGAGACTGGCAGGGGAAAAGAGCATGTCTCAAAGGAATAGGTTTTTGTATGTTTGCCTTGCCAACCGGGTAAAGAGGTTAGAATCTAGAAAAAGCAATGTGGAGCATGAAAACCCCAATCTCATGTCCTGAATCTGAATATACCTACTAGCATATAAGAAAATTAACAGCTACCAGTGGGTACCCATGGGGTCTTCAGAACATCAGATTCAGTTAGGGTAAGAGATACGCAGAATTCCCTGAGAAGAGAGCCTAAAGACACAGGATTTTACAAATGCACTTTAGAGGAAGCAGCTGGGGGACTAGATGGCTGGCTCAGGGTCAACAAAGTAGTGGGCATTTTGAAGGAAATGGAGACGATTACAAAAGGTTTACAAGTATTTTGATGGAAGGTTGAGGTATTCCCATTTGGTAGCTTCTATTTTCTTTATAAAGTCGGAAATGAGATGCTTTATCAAGAATGAAAGGGAAAACTGCAGATGGGTAAACACAAGAAGAGGCTTGAGACAGTCAGATAGAAAAACCAGATATCTAGGATGTATCAGTCCAACTGAAATAGACGACTCTGAATTTACAGTGCTCCAATCTTTCCAACTGTTTGATTTCTTTTTCCTGTAGGTAAGTGGGTTAAGGATGATGGAGTAAGAATATTTAGGATACTGAAAAGAGACAAACTATAAGCCTGAAGCTACTAGGTTAACGACAGTGGCCTAACAAGGGCAGGATGATGGAGGCAGTCTATAAGAAGGTGCATAAATCTCAATAGGCTTTTAAAATGACAATAGATTAAAAACAACAAATTAATGCCAGTGATAAAATAATCCTCCGGAGGCGGGGTAGGGGGCGCGGGCGGGCGGAATCTTTTGTTGGTCTAAGTTCTAAATAATTGCTGAAGTGACTGTTTGATTTCAATATAAATGCAATCTTCAAATTAGGATGTCTTCATTATGCATACGCTAATATTAAACTTTATATCAACATGAAAGTTAATCTGAAGGACTACTTCTAAGCTTGCTCTGGACACAGTCTGTGTCCCCAGACTGTCTGGTATTACATATTCCCATGCTTAAACAGTAGCTTCAAAATAAACAATGATATAGCAATGTGCAATTTTCTTAGTTCTGAACTATTTTTTTTCCTGGTGTAGTTATATAAGGTTCAGTTCAGTTCACAGTTCAGTCGCTCAGTCGTGTCCAACTCGAAGGTTATCCAGATACAAAAACATTTACAAGCAGCCTTGAACAAGGTACAGTAAAACACAAACCTTTAAAATTGCTCCCTAAAGATGGGTACACAGAAATCGGGTTCAAAAGAAAAAGTAAATACATATATATATGTATTTTTTTTTCAATAAAAGAAAATTTTCTGCTTTTCTTTTTTGGCTATTATCATCTGTGTCATTTCATGGTTGTTACTGAAAATAATTTTATCATATAGAGAAAAGGGTATTGAAAATGATCCATCCTGGGCCTTCCCTGATGGTCCAGTAGTTAAGACTTCTCCTTTCAACTCAAGTAGTGCCAGTTCAGTCCCTGGTCAGGGAGCTTAGACTCCACGTGCCTCCAGCCAAAAAACCAAAACCAAAACAGAAGCAATATTGCAACAAATTCAGTAAAGATTTAAAAAATGGTCCACATTAAAAAAAAAAAAAAAAAGACCCACTCTAAATGTCAAAACATGAGGTATATGCAACTGAGAAGTGGTTCTGACATTACCTTCTCTACACTCGGAGACATGGGAGGTAGAAGAAACAGCCTCCTCTTGAAGACTCCAGGGTGATACTTTCAGAGGAGAAACAGTGATTTAACTTATATCAAGAAGTTTTATACTACTGTTATATAGTAAAGAGGTTGAAAACTTGTATATAAAATAATCACTGAAGAGAGATATCAGAAAACACAGCAAAGATCTCAGAGGGAAGTGAGAAGAGGGATAATAGATTGGACAGAGGGTAACAAAAGTTAAGTCCTCATAAAAGAGTAAGAAGAGGAGTGATCTTCCCCTCTCCTCCTTTGGGGAAAGACAAGAAAAATAGAATATATAATAGGAAATCACATATAACTGTGAAAAACTAAATTAAATTTGATATAATAGGTAGTAAAATGCCATCACAAGTTTTTAAAGGAAAAATCATGTAATGAAAAGATTTACATCAGATTATTCTCTTTGCCAATATTAAATATAGTTCTTTAGACAGAGCTGTACTAAAAAAGAGAAGGGAATTTCAGGGAAATAGAATTCCAAATAATTTCAGTAAGAAGGTTAAAAATAATCCCCATTTTTTAAAACTTGGTAAGTTGCACGGTTGTGGAAATTGTTAAAGAATTCAATATCAATTTCCTTGTAGAAACTTTCCAGTTTTTCCACACCCTTTTAGTAACTGTTGAAAAATAGTCTATAAGCAAATTTCAATGAACAGAGCAAAATTAAAAGATGGAAAGCATGTCTATTTTAATAGCTATTTTTATAAAATAAAAATTCTGCCAAGTAAATCAAAATCACATTCCACAGCATTAACAGCCATCTGCATTTGCCCAGGTTTAACAGCACCTGTTTCCCACAAAATTTGTAAAGGTTTTTTTTTTAATCCTACAATTAAGCATGCAAGGTGCATAAACCTACCGTACTTGGAAATGCCAAGATGTTTCCATATGGAAAATGAATTTGGAAGAAAAATCACTCTCCATTTTAAATTTCTAAAGACAACTTCACAATGTGTGCATATAATATAGGTTTGCTTAAATGTATCAGTGCAACTAATGGTATATGCTACGTAAGCCACTTAGGTGCTCAACTTTACATCAAAATTATTTAGTTATAACACCTATTTCTGGGAGGTGAAGAAAAGTAGAAGGGGGATTTAGGTGTAAGAAGTTAAGGCTTTAAAGTCAGAAAGGCATAGGCTCAGCCCCCAGCTCTGTGACTTACTTGTGTGAACTTGTGCATACTACTCAACCTGTTTTTAAATCTCTAAAATAGGTTTAAAATACCAATCTTTCAGGACTGCTATGAGAATTAAACTAAACAAAAAATCTAAGACCTGGCATGATTACCAGGATTCAGCAGGCATTCAATTATTATTACTAGGCTTTGCCTCCTCAGTATTTGTCCTTAAGTGCACAAGATACTATATTTTATTCATTTCTGAATATTTGTTATTCAATTTGTTCTCTTCTAAAATCACAAAGCATTCTTATTCCCCCAGTACTTTCAACCATACATATAACAAATTTGTCTTATTTCCTCTATTAAAATATAAGCTCCTTGAGTACATGGATGTTAAGCTCAGAGTCTTAGCTACAGAAGGTACCCAACAAATATCTGCAAATAAATGAATAAATCAAATAAATTCAAGCATTAAGTACAGACTAACAAATATCTGTGACATATAGTCCAGTAAATTTTCCAAAAGGTAAGATTTTAAAATTCAGAAATATTTTTGTCATTCACTGTTTCTTTCTTAATTTTAATATACCTAGACATCCGCCTCCTATTTTTAGAAAGTGCCCTGAGTTTTGTTCAAAAGAAAAATCCCTTGGTGGGGAGGAAATTTCAAGTTACAGAATGAGGTTTGCTGTGCATTAACAGGAGGCAATGAACTCAGCACTAGTGAAAGAGCCAATGAGCACTGCCAAAACAACAGCAATGCTGATGCTGGATTTTATTAATTGAATATCTGTTATGCAGTAGGTACTGCACTTAGCATACATTATCCATACAACACCAGCACTTGTCCTATCGGCACTGTTTCTTAGGTGCCCAAGGTCACACGGTCTTTCCTAACACCCAATTACAACCACAGATCTTACTCTCCTCGACCTCACTTCTCTGCCCCAAGCTGGGATTAGTTATTTCTCTCTCCTGTAGAACCCTGCACACTCACCAACATAGCACCTTCGACTTTGTATTGTAACTGTGGGTTTATTCCTCTGTATCTTCTACTAGAATGAAAACTGTGAGCCTAAGTCACCTTAATACTGCATCCTAGCTCTTAGAACATAATGTCTGGAACACTTCTACTTGTTTAATGTAGGCAGGAGTGAATGAACGGATGAAATGGTGGAGGCAGAATTACAACTGGTACCTGACTCCGAATAATTTTTTTCTTTTCTTAAATTTTTGGCCATGCTGTGTGACACGTGGGATCTTAGTTCCCTGACCAAGGACTGAACCTGCACCCGCTACATGGAGAGCATGCGGTCTTCAGCCCTGACTGCCAGGGACATCCTGACTCCTAACTTTAGACTTAATTCTATACCCTGGTCCCCACCAATGCCCCACCTAATAATAATCCCATTTTGTAAATTTGTATTATTTTGTAAACTTCACTTATTCAAGATTTTTATAAAAATTTGTGGGATTTCTTCAACTCACAAATTAGATGTTAATGAAACAAATTATTACCAAATATACCAACTGATTTGATAAGCTGGCACCATGAAAACAAGCAAATCTAGTTATTTCATATGAGAACATTCTGGGTTTAGTAAGTCAAAAAGGCAGATATGTTGACACCAATAACCATAGATCTTATTACAGTCCAAAACACAACTTCTAAAATCCTAGTAACAATATTACATACATTTATTATTTTGGAGACTTATATAAAGCAAAGTAGATAAAAGGCTTGGAAATAAATCCATGAATTTTTGAAATATCCACTTGATTTCACTAAACTGATTTTTCAATAACTGTGTGCATAAATCTGTTAACTACATAAGTTTAAAGGTTAATTTAAGATGACTTATTAGAAAGCCTAAAAACTTCTTGCCTGCTTTCTAGATGTCAAAGCTCAAAATTACATACATAAGTTAGCTAGTCAGTTTCCTAGAATGAATATGCTGTCTACAAATTCCATATACTCAGTATGTTTGAGAAAGACGTATCTCTTGTGTTTTTTTTGCAATTATAAAATTGCAAAAGGAATCACCTCAACTCATCATCTTACCCAATTTCAACACACAAAAGGACAATTTAGGAGCCCCTAAAGTCATTCTGTTTAAGTATGGATTTCACAGGAGGAGGGAACTTGAAGGATCATTGATCTGGGAGCAACCAATGCTAACATCTAGGTTGTCATAATCAATCTGCTTTAATTATCAACAAGGTTTTCCCATTTCTGACCAGTCATTTGGAGCTGACCTCTGACAAGTACTTACAAGTCATCGAAATCTCATTTTATTTTATTGCCTCATATTTGTTATTGGGCTAATCTTTACCTGTTCTACATCACACAACAGCTTAAATATTTGAATGGCCCAGCAATAAATTTCCATGGTCCCCCTGGGTCAGTCAGATGTTAGCTGTTAAGTAAAGCTAAAAGGATCTATGCTTCATAAATTTCCTTCAGGGTCCACATTTGCTCTTACAGGCTAGGCTTTCAAGCCCAAACATCTTTATAGCTTTGTGCAGTGATTTATTAACTCCTCCTTGTTTTTATCCAAAAAGATCAATCACATATGTATCAATAATCTGGTGTGCTGGTGACTGCTTTTTATTGTACATATAACCACCTGCCTTTAATACAAACTCGAGTCTAAAGCTTTTGTAAGCGCTTGCTGGATTTTAACAACCTTCACCTGTTTCTAATTTGGTACAAAACATATGGTTTAGCTCTGCTATTTCATTCTAGGCCAGCTTTTCCTCTTATGGACCCAACAATATAAAAGAAAACAAATCCAGAGCACAAAAACAGAAATTTGGAGGATGTTACATACACACACACACACACCCCACACTTACTTGCCCCATTACTTCTGAATAGCACTTTTGACAAATAACAGGAATGAATTATTTTACAGATACGAAATTATTACATTTCTTTTGCAAATAATTAGACGTGTTCCACATTACTCTTGAGGTTTCTAAGAATTATGTTCAAACTGCGAAAATGGTTGTCTAGCTGGCAACAGCCATATCTAGCTGCTGTGTGGTTAGGGAAGAGAGTATCCTATCTTTTTATTAAGGAATCTACACCTGGCTAAGTGAAACCAAATTTCCCTTTTTCTCTCCTTATCCCTCTCTAAATGAGACCAAAAGTTTAAGAGGCAGGGTGCCGGCAGCTCTCTCAGAGAACCACCACCTAACCCAGCATGGTAAAGTCAATACTAAAAGTCAGTGTGTCTGGGTGATAGGGTATGGAGGAGTAAATCCTCAGGAAAAAATGACTAATAGAAATGACTAGGAAAGGCAAAGAAGTCAACACAGCCTCCCACGGCTCTACCAGACTTTTCCATACAGTTATATTTGCAGTCATGGTGGGACCTGACAACACTGGCCACAGGTGGCATTTAATCTCCCATTCATATTCCTCTCATCCTTTGAGGCCCACCGCAAATACTCAATCCACTGAAGCCTCCCCCAGGTCCCAGGTCAGAATGGATGGTGCTTTAAGATATATCCGTATTTACCCTTCATTTGGAAGCATGTACTCAACGTATAGCTTTGCTTTACAGTCATGTATTTACATGTCTCTCTCTTGTACAATATATTACATAACAGGCACTGAATAAATGCTTGTTGAATTGCATTAAGTTGGTTTACAAATAAAACAGGTTTTGTATAAATAAAGCATACTTAAAATTTTATATTTATTTATTAAAATAATACATGTACAGGGTTTAAAATGTCAATTGCTCTACAAACCTGATGACAAACATATTAGTTTATATGTTTACTAGGTAATACCTTATCTCTACCTCAACTCCTAAACCCAATGCTTTAAGCTGCTTTTAAAAACTTTACCCTACACGTAGAACCCTCTTACACTGTTGGTGGGAATGCAAGCTAGTACAGCCACTATGGAGAACAGTGTGGAGATTCCTTAAAAAACTGGAAATAGAACTGCCTTATGACCCAGCAATCCCACTGCTGGGCATACACACTGAGGAAACCAGAATTGAAAGAGACACGTGTATCCCAATGTTCATCGCAGCACTGTTTATAATAGCCAGGACATGGAAGCAACCTAGATGTCCATCAGCAGATGAATGGATAAGAAAGCTGTGGTACATATACACAATGGAGCATTACTCAGCCATTAAAAAGAATACATTTGAATCAGTTCTAATGAGGTGGATGAAACTGGAGCCTATTATACAGAGTGAAGTAAGCCAGAAAGAAAAACACTAATACAGTATACTGACGCATATATGTGGAATTTAGAAAGACAGTAACAATAACCCTGTATACGAGACAGCAAAAGAGACACTTTTGTATAGAACAGTCTTTTGGACTCTGTGGGAGAGGGAGAGGGTGGGATGATTTGGGAGAATGGCATTGAAACATGTATAATATCATATATGAAACGAGTCGCCAGTCCAGGTTCGATGCACGATACTGGATGCTTGGGGCTGGTGCACTGGGAAGACCAGAGGGATGGTATGGGGAGGGAGGAGGGAGGAGGGTTCAGGATGGGGAACACGTGTAAACCTGTGGTGGATTCATGTTGATATATGGCAAAACCAATACAATATTGTAAAGTTAAAAAATAAAATAAAAAAAGGAAAAAAAAAAAAAAACTTTACCCTACACATAAATATAATTAATATCCTATATTCCTGTTTCATGATTCTCTGGCTTTAGAAACAATCTATTGACAACCTACTGAGGAAGACGAGAATTTCTCTTTTACACGTTGCTTCCCCATCTCTTACCAAAACACCCACACTTTTTAACATTTTCTCAACAGGGTCAACACCAGAGTTTTTTGAAATTCCCTGGTGTTCTGGCGGTTAAGACTTAGTGCTTTCACTGCCAGGGCCCAGGTTCAGTCCATTAGCTGGGAAACTAAGACCCCACAAGCCACGTGTGACCAAAAAAAAAACACACCACATTTTGGGGTGAAATTAATATGCAATGTTACAATATTATAACTACGTAACTACTACTTTGAGTTGAGTCACACAATGAATAACACTTGTATTTTCTTTCTTTTCAACTTGGTTCTTCCTGGAGTTCAACAGCCATCTAGTTTCTTCATTTACTGATGTAGTGTGTGTTTGTCACTCAGTCGTGTCTGACTCTTTGTGATCCCATGGACTGTCCCACCAGGCTCCTCTGTCCATGGAATTTCTCAGGCAAGAACACTGGAGTAGGCTGCCATTCCCTTCTCTAGCTCTTCCCAACCCAGGAATAGAAACCAGGTCTCCTGCATTGCAAGCAGATTCTTCACCGTATGAGCCACTAGGGAAGCTTCATTGATGTACCTCTAACTAATTCATACCCTGACTCCCTGAAAGCAATGAAAATTTCCTCAAAATGTAATTGACTAAATCAGACAATTTGTCCACTTCACTCTTTGCCTGCCTGCTCTGTAGGCCAGTTGAAGAGCTGACCTTCTACAGTTTCCCTTCACCATCATTCTGAGAGCCCTTTGCTTCTCTGCTGCTCTGGATCCCTTCTTTTCCTTGAATAATGTCTACCTTTCACTTGGTTTGTTCCCCTGTATTAGTAGAGCACATCTTTCAGGAGTTCCCTACGAAAGGTGTGTAGGTCCAATTTTTAGGATCTCTATGACTGAAATGACTTTTCTACCCTCTTATCTGATTGATACTTTAACACATACAGGCATACCTTGTTTTTATCGTGCTTTGCTTTATCATGCTTCACAGATACTGCATTTTTTACAAATTGAAGGTTGTGGCAACCCTGTGGTAAGTCTACCAGCACCACTTCTTTTGGACAGAATTTGCTCACTTTCACGTCTCTGTGCCACATTTTGATAATTTTTGCAGTATTTCAAACGTTTTCATTATTTTATTTATTATGGTGATCTGTGATCAGTGATCTTTGATGTTCAATTCAGTTCAGTCGCTCAGTTGTCTCTGATTCTTTGCGACCCCATGAATCGCAGCATGCCAGGCCTCCCTGTCTATCACCAACTCCCAGAGTTCACCCAGACTCACGTCCATCGAGTCAGTGATGCCATACAGCCATCTCATCCTTTGTCGTCCCCTTCTCCTCCTGCCCCCAATCCCTCCCAGCATCAGAGTCTTTTCCAATGAGTCAACTCTTCGAGTGAGGTGGCCAAAGTACTGGAGTTTCAGCTTTAGCATCATTCCCTCCTAAGAAATCCCAGGGCTGATCTCCTTCAGAATGGACTGGTTGGATCTCCTTGCAGTCCAAGGGACTCTCAAGAGTCTTCTCCAACACCACAGTTCAAAAGCATCAATTCTTCGGCGCTCAGCCTTCTTCACAGACCAACTCTCACATCCATACATGACCACAGGAAAAACCATAGCCTTGACTAGACGGACCTTTGTTGGCAAAGTAATGTCTTTGATGTTACTATTTTTGATAATAATAAACATCTTTGATGTTACTATTGCAAAAAGATTACCACTTGCTGAAGGCTCAGATGATAGTTAACAATTTTTAGCGGTGAAGTATTTTTTTATTAAGGTATGTACATTCTCTTTTTAGACATAATGCTACTGTACATGATAGACTACAGTATAGTGTAGACCTAACTTTTATATGCACTGCTGCTGCTGCTAAGTCACTTCAGTTGTGTCCGACTCTGTGTGGCCCCATAAACGGCAGCCCACCAGGCTCCCCTGTCCCTGGGATTCTCCAGGCAAGAACACTGGAGTGGGTTGCCATAGGAAACCAAAAAATTAGCTTTATTGTGGCAGCCCAGAATCAAGCCCACAGTCTTGCTGAGGTATGTCATATGTAAGCTGAACTTATAGAGATAATTTTCCCATGGCATTTTGAGGGCCCTGTTCCTTCACTTTCTTTCAGTGTTGCCTTTGAGCAGTCAGATAGCACCATTCCCATTCCACCACATGTATCTGCCCCCTCTGCAAGCCTTCAGAATCTTCACCGTACCTCTACCATTTCAAAATATTAGTATCATGCTGCTGGGCACTCACTCACTCCTACAGTCTGAAATCAAATCTTTCAATGACCGGAATTTTTCTTGTATTACTTCTTGGGATAATCTCCTACCCTCCTGTTTTCTCCTCTTTTCCTGTCCTCATTGTTACATGAATGTTGGATTGAATTTTTAATGGTTTTTTTTTTTTTTGGTTGTTGTTGAGATTTCCTCAAGTTCACCTTCCAACTTTCTGTCCTGATTTTTTTATTCCATCATTTTCCTTTCTGAAGCTCTGTCTGTCTTCTAATGAATGCTCATTTTCATACCATCTTGTTTTTGTTCTTGGATTAAGTACTTTTCCTTGTCTCATAGAGCATATTAATAGTCTTTAAATTTTTTTTGCCTTTTATATGAAGTCAAGTTTACTGAGGTATAATTGATATGTAACATTATATTAGTCCCGCTGTACAGTGTTAGGTACTTATAGATTTTTCAGTTTTTTGTTGATCCCTGTTTTCTTCCTTCCACATTTCTTTGATTATTTTAGCTTCCATATTTCATGTAAGAGCTCTCTCCAAATATCTGATGATCCTTGGTTGACCATTCATTTTAAAAGTGAGGCATTAAAAAAGTGAGGCACTAAAAAAGTGACTGAAAATTTGCCACAGGATTGGCCAAGTGGCAAGTTTTATTACTCTGGGGTGGTCCGCTAAGGCTTAACAGTTTCAGTGGAACACATACAACTGTAAGGAATTGTATTTACTCTTGTGAAGTGAAAGTTGCTCAGTTGTGTCCAACTCTTTGTGACCCTTGGAATTCTCCAGGCTGAATACAGGACTGGGTAGCCTTTCCCTTCTCTAGGGGATCTTCCCAACCCAGGGATCAAACCCAGATCTCCTGCATTGCAGGCGGATTCTTTACCAGCTGAGCCACAAGGGAAGCCCACGAACACTGGAGTGGGTAGCCTATTCCTTCTCTAGCGAATCTTCCCAATCTAGGAATCGAACCGGAGTCTCCTGCATTGCAGGCGGGTTCTTTACCAACTGAGCTATGTAGACATTCACTTAATTTCTCTTCTTAGTTTGACAACTCTGCCTTTATTTATGGTGGCTGTCCCTAAACCCAGGGTTAGTCTAGTTCATTCCATCTCTTTTTTTTTTTTTTCAGACTACAACAAATGTATTTTCAAAATTGTAATTACATATTACCAAATAAAGTAATGAACAACTCTTAATTTAGAGTGCAAAATAAAAGCCCCTTGTTATTTTCAAGATGCAAAAGCAAGAAAATACAACATAAACTTATCCACATTTTTAAATAGTTGTCTGTGTGATGAGTAAATGCCATTTAAAAACACTTTCAATAGAAAAATGATTTATAAACCAGTTTACAGGAGATTAAAAAAAAATCAATGTTTAACACCAACTTTAACTATAAATAACTAAAAAGAAAATTGTCCTCTCTTCTGTTTTTGCTTCAACATTTATGTCTTCTGCTCTTTGCCTTTTGGAGAAAACATTGCATTGTAAGGCTGCCGTCTTTTTGGACGAGGACAAGGTAAACTTCATATATTCTGCAGATGCAGGGAGAGGTAACTGCATGAGAATGACATTATTATGGCACATTTCTTTCTTTTTTTAGAAACTTTTTATGTTGTACTGGAATATAGCCGATTAGCAATGTTGTGATAGTTTCATGTGAACAGTGAAGGGACTCAGCCATTATATACGTGGATCCATTCTCCCTCAAACTCCCCTCTAATCCAGGCTAGGACACACTGACTCCTAATCCAGACTTGAGCTTTTTGGGATTTTTGCAGCAAGAATCAGGGCTGCTTCCTAACTTTACCCCTTGCATACTCTTAAATTTTTCCAGTCGGCTAAGTAGGTCAGTTGCTACTCCTCCATCCATTTTCAGGTTTTCACAAATTTTTGTTGATACGTCCTTTCTCTTGAGGTTGCCTCTCATATTCTTTTCATCACTATGGGTTTATGCCTTTAAAATTTTAATCCTTTTTTTTTTTTTAGTGTCACTTAGGGGATAAAAAATAAGCACATCTGTTCAGTTAGAAGTTTAAAGGTCATTAACAACTAAAATAGCTTTTATCTGTCATATTTGTGTGCTGTGCTTTACACATATAATCGAATTTTTAAAACAACCCTATGGCAGAGATGGGTCATCATTACCCAATATTCATTCTCTTTTTTTGTGGTTAGCAGACCCCTAAAGGTTATTAGTTCACTCAGAAGAAACATATTTCTCAGTCTCTTGTGGAGGCTGGAGAATGTGGAAGTCTTTAGATCTTCAGAGAAGGGAAGAGCGCCCTTTTCTTGCTGGTTGAATAATGACTGACACTCCAACAACCATTTTGTTTGATAAGAGCCATACCCTGGGGATGGCAGAGCATAGAGCTTGAAGGAGCCTGGATTTTCTGAAGCATTTATGGAACTTCATTCCAACCCTGGATTACTGATTCCTGGATTTTTATGTGCAATAATAAAATTTTATATGCTTAAGTCATTGTTAATTTGAGGCTTCTGTTATATACAGACAAACCTCAAACCGATACCATTTCCCCAAAATGAAGCTTGGAAAGTGATTTGTCCAAGATTAGGGTGAGAAGGAGGAGAGCTAACTCAGGTCTTATACCAAAGTCCGTATTTTAACCACAGGCTTTCTTCAAACCTTTCTTCAAACTATTGTATCCTAGAACCAGATACACATATATGTCACAATTTGAGAATTTAATTTGATTACTATCCCACGAAAAAATAATATAAATGTATGAGCCAGAGTTCTGCTCACTCTTACACAAGAGGTAAGAATAACTTCTTTTCTGAATTTTACTTAACTAAATGATAGGAAAATATGCTTTTGAATCATGCAAAATCAGTTATGTGTTTTTCACTAAATGTGGATATATTGTTAGAAATGACCTATCTAATTGAAAAGGTAGACTTTAGCACAGACAGAAGGGAAGTTATTGTACAGAATTATGAAGATCCATACCAGTTATTAAGATGCTCTTCACGAATAAAAAACAGTGATTCCAAACATAAGCCCCACATTAAATGGTACAGTAGCTTACAGAGAGAGTAAAAAGCCAGTAATGTATTTATTAACAAATCGGTTCTTAACTGATTTGCTGAGAAATACTTCCCAGATGCCCCTCAACTGATAGTAATTATTTCCATGTCTTTGTTGATGATGCATATATAACTCATGTGGCACTCTTCTATTTTAAATTTTAAATTGGAGAATAATGAGGAAATTACTATACACTCACTACCTATTTTTTAAAATTTTTTGCCTTTTTTGTTAAAATAAATGAAGCATTTACAGATAAAGTAAGCCTCCTTTGTTCCCTACTCCTACTACCATTAGTTAGGACTCTCTCAACTTCAACTAACAGAAAATCCAAATTAACTGATTTAAATAAAAAGAATGGAGAAAGATTCAGTTCAGTTACTCAGTCGTGTCCGACTCTTTGCGACCTTATGAATCGCAGCACACCAGGCCTCCCTGTCCATCATTAACTCCTGGAGTTTACACAAACTCACGTCCATTGAGTCAGTGATGCCACCCAGCCATCTCATCATCTGTCGTCCCCTCTCCTCCTGCCCCCAATCCTTCCCAGCATCAGGGTCTTTAGTTTCAACTAACTCAGGAACTTGATAACTTTATCCAAAACCCAGGATTTCCCATCCTTCCTCTCTGCCACTATCTATATATATTACTAGCTCCCCAAGTCATATGTGGCTTAGTACATAAAACCATTCCCAGAAACACCTCAGAAAACTTGCCTTAACTGTGACAGAGTTTATGCATGGAACCAAGCACTGGTGATGGAATGGAATTACTCTGACTGGTAAAAAGCCAGTTCTAATTTGCTCCCTGGGGCTGAGCCCCAACTTCCATACAGCAAATGAAGAGAAAGTAGTAACCAAATGGATCTCTGCTGATAAGTAGGAATCCAAGAATGGCTGTGGGCAGACAAGCAACTTCACCTGCAATGGCTTTTCTCACAAGCCACTAGCTTTATAAATTTGGTGAACATCTATATACATCACTTTTTATACTCTTAAAATACAAATGTTTAAATCAATAATGATAGACCATGTATATCATTCTGCAACTCACTTTTCCCCTCAATATTTTTTTTTTATTATAAGGGGAATAATAACAGCATTAACCTCATATTGCTGTTGTGACAATAAATATATAATTATATAGGTAAATCATTTTCAACAGTATCTGAAACATAGTAAGAGCAACTATAATTTTCTGAGTGATTACTATTGTTGTTATTAATCTTTGTATTCCTAGAATACAGAATCTATTCATATTTATTGTGGGTTTTTACTGTGTGCATTTGGCTAAACAGGAACTATTTCCCAGAATACCATCACCCATTGGATCCAGGCTAGAACTGAACAACAATTGGTATGAGATTTGGAAGACAGAAGTGAAGCAGCCACCATTAAGCTCTGAGGCAAATGGTGGTTAGACCCAGTAAGAGACAGACATCAGGCCGCCTGCGGCTCCATCTGGTCTTTGTGCTCCCGTTCTGCGTTGAGCTCTTGTTCCCAACTGCTGGTGCTGCTGACAAACAGTGACTCCAGGCCCACTGACAAATGCAGCAGTAACAGTCTTCCATAGACGTCTCCCCACCTGCTCTCCTTTGGGGTTCCACTCAACAGCTGGTGAGATCTTGCTTCCCATTTCCTGGCCTGAGCTGTCCACCTGCACCAAGCTTCTGTAGAACTGGTTAGTGACTTTCTCTAGTCTTCCAAGTCCCCCTTTTGGACTCTTCTCCAGCTTCTCCTACAATTTTATAATATCTTACTCCTATAATAATTCCCTTATACCATAATATTCATAGTGATTCTGCTTACCTGACTGAAATCTGATGGAATTAATATCCTTTCATAATCCTTTGATTGAGCTGTTTACCTTAACTACTGAACCAAAAGCTTTTTACATTGTCTGTGTTCCATCCTTCCTTTTTTCCTTCCTTTCTTTTGCTACTTATATGCTAAAGTTTTCACTCACTAACTTATACAAGGAATTTTTTTTAATTCCACCTTGGTAGGAAGAAGGGATCTCCAATGATTTTCTGCACAAAAAAATCACAGTTTCCAAAAAGTACTTGAATATCCTATTTATTTTTAGCCAAATTAGTTTCTGATATACTTTCACAAAAATCAGAGTAGCAAATGACCTAGTTAAACCAACCACATATATATATGTACATTCATTTATTTATATCTTTCATGTCCTTCATTATCATTTTTATAATGCTTTACATTTTTCATTGATAAAGGTCTTTCACATTTTTATTAAATATATCACAAGGTACTCATATGGTACTCACTTTCTATTCGGTTATTACTGATATATAAAATCTTATTAATTTTCATGCTGATTTTATATCCAACAAATGCGCTAATTTTCTAATTCTAATAGTTTACAGATCCCCTCACATTTTTTATATTATAATATTCATATTGGTAAAAATTTATCCATTTAAAATATTTATACCTCATCTATTTTCTCTATTAATTACATAGACCAGGATGTCAAGTATAACATTTTATTCTAAAGATAATAACTAGCATCCTAATCTGCTTTTTGACTTTCATGGAAATAGTTTCATTATTTAACCTAATAGTTGCTATAGGTTTGATAACTATTCTTTATCATTTTAAGGAAATTCTGTTTTTTTCTAGTTTTACAACAACTGATACTACTATCTGCAATCATTTCAGGCTTTACTAAATGCCACATATATTTTTCATATATTGGCTTATTTAATCCACACAGACTCCTAACCAGGTGGGTACTATTATTATCTCCATTTTACAGACAATAAAGCATTGGGAGACAAATAATCTGTCCAAGGTCACAGAGTGTAGTGGTTTCCTATTATTGTTTTAAAGAAATATTTTCCTATTATTGTTTTAAAGAAATATAAAACATTTATCAGATTAAAACAATACATATGATAAATCTTAAAAGTTTACATTACAAGGGAAAAATCATAATTTTGTAGGTGATGGATGGTAACTAGCCTTATTATAATGATTAATTCTTAGCATATACAAATATTCAATCATTATATTGTATATCTGAAACTAATGCAATGTTATAGGTCAATCATACCTTAATTTTTAAAAAAACTACTCATTTATTAGCTCATATGTTCTGTAGGTCAAAAGTCCATGCAAAGCATAGGTGACTTTTCTGCCCAACATCTAACAAGTACAAAATCAAGACATTGGCCAGGCTGTGCTCTCATGTATAGCTCAGCATCATTCTCCAGGCTCACTCAGCTTGTTAGCAGAATTCAGTTCCTGTGGTTGTAGGGTTGAGCAAGCTCCTTGTGAGCCATCAGCCGGATTTCACTCTCGGCTCTTAGAGGTTGCCTTGTGTCTTAGCCACATGGCCTGCTCCATAAGCAGTTGACAACAGAGCAGTCTGCATGTCTGCAGGTTAGCAAGGA
The DNA here is from genome assembly GCF_002263795.3 of Bos taurus. Classification (NCBI taxonomy): domain Eukaryota; kingdom Metazoa; phylum Chordata; class Mammalia; order Artiodactyla; family Bovidae; genus Bos; species Bos taurus. The sequence continues at coordinate 55,433,400 of NC_037342.1, read as the reverse complement.
GTATCTGTCACTACTTCTTGGCTCTTTTGGGGGGCCAGGTGGTTAGGTCTGGCCCACCAGATAATCTCCTTTAATACTAACTTAAAATTCAAACGATTAGTGGCCTTCATTATGGGAGTGAAATTCCATTATATTAATTCCGTTCATTCACTCCATTATGTGAGTCCTGTCACACCCAAGGAGAAGGAACTGCACAGGGCATGTATAACAGGAGAGTGGGAACTGGAGTGTTGTTTTCAATTTTGCCAACTGGACACAATAAATAAGCGTCTGGATTCAAACTGATGGCATGTAGTTCCACAGTTTATGCTCCTAATGAAAACCTATTATTGTCTTTCTAAGTAAGTGTTGAATTTTACTGAATGCTTTTCCTGCATTTATTAAAACTATATAATATTTCTGTTAATGAGTAAATTATGTAAAAGACTTTAAGGCTGAACCATGGACTCGTCTGAACTGCTGCTAGATTCAGCTTGCATACATTTTAACTTGTATTTTTGTATTTATGTCCATAAATTGATTTGTCTATTAGTTTGTTTTTCATATTGTCCTGATCGGATTGTTTATTAAATGCCTTCAAGGCAAAAGTTTGCTTACCGTACCTCTTTAAGTTATTGCCTTCACTCAGTTTTTGACCTAAGTATTCCTTATTTTAGTGTTAACTAATAGGTACATTTAAGATTCTTTTTTTAATACTACATTTTCAGTGTTGGTCCAGATATCTAGTTGCTCATGTCTGATTCTTTGTAGCCCATGAACAGCAGCCTGACAGGTTCCTCTATCCATGTGATTCTCCAGGCAAGAATACTGGAGTGGGTAGCCATTCCCTTCTCCAGAGGATCTTTCAACCCAGGGACTGAACCCAGGTCTCCTACATTGCAGGCAGATTCTGAGCCACCAGGGAAGCCAAAAAAAAAAAAAAAAAAGATTGCTGTGTGTGTGAATTGCTCAGTCATGGCTGACACTTTTGCAATTCCACGGACCTTTTAGCCCACCAGGCCTCTCTGCCCATGGAATTTTCCAGGCAAAAACATTGAAGTGGGTTGACATTTCCTACTCCAAGGGATATTCCCAACGCAGGGATGGAACCCATGTCTCCTGAGTCTCCTGAATTGGCAGGCAGATTCTTTAGCTCATTTCACAAGCTAGCATGGTAATGCTCAAAATCCTTCAAGCTAGACTTCAACTGTACATGAACCAAGAACTTCCAGATGGACAAGCTGGATTTAGAAAAGGCAGAGGAACCAGAGATCAAATTGTCAACATCCACTGGATCATCAAAAAAGCAAGAGAGTTCCAGAAAAGCATCTACTTCTGCTTTATTGACTATGCCAAAACCTTTGACTGTGTGGATCACAACAAACTGGAAAATTCTTCAAGGGATGGGAATACCAGACCACCTGACCTGCCTCTTGAGAAATCTGTATGCAGGTCAGGAAGAAACAGTCAGAACTGGACATGGAAAAACAGACTGGTTCCAAATAGGGAAAGGATTACATACATCAAGGCTGTATATTGTCACCCTGCTTATTTAACTTATTTGCAGAGTATATCACGCAAAAAGCCAGGCTGTATGAATCACAAGCTGGAGTCAAGACTGCCAGAAGGAATATCAACAACCTCAGATTTGCAGATGATCCACTTAATTTGCAGATAATCCACTTAGAAAGCAAAGAGGAACTAAAAAGCCTCTTGATGAGGGTGAAAGAAGAGAGTGAAAAAGCTGGCTTAAAACTCAACATTCTAAAAAACTAAGATCTTGATCTAGTCCCATCACTCCATGGCAAATAGATGGGGAAACAGTGAGAGATTTTATTTTCTTGGGCTCCAAAATCACTCTGGACTGTGGCTGTAGCCATGAAAGTAAAAGACGCATGCTTTTAAAAAGCTGTGACCAACCTAGACAGCATATTAAAAAGCAGAGACATCACTCTGCTAATAAAGGTCCATATAGTCAAAGCTTGGAGAAGGCAATGGCACCCCACTCCAGTACTCTTGCCTGGAAAATCCCGTGGACGGAGGAGCCTGGTAGGCTGCAGTCCATGAGGTCGCTAAGAGTTGGACGTGACTGAGTGACTTCACTTTCACTTTTCTCTTTTCATGCACTGGAGAAGGAAATGGCAACCCACTCCAGTATTCTTGCCTGGAGAATCCCAGGGATGACGGAGCCTGGTGGGCTGCTGTCTATGGGGTCGCACAGAGTCGGACACGACTGAAGCGACTTAGCATAGCATAGCATAGCATAGTCAAAACTATGGTTTTCCAGCAGTCATGTATGGATGTGAGAGTTGGACCATGGAGAAGCAGACTGCTGAAGAATTGATGCTTTCAAACTGTGGTCCTGGAGAAGAATCTTGAGAGTCCCTTGGACATTAAGGAAATCAAACCAATCAGGAAAGGAAATCAACCTTGGATATTCACTGGAATGAACTAACCTCCAATGAAGCTGAACCTCCAATACTTTGGCTACCTGATGCAAAGAGCTGACTCCCTGGAAAAGACCATGATGCTGGGAAAGATTGAGGGCAAGAGGAGAAGGGGGCAACAGAGGATAAGATGGTTAGATGGCATCACTGACTCAATGGACATGAGTTTGAGCAAACTCCAGGAGATAGTGAAGAACAGGGAATCCTGGCATGTTGCAGTTCATGGGGTCACAAAGAGTCCAACACAACTTAATGACTGAACAACAACAACCAGTTATCTATTCTATGATGCTCTGGAAACAGGTCCTATTCAGTGTTCCATCTCTTTATAAATCAATTTTGTTATACTTCTAAAAATTTCCATTCTTATTAAAAGTTGTCCATAGTATGTAATGATTTTTCAATCTCTACTGTATCTATAAGTGTCTCCTTTTTTGTTGTCATAATTTCCTCTATTTTTTTTACTCAGCCACTTTTAAATAATACTTCTTCACTGCCATTCCCTCTAATCTCTATTCCTAGGATTCCTATTAGATACATGTTTATACTTCTCTAATAATCCCTATGTCCTATAATTCATTTCATATATCTTTTTATCTCTTTGGGCTGCATAATGGGTGATGTTTTCATTTCTATTTTACTGTTCACAAAGTTTCTCCTTAAGTGTGTCTAGTCTACTATTTATGAAGGTTTTAAAATATTTTTTTCTATGTTTTACGCATCACAACTACCTTTTTCTGTTTCATAGACTCTCATTCTTTTTCTTTATGGATGCTATTTCCTCCTTTGTTTTTGGAAATTCTGAAATTTTTAGCAGTCCTTTTTTAAAATATTATTATTTCCTTAGACGTATATTCTCCTATTTTTTGACTTTTCTTCCTTTGTATATCCATGGATTACCCCCTTTGGATTTCCTACTCTTAGGATATTTTATAAAAGATTAAAGTAGCAACTTCTTGGAGAAGGAAATGGCAAACCACTCCAGTGTTCTTGCCTGGAGAATCCCAGGGACGGGAAAGCCTGGTGGGCTGCTGTCTTTGGGGTTGCACAGAGTCGTACATGACTGAAGTGACTTAGCAGCTTAACAGCAAAGTAGCAAAAGAGATAACTGAAAGAGCTATAAGCAATTTAACCTTCAGTAAGTGTATGAATCTTAGATAATGATAGAGATTGGGCAATCTTCAAGTGTATCTGTATTCACAATGATTTTTAGTGTCTTCCAGGAGTTCAAGTGTTTGAAACACAATAGAAAAGAGGATTCTTTTCCTCAAAAGACATCTGGTGAACATGATGATTAACTGAGTTCTAGGAATGGATGTTTTTCTAGGATTATCTGATGTTGCTCTGTGTGTACACATGTACACTCAGGTACACCCATGAGTGAAACATTGATAACAATGAATCATTGATAATTTAATATTTATAGCTTTTATTTCATTGGCTAGTTTTGAGTGAGTAAACACTACTATTGTTCCTCTGAATTAATCTTGTCACACAAACAGGTCCTGATGTCAGTGTATTTTTACAGGGTGTGAATACTGGGTCATTTAAGAATAATTACGTTATTTTCATTTGAAAGCCAAAAAACTAAAATAGATATTCTCAGTTAGTAATTTGTAAGTTGGTCCTAAAACTTTAAAAAGTACTGTCTAGTTAATAATTGGGCCTTTACTCTTAGTGAAAAAATGACTGTTGAAATTAATTTTATATCACAAACCACCAATCAACCAGCCATATCTTTCTCTGTTCAAAATCAGATTTTTTTTTTTTTTGCTCTCCCTGGGATGAATCTTGCAATGTGGTCCTAAGACAAGGGCATACCAGGTAAAAAAAGGAGTGTTAGTGAATAAAAGGACCAACACAAATTAGATAATAAGCTGAGATAATACACTCTCTTAGTCTGTATCTGCTCTATGAAAACATCTAGCCCTTACAGAATTGATTTTAAACTAAACATTTATTTTAAAAAGAAAAAAAGATGGTTTTAACTCTTGATGTTGCTCATTACTATAACTCAAATACCTAGAAAAACGTCTGTTGGGCAGGATACACTTGCTAAACATTTGAAGAATGAGTGAACAGGTGAGCAGGTTAATTTCACTGTTTATAATTCTGATACTATGAACTTTTTGAATTAGTATTTTTAAAAAAATTTGTTGGAGTATAGTTGATTTACAATGTTGTATTAGTTTCAGCTGTCAATCAGCAAAGTCAATCAGTTATACCTATACATATTTCCACTCTTTTTACATTCTTTCTCACACAGACCATTACAGAGGACTAAGTAGAATTCCCTGCGCTAGACAGTAGGCTCTCATCAGTTATCTATTTTACATATAGTAGTGTGCATATGTCAGTCCCAATCTCCCAATATATCTCTCTCTCATCCCCTGGTAACCGTAAGTTTGTTTTCTACATCTGTAACTCCATTTCCGTTTTGTAGATAAGTTCATTTGGACCCCTTTTTTTAGAATTCCATATGTAAGTGTTATCATATTTGTCTTCCTCTGACTTACTTCACTCAGTAGGACAATCTCTAGATTCAACCATGTTGAATTTGATAACACAAATACTATTCCAAATTGCGTATTAAAAAGACAGATAGGCTCCCCCGAATGATACAACATGAGAAGGGAAACTTCTCCAATTACATGGGACAACCTGTATCCCCTTAGGACGGAATACTGCTTAGCATTTCTCCTAGAAATCTCTGAAGGAAAATTATATGCTATTTACCAAATTCCTCTTTGACCAACGTATGAATCTCTCATTTTGTGATTTATGCAAAGATCACAAATCATATAGGAGGCAGAAAAATAATAAAAGAAATTCCTGACTCTTTCACACTGAACACTCTTTAGCAAATTCAGTATGAGGAGGTGAATTCTAAAAAGTTTTTCCTCTAGTAACCATAAAGTCAGAAATGACAAAATTATGCTACTGCACACTCAAAAATAAATATCCCCTCTATGGGATATCTTACAACAGAAGTTGTCTCAATAAATTCAGTCATCATCTACATATTTTAAAAGGTTTAGTATAGCTGACAATCAAACTTCAAGAGACCTGGCACTTCTCAGTTGGTTACCAACCTTATATTTATACAAATTAAATGAAATGCTTCTGTTGCTTACTGGTGTTTAATTAACTTACAGCAGTAAATTTCTATAACTAACTACAGTTAACACTTCTACATTTTTCAGCACTAGACTCGCCACATCATGAACCTGGGAGTCATCATTTACATTAATGGGAGTTACTAACAAGCACTATGGGAAGAATTAATTCTTTTGTAAATTTTAAAAAGGTTTCCAATAATATAAATCAGTAACACTCAAAATTTGAGGCATGATTATCATCAGTATTTGCTCAAAAGGAAATACAGGGAATTACTAGTATAAATGAATATGAATATGAATCAAGAACTGATATATGAAATGACATGAATTTAAAAAAACCTCACTGTATCAACTCTGTGTAAGGAATGAGAAAGGAGAGGCTGTATACAAAGCAACACATATTCTAGTCTTAAAGAAAGTAGCTTTAAGAAAAATAGAAAATAATGTTTCACTGTAACAGAGACCCTGAGAGGAACAGTACAAAAGGATAGAGGCACTTAACAAAAATTAAATACTAGCTTTAAAAATTGTGAAAAACTCCAATACAGAGTAACTGAAGTAACCAAGAAATAATTCGCTTAATTATCTATATAATATAGACACAATAAATATTAGTAGACTACATATATGTACTCCTCAAGAATCTAATATATAAGCAGGAGTGAGGTTGTTAGGTTGAGAAAGGTTTGTGCAGATTTAACTCTATTATCAAACTGCCCTCTGAAATATACAAACTAACTGAAACTCTCACAAAGGATGAAAGTTCCTTTTCTTCTATATGCTCACCAAATTAGGTACTAAACAGACATTCTCTTTTTGGCCAGGTTGATTGATGTGAAACTCTTGTGGAGTTAATTTGCATTTTCCTGATCACTAGTGAGACTGAGGAATTTTTCTTATGTTATTAGAAATTTAGGTTTTGTTCTTCTGTAAGTTTCCTAATATACTATGCCCATATTACTCTGCGGTTGACTGCTCCTTTTCATATTAATATATAAAGGTTTTTCTTATGTATCTTGAATATTGATCCTTGGTTAAATCTTTGTGACATAAATCTCTTCTCTTGATAAGTGGCTTATCTTTCCATTTTGTCTTCTTTTGTTATAAGCAAGTTTAAAAAATGAAATCAAATATATGAATCATTTCCCATATTAAGGTCTGTATGTTTCTGTGATTTATAAAGAGATCTTTTCTGAATCAGAAGGCATGGACTTTTCAAATTTCTCATTTCTACTTACTATTGTCACTCAATACATAAATATTTACTGAGTGACTATTATTTGCAATGGCAATTTTATATAAATTCCCTCTTTAATTCTTCACGTTTCTCTAAAGCCACTGTCTTCATTTTCAGATGAGTACACTGAGACTAGTGAAAGCGAAAGCTACTCAGCCGTGTCTCACTCTTTGCCACCCCATGGACTATAGAGTCCATGGAATTCTCCAGGCCAGAATACTGGAATGGGTGGCCTTGCATTTCTCCAGGGGATCTTCCCAACCCAGGGATCGAACCCAGGTCTCCTGAATTGCAGGTGGATTCTTTACCAGTTAAGCTTCAAGGGAAGCCCACACTGAGACTAGTGAGGTAAAATAAAGTGGTTCAAGATACGTCTGACACCAAAGTTCTTTCAGAAAAGTCAAAGTGGAAAGCCACGGTTTCTCCTTTCTTAAGTTTAGAATACTTTAATTATTTACGTGCAATATCATTTATCCCTGTTAAATAATTATATATGGAAGTGAATATATGTTTAAGTCAAAGTAGTCACATATTTATTATAACCACTCTGTGATCCAGAACACTTTATATATTACTATGCTTTGAATAAATGAATATCTGTTTATTGCTATTTAGACACTCAAACCTGATCATCTTTGAAAGTAATTTTCATTTTTATGTCCACTAAGGATTGAATTATTAATTGACGTTTCTTTTATTTATGCCTAAGAGAAAACCACTGAGCAATGTACAGTGAAGTCATTCACCAGGCTGAGTGAGAAACTAGATGCTTTGATCAATGCAAAGGTGCAATACCTATTTTGTGCCGGGTATGTGTGTTTCCGCTGTTATCTAGTCTGCTGGGCAGCTTCTAAGTCTCTTCCACACTCAGGGGCTCAGACATTTAGGGCCACCTCCTAAAACATACCTTTGCTGACTATTCAACTCAATCCCATGTATTTCTAACGCGAGCCTTAGAATGCTGAGGATAACTGTCTACTGACTTGCTCTCCATTCCTGACACTACTTTGACAGCTGAGTAATTTTACCTAATGCCAGCATCTTGTGCAGTGACAAATATGTACTAGGCCTCAACGTATGGTTTGACTTCAGTGATGTCACCTTTTGTAATTTATCTCTTGTGATTTAACTATACATGAATTAACTTTCATATCAATTTTTCAAGGAATTAGAGAAGAAAAACACTCTGAAAATCAATTGATCATTTAATCTGATTCAGAGGTTACATTTGGTGATCTTATAACTAAATTATTGTAGGGAGAGGTATAAAACATGGCGGTGAATAGAACTATGTGGTTCAAAGAATATTACTTTGTTGTATAATGTACTATTGTCCAGGACATAAATGTTACCACTAGGAAACTGTCTACAGAACTATTACAGTAAGATGCTTTGGGAAGTTAAAATAGTTCATATCTACCTAAAAATACTTTTCTTACTCCTTCTATCCATTTTTTCCTTCAGGAAACCAAAAGATTCCACAAATCATTTAATCCAAACTTTCTGACTTGATATAATTATCCTCATGTCCCTTGTTGTTTGCCTACCAAAAATCAAACATAAGAATTAAAGGAGGACTTCCCTGGTGGTCTGGTGGCTGAGAATCTGCCTGCCAATGCAGGGGGCAGGGGTTCAATCCCTGTTCTGGGAAGATTCCACATGTCACGGGGTAACTAAGCCCATGTGCCACAACTACTGAGCCCACATGTGGCAACTACTGAAGCCCGCGTGCCTAGAGCCCGTGCTCCGCAACAAGAGAAGCCACCGCAATGAGAAGCCCATGCGCCACAACCAAAGAGTAGCCTCTGCTCGTCCCGACTAGAGAAAGCTCTGCGCAGCAACTCAGACCCAGCACAGCCACAAAAAAAAAAAAAATTAAAGGAAAGAAAGAGCTGCTTTCAATGTAGTCTCTTTTGAAAGTCGCTCAGTCATGTCCCACTCTTTGTGACCCCATGGACTATACACAGTCCATGAAATTCTCTAGGCCAGAAAACTGGAGTGGGTAGCCATTCGCTTCTCCAGGGATCCTCCCAACCCAGGGAACGAACCCAGGTCTCCTGCACTGCAGGCAGATTCTTTACCAGCTGAGCCACCAGGGAAGCCCCAGTGTACTATCAATAAAGTCTTATTCATTAAAGTAAATGATTAATTCATATCAGAACCCAAAATATCTATGCTGTCATATGATACACAATAATAATAGACTGGAGAAGGCCAGTCCATGCTACCTGGAGAACTCAGTGAGGCTCTGGGGACCTCCTGTTGAGAAACACTGATCTCAGATACTCTAATAATATAGCAATATTTAACCCATGACATAGCCCACTATTAACTAAATATATTATTCCTCTACCTTCCCTTTTCCTCCAAAGCATTTCATCGAACCTCTTTACTCTGACTGGACTACACTATGAACCAGAAAAGCAGTAAGTTCAACTTGGGGTCACATGTCAGAGTCATCTGGTTTTCTTTTTTATTCCACTGACTCATTACATAACTGTATTTTAATTTAGTTGGTTGCAGAAAGCTGAGATGACAATAATACTAGAGAAGACTTCCTCATCCAGATAATAACATCAGCACTATAAAAGCACACTTCATTAAAAACAACACACCCAGCAGTGTGCTCTCAAGTATCGGCGATGAAATGGCTGCACAATTACTTTTGACTCGTTTTCTACATTTCCCCTCTCTCAGTGGAATGCCTAATCTTCATAAGGTGTTCATTTCCTGTTTCACCCAGCAACCACCTTCTGCATTTTTATTCTGTTGATCTCTCCTGCCTAAATTTCCATGGGGATTCTTCATTTAAAACACACTCTTTGCTCTCACTCCTAAACACAACCCCATCAGCACTGCTGCCTGTGCCTTGGATTACAACAGGCACTGAAGTTAATAGCTTCTCATGGTCCTAAGGGAGTGTATGAAATAAGGACTGTCCTGGCCAGAGCATCTAGAGTTAAAACTATGGGCTAGAATGTGGAGTGTCAGATTACTTAATAGCATTTGCAAAAGTAACATCCCTTTTGCTCTCCTAATTCAACTCAAAAAAAATATTTATTGAGTGTTTACACAATACAAGGCTCTCGGTAAGGCAATGGAATGAGTTTTGTGCCAAGTAAGATGCAGTTTCTACACTGAAAACATTTCAGACAAGAATAGGACAAATACTTGTATCACTGAGTTGCTGTTAAAAAGAAATGAGAACATATATCAACATAGTTCATTTCTGAGGTACTATATAGAGAGAATTCCTCATAGGATTACAGAAGGCTATTACAGTCCATCAAACTATGGGGAATTAAGAAAGACTTATGAAGAAAGTTTTAGATAATAAGAGAAAGGCTTTAAGTACAACCGCAATTATGATCCTAGAGATGGCTAGGGAAGGCATTCCAGATAAGTAGAATAGTAAGGACAAAGAGTATCAAGTGGGAAATAATGTGATGTGTTTGGAAAACAACAGTTTGACTGAAGCACAGGTCAGGAACTGAGAGTACCCCGGGGTAAGACTAAAAAGAGTAAGTAGAGGGCCAGGTTGGGAACTGTTGAATTATTTGAACATGATCTAAGTTTCTTTTAAGAATAAGGGCTTCAGTATTTACTATACTGATAGATTCCAAACACAGATACTTACTTGCCTTATTAGCATATATAAGGCAGTAAACTCCCTGAGCAGTTGAAAAAAAAAGAGACAAGCCTTAAGATCTGCAATAGTTTCCCGCCCCCCCACCCACCACCCCGTGCTGTGGGAAACTTCATTAGTCCTCTCCATTCACACCACTGATGGAAAGATGATGTACCTCCTGGTGTTTCTAGAAAACAAAATCTAGTACTATGCTATGGGGCCTGCATTTTTAATTTTCCTTAACCTTTTCTTGGGCTTCCCTGGTGGCTCAGTGGTAAAGAATCTACCTGCTGATGCAGGAGCCAAGGGTTTGATCCCTGGGTTGGGAAGATCCCCTGGAGAAGGAAATGGCAACTCAGTTCAGTATTCTTGCCTGGGAAACCCATGGACAAAGGAGTCTAGCTTGGTGGGCTACAGTCTATGGGGTCACAGAGTCAAGTCAAATAGGATTTAACAACAATAACCTTTTCTTAGGCCAACTTTCCCTTTAAGCACCTAGAATTAGTGGGGGAAAAAAAAAAAGAAATTGCACAGCTGCCTGGAATTCCTGTTGCAAAGCTCAATGTATAAATAACAGTAATTGGAAAATTTTATTGAGCATCATCTACATGCCAAGCACTGTGCTTCATTTAAACCTCATGATAACCTACTGCCACAGATATTATGCCAGGTGAACCAAGAAATGGAGAACATTTCCCCAGTCACTCTTGATTAGATGTGAAGTCCCAATGTAACTTCAAAGCCTTAAGTAATTAAAAATAAAAAAAACAAAATGAACAAAAAACTGCCCAGTTTAAATAAATTGAGGAAAGGGAGAAGAAAAGAGAAGCATTGTGCACTGTAGCTTTTAAAGAAAAAAAAAATGTCAAAGTGAACCAACAGATAAATAAGATTTAAATAATTAATGTTTTCAATAAGAACTTAACATGGGAACTCCACATAATATACAGGAATTTACATCAAGGCATTTTTCACCAGTGAGCTTTCCCTAAAAAGGAAAGGGGTATTTCAGTCTCATGTATAGCCCCTTTTTGATAAATACACTTCTTCCATCTCCTTTGTCTTGCTGTTTAGTCACTAAGTTATGTCCAACTCTTTTGCAACTTCACAGACTACAGCCTGCCAGTTCCTCTGTCCATGGGATTTCCCAGGCAAGAATACTGGAGTGGGTTATCATTTCCTTCTCCAGGGGATCTTCCCAACCTGGGGAGCGAACCCACGTCTCCTGCACTGGCAGGAGGATTCTTTACCACTGAGCCACCGGGGAAGCCCTTCCATCTCCGAAAAATGTTTGCTTAAAAATACTTCACTTACAACTGGTACACCATCTCTTGGGCTTCATTTCCTCAGTGGAACAGATTAAAGTGAAGGCTTAGTTAACTTCTTATATGACCTTACTTCATTGTTCAACCTTCATTTGTGAAATGAAGGGTTGAATCATACGATCTAGGAATATTTTGTCTGGTTCTAAAACACAATGTCTACAATTCAGCAGGTACAGAAACACTTTTCCCCTTCTATTTCTGTTTTACGGTATACCCTTAGGTAGTTACAGTGGAGCTGGACCGAAGACATTTGGGAAAGCTTTCACACGAACGGCAATTTTTCAACTTAGGTCACATTCCTGTAATCAAGTGGAACACCTGAAAGAACTAATAATTCTATTCATTTCAGTTATATTAGTCACCCTGAAAAATATTTATTTGATTATACTTCTAAGTTGCACAACAAGAAAAAAATAGAAAACCACAGCATTTGGTTTACCCACTGCCTCAAGTCGTAACAATCATTGTTCAATTTAAAGATCTGAGGTCTGAGTTCCTGAGTACTTTAAATGCCAGCATCTGAACAACAACCTATAATAAAATGAAGATGAAAGGTTACAAAGAGTGTTCTAATTTATAGGATAAACAGAAGAAGAGTTGAAAATTAAAGCCACAGCATTTAAGCCTAAGCATGATGTGAAAATCTCCCACTTCTGGAAGGAGGCCATCCGATTTAATTGGACGCCATGAAAGCAAACATGGCAATTTAGTGGAAACGGTGACCACTTCTGAACTCTTCACATTAGAACAGCTTGATTAGCAAACAGAAGCTGAAAGTGTTTATAGGAAAGAATTTTTAATGTAAGATGTGTCCACAGGTGTTTAAGTATGCATTAAGCAAGCAAAGTCAAATGGCAACCCACTCCAGTGTTCTTGCTTGGAGAATCCCAGGGACAGGAAGCCTGGTGGGCTGCCGTCTATGGGTCGCACAGAGTCGGACACGACTGAAGCTATTTAACAGCAGCAGCAGCAGCACCAAGCAGGTAAAAACAGAAATGAGGAGTCAGAATTACAGCTGTCTGAAAATTACAGCAGCGTGAAAACATTTATGTCTTCAATACATGCCAATGAAATCCCAAGGGCCAGTCACTATTGCTATGGAGAATTTGCTACTTATGCAAATAACATTCAAAGTATTTTAACGGTTTCAAGGAGATGCCACTAGAAAAAATTCACATTCATTTATTAACAGGTCAGTGTTACCAGGTCAAGAGAGAGGCTATAGGAATACAGAGACAGGAATCAGTCTGATCACTGCCACTTGCAAATTCCTTTGTCCCTTCCCCTCTGAAAAAAAGGCAACTCGGTTATGCTGAAGGGGAAGATAAACATCCATAAACATCCAGACATGGCCAGGTCGCTACAAGCGGCTCAAGTCACAGACTTGGGGACCTGTCCAGCCAGTTCCTTTATAGATAAGTATGCACGATCGCCACATGCACCCACTCACAAAAAAGGTGGTAGATCATTAAAACAGACTATTCCTTCTCTCATGAGCAGGAGATCCATATGCAGTGACTATGGTCTGAGCCCATGAATATCTGATTTTGGATATATCACAATTTCTTTGTACTCTAGAATTTTTTGTTTTTAAAAGAAATCAGAATCAATCAGGTAAAAAAGGCAACTCCTGGCCTTTTAGTCAAGATCTTCCATTGGAATAAACATAAGCACAAAAATATTCACGAAATGGGAAAGGCAGCACTAACATTTCTCTCAGTTTCAATAATTCCACTAGAGGAAAAGAGCTGACCAGCTCTTAGAGATCTGTAAAACCTTGTGGTGGAGAGGCCAGGAAGTTTCAAAAGTGCCTGCCAATTTACACCACTCCCTATTTCTCCTTCTGAGAATAAAACAAAAAAATGTCAGACATCTTTTGAGGACTTGAAAAAGCCAAAGGCTCTGACCAGCTATGTCCTAGTCAATGACTGTTTCACTGCTCTATTGTGAATGTATTACCTAATATTAGGTAATAGGAGAGAAATAACAATGACCAACACATTTCAAAAATCACTTTAAAATCTACTTTTCGGTCCTCAGTGAAAAAAGAAATAAGGGGTAAAGGAACATTGCAGCTGGACTCTGGCTACATTCCTTTGTGTTTTGTGGTCTGAGCCTCAAAATGAAATGCAGCAAAGATTGCAGGGTTTCCCTTTACAGTGTGCAGGTGCATCAGTAATGGCTTGGGCAAGGCGTCAGTCCAGACCTGGGCTTCCAACAGACCAGACAAAGGGAAAAAACCTAGTTTAGCAAAACTAGCTAAACAGGACTCTCAACCCTAACGTATCACATGCCCATAGCCAGAGGAAACCGGTAATCAGAGAGGACAGAAGCTGAGGATTCCTAGGCCTATTACATTAAATATAATTTGTCCAATGAATCATTTAATTCCTATTTTCTCATGAAGACCTGATTCTACCTAATACCCTGGAAAAGTTCACATCAAAATCGACACACTCTTTCAGTGATCCAGGCTAATAACTGAGAGGTTGATTTAATCAACAACCATAATTAATAAATGCATTTGTATTTAGAGATATATTTACACATCGATGCTGTTCCAAAAAGGATCTGAGGTGCTTTACTGCCCCAGAGGAAATATTTGACAGTTCATAAAATATAAGACTGCTTCAACTGTGAACTGAATTATTAACTTATGTACCACTAAGAAAAGATAAAAATATCATTTTTTATTTTTTTATATGATAAAACACCATATTTATCATGCCATTAACTGGAAGATGTATCTCATTTTTAGCAATATTAGTAAGATGTCAAAAGTACTTACATTAGAATCAATAAAATACATTTTTTTGTTTCAGTAAAATGGGGAAGAAAGAGGTAGAATATAAAATTCATTCACTAAAAAGCAATTCTTGTGGTTTTCCTGGCTGCCAAAGGAGAAAAAAAAAAGAGCAATGTAATCACCTAAATCTAACTGGCCTTCCCAGACTGCTTAGGAAAATCAATCAGTCAATAAGCAAATCATCACGACTACTCACACTGGAGCATACACTACATGGAGTGCCCACATGTAGAGCTGCTCCTTTCACAAATTAACGTGCACAGATGATCTGGAGAGACAGTATTTATGATTCTGAGGAGTACCCCTCCTTCAAGCTCCCAAAGTAATTTCCTACATAACTATTATTTTAAGGCAGATCATCATGAGCAAATTTGATAAAAATCTGGAGAGATACTTAATTTTATTAATATGGAGCCAAGAGAAAGTTGGGAGAGGTGGGCATTCTGCACAAAACTACAAGGTTATCTTTGTGAAAGACATATCTATATCTGGTTATGGTATTCTCTCCTCTTAAAACCACCTAGGGGATCCCTTCATCCCTTATAAGTAGTATTTTTCATCATTACATGAACAAATGGAATGGTATCAGCAAAAATGGTAGAGTAAGTAGATCAAAGGACTTGTCCCTACAGAGAAACACTGAAAAAAAGAAAATCAAGCAAAAACTGTCCATCAAAGGTTCACAACTGGCTGAACAATCAATCAAGAAAAAGCAAACTCAAAATCAGAAGGAACACTTTGCAGTATTTTTACTTATCCTGTCCCTCACCTCCTCTCCAGCTCAGCAGTGGTCCTACAGACAGCAGACTGCCAGGGTGAGGCCCTGACTCCTGGTTCTTAAGGGAGCAGAGCAGATCTTATTTTTTTTACCAGCACCGTAAAAAATTTGTGTTGGTTTGTCCTAACTTGTCTGGGGGCAACCTGAAGGATGAATGCAAGGCACCTGCCTTTGTTTTGCCTAGTCAGAACTCACTCAGAGAGTAAAAACAGGACAATGTTCAAGAAGTAAGGCAAACAAACAAACCTAACTACTTCCTTAGGCAAAAGATTAAGGCTGAGACACACAACAGAATGTCTAGTCTGGGAGGAACAGCTGGGGAGAACTTCTTTCAGAAATTAGTGTATTCAAAAGTATCCCCACACACTGTGGAATCGGAAGTTATGGTGGGAATGTAAGTGGGTGTAGCCACTGGGCAAAGCAGTAGGGAGATTCTTCAGAAAACCGAAACAGAATTGCTGTATGATTCAGCAATCCCACTCCTGAACATATATCCAGAGAAAAACATGGCTTGAAAAGATATATGCACTGCAGTGCTCATCACATCACTGCTCACCATAGCCAAGATATAGATGCAACCTAAATATCCACTGACAGATGAACGGATAAAGAAAATATAGTACATATATACAACGGACTATTACTCAGCCATAAAAAAGAACAAAATAATGCCATTTGCAGCAACATGGATGGACATGAAGATTACTATACTAAGTGATGTTAGTCAAACAAAGACAAGTATCTTATGATATAGCTAATATGAAGAATCTTAAAGAATGAACTGTGGCGTTGGAGAAGACTCTTGAGAGTCCCTTGGACTGCAAGGAAGTACAACCAGTCCATCCTAAAGGAGATCCGTCCTGGGTGTTCATTGGAAGGACTGATGCTAAAACTGAAACTCCAATACTTTGGCCACCTCATGCGAAGAGCTGACTCATTGGAAAAGACTCTGATGCTGGGAGGGATTGGGGGCAGGAGGAGAAGGGGACGCCAGAGGATGAGATGGCTGGATGGCATCACTAACTTGATGGACATAAGTCTGAGTGAACTCCAGGAGTTGGTGATGGACAGGGAGGCCTGGTGTGCTGCGATTCATGGGGTTGCAAAGAGTCAGACAGGGCTGAGTGACTGAACTGAACTGAACTGAACTGAACTGAAAGAATGATACAAATGAACTTATTTACAAAACAGAAACAGACTCACAGAGAGTAGACTTATGGTTACCAGGGGTGAAGGGTCAGGGGAGGGACAGATTAGGAGTTTGAGAATGACATGTATACACTGCTATTTTTAAAACAGATAACCAACAAGGACCTACTGTATTCTGTAGGTATATCTGTTCAGTATTCTGTAATAACCTAAATAGAAAAAGAATAGATACATGTATATGTTTAACTGAATCACTTTGCTGTGCACATGAAACTAACACACTATTGCTAACCAACACTCCAATACAAAATAAAAACTAAATAATTAAATAAAAAATTTTTAAATACAAAGGACATTGTATACATGCTCAGAACAGAATGCATGTTCAGAAAAGACCTGAGAAGACCCTAGGCTTTCACCTCTGGCTAACCCGCTTACTGTAAGAAGTGAAGGCTAAGGCCTTCTGGTTGAAATGAAAGGACACTACACAGTTCCTGAACAAAGAAACGAAGGTCTCCAGGGAAGATAACTACACAGGTAAACTAAAAAGACAGCAGTGTGGGCACACAGTGCATCAAGATGTCATCAGTGACAGTAAGAGCCTGAAGGTGGGGAGACAGGCATAGAGGAGCAGAGTCTGTACATACTAATGAAGCTAAGTGGCTAGTATTTCAAAGTAGACTGTTATAGAATGTTAACTATAATCCCAGAGTCACCAATAAGAAAATATCTTAAATACACTGAAAAAGAAATGAGACAGGAATCAAAATGGTACACTACAGAAAATCAATTAAGAAAAGAAAAGGCAGTAATGGAGGAAAATGAGGCACAAAAAAAGGTCTAAGAAATATGGTGGGGAGGGGGAATGGCAGAAGGAAGTCCTTTTATACCACAAATTATGTTAAATAGAAGTAAATGAAACTTTCCAATCAAAAGGCAAAGATCTGCAGAAAGGAGTTAAAATAAAATGATCCACTATATACTGCCTATGAGACTCATTTTAGATCCAAAGACACAAATAGGTTCAAAGTAAAAAGATGGGAAAGATATTCCCAAATACAGTAACCAAAAGAGAGCTGAGAGGTCATGCTAATATCAGGCAAAATAGTTTTTAGGTCAAACTTGTTTCAAGAGGCAAAAAAGTTCATTATATAATGATAAAAGGGTCAGTTCATCAAGAAATAGTATCTCAAAACATATGCACCAAATGACAGAGCCCCCAAATAAAAGAAGCAAACATTGACAGAACTGAAGGAGAAATAGTCCTACAGTAATATAGTTGGAGAGTTTAACACTCCATTTTCAATAATGGACAGCATATCTAGACAGAACATCAATAAGGACATCTAAGACTTGACAACACTATAAACGAACTAAACCTAACATATATGTAGAACATTACATCTAACAACAGAAGATATTTTCTTCTCAAATGCATGTGCAACATTCTCTAGGACAGACCATATATTAGGCAACAAAACAAGTCTTAATAAATTTAAACATACTGAACTCATACAAACTATCTATTTCTCCATTACAATGGAATTAGAGTTCAATAACAGAAGGAAAACTAGAAAATTCACAAATGTGAAAACCAAACCCTTTTAAAACAACCAATGGGTTAACTGAAGAAATCACATGGGGAATTAGAAAATACTTTGAGATGAATGAAAATAAAAATGTAACATGCCACAATTTATTATGGAAGTAGAAGTTTAAAGATATAAAACACTGACACTAAAAAAGAAAGCTCTCATATCAGTAACCTAACTTTACATCTAAGTAACAGAAAATGAAACCCAAAGCTAGCAGAATGAAGGAAATAATAAAGATTAGAGTGGAGATAAAAGAGAATACAAAAATAATAAAATCAACAAAATAAAAAGTGAGTTCTTTGAAAAGATCCATCAATTCTTCTTATTCTAGGTAAGTTTTTTACATCAATAAGAAAATAAAAAAGACACAAACAGCTAAAATCATAAATGAAAACAGACATCATTAAAGAGCTTACAGAAATGAAAAGGATTATATAATAATACTATGAACTACTATCACCAACAAATTCATAACCTAGATGAAATGGTATTGTTCTTGGAAACACAAATTACCTAAATTGAGTCAAGAATATATAAAAAATATGAACAGACCTATAATTGAATCACTAATCAAAAACCTCCCAACAAAGAAAAGTACAAAATCACATGGCTCCACTGGTAAATTCTAACAAACATTTAAAAGAAAAATTAACAGCAAACCTCAAACTCTTCCAAGAAAGAAGAAGAGAGGGAATACTTCATAATGCTTTCTGTAAGGCCACTATTGCATGCATGTCGCTCAGCTGTGTCCAACTCTTTGCAACCTGTGGACTATAGCCCCCAGGCTCCTGTCTATGGGATTATAGGCAGAGTCAGACACAACTGAAGTGACTTAGCAGCAGCAGCAGCAATTCTGCCTACATTTTATTTAAAAGAAATGGAGCACTACACAAAGGATATACAAAAATTACCACAATCTAGGTCACCTTTTATATTGTTAATACACCCGATGCTTCATACTGGCCCAATGTTAAAAGTATATTGTAAAAGGATACTTACTCTCTCTCCTTTTCAGTCAGCTTGTCATTAATATTATCTTTGATTGTTGATCTAGACCCCTTATGAATTACAGGATATCTGAGGGGCACTTGTAGGAAAAAGGAGATCATGGATACCAAATGTGCAGTATAACCAAGGGCAACAGCAATGCTCCCATCATCTTTTGCTGTTAATTCAAAAACAGAGAAACAGAAAACAGCAATTTACTCCATAAATGAAGCCATGAGATCATAACGAATCACTTTCAAGAGAGATTTTATAAGAAATAATTGATAAAATATTATTCATCTATATAAATTATGGTTTTACACACATCTAAATATATTAATAAGATTTGAAATTTCATCTACTATATTTAAAACTATTTCCCAATAATTAATGTGGTGAGATTAACATTTGATATATAATCTTAAGAGTTCTTCGTACAGTCAAGTCTTCATTACTTTCTTTCCCAGCATTTTTAATGCCAAAAATAATACTTGAGTCTATTATACAATGTGAAAATTAGTTTCCGAGATTTAAACATTGCATACTATATAAACATCATACATTTTATTCATTAACGTCTTTACTAAGCAAAATAGTCATACTGTAATACTATTGTACAACACTATTAATTCTAAGGTGAAGTGAAATAGCATAGCACATCCTTACAGGGTACATTCTCAATATTCAAAAAGAGAGCATTGTTTAAACAAGTCAGTGATGTTTGAGATAGGATAGTGAAAAAAAGTGTTTTAAATTGTAAAAGGTAAAAAAACCAGACTGTTCATATATTAATACGTCCTACTGATGCAATTTCGGTGGAAGTAAGTGTTGGAAAAAGAATACATGTATCCTACAGTACATATCTTGTAAGAAGTCACAGATTTTTTAACTCAACATCTAGATTTCTGCTACTGCCTATGAAGTGATAATCATTCAAGTATTCAGAACTGAGAATAATACAATAAGAAGTTTTAAGCTTGCCCCAAGGGAGAAAAAAAAGTAACTACTTGGTATATGATATTCTTAAAATACTTTAAAAAGTTCTCTCTTTGTCTCTCTCTCTCTCACACACACACACACAGATTTAACACATATCTGGAATACTTCTGGCTACAGAAAGGCTAAAATGATTGAGATGACCTTGGCTTGAGTATTTCCTGATTTCTAAAAGTAACTTTAACTTCAATTGTTAGTAATATTTCCCACGTTCTTCTTTTATATTTATTTTTTTCTTCTTTTATATTTAAACCTGGTTATCTAAGCACTATCTTCTTACTGTATAGGAAAGCCACTATTGCCATATACCACTCAGTACATTCTCCACACTTGACTACCAAAACAGATTCTTTGATCATACTGTAAAAATAGGTAACTTTTATTGTATACTTTTTTTTCTTCCTGCCAGGAATTGACCATGGTGCTCTATTTCTGGCAGTCACTCATTCATCAAAAATTAATAAACTGGGCATGTTTTATATGCTATTTCATTCAATTTACAGATGAATAAATAAGGTTCAAGAAGTTAAGGAACCAGTTCAAACTAATACAGTGAGTATAGCAGTTGACCTGACACCAAGGCCTTTGTCTTTAAGCACTCTACCATACTGTTGCAGAACGTTACTGTGGAATACATAACAATTTTTCTAACTTGGGAGTCTAGAAGCATATGACACATGTTTATTATTTTAGTTTCTTCACTCTTTTCTAATAAGAGCAAAAAACACATGAAAAGTCTGTGAATCTTTGGTGACATGTTCTCTCAAATCAAATTGATGAAAAAAAAAATCAAACAGCATTCCTTTCAACTGACTATTGGACATGCCTAACTATTTTTAGAGACCATGTGCTCCTAGTTCAGTCCCACTCAAGTACCTTGAGTACTACAATACTTTACTTCTGTTGAAATATGCATATCAGACTACCATAGAGACTAAAATTATATTATACTGTAAATTCATCACAATATAATTTAATCATCATATAATACCAGAGCTGGGAAAAGCCTTAGAAATCACTGAATCTGATGCTACTAATTTAGAAATGAGAAAAATAAGATTCAAGTGGTATAAGTGAGTTAGTTAAAGCCATATAAGTAAAAACTATGAATGCGGGAGTAAGAGAATTGTACCTACACCCCAGCCCATTCAAGTATCTATCCCTGGAATCACAGCTGGGACAAAGAATTCCATGAAAGAGGCTGCTGAATCCCACCTCCTGTTTTCTTTAAGAATAGGGCTTATTAAATTGAAAATATTCCTATTAGTACAAGGACTTGGTCTTTAAGAATCCTCTTTTGAAGGGAGACAAAAAGAAGAAGAAAAAGAAAACTTTCAGTAAGTAATGAAGAATAAAACTACATTAAGTTTGGATTTTTCTTTGTGTACTTTGGGATTCCCAGGAGGTGCAGTGGTAAAGAATCTGTCTGGCAAGCAGGAGAGGCAGGTTCGATCCCTGCATCGGGATCAATTCCCTAGAATGGAAAATGGCAACCTGCTTCAGTATTCTTGCCTGGAAAATTCCATGGAAAGAGGAGCCTGGTGGGCGAGAGTCCATGGGGTTGCAGAGTCGAACACGATTGAGTGACTGAGCACCCACACACACGTGTGCTTTATACTAAGCTTCTACTTTTCTATGTGATCTACAGAAAAGGATTTGAAAACTTCCAAAAATCAGAGGGCCTCAGCCTGCCAAACAGGTCAAATGCAAACTATGAATGTTTTAAAAAACCTAACCAATATTAAACACTCAAGCATCTCCATTTTTCCATATTACTAAAAGGGTAATACTAAAGCATTACATTTGTCTATTTCAAGGACTACATCTACATATCTAGTAAAAGAACAAAAATTGGTCTTCTAACATTACCTCCTTTCAATAATTTTGCTTAAATTAAACATAAAAGGGCATCTCTAAAAGAATCCTGTATACATATAGCAAAAACCAAAGAGAAATAGCAAAAACTGAAAACTGGGTAATACTGGAAACCAGCTTTGATTCTGGTTATTCACACTCACCATTATTTCTACCACAAGACTCCCCCCACTCACCCATTAAAAACCCTAGGTTGCTTCCCATTCCAGGCCATAGTGCTTAGTCACAGCCTCACAGTTAAACACCATGGTGTTGGATTTCCAATATTGAAGCTTTATATTAAAAAGCATTTTAAAAGGACCACGGCTGAGGCATTACAGGGCCCACGGATACTCCAATACCCTCGAAAGGAAAACCACCTCCTGGTAGGGAAGTCACTTTCATCACCCCAAGACCACTGACTCTCCAGTGGGAAAACGTGAGCTCATGTGGTTAATTATGGCTATTGCTGGCCACGAAACCTCAGATGTCACATTCTGTTGCCAATCACTTTAGCTAAAAAAACTGAAAGGTTTAAGGTTTCCAGCATTCCAAGATCTAAAAGACTTTTTACCTGCCAAAGCCAAAACCTGGCTCTCAGGGGTGTGCTTTTCCAGGAACCATTAATGACGTCCCTAACACCTGATGCAGAGCAGAGGCTTGTGTTCCTTATGCTGCTCTGTGGGTTAAAGAGGTCACAGATGACAGGCTTGTTGGAGAAAAGAAGCTAGAGGGGGAATGGGAGGGTTCAGGGAAGAACAGGAATAAGCTGTTAAGACTCAGATAAAGGAAAAAAGCCCTGATTAAAATAATGTTTTAAGGGGCTCACAAACAAAACAAAATTCTGCAGTTTCCTTACAATAAGTATTTCCTATTTGTTTTTTTAACTGTAGGTAGCTACATTTACTTGGGGCTGTAGTAATTTTTGTGATAATAAATCTTTTATATAATTTTTCTTTTTTTTTAAGTTGAAAAGACTTAGACATGCATTTATTTTGGTTAATTAAGATAATAATGCGGATCTGATTCACATTACATTACAGATCTTCCTCAGTTTACAATGGGTTTACATCCCGATAAATTCATTTCAAGTTGAAAATCTTGTAGGCTGAAAATTTTAAATGTTTTAAAATGGATTTAAAATATCTAACCTAGTCTTGCCTAGTCTATTTTAAGCATGCTCAGAACAATTACATTAGCCTCTTTTATGTAATTTTTATGATAATAGATTCCACAAACTCACAATGGCCATGACAACATTATAAATTAATTTAAATGTCTCTTTGACTTACAAGTTGGACAAACTATTAATATTCAAATGCATCCAAGTACAATAAGTGATCTAAAAGCTCTTACCATCCTGCCTTCCCAATCACTGAGGCAGTTGATTTGGTAAGGAACCAAGCACCCACTGATCCAGACAGGACAAAATATTTAAGACTCTAATCATTGCCACAGCATCTATGGAATCATTCCACGTTCTCAATGAGACAGTGTTTGACATATGGACTCTCCTTTCCAAGAAATCATGCCTGCATAAAGGGATACAGACACAGAAGGAAATCTGGGTCTCATTACCACAAAAGGCTCTTGTGTTATAGATTACTTAAAAACACACACAAACAGTTTTTTTCTTTTTTTAGATGAGAAATGTCCCAGTCAATGGAACTCAAGTGAACACCCTTCACAGGACAACTTTCCCCACTTGTGTCCAGGTCTCTCTGCCATATCCTAACAGAAACTTACCCAGTTAGAAAGAAGAACACAACAAATGTTGGGCCACTATGCAGGAGTTTTCCAAACAGTATCAAGCCATGCAATGTAAAGTCTATCCCAGCAAAGTTTCATGAATATAACAGAATACCAGTTTAGACTTCCATCACTAGAGTCTTACTAAGCATGCAGCTGCTACAGAACACTAAAAACTTGTTAGATGTCTGGAAGAGGTTATTATTCAAAACAAGGAGGAAAACTGCATCATGACAGGAGTAATACGGGCCTTAAAATCAGGCCAACCAGGGATGACTTTAGTTCTGCCACTGGCTAGTGGCATGTATGATGGCCATGTATGATGTGGCCATGTATGATGCTCCATGTTGCATATTTCTACTCACTGAATCTAAAATTTCCCATCCTTCTTTCAACAAGGTAATACTATTTTATCTTTAAAAATACCTCAGGTATCATCTTCTCTGTAAGACTTTCCTCATTCCCTCCTGGTAGATCTGATTATTCCCACTTCTTTAAGTCCCACATACCTGGTATAAACTTCTAAGTGCCTGACACAGAGTACAAATTCAAGAGAGATTTATTGATTGGCTTGATTACAAGTTAGCCTCAAGTGGACTGAAGTTTCACTGAGGTAGGATAAGTGCCTCGGTCACCTCTGCATACCCCAGCACCTGGCACCATAAATGACACACAAGGCACTCGATAATTCCAAAGTACGTGGAAGTACCTTGCAGAATGCGAACGTGAGGTCTTAAAGTCCAATACTGCCATGTGTGCTTCTAAAACCAATTCCTACAAGTTATGGTAAATAAACAGGGCCTTAGAGGAGAATTAAACATTGACTTCATTTCATTTTTTTAGCAGTAAAAACTGCACTAAAACTAAAAGATAAACTAATTTTTTTAGGGAAAGAAGGAATGTATTCAGCTTGGATGAATAGGGAACAAAAGGTGGGAAAAATTAGGAAATAAATTAACTCCAGAAAACAAAAATAGAATCAAGAAACATCCCAGAATGAATTGAGGTGATACTCTAATACCAGTAGTATCCCTGCTTCTCTTGTTGCTACTGCTGCTAAGTCACTTCAGTCGTGTCCGACTCGGTGGGACCCCATAGAGGGCAGCCCACCAGGCTCCGATGTTCCTGGGATTCTCCAGGCAAGAACACTGGAGTGGGTTGCCATTTCCTTCTCCAATAGATGAAAGTGAAAAGTGAAAGTGAAGTCACTCAGTCATGTCCGACTCTTAGTGATCCCATGGACTGCAGCCCACCAGGCTCCTCCGTTCATGGGATTTTCCAGGCAAGAGTATCAGAGTGGTGTGCCATTGCCTTCTCCGGCTTCTCCTGTTGCCACCTCTCAAATCATTCTATATGTAGCAGCCAGAGTGACTTTTAAAAAACATCAATTCATATCATCCCCCTTCTTGAAGCTCTTCAGGGTTTCCCACTCCACTGAGAATAAAATAGGAACTCCTTTCAGTGGCCTCAAGACCCTAGCTGACTCTCCTACATCTACTGATGGAATTCTTCTCTTTTCTCACTCTGCCCCAGCCACACAGGTTTGCCCTGGTCTGTCCTTCCTTCCTCTCTCTGGCAACTAATTCCAATTACATTTATTGACTGCCTTATATAGGAAAAGCTCTTTCAAATGCTATCTCATTCAATCATCACAATGAACTGAAGATGTAAATATTACCTCATTTTACAGGTGAAGAAATTCAGTTCAGTTCAGTTCAGTCGCTCAGTCATGTCTGACTCTTTGCAACCCCATGAACTGCAGCGTGCCAGGCCTCCCTGTCCATCACCAACTCCCTGAGCCTACCCAAACTCATGTCCATTGAGTTTGTGATGCCATCCAACCATCTCATCCTCTGTCATCCCCTTCTCCTCCTGTCCTCAATCTTTCCCAGCATCAGGGTCTTTTCAAATGAGTCAGCTCTTCGCATTAGGTGGCCAAAGTATTGGAGTTTCAGCTTCAACATCAGTCCTTCCAATGAACACCCAGGACTGATCTCATTTAGGATGGACTGGTTGGATCTCCTTGCAGTCCAAGGGACTCTCAAGAGTCTTCTCCAACACCACAATTCAAAAGCATCAATTCTTCCGTGCTCAGCTTTCTTTATAGTCCAACTCTCACATCCATACATGACTTACGCTGTGAGAAATTACATGATTTTCCCAGAATACATGTATCTTCTCCCATGCCCCTTACCCTGAATTTTTTCAGATATATCAAGCTGATTCCTCAGAATCCTCAATCATAATGCCCCCCTCTTCTAGGAATTCTCCCCCAGCTGTAGTAGGTGAAGTGAAAGTCAATCAGTCGTGTATAACTCTTTGCAACCCTATAGACTATATAGTCCATGGAATTCTCCAGGCCAGAATACTGGAGTGGGTAGGCATTCCCTTCTCCAGGGGATCTTCCCAACCCAGGGATTGAACCCAGGTCACCCGCAAGGCAGGCGGATTCTTTACCAGCTGAGCCACCAGGGAAGCCTGGTTTCTTTCAGCCTTCAGATTTTCTGTTAAACATTTCTCCTCAGAGAGGTCTTCTCTGATTACTTTATCTACAGTAGGTTTCCCTATTCTCTAAGATAGCATACTCTTTTATTAAATACTTGTTAAATACTTCTTTTCTTATTTATTGCCTTTATTTTTTACCTCCTTTAAGAGCGTGTATGCTCTATGAAAGAAGAGAATATATTTGCTTTTTCCATCATCATATCCTCAAAGCAGCACATGCCTGGCATTTAGGTGCTCAGTTGATATTTTTTTCAAAGAAAGAATATTCTGTATTCCTACAACCTGGCCCAGGGCTCAAGGTACTTATTAGGTTTATTAAATAAATGAATGAAAGAAAGAATGGGGAAAAAGATGTATCAAGAACTTCAAGACACCATGACCTAAAATTAACACCAAAGCACATGTGTATGACTTACAGAGATGAGTGGGAACACTGTACAATGGAAAACAGACAAATCCTAGCAAGATCATTACCTAGTTTTGTGGTCTTGAGCAAGTCACTAAATAGCTCATTAACACATTATACCACCTTTCTTACTGGGTTATTTTGTTTTTGGGAGGATTAAAGATAAGGCAAAATGTCTTGCTCTTAAATAAAATCTTAACAATCATGTAAAGTACGTAGTACATGAACTACTGTGTTCATACTATCAATTAGAAGATCAACTCAAAGCTTAGATGATGAATTGGTCCAAAATACATGGTTTCTAGAAAGGGAACCAGGACTCAAATACAGGTCTTCCCATTCCTGTTTTAATCATTAAAAAAAAATTTTTTTTTTTAGTTGCAGTATAGTTTAATGGTAGCTCAGTCGGTAAAGAATCTGCTGCAGTGCAGGAGACTTGGGCTGGATCCCTGGGTCGGAAAGATACCCTGCAGAAGGAAATGGCAAACCATTCCAGTATTCCTGCCTGAAAAATCCCATGCCCAGAGAAGCCTGGTGGGCTACAGTCCCTGGGGTTGCAAAAGTCGGCCACAATTTAGCAACTAAACCACCTCAATAGTTGAATTTACAACACTGTATTAATTTCTGCTGTACAGCAAAGTGACTCAGTTATATATATATATAACTATACACACACACACACACACATTCTTTTTTGTATTCTTTTCCATTATCGTTTATCAAAGGATATTGAATATGGTTCTCTTTCCTATACAGTGGGACCTTGTTGTTTCTATATGTATCAGTTTGCATCTATTAATCCCAAACTCCGGCTCCTACCTTCTACCATCCCTTCCCTCGTGGCAACCACTAGCCTATTCTCTATGTCCCTGATTCTAGTTTTGTTTCTTAGCCAGGTTCATTTATAACACTTTTTACATTATGTCCCAACTACTTGTTGTAAAGGACAAAAAAGTAATACACTAAAGCAGTCTTAAATGTTAAAGGATCACAAATAACAGATTCTTTACAGGGAAATGGAAGAAAGTCCCAATAAGCACTAGTAATGCTCTATTCTGGAATAACCTGTTCCCAAATAGATTAATGTGCTAGCTTTGGGTATAATCTATAGAACTTTTTAGTAGTCCTCAAAGCATTGTTTACATTAGGAGAAAAGAACCCACTCTGCTAACAATAAAAGTCATCTTTCTACCCAAATGTCAAGTAAGTTCTTTTCTCTGGCATACTGGTAAAGAGATTAGGAAAAATATTTTAAAATACAGCTATTACTGTGAATGCTATTTGTAACATCTTTAATGTAAATTTCTTTTAATTAAAGAGGACAGAGATGACAGTATAACAAGTTTAACCTATGGGAGTGGGAATGTCACAAAATTTAATTTTCAAATACATTTTATGTCAGCAGAAATATAACTTTATAAACAGAGCATACTAAGGTTTACAGCTTTGCTCCCAACACAATTTTTTCATGAAAAATCAAACCAAAAGGACAGGAATATTATTAGCATTCTTGAGAAGCCTACTGTCTGATTTTCTTAAACCCCATTCAAAAACTATTTTAACTTTCAAATAGAAAGCTCAACAATTTTCCCCCCATGATTAGACCAAATATCCTCTTAAGTCTTCCATTGGGGAAACTGATGCTATATACTTACAATTGGGAAGGGACAGAAGGTTCCAAAACTTTTCTGGAAGAAGGGACAGGCAACCAACATTTCAAGATATCTCTTTTTCCTTGCAACACACCCATATTTTATACCAAATCTTTAGAAGGAAAAAGAAATAAAATACCTTGGAAGTCTTCAGAGTTCGGCAACTTGACACCACATACAAAGTAATCTTTATGCTCATTCTGCGAATATAACCAAAGAATGAAATGAATTTTATGTATAAACAAAGAAGCTCTAAATCTAAAAAATTTAGGTGTTAATTCAAAGACAATACTGTCAGATATAAAATATTACCCTAATTGTTGAAGCTGAATACATAATGATTTATTATATTATTATCTGTATCTTGATATATACTCTAAATTTTCTATATAATACATTTAAAAACATATCTAACAAAAAGTCATGTAAAATTTTAACCATAAAGCTAACTATTCTTTGACCAATTCAAAGCTATAAATGAGAATTTTTAAGTAGAATTAACAAGTCTGTGAGTAATCTAAAACCCTATTAGCTTTCCTCTCAGAGAATTAGTCTTTTAAGTCCCTTTGCATTAGAAAGAAAATAAACCACCAAATTTAGCAGATTTAATTCTCTAAAAAAGAATCCTAATAATTTACATTTGTACTTACTCTAAGAAACCAAATACAGAAACTTAACATCTTGACAGCTACCACAGGGGTATCTTAAGTAATACTAATAAAGATAAATTAATTAGTAGTTATATATTTAAAGCAATGTGTATGTATCTGCATGCATGTCTCAGATAAGGTAGAAGATGATAATGTGGTTGAGAGAAAAAGTCCTAAAGAAACCAGAAATAATTTGGCATTCTTTCAGGTGAAGATGAGTTCACTCCACCACTAAATAGACAGAAAAAATAAATAAACTAGTGAAACCTAATGCCAACTAATTCTAAATCTACTTTTTAAATAAATATTAGCTTCTGAATGAATAATAACAGAGCATATGATTAAGACTAGAGCAATGGTGTTTTCTTTGAGAGGAAATTTCAAATAGAAATCTCTTAAAAAATTTTTTTTTCCCCCAGAAAATCTGAAACTTACCAAATCAATAGGGTAAATGTAGGAAAGCTCAGATAGTAACTGCCTGCAACGAATTGTCAACTGAGCATTAGTCTTCAGAAAGAGTTCTCTAATGAGGAAAGAAAAAAGCACATTTGTTAAAAAACAAAAAACAAACAGGTTTCCTTGCTTTCTAACAGTTATTTCCAACTAACTGACACAGAGAAAAATTAAATGATCTGCACTGGGCCACAGAAATTCAGAAGCAGAAGCAAGAATAACAGCTAACATGAGTCCTGACCTATCTCTATATACCATCAATCACCCTAACTATATAAGGAGGCCTATTGTATGTATCCAGCACCATGAAAAGAGATGTAAAACGTACAAATAATCACTGACTGGACACCTACTACTGTATGCCAGGAGCTTTACAAATGGCTTTAATTATCATATCAATGACAACTTATTCGGTTGATATTACTATACCCATTTTACAAACAAGAAAACAAGATTTAGAGAGGCTCAGTAAACTGACCAAAATCTCATTTAAACTGAGGCCAATTTGCAGGAAATACCCATATGGTGTTTCCTCAAAACAGCATTCTACTTTCATTTACAACTACAGATGTCACAACTACCTCAAAAAATAACCTGCTGTCATATTACAAAAGTAAAAGAATAAAAAGGACAAAGCCAAAAGGTGTGGCATGAGATGATGCCGCTTTTCCCTTACACTATTTAAGAAACATGACTAACAGCTAAATTATCCATAGCGCATATTACCTGCTCAACTGTGTCCACAATTAAAAAGGAGGTAATTTAGGAAATGCAGCAGGTTAGAGTGGAACATAAAGCAGTACAATGCAAAGAGCGCTGAAGACTTAAAGGCATCTAGTTCTGCTTTCCTAGTGAACCAGACAAAAAGTAACCTCCACAGTTTTGCCTCCCTATCTGCAAATTGAGAGGATTAGATTAGATGATCTCCAAGGTTCTTTCCAGGTTTCTTAATTGCTAAAATTTCTTAAACAAAAATGCACAATGGGATGACTTTCCAGTAAAAGTGAGTGAAGATGAGAAGAAGATCAGAGGTGGCAACAAGTTAAGCATATGCTGCAAAAAATAAAGGGAAAACTATTAGCATTTGTTAAATGACTGTCATGGAGCAACTGAAATCAGCTACAGTTCTAAGTGCATGTGCAGTCGGTCGTGTCTGACTGCTTGTGACCCCACGGACTGTAGCCCATCAGGCTCCCCTGTCCATGGAATTCTCCAGGCAAGAATACTGGAGTGGGTTGCCATTTCCTCCTCCAGGGGATCTTTCTGACTCAGGGATCGAACCCGCACCTCCTGCATTGCAGGCAGATTCTTTACCCCTGAGCCACTGGGGACCATTTTATATTTGACAGTGAAGGAAAATAATCACAACTTGTTCTTAAGAAAAGAAAAAAATAATGGTAAAATAGTATTTTAGGAGAAGTCTGCTAGCAACATGGAGAATGAACTGGACAGCTGGAGAGACTTATGTTAGAGAATCTGAGAACTGCTGAGGTAAGGCAAGTGAGCTAAAGACTGAAGAAATTACTAAAGAAAAACTGTAAGCTGCACTAAATGTCGAAGACTGGAAGAGGAGGAGATTCAAACATGAAGTCATGGTACTGACGCCCTGCAATCTAGAAGAACAGCGTTCAGGCTTCCGATTCCGACTACGTACTAGGCGCCCTCATAACTGCCTCTAGCACAGTGCCTGACACAATAGGGGCTGAATAAATGAAAGTGGCACTGAGCGTAGTAACTGGCAAAAACACTGGCAGCTTAAAAAACACTCCGTTTCTAAATCCTCTCCTCAAACTCAACACTCCTAACAACCATTCTCAGTGTTCCGCTTACCTTTTCGCGGTACACTCCTTTCTCAACTCATTTAGGGATTCCTTTTGGAGTTGAAGCTTGAGGTGCTCAGCTGAAAATGTACTTCCTAGAGAGAGATGAAAGGAGACAATTCCAGATGTAACACTGCAGACAGGACTGCCCAGTCACAACCAAACAGGCAGAGCCCAGTCCCCCAACTGTGAGAGGAAAATAAAAAGAGTAAAAGGTAAAATGAGGACAGAGGACTTTCGGGCGGATTAACCAGAGTAAAATTCCGATTGCTTCCATTTTTACACAGTCTCTAGCAGGAGTCAAATAGTAAGAGTTCCAGATTCCCTACCTACAGATTTCTGTGTTGCTGATCAAGAAACCCCAATGAGATGTTCAAAATTCAGACAACTTCACTAAAAAAATTAAAAACTGGCTATGAACTCTGGGTGTTAAGGATGATTTACTAAAAGTTAATCAACTGTAACAAATGTACCCCTCTAGTAGGGGAAGCTATGCACAGGTAGGGTTTGGGAGTATATGGGGAATTTGTACCTTCTGATCAATTTTGCTATGCACCTAAAACTGCTCTAAAAAATAAAGCTTATTTTTTCAAGTGGTTAATTTATTTTCAACCACAAATAATACAGAACATTGTTGAAAGTATAAAAAGTAACAGAGCAGGAAAAATTACCTGCATATCGACTACTATAGTATAGTAGTTCGTAAATTAAGTTTTTTTATGATGATTCATCTTATTCATATATATAAATAGCTTTAGTTACAATCATAGTGTGCAGGAAATATATATTCTGATTTTTCCAAATTATGTCTCAAGCATTTTTACATGTTGACAGATAGTCTGAGTTACAATGTTTAATGGCTTGTAAAATATAACTCAGTAGAAGTGAATTAAAAGAACAGTCTACATTTTAACTGATAGTCCAATACCTCAATTCCATTACAGGACATTTAATTTCCTCTAAGTATTTGCATGGCAATAATTAATATTTGTGTATATATGCCTAGTCTTTAGTGTTTATATTAACTTTGGGACCTCCATTTTCATTTATGTGATCATAAAATCCTTTTACATCTTCTTACTCTAAAAAATGATCCTGTCTCAGGCTCTTGATAACCAGGCCTGAAAATTCCAAAGGTCCTAAAGCACAGAAAAACAGTCTTAGATCCTTACATACTAAGTTCTAGATCTTTAAAAAGGAGTTCAGGTCCAAGAACCGTGATTAACAGGAAATGGTAGCCGTACATCTTCTGTACATCTCCTCTAGTGAGGAGCCAGAAGTAGATTAACTGATCAAAATATAGTTTGGACTTGAGCCCTAAAATCACCAACCTAAGTAATTTTATCAACATATGTCTAAGCACCCTGTTCTTCTCTCTCAACTGTATGTTAATGACCAGTAAGTTATTAACTCTGCTCCCCAGACAGAACTTAATCAAGAAATACTACTTATCTTCTTTAGCTCCAATATAATTCCTCCCCAGATTTCGCTCTCAACAATTTCAGAAGACAGTCAGATTGACAACTTCCACCCCTCACCTCATGTACTTTTTCCAGAAAGCACATGAATTCTTCCACTACTATACAAATTTGCAATCTTATTTTTCATCCCAGATAAAAGGCTGCCTCAATTCTACTGAAATCACAAATAAGGCCAAGACAGATCTGGGTTTTGAAATGCAAATGTTATACACCCTCTTTAGCTTTGAAGGTCTTTAGAACATATTACATGACCAAAAGAAAACAAAACATTTGCAAAACAAAGAAAATAAAAATATACACTAGCCAGCTAACAGATGGGGTAAAAGGTTAACAATGGGTAAATCTGGGTGAAGAATACAGGTGTTCTCTGTACTCTTCTTATTCTTGCAGTTTTTCTTAAGTCCAAAATTATTTTCAAATAAAAAGAAGAATATATCCAAACCCAGAAAAAGGTCTCCTACAAGGCTTTTCCACAGGCTTTAAAAGAACTAAGGCTTTAATGCATATGGAATTTAGAAAGATGGTAACGATAACCCTGTATGCGAGACTGCAAAAGAGACACAGATGTATAGAACAGTCTTTTGGACTCTGTGGGAGAGGGCGAGGGTGGGGTGATTTGGGAGAATGGCATTGAAACATGTATATTATCATATGTGAAATGAATCACCAGTCCAGGTTCAATACATGATACAGGGTGCTCGGGGTTGGTGCACTGGATAACCCAGAGGGATGGGATGGGGAGGGAGGTGGGAGGGGGGTTCAGGATGGGGAACACATGTACACCCGTGGCGGATTCATGTCAATGTATGGCAAAACCAATATAATATTGTAATTAGCTTCCAATTAAAATAAATAAATTTATATTTTTAAAAAAAGAACTACAGCTTTAAAACGCAGAGGCACCATCTAAGGCACCATCTCTCCACATTTTTCTGTTAAAAGGTAATACACCTCTCATTGGTTACACAGTGTTCTCTGGAACAAAACTGAGACTGGTTTAGCTAGGCTCAGGTAGAGAAGAACCAAGTATCTCTAAATATTTGCATGGCAATGATTAATACTTATGCATAGTCTTTTGTGTTTATATTAACCTTGGAACCTCAGAAAAGTCAACCTAAGTTCCAAAGTCACTTCATAAGAAGTAGTAACAAAGAGGCAATGACGTGCTCAATCTCTTCACATGTTGTTCGGGTTATATATTACCAGCCTGAATACTACACAACTGGTGTTGTGTTCTCCCAAGGATATTACATATCTAGAAGCAATGATATCTATCTTTCAGACCACAGATATATCTTGCTTCTCATCTGATTTTCTCAAGATTCAGCATTGACTGGTATCTTTTGCTTGAATCATTCTTTACTACAATGGTTGTAAAATAATATTCGAATTCCAGTGCCCCCTCCATATTTATCAGTTAGCATTCAACATTCTTCTCTAAGCAAGAGGGCTTCCTTCTCCATTAGTTATCTATTATCAATATGGAACCATGAATTCTCTTTTATTTTTCAAAGATTTTGTATTTAATTATTTTGGTGCTCAAGTGGTACCAGATTTGATCAGGCATGCTCGAGTGCCCTTCTGATGTCGTGTGATCATGATATTCAAAACATTATTATCATTTTAATTGCTGTAGGATCTGTAGTGATATTCCCTCTCTCATTTGTTAATTCGTGCTTTCTCTCTTTTTACTTGGTCAGTCTGGCTAGAGGCTTATCAATTATATTGATCTTTTCAAAGAACACCTTTTAGTTTCATTGACATTCTCTACTCTTTTGTTTTCAAGTTCACTGATTTCTGACCTTAATTATTTCCTTCCTTCTGCTTGATTTGGGTTTAATTTGCTCTTCTTTTCTAGTTAAGATGTAAGCTTAGGTTACTAAATGAAGGACTTTCTTTTCTACTATAAGTATCAAATGGTATAAATTTCCTCTAAGCTAGCATCCCTTTAGATGTTGACATATTTTCATTCAGACAAAAGTATTTTCCAATTTTCCTTGTTATTTCTGCTTTGACCCATGATATGTATATGTATGAAGATACACAATACTTTGCATTTTTTTGATTATTTGTATTTATTTATGACACCAAATCTGGCCTAACTAAATATCCCATAAGTACTTGGGGAAAAAGAAAAGTATATTCTGCTTAATTAGGCCAAGTTAGTGGATTATATTGTTAATGTCTTTTATGCTCACTGCTTGTCTACTTGGTACATAAATTATTGAGAAATGAGTGTTATGCTTACCAACTACAACTGTGTATTTAGCTGTATCTCCTTTCAGTTTTTGCTTATATATATATAAGCTCTGTTGTTATATTCGTACATATTTAGAATTGCTTTATCTTTTCATGAACTAGTCTCTGCACCATAGTGTAATATCCCTCTTTATTCCAAGTAATATTCACTGTTCTGAAGTCAACCTTGCCTGATATTAATAGAGTCACTTTCGCTTTCTTTTGGTTGGTACTGGCATAGTGTACTTTTTTATTCTTTTACTTTAACCTATTACACTTTATATTAAAAATGTGCTTCTTGTAGATAGCATTTAGTTGGGTCTTTTTTATCCTTATAAAATCTCAATAATCTTAATTGTGGTATTTAGAACATGTACACTTAATATAATCACTGATATATTTAGGTTAAAAACAACCACTTTGTTAGCTGTTTTCTTGATGTGTTCCTTGATGTTCACTTATTCTTTGTTTCTTTATCCCTCTTTTTAAATGCTTTTGGATTATTTTTTTATTTCCTCTTTCTTCATTTTTGGCTTACTCTTACCTCCCCCTAAACTTTCTAGTTGATTCATTGGAAAAGACCCTGATGCTGGGAGGGATTGGGGGCAGGAGGAGAAGGGGATGACAGACGATGAGATGGCTGGATGGCATCACTGACTCGATGCACAATGAGTTTGAGTGAACTCCAGGAGTTGGTGATGGACAGGGAGGCCTGGAGTGCTGTGATTCATGGGGTCGCAAAGAGTCAGACACAACTGAGCGACTGAACTGAACTGAAAATTTCTAGTGGTTGCCTCAGAGTTTACAATATATAACTTACAGTCTACCTTCAAATAAGATTAAACCATCTCATGTAGAGTATAAAATCCTGAAAACAATACATTCCCAACTCTTCCCTTCTCCACTCTTAAAACACTTCATAAATTTTATTTTACGCCTGTTACAAACCCCAAAACATTGCTGTTGCATTAGAATATCAATAGCCTTCTAGAGCAACTAAAAATAAGAAAAACCGATGAACCTATTTGCACAGCAGCAATGGAGACACAGACATTGAGAACAGACTTGTGGACATGGCTTGGGGAGGGAGGGAGGAAGGAGAAGGTGAGATGTATGGACAGAGTAACATGGTAACATACATTACCATATGTAAAATAGACAGCCAATGGGAATTTGCAGTATGACTCAGGGAACTTAAGTCTGGGCTCAGTGACAACCTAGAGGGGTGGGATGAGGGGGAAGTGCGAGGGATGTTCAAGTGGGAAGAGACATGGGTAGACCTATTCATGTTGATGTTGGGTAGAACCCAACATAATACTGTAAAGCAATTATCCTTCAATTAAAAATAAATTAAAACTAATAAGAAAATGTCTTTATAATATCTCCCTTTCAACCATTTCTGGATCTCTCAATTTTTGTGTGTAGAGCCAAGTTTCTGTATGGTATTATATTTCTTCTGCTGCAGAAGTTCATTTATTATTCCTTGAAGTATAAGACCACTGATAATGAAATACTTTAGTTTGATGTGAAAGAATCTCTTTGTACTTCAGGTTAGATCATTTCTATTGACCGATCTTCAAATTTAATGATTCTTTCCTCAGTTGTGCTGAATACCAATGAGTCTGTCAAAGGCATCCTTGATCGGTGCTGTTTTTGGTTTACAGCCTATTCATTAGACTGTTTATTAGAGTTTCCACCACCTCTCAGCTGAAATTTACCATCTGTTCTTCTACGTTATCTACCTTTCCACAAAATTCTGAAGCATAGTAACTATATTTATTTTAAATACTCTTGCTGATAGTTCCATCACCTAAGTCATCTGAGTCTTTTTTCTGTAAATTTCTTCTCTTGTCAACATTTTGTTGTTGGTAGTGCTGGTGGTAGTGGTAGTGAGGGATTTTTGTTTTGCTTTTTTGTCTCAAAATTTTAAATTTAATATTGAACATTATTTGCAGGGCAACAGAGAACAAAAAGGACATGCTTATTCTGCTGTTAATCTGGAGGGTGGAATCAATTCAATCCGGAATTGAGCTGGATCTGAGTTCTGTTGCTGACATGATTACCTTCAGATCAGACCAGATCAGTCGCTCAGTGGTGTCCGACTCTTTGCAACCCCATGAAAGGCAGCACGCCAGGCCTCCCTGTCCATCACCAACTCCCGGAATTCACTCAGACTCATGTCCATTGAGTCAGCGATGCTATCCAGCCAACTCATCCTCTGTTGTCCCCTTCTCCTCCTGCCCCCAATCCCTCCCAGCATCAGAGTCTTTTCCAATGAGTCAACTCTTCGCATGAGGTGGCCAAAGTACTGGAGTTTCAGCTTTAGCATCATTCCTTCCAAAGAAATCCCAGGGCTGATCTCCTTCAGAATGGACTGGTTGGATCTCCTTGCAGTCCAAGGGACTCTCAAGAGTCTTCTCCAACACCATGGTTCAAAAGCATCAATTCCTCGGCGCTCAGCCTTCTTCACAGTCCAACTCTCACATCCATACATGACCACAGGAAAAACCATAGCCTTGACTAGACGGACCTTTGTTGGCAAAGTAATGTCTCTGCTTTTGAATATGCTGTCTAGGTTGGTCATAACTTTCCTTCCAAGGAGTAAGCGTCTTTTAATTTCATGGCTGCAATCACCATCTGTAGTGATTTTGGAGCCCAGAAAAATAAAGTCTGACACTGTTTCCACTGTTTCCCCATCTATTTCCCATGAAGTGATGGGACTGGATGCCATGATCTTCGTTTTCTGAATGTTGAGCTTTAAGCCCACTTTTTTACTCTCCACTATCACTTTCATCAAGAGGCTTTTGAGTTCCTCTTCACTTTCTGCCATAAGGGTGGTGTCATCTGCATATCTGAGGTTATTGATATTTCTCCCGGCAATCTTGATTCCAGTTTGTGTTTCTTCCAGTCCAGCGTTTCTCATGATGTACTCTGCATAGAAATTAAATAAACAGGGTGACAATATACAGCCTTGACGAACTCCTTTTCCTATCTGGAACCAGTCTGTTGTTCCCTGTCCAGTTCTAACTGTTGCTTCCTGACATGCATACAAATTTCTCAAGAGGCAGATCAGGTGGTCTGGTATTCCCATCTCTTTCAGAATTTTCCATAGTTTATTGTGATCCACACAGTCAAAGGCTTTGGCATAGTCAATAAAGCAGAAATAGATGTTTTTCTGGAACCCTCTTGCTTTTTCTATGATCCAGCGGATGTTGGCAATTTGATCTCTGGTTCCTCTGCCTTTTCTAAAACCAGCTTGAACATCAGAAAGTTCACGGTTCACGTATTGCTGAAGCCTGGCTTGGAGAATTTTGAGCATTACTTTACTAGCATGTGAGATGAGTGCAACTGTGCAGTTGTTTGAGCATTCTTTGGCATTGCCTTTCTTTGGGATTGGAATGAAAACTGACATTTTCCAGTCCTGTGGCCACTGCTGAGTTTTCCAAATTTGCTGGCATATTGAGTGTAGCACTTTCACAGCATCATCTTTCAGGATTTGGAATAGCTCAACTGGAATTCCATCACCTCCACTAGCTTTGTTCGTAGTGATGCTTTCTAAGGCCCACTTGACTTCACATTCCAGGATGTCTGGCTCTAGGTCAGTGATCACACCACTGTGATTATCTGGGTCATGAAGCTCTTTTTTGTACAGTTCTTCTGTGTATTCTTGCCATCTCTTCTTAATATCTTCTGCTTCTGTTAGGTCCATACCATTTCTGTCCTTTATCGAGCTCATCTTTGCATGAAATGTTCCTTTAGTATCTCTGGTTTTCTTGAAGAGATCCCTAGTCTTTCCCATTCTGTTGTTTTCCTCTATTTCTTTGCATTGATCGCTGAAGAAGGCTTTCTTATCTCTTCTTGCTATTCTTTGGAACTCTGCATTCAGATGTTTATATCTCTCCTTTTCTCCTTTGCTTTTCGCTTCTCTTCTTTTCACAGCTATTTGTAAGGCCTCCCCAGACAGCCATTTTGCTTTTTTGCATTTCTTTTCCATGGGGATGGTCTTGATCCCTGTCTCCTGTACAATGTCACGAACCTCATTCCATAGTTCATCAGGCACTCTATCAGATCTAGGCCCTTAAATCTATTTCTCACTTCCACTGTATAATCATAAGGGATTTGATTTAGGTCATACCTGAATGGTCTAGTGGTTTTCCCTACTTTCTTCAATTTCAGTCTGAATTTGGCAATAAGGAGTTCATGGTCTGAGCCACAGTCAGCTCCTGGTCTTGTTTTTGCTGACTGTATAGAGCTTCTCCATCTTTGGCTGCAAAGAATATAATCAATCTGATTTAGGTGTTGACCATCTGGTGATGTCCATGTATAGGGTCTTCTCTTGTGTTGTTGGAAGAGGGTGTTTGTTATGACCAGTGCATTTTCTTGGCAAAACTCTATTAGTCTTTGCCCTGCTTCATTCCGTATTCCAAGGCCAAATTTGCCTTACTCCAGGTGTTTCTTGACTTCCTACTTCTGCATTCCAGTCCCCTATCATGAAAAGGACATCTTTTTTGGTGTTAGTTCTAAAAGGTCTTGTAGGTCTTCATAGAACCGTTCAACTTCAGCTTCTTCAGTGTTACTGGTTGGGGCATAGACTTGGATTACTGTGATATTGAATGGTTTGCCTTGGAAACGAACAGAGATTATTCTGTCGTTTTTGAGATTGCATCCAAGTACTGCATTTCGGACTCTTTTGTTGACCATGATGGCCACTCCATTTCTTCTGAGGGATTCCTGCCCGCAGTAGTAGATATAATGGTCATGTGAGTTAAATTCACCCATTCCAGTCCATTTCAGTTTGCTGATTCCTAGAATGTCGGTGTATGACATTCTTCAAACTTCCTCTAATTTGTCCCTTTTGGGGATGGCACTGGTGGTAGTGGTGAAGATGGTCTGACATAGGCTTTTTCTCAATGGTACATACTAGTCCTGGATTTAGGTACTCCCTGGGAATCAGCACCTAAGTAAGGGTGCCTCACCATGTTCTCGTCTCTCCTCAAGTGGTAAACCATAGGGGCTTGTTATTCTGTGCATTCTACACTGGCTGGGGAGGAAGGGAGGGAGTTCCTCTATCACTCTGGTTAAACCAGGCCATACTCTGTGTTCCTGGGGAGGGCTTTCTCACTGATTCTGGCCTGCCCTAGGGACTGAATGCCTTGAAATCTTAGTACTTGGATAGTTCAAAAAAAAAAAAAGAAGTTACAATTCTGTACATCATCCAGCTTTCTGTTGTTGTTAGGATGGAAGTGATGCTCCTTCCATCTTTCTACTTTCCAAACAGAGGCTGGAAGTCAAATCTGAGGATATCAAGTTTATTTAAAGCTGTATTCTTTGTATATTCTATTTCTCTGAGGTCAGTTATTCTGTTTGTTCAACTTGGTCTCATTCACAGTGTTTTCCTCAAATATCTGATGATCTTTAGTTTCCCCTTTAAATCCATGAATAAGTGATTAAATTGGTTAGCAATAGGAAATAGTGTAGGTTTCCTTTGAAGCTATAAGGAGTTACTTACCTAAAGACTTCACCT
The DNA here is from genome assembly GCF_002263795.3 of Bos taurus. NCBI lineage: Eukaryota > Metazoa > Chordata > Mammalia > Artiodactyla > Bovidae > Bos > Bos taurus. Next base: position 55,393,022 of record NC_037342.1, on the reverse strand, counting down.
CTGAATGGCAGCTTAGTGAGGTGGGCAGGTCCTGCTAACAATTAGTTTTCCTTCAGGGTATATATGCTGAGAGAATGTAGTACCTTTCACTTTAAACCATTGCAACTATCAAATAGGGAGAACTTTACTTTGGGATTATGTTACTTTAGGGTATTCCAGTCTTAAGTAGAGCTGCTTTTCATGTTTTCCCTCTTGGCTGGTTGTAAAATTCCACAGTCAGGCCTTGCTCTACTTTTCTATGCCAAAATCTCATACCATGGGACCTAACCAGGTCAGGAATCCATTATGTTAAAAAATAGTTGGAGTAAATGTTATAGGAAGTTACTCCAAATTCACAAAGAAAGAAAATGAGCCAGTAGACTGTTACCCTAATTACTGCTCCATTATTTCTGATTTCCATACTTGGGAGTTGCAAGTTGAGGCATCTGAGAGCTCTCACTGCCTTTCCAGAAACTCCCACTGCAACCTTTTCCATTTGTGTTCCAGGCTGCAGTTTTCCTCTACTCTAGCTTATTCATCAATACAACTCTACTTTGTGTATCTGAGAATTATGTAAAAAATCTTTGCTATTTCAGTAGTACACTCTTTCATTTACACCATTATCAAGAACTTATTTTTTATGCATGTATCTTTATCATCATATCAATAAGTCATTGAGAGGGAGAGAAAGTAAATGCATGGCTTGGTTTATCACACTTCAAAACTGCTTTTTGAAACCCTTGACCCTATGCATGCATACACTATGGCCTCTCTGTTCAGCAAGAACTCAAATCAAGTACTTTAATTTTAATAACCAAATGTCAATGCTGTCTTCTATAAAATGAATAGCTAAAGAACATGAATCTTGATTCAATCAACAAAACAAAACACAGACTCTTTAGGCTCTCTCTCACCAGAAAATTTGGTCTCAGACTGGCTAGTGGCCAGCTCCTGTCAAAATTACAGTTAAAATCAATAAACTGTCATTCTTCTGAGTTTTCTACATCGAGGCAGATGACCAAAAAGCAATATACGTAAACTATTTTAGTTTTTCTCCCCAGAGAAATGCCTTTTCTGTACTATGATTTATGATGCTGCCCTTCTCAAGGGTTAATAGATATTTCTTGCTGTAACTTTTGCAAAATTGCAATTGACTGTCATTTCATTATGATATTTAATATTTAGCACATAAGACACTGGATGCTAACTTCCTGTTGGAAGTTAACAGGCAATAGGAAGCAACTGATACCTTTCATAACTCTACACAACTGGCTTAATAGCTAAGAAGGTCAGAGCTAATTTAATGCTTAAAAACAATAGGCAGATCCTATGGGAAGCAGTGTACTATACTGGAAAGTCTGTGGGCTTAGGAATACGAAAAATCTGGGTTAAATTTTACTTTTGGGACTCTAAACAAGTGCTAACTTCTCTGAAGTTCATTTTCTTCATCTGTAAAATGGAGATAGTTTTACTTTTACTGAATATTTATATTCTCTCAACCTGTCCCCATGAAGCTCCAAGTAGATAAAACGTATACAACCAGCTTGATTGATTTTACTTAAAAATAATCATCACAAAGCACGATCAGGCACAACATCCAACGATTCTATTACAATTTCCTCCTTAATTTGCTTTCTCATTCTTGGAGATCACTACTCCATACATTACCCAAATCCTTACAACTCATCTAAATCCTATATATTAACTACCCTACCTCATAAACCTGGAAATAATAGAAAGATTTCTTTATAATCCTACCTACAACCCAATATGAAACTCGGTGGCCGTTTTCTTAGCCTTCTCCTATTCAGTGGATAATACTTCCACTTCCACTTGAATTTCTTCTTTTCCAACCCCATGTCATGCTACTCTCTTCCTAATAAATTATTTTCCAGCAACAGTGGCCTTCCGTCTATTCTATAACACAGGCACTTCCTATGTCCAAGCCTTTCACTTGCCGTTCCCATTGCTGGAATTCTTATCTTCTAAGACTGAGCTCCTCAAGAAATTCTTTCCTGAGCAATCTTTGTAAAAACGGTCTCCCAAAGTTCTCTTCTATCACCACAGCTTGTTCAGAATCCTTCTCACAATCTGATATCTACTTTACTTGTTGGCTTCTTATTTATCATCTTACCCACTAAGTAACTATCCAAAATTGGAAGTCTTAATTCTTCCCTTTCTCCCAATATCTGCTTCCCTCCAGTATTTGTTTTGATGAATGGTTTAATTACTTGGCCAGCTGTCCAAATCAGAAATTGGAAAATATCTAAATCTTTCTCTTTCCCTCTCTCCTCCAATCCACTAAATCATCAACAGTAGAGTCCATCATTAAATATCTTTTGAACCCACAGATACTGTCCTCCCTTTATATTTCCAAACTGTTTAGATTTTAATTATGTACTGCTTATATTACTGTAATAATTTCCATTATGAGAATTCCTTACCCATAACTCTTCAAAGAGAACTTTCTAAAACATACACCTAATCTCCATTCTGTGTAACGGTCATCAATACAGTCTTGTTTACTTTTTTGTCTTTGAGAAATTTGTTTAAGTTATTTCAATAGATCTCCAAACTTTTTGACATAACTTCCTTTTATGTCATTTATTGCCTCTTCAGCCTCTCCTAGGGACCTCTACTCAAACGTTAGTTGAAGCTTTACTGAATTACCTGAAATTCTCTAATCAACTTCCATGCCTCTGTGTAACTGTTCCCTCTACTTGGGAAGTCTCACCTTCTCCCCCCAGCTATCAGCTCAAGTGTCACCCACCTTCCATGGAGTTCTGGTTTTCAGATGCTCATCATCTGTGTTCCTATGGTCTTCTCTACATATTTCTGTCATGCAACCATCACATCTATCCTTCTGTTTCCATCATCTTATATAATGCCTGGCTCCTTTGGCTGCTCCAAAAATAAAAGTAGACATGTCCATCCATACATACTCAATGCCCTTTCCACGTCCTTTACATGCCCTGTGATTGATCTCCTTTTACTTCTGTGTTGAAACATCTAATTGTAAATGTATTTTTTGGTAAATGTCATTTCCAATGCTTTTGAGAAGTAAATAGAGAAAAAACAATGACAAACCAAAACAAAAGTCTGTCAGGTGGCTTACTTCTAAACATCTATATCTTCTATTGCAAGAGGGGGAGATTAAAATATGCTAGTTTGACTTTCTTACAATCCAATTAAGATATTACTGAAATAAATCATTATAAATATATGGAAAATCAATCATTCTGAAAAGAAAATCTGAGGTTTACTAAGAATCCACCTTTTTCCTCCTCACCGCAAAGCTGTCTGTCTTTTACTGCCTCTCACAAGCTACATACAATGCCAACGACTAAATAAATCCTGGGAAAACTGCCTTTGGGTCCAAAAAATTCTGAAAGGCAGTTATTCATTTTGAAGGAAATTTATTTAGGAATTTCTGTCAGATGGCTATAGGAAATCAGAACATACACACAGATGAATAAAATTTAAATTTTGCCATCATTTCTAACAAGCATATCTTGAATTACAAAGTTTGTGAGAAGCAATTTTTCTATTTGTGACCTTATGACCTAAGAGGAGAAAATTGTTACACAATGTTTAATACTGTCTTTGTAGATTCAAATGGAAATCTATGACCTTTTGATGGAAGCTAAGGCACCAATTTAAACATACTGTCGGGGGACTTCCCTATTGGCCCAGTGGTTGAGAATCTGCCTTCCAATGCAGGAGACTCTGGTTCAATTCCTGGTTGGAGAACTAAGATCCCACATGCTGTGGGTTTAGTTGTGTGGAATCTTATTCCAAGGAATAAGAACAACCCAAGGAAGTCCATGTGCCTTAAAATCCTGCATGTTTCAATAAAGATAAAAAATACCACATGCCACAGCTAAGACCTGACACAACCAAAAATAAATAATACATAGATATATTTTAAAAATCAAATATACTGTGTGATTCTTCTTTTATCTGAGATGCAGGCCAAATGATTCACTGACCAAGCAGAAGTTAATTAATTAAACATTTTAGTACTTTAAACACATAGTAGTCATGTATGGATGTGAGAGTTGGACTACAAAGAAAGCTGAGCACCAAAGAATTGATGCTTTTGAACTGAGGTGTTGCAGAAGACTCTTGAGAGTCCCTTGGACAGCCAGGAGATCCATCCGAAAGGAAATCAGTCCTGAATATTCACTAGAAGGACTGATGCTGAAGCTGAAACTCCAATATTTTGGCCACCTGATGAGAAGAGCTGACTCCTTGGACAAGACCCTGATGCTGGGAAAGACTGAAGGTGCGGGGAGGAGAAGGGGACGACAGAGGATGAGATGGTTAGATGGCATCACTGATGCAATGGACATGAATTTGAGTAAGCTCTGAGAGCTGGTGATGGACAGGGAAGTCTGGCATGCTGCAGTCCATGGGGCCACAAAGAGTCGAACACGACTGAGCAACTGAACTGAACTGACACACACACATACACATATATATATAACTTTAATTACTCAAATTTCTTGCAAAATGATAATAAGAATTGTAATTGATAGAAAACTTCATATAAATCATTTATTTTGGCAATACAAGATCAAAACTTTTTTATTAACTACAATTACCAGAGGAATTTCTTTCCAGATCTGAACAATGAAATCTGACATTTCTGATCTCTTCTACACACAATGTCACTTAAAGAATGTGTTTTTGGTTCTTGCTTATCAAGACATATTGAAGACTGTAAAATAGGAGTTGAGTATAGCTAACTAGAGAACTCCAATAGGTCATTCCCAACAAATGGCTTTTCAGTTAACAAATGACATCTACAGAAACATGTAGGTCAGAGAATCTCCCCCCCGCCCCATCTTTTATTGCTGGGAAATTTATCATTAGCATAAAGCTCCAAAAAATAAAGAGATTCATCAAAAAAGAGGAATAAATCCCTAACCTTTCTGCCAAGTCTATCTCCTAAAATAACTAGAATCTCAGAGATGTAAGAAATCTTGATATATAATCCAAAAGTTTGTTTGTCTGTGAAAAGAAAATAAGCCCCCCCACCCAAAGTTGGATGACTTGCCTAAGGACATACAGAGAGACTGGCAGACCTTTCATCCAGATATCTTAGTTAATTAAGATACAATCAAATCCAAGAAATCTTTGGGGAAAATTCACTTTACTCATCCTGTAATAAAAAGGAATATAGCAGAACAAAGTTCTCCATCTAATAGTCCACAGGTCAAATGGAAAATCAGCAAACTATCAGTCAGTTTATCTGTTAGACATATACCAGAGGAAGCAACAATGATATTAATATTTACTAGAAACAAGACAGGCTTTGGATGAAATGAATCTAAATTTGAATCTGGATCTGTTATTTATCCATGCCACCTTGGGAAATGTCTCTAAGCCCCAGCTTTCCTCATTTGGAAAAGGGAGTAAAAATTATTATCTCTTAGTATTATTTCTACTATCTCTTAGTATTATTTTAAGAATTAAAATTAATAATACTATCTCTTAGTAGTATTTTAAGAATTAAAAGATAATACTGTAAGTGAAAAAAGATCTGGCATGTTACACGATTTTAATAAAAATTACCTGCTTCACAGTATTGTGTAGAAGTCAGATTTTCAAGGTTTTAGGTAGCATGGAATGGTAAGAAAAGCAAGAATCTGGAGATGAAGGGTGTGCATCTACATTTCAACTCTGCTCCTGTTAGTACCTCACTAAGCCTCTTGCTTTCTCAGCATCTTATGAAATGAAGTAACATTACTTTCCAGGGAACTTTAAGGACCAAATATAACCATCCTTGTATAAGCACTTCCTAAGTATAATATAGTGTTACATATATGTTATTGTTAATATAAAGAAACTAATTGGATTAGAAAGTAGTTTGTTACTACAAGGATTAGGGGAAAGTATTAGTTACTTAATCATGTGGACTCTGCAACCCCCTGGACTGTGGCCTGCCACACTCCTCTGTCCATGGAATTCTCCACGCAAGAATACTGGACTAAGTAGCCTTTTCCTTCTCCAGGGGACCTTCCCGACCCAGGGATCAAACTTAGGTCTCCTGCATTGCAGGCAGATTCTTTACTGTCTGAGCTACCAGGGAAGCCCCCAGTTAAGGAATTCTGCTTTTGTAAAGTTAGTATCACTCCCCAGGCACCAATGAAGAGTTCTCAAATTTTATCAACATGTGTAATTGTGTTTCAGTTCTACTGAAAGCATTTCCTCAAGACTGATGTTTCAAACCATTTTCTAAACCAAATTTCAAGCAAATTAATGTAGGTCAAGTGTTGTTTCTTATCTCAAAGATTTGAGGGTTGAGTCAGAGCAAAAGACTCTATAAACCAATATATAATTAGTTAATGTGAAGGTTATCTTTATTGAAACGCTAAAGAGGGGAAATCTGCTTTTCTTTTTTTTAATTAAACGGCATAACTAAATATCTGCTGGAAATGAAAATATATACATTAACAAACATTAATGTTGAAAAGATCAGTTCCTGGCCCAGCTGGAAGTTACTGTGGACCACAAGTTGGACCACTGCCTTCCAGAATGGGAAGGGGAAACTTATAAGTGCGGATTAATGAGCCCCTCAGAGTTATGTGGCCACCCAACAAGTCAGGAACATTGGACAGAAATTATCTTTTTGTTGCCTCTTTGCATAAATCATTCAGCTGCAATGAATACTTGCAAAACACAATACATACATACATATATAAAATAGGCAATAGCTTCTTCCAAATGTGTTCACAAATCAACCCCTATGGCACCACTATGAGCTGCTATCCTTCTTGCACAGATGTATAAAAAGATGCAGAAATTAATTAACTCCTTTATGGTCATTCAGAAAAATCAGTAGCAAAGACAAAATGTCATATATTACTGACTCTGTATCCTAACTGAGCTTTTGGGCTGAGAACCAAGTATGAAGACTAAGCACCAAGTATCAAAGAGAAGCCATGATATGTAAGAAGCCACCAGTACTATTTTAAGTAGCAAATTATTTCACTACTGGCTAGCAAACACACTAAATCAAAGCTGCAAACAGAGTGACAAACCCAATTTTCTCCTTCATGTTACTAATACCAATGGCTCAAGTGCTTCTAAAATATTGTAATATGGCTCAATATTCATTAAATAGTACATTGATGTACATGTACAAGAATGATGTTCAACACAAATGAACTTTTAATAGATAAGAGTATGTCTCTGGTAACCTAGCACAATCACTATAAAAAATAGGGTCCCCAGCAAGTAGATTAGGGTCTACTGGTACCTAACTATGGTTAGCTGTATCTAGTCAACCCTTCTTTCCAATTTCTCAGGTCTCATCACCAGTCTACAAAGATTCCCAATGGCAGAAAAGTACAGCCAACAACAGCACCCATTCTTCTGCTTAAATTTGAGCCCAAAGTGTCAACGTTAGATTCTAACCTGCCAACGACTCTAGGAGTTCAGAGAAATATAAAATAATACTCATCTCCAAAAACATATATGAAAGTGGAAAGAAAGCTCCTGAAGTACAAAGTCAGTGTTCAAAACCAGGAATTCTGAACCATTCGGGCAAATCCATATTTAACTTGAACATTACCATCCTTTCTTTCTATGATAAAATGGAGATATAAGAATGTGCTGACTATGACTTCACTCTCAGAGTCAAAATGGGTATCTACAAAATCTTACAGTCTTCCTTTGTAGCACTGTTGGGCATCAGAACTCTGAACACAGGCTCTGTCATAACCTGTTACGTGGCTTTGGGCCTCTGAAACTCAGTTTCCTCATCTATAAATTGGATAATAACATATATGATATCTTCATTAATAGGTGGATATAAATAACACTGCCTTTAATTTATAGGACAATTAGTACGAACAAAATGAGATAACGAATGGAAAACACATGACACTGCTTAATATTCTACAAATATTAGCAATTCTCATTACACCTCAGTCTTTTTTTTAATTAATTAATTTTAATTGGAGGCTAATTACTTTACAATATTGTGGTGATTTTTGCCATACATTGACATGAATCAGCCACGGGAGTACATGTGTCCCCCATCCTGAACCCCCCCTCCCACCTCTCTCTCCACCCCATCGCCCTGGGTTGTCCCAGAGCACCAGCTTTGGGTGCCCTGCTCCATGCAGTGAATTTGCACTGGTCATCTACTTTACATATGGTAATATACATGTTTCAATGCTATTCTCTCACATTGTCCCACCCTTGCCTTCTCCCACATAGTCCAAATGTCTGTTCTTTACATCTCTTGTCTCTTTTGCTGTCTTGCATATAGGGTTGTCATTACTGTCTTTCTAAATTCCATATATATATGTTAAAATACTGTATTGGTATTATTACACCTCAGTCTTTTAAATGGGATAGAAGTCACTGTTTAGAAGTTCACCTGCTTCAAGGCTGGTGATAGGACTTCTATCAGAATAAAAGGGAAAAATACAACTGGGAACACAAGTGAAAAACTGTATCTCCCTATCTTTTTACCATATGCCAGAATAACATAAATTCCATGGACTTTACACAATCTATTACTGATAGAGCGACTTCACTTTCACTTTTCACTTTCATGCATTGGAGAAGGAAATGGCAACCCACTCCAGTATTCTTGCCTGGAGAATCCAAGGGATGGCAGAGCCTGCTGGGCTGCCGTCTATGGGGTCGCACAGAGTCAGACACGACTGAAGTGACTTAGCAACAGCAGCATTACTGATAAAAGGTGGTTATCAACCTGTGATTAAGTTCTGGAATCAACAGAAAGAGTTTAATCATATCATTTGTCAATTGTGAACTTCAGTAAGGTATTTAATGTTTCTGACCATGATTCCTCAACTATAAATGTAAATAATAACTGTACCTATCTAATAAAGTTACTGTGGTGATTAAATGACTCATATCTATGAAGTGACAAGTATGGTAACCTGGGCTTCCCAGGTGGCTCAGATGGTAAAGAATCCACCTGCAAAGCAGGAGACCCAGGTTCAATCCCTAGATTGGGAAGATCCCCTGAAGAAGGGCATGGCAATTCACTCCAGTATTCTTACCTGGAGAATCCCATGGACAGAGAAGCCTGGCAGGCTATAGTTCATGGGGTCATACAGAGTTGGACACGACTGAGCAACTATCACTTTCACATGGTAAATGAAATACTGTAGTTATCATTATTTTTGCTTCTCTTATTAGAAAAAGGCAAAAGTTCCTAACCCCTCTAAAATCCTAGAGTGTTTTCATTTTAAAAACTGATGATCTTGAAAAAGATATGTAGACATACATGCTACAGGTAGCAAGCAATTTGAGTATTGTAATAGTTGATGGTACTTTCAAAGCACCAAAAAAAAAAAAAAAACCATGTCTTTTCATAGATTAGACCTCTTAAAATAGATCTTGTATGTACACAACAGCTATCTATTTATTTGGAGTCATTCTAACAGACATTCTAATAGAAACGGGTCTTGACCATAATATCTCATGATTTTAAATGGCAGTAGCCCAGACTTTCAGGTATAAACATCAATATGCAACCTGTACTGGAATGCAGATAGTTCTGACAACCATTGTCAAAGAATATACAATTCTTCTACAGTATTTCTCAGGAGAATATCAGTTTTCCCAAATGAATACTAAGCTAGAAACTACAGAAGTCCATATTCTTTAGCTCTGATGCTGATAACATTAGACTGATAACTGTAACTATGATTCAATCCTTCAACAGATATTTACTGAATGCTACTCTGTCCCAGGCACTACCCCTACTCTCAGCGATCTCACAGTCTGCTGCTGCTGCTGCTAAGTCGCTTCAGTCGTGTCCGACTCTGTGCAACCCCATAGACGGCGGCCCACCAGGCTGCCCCGTCCCTGGGATTCTCCAGGCAAGAACACTGGAGTGGGTTGCCATTTCCTTCTCCAATGCATGAAAGTGAAAAGTGAAAGTGAAGTTGCTCAGTCGTGTCCGACTCTTCACGACCCCATGGTCTGCAGCCTACCAGGCTCCTCTGTCCATGGGATTTTCCAGACAAGAGTACTGGAGTGGGTGCCATTGCCTTCTTACAGTCTAGAGGGAGACAAACTAGCAATTATGTACAATGCTATAGTGGAAAAGCACAGGTGCTCTGGGAACACACAGTAGTGCATCTAACCCAGCGGATAAAGGTGGGAGGAGAAGGAGAAGGGGCCAGAGAAGAGTTTCTGGAAAAAGTGATAATTAACAGAGGCCTAAATGCTGGTGAGACAGACTAAAGCAAATTATAGTTTCTTTTAGTTCTAAAGAACTTGCATATGGCTAAAGCATTGAGACTGAGGTGGATCACAGGAGCCATCTTCAGTCAGGAAGGACTTAATTTTAAATGGTACAGATATTCAACAAGGTGACATACAGGAATAAGACAGAAAACATTGTGTTCCTATTTTCTTAAGATCATTTCAGTTTTACAACTCATCTGATCATCATACACATCCTTGCTACACAAAGTATGTTCCATAGACCAGCAACATCAGCAGAACTTAGAAGCCTGTTAAAACTCAGCAGGGTACTGACACAGTTATAAGTATTATTATTAATTTCATTTTACAGATGAAGCCAAGTAACTGGATAAGGGTATACAGCTGGCAAATGAGCCAGGCATGCATCAAGAACTTTGAATCAAAATCTATGCCTCTAAATTTAAACTATATTTTTCTAAAATTACTGAAATAAAGTAAAATCACAGTTTCAAGATTATTCTTTAGCCCAAACTGTATTTTATATAGATCAAAAATTTTAAACTTGTTAGCCATGGCCTATTTTATTCACATTCCAAATACATTCCCAATACAGTAGATTTTGTTTGCCATTACATTTCATTTATCTATCAATCTCAATGGTCTGAAATACAGTGAAGACAAACAGGAAGCCAAAAAAAAAAAGATGCAGTGCAGATAAACTAAGGACAGAGAATTCATGTCCTATATGTAATGCACATGACCTAGACACGAGCCACTCAGAGCCTCACTCTATGCTAATGCTCCCTGGGTGCCATATAAGGCACTAACCTAGGCAATAAGAAGGAAGCTAATATAAAAATGACAAGTTTCTGCCCTCAAAGTTCAAACGTACTAATTGGTAAAATAAGGCAACATCAAAAATACTATGGGGATACAGAAGAGGGATAAAGAAATTTCTGGAAGAAGCAGAAGAAAGCCTCAAAAGAGAGGTCATATTTAAGCATGTCTTTGAAGAAACAAAATAACTGAACCAAGCAGAGAGAAGCAATGTTCTTATAACAAGCAAAGAGGTGAGAAAGCACAGAAAAAAGACTATTGTTTCTGAATGATGGATTAGCATGTATCAGATTTACCCTCCCACTATAAACAACTAAAACAGAAATCATACAAAAGTATATGCGGCAAGTCTCAGTTTCTGGGTAACAGGCAGCCCAGGATAGTGGTTTCTGAGAGAAGAGAAAAAAACCCTGCTGCTTTATCAACTAAGTTTACATAATATTTTAAGTCCTTTGTTGTCATTTCAACAATCTTCACAGCATCTTCACCAGGAGCAGTTTCCACCTCAAGAAACCACTTTCTTGGCCCATCTATAAAAAGTAACACCTTATCTAAGTTTTTATCATGAGCTTGTAGCAATTCAATCACATCTTCAGCCTTCACTTCTAATTCAAGTTCTCTGGCTATTTCTGCAACAACTGCAGATCTCTCATGTGACCAGGTACTATCAATGAGCAGTAATATTTTGAAAGTAAATGAGCAGTAATATTTTGAAAGAAATCTTCTCTCCTAAGCAATACGTCTCAACAGTAGGCATAAAATATTCAGTACACTATATTGTATACAGAGGTAGGTGCTGTCTTCTAGGCTTTCTTTTTCCATTTATAGAGCACAGGAAGAGTAGATTTTGCATAATTCTTAAGGGTCCTAGGATTTCAGTTCAGTTCAGTTGCTCAGTTGTGTCCCACTCTTTGCAGCCCCACAGACTGCAGCACGCCAGGCCTCCCTGTCCATCACCAACTCCCGGAGTTTACTCAAACTCATGTCCATTGAGTCAGTGATGCCATCCAGCCATCTCATCCTCTGTCGTCTCCTTCTCCTCTCGCCTTCAATCTTTCCCAGCATCAGGGTCTTTTCAAATGAGTCAGCTTTTCGCATCAGGTGGCCAAAATATTGGAGTTTCAGCTTCAGCATCAGTCCTTCCAATGAACATTCAGGACTGATCTCCTTTAGGATGGACTGGTTGGATCTCCTTGCAGTCCAAGGGACTCTCAAAGAGTCTTCTCCAACACCACAGTTCAAAAGCATCAATTCCACTGGGCTCAACTTTCTTTATAGTCCAATACATGACTACTGGAAAAACCACAGCCTTGACTAGATGGACCTTTGTTGGCAAAGCAATGTCTCTGCTTTTTAATATGCTGTCTAGGTTCATAACTTTCCTTCCAAGCAGCAAGCGTCTTTTAATTTCATGGCTGCAGTCACCATCTGCAGTGATTTTGGAGCCCCCCGCAAAAATAAAGTCTGCCACAGTTTCCACTGTTTCTCCATCTATTTGCCACGAAGTGATGGGAGTGGATGCCATGATTTTTGTTTTCTGAATGTTGAGCTTTAAGGCAACGTTTTCACTCTCCTCTTTCATCAAGAGGCTCTTTAGTTCTTCTTCATTTTCTGCAATAAGGGTGGTGTCATCTGCGTATCTGAGGTTACTGATATTTCTCTCAGCAATCTTGATTCCAGCTTGTGCTTCCTCCAATCCAGTTGTTTCTCATGATGTACTCTGCATATAAGTTAAATAAGCACAGTGACAATATACAGCCTTGACATGTTCCTTCTCCTATTTGGAACCAGTCTGTTGTTCCACGTCCAGTTCTAACTGTTGCTTCCTGACCTGCATACAGATTTTTCAAGAGGAAGGTCAGGTGGTCTGGTATTCCCATCTCTTTCAGAATTTTCCACAGTTTATTGTGATCCACAGAGTCAGAGGCTTTGGCATAGTCAATAAAGCAGAAATAGATGTTTTTCTGGAACTCTCTTGTTTTTTCGATGATCCAGCAGATGTTGGCAATTTGATCTCTAGTTCTGCCTTTTCTAAAACCAGCTTGAACATCTGGAAGTTCATGGTTCACATATTGCTGAAGCCTGGCTTGGAGAATTTTGAGCATTACTTTATAAGCATGTGAGATGAGTGCAATTGTGTGGTAGTTTGAGCTTCAGTTCAGTTCAGTTGCTCAGTCGTGTCCGACTCTTTGCGACCCCATGAATCGCAGCATGCCAGGCCTCCCTATCCATCACCAACTCCCGGAGTTCACCCAGACTCACGTCCAACGAGTCAGTGATGCCATCCAGCCATCTCATCCTCTGTCGTCCCCTTCTCCTCCTGCCCCCAATCCCTCCCAGCATCAGAGTCTTTTCCAATGAGTCAACTCTTCGCATGAGGTGGCCAAAGTACTGGAGTTTCAGCTTTAGCATTATTCCTTCCAAAGAAATCCCAGGGCCGATCTCCTTCAGAATGGACTGGTTGGATCTCCTTGCAGTCCAAGGGACTCTCAAGAGTCTTCTCCAACACCGGTAAATGAGCACTGGCTTTGACTTAAAGTCACCAGCTGTGTTAGCTCCTAACAAGAGAGTCAGCCTGTTCTTTAAAGCTAGGCATTGACTTCTCTTCTTTAGCTATGAAAATCCTAGAAGGCATCTTATTAAATATGGATGTTTTGTTTTCACTAAAAAATCTGCTGTTTAGTGTCGCCACCTTCATTCATTATCTAACTAAATATTCTTGATGACTTGCTGCAGCTTCTACATCAGTACTTGCTGTTTCACCTTGCACTTCTATATTTCGGAGACAGCCTCTTCCCTTAACTTAATGGAGTAGTCTCTACTAGCATCAAACATTTCTTCTGCAGCTTCCTCACCTCTCTCAGCCCTCAAAGAATTGAAGGGAGTTAGAGCCCTGCTCTGGATTACTGCTGCTGCTGATGTTTAGTCGCTTCAGTCGTGTCCGACTCTGTGCGACCCCATAGACGGCAGCCCACCAGGCTCCCCCGTCCCTGGGATTCTCCAGGCAAGAACTCTGGAGTGGGGTGCCATTTCCTTCTCCAATGCATGAAAGTGAAAAGTGAAAGTCAAGTCGCTCAGTCGTGTCTGACTCTTCATGACCCCATGGACTGCAGTCTACCAGTCTCCTCTGCCCATGGGATTTTCCAGGCAAGAGTACTCTGGATTAGGCTCTGGCTTAATTGAATATTGTGACTGATTTGACCTTCTAAGCAGACCTTAGTCTAAAACTTTCTCTATATCAGCAATACAACTATTTAACTTTTTATCATCCATGTACTCAATGAAGTAGCACTTTTAATTTCCTTCAAGAACTTTTGTTTGCATTCACAGCTTGACTGTTTGGCTCAAGAGCCTAGCTTTCAGCCTATCTTGGCTTTCAACATGCTTTCCTCACTAAACATAATCATGTTTAACTTTTGATTTAAAGTGACAGACATACGATTCTTCCTTTCACTTGAACATTTAGAGGTTACTGTCAGGTTATTAACTAACTTAATTTCAGTATTATTGTGGCTCAGGGAATAGGAAGACTCCAGGGGAGGGACAAAGGGAAATGGCTAGTCAGTAAAACAGAACATACATAACATTTATTAAGTTTATTGTCTTATATGGGTGTGATTTGTGGTGTCCCTAAACAATTAAAACTGTACATCAAAGATCACCATAACAAATACAATAATAATGTAAAAGTCTGAAGTACTGCAGTTATCATAGGATTTAGCAACTCTACTCTCAGGTATATTCGAGAGAAATAAAAACATACTTCCCTACAGAAACTTAGATATGAATGTTCACAGAAGCATTATTCAGAAGGGCAAAAAATGGAAACAATCCAAATTTTCATCAATGGACAGATGTACAAATAACATGTAGTATACCCATGTAACTAAATTTTATTTTAAAAAAAGAAGTAGTGATGCATGCTACAACATGAATGAACCTTGAAATATTACATTAAATGAAAAAAGTTGATTACAAAAGACCACATATTGTATGATTCCATTTATAAAAATTGTACAGAAAAGACAAATTTATAGAAAAAGAAAACAAATCAGTGCTCACTTAAGATTTGTGAAAGGGGGCATGTGGATCAATGTTTAATGGGTACACAGTTTCTTTTAGAAGAGACATATTGTGATCATTGTACAACCCTATGAATAAACACCAAAACACTGATTTATACACTTTTAAATGACCTGCTTGGTATATGAGTTAAATCTCAATAGAGCTGTTTAATAGACTGTTGAACATAGAAAGCAATGGCAACCCACTCCAGTACTCTTGCCTGGAAAATCCCATGGACGGAGGAGCCTGGTAGGCTGCAGTCCATGGGGTCGCTAGGAGTTGGACACAACTGAGTGACTTCACTTTTCATTTTCGTGCATTGGAGAAGGAAATGGCAACCCGCTCCAGTATTCTTGCCTGGAGAATCCCAGGGACAGGGGAGCCTGGTGGACTGCTGTCTATGAGGTCGCACAGAGTCCGACATGACTGAGGCAACTTAGCAGCAGAAGCAGCAGAGCTGTTTAAAAAACTTTTTATAATTTTCTTATGTCATAAAATAATTAGAATAGAGTCAGTTTAATTATGTGCGTGTGCACTCAGTCGCTCAGTCGTGTCTGACTCTTTGCAAACCCACTGTTGCCCATCAGGCTCCTCTGTCCATGGCATTTTCCAGGCAAGAATACTGGATTATAGTATAAACTGAATTATAAATATATAATTAGCTTACAGTATAAATAAATTTTAAAAATTATAAAAAACACAAAAAATTACGCAAACCAATTTTTAAAAAAGCAGAGTGGGGGGTTACTTTAACAGATGCTTCAAAAGGAGTATTCCCAATCAGTAAGAAACACAAAATAGTGTTCAACTTCATTAGTCTTAAGGGAAAGAAAAATTAAAATTCCAAGAGGACGCTACAACATACCCACCAGGAAAGCTAAAATACAAAAACAGAAAGTATCAAACACCAACAAGGATGCAGGATACATTGCTGGATGGAAAAGACGCAAACTGGCAAAACTACTTTGGAAAACTTTTGGACACAACCTACTAAAGCTGAAGATACACGTATCCTATGGCTATGTAATTCTGCTCCTGGGTTTATAGCCGAAAGAAATGCAGTTTAAAAATGTCCTTTAAGAAGCATGTACTATACCATTCAAGGAAGCATTATTTGTTATAGTCCCAAACTAGAAATTAATGAAATGCCAAAAGCAAGATTAAATAAATTCATATTCGTACAGTGGAATACTATCAGCAGTTAAAATAACTAAGACTACATTACGTTCAGGTAGGGATGAATCTTACAAAAATGTTGAAAGCCAACACATAAAATGTACATATTATATACTCCTATTGTATACAGTTCAAAATCAGGCAAACTCAACCTATGGTATATGGAGTTAAGGTAGCAGGATGTCTGGCTAGAGATGCCACAAATGGAAGAGAACATGAAGCTTCTGGGGTTCCAGGGTCCTTATAATGCCTGTTTCCTGACAGGAGATTCTGCTTATGCAGGTGTGTTCAATTTGAAAATGTGAAGTGTGTGTGTGTGTGCATATGTACACTTTATGCACCAATTTCAAAATACTTCAAAAATTTTTTTAAAATTTGTTTTAGTAAACTTATAAAGATGACTATTTAAGCCCACGGTGAAAAAGGAAAATTACTGAATGTGGAGGCTAGGCAGTTTGTAAGGTATTTTCACTCACCTTTGTCCTGTAATGCAATTTGTTCTTTATGCAGCAAGACTACCTCCCGTCCCAAAGCTTTCTTCTGTCTTTCCAGTTCATTTCGAAGCACCAAAATTTTTAATTGCAGGCACTCACTTTCTTTTTTCTAAATAATTAAAAATACAGGTAAATTTATGAATATAAAAGTTATGACTGAATAACAACATGCACAATATTTCATATGTGAGTGGTTTAAAGCACTTTAATACTCATGTAACTTATAGATCTCTTGAGTGATTTAATTATCAGCATCTGTCATTTTAATGGAATGAATACAGATGTAAGCAAAATGCAGATTAGAAATAAATCTAAAGTCTGGGAACAGTTCTTTCTAAAAGACACTATAAAATATCTCAGGCCTCTTTCCTGATACCACAATGCAATATGACACAAGTCAATAACAAAAAAAAGGGGTTTCCTTGGTGTTTCAGTGGTTAAGAACCTGCCTTGTAAGGCAAGGAACACTGGTTCAATCTCTGGTCCCTTCATGCCTCAGAGCAGCTAAGTTTATGCGCCACAACTACTGAGCCATGCTCTGGAGCCCACAAGCCACAGATACTGAAGCCCATGTGCCTTAGAGCCCGTGCTCCGCAACAAGAGAGGGCACCACGATGAGAGGCCTGCACAGCGCAGCGAGTGAGTAGCCCTGGCTCGCTGCAGCTAGAGAAAGCCTGCACACAGGAAGGAAGACACACCACAGCCAAAAAAACAACTCAACTCTTTTTAAAAGCCCTACTGGAATTAGAAATTAGACTGATATTGAATTGAATTAAAAACAATAATAAAGAAACAGTTTTCAAAATGTTAAACACAGAGTTACCTTAGGACCCAGAGTTGCACCCAACAGAGTTAAAAACATGTCCATACAAAAATGTGAATATGACTGTTAGAGCAGCAGTACTCATAACAGCCAAACAATGAAGTCAAGCCAAACGTGCACTATCTGATGACTAGATAAATAAAATGTGGTGGATATTCAAAGGAATACTATTTGGCAGTAACAAGTGAAGTACTGATATATGCTACAACATGGATGAATCCTGAAAACATTATACTAATTGAAAAAAAGCCAGTTTTAAAAGGCCACAGACTCCCATTTATATGAAATTTCCAAAATAAGCAAATCCACAGAAAAAAGATTTCCATCCTTACCAAGCTAAACTAAAGGTGCTCTAATAACCCACAGATTTTGGAGAAACCCAAGTAGGGACCTGGTGTTTTCAACCCATCCAAACAGTAACTAGCCAAGCCACACCACAAGGAGAGCCTGGAGCCTTGCTAACAGCGTAACAACGTAACCCTCTTCCTCCCTACTGGGTAATATCAGAGGCAGCCAAGTAGAGAGAGCTTTCACTACTATGCAGTGGTGTTGAAACCACCCTATCATCTACACGGGCAGTTAGAACTCCCACCCTTAATCAACACTATCAACTCCTTTTGCGTGTGCACACACACACAGAAACACTCCCCCCCACCCCCCCACACACACACACCTCTGCCACATGGGTGTCAACGGAAGCTTCTTGGGGAACTTGGACTTCTACCCCAACTTGGCAGTAATGAGATGGTTGCTCTTCCTTCCTCTACCAGAGGTGTCAGAGGAAGTCAGGTAAAATAGAAGATTTAAATAAGATCCAGAGACTCATAATATAATACCCCAAATGTACAAGTTTCAATGAAAAATCACTCATGATATTAAGAACTACAAAGATGTCAAGTAAATAAAAAAGGATAATCAACAAATGCCAACACTTGAGACAAACAGAAAATATAATTATCTGACAAAGATCTGAGAGTAGCTATCACAAAAATGCTTCAATAGAAATTAAGAACCTATATGGGAATAGAATCTTAAAATGAGTGGATATATGTATAACTGATTCACTATGCTGTACAGCAGAAACTAACACAACACTGTAAATAAACTACACTCCAATAAAAACTAATTTGAAAAAAGAAATTAAGAACATGCTTGAAACAAAACAGAACATCTTGACCAAAAAAATTAGAAAATCTCAATACAGAAAGTGAAAACCTAAGAACTGAAATTAAAAAACTCAATGAACGAGCTCAAAAGAAGAATGTAGGAAACAAAGAAAAGAATCTTTAATCTGCAAGACAGAACAATAGAAACTACCCAGTTTAAACAACAGAGATACAAATGAACGGAATCACAGGAATCTGCAGAATGTTACCAATTTGTATCATCAAGTACCAGGAGGAAAGTAGAAAGTGGGCAAAAATGAAAAGTACTTGTAGAAATAATGATTACAAATTTTCCAAATTAGGCAAAATAAATCTACCGATTCAAGAAGTTAGAGAACTCCAAATAGAATAAATTACAGGAAGAAAATCACAACGTAAATGAAACCAAAAGCTATGTTTTTGAAAAGGTCAATACGGATAAACTTCTAGCCAAGCTAACCAAGAGAAAAGACAGAAACTACTAATATGAGAAATGAAAGAAGGATCATCACAATGATCTCATGGACATTAAAAGAATAATTTAAAATACTATAAAAACCATCAGCAGATGAATGGATAAGAAAGCTGTGGTACATATACACAATGGAGTATTACTCAGCCATTAAAAAGAATACATTTGAATCAGTTCTAATGAGGTGGATGAAACTGGAGCCTATTATACAGAGTGAAGTAAGCCAGAAAGAAAAACACCAATACAGTATACTAACGCATATATATGGAATTTAGAAAGATGGTAACAATAACCCTGTGTACGAGACAGCAAAAGAGACACTGATGTATAGAACAGTCTTATGGACTCTGTGGGAGAGGGAGAGGGTGGGAAGATTTGGGAGAATGGCATTGAAACATGTAAAATATCATGTATGAAACGAGTTGCCAGTCCAGGTTCGATGCACGATACTGGATGCTTGGGGCTAGTGCACTGGGACGACCCAGAGGGATGGTATGGGGAGGGAGGAGGGAGGAGGGTTCAGGATGGGGAACACATGTATACCTGTGGCGGATTCATTTTGATGTATGGCAAAACCAATACAATATTGTAAAGTTAAAAAAAATAAAAACATTAAAAAAAAAAACTCTATGCCCATAAATTTGATAACTTAGAAGAAACGGATCAACTCCATGAAAGACAATCTACCATAACTCACACTAGGAGAAATAGAAAATCCACACAGATATACACACACACACACCTCACAGTAGGAGAAATAGTATATACATACACACACATATATGTATATATGTATTTCTATTCAGATTATCTATTTCTCCCAGTGTGAGTTTTGGTAGTTATGGTAGATTTATATATATATATATATATATATATATATATATATATATAATTTCTTATATATAAGAAATTAAATCAATAATTAATAACCTTCAAAAATGTAAAGCACCAATCCTGATGGTTTTACTGATAAATTTTACCAAACATTTAAATAAGACATAATACCATTTTTTGAAAATCTCTCCCAAAAGTTCTAGAAGAACTTCCTAACTCATTCTATGAGGCCAGCATCATCCTCACATCAAAATCAAAGACATCACTAGAAAGGAAAATTACAAACCAATATTTCTCATAAACGTAGGTGCAAAATCCCAAACAAAATATTGGCAAATCAAATCTATATATATAAAGAATTATACCATGGCCAAATGAACTGTATTCCAAGTATATAAGACAAAGGTTCAGCTTTCAATAATCAATTAATGGATTCACCACTTCAACCAGGCTAAAGAAAAAAACCACATAACCATATCAATAGGTACTGAAAAAGCATGCAACAAAATTCAACTAGAAGTAAAGAAGAACTTCATCAATTTAGTAAAGAATACTTGCCAAGAAACCTACTAATATTTGCCAAAATATTTAATGGTGAGAAGCCAGATGCTTTCCTCCTATGCTGGAGAACAACACAACGATGTTCCCCACTTTCACCACTGCATGTACTGAAAGTCCTAGCTAAGCAATAAGGGAAGAAAAGGAAATAAAAGATATATATACTGGGAAAGAAGAAATGAAATCATCTTTGTTTACAGACGGTATGACTGTCTATGCAGAAGATTCCAAAGAATCAACAACAACAACAAAAAAGAAACCAAAAAACCAATCTAAAACCTCCTAGAACTAATAGGTGATTATTAAGAGCAAGGTTGCATGACACAGTTTTAATACACAAAAGTCAACTGCTTTCTTACATAACAACAAAGGATAATGGGAATTTGAAATTAAAAACACAGCATCGATTATATTAGCGTGAAAATATAAAATACTTAGGTATAAATCTAACAAATTATGTAGAAGAGCTACAAGAAGGCAACTACAAAAATCCAAAGAAAGTAGTCAAAGGAGACACCGCCCCAAATGGAGAATATCCATGTTCATGGAGAGGAAGATACTAGTAAGATATATCAATTTTTCCCAACTTGATCTACAGATTTAGCAACATTCCAGCAAATTATTTTGTGGATATCAACAAACCGATTATAAAGTTTAAAGAGAAAAGCAAAAAACCCAGAGTCACCAACAAAAGTACAAAGTAGGAAGACTGACACTGCTGCTGCTGCATTGCTTCAGTCGTGTCCGACTCTGTGGGACCCCATAGACAGCAGCCCACCAAGCTCCACTGTCCCTGGGATTCTCCAGGCACAAACACTGGAGTGGGTTGCCATTTCCTTCTCCAATGCATGAAAGTGAAAAGTGAAAGGGAAGTCGCTCAGTCGCGACCCCATGGACTGCAGCCCACCAGGCTCCTCCATCCATGGGCATCTTCTGTCAAGACTTACTATAAAGCTACAGTAATTAAGACAGTTGGGTATGGGCAAAAGAAGAGACAGACAAATCAACAGAACAGAATACAGAGCCCAGAAATATGGTCCCCAACTAATCTTTGAGAAAGGAATAAAAACAATTCAATGGAGAAAGGGTAGCCTTTTCACCAAAGGGTGCTGGAACCACTGGACACTCACATACAAACGAACAAAAACAAAATAAAGAATTTAGATACAGATTTATACGTCTCACAAAAATTAACTCAAAATCAATCACATATCTAAATGTGAAATAAAAGTTACTACAACTACACAACTTTTAAAGGATAACAGTGGAGAAAATCCAGGTAGCCTTAGGCTCGGAGATGATTTTCTACTGCTGCTGCTGCTGCTAAGTCGCTTCAGTCGTGTCCGACTCTGTGTAACCCCATAGATGGCAGCCCACCAGGCTCCCCCGTCCCTGGGATTCTCCAGGCAAGAACACTGGAGTGGGTTGCCATTTCCTTCTCCAATGCATGAAAGTAAAAAGTGAAAGTGAAGTCGCTCAGTCGTGTCCAACTCTTAGCGACCCCATGGACTGCAGCCTAACAGGCTCCTCCGTCCACGGGATTTTCCAGGCAAGAGTACTGGAGTGGGGTGCCATTGCCTTCTCCTGATTTTCTACATACATCACCAATGAGCCATGAAGGAAGAAACTGTTAAGCTGTACTTCATTAAAATTAAAACTTGTGCTCTGCAAAAATGACTATTAGTAAAATGAAAAGAGAAGCCACAGACTGGGAGAAAATATTTGAAAACCAATTATCTGATAAAGGAACAGAATACAAAATGTGCTGCTGCTGCTAAGTCGCTTCAGTCGTGTCCGACTCTGTGCGACCCCACAGACGGCAGCCCACCAGGCTCCCCCGTCCCTGGGATTCTCCAGGCAAGAACACTGGAGTGGGTTGCCATTTCCTTCTCCGATGCATGAAAGTGAAAAGTGAAAGTGAAGTCGCGCAGTCGTGTACGACTCTTCGCGACTCCATGGACTGCAGCCTACCAGGCTCCTCCATCCATGGGATTTTGTGCAAAGAACTCTAAAAACTCAACAACAGAAAAATAAACAACCAAATTAAAAAATAGGCAAACAATCTGAACTGTAACCTCATCAAAGAAGATGTAGGGCATATAAAAAGCATAATAAAGTAAATAAGGATATGAAAAGATTCTCACTATAATAAGTCATCAGGGAACTGTAACTCAAACAACAATTAGATACCACTACACAACTATTGGGGCTTCCCTGGTGGCTCAAGACGGTAAAGCATCTGCCTGCAATGCAGGAGACCTGGGTTCGATCCCTGGGTTGGGAAGATCCCCTGGAGGAGGAAATGGCAACCCACTCCAGTATTCTTGCCTGGAGAATTCCATGGACAGAGGAGCCTGATAGGCTACAGTCCATGGGATCGCAAAGAGTCGGACACGACTGAGCGACTTCACTTCACTTCACCTCACACGACTATTAAAATGGTTTAAATTGCACATACTCACAATACTAAATGTTTGCAAGGATGTGGAGCAACAGGAACTTTCACTCATGGTTGATTGATGGCAATGCAAAATGGTATAGCCATTTTAGAAGATGGTCTGGCAGTTCCTCACAAAATTAAACATAGGTTTACTAAATGATCTAAAAACTGTGTTCCTAGATATTAACCCGGATGAGCTGAAAACTTGTGTTCACACAGATCTAAACATAAATGTCTACAACAGTTTTATTCAAAACTGCTAAAACTTGGAAGCAACCAAAATATACCTCAAAAGGTTAAAAGATAAACTGTGGCATATCCAATAACAATGGAGCATTATTCAGCAAAAAGAAAAAAGAAAGAAATGAGCTATGAAAAGCTATGAGAAGACATGGAGGAACCTTAAATGAATAGAGCTAAGTTCAACATTCAGAAAACGAAGATCATAGCATCTGGTCCCATCACTTCATGGGAAATAGATGGGGAAACAGTGGAAAAGTGTCAGACTTTACTTTTTGGGGGCTCCAAAATCACTGCAGATGGTGACTGCAGCCATGAAATTAAAAGATGCTTACTCCTTGGAAGAAAAGTTATGACCAACCTAGATAGCATATTGAAAAAGAGAGATATTACTTTGCCAACAAAGGTCTGTCTAGTCAAGGCTATGGTTTTTCCAGTGGTCATGTATGGATGTGAGAGTTGGACTGTGAAGAAAGCTGAGTGCCGAAGAATTGATGCTTTTGAACTGTGGTGTTGGAGAAGACTCTTGAGAGTCCCTTGGACTGCAAGGTGATCCAACCAGTACATCCTAAAGGAGATCAGTCCTCGGATTTCTTTGGAAGGAATGATGCTGAAGGTGAAACTCCAATATTTTGGCCATCTCATGCGAAGAGTTGACTCATTGGAAAAGACCCTGATGCTGGGAGGGATTGGGGGTAGGAGGAGAAGGGGATGACAGAGGATGAGATGGCTGGATGGCATCACCGACTCAATGGACACGAGTTTGAGTGAACTCCTGGAGTTGGTGATGGACAGACAGGCCTGGCCTGCCGTGATTCATGGGGTCACAAAGAGTCTGACAGGACTGAGAGACTGAACTGAACTGAAATGAAGTAAAAGAAACCAATCTGAAAAAGCTACATCTTATATCATCCCAACTATGTTACATTCCTATGTTACATTGTTACACTGAGTGCTGCACTCAATACGCCATAAAATTTGGAAAACTCAGCAGTGGCCATAAAACTGGAAAAGGTCAGTTTTCATTCCAATCCCAAAGAAAGGCAATGCCAAAGAATGTTCAAACTACTGCACAATTGCACTCATCTCACATACTAGCAAGGTAATGCTCAAAATTCTCCAAGCCAGGCTTCAACAGTACATGAACCAAGAACTTCCAGATGTTCCAGATGGATTTAGAAAAGGCAGAAAAACCAGAGATCAAATTGCCATCCATTAGATCATAGAAAAAGCAAGAGAATTCCAGAAAAACATCTGCTTCTGCTTTACTGAGTACGCCAAAGCCTTTGCCTATGTGGACCACAACAAACTGTGGAAAATTCTTCAAGAGATGGAACACCAGACCATCTTACCTGCCTCCTGAGAAATCTGTACGCAGGTCAAAAAGCAACAGTTAGAACCGGACATTGAACAACAGACTGGTCCCAAATTGGGAATGGAGTACATCAAAGATGTATATTGTCACCCTGTTTATTTAACTTATATGCAGAGTACATCATGCAAAAAGCTGGGCTGGATGAAGCACAAGCTGGAATCAAGATTGCCGGGAGAAATATCAATAACCTCAGATATTCAGATGACACTACCTTTATTGCAGAAAGCAAAGAAGAACTAAAGAGCCTCTTGATGAAAATGAAAGAGTGAAAAAGTTGACTTAAAACTCAACATTCAAAAAATGAAGATTATGGCATCCAGTCCCATCACTTCATGGCAAACAGATGGGGAAACAATGGAAACAGTGACAGACTTTATTTTCTTGGGCTCCAAAATCACTGCAGATGGTGACTACAGCCATGAAACTAAAAGACACTTGCTCCTTGGAAGAAAAGTTATGACAAACCTAGACAGCATACTAAAAAGCAGAGAAATTACTTTGCCAACAAAAGTCTGTCTAGTCAAGGCTATGGTTTTTTCAGTAGTCATGTATGGATGTGAGAGTTTGACTATAAAGAAAGCTGAGCACTGAAGAACTGATGCTTTTGAACTGGGGTGCTGGAGAAGACTCTTGAGGGTCCCTTGGACTGCAAGGAGATCTGATCAGTCAGTCCTAAAGGAATTCAGTCCTGAATATTCATTGGAAGGACTGTTATACTGAAGCTGAAACTCCAATACTTTGGCCACGTGATCCAAAGAACTGACTCACTGGAAAATGATACTGGGAAAGATGGAAGGCAGGAGGAGAAGTGGACGACAGAGGATAAGATGGTTGGATGGCATCACTGACTTGATGGACATGAGTTTGAGCAAGCTCCAGGACTTGGTCGTGGACAGGGAAGCCTGGTGTGCTGCAGTCCACTGGATCAGAGTCGGACACGACTGAACAACTGAACTGAACTGATGTTACATTCTGAAAAAACGCAAAACTGTGGAAACCTGCAGTTGCCAGGTGTTATGAGGGAAGGAGAAAAGGATAAACAGGTGAACTGTGGGAGATTTTTAGGCCGGTGAAGCGATTTTGTATGACACTGTAAAGGTGAAAACGTTATGCATTTGTCAAAACTCAGGATTATACAATAGAGTGAATCCTATTGATTCAACAACAGTAACAAATGTGCCACTCTAACACAGATGTTAACAACAAAAGAAATGGGAGGGGCAGCTGTCGGTACTTTCTGCACCATTTTTCTGTAAATATAAAACTACTCTAAAACACAAAATTCATTTTTTAAAAAAGTGATAGAACTGCACTTCAAAAAACTCAATTTTACTGAATCTTCATTTCATAAAACAAATCCCAGATACATTCTACCAAAGAATCAATTAAGTCTGCTAAATTAAGTTTGCTTATTTATCTTTCCATAAAATATTTCCTTTTTAAACCTATAAAATCATGCTTTAAACTTAACTCTGCCTCCCTTTTAATTCAAATATCCTGCCAGAATTTGCTTTCAGATAAAATGTGAAATCCTACCCCCACAATGAACATATATCTGCCTGCACATGTTTGCATTCACACACTATCACCACACTATGAATGTATGTGCCCTTCTCTCTTAAGTCTTTATCCAGTGTCAAGAATATGGTTTTCATGGTTTTCTATAACAAAATTCTTAACTAAACGGTCCTTTTCCAAAGTCATATACTAGGTAAAATTTTAATGGGGAGAAGATACAAAATTAATTCAGTAAACTGAATAGGTTACTGAGCCCTGGGATGAGCTGGTGGAAAACTTTTAAAAGAAAAAACTCAGCATCTCCATTTGATTCCAAGACAATGAGAAAGCGCGGGTACTCAGTGAGATGAGTACTGGTATGGCCTTGCTGGGGCAATGGGCATGGAAAATGACTTTTGGTAATTGTGTGGAAACTACAGCTATCGTCTCTCACCCAAAATGCTTTCTTCCTCATCTCTGAAATACTGATTCTAAACAGATGGTATGATCATCTCTTAAAGACATTCAAGCCAAGAAAATAAGCAGTAAAGCTTATTTCCAATCATTATTATTACATTTGACTGGAAAATTTTATGAAATACAAGACATTTCTAGGCAATTTTTTTTCTGAACAAATCATAATATTTACAAAGGGCCTACTACGTTTTTTTAGATAAATGAGAAGTGGTTTCTGCTTTCTAAGGGTTTGGGTCTAAGTGGAGACCAAAGCCATTTTGCCAACTCCCTGTAAAAACAAAAGCCAAAACCCACTGAGGACACTTATGATCAAGAAACAATCTGGGTGTCTTTGGTAATCCAGTGGAGAGATCAGTGTTTTCATATCACTGAGGGAAAAACTATATAAATTCTTAGGAACAATCATTTTCTCTAAAGAGTGCTCATTTTCCTTAACCTGAATTTTTCTACAAAATATGTAAACTAGATTCTACCTATGTAGAGGAACAAACTAGAAAAGAAAAACAACTCTTCGGAGAACACAAGGATACGCATAGGTAGGACAGTTAATCTGCTCTTACTGCAGGGTACATGCTCAAACTGGGTTATGTTTATTAGAATCAAAGAACTAAGGGTACACGTTGGTCTAAATACTAAACTAATAGAGGAAGGCATGTGAATGGTATGTTTGTGTCATAGTCCATGTGCAAAAACTGGCCCATTTACAGAAATATATCAAGTCATTCAAAACCAGGATTGTTGGCTCTCATTTCTGATGAATAAACAAACCCCACCCAAGTGGAATATGAGTCTGCTTCCTTTCAAATGAACCAAAGCACTAAAAGATCTTAATGTTCCATAAGTATCTTCTAACGGGTTTCTGTGTTCTACTTACTTGTTAACTCTAAGCACAGAAGTCATAAGTGTATTTCTACTACATCATTTTTAATTGGATATTAGTGTTTTTATACAACACTGTAATCTGAAAATCACAGATATATCCATCTATTTGTAAGCACACACACTCCTTTTTATGCATCATTATAAAGATACTGATGGGCAATGTTAAAGATTCATTTCAGAATGACAGACCAATCTGTAAATGACACATTAGACAATTTTCTTCTCGTAGATTACACTGGAGCCAAAAAGGCTTAGGCAAAAGTTATCAAAGCAGGGTCCAAGAAACATGAGGGTTCCTAAAAGACCATTTCAGAGTCTGTGAGATAAAAAATATTTTCATAATACTACTAAACTGCTATCTCCCTTTTTCACTCTCATTTTCTCATAATTGTATAGTTGAGTTTTCCAGAGTAAGATCTGTGATATCACAACAGACTGACTGCAGAAGTAAATGTACAGATTCAGCTGTCTTTTGTTAACCCACACATTATGAATAGATATACTCTAAATTCTTTGAGATCTCTAAAATTTTTAGAGTATAAAGGGGACTTGAGTGATTTAGGGCATTATTCATCTGTATTAGTTTTCCCACCAAAAGTGGAAACAGTTAACAACCTGAAAAAAAGTTTTAGATCTATGGCAGTTGTCCTGTAAGTTAACAAATTTGCTTCAAAATGTCATTTACAGGTTATTTCTATTGTACCTATCCCTACTTAACCACTAAGAAGTGTAAAATTTTCCTTAGAAAATATTTAATCCAACCCATTAATCTCATAGACTCAGTAGCAATACCAGGCCTAGAACCCAGGTCCAGCTAAGAAGATAAAGTGAAGTGAGTGAAAGTCACTCAGTCGTACCCAACTCTTTGCAACCCCATGGATTATACAGTCTGCAGAATTCTCCAGGCCAGAATTCTAGAGTGGGAAGCTGTTCCCTTCTCCAGGGGATCTTCCCAACCCAGGAATTGAACCGGGATCTCCTGCATTTCAGGCAGATTCTTTACCAGCTGAGCTACCAGGGAAGACCAAGGAGATAAAGCAAATATATACATAATAATAAAACATAAGGAGTTCTGCTTTTGATATAAGAGAATAACAAAGTTTAACAAAATATAAGTTTGACCTAACAAACTGGTCCTCCTGCAAGTAACTGCTATAGATGCTAGGTAAAATGCAAAAAGCTACTATTCGAGGGTTCTAAAGATTGATCAGTGGCAGGCAGATTTGGGGATAAACTCAGAACCTGGTGACACTCGGGGTAAATGCCCTCTTTCTGTTACTTTGCTCGGAGAGTGAAACACCAACAGAAAGACAATTATCATTCTGTCAAGAGGAAGGAGAGAAAAGAAATTAGGCAATCCAGGTCACCAGAATGGAGGAATCTGGAGAATGGGACACCCCTAATTCTGTGTAAATTCAATCTGAGGAGTTCCCTGGTGGTAGAGTGGATAAGTGGGGAAGGCAATGGCACCCCACTCCAGTACTCTTGCCTGGAAAATCCCATAGATGGAGAAGCCTGGTGGGCTTCAGTCCATGGGGTCGCTAAGAGTCGGACACGACTGAGCGGCTTCACTTTCACTTTTCACTTTCCTGCATTGGAGAAGGAAATGGCAACCCACTCCAGTATTCTTGCCTGGAGAATCCCAGGGATGGGGGAGCCTGGTGGGCTGCCCTCTATGGGGTCGCACAGAGTCAGACACGACTGAAGCGACTTAGCAGCAGCAGAGTGGATAAGAATCTGCCTGCCAATGCAGGGGACACAGGTTCGACCCTCATCTGGGAAGATCCCATATGCCACATGCAGGGCAAGTAAAGCTCATGAGCCACAGCTACATAAACCCACATACTCTAGGGCCTGGGAGCCCCAACTATTGAGCCCGTGTGCTGCAACAACTGAAGCATGTCCAATGCTCTACAACAAGAGAAGCCATCACAATGTGAAACCCGTGCACCGCAACGAAGGAGCCCCCACTCACAGCAACTAGAGAAAGCCCAAGCACAGCAACAAAGACCCAGCACAACCAAAAATAAACAAAATTTTTTTAAATTCAATCTGAATCCTAAATCATATAGGCATGAGACAACAGAGAGCGGCTGTGCCTAAGGATGAGAGTACTGAACTGAAATGTAAGGCAATGTCCACTGCAGGCATGACAGTTTGAGCCTAACCAAGTTAACTACCTACTAAAATGCAAACTAAAATGAAAACATTAATATCTGAAGCAAAGCAACCAAATCCAGAGATTCCACAAAACTACATCCACAATGTCCAGGGTGTGCAATACTACCCAATACACAAAAAGCCAGGAAAACGTGACTCATTCTCTTGGGAAAAGACTATCCACACATGCCAACTCTGAGATGACCCAGATGTTAAAGTTATCAGACACAGACCATAAAGTCACTATTACAAATGCATTGTGCTTAGTTGCTCAGTCGTGTCTGACTCTTTGTGACCCTATGGAGCACAGCCCACCAGGTTCCTCTGTCCATGGGGTTTCTCCAGGCAAGAATACTGGAGTGGGATGCCATGCCCTCCTCCAAGGAATCTTTCCCACCCAAGGACTGAACCCAGATCTCTGGCATTGCAGGCAGATTCTTTACCCCGAGCCACCTGGGAAGCCCACTATTATAAACATGCTAAGTGGAAAAAAAGTTAAATATTAGGTTGGTGTAAAGGTAATTACGGTTTTGGATCCTGAATTTTATATCATTGTAACTAGGCTCAAACACATCTTTCTCAAACAAAATAGGAACCATTACCATCAACACGTTTTTGCCAATGAGAAATAAGTTTGTTTTTCCTGTAGTATAAAGTATAAAAAGCCTTGCTTCAGGATTCAGTTAACTCCTGGAAAGCATTTTCTGCATTCTGTTGGTTATACAAGCATTTTCCCTACAAAATGTTGTTGAGATGCTTGAAGAAGTGGTAGTCAGTTGGCTAGAGCACAAGTGAATATGGCACATGACGTAAAACTTCACAGCCCGATTCATTCAACTTCTGAAGTGTTGGTTGTGCAATGTGAGGTCAGGCATTGTCTCAGAGAAGAACTGGACTCTTTCTGTTGATCAGTGCTGGCTGCAGGCATTGCAGTTTTCAGTGCATCGCACTGATTTGCTGAACATACTTCTCAGATATAACGGTTTCATTGGGATTCAGAAAGCTGCAGTGGATCACAGAGGCAGCAGACCACCAAACAGTGACCATGACCCTTTTATTGGTGCAAGTTTGGCTTTGGGGAGGCTTTAGAGCTTCTTCTTGGTCCAACCACAGAGCTAGTCATTGCTGGTTGTCCCATAAAATCCATTTTTTGTCACATATCACAATTTGATCAAGAAACAGTTCATTGTTGCATAGAATAAGAGATGACACTTCAAAATGACAATTTTTTGATTTGTGGTCAGCTCAAGAAGCACCCACTTATCAAGCTTTTTCACCTTTCCAATTTGCTTCAAATGTCAAATGACCACAGGATGGTCAACGTTGAGTTCTTGGGCAACTACTTGTGTAGCTGTAAGAGGACCAGTTTCAGTGATCCTCTCAGTTGGTCACTGTCAACTTCTGATGGCCGATCACTGCACTCCCCATCGTCAAAGCTCTCATCTCCTGTGCAAAACTTCTTGAACCACCACTTCACTGTATGTTGGTTAGCAGTTTCTGGGCCAAATGCGCTGTTGATGTTGTAAGTTGTCTCCACTGCTTTCTGACCCATTTTGAACTCAAATAGGAAAATTGCTCAATTTTGCTTTTTGTCTAACATCATTTGCAAAGTCTAAAATCCATATAAAATAAACAACAAGTAATAACTCACTAGCAAAAAACATAAAGCAAGACATTCACATTAAAATGATGTATAACATAACAACATTTAAGAATGTGTATCAATAGCAAATGGCAAATTTCAACAATGCAAAACTGTAATTACTTTTGCACCAACCTAATATTTTCATACTAAGTAAAAAGACATGAAATCTTGGCAGAGTGAAAATGTTAAAAATCCAGGCGAATTCTGCTACTAGTCAAGATGTAGTAGGCAAAAGGAACACTGCCTAACTAATTTTACCAGGCTACCATAATCCTAATACCATTCTAACAAAGTAATTCAAAACACTGCATCCCAATATCCTTAAGGACTGTAGGCACAAAAACTCTGAAATTATTACCAGATCAAATCTAGAAAGGTAAAAAAAAATTACACAGTATATTGTAACCATTGGTTTATTCCAGAAATGCAATGTTAGTTAAACACTTGAAATTAAATCAGTGCAGTTCACAGAATCAAGAAGAAAATGTCATGATCATTTATTTCAATAGATGTAGAAAAAGCATTTGATAAAATTCAACATCCGTTCATGACAAAAATTCAGAAATTAGGAATAAGAGGGAACTTCTGAAAACCAATAAAAGGCATTGCTAACCTTATACTTAATGAAGAAAGCATGAATCATTTCCCCTTATGATTAGAAAAAAGTAAAGGATTTCCATTTGTATCACTTTTATTCAACACTGTACTGTATGTCCTACTGCTGCTGCTGCTAAGTCGCTTCAGTCGTGTCCGACTCTGTGAGACCCCATAGATGGCAGCCCACCAGGCTCCCCCATCCATGGGATTCTCCAGGCAAGAACGCTGGAGTGGGTTGCCATTTCCTTCTCCAATGCAGGAAAGTGAAAAGTGAAAGTGAAGTCGCTCAGTCGTGTCCGACTCTTCAGGACCCCATGGACTACAGCCTACCAGGCTCCTTCGTCCATGGGATTTTCCAGGCAAGAGTACTGGAGTGCCACTGCCTTCTCCACTGTATGTTCAAGTTATTGAAATAAGGCAGAAAATTTAAGTGCATAAAGTAATCCAAGTTTGCAGATATGATTGTTTATATAGAAAATCCTAAGAAAGCTACAAAATAACTGCTGCTGCTGCTAAGTCGCTTCAGTCGTGTCTGACTCTGTGCAACCCCATGGACAAAATAACTACTAAATTTTAAAAGTTAGTAAGATTGAAAGATGCAAAGTAACTAACTTAAACTGAATTGTATTCTTATATATTTGCAGTAAACAAATGAGAAACAAAATTTCAAAGCAATTCCCCTTACAATAATGTCAAAAACAAATAAAAAGCTTCCCATAAAATACTTAGAAAAAACATAAATAAAAGATGCCCAGAATCTGTGCAGTGCAAGCTGCAGAATATTATTGAGAAAATTAAAGAAAAAATCAAAATAAAAGAGATATATGCCATGTTCATGGATTGGAGAACTTGATATTGTTAAGATTGCAATTCTCTACAAATTGATCCACAAATACTGAACAAATTTCCAGTAGGCTTTTTCTTTTTTTGGTAGAAAGTGTAAGTTGATTCTCAAATTCACTTGTAAATACAAAAAACCTAGAAAACCCACGGGAATTATTCAGTAAGAACCACGTTGCAGAACTTACTTCATCTGGTTTTAAGATGACAAAGATATAATAATATAATAGTAAGGGAATTTGGTATTGGTAAAGGGCAGACATATAGATCAATGGATCAAAATAGAGAATCCAGAAATAAATGCACTCATCTGTGGTCAATTGATTTAAGACAAACTTTCAATTAAATTACACGGGGAAAGGAAAGACTGGTCAAGAAACGATGCTAAATCAACCAGACATTCATACAGAAAACGTTACCTCACTTAACTCACTAAAAAAAAAAACTTCAGATGGATCATAGATCTAAATGTAAGCCCAAAACTGTAAAATTTCTAGAAGAAAACACCAAAGAAAAGTTATATGACTTGGGGTTAGGCAGAGATTTCCTAGAAAGAACACAAAAAGCCCTAAACATAAAATTTTTTTAAATGTACTAGATTTCATCAAACTTTTAAACTTTTGCTCTTTAAAGCATCATTAAGAACACAAAAAGGCAAGCCACAAACTTGAAGAAAATATTCCCAACATACATATCAGATAAAGGATGTGTATCCAAAAACACACACAAATACACATGCCCACATGGTCTTTAACCACAACATATGAAGACAAAAACCTATTTAAAAATGAGGGGAAAAATATGACCTCCTTACAAAGTACACAAGGACTAAAAAAGTAAGCAAATAAATTGTACTAATGGTTTCTCACTATCAGAAAAAGATACTACAATAAACACAATGAAGGGAAAGACCAGAATAAACTCTGTGGAGTTTGAATATATTGGTATGAACTCATGTTAATTTTAATACACAGAGAGACAGATATTTGTGTATACCAGTTCTGTCCACTGAGAGGGCCTAGAAGCAGTTACAGCTCAACTGCAATGGCACACTTGTGCCCAGATCTTGTTTCTAAATATCATTATTCAGTGAAAGGAACAGGACTCCTAGGAGAAATGGCTGAGTCTAGGGCTGAGACCGGGATCACATAGTGCGAGAAATTAAGAATCTGTTGTAAAAAGCAAAAAAAACATAAAAGAAGAGACGAGGGCAAAAAGACACAGAAGCCAACTTGAGAGAACTCTCAATGCCACAGCTGAAACAAGAAAACGAATAACAATGTATGAGATTGCAAGCTAAAGTATAAAATATATAGATAAAATCCATGCTGATGATTAAATGATCGAATAAATAAATAAATGAGTGGGGGAAGAAGGGACCAATCTTCCTCACAAAGAATTCCAAATAATGTATTAAGATTGTCTCCCCTCCAGGAGGTGGAGCTGAAGTCCCCTCTTCTTGAGTGGAGGCCAGGTTGAGCATCTTGCTTTCCAAACGCTGAGTACAGAAAGAGAACTTTAGAGGGCGTAAATGTAGGAGACATTACCTTTAACCAAGGGATCAAGGTTACTATTAGCAGTGATTAGTCATGATTTAAAAGTAGGAAAGAACGAAAAATTGTCAAAGATCAGAGAAGCCTAGGATGTCATGATGACTAAATAAATGTGGTGTCCTGGACTGGATATTGGAACAAAAAAAAAAGACATTAGAACCGAGTTTAATTGCAACAAAACATCAGGCAAACCCCAATCATAAAACAGCTGACCAAGTAATCCTTAAAACTGTCAAGCTCATACAAAAATCAGTCTGAAGAATTTTCACAACTAAAGAGTCTAACAAAGCATAACTACTAAAAGCAATATGGTTTTCTGGATGGGATTCTGGAACAGAAAAGGTGTATTAAGGTAAAAATTAAGGAAATCTGGAAGGAAAGGCAATTTGACAAAACCCAAAACATTTAAGCAAAAGAAAACAAAATGATAACAGCAGAAATTTCTTAAAAAACATAATTACATGCCACCAAAATTATGTTGGACATTGATGACAAGATGCCAAAGTTCAGGAAGTATGAACCTAATTTCTTCTAACAGTTAATTACATCTGATCTTAGAAGGTAATCTAATTTCTTTCTACATCAAATATGCCTTCTGACTGTATTTATACTTAGACTAAAATTAATCCTTATACATTGAAAATGATTGGGTTGAAGAATAAGGACCTTGGGCCAATTTGAAAAGGGAATGAAGGAAAAAAGGTAATAGTAACAGCTTCTAATTTATTACACATAAATCTCACAGTAGGTAACAAACAAATATTACTTCTTGAAAAAAAGGCAAGAAAACCAAAATTTCTGACTCTGTCTCATGATCATAGGAAAGTTGCTTACTTTCTTTAGGTCTCATTTTTCTGTTCCTTAAAAAGATATTATACTAGATTTATTCTTAAATTCAAAAAATATTTACTGAGCAGACCTACTGTGTCCACCACTACACTGGAAAATACAGCCATGAAGAGGAAAAAAAAGACAAAACTCCCTCTCCTCATAGAGTTTAGAGAGACAAAATACATATGTAAAGTGTATAGCATGTTAAACGGTAATATTTTTACGGAGAAAATCAAAGAGGGAAGGGAACAGAATGTACCAGTCGGGTGTGGTTTTCAGTGAGGTTATAAAGGAACGAGATTTCTTGGTTCACTTTCAGTTCACAAATCCCATGATTTTGTTCTCTGTTGACTAGGCTGCATAAAAACACACAGTGAACCTCTGAACCTGAGCTCTTTAAACTCCTACATTCTATCATCTTGCTCTGCATGTCACCACTTATATTTTAGAAAAATAGGATTAAACATACATTTTTCCATACTGAGACAAAGCATATGCTGTCACTTAATGAAATAAGTAATTTCCCAGTCTTGCCTTGGGAGAGGAAAATAAGAAAAAACCTAGCAGTTTCTCATCAGACAAAGGCTCTAAAAATGTGGTATTTTTGTACACTATAGAAAGGATCAAAATTAGCTATTTTTTCCTCTTCCTCCAATATATTTGTGGCCTGGAGTTTGGCCCTTTTGGGGGCCTGAGTTACAGGAGGAGGTTTAACAGCTTCTCCAAAGTGGAAGATTTTCCACAGGCAAGAAAAGTCATATGAATAACAAGTATTATTACAATAGTTATTGCAGCTACCACATTTTGCATGCCAGCCATGTACAGGCACAGAACTAGCCATTTTTTATATTAGGTTTAGGTTGAGTTACATGACACTGCCATTTATAGGTCAAAATCATCAGTTTTATATAGATTAAATACTTTATCATCCATTAATTTTGAATTCCAAGAAAGAAAATCTGTGCAGGTTAATTGCTTTTCTAGAGTTAATCCCCTGAATAATTATGTCAGGCAAATCTTACAGGTAATGGAACTTTTGTTTGGGGACATAAAGAGCTTTTGCCAAATTGGTACTGCTGTGAATGACAGCTGGAATATACTGCCTATTCATATTACTGAGTTTGTGCAAACAAATACTTAAAAGGTTTTTCCTTCAGACTTAATTTGAGGATTTGAGTTCTATTTTAAGTACCATTACCCATAGCATGGGCTTCCCAGGTGGGGTCAGTGGTAAAGAACCTGCCTGCCAAAGCAGGAGACATAAGAGACGCGGGTTCAATCCAGGGGTCGGGAAGATCCCCTGGAGGAGGGCACAGCAACCCACGCCAGTATTCTGGCATGGATATTCCGTGGACAGAGGAACCTGACGGGCTACAGTCCATAGTGTTGCAAAGAGTGGGACACGACTAAAGCTACTTATTAGAATGCACTCACACAATCACAGCACAATTTCTTCAAAAGCTATCATTAGCCCTGTGACTTCACTTCCAGCGAAGTAACTGGTTATACTCACTATTCTACTTAAAAAGAATCTTCATTCCACTAGAAGAGTATAAAGCAACCCCAAAATTATTCTAGTATCTTAAATCTGTCTATTTGGGTTGGAATTTCTATTCTTTGAAATATCTCTTTAACAGAATCTTTCCCGAAAAAGAACACTGGCCATAAACACACTGTCCATAAACTAATTTACTAAATTCAATCCAAATAATTAAAAAAATTTTTAAAGCAGATTAGTCTATTTCTTTTTCTTCTGGCAGCTATTTTTCATTTATTATATAATTTGTGTCTGTACAGTTTGAGTTCATATTTATGAGACATTACTAAAATAGCTTTTGATTATCTTCTAAGTAACTGTATGTAATCTAAAGTTTCAATTAGCACAAAAAGGCACTTTGTATCTTACACCATTAGCAGATGTGAAAGTTGATTTCTAACATTTAAATACTAACAAAAGTCTCAGTGAAACATTAAGGGGGGAAAAAAAGAAAAAACTACCTGAAGGTTTTGGAGGAGTGGAGAAAGAGAGAAATTAATACAAGAAGAATATGATGATCACACTTAGAAATCAAGGAATTTAAAGATGTTAATATATAAAAACCTACCAGCCCATTGCTTGTAGATGTGAGTCTTAGTTTTTCTTCAATTTCCTTTCCAATTTTCTGAACAGTTACCTGAGTCTGTTTAATTGCACACTGGGCTCTATGAAGCCTAGAAATAAAAGTTGCAGAAAAATTTAAGTGAGTTAACTATAAACTCAACCCAGAGCCACAGGCACAAATGGAACAAAATGAGAACAAAGCTTCCAGGATAAACAGAATAATGAACTCAAACTGATCATTTCACAATTCTCTAGCATATTTACAACAGGGAAATAACAGGGGTTACAGTATGTTCTAAAAACACCCTTTCTATGCCCACCTGACTGCCTGTGACGTATTGAGAGCTAAAATGAAGAACTCACGAGAATCTGAGAGACCTCAGAAAATAATCTGATTGAATCCTATCACTTTAAAGATAGGAAACTTGAGGCCCAGAGATATAACTGCATTAGTAAAGGCACTAAAAAAATATCACTGCTATGAAGGCTATTACTTACGGGTATCCAGAAAGAAAAAAAAAAAAAAAATTAACGATAATTCCAAGAAGACTGAATTAAAGCAGCAGACCTTTTGAAACAAGGAGCACTGAAAAATTAAGAGCTATTTTTTTTGTTGTTTTAATTATGGGTTTGTGCTTTTCTTGGTATCTGTCTTCAAATATAGTTTATATATTTTGTGTACATGTACCTATTTAAAATGTTCAAATTTTCTTAATTCACAGATGATATGATTTTCATGTAGAAAATCATTAGGAATCCACAAAACAACTACAAGAACTAATAATGTCACAGACACAAGTTCAACAAACATTCAGTTATATTTCTGTATGTGGGTCAATAATTTCACAATTACAATCAAAATCACAACAGGTTTTGTTTGTCTGTGTTTCTTTTTGTAGAAATTAAGAAGCTGATACTACTAATTACACAGAAAAACAAAGAATCTAGAAGAGATAAACCAATCTTTAAATCTGCCAGATTTCAAGATTTCCTTTTATATAAAGCTACACAATTAAACAATATGGTACTAGTATAGGATCAAGGATGGGCTTCTCTGGTGGCTCAGACAGTAAAGAATCCGCCTGCAATGGAGGAGATCCCGGTTCAGTTGCTAGATTGGGAAGATCCCCTGGAGAAGGGAACAGTTACCCACTCCAGTATTCTTGGGCTTCCCTGGTGGCTCAGTTGGTAAAGAATCTGCCTGTAGTGCAGAAGGCCTGTGTTCAACCCCTGGCTTGGAAAGATACCCTTCTCCAGGGCATCTTCCTACCCACTCCAGTATTCTGGCCTGGAGAATTCCATGGACAGAGGAGCCTGGCAGGCTACAGTCCATGGGGTCCCAAAGAATTGGACACGACTGAGCGATTTCACTATAAGGATCAAAAAATAGATCGATGGAACAGAATAAAGAGTATACAAACAGACCTATACATGTATGGTCAATTGGTTTTGGACAAAGGAATGTAGGGAGACTAATAGAAAAGGAAAACTTTGTAAACAAATGGTGCTGGAAACACTGGATAGGGAAAAAATGAATTTCATTCCCAACCTCACAGCAACACACACAAAAAATTAACTCAAGAATATCATAGTAAATATAAAAGCTAGAATCATAAACACTGTAGAAGAAAACAAAGGAGAAACTCCTGCAACCTTGGGAAAGGCAAAGATTTCTTAGAGAAGACACAAAAGCACTAACCATAAAATTAAAAATGAATAAATTCAGTTCAGTTCAATTCAGTCACTCAGTCGTGTCTGACTCTTTGTGACCCCATGAATCGCAGCACACCAGGCCTCCCTGTCCATCACCAACTCCTGGAGTTCACTGAGACTCACATCCATCGAGTCAGTGATGCCATCCAGCCATCTCATCCTCTGTTGTCCCCTTCTCCTCCTGCCCCCAGTCCCTCCCAGCATCAGAGTCTTTTCCAATGAGTTAACTCTTCGCATGAGGTGGCCAAAGTACTGGAGTTTCAGCTTTAGCATCATTCCTTCCAAAGAAATCCCAGGGTTGATCTCCTTCAGAATGGACTGGTTGGATCTCCTTGCAGTCCAAGGGACTCTCAACAGTCTTCTCAAACACCACAGTTCAAAAGCATCAATTCTTTGGGGCTCAGCTTTCTTCACAGTCCAACTCTCACATCCATACATGACCACTGGAAAAACCATAGCCTTGACTAGACGGACCTTTGTTGGCAAAGTAATGTCTCTGCCTTTCAATATGCTATCTAGGTTGGTCATAAATTTTCTTCCAAGGAGTAAGCATCTTTTAATTTCATGGCTGCAGTCACCATCTGCAGTGATTCTGGAGCCCCCAAAAATAAAGTCTGACACTGTTTCCACTGTTTCCCATGAAGTGATGGGACCAGATGACATGATCTTCGTTTTCTGAATGTTGAGTTTTAAGCCAACTTTTTCACTCTCCTCTTTATATACTCCAGGCATAGTACTTTGTCGAATTGATGTTTTGTAAGTATTTTCTCCTAGTCCACGGACTGCTTTTATATTTTTTTAATGGCATCTTTAGATGAACAGAGTTTTTTTTTTTTTTCCTTTGGCAATGCCTAATTTATTCATTTAATGAGTTAATGAATGAATAAATCAGGCATTGCCAAAAAAAACAAAACAAAACTCTGTTCATCTAAAGATGCCATTAAGAAATATAAAAGCAGTCCGTGGACTAGGAGAAAATACTTACAAAACATCAATTCGACAAAGTACTATGCCTGGAGTATATAAAGAACTCTTACATATTAGTAACAAAGAGACAACCTAATTAAAAATGGGCAAAAGAGTGGAACACTTCACAAAAGAAGATATAAAAGAGCCCGTGCTCTGCAAGAAGAGAAGCCACCGCAATGAGGAGCCTGTACATCACAACTAGAGAAAACTCACATGCACCAATGAAGACCCAGCACAACCAAAAATAAATTATGAAAACAGTAAGATATAAGACAATAAGCATAGGAAAATGTGCTCAAAATCTTAGTCATTATGGAAATTAAAATTAAAATTGTAATGCAATACCATTTCATACCTGACAGGATAACTGAAATTAAAATAACACCTAATGCTAGAAGGACGTGGGGCAAGTAGGACTTGCCTGCACTGGCGGTAAAACAGCGTCATCGCTTTGGAAAACTGTTTCTTATAAAGTTATACACACATCTAACCTGTGACCCAGTATTTCTACTCCTTACCATCTACTCAAGAAATATAAAAAGATATTCACAAGAAGATATTTATAAGAACGTTCACAGAAAACAACCCAAATGTCCATCAAACAAGAGAATTAATAAGCCAACTGTGGTATACTCATTTAATGAAATTCTACTCAGCGTTAAAAAGGAACACAACACTGATATACACAACGATATGAATGACCCTCAAAACATTAGGTTGAGTGAAAAAACTCAGCAACAAAAAAGTACATACTATATGATTCCATTTAAACAAAGTTCAAGAACAGGTAAAACCAAACCATGATGACAGAAATTAAGAGTGGCTGCTTGCCTGTGTCAGGCAGGACTGACTGGGAGAGACCAAGGGAATAAAGCAACTATCTGAAGTGATGGAAATGTTTCACCTCTTGGTTGAGGTGAGAGGTGCACAGGTACACACAGAATTTAAACTTAAGATCTAAGTATTTCACTCTAAGGAAGTTTTACTTCAGTTTTTTAAATGAATAAAACCGGTGAACTCTCCTAACATGAAAGTTACCCTATATAGGACGATGTTAATTTTTGTGAGGGAGCTGGTAACATCAATACCTCTCCCAACATTATTATTATGACACCTTGCACTAAAAAGAGTCAAGACATTATTTGCACTTTCAGAAACCGCCTGATAGTTAGTGAGGACTTCTCAGGTGATCTAAAAAGGAGCAACTCTTCTGAGATTGCTCATGAGATCAGTTCTTTTGCAACTTCCTCGAGACCCCAAAGGAATCCAATAGAGGAGACTATTCTCCATCCCACTGACTCTTGCTCTGTGTGTGCAGGTGTACACTCTCTTAAGAGCAATACTCTCCTATAAAGGTGACTAAAGAAATATGAAACCAAGGAAAGGCCCTTTGTGATGTGGCCCCAGCCTCATTTTCTGCTGTTCTTCCCTTGCACCCACAACTCTAACAACAATGAATGCCTAGCAACTCTCCAAACACATCATGCCACTTCTTCCTTCTGTACCTTTGAGTGAGCTGTTCTGCCTATAAGTTTCCCTCACTCTTAACAGACAAGTACACCCCTAAATCCACTAAGTGGCAGCTCAAGTATACATTCTCCTCCAAAGGCCTTCCCCAACTATCCCAGGCAGGCAGAGGTACTTCTTCCTATGGGGATCCACGACATCATACAGACACTAACACTAACGAAGATGATAGAACCATATTTTATGGCAGCTGTCTATTGCCTTTTCTATTTCTTTACTAGATCCTTCTGAGAAAAAGAAACAAACACATTTTTTCATTTACATTCCCAGTGCTTAACACAGAATGTAGCACAAAACATTTTGCTGACTGAATGTCGACTAATGCCTGTATATAAAAGTACAGTCCCCAAATTTTGATTATTTTTATTGATATTGATATACTGATGCTGGGAAAGATTGAAGGCAAAGGAGAAGAGGGCAACAGAGGATGAGATGGTTAGATAGCACCACTGATTCAATGGACATGAATTTGAGCAAACTTCAGGAGACAGTGAAGGACAGGGAAGCCTGGCGTGCTGCAGTCCATGGGATCGCAAAATGTTGGACAGGACTTAGTGACTGAACAACAGTGGATATCAGTGAAAGAGTTAAAAGATTAAAGTGACAGTTCTCTATAACTTCAAAATATATTCAAAATAAAAATCATATAAATTAAAGACCATTCATTCTGGCAAGAAACAAGCAATTTCTACTAAAAATGTTATCAGAATTCTAATTTGATAGGCATTATCAACCCAGAGTAGAAATCAACAAAATAACCTGTTACTTTAAAAGGAGGGAAAATGCTGCCTAAAACTCACTAGTACTATGCAAACAACCTTGTCAAATGGTAAAGACTTTAAAAATAAAAATGATTCATGACCATAATTAATGTATGACTTCAACTATTTGGCTCTCACTGCCCCAGACGCTTTCTGATCTTACCTTAGGGGCTTAAAACACACAGACAGAGTCACATTTCCTCCAATCTTCAGTGTTATCCAAACAGACTTTCAGAGCCCCTGCTACATCAAGACGGAGCTAATAACATCCCCCCTTTCAAACTCAACAGAAGAATAAAAGTTTGACATGTTTTAGGCTTTCAAACATAATATGGGACATCCTGATTCCCCTGGGGGTGAAGAGCTGAAGACCTGACAAGAAAAGAAACAACTGCTTTACCTCCAAACCAACTGCTTTAGCCAGTTTCAAAGGAATGTCTCTTGATTTTGTGAACTGTAAAATGGTACTATATAGAAATATAAACCATCCAGTCATCTGGGTGATTAGTCAATACCAACATGAAGACTATCAAGCAGAGATAAAACTCATCACCACTGGTGCAGGGAGGAGGGGATCAAGTAGCTGCTTGACAGGTATTCTGGCTAGAGCAAATAGATACATGTTATCTCAATATGTTTTGAGATATTAGCAAAATTGAAAGTGTGCTAAAAATAATGTTTTGCAGCTAGATTTTGCTGTGAAAGTAAAGATACACAGAATAAAAGGTATTATGTCAAATAAATACTGAGCTCATACCTAGCAGATATTAACAATAATCTCAGCAAAGGAGAAGTGGGAAACAGTTTTTGTTTACTGCATTCAATTTTAAGATGTTGAGTGACAAATTAGAGCAACTAGAAAGTCAGTGAAGTATAGCTCCCTATGGCTTGCAGGGAGAGATGAAAAGGTAAAGACTACATGGGAAAAACAGGATTCTATTCAGAGAAATAGATATTTTATCAATAACGATTTTGTATTCCATATGAAGGAGCTTAGATTTTTATTTGGAAGGTATTAAGAAACTATTAAAAAGTTGTAAGCCAAGAAAGACTTAATTACATTTGTACTTTAGAAAGATCTTACCTTCTGTAACTAGGTTACTGGGATACAGAGAAACAGACTATAAACAGGAAGGCTAGTGTGAGGTTACTTTAATAGTCCTACCAAAAGTTCAGGCACTGTCCTAAACTAAAACAGGAACAGAAAGGATGTAGATGTGAAAAGTTAGA
Source organism: Bos taurus (assembly GCF_002263795.3). Taxonomy (NCBI): domain Eukaryota; kingdom Metazoa; phylum Chordata; class Mammalia; order Artiodactyla; family Bovidae; genus Bos; species Bos taurus. Next base: position 55,349,601 of record NC_037342.1, on the reverse strand, counting down.
GAGAGATACAAAAAACGATGCCTGAAAACAAATTACCAACATGGAGAATGAAAGAGAGAAACTATCACCACAGATCCTATGGACATTTAAAAGGAATTAAAGGAAATTATGGACAATATGCCAATAAATTTAACAATTTAGATGAAACAGTTGTTTAAAAACCAAAAGTTTCCAAACCAAACTAATGAAACAGAAAACCTGAATAGCTGCTATCAGTTTAAAAAGCTAAATTTATCATTAAAAACCATCTCACATAGAAAACTACATTCCGATGGCTTCACTGATGAAATACTAGCCTTAATAAAAATCTTTCAAAGAAGAAGGAATGCTTCTGGATTTGTTTTAACAGGCCAGGATAACCTTGATACCAAAACATTACAAAAAAATTACAGACAATACAAAAATCATTAATAAAATTAGCAAATCAAATCTAGAAGTATATGAAAAAGATAATACATCTTGATCAAGTGGATTTATCTGAGGAATACAAGGTTGACTTGGTTGACTTAACATGTGAAAATCAATTATGACAGAATGAAAGACAAAAAGAAACCAATCATTATCTCAAAAGATGCTGCCCAAAGAGCATCTGATAAAATTCAATACCTAATGATTTAAAACAAAAAAACTCAACAAACTAAGGAAAAAGGAGAGCTTCCTCAATCTGATAAAGGGTTAATACAAAAAGTCTGCAGGTAATACCTGATTGAGTTCAGAAACAAGAAAAGATGTCTATTTTCATACTCTATTCAACACTGTACTCAAGACTCAAGCTGTTGTAATAAGCCAATATTAAAAAGTCATAAACAAAGGAAAGGAAGAAGCAAAAATATCTACTCACAGATGCTATATGATTGTGTACATAGAAAAAAATCTTAATCTACAATCAAACTAATAATAAACTTAGCAAGACTAAGACTAATAGACTTCCCTGGTGGTCCAGTGGTTGAGAATCCAACTTGAATGCAGGGGATGCAGGTTTGATCCTTGGTTGGCGCAACGAACACCTCACAGGAAGCAATGAAGATCTCACGTGGGCAACAATAATGCAATAAAGCCAAATACATTTTTAAAAAAATAAGCAAGATTGCAAGATTCCAGGTTAATACACACAAATTTACTGGTTCAGTTCAGTCGCTCAGTTGTGTCCAACTCTATTTTTACATAATTTCAACAAATAACTAGGAACAAACCTAATAAAAGATGTGACAAATCTGTACACTGAAAACTGAAAAATCCTGCTGAGAGAAATTAAAAAACACCTAAACAAATACATCCAAGTACTGTTTCAAGGATTGGAGGTTAAGAAGTCAAGGCTCCTGCATTGGCAGGCAGGTTCTTTACCACTGTGCCACTTGGGAAGCGCAGAGAAGAGTATGGAGATTTCTTAAAAAAATAAAGTTGTCATATGATCCACCAATCCCACTCCTGGGCATATAACCGAAGAAAACTCTAATTCAAAAAGATACATGCACCCCAGTGTTTTCAGCAGCACTATTTCACAGTCAAGACATGGAACAACCTAAATATCCATCAGCAGATGAATGGATTAAGAAGACGTAATACATATATACAGTGGAATATTACTCAGCCATTAAAAAGAATGAATGCCATTTGCAGAAAAATGGATGGACCTAGAGATTATCATACTAAGTGAACTCAGAAAGACAAAGATAAATATCATATGCTATCACTTACATGTGTAATCTAAAAAGAATGATACACATGAACGTATTTACGAAGCAGAAAGAGTCTCGCAGACACAGGAACCAATTTATGGGCTACCAAAGGGAAAATGGGATAGGAGGGACAAATTTGGAATTTGAGATTGACAGATACACACTCTATATATAAAATAAACAATAACAACCTATTCTATACACAGGGTAAATAACTCAAATGTCCATCAACAAGATAACGCATAAGCAAACTGGTTTTTCACAGAAAAACCACTCACAGAGATAAAAAGGAACAAACGATTGACCTAGTTGTCTGACGAGGTTGTCTAACGAGGCCTTAAATAGTTGAGGAAAGAAGAGAAGCTGAAGGCAAAGGAGAAAAGGAAACTTATGCTGATTTGAACGCAGAGTTCCAAAGAACAGCAAAGAGAGATAAGAAAGTCTTCCTCAGCGATCAGTGCAAAGAAATATAGGAAAACAATAGAATGGGAAAGACTAGAGATCTCTTCAAGAAAATCAGATACCAAGGGAACATTTCATGCAAAGATGAGCACAATAAAGGACAGAAATGGTATGGACCTAACAGAAGCAGAAGATATTAAGAAGAGATGGCAAGAATACACAGAACTATACAAAAAAGATCTTCATGACTCAAATAATCACGATGGTGTGATCACTCACCTAGAGCCAGACATCCTGGAACGTGACATCAAGTGGGCCTTAGGAAGCATCACTACGAACAAAGCTAGTGGAGGTGATGGAATTCCAGCTGAGCTATTTCAAATCCTAAAAGAGGATGCTGTGAAAGTGCTGCACTGAATATGCCAGCAAATATGAAAAAATCAGCAGTGGCCAAAGGACAAGAAGAGATTAGATTTCATTCCAATCCCAAAGAAAGGCAATGCCAAAGAAAGTTCAAACTACCGCACATTGCACTCATCTCACACACTAGTAATGCTCAAAATTCTGCAAGACAGGCTTCAGCAATACATGAACCGTGAACTTCCAGATGTTCAAGCTGGATTTAGAAAAGGCAGAGGAATCAGAGATCAAATTGCCAACATCTACTGCATCACTGAAAAAGCAAGAGAGTTCCAGAAAAACATCTACTTCTGCTTTACTGACTAAGCCAAAGCCTTTGACTATGTGAATCACAACTGTGGAAAATTCTTAAAGAGAAGGGAATATCAGATCACCTTACCTGCTTCCTGAGAAATCTGTATTCAGGTCAAGAAGCAACAGTTAGAATTGGACATGGAACAATGGACTGGTTCCAAATCAGGAAAGGAGTATATCAAGGATATATACTGTCACTCTGCTTATTTAACTTATATGCAGAGTACATCATGTGAAATGCTGGACTGGATGAAGCACAAGCTGGAATCAAGATTGCCAGGAGAAAGATCAATAACCTCAGATATGCAGATGACACCACCCTTATGTCAGAAAGCAAAGAACTAAAGAGCCTCCTGATGAAAGTGAAAGAGGAGAGTTAAAAAGTTGGCTTAAAACTCAACATTCAGGAAACCGAGATCATGGCATCCAGTCCCATCACCTTACGGCAAATAGATGGGGAAACAATGGAAACAGTGAGAGACTTTATTTTTGGGGCTCCAAAATCACTGCAGACGCTTCAGCCATGAAGTTAAAAGATGCTTGCTCCTTGGAATAAAAGTTATGACCAACCTAGACAGAATATTCAAAAGCAGAGACATTACTTTACCAACAAAGGTCCATCTAGTCAAGGCTATGGTTTTTCCTGTAGTCATGTATGGATGTGAGAGTTGAACCATAAAGAAAGCTGAGTGCTGAAGATTATTGATGCTTTTGAACTGTGGTGTTGGAGAAGACTCTTGAGAGTCCCTTGGACTGCAAGGAAATCCAAACAGTCCATTCTAAAGGAAATCAGTCCTGAACATGCATTGGAAAGACTGATGTTGAAGCTGAAACTCCAATACTTTGGTCACCTGATGTGAAGAAGCAACTATTGGAAAAGACCCTGATGCTGGGAAAGATTGAAGGCGGAAGGAGAAGGGGATGACAGAGGATGAGATGGCTGGATGGCATCACCGACTCAATGGACATGAGTGTGAGTGAACTATGGGAGTTGGTGATGGACAGGGAAGCCTGGCATGCTGAAGTCCACGGGGTCACAAAGAGTTGGACTGAGTGACTGAAATGAGAACTGATCTATACAACAATATGGATAAATTGCAAAAGTATGCTGAACAAAAGTATACCATATGGTTCCATTTATAAGAAGTTCAAGAACAGGAAAAGCTAATAAATGAGGAGGCAATAAGAACAGTGACTCAGCCAGGGTTTGGGGCAAAGGTATAAGAATGACTGGCAAAGTGATATGAGGGAACTTTCCTGGAGAATGAAAAATATTCTATATCTTCACTGAATGATGACAATGCGGGTGTGTATATTTATCAAACTCATCACACTGTACATTTACATTCTCTTTATTTTATATAAATTATACTGCAAAAGAAAAAGAAGAAAACGATCAATGATGTATGGCTTGCGGAACCAGGAAAAGGGTGGTAGTATTTATTGAAAGGGAGGATGGGGGATGAGCAATTTAAGAGTAAAGTTCTACTTTCAGTTTGAGGCGCCTGCGTAACATCTGAGAAGAGGTGTTGAATATGGGTTGAATGTAAGGATCTGGAGCTTAGGAGACAGATCTTGGCTGGAGATAAAAATATGGCAATCATTAACACACAGATGGTTATTAATGCTATGAAAGTAATGACATCATTCTGTAAGACTGTGAGAATGAGAGAGAACAGAGCCTAGAACAGAATTCCGAGGAACATCAATTTTTAAGGGATTAGAAATAAAGAAATAGAAGCTGCAAAAAATTCTGGCCCACAATTCCAGAGCAGAAGGACAGCTGGGAGAGTTGGTGTTACAGCAGTCAAAGAAACAGACTGTCTCCAGGAGGCAATAATCACTGTCATAAAGTCAAGTAACCTGAGACCTAGACAGTATCTACAGATTTAGCAACAAGAACTTGATTAAAGCCATTTCAAATCTGTTCACCTCGCTCTATGCCTACTGCCCTCATCATCTTCTACCTAATGAATAGATTCCTAAATGGTTCTAAAATTCAACTCTTGCTCTTCTCAATTCCAATCTCAACTTGTACCAAAAGTAACCCTGCTCATCATTTGATCAGTACTAATTGTTGCTTAGGGGCTTCCCAGGTGGCACAGTGGTGAAGAAGCCACCTGTCAATGCAGGAGATACAAGAGACATGGCCCTGATCCCTGGGTCAGGAAGATCCCCTGGAATAGGAAATGGTAAATCACTCCAGTATTCCTGCCTAGAAAATTTCATGGGCAGAAGGAGCCTGGTGGGCTACAGTCCACGGGGATGCAAAGAGTGGACACAAATGAGCAACTGAACACACACACACACACGCACACACACACACAAACTGTAGTTTATCTGCCCAGCCTGTAGAATGTCTGCCTCACAGAGCTATATCCACAGTCTGATATCTCCACATCACTATGCATCTTGTAACATGTTGACAATCTTTCTAGATCAGGAAACAGAATATAAAGACTAAAGACTGTCCCAACCAGCAAAACAGTCCAATACTCCAGGTTTCTCTTCTCACAGGCTAAGAGAGATAGTAACAAAGTTCTCTGTTTATTGCAATTACAGAAGCTCTAATGCTGCTGCTACTGCTGCTAAGTCACTTCAGTCGTGTCCGACTCTGTGCGACCCCATAGAGGGCAGCCCACCCAGCTCCCCCGTCCCCAGGATTCTCCAGGCAAGAACACCAGAGTGGGTTGCCATTTCCTTTTCCAGTGCATGAAAGTGAAAAGTGAAAGTGAAGTCGCTCAGTTGTGTCCAACTCTTAGCGACCCCATGGACTACAGCCCACCAGGCTCCCCCGTCCATGGGATTTTCCAGGCAAGAGTATTGGAGTGGGGTGCCATTGCCTTCTCCGACAGAAGCTCTAATACATGTCTGTAATTAAACTCCCTTGGAGACAACTATAGAAACATTACAATCTATAACAAAAACTTGCAGTTTAAAAGATTCAGTTCAGTTCAGTTCAGTCGCTCAGTCGTGTCCAACTCTTTGCGACCCCATGAATCGCAGCACGCCAGGCCTCCCTGTCCATCACCAACTCCCGGAGTTCACTCAGACTCACGTCCATTGAGTCGGTGATGCCATCCAGCCATCTCATCTTCTGTCGTCCCCTTCTCCTCCTGCCCCCAATCCCTCCCAGCATCAGAGTCTAGTGCTGTATAATACAGCTAGGCTTAACCACTTTACCTTTCTTCATCTCTGATAGACATGAAATGTTTTACTCCAGGATCTAAATTATAGCTAGTTTTAACAGTTATGGCTTGTCATATATATATAACATATAATATAATATATATATAATAATATATATTATAGTTATATATATATATATAACTATATATAGTTCCTTTATGTATACATCTAAAGGTAATGAACATATATGAACTTCTAGTTATGTTTATATTACCTTCCATCAATGATAAAAGGATTTTTTTGAAGGATTTTGACTTAAAAGGCTATGACTATAATTTTTTCCAGAGTAAATTTTCAACATTTTTTTTTAGAATTCTAGTCAAATAAATCTGGATACAACTGTCATGAATCACCACAATGCTCCAAACTTCTAACCTAAAAAAAACCACAAAATTAAACATAGTATTGTCTTAAGCTACCAAATTTATTGTAATTTATTACCCATCAATAGAAAATCGGTACTCTCTTCCAACCAAATCTTGTCTACCCAGCTTTCAAGGTCAGCTCAAATGTCATTTCTTCATTATTTCATTTACAGAGCACATTATCACATTAGTCAAGATAATACCTGTACTTAATACATCTTTAGTCTAATCCTTTGTCTGATAAGACTCAACCCATATTTTAATTTATTCATTCATCCTCTCTTCACACTGAGCACCTTCCATGTTGCTAACACTGAGTCTGGTGTTGAGATTTAAGTCACTGGAGTCTGTCAGTTCAGAAACAGACTATTTATTCACATATTCTGGAGAAGGCAATGGCACCCCACTCCAGTACTCCTTTGCCTGGAGAGTCCCATGGATGGAGGAGCCTGGCAGGCTTCAGTCCATGGGGTCGCTAAGAGTTGGACACGACTGAGCAACTTTGCTTTCACTTTTCACTTTTGTGCACTGGAGAAGGAAATAGCAACCCACTTCAGTGTTCTTGCCTGGAGAATCGCAGGGACGGGGGAGCCTGGTGGGCTGCCATCTGTGGGGTTGCACAGAGCTGGACACGACTGAAGTGACTTAGCAGCAGCAGCAATATTCACATGTTCAGTCAACAAACACTTAGGTGCCTAAATGTGAGCCCATGCCCTGTGTCAGGTAATGGAAGTACACAGATCAGAGATACACCTTATATTCATAATGCACAAACTCTGGAGAAATGGGTATGTAAAAAATTATAATAGTGTGGTACTATGGTAGAGATATGTACAGAGTGACAGCTGAGCTAAAAGGAGAGGCATCTGTTTTAGGGCTTGTGTCGAGTAGAAGTAAAGGTCTCAGTTCAGTCGCTCAGTCGTGTCTGACTCTTTGTGACCCCAAGAACCACAGCATGCCAGGCCTCCCTGTCCATCACCAACTCCCGATCCACCCAAACCCATGCCCATTGAGTCGGTGATGCCATCCAACCATCTCATCCTCTGTCGTCCCCTTCTCCTCCTGCCCTCAATCTTTCCTAGCATCAGGGTCTTTTCAAATGAGTCAACTCTTCGCACCAGGTGGCCAGAGTATTGGAGTTTCAGCTTTAACATCAGTCCTTCCAATGAACACCCAGGACTGATCTCCTTTGGATGGACTGGTTGGATCTCCTTGCAGTCCAAGGGACTCTCAAGAGTCTTCTCCAACACCACAGTTCTTCTTTTAAGAAGAAGTAAAAACTACGCTGGTATTAAAAATAGGAGTAGAATTAGCTAGGTGGAAAAAAAGAAAGATATTCCGGATAAAAGGAAAAGCAAATACAAAAACAGAAAAAAAGGCTGCATAACATTTTCAACAACTGCAGGTACCTTTAGCAAGGCTAGAGCACAGGGCTGTATGGGAGAGGATGGCAAGAGACGAGGGTTTAAAGGTAGACAGAGGTTAGATTATGAAGGCTTGGCAGATCAGGCTAAGGAGTTTTATTCCCAAGCCACGGGATAAAGTTTAAAGTGGGAGACCTGATCAAATAGATGTTTTAAACTTAAGACTACTTTGGGCTGGGAGGTCCCCGGTGGTCCAATGGTTATGACTCTGTGCTCCCACTGCCCTGGGAAACTAAGATTCCACAAACCAAGCAGTGGGGGAGGGGGAGGCAGGGGAAACCACTTGGGCTGCAGTGTGAGAAGACCCCGGTACTGCCTAGTACAAAACGACGCGGAAATTCCTTTCTAGAAGAGGAAGAATTCAGGGAGAAGCCCAGAAATAGATACTATTTGATAAGGCTACCCCTCATCTCAGCTGCTGTCCTCCTTAATAACCCTGGGAGCATGGCTCTATCTACAATTCATATTATGCTGTGATCATCTGTTTACCGCCTTTCTCCAGCACTGGATTCCACACTCCTGGAAAACCTAGACCCACACCTTACTAGTGTCTGTGCTCTTGAGCTTCCCCGCCGTGCTGACACAGACCGCCACTGTGCAGCTTTCCCTCCATCCCTCAGGAGTAGGGAGGCGCCTATCTCACCCTTTCTCTTAAACTTTCAAAGCACAGCAAATGATATATAACAGATGGCTATTTGAAGATTTCTTATGGTTCTGTTTTCCTCGGATTCTATGAAATATTCGTTGACTGATATTTACTCATGTTTTCTTATAAGTGTATCAATCATAAATTCCTGAAGAACTGCCTTGAGAACTTTTATTATTATTATTATTATTATTATTGCACTCCGCAGTTTGTGGGATCTTTGTCCCAGATCAGAGCTAGAACCCACGTCCCCTACAGTAGAATTGTGGAGTCTTAACTACTGGACCTTCAGAGAAATCCTGAAAACATTTATTTAAAGTTTACAAATCATGTAAGATTAGAGTACAAATTTCTGATTTCAAAAGCCCTCTAACAGAGTGATTTCTCTAAAGGAACATAGCAATTCAGATGTGTCTGCCTGAAACAAAGCAGAGAAGATCTAGCACTTCTCATTCTAGACACTATAATATGTGTCTAGTAAGAGAGCCTGACTTTTTCCAGCAATCACATTCCATTGATCATTAACACTGACTTGACTGCTGATTAAAGGTTCAATGTCTTTTTCACTCAGACTGTGTCCATATGTCAAGTCTTCCTCTTCTTGTACAATTTGTTTGGGAACTTAATTTATCGCAATTAAATTCCAACTTGAAATTAAAGCTGGGCTGAATATAATCTACCTTCCATTCCCCAGAGATCATTTTATATACTGATTCTGTTATACAAAATAATCACCATCTCTACAGGTGCCACATTATCACTGTATTAGCTAACTTTTTTCATTCTGCATAAGTTTCTATCAGATCAGATCAGATCAGTCGCTCAGTCGTGTCCTACTCTTTGCGACCCCATGAATCGCAGCATGCCAGGCCTCCCTGTCCATCACCAACTCCCGGAGTTCACTCAGACTCACGTCCATCGAGTCAGTGATGCCATCCAGCCATCTCATCCTCCGTCGTCCCCTTCTCCTCCTGCCCCCAATCCCTCCCAGCATCTTAGTTTAAATGCTCAGATCATGATGTCCTACAGGGCAGAACTATGTCTCTGTTGTTTGCCATTATACCCCCAGCATATTGCAATTTCCAACCTGTTCAGTTCAGTTGCTCAGTCGAGTATGACTCTTTGCAGCCCCAGGGACTGCAGCACGCCAGGCTTCCCTGTCTATCACCAACTCCTGGAGCTTGCTGAAACTCATGTCCATCAAAGGAGTCAGTGATGCCTTCCAACACCTTATACCCTTCTGTCATACCCTTCTCTTCTTGCCTCCAATCTTTCCCAGCATCAGGTTCTTTTCCAATGAGTCAGTTCTTTGCATCAGGTGGCCAAAATACTGGAGCTTCAGCTTTAGCATCAGTCCTTCCAATGAACATTCAGGACTGATTTCCTTTAGGATGGACTGGTTGGATCTCCATGCCATCCAAGGGACACTCAAGAGTCTTCTCCAACACCACAGCTCAAAAGCGTCAATTCTTCAGCACTCAGCTTTCTTTATAGTCCAATTCTCACATTCACACAGGACTACTGGAAAAGCCACAGCTTTGACTAGATGGGCCTCTGTCGGCAAAGTAATGTCCCTGCTTTTTAAAATGCTGACTAGGTTGGTCATAGCTTTCTTCCAAGGAGCAAGCATCTTTTAATTTCATGGCTGCAGTCACCACCTGCAGTGATTTTGGAGCCCCCAAAATAAAGTCTCACTCTTTGCATTGTTTCCCCATCTATTTGCCATGAAGTGATGTGAATGGATGCCATGATTTTCATTTTTTGAAAGCTGAGTTTTAAGCCAGCTTTTTCAATCTTATCAAGAGGCTCTTTAGTTCCTCTTTGCTTTCTGCCGTAAGGGTAGTATCATCTGCATATCTGATGTTATTGATATTTCTCCCTGCAATCCTAATTCCAGCTTGTGCTTCCTCCAGTCGGCATTTTGTGTGATATACTCTGCATGTAAGTTAATAAGCAAGGTGACTACATACAGCCTTGATGTACTCCTTTCCCAATTTGGAGCCAGTCTGTTGCTCCAGGTCCGGTTCTAACTGTTGTTTCTTGACCTGCATACAGATTTCTCAGGAGGCAAATAAGGTAGTCTGGTATTCCCAACTCTTTAAGAATTTTCCACAGTTAGTTGTGGTCCACACAGTCAAAGGCTTTGACATAGTTAATTATGCAGAAGTAGATGTTTTTCTGGAATTCTCTTGTTTTTTTCTATGACTCAACAGATGTTGGCAATTTGATCTCTGGTTTCTCTGCCTTTTCTAAATCCAGCTTGAACATCTGGAAGTTCTCAGTTCACGTACTGTTGATGCCTAGCTTGCAGAATTTTGAGCATTACTTTGCTAGCATATGAGATGAGTGCAACTGTGCAGTAGTTTGAACACTCTTTGGCACTTCTTTTCTTTGGGACTGGAATGAAAACTGACCTTTTCCAGTCCTGTGGCCACTGCTGAGTTTTCCAAATTTGCTGCATACTGAGTGCAGCACTTTCACAGCATCATCTTTTAGGATTTGAAATAGTTCAGCTGGAATTCCATTACCTCTACTAGCTTTGTAGTGATGCTTCCTAAAGCCCACTTCACTTCACATTTCAGGATGTTTGGCTCTAGGTGAGTGATCACACCATCATGGTTATCTTTTCTGCATGGTTCTTCCGTGTATTCTTGGCACCTCTTCTTAGTATCATCTGTTTCTGTTAGGTCCATACCATTTCTGTCCTTTATTGAGCCCATCTTTGCATGAAATATTCCCTGCTACTGCTGCTGCTGTGACTTCAGTCGTGTCTGACTCTGTGCGACCCCATAGACGGCAGCCCACCAGGCTCCCCCGTCCCTGGGACTCTCCAGGCAAGAACACTGGAGTGGGTTGCCATTTCCTTCTCCAATGCATGAAAGTGAAAAGTGAAAGGGAAGTCACTCAGTCATGTCCGACTCTTCACAAACCCATGGACTGCAGCCTACCAGGCTCCTCAGTCCATGGGATTTTCCAGGCAAGAGTACTGGAGCGGGGTGCCATTGCCTTCTCCTAGGTATCTCTAATTTTCTTGAAGAGATCTCTAGTCTTTCCCATTCTATTGGTGGATCGTATGTTTTCCTCTATTTATTTGCACTGATCACTTAGAAAGGCTTTCTCATCTCTCATTGCTATTCTTTGGAACTCTGTATTCAGATGGATATACCTTTCCTTTTCTCCTGTGCCTTTCACTTCTTTTCTCAGCTCTTTGTAAGGACTCCTCAGACAATCACTTGACGTTTTTGCGTTTCTTTCTCTTGGGGATGGTTTTGATCACTGCCTCCTGTACAACGTCACGAACCTCCATCCATAGTTCTATTACAAAAGTCAGAGTTAAATTGAAGAAAGTAGGGAAAACCACTAGACCATTCAGGCATTATCTAAATCAAATCCCTTATGATTATACAGTGGAAGTGACAAATAGATTCAAGGGATTAGATCTGATAGACAGAGTGCCTGAAGAACTGTGGACAGAGGTTTGTTTCCAACCTGTAGTACTCAATAAATACACAGTGAGTAAATAGCTGAATGAATGAACATGTTGAACAAGACTAGATAAAAACAGAGGGCTTCCCTGATGACTCAGACTAAAAAATCCACCAGCAACATGGGAGAGCTGTGTTTGATCCCTGGTTGAGCAGATCCCCAAGAGGAAGGCATGGCAACCCACGCCAGTATTCTTGCCTGGAGAATCCCCACGGACAGAGGAGCTTGGCTAGAGTCTGTGGGGTGGCAAAGAGTCGGACACAACTGTGAGACTAAGCACAGTGCAGATTAAAACAGAGCCCTACACTATGCCATTAGAAATTTCCCTCTAGGTTGATAAGTCATTAAGCAGTTACAAATCTTCCTATCTTTACTATCATCTAGCTTATCCTTCTTATTTCTCCCTGAGTTTTTAATACATAGCTTGCCAAAGACACTACTAGAGTTATTATCTGGATCTACAAATCTACTTACCCTTTCAAACTGGACACATTAGTCTGAGTTAACTTTCTGGGGAAAGGCTCATTAAAGGGAAGGGATTTAAGCTTCAATCTGAAGGAAGGGTAGGTATGAATTTGACAACTGTATGTAAGAGAACAGTATTGGGAATAGCTTTTCAAAGTCATTAAGGGAGCAGAGAGCACTGCATGTGAAAAACAGGAATAGGTAGTGTGCTAAAGCAAAGGGCACATGAAGGCAACATTACTGAATCTGGGAAGGTTGATCAGAGCCAAACTGCTGTGGACTTTGAACACCTGAGAAATCTTCTGTATCTTCATAGCACCTACAGCAGTCTTGGACACATGGGAATCACTAAAATACTTGTTGATGGGTTTACTAAATATGATAGCTTCCCTAAAGACCAGAGGTCTATAAGCTTGCTTCTACATTCCTCCGTCTAGAAGGAATATATGCATATAGTTGAGAAGAATACACACAGTCTCCTTGCAATGGCATTAAATAAGACAGAACACTACTGCTACTTATGAAATCAACATACCCTCATGGAAAAGTAAATGGCAGCATCGTGGGTGGGAAAGTCCTATTGAAAGACAGTAGGTGGTGTGAAAGCATGTGATAATGACTATGTCAGGTCTAACCAAGATGTGTCCTCAAAAACTAACAAGCAGCACTAATGAAGTCAAAGTTACAGAACAATAATCAACTCTGTGAATTTCCAATTTACATCTCGAAAACTCACTTCAGGGAAGAACAACCACAGTTGGCCTAAAAGCAGGCTAAATCATTCCCAGATTTTTTTCATAATACCATCCATGTGCTAAAATGTAAGTTTAATTTAAAATATATTCATTGTACAATAGACATATTTGAAGAAGTACATAAAAAGCACTTCAAAATTAGAAACAAGAAAGAGGGCAAACTAGGATGCAGGCAAGGCTTTAAAACTTAAAAGTGATACTATATATGACTTCATGCCAGTAAACTAAAAAAGAAGTAAATGGTTTTCTAGAAAACTATTAATTACCAAGTTGTCACAAGAGATTAAAAATCTGGATAGATTAATAACCATGAAGAAATCAGAAAGGTAACCAAAGAGTAATACCTTGTGGAGCCAGAGAGACCATGGGCCCTAATGGTTCTATATGTGAGAACTACCACCTAAATCTAAATTACATAAATTGCCTCACATCATGAGAAAATACAGAGCTTCTCTATTCACTTTAGGCTAGTTTAACCTTTACCAGTTTTGATTTGAACAGGAACAGCACACATAAAAATAAAACTAACTGTCTGCCTCAATTATAAAAAACTATAAAGAATAAAATATTAGTGTCAATAAATACATCATAAGCAACTAAAATTTGTCCCAGGATAATACAGATGCTTTAACATCCTTAAGGCTGGGTAATTCATTACATTAATAGAACAAAGGAAAACAAGAAACACTAAACTTGTTCCTGAGAAAAATCCTTAGTTATACTAGACATAGAAACTTTCTTATTTGATAAAAGGAATTATCAGAAAACTCCAACTTATAATCAATGGTGAAATGTCAGAATATCAAGGAAGCCCTCTGTGGCAAACTGAATTTTCCATATATGACCACAATAATATCTCCCATCCTGCAATGGAGTCTTCATATTTCCCCACCAAGAGGTAGAATCTATTTCTCTGCTCCTTGAATCTGGGCAGGCTCTGTGACTGCTTTAACAAACAGAATATGGCAGGAATGACCCTGAGCTACCGCTACCTTTAGGCATAACCCTTAATTTCTACTTCCCCTCTCTAAACACTCACTCTGGGACAAACCAAATTCCATGTAAGAAATCTGACTACCCTGAGAATGCCATATGTGAGGAAGCTGCACATGCACAGAAGTACTTGGAGGAAAAGAGAGATGGTTGGCCAGTCTCCACTGTTCCAGCCATCCCAGCTGAGACACCAAATATGTCAGTGAAGAAGCATCCATTACATCCAGCCCAGATGAATCTTCAGACGACCCCAGCCACAGCTGCCATCTCATTACAACTTCTTGAAAGGTCTCCAGGGAAAACAACCAAGCTAAGCTTAAAGGCATCCCACAGAACTGTAAGGATCTGAGGATAATAAATTATTGTTTTCAACTGTTAAGTTTGGGAATGTCTTGCTATGTGATAACAGAATACTCACTGTGGAGGGCTTAGCCAATGTAATAAGGTACAAAAAGCAAGACAAATACACTTAGAAAATAAGAGACAAAACTGTCACCATTTACAAAGGATATTATAACTTACATAATACACCCTAGAGAGTCAAGACAAACTATTAGTATAGAAGACTTCAGTAAAGTAACTGGATGCAAAATCAGCATGCCTAATCCAGAATGTTTTTAATTTAAACAGCTTCTCCATTAACTTTGTGTGATATGCTGAATAGACCAATTATCTCAATTGGTGGAATCACTGTACCAGTGCAGTATTAAATATAACTGCCTTACCACAATTGTACTGTTTGGCTTTGCTTTTGGCTTATGGACATAGATTGTATCTTTAATCCTGGTCAACCTGCTTATAAATTTAAATGCCTGAATGCATGAAAGATGGGCCAAGAAGAATGTATTTGAAGTAGTATATATTCATTCCAAAAATACTGTCTAAATCTCATCACTCTCGGGCCTCATTAAAAATAAGCCACTGCCTCGAGACAGCCTATGCCACCAAATTAACATTTCTGAGTGTGAATTTCACTATCCTGCACTCTATATACAAGATGTCCCTTCCATTCCAGGAGACTCTTCCTGCTATATAAACATCCCTTCATCCTTATTACATGCTCTTATACCACTCTATAGACCCTCAAAATTCTTCCAGTCCAAGAGCTTTCTTTATTTCTTTCCTGAAGACTTCAGGGATATCACATTGGCTTCTCCTTTTTCTAAATCTATACTGTATTATGAATAAAACTGTAATATTGTTTGCTATGAAAAATTTATAATGACTCACTCATGAGTGTATAGGTTAGGCATGATGACTCCTGTCAGTTATATTAGCTTATCATAAAGCAATCATTGCTGCTGCTTCTTAACAGACAATGTAAACTTACAGTATTGATATATACAATACAGAGTTGTAAATTTATTATCTTTTCCATATTATTTTCTTAAGGACACTTTTCTCTAGCTTACTTTACTGTAAGAATACAGAATATAATACATATAACATCCTAAATATGTGTTAATTGACTGTTATCTTACTGGTAAGGCTTCCCAGCCAACATTAGGTTACCAGTAGTTAAGTTTTGGGGAAACCAAAAGTTATAGGCGAATTCTTAACTGCATGAGGTTAGCATCCCTAACCCCTGCACTGTATAAGGGTCAACTGTAACTAGGAAATCTCACTGTCAACTAAGGTCATGTGTATGGTCAAAGGACCATGATAATGTTAGTATTCAGAGCTATTTTAGAGGTCTTTTAATTCAGTGCTCTCATTTTAAATATGTAAATGGAACCCCAGTTCACTAAAGACATTTGCCAAAATCGCAAAATCACATCAGTCAGAAACCAGGAACTGAAGTTCAAATTCCTAACTTCCAATTCACTTTTCCACTCTGTACCACACTGCCTTGTTATCCTCTTTGTCACATCTGCATGCTATATTTATACTTACACAAATGGTCTCATTACTAGTATTAGAAAGTAAAAATCCAAAATGTTTTCCTGCAATCCTCTATTGCTAATACATAAGATTAACTTTGCTCATTTGGGTTTTTAGTACAGTATTTCAGAATCAGCTTAAAAAATTTCTCCATTTGGCCTACTATCTGAAGAAAATGAGCAAATACAGAATTCCTTATAAATTGGCAGTTTTGTTGCAGCTTTAACTGGACACAAATCAAAATTACTGCCGTGTCTCCAAAGACATGCTCCAACTAGCACACTACTATTTAAAACTCTGCAAGTCTGTTCCAAAAAAGGAAACCAATACAAGTCTCTTTTTTCATCCCTTTTCTTCCCATTGGATCACCAGTTCATTACTAGTCTCACACATTTACAAATGTCTCCAAAGAATACTGATGCTTGGAAAGACAGGCCAGGAGGATAAGGGGAGGACAGAGGATGAGATGGTTGGATGACATCACTGACTCGATGGACATGAGTTTGAGCAAGCTCCAGAGTTGGTGATGGACAGGGAAGCCTGTCATGCTGCAGTCCACAGGGTCGCAAAGACTCAGATAAGACTGTGCGACTGAACTGAAGCAAAAAATCATCAACAGTATTGTAAAGAGACTTTACAATATTGTAGTCTTTAGTCCATAAGTTCATGCAGCCTCCTGAGTTCTACACAGTACGTATGCATGTATGTATGCACATATGCATGTGTGTGTGTATATATACACACACACATATATATGTTTTGGTGCTAGTGGTAAAGAATCCGCCTCCCAATGCAGGAGATACAAGAAACGCAGCTTGAATCCCTGGGTCTGGAAGATCCCCTGAAGCAGGAAATGGCATCCCACTCTAGTATTCCTGCCTGGAAAATTACATGGACAGAGGACCCTGATGGGCTATCGTCCACTGGGCCAAAAAGAATCAGACATGACTGAGCAATTAACACACATACACACACACACACACACACACACACACACACAGTGTGTAGGGATTCATATACGGATGCATTACTACAGTGAGAAGGAAATTCAACTGGAAGCTAAATGATCTGATTCTCTCTCAGTTCTACCAATTTAAGAGCTATGATTCGGAGGATACTACACAATCACTCTATTCATCTCTAAATTCTGAGTTCTCTATGGAAAGGGATCAGATTATATTAATCTTTTTAACTTCCACTCTGCTGTCCCTGGTCCATAGGAGGCTTTCCGTAAGTTTGGCTCAATTCAAATTTGAATGGGAAAAAAGAGAAACAAAGAAAATGATATAGTGGTAGCAAGGTAGGATCCACACCTTGTATTAAAGTGGAGTATAAAGTCCTTTTTTTACCCTGAAGTTATTACTAAAATGGTCTTCAGGACATCAAAATCCTTGGGAACAGCCTAACTTATACTTTAGGCCAAGAAAAAGTAACAAAGACTAGATTTACTCTCCTATCTAAAACTACTAAAATAAAAACTAAAACACATGTGAAACAGTGGTCTTTTCATTGCTCATCAGGTAACAAAGGACAGTGATACCTGAGAAATATAAAGTGAGCCCTGTGATTGCCCCCAACTCACTGCCTAGAGGAACAGATGAAAGCACAGGGAGGGAGATCCCAACAGAGTACAGAGATCTCCCTGAGTTAAAGAGAAAGCTGAAAGTCCAGAGGAAACCACACATGCTGGAGCTCTCAGCCCATAGTACTGGAGAAGACAGAGCCCAAAGAGAAAATTCCAGAACTCCAAAATCTGTAGAATATTTAAGTATTTAGCTGTGTACAAATCCAGTGAATCATCTGAGGAAACTTCTCAAGACCAAGGAGGGGGGAAAATGTCACCTAGACATTTCTAGAAAGGACTAGAAAAAAAGCAAGCAGAGACTGCAGAGGGCCAGGAATGGTGCCTATTCCTTCTAGAAATGATATGGCCCATAATCCATGGGCCATTTAATAAAGTATTGGGAATAGTATGTGGATAAAATCAACCCTAGACTAAATGCCTTACAACACTAACTTAAAAACAAGACCTGAATGGACGAAAGCTTTTCCAAGTAACATAACTGTATCTCTGAATAAACCTCAAGAATATTACAGGACTACAAAAATACCCCACAAACAAGTAGGCAAATTTACAATGTCTGCCAACCTATCCAAAATTACCATACATGCAAAGAAGAAAACAGAATCCAAAATAAGTAGCAGTATCAATCAATCGATCAAAATTGGTACAGAATTAACACTGATGATACAGTTAGTACAAGGCCACTGAAACACTTATTGCAATTATAATTCACATGTTCAAAAACTAGATAGAAAAGATTGAACATGTTACAGACATGGAAAAAATTTTAAAGACCCAAACTGAACTTCTAGAGAAGAAAACTTTATGATGTTTGAAAAGGAAAAAAAAAAAATAGTGGATAAAGAAACTAGACATTAGAGAAGAACAGCTAAATGTCTATGGACATTTGAATAGGAAATATTCAAAATGAGAAAGAAATAAGACTAAAACAAAAAGAAAACAAAGCATCAATGAATGGTGGGACAATTTCACAAGACCCTATATATATATATATATATATATATATATAAATTGTAGTTCAAGAAGGAGAAAACAATAAAGAGACAGAAAAAAATATTTGAAAAATTAATGCCTGAAAAATTTCCAAATCAGATGAATATTCAGTTCAGTTCAGTTCAGTCACTCAGTCGTGTCCGACTCTTTGCGACCCCATGAATTGCAGCACGCAAGGCCTCCCTGTCCATCACCAATTCCCGGAATTCATTCAAATTCATGTCCATTGAGTCGGTGATGCCATCCAGCCATCTCATCCTCTGTCATCCCCTTCTCCTCCTGCCCCCAATCCCTCCCAGCATCAGGGTTTTTTCCAATGAGTCAACTCTTTGCATGAGGTGGCCAAAGTACTGGAGTTTCAGCTTCATCATCAGTCCTTCCAATGAACACCCAGGACTGATCTCCTTTAGGATGGACTGGTTGGATCTCCTTGCAATCCAAGGGACTCTCAAGAGTCTTCTCCAACACCACAGTTCAAAAACATCAATTCTTTGGCGCTCAGCTTTCTTCACAGTCCAACTCTCACATCCATACATGACCACTGGAAAAACTATAGCCTTGACTAGATGGACCTTTGTTGGCAAAGTAGTATCTCTGCTTTTCAATATACTATCTAGGTTGGTCATAACTTTTCCTTCCAAGGAGTAAGCGTCTTTTAATTTCATGGCTGCAATCACCATTTGCAGTGATTTTCGAGCCCCCAAAAATAAAGTCTGACACTGTTTCCACTGTTTCCCCATCTATTTCCCAGGAAGTGACGGGACCAGATGCCATGATCTTCGTTTTCTGAATGTTGAGCTTTAAGCCAACTTTTTCACTCTCCTCTTTCACTTTCATCAAGAGGCTCTTTAGTTCCTCTTCACTTTCTGCCATAAGGGTGGTGTCATCTGCATATCTGAGGTTATTGATATTTCTCCCGGCAATCTTGATTCCAGCTTGTGCTTCTTCCAGCCCAGCGTTTCTCATGATGTACTCTGCATATAAGTTAAATAAGCAGGGTGACAATATACAGCCTTGACGTACTCCTTTTCCTATTTGGAACCAGTCTGTTGTGCCATGTCCAGTTCTAACTGTTGCTTCCTGACCTACATATAGGTTTCTCAAGAGGCAGGTCAGGTGGTCTGGTATTCCCATCTCTTTCAGAATTTTCCAGTTTATTGTGATCCACACAAAGGCTTTGGCATAGTCAATAAAGCAGAAATAGATGTTTTTCTGGAATTCTCTTGCTTTTTCGATGATCCAGCGGATGTTGGCAATTTGATCTCTGGTTCCTCTGCCTTTTCTAAAACCAGCTTGAACATCTGGAAGTTTAGGAACCCACAGATCCAAGAATCCCCAACAAGTTCCAAGGATAAGAAACACAAAAAAAAACTACACCAAAGCGCACCATAATCAAATTGCTCACAGCAATAATAAAGAAGAAATCTTAAAAGCAGCCTGAGAAAATGACATAAAGGGGAACAAATACAAGAATCACAAATTTCACATCAGAAACCGTACAAGCTAGAAGACAGCAGAGTAACATCTTTAAAGAATTAAAAGAAAAAAACTTAACCCAGATTCCCTTACTCAGTGAGACTATCTTTCAAAAACCAAGATGGTATAAAGACATTTTCAGACATACAAAAGGTGAAACAGTTCAATTACCAGCAGAAATGCACCATAAGAAATGCAAAAGGAAATACTTCAGGCATAAGGAAAATGATACCAGATGGAAACGTGGATCTACATTTGAGAATGAATAGCATCAGAAACGATAGCTATGTGGGCAAACATAAGATTGTTATTATTTAATCTTTTTAAAAGTTAATCAACTGTTTAAAGCACAAATAATAATGTATCATGGAGTTTATAACATATGTAGAAGTAAAATATATGACGAAAGTAACAAAAAGGCTAGTAAGAGAAAAATGTGTCACTGATGTGAAGTCCTTAATACTGTACGTGGCACAGCATACCATCACTTGAAGACGTACATTATAAGCCTTAAAAGAATCACTCAAATAACAAAAACAATTGTAGCTGAGAAGCCAACAAAGGAAATCAAAAAATAAACACATAAAGAGGGACTGGGAACAAGAACAGATGGGACAAATAGCAGATTTAAATTCAACAAAAGCAGTAATTAATGTAACTTAAAAACAGTCTGAATATACCAATTAAAAGTAAAAATTTAATACTGGATAAAAAAGCAGGACAATTTCATGATATTTTCAAGGAACTCCTTTTAAATATAAAAAAATATAAAAAGGGTTAAAATAGAAAAAGCAAATAAGTAAAAGATGTAGCATGCTAACACTTTTCAAAAGAAAGCTGAAGTAATATTTAGTATTACACAAAGTTGACTTCAGAGTAAAGAATATTACCAGGAATACAAAGACACTATCATAATGATAAAGTCAATCTGTCAGGAGAACATAACAATTCTAAATGTTTATGCACTTAATAGAAATTGGAAAATGCATGAGAAAAATGTGATAAAACTTAAGGTGAAACAGACAAATTCACAATTATAAGAGAGTATTTTAACACTTCTCTTTGAATAAGCAATAGAAAAAGTAGGCAAAAAGCAAGTAAGCATATACAACATTTGAAAATATAGAACACTCTTTTCACCATCAGCAGCATACATATTCTTTTCAAATGCACATGAAATGTTTAACATTAAAGAACATATTCTGAACCATAACACAAGTCTCAATAAATTTAAAAGGAGTCTGGTCATGCAATGTTAACTTCTCTCATCACAATGGAATTTAATTAGAAATCAATTTTTTTTTAATCTGGAAAACATGCAACTATGTGAAAGCCAAATAACAAACTTCTAAATAACCCATGAGTCAATGAAAAAAATCAAAAAGAAAATTATAAAGTATTTTTAAGGGAATAAAAATGAAAACAAAATATATCAAAATGTGTGAAAAGCAGTTAACTTCCTCCTTCAAAATTTACAGCACTAAAACTATCTATTAGAAAACAAGAAAAACCTCAAATTAACAACTTCAGCTTTCACCATGGGAGGGAAAAAAAAAACCTAGAAGGGCAAATTAAACTCAAAGATAGTAAGAGAAAGGAAATAATAAATTCAGAACTAATATCAATGAAACAGAAAACAAAACAGAGGAAAATCGATGACATCAAAAGTTGTTCTTTGAAAAAAATCAATAATATAGGTAAACCTACAGCTAGATCAACCAGCAGGAAAAAAGACTTAAATTACAAATAGAAGTAACAGTACTACAGATCCTGTATATATTAAACTTTACCACTCAGACAAAATTGACAAATTCCTTGAAAGACATAAACTATCAAGACTCACTCAAGAAGAAACAGATAACCTGAACAGACCTATACCTAAAGAAATTTTAGTTAAAATTTTTCTACAAAGAAAATTTCAGGGCCAAATGGCTTTACTGTGAATTCTACAAAACATGTAAAGAAGAAAAGAATACCAACTCAATACAATCTCTTCCAGAATACTGAAGAGGGAATATGTTTCAATTCATTATATGATCCCTTTAAGAGGAATCAAATATTGATGGACATTTCGATTGTTTCCAGTCTATGGCTAATGCAAATAAGTATTTTAAGAACATTTGTATACAAATATGTATTTGGACATATGCTTTCATTTCTCTTGAATAAATATCTAGGAGTAAAATGGCTGGGTCAAACAATAAGGCACATGTATTGTGGAATATTCATACACTGCAATACAACTTAACAACAAAAAGAAATGAACTGTACTGATACAACATCACGGAATGAATCTCAGAATAATTATCTTGAGCTATAGGAAGCAGACAAAAAAAAAGAATATACACTATATGATTATATTCATTTAAAGTTCTAGAAAATTCAAACTAATCTATGGAAACAAAAAAGCATATTAGTGGTTGCATGGAGATGAGGAAAGAATGAGGGGGCATGAGGGATTACCAAGAACATCAGGAAACTTTTAGAGCTGTTGGATATGCTCATTATCTTAATTTTGGTGATAGTTTCATGGAAGTTCGCAGATCAAAACTTTTCAAACTGTGCACCCCAACTATGTGA
This sequence comes from Bos taurus, assembly GCF_002263795.3. Lineage (NCBI taxonomy): Eukaryota > Metazoa > Chordata > Mammalia > Artiodactyla > Bovidae > Bos > Bos taurus. The sequence goes on along the minus strand of NC_037342.1, from coordinate 55,326,968 downwards.
AGTTTATATGTCAAGTATACTTTAATATAGCTTAAAAAAAAAAGTCCTTAGCACCAGAACTCAATCTTCATCTCCATTCATTCTTATACAGGTACACAGTTAGGCCCTTAGATAGAGATACTATGGCATTTTCCTAAAATCCACAGTGGGAAATTTACCAAGTATTTATTAGACACCCTCAAACATTGGCATCCACTCATTCTTTCAATCAGTACTTTCTCAGAACCTAAAAGGCAGTACAGTGCTGAGCTAGATGCTAATAGTATGAAGATGAATTAATCTGCTGTTCTCCAACAATCTCTTTTAAAAGATTTAATTAAAGTTTAATGATATTAACAAGAAGCTGTGATCTTTCTCATTTTCTGGTCCCTCACTCATAGACAAGCAAACAGAGATGCAAACACATGTTGACTATTCATGTCTCTCTACAAAACTGATGCAACATTCTGCTCTGGATCACAGGGCCGGTAGGAAACTTTAGAATTACTACAGATTGTCAGAGCCTGATCATGGTCACAGGAGAGTCCAAACAGAGGTAGGAGGATGATGACTTATTGCAGAAGACAAGAACCATGGCATCCACATGGTGATGGTGGGATGGCAGTAGCAACAGGAGATGATTACATATAGAGGAAACCGATCTAGTAAGTAAACCGAAGATAATGGTAAGCCGTATTTTCATTTTTGGAGAAGGGAGTCACAAATACAGAAAGAAACCTAAAATGAACCTGTGGTGTTGGATTAGAACTGAAGATATCTATGTGAACTCATCATTATTTTACATAGGTAAGTAGATAGGTAGGCAGGTAGACAGAAAGACAATATAATAGTACAAATGTGTGTGTGTGTGTGTGTGTGTGTACACATGCATATATCTCCTAGTTATCTCCAGTAAGGACCTGGGGGAGTGATAACCCAGGTGCAAAGAACATACACAGACTCAGATCTTGGTTTCTAAAAAACTGTTCTTCACTGAAAGAAATCAAAGCTCCTTGGAGAGGAGGAGAAATTCTCCATATTCTCCTTGGAGAAATGACTAATCTTTATGCAGGGGCAAAGGGAATACAAGCCTGGAATATTCTGTGCCAGAAAGTAAAGATGGACTCAAAGAGTGATGGAAATATGTCATAAGAAACTGCAAGCCAGCTTGAAAAGGTTCCCATAGCCAAACCTGGAATAATTGGAGTATTAAAAAAATAATAATTATAGTAACAGATTATTACTCATTGGATGAAACAGGAATCATGAATCCATACTCATGTAAATAAATAAATGAGGCAGAGAAGAAAGCTGCTTTCCCTTGAAGCAGAATGTCAACAGATGAATATAGAAGAGATGATACAATTATAAAGCAACCATTTGGCAACCATCACGTTATAATTAATTCAGCCAAGAAACATCAAAGTATGTTAAAACTGATGGGTAGAAAATTGATGAGAAATGAAATAATTACAAAATTTAAAAGTACCTCCCCACAAAATACTTACAGGCTGCAAAGTCAGAAAGGGTAACTTCACAGAGGTGAAACGTGGCAGACACCACTCCAGTGAAGCGTTCACAGTTCACATCACTAGTAATGTGGCAAATCAAAACTGTGTACCGCTTGAGAGGATGCAAGAAGAACACAACATCACTTGTATAATATTCCCTCTAAAAATACATAACCTGAAAGGACTTCCCTGGTGGTCCAGTGGTTGGGAATTTGCCTGCCAGTGCAGGGGATGCAGGTTTGATCCCTGATCCTGGGGGATCCCACATCCCAGGAGGCAACTAAGGTCATGCCCCAAAACTCCTGAGCCCGTTTGCTCCAAATACTGAAGCCTGCACACCTAGAGCCCGTGCTCCACAAGGGAAGCCACAGCAATGAGAAGTCCACACACCACAACAAAGAGTAGCCAGCACTCACAGCTACTAGAGAAAGCCCATGCACAGCAAGGAGGACGCAGCACAGTAAGAGAAAAAAAACCATAAATAAACAAATAAATAAAAAGACATAACCCAATCTCTTCATGAGGAAACATCAGAGATTAAAACTGAGGAACACTGCAGATGACACCACCCTAATGGCAGAAGGGAAGACGAACTAAAGAGCCTCTTGATGAAGGTAAGAGTGAAAAAGCTGGCTTAAAACTCAACATTCAAAAAACTAAGATCATGACATCCAGTCCCATCACTTCAGGACAAACAGACAGGGCAAAAATGGGAACAAACAGACTGGGCTCCAAAACCACTGCGGATAGTGACAGCAGCCACGAAATAAAAGTACACTTGCTTCTTGGAAAAAAAGCTATGACAAATCTAGACAGCGTATTAAAAAGCAGAGACATCACTTTGCTGACAAAGGTCCAGCAGAGTTTTGACCAGTTTTGACATATGGTCAAAACTATGGTTTTCCAGTAGTCACGAACAGATATTGGGAGTTAGACCATAATGAAGGCCGAGTGCCAAAGAATTGACTCTTTCGAGCTATGGTGCTAAAGAAGACTCTTGTGAATCCCCTGGACAGCAAGGAGATCAAACCTGTCAATCCTAAAGGAAATCAGAACTGAATATTCTTTGGAAGCACTGATGCTGAAGTTCCAATACTCTGGCCACCTGATGCGAAGAGCCGACTCATTGGAAAAGACTTTGATGCTGAGAAAGACTGAAGGCAGGAGAAGGGGGCAACAGAGGCTGAGATGGTAGGACGGCATCATCAACTCAATGGACAGGAGTCTGAGCAGACTCCGGGAGACAGTGAAGGACATGGAAGCCTGGCGTGCTGCAGTCCATGGTGTCACAGAGTTGGACACAAGTGAGGGACTGAGCTGGAGAGTTATTATCTAAAATTTACCAAATGACAGAAACAAAGGATATTAGTTCAAGCTTTTATAATAACCATCATAAAGAAAAACAGTGTGTTAAAGATGGTTGTTGCTAAGGAGAGAGACTTGGGGCAAGGCTGGGATGGGTAACACAGGAACTTTTATTTTTCACTTGGAGTTTGATTTTTTTAAATAAGAAAAGTATGCAGGATCCACTTTAACTTCTTAAAAGGGGTAGAGAAAGGGATAGCAGAGAAAAGAAAAGGAAAGAATGTCTCACTTCCTCTGGGAAGTTTCCCATAACCAGCTTTTCTCTGTGTTCCCAGGAAATGAAGCATGGGACACTATCAGAGTGTTTAATACACAGGGTATTGCTTGACTAATCCATAGGTTGAAATCACCTAGAAGACGGGGTCTGGAAAAGGCGATGGCACCCCACTCCAGTGTTCTTGCCTGGAGAATCCCAGGGACGGGGGAGCCTGGTGGGCTGCCGTCTACGGGGTCGCACAGAGTTGGACACAACTGAAGCCACTTAGCAGCAGCAGCAGAAGACGGGGTCATATCTTACTTACATTTGCATCCCCAGCATGTAACTTGCACAATAACTAGTAGGAAAGCAATAAATTAGCTATTGAATGAATGAACAACATATGAATGATGGTCACGGTAAATAATAATACCAATTCTCTACTTAGAAAACAGCATTAAAACAAGAAAACAAAGCAAAAAAATCATAAAGCAAGCACCAACACTTGTGTCATGCTATAATTCACACACAAAAAATTTCATTTTGAAAGGCAATTTGATGAATTCTCAGGAAATGTTAAAAGGAATTTAAAAAGTAAACAAAAGGGGAAAACTCCAACCCCAACACCTTGCCTTTTCCATTTGCTTTCTATCAAAAGCCCTTTTCGCCACCTCTTATGAGTTGTCTAAATTCAGCATCAAATATGAGCTGACTTTCAGATGCCAGCACATACTGTGCCTGTTGAGAATATTTTTCAAAATGGTGAATTTATTTATGCATAAACAATGTTTCAAGTCTGTTCAAGTGGCTCCACAGAGTAATTCCACATGACAACTTTTTTCTACCATCAAAATCTACTTATATTAAAAAGAAAACCATGGTTTAAAAACAAGCACTGAGAAGCTATGGTTTCCAAGGCTACAGGGGACAGCTCAATGTTGAAGCATCAAACCTGTAATGCTTAACACACTTTGAATAAGTCTATTTTTTCTCTGACCAATTTTAAAACTTTCTTTTTCTGTCTGCTCTATATAAAAACATCTTTATAATTATGGTTTATCATACAAGGAATTGCTAACTTAGACATTCACGTTTAGCCTTGAAAATGTAACATTTGATTTCATTGATTTGAAATGTTAGATTTCACCAGTTTTGCTGTTGAGCTACAAAGTTTGAAGAAGTGTTAGGATTATATGGTCCTTCAAGCAAATAATAATTAAAAAAAAAAAAAAACAGAATGGAATTGTGGTAAAGTCTATAAAGTATAAAAGATTCTCATGAAGTGTATAAATTCTAGTAAAGCAATGTATCCTGTTAGAAACAGCAAAGAAGGGCAGAAGAGCCCTCAAGCTTCTGGAGGGGACAAAGAAAGTGACGTGCAACCTTGGGCAAGTTATTGAGCCTTCCTGGGCCTCAATATCCTCATCTGCTTATTATGCTGAGTTGTTGAAAGGATTAAGTAGGTTAACAAAACAGGTACAACACCCAGCACAATATCTGCACATGACAGGCGTTCCGGCCTCCCCACAAAGTAGCCAGCACTGAGGAGATAAAGAATCTTAAAAAAAAAATAATAAAGCAAGCTTAATAAAACTAAGTAACCAAGGCACGGAATGCTTGATAAGTGCAATAAGGGCACAGGAAATGAACTGAGATCCAAGAAGGCTTCCCAGAGCAGAGGAATGTGATTTACATCTGGAAGAATTTATTTTACGAGTCCGGCAAGCACTCCCTATCTTTCTACATGCTGTTACCCAGTATAGTCTTCTGTTCCTTGTATTGCCTGACAAACTTCCATTTAATCTTTATTAATTTAACACCTATCATGTGCTAGGGAATAGGCTAAGCACCAGAGGCTCTAACAGTGAGCAAGATAAGCCAGACTCTTCTCCACACAAAAGTTACAACCAATAGGGGAAAACAGAGTAACTAAACAGGCAATTATGTCACCATGTAAAGTTTTATAATAGAAGACACCGCAGTATCTCCTTCTTCTCTCCACCAATACACAAAATGAAGATGCAGTGCTAAGGCCAGGATTTAGATTGTGGGCAGAAAGACATGAAAAGGCAGAAGAGCCAGAGATCAAATTGCCAACATCCGTTGGATCATTGAAAAAGTGAGAGAGTTCTGCTTTATTGACTATGCCAAAGCCTTTGACTGTGTGGGTCACAACAAACTGCGGAAAATTCTTTAAGAGATGAGAATACCAGACCACCTTACCTGCCTCCTGAGAAATCTGTATGCAGGTCAAGAGCCAGACATGGAACAACAGACTAGTTTCAAATCGAGAAAGGAGTATGTCAAGGTTGTATATTGTCACCCTGCTTATTTAACTTATATGCAGAGTACCTCATGAGAAATGCTGGACTGGATGAAGCACAAGCTGGAATCAAGATTGCCGGGAGAAATATCAATAACCTCAGATATGCAGATGACACCACACTTATGGCAGAAAGCAAAGAACTAAAGAGCCTCTTGATGACAGTGAAAGAGGAGAGTGAAAAGATGATGGCATCCAGTCCCATCACTTCATGGGAAATAGATGGGGAAAAATGGAAACACTGACAGACTTTATTTTCTTGGGCTCCAAAATCACTGCAGACAGTGACTGCAGCCATGACATAAAAAGACACTTGCTCCTTGGAAGAAAAGTACTGACCAACCTAGACAGCCTATTAAAAAGCAGAGACATCACTTAGCCAACAAAGGTCCATCTAGTCAAAGCTGTGGTTTTTTCCCAGTAGTTATGTATGGAATTGAGAGTTGGACTACAAAGAAAGCTGAGCGCCAAAGAATTGAAGCTTCTGAATTGTGGAGTTGGAGAAGACTCTTGAGAGTCCCCTGGACGGCAAGGAGATCCAACCAATCAATCCTAAAGGAAATCAGTCCTGAATGTTCTTTGGAAGGATTGATGCTGGAACTGAAACTCCAATACTTTGGCCACCTGATGTGAAGAACTGACTCATTGGAAAAGACCCTGATGCTAGGAAAGATTGAAAGCAGGAGGAGAAGGGGACAACAGAGGATGAGATGGTTGGATGGAATCACCAACTTGATGGACATGAGTTTCAGTAAGCTCCACGAGTTGGTGATGGACAGGGAAGCCTGATGTGCTGCAGTCCATGAGGTCCCAAAGAGTCCGACACGACCAAGTGACTGAACTGAACTGAAGGTAGGAGGGAAAGATTGAGGGCGGAAGAAGAAGAGGGCATCAGAGGATGAGATGGTTGGATGACATCACTGATGCAATGGACATGAACCTGGCAAACTTTGGGAGATGGTGAGGGACAGTGAGGCCTGGCATGCTGCAGTCCATGGGGGTCGCAAAGAGTCGGACACGATGGGGCGGCTGAACAACAAGGTAGGAGGCTCCAGTAGGCCTACACCACCTGCTCTAAGTCAGTCTTCTTCCAGAGAGCTGCAATGATGGCTCTCTTCCTTTGGGTATCTACTCATCAAGCTGCTCCGATCTTCATTCTTCTACTGCTTACTGTGTGCAGAGCTCCTGCTGGAACTGAAAGGGAGGAGTGACTGACAGAGTAACACACGGCCCTATTAACAGCAGGTTCTCAGTAAAGATTTGTTGCTACTGACATTTTATTTCAAATGACTGACCAACATTCTTGTTTCAGATCACTGGATTAGTAAACCCTGCACCTAATTCATCCTAAAATTCTCAACTGTGAAGTTTATCACACAGCATGTTCCATAATTTACATGGATAATATATGGTAAAATTCTTTGTTGTTAATATTCTTACATACTCTTATAATCATGAAATCATAATTGTTTGATAGTCACAAATGTTAGAAGGCCCATAAATCCAATCTAGTAACATGAAAAATATCAGACATCTCAACAGAGGGACACTCTAACAACACCTGACCAGTCATCCTCAGGACCATCAAGGACTATCAAGACTATCAGGGAATTTCTTGGTGGTTCAGTGGTTAAGAATCCATCTTGCAATGTAGGGCATGTGGGTTTCATCCCTGGTTGAGAAACGAAGATCCCACGTGCTGCAACTAAGACCTGACACATTCAAATAAATAAATATTAAAACACGCACACACACACAACCTATCAAAAGCATCAACAACAAGAAGTATCTGAGAAACTGACAGCCAATAGGAAACTCGGGAGACATAATGACTAAACACAATATGGTATCCAGAATGGGATCCCGGAAGAGGACATCTGAATGAACTATGGACTTCAGTTAATAATATACCAGCATGGGTTCACTAAATATAACAAATATACCGTTGTGAGAAAATATGTATATTGGTCTTTTGCCCTGGTTCCTGACACAGAACTCTCAAAATGCTTGTAATTTCCTAAATGACAGATGCACCAGGAGCATCTTTTGTTCTAATATTTGGTCCTTGACCCCAATTCCTAACACACAGTTGCTAAACTCTTTGGAATCTCCTGAGTGATAGCGATGTCTTTTGTTCTAATGAGGTGAGTCGGTAGGCTGCTGGATGGGGGCTGGTCACCAAGAAGACCAAGTAATGATTAAAAGCTTGGCATTTTTAGCCCTGTCTACCATTCTCCAGTAAGCGGGCAGAGGCTGAAAACAGAACTAATTAATAGACCATGCCTAAGTGATGAAGCCTCCATAAAAGTCCAGATAACATGGGGTTCAGAGAGCTTTCTGGGTTGCTGAGCACAAGGAGGTGCTGGGAGACTGGAGCACCAGGAAGGGCTTGGGAGCATCACACTTCTTCCCACATACCTCACCCTACGCATCCATTCCATCTGGATGTTCGCCTGTATCCTTTATCACAGCCTTTTACAATCAACTAGTAGTCAGTCAGTAAACTGAGCCTTTCTAGCAAATTGATCAAACTTGAGGAGGGGGTTGTAGGAACCTCTCCTCTGATTTACAGCCAATTGATCAGAAGCGAGACTGGTGTCTCATTGACTGGACACAAGACTGGTGTCTGAAGTTGGCGGCAGTCTTGGGGGACTGAGCCCTTAAGCTGTGGGATCTGCCCCTGTCTCCAGGTAGACAGTGTCAGAATTAAGTTAAACCCCAGGACATTCAGCTGGCAGAACTGCTTGGTGTGAAAAAAAATCCACTGATACGGTATTAGACATATTGTGAGTTTAGTGGTAGCATGAGAGTAAAAAGGAAACACAGAAGGAGGACTGAGTTTTTCCTATTCAACCACACCTGTGGGTGATAGTAAGAGAAGGAACTAGGTGCAGGGTATTTAGGAACACTGTACTATCCTTCCGTGTTTCTGCAAGGCATTTGGTAAAATAAAAACCGACGTTCAAAAATGAAAACAAAGAACAGCTCATTTTTCATAACATCAAACTCAGGATGTTTACAACACCATTGTAAAAAATCAATACCTAAAATACCATTAGAATTGGTCAACAAAACCTGAACAAACAGTCCTTTTTATTTTAAACAAAGAATATATTTTCCCAAAAAAGTTCTGCCAGATTGTAATCAGCCCTAACAAAAATACAACCATCCCCTGCAAGAACAACAATCCCATATTTTGCCACTGAGTCTGTTTCCTGAGGACTTACTTGACAAGATGTTCTTTTCAAATATCAATTTAATCCTCTTCCACGAATGTTTGAACTGATGTCATAGTTCAAGCTGAAAACTGAGCCAAGTGGGCTGTCCCAAGTTCTAACACTGAGAAAAAGCAGGACACCTGGAAAGATGCTTCGTGCCAGCTACACTGTGGTAAGAACAGGTAGCAGAACCCATGTCCTCAGAACCTCGAAAGCAATTATTCACATCATCGTGGGCCACTTAAGATTTACCACCTCATACGACCAGGTAACTCTTCATACACTTAGATATGTATACATTTACCCAAACCCTTTATGAAAACAACAACCACTTTTCTACTTTTTGTACCCAAGGTGTCTTGCATATGAAATTCTGTAGACAAATGAATTGCCAATAGAATGAAATGAAAATAAACAGTTTAATCAGAGACTTCTTTTAACGATGGTGAAATACACATAACATACAACTAACCATTTTAAAGTATACAATTCAGTGGCATTTAGTGCACTCACAATATTATACAACTATCATCAACTCTTAGCTCAGAGATAACCAGATTCAACTATCTCCCTGTCTGCCCACTCTCCCAACAGCTAATAAATATCAATTCCCTTCCTCTTTTACTACATATTGGTGTTTTTTCCTTATGTCATTCTGTGATCAAATTAGTTTGCAATGGTGATGGCAGCAGGCAGACATCCACTTCAGTGACAGGAAGCTCCCCCCAAAGGAACACTGTCACCCGCACACCCCTAACTGCTGAAATGTACTTTCTTACACTGAGTCAACATTTGCCTTCCTTAGCTTCCACTGGGCTCACACAATGTTGCCTCTTAGCAGTCACCAGCTATGACTGTCCAGGCCAGTTACTTTAAGTCTGTTTCCTCATCTGTCAAAGTGGGAATAACGGGGACTGTTCTAAGAACTAAACGAGCACAAGTGTTTTGTTTTGTTTTGTTTCTATACCCTATGTAACACTGAGCATGGAATGGAGTAGATGTCTCCTTTGTAACTCTGCTGCTTTTCAGACTACTGCTTTCCTCCACTCCTTAAAACCTTCAGTCCTTTCAATGTACATGTTGATTTTGTGGCTTTCCCTTCCTGCTGCTCTTATCTGCAGTCCTCCCATCCCAGCTTAATAACTGAAGATTTTAACACCTGACTCACCATCCTCTCTTTCCACCACTATTCCTGCCATGCTTCCTGATGACTTTTATGTCCAGGCAATATTCCAACCTCTTAGATTCTTGACCTCCACCCGTTCAGTCAGTTCAATTATTCTCTTACTTTATATCATAATTAATAACTGCATCTTTAAAACCTCAACTTCAAGCATCCCAAGCACTAACCACTGCTCTCCATACTTCATTCCAACAATTTGTTTCCATCATTGGAATTTCCAATCCATTGGTCCTATATCTCTTTTTTCACTGATCATCACTTCCCTCGTGTCCTCACTTCTCTTCTTATCCAACTTAGAGTCCATGGTCCACCATTATAAATCACTCATATGGACCTCTCTTCTTGCCCATGAATTTACCTGGCAAAACCCTAATTCTGGTTAAACTGTCTTCACCTTTGCACTCAAGAGGCTGAATACAGCTGGTGGAAAACAGCACGCTGAATGTTCTCCCTTAAATGTATAACCAAAGTATGGAACTTGGACCAGAAGCATCGGGTTCACGGGGGACAGTCAGAGATGTGAATTCCCAGACCTTGCCCAGAACTAATGCATCAGGAACTTCGTGGGGAGGCCCAGCTATCAGTATTGCACCAAGCCCTCCAGCTGATTCTGATGCAGGCTTAAGTTTGAGAACTATCAGGCCAAGTTAATTCACTCTCATTCTCCAAGATGATGATTTTAAATCTTCTCTTTTCTCTTCACCCTTTATACAAACCTTCAACCTTCTGATACCTGACTCATGACCCTACTGAAAAACAGAAGCAATCAGAGGACAACTTACTCATTCTCCCATCACCAAATATATCATGTGGTTCTATATCTATACCCATATACTCTGCGTTCCCCACATATACACACCCCTCTTTTACAAGGCCTAACCAACTACTTATACAAGGATTCCACTATCTTTCACTTACCAAAGCTTTTCATGCCTGCTATTATCCCCTCTCTTTCTCCGGCATCCAGTTTTTCCTTTAGCACAAGAGTATGCCGACTTGATGGACATGAGTTTGAGTGAACTCCGGGAGTTGGTGATGGACAGGGAGGCCTGGCGTGCTGTGATTCATGGGGTCGCAAAGAGTCGGACACGACTGAGCAACTGAACTGAACTGATGCCAAATACCTTCCACCTCAAAACAAAAAGACTCTTCACTTGACCCCTCATCACCTTCCAGCTTTAGTACTATTTTCCGGCTCCTCTGTACAGAAAAACTTCACAGGAACAGTTAACACTTCTTGTCTTCATCTCCTTACTCTTATTCTCTCCCTAAACGACTCCACAAAAACTGCTCTTACAAATGTCGCCAGTGGAGCCCCCAACTGCTAGATTCAGTATTCAATTATCAGTCCGCTTCTTACTCAATCACAGCATTTGATTCAGTTATCAATTCTGTGAAAATATTTTGGCTCTGGGATGCCACATTGTCTTAGATTTCCCCCAGACCTTATTAGTTGCCCCTATTCCTCTGCTATATTCTCCTTTTCCAACATGTTGGAGAATCTTGAACCAAGTCTGGAAGGTAGAAGGTGGGGAAGCCATTCTTCCAGGAGCAGTGACAGACCCTCTCCAGTAGGAGTTTCTGCAGCAGTCAGTTTCCTCGTTCAGGTGTCCGGGCATGAGGGGTGGTTACTTCACTAGCAGCAGTTCTGTGAGCGCCAGATCGCCACTGTGCTGGGCTGACCTCAAAGCCTAATAGAAAGCAATGTGTCCCTGAAGCCGAGCAGCCCCGACTTCTACTCCTTCAGCCCTCAAGTGATTCCATAAATACCCAACTCTCTGTGTGAAATCTCTTCCTGACGAAAATATCTAGAGTGGTTTGTTTCCTACACTAAACCTTGACTGACACTATTCCTAAGTTCAAGTCTCCAGCATCACCAATTAGCCCTGAGATCAAAAGTGCACATCCAAATGCCTGAGTACCTCCACCTTCATGACTGATACATATCTCAAACCCAATGTCCCAAATATATTCTCGATTCCCCATGAGTTCATCCTCCTTCTCCCCTACAAATCTTCCTCATTTTCATAAATGCCACCACAATTCACCCAATTGCACAGATTAAATATCTATACATTATTTTTAAGTCCAGTTTCTCTGGCATGCCCACATCTAAGCCATTACCAAGGCTGGTTAGCTCCAACTTCAAGCTATGTCAGGAACTGGACTACTTCTCTTCATACACCTCAACTGCTATCAGACCAGCCTAAGTCACTCTTGTCTCTTGCCTGGATAAGACAATAGTCTCTTAACTAATCGTCCACTACTCCCCCTCCCCTCAGTCTATTCTCCACGCCAGAGTCACTTTCTTTAAATAAAAGTCAGATCATATCACTCCCTTGGCTCCAACCCCTCCAATATCTTTCCATCATACCTGGAAAAAGTGTAAACCACACAATCTGGCCTCTATCAGCTTTATTCACTATGCTCAAACCAGACTGACCTCTTAGCTGTACTTTCAGCAAACCAAGTTCACCGCTTCCTCAAGGGCTCTTACACCAGCTATGCTGCTCTCTGGGATGTTCTTCCTAAAGATACCCAACTTGCTGCCTTATCTTTTTCAAATCTTTTCTTCTCAGTGAAGTGTCTCCAGACCACTCTACTAAAATAACTCATCCTACCATCCCCAGTATACTCTACTGCCATAGCGCTATCACTATTCTACCCACAGGAACACTACGCCTACATATTTTTTTCTTCAGAAAGAGTCCAAATTCTTTACAACGTGGGAGGCAGCATGGAAGAAAGAAAAGAAAATGGAGTAAAACCTTTGACTGGCTGGTTCTGTCACAATGCAACCTCTGGCAGTCAATTTCCCTTTCTGGATCTGTGTCCTCATTAGCAAAACAGGGATAATAAAGAATAACACCAATCACATACACTTGCTTCGACGAATAAAAGAGATAAAGCATATAAAGTACTTAACCTGACAGATGGTACATATTCAATAAATACATCTATTTTACTATTATTACCCAACAACTGTTTGCCAAAACTCTTTAGTTTAAAGACAGCAACTATACTCCCGAAGTCCCCTCTTCTCCAAGCTAAATTTCCTCTATTCTCAACTATTTAAAAACCCTTCATTCACCCTGGCCATCTCCCTTGGCTCTTTCTCATCAAAGTAAACTGGGATTCAAATTAAACAGAATATTCCAAATTTGACCTAATGAACACAAAGTCCAGGAAGACTATTACTTCCCTTGATCTGGGCACTTAAGTTTAATTAATGCAACATAAGATAATCTGACTCATTGGAAAAGACTCTGATGCTGGGAGGGATTGGGGGCAAGAGGAGAAGGGGACGACAGAGGATGAGATGGCTGGATGGCATCACTGACTCAATGGACGTAAGTCTCAGTGAACTCCGGGAGTTGGTGATGGACAGGGAGGCCTGGCGTGCTGCAATTCATGGGGTCGCAAAGAGTCGGACACGACTGAGCGACTGATCTGAAGATAATCTGAACTCCTTTTTGAGAGCTGTTGAGTCAATCTCTTGGCTTGTACTAAATTTTTCATACATTTAAATCTCCAAATGTTCTCCCCATATGTTCCCCATAAGGTCAATTCTACTGCAAGGTTCATATTTGACACTATCACTAGAATCAAAGAAATTGGAGATTTAAAAAAAAAAAAAAAACAATGCTACCACAGAAATCATTTTACCTCAAATTAGTAATTACCTAGTAATTACTAACTACTAATTACTAGTAATTACCTAGTAATTACCTCTGCTTCTTGCAGAGTTGGAATTTAATGGTTCAGAGCTTGAAAATAGAAATGCCAACAAAGAAACATCACCGTGTCTACTCACTTCACACTGTATTGAAAGAAAAGGAGTAAAAGAAGCCCCATGGTCACAGAGTTAGACGTTCCTCAACAGCGAACTTACAGATTTTAGTTAACACTTCCAGCCTGGGGAGGCACAGAGGCACAGAACTTGGAAGGCTCTTAGGAGAGCTTATTATGAAAGTCTCCATTGTGCCAGGGCCAGAAGACTCTCTGAGAAATGTCTGGCCCATTCACACCCAGGTGCACCACCCAAGAAATTTTATCAGAAGGGGGATAGGAGCTGTTAGGCAGCCTCAAGGACTTCTTCCACACGAGATGAGGAAATATATTGGAAAGGTCTTTGCCATCAAATGGACCAGGACTCTGAATAACACACAATAGCTCATCTTTTTTAAATTGTCATCTCACTTACCAGCAAAAGAGAATTATAATAGTAGCATAGCATTGTAAATATTATAAATATATATATGCTGTTTTTAGCATTTAAGTATCTTTCATATTTGAGATATTCAAATAGTATTTTCTTTCCCTACCACCTGTGAAGGCATGGGAAGGGGTGGGATTATGACTTTTTCCTACAATACCAACAAAACATTTAGAAATTATTATTACCCTCTCAATGAATCTAAGACTCCTTGCTTGCTGTATCTGTTAATCTGTTCTACTAAAGTATAAGTTCCCAAAGTAAGAATCTGGCTTCTCATGTCAATGGAGTACTTCCAGCCATAAAGAATCATAAGAATAAGGTTATTACAATGGCTACTCTTCTCAACAGATAAACATGCCGAGTCTCATATTCTGTTCAAAGGTAAAACACCCTACCTTTTAATATAAAAGTTACTTCAAGGGTCAGGTAATATCCCGATGAACATAATGTATTAATTCTCCTAAAATCTTTGATAAGTTCTCTTAATAAAACAGCATGTAAAAATCAAGTTATGGGTGGGGCAGGTGTTTAATGGTAACTGGTTATTTTTATTGGCAGAGATATCAGGGTGAAATCACTAAACCTTGGAAAGCTGCCTTGGAACATGCCTGGCACCAGTGGGAAAGTAGAAGTTATAAGGCAGCTATGAGGGGTGTGATGGTAAAGCTTTAATTTGCAGTGACATCTTAAACAAAGCAGTCTTAGTAAAGTAACCCTGTGAAATCAAGCCAGAACTGAAGGACAATGGCAGGGACAGAGAACATCTCTTGGGCACAAGACTATTCATATATTTAACTGCCCTCAAAGGATGCTCCTTACCTCTTTATCTCTTTATACTGATTTTATTCACCTCTTTCACCATTCTAACAATATCTGAATGAATCTGGCTATTGCTCCAAGCCAGAAATTCTGAACATTATTTTGGGGAGGCTCATTTATTTTACCTACTGTGTTGCTACCTCTGTTGAACATTCAGTCCACTAGAGAAAATGGGCTTAGCAGCATGAAGAGCCTACAAAAGGTCCTAGTTAAGGACCATGAGACATATCAGTAACTCATGACTACTGGTTAATTAATTCAATAAACTAGTTAATTTACCACACAATGCCTTTAAGTGACTTTATTAGCAAGCACTTTGTCTACAATGAAGTATTTAGATGTTTTATAGTAAATATATACCATAATTGTGGAGGAACATACCCAAGATTAGTATTAATTATCTTAGAAATGGTGACTTAAAACTACCATTTAAAAAAATTCTTCCAAAAATCTACCTATTATTCAGTGATTATCCAACTGGATTGTATTTCATGCATTCATTTAATAATTTTATCATTCATTCAGTTAACAAATATTTACTAGCATCTACTCTGAGTTAGGTCCTATATATGCTGGGGACAAAATATAAACTAGAGCTCTAAATTCCCTACACTTATGTATTGGTCTGTGTTCTCCGTTCTCATTCTGAGAAATATTTTAAAGACAAAAGATATATCAAATATTTTGTTTCAGTTCACACACAAAAAAGCATTCAACTTCTGCATTAGAAAGCATCGTATCCAATAATATAACTAAATTTCTAACTGGTTTCTGGGCTTAATTAGAAAATCTGCTGTAAATTGCTGAAATGATTAAAAGAAGTATTACAAATAAAACTATATGTGCTGTTTCAGCAAAAAATTTAAATACCTAGACGAAGTACATGGTTTCCTAGCAAAAAAACAAATTATCAAGAATAAACCATGGAGAAGAAGGATAAAAGAGAGCAAATAGCACTAGAAGTATGAGAGTCAGATTTATCATCATAAAAGTCACCTGAACTAGATGATTTAATAGCTAAATTCTCTAACAAACCTTTAAAGAATTAAAAATCCCCAAAATCATTTAATATGTTTCAGTTTATTATGATACTAATAGCTAACAAATATAGTATTAACTAATTTGAGCACTGTACTAAGCACTTCATATTAATTCACTTCATCTCCCAACAACCCAATGAGGTTATTATCATCATTTTACAAAGGAGGATCACAGAAAAAGATGAAAAGCGTCCCAATTCAATTTCAGGATCTCAGGAAAGATGATTACCTATCACATCTTCCTTCCCACCCCCTCAAAAAACAACAAATACTATATACCAATCTCACTTGTAGTAATGATCAAAAGAATAATCTATAACTAATTAGTAATACAATACCAAGACATCTGCATACCTTTTTGCAACTATAAATTAAAGAAAAACATATAACATTAATAAATATGAAAAGGCAATTCAAAAAATTCAGCATCTATTGCTTTAAAAAGTTAAATAGGAAGAACTATCAAAAAGATTTTCCAAAATTAACAGAGAATATTCTGAACAGTAAAATACTGATCATTTTTAATTAAAACAAGAATTGGACTAAACTGCCCGCTATTTCCATTACATTTCAACATTAATTTTAAAGTTCTAAAAGGTGTAGTAAATGCAGTAAAGACAAGAAGACAGTATAAATACTGCAAAAGAAGAGATAAATCTATCCTTCTATTGATAATGAGTATATGGCCAAGAAAATCAGAGATCTTTCCTTAAAAAACAAGAAAAACTAACTTGATACCATCACTGAGTATGATTTTTTAAAAATTAGTTTTTCCCTATAATAGAAATGAGTATACAAGAATGGAAATGGAAAACATTTTATTAAAGAATTGTGTCAAAACTATAGCATCTCTAAGAACAAACTTAATAGAAAGGCACATGACCATATGAAGAGAACTATAAAATCTTACCAAAGGATTGAAATAAAATTTGAACAAATATAAGACATATCATGTCTTGGATGGGAATACTAACATAAAAATGACTCCTTGAGACCTCATGGACTATACAGTCCATGGAATTCTCCAGGCCAGAATACTGGAGTGGGTAGCCTTTCCCTTCTCCAGAGGATCTTCCCAACCCAGGGATTGAACTCAAGTATCCCATATTGCAGGAGAATTCTTTGCCAGCTGAGCCACAAGGGAAGCCCAAGAATACTGGAGTAGGTAGCCTATACCTTCAGCAGATCATCCCGACCCAGGAATCGAACTGGGATCTCCTGCATTCTTCACCAACTGAGCTATCAGGGAAGCCCCCATAAAAAATGACAGCTCTCACCAAATATAAAAAGTCAATGAATATAAAAATTCCCGTTAGAATTCAAGAAAGTTTTTTTTTTTTTTTTAAGAATAGGATAAAATAACCTTAACCTTCATATGGAAGAATAAAGTTCTGAGAACAGCCAAAAATAGAATGGAAAAAGAAGAGTAGCAAGAGGGGTACTTGCCTTACTTGGTATTAGCATACCAAAAAACCACTGTAATTAATCTGAAATTGGCAAAGAACTACACAAAAGGATCAGAACAAAAAGGGAATCCAGAAATGAACCCCGGCTTATATGAGCTTTTAGTATATGACAAAGGTGGTATCTAAATTCAGTAAGAAAAGGAAGTTACTGGCACAACTGGATATTCATCTGTAAAGAAAATGAATTTCTATCTCAATATATGGAATATCTACACAATATATTTAAGAATAATTCCAAATTGTATTAGAGATTTAATTTTAAAAGTAAAATAATATAAACCTTAAAAGGAAACTTGAAAATGTACATAGAACTAAAAAGGAAGAGAGACTTCTGATAAGGCAACTATACTCCAATGTAAAAAATACCTGTTTTTTTTAAAAAAAGAGAGATACGTCTTAAACCAAGACAGAGTGCCCAAAAGACATCCAAGGAAAACCAAAATTATATGATATGACAAATATAAACATTTTGTATAAGGTATACTAACTCAAGATGTAACTGAGAGATTTGGAAAAAATACCAAGGACTTTTAAAATTATATGAAAAAACACAAGCAACTCAATTAAAAAGGCAGGTAAAATATTAAGAATAGGTAAATTCACAGAAGAATACTGAATGGCTAACAAATCCAGGATATTCACTTTCACTTGCAGCTCAGACTAAGCACTGGTACTGAACTCATAAAAATTAAAGTAACACTGAGGTGTTGTACTCATCAAATTAATAAAAATCACACAAAAAAAGATAATACCCATGGCCAGCAGGGCTTCAAGGTAAAGAGGAAAGTCATATACTATATGTCCTCTTTGGGGAAACAGTATGTTATTTTTTAAAATTAAAATTATACATGTCCTTTGACTTAGAAACTCTACTCCTGAAAATTTAATACACATAAATAGAAACATGACAAATATAAAAATATATACATATATAGATACTTACTCCAGTATTGCACATAATGGCAAAATGAACAAATAAAAAACCAGAGCCAAAGTAAAGATTAAATGTCTATCCATAGGGTGATGACTGAAAAATATAGTACACCTCACCATTGACTATTAAGAAATCATTAAAACAGTGAACTGAAGAGATCTGTACATGGAATGTTAAACAAGAAAACAAAAGGTAGAGTTAAGCATATAACATCCACTCCAATTTTGTCAAATAGTGATATCTATGACCTATACATAGATATCATAGGAAAAAATGTGAAATAGATACACGACAGATTGTTAATATGGGTACACAGGTGACTGGGGTCATGTCAACATGTGTTCTGTGTTTGGATGGTATCTTATTCAGTTCAGGCTATTGTAACAAATACCACAGACAGGGTAACTTATAAACAGAAGTTTACTTCTCACAGTTCTGGGGCTCAGAAGTCTATGATCAAGGCACCAGTTTGGTTGGTATCTGGTGAGAGCCTGCTTCCTGGCTCACAGTTATCTTTTCACTACATCACACAGAGAAAGGGACCGGGTCTCCCTAGGGCCTTTTTTATAAGGGTATTAATCCCATCTATGGGGGCTCTGCCTTCATGATCTAATCATCACCCCAAGGCCCCCACCTCAAAGTACCATCACACAGGGGATTAGGTTTCAATGTATCTGTTTGAGGTGGGGGTGGGGGACCACAAACATTCAGTCTACAACAGGTGGTTCTGGTAGTGAGGGAAAGAGTTTAAGGAAGAAGACAAGCCAAAAACTAAAAAGAAAGGGGGAAAAAAAACACTGCATCTAAAATTACTCCGGACTTTGTTTAAAATTCTATCAATATTTTTGTAAGTATATATGTGTCTGTGTGTGTATATATAGAAAGATGAATAAAAATAAAATGTGCTATTACACATAAATACCAATTTTGTTTAACTAAGACTTACATTAAATACCTAAACATTTTTTAATATCTAACTTTTTAATTTTAAATTTTTATTAAAAACCTTCCTAAATCTTGTCACATATCACTGCTCTCTTACACAGACTTTAACAAGGACTACTTTATATTCCACTGATGGTTTGGTATCAACAGAGTATAATGGAAGAATGCACATGCGCTCTTCATTCAAACCAGCTTTAACACTTACTTACCTTGTGGTGCTAGACACACACTGATCTAAGCCTCAGTGTCCTCATGTGTTAAATGGAGAGAGCATTAGTGAAAACTAACATGGGATGCTTAACAATTCTCATTATTAACTTCAGTCAGGAACTATAGTATGGAGCTGTACTTGGGTAAAGCTGCTCACACACAGAAAAGAGATGCTAGCTATGCCTTTTTTCACTTAGTCTGTCTCTCTTCACAGCTGGGCTATTTCTATTTCTCCCCGCCCTCCTTTTATATGAAGTAGTGACAGAGGGCTATTTACAAATCCAAACATAGTGAGTATAAAGATAGGACAGTAGCTAATATGATTTACCATTCAGTTATACTCCAGAAACAAAGAGTAAGGCACAAACAGATCACACTGTCAGATGTTGCTTCTCCTTGCTGTCAGTGTGTCTACCTTAACAGTAATCCTCTTAATTCCCCTCATTTATCAAAAATGAGCACACAGACACTGGGTCTAGTGTCTACCAAGAACAGAAAACTATACGAGTCTTAGGACATAAATTTTGTGACATCTTTTGCTTACAGTCAGGTTCTTAATTATATTCTCTACATTTGCATTTACCTCTTAGGGAAAGACATCATTAGGAGGGGAGAGAGGAGAAAACTCTCCCTGCAACCTAAAAGTTGGTCATCGCATTCAAAACTTAAAGATTATAAACAGTTACACCCTTACACATGTCATCCTCCCCGTTTTCTAAACATTACAGCAAGAATAGTTTATTTGATATGAGCATTCCCCTTCTATAACTGAAATTCTGTAGGAGAAAGTATTTTCTATCAAAGTGGGGGGTGGGGATATGGCAACAATTTACCAGATAAAGATCTTCCCCAAAGAATCTGCATAAGGAATAAGACCACAAGTCACAAAATCCTGAAATTGTTATGTTGAAGGCAGTGGCAGAAAGAAAAGAGGCAGCTGAATCTTTATGGACCTGACTGTATTTTCAACACTTGTTTGATAATGGTCGAGAAATTTTTTACAACTCTCATTTTACCAGGTACAAACCAGAAACAGGAACAACAGAACCCAGTTCCCTATAACCTGAAGAACAGTTTGAATTGATCAATTAAAACAGCATCTCTTATCTGCTAAATATACTTGATATGTAGCCGTCATAGGACTAATACAAGGATCAACAAAAAGAGGATTCTTTTCTAAAGGAGCTCTCAGTTTCCGGGTGCTAAGCAGAGAACAAATCAGACAATGAAGAATTAATTACAACAGCACGTGCTCAGTAAAGGCTAGCTACTACTTGCTACTAGCTCCTAGTGGCAGGAGGACTTGAAAGAAGAATATTAGTTCCTTTGGACTATTTAGAACCATGTCCTTTGAATACCAAATTAAGAAGGAAGGACTTTATCCTCTATGTGAGAGCTCAAAGATTTCTAAACCATATGAGTGACAAAACTGATATATCTTTGATCATTCTGGCAGCAATGTGGCAGATGAATTGTACTAAAACAGTGTGAAAAAATAAAGTAGTAAAACATGCTGGTTATGAACACAAACTCAGGAGCTAAACTAGGTTTAAATACAGACTAACATGAACCACCTGTATAACCTTGGATAAGCTACTCAACTGCTTTGTGCTTCAACTTCCTCATCTGTAAACAGGAATAAACATTTCTAACCACATGGGGTTGTTGTAAGAATTAAAAGAGTCAATTCATATAAATCACTTAACATAGTTCCTAACACAAAGGAAATGCTCAATAAATAAATCTATTAGGACTTTCCTGGTGGTCCAGTGGTTAAGAATCCACCTACCAACACGGGGGACATAGGTTTGATCCCTGATCCAGGAAGATCCTGCATGCCGTGGAGCAACTAAGCCCTTGTGATAGTTACTGGGCCTGCGTGCCTAGAGCCTGTGCTCCACAACAAGACAGGCCACCGCAACGAGAAGCCCGCACGCCACAACGAAGAGTAGCTCCCGATCACCGCAACTAGAGAAAGCCTGCACAACAAAGACCCAGCAGAGCCATAAATAAATAAATGATTTTAAAAAATAGTATCCATTAATTGCATGAAAGAAAAACTCAAAGTAGGAAGATCAGAGGTCAGGAAATAGTCCAGGAAAACAGAGGTGAGAACAAACAAGGGTATGCTCAGTGGTGTGCTGAGATGCTGATGATACTACTAGAGAAACCAGGGAAAACAAAAGGGAGAGAAAGATCAAGCCAATGTATGCAGATTAAGCCAGACATGTTACGGTTGAGGTTGCTACAGCACATGCAAGTCTACTCGTCCCTGGAAATTACAGAGCAGAAATCCAAAAGAAAACTTGAAACTAGAGACATAGTTTTAGAGCTATTAACATGTGGCTGTGGTGGTTGAAGTTGTGGTAATGTAAAAGAGTCCTTAGGGAGAAAGAGTAATGCAGGATCCACAGGACCAAGGGCTCCGGGATCACAACAAAATCCACAATAACTCCTACATAATGTCAGTAAGAGGGAGAGGAGAAAACACAGCCCCATGAAACGACCCCTCCCTTCAAGTAGTTTTCAGTGCCATCAGGGAGACAAGACATGCACATGTTAAACAATTTTTATCATGATTGTTAGAGGATTAACAAAAGTAATTCTAAAAACAGAGGTGGGAGGCATTAGAATGGCAAGAACAGAAAGGGAAATTATGCAGAAAATTGGAAAACCTAGCAGTAATAATATAAAGGGAACACGGGCATAGAGAAGAAAGCTAACTTCAAGGTGGAAGAAGTCAAGGGGGAAATGAAGACTATTATTTATTGCATGTCTACTATGTGCCAGTAACGGTCCTATGATCTTTTAATCTATTTAATCTGCTTTAATTCTCATAATATGTCTATGAGACCAAAATTACCCCCATTTTACAAGAACAGTTTGAGGCATACCAAAGTTAAGAAACTTGCCCAAAGTAACCTGGCGGTTTAGGACTAGAACCTAGATGAAGGACCAAAGCCCATGGTTCCTCCACCATACCTCCATTTATTAAACTGGTGAAAGGAGGACACGTCAAAAGAGAAGGAAAAAACAATGAAAACTATACTCAGAGAAAACAATTAGTCTCGCTTAGTTCAATACAATAGTTACCTTTCTGAGAAAGTATGAAAGGGAAAACAAAATGAAACAAAAACATTTTTAAACACTAACAATGATCTTTCAATTCCAAAGGACAGGTAGGATTACAGCCATCTGCTTGCTTCCAGTCTTGCCCCTCAGGTCTCTTCCATAATCATCATGGTTAGAATTCAAATCCACACTCCTGAGCATGCCACTCATCTCCAGGCAGCCTTTCAACAACTCCCCATCACCAACACAGTAAACAAGAAATAAAACATTTCAAAAATCAACAGATCCCAAAAGAGAAAGCTGTTTATAGACTCGTTAACCTAGAAGGAATAATAATAAAGAGAAGAAAAGTTAACTTCTAAATTAAAGGCTTGCTTATAATTTCTGGGCTCCAAAATCACTGCAGATGGTGACTGCAGCCATGAAATTAAAAGACGCTTACTCCTTGGAAGGAAAGTTATGACCAACCTAGATAGCATATTCAAAAGCAGAGACATTACTTTGCCAACAAAGGTTCGTCTAGTCAAGGCTATGGTTTTTCCTGGGGTCATGTATGGATGTGAGAGTTGGACTGTGAAGAAGGCTGAGCGCCGAAGAATTGATGCTTCTGAACTGTGGTGTTGGAGAAGACTCTTGAGAGTCCCTTGGACTGCAAGGAGATCCAACCAGTCCATTCTGAAGGAGATCAGCCCTGGGATTTCTTTGGAGGGAACGATGCTAAAGCTGAAACTCCAGTACTTTGGCCACCTCATGCGAACAGTTGACTCATTGGAAAAGACTCTGATGCTGGGAGGGATTGCGGGCAGGAGGAGAAGGGGACGACAGAGGATGAGATGGCTGGATGGCATCATTCACTCGATGGACATGAGTCTGGGTGAACTCCGGGAGTTGGTGATGGACAGGGAGGCCTGGCATGCTGCGGTTCATGGGGTCGCAAAGAGTTGGACACGACTGAGCGACTGATCTAATCTAATCTAATCTATAATTCGTAAGTTTACTTTTCTCATTTCAAAACTGTAAAATAAAGGAAATTTCAAATGCCAGTTAAAGAGCAACATTGACACCTTGTGGTGAACATCCTGAAGTATGAAATGTGATGAGTGAAGGGTCTCCTAATTAAATGTCTGCTTACATGAAAACTAATGCTTAATCCAGGGATTTCCAAGGGTTAGGAAGCAGAAATCAGTTACCATCACACATACTGAATGTAAATTTGGAAAGAGCTGTTCTTTCTTTGCAACACTGGAATTAGTCTAAATTCCTAACTGTTGGCAGAAGAGTACAACCTTAGGTCATTGTTTTCCTACAAAATATGGTACAACACATCCATCAGAAGGGGCTATAATGCTAGCTAGGGTCATAGATGCTCCAAAAGCAGCCTTTAGTCAAGATTTCCTATTTTTTTGTATGACATTTACAAATAAAAGGTGGGACATTATCAATTCATAGTAGCTACCAACACAAAAACACAGTGAGAGTTACTAACAGGAGACATGGGTTCTAACCCTGACTCCAAACAGCATTGAGAATTTTGTGGAGTAAGTCATATTAAAAAATTCAGACTCTGTATTTTCACATAAAATCACAGATCAAGAAGTAACAATTAAAAAAAAAAAAGAAATCATCAGGAAAGGAAAAGATATATTTTTAAAAATTACTCCATCCAGGAACAATGTTGCCTGAGTTGAGGAGGGGAAACAATGAACAAAATTGATTAGCACCACATTAACTTTCTCAGCAATCACTTTATATACAGCTCATGATAAGAACAGTGGGAAGAGAACTTTTAATCGAGCAGATACATGACAATTACTCTGAACTGTGAATTAGCAAAGAAAGTTCCATCTTACTCATTAACATTGACAAGTACAATTTAAAGTTTCTAGCTCCAGAGTAACTTTCCAGGTTCAGCCAATTTACTTGATAAACAGACATTAGATTTGGTTCAGAAAAAAGTATATCTGTGTTACCAGCTAAAAATGATTTACATAAAGGTGATGAGCAAGCAATTATTAACAAGGTTATTCAAACTGCTGACACACCTAAGGAATCTAGAAGGCACTCCAGAAGTGAAACTCCCCAGAGACATTTCATTGCAAGATCAGTGTTAATTAACTGAGCAACTACCAAACTAATTTTATGATTTTGCATTTATGGAGGGCTCTATGACTCTGTGACCCCATGGACTGTAGCCTACCAGGCTTCTCTGTCCATGGGATTTTCCAGGCAATAGTACTGGAGTGGATTGCCATTTCCTTCTCCAGGGGATCTTCCCGACCCAGGGATCGAACTCAGGTCTCCCGCATTGTAGACAGACACTTTACCGCCTGAGCCACCAGGGAAGCATTGTACCATTATGCTACATGCACCCGATAACCACCAGTCTAGGACAAGTCAGAGCATGAAAAGGGTTTGCAAATTTTGTTTGCCAGAAAACCTTCATACCAATCTCTAGTCTGGCTCTTACTTGGTGTGTGTCCCCTCGCTAAGTACTGATAAGTAATTGACTGCCCCTTGGCCTCAGCTTCTACATGGTAGACAAAAGCTGATCCCTGATGTGGGAGCACAGAAAACTTCTAGGAGAAAAAGGTAATAGATGTGAAATGCTTGTAAATTAAACAAATTGTAACACCACTGCTTCTATGTTTTAGAATATCAAAGAGGTTAAATGAATTAGGATAAATCAAGGATAATTAAAGTCACAGGCAAGTCAGTCAACACATTCTCCACTATACCAAGTTGATTCCCAAGATTCCACAGTCTTTCTTCAGCTCTTATTCTCCTGGATCATTATTGTACAGAGCCTTCAGGAAAGGAAAGTGAAGTTGCTCAGTCGTGTCTGACTCTTTGCAACCGCACAGACTGTAGCCTACCAAGCTCCTCCATCCATGGGATTTTCCAGGCTAGAGTACTGCAGTGGGTTGCCATTTCCTTTTCCAGGGGATCTTCCCGACCCAGGGATCGAACCCTGGTCTCCTGCACTGCAGGCAGACGCTTTACCCTCTAAGCCACCAGGGCCTTCAATACCCCTTAAATCTCTGTTTTCTTAGATTCTATGATACTACCTTTCCCAAATTCTCTTCTTCTCACTGACTCGGTATTTCTTTTGCATTTAACTTTACTGATTTCTCTAATAACATAATAAAATCTCATACTTCAAAAATATCTTTAAATATAATAGTATCTATAACTCTCATTTTATTGAGGAAAACAGGCCAAGAAATATTAGTGGCTTACTCACAATTCAAACTATTTCTGTGCATCCCTCTTTTCAATACTTAAAACTCAATGTAATCCAAACTGAATAGGCTCAAAAATAAGAGTTACATATTTTGACACAACTTGTTTTCTATCGCTACCATGCAACTACTAAATTCTGTCCATTCTGGTACATATCCTAAGAAGTCAAAGTATCCCTCAGGTAAAAATCAAAGGACAAATGTGTGTGGTTACTTTAGTTGAAATCATTGTCTCTTAAGAGCAATTTACATAGTCCATATGACCAAACTCTCTATCATTCTGTATAACAAGATTCAAGATTTGCAAAGGAAAGGCTCATTTAATAACGTTTACAAAATAAACAACCATCCAATTGGACAAGGGTCCAATCATCTTTCTGGACTCTTCCTCCAGCAGATATATAGAGGATGTCTAATGGTCTGAAATTTATGATGTGTTATATAAACATTAGGAAAAGACTGCCAAAATCGAGTTTCAATGAACCATCTGTCTGAGTAGGGTGAACATAGGTTGAGTGTCACTGTTAACTTTATTTTAAACTGCATTTATTTTGGTAGCCTGCCTCCTGGGAAAATGTCCTTGATGATCTACCACACTGAAAATTAAAACCAAATTTAAAAATCATACAAAATTAAGCCCAGACATTAGGAAAATACAGAGCTGAAGCAGTTAAGCCTAGCAGGTCAAAACTCTAAGCTATGTCTAGGGCTATTGGACAGCTTTTGTAAGTAATGGCATCATTGGTAAAATTTTGATAAGTCTAAATTTATACCTCTGGTTTCTGCTCTTTATAGTGCAGAAGACCGGACACAGCTCATGTCCCTACTTTAAGATCACTAGCTTCCAATCATTCTCTTCCACTGTCCACAGGAAAAAAATGGCATTTGAAAGGCTTTGTAAAAGAGATAAACTTAAATAACTGTAGCTACAAAATTTATGAACCTCTCACTAAAAAATGCTGTTTGAGTAACAGCTTCCAAAGCTCCCATACATTTCCTTACACTGAAATGTCACAAACTCAGAATGAGGAAGATTCTTTAGAAAATGCAAGAGGACTCTAAGAAGTTTCTTACCGCAGCAAAGAGAAGACATCATAAGAATTGCGAACACAGTTCTGATCCACCTGAAGAAGAATATTCTTCTGAGCATTTGAATAACCCTAAAAGATATTGATCAACAAATTAATCAAAGTAAAACAAAATATGCGTCCAAATTAATCATGATGTTTGTCTTTTTTAAATTATGATTTAATAATAACTCAGTAGATTCAAATCATTAAGAAATTAGAAAAAAATTAAGAAACACTTTCACATAATTGAAGTTTAACATTTTAGGCAAGTGAATTTAAAATAAATTTCCTCTAATATTTTCCCACAGAAACAATGTTTCACATTATAAATTTTGGTGAACTTCCCAGCGAAACCCCAGAAGTCTTTTTAACATATTATGTGCCTGAAGAAGAGTATTAACAATAATATTTCAAGTATGCCTAGCCAACATATGTAATGTTTTTATGGGAGAAAAGGCATTCCAAGTTTTAATTAGGAATACCTGAAACAAATATTTCCACTCAGTAGTGTTAAGGTGTTGGGAGCAAGGATGGTTTCTACAGCGAACACAGCACAATTTCTTAAGAAGAACAGAACAGCTATCTGGCATTTCAGAAAAGCAAAGTAAATAGTAGTTAAGAAAAGAGGACTCTGGACCCAGATGACCTGGATTACAATTTAAGCCCTTAACACACCAGTTCTGTAACCTTGAGCAAGGCACCTAACTTCTTTCAATTTAACGTTGGTTTCTCATCTATAACATGGAGATGATAATACTATCTACCTCACAAATTGTCATGGGAATTAAAAGAGCTAATATTTGTAAAATCAAAGGTATGTATAAGCACTGTATAAATGCTTGCTATAATGCTAATAGAAGCATTTTCCAAAAATTACATTGCTGCAGATATTAAAAGGTTATTAAGAGAATATTATGAAGAACTTCATGCTAACAAATTTGAGAACTTAGATTAATTAGACAAATTCCTTGAAAAACTACAACATGCCAAAATTGATGAATAATAGCTGAGTAATAACTCTATAACTATTTTTAAGTGAATAAGTAATTGAAAAATCTTTCCACAAAAATAGTCTTGGTCCAGGTTGCTTCACTGAATTATATCAAATGTTTAAGAAATGTCATCAATTTAGTACAAACTCCTAAAACAGAGTAGAAAGGAACAATTTCCAACTACATTACTGACACTAAACCTTCTCTCTCTCTCTCTCTCTCTCACACACACACACACACACACACAGATAATTATAAGTCAATATCCTCATGATTACAGACACAAAAATCCCTAGCAAAACATTAGAAAGTTGAACCAGAAATACATTGTAAGGATAAAACAATAACACTTCATTTTGACTGAATTTATTTTAAGAATGCAAGAGTGGTTTAGTATTTAATATCAATCAATTAGCAAATAAATGAAGCAATCATTATAAATCTACCTTTATGGGCACACAATAATAAAGATGTAACATGATGATAAAAATGGGGGAAAAGAGCCCATAGAGAAGAAAAGTTTTATATAATACTAAAACTAATATTAACTTTAGCTAAACTTACAAATTAAAATGTTAACTATAATCCTTGGGGCAGCCACTAAGAAAATAACTAAAAGATGAATAGTGAAAGAAATGAGAAAGGACTCAAATGTTACATGAGAAAATAACTAATACAAAAGAAGGTAATAATGGAAGAAATGAGGAACAAAAAGAAATAAAACAAATCAAAGAATGGCAGAAGTCCTTGCGCCTGTAATTACAGTAAGTGTTAATGAATTAAATTACACTACAATTAAAAGGCAGAGATTGGCAAAATGGATTTTCTTTTTAATGATCCACAATATGCTATCTACAAGAGATGCACTTGAGAATCAAAAACACAAATAGGTTGAAAATGGAAGGATGGAAAGATATTCTATGTAAGTAGTAACCAAAAGAGAGCTGGCATGTATAAACTAATATCAGACAAATAGACAGTAAAACAAAACAGGTGACCAAAACAGACATTATGCCGTTTTAAAAGGCTCAAGAAGATATAAATGATTATAAACATATATGGACTTAACAACATATAACAAAACATACGAAGTCAAAACCATAAAAACTAAAATGAGAAACAGCAGAAGTCAACATCCCACTTTTACCAATGGACAGCACAACCATAAAAAAGAGAAAAGAAGGAAACAAAAAACATCAACAATACCATAAATCAACCAGACCTAACAGATGTATACAGCATGTTCCACTCAACAACCACCATACAAATATTCTCAAATGCACACAGAATATTCTCTAGGATAGACCATATGTTGTCATCAAAAAAATCTCAATAGATTTCTAAACACTGAAATCACACAAAATATCTCTTCTGATCATAATGGAATGAAACTAAAAATCAGTAACAAAAGGAAATTTGGAAAATTCACAAACTACGAAGTAAACATACTCTTAAATGGCCAGTGGGTCAAAGAACAAATCATAGGCAAATTATTAAATGCTACATTACATAAAAATACAACATATCAAAACTTAGGATACAGTGAAAAAAGTGCTCAGAGTGAAAAATGCAGCTGTAAATATTTACATTAAAAAGAAGAAAAAGGAGAGAGTTTGAATCAGTAATGTAATCTTCCACCTTAAGGAACAATAAAAAGAAACCTAAACCCAAAGTAAGAAGGAAGCAAATAATAAAGATTAGGGCAGAGATCCTGGTGGCTCAGATGGTAAAGAGCCTGTCTGCAACATGGGAGATCCAGATTCAACCCCCGGGTCGGGAAGATCCCCTGGAGAAGAGAATGGCAGCCCACTCCAGTATTCTTGCCTGGATAATTCCACGGACAGAGGAGCCTGGAGGGCTACAGTCCATGGGGTCACAGAGTCGGACACGACTGAGCAACTAACCCTTTCCATGAAATACAGAATAAAAAACAATAGAGAAAAATCAATAAAACTAACTTAGTTCCCTGAAAGAGCCAATAAAACTGACAAACATTAAGCCAGACCAACCAAGAAAAGAGGAGAGAACGCTCCAATCACTAAAATCAGGAATGAAAGTGAGAACATTACCATTAATCTTACAAAGACAGGAAATATTAATTATAGAAGAATACTATAAGAACCTCTTGATGAAAGTGAAAGAAGAGAGTGTAAAGGTTGGCTTAAAACTCAACATTCAAAAAACTAAGATCATGGCATCCAGTCCCATCACTTTATGGCAAATAGATGGGAAAACAATGGAAACAGTGAGAAACTTTATTTTCTTGGGCTCCGAAATCATTGCAGATGGTGACTGCAGCCATGAAATTAAAAGGTGCTTGCTCCTTCGAAGAAAAGCTATGATCAGTGTAGACAAACATTACTTTGCCAACAATGGTCCATCTAGTCAAAGCTATGGTTTTTCCAGTAGCCATATATGGATGTGAGTGTTGGACTGTAAAGAAACCTGAGAGCTAAAGAATCGATGCTTTTGAACTGCGATATTGGTGAAGACTTCTGAGTCTCTTGGACTGCAAGGAGATCCAACCAGTCCATCCTAAAGGAAATCAGTCCTGAATATTCACTGGAAGGACTGATGCTGAAGCTGAAACTCCAATACTTTGGCCACCTGACGTGAAGAACTGACTCATTGGAAAAGACCCTGATGCTGGGAAAGATTGAAGACAGGCAGAGAAGGGTACGACAGAGGATGAGATGGTTGGATGGCATCACCAACGCATCACCGACTCGATGGACATGAGTTTGAGCAAGCCCCTGGAGTTGGTGATGACAGGGAAGCCTGGTGTGCTACAGTCCATAGGGTTGCAAAGAGTTGGACATGACTGAGCTACTGAACCGAACTGATGAACAACTGTATGCCAACAAATCACGGAACCTAGATAAAATGAAAATTCCTAGAAGAAGAGAAACTCCCAAAAGCGATTCAGGAAAAAACAGAAAATCTGGACCGATCTACAAGTTGTCAAAGAGTTTAGCTAGGCTACTCCATAGTACCACCGCCTTGGCATCCATTTTGTGTGGCCAAGCAGCCGTTAGGGACCTTACACCAACACTAGGCCCCTCTTCAGGGAAGTGCATGCCCTAGATTGCAGGCTGCAGTTACACGCAAACGTAGATCCTGTTAATACTTGTGATCAAAAGTCTCCCCTGCTTCCCAGGACCTGTATGCTCTACATGCCCCTTAGATAAAAATCCCCATGGAGCTTACCAAAACCCTGCTCTTTTGGTTTGAACTGAACAATCCAGCCCAAGCCCAGGAACCCCAAAGCACTCTACACGCAGACTCTAATGAAGACATGTGTCCCAGATCCTCCATTTCTCTGTCTGCACTCTGCCTTGACCTCCCCATGTGGCCACTTCAAAGCCTTCTCTATAATTCCTCCAGAATCTATGAGTAACAAACGTCTCTATTTCAATTTCTCTTGTGGTTTTCTGTGCTCCACTCAACAAACATTAATTTAACAAAGTTATAACAAAACTAAAGAAGTTAAATCAGTAATCATAAAACTCCCAGCAAAGAAAAGCCCAGAACTGCATAATTTGGCAAAAACTACCAATCATTTAAAGAGAAAAATAACACCAATCCTTCTCAAAGTCTTCCAAAAAATGAAAGAGGAGGAAATACTTCTTAACTCATTCTATGAGACCAGTATTACCCTGATCCTAAGCCAGATAATAACATCACAAGAAAATTATAGACCAATATCCCTTATATTATAATATATATAACATATATACACACATTATAGAGAAAAGAATCCTTAACAAAATACCCTTGAACAAAGAGAGGGTGGGGGCAATGACCCCTACATGGTTAAAAATCCACATATAACTTTACAGTCGGTTCTCTGTATCCACAGTTCCATATGCATTGCTCTGCATCCATGGATTTGACCAACTGTACATTATGTAGTACTGTGGTTCAGACTTATTGGAAAAAAAAAAAAAAACCCACACATAAGTAGCCTTGCCCAATTCAAACACATGTTATTCAAGAGTCAAATGTATTAGCAAAGCTAATCTGGTCTAGCAATTCTACTTCTGGGAATATACCCAAAAGAACTGAAAGCAAAAACTCAAAGAAAGAGAAATTGTACACCCACGTTCATAGGAGCATTATTCACAGTAGTCGAGGGGTGGAAGTAACCGAAGTGTTCATCAACAGATTAACAGATAAAATGTGGTTTATTCATATAACGGAATACTAGTTATCCTTAAAAAGGAAAGAAATTCTGACACACGCTGTAACACGCATGACCCTTAAAGACATTATGTTATGTAAAACAAGCTAGTGACAAAAGGATAAATATTGTGTGGTTCCACCGTATGAGGCACCGAGAGCAGTCAGATTCATAGAAACAGGAAGTAGAAGGGTGAGTGCCAGAGACTCAAGGAGGAGGGAGATGGGGAGTTATTGCTTAAAGGGTAGACAGAGAGTTCCAGTTTCACGAGACAGAAAGAGTTCTGGAGAGGGACAATAGTGACAGCTGTAAAACAAGGTGAATGTCCTTAATGCCACCAAACTGTACACTTAAAATGGTTAAGACAGTGAATTTTCTATTACGTATATTTCACAATTAAAATAATTTTTTAGAAAAAGATTTATACACCAGGAACAAGTGGTATTTACCCAAGGTATGTAAAGGTGGTTTGATAAATGAAAATCAAGCCAACACAACATATCAAGTTGAAGGATTCATATTTCCCAATTCCATGTTTGCTACAAAGCAACACTAATCAAAACAACGCTGTATGTACTGGCACAATGACAGACACACACATCAGTGAGGCAGAGCCAAGGGTACAGACATACATTCATCTATCTACAGTCAACTGGTTTTAAACAAAGGTGTCAGGACTGAGAAAGAACAGTATTTCAACAGTGATGCTGAAACAACTAAATGGCCACATGCAAAATAATAAAGTTGGACCCATTCCTAACACCATGTACAAAACTTGCAACTAGGATCAAAGACATAAGTGTTAAGACTAAAACAACAAAACCATTAACGCACCTAATGGTTGCCAACCCTAGTATACTGCTGTTGGGAACACAAAGTGGTCAGCAGCTATGGAAAAAAGTTGGCAATTCCTCAAAAAGTGAAGTACAGAATTACTATATCATCCAGCGATTCCACTCCAAGGCATAAAATCAAAAGAACTGAAAACAAATTCTTGTACATAAATGTTCACAGCAGCACTACTCACAACAGCCACAAGGTAGAAACAATTCAAACATCCATCAGTGGGTGAGCAGATAAACTAAATATGGTATATCATACAACGGGATATCACTCAGCCAAAAAGAGAAGTACTGACACATGCTATATTTGGATGCACCTCAAAAACACTAAGCAGCCAGACATAAAAGGTTACGTATTGTATGATTCCATTTATATTCAATACTCAGAATAAGTGAAACCATAGAGAGAAAAGCAAGTTGGTAGTTGCTGGGGGTTGGGGAACACCAAATGG
The DNA here is from genome assembly GCF_002263795.3 of Bos taurus. Lineage (NCBI taxonomy): Eukaryota > Metazoa > Chordata > Mammalia > Artiodactyla > Bovidae > Bos > Bos taurus. The sequence goes on along the minus strand of NC_037342.1, from coordinate 55,293,713 downwards.
AGAGTGAACGTTTAATGGCATTTTCTTTTGCTGTGATAAAAATGTTATGCAACTTGTTGGAGGTAGTGTTTCCACAACATCGTGAACGTTCCCAATGCCACTGAATCACACACTTTAAAATGCTTAGGGAATTCCCTGGTGGTCCAGTGGTTATGACTCGGTGCTTTCACTGCTGGGGCCTGGGTTTGATCCCTGATGGGGAAACTAAGATTCCACAAGCTGTGCAATGAGGCCAAAAAAAAAACAGAAAAGCATAAATTCATGTTATATAAATTTCAACCCAATTAAAAAGAGAGGGAGCTGGCTATGAAATAATCTACATATCATGAGGGCAGCTGAAGAGAAAAGACAGAGACAGAAGATAATCCTACAATGAGCTACAAAAAGACACGAGAAATAAACTTCAGATTCTCAGGAGAAATGATTGGTGACACTCCACTTAGCTGTTCTTATTTTATGCAAAAAGCTGCCAAACATCTTTTCTACTAAAAACGTATCCACACTCACATATAACTAAAAGCAACACATTATAGCAAGAACTCTGGGTCTTAATCCACTCTGCCTGTTATAGAAGTGAAAAAAACCATTTAAATCCTCTAGGTCTTAGTTTCTTTAACAATAAAATGAGATGAGACTACTACTAATATAAACAATGAACAATAATAGCCAAACACAAAAGTAACATGTGTGAGCATTCATAGTATTCCAGGGAGTGTTGTTTTTCACGTTAAATGAACGTTGTGATATTAACATTAAAGGTAAACATACATAATACTCATGAGACCCTGTGAAACAGGTACTATTCTTATCCCCACTTTAAAGGTAAGGAAACTGAGACACAGGGAGGATTAAGTGGAAGAGCCATGCAGTCTGGCTCCACAGCTTGTGTTCTTAATGACCATGCTTTACTTGATCTCTAAGACCTTTTCCAGTTCTCAAATTCTGGGTCCATGTACATTTAAGGCAACTCAAGGACATTATTAAACCCTTCTGCTTCAGCCACAACACAGCAATTAACATTCTTGAAATATGCTAAGAGCCTTGCTCTGAATGACATCTAACGTCACCAGATGTGCAATCCCGACAGACCTCTGATGAAGGATCATGATGGAAAGAAATGGCTCATTTGTATCTGGTTATCTGTGTGAGATACTGCCAAGTGCCAAAGAGCCCCGAGGAGATTTACATGTCACTCAAAATTCTCCTGAAGCCAGGCCTAACAATTCTTTTTCAAAGAAGCAAACAGGATAGGCACCAGTCTGGGTGAGTGCCTATTAAACTGCTCAAGGAAACAGATAATTTCACATACCCAAAGACCAAAAGTAATTCCAGGCAGATGATCAGGTGTGTTACTAGATCAGTGATCTACAAATTTTCTCAGTCGACGGCCAGATTGTAAATATTTCAGGCTTTGCAAGCCACATCATCTCCATTGCATACTTTCCTTTGTTTTCGCCTTCAGATTCTTTACAAATGTAAAAACCATTCTTAGCTCGCAGGTCACATAAAAACATGTGGGGACTGTAATTTGCTTATTCATGTACTAGATCACTGAATAAGTCAACTTTTAAAATGTGTTACTGTACGTTTTGAGAGTTGTCAGCTACTAAAACAGTCAAAGACAATCCTTTATTAAAACTCTAAAAGTTCTACTAAAATAATCCTGTGGACAGGATAACTGTTTATGAAGCAAACAACAATATACACATATACCTATTCATTTCAGTGTTTACTGAATATCTAATACATACAAGATGTCAGGGAATTTCTATCATCCTTATAAAAGTATACAACCTAATAAAGTATATAACCCAGCTAAGGTTCCAAGTGAAGTAAAATTGCTTGTAAGAAAGGTTAAAAAGAAAAGCTATAGGAGTTCCAATATGGTAAAGATTCCACCTAGTAGAAGCAGAAACATCAAAGGCTGCAGGAGTAGCAATACTTGGGATAGATTAACAAGTACAGAAAGCTGAAGGGCAGTGAAGGAAAGACCCACACAGACTGAACACCTTTAGCTGAAGCATGGCAGTGGGAAAACATAAGCTGTATTCAGAGAAAATTAAACAGTGGTCCAATTTGTTCAGCTCCAATGATGTCAAAATTACTTGGAACACCAGAGGGGAAAATAGTAGGAGATACAGCTACGTGACAAGGTTGAGAGGGCCAGATGCAGAAAGCCTTGAATGTCATACTAAAAAGTGAGACAACCTTCATAAAGGACTCCTGCAAAGTTTCCAACAGTGCAGGCCAATGATCAAAGCTGCACTTAAGGAAGGTTACTCTGGTAATGACACACACGACAAGTGAGAGGAAGCAGAAAGCCCAAACACCCACTAGGAGGCTATTTTAGAAATCCACGTGTACTAGAGGGACTGAGAACTCAAATTCTGAAGAATAAAGGAGACAGACAGAGAAAAGAAGTAAAGATAAAAGCAGAGATATACCCAAAAGTACTATACCACTGACTGAATTTAGGTTGATGGAGAAAAGGAAATTAGGTCAGAGATTTGGCCACATCCAGCAGACCAGAAGTAACTCCATACAACCTTTAAAGCAAAGGAATAAAAAAAAAAAAAAAATGCAAGTATGCTTTAGGAATAAGATTAATCAGGCAGTGGTGAATGAGACAAAGTGGATACAAAGAGACCAGAGCCACAGGCTCGCCAGGAAACTACTGCAGTAATCCTGCCTTATGAAGGTGCCAGGCCGAGCTTGGATCATGGCAATGGATATGGAAAAGCAGCCAAAAATGAGTGATTTCAAAGAAGGACTCAAGAGTCCAGCAGCTGAATGAATTGAGTGGATGAAAGAAATCAATCAAGGCTAACTGCAAAATTTGAGACCTCGATAAATGGATAAAATAGTTAATAAAAACGCAAAAAAAAAAAAAAAGCAAAACATACAACTGGTTGGAAAAGCAAACCTGGAGAGAAAATTAAAGAGATCCATTTAAAATATAATAATTTGCAAACAGAAGATGTCTATGAAGAAGTGGTCAGAAACTATTTAAACAGATGAATGAGAATTTTGAACAACACGCTATACAACTGATGACAATGAAACAGTATATCCCAGCAGAGTTTTAAATGATCTGCTACTACAACATTCATTCACTCATTCAACAAATATTTACTGAATTATTACTACATGCCCACCACCGTGCTAAGCACTAGGGATAATTCATTTATAGACACTGTCCCTGCTCTTACACAGTGCACAGTCTAGTAAGAAACAGAGTTGAGCAAATGGGCAATCAGAATATAACTAGCTAAGGACAGCAACAAGAAAAATGAAAAGCAAGGTTCTATGAGAGTACATAGAGGGTAGATAGAGAGTACATAGAGTACGTAGGGATATGTCACAGAAAACCATTCTCTGGAAATGAGGTCTAAGCTCTAAAACTGAAATGGATAAATTTTAGCTTTTTAAGAAACTGTTATGGGTGAGGTGCTTCAAAATCAAGAATTAGATCACTGTAAGAGGAGCCTGGTGGGCTGCAGTCCATGGGGTCGTGAAGAGTTGGACACGGGACACAACTGAGCGACTTCACTTTCACTTTTCACTTTCATGCATTGGAGAAGGAAATGGCAACCCACTCCAGTGTTCTTGCCTGGAGAATCCCAGGGACGGGGGAGCCTGGTGGGCTGCCGTCTGTGGGGTCGCACAGAGTCAGACACGACTGAAGTGACTTAGCAGCAGCAAGACCTTACAAGTCCATTAATTACTCTGAAATGACTTGAATAAGAGGGACACGATGAACATTTTAGAAAGATAAATCTGGCTCCAATGTCAAGAACCAGGAAAGAAACAGATGTTTAGCAGGTATCTCAAGTAGTGATTTAAAAAAGTAACTCAGAAAAAGAGGGGAGCGTTTAGGATGACTCCCTGCTCTGACTTGAGAAAACGCATGGACAACAGTACCACACACTGAACCAAGGAATACAATAAGGGTGGGGAGACTGAGCTCAGTCTAGGAGCTGTGGAGTGAGTGTCTCTGACATGGCTGGATGGCATCACTGACTCAACAGATGTGAATTTGAGCAAACTCCGGGAGACAGTGAAGGACAGGGAAGCCTGGTGGCCTGGTGTGCTACAGTCCATGGGGTCACAAAGAGTCACACGTGACTTAGCAACTGAACAACAATGAGTCTCTGAAACACTCAGCAATCTGACTCAAGTCTAGATATATGGAAGTACTGACCGGAGAAGTAGACTTGGGAGAGATCTGAATCACCCAGACACAATGTGTCGATGAGAAGACAAAAGGTCTGAGTGGAAGCCTGAGGACAATACCTTAAAGGCCCCAGCAAAAGCCTGCCCCGTGGGACTGATAGTAGACTATACATGGGTATACGTGTGTGTGCGTTCAGTCACTCAGTTGTGTCCGACTCTTTGTGACCCCATGGACTGCAGTCCACCAGGCTCCTCTGTCCATGGGATTCTCCACGCAAGAATACTGGAGTGGGTTGTCATTTCCCACTCTAGGGGAGTTTCCTGACCCAGGGATCAAAGCCATGCCTTCCGCATTGGCAGGCGGATTCTTTACCATTGCACCACCAGGGAAGCCCTAGTAGATTATATACATTACTCTTAAAACTGTTAAGTGAGCTCTGCAAATAGTCCCTCTTCTATTTACTTAGGGAGAATAAGGAATCATAATGGACAATGGAAAAAAAAAAAAAAACCTGTGGCTCATTCTACTACTTGAGCACATTTTCAGATATAGTGAGCATACTTTTTCAAAAGTTAGTATTTATTTGTACAAGGACAGGGGAGCTTGGTGTGCCGCAGTCCATGGGGTTGCAACAAGTTGGACATGACTGAGTGACTGAACAACAACAATTTGTACAACTCCTCCTAAAATGGCTACCTGAAAAATCAAAAGAAAGCCTGTGTTCCTATGTGTGTATGTCAGTTTGGATATTAACACACTTTTAAGTGTCACTAAGGTTTAAACTGAGAAAAATGTGCATGTACCTCTGTCAAGCACCTTCAAGCCTCAGACACTCACTGCCACCGAGCTCTAATGAAGCCCAGATGCTGAGCTGCTAAGGAGGGAAAGTGAGACTGCTTCCCCGACACTGAACCTGAGCTGAATATGCAGATTCCCCCAGATCCGGTGTGAGGTTTGAGACAGCATATGTTTTCTTCTCCTTCAAAACAGAAGCAATGAAAATAAGAATAATGTTATTAAGCAAAGGTATACAGATCCTGAAACTAAATTCTTTTTTTTTTTTAATTCAAGTCAATAGGGATGAAGAGGTTCTTCTTCACAAGTGTGAACTGACACTTCAGTTTTTCAAACTACCCTCAAAAAATGATCACAATCATATTCACACACTCCAAGTATGAAATGGATTAAATGTCACCAATACAACTCCGTAACAAGAGAGTTGACAGTGACCCTGCTGAAGTAGCCATCCTTTAAGAGAAAAGTGTACTACAGAACAGAGACAGGATCCATGTGATCCTGCTGCTGCTGCTGCTGCTAAGTCACTTCAGTCGTGTCCGACTCTGTGCAACCCCATAGACGGCAGCCAACCAGGATCCACCATCCCTGGGATTTCCTTCTCCACATGTGATCCTAGTGGACCTCATTCACTCAAGAAAAATATCTTCCAAGCAAAGTCTACACTAAATCCTGGGACTAAAAGAATGAGTAAGAGACAACCTCAGCCCTAAAGAAGATTACACTCTAACAGGAGGAAGGACATACACACAGTTACTATAATTGTGAGAAGTGAGAGGGAAGAGAAGGCAACAGTGATATCATGCTAATTGGGTGCAAAAGTCAAAGAAAGGGTTCCCAGCTTTCTAGAGAAACAATTTAAATAAATGGAAACTGACTCCCAGAGGGGAAAGTTAAAAAAAAAAGTCAAGAATGCCCTCACTACAAATCTAAGAAAGAATAATAAAGATGAGTTTACAAAATTTAAACAAAGTTTCAACTCTCTGAATCCCCTAGTGAGGATGAGTCTGGAGCTCTGTTTCTGTTTACTTTCTAAGAACCTAAAACATCTATATGAAGAGCTGTGCTTGGCTTTGAATGTTCCAGTATTAAAATTCTGAAAAGCTCAAAAATTGTGCTAAGGAGACAAGATCCTCCAAATTCATAACAGGAAACGTGGCATTTTCCCAGATTATTCTCTGGCTTCAATGAAGAGAGAGAATGGGGACCACACTGCAGCAGCAGGATTTATAAATATGAATTACAGGATGAGATGATTTTCCAAACATCTGTCAGAAGCTAATCTGATCCAAGAGAAGAGGGGGTGGGGGTAAGGAGAGAGACTTAGAGGAAAGCCAAATAGACTATCGTGTAGAAATTTTGTGGACTTTGGTGGGTTGATGGCATCTTGGGCATTGCATGCCCACTCTACAACGATAAATACCCAAAGTCTGTACAATAACATACTTTATACCATTCAGAGCACTTATGTATGTACCCTCATTTGATCCTAATAATGCACATAGTAGACATCTCTAGGTAAATGTAAAGAAAGTGACATGGTACTTTGACATGCTCTGTGAAGTAGGAAGAAATCTAGAGATACCACGTAGCATAGTTGTCAAGAGGCTTCTGAATAAATCAGACCTGGTTTCAATCACTGTTCTGCTACTTACTAAGTCAAGGATATGGTTTTTCCAGTAGTCATGTATGGATGTGAGAGTTGGACTGTGAAGAAAGAGCACCAAAGAATTGATGCTTTTGAACTGTGGTGTTGGAGAAGACTCTTGAGAGTCCCTCGGACGGCAAGGAGATCCAACCAGTCCTTTCTAAAGGAGATCAGCCCTGAATATTCATTGGAAGGACTGCTGCCGAAGCTGAAACTCCAAACTTTGGCCACCTGATGTGAAAAACTGACTCATTGGAAAAGACCCTGATGCTGGGAAAGATTGAAGGCAGGAGGAGAAGGGGACGACAGAGGATGAGATGGTTGGATGGCATCACCAACTCAATGGACATGAGTTTGGGTAAACTCCAGCAGTTGGTGATGGACAGAGGCCTGGCGTGCTGTGGTCCATGGGGTCGCAAAGAGTCGAACACGACTGAGTAACTGAACTGAAGTAATCCTGGATTAGTAGTTGAACGTTTTCTTCTAGGATACTGTATCTATAGAATGATGATAACTACCTCATGAAACTGTTATACAGATTAAATAAAACATGAAAAGTAGATAGTATAGTGTCTGACATACAGTAGGCACTCAGTAAACAAAAACTAACAATAATTTTCAAAAGTTCCATATTCACCCGAGTAATACTGTTTTTAGGATACCACACCAGCTCAAATAATTCAGAAACAAAATTTTACCCTGGACTTAAACCGAGCTCACATACCTAGAGGTTTTAGTAACAAAGTTAGTAGTTATTAATTAGAAACAGCCCCTTAGGATCTGTCTGGTCTGTTTCTTGTATTTCATAATCTGCTTGAGGTGGTAGGGTGGGGACAGAGCTCTTCAAGGAAAACTGAATAAAATATGTATAAGAATGAGCTATTTTTTGTGATCCTCCAACCTTCACTTGGGAGAAGGAAATGGCAACCCACTCCAGTGTTCTTGCCTAGAGAATCCCAGGGACGGGGGAGCCTCGTGGGCTGCCGTCTATGGGGTCGCACAGAGTTGGACACGACTGAAGAGACTTAGCAGCAACCTTCACTTGATGACGTACTGAGAGATCTGGGTAGAAATTATACCATATCCCTTTCTCTGTTGTTAAAATACAGGCAGTACTTGACACACTTAATCCCCACTTCTGAATGTTCCGCTTAAGTACCATGTGGGACGTGCTTTGGAAACAAGTTAGCATCCATGAATTTGACCAGCAAGAGGAAACAGCCATCTTTTTAATTTCTCAGTTCTATAAAGTTAACTAGACAAAAATCTCTTTTCAAAGTTTCAGCATCTTCAGTTTGAAAACAAAAATACTAATACTTTGCCCACCTGAGTTGTTATAAGTTCAAGACAGTATCTTTAACAGCATTTAATCACACAAATAAAAGGATAGAAGAAACCTCAAAAAGCACTTAAAAGAAGAAAATCATCTATTCATCACTTTTACACAGGTGACATGGTATAATGAAGAGCATATCTAGAAAGACAGAGATCTATGTTCTGATCCTGGTTCTGCCACTAAACTCATCCTGATTTCCTGATCATTCATTTATTCCCCAAATACTTACTGTTAGCTGCTAGATGCCTGCAGCTGCCACTACTACTAAAACTTCTAATAGTAGTCCTCTGCCTTCCCTACAGAACACACTAAAATAATTTATAGAGCTATGAAACTATCGGAGAAGGCAATGGCACCCCACTCCAGTACTCTTGCCTGGAAAATCCCATGGATGGAGGAGCCTGGTAGGCTGCAGTCCATGGGGTCGCTAAGAGTCGGACACGACTGGGCGACTTCACTTTCACTTTTCACTTTCATGCATTGGAGAAGGAAATGGCAACCCGCTCCAGTGTTCTTGCCTGGAAAATCCCAGGGGTGGTGGAGCCTGATGACTGCCGTCATGGGGTGGCACAGAGTTGGACACAACTGAAGCAACTTAGCAGTAGCAGCAGTAGCAATGAAACTATGTGATGATTTTTTATATTACATTTGATATTATTATAGCTATGTCTAAGTTACCACCTAAGGCATGAAACTACTCTCCATGTCAAGTTCAAGAGGCTCTCTAAGCCTCAGTTTCTTTATCCATGAGATAAGCACGCTGAGTTAAATAAGCCTAATATTCCCTCCAGGATCTTCCCTGGTGGCTCAGACGGTAAAGCGTCTGCCTACAATATGGGAGACATGGGTTCAATCCCTGGGTCGGGAAGATCTCCTAGAGAAGGAAATGGCGACCCACTCCAGTATTCTTACCTGGAAAATCCCATGGACGGAGGAACCTGGTTAGGCTACATTCCATGGGGTCGCAAAGAGTCAGACACGACTGAGCAACTTCACTCATTCACTCAATATTCCCTCCAGTAGCAGAACAAAACTGGGCTTAGAAATCAGGTTTTCTACTTAGCAAAAGTATCATGCCTTGACCAATATAAAATAAGGAATTCCCACTTGTACAGGCTCTGAAACTTGCTGTTGTCCCTAAATCTTCAATCTCAGTTGGACTATGTACTTGAGATGATCAACTCATATGGTTGCCTTTGTGAAATTAATAACCAAACTGTTATTTCAATCTCCTGAGAGTGTTTTGGAGAAGGCAATGGCAAGCCACTCCAGTACTCTTGCCTAGAAAATCCCATGGACGGAGGAGCCTGGTAGGCTGCAGCCCATTGGGGTCGCTATGAGTTGGACACAACTGAGCGACTTCACTTTCACTTTTCAGTTTCACACACTGGAGAAGGAAATGGCAACCCACTTCAGTGTTCTTGCCTGGAGAATCCCAGGGACGGTGGAGCTGGGTGGGCTGCCGTCTATGGGGTCGCACAGAGTCGGACACGACTGAAGCGACTTAGCAGCAGCAGCAGCAGAAGAGTGTTTTACTCCAAAAAGATCTGATCCTTTTTATTTGGATACTTGTTATTCAGTCACTCAGTCGTGTGGGATTCCTTATAATCCCATGGAATGCAGCACGCCAGGCTTCCCTGTCCTTCACTATCTCCTGGAGTTTGCTCAATTCTACTCCTGCTTCAATATTTTTTCCCATTAAAATGAGAATGCATTGCCATCTACTGGACTCTGAAGACATTGCTGCTACAGTTTTTTGTCTGAGAACAAGAATTCTTAACAATTTAAAGCTTTTTATACTTTATCAATAACATAATAGTTATTATGACAATATAAGTTGTATAAAAATAAAACTCCAAAAGCTGAGGCTAGGGATAAGGTAGGGTAAGAGAGAAAAGTACTATCTCTTTGAGATTTTTAATCTCAATTATTGCTATGACAGTTCTAAATATAGCAAGCATTCACCTACATTTGTTAACAAAGTAAGCCCCTCCTACATGCCAGGCACTGTTCAAGGGACACAACTGCTGACGAGTGTACGTATTAGAGAGCAATCCCTCTTTTCATATGGTTTAGAGACTACTGAGTAGTGGTGTCCATACTGAACCTTCCTCATGTGCCAGGCTCAGAATATGCATTATCACCTTTAATATTCAAAATAATTTATGATGAGGAAGAAATTGTTATCTCCACTTACAGGCAAAAAAACAAACTCAGAGATGACTCAGTTTGCCCAAAATCTCATGGGTAAGCAGAAGTGGTGCCTGGAATTCAATTCACATCAATCTGACTCCAACACCCATATTCTTAACCACTAGGAGTGCCCATTCACCCAAGCAGCTGTCAGCATTCTTCCAAAAAGAAAAGTTGTTGCCAAAAAGAAATTCAGATAATGATAACTTCACATGTCTGTATTAAAGGTAAAACTCCTGCACAGGGATCTGAAAAGTTTCCAGCTTACTGGATCAAGAACTGGCCCAACAGCCTCTCATTCCTGATGCTCCTCCAACTGCCCTCCTAGTAGCAAAATCCACCTGGGAGCATCTCTCCCACTCACCTAGCCTGATTCACCAACCTCTTCCTAAGGTTCTCTTCGAATCACTTACGGTTCTGCTATAACTCACTGTGTTAAGATCCAAACAACTGATATCAAAAATAATTTTTCAAAATAAACCTATTTGTAAATTGCAGCTCTTCTGGAAGAAATGCTACTTTATCTCAGGTAAAAGAATAAATGTTGGTGAGTCTGCACCTAACATTTCTGCATCCCAGAGTACTGAGTTTAACAATGGGCATATAGTAGGTACTTGATACGTACTGACAGAAAAAAATCATGAATCAAGTTTACAACTAAAAATAGATTTTTATTATCATTTATTCAGTTATTTTCTTTGTCTGCATTGCTGTTAAATATGTAAGAGTTTAATTTGTATGCCAAATAAATGAAACTTTACTACACAAATTTAACAAGGTGTCACTTCCTAATAATGCCAGCAGAAGTTACTGAATGAAGGATTCAGACCCACAGTATATATTTCAGTCAAAGATTTTCAAATATATTAAATAGTTTCCAAACACATCCCTGGAAGTGAGATTGAATACTCATCCAATACAGTAAAAAGCTGAGACATTTACTAGATTCCTAACAACTCAACAGAAATGAGTAAATCCTTTTTGAGAAGCAGATAAACAAAGAGGCAAAAGTTTCAAGCAAATAAGCTTCAACTTTAAGACCACGGTTGAAAAGTTTAGACCATAGACTCATCTAGAGCCAGACATCCTGGAATGTGAAGTCAGGTGGGCCTTAGGAGGCATCACTATGAACAAAGCTAGTGGAGGCGATGGAATTCCAGTTGAGCTATTTCAAATCCTGAAAGATGATGCTGTGAAAGTGCTGCACTCAATATGCCAGCAAATTTGGAAAACTCAGCAGTGGCCACAGGACCAGAAAAGGTCAGTTTTCATTCCAATCCCAAAGAAAGGTAATGCCAAAGAACGCTCAAACTACCACACAATTGCACTCATCTCACACACTAGTAAAGTGATGCTCAAAATTCTCCAAGCCAGGCTTTAGCAATATGTGAACCGTGAACTTCCAGATGTTCAAGCTGGTTTCAGAAAAGGCAGAGGAACCAGAGATCAAATTGCCAACATTCGCTGGATTATCAAAAAAGCAAGAGAGTTCCAAAAAAACATCTATTTCTGCTTTGTTGACTATGCCAAAGCCTTTGACTGTGTGGACCACAATAAACTGTGGAAAATTCTGAAAGAGATGGGAATACCGGACCACCTGACCTGCCTCTTGAGAAACCTGAATACAGGTCAGGAAGCAACAGCTAGAACTGGACATGGAACAACAGACTGGTTCCAAGTAGGAAAAGGAGTTCGTCAAGGCTGTATACTGTCACCCTGCTTATTTAACTTCTATGCAGAGTACATCATGAGAAATGCTGGGCTGAAGGAAGCACAAGCTGCAATCAAGATTGCAGGGAGAAATATCAATAACCTCAGATATGCAGATGACACCACCCTTATGGCAGAAAGTGAAGAACTAAAGAGCCTCTTGATGAAAGTGAAAGAGGAGAGTGAAAAAGTTGCCTTAAAGCTCAACATTCAGAAAACAAAGATCATGGCATCTGGTCCCATCACTTCATGGCAAATAGATGGGACAGTGGAAACAGTGGTTGACTTTATTTTTCTGGGCTCCAAAATCACTGCAGATGGTGACTGCAGCCATGAAATTAAAAGACGTTTGCTCCTTGGAAGGAAAGTTATGACCAACCTAGACAGCATATTAAAAAGCAGAGACATTACTTTGCCAACAAAGGTCCGTCTAGTCAAGGCTATGGATTTTCCAGTAGTCATGTATGGATGTGAGTTGGACTATAAAGAAAGCTGAGCGCCAAAGAACTGATGCTTTTGAACTGTGGTGTTGGAGAAGATTCTTGAGAGTCCCTTGGACTGCAAGGAGATCCAACCAGTCCATCCTAAAGGAGATCAGTCCTGGGTGTTCACTGGAGGGACTGATGTTGAAGCTGAAACTCCAATACTTGGGCACCTGATGCAGAGAGCTGACTCATTTGGAAAAGACCCTGATGCTGGGAAAGATTGAGGGCAGGAGTAGAAGGGGACGACAGATGATGAGATGGTTGGATGGCATCACCGACACAATGGACATGGGTTTGGGTGGACTCCAGGAGTTGGTGATGGACAGGGAGGCCTGGCGTGCTATGGTTCATGGGGTCGCAAAGAGTCGGACATGACTGAGCGACTGAACTGAACTGAACTGAACTTTAGACCATGGTGGCTTAAGATACTTTAACATGGACAGAGGAAGAATTAACAGCAACACAATCATCAGATGTGTTTCTGGTTACAGCTAATGTGAAAAACCAGGAATGCTGAAGAACTGGTCAACAAAAACTTTAGTCACTATTTAAAAAGTTGCTTTAAAACATGCTTCCTTGTGATAGCTTCACAAGTAATCTTTCATCTTCCATATAGAACATACATTCTTAAAGCCTTGCTGCCTTAGAATATTTTAATCCTTCATGAAATATTTCAGCCACAGATATTCTATCCATATTCAGTGACTGTGATTACAAGTATATTTGGACTTATTTCTGTCACTGTACCACATGCTTCTGTTTACTATTTGTTTTCTTTTTTGTTTTCCTTTTCTGGCTCCTATCAAGTTGACAGAGTTTGCTACTCCTTATATTCCCTTTTTTCCCTCTGCCAATTAAAAATCTATATTGTTTCTAGTATTTAGTAGGTATCTTGACATTTTTACCATGCACACTTAACCACAAGCTATTATAAGAAATTTTAAACTTGTTTACTATCTCTAGCCTCCTCCCGAACAAATCAATGAGTCTTACTCTTCAAAGAGCCTCCCCCACCTTATTATTGTCTAGAGCAAACAGAGTCCTAAAACTCTCTGTGGAGAAGGGTCAGTTGCTTTTCCTTCAACCCATTGTGAGCTGATACTTCAATAAAATACAATAAAAAGGCACAATAATGTCAAATGGCTATAAAAGTTTAAAAACACTTACTTTCACTTTTTTATACTTGGCTTACCACAGACCGGTGACAGTTCTAGACTAGCTCTGGGCCACTTTGAACAACAGTGGTGATTTGTTTTATCATTTATGGTATAACTTAGTTTTTGTGTGCTTTTTGGTTTGTCAGCAGTTAGCCAAATTCACTAATGTTTTACCACTTTTATACACCCTGCTATATCCCACATCTTCCCTTTGGGATCAATTCTTTATCTACCACATTCAGTATAGATAGAAGCAGTAAACCTTCAGTCTTCAGGTACTTAAAATTGTCTTTCACCCTCACCCTTTACTGAATGTTTACCAGAAACAGAATTGTACGTTAACAGTTAACAGCACTTTGAAGATACATTTCTTCTTGAATCTACTGTTGCTGATGAGAAGTCTGCTGTCAGTCTAATTTATAGGTAATATTTCCTTTCTCTCTATGAGCTTTTAAGATTTTCCCTTTTAAAATTATCCTTAAAGATGAGTGGTGTCCCTAAGATATCTTTTTTCAGCCTCCTTTTGTAATACGGAGAGCCCTATCTCAGCTTTTATGCACATTTAGTGGAATCAAGATTGCCGGGAGAAATATCAATAACCTCAGATATGCAGATGACACCACCCTTATGGCAGAAAGTGAAGAGGAACTAAAGAGTCTCTTGATGAGAGTGAAAGAGGAGAGTGAAAAAGTTGGCTTAAAGCTCAACATTCAGAAAGCGAAGATCATGGCATCCGGTCCCATCACTTCATGGGAAATAGATGGGGAAACAGTGGAAAGAGTGTCAGACTTTATTTTTCTGGGCTCCAAAATCACTACAGATGGTGACTGCAGCCATGAAATTAAAAGACGCTTACTCCTTGGAAGGAAAGTTATGACCAACCTAGACAGCATATTCAAAAGCAGAGACATTACTTTGCCAACAAAGGTTCATCTAGTCAAGGCTATGGTTTTTCCTGGGGTCATGTATGGATGTGAGAGTTGGACTGTGAAGAAGGCTGAGCGCCGAAGAATTGATGCCTTTGAACTGTGGTGTTGGAGAAGACTCTTGAGAGTCCCTTGGACTGCAAGGAGATCCAACCAGTCCATCCTAAAGGAGATCAGCCCTGGGATTTCTTTGGAAGGAGTGATGCTAAAGCTGAAACTCCAGTACTTTGGCCACCTCATGGGAAGAGTTGACTCATTGGAAAAGACTCTGATGCTGGGAGGGATTGGGGGCAGGAGGAGAAGGGGACGACAGAGGATGAGATGGCTGGATGGCATCACTGACTCGATGGACGTGAGTCTGAGTGAACTCCGGGAGTTGGTGATGGACAGGGAGGCCTGGCGAGCTGCAATTCATGGGGTTGCAAAGAGTCAGACATGACTGAGCAACTGATCTGATCTGATCTGAGTGTGCATTTTGCCCAGAGAAGCCCATCTTTCAGCCAATTATATTAAATGCTTCTGCCCACTTCTTTGAGCTTCTATCTCTGTTTCAGAGATGTTTATTATTTTGCTTTTTGTTTGTTTTAGCAACGAATATCTCTTTAAACTTCTCTGATTTCATCAATCACTGTCTTTGGTTTGGTTCAAAATCAAACCAAAAACAAAAACCTCTCTTTCTTTAGCCTGAGATTCCACAAAAAATTTCACTCCCTTTTCCTCATCCATCTCTCACCATTCCTTCTCTGCCACCTTTTACAACATCTTCTCCCATATTTGACCTTTAAAAGTGGGAGATCCTCAGGCCCATTACTAAGTCCCTTTTTTCTCACTAAGTACTGCTTGTCCTTGGTCTATCTTATCTGAACTCATGATTTCAGTAACTATTTGCCATAAATCTCGCTATTTATATCTCTATCTTGCTTCTCTCCTCTGAACTCCAGATTCATATAATTCAAATGTCTCCTTTAAAACCTACACAGGGCTATCTTGAGGTATTCTCAAAGTCTGTATGATCAAATCTCAACTCATGATCTGCCTCCAGCAAAGCTGGTCTTCCTCCAGTTCCTAAGCTCTCTCAGTGCCTGGCACTTTTATCCATCTGGTTACTTCATCTAAGCCAGAAACCCAAAAGGTAGCCTTAACACCATCTTTTTTCCTCTACCCTAAATTCAAACCAAGTCCTAATGATTTTATCTCCTAAAACTTTCCTAAATCTATCTGCTATTCTACCATAACCCTGTTCCAAAGTATCAAATCTCTTACCTGATACACTTATAAGTAAGATCCTTCTTACTGTCTTCCCACATACATTCTTGCTGCTTCTAAAATCAGTCCTTATAGCAGCCAGAGTGAAATTATTAAAACACAAATCTAATTATACCTCTGCCATGGTAAATATCCTTCAACACACTTCACAGCTCTTAGGATAAAATCTTTTAAAAGGTTCTGTTATGTGGTCCCTGACTACCTTTCCAGCCACATCTGGTATCATTTTCCCTTATTACCCAGACCTTCCTTCAGTTCCTTAAAACTCACCACTTCCTCTAGCATTTCATGGCCTTCCAACACTACCCTCCTCTACTCAGAATGCTCTCTCTATTCAGCCCTCACTCTCTCCACATTGTTCACTTCCATTCATACTCAGGATTGTAACCTTAAAAGTCAAGTCCCGAAGACCATTCTTGAGCCACTAGAGCAGGTAAGATCATCACACGCTTTTATAGCACTTGCCACCATTTACGTTTATATAGTCACCTGTTAGGTTACTTTACAGTGTGTGTCTCCTCCGTACACTCCATGACAGCAGGGAAATCCGTCTGCTCACCACTGTACCCTGAGCACTTAGAGCAAGGAGCTGATGTATAGCATGTGCTCAATAAATAGCCACTGAATGGATGCAGCATTCTAGCAACAGTATTTCAGATCATCAAGAATTAGGAAACAACATGATCACTAAGGAAATCATGTAGAAACTCATTTCACTGGTTTGTGGCCCAAATTAAATAGGATAAAAAACATGAATCACCTGACATGGTACCACAGAGAGCAGGCACTTAGTAAAAACAAATTCCTTCTCCTTTCTCTAATCACCTTTAGATACAGAGACAGCAAAGACCATAATGAAACTGACTACAATATAACTTGCCTCAGGATTCTTAAATTTATTCAAAGCTGTAAAAGATATCTGAAACATTTAGTGAAACTGTATTACATTTAATCAAAAGCCACTATCCTTCTTTAACCCCTAAAGAATTGTTAGAAAGCAGCCAGTTGAGATTTTCTTTTAGGAAAATTAATATAATATGGATTTAGAAAAGATGGGTGCAGTTACAAAATGAGTTTTCACCCGAAGCCACACTAAACAACAAACTTACACTTAAAACATGGTTCTATTTACACAGAGCTTTTGCCTGATATGTGAATGCACACCTGCACTAACAAAACTCACAGCATCACGCAAACCCTCTTACCTTATGTTCAAATGGAGCACCATAATAGCCATCATTCAGCCCAAAAATTATTTCATTCTGGTTGCGGGCATGAATCTAAGAGAGGAGGAAAAGACATTATTAGTTCATCTCATTCCAATCAAGTTTTAATGTGACTAGAAAATGACGGGACCTACTTCAATGTTGAAAAATAATTGGCTATGTCTAACAAGCCAGCAGAAAACAAACTGCATATCATAGGACAAGGCAATCAATTTAGAGTTTCCTGTTTTAGTCACAGTTCTCACAAAATCATCACATGCGATCACAGGCACCATCATTCACACACATTTTCCACAAACACTTCTTGAGGTTGTTACAGAAAGCAAATTCCTTAAGCACAGGGGATTAAGAGGCATACTATACATTATTTAATCTCAAAGAAAACACAATCCAGGACTTCCCTGGTGGTCCAGTGATTAAAATCCACCTGCAATGCAGAGGACATGGGTTCAATTCCTCATCTGGAAAAATTCCATATGCCAATGGGGCAAGTAAGCCCATGCACCACAACTACTGAAGCCCATGCACCCTAGAGTCCGTGCTCTGCAATAAGAAAAGCCACCCCAACGAGAAAGCTGAGCACCATAACGTAATAAAGAGGAGCCCCAATCGCCGCTGCAACTAGAAAAAGCCCATGCACAGCAACCAAGACCCAATGCAGTCAAAAATAAATAAAATTTAAAAAAAAATAACAGTTCAATTAGTCTGTCAATGCTTTAAGTCTGTCGTAGAAAAAACATAAAAGATTAATACTATTTTTTATCTTCAAAAAGACAGTCTAAAGATAATATCCAATCTCCAAAACCCTTAAAAGTCTACTAATTATTTTCTGCCAACTACTGTTTCAAATACAACTGATTTGAGCTTCAGTGTTACTTCAAATTAAACTTCATCTAAAAAATGGAGGAATAAGACTTTCAAAATTGAAGAAGAATTTTTAATAGCTCAAAACAGCATAAAGTCTATAAAAACAAATTTGATTACTTGATCAGAAAGAGTTGTGGCTGAAATGTTTTTTAATTGCTTTTGCAATGAGGAGTTAAAGTGAGGGTTCAAGTGGGGGAAAGAAAAAAGACTACCAGAATAGAACATTTCATCTTTTCTTTCTCTAGCTAGAGATACAAAGGCCAAAGTCAGCAGCAGAAAATTCCTGTGAACATTTACCTGACTTCCATACCTGCTGTATCTGTTACTAAAGCAGAATTAATCACATGCTTCCTGTTAGCCTATATCTTTACTCAACTGAATACAACGATACCAAAAGATGGACCTGCTATAATAAATTTATAATGAAAACTATAAACCAATTTTAAGAAATGTCCCATCTTATGACAGAAAAGGAGAAAGCACTATGAAATCAGTTTCAAGATTAGCAGAAACACAAAAATTTTACAAACACCAAATATTTTATACATATATATACCTCAAGAGGAAAAAGATTAAAATCATATGCATCAAAATGTTAACAATGGTTATCTGAACAAACATTTCACACACAAAAAAAGAAAAAGGTGGAGGACTGAGAACAAATATACATTTTCTTAATGTAAAACATCATTTCATCATTAGGGAAATCAAAATTAGGATGAGATACCATCAGAATGGCAAAAAATTAAAAAGACTGACATTAACAAGTCCTTACAAAAGTAAGGAACTTTCATACATTGCTGATGGGGACGCAGAATGATAGTTACTTTGGAAAAAGTTTCACAGTTTCTTACAAGTTTCAACACAGCTCTTACCATTAGACCCAGAAACTCCATTTATTCAAGAGAAATGAAAACTTATGTCAACACAAAGACCTATATTTAATTATTCACAGCAGCATTATTCATTGTAGTGGTGGTTACTTACTTCATACATTTGTCAAACACATTGAATGTATACATTAAAAGGATAAATTTTATTGTATGTAAATTTTACCTCAAAAAACCCTAACTTGTAAAAAAATTTCATTCAAAAGTCATTGATTCCCTGACCCTATGCAGACTGTCTAAATACCTCTTAAACGTACTCCCGTAGCTCTCTTTGCAGGTATTTATCTATCATCAGTTTACCAGGTCCTAAGAACCTTATCTTAGTCATCTCTGGATCACTGACACTAAGAACGATGCCTGTCAGAAAGCAGATGACCAATCAATAAACCTAAGTGATGCTGGCTATTAACCTAATACAGCTTAGCCTCGCTTTCCTCTAAAAATCTGTAACTCTATTATATCTGATTTTTAGTAGTAGTTGTTATATCTATTTCATAGATGACTTTAAGTGTCTAATTGGCTTAGAAAAATGTTTTCCCTTTCTCTTGTTCTCTGCTATACCAGCTTTGTAAGAGGATACATGAATGCTAACTCTCTGAAAGTAGGGTAAGTTAGACCTAAGTACATTTGGGTGTTTTAAGAAGACAACCAACTAAGGAATGTATGAACTGAAAAACATGATGAAGGCCATCTTCTCTGGGCAAAACAAGACTTTGCCACAAGCCTATAGCTCTGCGATTCTAACGTTAAGAAGCACCACCCCATGCAAAATGTTAACAAGTGCTTAGTGTCATTGTGCACAGGGTCTATGCACAAAGAGCCAACTACAGCATGTAGGAAGACAGAAAGAACATGTGCCCCAGTGCCTTTAGCCGGGCTAAAGGCAACAAGCATTTGGGATTAAAAGAATGACCCTAAGCCAAAGTCATTACCGCATGAGTTTTAAGATCAGTCCTAAAACAGAAGAAAAAATATAAAAATAAAACAATTTACAGCAGGTTAGAATTTAGTAAAGGAAAATATTTATTGAATGCATTGTTCTGGTCTCTACCCAAGAACACAAAATAAACTATGGTGTGCAAAATAAAGGAAGAGTTGTTTTGTTGTTGTTTTTTTACTCTGAAAAATATACAGAGAGAACTGTCTAAGAGAAATATACCAGATGGTATATACTGAATAAATATTAAGAAATATGAAGGATGTTTGCAGATACAACTAACATTTTACATTGCCTTTATCAGTAGTCCCACAGGTATCACAAAATAGAAATGGCATTTATTCCAATGTGGGATGGGTAGTTACCAAGGACTACATGTATACAGCAGTGTAGTACAGCGGAAAGAGAATGAATTTTTAAGTCAGCCAGGCCTCATATAAATTCCAGCTCCACCTATCAGTGTGATCTTGATTAGTTTCTTAAACTCTCTGAGGCTCAATTTTCCCATCAGGAAACTGGGCAATAATATCAGCTTTCACAAGGTTGTCAAAAACATTAATTGCAGTTACTTATGTCTGGGACTGGCAAATAGGTTTCATTTCATATGCAATTCTGGCATATTGCTAGGTGCATTCTGAAATACTGTGTTAGAAAAGACTGCACAGCTACTTCTGAGCTCAGATAGCTCAGTCAGCTACATCAGTCATGGGGAACGGGTCGCAGTAGGTAAGCCAGGCATTTGTCATCCCTGTGTTCAACAAACAGTAGCTCCTCTTATTCTTGGAAAAACCCTACTCTACTGGCCATAAGAGAGGTGTTCATTTTCAACTTCTTTTTCAGATTCTAGGGGAAATAGCCAGCATGACAGAAGAGGCAGAGTACTATAAGAAAGCATATTCTTTCCTACTGCCCACCCCACTCAAAATCCTCTTAAATTAGCAGCTTAAAGCAGTTCTTCATAACTGTTTTCAGTTATTTTTTAAACTTCTCAATGACTCCAATTTCTGTAATTAAGTAAACAGTCATAAAAGGTCTCTTTTTATTAACAGGAAATATAGAATCTGACAATTCAACAAAAAAAAAGCTAGATGGTTTCTTTGGAGAGGACAACTACTTGAAACTGACAGTCTAAAAATTACCTGCTGACCCAGGTATTTCAGCCCGTCCAAACAGACTTTCCATTCAATCAACAGCTGGTAGACGTCCTCCTTTCCACCCCATATCTTCACCACAAAACAAGACACAGATGTATCCAGACGGTCTGGCATTATTCCAAAATCAAGACTCCGCCATGTTGGATTCTGTTAATAGAAATGAAAACCTGCTTTAGGAAGATCCTAAATGTTTACAGTTATTTCAGTTAGGTTGTACATAATTTTGTTTTTTAACCAAAAGAACTCATATATTACATTGCAAACTTAAGTGAACTAAGAAGACATTCCAATTAACATGAAGAGAGTGATACTGACACTTTTCAATTTCTCTGCTTATTTATTATAGTCACTGGAAGGAGCATATATTCTAGTCTCTAATTAACATGGCTTCCTATGGTAATTCATTTATTTATTCCACACAATACACAATCATTAAGAAACAACATATAAACAATGCCCTCAAAGTACCTCCAACTTATTGCTGGATTTGAACGTCTCTTTAAATAATTACACAATTTCATGAAAACTCCAATATTCAAAAGGTTACAAAGTGGCACAGGAGGGATTAATAAACTATGAAGGAACAGGGGGAAAGAGGGCATGCAGGCCATGAAGCTTGGCTTTTATAGGACAAATAATATTTCACCAGGTTGAAAGAGGGAATTGCCCAGTAAAATAAGGGCTCAGAGGTGTGAAATAGCAGTGTGGTCAAGTAACTACGGCAACTGCTAGAACACACAGCACCAGAGTGGCAGGGTGCAAAGCTGGAGCGATCAACAGGAGGCTTCATGCCGAGGAGGCAGTTTACTGTGTACAAGCTGTGGGGACACTGAGAGGCTTTAAGGTTAAGAAAGACAAGGTCAACTGTATGCTCTGAAAGAAGTTTGTTTTCCATTCAGATAGTTGAAACATTCTCTGAAAAGGGAAAAAATTAAGGGACTTTAATATTATCAATAGACATGAACTACAATACATCAATTATTTACTTTCAATTATTTCCCTACTTTTTTAAAAATTCTTTTTAAAATTTTTATGTGGAGGATAATTGCTTTACAATATTGTGTTAGTTTCTGCCACACATCAACCTGAATCAGCCAGAGGCAGGCACATGTCCCCTCCCTCTTGAACCTCCCTCCCACCTCCCACACCAACCCACCCCTCTCTAGTTTATCACTGAGCGCTGGGTTTGAGTTCCCTGTGTCATACAGCAAATTCCCACTATTTATTTTACGTATGGTAGTGTTTCGACGTTACTCTTTCAATTCATCCCTCCTTCTCTTTCCCCCACTGTGTCCACAAGTCTATTTTCTATGTCTGTGTCTCCACTGCTCTCCCGCAAATAGGTTCATCAGTATCATCTTTCTATATATATACACATTAATATAGGATATCTGTTTTTCTGATTTATTTCACTATGTGTAATAGGATCTAGGTTCATCCACCTCATTAGAATTAACTCTGATGTGTTCCTTTTTATGATTAATATTCCACTGTATAGATGTACCATAACTTCCTTATCCATTCATCTGGTGATGGACATCTACGTTGCTTCCATGTCCTAGCTACTGGAAATAGTGCTGCGATGAACACTGGGGTAATGTGTCTTTTTAAAGAATCCACCCGCAGTGCAGGAGATCCTGGTTCAATTCCTGGGTCGAGAATATCCCCTAGAGAACAGATATGCTACCTACTCCAGTATTCTTGGGCTTCCCTGGTAGCTCAGATGGTAAAGAATACACCTGCAATGCAGGAGACCTGGGTTCAGTCCCTGGGTTGGGAAGATCCCCTGGAGGAGGGCATGGCAACCCACTCCAGTGTTCTTGCCTGGAGAATCCCCATGAACAGAGGAGCCTGGCGGGCTGCAGTCCACAGGGTCACAAACAGTTGGAGATGACTGGGCAACTAAGCGCACAGCACAGGGTATATGCCCAGCAGTGGGATTGTTGGGTCATATAGTAGTTTTATTCCTAGTTTTTTTAAAGGAATCTCCATACTGTTCTCTATAGTGGTTGTTACCAATTTACTTTCCCACTAACAATGCAAGAGGGTTCCCTTTGTCCACACCCACTCCAGCATTTATTGTTTGTAGATTTTTTGATGATGGCCATTCTGACTGGTATGAGATGATATCTCATTGTCTTGATTTGCTATTTCCCCTACTTTAACTGTTAGGGCTCTCATTACTGAACATAACTAATTAATCTCATTAAATTATCAATTTTCATATTATATAAATCAGTAAATCAAAAAGCCCTCATATAAGGGTAACTGATCTTTGCTTCGTGACAGTTTTTTTCCTGACCAAAGTGGGGAGGGGACCAGAGCAGTATTTTTGGTTTAGGGGATATACTGATGTATGTGTTTTTGTGAATTTAACTGCTGACGTTTCAGGAGAGGGAACAGGACTTCTAGTTTCATGGTGTTTATGTCTGATCTTTTTCACTTGTATGTATTTTGCTTGTATATTTTTATTTTCTGATTTCCCTGTACTAAAATAAAAGCTCTGATAGACAGGAACATTGCCTGATTTGTTTACCACAAGATCCCCAAAGTTTGAAAAGTTCCTGGTATGTGCTCAATAAATATTTGCTGAGTGAGTGAATGAATGCCCACTTAACCAAAATGGATGTCTGAGGACACCAAAAGATTATCAATAAATAGCATGATGATAACACAATAAGCTCACTGTGCAGTTTTATATGGATTCCACAGCACTCATGAATTTCAACCTAAGATCATCAGAACTCCATTCTGATATGACCCCCACCCTGTCTCTATCCCACCAAAATTGTTTTAGCAACCCTGCTAAATAGGGGTGGTGTGCTTAGTGGCTCAATGTGTCCAACTCTGTGATCCCATGGACTACAGCCCGCCAGGCTCCTCTGTGGGGATTCTCCAGGCAAGAATACTGGAGTGGGTTGCCATGCCCTCCTCCAGGGGATCTTCCCAACCCAGGGATTGAATCCAGGCCTCCGGCATTGCAGGCGGGGTCTTTACCATCTGAGCCACCTGGGAAGCCCAAGAATACTGGAGTGGGTAGCCATGCCCTCTGCCAAGAGACCTTCCCAACCCAGGGACTGAACCCAGGTCTCCTGCACTGCAGGAGGTTTCTTTACCATCTGAGGCACCAGGGAAGCACAAGAGTACTGGAGTGGGTAGCCTATCCCTTCTCCAGGGAATCTTCCTGACCCAGGAATCGAACCAGGGTCTCCTTCATTGCAGGCAGATTCTTTACCAGCTGAGCTACCAGGGAAGCCCAAATAGGAGTAGAATTTCATTTAAATATGAAGATGAACATTAAGGTCTAGGAATAAGTAGGCAGACCTGTACTACAAAAAATGCTCAAAAAATTCTTTACACTGAAGTAAAATGACACCAGACAGAAACCTGGCTCTCTAAGACGGAATAAAAAGCACTGGCAATGGTAAAGAGTGAGTAAATATAAAAGACTATCTATTTTTCTTATTTTATTTATATCATATATGACTGTTTAAAGTAAAAGTTATAACTGTATAAAGAGTTTTATAACATATGTATAGATTCATATATACAAATGTAATAGCATAAACTAGAGAAGGTAGACAACTGGAACTATTCTGTTGCAAGGTTCTCCTGTTTACATGAAGTACATACAGCAATCCTAAAGTAATGATTTAAAAAGTAATGCAAAGAAGTACAGCTGAAAAGACAAGGCAAGAATGTAAAACAATATGAAAAAATATTCTATAATGATTTCATTTATATGAAGTTCTAAAACAAGTAAAACAAATCTGTGGTGACAAATGATTTCCTCTTGTGGGGAGACCGGCTTCTGGGCATAAGAGAACTTTCTGGAATGATAGGAAATGTATATATCTTGACAAAGTATGTATGCACTTACCAAAACTCAGCAAACAAAATAGTTAAAATTTGTGCATTTCACTGTATATGACTTTTAATTAAGGAAATAGACACTGAACTCCAAAGTATAGGTTTGCTTCTTATAGTGGTAAGGATTAGTAATTCTGAGGCCACTTTTTGTGAATTCTAAGCCTGAGCAAAGATGTGGAGGTCAGTGGAAGCCAGGTTTTTCACTGTCAGAGAATGGAGTAACAAATGAATTTGTTCAGTCCAGAGTTCAGCTGGACTGAAATTGGAGATATTGGTGTGAATGCATGGTTTTTAAAAGAAAGAGCAATAGATATACTGTGTGTGTGCGTGTGTGTGTGAGTTCCTAGCTCAGTCCCTTAAGCAAGGCCAGAAGTAATGAGCACACTAGTAACCATGAGCGTGCTCAGATCTTACTGTCTATTTAGCAATCTCAAAAAAAGAGAACCAAGGGTTCCTTGGGGAGAAAACTGATTCCAGAGCTATGGCAGGAAGGGTACAACATGAGTCTGGAATATCTCAAGCCAGAATGTCAGGAAGTACTCAATGATGTCGACATATCAAAAGGACATAGGAATCAATTTACAGGGCTCTCACTAACCAAATGCAGGATAATGTAAGCATCAAAATAAAATATAATAATAGTTTATAACCCACTGAATAAAATAAGAATCTTTGAGTCCATAATGATACAGATTAATAATTAATTAATTAAATGGGAGAGAAAGTTAAATTGCCAACTAATAAATAATAAAAGGAAAGATGGAAATTAGAAAATCACCAATGGATGCTAAAACTGGTAAGCAAACAGTTGATAAGAAGCATCATATATAAAAAGTCTCAAAGTTTCTCCCTCACAAATTACTTATTAATTATAAATGGAAAAATTATAACTTCTCAGTGGAGAAACCTGACAGGAATTACCTTAATCAGGTGACAAATTGGGACAAACCAGCAACAGGTGCCTCTTAAAACTAAGCACTGAAAAGATTACAGCACTACAGGTATAGTTTTCCCGCCAAAAATGCATTACCTGAATCTCATCATGAAGAAACATCAAACAAACTGAAAGAGTCTACAAAATAATTGGTCTGTATGGTTTTAAATGGAGGGACTGGTTCCAAATTGAGAAAGGAGTAGGTCAACGTTGTATACTGTCACCTTACTTATTCAATTTATATGCAGAGTACATCATGCAAGATGCCAAACTAGATGAAGCACAAGCCAGAATCAATTGCAGGGAGAAATACCAATAACCTCAGATATGCAGATGACACCACCCTATGGCAGAAAGTGAAGAGGAACTAAAGAGCCTCTCGATGAAAGTGAAAGAAGAGTGTGAAAAGGCTGGCTTAAAACTCAACATTCAAAAAACTAAGATTAAGATCATAGCATCTGGTCCTATCTTTCATGACAAACAGATGGGTAAACAATGGAAACAGTGAGAGACTTTATTTTCTTGGGCTCCAAAATCACTGTGGATGGTGACTGCAGCCATGAAATTAAAAGACGCTTGCTCCTTGGAAGAAAAGCTATGACAAACCTAGACAACATGTTAAAAAGCAGAGACATTACTTTACCAACAAAGGTCCAATAATAGTCAAAACTATGGCTTTTCCAGTAGTTGTGTATGGATCTGAGAGTTGGATCATAAAGAAAGCTGAGCACCGAAGAACTGATGCTTTTACACTTTGTTGCTGAAGAAGAATCCTGAGAGTCCCTTGGACTGCAAGGAGATTAAACCAAGCAATCCTAAAGGAAATCAGTCCTGAATATTCACTGGAAGGACTGATAGTGAAGCTGAAGCTCCAATACTCTGGCCACCTGATACGCAGAACTGACTCTTAGGAAAAGACCCAGATGGTGGAAAAGACTGAAGGCAGAAGAAGAGGACGACAGAGGATGAGATGGTTGGGTGGACATCCAATTGAATGGACATGAATTTGAGGAAGCTCCAGGAGTTGGTGATGGACAGGGAAGCCTGGCATGCTGCAGTCCATGGGGTCGCAAAGAGGCGGACACGACTGAGAGACTGAACTGATGGTTCTGAACGCTGAAGTCAGAACACCCGAAAAGGCTAAAGAACTGTCCAAACTTAAGAAGAAAGCAACATGACAACTAAAGACAAAGTGTTTCTAGATTAAGTCTTGGAGAGTTGACAACACCTGAATAAGGACTAGGGATTAATTGGTGGAAACCTAAATTGGTACAGCCACTTGGAAAACACTACGGAAGTAACTCAAAAAATTTACCATAGAACTACCTTATGATCCAGTGATCCCTCTTCTGGGTAGATACTCAAAGGAAATGAAAGTCTCTTAGAGATAGAAGTGCTCCCGTGTTCACTGCAGCATTATTCACAATAGTCAAATACATGTACAACCCAAGTGTTAATCAACAGATGAATGAATAAAGAAAATGTCATGCATATACGTGTGGAACATTATTCAGCCTTAAAAAGGAAATCTTGCCATTTGCAAAAGCACGGATGAAACTGAAGGACAGTATGATAAGTGAAATAAGTCAGAAACAGAAAGTGAAATACTGCATAATATCACTTACATGTGGAATCTAAAAGTCAAACTCATAAAAACGGTGTATAATGGTAGCTGCCAGGGGTTGAAGGTTGGGCAAAATGGGGAGATGTTGGCCAAAGGGTATAAGGGTACAAAGTTTCAGTTTTGCAAGATGAAATCATCTTGGAAATCAAATGTACAACATGGTGACTAAAGTTAATAACACTATATTGTATACTTGAAGTTTGCTAAGAGAGTACTAAGCATTCTCACTACCAAAAAAACACAGTTAACTATGGGAGGTAATAGATATATTAATCAGTTTGATTTTGGTCATTATTTTACTACATATATTTAAGTATATATATGTATGCTGCTGCTGCTGCTAAGTCACTTCAGTCATGTCCGACTCTGTGCGACCCCATGGACAGCAGCCCACCAGGCTCCGCTGTCCCTGGGATTCTCCAGGCAAGAACACTGGACTGGGTTGCCATTTCCTTCTCCAATATATATGTATAGATAATATATATATACCTGTATATATAGATATTCCTATGTGTGTGTGTGTGTGTGTGTGTGTGTGTGTGTGTGTGTATATACATATATGTATAGATAAACCAAAACATCATGTTGCATATCTTAATACACACAATTTTTGTCAACTATACCTGGAGGGTAGAGGATGAAGGACTGTGCTTAACTGTACTGTGTCAATGTTATACTTTCCTGATTTTAGTCATTTTAATGTAATTATATAAGAGATTGTCCTTGTTTGTAGGAAATATATACTGAAGTATTTGATACCAGCAAATCTTTCTTTGAAGGTAGTCAATTATTTAAGAAGCCAAAGTTATGTTTAGATAAATTTATTGAAAATATAGGCAATAAAGAAAGACAAAAATATTATGAGTATAACATGATGAGTAACTACGAAACAACAAGATCAGATTTCACACATGAATGGAAGGCAACCATCCATTTCTGATAATGGCAAGCTAGACGGTCCTCCCACTGAAAACAATTAAAAATGCTGGCTAAAATATAACCACCATCATCACTGAAGATTTTCCAAGCCAAAAAGGAAAGCTAGAACTCGAAGAAATAAATGTAAATCTAGAGGACTTTTCCCTTAAAGGAATTTGCCAACATATATAAACTTGAGGCATTGGTTTGGGCAGTCTTAAAGAGAGACAAGAACATAATTCAAAGCCCACACCCAGGTCTCACTCAGGTCTACGAGAAGTCCTCCGCATTGAGCTTGAACAACAAAAAAGCTATATACTCACAGGCATGAGTGAAACCACAGAGTAGAATTCAACAAACCAACGGCACAAAACCTGAGATAATCAAATCAGGAAACAAGAAAAAAAGACTAAACTATAAAATGAGACTGAACAGCTCTCATAAACATATTAAAAAAAAAAAAGCCAAATCCTTGCACAGAATGTGTTTATTTTTAATTGACACTAACTGGCACTGTTTCTCCAGAACAGGCACTTCATAAATATATAAATTGAGAAAAATGAATATCAAAATGGCCAATAAACACTGGAAAAGGTGATCAATTAGAATAATACATGAGGAAATGTAAAATAAAATCACAATATAATACCACTAGCCCACCAGAATGGCTCAAATTTTCAAAACAAATAATAACAAGTTTGGGCAAGAATGTGGAGCAACTAAAAACTTCACTGCTGGTAAGGATGTAACTGGTACAAGCAACTTTGGAAAGCTATCTGGCAGCACCTACTAGAGCTGAAAACACCTACGATTCAGCACTTAGTTCCACTCTTACGTAGATACCTAACAGAAAATAGAGATACATACTTGCCAAAGGACACATACATACAGAATTAATAAATAATTCGTATGAATCTCACTAATATGCTAAGCAAAAGAGCATATGCCATATAAAAGTTCAGTAGCAAGCAGGACTAATCTAGAAGTCAGGATAGTGGTGGTCTTTGGAAGGAGGTAGTAACTGGAGGGAGAACACAAAATAATGCTGTTGTTCTTGATCTGGTTACATGGATCTGTTCCCTGTGAAAAGTCACCAGGCTATTATTTGTGCCCTTTACTGTAATGTGTGCTGTATCACAATACAAAGTAATAAGACAAAAATTTTCAAAGATTCAATAATGGGAAAAATACAGCATCTTACAAGGAGGTATCTACAGAGATTAAAAACAAAGGTATCTCTTCATGATGTCATTTCGGGCCCTAAAGCCTGAAGACAGGAGTTGGATTAACCGCCTAAAAAGACAGCCATTTACTCCCCTATGTATAAGGTCATCTCTCAACTAAACTCCATGTGCTCTGGAATATGAAATAGCGTAATTTCAAATTCTCAGCAGAAAAAGCATGAAATAACCACCCCTTTCCAAAATGGAAAAAAAAAAAAAGACCTGGTGAATGTATGGCCCTTAAATATGAAGGGCCATATTTAAGGGGTGGGATGATGGGCACAAAGAATACTTCATTCTAAAACTAATTAAAAGTCTTTGAAAGGAGAGTAGTCTTTTGAAGTTGTCTCTGTGGCTGAATTGATGGCCTGAACCAACATTTTAAACCAACAGAACATTAATACAGCAGAACTATTGTCAATCTTCTCATTACAATGACCTTCCTTTATAATTTTATAGAATAGCTGCCAGACAACGACCAATCATTCCCGAGCTGGTCCACTCAGATACAGATATGGTCTGCCACATATTAAAGACTCTACTGCCTAATAATGTTACTGTAAACATCTAGATGATTTTCTACATTTAATCTATACATATAAGCTCATGTCTAGATGGAACAAATTATTCAAGTACTAACATCATTTAGGGACCTATATCTTATTCACTGAAAGTATAGTGGCAGGATATTAGGATATTTATGGCTTTGAAAAGCTCACCTCCAGGAGAATCTAAAATTATTATTTATTATCTAGGCAATTTCTCTAAAACACTGTTCAACTGATACTTCTTATTTATTAAAGGAACACATATACAGAAAAGTTTCAAAATACAAACATGTTGTCACTATGTTATCACTCAAAAACAAATTAACAGTCACAAGAAACACAACTAAGAATTCATAAAAGCTGTTCCAACTTCCCCAAAACATACAAGATAACTCTCAGGGATGGCATACTAAATTCATAAGCAGTAATTATTCCCCAGCCCCAAATTTTCTCTCCTTTGTCTCATTCACCTTTATTCATCCTTCATGTCTCAACTTAG
Organism: Bos taurus; assembly: GCF_002263795.3. Taxonomy (NCBI): domain Eukaryota; kingdom Metazoa; phylum Chordata; class Mammalia; order Artiodactyla; family Bovidae; genus Bos; species Bos taurus. The sequence continues at coordinate 55,263,333 of NC_037342.1, read as the reverse complement.
GAATTACTTATTGTAAGAAGCCTCTCCTAATCACCCTCACCAAACTAAGATAAATGACATTCCTACATGTTCCCAAAGAATCCTGTTCTTCCCTGGTCTTATAATTGCATGATGATGAAGTTTAACACAAAGTAACATAAAACGGCTAAGCAAGAGGATCCAACTCCCTTCTCTCTTTCTCACTCTTGCTCATGCGCACGCTCGCGCTCTCTCTCTCTCTCTCTCTCTCTCGTGCACGCTCTCTCTCTCTCTCACATACACACACAAAGATGAAATGTTAATTCAGTTCAATTAGAACATACACTTCTGTGACAACCCCTCAAGCCAGTAACTCATAAAAAGTATTTATATTGTCCAGTCAATTTTTTCCCAAAGATTTAAAAATATCTCAGGCAGTCTCAATTCAAACAGAAGTTTTGGTCCTGATAACTCTGTCACATGCTTTCCCTAAAAGCACATGCTCTAGAACTTTGTTTATTCAATTATAAGGCCTATCACTGACCTCTGTTAGACCTCTAAGAGACATTTAACCAGGAGAAGGGGCGCAGCACAATGCTGTGAAAGAGACGGACTTCCAAACACATAGGAAACAGCTATCACTCTTCTTCCTGCCACCGTGAGATTTTTAATTTTCTAATAAAAAAGAAAAACTTTTTCGTAAAAAATAAAAGACACAATAATTAACTTGATAATTGTTAAAAATGGTACACATGGGTTCACTGGGCTTCCCTGATAGCTCAGCTGGTAAGGAATCCGCCTGCAATGCAGGAGACCCTGGTTCAATTCCTGGGTCAGGCAGATCCGCTGGAGAAGGGATAGGCTACCCACTCCAGTATTCTCAGGCTTCCCTCGTGGCTCAGCTGGTAAAGAATCTGCCTGCGATGTGGAAGACCTGGCTTTGACCCTTGGGTTGGGAAGATCCCCTGGAGAAGGGAAAGGCTACCCACTCCAGTATTCTGGCTGCAGAATTCCATGGACTGTATAGTCCATGGGGTCTCAAAGAGTTGGACATGACTGAGCCACTTTCACTTTCATGTAGGTTCATTACGCAATTTGCCTCTACTTTTACGTATGTACAAAATCCAATTTAGAGAATTTAGTTACTTCCATTCTTACCACTGGAGAAGGCAATGGCACCCCACTCCAGTACTTCTGCCTGAAAATCCCGTGGACGGAGGAGCCTGGTGGGCTGCAGTCTATGGGGTTGCTAGAGTCAGACATGACTAAGCGACTTCACTTTCACTTTTCACTTTCATGCACTGGAGAAGGAAATGGCAACCCACTCCAGTGTTCTTGCCTGGAGAGTCCCAGGGATGGGGAGGCCTGGTGGGCTGCCGTCTCTGGGGTTGCAGAGTCGGACACGACTGAAGCAACTTAGCAGCAGCAGCATTCTTACCACTTCAATTATTTTAGTTTTTAATTAACCAATGGCCCTTCAATAATGTTAAGAATATTAACTTCCCCCTGAACCAAACGTCAATAAATAACTAGTTTGGAGGGTATGGTTAGCTGAACCCTGAGATAAGAAAGCTGAATGATACATTCACCATTAACTGTTCAATGCTAAATATATCTGAGAAGAAATCAGGACTCTGACATATAACTTGGAGACACAGCTCCACCATCTAGCCTGTCAACAGTGGATTATTCTAGTTAATGCAATAGACACTGGACTTCACTGTGCTAGGGCCGTTAGAAAATAGAAAAATGAATATGCTGGGGGTCCTTGTTCACTAGCTGTCCTCAATTTTGTGTTACCTCTCAAAAACTCATTCCCATGCCATCCACCCCTTTACTATCTGCTATCTCTCCAGGTCATTTCCTCTGCTGTCCTGATCCTCAGTTCCTTTTTCCCTATCTCTGTCAAGCTTGTCAAAATCTCAAACCACTCACTCCACTCCGGCCATACTAAATTCTTAGCCATTCCTTGAAAACCTCAAGTACACGCCTACCTTCATGTTTTCCTACTTCTTGGCCTGGAACAGTCTTCCCCTCTTAGATACATGGTAGTTGTTGTCCAGTCACTAAATCGTACCTGACTCTTTGCGACGCCATGAACTGCAGCACACCACGTTTCCCTGTCTACCACTATCTCCTGGAGTCTGCTCAAGTTCATGTTCATTGACTCAGTGATGCTATCTAACCATCTTATCCTCTGATAAATGGTATGTTCCCTCATTTTTTTCAGCTGTCTGCTCAAATGAGACCTTTCATGTGACTACCACAGAAATTCAGCCACTACCCCTGCCAGATACTTCACTACACTATTTTACTCAATTATATTTATTACCATCTAACATATTCCAATTTATGGACTTCCCTGATGGCTCAGATGGTAAAGCGTCTGCCTACAACACAGGAGACCCGGGTTCAATCCCTGGGTCAGGAAGACCTCCTGGAGAAGGAAATGGCAACCCACTCCAGGATTCTTACCTGGAAAATCCCATGGATGGAGGAACCTGGTAGGCTACAATCCATGGGGTTGCGAAGAGTTGGAGACGACTGAGCGACTTCTCAACACACAAACACATTCCAATTTATCATCAAGTCTAACAAATTATTTTTCTTCCATTGAAAGATAAATTCTGACTTTCAGTTCAGTTCAGTTGCTCAGTCGTGTCTGACTCTTTGTGACCCCATGAACTGCAGCACACCAGGCCTCCCTGTCCAGCACCAACTCCCAGAGTTTACTCAAACTCATGTCCATTGAGTCAGTGATGCCATCCAACCATCTCATCCTCTGTTGTCCCCTTCTCCTCCTGCCTTCAATCTTTCCCAGCATCAGGGTCTTTTCAAATGAGTCAGTTCTTCGCATCAGGTGGCCCAAAGTATTGAATTTTCAGCTTCAGCATCAGTCCTTCCAAAGACTATTCGGGACTGATTTCCTTTAGGATGGACTGGTTGGACCTTCTTGCAGTCCAAGGGACTCACAAGAGTCTTCTCCAACACCACAATTCAAAAGCATCAATTCTTCAGTGCTCAGCTTTCTTTATAGTCCAACTCTCACATCCATACATTACTACTAGAAAAATCATAGCTTTCACTAGACAGAATTTTGTTGGCTAAGTAATGTCTCTGCTTTTTAATAAGCTGTCTAGGATGGTCATAATTTTTCTTCCAAGGAGCAAGTGTCTTTTAATTTCATGGCTGCAGTCACCATGTGCAGTGATTTTGGAGTCCAAATAAATAAAGTCTCTCACTGTTTCACCATCTATTTGCCATGAAGTGATGGGACCAGATGCCATGATCTTAATCTTGTGAATGTTGAGTTTTAAGCCAACTTTTTCACTCTTTTCTTTCATTGTAAGATTTTTCTTCCATCTTCCATTGTAACATTTTTCTTCCATCGTAAGATAAATTCTGACTTTAGAAGTGTTAAAATCAGTAAGGTCCTGTACTCGTTGACCACTAGGTGGCAGTCATCAGGTGTCACTATCTACATGCACAACCTTAATAGTTGTCTTTTTGTGTTTTTTTTTAATTGTAGTATAGTTACTTTACAATGCTGTGTTACTTTCTTTTGTACAGCAAAGTAAATAAGTTATACATATACATATATCCCCTGTTTTTGATTTCCTTCCCATATAGGTCACCACAGAGCACTGAGGTCCCTGTGCTATACAGGGACCTCATTAGTATACACAGCAGTATATAGTCGTTCTTAATATCAATTCTTTTAAGTGTTGACACTACTGACACTACATGTGCTTAGTCTGTCAGTTAAAAATCTCTTGATTTAAATTCAAACAATCCTATATATAATATCTATCAATAATTTACATTCAACACATTTTTAAAATATCAAGTATTCATAATAATGTAGAATAACCAGAAAGAACTTTCATAGACTGCTAATGAGAATGTAAACAAAACAGCAACTTTAAACTATTTAGCAATATATACTAAAGCTTACAATATGCATATTCCAAGCAAGCCCACTTCTGGTTATATACACAACAGAAATGCATACAAACATTCAACCAACAGATATATCCAAGAATATCCATAGCAGTACTATTCATATTAGCTCAAAACTAGAAACAAGCACTTCGCCCAGCAGTCCAGTGGTTAAGACTCCACGCTTCCACTACAGGGGGCACAAGTTCATTCCCAGGTCCGGTAACTAAAATCCCATATGCCATGCAACATGGCCAGAAAACAAACAAACAAAACCAGAAACTAACCAAATTCCCAGCAACAGAAGAACGGATAACTTCTGGTATATTCACACAACAAAAGACAACAGAGAAAAAAATATTAATGACTCTTACAATATACAGTTAAAACATCAAAGTCAGACACAAAAGAACAGACACTATATGATTCCATTTCTACAAAGCTCACAAACGGGTAAATTAATTTATGGTGTTAAAAGTCAGAAAAGTGGAAGTCACTCAGTCATGTCCAACTCTTTGCAACCCCATGGACTACACAGTCCATGGAATTCTCCAGGCCAGAATACTGGAGTGGGTAAGTTGTTCCCTTCTCCAGGGGATCTTGTCAACCCTGGAATTGAAGCAGGGTCTCCCACATTGCAGGCGGATTCTTTACCAGCTGAGCTACCAGGGAACCCCATGTTAAAAGTAAGAGAGGAGTAGTAACTGAAGACGGTATAAGGGGGCTTCTGGGGCACTGAAAATATTCTACTTCTTGATCTGGATACTGGTTACACATGTATATTTAATTTGAGAAAATTGAGTTTTCACTATAGTAAAGGGAGTAGAATAAATTGAGGAGTCCTTCTACTCTATTTGCTCCTTAAACCTACCCTCCCCACCTCTCTGTAGACCATTTCTGTCTCCAACTGAGCCAGGATAGGAGCAGAAACAATATTTAGCAGCTACTATATGTCAGGCTTCCCTGGTGGCTCAGCTGGTTTTCCCAGCAGTTCAGTGGTCAGGACTTTAAGCTCTCACTGTTCAGGGCCTGGGTTCAGTCCCTGATCAGGGAACTAAGATGCCCCAAGCCACATGGCATGGCCAAAAAAAAAAAAAAAAGATGACAGCTTGATGAAGAGGAAAGAGTAGTAGAGACTTGAAGATGGAGGGCCTGGATTTGAGTTCTGGTCCCACAATTGTTGTGACTCTGCAAAAGTCAGAGACTCTCTGGATGTCAGTGTCTTAAGACCTACCCTGTCTACAAGTTGCTCTAAGGATCAAAATGAGATAACATACGTAAAAGGATTCTGTAGAGATAACACATTGTGGTTATCCATTTATTCATCTAACGAATATTTACTGAGCATCTACAATATTCTAGACTCTAGGGTTTCAAAGGTGAACAAGACTGGCAAGGTCCCTACTCTCATGAAACTTCATACTTGTAAGTGGGAGACATAATAAACAGATAAATGGGCAAGAGTTTCCAACAGTGATAAATGCTCTAAAGAAAATAAAACAGAGTGATGTGAAAAAAAGTGGAAAGGGAACTACTTTAGATGGAATAGTTATAGAAGGCCAGGCTGAAGTGACATAGCTCAAACCTCAAAGGGTTCTTCAGCAAGGTAAAGAAGCAAGCAAACAGGTGCTGTAGGCATAAGGAACAAGGTAAGTTTGACCTGTTTGAAGCACTGAAAAAATGAGGTAAGCCTGGAACACAAGGCTTAGTGAGAAAAACCATCAGCAGACAAGGCTGAAAAAGTGGACAGGGGCTAAATCCAATATGGCTGGATTGTTATAAGAATGTTATCAGTACCATAAAGCTTTTCTTTTTATTAACGTGGCCAAATTGAATCATCATGCAAATTATCTAGTGTACCCATTCGCAAAAGTAGGACATTTCCAACTTTCTCCTTGAGCAACTCTATGGCCAAAAAATAAGTAGAAAGATCCTATACAATGGCCCTAGCCATAAAATTCTTAAGAACTACATACAAAAACATCATTTATTATGATGTTTGGAAAGTTAAATAGTTAAAAACCTCAAGAGCAAACAGAAATGACAGAATTATAGAATGATTTGAAAAAAAAAAAAAGGTTTTTAACAGAAAAAGTGTCATTGCATTCAGTAAATATTTATCAAGCACCTACTTTGTGCCAGGCATGCTCTAAGCACTAGAGATACATCAATGAACAAATCAGTGAAGATTTAAGCAATAATTGAGCAGAAGATTTAACTGTAGAAATATAATACCAGAACTGAACTTCAACTTATTTTATGTCTCAGCATTTTCTAAAATAGGAGTCATAGGCTTAGTCATATGCACCTGTCAGAAAGCAAACTTACCAAGGAATTCTTAATCACTTCACTCCTATAAAATTCTGGAAAAGAAGAAAAAGAACAATAAGTGATGTGGAAGAAAATAAGCTCACTAACTCTTAATCCCATAAATTTTTTAACATATGCTCTAGTAAAAAAAAAAAAAAAAAACCAACACTTCAAACATTTTCAAGGGCTCTCTGTATATATTTATCTGTAAAAATTAAAATACAGATAATTATGAAATAAAAGTTTTTTAATTGAAGCATAGTTGATTTACAATGTGTTAGTTTCTAATATACAGCAAAGTGATTCAGTTGTACATATACAAATATTTATTCTTTTTCATATTCTTTCCCATTACAGTTTATTATAGGATATTGAATATAGTTCCCTGTGCTACACAGTAAGACCCTGTCTAAAATTAAAAAGTTTTAAAGGGAAAAACACTGGTAAAGAAAGGTCAAAATCTATTAAGATTTAATTTAGTTATTTTTCCCTGACTGGCTCCTTTTACCCCAGAGTCTAAGGTAAGGCCTTAAAAACTCAGACTTTATTCTCCCTTAACTACTGCCATCGTCTACAACCAATTCCATATGCTCCGCTTGTCTCAAACATCTCCAGTGATTATCCATTGTAGTACTGTGGAAAGAACACTCATCTAGCAACCAGGTGACCAAAGTTCTAGCTCTACATGTCATTAACGTTCTGCTCTCATTCCCCTGGGCCCATTTCTTCATGACACTTTTGACAATCAGACTAATAATCAAGGCCTTCTGTAATCACTAAAATTCCATGATTCTATACACCTTCATTTATACTGTAAATGTTACAAAACCTGAAGATACAATTAAGAGAGAGACTGTGTCAGAGGTTCAGTGAAGATACAATCAAAAGAAAGACTGTGTCAGAGGTTCAGACAGACATTCCTAAGAACCCTTCAATACTGCCTCTGTTGTCTCTGCCAAAGTTACGCTGTGATGCTCTGTCAATGCAGAGCCTACAAGGACTCTGTACCCGTATGCTGCTATCGGGCAATATTCCCCATGGGTGATGCACATATCACTGATACATGAGACGACTCTTAGGTGATACGTGGATAAACTTTACTTTTTTCTAACATTGAAATTTATGACTCATATACCCAACCCCTAATAGTAAGCTCCATAAGGGCAATACCATTTGTTTTGTATAACTGCTGTCTCCTCAACACATAAAAACTATTCCTGGCACAGAGTAGGCACTCAGTAAAATTTTGATTGAATCAACAACTTCACAGACTGTGGAAAAATGGACTTCTTAAAATATATTCAGTATGTAGCACTAGAGATGAAATTCAAAGAGAGTAAAACTTGCCAAAGTAGTCCACAAGACTGAAGTTTGGGAATCATCAAGCAGTAAAGGAAAAGTGGACCTGGATATAAAGTTCTAATGGGCAAGGTCTTTTGGTTAAAATGTTTCTTCACAAAACACAGCATCTATACTATTCTATGCTTGTCTTCCCTTAAACAATAGTAATAGTGATAATCATCCTATTTTTTGGCAAGATAGCCACAACACACTAATGAAAAAAACAAGTTCTATGAGAGAATTTACCACAGGATCCAAATTTTTACAATTACATGAACAACATTTATCTTAAGTGATAGGGTTAGGCTGCTTACTTTTATTTATTGCTTGGCAGTTTTTAAATTTTTCTATTTTGAACAATTACTTTAAATAAGAGAAGGGATAATTCTAATTGTTTTTAAAAGGAAAGTTTTCTTGATGAATATTTAAGTTACTGATAGTTTTTGGATATTTCAAGTAATATTATATATAATCTTTGAAAGATATATATTCTAAGACACATGAATCTATAAGATAGACTTCAAGTGAAATTGCAAGATAAAAGGAAAAAAAAGCTTGAATTTGATAGATATTGCCAGATTGTTCTCTATAAACACTGTACCAATTTACAGTCCCACTTAACAGTAGCCAACCCTACACATTTGTGTTTTTTTAATTAGTTAATTCACTGGCTGTGCTGGGTCTTCATTGCTGCATGCGGCGTTTCTCTAGTTGCGGAGAGTCGGCGCTACCCTAACTGCGGTGCACAGGCTTCTCACTGCTGTGGCTGCTCCTGTCACAGAACACAGGCTCTAGGCACTCGGGCTTCAGTAGCTGCAGCACACGGGCTCAGCAGTAGTGGCTTGCAGGGTCCACCGCAGGCTCAGTAGCTGTGGCACAAGGGGCCTAGCTGCTCCACAGCACGTGGGATCTTCCCAGAGCAGGGATCAAACCCATGTCCCCTGCACTGGCAGTTGGATTCTTAAGCACTGGACCACAAGGGAACCCCAACCCTCAGTATTATTCTTTTCATTTTTTCCCAACAGTTAACCAATGCCAATCATAAATTGGCTACATAAATGTACATACATATGTATGTCCATGTGTGTATATATATACATATGTTCTTCTCTAATATGCATACATATACTCTAATTCATTCCCAGTATGTTTCTGGGGCGGGGAGAGTTTTAGGGCTAAATTGTGTTGCTTGTTATTACAAGGTACTCTCACTTAATATACTTTTGTATTGTCTAAATTTGCTGCAAGTATGTAAAACTTTTTAAAGCAATGAAAAAAAATTAAAGCTATTCCTTTTTTCTTTTGAGAGAATTCCTCAGCTTAATCTATAAAGTGTCTAAATTAAAGAGTCTCCAACAAACATATTTCCAGCTCTAAAAAAATGAACAGCATTTTTTTTCAAAACTTTGCTGACTAACTATATATATACATAAATGAAACTAAACAATTTGCTTTCCCCATTAGACCCTCAAAATGGATTTGCTAATTTTAATGGAGAAGGGTCAACAAAGGAGCCATTCAGTTTGGCAAGGAATCACCGAGTCTAAAGTAATTTCTAAAGTGTTAAATGTGGGCCTCCACTGTCTATCACTCTGCTACACTTTGATTGTCAATGAAATCAGCAACATGGTGCACAACAGAATAGTGAATTCAGGAGAATTTAAAGTGAAAAAAACAGTTCCAGTCCCCAATGCACCATGTATAAGCTTGACCCTGGACAAGTCAATTAACTTTTCTGGGCCATAGTTTCTTCACCTTTAAAGGAGAATGACACCTGGAAAATAACAGGGTTGTTATGAGGCTCAAATGAAATACTGAGTTAACAATACTTTATAAGCTATCATTGTTATTAATATAATTCTATGAATTTTTATTAATTCAACTTGAGCAAAACTATTAGACAAATAAATTTTCAAAAAGATATCATGCAAGACTAGTTTTACATAAAAGGGACTATTAGATACAAATTCTTCTCTATCCATGCTAAGACCTAAACAAACAAAGCAAGCAGAGATTGCAAAGCATGGTTCCAATGGCATGTCAAACATGCTATTATATAGCATTCCATTTATTTAACAAATGCTTTTTTAGTATCTCAACCTCACTCAAAAAGAAGAAACAAACTTAGACTCTATTATGAAACTATTTTTCAACTATCAGATTGGTGAAATTTCACAAGTTTGATTGCACAGTCTGCTGGTCAGGCTGTAGGGAAAAGGGTGCCCATGCACAGCAGATGGGAATGTCAACAGGACAATTTTGTAATATTTGTACTTCCACTCTGGAATTTTCCCCCACAGCCTTACTAGCACTCACACAAAATAATATATACCGATGAAACTGCTCATGGTAATGCTGTGTATATAGCAAAAGACCAGAACAACTAAATGCTCATCAAAAGAAGTCAGTTAAATAAATTATGGCACAACTGTTCAATGCAAAACTAAACAGAAAAAAAGAAAATTAGAGAAGCTCTTTATGAAATTATATGGGAAGACATCTAAAATATATTAAGTGAAAAATGCAAGGCACAGAAATATATATATACATATACAATTGGTACAATTTTTACTCACAATTGCATAAAGAATCTCAGGGTACAGCAAAAAACTAGCAAGACGGAACAGGTGAGAGGAAGATTTTAATATAAACCTTCATATATATTTTTTGAGCCATGGACTGTATTAGCTATTCAAAAATTAAATGAAAATATCTGGGGGCTTACTTTGTGCCAAGCATTATTCCAAGTATTGGAAACAGTGCGGTGAACAAAACTGACCCAGAAGTTTCTACTCAAATGGAGCTTACATTTAGTGGAGAGACATGCATTCAGCAAATAAGTAAACATACAGTTATGTCAGACGATCTGGAGTATTGTGGAGAAAAATCCAACACAATAGACGGGGAGAAGAGTCACAATTTTTAAAAGGGTTAGTCAGTGATCAAGCAGAGTTTCTCTGAGGAAACATCTGGAGTGAAGAAGGCAGAGGAGCTAGTCGTGTGGCCATCAGGAGGAGAGTCCGGGCAGGTGCCTTAAACTGAAGCCGATTTGAATTCAAGGAAGGCAAGAAGGGCAGGAGGCATGGAACAGAGAGAACTAGAAGAGGAGAAAGAGGTAAGTGCCAAGAGGTGACAGACGGCCAGTTCATGAAGGCCTAGGAAACAAAAAGAACTTCAGCTTTTACTCTGAATGAAACAGGAAGCCACTGGAGGGTTTGGGGGGAGGAATAACAGGACCTGACTTTCATCTTAAAGGATCTTGGTTGAGACCACACTGAAAAGAATGCTTGGGCAGACAGACCTGTTAGAAGTCTACTTCAGCAACTCACGCACGATAGTTTGGAGGTAGTAAGAAAAGAGAAGATTATAGATATATTTGGTAGTAAGAACCAAAAACATCTGCTGAAAAATTGGGTATGGAATATAAAAGAGGACAATGCAGGGTGATTCCAAGGTTTCTGGCCAAGCCAATGGAAAGAGGTGCCATTTTCTGACAGAGGGATGAATACAGGAGACAGATCAGAGTTAGAACATCAGACTCACTGTTGAATCTATCAAGTTTAAGTCACCTCCTAGGCTCCAAATGGAGATGCACAGTAGGCAACCGAATACATGAGTATGAGTTCAGAGGGGAGGCGAAGCTAAAGAAACACATTTGTAAGCTGTTAGAGTGACAAGTGATATTTGAAATTATGACACATGCATGAGACCACCAAACTGAACTATGTAGAGGTCATCTTCTAGTGTATCAAAATAACTGGTTGGTATTCCAGGAAAGCACAGGCACATTTCATGGGGGAGAAATAACTATGGCTGAAGAACAAACTTGATTTTATAAAACTTCCAAGATTAAGAAGAAAGCAGGATTAGAATCTAGTTCCTCATCCATTAACACAAAGCTTTGTTCTCTGAGAATGTAATAAATGGTGTTCAATTGAACTACCTGAGAAATAGACAATCTCCTAAGAGCACTAAAAAAAAGTGTCAAAAATCAAAAAGACTCACTCATAACTTCTTATGCTCTGCTGTGAATTCAGCTGAAATAAAAGAATAACTAAGAAATCAGCATTTCAGATATTCTTCCAATTAAAAAAAAAAACAAAAACAAACTTCTTTTGAAACTGAGAAATGATGCCACTAGGTAGGTGGTACAGGTGGCTTTTAAGAAGAGCCCATAGGCCTTCCATTGTGGTCATCCTACACCAAGGGCCACATAATGATCATGCAATGAATATCCAAGTTTATCATCACAGCTCCAAGAAGACAGTTCAGTTCAGTCACTCAGTCATGTCCAACTCTTTGTGACCCTATGAATTGCAGCACGCCAAGCCTCCCTGTCCATCACCAACTCCCGGAGTTTACCCAAACTTATGTCCATCGAGTCAGTGATGCCATCCAGCCATCTCATCTTCTGTCGTCCCCTTCTCCTCCTGCCCCCAATCCCTCCCAGCCTCAGGGTCTTTTCCAGTGAGTCAACTCTTTGCATGAGGTGGCCAAAATACTGGAGTTTCAGCTTCAACATCAGTCCTTCCAATGAACACCCAGGACTGATCTCCTTTAGGATGGACTGGTTGGATCTCCTTGCAGTCCAAGGGATTTGCAAGAGTCTTCTCCAGCACCACAGTTCAAAATCATCAATTCTTTAGCACTCAGCTTTCTTCACAGTCCAACTCTCACATCCATACATGACCACTGGAAAAACCATAGCCTTGACTAGACAGACCTTTGTTGGCAAAGTAATGTCTCTGCTTTTTAATATGCTGTCTGGGTTGGTCATAATTTTCCTTCCAAGGAGTAAGCATCTTTTAATTTCAGGGTGGTATTAATTAGGCTTACTAAGGAAAGAGTTTTCTGGTTCCTCCTATGGCAGTGAAAAGTTACAGAGCCGAACATGCGGGCCCAACAAGTCTATTATGTCAATAGACTTCACTCAACCATGACATTCTGGAGCAGAGGGAAGTTTCAGAAATCATCAATCCTCTCATTTTAGAAATAAATCAACAGCACACAAGAGGAACTAAATGCCGCAGCCAAAGGGCTTGCCAGTCAGTGACAGACCCAATACCACTACTAGACACTGAACTTCCCTGTGGTCTGAAACCTGCTAGTCCCTTATTGTGTTAATAACCATTTTATTGAAATAACTTCAAGAAACAGTCCAAAAAAAAAAAAACAACAGAAATATTCCATAATAACTTCTAAGCTCAAGATATAAAGTGAACTAGAGAGGACAAGAAAAAGAACAACAACAAAAAAATCACTTTGTTTTCATTGTATCTCTTGGACAAGTTTTTATATCATGGTCATCAACCAGTCCCATGACTACTCTTTAGAAACTACTATTATGCCTGTTAACATTACAATTCCAATAATAATTGCTATCATTTACCAAATACTTAAAATGTACTAAGTTCAATGTCAGTAACTATTATCAGAGGTAACACTGGAGCAAGAACACAGAAGTTCTAACAAAGACAACCAAGAACTAATTACATGGAACCTATAAAAAATGTAAAGTACTTTGGCATTGTCATATATTGCTAGTGATGAAGCCAATTAGTGAGCAGCAGACCAAATGTAATAAGATCTGCAAAAATACTTCTACCTTAGCACAGATAGTGATCAAACTGTTTCATTTTTCTTCTGGACACATAAGAAGACAATATTTTCCCATCCCCTGTTCACCTAAAAAGGATGATGTAACTGATATATGGCTAAGGGAATGTCATGGAATTGATGTAGAACACTTACATTTAAAAATCTCCCTCAAATAATCCCTCTCCCTTGCCATACCAGAAGCATCATTCCAAAAGAGAAGCAGCCTGGATACCTGAGCCACCAGTCAAAGGAGAACTGCCAGGCCAGCATCTGATAAGTAACACCTACACTTTTGAGCAACTTTGTTCAGTTGCTCAGTTGCGTTGACTCGTTGCGACCCCATGGATTACAGCACGCCAGGCTTTCCTGTCCTTCAACATCTCCCAGAGATTGTGCAAACACTGAACTTAGTGTTTAAGAATTTTATTATGTCAAGACACTGAACGACTCATAGCATTTGTTATAGTAGCTAGAGTTACTCGTTCAGATTAATACAATTGTTTTAAAAATATGCAGTGGTTAGAACGAAACCGAAGAATGAAAATAAAACTGTAAAAATGGTGGAATTTACAGTCCTTTTTTCCTTGTCCAAAAATTACATAGCAAGCTATTTCAGTATATAGTATATATACTGGTATATAGTTGGTATATAGTTACTTACTGGTACATAGCTGTATATAGTTATATACTAGCTGAAATAGCCAGAACTAATATCAATGTAGTTTTAATCCTAATACAATATTCCTGCCATTATAACATTTTTCTTCTTTTACAGTTTTTAACATAAGTCAACTGATTATGTCAAAGTGTCTTTTGCCTAATATGTATTCAAAAGATGCTTGGGATTCTGAATCAAATATCTGATGTCCTCTTAGAATTATCACTTACGGAAGAATCCACATTTCAGTATGAGGAAATGAATTCAAAGAAACCATGCAATTCTAAAAATGAGTCCATATACACAAAGAATTACAGATATGATAAGATATGAACTGGGTCCAAATTTTACCACAAGACTAAAGGAATCAATTATATTTTAAAGACAAGCAAATTAGTACTAGATACTAGACTCAAGTAACCTATTTCAAATGACAGCTACTGAATAATTAAACATTATAAAGGAATGATAAATTTATCATTGTAAGGCTCAGCTATCCAAAAGAACTAGCCAAAAGACATGTTTCTTCAATATATGTAACAACTTCTCAAGAAATATTTTCAGACAGCATGACAACTTAGTTTTCTAATAAGCAATACTAGCAAGGGATGCAGAGAATCATTTGTGTTACAAAAGAATAAAAATGAGATCTAACGATCTGTGGGTGGCAAGTCAGATTCTCTTACCTTTGTATACCTTTTCAGTGTTACACAAGTGAAGTGTGAAGTAGGTATCAAGGAGCTGATGGCCATTCCTATTAACAATGTTCCGGGCAGCAATGTTCCGAAGATGTCTAAGACGACGCTGAAACATAAAGAAGAACAAAAAAAGAGGAGTATTCAGTTTTTCCCTCTTCTAAAACTTTCTGAAAGCTACAATTCAAAGATAAAATTTAGTAAGTTGTCCCAGTCATTTATTTGTTGAGCCAGCAACCTTAACCCAGTCTTTTATTTATGCCTCAATATCTCTTCTGTTAAATAGGAGTTATTCTTGCCCTATATCATTTACAAAGCTGTTGGAAGCATGAAATAACAGAAATGAAATATTCTTGAAAAGTATAAATATTATATAAATCCTATATACCTGTAGAATAGCATCAGTATTTCCTGGAATATTAACTAAGCAGTAATTTGCTTTTTTCCCATCAGAAGGATGCAAAGTCCAACTCACACCAACACAAAATTAGCAATTATTACATACACACAGCTCTGTTGCTAGTTCAGTCTGATGCCAGATCATCTGTTACAACCAAGAAAAGAAGGCAAAGACAAAAAAAAAAAAAAGTAACTAACACTGTTCACTTCATCAGCCCAGTAACCCAACTGTTGTCAGCTTAAATTCTCACTCGACCATCAGTCAACCAGTCCCTATTTTTTCATCAGGCCTTCCTCCAACTAGATGCAAAAATTATTTGAAGTCATAAGTGTTGGAAATGCAAAAGCTCCAAAAGCAATAGGAGAAATCAACAAAAATATAAGATGCCTAAGTGTTAGTTGTGCAGTTGTGTCCAACTCTGCGACCCCATGAACTGTAGTCTGCCAAGCTCCTCTGTCCATGGGATTTCTCCAGGCAAGAATAATGGAGTGGGTAGGCATTCCCTTCTCTAGGGGATCTGCTCAAACCAGGGATCAAACCCGGGTCTCCTGCACTGCACGCAGATTCTTTACCACTGAGCTACAGAGTACAGAATACCTTAAGATACCTTAACAGATAGCCAAGTCATTTGGTATAAAACAGAAAAGTTGGCAGTCAAGTCTGAGCACAACAGATTCATTCTCAATAGCTAGTTCCCTGTGTCAGATTATTTCAGAGACTGAAAAATAGAAACCAAGTGCTCAGTTTTAAAATATGCTTAAAGCTTTCCCTTTAGGCCGAAAGCCCACTTTGCTGCGGTAAGTCCATCATCAATTACAGGTGCAGTCAGCCAGCAAAGCACAGTTATTCCTTTCCATGCACACAGCAACCTAATCCTTTCTCCCAGTCTAGAGGTTAAGATTCTTGGACAGAGAAGGTTATTGTCTAATAAATTTATTTAACATTCTAAGTATGAAAAACCCCCAAATGTGTTTATAAAAAGTTCTTAGGGGTTACTTTAAAAGACTTATATTTCTACAATCTGCCAAAGGTTTCCATTTCACACCCTAGATTACAGTGACTATTTCCTCCAACCACATATTTTTCATTAGCCTTCTGAGACAAGACTTTAAATTGACAGGAACCACTAATAGCCTGCATACATAATAATCACATCTATTTTGCCAAAAGATTCCAATCTTGGTCCTCTATTCAAAGACCTGAAAACATTACCCACAGCCTCCGGCATAAAGTACAAACTTCCCATTATTCCCTTCAAAGCCTTGCACAATCCAACCTCTCCATACTCGATCCTTACTTCCCATTAGATCTTCCACACACCTAACCCCCGGTCACAAGTGACTGTTTACTGTTCCATGAAAAAGATCATGTAAGGTCCTAGATCCATGTTTTTGCCAATGCTAGCTCCTCAGAGCTATCTACTGAGATTACCATATGGATTTTATCTTTCAATTTGTTTATATGATGTATCACACCAATTGATTTGTGTATACTGAAAAATCTTTGCATCCCTGAGATAAACCCCACTTGACCATGGTGTATGAATCTTTCAATGTATTGTTAGAGTCTGTCTGCATTTTGCTCAGGATTTTGGCATCTGTGTTCATCAGTGATATTGGCCTGTAATTTACTTTTTTTGTGATATCTGAAGCACTAAGATAAGTATTTTCATTAAACAACTGGAACAAACAAAGGAAATCAACACTCGGGTAAATTATGGATGTAATCTTGGTGAAGGCAGTAAATATACACGGGGACCTCTTGTGCCCTTTGTCTTGGTTTCCTCTTTAAAATATTCATTCCAATTTTATCAGAAAGCTGATTATTTTTAAAAATATTAAACATGCGAAATGCCAGGCTGTATGATGCACAAGCTAAAATCAAGACTGCCGGGAGAAATATCAATAACCTCAGATACGCAGATAACACCACACTTATGGCACAAAGCGAAGAAGAACTAGAGAGCCCCTTGATGAAAGTGAAAGAGGAGAATGAAAAAGCTGGCTTAAAATTCAACATTCAGAAAACTAAGATCATGGCATCTGGTCCCATCACTTCATGGCAAATAGATGGAGAAACAGTAGAAGGTGAGAGACTTTATTTTTGGGGCTCCAAAATCACTGCAGATGGTGACTGCAGCCATGAAATTAAAAGATGCTTGCTCCTTAGAAGAAAAGCTGTGACCCAACCTAGACAGCTTATTAAAAAGCAGAGACATTACTTTGCCAACAAAGGTCCGTCTAGTCAAAGCTATGGTTTTTCTAGTAGTCATGTATATGAGAGTTGGACCATAAAGAAGGCTGAGCACTGAACAACTGATGCTTTTGAACTGTGGTGTTGGAGAAGGCTCTTGAGAGTCCTTTGGACTGCAAGGAGATCCAACCAGTCCATCCTAAAGGAAATCAGTCCTGAATATTCATTGGAAGGGCTGATGCTGAAGCTGAAACTCCAATACTTTGGCCACCTGATGCAAAGAACTGACTCACTGGAAAAGACCCTGATGCTGGGGAAAACTGAAGGTAGGAGAAGGGAACGACAGAGGATGAGATGGTTGGATGGCATCACAGACTCGATGGACCTGAGTTTGAGCAAGCTCTCAGAGTTGGTGATGGACAGGGAAGCCTGGCATGCAGCAGTCCATGGGGTCGCAAAGAATCAGACATGACTGAGCAACTGAACTGAAACTTTAATAAATTAGATTAACAATATTAATAATATGCCAAAGGACCTACTATGCACAGGGAACTATACTCAACATTTTGTAATGATCTATTAGAAAAGAAAATATAAAGAAGAGTATATTTTTTTAAAAAAAGATAAAGAAGAATATATATGGGACTTCCCTGGTGGTCCAGTGGTTAAGAATCTGCCAGCTAATGCAGGGAACTAAGATCCCACATGCCACGGGACAACTAAGCTTCGTGAGCCACAGCTACTGAGCCCGCACTCTATAGCCCACTAGAGAACTCCCTGCCTGCCACAACTAGAGAAAGCCTGCATACTGCAATGAAGAGCCAATGCAGTCAAAAATAAAGAAACAGAAGAATGTGTGTGTGTGTTTGTCTGTATAACTGAGTCACTGTGCTGTACACCTGGAACTAACAGGATATTATAAATCAACTAAACCTCAAAAATAAATAAGAATTAATAATAATAATTATTACATGCTAATGTTAATTTTTAGTTTTGAAAAATGTAAAATGGTAATGTATGATACTAGCCTTAGGGAAAACTGAACGAAGGGAATTCTGTGTACTGTCTTTGCAACTTCTCTGTAAATCTAAAATTATTCCAAAATTTTAAAAAATGATAAGCTATTTATTGCCTTTTTTCAGAACTAGGAGTGGAAAGGGGACAAAGAATGCCAGTAAAACAACACTTCACAAATATTATTTAAACAGAGCTCCTCTCTTCCATCCCCACCCATTCATCTCCTTCCTTCAGTCTCCCATCTCCTTCCTTCCTCCCCTTCCCCCAAGGTTTAATGCAATTAAAAAGAAACACTGGAAGGTTAAACCAGAAACTCAGAAAATGACCTATGGGGGTGAGAAGAGGTTGGAGGGAACAGAGATATAAGCAAGACTTCCCTGATACTTCGCTATGTGGTTTTGCCTTCTGTACCGTAAGAATGATTTACACAATCAAAAAATAAAGTTAAATAAGAAAAGTTTAAATCAACTAAACCTAGTCAAAAATATAACAGCAATACCAAAAATTACCACCAGTCTTAGGCTATATCACCCACCTTTGCCCAAATTACTACCCTATGAACCTAGGAAATATTAAAGAAATCAAGGTGACCTAAAGGATCCTCTCTAGTTCTCAGTTCTCCAGAACATCTGTACTTGACCAAAACAATGTATAATTACAGATAGTTTCAAATATTTGTCTGTTTTCCCAACTAGACTAAAAGTTCTATACGGGTGAGATTTGTTTTATTAACTGCTGTATCTCTAGCACCTAGATGAATAACTAGCAAATAGTAGGAACACAACAAATGGTTTTTGATTGAATTTATACATGTCCAAAATCACTGCAGATGGTGACTTCAGCCATGAAATTAAAAGACACTTACTCCTTGGAAGGAAACTTATAACCAGCCTAGACAGCATATTGAAAAGCAGAGACATTACTTTGTCAGCAAAGGTCCATCTAGTCAAGGCTATGGTTTTTCCAGTGGTCATGTATAGATGTGAGAGTTGGACTATAAAGAAGGCTGAGTGCTGAAAAATTTATGCTTTTGAACTGTGGTGTTGGAGAAGACTCTTGAGAGTCCCTTGGACTGCAAGGAGATCCAATCAGTCCATCCTAAAGGAGATCAATCCTGGGTGTTCAATGGAAGGCTGATGTTGAAACTGAAACTCCAATACTTTGGCCATCTGATGCGAAGAGTTGACTGATTGGAAAAGAATCTGATGCTGGGAAAGATTGAGGGCAGGAGGAGAAGGGGATGACAGAGGATGAGATGGTTGGATGGCATCACCAACTCAATGGGCTGGATTTGAGTGAACTCCAGGAGTTGGTGATGGACAGGGAGGCCTGGTGTGCTGTGGTTCATGAGGTTGCAAAGAGTTGGACACGACTGAGCAACTGAACTGAACTGATACATATCCAGACAATTAACACAGTCAAGAAGGGCTTGGTATGACCTAGGTCGTGCAATGAACCTGAGTGGCCTGGAACCCATAGTGGATTGTGACACCCACCCATGAGATGGTGGGAGAATACAGAGCACTTCAAACCTAAGACTGGACCTCAGAACTGAAAGTGGGGGTCAAATCTTAGCAGTGCTTCTGGACTACAGCAAATTCTCAGCATTCACCTACCTACCTGTAACTGTACCAAGGTATACCAGGCACCAGGAATTCATGGCCTGGAGGCAACATCAAGCATAAATGTACTGCTTTAGACCTTGTCTAAACAGAATTAAGTATCAGATTATCTCTTCAATGGCCCATCCAAAGATAAATTCAAATCCGTCTTATGATCTAAACTGGCTCAAATATCTCAGAAAAGTAAAAACAGTAAGTAATTAAAATTTATGCCAACTTTGGAATTACTCTTTGTTTTTGGCTGTGCTGGGTCTTCATTATTATGCATGCACTTTCTCTAGTTGCAGCACGTGGGATTCTCATTGTGGTGACATCTCTTATTGCAGAGCATGGGCTCTAGAGCACAGGCTCAGTAGCTGTGGCCCACGGGCTGAGCTGACCTATGCCATGTGGAATCCTCCTGGTCTAGGGATCGAACAGTGTTCCCCAAATTGGCAGGTGGGGATTCTTAACCACTGGACCACCAGGAAAGTCCCAGATTACTCTTTAAGATAACATTCCATGCAGTTTCTTAAACTGCCCAATCACCTCACACTTTCTTAAAGCTTTAAGCATTCACAGTTAAAAAAGGCTCTTTGCATCTCTTTCTACAGCAGTAGCTTTAGGCAGCCAATTATACTCTAAAAACATCTATTCCCAAATTTGAATAGATTTTAATTTTTAAGTTGGAATTAAAATGGCTTTAAAGTCTTTGAAGCACTACCTAAAAAACATTCTATATCAAGGTTAAAAACAATCACTAGAATAAAATCTTATTCAGCTTTTATTTGCAAGACTGATGTATTATAGCTAGAGCACAATTCTGCTACCTGAAATGTTGGCAGTGGGAAAGAAACCGGAATGATCCTAAATCCCTCAACCTTTTTTTTCTTTTTTAAACAAATCTCTCAAGTATAAATTCTAAAACAAGACTTCATTGGCATGTTTTCTACATTTGAAACATCTGCTTAAGTAAACAAGCATTACACTAGTATGATTGTAAATTGATGCCCCTAAAGAATCTAAAAGGGTTGGATTTTCTTGTTAACAGTACTAATGTTCTTAGAAAACTGCTTTAAAACCTGAGTGAAAGTCACTCAGTCGTGTCCGACTTTGCGATCCCATGGACTATACAGTCCATGGAATTCTCCAGGCCAGAATACTGGAGTGGGTAGCCTTTCCATTCTCCAGGGGATCTTCAAACCCAGGTCTCCCGCATTGTAGGCGGATTGTTTACCAGCTGAGCCACAAGGGAAGCCCAAAATGTACCCACAGTAGATTAAAGAACTTTTTTTGCCTTTTAAAATTTTGCTGTTTTATCTTGCCCAGCATCTATTTGGTTTAAAAAACAAACAAACAACAAAAAAGAACAAAAACACCTCAGATATTCCTCTGTAGAACTACCCTCCTCTGCTATCAATCTACTGTAGAATTAATCCCACTTCCAACTCCAAGGAGGATCATGTGACTCAGGTCAGGTCAGTCAGCCCTGATCATTCCCTCCCCCTGACCATAACAACACAATTAGGATCCGTGGAAAACCTAGAAGTTGTATTAAATAGTCGATTAAATTCTTTTCCCCCCCTACTGGCCTAGAACCTGGAAGGATATAGGGCTAGAGATGCTGGCTGTCATCTTTACATCATAGTGAAACCTGAGATGGAAACTGCAAGAGAGCAGAGTTCAGAAACCTGGAGCAAGACAGAAATAAGGCATTCCAAGAGTAAGGTAAGAGATACAAACTACTATGTACAAAATGGATAAGCAACAAGGATGCAGTGTATAGCAGAGGGAATTACAACCATTATCTTGTAACAACTATTCATGGAGTATAACCTGCAAAAAGCAGAATCACTATGTTCTACGCCTGAAATTAATATTAAGTCAACTATACTTTAATAACGGAGAAGGCAATGGCACTCCACTCCAGTACTCTTGCCTGGAAAATCCCATGGACGGAGGAGCCTGGTAGGCTGCAGTCCATAGGGTCGCTAAGGGTCGGACACAACTGAAGCGACTTAGCAGCAGCAGCAGCAGCATACTTTAATAAAAAAAATAAAAGTCCTGCCAAAAGAATTTTAGTCTCTGTCAGTACTAAGTGAAGTACTGAGCAACTTCACTTTCACTTTTCACTTTCATGCATTGGAGAAGGAAATGGCAACCCACTCCAGTATTCTTGCCTGGAGAATCCCAGGGACGGGGGAGCCTGGTGGGCTGCCGTCTATGGAGTCGCACAGAGTCGGACATGACTGAAGTGACTTAGCAGCAGCAGCAGCAGTATACTTTAATAAAAAAAAATAAAAGTCCTGCCAAAGGAATTTTAGTCTCTGTCAGTATGACCAAATCCTACCTAAAATGAGAATAATGACAGAAACCAACCCTGTCCTGATAAAACTGTTGAAGATTATAACTAGAGAACACTTATATCATAACTGTTTATCAAGAATTTTTCCCACTAACAGGTTAGTAAATGAAAAGTAACATTCTAATTTAGCTGCAAGGTACAAAGAAATGTTTTGTTAAACATCCCCATATTTTAGAAAATGGTAATTTCTGATGGGTCAATCCATTTTTATTGATACAATTTTGAACTTCATCCTTGGTGACAGCAAGTCGAAACAACACCTCAGAACTAAAGGAAAACCAAAGCAACTTTTAGTAGTAAAGTAGGCCACTGGTGTTCTATGTTCTCCCCAAATGTTATCTTTCCTTTGCTGGTATCTAAACTTGGTCATGGGGTCGCAAAGAGTCAGACACGACTGAGCAACTGAACTGAACTGAAACTTGGTCTGGCTTCTGAGGTATAAAAATGACCAAAGAGAAATGTGATGTTTTCCTCCTCTCTGCTGGAGAGTGACTCAGGGAGACTGATGATGGCTATCCTCCTCCCTCCTTGCTTATTAAAACAAGAGTAACTAAGTGTCTCGCTGTTCACTGAACCCAGGGTAGGCAAAGCGAGAGCGAGGAAGCAGATAGG
The DNA here is from genome assembly GCF_002263795.3 of Bos taurus. NCBI lineage: Eukaryota > Metazoa > Chordata > Mammalia > Artiodactyla > Bovidae > Bos > Bos taurus. Next base: position 55,240,646 of record NC_037342.1, on the reverse strand, counting down.
AAGAAGCTGAAAGAAGATGCGAGGAGCCATAAGAACTGCGAACATTCTTTATTCGCAGCAGCAAGGCAGACATGCTTTATCCTCTAATGGCTGCCGCTGCCACAAGACACAGCAAGGGCTTTTCTGGTGGTGCTCATATAGGCATGATGTGCATGCCCAGTGCTATAAATGACCTCAGCTGTTAAATAACCATGCATAGAAACTGTTACAGAATGTGGGGCCAGAGCAAGGGAACACGGGGCGGGAGTGAAAGGGAGTTGGGCGAGAGAGCCTGACCACCGCCATCTTGGCTAACTGCTCTTTCCCAACACCGTGGTTCTTAAATATAAAGACTCCACAAATCTCCACCATCACCAAACTAAACTACCACCCACCACATACCTTTTATGGCTCCCAAGACCACAGTGAGGTATCTTCTAAGCAAATTTTGAGTCTAATATGCGTAGCTCTACAAGAGCTCTTACAAATCAACAATACAATCCATCAACTATCAGTTCAGATCAGATCAGTTGCTCAGTCATGTCCAACTCTTTGCAACCCCATGAATCGCAGCACGCCAGGCCTCCCTGTCCATCACCAACTCCTGGAGTTCACTCAGACTCACGTCCATCGAGTCAGTGATCCCATCCAGCCATCTCATCCTCTGTCGTCCCCTTCTCCTCCTGCCCCCAATCCCTCCCAGCATCAGAGTCTTTTCCAATGAGTCAACTCTTCGCATGAGGTGGCCAAAGTATTGGAGTTTCAGCTTTAGCATCATTCCCTCCAAAGAAATCCCAGGGCTGATCTCCTTCAGAATGGACTGGTTGGATCTCCTTGCAGTCCAAGGGACTCTCAAGAGGTCCTATAGAAAAGGGGGCAAAGGATATAAAAAGGCAGACCACCAGAAAAGAAATGGAAATGGTCAGTAACCATATGAGAAGATGCATAATCCTACTCATAAAGATATGCACACCAAAACAAATAGTCCAGCTTATGGAGACTGCAGTTTCCAAAGAATGGTCCCACTAATACATCCCATCCCACATGCTCGCTTCCAGTGTGAGGCTGCCACTTCTCCTGTACGAAATGAGGTCTATGTTCCCTCCCCCTTAAATGACAACAGGCCTGTGACTATGGTAGAAATGATGTCATGTGACTTCTGAAGCTGAATCACAAAGTTACCTGGACCTCTTTATTGGATGCTCTTTCTCAGAATTCAGTCATCCCTCGGTAAGGATCTCTAGTCTTTCCCATTCTATTGTTTTCTTCTATTTCTTTGCACTGATCACTGAGGAAGGCTTTCTTATCTCTCTTTGCTGTTCTTTGGAATTCTGCATTCAAATGGGTATATCTTTCCTTTTCCCCTTTGCTTTCCACTTCCCTTCTTTTCACAGCTATTTGTAAGGCCTCCTCAGATAGCCATTTTGCTTTTTTGCATTTCTTTTTCTTGGGGATGGTCTTGATCCCTGTCTCCTGTACAATGTCACGAACCTCTGTCCATAGTTCATCAGGCACTTCTGTCTATCGGATCTAGTCCCTTAAATCTATTTCTCACTTCCACTGTATAATGGTAAGGGATTTGATTTAGGTCATACCTGAACAGTCTAGTGGTTTTCTCCACTTTCTTCAATTTCAGTCTGAATTTGGCAATAAGGAGTTCATGATCTGAGCCACAGTCAGCTCCCAGTCTTGTTTTTGCTGACTGTATAGAGCTTCTCCATCTTTGGCTGCAAAGAATATAATCAATCTGATTTTGGTGTTGGCCATCTGGTGATGTCCATGTGTAGAGTCTTCTCTTGTGTTGCTGGAAGATGGTGTTTGCTATGACCAATGCATTCTCCTGGCAGAACTCTATTAGCCTTGGCCCTGCTTCATTCCGTACCCCAAGGCCAAATTTGCCTGTTACTCCAGGTGTTTCTTGACTTCCCACTTTTGCATTCCAGTCCCCTATAATGAAAAGGATATCTTTTGGGGGTGTTAGTTCTAGAAGGTTTTGTAGGTCTTCATAGAACTATTCAATTTCAGCTTCTTCAGCATTACTGGTAGAGGCATAGACTTGGATTACCATGATATTGAATGGTTTGCCTTGGAAACGAACAGAGATCATTCTGTCATTTTTGAGACTGCATCCAAGTACTGCATTTCGGACTCTTTTGTTGACTACAATGGCTACTCCATTTCTTCTAAGGGATTCCTGCCCACAGTAGTAGATATAATGGTCATCTGAGTTAAATTCACCCATTCCAGTCCATTTTAGTTCACTGATTCCTAGAATGTCGATGTTCACTCTTGGCATCTCCTGTTTGACCACTTCCAATTTGCCTTGATTCATGGACCTAACATTCCAGGTTCCTATGCAATATTGCTCTTTTCAGCATTGAACCTTGGCAGACAGTGAAGAAGAACTAAAGAGCCTCCTGCTAAAAGTGAAAGAGGAGAATGAAAAAGTTGCCTTAAAGCTCAACATTCAGAAAACTAAGATCATGGCATCCAGTCCCATCATTTCTTGGCAAACAGATGGGGAAACAGTGGAAACAGTGGCTGACTTTATTTTTCTGGGCTCCAAAATCACTGTAGATGGTGACTGCAGCCATGAAATTAAAAGACGCTTACTCCTTGGAAGGAAAGTTATGACCAACCTAAACAGCATATTCAAAAGCAGAGACATTATTCTGCCAACAAAGGTCCATCTAGTCAAGGCTATGGTTTCTCCAGTAGTCATGTATGGATGTGAGAGTTGGACTATAAAGAAAGCTGAGCACAGAAGAATTGATGCTTTTGAACTGTGGTGTTGGAGAAGACTCTTGAGAGTCCCTTGGACTGCAAGGAGATCCAACCAGTCCATCCTAAAGGAGATCAGTCCTGGGTGTTCACTGGAAGGACTGATATTGAAGCTGAAACTCTAATACTTTGGCCACCTGATGCGAAGAACTGACTCACTGGAAAAACCCTGATGCTGGCAGATTGAGGGCAGGAGGTGAAGGGGATGACAGAGGATGAGATGGTTGGATGGCATCACCGACTCAATGGACATGGGTTTGGGTGGACTCCGGGAGTTGGTGATGGACAGGGAAGCCTGGCGTGCTGTGGTTCATGGGGTCGCAAAGAGGCGGACATGACTAAGCGACTGAACTGAACTCAACTCGGTGAAGATGCCAAGCAGCCACATGTTAAAGGCCTGGAAGGTGTTCTGCTCAGTCCCAGCTAAGAGCGTCCAGCTTAACCTGACACACAAATGACCATTTCAGCACCAAGCAGTTGAGATGCCAGAAACGACATCAAGTAAAGCACAGACAAGTTGTTCTCACCCAGTCCGAAACAAAACTTTTCATGAGCAAAATAAATGATGATGTTTTACGCCACAAAATTTTTTCTTTGTTACTCAGCAATATAAAACAAAGAAATCTATTAACCAAACAGTTTAGTTTCTGTCAGGTTGATACTAGTAAGGAAAATGATGTTGGGGAAAATATAAACTGGTCCATTTTGGAAGGAGGGTGATTTAGCAACAATTACCAAAGTGTATATAATATTTGACCAAGCAATTCCACAAATCACAAAAATGTGTGCAAATATTAGTTATAAAAGCAAAAACTGAAAAACCACTCTTGAATTGTGGCATATTCATACAGTGGAAAATTACATAACCATTACAAAAACAAAGTGATAATATGAAACACAAACAAAAGAGCAAAAACTTTTAAATGTACACATAACTACTACTGTACACCCTGAGTGATGTAGATCAAGGGTTGGTCAACTTGTTTTAAAAGGTTCCGAAAGTAAACATTTCAAGCTTTTCAGGGTGCATTCTGTCTCTGCAAATTCTTTGGGTTTAAACATGGTTGTTTATAATCCTTTAGCCATGTCAAAATCTTTCTTATTTCATCAGTGGTTACAAAAAGCAATGACCATTAGCCACACTTTGCTAACCCTTAACGTAGAAAATCACTGAGTTATGAGACTTTTTAAAGTAGAATTTGATTTGAAAAAGTAGTCAAACTTGTTCTGAGTATCTTTCCCCTTCCCTATTCTTAATTCACTTCCTTTTCAGATCCAGCCTTTACTCTCAGCATGGGACCAGGCTAAAGGGCATGGAAGAATTAAGGCCCAGGTTAACTCAGGTTACTGCTACTTTGGCACACTTTTTTGAGGGGCAACAAAAGCAAACCTGGGAGAAAATGTTTCCCACATTTCCACAGAAGGTAAAAATGCTGAATTACCAAATCAAGAATGTAAGCTTGATAAATTAGGTCAGTCTTTTTAGAACAAAAAAGCCCGTTCTATATTACAGAATTCTATTTCATCTAATCTTTTGATCCCACCTGAAAGACTCATTGTGAAAAGTTTTGAAAGAACACAAAAATGCTTTAAAACTACCACTTGGGGCTACTGGATAGAAAGCAAATGATGCCAACAGGCAATGTTACAGATTTAAACAAACCATCAACTCTAAAGTCTCATAAAACACTTTACAGCTCCTGTTCCTAATTGAGAACTTTCTCTGACATAAATTACACAACCTCGGACCCAAAGCCCTCATTTTGACATTAACTCTCCTCTCACCCAAGTTCAAGTAAGTCCTAGAACTTAATTCAGTCACTTACTAAGCACTAACAGCCTTCTCCACAAGAAAAGACAAAATTCAATAACCTCAGATATGCAGATGACACCACCCTTATGGCAGAAAGTGAAGAGGAACTAAAAAGCCTCCTGATGAAAGTGAAAGTGGAGAGTGAAAAAGTTGGCTTAAAGCTCAACATTCAGAAAGCGAAGATCATGGCATCCGGTCCCACCACTTCATGGGAAATAGATGGGGAAACAGTGGGAACAGTGTCAGACTTTATTTTTCTGGGCTCCAAAATCACTACAGATGGTGACTGCAGCCATGAAATTAAAAGACGCTTACTCCTTGGAAGGAAAGTTATGACCAACCTAGATAGCATATTCAAAAGCAGAGACATTACTTTGCAACAAAGGTTCATCTACTCAAGGCTATGGTTTTTCCTGTGGTCATGTATGGATGTGAGAGTTGGACTGTGAAGAAGGCTGAGCGCCGAAGAATTGATGCTTTTGAACTGTGGTGTTGGAGAAGACTGTTGAGAGTCCCTTGGACTGCAAGAAGATCCAGCCAGTCCATCCTGAAGGAGATCAGCCCTGGGATTTCTTTGGAAGGAATAATGCTAAAGCTGAAACTCCAGTACTTTGGCCACCTCATGCGAAGAGTTGACTCATTGGAAAAGACTCTGATGCTGGGAGGGATTAGGGGCAGGAGGAGAAGGGGACAACAGAGGATGAGATGGCTGGATGGCATCACTGACTCGATGGACGTGAGTCTGAGTGAACTCCGGGAGTTGGTGATGGACAAGGAGGCCTGGCGTGCTGCGATTCATGGGGTGGCCAAGAGTCGGACACGACTGAGCGACTGATCTGATCTGATCTATAGCTCTGAACTTTCTATACGTCTTAGACATTTTGACTCTGGCTTGGTTTTTTTTCATCTCCATCCTATTTACCCCCAGTCTAGGGGGAAAGTCCAAACTTGCCCTTTCCCCCCATGATTCTTGAGGAGAATTGCTCTAAAAAACAGGTCTTTGCAGCGACAGACCCAGTATTGTTCTCGGTGAGTGTCTGTCTCTCCCCCTCCCTCTCTTATTCCCCTTTCTTCTATTTTCCTCTCCAGACTATGCTAGGAACTGTGGGGGTACAAACATGGGATTCCCCAGGTTCAGAGTACGTAATCTTTCTAAAGAACTGGAGTTTGTGCACACCAAAGAAAGCTAGTCTGAGGTAAAAGTATCCAGCACATACTTTCAAAGAGCATTTAATTAAAGAACCGTTACTATAGAAATATAAGACCGAACAAGATAGACACAGAACTATAAAGGATGACCGGGAGGATAAACACTGGAAGACAGAAGACAAGTGGCCCAAGTACACAGTAACATCGTGCTTGCAATCTGCTTCAAATTAATCAGGGTGAGGCAAGTAGTTAGGCATACAGATAAAAGACCTACCATGAGGTGACAGTTACTGATGGTTATTACCAATAACAAGTAATAGGTACTTCGGAGTTTATTATCCCACCCTCCCGTATGTATGCATTTCAATATACATTGATACATAAAATATACATATAGATACTTCATTATTCATTGAAATTGCCATAATAAAAAAGTTTTAAAATAGTATCAATAAGAACAGAAAGGATAAGACTATATAGGAGCGCAAAGACAAAATTGGGCTTAATGGGGATACTAATTAGATAACGGATATGGTTGAGGACAAACAGAAGATTGTTAAAAGAAATAAAGGAAAAATAAAAGAGAAATAAGAACTAATCAATAAAATTGTTAGGACAATAGAGTAGCCATCAGTAAAGGGAAAGGGAAGGAAAGAAAAGAAATATGTACATATATCAAATTTCAGGTGGCTTAAAAACATTCAAATGTAAATAATTAAAGCATAATAAAAGTTCCAAAAGAAACCATGAAGAATTATTTTATAACCTCAAAGGTCTAAGAATGACATAAAACTCTGAAGCTATAAAAAGAGGGGGAAAAAAAAATCAATAAAATTTCCTACATAAAATGTTTTTAAATTATGCATGACAAAAACTATCATATGCAAAGTCAAAAAAAAAAACAACCTAACAAAAAAATTTCAATTCTTATAACAAAGATGATTTCACTAAAACACAGAGTTCATATGGGAATCCCCTGGTGGTCCAGTGGTTAGGACTCAGTGCTTTCATTGACAGGGGCCTGGTTTTAATCCCTAGTCAGGGAACTAAGATCCCACAAGCTATGAGGCACAGCCAAAAATAAAATAAAACCGTTCATAGAACAAAAAGGCCAACAACCCAACAGAAAAACTGACAAAGAATATGAACAGATTAATTCACAGAAGATACAAATAGCACTTTAGAAGAGATTCTCAACCTCACTTATAAGAGACTCATAATGCAACTTAAAACTACACTAAAATTGGCACAGATCACAAAGTCTGATAACATATTCAGAGACAGGCAGTGGCAAAACAGACACTTTCCTGAAAAAAGTATAATTGGTAAAACCTCTAAAAGATGGCACAATTACAAATACATATATGTTACTTCCACACCTGTATTAAAAACACACTTGCAGATATACAACATGATATATGTAATACAATACTAGCAAAACCTGGAAATACATTAAATGTTCATCAATAGGGGACTGCTGATGTATATACATATCCTACACTGGAACAGTGTGGGACCATCAAGAGTAAATTATGTGGCAGCTTTCTGAGCACTGATATGTAACAATCTGTATAATACACTATTAGTTGTTTTAAAAAATAGTACAGTTTATACATAATGTTTAATAAGTCATCATTTGTGTTTAACAGGAAAAAAGAATATAATTCTGTAATGATAGGAGAAGCATAAAATATAACTGATAACACTGGTTGTCCAAGCAAAGGGAAAGTGGGTATTTGGGACACAGAGTGGTATGAACTCTTCACTGTATCCTCATATATTGCTGAGTTGTAATCCATATGAATATATAATCTATTTTTTTAAATAAAACTAAATTTACATTTTTAAGTAAAGAGATGGCAACCAACCCTCAAGCTGGGGTATCCATGACAGCCATTACCAGAAGCGGTGTGACATCGTGGTAAGGGAGTCAGTAATCCTGAACTCGAGGGTGGTTCTAACCACTTACTAGTGAGTAAGTCACGGAGTCCCTCTGAGCCTATTTCCTCTTCCATAAAATAGAAACATTTCCTGCATGCTTACCTCTGTGGGTTATTTTAAGAATCAAATGAAATTATGGATATAAAAGCTCTCTGAAAAATCAAAGTATTTTAAGAATATAAAGTACGAACAGAAATACGGATGTCAAGAAAGGGATGTGGTTAGTGTTAAGACGACGAATTGATTTAGGCGTTTTCTAATCTGAAGTAAAGAGACAGATTTAGAATTTATCTATCTAAATAGAGATAATAAAGTCACAGGAGTATAACAGATCTCCAAAGAAAAACATTAAATAAATAGAATTATAAAACTGAAAAGGATCCTGAAAGCCATCTAAACCTTTGCTATGCAGTATTACCTGGGAACTTGGAAATGTGGAATTTCAGGTCCCACTACAGACCTGACTCAGTCTGAATCTACATTTTAACAAGCTCCCCTGGCAGTCTGTTTTACTAAGCATTAATCTAAGCCATTTTGCTTATTTTTTAGATAATAAAATTAAGGCCTTAAGTAAATGGGCCCACCCATGTTTACGCTGTTAGTAAAGAGCAAATTCAAGATTTGCACCCAGGTCTGATCCCCTAGGCCATGTGTACATGTACACCATGCACGTGATTGTTTCAAAACCTTCGAGACATCCTTGCCAGGCAGATATCCCATGCCCCAACTCTCATTTCTAATCAGCGATCCACCCCATCAATTCTTCCTTCACAATATCTCAGGCACATGTTTCTTCTTTTCCACACTTTTCATTTATTTTCCTAAAGCTATCATTGCTTATAGTATGAAAAACCAGTTTCCTTCTTGTACCTATATTGACTTACTCTTCTGCAAACAAGAGCTCACTTACAAACTGTAAGTTCTATACAATTCTTTAAGAAAATATAAGCTATTATGCTTTTTCTTGGGGAGGGAGGGCAGGCGGCGCTGAGGTGAACAGTATATAGGATCTTAGTTCCCAGACCAAGGATTGAACCTATGCCCCCTATAGTAGAAGCACAGAGTCCCAACCAGTGGACCACAAAGGAATGACCCATTATGCATTAAATGTTAACATGCTAATTACAGGCAGAATCTATGTTTAAAATCTACCAAGATTAGCAAACTGTAATTTCATAATCCTAACTCAGAACCTTCATGTTTTCATTTCCATGATTTCTTCCCATTACCCCTCCCTCTTTGCCCCAGAACTAACCCAGGATTCGTTACTCTAATAAGGTCCTCCCACTGTAATCAAGCTTTACTAAGTAAATCCAAAGGCCTTAAATCTTCTTTCCAGTACCATCTTCGATCCCAATCTGTTTCAATAAACTTACAACATTCACAAACATCCTCATATCTTCATAATTCTCTTCTATACACTGTACCCTAAGAAACCAAAGCATCGGAACATTTCCTGAGCACTCATGATATGCCCGGATCTACACAATGAAATAAAAGACCAAATACCTCTGACTGCCTCTCCCACACAAATTCAGTAAGATTAAGAGCCCTGGTCTCTGCCCCATTTCCACATCTACACCAAGAAGCTTTGACTTTTTTAAGACCAAATAATATGGGAGGACTTTGATAGATGTCAGCCACAAGAGAAACAGATGAACAGGCAGATGAAGCCACCCATAACATGAGGACTAGCTCCTGTGCAACAGCCAACACACTGAAGTACCAGGGTAAGCAGTTTCAGAGACTGCTGCTGCTAAGTCGCTTCTGTCGTGTCCGACTCTGTGTGACCCCATAGACGGCAGCCCATTAGGCTCCCCCGTCCCTGGGATTCTCCAGGCAAGAACACTGGAGTGGGTTGCCATTTCCTTCTCCAATGCATGAAAGGAAAAGTGAAAGTGAAGTCGCTCAGTCGTGTCCAACTCTTAGCGACCCCATGGACTGCGGCCCACCAGGCTCCTCCGTCCATGGGATTTTCCAGGCAAGAGTACTGGAGTGGGGTGCCTTTGTTCCAGAGACTACCAGCCACAAATTGAGTTCAGTTAAATCAACCTGAGAAAAACAAAGGGCATGTGCTCCAGTCCAAAATCAGATTGTGAGCTATTTATTCCAATTTTATCAAACACTGGTTTTGTGCTGTGGTATAAACTCAGCTTAGATTTGATTCCCAGCTCTGCTATCTCATTTCAAAGTTAAAGTCGCTCAGTTGTGTCCAACTTTGAAGTCCATGGAATTCTCCAGGCCAGAATACTGGAATGGGTAGCCTTTCCCTTCTCCAAGGGATCTTCCCAACCCAGGGAACGAACCCAGGTCTCCTGCATTACAGGCAGATTACCAGCTGAGCCACAAGGGAAGCCCAAGAATACTGGAGTGGGTAGCCTATCCCTTCTCCAGGGGATCTTCCCAACACAGAGTTCCACACCTAGGAACTCCCGCATTGCAGGCAGATTCTTTACTGTCTGAGCCACCAGGAAAGCCCTGAAGAGTAAACAGAAGAACTGCAAAGCATGAAGACACAAGTACTGTCACAAATGATAGTTCAATTATATTACCATTATCACCAATCACCATACAGCTGCTTCAGCTTTTAGTGGTCAGTTTACCTGTAGCTTCGAAATCTATCCACCTAGCCTGAGCAATACAGATTTATGAAGGTAGAGATAACGATGAAACTGGAAAACTATGTTTTAAATCCAAGAAGCTAACAGAGTGAGGTAGTGGGAAAAGCTCTGAATTTAAAGCCAAAATAGCTGGAGCATGAACTCTAGCTCTTCACTGTTCTTTTCTGGGCCTTGATTCTCTCACCTGTTAAGTGGGGGAGATGGTTCTAACTACTAGGGCTAAAAATACTATGAAAATGTTTCTAAAGACATTAGCTACTAAAAACAGAAGACAGCATGACATAAGATAAAAAGGTAAGGACTTATATTTTGTCACAACTCTTGGCCCTTTTGTAGCCTCAATGACCATAAGCTCCTTAAGAACCAGAACTGTCTTTTTATCCCAAGCACAGCTACACAGACATTCCATAAATGTCTGTTGAAGGAATAAAGAAATGATGAATGATGAATATCTCACACTGCCTCACAGCTCAGGCCTCAGTCTCCCCTTATTTAGAAACTTCATCAGCAGTCTTCTCCTCACCACTCTCTGATGCTGCTGCTGCTAAGTCGCTTCAGTCGTGTCCGACTCTACTCGACCCCATGGACTGCAGCCCACCAGGCTCCTCCATCCATGAGATTTTCCAGGCAAGAGTACTGGAGTGGGGTGCCATTGCCTTCTCCACACCACTCTCTACTCAACCACTTCTCTCATCATCAGTCTCTCCTCAAAACTATCCTCCCATCCTCACAGCACAATGCCAAGGGCAGACTGGTAAATGTGGAGAAAGTGCTGAGAGCTGGGAAATCAGTTTTACCACAATCATGGCAGCAAGATTAGCTCAGACAAAAACCATCAATGGATGATAAACCTCATGGGGAGCTGGATATATGCATGGTCTCAAAGTGTCTCCCCAACAGTCTGTTTATTAGTTAGTTGCAAGGGCAGACACACATAAACAGAATTACATGTTTGAGAAATCAGACAATATCTTGACCAAGTAACCAAAATAAACATCACCAGTAAGGGACAAATGGACATCACATGCCTCCAGAAGTGATACCCTATGAAGGACACATCACCACACGTGAAATTTCAATTGAGAGGATGCATAATCTGAATCTAACCATGAGGAAATACCAGATACACAGAAAACAAATAGTCTACTTTAAAAAGGGAGGAAGCAGTCTATCTGTATTATGACATTGACACTAAAAAGAGACAAAGAAAAGTTGTAGAAATGTTCTACCTCAAAGAAGAGATGAAACAACTAAATGGAATATCTGACTCTAGACTGGAGAAGGAACTGGTGAATGAAATTTTCTATTAAGGACATTATGGGATCAACTGACAGAATATGAACCACAGATTAGATAAAAAGCATTATATCAATGTTAATTTACTGAAACTAAAAACTATACTTTGGATATAAAAGAGAACATACCTATTCTAAGAAATATATACTAAAGTATTTAAGGTCATAAAGTATGTAACTTCAAATGATTCACACATGAAAAAACCTCATCTATATCTGTATACACCTAGGAAGAGAGAGCTTGCAAATGATAAAGCAAATGGAATGTTAACAATAGATAACTCTGGGTAAAGGGTATAAAGGTGTTCTTGTGTAAGTTTTGCTTTTGCAATTTTTCAATAAGCTTGTAATTCTCTCTAAACAAAAAGTTTAAAAAAGCAAAGAAAAAAGGACTAGCTTGTACTAGCAGTAAAACCAGAAAAGGTATAAAAGGTATAGAGATTGAGAAGGAAGAAATAAAACTGTCTTTGTTCAACAGATGATATTATCATTTATGTAGAAAATCTAAGAAAATCAACCAAAAACTCCTGGATATACCAGCAACAAACAAGTAGAATTTGCATTTAGAATCATAATATCATTTACATTAATGTCCCTGCAAAGTGAAATCAGTTACATCGGTGAAAGTTGCTCAGTCGTGTCTGACTGTTTGCGACCCCATGAACTACAGAGTCCACGGAAATCTCCTGGCCAGAATATTGGAGTAGGTAGCCTTTCCCTTCTCCAGGGGATCTTCCCAACCCAGGAATCGAACCCAGGTCTCCCACATTGCAGGCAGATTCTTTACCAGCTGAGCCACCAGGGAAGCCCCACATGAAATACCTGGGTATAAATCTAACAAAACAAGAAAAAGATCTACAGGAAAACTATACAACTCTAACGAACGATAGCAAAGAACAACTAAATACATGGAGAAACACCATATATTCATGGATAGGAAGATGAAATATTGTCAAGATGTCAATTCTTTCCAATTTGATCTATAGATTCAATGCAATCCCTATTAAAACTCCAGTGAGATATTTTTTGTGAACACTGACAAACTAAATAAACAACTAAATCAAAGGAGCAGAATACAGAGCTCAGAAAGAGACCACATAAGTATAGTTATCTGATCTTTGACAAAGGAGCAAAGCCCATACAACAGAGCAAAGATGGTCTTTTCAACAAATGGTGCTGAAATAACTGGATTTCATGCCAAAAAAAAAAAAAAAAGAATCTAGACCAAACCTTACACCTTTTACAGAAACCAACTCAAAATGGACCATACACTTAAAGGTAAAAATGCAAAACTATAATTCAGAGCAGATAACATAGAAGAAATCTAGGTGACCTTGGGAATGGCAACTACTTTTCAGATACAACACCAAACACTCTCTCCATGAAAAAAATAATTGATAAATTGGACTTCATTAAAATTTAAAACTTCTGTTCTCTGAAAAACAATGTCAGAAGAATGAGAAAGCAAGCCACAGAGGAAAATATATGCAAAAGACACATCTGACAAAGGACTGTTACCCAAAATCTACAAAGACTCATAAACTCAACAATAAAAAAACAAAAACAACCTGAATGAAAAATGGGCCAAAGACCTTAACAGACACCTCACCAAATAAGATACATAAGCAGCAAATAAACATATGAAAAGAGGTTCCACATCATTTTTCACTAGGGAAATGCAAACTATAACAACATGATACCGCTGCTGCTGCTAAGTCACTTCAGTCGCGTCTGACTCTGTGCGATCCCGTAGACGGCAGCCCACCAGGCTCCCCCGTCCCTGGGATTCTCCAGGCAAGAACACTGGAGTGGGTTGCCATTTCCTTCTCCAATGCGTGAAAGTGAAAAGTGAAAGTAAAGTCGCTCAGTCGTATCTGACTCTTAGCGACCCCATGGACTGCAGCCTACCAGGCTCCTCCATCCATGGGATTTTCCAGGCAAGTGTACTGGAGTGGGGTGCCATTGCCTTCTCCGACATGATACCACTACACACCTATTAAAAAAGCCAAAACCCAGAAAACTGACACCACCAAATGCTGACAAGGATGTGGAACAATTTTCATTCACTGCTAGTGGGAATGTGAACTGATACAGTCATTTTGGAAGTCAGTTTGGCAGCTTCTTATGAAATTAAACTTGTAACATAAAATGCTCTTAACATACATCGCAGGCATTGTGCTCCTTGATGTTTACTCAGAGGAGCTGTATGATTCCAGCTATGACTTTGTGGAACAGGTAAGACTTAGAAGACAGTAAAAGAATCAGTGGTTGCCAAGGGTTAAAAGACCGGGAGGTGTAGGTATAGTGCAAAGGATTTTTCAGGTAGTGAAACTACTCTGCATCACACTACACTGGTGAACACATATTATTATATGTATGGTCAAAACCAAGAATGTACAATACCAAAGGTAATTCAGTTCAGCCACTCAGTTGTGTCCAACTCTTTGTGACCCCATGAACCGCAGCACGCCAGGCCTCCCTGTCCATCACCAACTGCCGGAGTACACCCAAACTCATGTCCATTGAGTCAGTGATGCCATCCAACCATCTCATCTTCTGTCGTCCCCTTCTCCTCCTGCCCTCAATCTTTCCCAGCATCCGGGTCTTTTCCAATGAGTCAGCTCTTTGCATCAGGTGGCCAAAGTATTGGAGTTTCAGCTTCAACATCAGTCCCTCCAATGAACACCCAGGACTGATCTCCTTTAGGATGGACTGGTTGGATCTCCTTGCAGTCCAATGGACTCTCAAGAGTCTTCTCCAACACCACATTCAAAAGCATCAATTCTTCGGCACTCAGCTTTCTTTAGAGTCCAACTCTCACATCCATACATGACTACTGGAAAAACCATAGCCTTGATTAGATGGATCTTTGTTGAAAAAGTGATGTCTCTGCTTTTTAATATGCTGTCTAGGTTGGTTATAGCTTTCTTCCAAGGAGCAAGAGTCTTTTCATTTCATGGCTGCAGTCACCATCTGCAGTGCTTTTGGAGCCCCCCAAAATAAAGTCTGACACTGTTTCCATTGTTTCCCCATCTATTTGCCATGAAGTGATGGGACCGGATGCCATGATCTTAGTTTTCTCAATGTTGAGCTTTAAGCCAACTTTTTCACTCTCCTCTTTCACTTTTATCAAAAGGTCCTTTAGTTCTTCTTCACTTTCTGCCATAAGGGTGCAGGTAAACCCTAGCGTAAACAATGAACTACATTGATGATGTGTGAGAAATGTATAACTGCAGTGGAAGAAGTTGCTAACAGGTGAGGCTACGCCTTCCCAGGTGGCTCAGTGGTAAAGAAACCGCCTGCAATGATGGAGACCGGGGTTCCATCCCTTGGTCGGGAAGATCCCCGTGGAGAAGGAAATGGCAACCCATTCCAGTATTCTTGCCTGGGAAATCTCAAAGACAGAGGACCCTGGCGGGCTACAGCTATGAAGTCACAAAACAGTCAGACACAATTTAGCAGCTAAAAACAAAAATGTAAATGCAGGGGCAGAAAGTATTTGGAAAATCTCTGTAACTTCTGCTCAATTTTGCTGTGAACCTGAAGTTGCTCTAAAAACTAAAGTCTATTAAAAAAAAGTCCTCCCCTCTACCTTGAGGACAATGTCCAAATTTCAAAGCAGGGCATACATGGCCCCTTATAATCTGATCCCAAACTACACCTCTCCAGCTTGTTTCCACCATTCTCCTTCAAGAGCCTTAAACTCCAGCCTTGTGCAATTTATCTGCCATTCCCTTCTACACCTACTTACCTTTCTGCTCAAGCTGGTGTCTCCGCTTGACTCCTTTTCCTACTCTCTTCCACCTCAGCACTTAATTCAAACCATCTCTTACATTACACTAAAATGGTCTGCTGATATAGTTGCCTTAACCATCAGATTACAAATCCCTCCAGGACAAAGACAGTGCCTTATTTATCCTGTATCCTCAGAGCCTGACAAACAGCAGTAGTAGTAGCAGAGACAGTAACAGCTAACATTTCTTGAGCACTGAGCAGTTACTACATACCAAGCACCTTTGCAGGCAAACTTATGACCCACATAATTCTTTCAACAACCCTACAGGATAGGTATTATTCTGCCCTTTTGATCTGAGCCTCCCAGAGGCATAGGGAGAGTAAGTAACTTCCACACTGCCAACTAGGAAGGATCTGAGTCAGTATTTGAATCCAAGCATCTGGCTCTAGAAAACAATATTCTTCACTACTGTGGTACACACGGTAGAAACTAAAAAAAAAAAAAATCTGTTAAACAAATGACAGTGTAGAACAGAGGTGAGCACAATATTTGTGGAATGAAAATGATAGGGACAAAAAGGAAAGCAACTGACAAGCGAGGAAATGGAGGCACACAGAGGTTCAAGATGTGCAGATATACAGATAACCCAACCTTCTCACTGTGAAGTCAAGAACCAAAGACCAGAACATATGCTTTTCCCAAAGACACCTTAGTTATACTCAGAACCAGCCTTACAAGTCTTTCTATCATACCATATTAAGGAAATAATTATGTGCTTTTGAGAATTTGTAAAATCATATTCAGAGACATTCTGGTACTCCAACAATAAGAGAAGTTGGAGAAAGAAGTACACCAGAGTCTAATGCAGTATTTGGTACACAGCAGAGATTTAACATCTAATTAAAATTTTCCATTTTGTAATAGATTTTATGTTTACTTCTAAGTACCAACTTATTTATTTTTGATATAGTATCTAAAATACACTGTATATTTTACTAGTTTATTAAAGACGGTATTGATAAAGTAACCTTTTCTTGAAAACACAAGGTAAGAATAGTGAGTAGTAATTTTTAGTAATTTTCAGGTAGTTTCAAAATATCCAAATTTGTGAAAAAATGCAGTTAATGTACAATTAAGAAATTCTGCAATTCTAGTGTCCCCATTTAATACTTAGATTGATTTCTTCCAGTAGAAATACATGAATATTACATGTAAACCAGTCACTCCAGAGCACCAGGACAACTGTTATTAACAAGACAATTTTATTACTTAAATACCTTCCATGTAGGATAAACTCCATTCATGAAAACAAACCTGAAATACCTACATCATATACATGATGGGACCAACTCTAATCCATACTGAGTACAGTCCTGTCAAATATCCTAGGCCTTAAATGAGCACCCCACAGCTTACCTGCCTAGGTTGCTTTGTGATCTATTTTCAAAATGAAAAATTAGACAGTCTTCCTCATGTTGTTGCTTCTCATATATACCCTGATAGTAACATTTTAGTGGATGAAAGCCCTGCCAGTTTTCTCAATGACGTTATTCGTTAAGGTGGGCAAAATTTTAAAACACAGCTTTTTCATACTCCTAAATTATTTTCATGTTGTATTTTTTTTTAAGTTTAGTTTTCCTGTATTAGCTCTTATACAAAAAGAGACTGGAATTATGACAGGTAAAATTTCAGATCCTCTGAAAGACATAATTAGATTGAAGGAAACAAGACATATAAATTGCTAATCCCATATTTAACATAAATCAAAGGAGCTACTTTATAAATATCTGTTGAAAAAACAGATTACTCAATTAATTTCTTCCACTTCTGGACTTGCAACTATTTACTTTTGACATAGGCTAACATGGACACATGAATTACTTGTAATCCAGTAAAGCCCTTAGTTAAAAAAATACAATCATGTTAAAAGAGGACCAAGTTTTTCCAGAAAAAAAACATACTACAAAAGTCTGATTTCCATTCTCACTCATTTTTATCTTCTCTTTCTTCTTACCCAGGAAGCTACTGAAAAAAGCCAAAGGTAGCCACCACCTTCAATTTCCTTGTTTTCCCTATTATTTTCAAAAACATCTGAGGGCACCTGGTAAGATATTGTAACAACCATGGTGGGGAAAAGAGCCAATGGATCAACAAACAGATTCATCAGTACTGGGTTCTAATGCTCAGCTTTCTCAGCTTCTCAACCAATAAATGCACTTGACTCCAGTTTTTGATAACTAGTCAATGACGTCTACGGCAGTTGGCACAAATAAAATTTCTGACAACAGAAAACCCATGATTAACAGATGACTGCTGTTTTAGAAACTTGAAGAGGTAAAGAATCAAGACTTCTTAAGTGAGATATTCAAAAAAGGATAAGCATGGTAAGTACCAAGGGACAAACAGGAAGAGTGATCACTCAAATTACAGAGGGACATTCCAAAGTTTCACTAATACACACTACAAAAGGGGACAAGAGGATGCAGCCTGAGACCGCAGCCTGCGAAGCGAAGTAAGTTTAAAATACAGTCTTTCCCACATTTTACCTCTAGCCTAAAATTCCCAAAGTTGTAGGAATAATGTGTCAAAGCCCAGAGACAAGTTTAAGAAACAAATTCTCAAAACACCAAGCCAAGCAGAGTGAAACTGTTCATGGGAGTTACAGGATCTGGTCAGGTCTCTGCCACTAACAGGAAGAGCAGGGCACTCAAATCATAGTTGTTAAATTAATACTCTTTACTGACTCCTTTAGGATGGAAACAAGTGGAGGGACCAAATCTCTGGCCAGGGGAATAGTTCACCTCTGAGGGCTTCAGATTTTGCATCTATAAAATTCTACGATTCAAAATTCATGCTTTGATTTTAAAATAAGATGGAAAACAAGGTAGTTGTTGCTTAGATGCTAAATTGTGTCCAACCGTCCCCATGGATGTATAGCCCACCAGGCTCCCCCGTCTATGGGACTTCCCAGGCAAGAACACTGGCGTGAGTTGCCATTTCCTCCTCCAGAGGATCTTCCCCAATCAGGGATCAAACCCACAGCTCCTGCATTGCAGGCAGATTCTTTACTGCTGAGCCACCAGGGAAGCCAGAAAACAAGGTCAGGTAATATTAAACCAAAAAGGTATAATACAAATATGTTTTTGAAAAAAATCCCAATGTCAAGTTTCCCTTCTCCATGTGCTCCCCTACAAATATAATCTAAGAACCCAACTCCTAAAATACAAGACATTTAAAAAAACTTTCACGGAGACATTACTGATGCCATTAAACCTAAAGATATAAAGCCTAAACTGTTTCAACCCCTCTCTTAACATAGATCTGTCTTGTTTCTCTAAATCACCCCTAGTTTGTACCTGCACTCCTTAGAGCACATTAAAAATGACAAGTATTTCTTTTTCCTCCAGTAGTGATATGTCTACTGATGAAAATACACATATTATCAAAAATATACATTTGGAAACTATGAAAACCTAATTTTTTTCTTAATTTTATTACTCATTCAGGCCCAGCTTACTAGTTTCAATTCTGCTCTTGCTCTATTTCCAGTCAGTTTCACTTCTGAATTTTCTGCCACAAAGCTAAGAATTGTGACCCAGTAGATAAATTTTAAAGTTAACACTGAATAAGAACACAGCTTTTCTTTTCAAAGGAAAATTAAACATTTTCATCAAAAAAAAAAAAAAATTAAAACCTTAAAATCCTAATGGCATTTTATCATATAAAAATAATGATTTGGGGATGCTGGTATTTTGTTTCTGAAGCTTTCTCACAGTTTTGTTTACAAAAAGCAAAGCAGCTCAAAAATTGCCATCATTTTCTTATACAGCTATATAACACAACTATATACTTATTTCTGAGTCACGAGGAAGGAGCTCAACAAATATTTGTGGAAGGAATAAAAATACATAACATTGCACAGGGCATATGTTCCCAGTAAGATACAGTTTTCTCTCTGCCTTCAGTGGCCTTGTAAAGGAAACAGATCTTTTGAACACATAATAAGAAGATGATTAAATCAGACAGACAAAAGATATCTAACAAACAGAAACATCAAGGGAAAATAAATATATCACACACAGCTAAATTAAGCTTCTAGCATTTTTGCTTTTAGCAAAATCTTGTGCTTCCAGCATTTTTTCTTGTATGTATTTCAATCCAATTTCCTTCCTTTCTTTAGGGCTGTTAAATTCTTCAAAGGGATGATTCATATACAAATAAAATTTTAAAATAAAAAGTATACTGAGCTCCTATTATGTAATCAGCACAGTGCTATGTACAGATGCTGTGGGAAATAAAATAAAAAGCATGATTATCTCAAACCTTGAGATAACTTCAAGCCTCTGTTTTTAACCAGAACCCTGCAAAGAATAGGTATCTATGGTAAGTGGGAATCAAAGACCTAACCTGAAGTCCCTGTGGTGACATCCTGTGTGACTCTGAGAAAGCTACCCAGACTTTAGCTTCCTCATCTGTAAAAGGAAGTGGGTAGTGGTAGGACTCTCCCATGCAGAAGAATTCCAAATAATTTATGTAGATACTTTGCCCTCAAGGACGGGGAGCATCAATTCCCACTCCTAAAGTGTGGACTGGATACAGTGACTTCCTCCCAAAGAGGACAGCATCGAGGAACCAGTGGGAAAGAGTAATCTCACAGCGGAGAAACCTGACAAAAAACAGCCTCAATGGTGATGACAAAGGTTAACATCAATAGGGATAAGTCATGTTAATAGTATGTACACTTGATACAATAAGATGAAAATGGCACTTTATCTATCCAGGCTATCTCCCCAATCTAATCATGAGGAAAAAAAAAAACAAAACACCAAATTCCCATAGAAAGGCATCCTACAAAATACCTCAGAAGTACTCAAAACTATCAAGGTCATCAAAAAGAAGTCTGAGGAACTGTTACAGCCAAGGGGAGACTAAATACAATGTGGTGTGCACGACGAGATCTTGAAAAAGTGTATTCAGTTCAGTTCAGTTGCTCAGTCGTGTCCGACTCTTTGCGACCCCATGAATCGCAGCACGCCAGGCCTCCCTGTCCATCACCAACTCCCAGAGTTCACTCAAATTCACGTCCATCGAGTCAGTGATCCCATCCAGCCATCTCATCCTCTGTCGTCCCCTTCTCCTCCTGCTCCCAGTCCCTCCCAGCATCAGAGTCTTTTCCAATGAGTCAACTCTTCACATGAGGTGACCCAAGTACTGGAGTTTCAGCTTTAGCATCATTCCTTCCAAAGAAATTCCAGGGCTGATCTCCTTCAGAATGGACTGGTTGGATCTCCTTGCAGTCCAAGGGACTCTCAAGAGTCTTCTCCAACACCACAGTTCAAAAGCATCAATTCTTCGGCGTTCAGCTTTCTTCACAGTCCAACTCTCACATCCATACATGACCACAGGAAAAACCATAGCCTTGACTAGATGGACCTTTGTTGGCAAA
Organism: Bos taurus; assembly: GCF_002263795.3. Taxonomy (NCBI): domain Eukaryota; kingdom Metazoa; phylum Chordata; class Mammalia; order Artiodactyla; family Bovidae; genus Bos; species Bos taurus. Next base: position 55,219,885 of record NC_037342.1, on the reverse strand, counting down.
GTAATGTTTTTTAATATGCTGTTGAGGTTGGTCATAACTTTCCTTCCAAGGAGTAAGCGTCTTTTAATTTCATGGCTGCAGTCACCATCTGCAGTGATTTGGAGCCCCGAAAAATAAAGTCTGACACTGTTTCCACTGTTTCCCCATCTATTTCCCAGGAAGTGATAAGACCGGATGCCATGATCTTTGTCTTCTGAATGTTGAGCTTTAAGCCAACTTTTTCACTCTCCTCTTTCACTTTCATCAAGAGGCTTTTGAGTTCCTCTTCACTTTCTGCCATAAGGGTGGTGTCATCTGCATATCTGAGGTTATTGATATTTCTCCCGGCAAACTTGATTCCAGCTTGTGCTTCTTCCAGCCCAGCGTTTCTCATGATGTACTCTGCATATAAGTTAAATAAGCAGGGTGACAATATACAGCCTTGACGTACTCCTTTTCCTATTTGGAACCAGTCTGTTGTTCCATGTCCAGTTCTAACTGTTGCTTCCTGACCTGCATATAGGTTTCTCAAGAGGCAGGTCAGATGATCTGGTATTCCCATCTCTTTCAGAATTTTCCACAGATTAGGTAAACACTAAAGATCCATCAACAGATGAATGGGTAAACAAAATGTAGTATTTAAACACAAAGGAACACTAGTCAGCCTAATTCTGTCACATGCTACAACATGGATGAATGTTGAAAACATTATGCTGAATGAAATAAAAAAGCAAATATTGTATAATTCCCTTATATGAAGAACGTAGAATAAGCAAATTCATAGAGACAGAAAGTGGAACAGAGCTTACCAGGAGCTGGGGGAAGGAAGAACGGGGAGTTGTTTAAAGAGTACAGTTTCTGTCTGAGATGATGAAAAATTCCAGAAATGGATAGTAGTGATGTTTGCACAACATTGAGGATGTACTTAATGCCACTGGATTACACTTAAAAATGATTACAACAGAAAAATCATGTATATCTTACAACAATTTCCTTTTGGGATCATTTTTATGTGGACCACTTTCTTATTATAAATTTTATTTATTTTTAATTGGAGGATAATTGCTTTACAATATTGTGTGGGTTTCTGCCATATACCCACATGAACCAGTCATAGGTATACATGTGTCCCCTCCCTCTTGTGCCTCCCTCCCACCTTCCCCACATCTTACCCCTCTAGGCTGTCGTCACAGGGCACCAGCTTTGAGCTCCCTGTGTCATACAGCAAATTTCCACTGGCTATCTAATTTTGCATATGGTAATGTATATGGTTCCCTGCTACTCTCTCATTTCGTCCCATCCTCTCCTTCCCCCACTATGTCCTGATGTGGACCATTTGTAAAGGCTTTTATTGAATTTGTTACAACACTGCTTTGTTATGTATTTTGGTTTCTTGGTCTCGAGTCACGTTGGGTCTTAGCTCCGCAACCAGGAATGGAACCCTGCTTTGGAAGGCAAAGTCGTAACCAACGGACTGCCAGAGAAGTACCTTCAGCCAGGGAAATCCCAATACAATTTTTTAAATGACAGAAATTTGATAAAATAAAGGCCTTAGTTAATAATAACATATCGATACTGGTTCTTCAATTGTAACAAATGTATCATATTAATGAAAGATGTTAAGAATAGAGGAAAATGGGTATACAGTATGAAACTTTCTGTACTATCCTCAATTTGTCCCTAAATCTAAAATTGTTCTAAAAAAGAAAATCTATTTTTAAAAATTCAAGGAAGCACTGATATATAATAGCATTAATAATAATATATAACAGCACTAATATACCCCACTTCCTTCCAAAAAATGCTCTTCAAATGAATGAAAGAACACAAGTAAGTAATCAGAAAAATTAATGCCAGGGACATAAACAAGCAAGTAGCAAAAGAAAATGCTACACAGATCTATTCAAAAATATTGAAACTCAGACTCCCCTGGTTGATCAGTTAAGAATCCCCTGCCAATGCAGGAGACACAGATTGGATACCTGGTCCAGGATGATTTCACATGCCTCAGAGCAACTAAGCCCATGCACCACAACTACTGAGCCCATGGGCCGCAAAGAAGCCTGTGAACCCTAGAGCCCATGCTCCACAAGAGAGAAGCCACCGCAATGAGAAGTCTGTGCACTGCAACTAGAGAGCAGCCCACACTTGCTGCAACTAGAGAAGGCCTGGGTGCAGCAATGAAGACTCAGCACAGCCAGAAATAAATACGTAAAAATTTTTTTAAAAAACATGGAAACTCATAGGGTTGTTTAAGGATAAATGAGTTCATTGTCCCCTTCTCCTCCTGTCCTCAATCTTTTTTGAGGGCAGGCGGAGAAGGAGGGCAACAGAGGATGAGATGGTTGGATGGCATCACTGACTCAATAGACAGGAGTCTGAGCAAAGTCCGGGAGAAAGTGAAGGACACAGAAGCCTTGCATGATGCAGTCCACAGGGTCACAAAGAACTGGACATGACTCAGCAGGGAACAACAACAAAACTTTGCGTAGTGTTTGCATACAATAAATGAAGCTACTAAAACATCAATAATTAAAGAAACACAAATCTAAATAACAAAAACGTGTGTATGTATTATATGAGTGGTATATATGTGCATATTTATATGTGTAAGTGTGTGTATACATATTCTTCAACTGATTTCCAAGATACCTGTATATGGATACTCACTGCAACAATGTAACACAGAATAACTGGAAACAGATCAAAAATCTATTAATGGGGGTTAAACAAACATCACCAGTCACTTAGTAGCTCAGTCCACTCTTTGAGATCCCAAGGACTCTAATCTGCCAGGCTCCTTTGTCCATAGGATTTTCCAGGCAAGAAGACTGGAGTGAGTTGCCATTTCCTTCTCCAGGGGATCTTCCTGACCCAGGGATCGAAACCTCATCTCCTGCATTATAAGGCTGATTCTTTACCACTGAGCCACCTGCTGCTGCTGCTGCTAAGTCGCTTCAGTCGTGTCCAACTCTGTGTGACCCCATAGACGGCAGCCCACCAGGCTCCCCCGTCCCTGGGATTCTCAAGGCAAGAACATTGGAGTGGGTTGCCATTTCCTTCTCCAATGCATGAAAGTGAAGAGTGAAAGTGAAGTCGCTCAGTCGTGTCCGACTCTTAGCGACCCCAAGGACTGCAGCCTACCAGGCTCCTACGTCCATGGGATTTTCTAGGCAAGAGTTCTGGAGTGGGGTGCCATTGCCTTCTCCGACTGAGCCACCTGGGAAGGCCCTAAACAAACATAACTAAACATTATTATACAAAAATGTGGTAGATGAAGGTATACTGACCACGACAACTAAGAAAAGTAATAATGAATTGTAAAGTTATTTTAATGGAAGGGATTAAACTAGGTTAAGACTATACCTATATGCAAAATGTTTATGTATGTGGTCACTACTATGTACATGTATGTGCTTAGTCGCTCAGTTGTGTCCAACTCTTTGTGACCCCATGGACTGCAGCCCACCAGGTTCTTCTGTCCGTGGGATTCTCCAGGCAAGAATACTGGAGTGGGCTGCCATGCCCTCCCTCAGGGGATCCCCCAGGGGATCATCCCAACTCAGGGATCGAACCCAGGTCTTCTGCATTGCAGGCGGATTCTTTACCATCTGAGCCACCAGGGAAGCCCTAAACAATCACTAAAGAGCCTCCCCAGCTCTAAGTATCTGAGGAATGTAGTTAGGTTATACCCAAAGGAGGAAGCCTTTGGGGAGGAAAGAAACGCTCTCAAACTTTCAAGGACATTATAAATACCTCTATAACAAAACACAAATTTTTATTTCAAAATGCCTAAACCTAAGGTATGAAGGAATTTATTCTTCAGATGAGCTTATATTCACTAGAAAATTACAAACCTCAACCAAAAATTAAAAAGAAAAAACAAGTCTTCAAAATGCATGACTAGTTCATGCTTAAATACAGGTAAAGTAAGATCATAAAGAAGCAAAAGAAGAAAAATTAAGTAGCAGTCCCATCTGACACAATTAAGTAGCTATTATGCACTGCAGTTAGTACTCATACATATAAAGGTTCAGGATTTCTGCAGAGTTAACTAGATTTTTTTTTTTTTTTTTTTTAAAGAAAAGTGGATCAAAGTAAAAATTATTAGTTAGGTCTTATAGTTTTGTGGGCTTTCTTTGAGCCAAAACAAAACAAGTCTTTTTTCTGGAGGCAGATTGGGGGTACAGGGAGTCCAATACTTTGGGAACTAATATACAGTAAACTAATATTTTAAACAATACAGCCACTACAATCAATGGTACTTAAGGAAGACTGAGATGAGATAAATCAGTAAGTAATAGAAGGGATACACTCTCAGTTCAGTTGCTCAGTTGTGTCCGATTCTTTGTGACCCCACGGACTGCAGCATGCCAGGCCTCCCTGTCCATCACCAACTCATGGAGTTTACTCAAACTCATGACCATTGATTGAATCGGTGATGCCATCCAACCATCTCATCCTCTGCTGTCCCTTTCTCCTCCTGCCTTCAATCATTCCCAGCATCAGGGATCACATGCACTATACAGTCCATGGAATTCTCTAGGCCAGAATGCTGGAGTGGGTAGCCTTTCCCTTCTCCAGGGGATCTTCCCAACCCAGGGATCAAACCCAGGTCTCCCGCATTGCAGGCGGATTCTTTACCAGCTGAGCCACAAGGGAAGCCTGGGATATTCTCTATCCTAAAACAAAAATATATCCTAGAACTGTAGTTTTCAACCAGAAGTAATTTTTCTCCCTATGAGACATTTGACAACATCTAAAGACAATTTTTGATTGTCAGGCCTGAGATGGTCCTGCTGGTATATTTCGGGTAGAGGCCACAGAGGTGACAAAATACTTTATAGACCCACCAACCAACCCAAATGTCAACAGTACTGAGGTTGAAAAACTCTGCCTTAGAAATAGGCTGGGGATAGTGGGGAGAAACCACTGAATGTATGCTTGGAAATAATCAATTTTATCGTGAAAATCTTAAATCAACAGGATCTTTTTTATGTTTAAAGATACTGACATCTTATCAAATAGCATGTAATCTATTAAAATGACACAATTTTCAAAGTGTTATTTAAAAGAAAGTTAACTGGATTTCCAATTTATCTAAAGCTTTGAAATTCTGCAAAAGCCATAGTATTATTGTTAATAATAATACTAAAAAATGTTTTTACATATACACACATTCTCTGACTCTCACAAACAATATTGGGCAAAAGAATAATACCTTTTTGTGTGATTCCATTTATACACAGTTTCAAGAATAGGCAAAAACTTTTCTCTTATACATCAGAACAGTAGTTCCTTTGGAGAGAAAGGCAGACACGAGAGAGGACGTGAGGAGGACTTCTGGGATGGTAATAATTTTGTATTTCTTAATCTGGGTAGCACTTACATAACTTTGTTTGTTTTGTGACAATTCATCATGCTGTGTACTAATAACTGGTACACTTGACTGTATACTGATAACACTTTAACAAAAATGTTTACTTTTTTAAATGTTATATATTTATATCCTAAAATCTTGAGCATTTTGACTCAGAAAGCAAAATTAATGTCAAGAGCAAAAGTAAAAGTGCTTTTGCTGTACAGGCTGCCTTCCAAGAATTCAAGAAGGATGACACCCCCAGAAAGCTGTAAATAGCATACTCAGTGATCATACAGCATTCAGCCATACACTTAAGCCACTATATATCCCTTGGCACAAACCCCAAAACTGGACAAATGCTTACAAATGCAGTTGGATTTATTCCATGGGCAGTTTGTTTGGATTATTTCCCCCAACGTTAAACTGGGAACTGTTATCAGAGAACAGGCTCTATGAAACAAATGACGCTTTCTCTTTCCTAATCCCACAGTTTCCCAAAGCTCTCCCAAACTAAACCTCTCTTGGCTCCTCCTTCAGGATTTCTGCACCCATCACTGCCTCTCCCAGTATCCACTCTCACAATCCACCAACACACACACATACACACAAAACACACACAAATTCACATTAATGCTCATTCCAGAGGCTAGTCTCCCTCTCCCCTAGAAACCTTGTAAATACAATCCAAACTTCACTACCCTCAAATTCATATTCTCCACAAACTTCCTTCCCAACAGCACCACAAAACCAGGGTCCATGCTCTCCCAGTATCTTAAATCCTCTCTCCCACCGCACTAAAAGCCCTTGCTTCTGCAAAGAACTCAGCTCCATGGCCACCGCTGTAGCTCGGATCTCCACCTTTCTTGCCCTTTAGCAGCCTCCACATACCCACACTTTCCTGTATTCAAATCCAGCCCATCTCCCGTCCACCCTCTGCCCCCAACCTCTGTTCTCTTCTGTCTGACTCTTTCCTAAGACAGTGATGGGAAGTTGGAGGAGGGGTGTGGAGGAAAGTACTCTGTTCCACGTGAAAACAGTGGAGAAAAGATTGTTCAAGTCTGCAGCACAACCACCACGTGCAGGGACTACAGTCTGAGGCTGGATTCTGAAACCCGGCCTCAGCAATTACTAATTGCAAAGCTTTGGGCAGGCGATTTTACATATTTAAGCCTCTGTCTCCAGAATTACAAAATGGAACTAATAAAAAATAGCCACCTCCCAGAGTTGGGAGGTTGAATCAACTCCCCGCCAGCTGAGCACTTGGCACAAACCCAACACGGTAGACTCTTAACAACTGGCTATTTTTCTTAGGTCCTCTTTGTGGATGGGGGAAAATGAAAGGTACTTTCGTTCAGTCTCTTAAATGCCAAACTTCCTGCAAAGTCTCTTCCTGGGGGATAGCAAGAAGGCAGGGGAAAGAAGTACTCTGCAGATAAGTCTGTGATACAAAGAGTTTTGTCAGGTCCCCAAACTCGGTGTTCTCTCTTTATTATCTGCTTACAGAGCGGATCCAAATTGGATCCAAGAAGCTCTGCACGCCTTGGTAAAGGATAGGGAAGGCGTGAATGTGTACTGTACGTTAAATGTTCTTTCTTCCACAGTTACTCTTTTGAAGGAACGTAGCAGCACCCTTCAAATTGCTAAAGTGCCTTCTTTGGGGGGTCGGAGAATAGGAAGGAAACCCGAAATCCCAAAGGATTTTTCTTGAGAAATTTATAGGAGTACTTCATAATAAGGAGAGATTAAAAACAAATGCGGGAAACCTCATTTCTCCCGCAGCAGAGAGCACCAATCAATTTGTCAGCAAGTAAATGAGTTAAAAATGAAAAAGCGCTTTCCCCATCTCTCCTGGGATACCAGGCTTCCCCGGGTCCCTTCCCAAGAGGGATAAAGCGGAGGGTCTGCGCCAGGGAATCCCCAGCTCCCTACGGGGGGAGAGGCGGGGCCCGGGGAGTTTCAGTGGGTCCCTTCCCGTCTCTTCCCAACCCATCTCCTGTAACGGGATGTCTCCTGGGACTTGAAGACCCCCCAGAGATTCGGCCATCCCTGGATCCCTCCCCTCCCAAGACCTCCGGACAGCCCTCCTCAGTCCTCGGAGTTCTCCCCGGCCAATTCTCCCCGTCTCCCGGCTGGCACTGGGTCAGCCCGCGGCCCACGGAGATCCCTCACGGGCCTCCTCCCGACCCCTACAGAGCGCCGCGAGCCCGCGGGGTTACCTGCTGAGACGGCAGCTCCACATGCAGGGCCCGCGCGGCAGAACCTGGAGGCAGCGCGGCGGCCGGGCCCGTGGGCGGCGGGGGGAGTGGGCCCCCGACCGACGCTGAAGCGTTCATCTTGACCCAGGGGCCGCCAAGCGGCGGGACAGACGCTCCTCCGGCATCCGCCACAACCGCCGAGTCACGACCCGCCGAGACCCTGTAGTCCAAAAACCAACCAACCTAGAGGCAGGACCGTTCTACCCCACCTCCAGCCGCCGCCGCTGGCTAAGGAAGAGCCATATTACTGCAGTGCAACCCCCACCACCCGCTGAGACCTGGATTGCCTATTGGTTCAGCTTCCATGGGGGCGGGACCAAACGACAAAAAGAGGACGCGCTATTGGGCAGAAGATTTGTCCGTCGCCAGCAGAAATAGACAGGGGGCGGAGGGACCCAGGGATGGCCTAAATTGCGTCTGTCAAACCGGGGTGAAACCTAGGGCGTTGCTTCTTTTTTCCCCAGTCTAATTGGTTCTCTCACTACCACAGGGCGGGGGCTCCTGGAGGAGCCGCAAGGACCATTGCTCGAGGTCGCCGTCAGTTGTCAGTAAAGGAATAGAGGGGCGGAGTCCGACTAGGTAGACCGGCGCCTGGGCTCCGGTGTCACGTGCAGGAGGCAGGAGAGTCACCTGATTAGTGAGAGTCAGTTTTGGGAGCCACTTCCGCCCTAACCTAGTTGCCATGGTAACCGGCCTCCCTAGGAGGGCGGGGACCCATTTGGCGCCAGCAGGGGCGCGATGGTCTCTGTGTCTGTAGTTGAAGATTCCCTGAACAGTCTTTAGGGGCTTCCGCCAACGTGTGAGGATTGAAAAGGAATACTTTATGGTTCGGCAGAAAGCCACCACGCAGGATGCCCTGAGACCAGAAACTTGTCGGGCAATGCCGCCAGCTCCACCCACGACCAATTCCTACCCATAAGTCCCCGCCCCTCCGCATACTCCACTATCTGGTAGGTTGAGGCAGGCACCCAGGATGCTGTTTCACTTATGTGAGTGGGTTGTTTATGCTTTCCCTGGAAAGCCTTTGCTATGTTCTTTGCTCCTCCTGACTAATGCTTACTTAGCTATCAAATTTCATCTTGTGTTGGGATCCCAAAAGGCTTCTCAGACTCACTCTGGGACCCTGCGTTAGAAAACTTGCCTCTACCACATTCCTGATTATTCTGTTGCATTCAATTGTATTTTAATGTGTGTAACACATTTGGACAGTCACACATACCCTTCCCGCAAACACACACTGTTAATTTCTCAAGCAAAAGAACCTTCTCTGATTCATTTCTGGATTCCCAGTACTTAGCAGAGAATCAGGACATGGGTTTTTGAAGCGAAGGCACAATTTAAATGAAACCTCTTCCGTGAAGACCTCCTTGGATTATAATGATAACATCTATAGAATTGCTCGGAGAAGGCAATGGCACCCCACTCCAGTACTCTTGCCTGGAAAATCCCATGGACCGAGGAGCCTGGTAGGCTGCAGTCCATGGGGTCGCTGAGAGTCAGACACGACTAGGCAACTTCACTTTCACTTTTCACTTTCATGCATTGGAGAAGGAAATGGCAACCCACTCCAGTGTTCTTGCCTGGAGAATCCCAGGGACAGGGGAGCCTGGTGGGCTGCTGTCTATGGGGTCGCACAGAGTCAGACACGACTGAAGTGACTTAGCATAGCATAGCATAGAATTGCTTCTATAATAAATATCGAGTCATTCTTCAGAATAATGATCTTTTACCTCCTTTGCGAATTTCTCCAACATCCTGACTGATACAACAGAAAGAACAGAGTATTTTAGGCTCAGACACAACAGGAATCAGAAACTTAGAATCCTAGCTCTTCCAGCTCTATGTTCCTAGGTAAGCCAGTTAGTTCCCTTTCTCAACTTTAGTTTTCCCATTTGTAAAATAGTAACAAGTTTGCTTCGGAGAAGGCAGTGGCACCCCACTCCAGTACTCTTGCCTGGAAAACCCCATGGACGGAGGGCCTGGTGGGCTGTAGTCCATGAGGTTGCTAAGAGTTGGACACGACTGAGCGACTTCACTTTCACTTTTCACTTTCATGCATTGGAGAAGGAAATGGCAACCCACTCCAGTGTTCTTGCCTGGAGAATCCCAAGGACGGGGGAGCCTCGTGGGCTGCCGTCTGTAGGGTCGCACAGAGTCAGACATGACTGAAGCGACTTAGCAGCAGCAACAAGGTTACTTTGAGGAGTAAATAAGCCATTGTAGACATAGTGTCCACTGTGGGACCTGGCATATAATAATTGCACTAAAAATATTTAATAAGATAAGCATGCTATCTTTCAAGGGTATTTTGGGGGAATGTTCATATTGTTTTATATCCTTTTTAACAACTATAGAATGTATGGTAATGTTGCCTGAAGACACTTTGGATCTGATCCCAGAGATGGCTAATATATGTCACACTGTCTCCTGTTCATGCAGTCAGGTGTTTGTTGAGAAGGTAGTAATTGAGAAATCCCAAATCGCATCAGGTTCCACCATCTGCTGGAATTTCATAGAAGACATTTGTCTGTTTCCAAGCTATATTAGTTTCCTAAAGCTGATGTATCAAATTACTACAAACTGGGTAGCTGAAAACGACAGAAAGTTATTCTTTCACAGTTCTAGAAGCCAGAAGCCCCAAACCAAGGGGCTTAGTGCTGGGTCTGAGAAGGGAATGTGGGAGCCAGAAGAGACAGTCAGATTTCACAGGTGAGATGACATTTAACCTGGGTATTGGAGGACCAATATGAGTTCACAAGCAGGGACGGACGAAGGGATGTTTCAGTAGAGAGAGCAGGAGTGATTTCCCACAAGCCTTTACTCTGCATGAGGCAAATTACTGGATACCAGAAATACAGAACTGAAGTAAATAACCCTTCACAGACGTTTCCATCTACCTGCCACGAACTCCAGGAGACCTGGCACTCACCCCTAGGGACATGGCATAAAACTGAAATAGCCTGATGAGTACGTGTTCAATGAAAGCTGCCTATCATTACTTTTATGTGGACTATTCATTCTAAAGACTTGTATTATTTTGGGTCTTACTCCATCATATGGCTGTACTTGTTTCAACATTAAAATATTTTCACTCACTTAGATTCGAGTTAGTATAACATTTATAGAGTGTTATTTATAGTGTTATATAGTAGAGAAACAAGTATTCAAGTAAAAGGAGCATGAATTTAAAAGGTGGCCAAATACAGTATACATGCTATGGTAGAAGAAACATCAAGGTCAAGTGGCAATGGACTACCAGGCTCTGCAGGGGCTGATGGGCAAGGTCAGAGCAGGCTTCACAAGGTCTTAAAGGTTGATTAGAAGTTTGATAGGTAAACAACAGACGGTTAGAGCCATTTGGTTCAGGGATGGCTCCTGTTTTAACAACTAACTAGTACCATGCTGCTGCTGCTGCTGCTGCTGCTGCTGCTAAGTCGCTTCAGTAGTGTCCGACTCTGCACGACCCCATAGACAGCAGCCCATCAGGCTCTGCCGTCCGTGGGATTCTCCAGGCAAGAACACTGGAGTGGGTTGCCATTTCCTTCTCCATTGCATGAAAGAGAAAAGTGAAAGTGAAGTCGCTCAGTCGCCAGTCACGCCGGACTCGTAGCGACCCCATGGACTGCAGCCTACCAGGCTCTTCCATCCATGGGATTTTCTAGGCAAGAGTACTGGAGTGGGGTGCCATTGCCTTCTCCGAACTAGTACCATGTTGGGTACTAAAATCAAAATGTCAGTTTGTAGAACCAAAAAGCCAAACTTGTCCCAATACGCTTTGCATCCTCTTCCTCCACCCTCTTCATTCTCCAGATCTCCTGGGTGTGATGCATTAGGTAAATAAGTGCAAGACATAGCAGATTGGTATTTCTGTGTCTTGAATCTAATTAAATCTAACCCCTTCCTTTCAACAGAGTCCTCTCTCTTCCATTCACTTACTTATTTAGTCAAGGACCAAACTTTTACCAGGTGTCCAGCCCTGTTACTACATTGACAGAAACCATGCAAATAGAATGCCTGACTGCAGGGAGTTTACAGATAATTTCAGCACAAAATGGCAAGTGCAATCATTAAGATGATAAAGTATAATGGAAGCAGAGAAGAGGACATTGCTAACTGCAATGTGTTGTGCAGGAAGGCTTTCCAGAGGAGAAAGAGCATTCTAGGCAGAAGGAACTGAGCAAAGGCACTGGGGCAGAAGACACAGCATTTGCACAGCAAGCATGGCTGAGGCCAAAGCTGCCTGGAGGAGCACAGGCTAGAAAAGGAAAGTGGGCCAGGTGAAAAGAAGCTGACCACTAGCTAAAGAACTTGAGTTTAATCTTAGGCAACAGGAAGTTGTTTAGAAAGATCCTCAGGCAGCCTTGGAGATGCAGCTTTGAAGGGGCAGGACTAGAAGAGCAAGACTCTTGCAGAAAGTCAGGGGAGAATTGTAAAACAAAGAGGTCGTTCCCCAAAGAGCCTGTACACACCCAACAAACCTGAAAGGCAAGGGCCCCGGCAGCATTTCTCCTCCTTTCTCAACCCTTCAAGGTCACTTTCTCCAAAGAGGCTTCCTAGACGTAAGCTAATAATGGCTGCCTCCTCTAGGTTCCCACAGCAGCTTCCTGATCTCTCTCAGTGCAGGTGTTCATGTGCCTTGTCATATACTGAGAGGTTTATATTTGTCTAGCCCATCCCACCCTGGACTCTTGTTCTTGATTTCATTCTGCAACCCCAGCATCCTGACACAGAGGCTCCGTCAGCTTCAGTGCGCAAATGACTGCCTGAATAAAATCACTGAATGCCTGAATGCTTGAGGAAGTGAATGTTTGGATGACAGGGGGCCTCATACCTCCCCCACTGGACACAGCCCCAGAGACAGGAAATGAGCTTGTCTAAGGTCACTTGAAATTTGTAGTAAAGCTGAGACAAAGACCTAAACCTCTTGCCCCTGAGACCAGCGCTTCTTCCTAGGTCCCAGTGGTTTTCACAGTGTCACAGACTATATTTGTACCAACTGAGAGCACATGAGCTGGTGAATTTATAGGCCAGCCCTGGGTGACACACACTGGATCCGAGTGAATCTAACCCAGGGGGCTGATTTAGCCAAAGTCCCCAGAGAAAGCTTTCTTTGGGAAATGACTTTTACAGTGAGGTCTGAAGGATGAGTAGGAGTTAACTGGGCAAAAGAGGCTAGTGAGAGCAAGAGGAGCAATTTGGACAGAAGGAACAGCTCGAAGGAGCTAAAAGGAAGGCCAGGTGGGAGTAGGCAGAGACAGGCAGCCAGTGTGGAGGAGGAGGAGAACACTTTTGGAAAGAAACTGTTATTTCAAAAATAAAGAAAACCAAAGACCTCCTTTAATTTCTTTTACAATTTCATGTTGCTTTTATGTGTAATTTCATATGGCAGAAGTGGCATTATCTTTTAGGTGCTCAGAGTTTCTGGAGTTTTAATCCAGCCTTGAGGGCACAGAAAGAAGTTGGAGATTCTGGCAGGGACCAGAGCTGCCAGGTGTTGTAGGCCCAGCGGAGTCTGACTTTGCTTGAGGCACATAGACTGAAGGATCCAAGCAAGCGGAGTGACATAATCTGCTTTACGTTTTAGAAATGCTGCTCTTGCTGCCAGCTCAAGAGCAAATTTGAAAACTGCACAACTCAGATAGGACTGCAACCCAACTGAAACCCAGATTGAGACTTTAACACACCTGATCTCAAGACTTAATGAAGCTCAGGTTCTTTGCATCTCTGAGCAGGACTTCAGGGAGAGACAAAGTGATAGGTAAGAAGTAGATTTATTTAGAGAGAAACATTCCATAGACAAAATGCAGTTTGACTCAAAAGGCAAGGGCAGCCCTGGGAGAAGCACTCCACAGACAATGTGTAGGCCATCTCACAAGTCGAGAAGCCTGGAAATGTGAGGTGGTTATGAAACAGGAGGGAAAGGGGCAGGGCACAACCTTTAAAAGAATGACATAACCCTTGAGGATACGACATAAACTGGTTAGGACTAACTAGGTCCAAGATGGCAGAACATCCAACTTCCCACAGACCTTGAGCCTCAGTGTACACTCATCATAAAACATCAGCAAACTAAATGACACACCCACAAGTCCCATCACGGTTCCAAGACCAACCACAAAGGTCAAAAAGTGGACAGTGGCCCAATTTCTGGAAATCCGCATCCTGGCTCCCAAAACAGCTGGAATACTCCTCCCACTCATTAGCGTATGAAATCACCCACTCCTATAAAAGCTGAAGGGGGCTTTCCAGGTGACTCAGTGGTAAAGAATCTGTCTGCAATGCAGGAAACCCAGGTTTGATCCTGGGTCAGGAAGATCCCCTGGAAGAAGAAATGGCAACCCACTTCAGTATTCTTGCCTGAAAAATCCCATGGACAGAGGAACCTGGTGGGCTACAGACCATGGGATTGCAAAAGAGTTAGACACAACTGAGCACACACGCCTAACAACTGACAACCCCATACCATGGGGCCTCTCTCGCCTTCTGAGATGGCCCACACTCTTGTCTATGGAGTGTGTTTCTCTCTAAATAAATCCACTTCCTACCTATAACTTTGTCTCTCACTGAATTTTCTGCGATGAGACATCAAGAACTTGAACTTCATTAAACCCTGAGACTGGGTGTGTGATCTCAATGAAAAACCAGTGGGTTCAAGTTCCAACCTGAGATGCATGGTTTCACCAGAATTCTTTGGCTAACTGACTGATCAGGATTGGGCCAGAAAAGTACAGGATGATCCTAGGACCTTTAGCTGTGCCAGAAAGTAAAGAAGTACTCAAAAAATAAAAGGAAGAGAGATGTCAAAGGGACACAGAAGCCAATTTGAAAGGACTCTAAATGGCTCAATCTGGGGGAACTTGAACATCAAAATGAATGATAGAATGGCCTATAGACCACTAAATAAAAAATAGGGATTCATGAGTTTTTATTGGTGTAACAAATGTCTCATTAGGAAAAAGATATTTACATGGTGATGAAATAAAATGTCTATTTTATGGCAAAGTGAAAGTGTTAGTCGCTAGTTGAGCCCATCAGGCAAGCATACTGGAGTAGGTAACCATTCCTTTCTCTGGGGGAATCTTCCCAACCCAGGAAATGAACCTGGGTTTCCCAAATTGCAGGCAGATTCTTTATCATCTGAGCCAGCAGGGAAGCCTTTTTTTTTTCCTTTTTTCTTTTTTTCTTTTTTTTTAATAGCAAGATAAGAAAAATTTAAACAAAATGTTCTTTGTCTATGTAGGCCTCCTCCCTCCCCCTTTTAAAGTGTATTTTGCACTTACATTAATTGTTGTCTCTTTAGGAGATAACAATTCCTCTTAAATTAATCAAGGGTCACAACTCCTTAGAAGATAACCTTTCTTCTTAATCTTGTAAGGGGCCACGATGGCCTATGACCTTGCTTCGATCTGGATTGTGTAAACTGTAATAACACATTATTTAATGTATAGCCCTCTGAATTTGACCTCTAATAGATGGAACAGTTCTCAAAGGTTTTTAGGAGGCAGTTCCCAGATTATAATCCTATAATCCAATTTATAATTGGATAAGGCCAATCCTTATAACTGACTCGGATTAAAATTTCCTTCTTAGATTGTTCAATTTATTCATCAATGATAGTCTCAAAGTATGGAAAAAGAGTAACTTTACAGTGTAAAAGCCAGACAGTCCACCTTAATCAAATGATCAAAGTGAGTATCATGAAATTGAAATCATGTACCACCAGATTGGATGTAGTGAGAAAAACTCATCATCACTTATGTGGTATTTCTGCTAAAAATGGATAATCTGAATCAGTCATGAAGAAACTTGAGACATAACAAAACTAAATAATGTTTTATAGAATACCTGGCCTGTAATCTTTAAGATTGTCAAGGTCATGATAGTCAAGGAGAGACTGGGGAACTGTTTCACATAAAAGGGGTGTGATACTATGATTTATGGGCTTTCCTTGCGGCTCACCTGGTAAAGAATCCACCCGCAATGCGGGAGACCTGGGTTTGATCCCTGGGTTAGGAAGATCGCCTGGAGAAGGGAAAGGCTACCCACTCCAGTATTCTGACCTAGAGAATGCCATGGACTATATAGTCCATAGGGTTGCAAAGAGTCAGACACAACTAAGTGACTTTCACTTTCACTGTGACTTATAAGAAGAAATATATATTTGATCTTTGTTCACTATTCCTGGCATATACCTCCTAAAACTCTTATGAAAGTGAAACGATTAGTCTCTCAGTTGTGTCTGACTGTTTGTGACCCCTTGGATGGTAGCCCACTAGGCTCCTCTGTCCACGAAATTCTCCAGGCAAGAATACTGGAGTGAGTAGCCACTCCCTTCTCCAGGGGATCTTTAATTTCTTATATAAGAGCCACAGGGGCATCTTTGGTAATATAATATTTACTTTTGTCCTCAGTTCCTGAAACAACCTCAGAATATATACAAGTGAAATGGAGATCTTTTGTTTTCATAACAAACCCCATTCAACCACATGGGTGTTTATGTTAATAAAATGGCTTTTGGAAAGCCTTTAGATAACCTACTGGAGAAGGAAATGGCAACCCACTCCAGTACTCTTGTCTGGAAAATTCCATGGACGGAGGAGCCTAATAGGCTACAGTCCATGGGATCACAAATAGTCAGACACGACTGAGCGACTTCACTTCACTTCACTTAGATAACCTAAGATTGGCAGTTGCCAGGGGAACCAAACCTGATTAGAGGGAGGGGACTTTTAGACCCCTCCCACTCCAGACATCTGGGGAGGGGAAAGGCACTGAACATTGACTTCAATCAACAATGGCCAGCGATTTAATCAATCATGCCTGTGTAATAGAGCCTCCATAAAAACCTGCAAGAATGGGGTGTAGAGAGAACACAAGGAAGTGCTGGGACAGAGACACACAGAGGTCTTGGAAGCTCTGCATTCCTTCCCACATACCTTGCTCTATGCAGCTCTTCCATCTGCTATTCCTGAGTGATATCCTTTTACAATAAACTGATAATCTAGTGAGCAACTGTTTTGTTGAGTTCTGTGAGCTGCTCCAGCAAACTAATGGACCTCAAGGAAGCATTTGTGGGAACCTTCAATTTATAGCCAGTTGGTCAGAAACGTAGTTAACAATCTATGCTTGCTATTGGCATCTGAAGTATGTGGATGTGGGGTGGGGAGGCGGGGGTGGGAGTGTATGTGTGGGGGTGGGGGTGGAGGGTTGAGAGGGGTGCTGGGCTGAGCCCTTAACCTGTGGGAGCTGATGCTATCTCCAGGTAGATAAGGTCAGAATTGAGTTAAATTGTAGGACAACCAGCTGTTATCAGATAATTGTGGGGAAAATCCCCATACACTATAGTGTCGGACATGCAGTAGTGATTCAGTGTTGAGAGTAGAGGAGAAACACAGGATTGCATTTTTCCTGTAGAATGAGATTTAAATAACATGTGAGTCTGAACTTGATTCTTTTGCTAAAATGGGCATATTAAGACGAGTGGTGATGTCCTTGACTAACATATGAGGATTGTGTTTCTGGATTAATTTAATGGCCTTCATGATTTTACTGTGGTATTTGTCTGTAGGATAATGATCTTGTTTGGTGTGATGTGGCATCGTGTCTGCAACTTACTCTCAAGTGGTTTGGAAGAAAATTTTTTTGAATATTTTGAAATTTTTTTTGAATTGTACTTGCAACTTTTTTGTGAGATTGTTTTCCATAAAGTGATGAAGAAAATTTGGTGATGTTCTTTGCATAGTAACTACTTTCTATAAACAAAATGAAAGTGAAAATGATTTTTCACAACATTTTGTTCATTAAAGTTTATATTTTAAAAAGTTTAATAACTTATCGAGAGTTTGATATATGCCAGGCATTGCTGTAAGCAGTGTGTGTGTACCCTTACCACAGTGCTAGAGATTTCAGAGGTAAGGCAAGAGTTCTGTCATCTGCCTAAGGTCACATGTTTTGGGTTTTGAACTGGGATTTGAAAGCAGTCTAACTCCAGTGTTATTAATCCTACATTTTTCTACCTCAATAAAACAGTATTACAGTATCTCCCTCATGCTGTCAAATAAGAGTTCTCAGGTTGCAACTAAAGATGCCCTATGGTGCAACTTAGACCCAGCATGCATACTGAGTCACTTCAGTGGTGTCCGACTTTGCCTGCTCCTCTGTCCATGGGATTCTCCAGGGAAAAATACTGGAGTGGGTTGCCATGCCTTCTTGTAGGAGATCTTCCTGACCCAGGGATGGAATAGGCATCTCTTATGTCTCCTGCATTGGCAGGTTCTTTACTGCTACTGTCACCTGGGAAGCCCAAAACTCAGAACAACCAAATAAATAAATATTTTTTAAAAATATATATGTATATATATGTGTGTGTTTAATCCAAGGAAAAAATACTTTGTATTGGTTTTGATGAAAGTGAAAGAGGACAGTGAAAAAGTTGGCTTAAAGCTCAATATTCAGAAAACTAAGATCATGGCATCTGCTCCCATCACTTCATGGGAAATAGAAACAGTGGCACACTTTATTTTTCTGGGCTCCAAAATCTCTGCAGATGGTGATTGCAGCCATGAAATTAAAAGACGCTTACTCCTTGCAAGGAAAGTTATGACCAACCTCAACAGCATATTAAAAAGCAGAGACATTACTTTGTAAACAAAGGTCTGTCTAGTCAAGGCTATGGTTTTTCCAGTGGTCATGTATGGATGTGAGAGTTGGATTATAAAGAAAGCTAAGTGCCGAAGAATTGATGCTTTTGAACTGTGGTGTTGGAGAAGACTCTTGAGAGTCCCTTGGACTGCAAGGAGATCCAACCAGTAAATCCTAAAGGAGATCAGTCCTGGGTGTTCATTGAAAGGACTGATGTTGAAGCTGAAACTCCAATATTTTGGCCACCTGATGAGAAGAGCTGACTGATTTGAAAAGACCCTGATGCTGGGAAAGATTGAGGGTGGCAGGAGAAGGGGACGACAGAGAATGAGATGGTTGGATGGCATCACCGACTCAATGGGCATGGGTTTGGGTGGACTCCGGGAGTTGGTGATGGACAGGGAGCGTACTGCAGTTCATGGGGTCGCAAAAAATCAGACACGACTGAGCGACTGAACTGAACTGAATTGGTTTTCTTCAAAAGTAATTGGAAATCTCAAAAATTATTTGGCATTTTAGAGCTGTGAAAAGGTGCTTTTTAAATGTGCTTAAGTCCAATGTTAAATTCACCCATTCCAGTCCATTTTAGTTTGCTGATTCCTAGAATATCGACGTTCACTCTTGCCATCTCCTGTTTGACCACTTCCAATTTGCCTTGATTCATGGACCTAACATTCCAGGTTCCTATGCAATATTGCTCTTTATAGCATCAGACCTTGCCTCTATCACCAGTCACATCCACAGCTGGGTATTGTTTTTGCTTTGGCTCCATCCCTTCATTCTTTCTGGAGTTATTTCTCCACCGATCTCCAGGAGCATATTGGGCACCTACTGACCTGGGGAGTTCCTCTTTCAGAATCCTATCATTTTGCTTTTCATACTGTTCATGGGGTTCTCAAGGCAAGAATACTGAAGTGGTTTGCCATTCCCTTCTCCAGTGGACCACATTCTGTCAGATCTCTCCACCATGACCCGTCCATCTTGGGTGGCCCCACACAGCATGGCTTAGTTTCATTGAGTTAGACAAGGCTGTGGTCTGTGTGATCAGATTGGCTAGTTTTCTGTGATTATGGAATGGGTGAATTAAACTCAGATGACCATTATATCTACTACTGTGGGCAGGAATCCCTTAGAAGAAATGGAGTAGCCATCATGGTCAACAAAAGAGTCCGAAATGCAGTACTTGGATGCAATCTCAAAAACTCAGAATGATCTCTGTTTGTTTCCAAGGCAAACCATTCAATATTACGGTAATCCAAGCCTATGCCCCAACTAGTAATGCTGAAGAAGCTGAAGTTGAACAGTTCTATGAAGACCTGCTGCCGCTAAGTCGCTTCAGTCTTGTCTGACTCTGTGCCACCCCATAGATGGCAACCCACCAGGCTCCCCCGTCCCTGGGATTCTCCAGGCAAGAACACTGGAGTGGGTTGCCATTTCCTTCTCCAATGCAGGCAAGTGAAAAGTGAAAGTGAAGTCACTTAGTCATGTCTGACTCTTAGCGACCCCGTGGACTGCAGCCTTCCAGGCTCCTCCGTCCATGGGATCTTCCAGGCAAGAGTACTGGAGTAGGGTGCCATTACCTTCTCTGCTATGAAGACCTACAAGACCTTTTAGAACTAACACCCAAAAAAGATGTCCTTTTCATTATCAGATCAGATCAGATCAGTTGCTCAGTCGTGTCCGACTCTTTGCATAGGGGACTGGAATGCAAAAGTAGGAAGTCAAAAAACACCTGGAGTAACAGGCAAATTTGGCCTTGGAGTACGGAATGAAACAGGGCAAAGGCTAATAGAGTTTTGCCAAGAAAACGCACTGATCATAACAAACACCCAGCACCATCCAGAGGATGTTGGCAATTTGATCTCTGGTTCCTCTGCCTTTGCTAAAACCAGCTTGAACATCTCTGCCCACACAAGGGTGTGCTGCTGCTGCTGCTGCTAAGTCACTTCAGTCGTGTCCGACTCTGTGCAACCCCAGAGACGGCAGCCCAGCAGGCTCCCCTGTCCCTGGGATTCTCCAGGCAAGAACACTGGAGTGGGTTGCCATTTCCTTCTCCAATGCATGAAAGTGAAAAGTGAAAGTGAAGTCGCTCAGTCGTGTCCAACTCTTTGCGACCCCATGGACTGCAGCCTACCAGGCTCCTCCGTCCATGGGATTTTCCAGGCAAGAGTACTGGAGTGGGGTGCCATTGCCTTCTCCAAACAAGGGTGTAGAAAACTGAAAAGTGAAAGTCACTCAGTCATGTCCAACCCTTTGTGACCCCATGGACTAAATAGTCCATGGAATTCTCAGGCTAGAATACTGGAGTGGGTAGCCATTCTCCTCTCCAGGGGATCGTCCCAACCCAGGGATCAGACCCAAGTCTTTACCAGCTGAGCCACAAGGGAAGCCCAAGAATACTGGAGTGGGTAGTCTATCCCTTCTCCAGGGGATCTTCCTGACCCAGGAATCAAATTGGGGTCTCCTGTATTGCAGGCAGATTCTTTACCAGCTGAGCTACCAGGGAAGCCCATAAGGGGGTGGGGGAAGATCCTATTTTTCTCCTCTTAGTGACCCCGTTATAATCTGTTAAGTGAGAATTTCTTCCACCTTCTCAGAAGTATTAGAAAAAAGTGTCAGTTGCAGCCCACTTCATGTAAAGAAAAGTGGAATGTTTTACTGATGAGAAGACCAGACTCTGCCATCCATGGCGCGCCACCTCTAATTCATTAAAGTTCACTGTGTTAGTTTAAACCATAAACCGGCTAGCTTAAAACAGCAAAAATTTATTCTCTCACAGGTCTGGAGCCTGGAAATTCAAAACCGAGGTGCTGGAAGGGCTACTCCCTCAGGACAACAGTCTCTCACCTCCTCCGGCTTGTGGTGGCTCCAGGTGTTCCTCGGCTTACAGCTGCTTAACTCCAGTCTCTGCTTCCATCACATGGCCTCTCCCCTTTTCCCTGTGTCTCCTCTTTCTTTTACTTTTAAAGACACTTCTCATAGGATTGAGAACGCTTTTAGATAATCCAAGATTATCTCATCTTGAGATCCTTATATCTGCAAAGATTTTTTTCCAAATAAAGTCATATTCAGAAGTTCCAGGGAATAGGGCATGTCCATATTCTTTTGTGAGCCAGTATTTAACCCACCACACCATTCCTATGTAAGGTCTGTCCCTTTTTTCTCTCAGGCCAGCCTGCCCAAAAGATGGAGAAATTAAGTTGGTATTAATCTAAACTAGATTGTTTTAAATTAAGATGTTAATTGTAATCTCCAGAGTAACCACTAAGAAAATAACTCAAAAATATACAGTAAAAGAGACAAGAGAATTAAAATAATGTATTAGAAAATATATATTTAACACAAAAGAAGGCAGGAATGGAAGAGTGAAAACAGCAAAATGACAGATGTAAATCCTACCTTAGTAATTACATTAAATGTAATTAACATTCCAGAAGGCAAAAAGTAGAAGTATGTATTTTAAAAAGTCCAACATTATTATGTCTACAAAAGCACAATTCGTATTTAAAGACACAGACAGGTTGAAAGGGAAAGGATAAAAGATATTCCATGCAAATAATAACCAAAAGAGACCTGGGGTTATTTTATACTAATACAAACTACACAAAACAGATTTTAAGAAAACTGCAAACACCATTAAAAGAAGCTAGAGAAAACCTAAATGAATAGGAAAACATCCAGAACATTTAATATTGTTAAAATGGCAACATTCACCAACTTGATCTGTCCCTTCAAAGGCAATCGCTATCAAAATCCTGGCTGCATTTTTTGCAGACATTAATAAGCTGATCCAAAAATTCATGTGGGCTTCCCAGGTGGTTCAGAAGGTAAAGAATCTGACTGCAACGCACGAGACGAAGGTTCGATCCCTGGGTCAAGAAGATCCCTTGAAGAAGGGAATGGCAACTCACTCCAGTATTCTTGCCTGGAAAATCCCATGGGCAGAGGAGCCTGGCAGGCTATACAGTCCATCAGGTTGCAAAGAGTCAGGACTGAGCAACTAACATTTTCACTTTCCAAATTCATATAGAAATGCAAGAATAATCAGGACAATCTAAAAAAGATCAAAGGTAGGACTCAAATTTCCTGATTCCAAAATTTATTACAAAGCTAATTAAGACAGTGTGTTACTAGAGTAAATAAAGAAATATAGATCAGTGGAATAGAACTGAGAATCCAGAAATAAACCCTTACATTTATGATCAATTGATTTTGGACAAAAGTGCCAAGACAGTTTTATGAGGAAAGAATGGTCTTTCTATCAAGCAGTCCCAGGATAACTGGATATCCCCATGCCAAAAATGAAGTGGGACCCTACCTCAACCATACACAAAAATCAACTCAAAATAGATCAGAGATCTAAATATAACAGCTAAGGACTCTAAAATGTTTAGAAGAAAACATAGAAGTAAACCTTTGTAATCTTAGATTAGGCCGTGGCTTCTTTGATACAAATGCACACACTAGAAAAAACAAAACCAAAAATAAACAGAAAAAAACCCTAGATACATTAACTTTCATGCTCCAAAGGACAAGTGGTACATCTGATTCATGAAACATGCTGCATCACAGATGTACCTCGAAAACATTAAGCTAAATCAAGGAAGTCAGACACGAAAGGCTACCTACTGAATAATTCCATTGACATAAAATGTTCCAAGTAGGCAAATCCATATAGACAGACAGTATGTTAGTGAGTAGTCATTGGCCAGGGGCTGACAGGAGGGTAGCAAGGAGTGACTGCTAATTAATATGGGGTTTCTTTTGGTGGTGATCAAATTTTTCTGAAATTAGAGCGGTGTTTGATGCACAACTTTGTGAAAAGGATGGGTTTTATGATATGTGAATTATATCTCAAAAAAGCTTTTATTAAAAACAAAAATAAGGAAGGCTGGCCACTTTGCTGCAGGAACAGTGACGTGGAGAGAGGCCTGGAAACAAAGAGTTCAGTTTAATAGGTTTGGGAGACCCAGTAAGGGTGTGATGATGACAACCAGAG
Organism: Bos taurus; assembly: GCF_002263795.3. Classification (NCBI taxonomy): domain Eukaryota; kingdom Metazoa; phylum Chordata; class Mammalia; order Artiodactyla; family Bovidae; genus Bos; species Bos taurus. The sequence continues at coordinate 55,196,649 of NC_037342.1, read as the reverse complement.
CTATTATTTCCTGTTGAGGGAGCAGCATGAATACTTTTTACTTATGTATCATATATTTAGATACAAATTATCTCACTTATTCAGGAATATAGATTATTCCCGTTTACAGATGAGGAAGCTGAGGTTCAGAAAGGTTAAGTGACATGATAATGCAGCTGGTAAGGGCACTGTCACAGGGTGGGTACTGCTCTCATTCGTGGACGTCTTTAGGGAGGAGAAAGGAAGGGATGGTTTGAGAGACAAAAATGTCACCTTCAGCATCAGCAGGCAGCATTGGAATGGGGTAGGGAAGGGGGAGGAGAGCTCACTAGGTCCAGAGGCTGTTTCTGCTGATAGTGGGCAATACAGATATCTAGAACCTAGACAGGGAAAATAAAAAGAGGCAAAGGTTTTTTAAAAGATAAGTGCTTCACGTATGTCTTTGCCTCTCTTATTATATTACAAGCACCTAAGTACAGGGGACATTGAATGTGGAAGCTGTTTATTTCCTACGGGGAGGCATTTCGCAAATGTTTATTTGCTGAGTGATAAGGAGCAAGTCTGTTGGCCTCTCTGGTCCTAGTTTCTCAGATTAGGAGGAATTGCTCATGATGAATGCTAAATTGCTATCTCTGAGCTTTTGAGAGTGTGATTTTACTTATCTCTGGCTTCTAGCTCCAACCCGGGGATGTGTCAAAATTCAAAAAGGAAGGAAGGAAGTTGGGCGGCGTTTGTCTCAGACCTAGCCTCAGTGCCCCCTAGTGGCCATATCTGGGAACAACAAGCAGAACTTTGGAATCGACCTTCAGGCAGAGGGCATCACCGACTCAATGGACTTGAGTTTGAGCAAACTCCAGGAGCTGGTGAAGGACAGGGAAGCCTGGCGTGCTGCAGTCCATGAAGTCGCAAAGAGTCGGACACGACTGAGCAACTGAACAACTGAGACGACAGCCCCACTCCCGCCGTCCATAGGCAGTGGGTCTTCTGGAAAAGGAGATTCCAGCTCTCTCTCTTTAGGTAACAGCCCAAGGCAATGTTCATAGCATTTACCTAGAGTACCCCACACACAGCTTAGCGTGAGGCTAGCCTCTGCTCTGCACAGGTAACTGCTAGACAGACACCCTTGCTATTTGCAGGGGATTGATGATAGGATCTGCCACCCCTATTCCAATCCCTCCCCCAAATGAATAACATTTGAGGATACTCAAATCCTTCATAAAAAATACAGTAATACAGTTGGCCCTACATATCTGTAGATGCAGGATCCATGGATATGGAGGGCTGACCAAACGTTGCCCCAGGTGAAGATGGCCCCTCCAACATTTGCAGCCTCCTTATTGCTCGTGTTCTTAAGTAGAGATGGTGGAGTTTCTTGATGCAGAGTAGGTATTTAATCTTCACAAAATTAATGCTGAGAATACTGGGCTGTGTTTATAGGGGTAGCCTAGCTTAGTCTGATGGAGAAGGCAATGGCAACCCACTCCAGTACTCTTGCCTAGAAAATCCCATAGGTGGAGGAGCCTGGTAGGCTGCAGTCCATGGGGTCTCGAAGAGTCAAACACGACTGAGCAACTTCACTTTCACTTTTCACTTTCATGCATTGGAGAAGGAAATGGCAACCCACTCCAGTGTTCTTGCCTGGAGAATCCCAGGGACGGGGGAGCCTGGTGGGCTGCCGTCTATGGAGTCGCACAGAGTCGGACACGACTGAAGCGACTTGCAGCAGCAGCTTCATCTGAAGCCAAATGCTGAGGGTCATGGCTAGCCTCAGGCTGGGGCTGGTATGGGAGATGCATCAGAAAACAGGCCTTTTCCCGATCCTAAAGGAAATGTGTGTTCTCTAACCCAGGCTCAGTGTCCTGAGGCCTAAGACCTGCCTGGAGCCACAGAATCCAGTCTCTGTTGGCCCCTCCAGGACACTTCCTCTCTGCCCTGCCTGCCTCCCCACGGAAACACTCCAGAGAAGCCAGTTCCCTGCCCTTCCATAAGAAGCCCCTTGCAAACCTCCCTACTGTCACCTCTAGGTGGTCCAGATCAGCAGCCTCTCTGGTCTGCACTTGGCCACTTTGCCCTTCCTAGCAAATTTCCAGTCACCCATTAAGTCCCAGCTCAGGCTGGGGCCCCAGCTCACCAAGGACCACCAGGGTTGGACTAGGGGCCTTTCTGTCACAGCTCTGACCACTCTGAGTATCCTTAGCTGTTTCCAGCGTTTGTTTCTGCTCCCAAGCTCACAGCTTCTGGCAAAGAGAAATGGTCCCTGAGGTAAATGTTGGGATAGGCATTGCATGTGTGCATGCCAAGTCGCTTCAGTCGTGTCAGACTCTGTGCGACCCTATGGACCCTAAACTGCCAGGCTCCTTTGTGCCTGGGATTCTCCAGGCAAGGATACTAGAGTGGGCTTCCAGTCCCTCCTACAGGGGACCTTCCAGACCCAGGGATCAAACCCACGTCTCCTGCATTGACAGGCAGGTTCTTTATTAGCGCCATCCGGGAAGCCCCAGGACAGGTGTTAGGCAGTGGAAAATGGGAAGTTCCCTTAGCTCAAGTGGGAAAGATTTCAAAGTATCTGGTACTCATTGAACTGAATGGAATTAGAACAGAGAGCCAGCATCTTGTGCGATCCAGGTGTGGCATGAAATCACTAGATGCCAGCAGGCCAGGCCCTAGTTGTGGTACAACGAGGCCAGAAGCAAGGAGCATGGTTGAGTGATCCATATGGACCTTCCTAGCTCAGCTACTCCAGGACCTTACGGCAGGAGAATAGCCTTTCCCAGGGGAGGAAGGCAGCTGTGAAGGGGGCTCTGGTGAGCCCTGCCCCATGGTGTTCACTGTGTTGTGTAATCCTCATGAGTATGAGCTGGGCGTAGTGACTTCCATCTAAAGAAGAATATGGCAAAAGTGATAGGTTGTCACTGCTGAGATTAGATTATAGAAGACTATGGTTTCTATGATGCTGAAGCTGAAACTCTAATACTTTGGCCACCTGATGTGAAGAACCGACTCATTGGAAAAGACCCTGATGCTGGGAAAGATTGAAGGTGGGAGGAGAAGGAGATGACAGAGGATGAGATGGTTGGACAGCATCACCGACACGATGGACATGAGTTTGAGTAAGCTCTGGGAGTTGGTGATGGATAGGAAAACCTGGTGTGCTGCAGTCCATGGGGTTTCAAAGAGTCGGACACAACTGAGCGACTGAACTGAACTGAACTGATGTTTCTGTTTGCACTCTGGTTCTTCTTGCTTACTCTCTCTGATGCAGCCAGCTGCCATGCTGTGAGCTACTCTATCAAAAGGCCCATGTGGCAAGGAACTGGGAATGGCCTCCGGTCAAAGCCAGTGAGAAGTGAATCCCACCAGCCGTCAAAAGAATGACCTTGGAAGTGGATCCTCCCCAGGATGAGCCTTGGGATGACTGCAGCCTAACTGATACCTTGACTGCAGCCTTGTATGAGACCCTGAAGCAGACCCAGTTAGGCTGTACCTTGACTACTGACCCTTAGAAACTGTAGACAATGTTGTTTGCAGCCACCAAGTTTTGGAGTAATTTATTACACAGCAATTGATAACTAATATACAAAGGGCCATTTGGGCTGAAGGAGAAAGTGGGAGAGGGCTTAGCAGGCAGCCCAGCTGGGGCAGTGGTCTCCCCAATCATCAGCAGCAAGATGCTAATGTGACCCTAACAATAACTCATAGAGGACACTTGTTTTCATTTATCCATTTAGGAATATACGAAAGTCTGACATGGTATAATGATCTCATCAAGAGAAAGCAGAGTACACAGAGTACTAGCTGTCCCCCCTGGCCCCCCTCTCAGAAAAGGCACAAATATATGAGGTTTGGGTTCGGGGAACTTCTGTTCTGGTACCAGTCTACTGCTCAGGCCCCTCTGTAAACAGGAAAGGGGACCCCTTCCTCGCATCCACTGCTGAGGATGTGGGTTAAGCAAAGCGAGGCCACTGGCAGGCCAAGGCAGGGTCTGTGCTGGGTCTGTGTCATCAGCCCCCTGAGGAAAACCAGTCACTCCAACCAGAACATGATGGGGCTTGATAACCCAAGAGATGGTTCATCTGGACAGCTCCATTCTCCAGCACAGGAACACTGCCACCCTGATCCTCTCTTTGGAGGCCAGTCCAGGCTCAGATTTCAGAGACTGGGGCCATGGCGGGTGGCAGAAAGGAGAATCAAGCTTGAATATTCCAGGTGCTTATCCCTGCACTCTTCAGCATGGGAACACCTGTTTCCTCTGTGTCTTTCCTTGGCAAGAGGGTTTAGTCCTGCAGTCAAGCCTTGGGTAGCTGGGCATAGAGATGTTTGTACTAGAGGAGGCTTCTGCCCCTCATCCCTCAGGGCCAAAGGGCAAATAATCTAACTGGCCCGAGTCACTAATGACTGTCCTTCTTCCCCAGTTAACCAGGACTGAATTTTCTCTGTAATTTGGGGGAGGAGAGAAGAGGGGTTGTGAAACCATAAAGGCCCAGATGTGGCAGCGCCCACCTGGAACAGGACAAACTGGAACTGAGAGAGCTTGAAATATTCCCTTTCTCCTTCTTAAAAAAGACCTAACATTGTAACGGTTTAACAAAATTATTATAATTTCTTTTAAATAACCCACAGACACCCATGATGCTTCCAAATTTACAGAACAAAAAGCACTTGAGAACTTGGTAGAAAACGATTTGCAGATGGTTCCTCCCAGAAGCTGGCCCCTGCAGACAGGCTCAGTTCACCTCCAGGACCTCGGTCTCCGGGAGGCCGAACTTGGTCTTATGCTGGTCGAAGAGCTTCACCAGGGCTTGCACGTACATGGCGTGGTACAGGTCGATGTCCTGCTGCGTCGGGCGCTCCAGCCTGGGGATGGTAATGGGCTCGCCCACTGCAGGGAGGGCAGAGGCCTCTGGTCAGTCAGTGCCGTTTGGCCCACCCTCCCTGGGCATTCACCGTGATGCTCTTGGCGGTGACCTTGTGCTACGAGCCAGCCACGCGCCAGGAACTGTGCTGGAAGTGCTCCGTTTCAGGCTGTCCCTTTCAAAGGTAAGAAGACTGGGGCCCAGGGTGATGGGAAGGGACCTGCCCAAGGCCACCTAGCCACTAAGCAGCAGGTGGGATCAAGTCCAGCTGCGCTCACTGCTCGCAGTACTTAGTTGGGAGCTCCCGTGAGAGGTGTGGGATCCAGGAATGGCTTTGCTTTTGCCTGCTCTGGGCACGTCACTGCCTCTCTGAGCCTTAGTTTCCTCACTGATCACAGGGGGACCCTTCCTTACAGGGCTTTGCTGAGGATTCTGTGCAATAATGCGATATGCTATGAGAACTGTGCTAAGGGCAGGAGAAAGGGACCACTTTCACAAATCCATGCGTAATTTTATTTTTTGTCATCCTCCTGCTTCCTCTCTGTACCCAGCTCATCCTGAAGTCCTATCAATGCTATTTCTGAAATTTCTTCCAAGTTCATGCACTTCTCTTCCATCTCTGCTGCTATTCCCTCTGTCCAAGCCAACTGCTACTACAAAAGACTCTGGACTGGTCTTGTGTATTCCATTTTTGTCCCTTCTAACTCTTTTTTCTAGGGCTTCCCTGGTGGCTCAGCTGGTAAAGAATGTGCCTGCCAATGCAGGAGATGCAAGAGACGTGGGTTTGATCCCTGGGTCAGGAAGATTCCCTGGAGAAGGAAATGGCAACCCATTCCAGTATTCTTGCCTGGAAAATTCCATGGACAGACGAGCCTGGTTGGCTACAGTCCATGGGGTCACAGAGATGGACACGACTGAGCAAACAGGCCTTTTATAACTCCTTTTCTATTCAGGAGTCCCAAGGATCATGCAGAGTCGGACATGACTGAGTGACTGAACTGAACTGAAGGATCACGTTAAAATGCAAATCTGAATCTCCCTTCCCCCAAACCCTCAAGCAATTTTCCATTCTTAAGGTGAAAAGCAAACTCCTTCACCCTGGGCACCAGACCCTATCCTTCTCCAGCCACCCTGTACATGGAAATGTTCCTGCTGTCTCACAGACATCAGACCTGGTATGGTGTATAACAAGAGTCAAGGGTGAGTCTGGGTCATGGGATTTAAAATGCAGGAAGTTGATCTCTTTGAAAAAAGTACAAAGCAAAACTTCTGGCCCTGATAACAACTCAAAGTATTTACGTGAGCTTTGGCCTCTGAAGTCCATGGCTTGTGGCCTCCATGCTCTTGTGTGAGTTCTGGATTGTGAACCATTAACAGACACACACACACTCCTACAATAGATAATTCCTTGGAATCCTCTAAATTGTCTCATATAAAAGCAACACAGCATGGCTGGGGGTGAGGTGGAGCCAGTTTTTTGCTCCACTTCTCATAGACTTCTGCTCCAGTCATATTGACTTCCTTCTGTTCCTCAAAAATCTATGTGATCCTGCTGTGAGAACTTCATTTAGGCTATTGTTTCTGACAAAAAGCCTCTTCCTCTTCTTTTTTTTCTGGATAATTCCTATTCGGCCAAGAGTGTAAGAGTCACTCCTCCCTGAGATCCACTAGGACCCTCCAGAGCACATCCATCTCACACCCCCTGTCGGGTCTTTACTGTAAGGGGGTCTTCCCTGATAGATTCATGATCTGCAAACACAGAACTGCTGAGTCCTGCTTTCTCATCCAGACAGCTTGGTTCATGGTAATGGAACTATGCCCCATCTCCCACCCACACCCATCACTACTATCAGCACCCAAACAGGTCCACGTCCTCATGGTTTAGAGCACGGACATCAGAGCCAGGGGCCTGGATTTGAATCCTAACTCTGTCACTAAACTAGCTGTGGCACCTGAGTTTAGGGGAGCTTACCGACAGTGGTGATGGGCTTGGAGTAGGGCACCAGCCCCCAGGTGTCAGAGGAGAAGAGGCCTCGACCATGGAAGATGCATGGGGCAAAGCCAATGTACTTCTGGAACTTCTTCTGCACCCACCGGCCCCAGGAGCCCTCCTCAAAGATCACCTGCTTGTACACCTCATTCTCCCCAAAGGAGTAGGTGGGAACCAGGTCGGCTCTGGAAGAGAGAGGCCAGGGTCTGTCTTGGCCCAATCACTGGCTTCCGTCCCTCCTGGCAGCCCCAGAGGCCCCAGACACCAGCCAAACTGCCCTCCCTCAGGGCTGTACAAGAGTCACCTGGGGGACCCCAGACCACATGTCCCCCCAGGGCCAAATGAGGGCAGGCCCCCTGCCCCTGTTGGCAGGTAGGGATCATGTCAGGGTTTTACAACGTGGCCCTGACCAGGCCCCTTAGCCTCACTCGATTTTCTGAAATGGAAAATGGGGATGGCATTCCTGCAGAATTCTGCAGGATCCAACAGGGCGGTAGAAGTAAATGTGCTCTAATGAAATGTGCTGAACAGGTGGCTACACAGAATGTGCCCCTGGTTTTCTAGAAAAGGTCACAGAAACCCAAGCTGCCCTGCTCCTCTCTGCCTGTGCTCAGGGTTTACTGCTCCAAGAGGCCTTCCTTGATATTTCCAGCCACACACCATTCTCCTTCCTGGCCTTCCGCTCTCCGAGCTGTGTGACAGGCTTTGGCATAGGGCACACAATGCTGCCTCTGGGCCTGATGGGCCTTTCACCCCACCTGCCGGGGCCCAGGAGACTCAGGTTGCATTTTTGTCCACCCAGCCACCCTTGGCCTGAACCTCTGGTCTCCAACATCCCCTTCTCCATGGATGGTTAACTCCCTTCTCTGCCTTCCTAGAATATGGGTCCTGCCTCCAGGAGCCAAGGAGCTGCTGACCTGGGCTGAGCAGAGCTGTGGCTGGGGTGTGGGCATGTGTGTGCATACACGTGTTCTGAGACGCACTCACCCATGGCGCAGGGCCAGTTTCACAAAGCCCTTGCGATTGCGCAGGGTGACTGCATTCTTGCCGGGCATGGAGCTCAGGGATTCAGCCGCGCCCCCCACCACGATGATGATGGCATTGCCACTCCCATTCTTTGAAAGCAAGTAGTCTATGGTGTCCCGGTTCACTGGGCAGATGCCTGGGGAGTGGAGGGGGGACACACAGTCAGGGATGGACTTCCTACCTTCTGCACGTGGTCAAATATAGACAGAGCCCTGGATTTGGTTCCCAGACCTAGCCCAGCCACTTAGAAGAACAGCCCCACGTAAGTCATTCTATTTTCTGAGCCTCAGCTTACTTATCTGTAAAATGGGGATGACACAGGGTTGTTTAGGGAATGCATTCATTTGGCAAACGTTCCCTGAGGTCCTAACTCTGCTGAGTGGTGCCAGGTGCCAGGAACCCCAGTAAGTCAGGCTGGTGGGGATCAAGGTGGATAGAACATGAGAGTCATGGACAATGATCAGATTGTGCAAAGGGCAGCACAGGGCCTGGGGATGCCCAGAAAAAGGGGTCAGAGAAGGTTTCCTAGGGATGACGTTATGCTAGTTGAATCCAGAAGATCATATGAACAGTTCTCTCGCTCAGCCCTGACACACCAGGTCCGTGGCTGGCCACATCTCACAGGACCAGGCACTAGAGCACAGTGGATTGGCTTCCTGGCCAATGGAGAGGCTCAGACAGGGGCACTCAGAGGTGGATTCTCACCTCCAGACATCAGGTACTCCCGCAGCACTGGCATCCGGAAGTTGCCGGCCAGCGTGGCCAGGTAGGGCCTTATGCCAGGGAACTTCTTGCTTACTTCTGTGGCCTCTGTGCTGAAGTTGCAGAAGGCACCCAGGCCCATGATGCCATGGGGATGGTACCCAAAGATGTAGTTCCTGCTGGTCAGTAAGTTGTGTGTCTTCACCAGCTGCAGGGAAGACCTTGGGTCAGAGCAAACTGGCCAGGAAGGGGTACCGGGGAACACCCAGAGGTGAGGGAAGCACTGGGCGTGCCCTGCTCCCCGGAGTCTGGGTCTGAAGGACTGGAGTGACGCCCCCTAGACCTCAGACTCTCGTCACTGGGCCTCAGTGCTGGGGACTTGAAAGTCACCATTGGACTTCGAGTCCCTGGGAAGGGAGTAAGACACTTCTTCATTCCCCGTTTTTCCAGCCAAACACACCAAGTCCTCTAATTGCACTCTGCCAGCCTCCTGCATTCCCTCCCTCTGGGCCCAGCCCCCTCACCACAGCCAGAGTGACTGCTCTAAAAGCCCAGTGAAATCTCTGTCACTCTCAGATAAACAGGGATGTCCAGCTCCCATCGGGGTAAAGTCCAAGTCCCTAACTTTGGCCAGAGAAGGGACAGAGCATCTGGCCTGAACAGAAACTTCCTCCCAGGCAGCCAAACTCAGGTCAGGCTCCGATGCAGGAAGGACAAGGACGAGTCACAGCCCTGGTGCCAGCCACAGTGGGGGTGGGGAGGTCAGCTGTGCAGCTGGGGTGGCTGACCTGAGGTGCTATCCACAAAGCTGTCCTGGGATGGTCTTGAGGACTGGCTTCCTCGGGCCCACCCCCCGCCCTGGGGCTGGCGGCCTGGACAGTGGGGTGGGCGGTGCTAAGTTGCCCTAATCCCTGAGCACCAAGAGGCACCCACCCAGCACTACAGGGAACACCAAGGGGGTGGAAGGTGCTGGGCGGGATGGAGAGGATGGGCATTCTGCTCAGAAAACATCACTTTTTTCCCAACTAGAAAAATACTGAATAATCAGAGAATTTTAAAAATACAGGAAAGTCAGAAGAAAATAAAAAACCTGTCATACTTCCCTCCAGATAAACCACTCTGACATGTTGAGTTTTTTTCCTACTCAAATACACATGTTCTTTTTTAAAAATCCCCAAACTGAGGTCATATGGTTGGTATGACTTTTATATAACTACCTCCCAAGCATGTCAAAGCTATTTTTTTCTTATCAGAATCCCTCAGTAACATGTCTTCTCACAGCTGTGCTACATGAATAGGATTGTTATCCAGCCTATACTGATAAAAAGCTTTGAAAAGCTTCTATAGTTTCCCTCAGAAATAATGCTTCCATAGATATCTTATTTTTGTCTTCATGTCTGTTTGCATTCTTAAGACAAACTTCTAGAAATACAGCTCCTGGGTCAGAGGGTAGGACCACTTTGGTCTGGTGGGCTGCCCTGCCTCTGGAGACAGGCTGCTGGTAACATTCCTACCAGCAGGGCCTCAAGGCTCCCCCTGCCCTGCGCTGGGGCCAGCTGGAAGCAGAGTCCCCCGCTACCAGCAGAAGAGCAAGGGCCGGGGCTTCTATGACGCTGGATTTGGGAACTGCCTGGCCTAGGGAAGGACCTCGTGCTCAACTTGAGGGGGTGGGGTGCTGGTGACTGGTCTCCAGGAAACTGAAACCTGAACCTGCAGGCAATGGAGGCCAGAAGGGGATGGGAGTGAAGGTAGCTGGCACACCTCCCAGCTCTGCAACTACCAGGACATGTCAGCGTGAGCCAGAACCCCTGTGCTGTGTGCCCGGATGCTCGGGACACTCGTACTCTTTCTCCTTCGTTGCCTTTGTTGAGCAGATTAAAACTGCTCAAAACCCCAAGTGATCTCCAGCTGCCCACCACATAAAAGGGGAGCAGCAGCAGCTGCATCCACAGCCGGTGGGGATGCAGCTTGACACGAGCTCCACGAGGCGGTGGTTCTGGGGTTTTGCCCCTGAGAGCAGCTGCGCCCACCACTTTAGCTTTCGGGAAAGCCAGAATGAAAAAGCACCTCATGCCAGTCTCCATAGAGGAGGAAGGCATGGAGGTGAGAGCGGAGGCAGCCAGTACTGCGATGGAAACCTGCTCCTGAGCTGAGGGCCAGGCCCAGGAACCTGCTGGACAGCGTGGGCGGGAAGAGCCCTGATCTGGGCCATTCCTTCGATCGCGGGGTAGACTGAGGCCCAGAGAAAGGAGTTGCTGCTCCCCCGGGAGCTCACAGCGGATCCTTCCCTACCTCTAGACTTGGCCACCCAGCTGTGCTTTCCCCGGTCCTGAGCTACAGATGGGCCACTTGGCGGAGCCCTAGCTGGTCCCTTAAATAATTTCCTCTCTGCACCCCAAGCCTCTATCTGGTTAAATGAGGTGTCCTGCGGCAGAGTGCAGGTTCTTTGTTCCCGGTGCAGCACCCAGAAAAGTGCAGGCACCTGATATGGCTTTGATCTGACTTCGTGCCACACTCCTCCCCTTGGGTGCACAGAGTGTCCCCTCGGGGGGAGGAGGAAGGGCAGTGCTGATGAAGGCTCTGTTGATGCACCTGATCTCGTGTCTCCTGACTGTTTCCAATGGCAAAGTCTCAGCCCCAAGCGCTGGCCAGGCCAGGCCAGGCCTGCTGGCCGACACAAGCCTGCAAGTCGCTCCTCACACCCTGTCTCTCCCTGGCAGGCACAGTGGTCAGATAGCTTTGTCCCAGCCTGGCACCTTATAGAGGAAGAAACTCAGAACCAGAGAGGAGCAGAGACTCGCCTAAGCTCACGTAGCAGGGCACTGGGGCAGAGGAACGAAGGAATGAGAACATGGGCCCTGAGGCAGACACTGCCTTGGTTTCTATACTAGCCTCGCACCTTGGGACAGTTCCTCCTCTTTGGGCCTCAGTAGGTCCATCTGTGAAATCAGGCAGATGGACAGATAAGTGACTGTAAGCTCAGAGAGTCCTTCCTAGTCTCTTCTCCAAAGACCCTGCCCATCACCAGGCACTGCCCACTCCTCTTCCAGGTAGCCAGTGGTCCTGGTGGCTGGCAGTGAACACATAAGCCCCACCTCTGCTGGGAGAAAGGATGTTTTTTGGGCCAGCTGAGCAGCTCTGGTGGCAAAGACCTTCACCGACAAGGGCGTGGGGAGGTATAGGTGGGTGGGCACAGTTAGAGAGCATGCCCCAACCATTGGCAAGAGGCCAGGAAAAGGGTGTGGAACAGAAGGGTCATACACGACTCCATCAATCCTGACATCAGTTCACAAAGGCCAAACCTCCCTGCACAGAAGAGGAGCCTGAGGTCCCGAGGGTCAGGGACTCTGCCAAGACCACCATCAGGCAAGGGCAGAGCCCAGGATGAGGCATGAGACCTCAGGCTCAGCCTGGCTTTGGTTCTGGCAGGACCTAGGGCCCCTCCCAGGGCCAGCTCACCTGGGCCATGTGGAGCCAACCCCCAGCAGACTTCTTGGAACACAGGTGAGACAAGGGACATGGGTTTTGTTTTGGTTCTTCTGGGAGGGTAGAGATCAGTGGGAAAGGGTACCTGTCTGTCCCAGCTCTGACCAACAGTCATCAGGTCATCCTGTTCTGGATGGAGGGAGCTATCAGCCTTGAAGAGGTTTCCTGCGGGGCAGGCTACTCTGGGGCCCCCAAGGAAAGAGCCCCAGCAGAGAGAAAGAGTCCATAATCCCTCACAATGAACCATAATTTACCACTTTTCTGGCATGTGAACAGCTCCATTTTACAGATAAGGATAACGAGGCTTAGTGGGCTTGAGAAAGCGTGCTCATAGTCCCATGTGCCGAAAGCGACAAAGCCCAGCAGGATCCATCAGAAGGGCAAGGGCAGGGACCAGGCACATGCATCCCCAGGCCCAGCAGAGCCCAGCAGTGCACAGGGACTACAGTGCACTAACAGAGGCCAGAGAGCAGAGGGACAGGGCAGGACCTCAACCCGGATCCCCAACGGCACAGCAGAGGGAGGGAGCCCCGTGAAGTGGGGCACACCTGGACTGCATCTCTCCCAGAGCAAGAAGCAGTAGGAGTTCAGTGGGAAAGAGCGTGGGGCCCGGGTTCTAACACTAGCCCCGGCACGGAGTCACTGCGCAACTTGGACCAGTCCTTGCCCCTCTGTGGGACTCAGTTTCCTCACCTTCAAAATGAGAGGGTTGGGTCCTATGAGGCAACATCCTCCTAGCAACAACAGCCTTGGTTTCCTTGCGGCCAGAGAGACGGGGTCCAGAAAAGGGAGGAGCAGGGACCCTGACCCCAAAGGTCCCGTGGAAACCGGGCCCAGGCTGGGATGGGCAGAGGGAGCCAGCCCGGGGTGCCACCCCTACAATACTGAGTGCAGCACAAAAATGCAGGGTTACCTGACCACCTCCCCCAGGCAGCAGGCCAGGATGCCTCAATCACTGACTCACAACAGCAAACACACACCACCCTGTGTCATGCACACTCCCACATTCACACACGCTTTCTCCATTCTTCAGACTCCACTGATTTCTGCCAGGTTACCTCAGCACCTGGGATGTGCCAGGGCTGGGGTGCCGGGCGAGCTGCCTAGACAGGTCTCTCCCCTGCAGGGAAAGCCTTCAGGATTCTGCCAGAGTTCTCCACCATCCACCAGCATCACCCACGTGCACCAGGGCCTGGATGCCCCGGCCCTACCAACCTGGCTTGCAGACCACCGGCAAGGGGCCTGAAAGAATGGCACTGAAAGCCAGACCAAGCCACTTTTTATCTTGTCAGGACCTTGACTTTGGCCCCAGAGAAGACAGATGCTCAGAAGACCAGTGTGGGAGCAGCCAGTGGCACAGGAGGAAGGATACCCAGAGATCAACTTAGTCTAAACTGGTTGTCTGTGAGGAGACAACCTCAGCTTCACCCAGGGTCAGACTGGGCTGCTTCTCCTGCCTCTGTCCTCCAAGCCTGAGGGAAGCGCGAGGATTTGTCCAAGCGTATCTCCCAGAGCTCTGCTGCATAGGAGGGTAGTGTGCTGTGGTGGGAAGTGTCCAGACTTGAACCAAGACAACAGCTGGAGTCTTGGCTCAGTTCCCTGTTAGCTTCATTCAGCTGTGCTGCTCTCTGACCTTCAGTTTCCTCTTCTGTAAAAATGGGATAAAATGAATACCCGCCATACAGGGTGCAGCGAGAGTTAAAGGAGACTCCTTGGGGAAGGCACTGCCCCTGAGAAGGCTCCCAGTGAATAGAAGTCCTCCCTTCCCCTCCACCTTCTCCCCATCCTCCCCATCCCAGGCTTCTTGCTCAAGCTCAGGTGCTGTGTTCTCATGATTTTCCCTGCCCCTTCAGTGCTGCTTCTCTTCAGGATGGGGTTCAAGGAGCAGCACCTTCAGAAGCCTTTCCCAAGCACTTCAGCAGTGAGACTCTCACTCTTCATTCACTGCACACCAAATTTTCTGGCCCCTTATTCCCATGACCAGGACCCCTGGTGACCCACCCACGACTGGCTGAGAGAGGTGAAATTTCTGTAAGACCTTCAGACGGAAAGAAAGCCCCTCACACCTATTGCTAATCTTGGTTCAGACCAGATAAACTTGGACTACCTTAGTATTGTCTTGATAAATCACTTCCTTTTTCATATTTTTTGGCTCCATCATGCAGTTTGCAGGATGTTAGTTCCTCGACCAGGGAATAAACTGGGGCATAACAGTAAAAGTGCTGAGTCCTAACCACTGGACCACCAGGGAATTCCCAGTCACTTCCATTTTAAGTTATGACTTTAATATTCACTGAAAGCAGACAAGCAACAGCCATAGTGTCTACTATTATTCCTGCTCCTTACATCACCCAGGGTCTCAGTGTCTGAAACAGCTTTTAGATCCAAATGCTAGAAGAAGTCTTGTTTAGCCAAGGAACAAAGAAGCTTCTTTCTTTCTGAAAATGGGGATCAATAACTAGCATGCTTCCCTTTTTGCCTTGGCTGCTAGGAGGCTCAGAGGTGATCATGAAGTTCAATCACTGCAACTCTGTTGACACTTATGGATGAATTACTAGTATGTTTTCCTCCAAGTCTTGATTTTTCTTTTTACCTGGTACAGAATTATATGTATGTATCTTAAATTGCCTCAAATCCTGCATAAAGTAGGGTAGAATATCGACAGATGCTCATAGTGGGAGATGTCACCTTGTTCAACCCTGCACACATGATCGCTGTGGATGGGTAAGTTAAGGCATGACTTCAGATTTCCCATCCATTCCCACCCTCCCAAGATAACACCTGCAAGTTTTTACCTGAATGGGAAAGTAGTCTCGAAAGTAGCGCCACACAGCCCAGTTTCGGACCCACTGTGACCTCCTGCCACCTTCCAGGGAACAGAACACAGTGTTGAGAAGGAGTAGGAGTGGGGGAGGGTGACGTTCACGCAGAGCCAGTGTGGACCCCTGAGCTAGGTGACCAGCACCCTAGGCAGCATTCTCCCCCTCCAAACCCCTTTCCATGTTCATTCCCTCACGTTATGGACACCCGGCACTGAGTGTGAGCTCCGGAGAGAAGCATGATGGTGACCTTAGAGACTCCTCTGCCTTCAGAACCATGCCCAGGCTTAGCCCAACACTATTCACGCAGTAGGTGCTAACTCAAGAAGGGGCAGTACCCACAACGAGGAACTTCAGCTTGTGCAGGAGGGAGTGTCCCGAGGGCGGGGGTCAGGCAGGGTGACCCGTGCTCCTACCTTTCTTGGGTGTGTTCCAGTCAAACACCAGCCAGGTGAAGTAGAGCACGGCAATGAGCCAGCAATCGGTGCAGAATGTGTACATGAGGATGACGCTGCAGGCCACTCCTGGGGAAAGGCAGATGGTCCCGGGTCAGGCCTGTGCTCCCGACATGGGCTTTAGTACCCTCTGGACATAGGGTCACTAGGTGACTGAGCGTTTACTGTGGCCCTAAGCTAGGCACAGCTGGGGCCCTGGGCAGAGGGCCATGGGGAGGGCGAGGTGGGGAGGGGGGTGAAGATGTTCCTGAGAGGAGCAGGCTCACCGGGACATGAGCCTCATCTTCTACGTTCTGATGGGCTGTCCTAGCATCAAGAGGCACTTGGGCTCCATGCTGTCTGGGCAGCAGCACCATAGGTGATGGATGTTAACTCAGAGCCTTACAGCTGTCCTTTCTGCCCCTCCTTTCGTGTTCTCCCCACCTGAGTGCCCACCAGAGTGACTGTGGATGAGGGGAGGGACCTGCCAAGTGCCTCTGTATCTCAGGACTTGGGCTGAATCACTGTCTTGAGAGCCAAAGGGCAGGAAAATGGTGATCCCTTGTCATCTGCAACCCAGTCCCATTCTAAGCTCCTGAGCTAGCCTCTTGCCAAGGGAGCTAAAAATGGTACAACTATCTTGGGACCGGTAGTAAACACAGAGTGGTCAGGTGTCCGGGTTTTCAGGACCACCATAGGAGTGTGACACCATAGATGGGGAAGATGGG
Organism: Bos taurus; assembly: GCF_002263795.3. Lineage (NCBI taxonomy): Eukaryota > Metazoa > Chordata > Mammalia > Artiodactyla > Bovidae > Bos > Bos taurus. Next base: position 55,180,632 of record NC_037342.1, on the reverse strand, counting down.
GCTCTAAGTATCTGGAGTCAACAAAACCCTGTTAAAGGCCAGCTGTGAAGTACTTGAGGCAGCTTGGTGAATGGCAATGTTTAAGTTAGGGCCACTTACACAGTCACTCACCTTGTTGAGTGGTTTGCCCCTGGTCCCCTTTCTTAGGCCTAGAAAAAGGGTCACAAGCCCCCTAGACTCCACAGGGTATCCAAGTGCCTTCAGAGGCTAGATAGATGCTCCAGGTGGGCCTGGGCAGGGTTGTGAGGTTCAGGTTAGGATCTGAGCAGCCTGGAAACCTAGCTGCTGTCAAAGCCCTAACTCTGTTGAGGGGCACCAGGACCAGAGCGGGTGGAGCCCCAGGCTGCACTGCCTAAATGTCTGGGCTCTCTGGGAAGCTGGGAATCCCTTGCCACTGTCCTTACTCTGGTGCTGAGGCAGCCTGGGAGGAGGAAAAGAGAACAGATGGAGAGTCTGGAGACTGCATTCTAGTTCCGGACTTTCTCAGCTGGGGGCCCTGCTCCCTCTAAGCCCTGTGTGTCCACAGCTGTCGCATTGGTATCTGCCTCCCCCAGCAGACTCCTTCCATCAGAAGGCCCTTCAGTTCCTGGGCTCCCTGGGAGCTGGAACCAGGTCAGACAAACTTCTCCAGCCCCAGCAACCACCACTGCTGCTACTGCTAAGTCACTTTAGTCGTGTCCAACTCTGTGCGACCCCATAGACGGCAGCTCACCAGGCTTCCCCATCCCTGGGATTCTCCAGGCAAGAACACTGGAGTGGGTTGCCATTTCCTTCTCCAATGCATGAAAGTGAAAAGTGAAAGTGAAGTCGCTCAGTCGTATCCAACTCTTAGCGACCCCATGGACTGCAGCCTACCAGGCTCCTCCGTCCATGGGATTTTCCAGGCAGGAGTACTGGAGTGGGGTGCCATTGCCTTCTCCGAGCAACCACCACAGGAAAGGTTTATTGAGCAAAAATGAGCTAAATCCATCACATAAGTTTGCCTTTCTCAGAGACTAAGCCCAGTCCTCTGAACAGGGGGCTCCCTGGTCCATTCTTGTAGGGCAAGGGACTGCAGCAGGAACCCCGCCCCCCACCCAGTCCCCTCGGGTCCAGGAGATGTAAACAATTTTTGGCTCCACATGCAGAAGGTTCAGGACCCACCTTTACAATCACCCCTCCCCATAGAACACAGTCAAGCTCGTGATTCAGAACTGCTCCTCAAAGCCCATGAGCGGGCAGCCTATGGCTGCCCAATGCAGGGAGGCAGCAGTCAGGCCCATGAAGAGCATGGACATGCTCTTACATGAAGCTGGGGTCCTGCTGGCTCACTGGCCACGGCCCATCCTTGAATCTCCATTTCCAACAGCGTGTTGGGAAGATTACATGAGATAATGTGGGAAGAAGACTTCTACACAGTTAAGTGTCCAATCTGAGATCCATGGACTTGGATGGGGGAAAAAATAACATCTTAATGTTCCTTCATCTCTTATAGAAATGCAATGCTTCCTTCATTTATGAACGTACCAGACTGCAGTAGTCTTAGCAGTCTTTATGGCTGCTGCTAGATCTTTTTATTTAACATAGTAACAAAAAATAATGTCACTATATGTGGAATCTGATTTAATACGTGTGTGTTTATATTTTAATACCATTGGCTTCCTTTGAAATCCAATTGTTTTGTATTATGCATTTAAAAACTCGGAATGAAGCAACTCCTGCAGCTCAACTTCAGAAAAATAAACGACCCAATCAAAAAGTGGGCCAAAGAACTAAACACATTTCTCCAGAGGAGACATACAGATGGCTAACAAACATATGAAAAGATGCTCAACATCACTCATTATCAGAGAAATGCAAATCAAAACCACAATAAGGTACCATTTCACGCCAGTCAGAATGACTGCGATCCAAAAGTCTACAAGCAATAAATGCTGGAGAGGGTGTGGAGAAAAGAGAACCCTCTTACACTGTCGGTGGAAATGCAAACTAGTACAGCTACTATAGAGAACAGTGTGGAGACTCCTTAAAAAACTGGAAATAGAACTGCCATACGACCCAGCAATCCCACTGCTGGGCATACACACAGAGGAAACCAGAATTGAAAGAGACACATGTACCCCAATGTTCATTGCAGCACTGTTTATAATAGCCAGGACATGGAAGCAACCTAGATGTCCATCAGCAGACGAATGGATAAAGAAAGCTGTGGTACATATACACAATGGAGTATTACTCAGCCATTAAAAAGAATGCATTTGAATCAGTTCTAATTGATTCATTCAAATGAGGTGGATGAAACTGGAGCCTATTATACAGAGTGAAGTAAACCAGGAAGAAAAACACCAATACAGTATACTAACGCATATATATGGAATTCAGAAAGATGGTAACGATAACTCTGTATGTGAGACAGCAAAGAGACACAGATATATAGAACAGTCTTTTGGACTCTGTGGGAGAGGGTGAGGGTGGGATGATTTGGGAGAATGGCATTGAAACATGTAAATTACATATGTGAAATGAATCACCAGTCCAGGTTTGATGCATGATACAGGGTGCTCGGGACTGGTGCACTGGAATGACCCAGAGGGATGGGATGGGGAGGGAAGTGGGAGGTGGGTTCAGGATGGGGAACACATGTACACCCATAGCGGATTCATGTCAATGTATGGCAAAACCAATACAATGTAAAGTAAAAAAATAAATAAATAAATAAAACTGAGATTAAAATAAATAAATAAATAAAAACTCGGAATGAATAAGGTTTAGAGCCTTAACCAGAATACCAGGGGGACCCGTGGCACAGGAATGGTGGCACAGAGTCACTCCATTGTTCCAGAGGGAGGCTGACAGGGCCACAGCATCCTTTGCAATGCCAGGCAAGCCTCTGCCAGCAGATATGGGTGGCAGTGGGAGGGAGTGGCTGGGGCTGCTCAGGGCAGTAATTAGCAGCAGCTCGGCAGACCTGCTCGTCCATGCAGGCTTGGCTCCCACCTACACAAGGGATTTCGGGAAGATGCTGGGCCGGTTTCCGGGCTGTGGTTAGACTTGATCAGTCAAGCTCGGGGCAGTACCTGCCGCACGCTACAGGAGTCTGGGGTTCTACAAGCCACTCAGCATCTCATCAGCCAAGCTCTGACCCACTAAGACAATAGGACAGTGGTGGCTTCTGGGTGCAGATGAGGGGGAAGGGAGCTGGTACAGCAGACTGGGCAGGGGCCTGGAGGCTGGAGTCCATGCGGTCTTGCACTGGTCCTGTCACTTCCTTCTTATGTGATTCTGGACAAGGCTCTGCCCTCACTGGGTGCCTGATTCTTATCTGAAAACAGAGGGGTGCTCTCTACTCCAGGATTCTAAAAATTGGCCAGGCAGGCCAAGTTGGAAGTTTGAGCCCTGAGGGAGCCAGTTTAATCTGCTCTGTTCCCTAGACCACTGTTCCTTTATCTTGTTAAGGCCCATTGCTGTTGTTCAGTCGCTAAGTCGGGTCTGACTCTGTGACCCTATGGACTGTAGCACACCAGGTTCCTCTGTCCTCCACTATCTCTTGGAGTTTGCTCAGATTCATGCCCATTGAATCGGTGATGCTATCTAACCTATGGTTTTTCCAGTAGTCACATACGGATGGGAGACTTGGACCATAAAAAAGGCTGAGTGCTGAAGAACTGATGCTTCTGAATTGTGGTGCTGGAGAAGACTCTCTTGAGGGTCTCTTGGACTGCAAGGAGATCAAACCAGTCAATCCTAAAGGAAATCAGCTCTGAATAGTCATTGGAAGGACTGATGCTGAAGCTCCAATACTTTTAGGCCACCTGATTCAAACAGCTGACTCATTGGAAAAGACCTGATGCTGGGAAAGACTGAAGGCAAAAAGAGAAGAGGGCAGCAGAGGGTGAGATAGCATCAGCGGCTCAATGGACATGACTTTGAGCAAACTCCAGGAGATAGTGGTCCATGTGCCTCTGTAAAAATCTGAGGATAGCAACTGCCCTTCATCCAGAAAAACGTGAACATAGTCTCACATGGAATTTTCTATCTAGTCTTAGGGGCTCATAGGCCCCCAAAGCCCACTCTTGGGTCTTACAGTGAAGACTGGCCATTTCAGACCAGGCACACTGATTTTGGGCTCCCTGGTGAGCACTCCAGGCTCCTGTTTAATTTTTAACTCTGCCACTTAATGAGCTTCACCATCTCTGAGTGTCACTGAGCCTCTATGAGTCTCCATTTTCTCACCTATGAAGTGGAAAGCCTAGTCCACTGTGTGTGTGTATGTGTGTGCATGAATGTGTGCACGCTCAGCCATGTCTGACTCTTTGCAACCCCTTACACTGTAGCCCACCAGTCTCCTCTGTCCATGGGATTTTTCAGGCAAGAATACTGGAGTGGGTTGCTATTTCCTTCTCAAAGGGATCTTACTGACCCAGGGATTGAGCTCACATCTACTGAAGGGGCTCAATAACTAGCACCCCCATTCCATCACTCTGCCCTGCCAAGGGAGGGAGGGGCAGCTGCTGCTCTGGAAATGTGGTCTCAGAGGCCCCCAAGCCTCCTGGGAGGACGGCTCAGCACTGACATGGTAACTCCTGATAATCCCCATAGGCCTGAACAACCCTGAAGAGGGGGCCACCCAGAGGGACTCATTCGGGCACTGGAACGTACTCGGTGAGGCTCAGCAGCACGTGTGTCTGCCCTGACATGTTGGGGAAGGGACACCTGGCCCTTGGGGAAGAGGAGAGACTGCTGGGGAGCAGGGCCTGGCTCAGGCAGGGGCCCTTCCTCCTCCTGGACAACCCATGGTGCCCTGATCCTGGTCTGGATGGCAACCCAGGAGACAGTGGCACCAACCCGGACTTGCAGAAGAAGCAACTCAAGCACTAACGTGGGCAGTATCAAGAGAGGAAAGGAGAAGCTTTGAGCGGGTTGCGGAAGCAGCTGGGGGCGGTGTTCAACAGCGGGTGGGTGAGGCTGGGGCGGGGGGAGCTTGGAGGGTATGTCCCAGTAGCAGCTCCCGTAGATTGGGGACCACCCCCACCGGTCCAGGCCCTGTGTGGCCTGTGTGGCAGCCTTTTCCTCATATCCAAAGTGAGTAAATTGATTTTTAAAGGGTTCAAGGAACCTGTGTAAAGTCACAGAGCTTATGTGTAGTCGAGTTGGGACTAATCCCAGGACCAGACCAGCCTAAGACAATGCAACGTGCCTATAGGAAAATGTCTGTTGGGAGGCAGGGTGGCATGTGGGAACAGCACATGCTTTGGGGGTGGTGCGGGGGGGCGGTCCTGTAGACCTGGACTCAAATGTGTGACTTTGGACAAGTTACTCACCTTCTCTGAGACTTGGGCTTTCTATCTGTGAAATGGGAACCATACCACCACCTCCCACTGAATCTCACTGAGTCCCCAAGCCTGCCTGGGGTACAGCACTTGATAGGGGACCAAGAAGGACCCCTCAGCTCTCTAACATCCCCGCCTGCCCTGACCCTCTGAGCCCCAGCTTACCCAGCACGAGGAAAGACAGGACCCATTGTAGCACCGAGATGACTTGGAGCTGCTTCTCTACCTTGGACCTATTGAGCCAAGTGACAGAAAACAGGTCCTGGAGGGCAGAGAGGATGCTGGAGCCAGTGCCTGTGACAGACAGAAGACAGATGTCAGCCTGTCCGCCCTTCCCTGCAGCTGCAGAGTACCCCACACCAGCCCACCTCCCCACAGACGCCTTCCTAGACATGAGAGGGGCACAGGCCAAAGAATCAGACGGACCTGGGCTCGCATCCCGGCCCTGTCACACCACAGTTTTGTAATTCTGGGCTGCTCACATGCTGCACTTCCCTCTGCCCCAGTTTCTATATATACCCAGTGGGAATGATGTCCCCCCCCCCACCACAAAGGGTCATTTTGGAGACCAAATAGGGTATCCAAAGAGGCGAGGGGGAGGCTTGCCATAGTTTCCAATTCTCATTCCTCACCTCTACCCCAGTCAAACCCCTATCTTTTCCTTTATCTGGATCTAGTACAAATATTTAACCTTTGCTATCTGGGTCTGTGAGGCCAGGGACAGAGGGCCAACATCCAGTTTGTAATGTTTTCTTTTCCTCCAAGTGTACTTTGAGCACCCCCAATCCTTGAGCCACCCCCACCCCTTTATCTCCAGGACTAATACCCTCTCCCAGGGAGCTGAGCCCTCTTGCCCTTGCCCAACACCATCAATACCACCTTCAGGGGAATTCACACTTTGAGCTTCACCTCAGCGCCCAAAGCCCAGGGCTCAGAGAGGAACTGGGCAGGAACCTCTGCTTCCCTAGAGGATCCAGTGGCCACTGAGTTTTGGGCAGCCTGGGACACTGAGAGCTGCAATTATGTTTGCTACCAAGCAAGTGCCAAGCCTATAAGTTCAGACAAGATGTGCTCAGTTAATTGGTTCTGTGGCTGTGCCCCCAGGATGAAGTCTTAGATTCCAGTGGCTGATGGACAGAGGGACGAGAAAGCCTGGTGACTACAGGAGAGGCAGCGCTCAGGAAGAGCATGGCCAAGGTTCCTGACACAGCCCCTCTCCTTCTGGAAGCTGGGCCAGAGGACTGTTCCCCTTCAAACCCCACACGTGCTGAGCCCCAACTGCATGCCCTTCGCTCAACACATCTTCACTGACTGTGCTGGTCAAATTCCTTCACACGACCCACTCTGCAAGGCTCTTCACTGAGCCACAATCTTGTCCTGGAGGGTCTCATGACCTTTCACCCTGGCCTACAGCAGAAGTGGGAGGGAGAGGGGTTTAGGGGTTTACGTGCAAGCCTTTGTATTTCTTTAAAATCTGCAGAGCAACAAAGCTCACAGTGGGGTTTAGAAGGGGACATGGCACTCATCTGCTGAAAGTTAACAATCACTCTGACTTTTAGGAGGCACAGAGATAACCACCAGGACTCAAGGCAGACTCCTCAGTCCTGTTCCCCTCCCCTGGTCTCATGGAGCAGAGGGAGCGGGAAGCCAGGGGTATGGCAGAAGAGTCAGATCCCAGTGCAAACCGTGGTTCCACTCACTACGCAGGCACGACCTCAACGGTGTACTGCCACATCCAAGACACAGCACATACTGGGTACTCAGGAGCAGCCATACCTGGGGTGGAGGTGGTGGTGTGTGAACTCACCAAAGCAAATGAAGAGGCTGGTCCACACAGGAACTCCAGAGGTCTGGCACATGACATTCCTCTGCTCTCAACATATATATCCTCCATCACAGCCCTTTCCACCTCCACCCTTTCTCAACACTCCATCCTGGAGCCTGAGAGCCCTCTGGGGTCCTCTGGTACAGTCCATCTGGACCTCTGGGAGGCTGAGGAGAGGAGCACTGAGTTGACCAGGGCTACCCAGCCAGGGCTGGGACCTGGATTCAGGGCATAGCAGATGCCAAATACAAAGGGCTCTACCCATGGGACACAGCAAGTCCAAGGGTGGTCTGTGCTCAGAAGTGAGGAGAGAGTCCTGGGTGAGTACAGGAGGGAGGGAAGTGAGGCCAAGCACAGGCCTGAAGCCCCTGTCTAAGGGACCCCTAGCTGCTGGCTCTTCCTCCTAGCTGTGTGGAGTGAAGGCAAGCAGGGGTCATGGCAAGTGAGTCCCTTGCCCTTAGTCTGGAGCAGGCAAGGCACCTTGGCTGCAGAGAGGATAGAATATTCTCCAGCACCTCCCTACTCAGAGTCCACCCTGGGAGCTGTTTAGAAATGCAGGGCCCCAGCCTGGATTTACTGAACTGAGATCTGCTTAGTCCAAAGTCTCAGGTAGGGTAAGTTTGGGGTGGGGAGTGTGCAAGGAGGAGCTGGGGGCCTCCACTTTCTACTGGGCTGGAGAAAAAGGGTGATGGAAGGAAGGGCATCAGACATAATCTCACTTGACCACTTCCTACTGTGAACAGGACTGTGAAGAGTGCTTGAGGAAAGGACTTGCTGTCTAGCCTCTGCTGTTGGGTCAGGGCCAACCAACTGGCCGCACTCACGACATGGAGCTCTCCTGCTTTGGGGGTGGGGGTGCACACAGTAAGTCCATGTTGGTGACATATCCCCCACTGAAACAACTGAAAAATTCTTGTTTCCTAATCCAAATCCATCTGTTATTTCAGGTCTCTTGCAATTAGATATAACGTCAGGGTGCAGGAAATGCAAAATGTCTTGTTCAGCAGATTATCCACATAGAAAAGAGGCCTGAAGGGTTCCCATAGCCCCAGAGCCAGGCTTGTTCCAGCCTCCTCAGTCTATCCTCCCTGCCCCATCCCAACTCCTGCCCGCAGCCCGCTCTGCAACCAAGTAGGAAATGCAAAGTCCACTGAGGAGGGGCTGGTGTTCCTTGGGCGGCACAACGTGGGGCTGCCTGGGGAGCAGGGAGGCCACTCTGTGTCCCTCAGGCCCGAGATTACTCAGCTGCCTCTTGGCCAGAACATCCTGACTGGTTGACCACAGAGCCCAGCCCCAGGAGCTGGCCTGTCCGTGATGCTGAACCACAGGCCCAGTGGAAGCCCCTATGGATTTAAAGAGTATCCAGTCATTGCTCCCTTGCCTAGAAAGCTGCTGCTTGCCTTGTCCACCTGATGACCCCCTGACAATGAGATAAAGCAGCTTGTCCTTCAAAACCCAAATAGGTAAGCCTTCAGAGAGGTGGGCTTTCCTTCTTTGGGATTATTGACTGTAAGGCCATGCAAGTGTGGAACTGTCTGGAGCCATCTCACCAGCCCCCACTGATCTTGGAGAGAACCTGTCAGCAGATGAAGGTGGGAGAGGCCAGCAAAAGAGAGAAATAAGAGAGGAAGGGAATCTTCCTTTTAGGCTCCCACAGCCCCTCACCTTGTACCAGCTGCTGATTACAAGCTCACTCTCATCACATTAAGAGCTGCCCAAGGGCCTGAGTCTGATCCACCCAGCGGCCTCTCAGAGTCTGGCCTAGAGTCAACACTCAGCAAGGTTTGCTGAGCAAAAGAAAGAGCAGATCTCTGCTCTGGCCATTCCTCAGGCCCCCATCCTCCACCTCGGCTCTCTGCAGGGCTGGGTGACAGGCAGCTTTGGAGCTTCCAATGTACTTCCTCAGGAACTCTGGTTTCTCACCAGCCCTGTGAGTTTGGCATCATCATTGCCATTTTGATGGTGAGAAAGGCTTGAGGAAGCGATATAGCCAAGGTCACTTGACTAGAGGGTGGCAAAACTGGATTCAATTCAAGACTAACTTCTAGGCCAGCGTTCTGTTCCTGTGCTGGTCTCCCCAAGTTCCTTCTCTCTTCTCCCCAAAAGAAAGTGGGGGAAGGCTGGGAGGGGACAGGAGAAATGCGTGGCCTATATTCCTCCAGAGGGGCAGGTGAGGGGCAGGCACCTTGCGCAGTACATTAAGTGGTGGCAGGCCTGGGGGTTCTTGTCCGAGTTGTATCATTGTGTCCTCTTGGCCAAGTTGCTTCCCCTGTCTGGGCTTTGGCTCCCCATATATAAAATGGTGGTGGGAAGATGACTTCTATGATCTCTTTGACTGCTTGGACCCCAGTGCCCACCCTCCTGAAGACACCACCTAGATGCTCACCACCTTGTAACAGCCCTAGTACAGTTGCTCGGCAGATGGGAAGCAAGGCTTCAGCTGGGCACTCCCAGGTCCAGCCCTCACCACTCAGCTGTCAGCATCTCTTCTGCCTCAGTGGTGGCTGGTGTGGATGACAGTGCTGCAATCAGATGCCAACACTGCCACCACCTTCATACCCAACTGTCCACAGTCCTAGGTGGGGCTGGCAGGCAGCCTCAACATTTGGCCAAATCTCAGCTCCAACCTGCTCCCTTGCTACCCCTCCCCAGCCTTTGCTGGCACACTGAACTCTACACGTTATCTCAGCATCAGTCCACTGAAGCCAGTATCTACCTCCTTGGCCATCCTCCTCAGGCAGCATCTCTTAAGTTCCAAGGACGGTACCTGATTCATTCATGTGCCCAGAGCCCAGTCAGACCGACAAGAAAAGGAGCTCATAGAGGTTTACTGCATGAATGAACAAACCTGTAAGTCCCAGAGGCAGCTGAAGGCCAGGATGCTCAAGTTGCAACTGAGTTGCCACACAGGAAGGCCTCCAGGCTTACCACTGAGGACCCCAGAAATGGAGTAATGGGTGGGGGAGTGAGTCTTTCTTTCCTTCTTTGAGCATGCGTTCCCCCTAACCTCGACATGATAAGAGCAGAACCCACTTCCTACAGATATCTTTTTTTCATGAAGAAAGATAAGGCAGTAATAGAATAACTTGACTTGTTCTATGAAGAGAAGTTTTCAGTAACCAATCCAAACAGCTGCTCCAGGGCACCACTGATTCACCATTTATTTTACCCAGCTCCTGGATTTGGAAGGACAGAGGGAGTAGAGCTGTGAGAGAGAAGCCCAGAGAAGCTCTCTTACCCCCAGAGAAAAGCCCCCTGCCCCCGTGTCTATATGGGGCTTCCCTGTCCCACAGCATTCTCTGGGAAGGTAGACAGGCAGGGAGGGGCAGCCTCATTTCACAGAGATGGAAACTGAGGCAAAGTGAGGCCAAAAGAGGTTCAACCACTTGTTTTGAGGTCATGGTCTAGAGGAGTCAGGCAGGACTCAAGGCAGGCATTCGAGCTTTGAGACCCTTGCCATTTCCATGATGCCAAGCTCCTGAGGGCTGGTCCTCACTACACCAGCCAGTCCACATCCCGATCTCAGGAATACACCCCGGGGAAGGGAGGGCTGCCTCTCTGCCTCAACCATGTCCCAAGTTTCATGGGGCCATTCTCCTGTAGACTGGCTATGCAAGGAATGTGAACCCTCACCCACATGCTCCCACAGGTTGAGAAGCTGCTGCAAGAGCTAAGCTGAAGCTGCCCATATAGTAGAGCCAAACACCTCTAGTCCCCGGCCCAGGTCGGGTGTGGAACGCTTCTTTGCCCATCATCTGTTAGCAAATTGACCAGGCCGCACCCAGGACTGATAAAGCCCGGGTTTCCTCTCATACTGGTCTGAGAGGGCAGGGTCTGAGCCCCAGTCCCCATAATCTGAGAAAGGGTGTTGGGCCAGCCCTGCCCCTGATGGCTCTGTGACCTAGGGCTAGTTAGTCACTTAGCTTTACTCAGCTTTAGTTTCTCATCTCTAAAGTGAGGATAAGGGGACTTCCCTGGCTGTCCAGTGGCTAAGAATCTGCCTTCCAATGCAAGGGCATAGGTCGGGGAACTAAGATTCCACCTGCCACAGGGCAACTAAGCCTGCATGCCACAATTAGAGAGCTCACCTGCTGCAACGAACACCCAGTGCAGCCAAACAAAACAGAAGACATAAAGTGAGGATGAGAATATCCCTCAGGGTGGTTGGGAAGATTAAAAAAAAAATGCACATAAGGTCCTTTTGGCACCTGTTGCGTGACTGACACGTGTTAGGTGATTAGCTCTCATCATGGCGTCTACCACTGACCAGAGCGGGAGGGGATTGATGAGCAACCACAGTGTTTCAAGATGTGTGTGACCACGAGGTTATGTGTTAAAGAGGAGAGGGAGCAGAGTGGGGAAGCAGCAGGGGGCGCTCCAGGGAGGCGGTGAGGCGTCAGCAGGGCCCAGAAGATGAGATCTGGGAGGCAAAAAGGAGGAAAGTGGGCACTGGGGTGGGGGTGCCGGCCAGAACAGAGACCCAGAGGGAGTTACAGAGAGGCAAGCCAGAGGCCAGAATGTTCAACGACCCAGGAATGGGGGTTCACATTAACCCAAGACAGATGATGGGGACAGGGCTCAAGCAGCCAAAAGTGGCCTCCTGGAGGAGGTGGGTGGGGAGGGATGAGCCTGGAGCACTTTTGAGGTGCCCAGTACTGTTACCAGCCCCTGGGGAAATAGCAGTGAACACAGCAGGTCGAGTCTCACCTATTAGTGGGCTTAGATTCTGCTGAGGGAGAGACAAAGCACCTACACACAAATGTAGGATGTAACATCAGGCAGTGATGAGAGCTATAAGGAAACAAAATTTGGGGCAATAAGCTGGAGGGAGAGACAAGAGGGTCCTCAGCTCTGAGCAAGGCTGACTTCCCTCCACATGGAGGTAGAGGCACACGTGAGATTCCCAGGTCAGGCCTCCGGGTGGCCCACGCTGCCTCCCTACTCTCCTTTGCTACTGGCATCCTGGGAAGCAGGTCACCAGCCTAGAGAAGCTAAGGAAGATGGGCGTCCAGAGAACCTGGCCTCCAACTTGCAGGAGTGTAGCCCTGGTGAGTCACTTCCCATGCAAGCCTCAGTTTCCTCATCTGCCCAGTGGGGCTAATACCCACCTCGCTAGATTCTTGTGAGAATTAAACAATAGACAGAAGCGTCATAAAAGTCAAGACCTGTGTGAATGCGGGATAATTACCAAGTAAGCCTGGGTTTCCTCGCCTGACACATGGGTGTAATAACCCCTGTCCTGTCTTGGAGCAGAGGCGCCGGCGTCAGTACACTTAGGATTCAAACCCTGGCTCTATCATTTACGGTGAGACCCTGAAAGTCATTTCCCCATCTAAGACTCAGCATCCTCCTTCGCTGGGATGCAGCAGTTGTTGGGAGGAATCCAACCTATGGAAAAGAGACAAACAGCATGTGGCATGTCTGTTAGAGAGCTAGAAAGGTGCCAGTGAGGTCGCAGAGCTGTGGACAGCTGCCAGGGGCTCCTGAGTGGGGACGTCATCCTGCTCACATTCCCCAGCTTCAAAGACGCCACACGTGGGCCCAGCCAGACCGAAGCTCTGCCCTGGTCTGGCAGCTTCCAAGTGGACAGTGAGGAAGTTGCCCCAAGCTTCTGCAAAGGGCCGGGCATGAGGCTGCATCGAGGCAGAGAGATGGACATTCTGACTCCCGGGAGACCCCTTGAGGTCCAGGAAGCCAGGCCAAGTGCCAAATAAATGCCACATCTTCAAGGCTAGGGGCAAAAGTGCAAGATTCCAGAGGGAGGCAGAGAAGAGTGGAGGCTGAACGTTAACATTCATTCAGCAAGTACTTTCCAAGGCCAGGCTAAGTGTTGCCCTAGGATAGGAACTGCCAGCCCCTGCCTCTCCTCTGCTTCTTGGGCTTCTGTGGGAGGCAGAGCTCTGCCCTGGGGCTGCCCACCTCAGCTATGGCTGGGGGAGACAGGGCTGTGAACAATCAGGCACAGAGGGTAGGTCATGGCTGAGGAGTCCACAAGAGGTGCCCAACTGGCCCAGAGGATGCTCTCAGGGCTGCGTCAGGTGAGAGGAAGAGGATGAGTAAGTTTGCCAGGCTGACCGAAGGGAGGCACAGGGCCAGGAACCCAGGTCCTGGAGTCCAGCAGACAGCACTGGCAAAGGACTGGAAGGGATAAAGGGTACAAGGTTAAGGAATTAACTGCAAGCAGTTCAACCAGGCCATGTGAATGGGTGAGGCTAGTCGAGAATGTGCAGGGGGAGCCATGGAGGACTGGAAATGCCAGGCTGAGGAGTCCCAAGAACATAGATGATGGACCAGGCTCCACCCTGACAGCAGGGAAGATTGCTGCCCACTCCTCCCATGCCCTCCACCAACTTCAGACAGTGTAAGGGCTCTGAAGCAACTCACCAGCTGTTCACCTGATCCCAATATGCTGGTGATTTCTTCTCTGGAAAGACTAATAATCTCCCCTTTAAGGGTTAGGTGTTTAATCAAGTAACCTTAAAGAAAATTAAGTGTCCTTAAAGCAGGGCCCACTGGGACATCTGGCCCAAATGGGAAGCCGATACACACTGCTGTGGTTGGTGTGCTCGCTGGGAAGCTCCTGGCTTGCCCATCAGGACCCTGCAGGACTCAGTGGATTCCTCAGTTGATCCTCAGGGCCCCCCACAGAGCATCCTGGCGGGAAGCCAGGCATCCTAAGTATCTACAGATATACTGGGACTTTGGGCCTCCTTCTCCTCTCCTCTCTAGGTCTGTTTCCCAGTGGCATTATTAGAGGTATGGGTTAGATTAGTTGAAATCTGAGGTCTTGACAACTTAGATTGACTAATGAATTATTATCCACAGAAGATCCCCCTAAAGAGACTACAAGCCCCTCCTTGGGCTGCTCCAGAGGCCTGGATTTTCAAGTATTGGTTTTCATGCACCTGGGAGTGAGGTCAAGGAAGTGGGGCTCTTAGAACACCGTGTTCCTGAGACTCTGAAACTGCGACGGGGACCCTGGAGGTGACTGCTGAGGACCCTAAAGTTCTGCTTTCGCTACCCCCATCTTCTGACACATTAAAAGAATAGCTACTGAAGTGGGAGGGGTTGCCATGGCAACACCACTGCTTGCGGGTATGTCACCACCAAGGGGTCCTCAAAATAGGTCCTTATCACGGTACATGAGCAAGTGTGGGGAGCTAGGTTTTCTCAGGCATGTACCTGGGCCCCAAGTAGGACAGGAGCCCATTTTCACAAGGACAAGCTGAGGACACAAATGAGGAGGAGGTTGGCCCCTGGATCCCATAGCAGTCCAGGGCATGACGAGAATCATATTTCTGCAACAGAACTGGAATGAACCCAGGTTCATTCTTACTGTACAGATGAAGCTGAGGCCCTAAGAGGGAGGGTCATGCCCAAGGTCACATAGGAAGGAGATGCAGAGTGAGCCTTCCGGCCTCTAGATCTGCTCTAATAGTAAAATGAATTCACATTCCTTGCTTCTGTCAATTTGCCCAAAGGGTGTGTGGCTTCAGCTTCCTTGAGTCTGTACCATAACCTGGGCAGATACTGTCATCACGCATTTGCTCATTTTACAGATGAAGAGACTGAGACTCCTAGCCCCAAGTCCTCAAAACTGCCAGCAGCAGCTCCACACCCAGGAGGTTCCAGAAGTGGTATAGGCCAAGACACTGCCTGCACCAGGCTCCTTTCCCAGCTCTCAAATCTCCACCAACAACCCCTGCAAAGTGCATAGGCAAGCCAGCCGCTGCCTGGATACAGCATCTTTTGTCTCTCTTATCTCTAAGCACATTGGGACCTCAGCTCAGGTTAGTAGCCCAGAGGTCCTGCCATCAGACTTTCCCTCCCACCCAAATCTCATGCCTCTATTTATGCTGGTCCCTCTACCTGAAGGTTCTTGATAGTCTCTGAACCAGTAACACTGAACCAGTAACACTGGTTCATTTTTCAATATCCGGATTGATTGTCACCTCTTCCAGGAAACCCTCCGTGATGCCAGGATGATTTAGCTGCCAAACCCTCACTTCCAGGCCTCCTCAGTTCCCCATGCTTCCTCCCCCGTCACTGCGTAGATCATCTGCACTGTCATCCCCCTAGTCTCACTTCCTTAAAGGTAGGGACCAGGGATTGACATGTGTGTGGCAGAGTCTGACACACACAGGTGAGCCACCAATAAACTGAAGGGCCTGTGCCCGAGTCCCCACTGTGAGAAGCCTTCCTGGATGCCCCAGGCAGTCTGCCACTCGTCACAATGTCGACGACTGTTGCATGTGTCACATAAAATGAGTGACAAGGACTAACAGGCGAGTCACAAGTTTGTTTACAAAGCATTTTCCATTCGTGATAACCAAAACCCTTGCATCCTTGACAGTCTGAGAGTTTCTGATCCTATTTTCCACTGAGGGGGAATGAGATCCTCAGAGGAGAAGAGAGAAACCCAGCCAGGTCCTTGAGGAGAGCCAGGGCTGAAATCCTCTCTGGCTCCTAAGCCCTAGAAGCAACAAGGGGGACTGTGGTGAGCACCCCCTGCCCCTGGCGATCAGCCCTGGAGACAGCTCCTTGAGACCGTGGAGCCTCCAGAGCAGGGAATAGCTGCAGGCCCAGCACCTAGCACAGGTGGGCACAGAGAAGGCCAGAGGCAGCACTGAGGACTCGCACCGAAGCAAAAAGCAGGGCTTCTTGCCAAGAGGAAGGAGCAGCACTCGGGAGGGTTGAAGTCCCGTTAATGATTCATTCATTCAACAAATATTTACGGAGCACCTACTATACTCCAGGCACTGCGCTCAATGCTGGGACAAACACTGAGGGAGACAGACAGAGGTCCTGTTCCGAAGGGGCTGACATTCTTGCGGGGCAGACCATCATCTAGACAGAAAAGTACACCTGAGAACTTAGCTAATGAGAAGGGCTATAAAAGTACAACAGGACGGGACAGTTCTCCAGATGGTATGGTCAGAGAAGGCCTCCGAAAGGGGACTGAATGGTTCAAAGACAGCCATGCAGTGACCTGGGCAGAAGACAGCCAATGCAAAGGCCCTGAGGTAGGACTGAACTGATGGGAATCCTGGGGAAACAGGAAGACCCCAGCCGTTCTGGAGCAGGACATGGAAGCAGGGGAGTGAGGGCTGCTCACAGGGGGTTCCACAGCTACAAGGAGGAGTTTGGAAGGTTTGGAATACAATGAAGGCAACTGGCTGTTCCCCTGGCCTCAGAGTTCCAGGGTTCATGGTGCATCTACTCATCAAGGCAAGTTGGGACATCTTCTTGAAAGTGCACAAGAAGGGGTGATCTGCCAGCCCCATCATGGTCCCAGAAAAACCTTCACTCAATCAGGAAATGAGCACCTGCAGTGGCCAGAACCCTGCACTCCACCCTCCACGGCTTCACCACACTTCTCTCTTAGTTTAAGGAAGCCAGTGACTGGGAGGTGGATCTGGATTCTAACCCTGGCGTTGGTAACCCTGGTCTAGTCTCTTCTCTCCGGGGCCCTCAGTGTTCCATCTGCAATGTGAGAGCTGCCCCTGACCCAGCACTGCCAGAGAGCTGTGATTTTATGACTCAAGTACCTGCTGGAGAACTCAGGGGTGGGAGGATGGGGGTGGGGCAGGATTTCCACACTGGCCACTGAGTCACCAAGTCTGCTAATAAAATTCTACTCTTGGCCCTCCTTTCCCAGCCCAGAAGAGCCCTCAGTAGCACGGAGAACCCCAAAGTGGTATTTGTGCATTTGGGGAAGTGGTGTAGGGGAGGGGGTAAGCTATATAGAATTGGGGGGAGGGGAATATGAAAATCATGTTCTCATCCTGTGATTTAGAACTGAGTTAGGTGTCAACCCTCCAACAATCCAGCCTCTTAGTTTCACCTCCTACTAAGCTCCTGCTTGCACACTCCCAGTGATGGGGAGCTCCACCCCACCCACACCAAACCTGTTGCAGTGGCTGTCAGAAAGCATTCCTCCATTATATCAAATCTGCACCCCCCACCTCCCGAAATTCCAGCCCTGTTCCTGGCCTTGCTTTTGCGGGGCCACGCAGAACAAATCAGTTCATAATTTTACTGAAGCTGCCACCATTTCGTGCTGGGTCCTGTGGTGAACCCTGGGTATTCATTCAGGCAGGCATCAGAGGGCTCTGATCGGAAGGGCCTTAAACCCAGGGGCAAAGGCCAAGGATGCAAATAAGAATAACTCTGCACCTTCCACCCCTGGTACAGGTAAATCCTTCAGACATTAGGAAATACCAACAGAGACTCCTGTCTCCTGCACAAACTCCCAGCACACACACAGCGCACACCCACCTGCCCCCACAGCTGGCTTTTTTTTGCCCAGGAAACCAGACACCAAGGTATCTATTTCAATCTCACCCATCACAGGTCTTCCCTTCACAGAAGCCATGGTCTCCCCTTAAATATCACCACTGACAAAGTGTTCATCACCTCCCAACAATGAGACTTTATAGGTAAAAACCAGGCCACTGGGGAGTGTCTTCAAAGATCAAGGATGTAGAAATCAGGTCTAATGGAGATGCCAGATAACACAAGATTTGCTTCAGCTCCCTCCCTTCCCCACCCAGTCTTTCACCAAAGAGAATCCCAGACAGCTAAAGTGATTGGTTTGCATTACATGCCAGCTCTTGCTATATTCCATGATAGAATTGTTTGCAGCCAGTTTTTTTTTTTTTTCAAATGTTTTCAAGACCAGATTAAAACATGGAGACATGCTCCTGAAAGGACAGTAAATGATTTGGTCAAAATCACTCACTGGAAGTCCTCCTAAATAACAAATTCTAGGTCAAAAATGAGGAAGTCAGGGTTATCTGCTCCTGGAAGATACAACTCACCTCTGTGGATAGCAGAGATGAGGGAAGGGTATCTCCAGGAAGGCCCACCCCTAGAGAGAGCATCCCTATCTCATTGCCTGGAGACAAAAGCATTTTTAAAAGCATGAACATGGGTAGGGTCCTTCCTTCCCTGTTATGGGCATTAAATGGCACAGTGAATGGACAAGCACTTTTAAGTGAGAGCAGAGACTGTCAGAGGCTATCGGGCCGGGTGCACGGGACAGCTCAGGCTGCATGTACCCAAGATGGCAATAGCAGCTAGGTACCTCTCCAAGGGCAGTGAGTGGCACTCAGACCAAGAGGGGCAGATAATCACACCAACAGCCACACAGAGAAAAGGGCCAATGCCTAGGATACAGTTAAACTGTGGTACAGCTCAGGGTGGTTACCCAGCAGCCCCTAGAATACTGTAAGTGATTTGGAGTAACAGAAGGAAATACTCACAATTTAACATCAAGAGGGAGAAAATAGGATTTAGAACTATATCCACATCATACCCTCAATCTTACCTAAATGATGTATACAGATAAAATTATAATGAAATATACTAAAATGCTATTAGGAAACTATCTTTGGACAGTCAATTAACCAGGAACTTTTCATTTTCTTCCTGTTTTTCCATGTTTTTCGAAATCCAATGGTTCGTATGTTTTATTTTTATAATGAAGGGGTTGGAGTAGGCTATTGTTAGTTAATAAAGAAAAATCCTAAGTAGGAGAGGTTCAGCAAGCTGAATAAAGGCTTTAGGTAGAGGGAGGGAGGACTCAAGCAAGACAGACCAGGGCAGCTGTGAGGATGTCCCAGAGTCTCCTGGATTTGTATTTAATCCCCTGGCCAAGGCCCTGTTAGGGAAACCTTGGGCAGGTCATGCCTCCTCCCACCTCAGTTTCTCCAAGCATAGGTGAGAGGTGTGAGACATGGAAGGGATGCTCTTCCTTGAGCAGGAAAAGCTGTGGAGTTTGATCTCAACTCTGCCCCTGATTCAGGGAGGACATCAATTCCACATGGTGGAACAGCAGCACAGACCACACTGAAGGGCACCCAGGGTCCTCTTGTTCTATTTTCTAAGCATTCCAGGCTCACAGTCGCTGCTGAGTGGCTCCCAAGCCTGGGCTGGGTGGCGGGCAGAGGACAGTGTGGGCACAGCTGTCCCAGCCAGGCATGTTCCCTGTCTGGTGGCCTGCCCCATCCAGCGCCTCACAGATTGATCCACCCGGTGAGGAGGGATGGAGGGAACTGCCAGGGTCCAGGAGCAGTGCTGGGGCTGGAGAGGAGTTCTCAGGTAACATCCTATCTCACAGGCTGGAAGAAAAGAAGTGATGTAACAGAGGTCCCCCAAATTGATGAGTGCTAAGGTGGAGAATGCGCCCACATGACTACCAGGTGGCCTGGATCAGACCATTATTCTAACCTCATCTCAGACTCAGATGAGCAGGGGGGAAGAATGGGGGTGGTGGTCGGGGAGGGGGCCGCAAGCCTTCCCAAAAGAAAAGAGGGGTTGGGACCTCAGCCCCCAGAGCGGCCCACCCTCCAGCAACAAACTCCCACTATACCAACACACTCCTGCCTACCTTGGAGCCCTTCATCACCTCCTTTCCTGAAAGCCCTCTCGCAGCTGCATGGCCCCAGGAGGAAGCCGGCAAAGCCCTGCAGACCCTGGGCTGTGACAGTTCATCTCCCAGACCCTTAGTCCCGCTCCCAGAGGCCTCAGCGGGCAGCATGGCTCCTTAATCAGAGCCCTCGCTCAGGGCAGCCGGGCCCGATGCTCACCTCGCAGGACCCCGGAGTAGGCGGCTATGAGGGTCTTCATGACGAAGCCAGTACAGGTCGGGGCCCCGCGGGAAGCCGCCAGACCCCGCGCCCCTGGCCCATGCCCCGGCCGCCGGGGCCAGGGCTTCGCGCCGAGCAGGGGAGCGCGGGGACCGCTACGGCCGAGGGTGCGGAGGGACGGGCCGCCAGACGGGCCGGAGCACCGGCGGAAAGCGGAGCCTTGGCCACGGCCACGGCCACGGCCACTGCGCCCGCGGCTCCGAGCGCGACAATTTGTAACCTCATAAGGGGGCGGGGCCGACGCGGCAGGGGCGGGGCCGGCCGTTCCAACCACTGCAGCCTCAGCTCCGTGGGGGTGGCTGAGCGCCGGGCTCGGCCGGGCGCGGGAGGGCTGTAGGGGGACTCTTGCTCCTCACAGCTGCGCCGCCCGCGGCGCGGGGTCCTCCTCGCGAGGGGCTGCTTGGTTATTCCTGCTGCTCCCTGTGCCCGCCCCTAGCCGCTCCCCCGCGGCGGTTGGTGCAGCCCGGCAGCAGGAACGTGGGCCGGGAGGCCCGGCACGTGCGGGCCTGGGGCGGGGGGCAGGCGGGGGTTTGTGTTTTCCGTTCCGCAGGGCTTCGCTTTGGCTACAGATGCCGAGGTCCCGCCTCTGATTGGTGGTTGAGTAGGAATTAGGTAGGTAGGGCCGGGCTCCTAAATCCCTCAAGTTGCCTCTACCTTTCCGTCTAAACCTCACAGAGCGTGTATACTGTATACTGCTGCGTGCTGGCGACCCAAACCAGTCACACCTGGCCCTGCCCTGGGAGGTGCTCTCCTTGGTGAGAGGCAATCACACACTGAAGCTGGCAGCAGTGCTAGGCCAAGAGAGAAATCTCTGGCTATAGATCCAGAGGAGAGAGGTCCTTTTCTTGGACTGGGGGCTGGGGACTGGAGGCTGGGTGCACTTTCCAGAGAGATTATTGCACAACAGAGATGGAATCAGATAGACCCGGAGCCAGTTCTGGTCTTCCCTTTCTTGAACCTCAGTTCCATATCTGTACAATAGGAAGAATAACAGTTATTTTGTGAGGTGCTTTGAGAACTAAATGAAGTAAAATTTTTAAAGTTAAAAAATAGCCTAGTATAGTACCAGGCACATAGAAAGTTTTCCAAAATTATTTTTGTTGCCCTTTGATGAGTAGTTTTGTAAAGGGTGTGAGGGTAAGGCGTAAACTCTTAGAAAAGGCAGCATGTTTGGGGCAGGGTTAGGGTACCTGGAGTGGCTGGTGCTCAGACAGCTATGGGAAATGATGCTGGAGCTAGATCTTAGGAAGGTTCTTGACTGCTACCCTTGAGACATCAGGGCGGGGATAGCTTTGAGTTGGGGGATGAGAGTGTTTATATGTTTTTAAGAGTCCTCCAGCCAAAGTGTGGGGAGAGACTGGAGGCCAGGAGGGCAGTGAGGAAGCTGCAGAAGGGACCCAGGTGAGAGAGAACAATTCCTGAGCTCAGATGATGGTGGAAGGATGGAGGGAAGGCCTGGTCTGGAGAGAAGTGTAGGAGGAGGGGAGATCGACTGGAATGAGGTGGAATGACTTACTGCATGTGGATGGTAAGAGCAGGCGTGAGGGGAACAAGCTTGTCAGTGAAAAGACGGGTTCCTTGAGTCAGCTTGAGGAAGCTAGGTGTGGACTCACGGCATAAGATGAGAGGGAATCTCTGCTGCTGAGGTCTTTACCATCTCTTGTCAGAAGTCGCAGTGCCAGCACAGCATGCGACAAACACCACTGATGGGACCTAGAAACCCTGCCATTTGTTGAGCCTGTTCAAGGTTACAGGAGTAAACCTTGGGAAAAAAGTCATGGAACCCTAAGGCTTGAGTTGGCTAAGAATAGAAGGAAAAGCATTCCAGGTAAAGAGAGCAAGCAGGTGGTGAGGTTCTGATGCTGAAAAGAGCTTGGTGCCTTTTAGGAAGCTGAGGGAAAGCTAGCAGCTTTCAGGTTTGTGGGAGACATAGGGGTCAGCGAAGGCTGGGAGGTTGGATCAGATGTGATGGATTTCTGGTGAAAGAGCAGTGCAGCAAGGTGGATGCTGAAGATGCCATGAATCTTTCAATCCTCTCCCCAGCGGTGTTTTGGGTCCCCTTGGAAGCAAGACTCCTACTGGCCTGGAGGTACCCCAAGTCAGTGTATGGCTTGTGCCTGCTCCAGAAAAGTCTCCTGTGGAGGAGGTATTGGGCTGGAACACATGGCCCACCCAGCTCCCTCATAGTATGGTCTAAGGGGCAGAGTGTGGGCTGGGAACAAGGAGGCCTGCGTGCTGGCCTTTCTTGTCCCACCGACTTGCAGCAATTCCTTGGGCAAGTCACCTTGCCAGCCTCGGTTTTATCTTCTGCATCCTGAGACGAAAGTGGAAGTTCTTAGCTCGCCAACTGCCCTTGAGTATTTGAGGATCCAGTGAAATCACAGCATGTAAAATGGTGTCACCACCATGTTATGAAAGTAGGCTACTGAAATGGTGAGACTGGATCAAGATGAAAGCCCCTTCAGATCCCAAGTTCATCTACTTCAGCACATTTTTTCCTATGCACTTTCCTGGGCCTGGCTGTCCCTGGGACACAGAGGGTAATCAGACACAGTCCTTGCCTTCGAGGAGCCCTAGCCCAGAGCTATGTCCCAAAACCAATGGTTGCAGCAAGACGGCTAGGCTGTGGTGCACCGACATGTGGGAGGCTGTGCCGAGTTCAGTCCTTTCTCCTGCTCTATCACCATCTCCTTGAGCCAGGAGCTTTCCCAGGGTCGTCAGGAGTATCATCACTCTGTGCCCAGTGCAGGCCTGGCTCAGGTTCGTGGCTCAGTCAGTAGTGGACTGGCCAGTGAGTAAGTACAACAGAGTCATGGACAAAGTGCCATGAGCTGGGTGGGGGTTGTGTCAAAGGAGGGCATGGTAATTAAGAAGGTTGAGAGGTGACATTTGCTGCTGGGCCTGAGCTGAGGAGGACAATTCTGCCTAGCAGAGAGGAAGGAGAAGGCCTTTGGGCAGAGGCTACAGCCTGAAACAGAGGCCTGGAGGTGGGAACCATGAGCACCCTGATTGGCTGGAGGAAGGATGCTGGAAAGGGGATGCAGGCAGGGAGGAGTAGGAGATAAGGCTGGAGAGATTGATTGGACCAGATTTGAGGGGTCTTATAATCCTACCTGGACTTCATCCTTGGGACCAGACCAAAGGCGGGCTATGAGCAGAGCACCTGGATTAGACTGGAAGGTTAGGAAGATCAGGTGTGTGGGTGCGTGGGGACTTGGGATAAGGCAATAAAACTAGGGCCAGTTTGGGCCCTTTGCACACATGTTCACCAAAGGATGCTAAGGCAAGTCTGAGGGCTGAGAAGGGCAGTCACTTCCTTCTGGGTCATCTCACAGAGTGACAACTCCTTCCCAACAGCCCCCAGCTGCCATGCTCAAGGCACCTGCGTAAGCAGCTTGGTCCGCTTTGACTTGGATAGAAAACCAGACCCAGCATTAGAGTAGCCAGAGAGGATGTTTCTTGGCAGCTTTCTGTGTCCTGGGACTATTCTTTGCTGCGCCAGGTGAGTATGGGGGCCTCATACCAGGCACTGACTTCCCCTGGCCCCTCCCCACACATCCTAGCATCGCTCCAGTCCTGTCCTCATGGCCTGCCCTGCTTCTCCTGCTGATGTGTGGGTAGGGTGGCTCCA
Source organism: Bos taurus (assembly GCF_002263795.3). Lineage (NCBI taxonomy): Eukaryota > Metazoa > Chordata > Mammalia > Artiodactyla > Bovidae > Bos > Bos taurus. The sequence continues at coordinate 55,157,217 of NC_037342.1, read as the reverse complement.
GGACTTGGGTAACCTTTCCTTCATTATTTCCCATCCCAGTGCTTTCCCCACTTTGGCCAAACCCCAGATGGAGTGGTCAAATCAAGCCACAAATCCCAGTTTGACTAGGGTTGTTGTTCTTCTTCAGCTGCTAAGTCATGTCCGACTCTTTGCACTGCAGCATGCCAGGCTTCTCTGTCCTCAACTATCTCCCCCAGCATTTGCACAAATTCATGTCAATTGAATCAGTGATGCTATTGAACCATGTGCCCAGGGTGGGCTTCCCCAAAGGTAGTACGTCCCACCCGCCTCTTCAGTCACCAAGGCTGTGCTGCCATTAGGAATTATGGGTGCAGTTTTATGGTTTGTGAGGGGGTGGATATGGGCTCCTCTGAGACCCGTAGCAGTGATGGCAGCCTCAGCCCCTCCATTGCACAGAGGAGGTGAGTGACTGGTTTGCAAGGCAGAGAGGAAACCTGTCCTAAGAGAGACACAGGGCGAAAAGCAGAAACAAACGCTTACAAGCGCTCTGCTCCAGGCAGGCCCTGGCCTGTGGGAGCTCACCCAGTCCACGTGGGACCATCCCTGCCGGGGGGTGATTATCACCCCACTTTGTGAATGAGGTGCAGGGAGGTAACGGGACTTGTCCAAGATGAGACAGTGAGTAAATAGCAAAGCTGGGATTCACATCCAAGACTTCCTGAGCCACAAGCCCATGTGCTTTCTCGGCTTCACAAGGCTCGGTGGGGAGGTGGCGAGGAACTACCCCTAACCCTGGAATTGTTTGATGAAAGTAAATTCCCAAACTTTTCCTCCTTAAAGCTCTCATAGCCCTGTGAGGTTGATCCCATTTTGCAGTTGGGAAAACTCAGGCTCAGAGACTCCAAGCGTGTGCCAGATGTCAGAGCTGAGGCTGGGATTTGAGCCAGTTCTCATAGCCCAAGGCTAGTGCTTATCTGGGTCAAACTCATTTCCAGTGCTGGGCTCACTTGGAAGGTTGAAGGACAGAGGTGATAGCAAAGGGAGAGGGCCTGGCATGGCCCGGTGGTCTGTGCCACATGCCACCCTCCTCCTCTTTCCCCATCCAGGAATTTTCCAGGCAAGATTGCTTTGGGGCACGGAGCTCCTTCCCTCTTGGGACTCTCTCCCTCCCCTTCTAAACCCCTATCATGCCCCGTCTGTGTGATTTTCACCACATGCTTCTTGGTCTTCAGGGGCCAGATGGTGTACAGTCTCTGGTACCAGGCTAAGGAGTCTTCACTTTGTCCTCAGAGAAATGGGAAGCCATAAAGTGTTTTAGCAGGGATGACATATGGTCAGTTTGGGCTTTAGAAGGATCAGTGTTCAGGTAAGAACACCTTCTGTGTCACCTCCATGGTACCCTTCCTGACTATCTCTGCCCTGTATTGGTTGGGGTCCCCATGGGAAACAGCATATCTGTAACTGGGCAATTTGGGAATTTTAATATAAAGACCATCTTCAAAGATGTAGCCAAGATATAGGGAAAAAATCTAGGTGTGGTGAGGCACCCCAAGGCCAGTGATGTTGTGGGAGCATGTGGCCTGAAGGGCAAAGGGAGGAGGCCAGGTGGGGTGGGAGGTGTGTGACGAGGGCTGCCTGATGGAAGCTGTGGCATAGACAACCTGTAGTGATCTAGCAAGGCTATTCTCTGTCCCTTCCTCATTCCCATCTGCTGCCAGGACTTCCCAATGAGCAGAGGGTGGATGAGCCTAGCGATGCAGTCTATGCAGAGAATCTCAGCAGAGTTTAGGGTGGAGAGAGGTGGAGGGTTGGTCTGGAGGTTCATGGGCCTAGGAGGGCCCTCTCCACACCTGTGTCCCCATCAGACCTAGCTTCTTTCTCTCAAAGCATCTGTAACTGTTAGTGTCTACACACCTGTCCTGCCCAGGAGATGCTACTTGAGGGAAAAGATGGAATCAGTGGGCTCTCTGTGTCTCAGTGCCCAGCACTGGGCCTGGCCCACAGGAGGGACTTGACTAGGGTTGGAAGGAAGAAAGAAGGAAGAAGGGAGGAAAGGAGAGAGGGAGGGGAAGGAAGGAGAGGTGATAGGGATGCAGGCAGAGCTAAAGTAGTGGTGGATGAGAGGTTAGAAGGGAAGTCTGGGGAGATGGTGAGCCCTTAAAATCCCTAGGGCTTGGTGACATGGAGCTGGGGCTGAAGCACAAAGAGATGCTTGGAGATAACTTTAGGTTTCAGACCAGAACCTGGGAGCACTGACCTCCACTCTAATGGCAGACCTGGGGGAGGGGGCTCAGTAGTGGCCTTTGGCCCTGTCTTGTGGGACAAGTCTAGCCAACTAGAGAGGAGTAGGCCTGAAACCCTTGGGAACCAGCCTTCAGAATAGCTCCTGCCCCTGTTAGCATGCCTGTTGCAATATGTACAGAAAGTGCCCCTTGCGACATTCTGTCTGTAAGTTTCTTACTCAACTCTCCTAGGACCGTTTTTTCCCTGCAGGGAAGGGGCGGGAGGTAAATCTTCCCACGCTGAGAGTTCCTCGTGAATGCTTTTCCATCTATCCCTTTGTCTGGACCACCTTTCTGGAGACCCTCCTAGCCCTGTGCTGATCTGGGGCGTGCAGTCCTTGCTCTCTGGGGACCTGAGTTCTGGGAGAAGAAATAAACACATTAAAAGACAATTACTCTGCTTGGTGATGGATGCTAACTAGACTCACTGTGGTGATTATTCACAATATACACATATTTATTATCAAATCGTGTTGTGTACCTGAAACAAGTATCAGATCAGTTCAGTCGCTCAGTCGTGTCCGACTCTTTGCGACCCCATGAATCATAGCACGCCAGGCCTTCCTGTCCATCACCAACTCCCGGAGTTCACTCAGACTCATGTCCATGAAGTCAGTGATGCCATCCAGCCATCTCATTCTCTGTCGTCCCCTTCTCCTCCTGCCCCCAATCCCTCCCAGCATCAGAGTCTTTTCCAATGAGTCAACTCTTCGCATGAGCTGGCCAAAGTACTGGAGTTTCAGCTTTAGCATCATTCCTTCCAAAGAAATCCCAGGGCTGATCTCCTTCAGAATGGACTGGTTGGATCTCCTTGCAGTCCAAGGGACTCTCAAGAGTCTTCTCCAACACCACAGTTCAAAAGCATCAATTCTTCGGCGCTCAGCCTTCTTCACAGTCCAACTCTCACATCCATACATGACCACAGGAAAAACCATAGCCTTGACTAGACGAACCTTTGTTGGCAAAGTAATGTCTCTGCTTTTGAATATGCTATCTAGGTTGGTCATAACTTCCCTTCCAAGGAGTAAGCGTCTTTTAATTTCATGGCTGCAGTCACCATCTGTAGTGATTTTGGAGCCCAGAAAAATAAAGTCTGACACTGTTTCCACTGTTTCCCCATCTATTTCCCATGAAGTGATGGGACCAGATGCCATGATCTTTGTTTTCTGAATGTTGAACTTTAAGCCAGCTTTTTCACTTTCACTTTCATCAAGAGGCTTTTGAGTTCCTCTTCACTTTCTGCCATAAGGGTGGTGTCATCTGCATATCTGAGGTTATTGATATTTCTCCTGGAAATCTTGATTTCAGCTTGTGTTTCTTCCAGTCCAGCATTTCTCATGATGTACTCTCCGTATAAGTTAAATAAACAGGGTGACAATATACAGCCTTGACATACTCCTTTTCCTATTTGGAACCAGTCCGTTGTTCCATGTCCAGTTCTAACTGTTGCTTCCTGACCTGCAAATAAATTTCTCAAGAGGCAGATCAGGTGGTCCGGTAGTCCCATCTCTTTCAGAATTTTCCACAGTTTATTGTGATCCACACAGTCAAAGGCTTTGGCATAGTCAATAAAGCAGAAATAGATGTTTTTCTGGAACTCTCTTGCTTTTTCTATGATCCAGCAGATGTTGGCAATTTGATCTCTGGTTCCTCTGCCTTTTCTAAAACCAGCTTGAACATCAGGAAGTTCATGATTCACATATTGCTGAAGCCTGGCTTGGAGAATTTTGAACATTACTTTACTGGCGTGTGAGATGAGTGCAATTGTGCGGTAGTTTGAGCATTCTTTGGCATTGCCTTTCTTTGGGATTGGAATGAAAACTGACCTTTTCTAGTCCTGTGGCCACTGCTGAGTTTTCCAAATTTGCTGGCATATTGAGTGCAGCACTTTCACAGCATCACCTTTCAGGATTTGGAATAGCTCCACTGGAATTCCATCACCTCCACTAGCTTTGTTCGTAGTGATGCTTTCTAAGGCCCACTTGACTTCACATTATATGTCAATTATATTTTTTAAAAAGGCAATTGCTTCTCAGTAGTTTTCCCAGCTTTCCATAGCAGTGAAATCCTTTCTTCAAATGCAGCCTTGTTCTGAAGCCCATGAGGTGACACAGATGACGTGTGATTGTTACATATTGTGTTCAGGCTTCAGTTTCCCTGTGATGCATCCAGATGGGAATAGGTAAAGTATCTCCTTCCTGGGGTTGTTGTAAGGACTAAAAGAATGAACACAGTGCCCAGCACAGGGCCAAACATCTAGTACTTGACAAATGTTATCAAATAGAAGTGTTATGATTGAAAACATGGATTGGGAGGACAGATTTGCCTGGAGATGGAGCAATCTGTCCAAAGGGCTTTGAGCAAACATACTGGAAGGGTGAAGTGTAAAATGCCCCGAGAAACCAGTGGAACTGGAGGAGGACTCGAGGAATGACAAAGAGACAGGCATCCCAGCATGGAGATGAAAACACCTCCAGAAGAAAAGCACAAATGTGACCAAGAGTCCCAGACAGCAGAGGCCCAGTAACAGCAGCCTTAGTCAGAGGAACCTGGAAGTGTGGTGTGCTTGACCTGGCTAGCGCGTGACTTATCTTACTAAGCAAAGCCCAGTGCAGGCATAGAGATGGCTGAGACTCAATCCCGCTCTCAGGGAATTTGTAATCCAGGAAGTCACTCTGGCACAAACAGCTGCAATCTAGGGATGAAGTTGGAGGATCAATGAAAAGGGGTTTGGGTGAATCAGGAACACTTCCTGGAGGAGGGTGCAGTTGCACTGGGCTGGATCTGCCTAAATACACCACTGTGCTACACTCTGCTGCAGGAATTCTCAAACTTGCTTGTGTATCGGGATCACCTGGAGGATTGGTCAAACACAGCTTGCTGGGTACCTCCCCCAGCGCTCTGATTCAGTGGAGTTTGCATTGCTAACAAGTCCCTGAGTAGATGCTAACACTGATGCTTTGAAGCTTGCTCTCCGAATCCCTGTTGAACTGCTTTGAACTGAGGAAATAACAGTGCATCTCAGAGAAACTGCAGGAGGAATCTGTCTTCTCTGGAAGGTGATGGGAGGTGATGTTCAGCTGAAAAAGCATTAGGAGACTGGAGGTAGGGTGGAGCAGTCCTTATTTTTACCAAAGAAGCAGCAGCAGATTTCATGAACTACAGCATATAGTTGTTGTTCAGCTGCTAAGTCGTGTCTGACTCTGTGCGACCCCATGTCTGCAGCACGCCAGGCTTCCTTGTCCTTCACTGTCTCCCGGAATTTGCTCAGACTCATGTCTGTTGAGTCAGTAACGCCATCCAACCATCTCATTCTCTGCTGCCCCCTTCTCCTTTTGCCTTCAATCTTTCCCAGCCTCAGGGTCTTTTCCAGTGAATCAGCTCTTCACATCAGGTGGCCAAAGTACTGGAGCTTCAGCTTCAGCATCAGTCCTTGCAATGAATATTCAAGGTTGATTTCCTGAAAATAACAGGTAGTAACATGTGCTAAACTTCAGTGAGTTTTTATTGTCTGCCAGTTCTGATTCTAGATACATTGCATGTGTGGATTTATTGAAGCCTCACAACCCTATGCAACAGACAGTACTACAATTTTCCCATTTTACAGTTGAAGAAATGGAGGCCTAAAGGGTTTAAAAACTTGCCCAGAATCACAAAGCTAGTGGCAGAGCCAGGATTTAAGTCCAGGTATTCTGGCTTCAGAGCCCATGTTCTTTAATAGGTGCAATTCCTGACTGGTTCTGAGGTCAGTGGTATAAACTGCATAATTTAAAGGGTGAACCTTGAGAGAAGGAAGCACTGGTTATCAGGAGCTGAGGTTGAGTCATCAAGAAGGAGTGATATTAATTGCATCAGTTTCCTCTCTGATGACTTCACTGGAGTCCCAAGCTGGTGTAGGCCTGGGTCCTTGGGTGTCAGCCTAGTTCCTAAGTGCAGGATGACTTGCATGCCAGCATGGGCCTGACCAGGCAGAAATAGCTGTTCCAGATGAGAGCTAGGCCATGGGCAAGGTTTCCTGGCAGCTCCAGGCTCCACTTTCATGCTGGCCTTGTGGGGTTTTAAAATCAGCAACCTGTGCAAAGATTTTGACACAGCATGCAGGAGACAAGGGTTTAAGTAGCTTCTCTGGTGGCTCAGTAGTAAAGAATCCACCTGCCAATGCAGGAGATATGCGTTCTATCTGTAGGTCAGGAAGATTCCCTAGAGAAGGAAAGGGCACCGCGCTCCAGTATTCTTGCCTGAGACAACCCATGGACAGAGGAGCTTGGTGGGGTACAATCCATAGGGTTGCAAAAGAGTTGGATACGACTTGGTGACTAAATAACAAAAGCAAGATTAGAAGACCCTGAAAGCCAGCAGAAGAGGATTGAATCTGACAGGATGATGTTGAAGAGGAAGAAATATAGTCAGGCACTGGCTGAATGCATCTCAGCTTCTTTCTTTGGTATTCATGGCCTTCCCCAGGTTTTTGGGTTTGGTGGGTCATGAAACTGAGTAGGGTTGGGATTTCTGGTTAGGCTGACCTGTGTGGAATGATGCACACATTGATGGGCATGTTTAGAATCCTACACATAGATGCCTCTATCCTCAACAAACAGGACACCTTTCTCTCCATTCTCTGCTGCCCTAGGCCACACTGAACTCTTCACTGGTCCTGCACCTCCAGCTTTGAGCACCACATCAACCCCTGAAATGAGCTTTGGGAAACACTGTCCAACCATTCTCTCCTTTGTCTCCCATAGCTCTTAGGATGTGGCCCAAGCTCCTTAACTTGGTATGCAAGGCCTCTCGTGTTCCTGCCCTTGACACTCTCTCCAGCCTGCCTCCTCTCTCCTCCTGCTCCTATCCCTGCCCCTCTCTGATATGGATCCAGCTCTCTGGTTACATCAGGTCACTTGCTGTGTCCTTGAATGTACTTTTCCACCTCTGGGTCTTTGCTCACACTGTGCTCTGGAGCCGAAGTGTCTTCCCCCCAGCTTCTCTTTTTCCACACCCTGCCCATCTTCCCTATCTACATCGTCTTTACCAACCTGCTTCTTATTTATTTTTTAAAGAATTTGTTTATGATTATTTGGCTGCATCTGGTCTTAGTTACAGCATGCAAGATCTTTCGTTAGGGAGCACATACTCTCTAGTTGTGACATTCAGCCTCAGTAGTTGTGATGCTTGGGATTTCTCTAGTTGTAGTACATGGATTTAGTTGCTCTACGGCATGTGGGATCTTAGTTCCCTGACTAGTGTTTGAACCCATGTCTCCTGCATTGCAAGATGAATTCTTAACAACTGGACCAGCAGAAAAGTCCCACAAACCCACAATATTGTAAAGTTTAAAAATAAAATAAAATTAAAAAAAAAACAAAACTAAAAAGCTTTCACTTCAACTCTAGCACTGGGACCTGAGTTGAGATTTTGGAGGTATATAGGGCCAGGTCCCTGCCTTCTAGAAGTTCATAACTTGAGAAATACATAGTTTGGAGAAGCATACATTTTGGAGAAACAGTTTAAAGAGTAGTATATCTGTCTAGATTCATCCTCTTGTCTCAGGCAGAGATAAGGCTAATCCAAAAGTTCCAGTACCTAGCATGATACCTGGTACAGGGAGGACATCACAAAGAATGTATTGATTTCCCCAAGGGCAAGGATTGGATCTTATTCATTTCATTGTACTCTCCCTGCCCCTACAAACATGATAAATATATTGTGGGATTCAGTATTACATCTCATGTTGCTGCTGCTGCTAAGACTCTTGAGTCATGTCTGACTCTGTGGGACCCCATAGACAGCAGCCCACCACGCTCCCCCGTACCTGGGATTCTCCAGGCAAGAACACTGGAGTGGGTTGCCATCTCCTTCTCCAATGCATGAAAATAAAAAATGAAAGGGAAGCTGCTCAGTCGTGTCCAACTCTTAGCGACCCCATGGACTGCAGCCTACCAGGCTTCTCCGTCCATGGATTTTCCAGGCAAGAGTACTGGAGTGGGGTGCCATTGCCTTCTCCGACATCGCACGTACCCAGTGTAATTGTTGTCATCATTCATTCATTTATCTACTCATTCAGTACATTTACTGCATACATGTTCTTTGCCAAAACTTACGTAAGTACTGGGGATACAAATGTGAGGAGACCCAGCTCCTGCCATTCTGCAGCTTTTGTAGTTCAAGGTCAAATTGAGAAGAAGAAACACATTCCTTTAGGGAAGAGACCAGAGGCTGATGTGAATTTAACTGACCTTGTTCCCAACACTGTACATGCATCTGTTGTTTACCTTCACAACCCTGGAGGTATGAGTTCACAACAACCTTAAAATATGTATGAAGAAACTGAGGCTTGGAGCGATGATATCTAGTTAGAGGAAGAGCTGGGACTGGAATCCGAGTTGGTCTTCTGCCCAGGCCCTTGCTTTTTCTGATTCACCTGGATCTGGATGGAAGGGAGGAAGGGAGAGAGAGAGAGCCTGAACACGGGGTTTTTTTTTTTTTTTATTCCTGGTTTGGCTTTATTTTTCTTTTCTTTTTTTTGTTAATTTTATTTTTAAACTTTACATAATTGTATTAGTTTTGCCAAATATCAAAATGAATCCGCCACAGGTATATATGTGTTCCCCATCCTGAACCCTCCTCCCTCCTCCCTCCCCATACCATCCCTCTGGGTCGTCCCAGTGCACTAGCCCCAAGCATCCAGTATCGTGTATCGAACCTGGACTGGCAACTCGTTTCCTACATGATATTTTACATGTTTCAATGTCATTCTCCCAAATCTTCCCACCCTCTCCCTCTCCCACAGAGTCCCTTTCAGTTCTGTATTGGGATGGTGCTGTGGCAGTACCTTGGGCGGGAAAGAAAACCTAAATCCGAAAGTTTTCCAACACTGCCATTGGTCAATCTCCAGAATTCAGTCAAAGTTGTTACATCTTGTCTACCTCTTATTGGGAAAGACACTCAGACCTGAAATAAACTTAGAGGAGTCTGAAGCCAAGCAACTAGCCCAGTGTGGCCTCTCTCAGGGTCTGGAGGCTTGTTTTTTATAGAAGTTTGAACCCTCTGTGGCCCAAACTTTCCCTCTTGTTTGCCCAAGTCTCTTGACCAGTCTGACTAGAGGTTTATTAATTTTATTGTTTTTCTAATAGCAATTTTTAGTTTCAGTGATTTTCTCTGTTTATAATTTTATTTATTTCTGTTATGTTTGTTATTTCCATTCACTGATTTGCGTCAGTTATATTCTGTTCTTCTTTTTCTTAAGCTTAGAGCATTGGGTAAGACCATCTTATTTTTTTCCTTCAAGCATCAACAAGTTTATTTTTAAATTTTTTTTTGATTACAAAAGTTATGGTAGAAAGTAGAAGAAAAGACAAAGCTTAGAAAACTATGGATAGGCACAAAGGAAAAAAAATCACACATTATTTCACTTCCATGTGAAAGTGATTTTTTTCCCTTTATGTATGTACAACTGTTTTTTTCCTTCGTGTATGTATCTACTCACACACATCTTAATTTTTAAAATCTGGATCACAGTATACATATTCCTTTGTCATCTCATTTTTCTTCCACTTTTTTAAAAATTAATTTTTATTGGAGTGTAGTTGCTTTGCAATGTCGTGTTGGTTTCTACTATAGATAGCCTTTCTGATTTTCTAAGGCTCAGATGCTCAGTTGTGTCTGCCTCTTTGTGACTCCACAAACTGCATCCCACCAGGCCCCTCTGTCCATGGGATCTCCAGGCAAGAATGTTGGAGTGGGGTACCATTTCCTTCTCCAGGGGATCTTCCTGGCCCAGAGATCAGATCCCTTCCTGTCTCTTACATCTGCCTTGGAAAGTGGATTCTGTACCAATAGTGCCACCGGGGAAGTTTGTATTTTCTAATACAAACATTTTAATGATATAAATTTTCATCTACAAACTGTTCTACCTGCATCCCATGAAGTTTGATATGTTGTGTTTTTAATTTAACTGAGTTCAAAATATTTAAAAATTTCTTTTGCAATTTCTTTGACTCAGTTTTTTTTTCCCCACATAAACCTTTATTTATTTATTTATTTTTAATTTTATTTTATTTTTAAACTTTACATAATTGTATTAGTTTTGCCAAATATCAAAATGAATCCGCCACAGGTATACATGTGTTCCCCATCCTGAACCCTCCTCCCTCCTCCCTCCCCATACCATCCTTCTGGGTCGTCCCAGTGCACTAGCCCCAAGCATCCAGTATCGTGTATCGAACCTGGACTGGCAACTCGTTTCTTACATGATATTTTACATGTTTCAATGTCATTCTCCCAAATCTTCCCACCCTTTCCCTCTCCCACAGAGTCCATAAGACTGTTCTATACATCAGTGTCTCTTTTGCTGTCTCATACACAGGGTTATTGTTACCATCTTTCTAAATTCCATATATATGCGTTAGTATACTGTATTTATGTTTTTCCTTCTGGCTTACTTCACTCTGTATAATAGGCTCCAGTTCCATCCACCTCATTAGAACTGATTCAAATGTATTCTTTTTAATGGCTGAGTAATACTCCATTGTGTATATGTACCACAGCTTTCTTATCCATTCATCTGCCGATGGACATCTAGGCTGCTTCCATGTCCTGGCTATTATAAACAGTGCTGCGATGAACATTGGGGTACACGTGTCTCTTTCCCTTCTGGTTTCCTCAGTGTGTATGCCCAACAGTGGGATTGCTGAATCATAAGGCAGTTCTATTTCCAGTTTTTTAAGGAATCTCCACACTGTTCTCCATAGTGGCTGTACTAGTTTGCATTCCCACCTACAGTGTAAGAGGGTTCCCTTTTCTCCACACCCTCTCCAGCATTTATTACTTGTAGACTTTTGGATCGCAGCCATTCTGACTGGTGTGAAATGGTACCTCATAGTGGTTTTGATTTGCATTTCTCTGATAATGAGTGATGTTGAGCATCTTTTCATGTGTTTGTTAGCCATCTGTATGTCTTCTTTGGATAAATGTCTATTTAGTTCTTTGGCCCATTTTTTGATTGGGTCGTTTATTTTTCTGGAGTTGAGCTGTAGGAGTTGCTTGTATATTTTTGAGATTAGTTGTTTGTCAGTTGCTTCATTTGCTATTATTTTCTCCCATTCTGAAGGCTGTCTTTTCACCTTGCTAATGGTTTCCTTTGATGTGCAGAAGCTTTTAAGGTTAATTAGGTCCCATTTGTTTATTTTTTATTTTATTTCCAATATTCTGGGAGGTGGGTCATAGAGGATCCTGCTGTGATGTATGTCAGAGAGTGTTTTGCCTATGTTCTCCTCTAGGAGTTTTATAGTTTCTGGTCTTACGTTTAGATCTTTAATCCATTTTGAGTTTATTTTTGTGTATGGTGTTAGAAAGTGGTCTAGTTTCATTCTTTTACAAGTGGTTGACCAGGTTTCCCAGCACCACTTGTTAAAGAGATTGTCTTTAATCCATTGTATATTCTTGCCTCCTTTGTTAAAGATAAGGTGTCCATATGTGCGTGGATTTATCTCTGGGCTTTCTATTTTATTCCATTGATCTATATTTCTGTCTTTGTGCCAGTACCATACTGTTTGACTCAGTTTTTTTTAGAAGTGTGTTGTTTCCAAATATTTGGGGTTTTTTTTCAGATGTCTTTTTGTTAGGAATTTCTAGTTTGATTCCATTTTTTTTTTAGAAAATATATTTTGTGATTTTAATTCTTTTAAATTTGTTGAGGCTTATTTCATGGGCAGAATGTGGTAATATGTCTGTCTTGGCAAATTTATATATGTATATAATCTTTAATACGTACTTGAAAAGAGTGTTTATTCTGTTGATGTTGTGTACAGTGTTTTAGAAATGTTAGAGTAGGTCTTTTGATATAGTTATTTGGGTCTTCTTGTTTCTTACAGTTTTCTAGCTACTTGTCTTATCAGTGACTGAATGGAGAGAAGAAATTTGAAACCTCCAAATATAATTGTGGGTTTTTCTATTTTTCCTTTCAATTATATCAGATTTTGCTTCATGTATTTTGATGAACTATTATTCTATAAGCTTAGTGTATGTATTTAAGATTATTATGTATTTTTGATACATTTTTGATAAATTCTCCCTTATCATGGTATAATGTCTCTCCCTATTCTTGGTAATATTCCTTGTTCTTAAATCTATTTTGTCTGATATTAATATGGCTACCCTAACTTCCTTTTGATTAATGTTTCCATGGTATAATTTTTTCCATCCTGTTTCAACATATATATATATATATATATATATATATATATATATATTTAAAGTGAGGTTCTCATGGACAATATATAGGTCTTAGTTTTTAAAAATTTTAGATTGACAATCTGTCTTTTAATTGGAGGTTTGGGTCTTTTTTTTTAACTGGGGGACAACAGAGGATGAGATGGTTAGATGGCATCACTGACTCAATGGATATGAATTTGAGTAAACTCCAGGAGTTGGTGATGGATAGGGAGGCCTGGCGTGCTGCAGTCCATGGGGTCACAAAGAGTCAGATGTGACTGAGTGACTGAACTGAACTTGGATCTTTCACAACTGATATAATCATAGATGTGACTGGATTTGAAACTACTGTCTTGCTACTTGAAATTTTTTTGCCATCTGATATTGTATCCCTTTTTCCTCTTGTTATGCCTTATTTGGAATTAATTTAGTATTTTATTATTATTCCATTTTATTCTATTACTTGGTTCTTGATTATACCTCTTTGAAATATTTTTAGTGGTTGACCTAGGGTTTTCATAAACTTCTCCTATTTGTTGGTGGAATGCCAATCATTATGTAAAAAAGGAGAAGAAAATGTGGTAAATAGAATTTATGCCTGAAAGTAGGCATGTCTCCTTTTCTCTTAGACGGTTCGTTGACTTATGTTAGTCTGTGCCTCAAGTGGAGTCTACAGTGTCAGAGGGTTCTTCTTGATCTCCTCCCTTCCTTTCTCTCCTTCCTTCCTTCATTTCTTTCTTTTTCTTTCTTTACTTCTATAGCTTCATTGATATATAACTCATATACCATAAAATTCACCATTTAAAGTGTACAATTCAACTGATTTTAGTTTATTCACAGAGTTTCACAACCATCACCGCAGTCCATTTTAGAACATGTCATCACCTCAAAAACAAAAGCCCTGTAGTTGCCAGGGAATAGGTATAGAGATTCTATTTCTGTTTGGGGGATAATGAACTTCTGGAACTAGGAACTGGTATTGGTTGTGCAACATTATGAATGCATTTAATGTCATTGAACTGTGCACCTTAAAAGTGTTAACAATAGTAAATTTGTTATTGTATTTTTACCACAATTAAAACTTTTTAAAGGAACTCTGTACCTCCCAAAGTCCCCCTATCCCCTCAACCCCTAAGCAGCCACTTCTCTACTTTTCACATGTATATATTTGCCTATTCTGCACATTTCATATGAATGGAATCTTACATTACATGACGTTTTGTGTTTGGCTTCTTTCACTTAACTTGTTTATAGGGATCATCCTTGCTATAAACTGAATCTTTATATACTCTCAAAATTCATATGCTGAAAGCCTATTGCCCAAGATGATAGTGTTAGAGGGTGCACCCTTTGGGAAATGCCTAGGTCAAGAGGGTAGCTTGACACTAATGATTGGAATTAGCGTCTTTATAAAAGAGACCCCAGAGAACTAGTTCATCCTTGATGTGAGGACACAGCAAGAAGTCAGCAGTCTGGAACCTGGAAGACGGTCCTCAACGGAACCTGGAAGATGGCCCTCACTAGAACCTGACCATGCTGGGACCTTGATCTTGGATTTTCAGCCTCCAGAGCCATGAGAAATAAGTTTCTGTTGTGTAGAAGCTACTCAGTCTGTGATTTTTTTTCTTTTTAATATCATCCCGAATAGACTAAAACAATCCTTGTTGGACCATGTATCAGTATGATTTTATGATCAAATAACATTTCATTGTATGGGTACTATATTTCGTTTATCCATTCATCAATTGATGGGCATATAGGTTATTTCCACCTCTTGGCTATCATGAATAATGCTATTATCAAGGCGAGCAGACTCGCACTGGCAATGAGGCACCACTACCACTGCCACAGACCAGCCTGCCTCGGCTTCGGTGCTCCGGTCGTAGGGACCTGGGTTCCTCAGCACACCCAGCTCCAGCAGCTCTGGAGCCTGTGTGCAGTCCTTTGGAAGCCCCAGTGCCAGCCTGGGCCCTTGCTGGGGAAGGATGACTGAGCTGCAGTTGGTACTGCTATAGCGAAGACATCTGGCAGAACTCAACAAAAATCCAGTGGAAGGCTTTTCAGAAGGTTTAATAGAGACAATGATCTTTACCAATGGGAAGTTCTTATTATTGCTCTTCCAGATACACTTTACGAAGGTGGTGTTTTTAGAGCTCGTCTCACTTTCCCAAAAGATTATCCCCTTTGGCCTCCTAAAATGAAATTCATTACTGAAATCCAGCATCCAAATGTTGATAAACATGGTGATGTATGCTTTTCTATTCTTCACAAATCTGGGGAAGATAAATATGGTTATGAAAAGCCAGAGGAATGCTAGTTGCCTATTCACACAGTGGAAATCATCATGATTAGTGTCATGTCTATGCTGGCAGACCCCAATGGAGACTCCCCTGCTAATGTTGATGCTGCAAAAGAATGGAGGGAAGACAGAAACGGAGAAGTCAAGAGGACAGTTGCCCTCTGTGTAAGAAGAAGCCAAGAGCCTGCTTTTTAGTGACATTTATTCAACAGCTATAACTTCGCTTATTTCAGGGTCTCCAATTGAGAAACATGGCACTTTTTCCTGCACTCTACCCACCTATTGCTGGACTTCTGTTGTAACACGCTGGCAAGCACTGGCTGGAACTGGACTGTAATAAAACATGCCAGTATCAATGCTGGCAAGAGCCTAACAAATGCCAGCTTACAGATGATTGTGCATCTTGAAATCTAATGAACTGTTTAACCCTTCAGGAAGAATTGTAAAGACCTATACGTAGCACAACATGATCCAGATAGTATATATACTGTTCATGTACATCCACAAATACACCTTGTACCAAATCACACTTTCTTGCAGTAGAATAATAATCATGTAAATTCTAAAACATTTTAGCAGGTTTTCTTTCCTTATTGTTGTTTCTTTTCAGGTTTAAAAGCATGTCAGATAAAAAGCAATTAGGATTAACAGCTTCCATTTAATTTCCTTTAAACAACTGAGGCTTCATTAAACTCTTTCCACTTACTAAACTTTTATATCTTCTTTGTTTTCACACACTCCCCTTTACTTTTATCTCTTCTGTCTGCCAGGAAGTTTTCAAATCATGTAGTTCAAATACCCAAGTACTCAATAAGCAACTACTTGATTTTTAATGATGACTTCAGAGGAGTGGTCATCACTAGAGGCTTTGTAACTTTGTATTGTACCTGTACCCATCTCTCAGATTGGATACAGCAATAACATTTTTGTTGTTGTTAAGAGCTCTTGAATTCAGTCATTATCCCTGGGAACTAAAAAGACTTAGTTCTGAATTCAATTCAGATTTAAAATGATTGACATTTACTCCCAGCAACACAAAACTCTGATTTGGTTTTATTTTTTGCCCTCAGTTACCTAATGTGGAGGATGGATGAATAAAGCAGGCATAGCGACAGGCTTTCTACTTAACTTCTGGGTTTGCTATTAAAAATGCTATTTATCCTCATCCCTTCTCCTTAGCCCTTCACATTTCTTTGCCTCTATTCTTCTGATACTGCAGAGTTTTCTCACCTATTGTACAAAGAAATTGCAACGTATATTTTCATGCAATTTGATTTTGGAATTCTGTCACTTTATTGGTGAGTTCTTCCAAAATATAATTTTTTTCCAATAAAAATAATGCTATTATCAACATTCACATATAATTTTGTACATAAACATTTGTTTTCATTTCTCTTGGTCTATATCTAGGAGTGGAGTGGAATTGCTAAGTGAAATGGTACCTCTATGTTTAACTTTTTGAAGTACTGCCAGACTGCCTTTCAAAGTGCCTGCACGGTTTTACATTCCTGCCAGCAGTCTTTGAAAGTTCTTTTCTTTACATTCTTGTCAACACTTGTTACATTCTGACTTTTTTATTTTCATTTCAGTTCAGTTCAGTCGCTCAGTCATGTCCGACTCTGCGACCCCATGAATTGCAGCACGCCAGGCCTCCCTGTCCATCACCAACTCCCGGAGTTCACTCAGACTCACGTCCATCGAGTCAGTGATGCCATCCAGCCATTTCATCCTCTGTCGTCCCCTTCTCCTCTTGCCCCCAGTCCCTCCCAGGATCAGAGTCTTTTCCAATAAGTCAACTCTTCGCATGAGGTGGCCAAAGTACTGGAGTTTCAGCTTTAGCATCATTCCTTCTAAAGAACACCCAGGACCGATCTCCTTTAGGATGGACTGGTTGGATGTCCTTGCAGTCCAAGGGACTCTCAAGAGTCTTCTCCAACACCAAAGTTCAAAAGCATCAATTCTTCGGCTCTCAGCTTTCTTCACAGTCCAACTCTCACATCCATACATGACCACAGGAAAAACCATAGCCTTGACTAGACGGACGTTTGTTGGCAAAGTAGTGTCTCTGCTTTTCAATATGCTATCTAGGTTGGTCATAACTTTCCTTCCAAGGAGTAAGCGTCTTTTAATTTCATGGCTGCAGTCACCATCTGCAGTGATTTTGGAGCCACAAAAAACAAAGTCTGACACTGTTTCCACTGTTTTCCCATCTATTTGCCATGAAGTGATGGGACCGGATGCCATGATCTTCCTTTTCTGAATGTTGAGCTTTAAGCCAACTTTTTCACTCTCCGCTTTCACTTTCATCACGAGGCTTTTGAGTTCCTCTTCACTGTCTGCCATGGGTGCCTGTTCTAGTGGGTGTGAAGTATTATGTCACTGTGGTTTTGATTTGTATTTCCCTGATAACTAATAATGTTGGGCATATTTTAATATGCTTCTTGGCCATTTTTGTGTCTTATTTGGAGAAATGTCTCTTTTGGTCCTTGGCCCACTTTTAATTGTATTGTCTTTTTGCTACTGAATTGTAAGATTCTTTATATATATTATATTAATATATAGACATGAGCCTGTTATCAGATATATGCTCTGTAAATATTTTCTCCTATTCTGTGGGTTGTCTTTTCAATTTCTTGATAGTGTCTTTTCAAGCACAAATTTTAAAATGTTGATGAAGTCTTTCCCAGGGCTTTTGCCCAACTCTCTTGGTTTTCCATAGTCCCTGTATTTCCATGTCACAGGGGACATCTCTCTCCATATTCGTCTCTTCCCTGGGTGGTAGACTGTTACTGGCTTATTATACTGTGATAGGGTCATGGCAGGCACAGTGGATCCTCAGTTTGTGGGTTTAGCTGAGTCTTGGGCTGGCCCTTATACACCTTGGTCATGGACATAGGGGTTTCTCAGTTTCCTCAACCTCTTTCCTGTGGCAACTATTTTCTACCTTCTATCTGTGGTTGGGGCTTCCTAGGTGACTCAGTGGTAAAGAATCCGCCTGCCAATGCAGGAAATGCCAAAGTGCAGCTTCAATCCCTGGGTTGGGAAGATCCCCTGGAGGAGGGCATGGCAACCCCCTCCAGTATTCTTGCTTGAAAAGTCCCAGGACAGAGGAGTCTGGTGGGCTAAGGTGCATGGGGTATCAACGAGTTGGACCCAACAGTGACTGAGCACTCACACACATCTGTGATTAGTCTGGAGTGGGAAAGAGTTTCCTGCCCCTCTCCCAGTAGTACCCACCTCTGCCTGGTGGGTACTGCTTGGGCAGGAGACAGTTTCCTGAGCCCTGCCACCCCAAGGGGAGAGAAGGGTTTTCTATCCTTTCTGTGACAACAGTGGGTCTTGGACTGTGTCCTAGGGGCAGTGAGAAAGTTTCCTACTTCTCTCCCAAGAAGTAGATGATTTTGCTTTTACTCTTCCCTCAGAGGCAAGGTAATTTTGCCTAGGTCCTTGGAACAAAGTTTGTTTCTGTCTATCACCAAAAGCTTAAGATTTTGCTTTGGTAGAAAGGGTCAGAACAAGAGATTGGGCTTTAAAAAAAATTAATTTATTTTTGAGTGCACTGGGTCTTCATTGCTGCTCGCAGGCTTTCTTTAGTTGCAACAAGGTGGGGCTACTCTCTAGTTATGGTCCACAGGCTTCTCATTGAGATGGTTTCTTTTGTGGAACAGGGTCTCCAGAGTGGTTGGGCTCACTAGCTGTGGCGCACGGGCTTAGTTGCCCTCAGACATGTGGGATCTTCCTGGAACAGGTGTCAAACCTGTGTCCTCTGCATTGGCAGGCAAATTCTTAACCACTAGAGCACCAGGGAAGTCCAAGATTGTGGCTTTTTGACTGTGAAAAATGGTGGAGGGTAGGTCTCTGTGGTGCCCCACGCGATCTTCCTGGGAGGGAGTAATGGTGGAGGTCTGTGGCAAAGAGTTTGAGGTCAGTCTGACT
Organism: Bos taurus; assembly: GCF_002263795.3. Taxonomy (NCBI): domain Eukaryota; kingdom Metazoa; phylum Chordata; class Mammalia; order Artiodactyla; family Bovidae; genus Bos; species Bos taurus. Next base: position 55,138,533 of record NC_037342.1, on the reverse strand, counting down.
CCCCTGTAGCTGAGGTTCTCAATTCCTTCCACCTGACATGTTGAGCCCACTAGACCTTTAAGACTTCACTGAGTACTATCTGATTTCCTCTCTTCCACTAGTACACTGGCACCCTTCTTCTAGGCACTGATGAGGTGATCTCATTCCGTATCCTCTCTGGGAGAGTTTGCCCATGAAGTCCCAGCAGATGACCTCAAGTGTCACGTCTAGAGCAGAAGTGAGTGGTGTTCCACGGTGGCTTACTCCTGACTGTAGGGCTACGTGTCAGGGCCTGAGTCAGGTACTCCTCTTCTATGACGTTGAACCAACTCCTTCAGTCTCCCTGATGTGCAGGGTGGCCCATAGAAGGGTGAGGATGGGGGCTCCAGATCAGATTGCCCCATGTGACAGCATGACCCTCGGCAAGTTACTCAACGTCTATATGCCTCAGTTACCTCGTCTGTCCAATATGGATAAAACCTACCTCACAGGAATGATGTGAAGACTAATGAACCCATATAAAACTTTCATCATGATGCCTGGAACGGGATATTAGCTATTATCATCACCTGTAGAGCAAAGTAGTAATAGCAGTACCATGGAGACATTGTACCAAGAGTAGCATTTCTATTACTCTTGAGAGTCTCTAAGTTTCCTTCCAATACTATTTGGACAATATGGATCTATTCGGGACAATATGAAATATTTATGCATTTATTTTAGTAAGATAATCTAGTAGGCCAGCTAATAAAATACTTACCCGAGAAGGGCAGGGCAGGCCTGTTTGCTATGTGACCTTTGCTCAGTCTGTGGCCAACTCTGGACTATTCATGTCCTCTGCAGAGGGCAGGTTGAATCAACAGGCCGGGGCTGTTCACATCTGTGTCAGGAAGCCGGGTGGGAGGGGATCAAGAGGCAGCTGTGGAGCTGTCAGCCCACAGGGAGAGTCATGCCCCTTCCTCTAAATTACAAATCACAGAAGGCTGTGATCAGAGCTCTCATGTCCCCAGAGCACTTTTATTGGCAAAGTTCACTCATATTCATGATCTCCTTTAGTTATGACAAGGGCCACTTGGTGTGTGTGTGTGTTGGGGATTGATGGTCCCAAACTGACAGCAGCATGAGATCCGGAGGGCAGGGGACAGGTTAGGGTTAGGGGTTTAGGCTCGTCCAGTGTGACTTGGTAGCTCCGGGCTGGATCCCAGGATACAGGTTCCCGGTGCTGTGCTTTTCCTCAGCCAAGGCAGTGGGGTGCTGGTTCCCCTAGGCTTCCTCAGGGAGGAAGTGTGGGTGGAATTTGCGAAAGCTGAGGCCTGGGGAGGGGAAGCCTGCATGGCTAGTGTTTGGAGCCCTCTTTTCCTGGACCAGATGTGAGCACCTCTGGGGCGAGGAGAACGTGTCCTCCATCACTGTCTCCTGCCCTCTTTGGTCACAGGGTCAGGAGAATTTTATTGAATGAAGAGACAAAAAAAAAAAAATTCTCTTTGATTTTGTTCAGACTTGTTGCATCCTACACCATCGGAGTCAGCGAAGACCCTAGACTTGCTCTTGTGTCAGCCCTAGCGCAGTGCCAGGCACATAGGAAAGCACTGATATGTACTGATTAAAGAGATGACACCACCAAACCCAATCCTTGCACAAATTTAGAAAAGAGGGACATGGGGGTAGGGTAATGAGGAATTTTTATTTGATGGGTATAGAGCGTCTATTTTGCAAGATGAAAAGTGTTCTATAGTTGGATGGTGGTGATGGTTGAAACAGTGTGAATGTACTTAATGCCACTGAATTGTACACTTTAAAATAGTTTAGATGATAAAAATTTTTATGTTGCTTATCAGATCAAATCAGATCAGTCGCTCAGTCATGTCCGACTCTTTGCGACCCCATGAATCATAGCATGCCAGGCCTCCTTGTCCATCACCAACTCCCGGAGTTCACTCAGACTCATGTCCATCGAGTCAGTGATGCCATCCAGCCATCTCATCCTCTGTCGTCCCCTTCTCCTGCCCCCAATCCCTCCCAGCATCAGTCTTTTCCAATGAGTCAACTCTTCGCATGAGCTGGCCAAAGTACTGGAGTTTCAGCTTTAGTATCATTCCTTCCAAAGAAATCCCAGGGCTGATCTCCTTCAGGATGGACTGGTTGGATCTCCTTGCAATCCAAGGGACTCTCAAGAGTCTTCTCCAACACCACAGTTCAAAAGCATCAATTCTTCGGCGCTCAGCCTTCTTCACAGTCCAACTCTCACATCCATACATGACCACAGGAAAAACCATAGCCTTGACTAGATGAACCTTTGTTGGCAAAGTAATGTCTCTGCTTTTCAATATGCTATCTAGGTTGGTCATAACTTTCCTTCCAAGGAGTAAGCATCTTTTAATTTCATGGCTGCAGTCACCATCTGTAGTGATTTTGGAGCCCAGAAAAATAAAGTCTGACACTGTTTCCACTGTTTCCCCATCTATTTGCCATGAAGTGGTGGGACCAGATGCCATGATCTTCGTTATGTTGCTTATATCTTACCATAATTTAAAATACTGAAAAGAAACCTGACAAAATAAATACATTCTATCACTTGAAGAAACAGAACAAGCTAAACCTGCATTATTTCTATTCATTTCACAAATGGAAAGGAAAGGCAATCTGGCTGTGCCCTACTGCAGACCCTGCCAGATGCTCACACACACACCAGCCCCATCCAATTAGCCCACCTGTCTTGAGGCTCCACTGGGCCCCAGCCCTGGCCTGGGGCTCCTGGGGAATCCGTTTCTTCTTTCTGAAGCCAGGGAGGCAATAGAGGTGAGGCAGGTGGGACAGAAAGGAGGGGGAACCCTTTTAACTCTCCCTCCACCAGACAGTGTGTCCTTTGTGAAAAGTCATCTGGTTTTACAAAGCAAGGTAGTATGTTAAGTCAGCAAGAACACATGGCCAAGCCAGTTACACAGCCCTGTTATGGTCCATAACGTGAACAAAAATAGCCATCAGTCTCCAAAGCAGACTCCAAAGTAGGACTGCCTAGGTTCTGTGGTTACCCCATCATTCTCACGAGCCTGAGGTTGGTCCTCGGGCATCTCCAGTGACACAGGGGAAATGAAGCTGCTGACAGGTGAGCAGCCAATTCTTTCACTGAGAGAGTGTCGCGCACATGGGTGGGTCTGCAGCTTGCATCCTGTGCTCTGAATGGCATATTCCCTGTGTTCCATTGCTGATTTCACAGACAGTGATATTGAGCATCAGTTGACTCCCTGAAGTTACTCAACCAGACGATGACAGAGGTGCCATTGGGATGAAGAATCCCGTATTCCAGAATGGAGCCCTTTCTACCATAAGAGGCCCCCTCTGAGGAACGGAAGGTCTAGTATTGTCCCCTGGACCCCCATGTGCTCCCAGTTGCACCACCTTGAAGTCAGCATGTGGAGGGTGTTGGCAGAGAAACTCTTGCCTCACTGACCCCACTTGGAAGGATGTCTCTTTCCCTGCTTTCTGACCGTGACTGCTTCATCCTCTAACAGGAGCTGATGGCTTAAGGGGACACCCTCAGAAACAGGGACTCAGCAGGCTGAGAAATCTTCCTAACCAGGACTGTGGGGTGCTTCAGAGAGGGCCTTGGGCTTACAGTAAAGATGGGGAGATTTGGGGGGCTACAGCGAGGAGGGTAGGACATGGCAGACCAAGGGGAGCCTCTGGAGACACCCGTCCCCTTGTGGGCTCTTCATGCTCTTTGTTCAGCCAGGTGGTATGACGGTAGTTGGGGTCACTGGTTTCTGAGCCTAGCTCCCTGTTTTAGTTCAAAGTCCCCAGAAGCAGACTCTGACACAGGATAGGAGCCGAGTGATCCTGGTTTGTTGAGGAAATGCCCGTGGGAGAAACTGGAGAAGAAGTTGGGGCAGCAGAATGAGGAAGGGGAAGCAGCTAAGCAGAGTGTGACCCACACCAGGAGCAGCCTCAGCCCATCCCTCGGGGCAGCAAACACGATGCCCTGAGTGTGTTACTGCTTAGAGCAAGGAGCTGGGCTTCCCCAGTCAGTCAGGGCCGAGGGGCCCCTGGGTGCAGCAGGAGGGTGTGATATAAACTTACACTGTGAGTAGTGTTCCCCTAATCTACTCCTGGAACTGTGTCCTCCTGGAGCCAGGAAGCCCAGGAGAGGTGCAGGGAAAGGTGTTAGAAAGAATGACACAAGCCAAGAATGGGGTGCAGAGTCACGGTGAAGGGAATCTGGTGGAGCATCAATAGTGTTCTCTCACCGCCCTCAGGATTCATCCTCATGTTTCAGGTCCCCAGGTCTCCCCCAATATCCCTGGATGGACAGCAGCAGGGTGAGGGCACTGATCGTCTGGGAGCCTGAAGCTGCAGGTGAGACAGAGCTTTGGAGTGAGATTGCAGGGTACAGCGTCAGGGAAGCCCAGGGAGCAGATGTCACAGTCTGGAAGGACTGAGGGGCTTGACTTTCCTGCTTTGCAGATGCAAGATGTCACATTCCCAGCCAGGCACATTCAGACACATGAGCCAGGAACAGACAGGAGTGTGTACACGATATACACATATATAGGAACACATATACACACACTGATATTCCTGCAGACACTTACCTATAGATTTTCACACTTGCTTGCACATGCATCTTCCTGAACTCACGCCTAAAGCATGGCCAGCCAGGTCCTTTTAATTCCTGGCTCTCAGGGGAGGGGGAGGTAGGGAGTTGGGCAGGGTCCAAGGCAGGCTGGTTGCAGCTGACCACTGAAGGGTGACCTTTGGCTGGAATTGCTCAGATCATGCAGTCCCAGAGTCTGGTGTTGCTTGTGAAGCAATGATAAAAGCATCTGGAAACTCAGTTACTGCCTCCTGCCCCATCCACCCCATCCATGTCCCCACAGTTCCACTCCTACCTTTGATCCAGGCCTTAGTCCATCCAGGACCAGGGGTCCCCCTGCCTGCAGTGCACAGATGAGGACCTGTAGTCATGAAAGGAATGAAATGGGGGCGGTGACTTGCAGTCTCTGACATTTAGCCCACATCCTCCCCGAGTGGCAGGAGCCAGCAGGAACCTGGCCAGTGAGAAACAAGGGTCGTCAGTTCAGAATCAAATTGCTCCTGGCTCTGAGAGGCTCTCAGGCTGATGGAGGTCACAGGTATTTAAAAAGCTTGGTGAATGCTCAGTAGACAGAAGTTGGGAACTGTGGAAGCCCAGAGGAGACACATGACAGCCTGGAAGGGGTGGGATCAAGGAAGGCTTTCTGGAAGAGGTGTATCAAGAGGACTCCTGACATACCAAGAATTGCATTTGGGTAAAAGGGCTTTCAGGAAGGGGGAGCAGTTTGTGCAAAATGCTGGCAGTAGGGGAAACATGATGCCCTAGGGAACTGAAAGAAGCTCAGCAAGGCTGGAGGAGGGTAGGGGGGCAGTTGGCAAGAAAGGCAGAGCCCACACTGCAAATGGCAGTAAGCAGGCCAAGGGGCTAGAGACATCCTGAGGACACAGAGAACCCACTGGCAGTTTTCATCAGAGAACTGATGGTGTCAGACCTGCACTGGGAGGTCCTTCTGGCTCCAAGTGCAGGGTGGATCTGGGGATGGTTTGAGACTGATTTGAATGGAATGTAGGGCTGGTGGAGATTTTGCAGGACAAGAGGCCAAGCAAGGACTTTATGTAGTCCTCTCCTACATATAGAGGAGAGGAGAGGAGAGGATGAGGGGAGGGGAGAGGAGGATGAGGGGAGGGGAGGGGAGGATGAGGGGAGGGGAGGGGAGGATGAGGGGAGGGGAGGGGAGGATGAGGGGAGGGGAGGGGAGGATGAGGGGAAGGGAGGGGAGGGAAGGGGAGGGGAGAGAAATGTTCACAAAATTATAATACATTAAATTTAAAGTAAATAATTGAGTACAGTTGGTTTTTTTGTTTGTTTTTTTGTTTGTTTGTTTCCTTTTTACTATAGGTCTACCAACGATAAGGGCAGACATTTCAGAGGATGACATCTGGAGCTTAGTCATCCCTACCTATAATCAAGTGATGGCAAGTGTTCAGCTGTACAAGTCATTCTTAGCTCACAGATCATTCAGACATGGCTGGAGTTTGCTGACCCTGGTGTAGACACAGCTTGGCTAGAAGCAATTGAGAAGCAAAGGGGATCTCCCCTCCCCTACCACAAAGGCTCTGCAACAGCCTGCCACTTCCTTGGGACACTACACTGCCTCCAGAGGGCTCAGTGAAAATCAGCCTTATTTGACAGACTCTAGGTTCATCCACATTGCTACAACTGCTGCAAATGACCCATTTTTATTCCTTTTCTTGGTTGAGTAATATTCCATTGTATATATATATATTTGGGCTTCCCTTGCTGGCTCAGATGGTAAAGAATCCGCCTGCAAATGCAAGAGACCTGGGTTTGATCCCTGGGTTGGGAAAATCCCCTGGAGAAGGGCAAGGCAACCCACTGCAGTATTCTTGCCTGGAGTATCCCATGGACAGAGGAACCTGGCAGGCTACAGTCCATGGGGTCACAAAGAGTCAGACACAACTGAACGACCATGCACACAGTGCAATATATATATATTATATACATCTTACCATATATATATTACCATATCTTACAGAGAGTGAAGTAAGTCTTTTAGAAAGAGAAAAACAATACCCTGTATTAATGCATATATATGGAAACTAGAAAAACGGTACTGATGAGCCTGTCTGCAAGAAGCAATAGTGACACAGAGAATGGAACTGTGGACACGGGGGGAGCAGAGAGCTTGATGAATTGGGAGAGTGGCATTGACATGTACACTAAGTGTCAGTTGCTCAGTCGAGTCCGACTCTGTGTGACCCCATGGACTGCAGCCCACCAGGCTCCTTCATCCATGGGATTCTCCAGGCAAGAATACTAGAGTGGGTTGCCCTGCCCTTCTACAGGAGATCTTCCTGACCCAGGGATTAAATCTGGGTCTCCTGCATTACTGGTAGACTCTTTACAGTCTGAGCCACCAGGGAAGCCCCATGTATAAGATAGCTAGTGGGAAGCTGTTTTATAACATAGGAAGCCCAGCTAGGTGCTCTGTGATTACCTAGAAGGGTGGGATGGGCGGTGGGAGAGAGGCTCAAAAAGGAGGGAATATAGGTATACATATAGCTTATTCATGTTGTTGTATAGCAGAAACTAACATAAGCTTGTAAAACGATTATCTTCCAAATAAAAAAATTAAACCTTGAAATGAGGAGGGACCAAGATGCATTAGCGCTAGGAAGACCCCAGGAAAGTGAAGGTCTATAATCATAACATCTCATGGTTACAGGAGTCTGAGAGGTCCCCACCCAGCATTCTCTCAGGGCCAGACTAACATTTGAGAGTTTCTTGGAAATGCAAAATACTCCAGATATGCAAAGTGATTTGCAAGTTGCTAGGATTTGAACACAAGTCACAGGCTTCCCAGCTGGGGTCCTTTCCCTATACCACCATGGACTCATCACCACAGACCTTGCTAACAAGTCAGGACTCATCTGTCCAGGACAAGATGCTCTTCAGACCCCTGCCTTTCCTAGCAGGTTTCCTAATTTACATATATTTGCATGCATAACTCTCTCTTCAGATGAGAAATCTGAAACTACAAGAGAATGAATAACTTGATTGTTATCTGTGGCAGGATTAAAATGGCATCCCCCAAAAGATATCTGGTCCTAATCCTTAGACCCATGAATATTACCTTGTATGAGGAGAAAATGGGTCTTTGCATATGTGATTAAATTAAGGATCCCAAGATAAGAAGATTATCCTGGAGTATCTGGATGGGCTTTAAATGGAATTACATGTATCCTTGTAAGGCAGTCAGGGACAGATTCGACTAGATCCAGAAAGCAGGAGATGAGACAACACAGAAACAGAGCAAGAGATTTGAAGTTCCTTCTTTGCTGGCTTTGAAGTCGGAGAAAGGGCCTGTGAGCCAAGGAATATATGTAACTCTAGAAGCTGGAAAAGATAAGAAAACAGTTTCTCCCCTAGAGACTCATGAGGAAGCCAGGCGCTGCCCACCACTTGTAAACTGGCATAATGCCACTGATTTCATACCTCTGGCCCCTAGAAATGAGAGAGAATAAATATCTATTGTTCTAAGTGGCCAAGCTGGCAGTCATTTTTCATAAGCAGCCTCAGAAAACTAATACAGCATCCGATAGAATTTTCCTTAATTTAATTCAAACTTTAATTTTAGAATAGTGATAGATTTAAAGAAAAGTTGCAATGACAGTATAGAGAGTTCCTCTATGCCCCTTACCCAGTTTCTTCGAATGTTAACATCTCACATTACCCTGGTACGTTTGTCACAGCCAAGAGACAAGACTGGCACATTACCACTAACTAAACCTCACAATTTATTCAAAGTTCAGGAAGTTTTCCTAATGACCTTTATCTAGCCTTGGATTCCGTCCAAGACCCCTTACATTTAGTCATCTTGTGCTCTTTGTGTCCTCTGCTCTGTGACAGTTTCTCAGTCCTTGGTTTTTGATGACCTTTAGTTTTGAGGAATTGGAGAAGGCAATGGCACCCCACTCCAGTACTCTGGCCTGGAAAATCCCATGGACAGAGGAGCCTGGTGGGCCGCCGTCTATGGAGTCACACAGAGTCGGACATGACTGAAGCGACTTAGCAGCAGTTTTGAGGAATACAGGTCAGGTGTTTTGGAGAAGGTCACTTAGCTAGAATTTATCTGATGTTCTTCTCTTGGTTAGACTGGGGTTGTGGGGTGTGGGAACGCAGACGATAGAAGTTCAGTGACATTCTCATTACATCGTATCAAGGGTACATACTATCAACATGACATTACTGATGACGCGGACCTTGATTACCTGTTGATCTTCAGATAGTGTTTGCCAGGTTTTCTGTTGTGCAGTTTCTTCCTGTTCCTCCCTTGCCTTCAACTCCTTTCTTCCCTCTGCTGCTGCTGCTAAGTCGCTTCAGTCGTGTCCGGCCCTGTGCGACCCCATAGATGGCAGCCAACCAGGCTCCCCAGTCCCTGGGATTCTCCAGGCAAGAACACTGGAGTGGGTTGCCATTTCTTTCTCCAAAGCATGAAAGTGAAAAGTGAAAGTGAAGTCGCTCATTTGTGTCCGACTCTTAGCGACCCCATGGACTGCAGCCTACCAGGCTCCTCCATCCATGGGATTTTCCAGGCAAGAGTACTGGAGTGGGGTGTCATTGCCTTCTCCAATGGAAACAAGCCACTAGGCTTAACCCAGCTCAAGTGGGAAGGGGTTGTACACAACCTCCTTGAAAGCACAGTGTCTACATGAGTTACTTGGGATTCTTCTATAAAGGAGCTGTCTCTTCTACCCTGTATATAAATTATTCAGTCATATTTATATTAGTATACACTGTGGACATTTAGTTATACTTTGAGTTATAATGCAAAACAGCATGTTATTTGTTTTGTTAGTCAAATTGTTCCAGCCATTGCCCTTGGGAGCGTTTCTAGTTTGGCTCCTGTGTTTCTTTGGGATGCTCCTGTCATTGTGTCCTGACCACTCCCTTACTTCTGACACTGTGAGACTCATCTTATAGTCTGACCCTACCCTGAGTGTGTGCTCAGTTGTGTCAGTCACGTCTGACTCTTTGCGACCCTATGGACTGTAGCCCGCCAGGTTCGTCTGTCCATGAGATCCTCCAGGCAAGAATACTGGAGTGGGTTGCTGTGCCCTCCTCCAGGGGATTTTCCCAACCCAGGGATTGAACTGGGTCTCCTGCATTGCAGGTGGATTCTTTACTGCTGAGCCACTGGGGAAGCTCCTTGGCCTTACCCTAGCACCAGTTATTTCTCTAAGTATCTCAGAAATCCATTCATTAGAGAATGTATTAGAAACAACACATTAGGTCTCTGTGCTACTTGCTACTCGGGTGGCCTGGCTTTCAGCCTCTCTCAGAAGACAGAGCTTGGAAATACAGGTCTGTATATTAACCCATATTCATAATTTGGCAGTTTCCAGTCAATATACTATTTTCTAAAGTTACTTTGGTCAGTCCTTTTTCTTCACTCAGTTCCATGAGATTTTATCCTACATTTGTAATTCAGTTAAGATTCTTTTGTAATGGTCTACATTCCATCCTGGGATTCATCAACTTCTCGGTTAATTTTTAAGCTTGTTTTATGTATTTATTTATTTGGCCATGCTGTGTGGCCAGTAGGATCTTAGTTTCCCGACCAAGGATTGAACCCATGCCTCTGCAGTCAAAGCACTAACCGGGGAAGTCCTGAGTTTTAAATTTTAATTTCTATACATTAAAATTCACCATTTGTGGGTTTTGACAAATATGTAGTCTCATGTATACATCCTACAATACCATTTAAATTTGTTGTACAATCCTAAACAATTCCCCTGCTTCCTCATCAAAGGTTCTTACTCCTTAAATCCCTGACTTCTGCTAACTTGTTTTCTATTCCTGTAATTATCATTTTCCAGAAAATCATATGAATGGAATCAAATATGGTGTAGCCATTTTTATGGCTTCTTTCATTTAACAAAATGTGTTTATGGTTCATTCATGTTATTGTTGAATAGCTCATTTCTCATTGTTTCTGAGCAGTGTTCCATTGTATAGATGGAGGACAGTGTGCTTTTCAGTTCACCCACTGAAGGATATCTTGGTTGCTCCTGGTGACTGGAGATTATGAATAAGGCTGCTATATAGATACTGATGTGCAGATTGTTCTGTGGACTTATTTTCAAAACACCTGAGTGTATACTTGGAACATTATTGTTGTATTATACAATAAGCCTATATTTAACTTTGTCAGAAACTGTCAAAAAGTCTTCCAAAATGGTGTGTCACTTTGTATTGAGTTACTTTAAATTTCACAAATTAAAGCTGACTTTTCTCCTTCTACTCATTGTTTCCAGGCTTGTAATCAGGAGGTCATACTCACTAGGCAAATGGTTCTGGCTTTGCAGTCAGACTTGAGTTCAAGTCCTGGCTCTGCAAGTGTAAAAACCACTTGAAATTTGAGTGACTTTGGACAAGTTAGTTAACCTCTCTGAGTCTCATATTGGGAATTCATCCTTCATATATGCATGATGTTCCCGGGTGGGTTTTCCAAGAGGTGGATTCTGTGATGGTATTTGGTCTGCGGAATATTATTAAGGGGACCCTAGGCATCAACATCTGTAAGAGGAAGAGAAGGCAGTGGGATTGGGCAGAGGGAGAAGTTGAACCAAAATGGCCCATCAGAGTGCTACTGATTTGGGCTAAACTTTTTGTGGAAGGAAGACAGTGGAATTGTGCAAGGGGCAAATGCAAACCAAAATGGCTCATCAGAGTAATCCTGAATTGGGCCAAAGTGGCCAAGGCTGACATCCTGCCTGGATCTGTCTTAGGATCAGTTTCCCCTATGCAGGCAGCTCTGCAACTGGGACCACCCCTCCTTCCTTGAAGGTGCATCTGGGAGGCATTTTCCAGGGTCCTTCCTCAAGGCAGGTTGGAAGAGCCCTGGATGAGAGCTGAGACCAGTCCTGTACTGGTCACTTTCCAGCTGTGTGACCTCAAGACAATTCCTTCCAAGAGCCCTTCATCCTACTGGGTATCAGGGTCTGAGACGACAGCTCCTACTGACCCGTGTACAGAGCTCAGCAGTCCACCGGGGTTTTGTCCCCCCCACCTCACAACCCCCTTGCAGGCCAACAACCAGGCTGCAGCATACATCCCGGGGCAGTGCGGCTCCTGTGTGGTCTGAGGACCTGCCTTGCCCACAAGCTGCCTGTTACTGGTTCCTGACAAGGTAAGTACAAAGTTGGAGAGAACTGCTCAGAAACCTTAGAGCAATGTGGCAGAGTAGTTCTATGTGTAATAAAAAAAAATGAGGACTTTCCTGCTCCAATGGTTGAGAGTCTGCCTGCCAGTTTGGGGGATGTGGGTTCTATTCCTGGTCTGGGAAGATTCCATGTGCCGCAGGGCAACTAAGCCTGTGTGCTGCAACTGCTGAGCTCTCATGCGTACAGCCTTTGCTCCATAACTAGAGAAACCAGCACAATGAGAAGCCCACAAACTGCAAGGAAGAGTAGACCCCACTGGCCGCAGCTAGAGAAAGCCTGCACACAGCAATGAGGATCCACTGCAGCCAAAAATAGAATAAAAAATAAAATAATTTAAAACATTTGATATGCACTATGTTTGCTTTGTTTTCTTATTTCATTTCTGGGGTAATTTATATTGTATTTTACAAATGGATAGGTCAATGATGAATTAGAAAATATATATAAAATCTGCTCCTTTACCACAGATATTTTGAGATGCACTAATCTAGAGTGTTCCTAATGCAGGCCTCTGACAATTCTTACATTTTTTAAACCTGGGGACTGGGGGCACCTTTGATCCTTAATCACTGGCATTTTATTGATAGTGCCAAAATTTGTTACTTTTGTGTTTTTAGGGCCTTTTTGAAAGGGGCCGTTAGAAAGAGTCTTTCTGCCCATCTATTTCTATTCACGCTCTCACTAAGAACGTAACTGGCCGTACGTGGATATACCAGCTCAACTGACTGAAAAGGGAAACACTCAGGTCAGCTTTCTGGCAGGGAGTGAGGGAAAGACATAGAATCTAAGAAAAGTCCAAACCTGGTCTGTGATAGACACAAAATTTCACAGCTCTTTCAAAAACTTTTCCAGGAATTTATAAATGGAAGGGGTGAAGAAGAGCTGTTATTTATTCAACAGTCATTTATGGATGAACCATTTAAAGGAGAAGGCACTGGACTCAATGAGGGAATGTGATCTGTATGGGGTCCTGAGGCCAGCAGAGGGGTGTTGGGGGGTGGGGACTGTGTGCCTGACTGGTTCCCAGGCACCTGCCATTTCTAATTCTGCACAGTTTCAGTCCAGAACCAGGCAGGATGAGAGCAGCATGTGATAGCTGCCTGGGACCAGGATGACTGTAATCCTTTAACATCTCTGACATGAACCTCATTTAATTATGAAGAAGTCATGTCAGTTACATTGAGTACTCCACATGAAGCATCCACCCAGAGCCCAGGACGTAGTGGGTTCTTAGAAAATGGCTCAGGGAGCTGATTCTGCCCTGCTGTGGGGTCACTAAGACAGATGCTCAGTCCAGTCTGAGGGATCCATTGCCCCTCCATCTGGCCCATGACCCGATTCAGCCCAAGCACCTCCCAGGGCTCTTCCTTACTCTGGGGGATGAATTCCTGAACCCTGGACTGGACAGTAGTTTCCCAGACAGCAGGCCAGACATCCTCAGGGACCCCGTCTGCCCTGCCCACTCCCATCTCCATAGAAGTTTGCTGTACAAAGCCCTAAACCTCAGCCTCCTGTTCCTTAAACCTCACTCTGAGCCTGGCCCTTATCAGGAAGTCTCACCCATGTGTGCTCTGCCCTCTCCCTCCTCTCTGCCTTTGCCCCCTCAGCAGTTCATATGCTCCACCTCTGCCTCCTCTGATCTCTAGCAAAGCCCAGTCCTCCTGAGAGGGTGAGGCTGGGCCAGGCCACGTGGCGGCTGGCAGAGCTGTGCTGGCTGACATCTATCCTATTTGTTGTCACCATCAAGCAGTATCATCGGGCTGGGCTCCTTTGTCCCCTGTGGGTAATGATGTCTTGTCTGAGAACTTCTTCCATATCAAAGGGCAGCCTAATTTTAAGAGGAGACTCCAGATCTGCCAATCCCTGAGGGCCTTCATCCTTTTCCTGGTCTGCCCTGTGTCTGTACATAGCCTCCCCCTTCTCTCCCACAGAACAGGCCAGAGGTGGTGATTTGGAGCTTATTGATCAGGGAGGAAGAGGTAGCATGCCTTTCTCTGGTCCATCTGAGCCACTGTCTGGGAAGAGGACACAGGGCAGGAGGGCTGTGAAACCAGGCTGGGATTAAATGGGAGTCTTTGACCAGTGTTTTCAGGTAGGTAAGGACGATGAGAAAAAAGTAAAATCGAATCTTTCATGTGATGAATTGACATATATGGAGCCCAAGGTCAGGGCTGAATTACAAAGGATAGAGTAGGAGTTACCATAAGCAGCTTTCAGCCTATGTGTGATTAGAGCCGAGGTCAGAGGTCATTTTAGTCCTTGGGAAAACTGAGACTCAAAGGGAGGTTGAAGAGGTTGGTGTACAGTCATTTAGCCAGTGACAGAGCTCAGGTCTTCCCCACCTCCAGGCCCTTCTGGCTGCCATATGGGGCTCAGAAACTCAGAGGTGCCAGGATGAGCCAGGAGGTTGTGCCCTCCCCCTCCTCTCCGGCTCAGGGAGGGAGAAGATGGGACAGGCAGGATGTAGGATAAGGGAGCTTGTAGGAGAAAGGGCTGCAGCTGGGGGCTGCTTCCAGCTGTCACTCAAGGCAGAGGAAGGGAAACCTGCTCACTGGAGCTGCTGTTTGTCCTGCTTATTGAGTGACAGGACCACAGAGGACGGACACACAGACAGCATTTTCTCCCAGTATCTCTCCCATTTCTCAGGTGGGCAGAACCAAAGAGAGGGCCCGTTACAGAGGAGTTAGTGGAGGAGAGCAAATCATTGATGCCAGAGTCTGGTCTCCTCTTCTATGAGCCAGATGTGACCTGGGGCCTGGCATGGGGTGGAGATGCAGGAGTCAGTGAAGGCTCTGGAGATGTGTTCAACAGATACCTCCAGGAAACCTTCTGGGATCACAGCACCTCCCTTCCTAATGCCAGCCCTGCCCTTTGGGGCAAGCCCCTCCTCTGGGGAGGTACTCAGCAGAACTCCAAGTGTTGGTCTTTGGGGATGTTGTACTTGAGCTTGTGGGTTTCGAAGAGGTTGCTCAGCTCCTTCAGGTAATGCTGGTGCAGCCTGTCCACCTCCTCTTGGGAGGGATGTGGTATCTTCGGCACCTCGATGGGCTTCCCCACTGCAAGACACAGAGGTGAGTGGTGGCCCAGAGTAGGAATCACTGGGGTCTCTGGATCCCATGGGGCAGGACTCCGTGCCAGTGGTCACACCCACTGGAAAGTGCCTGTATTGTTTCCCTTTCAATTGTATTTTGGGTGATCTAATCTAAATATTTGGACAACTCCAAGATTCTGAAATAATAAAAACACCTCCAGCTGGCATTGCCGCCTGCCAGACAATGTCCTAGGTGCTTTACTTGTATTATCTCCTAAAATCTTCTGAACAATCCTATGGGGATTGAACCTGCTATTAGTCCATTTTAACAGGTAAGGTAGTGAGGCTCAGGGAGGTTAAGTAACTTATTGCAAGATCACATAGCCAGGAAGAATCAGTGACAGATTGTAAACCCTGAAGATGTGCTCTTAGGCTTAGGGACACGTGGATCTGGGAGTCTTAAATGCCATGAGTGGAAGTGTCTGTATATCTGGGAGGAGGTGGCCCACAGCCCAAGTGCCTCTTCCTCCTCTCCCTCCATGCCGGTCTGCAGTGCCTCCCATTCTAGGGAGGACATGGGAGGACTTATCAATCTCCTTCCTCTTGTTCTGCCTGGCTCAGAAAGCAGCTGTTCTGTCTTCTTCTCTTGGGAGTGGTTTTGGAGGCATCCGTTTTGAATTATATTCATGAAAATATTACCATACAACCCAGGAAAAGTCATGGTGTAGAGGGTTGACCAAGTCTGTACTCAACTAAGAAATGATTGGGTGAGTGGAGATGAACAGACCTCTCTCTATAAGCTTTGCCATTGGAACCTAGTTGGAATTCAAGACAAAAGCAAATGAGATGATCATATAGCAGAAAAGATGGTGCTAAGTCCATGCACTAAAGTCCATGACCATTATTTACAGGGAAATCCCTCAGGCTCTCCTTTATAGCCTGCTGATTGCTACTCCTTGGAAGGAAAGTTATGACCAACCTAGAAAGCATATTCAAAAGCAGAGACATTACTTTGCCAACAAAGGTCCGTCTAGTCAAGGCTATGGTTTTAAGAGATGGCAAGAGTGAATGTCGACATTCTAGGAATCAGCTAACTGAAATGGACTGGAATGGGTGAATTTAACTCAGATGACCATTACATCTACTACTGCAGGCAGGAATCCCTCAGAAGAAATGGAGTGGCCATCATGGTCAACAAAAGAGTCCGAAATGCAGTACTTGGATGCAATCTCAAAAATGACAGAATGATCTCTGTTCGTTTCCAAGGCAAACCATTCAATATCACAGTAATCCAAGTCTATGCCCCAACCAGTAATGCTGAAGAAGCTGAAGTTGAATGGTTCTATGAAGACCTACAAGACCTTTTAGAACTAACACCCAAAAAAGATGTCCTTTTCATTATAGGGGACTGGAATACAAAAGTAGGAAGTCAAGAAACACCTGGAGTAACAGGCAAATTTGGCCTTGGAATACGGAATGAAGCAGGGAAAAGACTAATAGAGTTTTGCCAAGAAAATGCACTGGTCATAACAAACACCCTCTTCCAACAACACAAGAGAAGACTCTATACATGGACATCACCAGATGGTCAACACCGAAATCAGATTGATTATATTCTTTGCAGCCAAAGATGGAGAAGCTCTATACAGTCAGCAAAAACAAGACCAGGAGCTGACTGTGGCTCAGACCATGAACTCCTTATTGCCAAATTCAGACTGAAAGTGAAGAAAGTAGGGAAAACCACTAGACCATTCAGGTATGACCTAAATCAAATCCCTTATGATTATACAGTGGAAGTGAGAAATAGATTTAAGGGCCTAGATCTGTTAGATAGAGTGCCTGATGAACTATGGACTGAGGTTCGTGACATTGTACAGGAGACAGGGATCAAGACCATTCCCATAGAAAAGAAATGCAAAAAAGCAAAATGGCTGTCTGGGGAGGCCTTACAAATAGCTGTGAAAAGAAGAGAGGCGAAAAGCAAAAGAGAAAAGGAACGATATAAACATCTGAATGCAGAGTTCCAAAGAATAGCAAGAAGAGATAAGAAAGCCTTCTTCAGCGATCAATGCAAAGAAATAGAGGAAAACAACAGAATGGGAAAGGCTAGGGATCTCTTCAAGAAAATTAGAGATACCAAAGGAACATTTCATGCAAAGATGAGCTCGATAAAGGACAGAAATGGTATGGACCTAACAGAAGCAGAAGATATTAAGAAGAGATGGCAAGAATACACAGAAGAACTGTACAAAAAAGATCTTCACGACCCAGATAATCACGATGGTGTGATCACTGACCTAGAGCCAGACATCCTGGGATGTGAAGTCAAGTGGGCCTTAGAAAGCATCACTATGAACAAAGCTAGTGGAGGTGATGGAATTCCAGTGGAGCTATTCCAAATCCTGAAAGATGATGCTGTGAAAGTGCTGCACTCAATATGGCAGCAAATTTGGAAAACTCAGCAGTGGCCACAGGACTGAAAAACGTCAGTTTTCATTCCAATCCCAAAGAAAGGCAATGCCAAAGAATGCTCAAACTACCGCACAATTGCACTCATCTCACACACTAGTAAAGTAATGCTCAAAATTCTCCAAGCCAGGCTTCAGCAATATGTGAGCCGTGAACTTCCTGATGTTCAAGCTGGTTTTAGAAAAGGCAGAGGAACCAGAGATCAAATTGCCAACATCTGCTGGATCATGGAAAAAGCAAGAGAGTTCCAGAAAAACATCTATTTCTGCTTTATTGACTATGCCAAAGCCTTTGACCGTGTGGATCACAATAAACTGTGGAAAATTCTGAAAGAGATGGGAATACCGGACCACCTGATCTGCCTCTTGAGAAATTTGTACGCAGGTCAGGAAGCAACAGTTAGAACTGGACATGGAACAACAGACCGGTTCCAAATAGGAAAAGGAGTACGTCAAGGCTGTATACTGTCACCCTGTTTATTTAATTTATATGCAGAGTACATCATGAGAAACGCTGGACTGGAAGAAACACAAGCTGGAATCAAGATTGCTGGGAGAAATATCAATAACCTCAGATATGCAGATGACACCACCCTTATGGCAGAAAGTGAAGAGGAACTCAAAAGCCTCTTGATGAAAGTGAAAGTGGAGAGTGAAAAAGTTGGCTTAAAGCTCAACATTCAGAAAACGAAGATCATGGCATCTGGTCCCATCACTTCATGGGAAATAGATGGGGAAACAGTGGAAACAGTGTCAGACTTTATTTTTCTGGGCTCCAAAATCACTACAGATGGTGACTGCAGCCATGAAATTAAAAGATGCTTACTCCTTGGAAGGAAAGTTATGACCAACCTAGATAGCATATTCAAAAGCAGAGACATTACTTTGCCAACAAAGGTTCGTCTAGTCAAGGCTATGGTTTTTCCTGTGGTCATGTATGGATGTGAGAGTTGGACTGTGAAGAAGGCTGAGTGCCGAAGAATTGATGCCTTTGAACTGTGGTGTTGGAGAAGACTGTTGAGAGTCCCTTGGACTGCAAGGAGATCCAACCAGTCCATTCTGAAGGAGATCAGCCCTGGGATTTCTTTGGAAGAAATGATGCTAAAGCTGAAACTCCAGTACTTTGGCCAGCTCATGCGAAGAGTTGACTCATTGGAAAAGACTCTGATGCTGGGAGGGATTGGGGGCAGGAGGAGAAGGGGACGACAGAGGATGAGATGGCTGGATGGCATCACTGACTCGATGGACGTGAGTCTGAGTGAACTCCGGGAGTTGGTGATGGACAGGGAGGCCTGGCGTGCTGTGATTCATGGGGTCGCCAAGAGTCAGACACGACTGAGCGACTGAACTGAACTGAACTGATTGCTACTTTACACACAATTCTAACAGACCTGGAATGCCCTTCCCTTGTATTCACCTCCTCTAAAAGTCTTATGGGATTGTCTGGTCAGAATTAAATCCTCTTTCTCTGGCATCATAAAAGTCAAGTACATCCTCAGTGCTGTTACACAAGGGCGTGAGGATCTGTTTGAAGTGATTTACCTTCTCTGAGTCTCAGTTTGCCATCAATAAAATAGGGATGAGAGTCTACCTCCAAGGTTACCCGGAAAAGTGAGCTGTAAGGAGCCGTGCAGTGCTTGCCACACAATGGGTGCTTGGTAATCTGTAGTGGCTATGGTTCTTTGTACCTCAGTTACAGTTCTCATCCCAGACTGCCTTTTATCAGGGTTATTTGCCTGTGTCTCTATTTCACCCTCTAGAACATGAGCTCCACTTGGTCAAGGATGTGTCCAACCCAAGTCCATGTCCTCTTGCAGTACAGAGCCCAGGCCTCTTGCCTTGTAGCCTTCCCCCTACCTCCCTACCCTAGCCCAGGTCTAGGCTCACCCACGGTGGTGATGGGTCGGCGGTAGGGCATAAAACCAAAACTGTACTGGAAGACTCCACGGCCATAGAAGAACGGGATGGCAAGACGCGTCTTCTTGTACAGTTGATCTCTGAACCATTTCCACCAAAAGCCAGGAGAAGTCTTAGCATATAATTCATTGTCCCCAAAGGAGAAGATCGGCACCAGAACTGCTCTGGAAGGAGACAGGAGAGAGGGCGTGTGGAGGGGCAAGAAGATTCAAACTGGTCACCTAGCAGGAAGCTTGTGACAGCAGAGGACAAAGCCCTGGGCTGGAAGTAGGTGGCCTTGGGTAACTCCCAGTTGAGCTACAGCTTTGCTTTGTGTTAGTGGGCAAGTCCCAGCTCCTCTTAGGATCACCACCTCCCAGTTGCACCACGACGAGGAGATCAGAATGTTGTAGAGTCCTCCCAAACATCAAACATCTGCAAAGTTTCTGGGAAAATCTCTTCTGCCTCAGCTAGCTTGTGTTCTTCAGAGGTGCTTCAAGGTTGGATAACTGCTCTATGCTGTGCCCCAAACTCCACTGTCTCAGATCCTCTAGGTCTCAGACATAATGCCAACTTTGGGCAGTATGACCCATCACACCTAGTCCTTTTGATCAACTAGTCTCCCTTCTAGAATCTTCTCTGGGTATTTGGACATGAGACAGTAAATATCTTGCTAAGTTATCTTCTCTATGAATGGACTGAATATCTCTTGCTAAAATAGGGCCTGCATTAATCTCTGCTGTCTTCCCACCAAAACACAATCCTTGCCAATCTCCAGCTGAATCCAGAGCCCTCTCCCCAATACCCATGCATCAGGGCGAGCCTGATGAAGCCCTTGCGGTTCCGCAGCACCAGCTTGTTGGCTCCAGGCCTGGTTTTCAGTGCCTCCCTGATGCCCCCAACAGTGATGGCCACTAGGTTGCCGCCTCCTTTCCTGCTCAGAATGTAAGCAATACTCTCCTTGTCTGATGAGACCAGCCCTGGGGAGAGAGTAACGTGGTTAGCTATGGGGTGAAGAGGGCAGGGGCCATAGCAGGGATGTGGTAGGTCCCTACTCACCCTCCCCCTACAGCTGGGAGTTCCCTGAGGACTGGGATTGAGTCATTCCCTTCTTCCCAACCCCTCACCAAGCTCATTGCTGGGAACAGAGCTGTGGGAAGTGCTTCCTTGGGTCTAGCCTCCTTCTCTACTACACATTTTCTTGGAGGAAATGCAGAATTCTTAGAAGCCCTCCCTGAAATCCCTCTTCCATGCCTGCAGCCCTCATTTTCCTGGGCTCTCCAGTTCTGGGAAGGCTTACCCCCTTGCATGATGTAATCTCTGAAGAGTGGGATCCTGAAATATATGTTTATCGTTGTCAGATGTGGGCGGATGCCAGGGAAAAGTGAGGAGAAGCCCGTGCTGTCTGTGCACATGTTGGTAAAAGCTCCGACTGACAGGAGTCCATGAGGGTGGAAGGCAGCAAGGTAGTTCCGGGAGGGGTCCAACTCAGTGGTCTTGACTAGCTGCAGGGACAGAAACCTGGTGAATTGGAGCTGTACCTCATGCCCTCGCTGGTCCACCTGCTGACTTTCTGGGCTGACCTCTTCTGTGTCTCCCCTGTGCCCAAGTGCTATCACACCCATATGTGAGTGTCCTGAGATTAGAGATGGCCTATCTAAGGATCCTTGTCCCCACTGCAGACCTGGAGCAGAGGAGATGCTCTTGGAGACTGTGGAATGAAGAGGGAGAGAATGGACCCATGAATGGACCCACCAGGGAAGGAAGGCCCCCTGCCCAAGGACTCCTGGGAGGGTGACAGGGACACAAACCCCTGTCCTACGTGAAGGGAAACCTTATCCCAGGCAGAGTCCACCCAGAAGGAAGGAGCCATTGCAGGAGGGAGTGAGCATCTCTCCAAAGACTGTGGCAGCTGGAGTTCTGTCCTGGATCAGGGCTGACCCCTGAGTCACTGTGACTCAGTGTAAGAGACCCGAGTGTGCTGGGAAGTGGAGGTGGGAAAAGGGGCACGAAGTCCCTAGTGATGCCCACAGGTGTGGGTGGGGAGGGGTCAAGGAGGTGTCCTGCCAAGTCTGCAGCACTTCCTGACACCAGGTCACAGCCTGCTCACAGCACTGCACCCCTGCTCAGGCCTTGGCCTGTGCAGACACTGCTGCTCCAGGATAATGGAATCTTCACATAGAAACCCAGCTCCTGGACTGATCTGCATGAGGTGGAGGGACCTTATCCCGGGGGAAACACTGCCTGATTCTCTACTGTTAATTCTTGAGGAAGTCTATCACCTGTGTGTAGAAAGCTCCAAGACCCAGAAACCATTTCCTAATTTTGCTTGAAATTCCACAACTAAACTCCAGTTCATAGAAATCACAGCAGGAACTGTTTAAAGTTCAGGAATCCACAAGCCTTTGGCAGGGAGTGCAGAGGCTTGTCAATGTGGGAGAGCTCCAGTAGAGCACAGACTCCCACTTATGGGCTAGCCCATGATTCCTGCAGGGCCTGCACAGTGAAAGTGTGTAGAAGAGTTGGAGGATCTCCTGGGAGGTGCTGAGGTCCAGACTGTGAGGCCACTGAGTTATCTCTGCAGGCTCCCAGCCCAAGACAGGCACATCATCCTGCCCTCTGCGGCCACTCAGTGGTACTGCCTGCTCTCTGCAGGCCTGCAGTGGGCAAGACTCCTGAATTCTGTACACATGAAATTTCTGCAAATTAAGTCCAGTGTCCCATCCATCTTAACAGTGCCTTTGAGAAACCCTCCCCTGGGGTTACCTGTTTGAGTGAAGAGCGTGAGGGATGTGGATAGACAGTCACAGAGCCCCTCAGTACCATTTTCCTGGCAGACATTCAACTGACAACGGTTTTGGTTGCAAAGCAAGCCACATGCTGTTCTTGGAGGCCCTAGGATGATCTGGTATTTCATGAAATCCTCACAACCCAATAATGAATGTGGCATAATCTCTGCTTTACATGTGAAGAAATCAAGGTTCAATGAGACTGGCTCACCCAAGATCTGGTATGTTGCAGATCTGGTATTAGAACCTATCCTGCCCAGCTCCACAGGTCACACTCTATCCATTTCTTCTCTTCTGTTTCCAGAGGAGGGCCACCTGCCTCCTCCTGGCACTTTTTTGTGTCTCTCCTGCCTTTCCCACCTTATCTGGACAGTAAATCATCCCTTCCCAGGGCTTACACCCAAAGATTTAGTCTTTTTGTGATACAGGAAAGAAGTAGAAGGCTCAGTTCACTTAGAGCAATGTCTTCCTCAATCAGGACTGACCTTTGAGTCCATGGTCAGGTGTCCACAATGACCTTAGGTCAGAGAGTCAGTCAGAGGCACTCAGAGTAGAAGGGAGCGGTATGTTTACTGGATACATGGGGAAAATGAGGAAATGATTGAGCAAGGCTCTGTCCAAGGACATAAAGCATACCGAAGTTTGGGGCAGAATAGATCCAGAGAACCAGTTCAGGGCTCTCTGCCTTGCTTCTTTACCCAAAGTTAATACACAAACTTTGAAACCAGTAAAATGACTTGTGTGACCTTGGTCATACCTTTCTTTCTCACTGGGTATTAGTCTTTTTATTTGAAGAAGTGTGGGGCTAGATGTTTTCTAAGGACATGACTTTATACTTGCAAACCCAAGCATGTCTGCTGAGCAGTTTACACCTATAAGACATATTTGTGTGCTACAATATATAGTCCACAGAGCTCCTTCAAATTCTGTTCATTCATCAGTCCTCATAGTGGCCCCACATCTCTGCAGGTGGTAAACCACCGCCAGACAGAAGCTGACTCCTCCCCAGGCCACATAGTGGTGGAAGCCCAGCACCTTCCTCCTAGCCTGGTATTCTGCTCACTGCACACAGGCGCCACACTTCCCCAGGGACACATGGGGCACTACAGGCTTAGCCACTCTCCAGCCACCCCATTACTCACCGTGATGGGGAAATAGTCCTTCATGTACTTCCACAGGACCCAGCGCTTTAGGAACTTATTGTGACTGCCCCCCTGCCGTGGCCTATTTTGGTCCAAGTACAACCAGATCACATACAGGATATTGAAGAGCCAGAATCTTGTGAACAGGAGGCCTATGAAGACCACAAGGCATAAAGGGGCTGGGGAGGGAAGCAGGAGCTGTCAGTGGTCACAGGAATGAAGGAAAAAGCTCTCCCCATATGCCCAGCACTAGCAGCACTGTCCTGTCCAGCCCTCACCCCAGGAGGAAGGAGTCAACCTTCCCTGCCTTCAAGGAGAAAGGAATGCAGCCCTTTCAGGGTCACACTGGGAACCTGAATTTGAAGATAGACCTAACTACAGACTTTTCCCCACTATACCAGGCTGCTTATTCACTCCAATCTTACCCCCTCCACCTCCCTCTCTGCCCTGTTAAGTAATTTGTATTTACCAAGGGCTCAATAAAGGCCTGATGGAGAAGCGATTAAATGAGGCTTTGGGACCACAGAGAAAAGGGAGACATTGTCTCTGCCCAGCCCTCTTTCAGTACACCCTCAGCCCATCTTTCATAGATATATCCCACCAGATCCCTCCTCTAATGAAGCTCTCCTATGGCTTTTTCATAACTTTGAGGCACAGTCCAAGCAGCTCATCCTGGCTTTCAAGCTCCCCATGACTGACTTGAGTCCCTTCCTGCTCCAGCTTCACTCACCCATATGCATCCCCATAATCCAGCCACAGTAAGCTGCTCAGTGTTCATACAACTCCCTGAGCTCTTTCTGTCTCTTAGCTTTTGCTCATGTTTCCTATGCCTGCCCTTCCCTCTCCTGCCAAAGGAGGGAGGTGGAGGCTAACACACCTGCCTGGGCAATGAGTCAGGGGTACAGCATGACTAAGGCTGGGCCCAGTGAGGAATTCCCCTCTGATCTTTGATTCTCAGTCCCTACCACGAGTTAGTCCCAGCTTCACCTCAGAGCCAGGGAGTTCTGTGGGGCTGTCATTAATCTAATGCCAATGGAACCTCATTCCCAGGGAATAATGCTCCCTCTTCAACTTATTGACTCCACTCAATCCCATGCATTCAAACTCTTAAAGAAGGTCAGTTTCCACTTCTGTTCCATCTGAAAGTAGGGTAGATTGGGCTGTCATTCCTGGTAGGCTTCCAGGAAGAGGGGACGTTTGACTCAATTTAAATAGTAGTAAAATTCATAAGCCAGACAAAGTAGGCTGAAGCTCACAGATGCTCACTTTACACAGAGCTCCTACGATGAGTCAGGTGCTGGTGGGACAACTGTGAACTGGCAGAAAATCCTGACCTTCTCAAGCTGATTTGTGGAAGTCAGCTTTTACTCTCCTACCAGCCTTTAAATCCCACCCTGTGGATCCATCTCCTAACCATCTCTCTACCTACTGCCATTCTCCCTTGACCAGGGGAGGCAATCTTTACCCTAAACATCAGACTGCAAATATTTTAGACTTTGCAGCCAAAGAGGCAACTCAGAGGAAATTATATACAGAGCTGATTTAAAATGTAAAAACTGTTCTTGGCTCATGGGCTGTGCAGTGCTAAGTCACTTTAGTTGTGTCTGACTATTTGTGACCTCCATGGACTATAGCCCGCCAGGCCTCTCTGTCCATGGGGTTTTCCAGGCAAAAACACTGGAGTGGGTTGCCAGGGGATCTTCCCTACCCAGGGATTGAACCAGCGTCTCTTAGTTCTGCATTGGCAGGTAGGTTCTTTACCACTAGCGCCACCTGGGAAGCCCAGGTGACTTCCCTGGTGGCTCAGATGGTAAAGAATCTGCCTGTGATGAGGGAGACCTAGATTTGAACCCTGGGTTGGGAAGATCCCCTGGACAAGGGAACAGCTACCTACTCCAGTATTCTAGCCTAGAGAATTCCAAATTCCATGGACTGTACAGTTTATGGGGTCACAAAGAGTCGGATATGACTGAGTGACTCTTTCACTTTCATGGGCTGTACCAATATAATAATAATGAGTGGGATGGATTTGGCCCATGGGGCATAATTTGGAGGCCCCTGATACAAATTGTTACTGCTCCCTGTCATTGATTTATACCCTACACCCTAAACACAGTAGATCCATTGGCTTCAGCCATAGGGACCTATACCACACAGATTGGACCTTGTCATTCCCATACCTAAAGCCCTCCTGGGGCTCCCTTTGTCCCCAGGATAAGGGACAAGGTACAAGCTCCTGCTCCTGGCATCAGTGGACGCAGAGCCCTTTCCTCAGCTGCCGTCCCTCTAGCTACTTGACCTCCCAGTATTCCAGACTGGGCAGGGGGTGGGTGCAGCCAGTCAGACACACTCCTGCTGGCAAAGCACCCCGAAGGCCAGCTGAGCAAATTGTCCCTCATACCAGGTGATCCCCAAGTGCTGATCTCAGCAGCCCTTTTAGGACCTGTGTCTTTCTCCCATCAATGCACCCTGTGCTCCAGAAGTGGCAGGTGTCCACGGCCTCCTGTTCCCAGCCCAGCCTGCCTTACGT
This sequence comes from Bos taurus, assembly GCF_002263795.3. NCBI lineage: Eukaryota > Metazoa > Chordata > Mammalia > Artiodactyla > Bovidae > Bos > Bos taurus. The sequence continues at coordinate 55,112,920 of NC_037342.1, read as the reverse complement.
AAGACAATGAAGCAGAAGATCCAGTACAGGACTGCAAAGGTCTGCAGTCTGCGCTCCAGTGGCACAAACAAAGGTGCGAACTCCACCATGCTGGCTCCTCTGGGTTCTGGAGGCTTCTCTGAGCTCTGCTGTGGACTGAGACACTTGCTCGTGTTTGCTGCTGCCAGAGATTGTCTAAGCATTTATGGGTTCTGAAGTGGGTGGGTTGCCGTTTCAAGCAATGTTTTATCTGCCAGATCTTCTTTCTGTTTGCTTGAATCTTGCTGTCACTTGGCATGTGAAGCAACAAATATAGTGCAATCTTGTCTTCTTTCCACCTTCCCAGCTATCTGGCTATGATTATTGTCTCCTTTCATTTGCCAGATCCACTGTTCCCCTCCATGAATTTGTAATTACAGTTTCCATCTAAAAATCCCTTGGCCCCACCATCTCCTCCATCTCCTGCCCTATTCCTCAGCTCACCTGCACAGCACAACTCTTGGAAGAGCTGTCATTGTCTCTTGGAAGACAATGACAGCTGTCAGCTCCACACCCTCCCCTCCCAATCTCTCCTCCCTCCTCCAGACTTCATATATCACTGTTCCATGGAACTGCCCTTGACAAGTTCACCAGTGGTCTCCACGCTGCTGAATCCAGTGGTCAATTCTCAGCTCTCATCTTGACCTCTCAGCAGCCTCAGACACAGCTGGTCCCTCCCTCCTCCTTGAAACCACTTGGTCTGTGGACACCACCCTCTCCTGGTTTCTCTCCTGCCCCTCTGACTCCCCCTGGGTCTCCACGGTGGCTCTTGCCCTTCACCAGGCTAAGTGTTTAAGGGTCTTTCTTCTCTCTCTTTCCCTGGACCCTCCCTCCTCTCTCGTAGAGACCTCATCCAGGCTCATGGCCTTGAAGTCTGTCTACAGAATGAACACTTCCAAACTGCATCTCCTGCCTGACCTTCCCTTGGGCTCCAGACTTGACTAAGTAGGTGGGTACTTGACATTCTCCCTGATAGTCTGCTCGGCACCTCCACCACAGCTTGTCTAAAACTGAACTTGACTTTCGTCTCTGTGAAAATCTCCTTAATTTTTACTCATTTCTTTACAATGTATTTTTGCTTTTTTTCCCCCTGAATTTGAAGAAAACTTACACCCCCCCCCCCCCCCCCCCCCCGCAATACTAACCATTGTTGGTTGGGTACATTATGAATTTCTTGTCCCAATTTTGTTCATTTATATAAATTTTTATTTACACAGTAGATTAGAAATCATATTTACATTAATTCTTTGTTCTCCTAAAATCACACACCCACCCTTTATAGGGAATAATAAATGTTCACTGAAACTGTATTGCGTTATTGTTTTAAGGAGAGAGGATGGAGAAGAAGAAGCCACCAGCTAGACTGTCCTGCTGTCTACAAGGGAGCAGGACTTGGAGCAGAAGGGAGTGTGCCTGAGTCCTGCAGTGCCTTCCATCAGCAGACCCAAGAACAAGGCAAGGTTTGGGCATCTCACATCTTCACCTGTGAGGTGTGATTTTTTTTTTTTCCTCTTCCTGGTGGAGAGGGTCTTCCCTGATTGCTCAGCTGGTAAAGAATCCACCTGCAATGCAGGAGATCTGGGTTGGGAAGTTCCCCTGGAGAAGGGAAAGGCTACCCACTCCAGTATTCTGGCCTAGAGAATTCCATGGAATATAAAGAGTTGGACATGACTGAGCAACTTTCACTTTCACTTTCCTGGTGAGGACCACATGGAGCCCTGGGGTTTTTCTCTCAATTCTTACTTAGCTTGTGTTTCAAGGTGTCACTGACAATCTGGTTTTAGAAAAGGCAGAGGAACCAGAGATCAAATTGCCAACATCTGCTGGATCATTGAAAAAGCAAGAGAGTTCCAGAAAAACATCTATTTCTGCTTTATTGACTTTGTCAAAGCCTTTGACTGTGTGGATCACAACAAACTATGGAAAATTCTGAAAGAGATGGAAATACCAGACCCCCTGACCTGCCTCTTGAGAAATCTGTATGCAGGTCAAGAAGCAGTAGTTAGAACTGGATATGGAACAACAGATTGGTTCCAAATAGGAAAAGGAGTACGTCAAGGCTGTATATTGTCACCTTGCTTATTTAACTTATGTGTAGAGTACATCATGATAAACATTGGGCTGGAGGAAGCACAAGCTGGGATCAAGATTGCTGGGAGAAATTATGAATAACCTCAGATATGCAGATGACACCATTCTTATGGCAGAAAGTGAAGAGGAACTAAAGAGCCTCTTGATGAAAGTGAAAGAGAGTGAAAAAGTTGGCTTAAAACTGCAGCCATGAAATTAAAAGATGCTTGCTCCTTGGAAGAAAAGCTATGACCAACCTAGACAGCATATTAAAAAGCAGAGACATTACTTGGCCAACAAAGTCTGTCTAGTCAAGGTTATGATTTTTCCAGTAGTCATGTATGGGTGTGAGAGTTGGACTATATAGAAAGCTGAGCGCTAAAGAATTGCTGCTTTTGAACTGTGGTATTGGAGAAGACTCTTGAGAGTTCCTTGGACTGCAAGGAGATCCAACCAGTCCACCCTAAAGGAGATCAGTCCTGAGTGTTTATTGGAAGGACTGCTGTTGAAGCTGAAGCACCAATACTTTGGCCACCTGATGTGAAGAGCTGACTCATTTGAAAAAAACCCTGATGCTGGGAAAGATAGAGGGCAGGAGGAGAAGGGGACGACAGAGGATGAGATGGTTGAATGGCATCACCGACTCAATGGAGATGAGTTTGAATAAACTCCAGGAGTTGGTGGTGGACAGGGAAGCCTGGAGTGCTGCAGTCCATGGGGTTGCAAAGAGTTGGACATAACTGAATGACTGAACTGAATAACTGAACATTTAAAATTTTAATGTATTCCTATTTATCAGCCTTTTATTTAACTGACATTGCTTGATTGCTTGGTCTGACTTAGGAAATCTTTAAGTCATTTTGATAAATTGTAATTTTTCCTTGGAAACTATCAGTTTCATCAAAGGATGCAAATTCATTTTCATTGAAGTTTGTAAGCAAACCAGTTTCTTTGATTTTAATATTTCTCTCTCTCAGTTATTTCTCCACTGGTCTTTATTTTGTGTAGTGTGATTTATCTTCATTTTTACTACTTGTGGAGTTATTAATTTTTTGGTGTAACCCAGGTTTTTATTTGGTATCATAATACTTCTGTCCAAAGAGATTCCCTTAATGTTTCTTATAGTACCAGCTCACTAGGAATTAATTCTCTCAGCTTTAGTTTGTCTAAAAACACCCATAATTTTGTCTTAATTTTGAAAGTGATTTTCACTGGATAGAGAACTTTGGGTTGACAATTAATTTTCCTTTCAGCTTTTCAAAGTTGTAGTTCTTGTCTTTGTTCCTCTGTGTTTACTATATCTTTGGATCTAACTGCCTTGCATGTTCTCAGTTCATTTTTGACAGCTTTAATATAATGTGTCTAAATTAAAAAAACAAACAAACAAACCCTATTCTGTTGAGAGTCTCTGTAGTATTGGATCTATGATCTTATATCTTTCCTTATTTTTGGAAAATGTTGAGACCATGCCAAAAACACTTCATCTGCTCTGTTATCATTTTCTACTATAAAGTTTCAATTACATTAATATTATACTTATTTTACCACACATCTTGAATGTTCTGGTCCAGCTGCAGATAAGACAGGATGGGTTTGGTAAAAGAAGAGACAAATAGATCAATGGAAAAGACTAGAGAGCCCCCAAATAGGTCCACATATGTGTCATCAAATGATCTTTGATAAAGGAACAAAGGCAATTCGATGGAGAAAAGAAAAATGTTATTTATTTGCTGAGGAGTCTTTAAATCTTTTAATCTCTGCTATATCCACAATTGTCCCTCTTTATAATCCTAAAATTTTTAATGTGTGATTTCTTTTTTGCTTGTTTTTCTTTCTGGATGAATCTGTCAGAAATTTATCTCTTTTAGAGGAACAGTGTTTTTTTACTTTAACTTTCTGGCCATCTCTAATGTATAGTTGTTTTATATTTAATTACCTTGCTATTTTCTTTACTTTTTTTTAAGCCCATCTACTTTCTTTAGGTTTGCCCAAGCCTCTTCCTATTTTCTTTAGTCTAATCACTGGAGTATTTTTAATCTTTTATTATCTCAATAGATGCAGAGAAAGCCTTTGACAAAACTCAACATCCATTTATGATAAAAACCCTCCAGAAAGCATGAATAGAAGGAACGTACCTCAACATAATAAAAGCTATATATGACAAACCCACAGCAAACATTATCCTCAATGGTGAAAAATTGAAAGCATTTCCCCTAAAGTCAGGAACAAGACAAGGGTGCCCACTCTCACCACTACTATTCAACATAGTTTTGGAAGTTTTGGCCACAGCAATCAGAGCAGAAAAAGAAATAAAAGGAATCCAAATTGGAAAAGAAGAAGTAAAACTCTCACTGTTTGCAGATGACATGATCCTCTACATAGAAAACCCTAAAGACTCCACCAGAAAATTACTAGAGCTAATCAATGAATATAGTAAAGTTGCAGGATATAAAATCAACACACAGAAATCCTTTGCATTCCTATACACTATCAATGAGAAAACAGAAAGATAAATTAAGGAAACAATTCCATTCATCATTGCAATGAAAAGAATAAAATACTTAGGAGTATATCTACCTAAAAAAACAAAAGACCTATATGTAGAAAACTATAAAACACTGGTGAAAGAAATCAAAGAGGACACAAATAGATGGAGAAATATACCGTGTTCATGGATTGAAAGAATCAATATAGTGAAAATGAGTATACTACCCAAAGCAATCTATAGATTCAATGCAATCCCTATCAAGCTATCAACAGTATTCTTCACAGAGCTAGAACAAATAATTTCACAATTTGTATGGAAATAAAAAAAACCTCGAATAGCCAAAGCAATCTTGAGAAAGAAGAATGGAACTGGAGGAATCAACCTGCCTGACTTCAGGCTCTACCTCAAAGCCACAGTCATCAAGACAGTATGGTACTGGCACAAAGACAGAAATATAGATCAATGGAACAAAATAGAAAGCCCAGAGATAAACCCATGCACCTATGGACACCTTATCTTTGACAAAGGAGGCAAGAATATACAATGGATTAAAGACAATCTCTTTAACAAGTGGTGCTGGGAAAACTGGTCAACCACTTGTAAAAGAATGAAACTAGAACACTTTCTAACATCACACACAAAAATAAACTCAAAATGGATTAAAGATCTAAACGTAAGACCAGAAACTATAAATCTCCTAGTGGAAAACAGGCAAAACACTCTCTGACATAAACCACAACAGGATCCTCTATGATCCACCTCCCAGAATATTGGAAATAAAATCAAAAATAAACAAATGGGACCTAATTAAAATCAAAAGCTTCTGCACAATAAAGGAAACTATAAGCAAGGTGAAAAGACAATCTTCAAAATGGGAGAAATAATAGCAAACAAAGCCACAGACAAAGAATTAATCTCAAAAATATACAAGCAACTCCTGCAGCTTAATTCCAGAAAAATAAACGACCCAATCAAAAAGTGGGCCAAAGAACTAAACAGACATTTCTCCAAAGAAGACACACAGATGGCTAACAAACATATGAAAAGATGCTCAACATCACTCATTATCAGAGAAATGCAAATCAAAACCACAATGAGGTACCATTTCACACCAGTCAGAACAGCTGCTATCCAAAAGTCTACAAGCAATAAATGCTGGAGAGGGTGTGGAGAAAAGGGAAGCCTCTTACACTGTTGGTGGGAATACAAACTAGTACAGCCACTATGGAGAACAGTGTGGAGATTCCTTAAAAAACTGGAAATAGAACTGCCATACGACCCAGCAATCCCACTGCTGGGCATACACACAGAGGAAACCAGAATTGAAAGAGACACGTGTACCCCAATGTTCATCGCAGCACTGTTTATAATAGCCAGGACATGGAAAGCAACCTAGATGTCCATCAGCAGATGAATAGATAAGACAGCTGTGGTACATATACACAATGGAGTATTACTCAGCCATTAAAAAGAATACATTTGAATCAGTTCTAATGAGGTGGATAAAACTGGAGCCTATTATACAGAGTGAAGTAAGCCAGAAAGAAAAACACCAATACAGTATACTAACACATATATATGGAATTTAGAAAGATGGTAACGTAACCCTGTATGTGAGACAGCAAAAGAGACACAGATGTATAGAACAGTCTTATGGACTCTGTGGGAGAGGGCGAGGGTGGGATGATATGGGAGAATGGCATTGAAACATGTAAATTATCATCTGTGAAACGAATTGCCAGTCCAGGTTCAATGCATGATACAGGGTGCTCGGGGCTGGTGCACTGGGATGACCCAGAGGGATGGGACAGGAAGGGAGGTGGTTGGGGGGTTTAGGATGGGGAACACATGTACACCATGGTGGATTCATGTCAATGTATGGCAAAACCAATACAATATTGTAAAGTAAAAACAAACAAACAAACAAAATTTAAAGTATATATTTCAGTGATAAATTTCCCCATGAGTCTTGTTTTCAGCTGCAGCCCAAAACTTTGATGTGTAATGTTCTAATTTTTTTTAGTGATGTAATACTTTCTAGTATCCTTTAAAATTTATCTTTAAATCAAATAATTAATTTAGAAGTACTCATTTATTTAATTTCTAAATATGTGAAGGTTTGTGATCAGAAAAATGATTTGCATGAGTCTTTGGTACTTATTTATGTTAGTTTACTGGCCTAGTATATAGTTGGTTTTTACAGTTTTTTCTGTGTGATACAACATGTATCCTCTAGTTGTTAGATTCAGGGTCCATTAAATGAAGCTTATTAATCATTTAAGTCTTCTACATTTCTAACAATATTTTATATGTTTATTTAACCAGTTACTACAAAGTGTTTTTTTTTTAATCTCTGTGATAATGTTAATGAATTTGTGCATTTTTTCTTAAAATTTTACCTAATTTTGTTTTCAATATTTTTAAGCTATATTGTTAGATCAAAAATATGTCATATATTTCAGGTGAATTATTTTTATATGATGACCACTCATTTTTATCCCCAGTAATTCTTTTTGTTTTAAGATCAATGTAGTCAGATATTAATATAATAGTCACAGAGTCCTTTTAGTTAATATTGACCTACTACACCTTTTCTATAATTTCTCCCATATTTATGTGTCATTATCTTTAAATATGTCTCCTGCACGTGATGTGTACCTACATTTAATTTTATTTAAGTGTTTTTCTGCCTCTGACATTCTCTTTTATCAAGAAAATTTTTATCATTTGCATTTATCCAATTGCTAACATATTTGGAAATATTATTACCACCTTACATTCTATTTATTATTTGCCATTTTTTCTTTGTTTTTGTGCCTTTTCTAACCTTAGTAAAGCTGTCTGATCCCTTTTCTTTCTTTCAATGTGTATCTTTAGTTAATATAAATGTTCAGGTTAATATGTTAATCAATACATCTACTCTCCTCACAAACAACTAAGGACTTTAGAATACTTTAACTCTGATCACTCCCTCCCATCTTACATGTATCTTAGTTCCACACTGTTTTCATGTACCTCAAATTAGTTCAAGCATGACCAGATCCATGTGCTCAGATAACTAAAAAACTCAACAGAGACCCCACAGCAGTGGTTCAGACAAAAGAAAAATGTATTTCTTTCTCACACTACAGTGCAGAAGCAGGCAGGTGGTCCAAGGTTGCTGAGAGAGCTCAGTTCTAGGAGGTCACCCAAGACAGGTTTTGTCTATCTTGTTCTCTGTCCTCCCAGACCTGGGGCTAAACCCTGATACTAGAGCATTCTTATCCACCATTGTACAGTCTCCTTAACCTCCAGATGGAAATGTAAGTCTACCACATTCACATTCTATGCAAGGGGAGGAGAAAGAGAAACGTGTACTTAAACAACTTCTTTAAGGAAGTGGCCTGAAATTGCATACAATTGCTCTTCGCTGCAGGGAAGATGGAAAATGTTGTTTCTGGTTGGACAACTAAGAGCCCAACTAAAACGTGGTGGCTTCTGTTCCCAAAAGGCAGAAAGAGAGAGAAGGTTCCGGGAATCAACTGCAGTCTTCCACAGACATCACTGGAATCCTGCATCCTCTTCTGATTTTCTCTGAGTTTGTTCCAACCTTAAGCATGTGGCCTCCCCCAGTGATGGCAAAGATGGTCACTAACAACAGTAGCCTCAAGGTCTCTCACGTAACAGTTCAGTAAAACAGAGACTGACTCTTTACCTGTAGTTCCAGCTAAAGTCTAGGATTTCCTCCAATTGATCCAATGTGGATCTCATGTCTATCACTAAACTAGTAATAAGGAATGTTTATATAATGGATACAGAGTTCACTTTTATAAGATGAAAAGAATTCTGGAGATGGTTGGTAGTGAGGGCTGCAATTATGTAAATGTACTTAATGCCACTGAACTGTACACTTCAAAATGGTTTAGATAGTAAATTTTAGGTTACTTACATTTTACAATAATTTGAAAGGTTGGAAAGAAATTTGACAAGATAAGTTACATTTTAGGCCATGAAAAACAACACAGAGTTAAACCTGTGTTTAATACTCAGAAAGAGTATAGGAAACACGGTTGGGCTGTGTCCTACAGCGAATTCTGTCAAATACTCACACACACACACCATCCTCACCCTATTAGTCCACCTGTCCTGAGGACCTGCTAGGCTCCAGCCCTGGTCTGGAGCTCCTGGGAAATCTGTTTGTTTGTTTTTTTTCCTGAAGTCAAGGCAACATTAGAGGTGGGGCTAGTTGGACAGAAAGAAGGGAAACCCTTTTAACTCTTCCTCCACCAGATGGTGTATCCTTTGGGCAAAGTCCTCTGGTTTTACAAGGTTAAGGTGGTTGTGTCAAGTCAACAAGAACACATTGACAAGTCAGTTACACAATACTGTTATGGTCCATAACATGAACAAAAATAGTTACCAGTCCCCAAAACTGACTGTGGGCAGGACTGCCCAAGGCTCTGTGATTACCCCCTGTCATCACAAGCCTGAGGTCGGTCCTCGGGCATCTCCAGGACACAGGGGAAATGCAGCTGCTGAGGAAATGAACTGCTGGTTCCTTTGTTATGAGAGAGTGTCACATGCATAGGTGGGTTTGCAGCTTGAACCCTGTGCTCTGAATGGCATATTCACTGTGCTCCATTGCTGGCTTCACAGATGGGGACACTGAGGCCCTCAGAGTGTCAGCTGACTCTCTGAAGTTATTCAGCCAGACGATGGCACAGGTGCCTCTGGGATCAAGAGTCCTGTATTCTGGAATGGAGGCTTTTCTACTGTACAAGGTCTCCTCTGAGGAAGGAAGGACTAGATTTTGTTCATTTCACCTCAAGTGCCTCCCAGTTTTGCCCCCCTGAAGCCCAGAATGGGGTTCAGAGTCAGGGTGAAGGGAATCTGGTGGAGCAACCAGTGTCCTCGCAATTCATCCTCATGTTTCAGGACCCCAGGTGTCCCCCAGCAGCTCTGGATGGACAGCAGCAGGGTGAGGGCACTGATATCTGGGAGCTGAAGCTGCAGGTGAGTGGAGCTTTGGAGTGAGATTGCAGGGTACAGCATCAGGGGAGCCCCAGGGAGCAGGATGTCACAGTCTGACAGGACTAAGGGTCTTAACTTTCCTCTACCATCTCAACTCCCACTTTGCAGATGCACAGATCCATGCGCTCAACTCTGTGCAATCAAATACATGATCCAGGAACATACTTGTGTGAGTGTTTATGGAGGTTGGGCAACTGGTGCACACAGACTTGCTAACACAGACTCATGCTGGGGTGTGTTCAGAATATTACAAGAGCCTCAGTGAAGAAACTTATCCTTGTAAAGAAACATACCCATAGAATTTCACAATCTGTTCCATATGCATATTGCTGAGCTCACGCCTAAAGTATGGCCATCTTGTTTCTTCCTGACCCTCAAGGGAGGGGGAAGTAGGGGCTGGGCCAGGGTCCAGAGCCAGGCTGCTAGCAGCTTTCACAGAAGAGTGACTTTTAGCTTGAATGGCCCAGATCATGCAGTCCAGTGCTCAGTTGCTCAGTTGTGGCTGACTTTTTCCGATCCCGTGGACTATAGCCCACCCAGGCTCCACTGTCCATGAAACTTTCCAGGCAAGAATACTAGAGTGGGTTGCCATTTCCTCCTCCAGGTATCTTCCTGACCCAGGGATCAAACTCAAGTCTCTTGCATCTCCTGCATTCACAGGCAGGTTCTTTACCACTGTGCCACCTGGGAAGACTAACACAATCCAGACCCTAGGCTTATACCTGTCTGGAGTCACTCTGGATGATTTTTAAAAGTGTTGGGAGCTCAGCTGCTACCTCCTTCCCTGTCCCTGTCCCCAAGGTTCCACTCTTACCTTTGACCCAAGCTTAGTCCATTGAGAGTCAGGGGCATATCGACCTCATTCTACAAATGAGGCTCTGCATACAGGGTAGGGGTGAAACAAGGCTCCTGATATGCACCCTCATCCCTGACATGTAACCCATGTCTTCCCCAAGTGTCAGGGGCCAGCAGAAACGTGGCCAGTGGGAAGCAAGGCCATCAGTTCATAATCAAAGTGACTCTGGCTCCAAGAGCCTCCTTGGCTGATGGAAGTCATAGATATTTAAAAAGATTGGACAAGTGCACTGCTGAAAGAAATCAGGGGACTGTGGAAGCCCAGAGGAGAGACCTGATGGACTTCAGGGGGTGGGATCAGGGAAAGCTTTCTGGAGGAGGTGGTGTCTGAAAGCACTCCTGAAAGACCAAGTGAAATGGGATTGGGTGAAAGGGCTTTCTGGCAGAGGGAACAGTCTCTGCAAAATGCTGGCACTAAGGGAAGTATGATGCCCTAGGGAACTGGAGAAAGCTCAGCAAGGCTGAAGGAGAGTAGGTAGTAGTTGGTGAGGAAGGCAGAGCTCACGATGCAAAGGGCGGTAAGCAGGCCAAGGGACCAGAGACATCCTAAGAACCCAGAGAATCCACTGGGCAGTTTTTATCAGGGGACTGATGGTGTCAGACCTGCACTGGGAGATCCTTATGGCTCCAAGTGCAGGGTGGATCTGGAAATGGCTTGAAACTAATTTGAGTGGAATGTAGGGCAGCTGATCAGTGGGGCTGGCCAAGGAAGGATTTTACATAGATACTCATATAATAAGAAAGGAAGAAATGTTCTCTAAATTATAATACATAGTATTCAAAGTAATTTAATGCAGTTTTCTTTCTTTCTTTTTTATTTGTACTAGAGGTCTACTATTGAGAAGGGCAGAAATTTCAAAGGATGGCATTCACCTAACTGGGGTTCAGTCAGTGTTCCCTACAATCAAGTGATGGCAAATGTTCACCTGCACAAGTCATTCTTAGCTCACGGGTTGTTCAACAACTGATCATAGTTTGCTCACTCTGGTCTAGACCAGGGGGACTGGGCGGAAGCAAGTGAGAAACTAGGAGGGTCTCCAGTCCCACCACAATGGACCTCCTCCACCCTGTCATCCTTTAAGAGATGTCACCACATCCAGGGGAATCAGTGAAAATTACCCTTGCTGCCAGCAGGGACTGAGATCCCTTAGCAACAGGAAGATCCCACAAATGTGAAGATCTGTAACCATAATATCTCAGGGTAACAGGGACCTAAGAGGTCCCTGCCCAGCATTCTCCCGGAGCAGGACTAACATACATGACTTTCTTAGGAAAGCAAAATATTCCAGATATGGAAAGTAACCTGTGAGATCATGTTGCAAGCGCTGGTATTTGAATACAAATCTCAGGATTCACAGCTGGGGATCCTTTCCCTATACAACCCTATCCTTGCCACGATCTCTGGCTAATATTGGGAGCCGGAGCACATGGGAAAAAGATGCTCTTCAGGCTCCTGATTTCCCCAGCTGGTGGTCCAAATTTACATATATTTCATACCTAACTTTTCCTGATGAGGAATCTGAGGCTTCAAGAGAATGAACAAACTTGCTTGCCATCTATTAGGAGTAAAAATGGAGTCATCTCAAAAGATATCCATGTCATAATCCCTAGCCTTGTGAATATTACCTTAACTGAAGAGAAAATGCATCTTAGCATATGTGATTAAACTAAGGATCCTTAGATAAGTAGATTATCCTGGAGTATCTGGATGGGCTCTAAATCAATCACATGTATCAGTATAAGAAAGACACAGACAGAGATTTGACTAGATCACTCCCTTATGGTTCAGTGGTAAAGAATCTGCCTGCCAATGCAGGAGTAGCAAGTTTGATCCCTGGGTTGGGAAGATCCTCTGGAGAAGGAAACGGCAACCCACTCTAGTATTCTTGCCTGGAGAATCCCATGGACAGAGTAGCCTGGCAGGCTACAGTCTTAGTCAGTTCAGTTCAGTTGCTCAGTTATGTCTGACTCTTTGTGACCCCATGGACTTCAGCACACCAAGTTTCCCTGTTCAATACCAACTCCCAGAGCTTGCTCAAACTCATGTCCATTGAGTCAGTGATGCCATCCAACCATCTCATCCTCTGTCGTCCCCATCTCCTTCACCCTTCAATCTTTCCCAGCATCCCAGGAAAAGTTAGGTATGAAATATATGTATTCAGGACTGATTTCCTTTAGGATGGAATGGTTGGATCTCCTTGCTGTCCAAGGGACTCTCAAGAGTCTTCTCCAACACCACAGTTCAAAAGCATCAATTCTTTGGTGCTCAGCTTTCTTTATAGTCCAATCCTCACATCCATACACGACTACTGGAAAAACCATAGCTTTGACCAGATGGACCTTTGTTGGCAAAGTAATGTCTCTGCTTTTTAGTATACTATCTAGGTTGGTCATAGCTTTTCTTCCAAGGAGCAAGCATCTTTTAAAAAATTTCATGGCTGTAGTCACCATCTACAGTGATTTTGGAGCCTCCAAAAATGAAGTATCTAACTGTTTCCACCGTTTCCCCATTTATTTGCCATGAAGTGATGGGACTGGATGCCATGACCTTTTGAATGTTGAGTTTTAAGCCAGCTTTTTCACTCTCCTCTTTCAATTTCATCAAGAGGCTCTTTAATTCTTCTGCACTTTCTGCCATAAGGGTGGTGTCAGCTGCATATCTGAGGTTATTGATATTTCTCCCAGCAATCTTGATTACAGTCTACAATCTATGGGGGCTACAGTCTATGGGGTCACAAAAGAGTTGGACATGACTGAACAACTAAACAAGAACTACAAATGACAACAAGGAAGGAGAAGGTAACGTGAAAATGGAAACAGAGAAAGAGATTTGAAGATGCTTCTTATCTGGCTTTGAAGATGGAGAAAGAGCCATGAGCCAAGAAACGCATGTAGCTCTGCTGCTGCTGCTGCTGCTGCTGCTACTGCTGCTAAGTCGCTTCAGTCGTGTCCGACTCTGTAGCTCTAGAAGCTGGAAAACGCAAGGAAACAGATTCTCCCTGAGCGCCTCAGGAGGGAGCATGGCCCTGCCAACCACTGGTAAAAGTGACATCGTGCAGCTGTGAAGCATCCACATGGACTTTAGTAGGTAGGAGGTTCTTAGAAAGTGGCTCAGGGAGCTGACTCTGCCCTGCTGTGGGGTCACTAAGACACATGCTCAGTCCAGCCTGAGGGATCCACTGCCCCTCCATGTGCCCCTATCCACTGCCCCATGACCTGCTCCTGCTCAAGAACCTCCCAGAGCTCCTCCCTATCTGGGTATCAATTCTTGACCCCTGGACTGGACAGTAGTTCCTCCAGACAGCAGGCCAGGCATCCTCAGGGACCCTGTCTGCCCTGCTCCCTCTCTATCTCAATAGAGCTTTGCTGAACAAAGGCCTAAACCTCAGCCTCCTGTTCCCTAACCTCACCTTGACCCTGACCCTCACCAGGAAGTCTCACCCACATGTGCTCTGCCCTCTCCTCTCTGCCTTTGCTCCCTTAGCAGCTCCCATGATCGCACCTCTGCCTCCTTCTGATCTCTAGCAAAGCCCAGTCCTCCTGAGAGGGTGAGGTTGGTTCAGGCCATGTGGCTGGTGGTAGAACTGTGCTTCTGACCTTTGTCCCACTTGTCACCATCAAGCAGGGTCACCAGGCTTGGCCCCAGCACACCCTTTGTGCCTTGTGAGAAATGATGTCTGAGAATTTCTTCCAGGTCAAAGGGTGGCCTGATTTCTGGAGGGGACTCTAGTTCTTCCCAACCCTGAGGGCCTCTGAGTACCTCTACCACATCTGACATCTCTTGTGCTCCTCGGGCTGTGTGAGTCTGCCTGTGTGTTGGTGGGAGATCTTCTCACAAGGGCAAAGCCTCTTGGGCAAGCTGGGGACACTGAGGGGGTGTCAGGGAGTAGTTGCTGTATAGTATTGGACTCTTGCTCTCAGCTCCTGGATTGTTGTATCCATGGGGAGGCCGACTGCTTACCAAACAGCCCAGCATCAGTGCTGAACACATGAACGCACACTCTGTCCACACAGAGTCCAGTGTGGCTGTTCCTGCTCAGGTACCTCTCCAGGCAGCCCTCCTCTGAGATCAGTCTCACTGCTCCCTCCTTGTGTGACTGAGGTCATCAAATAGAACTTCCAACATTACTGTGTACAAGGGGGAAAATCCTTCTGTCTAGCCTCCCTGGCTTCCCACATCCCATTCCCCATCCAAATGCCCTAAGTCTGATGGTCACCTTCTACTGCATCCCAGCCAGGCCTGGACTCACAGTCATGATTCCCACCTCTGACCTATGCTCACACCTTTGCCCCACCTGGGGCATCTCAGCCTGTGTCCTCCTGGCAGACAGACTCCTGCAACACCCACAGCATGGGGGTTGCCTAATCCAGTCTCTGAGGGCTCGTGGGCTATCACTTGCTATCCTGCAAGACGCCCACAGTGACTTAATCTGCAAATACCAAAGTCTCATACGGAGGGTGGGGTGGACTTAGAGCCAGGCATCAAACAGATAGGATACAGAGGCTGAACTGATAGTGATTCAGGTTAGTTAGCTCATAGAAGGCAGTGTGGCTTCTTTTTGTGCCTTTTCCCTCTGTTTCTATGTCTCTTTCTCTCTCTCTCTTCCTCGTGATTCATTTACTCTGGGAGAAGCAGTGTCATAGACAGTTGGCAGCCCCATGGAAAAACCCACATGTGATGCATAGATGCCTGCTGCCAGTGGCCACAGGAGCAAGCCTGGGAGTGGATCCTCCAGCCCCACTCAAGGCTCTGAGAACGTAGCCCCTGCAACAGCTTGGCTGCCTCCTTATGAGACACCTGTGCTCAGGCCCACAGCCTAGCAACTCAACACTGACCTTCAGAAACTGTGAGACAGTAAATGTTGGTTGTGTAAAAGCAGCTTAGTTTTGGAACATTAGATCTAAACCAACAGAGAACCAGTTTAATCACCTGAGAGTCTAGTACTGGTCTCTCTCTCACCCCTCCCCAGGTCTGGCCTGTAAGGCCCGAGAGGAGGTGCCATGTGAATCATTTATGCAACTTCCCACAGTCACTGGGGATATTGAGGTGCCTAGGTCCTGTGTCGGGGCTGGGTGGGCACTGGGGGCAATAAGGATATGGTCTGGCCTCAGAGTCCAGTCCCCTGGCAACATGGTATCCACTCACCCACTAGTGGCCCTGGGCTTTTCACCACAAATCAGCTCACAAGATGGGTAACTAACTGGGATTGAGGGCGGTGGGGTGGGAGAGCTGGATTTGAAGGTGGGTGGAGTGTACTGGGGTCTGACAATGGAGGTGTCCTTTATTTGACCAAATGGAGGAAACAGAGGGTCCAGGGAAAGGGTCCTAAGACACAACCTGTGTGAGCAGCCTGTGTTCTGTAAAACTGAGTGTGCAGGGCAGGCAAGAGTGGGCTGAAGGGGAGAGGATCCGGGAGGTGAAACTGGGCAGGTTTGTAGGACAGGTTTGAAAGGGCCTTGAAAGCCAGGCTGAAGTGGAGTTAGGCATATCCTGACACAGAGATCATTTACAGGCTGGGTTTTATTTGAGGAGAAGCCTCAGGTGCTGGGTGCAAGCTAGCTAGAGGGAAGCCCTGGAGGCAGGAGCAGTACTGGAACCTCCCCTCCCCGCCAGTGAGAACCCAGGGTGCTGAGTCAACAGCAAAGGAAGAGAAAGTCTTGTGAACCCAGTGGAAACCACTATCTCATCCATACGACGGGAGTTGAAGGCCAAGGGAGGAGGAGGAGCAGGAGGAGGAGGATGGAGACCTGGATGAGATGGTGGAGGCTGGGGATGGTGGGAAAAGAAGCTCGGGCTTGGATGGACACCTTCTGTCTTCCGTTGACACATGTAGACCTACTCTCCATGTGTGTCCACCCTGCTTTCTGTAGAGAGATCACTCCATAGACTGTATCCCAAGGGCCTGGGTACCCTCTAGCTTCCACATGGGTTCAGGCAATCGGGAGACTTGGCAGGTGACAGGAGGAAGGAGAGTGAGGTGGGAAGGCTCTATCCCTGCAGAGTCAGGGTGCTCCTGTGCTCCTCCACCAACCTGGCACCTGCATTTCAGTTTCAGGCCCTCCAGTTTCAGGCCACTGCTGCCTCCTCTTGTCCTTGTAGGTTTCGGGGCGGTAGTAGCCCTTTACCTCTGCCACAGCCCTGGATAACTGCACGATCTTGTGGGCTTTCCCACCCCCTGCATGCTCCTCAGAGAACTCTTCCTTAGTTAAAATTGCCTTAGAGAGATTTCATTATTAAGTGTTAACGTCAGTCCCACAGTCATCTCTGACTCTTTGTGATTCCAAAGAGAATCCTGGGACCCAACAGGCTCCACTGTCCACGGAATTCTCCAGGCAGGAATACTGGAGTGGGTAGCCATTGTCTTCTCCAGGAAATCTCCCTGGCCCAGGAATTGAACCCAGGTCTCCCGCATTGCAGGCATATTCTTTACTACTGAGCCACCAGGGAAGCCCCAAATCGCCTTACATTATCCTAACTGCAACATGGCAACTGGTCCCTGCTGGGATCCAGGCTGATACAAGTTCCAGAAGCAATGGAGAGCCCTTGGAGAGCCAATGGAGAGACCCCAAGCAAGATGGGGATGGGCACCGATGGGGAATGGAGCTGAGACCCTCAGGGTAAAGTAGGGCTTTGTCGTGGTCACACTCATGGAGGGCCAGGTGATGTGGGAGAAGGGGGCCTGGCAAGTTTCCACGTACACTTATTGGTAAACTGTTTTCAAAGAGGGGCCCAAGTGTCGCTACCTGTGTCCCACCATTTTGAGCATGACTTGCTGTTCCTGCCACACAGAGGAGAAGCCTATTCCTCTCCCTTTGAATCTAGACCAGCCTCAGGACTTGCTTCGACAGACACAAGCAAAATTGTGCAAGTCATGCCTAGAGGATAGTAGATGTTGCAGCCTTGCTGTTATCGTTTGGAAACCAGCCACCATGAATGTGAAAAGTCAGATCAGTAGAGAAAGAGGGGCCCTATGCCCACCCAAGGAGAGGTCAGTCGGTCTGACCCCCAGCTGCCGCCAACTTCAGCCACACCACCACTGAACTCAGCTGCAGGAGAGCCTGGGTTAAGACTAAGAACCACCCAGCCACCCACAGAGATGTGGACACAACAAATCCTTGCTGCTTTCAGCCACTAATGTCTGCAGTGGTTCAATACAAGCAGTAGAAAGCTGTAGCTTTCTACTGCCAGGTACTTGCCTGCCAGGTACTTCTCTCCTGGCAAATCCTGCCCTTTCTTCACGGCACACCCACCTGCCACTTCCTCCCTCTTTCCCCTGGTGGAAACAATCACTCCCTCTCTCAACCCCCCTGCTCTTGATTCCTGCTTCGCTTGGGACCCTATAGCACCCACTTCATAGTGTCAAAACAGGCCATCATGAGATGCTGGGCACGTTTATGACCTGACTCCTGGTTACACTCTCCTCCCCGCCAACCGTTTCTCACAGTATGTGAAATGGCAAATTATCTCATTA
This sequence comes from Bos taurus, assembly GCF_002263795.3. NCBI lineage: Eukaryota > Metazoa > Chordata > Mammalia > Artiodactyla > Bovidae > Bos > Bos taurus. Next base: position 55,095,007 of record NC_037342.1, on the reverse strand, counting down.
TATGTGTTCCACTCCCAAGACTCAAGCTTCATGTTGTCATGCTTGTTTCTCTGATAGCAAAACTAAGGTTTGTGGGGGATGAGACTTGCCCAGAGTCACTGAAAAGGGTTGGGCTAAGCTTGGACCCAAATTGACATTCTTGAAGTGCCCCTCATTTACAGTTATTGCTGTGATTAGCTTATGGAGGGAGAAGACTTATTTTCCCACTCCAAGTGTGGGGGTTCACAGTTCTGGTCCTATGCTATCATCCTGTCCCACCCTACATCCTGTCCCTCACTAATGACCCGTGTCCCAGACCTAGGAACCCAGAATTCTCCTCATCAGGGTTTGGCCTCACCTTCTCTTCTTGCAGATGCATAAGATCATTCACTCCTCATGTGTGGCCTTCCTTCTCTGGCTGGTCTGCCTTGTTTCTTTACATAATACAACCTTTGTCTCCCACAGAATAGGCCAGAGGTGGCAAGCTGGAGTTGACTGCTTAGGAAGAAAGAGGCAGCATGCCATTCTCTGGCCCATCTGAGCCACCATCTGGGAAGGGGGCACAGGACAGCAGGGCTAGGCGCCAGGCTGGGGATCAAAGGTGAGCTTTTGACCAGCCCTCCTGGTTGGGGCTTCCCTGGTGGCTCAGAGGTTAAAGCATCTGCCTGCAATGTGGGAGACCTGGGTTCAATCCCTGGGTCAAGAAGATCCCCTGGAGAAGGAAATGGCAACCCACTCCAGTATTCTTGCCTGGAGAATCCCATGGATGGAGGAGCCTGGTAGGCTGCAGTCCATGGGGTCGCAAAGAGTCGGACATGACTGAGCGACTTCACTTTTTCACTTCCTTTCTTTCTTTTCTTTCCTGGTTGGAGGTAGAAGGATTGAGAAAAAGATTAAATGGAATCTTTCAATTGTTTTTTGTGTTGTTTTGTTTTGCCACACTGAGTGGCTTGAGGGATGTTAGTTCCCCTACCAGGGATTGAACCTGGGCCCTGACAGTGAAAGCACAGAGTCCTAACCATGGAACTCCTAGGGAATTCCCAGCATCTTTCAATTGTTGAATTGAAATTTATGGAGCCCCGATTCCATGCCACTGTTAGGGCTGAATGAGTAGGAACTGCCATTGAAGTTCTCAGCTAATGTGACCTCAGAACTGAGGTCAAAGTTCATCTTAGTCACTCAGGGAAACTAAGAGTCAGAAGGAGGATGAAGATGTTAGGGCACAGTCATTTAGCCAGTGACAGAGCCCAGTTCTGTTTCCCCAACTTCTGGATCTCCCTCTGGCTGCCAGCCCGGGGCTCAGAGGACTCAGAAACTCAAAGGTGCCAGGATGAGTTAGGGGATTGTGACCTCCCCCTCCTCTCCAGCTCAGGGAGGAAGGAGATGGGACAGGCAGGATGCAGGATGAGGGAACTTGTAGGAGAAAGGGCTGCAGCTGGTGGCTGCTTCCAGCTGTCACTCAAAGCAGAGGAAGATAAACCTGCTACCTGGAGCTGCTCTTTGTCCTGCTCATTGAGCAACAGGACCACAGAGGACAGAGACACAGACATCATTCTCTCCCAGTATCTATCCCATTTCTCAGGTGGGCAGAACCAAGGAGAGGGCCCATTACAGAGGAGTCAGTGCAGGAGAGTAAATCCCTCATGCCAGTCTGGTTTCCTCTGCCATGGAGCCAACTGTGACCCAGGGCCTGGCATGGGGTGGAGATGCAGGAGTCAGTGAAGGCTCTGGAGGTGTGTTCAACAGACACCTCCAGGAAGACTTCTGGGATCACAACACCTTCCCTCCATCCTCCCCAGTCCAGCCCTGCCCTTTGGGGCAGCGTCTCTGCTCAGCAGAACTCCAAGTGTTGGTCTCTTGGGACGTTGTACTTGAGCTTGTGGGCTTCGAAGAGGTTTTCCAGCTCCTTCATGTAGCGCTGGTACAGCCTGTCCACCTCCTCCTTGGAGGGATGCGGTATCTTCTGCACCTCGATGGGCTTCCCCACGGCAAGACACAGACGTGGGTGAAGCACTGGAGTCCCAGTATCCCATGGGCCAGGACCCCATGCCGGTGGTCACACCTGCTGGAAGGTGCCTGTACTGCCTCCCTTCCAGTTGTATTTTGGGTGACCTAGTCTAGATATTAAGGCAACTCCAAGCTCTGATGATCAAATGCCACAGGCTGCATGACCTCCTGCTAGGCAATGTATTAGATACTTTAATGCATGATTTCTTTTTATCCTCCTAGCAATCCCACAGGGATAGAACTTGCTTTATTCCTGTTTGACAGCTGAGGTGTTAAACTCACCTCAGGGAGCTTAAGTAACTTGTTTAATGTCTCATAGCTAGGCAGAATCATTGTCAGGTTGTGAGCCGTGCAAATGTGCTCTTAGTCTCAGGGACATGTGGACATGGGAGTCTCAGATGCCATCACTGGACATGCCCAAATGTCTGGGAGGAGGTGGCCCACACCCCAAGCACCCTACTTCCCTCTCTCCAGCTATGCTAGAGGGCAGTGCCCCCCATTCTAAGGAGGAAATAGGAGGCCTTATCAACTTCCTTCCTCTGGTTCTATCTGGCTCAGAAAGCAGCTGTCATGTCTTCTTCTCTTCAGAGCCATCTGGAGGCAGCAGCCCTATAACATTCCTGAAAATACTACCCCCAAATCCAGGGAAACTCTTGACTTCCTGGACTCAACTAAAGGTAACTGGGTGAATGGAGATAAACAGACCTCTTATTATAAGCTTTGCCATTGGAAGATAGTTGGAATCCAAGAGGAGAGCAAATGAGATGACCAAATAACTGAAAAGATGGTGTTAAATCCACGCACTAAAGTCCATGCCCATTATTTATAGGAAATTTCTTCAGGCTCTCCTTTGTAGCCTGATGATTGCTACTATACAGAGTTCTAACAGACCTAAAGTGCACTTCCCTTATATCCGTCTTCTGCAATAAGCCTTATGGGATTGTCTTCTCAGAAATAAAAACTCCTTCCTCTGACATAGTAAAAGTCAAGTAGATCCTGACTCAAATCTCAGTTGTGTTACTCAAATGCAGGGTCATCTTTTGGAAATGATTTACCTTCTATAGGTCTCCTTTTGCAATCAATAAAATGAGGATGATAGTTTTTGCTTCCAAGGTTGTCGGAGCAACTGAGCAGCTGCATATAAGTAGCCAGCGCAGAGCCTGGCACAGTAGGTGCTCAGTTATCAGTAATGGCAACTGGTCTTTATGCCCCTGTTACTCTTCTCATCTCAGATGCCTTGCATCTGGGTTACTTGCTAGTATGTCCATTTCCCAGTATAGAACCTGAATTCCAGGAGGACAAGGATGTGTCTGGCCCATTTCCATTCCCCTTCAGCCCAAGCCCAAGTCTTTTGCCCTGTAACCCAACCCCTCCCAGCCTGGGTTCTTGGCTTACCCACAGTGTTGATGGGCCGGCAGCAGGGAATAAGACAAAAACTGTAAAACACCACGGCCAGAAAAGTGCAGAATGGAAGCTCCCACGATCTTCAGAATTTGTTCCTGGAACCAGTGCAACCAGGAGCCAAGAAAGTTCTCAATCTGGTCAAACATGTCATTCTCTCCAAAGGAGAAGATGGGCACCAGAGCTGCCCTAGAAGGAGACAAGAGAGAGGGCATGTGGAGGGGCAAGAAGGCACAAGCTGGTCACTAGCTTCCTGCAGGGACATAGTGAATGGGAGCTGGAGCACAGGACAGAGCACTGGACCAAAAGTAGGAGGCCTCGGGTGTCTCTCAGACCTGCCACAGCCTTGCTTTATGACTCAAGCAGTTACTGCCTCCTCTTGGGGCCATCACCTCCCCATTACACCGTGGCAGGAAGATCAGAATGCTGCAGAGAGTCCTCTCTGATTTAAAACATCTGCAAACTTTCTTGAAAATTCTCTTCTGCCCCAGCTAGCTTATATTCTTAAAGAGTGCTTCAGGGTAGGAGAACAGCTTTAAGCTACTTCATAAACTCCATTCTCACAGAAGCCTTAGGTCTCAGATCTAATGCCAACTGTGGGCATTATGACCCTTCACATCTAGTCCCTTTGATCACCAAGTCTCCCTTCTAGAATCCTCTGGGTATTTGGGCACGACACAATACATCTAGGGCTCAGTGACTCAGATGGCAAAGAATGCCTGCAATGTGGGAGATGTGGGTTTGATCCCTGGGTTGGGCAGATCCCCTGGAGGAGGGCAAGGCAAACTCCAGTATTTTTGCCTGGAGAATCTCCATGGAGAGAGGGGCCTGGTGGGCTACCGTCGATAGGTTCACAAAGAATTGGACACTACTGAGTGACTAAGCATAGCACAGCACAGTACATCTATCACCAAAATAGAATCTTCACTGTGAATGGACTGAGCATCTCTTGCCAAAATAGGATTTACATTCATCTCTCAGTCTTTCCAGCAAAATACAACCTTTGTCAATCTCCAGCTGAGCTAAGAGCCCTCTCCCTGATACCCGTGCATCAGGGCGAGCATGATGAAGCCCTTGTGGTTCCACAGCACCAGCTTGTAGGCTCCAGGCCTGGCATCCAGTGATTCCTGGATGTCTCCAACAACGATGGATAGCAGGTTACTGCCTCCTTCCCTGCTCAGAATGTGAGCAGCACTCTCCTTGTCTGCTGAGACCAGCCCTGGGGAGAGAGGATAGTGGTTAGATACAGGATAAAGGGGGCAGGGACTGTGGGGAGCAGGGGCAGTGTACCCTGGGCTCCCCTCTCCCAGCTGGGAGCTCCCTAAGGACTGGGACAGAGTCCTTTCTCTCCACACAACCCCTCACCAAGCTCATTGCTGGGCATAGAACTGTGGGAAGTGCTTCCTTATATCTAACCTCCTTTTCTAATATACATGCTCTTAGAGGAAGTTCTGATTGTTGGCAGCCCTTCCTAAAAACCCCCCTCATCTCTCCAGCCCTCATATACCTGGGCAATCCAACGGTCGGAAGACTTACCCCCTAACATGATGTAATCCCTGATGAAGGGGACCTGGAAAAACACGTTCAGTGTCATAAGATGTGGGTGGATACCAGGGAAGATCGAGGAGAAGCCTGTGCCCTCAGTGCACAGGTTGGTAACAGTTCCAATGCCCATGACCCCGTGGGGGCGGTAGGCAGCGAGGTAGTCCGGGAGGGTCCAGCTCGGCAGTCTTGACCAGCTGCAGGGATGGGCCTGGTGAGCCGGGCTGCACCTTGGGCCCTCCCCGTCTCTGTTCTGACTTTCTGTGCTGACCTCTTCTGTGTCTCCCCCGTGCCCAGTGCTATCACACCCCCCTGTGAGTGTCCTGAGATTAGAGATGGCCTACCTGAGGATCCTTGTCCCCACTTCAGGCCTGGAGCAGAGGAGATGCTCTGCGAGACCGTGAAATGAAGAGGGAGAGAGAGCAGACTCATGAATGGATGAAGCCAATACAGCCCAACAGGGAAGGAAGGCCTCCTGCCCAAGGCAGAGGTAAGACTCCTGGGATGGTGATGGGATCTCTTCACAAGCCCCTGTCCTATGTGAAGAGAGACCTTGTCCCAGGCAGAGCCCACCCAGAATAAAGGAGCCATCACAGGAGAGAGTGAGCATCTCTCCAAGGACTGTGGCAGCTGGGGTTCTGTCCCAGATGGAGGGCTGGACCCCTGAGTCGCTGTGACTCAGTATAAGAGACCCCAGGGTGCTGAAGGTAGGGGCTGGGAGGAGGGGCATGAAGTCCCTAGTGATGCCCACAGGTGTGGGTGGGGAGGGTCAGGGCGTGTCATGCCAAGTCTGCAGCACTTCCTGACACCAGTTCACAGGCTGCCCGCAGCACTGCACCCCTGCTCAGGCCTTGGCCTGTGTAGACACTGCTGCTCCAGGATAATGAAGTCTTCACAGAGAAACCCAGCTCCTGGATTTATCATCAGCATGAGGTGGAGGCAACTTGTCCTAGGGGAAACATTGCCTGATTCTCCACTGTTAGGTCTTTAGGAAGGCCATACGGTGTACTTAGAAAGATCCAGTACTCTAAAATAGTTTTCTAAATTTGCTTATAATTCTAAATTGCTTATAATATATAATAATCATAAGCAATTAAAATATATAAAATTATAATATATAAATATAATAAATATTTAATAATCATAATTTTACAATATTATAATTTTACAATATAATTATAAATATAAGCAATTAAAATATAGTATTTATAAGCAATATTATAATTGCTTATAATATAAATTTGCTTATAATTCTAAATTAAATTCTAAATTTCTAAAATTGCTTATAATTCTACCAATAGACTTTAGGTCATTAAATCAGTAAGAATTGAAGGAAGTTCATTCCAGTACTCTCGCCTGGAAAATCCCATGGACAGAGGAACCTGGTAGGCTACAGTCCATGGGGTCGCAAAGAGTCGGACTCGACTGAGCGACGTCACTTTCACTTTCGCTTTCCTCATCTCCTACTCTTCTGTCTATAAAAGAAACTGGCATTCAGACCCAGATAAGATGATACTCTGCGGCACTAGCCTGCCATCTTCTAGGACGCCTAGCTTTCCAAATAAAGTTGTATTCCTTGCTTCAAAAAAAAAAAAAGTGAAGAAAGTTCAGAAATACATGCATATTTGACACACAGTGCAGAGGCTTATGAATGTGCGGGAGCACCAACAGAGAAGGGGCTCCCTACCTGGGACCACGAACATCTTGTCCTCCCCAAGATCCCTGAAGGACCTGTACTATAAATATGTGTGGACATGTGGAAGGGTCTCCTGGGAGGTGGTTAGGTCTAAAATTTGCAGGCTCCCAGCCCAGGCCAGGTGAGGCAAAGTGCATGTCATAGCTCTCTCTGCTGGCCACTTGGTGCTACTGCCCTTCCTGTGGATATGGCGATGCCCGAAGACTCCAGTGGGCAACAGTCCTGAACACTGTGCAGGTGGAATTTCTGCAAGTTCAATGTCCCACCACTGTCAATAGTTTTATGGCTGAGAAATCCCTCTGGAACCTCACAAAGGAAGGAAGGAAGGGGGTGCAAAGGACAGGCACAGAATTGCTCAGCATCATTTTTTTTTCCCAGTCATGTACTTGACAGTAACTCCAGTTGTAAAGAGAGCCAGATGCTGTCCTGAGGTCTCCAGGATGACCTGATGTCTCACGGAATCCACACAACCCAATGATGTATGCTGTATCATCTCTACATATGAAGAAATGGAGGCTCAGAAAGGCTATTTTATTATACTCAGTAAGGTATGCAGTAGGTAGGTTGCACACATGGTATTAGAACTTTTTCTGCCCAGGCCCAAAGAATACACTCCAAATATTTCTTCTCTCCTGTGTGCAGAGGACAGCTGCCTGCCCTTTCCTGGCACTGTTTCCCTTCTGCCTTCCCTGCCCTATTTGGTCAATGAGGCATCCTTTCCTCGCTGATTACAAACTGAGTTTATTCTCTCTGTGATAAAGGAAAGAGCAGAATGGAGTTGGTCAGATCAATACATTTTATTCCATCAGGACTGATCTTTGGGTCCATGGTCAGGACTTCACAATGGCCATGAGGAGCCCCGAGTCAGAGAATCAGAGGCACTCAGAGTAGGAGGGAGCAGACTGCTTAGGGGATACATGGAGAAACTGAGATCAGAACAGGAAAGGCTTTCTAAGAACGCATACCATACCCAGATGCAACAGGATAGAACCTGAGAACCAGTTTAGGGCTCTCTGTTTTGCTTTTCTACCCAGAAAGGCATTAATTGTAAAACTAGTAAAAGAACTTCCTGTGTGACCTTGGTCACACCTTCCTCTCTCCTGGGTGCTTGTCTCCTTATATGATGAACTGTAAGGCCAGAAGATCTCTAAGGACATGACTTCATTACCTGCACCCTCAAGCATGGCTGCTGAGAGGTGCAGGTAAGTTACCTATGTGTGTCACACTAGATGGCCCACAAGACTCCTTCAAATCCTATTCATTCATCAATCCTCATATCGGCCCTACATCTCTGCAGATGGAAAACCATGGGCAGACAGAGGCTGGACACTATGTGGACTTCCAGGCCACATAGTGGTGGAAACCTGATTTGTCTCTCCCAGCCCAGTACCCTACTCACTGCACACAGGATCACACTTCCCCATGGGGGGAAGTAGTGCCACGTGGGCACTACAGTCCTGGCCACTACCCAGATAGCTCCATTACTCACCGAGACAGGGAAATAGTCTTTTACGTACTTCCATAAGATCCAGGACCTGAAGGCCTGGATGTCCTGCCTCCATGCCATGGCATGTCTCTGTCCAGGTACCACCAGGTGGCATACAGGATAGTGAAGATCCAGAATCTTGTGAACAGGAGGCCTATGAAGACCACATAGCAGATAAAGGCTGGGAAGGGAAGCAGGAGCATTAGTGGGCACTAATGGCCAGGGTGAAGGATGCACTCTCCCCATATGCCCAGCACTGGCAGCACTGTCCTGTCCAGCCCTCACCCCGGGGGAACAGGTCAGCCTCCCCAGTACTCCAAGGAGGAGAAAATGCAGTCGAGGATGTGCCACACTGGGACCCTGGATTTGACACCAGAACTAACTCCAAACTCACTTGTTCCCACTGTACCAGGCTGCCTCATTCACTCTGGTTTTCCCTTCCCTTTCCCTCCCTGTCTGTTAAGTCTTTCTTTCCCAAGTGCTCAGTAAATTCCCAGTAGCCCAGTGACTGCATAAATTGTTTCTAGTTATCATTCTTTGGGACCTCAGAGAAATGGAGACATTCTTTCTGCCCAGCCCTCCTTCTGTACACTCGCTGTCCATCTTTCTGTAGATAAATCCCACCAGATTCCTCCCTCTACTTAAACTTCTCATGACTTTGAGACACAGCCCAAGCAACTCAGCCTGACATTCAGGGTCCTCAAGAAACTTGCTCCAGCCTACCTCATGCACAGGCCCCCTAGCTTCAGCTACACTAAGCTGCTCAGTGCTCCTCCGATTGCCTGAGCTCCTTCAACCTCTTAGCTTTTGCTTATGCAGTTTCCTCTGCCTGCCATGCCTTTTCCTACTGAAGGAAGGTTGAAGAGGCCAACACCTGACTGGACTGTAGGTTGGGGGTGCAGCAGGGCTAGGACTGGGCCTGACGAGGAATTGCCATCTGATCTTTGATTCTCAGTCCCTACCACAGGCTAACCTGGTTTCATCTCAACAGTCAGGTGCTAAGATACCAGTGGAGCCTAATTTCCAGGGAATATTGCCCCTTCCAGACCCCGTTCTCTCCTCCTGACACCATGCAATCAAATTCCTTAAGAAAGTCAGCTTCCATTTCTATTCCTTTTGTTAGACGGGTAGCTGGGCTCTTTCCCAGCAGGCTTCCAGGAGGAAGGCACTCTGGACTCAGTCTGAACAGTAGTAAAATACAGAATCTGGATAAAGTAAGTTGAGGCTCAAGATGTTCACTTCCCACAGAGCACCTGTGATGTGCCAGGTTCTGGTGGCACAGCCATGAACAGCACACAAAAATGCCTGCCCTCCTGGAGCGGACTGTCTCAAATCTGGAGGATGGAGAAAGGATGCCACGGGAAAGATGGTCAGGATTTGACTTCAATTTTATTTACTGAGTTGAAAGAGACACATGTACCCCAATGTTCATTGCAGCATTGTTTACAATAGCTAGGATATGGAAGTTACCTAGATGTCCATTGGAAGATGAATGAATAAGGAAGCTGTGGTACATATACACAATGGAATATTACTCAGCTATTAAAAATAACACATTTGAGTCAGTTCAACTGAGGTGGATGAAACTGGAGCCTATTATACAAAGAGAAGTAAGTCAGAAAGAGAAACACCAATACAGTATATGAATGCATATATATGGAATTTAGGAAGACGGTAACGATGACCCTACATGCAAGACAGCAAAAGAGACACAGATGTAAAGAACTTTTGAACTCTGTGGGAGAAGGCGAGGGTGGGATGATTTGAGAGAATAGCATTGAAACACAAATATTACCACATGTAAAACAGATGACCAGTGCAAGTTTGATGCATGAAGCAGGGCACTCAAAGTCGATGCTCTGGGACAATCCAGAGGGATGGGGTGGGGAGGGAGGTGGGGAGGGGGGTTCAGGATTGGGGGACACATGTGCATCCATGGCTGATTCATGTTGATGTATGGCAAAAACCACCACAATATTGTGAAGTAATTAGCCTCCAATTAAAATAAATAAATTAATTAAAATTTTTTATTTATTTTTTCACTACAAATTTTTAATTTGAAGAAAACAATGACCCAGTTAGATTTCTGGCCTGGGGCAAAATTAAAAATCTGTTTTGGTTTTTCCCACTTTCAGAAAGCCAGTTCTAGATAATCAAATCAAGTTTTTATTAGTGGCTCCCCAGAGGGTTGGATTTAGGGGACATCTTTCATTTTGGACACACATTTTGTTTGAATGTGTTACAACAGCAAATATTAGCTTTAACTAGAAAAAAATAGGGGAAAAAAACCACATTTTGGTCATTTACACTTGACCAGAAAGACCTCCTTGCACTTAACCATCCCCCTTACCCCAAACCCAAACTTGGGAGTCTTTTCAGTCACTTAAGGAAAGAGACTTCTTTCACCTCATACTATCAAGTGGGAAAATGTATCACCCCACTTTACCAAGCCCAGAGAGGGTATGCAAATTGGCTGAGCTCACACAGCAAGTAGGGTGGGACCTGGCATTCAGTTCTACTATTTTGGCTCCATCATGCTCCCAATATTCGTTCAGTCAACAAACATTCATTGACTTAAACTCTTGTAGGATCTGGAAACACAGCTGAGAACAAGACCAACTGTTTGAATGGAACTTACCTTTCTGTGTGAGGTGTGAGAGTTACAGAGGAGAGGAAAGGAAGCAGAGTGAACAAGTAACCCATTGGAAACTATTGGTACCTATGCCCTGAGGTCATGGTGACAGGCCCAGTTGACCTCTCTGGCCACTTCTTTGCTCCTCCCACAAGTGCATATTTTACATCCAGTGTTAACCAGCTGTCCAAAGTAAGTATGGGGTTCACTCCCCCACTGAAAGCCCTTAATCTCCTGTCAGCCTTTAAATCCTTCCCAGAAGACCCATCTCCTACTATGCCTGGAAAGAGGTTCCTTCTTTCCACCTACCCTCAGCCTCCCTAGACCAGGGCAGGCAATCATTTACCTAAAGGGACAGATTGTAAATATTTTAGACTTTGCCACTCAGCTCAAAAGGCAACTTGGAGGATATTACATAGACACAAGATCATGTAAAATGTAAAAACTATTCTTAGCTCATGGGCTGTGCAAATGCAAAAATAACCAGTCACCTGGGTTTGGTTCATGGGGCATAATTTGGTGACCCCTCATGTAGACTGTGGCTACTCTCCACCATCATCAGTCTACCCCCTAAATCGTCAACAGAGTAGAAACCCCAAATGCAGCCACAGGGACCTGTACCCGAAGACTGAACCTTGTCCCTCCCATACCTAAAGCCCTCCTGGAGGTCCTCTTTGTCCCCAGGATAAGGGACAAGGTACAAGCTCCTGACGTTGGTGGGCTCACATCAACTTCCCTCCCTCTAGCTCCAGGTCCAGGGCTACTTGACCTCCCTGCGCTGTTCCTGATACTCCCAGGTCCCAGGCTGAGCTGGGGGTGGGCACAGCTAGTCGGAAACACTCCTGCTCACAAAGCTCCCCCAAGGCCAGGTGAGAAAGATGTTCCTCATCCCCATGATCCCCAGGTGTCAGTCTACCTGGTTATGGACCCACAATGCCTTTCATCCAGGAGCCAAGGGATTTATCCCCTGCCCTAGGATAACCCTCCTCCTCATGCTCCACACCTCCTCCCACACTCTCAGGACTTTCTCCTCCCTCTGCCTCCTTCCCTTTCTTCCTTTGGAAGCAGAGGGGCCCAGACTTGCAGTTTTGGATATGTAGGCACTCAGCTTCTCTGCTCATCTGTGTAATGAGGGCAATCAGGGATATTTAAAATGTCTAATGATCCTTAGGGGCTTCCCTGATATCTCAATGGATCCACCTGCAATGTAGGAGACACAGGACAGCAGGATTTGATTCTTGGATTGGCAAGATCCTCCGGAGGAGGAAATGGCAACCCACCCTAGTATTCTTGCCTGAAAAATCCCATGGACGGAGGAGCCTGGAGGCTTATGGTCCGAAAGCTTCACAAAGAGTCAGACATGACTGAGTGACTAAGCTCAATGACTCTTAAGACAAGACACAAGTCAGTCATCAGGGATGTGGGGAGCAGGAAACTGGGGGGCTTTACTTAGGATGAAAATTTTAGCTGCTAAAGTTGGGGGAGGTTCTAAGGGACCACCTGGTATATGTGTGTGGTGTGTGTGTTGGGTTTGTGGTGACTGTGTGTGTGTAAGTTTGTGTGTGAATGTGTGAAATAGCTGTAGAGCATTCTGTACAGAGTATGTACATAGTTTAACACCAGGATAGAGGGCTTTCCAGGTGGCACCAGTGGTAAAGAATCTGCCTGCAATGCAGGAGCCGCAAGAGATGCAGGTTCAATCCCTGGGTCAGGAAGATCCCCTGGAAAAGGGCATGGCAACCCACTTCAGTATTCTTAACTGGAAAATCCCATGGACAGAGGAGTCTGGTGGGCTACAGTCCATGGGCTCACAAAGAGTTGGATAGGACTGAAGTGACTTAGCACAGCAGTGGCATCTGTGTACAGGCTGAATGCCAGCACTTACCGGGGGAGCAGTTTCTACCCAGTCTGGTGCCGGCAGGGGAGATGAAGAGTCTCACACACTGCCAGTCACTTTCCCTTCCCAGTCCTCAATCCCGGGCCCTCCTCAAAAATGGTCCCTTCAGCAGAGCTGAACTTGGCATGTTTGTGGCCTTCCTGTCATAATGGATATGTTCACTGTGGGAATAGGTCAGGTACTAGATCCCACATACCCTCTGGGCTCCCTACCCAGGGCCAGGCCAGGGCTGAGCTGAGAAGAGTGAGCACATTTCTGCCTTTCATCCACAGCCCCTCCCTGATAAGGTCAGCATCCTTGGGCCCATTCTGCAGATGATGAGACGGAGGCACAGGGAGGCTTGGCATGGGTCCTCCAGGATCCCACAGGCAGTCAGTTGCCCAGCCAGAGTCTGACCCACGTGTGCTTCTCACTCGCCCATTCCGTATGGGCCCCTGCCTCACTCCCCGTCCTGTTCATCCCTATTCCCCTCTCTTTTCCCACCCACCAGAGTCAGTCTCCTCTTCTCTGGATGAAAAGCAAGAACTCAATCCTGTCTGAGCAGTCTGAGCAGCCCAAATGTCCCAGAATCACTGATTCCTTCCTCACAGCACCAAGCATCTTGAGGTGGGTCCCTGTCCTGGTATTCAGGTGGAACCCACAGCCCAGGAGGCTAAGAACCCTGCCCAAATCACAGGTGAGGGCTTCTACCCCCCAGACCCAACAGATTTCCCACCCCCTGCAGAGGCCTCCAGGAGGGCCAGTAGGCTCAGCAGTCCCCTCAGGACCTACATCTTTGTCCCATCAATACACTGTGTGTACCTGGAATGACAGAAACCCGCAGTCTCCCGTCCCCCAACCCAGTCCCCTTACTCAGGGCAATGATGCCGAAGACATACTGCAGGACTGCAAAGATCTGCAGTCTGCGCTCCCATGGCAAAAACAAGGGCACAAACCCCCACCATTCTGGCTCCTCTGTTGGCTCCTGAGGCTTCTCTGAGCTCTGCTGTGGTTGGAGACACCTGCTGGCTTTTGTTTCTGCGGGAGGTTGTCTAAGCGTTTGTGGGGGCTGGGGAGGGTGAGTGCCCAATCCAGCCCAGCCCCAGTGCCTCCCTGTGCATGCTTGGCAAGGACCTCTTTCCTAGGAGAATTCTTTGAACCCATTACCCTAGACCCAGGTAGAGATGGAGGGGAAAAAAATGCATTTGCTTCCGTAGGCAATGCTTTATCTGCCAGATCATTTTTTGTCAAATCTTGCCCATTTCTTGGCAGGTGAACCACCAAGTATAGTGCAGTCCTGTCCTCTTCATACCCCCCCAGCAATAAACAATTGTCTTCTTTCTCTTGCCAGATCACTGTTCCCCTCCACAAATATGCAGTAACAGCTTCCATCATAAATCTCTTGGACGCACCATCTCCTCCATCTCGTGCCCTATTCCTCGGCTCACCTGCATAGCACAACTCATGGAATAACTGTCTGCATTCCACACCCTCCCCTCCCATTCTCTCCTCCCTCCTCCAGCCTTCAGACATCACTGTTCTATGGAACTGCCCTTGACAAGTTCACCAGTGGTCTCCACACTGCTGAATCCAGTGGTCAATTCTCAGCTCTCATCTTGACCTCTCAGCAGCCTCAGACACAGTTGGTCCCTCCCTCCTCCTTGAAACCACTTGATCTGTGGACACCACACTCTCCTGGTTTCCCTCTTGCCCCTCTGGCTGCCCCTGGATATCCACAGTTGTTCTTATCCTTCACCAGGCTAAGTGTTTGAGGGCCCTCCCGCCCCTCTCAGCCATTGGACCCTCCTTCCTTTCCAGCAGAGACCTTATCCAGACTCATGGCCTTGGAGTCTGTCTACAGGACAAACACTTCCAAACTGTATCTCCAGCCTGACTTCCCTCTGGGCTCCAGACTTGACTATGTAGTTGGGTACTTGATATCCTCCCTGGTAATCTTCTCAGCACCTCCATCATAGCCTGAATAAAACTGAACTTGACCTTCCCTCTCCTGCCCAGACCAGCTTTTCCTCTGCTCTTGGTCATCTCAGGAAAGGGGACTCAATGACCTGGTTCCTCAGACCAAAACCTTAGAGTCACTCTGGACTATTTCTTTCCGTTTCCATTCCCCTCTTCAGCCTGTTCTCCTAAATCTCTCCTTTAAAATGTACACTTTGAATTGAAATATATCAAACATACAGGAAAAGGCACAAACCCTAAGTGCAGGAGTGATGCACTGTCCTAGAGTGAACACACTGGTGTGATCTCCACTCTGACTGACAAATAACACCTTGTCCATCACTCCTCTCCTCCCCAGACTTCACACAGCCTTGTCTCTGCTTTGAGCTTTATAATAAGTGAGTCTTACACAATATGCCTTTTGGAACTGACTCTTTTGGGGCTGGTGCACTGGGACGACCCAGAGGGATGGTACGGGGAGGGAGGAGGGAGGAGGGTTCAGGATGGGGAACACGTGTATACCTGTGGCGGATTCATGTTGATATATGGCAAAACCAATACAATATTGTAAAGTTAAAAAAGAAAATAAACTTTAAAAAAAAGATTATATTTTGAGAGTCATCCAAATTGTGTGTATTTGTGGTACGCTTGTTCTCATTGACACACAGGACTTCACTGTGTGAATAAGCTACAATTCTTGTATTTTACTACTGAAGATTTTTGGTGTGTTTCTGTTTCTGGCTATTGCAAATTGTGCAGCTGAGGGCTTTCTTTTCTATTTTTCTTTTTCAAATTTATTTGAGAAATAATTGACATACGTTACCATAGAAACATAAGGTATCCAGTATTATGGTGTGACTTACAAATGTTGTGACGTGACTACCACAATAGATTTCATTACTATCCATCATCTTACATAGTACAATAAAAACAAAAGAAAAGAATTCTCCTTGTGATTAGAGCTCTTAGGGTCTACTGACTTCCCAACTCTCCTATGTATCACGCAGTGATAGTGGCATTCTGTTCATGATTTTGATTCACATTTCCATACATTTCTGTTGAATGAGTCCCCAGGAATAGGACAGCCATATCTCTTTTTATAAAACCACACATTTCCCAAAGTGACTGTACAAATTTACACCCACAAGCCTCACACGAGAGTTCCAATTGCCCCACATCCTCCTCAACACTTCAGCCATCGTAGTGAGTATGTGGGGACACTTCATTGTGCTTACTGTGGTTTTCTAGCCTGAGAGGTGGAGCACATTTTAATTTGTTTATTGACCATTTGAATAACATTTTATGACAAGTTCCTGCTCTAGTCTTTTGCTGATTTATATATCTCTTGCGTGGGAAAGCTGCTTTCCACCCCTACAGCCAGCCTCTTCGATCGACTCTAATGCCAGTGTTCTCACCAGTTTCTGTCTGTGTGCCCTTTCTCCATCCCACAGTCTCAACAGCCGGAGGGACTGCTAGGTCAAAGCATATGTAACTGCAGGAGCTGGGGAGGGTAGTGCCAGGCTTTTCCCAAACAGCAGCACCAGTTTACACTCTCACCAGAAACGTATATGAGATCCCTTGGATGCATATCCTCTCTGGCCCTTGGTGTGGACAGACTTCTAATTATTTATTAGCGTGTAGACTGATATTGAGTCGGGATCTTGATTTGCATTTCCTCATCATGAACGTTGAACATGTCTTTATTCGGAGGCATTTCTTCTCAGTGTAAACTCCTTAATTTTTGCTAGTTCCCTATAGTGTTGTTTGTCTGTACATACTGTGAATCTCTTTTTCAATATCTTGCTTTGTTTTAAGGTGTCACTGCAGGACAAACCATTTTAAATTTTAATATACTCATATTTGTCAGCTTTTTAAACATAGACATTGCTTACTTTGATATAGAAAATCAAGTAATGCTGAAAATGTGCACAATTGCACTCATCTCACACACTAGCAAAGTAATGCTCAAAATTCTCCAAGCGAGGCTTCAACGGAACTTGAACTGAGAAATTCCAGATGTTCAAGCTGGATTTAGAATAGGCAGAGGAACCAGAGATCAAATTGCCAAGATCCATTGGATCATGAAAAAAGCAAGAGAATGCCAGAAAAACATCTACATTTGCTTCATTGACTACGCTAAAGGCTTTGACAGTGTGGATCACAACAAACTGTGGAAAATTCTTGAAGAGTTGGGAATACCATACCTGCCTCCTGAGACATCTGTATTCAGGTCAAGAAGCAACAGTTAGAATGGGACACGGAACAACAACTAGTTCCAAATTGGGAAAGGAGTACGTCAAGGCTGTATATTGTCACCCTGCTTATTTAACTTATATACAGAATACATCATAGAAAATGCCAGACTGGATGAAGCACAAGATGGAATCAAGATTGCTGGGAGAAATATCAACAACCTCAGATATGTAGATGATACCATCCTTATGGCAGGAAGTGAAGAGGAACTAAAGAGTCTCTTGATGAAAGAGGAGAGTGAAAAAGCTGGCTTAAACTCAACATTCCAAAAATTTAAATCATGGCATCCGGTCCCACTACTTCATGGCAAATAGATGGGAAAACAAGGGAAGCAGTAGCAGACTTTATTTTCTTGGGCTCCAAAATCACTGCAGATGGTGACTTCAGCCATGAAATTAAAAGAGGCTTGCTTCTTGGAAGAAGAGCTACAGCAAACCTAAACAGCATATTAAAAAGCAGAAACATTACTTTGGTGACAAAGGTCTATCTAGTCAAGGTTATGGTTTTTCCAGTGGTCATGTATGGGTGTGAGAGTTGGGCCATAAAGAAAGCTGAGGGCCAAAGAATTGCTGCTTTTGAACTGTGGTGGTGGAGAAGACTCTTGAGAGTTCCCTTAGACTGCAAGAAGATCCAACTAATCAATCCTAAAGGAAATCAGTCCATTGGAAAGACTGATGCTGAAACTGAAGCTCCAATTTTTTGGCCACTTAATGTGAAGAACCAATTCATTGAAAAGACCCTGATGCTAGGAAAGATTGAAGGTAAGAGGAGAAGGGGAGAACAGAGGATGAGATGGTTGGATGGCATCACTGACTCAACGGACATGAGTTTGAGCAAGCTCCACAAGTTGGTGATGGACAGGGAAGCATGGCTTGCTGCAATCTTTGGGGTTGCAAGGAGTCGGACACAACAGAGCAACTAAACCAAACCTACCTAAAAGACATTGAGAATTCTTTTCTAAGTTCTTTCTTTAAGCCCACAGTAATATCTTGGTGTTTCAATCCAGGTAAGTTCCCATACTGAGCCCCTATACTAAGTTTTTTCATGCTTTATTTCCCTTTTAAATGAAAACAAAGAATATGGCATTAAAAGATGTGTGAAAAAGAAACTCCAAAACGCTTTTTTCTCAGAAAAAACAACTTCTCCATTGAGAATTTAATACTGCTTTTCATACATAAATATTTAATCATCTGGATGTTTATGTAATTATGTAGTATGCGTTAGTTTTCACTTCTCCTTTCACGTTAGGGACCTTTCTACACAGTCCTATTTGTTAAATACCTCTCCCGTCCCCAGTGATATACTGTGCCACCTTTGCTGTACAAAAGAATCCAGCACTACCTGGGCTAGGTCAGGGCTTTTATTCTCTTTCATTGGTCAATTTATGTATCTATGCCAATGTCACACCCCCTTAATTATTTACTTCTAATATGTGGGAGGGCAAGCTTCCTGGTTTTTCTATCTTAGACATGTCCAAGATAAGAGGCTTCCCTGGGATCTAGTGACTAAGGCTCTTTGCTTCCAAAGCAGGTGGCCTGGGTTCCATCCCTGGTCAGGGAACTAGATCCCACACGCCACAAGTAGGAGTTCACTCGAGGCACCTAAAGCTCTCATGCCCCAGTGAAGACTGACGATCCCGTAAGTCCACAGCTAGGACTCAGTGCCGCCAAATAAGTAAATAAATATTTAAAAAGGAAAAAAAACATTTCCAAGGTTTAATTAGCAATTTATTTTTCCAAGTGTGTTTTAGGGTCATCTTTTGAAATTCTAGTAATTCTTCTTGGAATGTTACATTCAAAGACTGTTGAATTCAGAGATCATTTTGAGGAAATGTGTATGTGAATAAAAGAGAAAGAATAGATGAGTTAGATTTCCAGGACTTAAAATCTAGCAAAAGTGTAACAAAGAAGCCCAAAAGAAAACACAAGGAGGAAAATATTAAAGATAAAAAATCAGATATTAATGAGACAGAGATTTTAAAAAAGAATAAATCTAATTAATGAATTAAATTTTGGTTTCTAAACATTTTAAATAAGTAATATAATCAAGAAGAAAAAAGGACATCCCAGGTGGTTCAGTGGTTAGGAGTATGCACACCAATGCAGGGGATAGGGGTTCAATTCTTGGTCCAGGAGGATTCCATGTGCCGAAGGGCAACTAAGCCAGTGTTCCACAACCACTGAGCCCACATGTGAGCCTTAGAGCCTGTGCTCCGCAACAAGAGAAGCCACGACAAGGAGAAGCCTGTGCTCTTAGAGCCCGCACATAGCAATGAGGACCCAGTCCAGCCATTAACAAATTGAAAAATTATTTTAAAAAAAATAAAGGGACAAATCACATGTATACAAAATAAGAAAGATAATGGAGATATAACTGAAACAGAGAAACTTTAAAATTCCAGAAAACTACTTGGCAAACTTCCATTTAAATAAATTTTCATACTTAGATGAAATTCATAGGTTGAAGGGAAATTCAATTTACCAAACGGATCCAGTTAAGGTTAGATAGGTAAAACAGAACAATGTGCATAGAAGAAACAGAAGAATTTCCCCACAAAACAGCACCAGGCCAGGACGGTTTCATGTAATAATTTCACCAAATCTGTTAAGACCCACTGCTCCATGAATTGTTTGAAAGTTTATAAAATGAAGAAAAACTTCCAATTTCTTCTTCCTATAGCAAGTAGCACGTTGATATTTAAACTCAATTTTCCAGAAAGAAGCACAAAAAAAGAAGCAATTAAGCAATTACTGAATTGCTGAGTATTAAGACAAAATATATTAATAAATATTAAAATGTTCTGTTAGAAAATATTAAAAAAACAAACTTCACACTATCAAATACTATGAAAATATTGGTTTAGGGAAAACATCACCATAGTACATCAGATAAATAGACTTAAGATGAAAATCATGATTATTTCCATAGATGCTAAAAAGCTCTTGACCAAAATTACTGTAGAGTGAAATTGATTAATGGCTTCTTCGTATGATAAAATATATATACTTCATTCCTAAAGCTAAAAATCTACTTTAATGGGGAAACTCTTGGGGCATTTCCACTAAGAGCAACAGTAAACCGAAGAAGCCCTGTGCTATTCAACATGTACTGGACACATTAGGGAAAGCATTAAGAAAAGAGAAATCAGTAAGAGATCCCAGATGGGGAAGAAAAGGAGTCAATCAACCCCTTGCAGTTGATATGATCGTGTACTTGGAAAGGTCTAAAAGTATTATTGTTGGGTTTTTTTTTTGTTGTTTGTTTTTATCATTTCTGGAGTTGTTCATTGCTTGGTGTAAACCCAGGTTTTTATTTGGTATCATAATCCTTCTGCTTGAAGAAATTTCCTTAAAGCTCTTTATAGCACAAGCCCATTAGGAATTAATTCTCTTGGCTTTTGTTTGCCTGAAAATATCTGATTTTTGCCTTATATTTTGAAAGAGATTTTCACAGGGTAGATAAATTTTGGTTGACAATTATTTTTCCTTTCAGCTCTTCAAAGATATAGTTCTTATCTTTGTTTCTCTGTATTAAATGCACCTTTTGATCTGACTGCCTTGCAGACTCTATTGGTTTTTAGCAGCTTTACTATAATGTATCTAGGTTTAAAAAAAAAAAATCCCATTGAGAATCTCTATGTTCCTGGGTCTATGGTCTCATATGTTTAATTATTTTAGAAAATGTTCAGATCAGATCAGTTGCTCAGTTGTGTCCGACTCTTTGCGACCCCATGAATCGCAGCACGCCAGGCCTCCCTGTCCATCACCAACTCCAGGAGTTCAGACTCACGTCCATCGAGTCAGTGATGCCATCCAGCCATCTCATCATGCCTAAACATTTCTTCTGCTCTGTTATCTCTGTTTCTAGATTTCAGTTACATTAATATTAGATTGTTACTTTACCATAAGTCTTGAATACTCTGGTATGACTAAAAATAAGACAGGATGGTATTGTTGAAAGAAGGGACAAATAGATCAATGCAACAGAATAGAGAACCCCCAAAGCCCCCATACAGATCATCGACTGATCTTTGGCAAAGGAAGAAAAGGAACACACTGGAGAAAAGATAGTCTTTCCAGCAAATGGTGCTGGATCAACTGGATATTTACATACCAAAAAAATAAAAAGTTCATGAATCCAGACAGACTTCATACCCTTCACAAAATTTAACTGAAAATAGATCATAGACTAAAGTTAAAATGCAAAAACCTGCAACTCCTAGATAAAGCAGGAGAAAATCTAGGAGAACCTGAGAATGGCAATGGCTCTTTGCATACAAAATCACAGGCACAATCGTGAAAAAGAGATAAGGTGAACTTAATTAAACTCTTCAGCTCTTCAAAACACACTGTCAAACGAATGAGAGGACAAGCCACAAACTGGGAGAAAATATTTGCAAAAGGCAAATATGTTAAATGACTGTTACCCAAAATGTGCAAAGAACTTTGAACACTCAACAGTATGAAAAGCAACAATCTGATTAAAAAAAAATAGGCAAGGGCGGCGGCGGCGGCGGCGGCGGCGGAGACCGCGCGGGACTCTGAGTCTGGGCTGGCGCGCCCAGGGCGCGGGGGCGCCGCCGCGCTGGGCCCCGGGCGCGTGGCTGCGGCTCGGCCCGGCGGCGCCGCTCACCTGAGGCGGGGCGTGGGGGCGCGACGCGGGCAGTGCTGTCAGGGCCGCGGCTCCCGGCCGCGCTCGGCGGGACCAGCCAGGCAGTGATTTGCGGCGCCGCTTCGCCTTCGGCCTTCGCCCGGAGAGCCTAGCGGGGCCGGGATCCCGCCCTCCAACTCACCACCCCTCTCCGGCTCCCGCCCCGCCTCCCAGCCTCGGCGTCGCGTCCCGCAGGCCTCGCCGCCCAGCCCGCGCCGGGCAACCGCCCTCGCCCGGAGCCCTCCCTCGCCCCGGCCCGCGTCCCCCCGGCGGCGCTGCCCCGGGAAGCGGCTCCCCATCCTCTTCCTCCGCGTCCTCTGTCCCCCGCGTTCCCCCGCCGCGGCCGCTTGTTGCACCGCCCGCGGCCTGCGGGAGCCGCTTTCCCCGGCCCGGCCCCGGCTTCGCGCGAAGCGGCCGCAACCCCTGCCTCTCGCCCCCGGGGCCCGCAGCAAGCCCTGGCCCGGCCCGGCCCGCGAGACCCCGGCCTGACCCCGCCGCCCGCACAAAATGTCGGCCCGGACGCCACTGCCGACGGTGAACGAGCGGGACACGGAGAACCATACATCTGTGGATGGATATACTGAACCCTATATCCAGCCAACCAAATCAAGTAGCAGACAGAACATCCCTCGGTGTAGAAACTCCATTACGTCAGCAACAGACGAACAGCCTCACACTGGAAATTACCGTTTACAAAAGACAATAGGGAAGGGAAATTTTGCCAAAGTGAATTTGGCAAGGCATGTTCTAACCGGTAGAGAGGTTGCTGTGAAAATAATAGACAAAACTCAGCTAAATCCTACCAGTCTACAAAAGTTGTTTCGAGAAGTACGAATAATGAAGATATTGAATCACCCTAACATAGTAAAATTGTTTGAAGTTATTGAAACAGGAAGACTATTTAGTCATGGAATACGCGAGTGGGGGTGAAGTATTTGATTACTTAGTTGCCCATGGAAGAATGAAAGAAAAAGAGGCCCGTGCAAAATTTAGGCAGATTGTATCTGCTGTACAGTATTGTCATCAAAAGTGTATTGTTCACCGTGATCTTAAGTAATGAATTTACAGTCGGGAACAAGTTGGACACATTTTGTGGAAGCCCACCTTATGCCGCTCCTGAGCTTTTCCAAGGGAAGAAGTACGACGGGCCTGAAGTGGATGTGTGGAGCCTCGGCGTCATTCTCTACACGTTAGTCAGTGGCTCCTTGCCTTTTGACGGCCAGAATTTAAAGGAACTGCGGGAGCAGGTCTTACGAGGGAAGTACCGTATTCCCTTCTATATGTCCACAGACTGTGAAAACCTTTTGAAGAAATTATTAGTGCTGAATCCAATTAAGAGGGCAGCTTAGAACAAATAATGAAAGATCGGTGGATGAATGTTGGTCATGAAGAAGAAGAACTAAAGCCACATGCTGAGCCTGAACCAGATTTCAATGACACAAAAAAGATATCATGATCACCATGGGTTTTGTACGAGATGAGATAAATGATGCCTTAATAAATCAGAAATATGATGAAGTCATGGCTACTTATATTCTTCTAGGTAGAAAACCACCTGAATTTGACGGGGGTGAATCGTTATCCAGTGGAAACTTGTGTCAGAGGTCCCGGCCCAGCAGTGACTTAAACAACAGCACCCTGAAGTCCCCTGCTCACCTGAAGGTCCAGCGGAGCATCTCGGCAAACCAGAAGCAACGACGCTTTAGTGATCATGCTGGTCCATCCATTCCTCCTGCTGTATCATATACCAAAAGGCCTCAGGCTAACAGCGTGGAAAGTGAACAGAAAGAGGATTGGGACAAAGATGTGGCTCATAAACTTGGCAGCACAACAGTTGGATCAGAAAGTGAAATGACTGCAAGTCCTCTTGTAGGGCCAGAAAGAAAAAAGTCTTCAACTATTCCAAGTAACAATGTGTATCCTGGAGGTAGCATGGCAAGAAGGAATACGTATGTCTGTGAAAGAACCACAGATCGATACACAGCGTTGCAAAACGGAAAAGACAGCAGCCTTACAGAGATGTCCGCGAGCAGCATGTCCTCTGCAGGCTCCGCCGTGGCCTCCGCTGTGCCCTCAGCACGACCCCGCCACCAGAAGTCCATGTCCGCTTCCGGCCATCCTATTAAAGTCACACTGCCAACCATTAAAGACAGCTCTGAAGCTTACAGGCCTGGCACAAGCCAGCGCGTGCCCGCTGCGTCGCCATCTGCTCACAGTATTAGCGCCTCGACGCCCGACCGCACCTGCTTCCCCTGCGGCAGCTCCAGCCGCAGCACCTTCCACGGGGAGCAGCTGCGCGAGCGCCGCAGCGCCGCCTACAACCGGCCGCCCGCCTCCCCGTCCCACGAGACTGGGGCCTTCGCGCACGCCAGGAGGGGCACGTCCACTGGTATAATAAGCAAAATAACATCCAAATTCATCCGCAGGGATCCAAGTGAAGGCGAAGCCAGTGGCAGAGCCGATACCTCAAGAAGTACAACAGGGGAACCAAAAGAGAAAAGGAGGAGGGTAAAGATTCCAAGCCACGTTCTCTGCGGTTCACGTGGAGCATGAAGACCACTAACTAGTTCAATGGACCCCAAAGACATGATGAGAGAAATCCGCAAAGTGTTAGATGCAAATAACTGTGATTATGAACAGAAAGAGAGGTTTTTGCTTTTCTGCGTCCATGGTGATGCCAGGCAGGATAGCCTCGTGCAGTGGGAGATGGAAGTCTGCAAGTTGCCACGACTGTCCCTCAACGGGGTCCGCTTCAAGCGAATATCCGGGACGTCTATTGCCTTTAAAAACATTGCATCTAATATAGCAAATGAGCTTAAGCTGTAAAGACACTCGAATTTACAGGATCAGGGAAGATACACCCCTATATGAGGTACAGTTTTTGAATGTACTGGTGATGCCTAATGTGATTGGCCTGTGAATCTCCCCATGTAGAATTTGCCCTTATTGCAATAAGGTTATACATAGTTATGAACTATAAAATTAAAGTCAGTATAAACTATAATAAATATCTGTAGCTAAAAAAGTAGGTTCACATGTACAAGTAAGTATATTGTGTATTTCTGTTCATCTTCTGTTTATAGAGTTGTATAATAAAACAGATGATTGCTTAAAAAAAAAAAAAAAAAACAGGCAAAAGACCTAAGCAGACACTTCCCAAGAGACGATGTATAGATGGCAAATCAGCATATGGAAAGATGCTCCACATCATATCTCATTAGGGAAATGCAAATTCAAACAATGGCATACCATTGCATACCTAGTTGACTGGAGCTGGAGGATGCACTTCTAATTTGGGTCACTCATATGGCTGATAGTAGGAGGCCTCAGTTCCTCATTATTTGTAACTGAGTTTGCCTGAGTATCCTCCAGGATGTTGACATCACCAAATGCAGGTGAGGTTCATGTGAAGCAACAGGGACTCCCATTGGCTGCTGGTGTCAATGCAAAATGGTACAGTCAACTGTGGAAGACAATTGGCAGTTTAAGAAATGAAACCTACTCATCGTATAGTGCAGTAATCATGCTCTTTTATATTGGTTCAAATGAGTTGAAAACATATGTGCATTCTAAAACTTGCACATAAAGTTATAGCAGTTTCATTTATACTTGCTAAGTATGGAGGCAGGCAATGTTGATATCATTCAGTAGGTGAATGGACAAATAAACTGTGGCATATCCAAACAATGAATTATTATTTACTGTTAAAATGTAGCCATGAAAAACATGGAAGAAGCTTAAATGTATATTAGTAAGTGAAAGAAGCCAATCTGAAATGGTTATGTAATATATGATGCCCATTGTATGATATTCTGGAAAAGACAAAACCGTGGAGACAGTAAAAAGATCAGTGGTTGTCAGGGGTTAATGGGGAGGGACAGGTGAATCCACAGAGCCCAGAGGATTCTTAAGGCAGTGAAATTATCCTGTGGGATACTATGCTGGTGGATACATGTTATTATACATTTGTCAAAACCCACAGAGAGTAAAACAGGAAGAGTGAACCCTAATGTAGACTGGTTTTGAGTGACAGTGTGTCAATGTAGGCTCATTGATCATAATAAATGAATTGCTCTGGTGCCAGATGTTGGTAGCTGGGGAGGCTGTATGGATGTGGAGAATGGCATATATGAGAACTCTGTACTTTAGGCTCAATTTTTCTGTGAATCTATAACTGCTCTAAAAATTTGAAAATCCATACACACATTGAGTGTGTTTAAAATGAAAATTACCCTTAACTTAGCATTTCAAATAATAATGCTGCTGCTGCTGCTAAGTCGCTTTAGTCGTGTCCAACTCTGTGCGACCCCATAGCCGGCAGCCCAGCAGGCTTCCCCGTCCCTGGGATTCTCCAGGCAAGAACACTGCAGTGGGTTGCCATTTCCTTCTCCAATGCATGAAAGTGAAAAGTGAAAGTGAAGTTGCTCTGTCGTGTCCGACTCTAGCAACACCATGGACTGCAGCCTACCAATCTAGATTTTCTAGGCAAAAGTACTGGAATCTAGTACTGTCTGAATCTAGTTCTTGGGTGCAGGATCTTTAATTTTTAAAATCTTCTACATTCCTAGCAACATTTATGCGTATGTTTTACCAGTTACTTAGATGTGTTTTTAAAAAAAATCTCTCTCTGATGATGATGATAATGATGATGATGGATTTTGTGCACTTTTCTGATTCTGCAATGTTTTGCTCCATTCATTTTGAAGTTATATTATGAGATGCAAACTATTATCTATATTTCTGGTAAATTGTTTCATTTATTTTTATATAGTGACCATTTTTTATCCTCAGTAATGCCTTTTGTTTTAAGGTCAGTTCTGTCTGATATTAACATAGTGATAGGACCTTCCTTTTTTTTTTTAATTTAATTTTATTTTATTTTTTAACTTTACAATATTGTGTTGGTTTTGCCATATGTCAACATGCATCCACCACAGGTATACACGTGTTCCCCATCCTCAACCCTCCTCCCTCCCCGTACCATCCCTTTGGGTCATCCCAGTGTACCAGCCCCAGGCATCCAGTATCGTGTTAGCATTTGCCCGCTACACAGTTTCCATCACTTTATTACATGCTTATGTGCATTGTGTTTAAATATGTCTTCTACAAACAATGTATAGCTGTATTTTATTTTAGTTGTTATTTTTCTACCTCTGACATACTCTATCTTTTAACTGGAAAGTTTAGATAATTTACATTTGAAGCGTGAATTGAAAGTGTTAGTTGCTCAGTCGTATCTGACTCTTTGCAACCCCATGGACTGTAGCCCACAAAGCTCTTCTGTCCATCGGATTTCCCAGGCAAGAATACTGGAGTGCGTTGCCATTTCCTTCTCCAGGGGATCTTCCTGACCCAAGGATCGAACCCAGGTCTCCTGCATTGCAGGAAGATTCTTCACCATCTGAACCATTGACCCCATCACTGACATATTTGCAATATTCTTACCATCTTATACTCTATTTCCTCTTTGCCATGTTTTTTATCTATGCATTTTCTCCCTCTTTTCTGGCATTAATAAAACTGTCAATATTCCCATTTCTTTGTTCAGTGAGTGTTTTAAGTTAATATACTTTTTAGATTGCTAAGTTAATGAATATGTCTATTCTTCTCACAAACAACAAAGGACTTTGGAATACTTTAACTCTGATCATGTCCTCCCATGTTACCCAACTTTATTTTCCTGTATCTTAGTTCCACACTATTTCATTTACCTCAAATTAGTTCAAGCATGGCCAGAACCACTAAAAGACTAAATAAACATCCCAGAGCAGTTGTACAAACAAAAGAGAAGAGTATTTCTTTCTCACATGACAGTGCAGAAGCAGGCAAGTGCTGCGAGGCTGCTGGGAGTCGTAGGAGGTCACCCAAGGTAGGTTCCTCTATCTTGTTCTCTATCTTCCCATTTGTTGTTGTTGTTCGGTCACTAAGGTGTGTCCTTGTTGACTCTGCAACCCTGTCCACCAGGCTTCCCTGTCCTTCCCTGTCTCTCGGAGTTTGCTCAGATTCATGTCCATTGAGTCAGTGATGCTGTCATCCTCTGCTGCCCTCTTCTCTTTTTGCCTTAGTTTTTCCCAGCATCAGGGTCTTTTCCAATAAATCGGCTTTTCACATCAGGTGGCCAAAGTATTGGAGCTTCAGCTTCAGCATCAGTCCTTCCAATGAATATTCAAGGTTGATTTCCTTTAGGGTTGACTGGTTTGATCACCTTGCAGTCCAAGGGACTTTCAAGAGTCATCTCCAGCACCTCAATTCAAAAGCAACAATTTTTAAGCACTCAGCCTTCTTTATGGTTCAAATCTCATATCCCCACACAACTACTGGAGAAACCATAGCTTTGACTATATGGACCTTTGTCAGCAAAGTGATGTCTCTGCTTTTTAATACACTGTCTAGGTTTGTCATAGCTTTCCTTCCAAGGAGCAAGCCTGTTTTAATTTCATGGCTGCAGTCACCACGCACAGTGATTTTGGAGCTGAAGAAAATAAAATCTATCACTGTTTCCACTTTTTCCCCTTTTATTTGCTATGAAATGATGGAACAAGATGCCATGATCTTCATTTTTTGAATGTTGAGTTTTAAGCCAACTTTTTCACTTTCCTCTTTTGTCCTCATCAAAAGGCTCTTTAGTTCCTCTTCACTTTCTGCCATTAGGGTAGTATCATCTGCATATCTGAGGTTGTTGATATCTCTCCCAGCAATCTTGATTCCAGCTTGTGAGTTATTCAGTCTGGCATTTCACATGATGTACTCTGCATAGAAGTTAAATAAGTAGGGTGACAATATACAACCTTGACATACTACTTTCCCAATTTTGAACCAGTTCATAGTTCCATGTCCAGTTCCAACTGTTGCTTCTTGACCCGCATACAAGTTTTTCAGGAGATGGGTAAGGCATTCTGGTATTCCTATCTCTTGAAGAATTTTCCACAGTTTGTTGTGATCCACACAGTCAAAGTCTTTCACGTAGTCAATGAAGCAGAAGTAGATGTTTTTCTGGAATTCCCTCGCTTTTACTATGATCCAATGAATGTTGGCAGTTTGATCTCTGGTTTCTCTGCCATTTCTAAACCCAGCCTGTACATCTGGAAGTTCTCGGTTCAAGTACTGCTGAAGCCTAGTTTGAAAGATTTTGAGCATAACCTTATTCAATAGGTAAAATGTAAATGTAAAATGTAAAATTTACTCAGCATGTAAAGTGAGCTCAACTGAACATTTTTTGGCATTGCCCTTCTTTCAGTTCAGTTCAGTCACTCAGTCGTGTCCAACTCTTTGCAACCCCATGAACCGCAGCACATAAGGCCTCCCTGTCCATCACAAACTCCCAGAGTCCACCCAAACCCATGTCCATAGAGTCAGTGATGCCATCCAACCATCTCATCCTCTGTTGTCCCCTTCTCCTCCTGCCCTCAATCTTTCCCAGCATCATGTGGGGCCACCCAAGACGGCCAGGTCATGGTGGAGAGGTCTGACAGAATGTGGTTCACTGGAGAAGGGAATGGCAAACCACTTCAGTATTCTTGCCTTGAGAACCCCATGAACAGTATGCCCTTCTTTAGGATTGAATCAAAACTGATCTTTCCTAGTCCTGTGGCCACTACTGAGTTTTCCAACTTTGCTGACATATTGAGTGCAACACTTGAACAGCATCATATTTTAGGATTTCCGTATAACACTAGGAAAAATAGCTACTAGCGCCCAAAGCTGATTCCATGAAGGACTGCATAGGGCTCTGTGGTTATCTCCTGTCACCCTCACAAGCCTGAGGTTGGGCATCTCCAGTGACACAAGAGGAAATGGAACTGCTGAGGAAATGAGCAGCTGGTTCCTTCATTCTGAGAGAGTGTCACATGCATAGGTGGGTTTGAAGCTTGAATCCTGTGCTCTGAATATAATATTTACTGTGTTCCATTTCTGGCTTCACAGATGAGGATATTGAGACCTTCTAAGGATCAGCTGACTCCCTGAAGTTACTCAGCCAGACGATGACAGAGGTGCCATTGGGATGAAGAATCCCGTATTCCAGAATGGAGCCCTTTCTACCATAAGAGGCCCCCTCTGAGGAACAGAAGGTCTAGTATTGTCCCCTGGACCCCCATGTGCTCCCAGTTGCACCACCTTGAAGTCAGCATGTGGAGGGTGTTGACAGAGCAACTCTTGCCTTGCTGACTCCACTTGGAAGGATAACTCTTTTCCTGCTTTCTGTCTGTGACCGCTTCATTCTCCAAGGGGAGCTGATGGTTTAAGGAGACACCTTCAGGAACAGGGAGCCAGGAGGCTGAGAACCCTTCTTACCCAGGACTGTGGTGGTGCTTCAGAGAGGGCCTGGGGCCTTCAGTAAAGGTAGAGAGCGTTGGGGGACAATAGCGAGGAAGGTAGGACATCATAGGCCGAGAGGAGCTCCTGGAGACACCCGTCCCCTTGTGGACTCATCGTGCTCTTTGTTCAGCCAGGTTGTGTAGAGGTAGTTGGGGGTCAGTGGTTTCTAACTCTAGCTCCTCGTTTTTAGTTCAAATTCCCCAGAAGCAGATCCTGGCATAGGACAGGAGTCCAGTGAGTTTGGTTTGTTGAGGAAATGCCCACGGGAGAAACTAAAACAGAAGCTGAGGCAGCAGAATGAAGAAGGGGAAGCAGATAAGCAGGGTGTGACCCATACCAGAAGCAGCTTCAGCCCATCCTGCAGGACAGCAAACATGATGTCCCAAGTGTGTTACTGCTTAGAGCAAGGAGCTGGGCTTCCCCAGTCAGTCTGGGCCGAGGGGCCCTTGGGTGAAGCAGGAGGGTGTGCTGTAAACTTGCTATGTTCACCTACTCTGCTCCTGGGACTGTGTCCTCAGTGGAGTCAGGAAGCCCAGGAGAGGTGCAGGGACAGGTGTTAGCAAGGTTGACACTAGCCCAGAATGGCGTTCAAAGTCATGGGGAAAGGAATCTGGTGGAGCACCAATAGTGTTCCCTCACCGCCCTTAAGATTCATCCTCATGTTTCAGGACCCCAGGTCTCCCCCAACAGCCCTGGATGGACAGCAGCAGGGTGAGGACACTGATCATCTGGGAGCCTGAAGCTGCAGGTGAGTGGAGCTTTGGAGTGAGATTGCAGGGTACAGCATCAGGGGAGCCCCAGGGAGCAGGATGTCACAGTCTGGAGGGACTGAGGGGCTTGACTCTCCTGCAGCTTCTGAACTCCTGCTTTGCACGTTCATGAGACATGTACACAGCTAAGTATTCAGACCCAAAAGCCAGGAATACACTTGGGTGACGGTGTGGAGGTCAGGCACTGGTCACAAAATGTGCTAACAGAGACTCATGCTGGGGCGTGTGCAGGCAGTGATATGAACCCAAATGCACACACAGATCCTGGGACAGAAATGTATCCATAGCCTTTCACAATCCATTGTATGTGCATGGTCCTGAGCTCACATGTGAAGCATCGCCTTTCAAGTCCCTTTCATTCCTGGAAGAAGAGGTAGAGAGTTGGGAAGGGTCCAGGGCCAGGCTGATTACAGCTTTCTCAGAAAAGTGACCTTTGGCTGGAATTGCTCAGATCATGCAAAGTCTGGTGTTGCTTGTGAAGCAATGATAAAAGCATCTGGAAGCTCAGTTGCTGCCTCCTGCCCCATCTACCCCACCCATGTCCCCACAGTTCCACACCCACCTTTGATCTAGGCCTTCGTCCGTCTAGAACCGGGGTACCCCTGCCCGCAGTGCACAGATGAGGACCTGCAGTCATAAGAGGAATGAAATGGGGACCCTGAGTTGCAGCCCCTGACAGGTAGCCTGCATCCTCCCCAAGTGTCAGGAGCCAGCACAAACATGGCCAGTGGGAACCAAGGGTTTTCAGTTCAGAATCAAATTGCTCCTGGCTCTGAGGGGCTTCCAGGCTAAGAGAGGTCACAGTTATTTTTAAAAACTTGGTGAATGCTGAGTAGACAGAAGCCAAGGACTGTGGAAGCCCAGAGGAGACACATGACAGCCCGGAGCGGGTGCTATCAGGGAAGTATTTCTGAGGAGATAGAGTCTGAAAGGGCTCCTAAAAGGCCAATAGGAATGGGATTTGGGTAAAAGGGCTTTCAGGCAGAGGGAACAGTCTCTGCAAAATGCCGGCACAAAGGGAAGCACGATGGCCTAGGGAATTGGAGGAAGCTCAACAAAGCTGGAGGAGGGTAGGAAGTAGCTGGTGAGGAAGGCTGAGCCTACACTGAAAAGGGCAGTAAGCCAGCCAAAGGGTTAGAGGCACCCTGAGGACAAAGAGAATCCACCAGGCAGTTTTCATCAGGGGACTGATGGTGTCAGGCCTACTCTGGGAGGTCCTTCTGGCTCCAAAGTGCAGGGTGGATATGGGGATGGCTTGAGACTGATTTGAGTGGAATGTAGGGCAGCTGATTTCTGGAAGGCAATTGGAAGGGTGTTATGAATGTACTTCTGTAACAGGAGAGGAAGAAATTTCAATAGACAACATTGAAAGTAAAAAGTTGAATATAGCTTTTTATATTACTGGCCAACTCATGAGAATGGCAGAATTTGGGGAGACTGACTTTTCATCTAGTTGAGTCTCAGTCAACGTTCATACCATCAAGTGATGGCAAATGTTCATCTGTACAAGTTATTCTTATCTTACAGGTTGTTCAGATACTGGTTATAGTTTACTGACCCTGGCAGTGGGACTGGTGGAAGCAGTTGAGAAAGAAGGGGAGTCTCCTCTCCCTGCTGCACAAAGGACCTCCACCAGGCTGCCATCCTTTGAGAGAAGGCACTTCTTTCAGTGAGTCAGAGAAAACCATCCTTCCTATAAGAAGTTCTGTAATCCTAACATCTCATGGTAACATGGATCTGAGAAGTCCTTGCTCAGCCCTCTCCCAGGGAAGACTAACATATGTGAGTTTCTTGGAAATGCAAAATATTCCAGATATGGATATAATCTGTGAGGTAACATTGCAGGCTGCTGAGAGAGCTGGTATTTGAATGCAAAGGATCCCCAAATGAGGGGGCACATGGCCGTATCTCAGGGAGCAGCAGTATGAGGGGAGACATTCTCTGCTTCAGGAATTTCCAGTCTCAGGAGGACACAGCCCTGCCTAAGGGCAGGTACCCATGCCCATGGTCATACCTGCAGGTAAGTGCTCTTACTGCCTCCCTTTCACCCTTATTGGATGATGGGTTCTAAGAAGTTAGGCCACTCCAAGATTCTGAAATAATAAAAATACCCCTGTCTTGCATTGCCAACAGTCATGCACTGTGTTAGTTACTTTAATGTAGTATCTCCTATAATCCTCCTAACAATCCTTTGGAGTTAGAAATTGCTATCATATTCATGTTACAGGTGAGGCAGTGAGGCTCAGGGAAGTTAGGTAACTTGTTCAAGGTCATACTGCCAAGAAGAATCAGTGCCAGGTATAAAACCCTGGAGATGTGATCTTAACCTCTAGCACAAGTTTTCAGAGAATCTCAGATGGCATGACTAGAAGAGTTTCAATGTCTGTAGGAGGCGGTCCCACAGTCTAAGTGTCCTTCTCCCCTCTTCTCCCTTCAGCTGACCTGCAGAGCCCCCCCATTCTAGAGAGGAGTTGAGAGTTTCTATTAAACTAAAGACAATTCTGTTTGTATCTCCACTCAGAATGAATCTTCTTCAAGCAAGGCTATGTGTCCCCTCAGATTGGGGTTCCTTAAGGTAGGGTTGTGTCTACTCTCACACTGTGCTGTATTTCACCTTAGACAGGAGATCCTGAGGCAGGGCTCTGTCACCCAGAGACTGGAAATCCCTGAAGGAGGTTTCACCTCACACTGCTGCTCCCTGAGGCAGGACCATGTACCTCCTCAATTTGAGGATTCCTAGGGCAGGGTTATTTATCCCCTCAGAAGAGACTTCCTGTTGGTGAAGCTGTCTCTTCACAGATCCAAGCTCCCTGAGGAAAGGTTATGTACCCTCAGACTGGGGTGACCTGAGGCCGAGCAGCTCTTCAAATTGAGGCTCCATGAGGCTGGGCTCTGTCTCCCCTCAGACAAGACCTCCCTGAAGCAGGGTTATGTCTCCCCTTAAATAAGAAGTCCCAGAGGGCAGGAATGTGTCTTCTTGAGACTGGGGATCCTTGAGGCAGGGTTGTGTTTCCCCTCAGACTAGGTCTTTCCAAGGTAGGGCTATGTGTACTCCTGAAGCACGGCTTTGTCTTCTTTAGAGTGAGTCTGTCTGAGGGCAGGGCTGTGCCTCCCTCAGTTGCAGTTCCCTGAGGGAAGGCTGTCCTTCCCCTCAGACTGGATCTTCCTGGGAAAGGTCAGTGTCTACCCTCAGGCTGAGTTTCCCTGAGGGTAAGACTGTGAATCTTCTCAGACTGGTGCTCCCTGAGGCAGGGTTGTATCTCCCCTCAGACTAGGGATCCCTGAGAGCAAGGCTGCACATCCTATCAGACTGGAATTTCCTCACACAGGGCTATGTCTGTCCTGAAATGGCAAATCCCTCTGTCTAGATCTTCCTGAGGCAGGGCTGTGTATACTCTTGCCCTTTAACTTCCTGAGGCAAGACTGTGTCTCATCTGGACTGGGGATTTCCCATGGGAGGGGCTTCCCTGGTGGCTCAGAAGGTAAAGAATCTGACTGCAATGTAGACCTGGATTCGATCCCTGGGTTGGGAATATCCCCTGGAGAAGGGCATGGCAGCCCACTCCAGTATTCTTGCCTGAAGAATTCCATGGACAGAGAAGCCTGGCGGCTACAGTCCATGGGGTTGGAAAGAGTCAGACACAACTTAGCCACTAACACATTCTTTCTTCTCTGAGGGGATAGATGTGTCTCCTCTCAAAGTGGAACTCCCTGAGGCAGGGATGTGTTCCTCTTAGACTGGGAATTCCTGGTTACAGGCATATGTCTCTCCTCAGACTTGCCCTTGCTGAGGAAAGGTTGTGTCTCACCTCACTGGATCTCCCTGAGACAGACTTGTATCTCCCCTCAGATGAGGCTTCCCATTAGCAGTGTTGTCCTCCTCAGATTCAGTCTCCCTGAAACAGGGCTGTTCCTCCCCTTAAACTAGGTCTCACTGAGGAAAGGCTGTGTCTATCCTCAGATGAGGCTATCTGAGGCACAATATGTCTATGCTAACAATTTGGCACCCCGAGACAAGGTTGTTCTCCCTTGAGACTGGAAATCCCTGAAGTAGGACTATGCTTCTCCTCAGAGTGGGGCTCCCTGAGGCCGGGCTGTGTCTCCCTTTAGATTGGGGATCCCTGAGGGTATGTCTATGTTTCCCTCAACTTGACGTTCCCTGGCCTGTGTACTCCATCAGTGTGGAATTGCTGCAGCAAGGTTGTGTCTCCCTTCAGATGGTGCTCCTGGTGGAAGGCCAGTCTCTCCTCAGATTCAGGCTCCCTGAGGTTGGTCTGTGTTTCCCATTTGACTAGATCTGGTTGAGGAAAGGCTATTTCTCCCTGCAGAGCTAGGCTACCTGAGGCAGAGCTTGTCCACTCTCACACTTCAGCTTCCTGAGGCAGGATTGTATCTCATTTAAATTGGGACTCTCTGAGAGGAGGGTTGTGTCTCCTCTCATGGTGGGGCTCCCTGTGACAAGGCTGGGTTTCCACTCAGACTAGGTCTCCTTGAGGCAGGACTGTCTCCCCTCAGACAGGCCCTCCTGAAGGCAGGGCTATGTCTCCCCAAAGACTGGGGGTGCCAGAGGCAGTGTTGTTTATCCCCTGGACTGCACAACCTTGAGCCAGAGTTGTGTCCCCCCTGAGGAGGCTGTGTCTCCCCTAAAATGAGAGCTCTCTGAGGAAGGGTTGTGTCTCCCTTCAGACTGGAAATTCCTGAAACAGGGTATTGCTCCCATGATACTGCTCCTCCCTGAGGTATGGCTGTGTACCCCCTCATTTTGGGGTCCTTGGGGGCAAGATTGTGTCTCCAATGATATGGGCTCCCTGTGGGGCATGTAACTCCTCTTTATCAGGCTCCCTGAGACAAACCTTCTCCCATTAGACAAGATCTGCCTGAGGAAAGTCAGTGTCTACTCTCACACTCTACTTCCTGAGGCAGGGCTCTGTTTCCTTTAGACTGGAGCTCTGAACAGAGGGCTGTGTCTCCTCTCAGGATGGCTCCTTGATGCAAGGCTGTGTTTGCCCTCAGATTTGGACTCTGTTAGGCAAGACTGTGTCCACTCTCATAGTTTGGCTCCCTTAGGCAGGGTTGTATTTCCCCCTCAGACTGTAGCTTCCTAAGGCAGGGATATGAGTCTTCTAGAATAGGTTCCTCAGGCATGGTTGTGTCTCCCTTCAGACTGGGAGGGGGGTTCCCTGAGGGCAGGGCCATGTCTCCCTTCAGACTGTAGGTATGGGTGGTATCCAGGGATTTGGTTTATGCTTTTGAACTGTGGTGCTGGAGAAGACTCTTTAGAGTCCCTTGGATCGTGAGGAGATCAAACCAGTCAATCTTAAAGGAAATCAACCCTGAATACTCACTGGAAGGACTGATGCTGAAGCTGAAGCTCCAATACTTTGGCCACCTGATGCGAAGAACTGACTCATTGGAAAAGACCCTGATGTTGGGAAAGACTGAAGGTGGAAGGAAAAGAGGATGACAGAGGATGAGATGGTTGGATGGCATCACTGACTCAGGACATGAACTTGGACAAACTCTGGAAGATTATGAGGGACAGCAAAACCTGGCATGCTGCTGCAGTCCTTGGGGTTGCGAAGAGTCAGACACAACTTGGCAACCGAACAACAACAACAGAATCTGCAGGTAAGAGGGCTGCTCCTGAAGCCTCCCACTCGCGGTCAGGTGAATCAAAATGTATGTCATCTTGTTCTCTGCAGGTCACTTGGCCCATTGCTGCTTGTTTTGTCACAGGCCTGCAGTGGGCAATAATTTCAAACACTGTGCACGTAGGTTTTCTTCAAATGAAGTCCAGTGTCCTACCTGTGTCGATAGTGCCTGGGTTGAGAAACCTTCCTTGAGAGTTTCCTCAGTGTAGGAAGGACAGGAGGGCTCTGGATAAGACAAGCACAGAGCTCCTCAGCACTATTTATCTGCCATGGACAACTGTCAGCAGCTCCAGGTGCAAAGAGAGCCATACACTGCTTTTTCAAGGCCCTAGGGTGACTTGATGTCTCATGGAATCCATACAACCCAATTGTGTATATGACATCATTTCCACCCTACGTATGAAGAAATGGAGGCTCAGAGAGACTGTGTAACTCATCCAACATCACACAGTGGTATGTTGCAGACCTGGTATTAGAAATTAATCCCTCTAGCTCCATAGGTCACACTGTATATAATTCTTCTCTCTTGTTTCCAGAGGGTAGTCACCTGCCCCTGCCTGATGTCCTGCTGTGTCTTGACTGCCTTTCCATCTTATCTGGACAATAAACCATTCTTGCTGAGGGGCTTACATCCAAAGATTTAGTCTTTTGTAATATTGGGAAGGAGTTAAATTCACTCAGATCGTTAAGTCTGCTTCAATGAGACGACTGATCCTTGAGACCACGGTCAGGTTTCCACAATGGCCGTGAGGTGCCCTGAGACAGTCAGAAATTAGGAGGCACTCAGAGTAGGAGGGTGTAGTGTGCTTACTAGATACATGAGGACACTAAGGAACTAACTGAGCAAGGCTCTGACCAAGGACACACAGCATCTGGAATTTGGGGCGGGATACATCCTGAAAAGCAGTTCGTGCCTGTTTTTCTGCCTTACTTCTTACCCAAAGTTAATGCACAAACTTTAAAACCACTAAAAGAATTTGCTGTGTGTCCTTGGTCACACCTTTGTCCCTAATTTTCACAAGCCGAACAAAGTAAGTCAGGTGCACAGATGCTCCCTTTACATAGAGCTCCTATGATATGTCAGTGCCAGTGGTACAACTGTGAACTAACAGAAATTCCTGGCTTTCTCATGCTGACTGCCATAAATCTGGAGGAAGGAGACAGGATGCCAGCGGAAACAAGATGTCTAAGATTTTGTTTTAAATTTTATTTATTTATGTTTTTGTCATTACATTGTGAAGAACAAGAGCCCAGCTAGGTCTCTGCCCTTGGGCAAAATCGAAGTCTGTGTGGGCCATTCCTACTTTTAGAAAACCAGCTCTAGAGAATAAAACTGAATTGTTAATAGTGGTTCCTGGAGGGCAGGATTAGGGGAAATCTTTCACATTCCATACAAATTTTCTTTGGATGTGTTATAATATGGTGAACTAGTTTTGTAATTAGAAAAAAAATGTTAGGAAGGAACTCACACATGAGGCATCCTCTTGACCAAGAGACCTCCCCACATCCCACCACGCCCTCACCCTGAAGTGAAAGTGAAAGTTGCTCAGTCGTGTCCAACTCTTTGTGACCTGTATAGTCCATGGGATTCTCCAGGCCAGAATACTGGAGTGAGTAGCCTTTCCTTTCTCCAGCAGATCTTCCCAACCCAGGGATCGAACCCAGGTTTCCCGCATTGCAGGTAGATTCTTTACCAGCTGAGCTACCAGGGAAGCCCCCTACTTAGGCTCACCCTGGTATCCATGAATGTTTGTTGAATGAATGAAGGCAAGTGAATGAATGTTTGTTGAATGAATGAAACCTGAATACCCTCTCTGGGCTCACCCTTTAACTCCTGTCAGCAGGCTAAATCCTTGCTAGGGAGTCTTTTCAGTTCCTGAGAGAAGGAGACCCTTTCTTCCACCTCATAACACAAAGGGGAAAAAATGTAAAGCCCCACTTTACAGAAGCTCAAAGAGGGTATACGAGAGTAGGATGGGACCTGGTATTCAGTTCTAATATTTTGGCTACATCTTCCTCCCAGCATTCATTCATTCAACAAACATTCATGAACACCAGCTCTATGTCCAGCACAAATCAGCTCCTCCCTAAATACATGGTCTTTACTCCACTACTGGAAGCCCTTACTCTCCTTCCAGCCTTTAAACCTTACCATATGGACCATTCTAACCATCTCTGAAAAGGGGCACTTCTCTCCATCCCCGCCAGCCACTCTAGACCAGGGTAAGTAATCTTTTCTTAAAGAGCCTGATTGTGAATATTTATACTTTGAGGCTAAAGAGGCAACTTGGAGAATTTTATACAGACACGTGATCATTTAAAATGTGAAAATCATTTAAAATGGCTCATGGAGTATATAGATATGAAAATGGCCAATGGGCTGGATTTTGACCATGGAACAATACTTAGGGACCCTTGATATAGACTGTTACTGCTCCCTGTCATCTGTCTACCTCCCACACCCCAAACACAACGAATCTCTCGGCTTCAACCATAGGACATGTACCACACAGATTGGACCACGTCCCTCCAGTACTTAAAGCCCTCCTGGGCTCCTCTTTGTCCCCAAGATAAGGGACGATGTACAAACTCCTGCTCCTGGCACCAATTGGCCCACATCTCTTTTCTCAGCTCCCCGCTCCAGAGGATTCTCTGAGCTCTGCTGTGGTTGGAAACACCTGCTGGATTTTGTTGCTCTAGAGGTTATCTAAGCATTTGTGAGGGCCGGTGGGTGGGTGTCCAACTCAAACCAGCCCCAGTGTGCCCTGCCCTTAGGATGGGGGCCCTCTTTCCTAGGAGAAATTTTTGAACTGACCTGAGTCCAGACTTTTGGATCCAGGTAAAGATGGAGGAAGAGAAGGACATTTGTCTCCTCTGGTAATGCTTTATAAGCCAGAGCATCTTTCTTTATCTGCTTGACTCTCACCATCACTTGGCAAGTGAAGCACTAAGTGTAGAGAAACCCTGTCTTCTTCACACATTCCCAGCTATTAATCTTGGCTGTAATAATTGTCTCCAACACCATCCATGTCCAGTGTTCTCCTCCATAAATATGCAGTAACAACCTCCCTCTAAAAATCCCTTGTCCCCGCTATCTCCTCCACCTCCCCTCCTATGCCCAATGGATAAGCAGTCTGCATTCTACATCCTTCACTCCCATTCTGCCCTCCCTTCTCCAGACTTCAGACATCACTGTTCCATGGAACCGCCCTTAACAAGTTCACCAGTGGCCTCCATGCTGCTGAATCCAGTGGTCAATTCTCAGCTCTTATCTTGACTTCTCAGCAGCCTCAGACACAGTTGGTTCCTTTCTTCTTCTTGCAATCACTTGGCCTGTGAACACCACACTCTCCTGGTTTCCCTCCTGCCCCCTTGGCTGTCCCTGGGTCTCCACAGTTGCTCTTGTCCTTCAGCACGCCCCTGTCTGGCACACTTCTGTGTCCTTACTGCCTTTCTATCATATTTTGACAATAAGCCATTCTTGCCGAGGGGCTTACATACAAAGATTTAGTCTTTTTGTAATACTAGAAAGGAGTTAAATTCACTAAAATTATTGTTTTCTTCAATTAGGACTGACCTTTGAGTCTATGGTCAGTTTTCCACAATGGCCATGAAGTTTCCTTAATCAGAGAGTCAGAGGTTAACAGATACTCAGAGTAGGAGGGAGCAGTATGCTTACTGGATACATGGGGAAATTGAGATTCTGAATGGGGAAAGACTCTGTCCAAGGGCACATAGCATCCTGGAATTTGGGGTAAGATCCATCCTGAGAACCAGTTCAGGGCTTTCTGCTTTACTGCCTTATACAAAGCTAATGTACAAACTTTAAAACCACTAAAAGAACTTGCTATGTGTCTTTGGTCACACCTTTGTCCCTCTCCTGGTGACAGTCTTCTTACTGAAGAAGTGTTGGGCTAGATGTTTTCTAAGGACAAGACTTGATACCTGCACCTCCAAGCATGGCTGCTGAAGGTTTTATACCTCTAAGATATGTTAAGTGTGCTGCACTACATGGCCTACACATTTCCTCAAATCCTGTTCCTTCATCAGTCCTCATAGTGGTCTCACCTCACTGAAGTTGGAGAACCACAGCCAGACCGAAGCTGACTTGTCTCCTAGCCACATAGTCGTAGAAGCCTGTCTCCTGCCCCCGGCCCAGTATTCTGCTCACTGCTCATGGGGTCAAACATCCCCATGGATTCATGAGGACTATGGTCCTGACCACTCCCTAGCCAGCCCCATACTTACCGAGATGGGGAAATAGTCCTTCATGTACTTCCATATGACCTAGCACCTTACGCTTTTGATGTACCTGCCCCCCTGCCTCAGCTTGGCTCAATCCAGGTACCACCAGATGGCATACAGGGTACTGATATCCAGAATCTTGTGAACAGAAGGG
Source organism: Bos taurus (assembly GCF_002263795.3). Classification (NCBI taxonomy): domain Eukaryota; kingdom Metazoa; phylum Chordata; class Mammalia; order Artiodactyla; family Bovidae; genus Bos; species Bos taurus. Next base: position 55,054,393 of record NC_037342.1, on the reverse strand, counting down.
CTATGAAGACCACACTGCAGAGAATGGCTGGGAAGGGAAGCAGGAGCATTAGTGGTTAGCGGTGTGAAGGAACTAGCTCTCCCCATATGCCCAGCACCAACAGCACTGTCCTGCCCAGCCCTCACCCCAGGAGGAAGGAATCAGACTCTTTTGACTTCAAGGAAGAGGGAACACAGCCTGGGCAGCGTCACATTGGGAACCTGGATTTGAAGCCACATAGATCTAATTTCAAACTCACTTGTTTCTACTGCACAAGGCTGCTTATTCACTCCAGTCTTCCCTTCCATCTCACTCTGTCTAGTTAAGTAATCTATATTCACCAGATGCTTAATAAATGACTAGGGGAGTTGTGATTGGATTAATTGTTTCTAGTTTCCACTGTTGGGATCTCAGAAAAAAGGAAACATTCTTTCTGCCCAGCCCCTTTCTACCTACCCTCAGTCCATCTTTCCATAGATAAATCCCACCAGATCTCCCCTCTAATTCAACTTCTCATAACTTTGAAGCACAATCCAAGCAGCTCAGCCTGGCATTCAGGCTCCTCACAGCTGGCCTGAATCCCTCTTGCTCCAGCCTTACTGACCCACATGCACCCTGGACTCTTGGCCACACTAAGCTACTCAGTGTTCCTACAACACCCTGAGCTCCTTCAACCTCTTAGTATTTGCTTCTGCACTTTCCTCTGCCTGCCCTGCCCTTTCCTGCTGAATGAGGGAAAGAGAAAGAAACCAACCTGTCACTGGCCTGTAGCCAGGACTGAAGCAGGGCTACAATCAGGCCCAGTGAGGAATTTCCCTTTGACCTATGACTCTGGGTCCCTACCACAGGCTAATCCCAGCTTCCTCTCACAGGTGGGGGATCTGTGGGGCTGAAACTAATTTGATGTCGGTGGAACCTCATTCTCAGGGAACATTGCTCCCCCTTAAACCCACTCACTCCACTCAACACCATACACTCATACTCTTAAAGAAAGTCAGTTTCCACTTTTACACCATCTGAAAGTAGAACAGACTGTGCTGTCATTCCTGGTAGGCTTCCAGGAAAGAGGGGACGTTTGACTCAATTTAAATAGTAGTAAGATTCATAAGCCAGACAAAGTAGGCTGAAGCTCACAGATGCTCACTTTACACAGAGCTCCTACGATGCATCAGGTGCTGGTGGTGCAACTGTAGATGGGCAGAAATTCCTGGCCTTCTCAAGCTGACTCCCACAAATCTGGAGGAAGGAGGTAAAATGTCACTGGAGACAAAATGTGCAGCTTTTGACATGAATTGTATTTATTTATTTTGTCACCACAGTGAGAAAAGTCAAAGTCACTCAGTCATGTCTGACTCTTTGGGACCCATGTATAGTCCATGGAATTCTCCAGGCCAGAATACTGGAGTGGGTAGCCTTTCCCTTCTCCAGGGAATCTTTCCAACCCAGGGATCAAACCCAGGTCTCCCACATCACAGATAGATTCTTTACCAACTGAGCCACAAGGGAAGCCCAAGATAAAGAGCCTTGTTAGGTCTCTGCCCTTAGGCAAAATCAAGTCTGTGTGGGTCACTCCCACTTTCAGAAAACCAGCTCTAGAGAATAAAACCAAGTTGTTAATAATGGGGAAAACTTTCAGTTTTAGGACAAACATTTTGTTTAGATGTGTTACAAGAGCATGTGTTAGTTTTTTATTTAGAAAAAAAAAATGTTAGGAAAAACCCACATGCAGGGCATTCCCCCTTGACCAAAAGACCCCCGGTCCCCTGCCCCAACCTTGCCCTCACACTGGGCTCACCCTTTAACTCCTGTCAGCAGGCAAAATCCTAACTTGGGAGTCTTTCAGTCCTGAGGAAGGGAGACCCACTTCTTTTATCTCATAACACCAAAGGGGAAAAATGTAAAACTTTCCCTTACAGAGGCCCAGAGAGGGTATGCAGGTTGGCTAAACTCACACAGCAAGCTAGTAGGATGGAACCTGGCATTCAATTCTACTATTTTGGCTCCATTGTGCAATAAACATTCATTTATTCAATAAACATTTATCAACACCAATCTTCTAGGAGCTGGAGATGCAACTGAGAACAAGACCAACTATTTGAAAGGAGCTTACCTTCCTGTGTGAGTGTGTAAATTATAAAGGAGAGGAAAGGAAACAGTAAACAAAAAATAACCCACTGGAAAGTATTTGTTTCTGGGCCCTGAGTCCTTGGTGACAGTCTTAGTTGACTTTTCCAGCCACTTCTTTTCCTCTCCCCTAAATGCCTGCTCTATGTCCAGTGTGAACCAGCTGTTTAATGTATGTATTCTGTTAGCTTCTGCACTGGAAGCCCTTAGTCTCCTGTAGCCTAAAAGTCCTATCTTGTGGACGCATCTCCTAACTTTCTCAGGAAAGGGGCACCTTCTGTCCAAAGTGCCAGTCTCCCTATTCCAGGGGAAGTAATCTTTTCTTAAAGATCATGCTTAAAGATATTTATACTATGACAATAAAGAGGCAACTTGGAGAATATCACATAAACACATGACCATTTAAAAATGTAAAATGTAAACATGCTCACACCTTTGACCCACCAGGGCCTTGCTGTGTGGGCATCTCAGCCTGTGTCCTCCAGGCAGACAACCTCCTGCAACACCCACAGCACTGGGGTTGCCTAGTTCAATCCCTGAGGGCTCGTGGGCTGTTGCTGTGGTAGTGCCTGCAATACACCCTGAGTTACTTCACTCCAGGTGTCACGCCATCCTATGGAGTGTGAGCTGGACTTAGGGCCTTGCATGGAACTGATAAAGTGAGGTAGAATTCATGGCGAGTGACTCAGAGACTAGGTTGTAGAAGGTATGTGGTTTCTGTGTGTGTGTGTGCGCGCGTGTGTTAGTCTCCTTCTAGTACTCTTGCTCTATCTACTTTGTGACTGGCTTGCTCTGGAGAATCCTGGTGAGTAGCACTGGGCAGTGTGTTGGAGAGGCCCACATGCCGGGCTCTGAAGCCTTCTGCCAGCAACTGCATGGAAGAGCTTGGGAGTGGATCCTCCAGCCCCACTCTAAGCTCTGCAACTGTCCCCTCCTGGAGCAGGTTGACAGCCTCCTCCTGGGTGAACTGAATTGGAACTTTCAGGTGCTTCCAGTTCCCTGGGGACATAGTTGACGACTCACCTACTTATTGTCTTGGCTTCTTCACTCCAAGCTAGCCTACAATATGAGTAACTAACTGGTTGGATGGCATCACAGACTCAATGGACATGAGTTTGAGTAAGCTCTGGGAGTTGATGATGGACAGGGAAGCCTGGTGTGCTGCAGTCCATGGGGTTGCAAAGAGTCAGACACGACTGAGAGACTAAAATGAACTGAAATGTGATATAGGACACTGGGCTGGGAGAGCAGGTTTTCAGGTTAAGGGAAGTGCACTGACATCTGACAAGAAGTGGACTTCAGTTATATATTTTGGCCATGTCATGCAGTATATGGGATCTTATTTCCCTGCATGCACATGTACCAAGTCGCTTCAGTCAACTTTGATTCCTTGTGATGCTGTGGGTTGTAGCCTGCCAGGCTCCTCTGTCCATGGGGTTCTCCAGGATATAAGAATACTGGAGTGGGTTACATGCCCTCAGCCAGGGGATCTTTCTGACCCAGAGATTGAACCCGTCTCTTGCTTCTCCTACATTGGCAGATGGGTTCTCTACCACTAGCACCACCTGGGAAGGCCCTTAGATCCCTGACCAAGGATATAATCCCAGTTCCCTACATCCCTGCATTAGAAACATGAAATCTTAATCACTGGACCTCCAGAAAAGTCCCAGGAGGTGACCTTTGATTGGCCAAATTGAGGAGATAAGGAGTCAAAAGAAAGAGATCAGCAGTTCCCAGGACACTGCAGGTGGGAGAGCAGGAACTCTGAGAATAACTATCCAACCATCCACAGAGATGTGGACATAACAAATCCTTGCCCTCTTTAGCCACTAATGTCTGCACCAGTTCAATACCCAGTACTAGAAAACTGCAGTGGGCAGGTACTTCTCTCTTGGCAAATCTTGCCCATCCTTCATGGTCCTGCCCACTTGCCACTTCCTCCCTCTTCCTTGGTGGAAACCATCACTCCCCCTCTCAACCACACTGCTTTTGATTTCTGCCTCTCTTGAGACCCTATAGCACCCACCTTTTAGGGTCAGAAGATGTCATCATGAGATGTTGGGCACATTTACAACCAGAATCTAATTACATCTACTCCCCATCACTCCTCACAGGCCATAGAATGATCAATGATCTCAAAATATTTTTCCCACGCATAAATCCAAGCTATGAATTGTGATGCTTTTTTCTCTGAAAACAAAACTGAGGTTTAAAAAGGATCTGACTTGCAAAGTCACTGAAAAGGGCTGGCCCAGGCTTAGACCCAAATTTACATTCATAAAATAATCCCACCTCCATTTGTACATATTGGCGTGATTAGCTTCTGGAAGGAAAAGAACTTGCTTTCCTACTCTAGACGTGAGAGTTCACAGTACTGGCCCTACCCTACCATCCTGTCCCTCACTCATGATGTGTGTCGCAGACCCAGTGACCCAGAATTCGTCTCATCAGAGGCATGTCCCTGTCTGCCCTGCTTGCGGTCGCAGAACACTCATTCCTCATGTTCCTTCTCTGGCTGGTCTGCCCTGTGTCTGCACATAGCCTCCCCCTTGTTTCCCACAGAACAGGGCAGAGGTGGTAAGTTGGAGCTGACTGGTCAGGGAGGAATAGGTAACATGCCACTCTCTGGCCCATCTGAGCCACCATCTGGGAAGGGGACACAGGGCAGCAGGGCTGCAGGGCCAGACTGGGATTAAATGGGAGGCTTTGACCAGTGCTCCCAGTTGGGGATTAGGGTGGAAGGAAAAGAAGACTGAATCAATCCTTTCATTGATGAATTGACGTTTATGGAGCTCCTTTCTACGTCAAGGTCAAGGCTGAAGTTACAAATGAGGAGTAGTGGCCACATCATGGAGCTCTCAGCCCATGTGACATCACAGTTGAGGTCAGAGGTCATCACAGTCCCTTGGGGAAACTGAGGCTCAGACAGAGGGTGAAGAGGTCTGCCCCTGGTCACTCATCCAGTGACAGAGCTCAAGCCTCTTTCCCTACTTCCTGGCCCTTCTGGCTGGCACTCGGACTCAGAGGATTCAGAAACTCAAAAGTGCAAGGATAAGTCAGGGGGGTGTGGCCTCACCCTCCTCTTCATCTCAGGGAGGGAGGAGCTGAGACAGGCAGGTTGCAGGATGGAGGCGCTTGTATGAGAAAGAATTGCAGCTGGGGGCTGCTTCTGTGCTGTCACTCAAGGCAGAGGAAAAGAAAACCTGCCAACTGGAGCTGCTCTTGTCCTGCCCATTGAGTGACAGGACCACAGAGGACGGAGAAATAGACATCATTCTCTCCAAGCATCTCTTCCATTTCTCAAGTGGGCAGAACCAAGGAGAGGGCCCACTACAGAGCAGTCAGTGCAGGAGAGCAAATCACTGATGCCAGAGTCTGGTCTCCTTTGCCACAGAACTAGCTGTGACCCAGGGCCTGGCATGGGGTGGAGATGCAAGAATCAGTGAAGGCTCTGGAGATGTGTTCAACAGACACCTCCAGGAAACCTTCTGGGATCACAGCACCTCCCTCCATCCTCCCTAATGCCAGCCCTGCCCTTTGGGGCAGCCCCTCCTCTGGAGAGGTACTCAGCATAACTCCAAATGTTGGTCTTTTGGGACATTGTACTTGAGCTTGTGGGCTTCGAAGAGGTTGCTCAGCTCCTTCATGTAGCGCTGGTGCAGCCTGTCCACCTCCTCCTGGGAGGGATGTGGTGTCTTCTGCACTTCGATGGGCTTCCCCACTGCAAGACACAGAGCTGAGTGGTGGCCCAGAGCAAGGAGAAATGTCTGAATAGCTGAAGAGATCCTGCTAAGTCCATGCACTAAAGCCCATGCCCATTATTTAAAGGAAAATTCCTCAGGCTCTCATTCACAGCCTGCTGATTGCTATTTTATGCACAATACTAACAGACTTGGAATTCCCTTCTCTTGTATTCACCTTCTCTGATTCTCCTTTCAGAATCAAACCCTCCTCTCTGGCATAATAAAAGTCAAGTAGATTCTGATTCAAGTTTCAACATCCTTACTCAAGGGCAGGGTGATCTTTTGGAAGTGATTTACTTTCTCTGAGTCTACATTCACCATCGATAAAATGGGGATGATAGTCCCTGCCTCCAAAGTTGTTGGGAAAACTGAGCAGTTGCTTGTAAGGAGCCAGTGCAGTCCCTGCCACACAGTAGGTGCTCAGAAATCAGCAGTGGAGAATGGTCTGTTTATCTTAGTTAGAGTTCCCTCCCCAGACTGCTTTACATTGACCTGTGTGTCTGTTTCTCAATCTAGAACATGAGTTCCATGAGATCAAGAATATGTCTGGCCTTTGTCCACATCCCTTTGAAGCACAAGCCCAAGCCCCTTGTTGTGCAGCCCTTCCCCTCCCAGCCCAGGTCTAGGCTCACCAACAGTGGTGATGGGCCGGCGGTAGGGCATAAAACCAAAGCTGTACTGGAAGACTCCACGGCCATAGAAGAGCGGGATGGAGAATCTCGTGGTCTTTAGAAGTTGGTCCTGGAACCAGTGCAGCCAGGAGCCAGGAGAGTTCTCAACCTGGTCAAATATGTCATTCTCCCCAAAGGAGAAGATCGGCACCAGAGCTGCCCTAGAGGGAGACAGGAGAGAGGGCGTGTGGAGGGGCAAGAAGGCACAAGCTGGTCACCCAACTTCCCTCAGGGACCTATGAACAGAAACTCAAGCACAGGACAGAGCCCTGGACCAAAAGTAGGAGGCCTCAGGTGTCTCCCAGACCTGCCATGGTTTATGATTTCAGGCAGGTCATGGCTCCTCTCAGGGCCACCAACTGGCAGTGGGATTGTTACCGAGTACAAGCTCTGCTTGCTGAAAGATAGGCCAATGAATCTGAGATGTACTGTTGGGATGAGGAATCGACTTTTTCAGGAGCTGGCTGACTGAGAAGATGGCAGGCTAGCACCTCAAAATAACCATCTTGTCAGGGCCTGGTTGCCAGGTTCTTTTATGGATCAGAGATAGGGAGGAGGTGAGGAAACAAAGTAGAAATACTATTTGATCCTTGCAAACATCCCCTAGAATGGTAAATTTCAGGTGGGGGAATGTGTTAGCTTCACTTGCTTGCAATCCTTCACAGGTGGGTGGCCCAGGTTATCTCCCTTAGGCAGGCCATTATGTGGGCCTACACTAACAAAGTGTAGTTTTCATTCCAATCCCAAAGAAAGGCAATGCCAAGGAATGTTAAAACTACCACACAATTGCACTCATCTCACACACTAGCAAAGTAATGCTAGCTAGAGGATGGATGGCACGCCGACTTGATGGACATGAGTTTGAACAAGCTCTGGGAGTTTGTGATAGACAGGGAAGCCTGGCTTGCTGCAACCCATGGGATCGCAAAGGGTTGAACACAACTGAGTGACTTAACTGAACACCAACAAAAGCTCCAAGATGAGGGTCTAAGGCACAGAAGCAGATCCAGCATAAATTCAAAATTAACCCTTCCCAGTTACATGACAGGGAGACCAGAATACTGCCGAGAAACATCACAGGTATAAAACAACTGCAAAATTTCTGGAAAAATATCTTTGGCTCTGGCTTGTTTCTATTCTTCACAGATGTTTCAAGATGAGAGACAGCTCTAAGCTATGCCCCAAACTCCATTCCCCAAATTCCCTAGGTCTCAAATGTAACACAAGCTTTCAGCAATATAATCCATGAGACTTAATGCTTTAGTCACAAAATCTTTCTTCTAGAATCATCTCTGGGTATTTGAGCATGAAACAGTACATCGGTCACCAAGACAGACTCTTCATTGTCAGTGGATTGAGACTCTCCTTGCCAAAATAGAATCTGCATTTGCCTCGGCAATCTTGCCTCCAAAATACAATCCTTGCCAATCTCCAGCTAAACTCTGAACCCTCTTCCTGATACCCATGTGTCAGGGCGAGCCTGATGAAGCCTTTGCGGTTCCGCAGGACCAGCTTGTAGGCTCCAGGCCTGCCATTCAGTGCTTCCTTGACGCCCCCAACAATGATGAACGGCAGGTTGCCACCTCCTTCCCTGCTCAGAATGTGAGCAGCACTCTCCTTGTCTGCTGAGACCAGCCCTGGGGAGAAAGGAAGATAGTCACATACAGTGTAAAGGAGGCAAGGATGGTTCAGGAGTATGTGGCCTGGGTTCTACTCTAGACCTCAGCTGGGAGCTCCCTGATGACAGGCACTGTTATCCCTTTGCCCAACTCTCTCGCCACGGTCATCACTGAGCACAGAACTGTGGGAAATGCTTCTTTGGGTCTTATCTCCTTGTCTACCACACATTCACTTGGAAGAAGTACAGAACATTTGACCACCCTCCTTAAAATCCCTCCTCATGCCTTCAGCCCTCACAAAATTCCTGGGATACCTGGAGTAGGAGGACCCACCCAATGACATGATGTAATCCCTGAAGAAAGGGAACCAGAACCACATGTTCAGCATCATCAAATGTGAGCAGATGCCTGGGAAAACTGAGAAGCCCATGCCCTCCGTGCACAAGTTGGTAAAAGCTCCAGTCACCCCCATTCCATGAGGGTGGAAGCCAGTGAGGTAGTTTTGGGAGGGGTCCAGCTCAGTGGTCTTGACCAGCTGAAGGAACAGCAATCTGGTGAATCAGAGCTTCATCTTGTGCCCTTGCTGGTCCACCTGCTGACTTTCTGTGCTGACCTCTTTTATGTGCTCCCTGTGCCCAAGTGCTTTCTCACCCCAATGTGAGTGTCCTGAGATTAGGGACAGCCTGTCTGAATATCCTTGTTCCTGTTGCAGGCCTGGAGCAGAGGAGATGCTCTGGGAAAACATGGAATGAAGAGGGAGAGAATGGACCCATGAATGGATGAAGCTGATACAGCCTACAAGGGGAGGAAGAGCCCCTGCACAAGGCAGAGGCAAGACTCCTGGGAGGGTGACGGGGACACAAACCCCTGTGCCACATGAAGGGAGACTTTATCCCAGGCAGAGCCCGCACAGAATGAAGGAACCATCGCAGGAGGGGGTGAGCATCTCTCCAAGAACAGTGGCAGCTGGAGTTCAGTCCTGGGTGGAGGGCTGACACCTGAATCCCTGTGACTCAATGTAAGAGACCCCAGTGTGCTGTGAAGTGGGGGCAGAGAAGAGGGGCACAAGTCCCTAGTGATGGGAGGGGAGGGCTCAGGGAGGTATCCTGCCAAGTCTGCAGCACTTCCTAACACCTGGTCACAGCCTGCCCGCAGCACTGCATCCCTGCTCAGGCTTTGGTCTGGGTAGATACTGCTGCTCCAGGATATGAAATCTTCCCATAGAAACCCAGCTCCTGGACTGAACTTCAGCATGAGGTGGAGGCAGCTTTTCCTGGGGAAAATATTACCTGATTCTCCACCATTAGCTGCTCAGGAAGCCCATAGGGTGTGTTTAGCAAGCTCCAATGCTCAGACATAGTCTCTTAATTTCACTAGAAACTACCATTAGGTGGCAGCTCTAGAGTAAGAGTCATAGAGTGCAAAGACTTGTGATGTGGAGTAGCTGCAGTAGAGTTGTTAGGACAAGGAATGTCGCTTGCTGCGTTCAAGCCAGCAGCCACTGTAGCTGCCACTGACAATGGGGCTTGAAAGGAATTCAGGATGGAGGAAGATAGGATACTGGTCATAGACAGTGAGGATGCACATCAAAGGAACAATTGCAGTGAGCCCAGATTTTGCATCTCTCCATGTGTAGAAAACCATTAATATCATTACTGAGTTTGCTCTTTGACTGGCATTAATCTTCTGATGATTAACTACATGCTTTTTTTTTTCCTCAGCAAAAACCTGTAAATCCTGACTTCTCCCTTACTTTTGGAACAGCTCCTCAGAGATTACTGAGAGGCTATCTCCTGACTACTGTCCTTAGTAAGGTCTCAGAACAAAGCCCCTCATAACTTTTAGGTTGTGCATATCTTTTCAGTAGACAGCAGAGACTCCCTGGCCCCCTACCTCCTGCCACCTTAAGATTTCTGCAAGGCCTGTTCTTCAGGTATGTGGATGACTTGGGAGTTCTTTACCAGTCACAGTGCCACCTGCAGACCTCAGTCCAGGACAGAGGCATCAAATTACATGTCATCTCTCCCTCTGTTTTCTCTGCCTTCTGCAGGTGCTGATGCCAAAGGCCTGCACTGGCCAACAATCCCAAACACTGTGCAGGTGGAATTGTTGCAAATCAGGTTCATTTTCCCAAAATTTCAGTAGTGCCCAACTGACAAAACCTCCAGGGGAGATAGATACCTAGCTAGAGGAGGGACAGAAGAGATGTAGATGAGACAGACACAGAGCCATGCCACACAATTTTTCTGCCAGAGATGCAGTTGACAGCAGCTCCAGGTGTGAAATAGAGCCAGAGAGCAGCTCCAAGTGTGAAAAGAGAGCCAGATGCTGTCCTTAGAAGCCCCAGGATCACCTGATGTCTTATGGAATCCACACAACCCAATGAGGTATGTGGCAGCATTCCCACTTTACACATGAAGAAATCAAGGCTCAGAGAGCATGTGTAACTCACCTAAAGTCATACAGCTGGCATGTTGCAGACCCTGTATTAGAACCTTTGATGTCCACCTTCAGACATCGAATACGCGTCTTCAGACATCAAATATGCAGAAGACTATACATTCTTCTCTCCTGTGTCCTAAGGAAAGCCACTTGTCCCTGCCTGGCACTTCTCTGTGTCCCAAATGCACTCCCCTTCCTGTCCCCACTGGACAATTAACCATCACAGCTGCTTACATCCAAGGGTTTAGTCTGTCTGAGATTTAGGAAAGGAACCAAAGATCTGTTCACTCAAATTCAGGGCCAGAGTAAGTATCAAAAATCAACATGAGGTACCCAGGAGGAGCTAAGATGGCGGAGGAGTAGGAAGGGGAGAACACTTTCTCCCCCACAAATTCATCAGAAGAACATTTAAATGCTAAGTAAATTCCACAAAACAACTTCTGAATGCCGGCAGAGGACATCAGGCACCCAGAAAAGCAACCCAAGTCTTCGAAAGGAGGTAGGAAAAAATATAAAAGACAAAAAAAGAGACAAAAGAGGGAGGGACGGAGTTCCATCCCGGGAAGGGAGTCTTAAAAAGAGAGAAGTTTCCAAACACCAGGAAACCTTCTCACTGCCAAATCTGTGCCGAGCCTTGGAAGCACAGAGGGCAACATAACAGGGAGGAAAAATAAATAAACAATTAAAACCCACAGATTGCGAGCCCTACGGTAACTCCCCCAGTGGAGAAGCAGCGCAGACGCCTGCATCTGCCATTAGCAAGCGGGGGCTGGGCAGGGAGGCGCAGCGTGGGTTGCATCGCAAGAATCTGGCCTGAATACCCCGAGCGCTATCTGAGCGAAATAATTTGGGCTAGCAAACCAGACTGTGGGATATCTACCACGCGAAAAGCCAGCCCTAACCTAAGACACCGCCAGGCCCGTGCATGGAACAAAGGACTGAACAGAGATAGCCGGCTGCAGACCATCCCCCTCCGGTGACAGGCAGCCAGAGCCGGAAGGGGGCAATCGCAGCCCCAGAGAGACATTATCTATAAAACTGTAAGCAGGCTCCTTTGTTAACTAAAACTTCTTGGGGGTCTGGATGGTCAACATCTGCCTGAGAAGGTGCGCCGGTTGTACACCTAGATAACCGAGTGGCGGGGAGGCGATAAGTCGCAGCAATCGTGCTCGCCAAACACCTCATCACCTGAGCTGCTCGGACCTGGGAAGGGCACAAAACGCAGGCCCAACCAAGTCTGCACCTCTGAGGACTACCCGAGTGCCAGAACCTGAGCGGCTTGGACCTGGGAGATGCAGGCAGCCCAGGGCCGGCCACAGATGGTTCCCGGTGGAGCAACCTAGAGCCTGAGCAGTGTGGGCAGGGAGGCTACACGCGCAGTGAGCGGGGGCAGACCCAGTGTGGCTGAGGCACTGCGAGCACACGCCAGTGTTATTTGTTTGCAGCATCCCTCCCTCCCTCCCCACAGCGCAACTGAACAAGTGAGCCTAAAAAAAAAAAAAAAAAAAGTGTCCTCCAACGTCTCCTTTGTGTCAGGGCGGAAACCAGACACTGAAGAGACCAGCAAACAGAAGAAGCTATAACAGAGGGAACCACCTTGGAAGCTACAGGCAATAGATTAAAACCCTGTGGTTAGTACCAACTACATAGGAAGGGGCCTATAGATCTTGAGAAATATGTCGGACCAAGGAACTAGCCAAAAATGAACTGAACCCACAATACTCACAACAAAACCAGAGAAAGTCCTAGATATATTTTTACTATTTTTACGATCATTCTTTCTTTCTTTCTTTTTTTTTAATTAAAAAAAATTTTTTTACATCCTCTATTATCCCTTTAATTTTCACTTTTATAACCTATTACTTTGCAAAAAAAGAGAGACCCTATTTTTTTTAAATGCAAACTTCATATATACATTTTTTATAATTTTTTTGACCTTGTTTTTTTTCTTCTTCTTCTTTTCTTTAACATTGTATTTTTGAAATTCCAAACTACTCTAGATTTTTAATTTTAGCTTTCTGGTATTTGTTATCAATTTTGTACCTATAGTTTTTTTTAATAAATTCTGTGACTTTTTCCCCCCTCTGTTTCTTTCTCTTCTTCTTTTATATAACATTGTATTTCTGAAATTCCAAACTCTACCCTAGATTTTTAATTTATGCTTTTTGGTATTTGTTATCAATTTTGTACCTGTATTTTCTTTATAATTTTTGCGACTTTGTTTGTTTTTGTTTGTTTGTTTTTCTCTCTTTCTTTTTCTTCTCCTTTTTTTTAACATTGTATTTTTGAAATTCCAAACTCTACTCTAGATTTTTAACTTTTGCTTTTTGGTATTAGGTATCAATTTTGTACCTATATTTTCTTTATAATTTTCGTGACCTTGTTTGTTTTTGTCTGTTCATTTTTTCTCTCTTTCTTTTCCTTCTTCTTATTTTTTTTTTTTTTTTTTAGGGCAATATAAATACATTTATTTATTTCTTGAAAGTGAAGTCGCTCAGTCGTGTCTGACTCTTTGCAACCCCATGGACTGTAGCCCACCAGGTTCCTCTGTCCATGGGATTTCCCAGGCAAGAATACTGGAGTGGGTTGCCATTTCCTTCTCCATCTTCTTATCTTTAACATAGTATTTTTGAAATTCCAAACTCTACTCTAGATTTTTAATTTTTGCTTTTATGTATCTGTTACCAATTTTGTACCTTTAAGAACCCAATCTTCAGTACCCATTTTTCACTAGGGAGCGAGATTACTGGCTTGACTGCTCTCTCTCTCTTTGGACTCTCCTAAGACACCAGGTCACCTGTGTCTCCTCCCTAACCCCTCTGTACTCTACCCAACTCTGAATTTCTGTGTGTTCCAGATGGTGGAGAACACTTAGGGAACTGATTACTGGCTGGATCTGTCTCCCTCCTTTTCATTCCCCCCTTTTATCCTCCTGGCCACCTCTGTCTCCTTCCTCCTTCTTCTCTTCTCTGTATAACTCTGTGAACATCTCTGAGCGGTCCATTTGTGGAGTGCACATAAGGAAGTGATTACTGGCTAGCCCACTCTCTCTCTATTGATTCCACCTTATCTCATTCGGGTCACCTCTAACTCCCTCCTCCCTCTTCTCTTCTCCATGTAATACTGTGAACCTCTCTGGGTGACCCTCACGGTAGAGAAACTTTTCATCTTTAACGTAGATGTTTTATCAATGGTGCTGTATAGAAGGAGAAGTTTTGAAACTACTGTAAAAATAAGACCGATAACTGGAAGCAGGAGGCTTAAGTCCAAACCCTAACTCCAGGAACTCCTGACTCCAAGGAACATTAATTGACCCATCAAACGCCTCCATACCTACACTGAAACCAAGTACCACACAAGGGCCAACAAGTTCCAGGGCAAGACATACCAAGCAAATTCTCCAGCAACAAAGGAACACAGCCCTGAGCTTCAAGACACAGGCTGCCCAAAGTCACCCCAAAACCATAGACATCTCATAACTCATTACTGGACACTTCATTGCACTCCAGAGAGAAGAAATACAGCTCCACCCACCAGAACACCGACACAAGCTTCCCTAACCAGGAAACCTTGACAAGCCACCTGTACAAATCCACACACAGCAAGGAAACGCCACAATAAAGAGAACTCCACAAACTGCCAGAATACAGAAAGGACACTTCCAAACTCAGCAATTTAAACAAGATAAAGAGACAGAGGAATACCCAGCAGATAAAGGAACAGGATAAATGCCCACCAAACCAAACAAAGAGGAAGAGATAGGGAATCTACCTGATAAAGAATTCCGAATAATGATAGTGACATTGATCCAAAATCTTGAAATCAAAATGGAATCACAGATAAACAGCCTGGAGACAAGGATTGAGAAGATGCAAGAAAGGTTTAACAAGGACCTAGAAGAAATAAAAGAGAGTCAATATATAATGAATAATGCAATAAATGAAATTAAAAACACTCTGGAGGCAACAAATAGTAGAATAACAGAGGCAGAAGATAGGATTAGTGGATTAGAAGATAGAATGGTAGAAATAAATGAATCAGAGAGGATAAAAGAAAAACGAATTAAAAGAAATAGGACAATCTCAGAGACCTCCAGGACAATATTAAACGCTACAACATTCGAATCATAGGGGTCCCAGAAGAAGAAGACAAAAAGAAAGATCATGAGAAAATACTTGAGGAGATAATAGTTGAAAACTTCCCTAAAATGGGGAAGGAAATAATCACCCAAGTCCAAGAAACCCAGAGAGTCCCAAACAGGATAAACCCAAGGCGAAACACCCCAAGACACATATTAATCAAATTAACAAAGATCAAACACAAAGAACAAATATTAAAAGCAGCAAGGGAAAAACAACAAATAACACACAAAGGGAATTCCCATAAGGATAACAGCTGATCTTTCAATAGAAACTCTTCAAGCCAGGAGGGAATGGCAAGACATACTTAAAATGATGAAAGAAAATAACCTACAGCCCAGATTATTGTACCCAGCAAGGATCTCACTCAAATATGAAGGAGAAATCAAAAGCTTTTCAGAGAAGCAAAAGCTGAGAGAATTCTGCACCACCAAACCAGCTCTCCAACAAATACTAAAGGATATTCTCTAGACAGGAAACACAAAAATGGTGTATAAATTCGAACCCAAAACCATAAAGTAAATGGCAACGGGGTCATACTTATCAGTAATTACCTTAAACGTAAATGGGTTGAATGCCCCAACCAAAAGACAAAGACTGGCTGAATGGATACAAAAACAAGACCCCTACATATGTTGTCTACAGGAGACCCACTTCAAAACAGGGGACACATACAGACTGAAAGTGAAGGGCTGGAAAAAGATTTTCCATGCAAATAGGGACCAAAAGAAAGCAGGAGTAGCAATACTCATATCAGATAAAATAGACTTTAAAAACAAAGGCTGTGAAAAGAGACAAAGATGGTCACTACATAATGATCAAAGGATCAATCCAAGAAGAAGATATAACAATTATAAATATATATGCACCCAACACGGGAGCACCGCAATATGTAAGACAAATGCTAACAAGTATGAAAAGAGAAATTAACAATAACACAATAATAGTGGGAGACTTTAATACCCCACTCACACCTATGGATAGATCAACTAAACAGAAAATTAACAAGGAAACACAAACTTTAAACGATACAATAGACCAGTTAGATCTAATTGATATCTATAGGACATTTCATTCCAAAACAATGAATTTCACCTTTTTCTCAAGCGCACATGGAACCTTCTCCAGGATAGGTCACATCCTGGGCCATAAATCTAGCCTTGGTAAGTTCAAAAAAATAGAAATCATTCCAAGCATCTTTTCTGACCACAATGCAGTAAGATTAGATCTCAATTACAGGAGAAAAACTATTAAAAATTCCAACATATGGAGGCTGAACAACACGCTGCTGAATAACCAACAAATCACAGAAGAAATCAAAATTTGCATAGAAACGAATGAAAATGAAAACACAACACCCCAAAACCTGTGGGACACTGTAAAAGCAGTCCTAAGGGGAAAGTTCATAGCAATACAGGCATACCTCAAGAAACAAGAAAAAAGTCAAATAAATAACCTAACTCTACACCTAAAGCAACTAGAAAAGGAAGAAATGAAGAACCTCAGGATTAGTAGAAGCAAAGAAATCATAAAAATTAGGGCAGAAATAAATGCAAAAGAAACAAAAAAGACCATAGCAAAAATCAACAAAGCCAAAAGCTGGTTCTTTGAAAGGATAAATAAAATTGACAAACCATTAGCCAGACTCATCAAGAAACAAAAGGGAGAAAAATCAAATCAATAAAATTAGAAATGAAAATGGAGAGATCACAACAGACAACACAGAAATACAAAGGATCATAAGAGACTACTATCAACAATTATATGCCAATAAAATGGACAACGTGGAAGAAATGGACAAATTCTTAGAAAAGTACAACTTTCCAAAACTGGACCAGGAAGAAATAGAAACTCTTAACAGACCCATCACAAGCACGGAAATTGAAACTCTAATCAAAAATCTTCCAGCAAACAAAAGCCCAGGTCCAGACGGCTTCACAGCTGAATTCTACCAAAAATTTAGAGAAGAGCTAACACCTATCCTGCTCAAACTCTTCCAGAAAATTGCAGAGGAGGGTAAACTTCCAAACTCATTCTATGAGGCCACCATTACCCTAATACCAAAACCTGATCCCACAAAAAAAGAAAACTACAGGCCAATATCACTGATGAACATAGATGCAAAAATCCTTAACAAAATTCTAGCAATCAGAATCCAACAACACATTAAAAAGATCATACACCATGACCAAGTGGGCTTTATCCCAGGGATGCAAGGATTCTTCAATATCCACAAATCAATCAAATGTAATACACCACATTAACAAATTGAAAAATAAAAACCATATGATTATCTCAATAGATGCAGAGAAAGCCTTTGACAAAATTCAACATCCATTTATGATAAAAAAAAAAAAAAAACCCTCCAGAAAGCAGGAATAGAAGGAACATACCTCAACATAATAAAAGCTATATATGACAAACCCACAGCAAACATTATTCTCAATGGTGAAAAATTGAAAGCATTTCCTCTAAAGTCAGGAACAAGACAAGGGTGCCCACTCTCACCACTACTATTCAACATAGTTTTGGAAGTTTTGGCCACAGCAATCAGAGCAGAAAAAGAAATAAAAGGAATCCAAATTGGAAAAGAAGAAGTAAAACTCTCACTATTTGCAGATGATATGATCCTCTACATAGAAAACCCTAAAGACTCCACCAGAAAATTACTAGAAATAATCAATGATTATAGTAAAGTTGCAGGATATAAAATCAACACACAGAAATCCCTTGCATTCTTATACACTAATAATGAGAAAACAGAAAGAGAAATTAAGGAAACAATTCCATTCACCATTGCAACAGAAAGAATAAAATACTTAGGAATATATCTACCTAAAGAAACTAAAGACCTATATATAGAAAACTATAAAACACTGGTGAAAGAAATCAAAGAGGACACTAATAGATGGAGAAATATACCATGTTCATGGATTGGAAGAATCAATATAGTGAAAATGAGTATACTACCCAAAGCAATTTATAGATTCAATGCAATCCCTATCAAGCCACCAACAGTATTCTTCACAGAGCTAGAACAAATAATTTCACAATTTGTATGGAAATGCAAAAAACCTCGAATAGCCAAAGCTATCTTGAGAAAGAAGAATGGAACTGGAGGAATCAACCTACCTGACTTCAGGCTCTACTACAAAGCCACAGTACCATACAAAGACAGTATGGTACTGGCACAAAGACAGAAATATAGATCAATGGAACAAAATAGAAAGCCCAGAGATAAATCCATGCACATATGGACACCTTATCTTTGACAAAGGAGGCAAGAATATACAATGGATTAAAGACAATCTCTTTAACAAGTGGTGCTGGGAAAACTGGTCAACCACTTGTAAAAGAATGAAACTAGAACACTTTCTAACACCATACACAAAAATAAACTCAAAATGGATTAAAGATCTAAACGTAAGACCAGAAACTATAAAACTCCTAGAGGAGAACATAGGCAAAACCCTCTCCGACATACATCACAGCAGGATCCTCTATGACCCACCTCCCAGAATATTGGAAATAAAAACATGAGGTACCCAGAGTCAGAGATCAGAGATTAAGAGATAGGCAGAAGAGGAGTAATCAGACTGTTTTGTGGATCCATGGGAAAACTGAGATTCAGATTGGGCAAAGCTCTGTCCAAAGAAACACAGCATATCAGAGTTGGGGCAGGATATATCCTGAGGGCTGTCTGTTCTGCTTCTATCCTCAAAGCTAATACACAAACGTTAAAAGCAGTAAAAGAACCTGCTCTATATCCTTGCTCACATCTTCCTCCATCTCTGGATGTCAGACTCATCATCTGATAAAGTGTGGTCTAGATGCTGTCTTAAAATGTATGTTTATTACAGATTCCTTCACTCCAAACTTGGACTACTGAAGGTTTTACACCTGTAAGATACTTAAGTGTGCCGCACTACATGGCCTACAAGGTTCCTCAAATCCTGTTCATTCATCAGTCCTCATAGTGGCCTCACCTCACTGAAGTCGGACAACCATAATCAGACAGAAACTGACTCTTCCTCTAGCCACATAGTGGTGACAGCCCATCACCTGTCTCCCAGCCCAGTATTCTGCTCACTGCACACAGGGTCACACTTCCACATGGACACGTGGGGACTATGGTCCTGACCACTCCCTAGTCAGCCCCTTACTCACCGAGATGGGGAAACCGTCCTTCATGTACTTCCATAAGGTCCAGTGCTTTATGAAAGCACTCTGCCTGTCCCCCTGCTGTGGCGTGTCTTAATCCAGGTACCACCAGATCGCATACAGAATACTGATCATCCAGAATCTTGTGAACAGGAGGCCAATGAAGACCACGCAGCAGACCAAGTCTGGGAAGGGAAGCAGGAACCATTAGTGGTCAGTGGTGTGAAGGAACAAGCTCTCTTTTATGCCCAGCCTGCACTGTCCTGTCCAGTCCTCACCCTAGGAGGAAGAGATCAGCTTCCCAAGGCTTCAAGAAGGAGAGAATGCAGTCAACAACACCAGTGTCACATTGAGAGCCTGTAGTTGGCCCAAATTCAAACTCACATTTTCCCACTGCAGCAGACTGCTTTCTCACTTGGTCTTGCCTCTCCACCTCGCTCTCGTATTCACCAGGTGCTCAATAAGTGCCTGCTGGAAATGTAACAGGATGAACTCTTTCTGGTATCCATTCTTTCTAGCCAGTATACTTCCTGGCTAACCCCAGCCCATCTTTCCACAGATAATTCCACCATGAAAGTGAAAGTGAAGTCACATCCAACTCTTTGCGACCCCATGGACTGTAACCTACCAGGCTCCTCTGTCCATGGGATTGTCCAGGCAAGAATACTGGAGTGGATTGCCATTTTCTTCTCCAGGAGATCTTCCTGACGCAGGGATTGAACCTGAGTCTCCCACATTGTAGGCAGACCCTTTACTATCTGAGCCACAGGGAAATGTATATCCCCCCTTTAGTTAAAGTCCACTCATGACTTCTCATAACTTTGAGGCTCAGCTCAAGCAGCTCAGCCTGGCCTCAAGCTCCCTACTGCTGGTCAGACTCCTCTTACTCCAGCCTCACTCACCCACCTGCAGCCCATATTCTGGCCACACTAATCTGCTCCGTGTGGATACAACTCCCTGAGCTCTTTAACTTTTGCTGAACTATTTCCTCTGTTGTCAGGCCCTGTCCTGGTGAAGGAGGGAGGGAGGAAGAGGGCTGCTTATGCCTGGCCTGATCATCAGGAGTGCAGCAGTTCTAGGAGCAGTTGCAGTGAGGAATTCCTCTCAGACTTAAGATTCTGAGTCCTTTTCACAGGCTAATCTCAGCTTTGACTCAGGGTGAGGTGGTCTGTGGGGCTGTCTTTAATTTGATGCCAATGGAACCTCACTGTTAGAGAATACTGAATTTTTCCATTCCATTCCCTACACTAAACACCATGTGCTCATACTCTTAAAGAAGGTCACCCTCCACTTGTAGTCTATTTGAAAGTAGGGTAAACTGGGCCTATCATTCATGGCCAAGTTCCCAGAGGAGACTTTTGACCCAGTCTGTATAGTACTTGAAGGTGCACTAAGTTGCTTCAGTTGTGTCTGACTCTTTGCAACCCTATGGGCTGTAGCCCACCAGGCTCTTCTGTCCAGAGGATTCTCCAGGCAAGACTAGAGTGAGTTGTCATGCCCTCCTCTAGGAGATCTTTGAGACCCAGGGATTGAACTCACATTTCCTGTAGCTACCGCACTGCAGGAAGATTCTTTACTGCTGAGCCACCAGGGAAGCCCAATCTCAGCAGTAGGAAAATGCTTAAATCAAAGTAGTTTGGGGCTCACAGAGGCTCGCTTTCTACAGAGTACCTACAATGTGCCAAGTGGTGGTGGTATAGCTGTGAACAACGGACAGGAATTCCTGCCCTCATGGTGCTGACTTCAGTGTTGTGTTTGGGGTACTTTGTTTGGCTATTTAATTTTTATGGTGGTAAAATATATTTAACACAATGCTGCTGCTAAGTTGCTTCAGTCGTGTCCGACTCTGTGCGACCCCATAGATGGCAGACCGCCAGGCTCCCCCGTCCCTGGGATTCTCCAGGCAAGAACACTGGAGTGGGTTGCCATTTCCTTCTCCAATGCATGAAAGTGAAAAGTGAAAGTGAAGTCGCTCAGTGGTGTCCGGCCCTCAGCGACCCCATGGACTGCAGCCTACCAGGCTCCTCCATCCATGGGATTTTCCAGGCAGGAGTACTGGAGTGGAGTGCCATTGCCTTCTCCGATTTAACACAATACTTATCATCAAAATGACTCTTCAGTACTTTCTTTTTAAGTTTTCATTAAAATATAGTTCATTTACAATGTTGTATTAGTTTCAGGTGTATAGGGAAAAAATCTGTTATACGCATAAATATATCCACTCTGATTTTTTGTTTTATTCTTTCCCCATATAGATAATTACAGAGCACTGAGTAGAGATCCCTGTGATATACAGCAGGTTTTTCTGTTATCTATTGTACATACAGTAGTGTTATTTGTCAGTCCAAATCTCCCAATTCATCCTTCCCCCTTATCCCCTGGTAACCATAAGTTTTTTTTTCTTCTTCTGTTTTGTAAATATGTACATTTGTACCCCTTTTTTGATTCTGTATGTAAGAGATATTTGTCTTTCTTTGGCTATCTTCACTCAGTTTTGCAAACTCTATGTCTCTACATGTTACTGAAAATGCCTTAATTTGTCCCTTTTTATGACTGAGCAATATTCCATTACCTATATTACCACATATTCTTTATCCATTATTCTAATAGATATTTAGGTGGCTTCCATGTCCTAGCTATTGTAAATGTGAAGTTATAAACATTGGGGTGCTTGTATCTTTTCAAATTATGGGCTCATGAGAGAGGTCTTACGGAGAAAAGTACAGAGATTTCTTATAAAACTAAGATAGAACAACCATGGTATCCACCATTCCCACTCCTGGGCATACACTTGGAATGGTTTTTGAGAGTCAATCTGGAGGCATTAGATTAATTCACACTGTCATGTAACAATACCAGCCTTTATCTCAGAACTCTTGTCATCTTCCTAAACTGAACCTCTGTACCCATGAAACAAGAACTATCCAGGTTGAGAGAATAGAACCAAGTTGTTAATAGCAGGTCCTTATAGGGTAGGATTTGGGAGAAGTCTTTGACTTTTAGAACACACATTTTGTTTCAATGTGTTAAAATAGCATGTATTTGTTTTTCAGTTGGAAAAAGAGAATTTAAAAAATGGAGGCATTTCTACTTGATCAGAAACAACACCCCCATCTAAACTCTCTCTCACTCTGGGTCACCCTTTAATTCCTGTCAGCGGGCAAAATCCTAACTTGGGTGTATTTTCAGTCCCTGAAGAAAGGAAACACCTTCTTTCCCCTCACAACACCAAGAAGAAAAGATGCAAAACACCACTTTACTGAGACCCAGAGAGGGTGTTCAGGTTGGCTAACCTCACACAGAAAGCTAGTGGGATGAGTGGTGGTTTCAATTCTACTATCATGTCCGTATCATGATCCCAACATTCATTCATTCAACAGACATTTAGCAACATCAACTCTTCTAGGAGATGGAGATGCAGATGAAAACAAGACCAACAATTTGAAAGGAGCTTACCTTCCTGTGTGAGTATGTGAATTACAGAGCAGAGGAAATAGATTAAACAAGTAACCCACTGGAAAGTATTTTTTTCTGAGGCCTGAGTCTTCAGTGACGGGTCCTTGTTGACCTTTCTGGCCACTTCTTTGCCCCTCCCCAAACACCTGCTCTATGCCCAGCATGAACCATCTGTTTACTATATGTGCAGCATTTACTGGCTCCCTGGAAACCCCTACTTTTGTGCCATTTTGTACATTCTGCCCTGTAGACTCACCTCCTAATATCAGTGAAAAAGAGCTCCTTCTCTCCACCCACTCCCAGTCTCCCTAGGCAGAAATAAGTAATCCTTTCCGAAAGGGCTGAATTGCAAATATTTCAGATACTGGGGCTCAAGAGGCAACTTGGAGGATATTACATAGACACAAAATCATTTAAAATGCAAGCATTTAAAATGTAAAAGCCATTCTTTGCTCATGGGCTGTACAAATACAAAAAAAATCAGGGGGCTGGTTTTCACCCATGAGTCTACGTAGTGATCACTATTATAGACTGTAACCTTGTAATCAAGCAGGACCTATGCAGTCTTCCTGGAAAATATCCCTCATGTCCTCTGCCTACCTCTTATTTGTAGAAAATCTTCAGCTTCCTAAACCTTCACCAAATTTCATAAATAAAGACAAAAAGAAAATAAAACAGTCAAGCAAGAAAATAAACAACAGTTTAACCATTCCACAAATTTCAGACTGTTAGCTTGTTCCCAGGAGCCATAGATAATATTGAGACTCATATTTGAATGGTTTTGCAGATACTGAACCCCCAGCATGTGGAGGAGTTGCTCACCAGCCCATAGACCTCAGACCAGGGGAAACCAGAAAGTTGATGATGGTGACACCCAGTTACCTCACCACCAAGCAATAAGACGATTCTCTAGGAGCTGATCATGCACCCAGCATCTCTACCTCACCCAGTCTCTAGACACCATTCCCTGGTAATCAGAGGGGTTTCAGGCATTTTGAGCCTTAACTCTCTGGACTCCTTGCTTGGATCCTGTATTAAAACCTGCAATTTGTTTCACCACAACCCAGAGTCAGTAGAGGGGCTTTACTGTGTTCCCACAGCAGGTGCAAATTTGATTTGGTAACAACTGCTCCCTGTCATCCCTCTCCCCCAGCACCCCAACACAGAAGATCCCTGAATTACAGCTTGTCTCCCACAGACTTGACCTCCTGTTCCTAAAGCCATCTTGGGGATCCCCTTTGCCTTGGGATAAAGGACAAGCATCTGTTCCTAGCATCAAAGGGTCCAGATGCCTTTTTTCAGCTTCCCTCTTTCTAGCACCAGGTCCAGGGTTCCCTCTTCCCACTTTCAGCACCAGGCCCAGGGTTAGTTGACTCTCTGTCCTCCTCCAGACACTCCCAGGTCCCAGGCTGGGCTGACATGGGCATGGACAGTCAGAGACACTCCTGTTGGCAAAAATTCCCCAAGGCCATGAGAGCACAATGTCCCTCATCCCAGGTGACCCCCAGGCACTAGGTTCAGCACCCACCTTGGAACCTGTATCTTTCCCCCATCAGTGTACCAAGAGAACCTGAAGTGGCAGGTGCACATGGCCCCCCAGTCCCATCTCAGCTTTCCTTACGCAAGACCAAGCAGACCGCTAAGGTCTGCAACCTGTGTTCCAGGGGCACAAACAAAGGTGCAAACTCCACCATGTTGATTCCTCTGCTTGCTCGGGAGGCTTCTCTGAGCTCGGCTGTGGTCTGAGATACCTGCCGGGTTTTGTTCCTGACAGAGGTTGCTAAACATTTGTGAGGGCTGGGGGTGGGTGTCCATCCAGCCCTAGGGTCTCATTGCAACAACCTGGCCACGAACAGTATCTTAGATAAAATCTTTAAAGTTACCTGGCCTGGAGTAAACTTGTTACAGAGCAAGAGAAGTACCGTGGACTCTTCAGGCAATACCAGGTTACCTTTGCTCAAATCTTGCCCATTACTTGGCAAGGGAAGCAGCAAGTAAAGAGCAATCCTGCCCTCTTTTCACCTACGGTATTACTTTGCTGCAGTAATTGTCTTCTTTCACCTGCCAAATCCATGGTTCTCATTTATAAATATGCAGTTCAGTTCAGTTCAGTCGCTCAGTCGTGTCCAACTCTTCGCGACCCCATGGACTGCAGGATGCCACGCTTCCCTGTCCAACACCAACTCCCAAATCCTACACAAACTCATGTCCATTGAGTCGATGATGCCATCCAAACATCTCATCCTCTGTTGTCTTCTTCTCCTCCTGCCTTCAATCTTTCCAGCATC
The DNA here is from genome assembly GCF_002263795.3 of Bos taurus. Classification (NCBI taxonomy): domain Eukaryota; kingdom Metazoa; phylum Chordata; class Mammalia; order Artiodactyla; family Bovidae; genus Bos; species Bos taurus. Next base: position 55,029,771 of record NC_037342.1, on the reverse strand, counting down.
AGGGTCTTCTCAAATGAGTCAGCTCTTCACATCAGGTGGCCAAAGTATTGGAATTTCAGCTTCAGCATCAGTCCTTCCAATGAATATTCAGGACTGATTTCATTTAGGATGGACTGGTTGGATCTCCTTGCTGTCCAAGGGACTCTCAAGAGTCTTCTCTAACACCACAGTTCAAAAGCATCAATTCTTCAGCGCTCAGCTTTCTTTATAGTCCAATTCTCACATCCATACATGACTACTGGGAAAACCAAAGCTTTGACTAGATGGACCTCTGTTGGCAAAGTAATGTCTTTGCTTTTTAATATGCTGTCTAAGTGGTCATAGCTTTTCTTCCAAGGAGCAAGTGTCTTTTAATTTCATGGCTGTAGTCACCATCTGCAGTGATTCTGGAATCCCCCAAAATAAAGTCTGTCACTGTTTCCATTGCTTCCCTATCTATTTGCCATGAAGTGATGGGACCTGATGCCATGATCTTAGTTTTCTGAATATTGAGCTTTAAGCCAACTTTTTTACTCTCTTCTTTCACTTTCATCAAGAGGCTCTTTAGTTCTTCTTTGCTTTCTGCCATAAGGGTGGTGTCATCTGCATATCTGAGGTTATTGATATTTCTCCCAACAATCTTGATTCCAGCTTGTGCTTCATCCACTCCAGCGTTTCTCATGATGTACTCTGCATGTAAGTTAAATAATAAACAGCCTTGACATACTCCTTTCCTGATTTTCAAGCAATCTGTTGTTCCATCTCCAGTTCTAATTGTTGCTTCTTGACCTGCATACAGGTCAGGAGGTCTGGTATTCCCATCTCTTGGAGAATTTCCCACAGTTTGCTGTGATCCACACAGTCAAAGGCTTTGGCATAGTCAATAAAGCAGAAGTAGGTGTTTCTCTGGAACTTTCTTGCTTTTTTGAGATCCAACAGATGTTGGCAATTTGATCTCTGGTTCCTCTGCCTTTTCTAAATCAAACTTGAACGTCTGGCAGTTCACAGTTCATGTACTGTTGAAATCTGGCCTGGAGAATTTTAAGCATTATTTTGAAAGTGTATGAGATGAGTGCAATTGTGCGGTAGTTTGAGTATTCTTTGGCATTGCCTTTCTTTGGGATTGGAATGAAAACTGACCTTTTCCAGTCCTGTGGCCACTCCTGAGTTTTCCAAATTTGTTGACATATTGAGTGCAACACTTTCACAGCATCATCTTTTAGGATTTGAAATAGCTCCACTGGAATTCCATCACCTCCACTAGCTTTGTTCGTAGTGATGCTTTCTAAGGCCCACTTGACTTCACATTCCAGGATATCTGGCTCTAGGTGAGTGATCACACCATCGTGATTATCTTGGTCATGAAGATCTTTTTTGTACAGTTCTTTGTTGGGGTCCAGCCCCGGTGGATTCAGGGAATTTGAAGGGGAGATGGCTTCGGCGATCAGGATACGATAGCTTTAATTAAATATTAATTAGAGATATAAAGAGTAATAGAATGAGGATAGCTCAGTAGGAAAATTCAGTGGAGAAAAGAAGCTGAATAACTTGGTTTACGTGGAAAGCTAGTAAAATTCCAAGGCAAGGAATTTACATCACCTACGTTTGCCGCAGGCATCCTTCAGTTCTCCCGAAGGAAAGGAGACACTAAGGCCTCCCCAGTCAGATCTTAGAAGCCCAGGCACAATTAGTAGGCTTGATGAGCCTCTACGTTCCAGATGGGGGTTCAGCCAGAAGGTGAGAGAAAGAACGACATGGGGAGACCAGTCTTTCGAAGAACTGACCCCATTCTTTATTTTTCAGGGTCTGTTTTTATACACTGAGATGTTATACAAAAGTCACGCGGGGACAGCAGTCCTGACTTTTATTAAAGTCAGGTGCTTCATACAAATGTATACAGAGGTCTTAGGGGTGTTACATCATCTTCTGGCCAGGGGGGCTGCTGACAATTTATGACCCTCTCCTTTGACAGCGGTCAGTCAACCAGAACACTTATTTCTCCAGGGGTGATTATTTTTGAAACAGACTCCACCTTCCAAAGGTACCAGATAAAGTTACATTTCTATAGGGTGAGGGTGTAGTGGGTTTTAATTAAGGAAAGAATTTGCTTAGCCTAAGGTCTAATGTGATTAATTTCAAAGGTTAATACTTATTTCTTCTGTGTATTCATTAATGTGTATAAGGGCAGGGGATGTGGAGACTTAGCAGTAAACATTGGCTCAACAAATGAAAAACTCTTCACCAATACAATTAGTGAATATACTACACTAATAATTTTCTAACTTCTCAAAAGAATCTGTTTTTAAAAGGTTTAAAGCATCTCGTGCCTCTCATGGTTAGGAGGCTGTGAACAATTATATGTGGCCAGACAAGCCTGTCAGGCAGGCTAGAGAACCTTTAGAGGAGTTTGTAAGTTGGAACACTCCTGTCACGCCCAGGAATTATTATTAACTGGAGCTGTAAGTTAACTCTTTTTCAGAGAGAGGTTGTGGAGGACAGCCCCCTGTAAAGTCAGAGGTGTAGGTAAGAGCACAAAGCAGTAAAGTAGGCAGACTCTGGTTTTGGGGGTAGATGCTCGAGAATTTCCAGGGGGACTCCTGAGGCTCAATCCCGCCTTTGCGTATGTCGAGCCTCCTTCTTCATGACCTTTGCCATGGGCGGAGCTCCTCACATTGGCTCCCAGCAGTTCTGTGTATTCTTGCCACCTCTTCTTAATATCTTCTGCTTCTGTTAGGTCCATGCCATTTCTGTCCTTTATCGAGCTCATCTTTGCATGAAATGTTCCCTTGGTATCTCTAATTTTCTTAAAGAGACCTCTAGTCTTCCCCATTCTGTTGTTTTCCTCTGTTTCTTTGCATTGATCTCTGAGGAAGGCTTTCTTATCGCTGCTGCGATGGCGCACAAGCGCAGCCAAGAGGAGCTACCCCATGTCGAGGTTAGGGGCGCTGGCCAAGAGTGCCAGGCTGTGACAGCGCTGGAGCAGCCGAGAAGAGCTACCCCACGTCCAAGGTCAGCGGCAGCGGCCAGGAGGAGCAACCCCACTTCAAAGGAGCACTGGCTGCATGGGCGCAGGAGGGCCGAGAGGAGCTACTCCATGTTCAAAGTCAGAAGGGGTGGTGGTGAGGAGATACCCCTCGTCCAAGGTAAGGAGCAGTGGCTGAATTTTGCTGGCGCAGCGGTGAAGAGATATCCCACGTTCAAGGTAAGAGAAACCCAAGTAAGATGGTAGGTGTTGCAAGAGGGTATCAGAGGGCAGATATACTGAAACCATAATCACAAAAAACTAGTCAATCTAATCACACTAGGACCACAGTCTTGTCTAACTCAATAAAACTAAGCCATGCCATGTGGGGCCACCCAAGATGGGCGGGTCACAATGGAGAGGTCTGACAGAATGTGGTCCACTGGAGAAGGGAATGACAAACCACTTCAGTATTCTTGCCTTGAGAACCCCATGAACAGCATGAAAAGGCAAAATGATAGGATACTGAAAGAGGAACTCCCCAGGTCGGGAGGTGCCCAATATGCTGCTGGAGATCAGTGGAGAAATAACTCCAGAAAGAATGAAGGGATGGAACCAAAGCAAAAACAATACCCAGTTGTGAATGTGACTGGTGATAGAAGCAAGGTCCGATGCTATAAAGAGCAATATTGCATAGGAACCTGGAATGTTAGGTCCATGAATCAAGGCAAATGGGAAGTGGTCAAACAGGAGATGGCAAGAGTGAACATCGACATTCTAGGAATCAGTAAACTAAAATGGACCGGAATGGGTGAATTTAACTCAGGTAACCATTATATCTACTACTGCGGGCAGGAATCCCTTAGAAGAAATGGAGTAGCCATCATGGTCAACAAAAGAGTCCAAAATGCAGTATTTGGATGCAATCTCAAAAACCACAGAATGATCTCTGTTCGTTTCCAAGGCAAACCATTCAATATTGCAGTAATCCAACTCCATGCCCCAACTAGTAATGCTGAAGAAGCTGAAGTTGAACGGTTCTATGAAGACCTACAAGACCTTTTAGAACTAACACCCAAAAAAGATGTCCTTTTCATGATATGGGACTGGAATGCAAAAGTAGGAAGTCAAGAAACACCTGGAGTAACAGATAACTTTGGCCTTGGAATACGAAATGAAGCAGGGCAAAGGCTAATATAGTTTTGCCAAGAGAACGCCCTGGTCATAGCAAACACCCTCTTCCAACAACACAAGAGAAGACTCTACACATGGACATCACCAGATGGTCAACACCAAAATCAGATTGATTATATTCTTTGCAGCCAAAGATGGAGAAGCTCTATACAGTCAACAAAAACAAGACCGGGAGCTGACTGTGGCTCAGATCATGAACTGCTTACTGCCAAATTCAGACTTAAATTGAAGAAAGTAGGAAAAACCACTAGACCATTCAGGTATGACCTAAATCAAATCCCTTATGATTATACAGTGGAAGTGAGAAATAGATTTAAGGGACTAGATCTGATAGAGTGCCTGATGAACTATGGAATGAGGTTCATGACATTGTACAGGAGACAGGGATCAAGACCATCCCCATGGAAAAGAAATGCAAAAAAGCAAAATGACTGTCTGAGGAGGCCTTACAAATAGCTGTGAAAAGAAGAGAGGCGAAAAGCAAAGGAGAAAAGGAACGATATAAGCATCTGAATGCAGAGTTCCAAAGAATAGCAAGAAGAGATAAGAAAGCCTTCCTCAGTGATCAATGCAAAGAAATAGAGGAAAACAACAGAATGGGGAAGACTAGAGATCTCGTCAAGAAAATTAGAGATACCAAGGGAACATTTCATGGAAAGATGGGCTCGATAAAGGACAGAAATGGTATGGACCTAACAGAAGCAGAAGATATTAAGAAAAGGTGGCAAGAATACACAGAAGGACTATACAAAAAGGATCTTCATGACCAAGATAATCATGATGGTGTGATCACTGACCTAGAGCCAGAATCCTGGGATGTGAAGTCAAGTGGGCCTTAGAAAGCATCACTTATGAACAAAGCTGGTGGAGGTGATGGAATTCCAGTTGAGCTATTTCAAATCCTGAAAGATGATGCTGTGAAAGTGCTGCACTCAATATGCCAGCAAATTTGGAAAACTCAGGAGTGGCCACAGGACTGGAAAAGGTCAGTTTTCATTCCAATCCCAAAGAAAGGCAATGCCAAAGAATGCTCAAACTACCGCACAATTGCACTCATCTCACATGCTAGTAAAATAATGCTCAAAATTCTCCAAACCAGGCTTCAGCAATACATGAACCATGAACTTCCAGATGTTCAAGCTGGTTTTAGAAAAGGCAGAGGAACCAGAGATCAAATTGCCAACATCTGCTGGATCATGGAAAAAGCAAGAGAGTTCCAGAAAAACATCTATTTCTGCTTTATTGACTATGTCATAGCCTTTGACTGTGTGGATCACAATAAACGTGGAAAATTCTGAAAGAGATGGGAATACCAGACCACCTGATCTGCCTCTTGAGAAATTTGTATGCAGGTCAGGAAGCAACAGTTAGAACTGGACATGGCACAACAGACTGGTTCCAAATAGGAAAAGGAGTACGTCAAGGCTGTATATTGTCACCCTGCTTATTTAACTTATATGCAGAGTACATCATGAGAAATGCTGGGCTGGAAGACACACAAGCTGGAATCAAGATTGCTGGGAGAAATTGCCCGGGTCCAGCCCCGGTGGATCCAGGGAATTCGAAGCGGGGACGGCGTCGGCAAGGATCAGGAAACAACTGCTTAATTAAACGTTAATTAAGTATATAAAGAGTAATAGAATAAGGATAGCTCAGTAGGAAAATTCTGTGAAGAAAAGAGGCTGAAATAAGGATAGCTCAGTGAGGAAATTCAGTGGAGACAAGAGGCTGAATAATTCAGCCAGAAGGTGAGAGAAAGAACGACATGGGGAGACCAAGTTTCGGTGAACAAGGCCCGCACTTTATTTTCCAAAGTAGTTTTTATACCTTAAGTTATGCATAGAGGATAATGGGGGAGGGGGTAGAGTCATGCAGTAAGCCAGGCTTTCTTCCTGCAAACTTATCATATGCAAAACTTAGGTGATTTGCATCATCTTCTGGCCCGGAGGCCTGTTAACATTTTAAGACCCTTTCTTCAGAAAACTTATTTTTCTCTAAAGGTGCTTGGTCAGGAGCCACCCTCCAAAAGCATTAGATAAAGTTGCATTCCTAGAGAGCAAAGGTGTGGTGGGCTATAACAAGAAAAAGAATTAACTCAAGGGTCCCAGGTTACAAACATTAAAGCTACTACTTACACCAATTATATTAATCAATATACTGCCAGGGACACAGCAGGTAAGGGATATGGAAACTTAGCAGCAAACATTGGCCCAAAAAGTGAAAAACCCTTCACCAATACAATTTCTAATCAATCTTTTAACTGCTCAAAGGAATCTGTATTTAGACAGTTTAGAACATCTCCATGCCTCTCACAGTTGGGAGGCTCTGAGCAATCACATGTGGCCGGAAAAACCTATTCAGGCAGGCTAGAGGATTTCCAAAGGAGTTTGTAGGTTGAAACACTGTCACACTCAGGAATTATTAACTGGAGCTGTAAGCTAACTCTTTTTTCAGAGAGGTAGTGGGGGACAGCCCCCCGTAAAGTCAGAGGTGTAGGTGAAAGCACAAAGCAGAAAGTAGGCAGACTCTGGTTTTGGGGGTAGATGTTCGAGAATTTCCAGGGGGACTCCTGAGGCTCGATCCCGCCTTTGCGTATACCGAGCCTCCTTCCTCATGACCTTTGTCATGGGTGGAGCTCCTCACGCTGGCTCCTGGCAGTGATAGGATTCTAGTTGAGCTATTCCAGATCCTGAAAGATGATGCTGTGGAAAGTGCTGCACTCAATATGCAATATGCACTCAATATGCAATATGCCGGCTCCCGGCAAGAAATAACCTCAGATATGCAGATGACACCACCCTTATGGCAGAAAGTGAAGAGGAACTCAAAAGCCTCTTGATTAATGTGAAAGAGGAGAGTGAAAAAGTTGGCTTAAAGCTCAACATTCAGAAAACTAAGATCATGGCATCTGGTCCCATCACTTCATGGCAAATAGATGGGGAAACAGTGGAAACAGTGTTAGACTTTATTTTGGGGGGCTCCAAAACCACTGCAGATGGTGATTGCAGCCATGAAATTAAAAGACGCTTACTCCTTGGAAGGAAAGTTATGACCAACCTAGATAGTATATTCAAAAGCAGAGACATTACTTTGCCAACAAAGATTTGTCTAGTCAAGGCTATGATTTTTCCTGTGGTCATGTATGAATGTGAGAGTTGGACTGTGAAGAAGGCTCAGCACCAAAGAATTGATGCTTTTGGACTGTGGTGTTGGAGAAGACTCTTGAGAGTCCCTTGGACTGCAAGGAGATCCAACCAGTCCACAGTCTTTTTTTTCTGTTAGCCTCCTCCTCTATATTATTGAACACCTTGAAGGCTACTTCTAGAAGGTCTCTTTGGGGGTCTCAGGGCCCCTTTTCTAGTTGTTGAAGCTTGTGTCTGATGTCAGGGGCAGACTGGCTGATGAATTGAACATGAAGGTAGAGTAACCCAGCATGGGTGGTGATATCTACGTTGGTATACTTCTGGACTGCCTCTGTGAGGCGTGCCAAGAGTAAGGCTGGATTTTCATCTGCCCCTTGGGTGATTTCCCTGACTTTATCATAATTGACATGGATATGAGTATTTTTCTGTTCTAGAATGCAGGTAATCATATGATTGAGTCTCCTGATACCTGGGTCACCAAACTGGTAAGTCCAGTGGGGATCTAACTGAGGCACCACCTCATCAGCAACTGGGCTATCCTGGTCTTGGTTATGTAAATGATCAGCATGGGCTTTCGCTGCTTGCCAGATATGGTCTTCTTCATCTGGGGTGAGAGTGGCATTTAGGATATAATAGACGTCACTCCACGCGAGGTTATAGGCCTGGGAGAGTCTCAGGAATTCTTTTCTGTATCTGGTAGGATTTTCAGAAAATGATCCTAACTTTTCTTCTATTTTGCTCATGTCTGACAATGAAAATGGCACATGGACTCGGGTGGGGCCCTCTGGTCCTGCCACCTCTCTCAGAGGAAACACGTGTTGGGTACATGACCTGTGTGGCAGTGGGGGAGGGAAGAAGGAAGGGGGAGTCGGGGAGATGGGGAAGTGGGGTCGAGGGGGAGTCAGGAGAGGTTTTCGGGTCAGTAGGTGAGTTGGATGAGGGGGAAGGAGAGGGTTGGTGGGGTGGTGGGTAGGGAGGGGGCTCGTCCGTGGGGTCAAACTCCAGGGGCGTGGAAGGTCAAGGTCAGCTGTTAGTTGAGGAAGAAGAGCCCTTTTGCTTGGGAGGCAAGGTGCATAGAAGGACCTCGTGGGTGGAGCAGGCCTTGCATAGGGAGGGCCTGCTCCAAAGGGCCCAAAAGGCTTGGGCATATGGGGCCTCCAACCACTTGCCATTCCATTTAAGGAAGTCGGTGAGATTTTGAAGAATGTTAAAGTCAAATGTGCCAACTTCAGGCCAGCAATCTTGATTGTCAAATTGGTATTGAGGCCAGATCTGTATACAGAGTTGTTTTAAGTGGTTAGCTTTGAGTTCAGTGAGTAAGAGCGATTTGAGATTTTTGAGAACACAGGCCAGAGGGGAATCTTTTGGGATAGATTGGCCAGACCCCATAATTGAAAGGCAAGCAGAGGCTCCTATTGGAGCCTATTGAAGGCAAGCAAGGGTCCTATTCGTAGTCGCAGTAGGAGTTATGAGAAGGGAGCTCTGTGCTAGACGTCCCCCACCGTCACCTACAGAGTGGCCCTAGGCTGGGGGTTCCCGGGACCCTGAGAGGACTGAGTTCTAGGCGCCTCTAGCGCACTGTCCAGATCTTACCTTAATCTAGGGGCCTGCTTGAGAGGAGTGTTGCATGTAGAGTGGTTGAATGGCAAGAGTTCCCTATTCCAGAAGTCATCAGAGAGAGAGGCAGGGGGTAGAGCCGAGGCCTGGGGGTACTCGAAGCACCAATAAAGCCTTAGCACAAGGCTTGTACTGCTCACGAAGGCACTAGCGTCCCCAAGGGGAACTTACAAGCCCCAGCAGAAAGTGAACTTTCTGGGGTGTTCATGCTCCCAGACTCCTGGAAAAGGGAAAACAATGAGAGGGAGGGAGAGTGAGAGAGAGAGAGAGAGAGAGAGTGAGACGAGCGCTTCGCCCTCTTCGGGGTTCTGCACCAAGAATATAAGGTATAGTTTCCCCCGAGGCAGAAAAGGAGAGATGACCTCAACGGAAGTAGGTCACCTTTATTCAGGCAAGGAGGGGCAACAGTCAGCCTAACAGCCAGGCTGAGCCCAAGAGGGATCAGGGAGGCTTCATATTTAAAGGGAGATTTGTGGAAGCCATAAGGGAAACGTTAGTCAGGCGGGATGTTTTGGGTATTCTTTAGTTGAGATGGCATTTGTAGTTGGGCAGGGGGTGATAAGTCTTCTGGGCAGGGAGTGATAAGTATCTGGCAGGTGTATGGGGTGGAAGGTTTCTGGACACGGGGTGATAAGTCCCAGATAGATACAACCGGCCTGGAGCATCAGGTCAGGGCGGGACCTAAAGTTCGGTTTTGTTTTCTCTGAAGTTAGATAATTCAGCAAGAGCCTTTGAGATTGTTGTTTTCTTTTCTAGGCCCCAAAACTCCTTTAACTCTGGTTATCTCCCTTAGGCAGATCATTATGTATATTACTACACTAACAAGAAGTAGCAAATTAAAGAAGTAGATTCATTATAAATTCAGAATTAACCCTTTCAGTTTACAGGATCATGAGAGGGAGACCACAATACTGGTGAAAGTCCTCCCAGATTTGAAACATCAGCAGAGTTTCTAGCAAAATCTCTTCTGCCCTGGCTTGCTTGTATTTTTCACAGATATTTAAAGATAGGAGAATAGCTCTCTCAGTTCAGTTCAATTCAGTTGCTCATTCGTGTCCAAGTCTTTGCGACCCCATGAATCGCAGCACGCCAGGCCTCCCTGTCCCACCAACTCCCGGAGTAAACCCAGACTCACGTCCATCGAATCAGTGATGCCATCCAGCCATCTCATCCTCTGTCGTCCCCTTCTCCTCCTGCCCCCAATCCCTCACAGCATCAGAGTCTTTTCCAATGAGTCAACTCTTCGCATGAGCTGGCCAAAGTACTGGAGTTTCAGCTTTAGCATCATTCCTTCCAAAGAAATCCCAGGGCTGATCTCCTTCAGAATGGACTGGTTGGATCTCCTTGCAGTCCAAGGGACTCTCAAGAGTCTTCTCCAACACCACAGTTCAAAGGCATCAATTCTTCGGCGCTCAGCCTTCTTCACAGTCCAACTCTCACATCCATACATGACCACAGGAAAAACCATAGCCTTGACTAGATGAACCTTTGTTGGCAAAGTAATGTCTCTGCTTTTGAATATGCTATCTAGGTTGGTCATAACTTTCCTTCCAAGGAGTAAGTGTCTTTTAATTTCATGGCTGCAGTCACCATCTGCAATGATTTTGGAGCCCAAAAAATAAAGTCTGACACTGTTTCCACTGTTTCCCCATCTATTTGCCATGAAGTGATGGGACCGGATGCCATGATCTTCGTTTTCTGAATGTTGAGCTTTAAGCCAACTTTTTCACTCTCCTCTTTCACTTTAATCAAGAGGCTTTTGAGTTCCTCTTCACTTCTGCCATAAGGGTGGTGTCATCTGCATGTCTGAGGTTATTGATATTTCTCCCAGCAATCTTGATTCCAGCTTGTGTTTCTTCCAGTCCAGCGCTTCCCATGATGTACTCTGCATATAAGTTAAATAAGCAGGGTGACAATATACAGCCTTGACGTACTCCTTTTCCTATTTGGAACCAGTCTGTTGTTTCATGTCCAGTTCTAACTGTTGCTTCCTGACCTGCATACAAATTTCTCAAGAGGCAGGTCAGGTGGTCTGGTATTCCCATCTCTTTCAGAATTTTCCACAGTTTATTGTGATCCACACAGTCAAAGGCTTTGGCATAGTCAATAAAGCAGAAATAGATGTTTTTCTGGAACTCTCTTGCTTTTTCCATGATCCAGTGGATATTGGCAATTTGATCTCTGGTTCCTCTGCCTTTTCTAAAACCAGCTTGAACATCTGGAAGTTCATGGTTCATGTATTGCTGAAGCCTGGTTTGGAGAATTTTGAGCATTATTTTACTAGTGTGTGAGATGAGTGCAATTGTGTGGTACTTTGAGCATTCTTTGGCATTGCCTTTCTTTGGGATTGGAATGAAAACTGACCTTTTCCAGTCCTGTGGCCATTCCTGAGTTTTCCAAATTTGCTGGCATATTGAGTGCAGCACTTCCACAGCATCATCTTTCAGGATTTGAAATAGCTCCACTGGAATTCCATCACCTCACTAGCTTTGTTCGTAGTGATGCTTTCTAAGGACCACTTGACTTCACATTCCAGCGTGCCCCAAATTCCATTCACCCAGATTCTCTGGGTCTCAGATGTAATGCAAGCTTTCAGCAATATGACCTTTGAGACTTAATCCCTTTAGTCACAAAATCTTCTTTCTAGAATTTTCTCTGGGTATTTGGGCCTGAGACAGTGCATCTATCATCAACATACAATCTTCATTGTCAATGGATTGAGATTCTCCCTGCCAAAATAGGATCTGCATTTGTCTCTGCAGTCTTCCCGCCAAACTACAATCCTTGCCAATCTCCAGTTGAACCCAGAGCCCTCTCCCCAATACCCATGCATCAGGGCGAGCCTGATGAAGCCCTTGCGGTTCTGCAGCACCAGCTTGTAGGCTCCAGGCGTGGCATTCAGTGACTCCTAGACGCCTCCAACAACAATGGACAGCAGCTTGCTGCCTCCTTTCCTGCTCAGGATGTGAGCAGTGCTCTCCTTGTCTGATGAGACCAGCCCTGGGGAGAGAGGAAGGTGGTCACCTGCAGAGTGAAGGCGGCAAGCACGGTTCAGGACTATGTTGCCTGGGCTCTACCCGACTCCTGCCAACAGGGAACTCCCTTTTCCCAATTCTCCCACCAAGCACATCACTAAGCACAGACCTGTGGGAAATGCTTCTTTGGGTCTCATCTCCTTGTCTACTACACATTCACTTGAAAGAAGTACAGAACAGTTGGCCACCTTCCTTAAAACCCTTCCTCATGGGACGGGAGATGAGACCCGGGACCTGCCCAGCTCTGCAGCCTCGGCCGGTGGCCGCTGCCCGGCACTGGGCTCTCGGCGCTGCAAGGCGGAGAGGCCGGGTCTGGAGCCGCCTGCGCAGCCCTGGTCGCGGCCTGCGGTCCCTGCTGCGCGACCGGGGGCGGGGCCGGCTGCAGGGAAGGCCCAGGTGTCGGGGGAAGCCTCCCGGCTGGGCCGACCGACACAGGCTGGGGCTCGGGCAGCAGCGACGGGGGCCAGCCCCCCGCGTGACCGGCTGCAGTCACGCTGTGCTTAATCACACTCAGTCTTTGCTCCAGGCTGGCCGTGCTCACCATTCTCCCAGCCGGTGACCCCGGGGGATTTCTTTTATAGTGGCTTTTTCTCTGAAATGCCAAAGCCACCCGATTATTCAGAACTGAGTGACTGTTTAATGCTTGCCGTGGGAACAGGAAGATTTTCGGGACCACTGCACAGAGCATGGAGAATGATGAATTTCCGTCAGCGGATGGGATGGATCGGAGTGGGACTGTATCTATTAGCAAGTGCAGCAGCATTTTACTACGTTTTTGAAATCAATGAGACTTACAACAGGCTGGCCTTGGAACACATTCAACAGCACCCAGAGGAGCCCCTTGAAGGAACCACGTGGACACACTCCTTGAAAACTCGGTTGCTCTCCCTGCCTTTTTGGTTCTGGACAGTTGTTTTTCTGATACCTTACTTACAGATGTTTTTATTCCTTTACTCTTGTACAAGCCCAAAACGGTGGGCTACTGTATTATTCCCATATGCTTGGCAGTTATATGCAATCGCCACCAAGCATTTGTCAAGGGGTCTAATCAGATCAGCAGACTACAACTGATTAACACATAAAATCCGTCATCATTTTTTCCTTACAAGTACAAAACTGCCAGTATGATATGGAGCCTGATCACAAGACCGCAGTTGCTTCACAGATCTCAGGAAGTTGTGGTGGGGTAGAAGCTTTTTAAAGAATGTGGCTAGGGGGCTAACTTTATCTGAATAATGAGTTTTTAGGTAAAGACTGAGAATCAGTACTCCAAAATCATGTGGATGACTTCAGATTTTGGAAGTAAAATTTTATCTGTTATTTGCATTCCTTAGAAACTTGAATAAGTACCTGGACTCATATTTTTATTTTACTGTGCAACATAGTGATAATTCAGAAAATTTTCCTTTGGGGAAAAATGAATATGAACATTTCCATTGTGTTTAATGTAAAAAGGTCCAAACATGGTCATAAAATTTAAATTTTATACAATTACTTGGCTTGCTTTAAAATTCTTCAAACTAAAACACCAGTTCATCCCATTGTAGCTAAGGCATTATGCTCGTTTGCTATCAGCTTGTGAGAAATTGGTATGAAATTATTGAGGCGATGGGTGTCTTGAGAAGCAAAATGTGATCTTCCTTTTGGTAATGCTACGGGTGCTGTTCCTTAGCTAGAATTATTAATGCAATAAAAAAAAAAAAACTACTTGGGAAAAGACTAAATGGTTGAAAGCTGAGCAATCTAACACATAGAAAATGGAAACAAGGTGTTCAATGAAAGTAGTCCAATCCCTGTCAGATGTGTGCTATCTAAACGATGCTCTCAAGTCACCATCCCTCTGATTTTCTTTTCTGCCTAAAGTCTAGTCTTCAGGCAATAGGTTAACTGCATGGAGATGTGATCCCTGTACCGCCTCTTGTATTTGTACTCACTACCTCATGTCTGGTAACAACACAAATAACTGAAAAATGGAAAGCTAGATTTTCGGAATTTTTTTTTTCTGGTTGAGATCAAGATATATTTTTATAGTTATGTCATCAATACCAGAGAAATGTTTTACACTGATTTCTAATAAGAATTGTAACATTTTTTGGTGCTTCTCTTGGGCTCTATTCTAAGAGCTTTAACATGAATCAACTCATGTAGTCCTCCAACAGCCCTATGAGATAACAGTTATTATTATCCAGATTTTACAGATAAGGACAGTGAGCAGAAGTTCTGTAACTTGCTGAAGGTCACATAGCCAAGAAGCAAAGCCAGAACCTAACCCGGCATCTGATGCCTTTATTCCTAATCCCTGAGCTGTAGGGCTTCTCACAGATGACAGATGTTTCAGCACTGGGTACTGTCTGCCTAACCATGCTAATAAATGGAAAAGAACTGAAGAAAGGTTTTTCTCTTTGTATGAGCTACTGAAAATCAAAGTCTTCAAGCAGCTTTAAGTCAGGTTTGACCAGAATGGAAGGCTGGGCATTCCATAGGAAGCTTTTACTTGAAAGATAAAGCAGGTGTCCTTGGCACAATCAGATTCTTCTCCAGTAGTCTCATTTCTGTCCTTTACTACTTCCAAAGGTCTAGTTACTGAAATGTTTTTTTGCTACAAGACACTGATACACTGAGTCTTCAAATTAAATAACAGTTTGAAATACATGTTTTTGCAAGGGACAGGTAACCAAATCACTTGCATCTTTTGAGTACTTACTAAAAGTATGCATGGCTGCAGGCAGATTCCTGAGATATACAGATTCATACTGCATGAGAGTTCTATAATGCAAGTATGTGTTGGGACTAGTACCACCACCTTACAGAAGAGGAAAATGAGGAAGCCTGAGGCACACAGAATTAATAACTTGCTGTTGGTCACACCGCTAGTGGAAGAGCCAGGATTTGAACCCAGGATATCTGGCTTCAGATCTCCAGCTATATCATTCTACTATACTGTTTATCAAAAAAAGGACATAATTTAAGAAAAGTCATTGCACAGTTTCTTGTTTTATTTATTTGATTTGTCCTGAGGCAGTGCTAGTTTGGAAATCGTTTAAGAACATTATTTCCATCACTTTTTGTTTTACAAATGATGTAATGAAAGGTTTGTGAGTTTGCTATTTGTCTTGTAAAGTAGTAATTCCGTATTTTATTGAGGGAGACTTTCTTAGACTTAAAATTCTAGTAAACTCTCCCACATACTGCAACTAGAGAGTAGCCCGTTTGCTGCAACTAGAAAAAAGTCCATGCAGCAGCTGAAGACCCTGCACAGCCAAAAATAAAGAAATAAAGTCATTAAAAAAAACACCACCACTACAGTTTTAAAGGGAAAAATGTGATTCCCTTAGAATTTGATTCTACTTCAAACAAAGCTTTCATAATTAAAAAGCTTTTCTTTGGGGAAGTGGAATCATCAGATAAAGTGCTCTGAAGTGACAGCACCCAGAGAATAATCAAACCTGCATGTTTGTTTACCATGAGTTGTGTTATAGTCTTTGTTAAAATTATCTACTGTTGATTTCCTTCTTGATGGATTTAATGTTCTCAATCTCTGTAAAACACTGGCAGAAAAGGTTACCACAATACCACATGTCTCGTTTTTGCATCAAATAAGTGCCATACTTTATAAGTTCTCCAATATGTTTATAATGTTCTACATAATTCTAGACCATGGTTGGGAATCATCATGCATTGATATTTTTGTTTTGATCTAAGGCAGTGAGTGGGTCTTGAACTCTGTCTGAATATTATAATCACTTAAGGAAATAAAAAAACTGCAAAACTCATATAAACAATGCCAGGGTCCCTTCCCAGCTATCAATCCCTGGGAGAGGGGCCAAGGCAATCATGTTTTGAGAGCTCTTCAAGCAAGTCTGTTAGGGTTGAGAGTCACTGGGCTGGAGTGTTGTTATTTTTTTCTTTCTTTTGGGCCAGGGGTTTTCATGCACCATGAAGCCTCAACTGTTAGTCACTGAGAGCTCTCTCTGGAACAGCGTTAATAAACATTTCATGGTAGGCTCACGCCAAAAAAAAACAAAAACAAAAAAAACCCTTCCTCATGCCTTCAGCCCTCATCATCCTAGGATAGAAAGAGTGGCAGGGGCATGTCACCCCCTGACATGCTGTAATCCCTGTAGACAGGGGCCCAGAAACCCCAGTGCAGCAGCATCAGATGCGAGCAGAAGCCCGTGCCCTCCATGCACAGGTTGGTAAAAGTTCCAGTGGCAAGGACCCCATGAGAGTGGAAGCCAGCGAGGTAGTTCCAGGAGGGATCCAGGTTGGCGGTCTAGACCAGCTGAAGAAGCAACCTGGTGAATCAGGGCCGCACCTTGTTCCACTGCTGGTCCACCTGCTGATTTTCTGTACGGACCTCTTCTGTGTCCCCTGAGCCCAAGTGCTATAAACCCCCATGTGAGTGTCCTGAGATTAGATACAGCCTATCTGGGGAGCCTAGTCCCCATTGCAGGCCGGGAGCAAAGGAGATGCTCTGGGAGACCGTAGAACAGAGGGAGAGAACAGACCCATGAATGGATGAAGCTGATACAGCCCACCAGGGAAGGAAGGCCCCCTGCCCAAGGCAGAGGTGAGACTCCTGGGAGGGTGACAGGGACCCAAGCCCCTGTCCTACATGAAACCCTGTCCCAGGCAGAGCCCATCCAGAATGAAGGAGCCACTTCAGGAGGGAGTGAGCATCTCTCCAAGGACTGTGACAGCTGGAGTTCTGTCCTGGGTGGAGGGCTGGACCCTTGAGTCACTATGACTCAGTGTAAGAGACCCCAGGGTGCTGAAGGTAGGGCTGGGAGGAGGGGCATGAAGTCTCTAGTGGTGCCCACAGGTGTGGGTGGAGAAGGGCCAGGGAGCTGTCATACCAAGTCTGTAGGACTTCCTGATACCAGGTCACAGCCTGCCCACAGCACTTCACACCTGCTCAGGCCTTGGTCTGTGGAGACATTGCTGCTCCGGGATAATGATATCTTACACAGAAACCCAGCTCCTGGACTGATCTTCAGCATGAGGGGGAAGAAGTTGTACTTGGGGATATCCTGATTTTCCACCATCAGCTCTTAGGAAGCCCATAGGGTGCATTTGGAAAACTCCAGTGCTCAGAAGTAAGTCTCCTACTTTTGCTAGAAACTCTACCACTAGGCAGTGGCTCATAGAGTCACAGTGCAAATGCTTTTAATGTGGAGTAAACCCAGCAGAGTTGTTAGGAAAAGGAATGTTGCTTGCCTGCCTTCAAGCTAGCAGCCACTGTAGCTGCTGCTGACAATGGGCCTTGAACTCAAGAAGGTTACAATGAGCCCCGCTTTTTATCTCCCCATATGTAGAAAAACATGAAAATCATTAATTGGAGACGTCTACTTTTTGCCTGGCAATAATCTTTGGATGTCTGACTACATGTTTTTGTTTTTTTCCCCCCTCAAAAACCCTAAGTCCTGACTCCTCCCATTTTACCTTATAGAACACCTTCTCAGAGATTCCTGAGAGGCTATCTCCCGCCTACAGTACTCAGCAATGTGTCAGAACAAAACCCCTGACAGCTTTTAGGTTGTGCACTTGTTTTCAGTAGACAGCAGAGACTCCCTGGCCCCCTATTCACTGCCATCCTAAGAATCCTGCAAGGCCTGTAAGGGCTCTGTAAAGGTTTGTGGATGTCTTGGAAGTTCTCGTGGGAGGTGACAAGAATCCAGAATCTGCGCGCCACAGTGCCCCCTGCAGGCCTCAGTCCAGGACTGCTGCTGCTGCTAGGTCACTTAAGTCGTGTCCGACTCTGTGCGACCCCATAGATGGCAGCCCAGCAGGCTCCCCCGTCCCTGGGATTCCCCAGGCAAGAACACTGGAGTGGGACAGTCCAGGACAGGGGAGTCAAAGTGCATGTCATCATTCTCTCTGCTGGCCACACAGGGGGACTGCCCACCCTCTGCAGGTGTTGATGCCACAGGACTGCAGTGAAAGTGAAAACAAAATCGCTCAGTCCTATGGACGCTTTGCAACCTCATGGACCATACAGAACATGGAATCGTCCAGGTCAGAACACTGTAGCGGGTAGTGGCTCCCTTCTCCAGGGGATCTTCCCAACCCAGGGATCAAACCCAGGTCTCCCACATCGCAGGCAGATTCTTTACCAGTCGAGTCCCCGAGGAAACCCACAATTCTGAACTCTGTGCAGGTGAAATTTCTGCAAATAAAGCTCGGTTTCCCACAATTTCAACAGTGCCTTATTTGAGAAATCCTCTCAGAAGCACAGACAGGCTCAGAATGATTTTTCTGCCAGATGTGCAATCGACAGCCCCTCCAGGTGTGAAAGGAGAGCCAGATGCTGTCCTTAGAAGTCCCCAGAATGACCTGATCTCTCGTGGAATCCACACAATGCAATGATGTATGTGGCAGCATTTCCAGTTTACACATGAAGAAACAGCATGTGTAACTCACCCAAGGTCCTACAGCTGCTGTATTGCAGACCCTGTATTAGAACCTATGATGTCCACTCCTAGAGGTGTCACTGTATACATTCTTCTCTCCTGTGTCCAGAGAGGGCCACCTGTCCCTGCCTGGCACCTCTTTGTGTCCTAACTGCCTTCCTCTTCCTGTCCCCACTAGAAAACTTACCATCACAGATGCTTACATCAAAGGATTTAGTCTGTCTGGGATTCAGTAATGGACAAAGGTCAGTTCATTCAAATTCAAGGGCCGGCATCCCTAAGGACTTATCCTTGGGTCCAGGGTCAAGTGTACAAAATGCACATAAGGTACCATGAGTCAGTGATCAGAGATTAAGAGATAGGTAGAAGAGGAGGAATCGGACTGTTTAGCAGATCCCTGGGGAAACTGAGATTCAGAATGAGCAAAGTTCTGTCTAAGGACACACAGCATATCAAAGTTGGGGCAGGATACATCCTGAGAGCTCTCTGTTCTGATTCTAACCTCAGAGCTAATGCACACACTTTAAAATCAATAGAAGACCCTGCTCTATGTCCTTGATCACACTTTCTTTCCTTTTAGGGTACCAGTATCTTCATCTGATGAAGTGTCAGCTAGATGCTTTCAGAAAATTTTGTTTTCATTGCAGATTCCTTCACCCCACTGTAAAATCTGTAAATTCCTTACAGATTTACATCTGGAAGATACATAACTTTGCTGCACTTCATGGCCTACTGGGTTCCTCAAATCCTGATTCTTTTCCATCAAGTCTTCATAGTGGCCTCACCTCACTGAAGTTGGAGAACTGTAGCCAGACAGATGCTGACTCTTCCACTGGCCACAGAGTGGTGGAAACCTGCCTCCTGCCTCCCCGGCCAATATTTTGCTCACTGCACACAGGGTCACACTTCTCCATGGACTCATGGGGACGATGGTCCTGACCACTCCCTAGCCAGCCCCATACTCACTGAGATGGGGAAATAGTCCTTCGTGCACTACCATACAGCCCAGCATTTTATGAAAGCACTCTGCCTGCCCCCCTGCCGTGGTGTGTCTCAATCCAGGTACCACCAGATCACATACAGGATACTGATCCTCCAGAATCTTGTGAACAGGAGGCCAATGAAGACTATGTAGCAGATAATGTCTGGGAAGGGAAGCAGAAACCTTCAGTGGTAAGAGGTATGAAGGAACGAGCTATCCTCATCTACCCAGCATTAGCAGCACTGTTCAGTCCAGCCCTCACCCCTGAAGGATGATATCAGCTTCCCAAGGCTTCAAGAAGGAGCAAATGCAGTCAACACCACCAGTGTCACATTGAGAGCCTGGATTTGAAACCAGTTGGCCTAATTTCAAACTCGCATTTTCCCACAGCACCAGATTGCTTACTCACTTGCGTCTTCCCCATCCACCTCCCTCTGTCTGTATTCACCAGGTGCTCAATAAATGCCTGACGGAGGTGTAACAGGATGAACTCTTTCTGGTATCCATTCTTTAGAACCCCAGAGAAAAGGCGTTCTTTCTACCCAGCCCACTTCCTGTCTACCTTCACCTCAACATAGATAAATCCCACCACATTCCCCCTTTAGTTAAAGTCCCCCATGACTTCGCATAACTTTGAGGCTCAGCTCAAGCAGCTCAGCCTGAGCTCAAGCTCCCCACTGGTGGCCCAAACCCTCTCTTGTTCCAGTCTCACTCATCACATGCACCTCATGTTCCAGCTACACTAAGCTGCTCAGTTGATACAACTCCCAGGTTCTTTAGTTTTGCTGAGCTCTTTCCTTTGCTGCCAGGCCCTGTCCTGCTGAAGGAAGGAGGGAAGAAGAGGACAACTCATGCCTGGCCTGTTCGTCAGGACTGCAGCAGAGCTAGAGACAGCCCCAGTGAGCAATTCCTCCCAGACTTATAATTCTGAGTCCCTTTCACAGACTAATCCCTGCTTTGACTCTGGGTCAGGTGGTCTGTGGGTCTGTCTTTAATCTCATACCAATGGAGCCTCACTGCTAGAGAATACTGTGTTCTCTCCATTCCATTCCCTCCATTCAACACCCTGTTCTTATGCTCTTAAAGTTCATCCTCCACCTGTAGTCTATTTGAAAGTAGGGTAAACCGGACCTGTCATTCATAGCCTACTTCCTGGAGAAGGGGACTTTCGACCCAGTCTGAATAGTGCATGTATGGGTGTTAAGTTGCTTCAGTTGTGTCTGACTCTGCAACCCTTTGGGCTATAGCCAGCCAGGCTCTTCTGTCCATGGGATTCTCCAGGCAAGAATACTGGAATGAGTTGCCCTGCCCTCCTCCAGGGGATCTTCCCAACCCAGGGATTGAACCCACATCTCCTATGGCTCCTGCATTACAGGCAGATTCTTTTGATGTTTAACTACATATTTTTGTTTTTTCCCCCCTCAAAAACCTGTAAATCCTGACTCCTCCCGTTTACCTTCTAGAACACTTCCTCAGAGATTCCTGAGAGGCTATCTCCTGCCTACAGTACTCAGTACTCAGTAGCTGAGCTACTGGGGAACCCCCATCTGAATAGTAAAATGCATAAGCCAAAGTAGATTAGGGTTCACAAAGGCTGTTTCTACAGAGCACATACAACATGCCAGGTGCTGGTGATACAGCCGTGAACAACAGACAGGAAGCCCTGCCCTCGTGGTGTTGAATTCAGTGTTGTGTTTGGAGCACTGTGTTTTGTCATTTCAATTTTTATGGTGGTAAAATATCTTCAACAAAATACTTGTTATTGAAATGACTGGTATTTTATTATTGTTTTAAAGTTTTATTAGATTATAAATCATTTACAATGTTGTATTAGTGTTAGGTGTATAGAGAGGTAAATCTGTTATACACATACATATATCCACTCTGGCTTTTTTTTTCTTTTTTAATTCTTTTCCTATATAGACCATTACAGAGCACTGAGTAGAGAGCCCTGTGCTATACAGCAGGTTCTTATTGTCATCTATTGTATATACAATTGTGTTATTTGCCAGTCTAAATCTCTCAATTTATCCTCCCTGAGCCCCTGGTGAACTTCCCTGCTGGTTCAGACGGTAAAGCATCTGCCTACAGTGCGGGAGACCTGGGTTCGATCCCTGGGTCAGGAAGATCCTCTGGAGAAGGAAATGGCAACCCACTTCAGTACTCTTGCCTGGAAAATCCCATGGACAGAGGAGCATAGTAGGCTACAGTCCATGGGGTCGCAAAGAGTCAGACACGACTGAGCGACTTCACTTCACTTTAACCCCTGGTAACTATAAGTTTTTTCCTCTACTTCTGTTTTGTAAATAAGTACATTAGTATACCTTTTTTCGATTGTGCATATAAGTGATATCATGTGATATTTGTCTTTCTTTGACTATCTTCACTCAGTTTGACAATCTCCAGGTCCATTTATGTTACTGAAATGGCATTAATTTGTTTCTTTTTTATGACTGAGTAATATTCCATTATCACAATACCACATCTTCTATATCCATTACTCTAATGGATAGGTAGGTGGCTTCGATGTCCTAGCTATTGTAAATGTGCTGTTATGAACATTGGGGTGTTTGTATCTTTTCAAATTATGGGCTCATGAGAGAGGTCTTATGGAGAACAGTATGGAGATTCCATGTAAGACTAAACTAGAGCAAGCGTAGGACCCAGCAATCCCACTCCTGGGCATATACTCAAAATGATTGTTGAGAGACAATTTGGCAGCATTAAATTAATTCACACTACTTTGTAACTATACCAGCCTGTATCTCAGAACTCTTTTCATCTTCCTAAACTGAACTTCTGTACCCATGAAACAGAAACTCCCATCCAGGTTGAAAGAATAAAACCAAGTTGTTAATAGCAGTTACCTGTAGGGTAGGATTTGGTGGAAGTCTTTCACTTTCAGAACACACATTTTGTTTGGATGTGTTAAAATAGCATGTATTTGTTTTTTAGTTAGAAATAAAGAATTTAAAAATACTGGCATTTCCACTTGATCAGATAGAACTACCCATATTTAAACATCTCCCTCACTCTGGGCTCACCCTTTAACTCCTGTCAACAGGCTAAATCCTAACTCGGGTGTATTTTTCAGTCCCTGAAGAAAGGAAACCCCTTCTTGACCCTCATAACACCAAGAAGAGAAAAAACGTAATATTCCACTTTACTGAAACCCAGAGAAGATATCCAGATTGGATAAACTCATATAGAAAACTCATAGGATGAGTGGTGGCTTCAATTCTACTATCATGTCCAAGTCATGCTCCCAACATTCATTCATTCAACAAACATTTATCACCATCAACTCTTCTAGGAGATGGAGATGCAGATGAGAACAAGACCAGCTATTTGAAAGAAGCTTACCTTCTGCATGGGTTTGTGAATTATAGAGAAGAGGAAAGAAACAGATTAAACAAGTAACCCACTGGAAAGTGTTTCTTTCTGGGATCTGAGTCTTCAGTGACAGGCCAGTCTTCCGTGACCTTCCGGCCACTTCTTCATCCCTCCCTAATCACCTTCTCTGTGCCCAGCATGAACCAGGTGCTCACTACATTCGCAGTGTTTACAGGCCCCCTGGAAACGCTTACTTTCATGCCAGCCTGTGCATTCTGCCCTGTAGACTCATCTCCTAATATCACTGGAGAAGAGCCCCTTCTCTCCACCCACTGCCAGTCTCACTTGACCAGAAGTAAGTAATCCTTTTTGAATTGTAAATATTTCAGACATATGGGCTCAAGAGGCAACTTGGAGTATATTGTATAGGCACAACATTATTTAAAATGCA
Organism: Bos taurus; assembly: GCF_002263795.3. Taxonomy (NCBI): domain Eukaryota; kingdom Metazoa; phylum Chordata; class Mammalia; order Artiodactyla; family Bovidae; genus Bos; species Bos taurus. Next base: position 55,006,665 of record NC_037342.1, on the reverse strand, counting down.
AGCATTTAAAATGTAAAAACCATTCTTTGCTCACGGGCTGAACAAGTACAGAAACAATCAGGGGGCTGGTTTTGGACTCACGTCCATCGACATGTTGACCCCCTTTGTAGATTGTGATCTTGTAATCGAGCAGGACCTATACAGCCCTCCTGGAAGATCCCTCATGTCCTCTGTCTACCTCTTATTTGTTGAAAATTAATTTTCTAAGCCTTCTCCAAATTTTGAAAATAAAATTATTAAGAGAAATCATAAACACAGAAAGAAAGGAAAACAGTCAAGCAAGAAAAAGAAGTAAGAGTTTAACAATTCCACAAATTCAAAGACTTTTAGTTTGTTCCTGAGAGCTGAAAATAATATTGAGAGTCATCTTTGAGAGGTTTTGTAGATACTGAACTCCCAGTAGGTGGAGGAAGTTGCTTACCAACCCATAGACCTCAGACAAGGGGAAACCAGAAGGTTGATGATGGTGGCTCCAAGTTACCTCACCACCAAGTAATCAGACGATTGTCTAGGAGTTGGTCATGTATCCAGCATCTCTACCTCACGCAGTCTCTAGACACCAATCCCTGGTAATCAAAGGGGTTTCAGGCATTTTGAGCCTTAGTTCCCTGAACTCCTTCCTTTGCCCCTGCAATAAAGCCTGCAGTTTTGTTTAACCACAACCCAGGGTCAGTAGAGGGATTTTACTGTGTTCCCACAAGCACCAGTTCAGTTCAGTTCAGTCGCTCAGTCGTGTCCAACTCTTCGCGACCCCATGAATCGCAGCACGCCAGGCCTCCCTGTCCATCACCAACTCCCAGAATTCACTTAGACTCACGTCCATCGAGTCGGTGATGCCATCCAGCCATCTCATCCTCTGTCGTCCCCTTCTCCTCCTGCCCCCAATCCCTCACAGCATCAGAGTCTTTTCCAATGAGTCAACTCTTCGCATGAGCTGGCCAAAGTACTGGAGTTTCAGCTTTAGCATCATTCCTTCCAAAGAAATCCCAGGGCTGATCTCCTTCAGAATGGACTGGTTGGATCTCCTTGCAGTCCAAGGGACTCTCAGGAGTCTTCTCCAACACCACAGTTCAAAAGCATCAATTTTTCGGTGCTCAGCCTTCTTCACAGTCCAACTCTCACATCCACACATGACCACAGGAAAAACCATAGCCTTGACTAGATGAACCTTTGTTGGCAAAGTAATGTCTCTGCTTTTGAATATGCTATCTAGGTTGGTCATAACTTTCCTTCCAAGGAGTAAGCGTCTTTTAATTTCATGGCTGCAGTCACCATCTGCAGTGATTTTAGAGCCCCCAAAAATAAAGTCTGACACTGTTTCCACTGTTTCCCCATCTATTTGCCATGAAGTGATGGGACCAGATGCCATGATCTTCATTTTCTGAATGTTGAGCTTTAAGCCAACTTTTTCACTCTCCACTTTCACTTTCATCAAGAGGCTTTTGAGTTCCTCTTCACTTTCTGCCATAAGGGTGGTGTCATCTGCATATCTGAGGTTATTTCTCCCAGAAATCTTGATTCCAGCTTGTGCGTCTTCCAGCCCAGTGTTTCTCATGATGTACTCTGCATAAAAGTTAAATAAGCAGGGTGACAATATACAGCCTTGACGTATTCCTTTTCCTATTTGGAACCAGTCTGTTGTTCCATGTCCAGTTCCAACTGTTGCTTCCTGACCTGCATACAAATTTCTCAAGAGGCAGGTCAGGTGGTCTGGTATTCCCATCTCTTTCAGAATTTTCCACAGTTTATTGTGATCCACACAGTCAAAGGCTTTGGCATAGTCAATAAAGCAGAAATAGATGTTTTTCTGGAACTCTCTTGCTTTTTCTATGATCCAGTGGATGTTGGCAATTTGATCTCTGGTTCCTCTGCCTTTTCCAAATCCAGCTTGAACACCAGGAACTTCACAGTTCATGTATTGCTGAAGCCTGGTTTGGAGAATTTTGAGCATTACTTTACTAGCACGTGAGATGAGTGCAATTATGCGGTAGTTTTAAGCATTCTTTGGCATTGCCTTTCTTTGGGATTGGAATGAAAATTGACCTTTGCCAGCCCTGTGGCCACTGCTGAGTTTTCCAAATTTGCTGGCATATTGAGTGCAGCACTTTCACAGCATCATCTTTCAGGATTTGAAATAGCGCAACTGGAATTCCATCACCTCCACTAGCTTTGTTCGTAGTGATGCCTTCTAAGGCCCACTTGACTTCACATTCCAGGATGTCTGGCTCTAGGTCAGCGATTACACCATCGTGCTTATCTTGGTCATGAAGATCCTTTTTGTACAGTTCTTCTGTGTATTCTTGCCACCTCTTCTTAATATCTTCTGCTTCTGTTAGGTCCATACCATTTCTGTCCTTTATCGAGCCCATCTTTGCATGAAATGTTCCCTTGGTATCTCTAATTTTCTTGACGAGATCTCTAGTCTTTCTCATTCTGTTGTTTTCCTCTATTTCTTTGCATTGATTGCTGAGGAAGGCTTTCTTATCTCTTCTTGCTATTCTTTGAAACTCTGCATTCAGATGCTTATATTGTTCCTTTTCTCTTTTGCTTTTCGCTTCTCTTCTTTTCACAGCTATTTGTAAGGCCTCCCCAGACAGCCATTTTGCTTTTTTGCATTTCTTTTCCATGGGGATGGTCTTGATCCTTGTCTCCTGTACAATGTCATGAACCTCATTCCATAGTTCATCAGGCACTCTATCTATCAGATCTAGTCCCTTAAATCTATTTCTCCCTTCCACTGTATAATCATAAGGGATTTGATTTAGGTCATACCTGAATGGTCTAGTGATTTTCCCTACTTTCTTCAATTTAAGTCTGAATTTGGGAATAAGGAGTTCATGATCTGAGCCACAGTCAGCTCCTGATCTTGTTTTTATTGATAGTATAGAGCTTCTCCATCTTTGGCTGCAAAGAATATAATCAATCTGATTTTGGTGTTGACCATATGGTGATGTCCATGTATAGAGTCTTCTCTTGTGTGGTTGGAAGAGGGTGTTTGCTATGACCAGTGCATTTTCTTGGCAAAATTCTATTAGTCTTTGCCCTGCTTCATTCTGTATTCCAAGACCAAATTTGCCCATTACTCCAGGTGTTTCTTGACTTCCTACTTTTGCATTCCAGTCCCCTATCATGAAAAGGACATGTTTTTTGGGTGTTAGTTCTAAAAGGTCTTATAGGTCTTCATAGAACTGTTCAACTTCAGCTTCTTCAGCGTTACTGGTTGGGGCATAGACTTGGATTACTGTGATATTGAATGGTTTGCCTTGGAAACGAACAGAGATCATTCTGTCGTTTTTGAGATTGCATCCAAGTACTGTATACCCAAATCTAATTTGCTAACAGCTGCTCCCTGTCATCTGTCTCCCCCAACACCCCAACACAGAAGATCCCTAAATTACAGCTTGTCTCCCATAGATTGGACTTTGTCACTCCTCTGTGCCTGAAGCCCTCCTGGGGATCTCCTTTTCCTTGAGATAAGGGACAAGGTACAAGCTACTGTTCCTGGCATCAGAGGGTCCGGATGCCTTTCCTCAGCTGCCCTTCTTTGAGTTCCAGGCCCAAGGTTTCTTGACTCTCTGTCCTCCTCTAGACACTCCCAGGTCCCAGGCTGGGCTGAGTGGTAATGGACAGTCAGACATCTCCTGTTGGCAAAGTTCCCCCAAGGCCATGTGTGCAAGATGTCCCTCATCCCAGCTGATCCCCAGGCACTGAGCTCAGCATCCTCCTTAGGACCTGTTTCTTTCCCCCATCAATGAACCATGTGCACCCAAAGTGGCAGGTGCCCATGGCCTCCCAAATCCATCTCAGCTTTCCTTACTCAGGGCCAAGTAAGAGAAGATCAACTGCAGGACCGTGAAGGTCTACAGCCTGCATTCCAGTGGTACAAACAAAGGTGCAAACTCCACCATGCTGATTCCTCTGCTTCCTCTGGAGGCTTCTCTGAGCTCTGCTGTGGTCTGAGACACTTGTTGCCAGAGGTTGCTAAGCATTTGTGTGAGCTGGGGTGTTTTTGTGGTGTGTCCAGCCAGCCCTAGAATCTCATTGCACCTACCCTGGCAGAGACCAGTATCCTAGGTGAAAACATTTAACTCACCTGGCCTAGATAAACTTATTACAGAGATAGAGAAGTGCAATGGACTCTTCAGGCAATATGTTATCTACCAGATCACCTTTGTTCAAATCTTGGCAAGGGAAGCAGCAAGTGTAGGGCAATCTTGCCCTCTTCCCAGCTACACAACTACTTGGCTAAGTTATTGTCTCCTTTCACCTGCCATGTTCATGGTTCCCCTTTACAAATAATCAGTACCAGCTCCCATATAAATATCTCTGGGCCCCACCATCTCCTCCATCTCCTGCCCTTTTCCTCAGTTTGCCTGGACAGCACAACTCAGGGAGGGCCGTCTGATTTCCACACCCTCTCCTGCCATTCTGTCCTCCCTCCTCTCGACTTCAGATGCCACTGTTCCATGGAACTGTCCTTGACAACTTCACCAGTGGTTTCCAAACTGCTAAATCCAATGGTCAGTTCTCAGCTCTGGTCTTGAACTTTCAGCAGCCTCAGTCACAGCTCTTCCCTCCCTCTTCTTGAAGTCACTTGGTCTGTGGACACCACACTCTCCTGGTTTCCCTCTTGCCCCTCTGGCTGCCCCTGGGTCTCCATGGTGGCTCTTACCCTTCACCAGATTAAGTGTTTCAGGGCCCCTCTGTCCCCTCAGTCCTTGGAACTCTCTCTTCTCTCTACCCTCTCTCGCCTAGAGACCTCATCCAGGCTCATGACCTTGGAGTCTGTCTACAGGAAGAAAAATTCCAAAATGCATCTCCAGCCCTGACCTCCCTCTCTGCTCCAGACTTAACTATGTAGGTGGGTAGCTGACAACCTCCTTCACAGCCTGCTTGGCACTTCCATCACAGCCCATCTAAAACTGAACTTGACTTCCCCTCACCTGTCCATGCTACAGTCTCCACATAGCCACAGAGCTTTCCAAAGTGGTCACACAGGGAGTATCCTGGTCTTCCAGTGCCTAGGACTCTGCCTTTCATGGTTGACTGCCTAGGTGCCTTGAAATTTCATTGTGGTTACAGTGCTTTCCTAATGGATCTGAGTATTCTTGAAAATGTTTACAAGTCAGTTGAATATAATTTTATCACAAGTTCATGCTCTATTCTTTTGTTGATTTAAATATCTCTTGCGATGGAAAGCTGCTTTCCACCACCACAGCCAGCCACTTTGATGGACTCTGATGACAACATTCTCTCTGGTCCCTGTCCCTGTGCCCTTATTCCTCCCACAGACTCATAAGCTGGAGGGACTGCTGGGTCAAGGGGTAGGTATGTGATTGCACAAGCTAAAGAGCAGTAGTGCCAGGCTTTTGCACAAACCTGTAGTATCTATGTAGACTCTACATGGAATATGTGCAGTGTCCACAGATACATATCTTCTCTGGCTCTCTGTGTAGTCAGACATCTTATTTGCTGGTGGGTAGAATGATATCTGGGAGAAGGCAATGGCACCCCACTCCAGTACTCTTGCCTGGAAAATCCCATGGATGGAGGAGTCTGGTAGGCTGCAGTCCATGGGGTCGCTAAGAGTCAGACATGACTGAGCGACTTCACTTTCACTTTTCACTTTCATGCATTGGAGAAGGAAATGGCAAGCCACTCCAGTGTTCTTGCCTGGAGAATCCCAGGGACGGGGGAGCCTGGTGGGCTGCCGTCTATGGAGTCACACAGAGTCAGACATGACTGAAGCGACTTAGCAGCAGTAGCAGCAGCAGCAGCAGCAGCAGAATGATATCTAGAAAGTGAAAGTCGCTCAGTCCTGACTCTTTGAGACCCCATGGACTGTATAGTTCATACAATTCTCCAGGCCAGAACACTGGAGTGGGTAGCCTTTCCCTTCTCCACGGGAACTTCCCAACCCAGGGATCGAACCCAGGTCTCCCTCATTGCAGGCAGATTCTTTACCAGTTGAGCCACCAGGGAAGCCCAATCGATGTAGTAGGTGTTCAAGAAAATTGCCTCCTGTGGCGTTCAGCATGTCAGAGCAAGGTTTGACCGATCTCACCTGTGCTCCATTCTCCACTGAGAACCTGTACCAGGCAATGGAGTTGCAGCCACTGAAGTGAAAATTGGACTTAAAGAAGAACTCTCCTTAGGCTTATGCCTTATCCGCGATGGACAGCACTGCAGAAGCATGCCGGCTATGACGGACCTCGAAGAAGCGTGGTCGAGAGGAGCTACCGGAAGTCCGAGGCCAGGGGCGGTGGCCGGGAGAAGCTACCCCACGCCCGAGGTCAGGGTGTGTGGCCAAAAGGAGCAACCCCACATCCAAGGAGCGCTGGCTGTGCAGGCGCAGGAGGGCCGAGAGGAGCCACTCCACGTTCAAGGTCAGGAGGGGCAGAGGTGAAGAGATACCCCTCGTCCAAGGTAAGGAGCAGTGGCTGTGCTTTGCTGGAGTAACCGTGAAGAGATAACCCACGTTCAAGGTAAGAGAAACCCAAGTAAGATGGTAGGTATTGCAAGAGAGTATCAGAGAGCAGACACACTGAAACCATAATCACAGAAAACTAGTCAATCTAATCACACAGACCACAGCCTTGTCTAATTCAATGAAACTAAGCCCTGCCTGTGAGGCCACCCAAGACGGGTGGGTCATGGTGGAGAGGTCTGACAGAATGTGGTCCACTGGAGAAGGGAATGGCAAACCACTTCAGTATTCTTGCCTTGAGAACCCCATGAACAGTATGAAAAGGCAAAATGATAGGATACTGAAAGAGGAATTCCCCAGGTCGGGAGGTGCCCAATATGCTGCTGGAGATCAGTGGAGAAATAACTCCAGAAAGAATGAAGGGATGGAGCCAAAGCAAAAACAATACTCAGTTGTGAATGTGACTGGTGATAGAAGCAAGGTCCGATGCAGTAAAGAGCAATATTGCATAGGAACCTGGAATGTCAGCTCCATGAATCAAGGCAAATTGGAAGGAATGATGCTAGAGCTGAAACTCCAGTACTTTGGCCACCTCATGCAAAGAGTTGACTCATTGGAAAAGACTCTGATGTTGGTAGGGATTGGGGGCAGGAGGAGAAGGGGACGACAGAGGATGAGATGGCTGGATGGCATCACCAACTCGATGGACATGAGTTTGAGTGAACTCCAGAGTTGGTGATGGACAGGGAGGTCTGGCGTGCTGCAATTCATGGGGTCGAAAAGAGTGGGACACAACTGAGCGATTGTACTGAACTGAACTGAACTGAGAATGATATCAGGTTAAGGTATTGATTTCTATTTCCTCATCACAAATGGTAACCATGCAAATGATCGTACAAATGGTGAACATTCATTGCATTTCTTCCTATTGGAAAATTTATGAGTAAGGAAGAGAGTGGAATTGTGCAGAGGGCAAACATAAACCAAAATGGCCCATCAGAATGGTCCTGATTTGGGCTAAAGTGACCGAGGCTGACATCCCGCCTGGATCTGTCTTAGGATCAGTTGACCCTGTGCAGGCAGCTCTGCAACTGGGACCATCCCTCTTTCTTGAAGGTGCATCTGAGAGGCATTTTCCAGGGCCCTCCCTCAAGGCAGATTGGAAGAGCCCTGATGAGAGATGAGGCCAGTCCTGCATCGGTCGCTTTCCAGCTATGTGACTTCAGACACATGTGTGTGTGACTTCAGACACTTCCCTTCCCAGAGCTCTTCATCCTACCAGGTATCAGGGGCTAAGATGATGGCCCCGACTGACCAGTGTACAGTGCCCGCAGTCCACCAGGGGTTCTGTGGCCCTCACCTCACAATCCCCTTGCAGGCCAACAGCCAGGCAGCACCATACTTCCTGGGGCAGTGTGGCTCCTGTGTGGTCTGAGGACCTGCCTTGCCCACAAGCTGCCTGTTACTGGTTCCTGACAAGGTAAGTACACAGATGAAGAGTAACTGCTTAGAAACCATAGAGAAATGTGGCACAGTAGTTCTATGTGTATTGAAACTAATAATTTAAAACTGGATTTAAACGGCTTGCCTTTGCTTTCATTTCTCGGGTAAATTATATTGTATTTTCAAGTGGATGGGCTTCCCTGGTGGCTCTGTGGTAAAGAATCTGCCTGCCAATACAGGACACACAGGATCGACGCTAGGTCGGGAAGATCCCCTAGATAAGGATATGGCAACCGAGTTCAGTATTTTTGCCTGGGAAATCCCATAGATGGATGAGGATGATGGGCTACAGTTCATGGGATCACAAAGAGTTAGACACAATTTAGCACCAAAACAACAACAAAAACAAAAATTAAAAATAGTTTAGTCCATGGTAGATTAGAAAAAAGAAATAGTACAAAAATCTGGACCTTTAACATAACATATTGAGGTAATATTTCCCACTGCTGCTGCTGCTAAGTCGCTTCAGTCGTGTCCTACTCTGTGCAACCCCAGAGACGGCAGCCCACCAGACTTCCCTGCCCCTGGGATTCTTCAGGCAAGAACACTGGAGTGGGTTGCCATTTCCTTCTCCAATATTTCCCATTAATCTAGGGTAATTCTAACAAGAATTTCTAACATTTTTAATACCTTTTGAGGGAGATGGCCCTTTTAATTCTTCTTCATAGAGTACATCATGAGAAACGCTGGGCTGGAGGAAGCACAAGCTGGAATTAAGATTGCCGGGAGAAATATCAATAACCTCAGATATGCAGATGACACCACCCTTATGGCAGAAAGTGAAGAGGAACTAAAAAAGCCTCTTGATGAAAGTGAAAGAGGAGAGTGAAAAAGTTGGCTTAAAGCTCAACATTCAGAAAATGAAGATCATGGCATCTGGTCCCATCATTTCATGGCAAATAGATGGGGAAACAGTGGCTGACTTTATTTTTCTGGGCTCCAAAATCACTGCACATGGTGACTGCAGCCATGAAATTAAAAGACGCTTACTCCTTGGAAGGAAAGTTATGATCAACCTCAACAGCATATTAAAAAGCAGAGACATTACTTGGTCAACAAAGGTCCGTCTAATCAAGGCTATGGATTTTCCAGTGGTCATATATGGATGTGAGAGTTGGACATAAAGAAAGCTGAGCACAGAAGAATTGATGCTTTTGAACTGTGGTGTTGGAGAAGACTCTTGAGAGTCCCTTGGACTGCAAGGAAATCCAACCAGTCCATCCTAAAGGAGATCAGTCCTGGGTGTTCATTGGAAGGACTGATGTTGAAGCTGAAACTCCAATACTTTGGCCACTTTGTGCAAAGAGCTGACTCATTTGAAAAGACCCTGATGCTGGGAAAGATTGAGGGCAGGAGGAGAAGGGGTCGACAGAGGATGAGATGGTTGGATGGCATCACTAACTTGATGGACATGGGTTTGGGTGGACTCCGGGAGTTGGTGATGGACAGGGAGCCCTGGCGTGCTGCGTTTCATGGGGTCACAGAGTTGGACACGACTGAGCTACTGAACTGAACTGAACTGAACTGAACATTGATATTTAATGATAAGACCAGGGTTTGATGCTGTTCTCGTTCAATTCAGGGCCCCTCATAAAATAGCTGAGAGAAGGAAACTTCTTGCCCATCTGTTTCTATTCATTCTCTCACTAAGGATGTAACTTGACAGACATGGCACCAGTTCAACTTGTAGAAGAAGGAAACTCTCAGGTCAGCTCTCTGGTAGAGTGTGAGAGAAAGATATGGAATCTAACAAAACTCCATATGTAGTTTGTGCTTGACACAAACCATCTCAGATCTTTTAAAGCCATTTCCAAGTATTTATAAACAGAAAGGATGAGGAAGAGCTGGCATTGATTGGACCCTCAGTTATGGATGAATCATTTATAGGTGAAGATGGGAGGGAATAAGTATTGTGAGGGGACATACAGCCAGCAGATAGTGTCATGTAGATGGAAGTGTGTATCCAGCTGATGCCACTGGTGTTTTCAATGTACAGTTTTGCCAAGATTGGGAAGATAGTAGGCAAGGTGAGAGCAGAACACCTGGGCAGACAGGTTTCATATTGGAACCAGGATTCTAGAAAGGTCTTTAATCTCTGATATGAACCTCATCTGTAAGAGAAGGTCACTGTTAGTCACACTGAGATACTCAGTGTAGCATCCACCCAGAGCCCAGCACACAGCAAGTTGCAGAGGCAGCTGACTCTGCCCTGCTGTGGGTCACTAAGACCCACACTCAGTCCAGCCTGAGGTATCCACTGCCCTTCTATCTGGTCCATGATCGCTCCAGCTCAAGCACCTCCAAGGCCTCCTGGAGATGAATTCTTAACCCTTGGACAGGACAGGAGTCCCCTAGACAGCAGGCAGTAATTCTCAGGGACCCTGTCTGCACTGTCCAATCCCATCTCCATAGAAGTTTGCTGCGCAAAGGCCTAAACCTTAGCCTCGTGTTCCCTAAACCTCACCTTGACCCTGACTCTTAGACAAAGTCTAACCCACATGCCCTCTGACCGCTCCCTCCTCTCTGCCTTTGCTCTCTCACAACTCCCACACTCCCACCTCCCCCATCTTCTGACCCTAGCAAAGTCCATTCCACCTGAGAGGGAGAGGCTTGGCCAGCCCACGTGGTTGCTGACAGATCTGTGCTGACTGACCCCTTGTCAACTATCACTTCATTACCATCCAGTACTGTCACCAGGTTAGGCCCCAGCAGGTCCTTTGTCCCCTGTGGGTAATGATGTCTGAGAACTTGTTCCAGGTCAACAGCAGCCTGCTTTTAGGAGGAGACTCCAGCTCTGCCCAATCCTGAGGGCCGCTGAGTCTCTCTACTATACCTGACAGCTCCTGTGCTCCTCAGGCTGTCTGAGTCAGCCTGTATGTTGGTGGGAGATCTTCTCACAAGGGCAAGTCCCTTAGGGCAGTGTGGGGACACAGAGGGATGTCAGGGAGCAGGTGCTGTGTAGTGTGGGACCCTTGCTGTGCAGCTCCTGGCTCTCTCTATTCATGGGGATGCTGACTGTTTAACAAACACTCCAGTATCAGTGCTTAACACATTAAACCATATTTTTGTTCACGTAAACTCCAGCACCTCCCTCCATCCTCCCTAAGGCCAGCCCTGCCTTTTGGAGGAGCCCCTCTTCTGGGGAGGTGCTCAGCAGATCTCCAAGTGTTGGTCTTTGGGGACGTTGTACTTGAGCTTGTGGGCTTCGAAGAGATTTTCCAGCTCCTTTATGTAGCGCTGGTGAAGCCTGTCCACCTCCTCCTGGGAGGGATGAGGTGTCTTCTGCACCTCGATGGGTTTCCCCACTGCAAGACACAGAGGTGAGTGGTGATACAGAGTAGGAACCACTGAAGGTGCAGGGATCTTGGTGTTCCCACTAGAATGGTCTTCTGAGCAGGTAAGCACTCTAACTCACTCCCTTTCAATTCTATTTTGTGTTACAGCTTCTAAGATGTTGGGTCAACTTCAAGATTCTGATATATCAACAATACAGCCAGCTGGCATTTGCATGCATTATCTCTTATGTTATCCTAATAATCCTATGGGGATATAACCTGGTATTATTCCTGTTTGACTCCTGAGGAAATGAGGCCCAGAAAGGTTAAATAGCTTGTTCAAGGTCACATAGCCAGGAAAAATCAGTACCAGTAAACACTGGGGATGTGCGCTTAGCCTCAGGGAAAGTTGAATCTGGGATTCTCAGATGCCATGACTGGAAGAGCTTGTATCTATGGGAGAAGGTGGATCAGAAAGCAGCTGCCGTGTCTTCTCTTGGGAATGCTCTAGTGGTAGCAGCACTATAAACATTCATGAATATGCACCACACAACACGAAGGGAATTTGGTAGAGGGGGTTGCCTGTACTCGACAAAGAAATGACTGGGTGAGTGGAGATGAACAGCTCTATTAGTACTGCCATTGGGAACTAGTTGGAATTCAAGAAGAAAGCAAATAGTTGAAAGATGGTGCTAAGTCTATGGAATACCATGCCCATTATTTACAAGGAAATCCCTCTGGCTCTCCTTCAAAGACTGCTGATTGCTACTTTACACACAATTCTAACAGAACTGCAAAGGCCTTGTATCCACTTTTTCCAATTACTGTCATTAGACCCTGTGGTCAGAATTATACCCTCCTTCTCCTGCATAATAAAAAGTCAAATACCCTTATCAAACCTCAACTTTGTTACCAAGGGCAGGCTGATCTCTTGGAAGTGATTTATCTTCTGTGGGTCTGTGTTTGCAATCAATAAAATGGGGATGAGAGTCCCTCCTCACAAGTTGTTGGGAAGACTAAGCCGCTGCATGTAAGGAGCCAGTGCAGTGCCTGACACAGGCAGGGGCACAGTGATCAGTAGAGGCTACTGGCCGTTGTGCCCCTGTTACTCTTCTCATTCTGGACTGCCTTTCAGAGGGTTACTTGCCGGTGTGTCTGTTTCACACTCTAGAACTTGTGCTCCACAAAGTCAAGGGTGTACTGCTCTATGTCCAGGTCTCCTTGCTGCACAAGCCCAGGCCTCTTACACAATAGCCCTTCCCCTCCCAGCCCGGGTCTAGGCTCACCCACAGTGGTGATGGGTCGGCGGTAGGGCATAAGACCAAAGCTGTACTGGAAGACTCCACGGCCATAGAAGAGCGGGATGGAGCATTTAGTGCTCTTGTGAAGTCGGTCCTGGAACCACCGCAACCAGGTGCCAGGAGAGTTCTCAACCTGGTCATAGATGTCATTCTCCCCAAAGGAGAAGATCGGCACCAGATCTGCCCTAGAGGGAGACAGGAGAGAGGGTGTGTGGAGGGGCAAGAAGGCACAAGCTGGTCACCTAGCTTCCTGAAGGGACCTAGTGAGCAGGAACTGGAACAGAGGACAGAGCCCTGGGACAAAAATAGGAGGCCTCGGGTGTCTCCTAGACCTGCCAGGGCTTCTTTTATAACTTCAAGCAGGTCATGGCTCTTCTCAGGGTCAAGGACTGGCACTTGGATTGTTATTGAGTCCATGCTCACTCTGCTTGTCACAAGATAGGCTAGTGAATCTTAGACAAAGTGTTGGGACGAGGAAGGGACTTTATTTGGAGTGGCTGACCAAGAAGATGGCAGGCTAGTGCCTCCAAATAACCATGCTAAAGGGCCAGGTTGCCAAGTTCTTTATGGATCATAGATTGGGATATAGGTGAGGAAACTAACTAAACAGACTATTTGATCCTTGCAAATGCCCCCTAGAATGAGGAGCCTCAGGCAGGAGAATGTGAGAGTTTCACTTCCTTACATCCTTTACAGGAGGGCAACTCAGGTTATCTTCCTTAGGCAGCTCATTCATTATGCCTTCCTACATTAACAAAAGTTGCAGATGAGGGTTAAAGTCACAAAAGCAGGTCCAGCACAAATTCAAGATTAACCCTTTCTGGTTACAGGATCATAAGACAAACCAGAGTACTGTTGAGAGTCCTTCCAGATATAAAACATCTGCAGACATTCTGGGAAAATCTCTTCCAGCTAGCTTTGTATTCTTCACATATGTTTAAAGATAGGAGAATAGCTTTAAGTTATGTCCCAAGCTCCATTCTCCCAGAGTTCCTAGATCTCTGATGTAATGCAAGGTTTCAGCAATATGACCTTTGAGATGTAATCTCTTTAGTTACAAAATCTTCCTTCTAGAATCTCTGGGTATGTGGGCCTGAGGCAGTGCATCTATCACCAACATACAATCTTCATTATTAATGAAAGGAGACCCTGCCAGCCAAAATAGGATCTACATTTGCCTCTGCAGTCTTCCCTCTAAACTACAATCCTTGCCAATCTCCAGTTGAACCCAGAGCCCTCTTCCCAATACCCGTGCGTCAGGGCGAGCCTGATGAAGCCCTTGCGGTTCCGCAGCACCAGCTTGTAGGCTCCAGGCCTGGCATTCAGTGACTCCTGGACACCCCCAACAACGATGGACAGCAGGTTGCCGCCTCTTTTCCTGCTCAGAATTTGAACAGCACTCTCCTCATCTGATGAGACCAGCCCTGGGGAGAGAGGAAAGCGGTCACGTACATTGTGAAGGGGGCAAGCATGGTTCGGGAGTATGTGACTTGGGCTATCCCCCACTCCCCAGCTGGGAGTGCCCTGATGACCGGCACTGATCACTACCCCTTTCCCCAATATCCCCCCGAGGTCACCACTGAGCACAGAGCTGCAGGTAATGCTTCCTTGGGTCTCATCTCCTTGTCTACTACACATTCATTTGAAAGAAGTACAGAACAATTGGCCGTCCTCCTTAAAAATCCCTCCTCATGTCTTGAGCCCCTATCGTCCTGGGATAGAAAGAGAGGGAAAATTCACCTGTAGACATGGCGTAATCCCTGAAGACAGGGACCCAGAAACAGCAGTACATCAACATCAGATGTGAGCGGATGCCTGGGAAAACAGAGGAGAAGCCAGTGCCCTCCGTGCACAGGTTGGCAAAAGCTCCAGTGGCGAGGACCCCATGAGGGTGGAAGCCAGCGAGGTAGTTTCGGGAGGGGTCCAGTTCGGCAGTCTTGACCAGCTGCAGGGACAGCAATCTGGTGAATCAGGGCTGCACCCACTCCCCTCCAAACCCCACTCCGATCTCCCTGCTGAGTTTCTGTGCTGACCTTCTATGTGCCCCCTGTGCCCAGTGCCATCACACCCCATTGAGTGTCCTGTGGTGAGATGGCCTGTCTGAGGGTCCTTGTCCCTGGTGCAAGCATGAAGCAGAGGAGATACTCAGGGAGACCATGGAATGGAGACGGAGAACACAGTGCCACGAATGGATGACGCCAGTGCCACCTGCTTGGGAAGGAAGAACCGTGCCCAAGGCAGAGGTAGGACTCCTGGGAAGAAGACTGGAGACAAGCCATTGTCCCATGTGAAGGCAGACCTTGTGTCAGGCAGAGCCTGACCAGAATGAAGGAGTCATCATGGGAGGGAGTGAGCCTCTCACCCAGATTTGTGGTATCTAGAGTTCTGTCCCGGGTAAAGAACTGGACTGCTGAGTCCCTGTGACTCAGTGTAAGAGACCCCAGGATGCTGAAGGTAGAGGTTGGGAGGAGGCCCATGAACTCTCTAGTGATGCCTGCAGGTGTGGGTGGAGAGGGGTCAGGGAGGTGTCCTGCCAAGTCTGCAGCACTTCCTAACACCAGGTCACAGCCTGCCCACAGCACTGCACCTCTGCTCAGGGCTTGGCCTGTGTAGACACTGCTGTTCCTGGATAGTGATATATTACACAGAAACCCTGCTCCTGAAGTGATCTTCAGGATGAGGGGGAATCAATTGTCCTCCGGGAACACTGCCTGATTCTCCACCAATACCTCTTTAGGAAGCCCATAAGATGCATTTAGAAAGCTCCAGGGCTCAGATTAGTCTCCTCAATTCTCTAGAAACTCTACCATTAGGCTCTAGCTCATAGAATCACAGTGCAAAGGACTGTGAGTGGAGTACCCCAGCAGAATTATTAGCACAAGGAATGTTGCTTGCCTGCCTTCAAGTCAGCAACCACTGCAGCTGCAACTGACAATGGGCCTTAAAAGGAATTCAGGATGGAGGAAAACAGGATACTGGTCACAGAGAGTGAGGATGCACATCATAGGAAATACTGCAGTGAGCCCAGATTTTGTATCTCCCCATATGTAGAAAAGCATGAAAATCATTAACTGGAAACGTCTGCTTTTTGACTGGCAGTAATCTTTTGATGTTTAGCTACATGGCTAGTTTGGTTTTGTTTTTTCCAACAAAGCCCCATAAGTACTGACTTCTCCCTTCCCTTTTAGAACAGCTCCTCAGAGATTTCTGAGAGGCTATCTCTGAATACAATCTTCAGTAAGGCCTCAGAACAAAACACCCGACAACTCTAAGGCTGTACTCTTGTTTCCAGTAGAGACTCCCTGAACCCCCTATCCACGGCCACCGAAGATCCCTGCAGGGCCTGCTCTGTTAAGGTGTGTGGATGACTTGGAAGTTGTCCTGGGAGGTGACAAGAGTCCAGACTCTGTGAGCCACAGCGCCTCTTGCAGGCCTCAGTCCAGGACTGAGGGACAGTTCAGGACAGGGAGGTGAAAGTGCGTGTCATCTCTCCCTCTGCTAGCCACTCGGTGGTACTGCCCGCCGTCTGCATCTGTTGTTGCCAGCGGACTGCAGGGGCCTACAATCCTGAACCCTGTGCTCATGAAATTTCTACAAATATGTTTCCCACAATGTCAATAGTGTCCTATGCAAGAAATACTCTGGAGGAGAAACCTTGATACAGGAGGGACAGAGCAGACACAGATAAGACCGGCACAGAGATGCTCAGCAGAGTTTTTCTGCCAGATGTGCAAAAGACAGCAGTTCCAGGGGTGACAGGAGAGCCAGATGCTGTCCTCAGAAGCCCCAGGATCACCTGATGTCTCATGGAATCCACACAACCCAATGACGTATGTGGCAGCATCTCCACTTTACACATGAAGAAACTGAAGCTCAGAGAGCATGTGTAACTCACCTAAGGTCACACAACTGACACGTTGCAGACCCGTATTACAACCTATGATGTCCACTCCTAGAGGTGTCACTGTATACACTCTTCTCTCCTGTGTCCAGAGAGGGCCACCTGTCCCTGCCTGGCACCTCTCTGTGTCCACATTGCCTTCCTCTTCCTGTCCCCACTAGATAATTAACCATCACAACCACTTACATCCAAGGGTTTAGCCTGTCTGGGATTCAGGAATGGAGCAAAAGTCAGTTCACTAAAGTTCAGGGGCCTGCATCCCTAAGGACTAATCCCTGGGTCCAGGGTCCAGTGTACAAAATGGACACGAGGTACCATAAGCCAGAGATCAGAGATTAAGAGATAGACAGAAGAGGAGGAACTGGACTGTTTAGAGGATCCCTGGGGAAACTGAGATTCCGAATGAGCAAAGCTCTGTCCAAGGACACATAACATATCAAATACACAGGGGCAGGATACACCCTGAGGGCTCTCTGCTCTGTTTCTATTCTCAGAGCCAATGCACACACTTTAGAAGCAGTAAAAGAACCTGCTCTGTATCCTCACTCACACCTTCTTCCCTATCAGGGTATCAGTGTCATCATCTGATAAAGTGTCAGCCAGATGCTCTGAAAGCTTGTTTTCATTACAGATTCCTTCACACCAAACTTAGACTGTTGAGGGATTTACACCTGTCAGATACATAAGTGTGCCTCACTACATGGCCTACAAGGTTCCTCAAATCCTGTTCATTCATCAGTCCTCATAATCGCCTCACCTCACTGAAGTCGGACAACAATTATCAGACAGAAACTGACTCTTCCTCTAGCCACATAGTGATGACAGCCCATCACCTGTCTCCCAGCCCAGTATTCTGCTCACTGCACACAGAGTCACACTTCCACATGGACACGTGGGGACGATGGCCCTGACCACTCCCTAGTCAGCCCCTTACTCACCGAGATGGGGAAATAGTCCTTCACGTACTTCCATATGGTCGCACCTCTTAGGAGAGCACTCTGCCTGCCCCCCCGCCGTGGTGTGGCTCGATCCAGGTACCACCAGATCGCATACAGGATACTGATCATCCAGAATCTTGTGAACAGGAGGCCAATGAAGACTATGTAGCAGACCAAGTCTGGGAAGGGAAGCAGGAACCATTAGTGGTCAGAGGTATGAAGGAACGAGCTCTCCCCATATACCCAGCTCTAGCAACACTGTCCATTCCAGCCCTTCTCCCAGGAGGAAGAGACCAGCTTCCCAAGGTTTCGAGGAGGAGAGAATGCTGTCAACACCACCAGTGTCACATTGAGAGCCTGGATTTGAAACCAATTGGCCTAATTTCAAACTCGCATTGTCCCACTGCACCAGATCGCTTATTCATTTGAGTCTTCCCCCTCCACCTCCTTTTCTCTCTGTAGTCACCAGGTGCTCAATAAAGGCCTAACGGAGATGTGACTGGGTGAACTCTTTCCAGTACTCAATATTTAGAACCCCAGAGAAAAGGTATTCTCTCTACCCAGCCCACTTCCTGTCTACCCCCAGCCCATCTTTCCATAGATAAATCCCACTACATTCCCCCTTTAGTTAAAGTCCCCCCATGACTTCTCATAACTTTGACGGTCAGCTCAAGCAGCTCAGCCTGAGCTCAAGCTCTCCACTGGTGGCCCAAACCCTCTCTTGTTCCAGTCTCACTCATCACATGCACCTCATGTTCCAGCTACACTAAGCCGCTCAGCTGATACAACTCCCAAGTTCTTTAGTTTTACTGAGCTCTTTCCTTTGCTGCCAGGCTCTGTCCTGCTGAAGGAAGGAGGGAGGAAGAGGGCAACTCATGCCTGGTCTGTTCATCAGGACTGCACCAGGGCTAGAGACAGCCCCAGTGAGCAATTCCTCCTAGACTTATGATTCTGAGTCCCTTCAGAGGCTAATCCTGGTTTTGACTCAGGTCAAAACCACTGACGGTGGTCTTTGGGACTGTCTTTAATCTGATGCTAATTGAGCCTCACTGTTAGAGAATATTGTGTCCTCTCCATTCCACTCCCTCCACTGAACACCTTTTGCTCATACTCATAAAGAAGTCCATTCCACACCTGTAGTCTACTTGAAAGTAGGGTAAACCAGGACTATCATTCATGTCCAACTTCCTGGAGGAGGGGACTTTTGACCCAGTCTGAATAGTGCATTCGTGGGTGCTAAGTTGCTTCAGTCGTGTCTGACTCTTTGCAACCCTGTGGATTGTAGCCCTCCAGGCTCCACTGTCCATGGGATTCTCCAGGCAAGAATACTGGAGTTAGTTGCCATGCTCTCCTCTAGAGTATCTTCCAGACCCTGGGATCAAACCAGCATCTCCTGTGGCTCCTGCATTGCAGACAGTTTCTTTACTGCTGAGGCACTAGGGAAGCCCAGTCTGAGTACTAGCAAAATGCATAAATCAAAATAGTTTGGGGCTCACAGAGGCTTGCTTTCTTCAGAGCACCTCCAACCTGTCAGGTGCTGGTGGTTAAGCCGTGAACAACGGACAGGAATTCCTGCCCTCCTGGTGCTGGCTTCAGGGTTTGTTTGGAGCACTTTGTTTTGTCCTTTCAATATTAATGATGGTAAAATATGTTTACCATATACTAGTCATCGAAATGACTCTTTGGTAGTTCATTATTTTTTTTAAGTTTTCATTCAGTTCAGTTCAGTTCAGTCTCTCAGTCGTGTCCGACTCTTTGTGACCCCATGAATCGCAGCACACCAGACCTCCCTGCCCATCACCAACTCCTGGAGTTCACTCAAACTCATGTCCATCGAGTCGGTGATGCCATCCAGCCATCTCATCCTCTGTCGTCCCCTTCTCCTCCTGCCTCCAATTCCTCCCAGCATCAGAATCTTTTCCAATGAGTCAGCTCCTCGCATGAGGTGGCCAAAGTACTGGAGTTTCAGCTTCAGCATCAGTCCTTCCAATGAACACCCAGGACTGATCTCCTTTAGGATGGACTGGTTGGATCTCCTTGCAGTCCAAGGGACTCTCAAGAGTCTTCTCCAACACCACAGTTCAAAAGCATCATTTCTTTGGTTCTCAGCTTTCTTCATGGTCCAACTCGAACATCCATACATGACCACTGGAAAAACTATAGCCTTGACTAGATGGACCTTTGTTGGAAAAGTAATGTCTCTGCTTTTTAGAGTATAGTTTATTTACATGTTGTATTAGTTTCAGTCGTATAGGAAAGTAAACCTGTTAAACTCATACACATATTGACTCTGTTTTTTTTTTTTAATTTATTCCTTTCCTATACAGATCATTACAGAGCACTGAGTAGAGATCCCTGTGCTTACAGCAGATTCTTATTGTTATCTATTATATATACAGTAGTGTTGTGAATCTAAATCTCCCAATTTATCCTTTCCCCCTATCCCCTGGTAACCACATGTTTTTTTCTACTTCTGTTTTGTAAATAACTAAATCTGTACCTCTTTTTGATTCTGCATATAAGTGATATCATGTGATATTTGTCTTTCTTTGGCTATCTTCACTCAGTTTGACAATCTCTAGGTTCATACATGTTACTGAAAATGACGTTCATATGTTCCTTTTTATGACCGAGTAATATTCCATTGCCTGTATTATGGCATCTTCTTTATGCATTACTATAATGGATATTTAGGTGTCTTCCATGTCCTAGCTATTGTAAATGTGCTATTATGAACATTGGGGAGATTCTCTCCTTCCAAATTATGGGCTCATGAAAGAGGCCTTATGGAGAACAGTATAGAGATTTCTTATAAAACTATTAAAACACAATAGGACCCAGAAATCCCCCTCCTGGAAATATACATGAAATGATTTTTGAGAGTCAATTTGGTGTAATTAAATTAATTCACATTGTTGTGTAACTATATCAACCTTCATCTCAGAACTCTTCATCTTCATAAACTGAACCTCTGTACCCATGAAATTAGAACTTCCATTCAGGTCAAGAGAATATAACCTAGCTGTTAATGGCAGTTCATTGTAGGGTAGGATTTGGGGTAAATCTTTGACTTTTAGAACACACATTTTGTTTCGATGTGTTAAAATAGCATGCATTTGTTTTTCAGACACAAAAAAAGAATTTTAAAATGTGGGCATTTCTACTTGATCAGAAAGACACCACCCCCCACCCCCACCCCGCCAATCTAAACATCTCCCTCACTCTGGCCTCTCCTTTAAGTACTGTCAGCAGGCAAAATCCTAACCTGGGTGCATTTTCAGCCCCTAAAGAAAGAAAACACCTTCTTTCCCCTCATAACACCAAGAAGAAAAGATGCAAAACCCCACTTTACTGAGACCCAAAGAGGGTGTTGAGGTGGGCTAACCTCACACAGAAAGCTAGTGGGATGAGTGGTGGTTTCAATTCTACTATCATGTCCATATCATGATCCCAACATTCATTCATTCAACAAGCATTTAGCAACATCAACTCTTCTAGGAGATGGAGATGCAGATGAGAACAAGACCAACTATCTGAAAGGAGCTTACCTTCCTGCGTGAGTGTGTGAATTCTAGAGAACAGGAAAGAAACAGATTAAACAAGTAGCCCACTGGAAAGTACTTGTTGCTGGGGCCTGAGTCCTGAGTAACAGGTCGCAGTTGACCTTTCTGGCCACATCTTTGCCCCTCCCCAAAGAACTGCGCTAGGCCAGCATGAACCATCTGCTCATATGTGCAATATTTACTCGCCTCCTGGGAAAACTTACTTTCCTGATGGCCTGTACATTCTGCCTCGTAGATTCATCTCCTAATATGTTTGGAAAAGAGCCCCTTCTCTCCACCCACTGCCAGCTTCCCTAGACCAGGAGAAGTAATCTTTTAAAGAGGCAAATTGTAAGCATTTCAGACACTGGGGCTCAAGAGGCAATGTGGAGGATATTGCATAGGCACAAAATCATTTAAAATGCAAAAGCCATACTTCGCTCATGGGCTATACAAACACAAAAACAATCAGGGGGCTAGTTTTCAATCATGGGTCTATGAGGTGACATCTGATGTAGATTGTGACCTTGTAATTAAGCAAGACCTATGCAGCCTCCCTGGAAAAGATCCCTCATGTCCTCTGCCTACCTCTTATTTGTAGAAAATCCTCAGCTTCCTAAGCCTTCACCAAATTTCAAAAATAAAGTTATAAAGAGAAATCATAAACAGAGAAAGAAAACAGTCCCAATCAAGAAAATAAATAACATTTAACCATTCCACAAATTCAAAGATTTTTAGTTTGTTCCCAAGAACCATAGATAATATTGAGACTCATCATTGAGCGGTTTTGCAGATAGTGAACTCCCAGCAGGTGGAAGAAGTTGCTCACCAGCCCATAGACCTCAGACCAGGGAAAACCAGAAGGCTGGTGATGGTGACTCCAAGTTACCTCACCACCAAGCAATCAGACGATTCTCTAGGAGTTGATCATGCACCCAGCATCTCTAGTTCACCCAGTCTTTAGACACCGTTCCCTGGTAATCAAAGAGTTCTCAGGCATTTTGAGCCTTAACTCTCTGGACTCCTTGACTGGCTCCTGTAATGAAGCCTACACTTTTTTCATCACAACCCAGTGTCCGTATAGGAGCGTTACTGTGTTTACCGCTTCTTCCCACAAGCAGACCCAATCTGATTTGCTAACAGCTGCTCCCTGTCATCTGTCTCCCCCAACACCCCAACACAGAAAATCCGAAAATTACAGCTTGTCTCCCATAGATTGGACTTTGTCACTCCTGTACCTAAAGTTCTCCTGGGGATCCCATTTGTCCTTGAGATAAGGGTCAAGGTACAAGCTACTGTTCCTGGCATCAGAGGGTCTGGATGCCTTTTCTCAGCTGCAATCCTTCTAGCTCCAGGCCCAAGGTTACTTGACTCTCTGTCCTCCTCTGGAAACTCCCAGGTCCCAGGCTGAGCTGAGGTGGGCAGACAGTCAGACACACTCCCGTTGGCAAATCTCCCTCAGGCCACGTGAGCAAGATGTCCCTTATCCCAGGTGATCCCCAGGCACTGAGCTCAGCATCCACCTTAGGACCTGTATCTTTCCCCCATCAATGAACCATGTACACCCAAAGCGGCAGGTGCCCATGGCCTCCCAAATCCATCTCAGCTTTCCTTACACAGGGCCAAGTAAGAGAAGATCAACTGCAGGACCGCGAAGGTCTGCAGTCTGCGTTCCAGTGGCACAGACAAAGGTGCAAACTCCACCATGCTGATTCCTCTGCTTCCTCTGGAGGCTTCTCTGAGCTCTGCTGTGGTCTGAGACACCTGCTGGTTTTTGTTGCTGCCAGAGCTTGTTAAGCATTTGTGGGAGTGTGGGAGACTGTGGGTGGATTTCCAGCCAGCTGTAGAATCTCATTGCATCTACCTGGCAGGGAGCAGTATCCTAGGTGAAATATTCAAAATCACCTGGCCTCATTAAACTTACTACAGAGAAAGAGAAGTGCAGTGGACTCTTCAGGCAATACATTATCTGCCAGATCACCTTTGCTCAAATCTTGCCCATTACTAGGCAATTGAAGCAGCAAGTATAGGGCAAGCCTGCACTCTTTACACTTACACAACTATTTGGCTGCAGTAATTATCTCCGTTCACCTGCCAGGTCCACGGTTCCCCTTTACAAATAGGAATTATGAGCTCCCATATAAATATCTCCAGGCCCCACTATCTATCTCCTCTCTGGCCACCTTTTCCTCAGCTTGCCTGAACAGCAAAACTCACAGAAGAGCCGTCTGATTCCCATGCCCTCTCCTCCATTCTGTCCTCTCTCTTCCAGACTTCAGATGCCACTGTTCCATGGAACTGCCCTTGACAAGTTCACCACTGGCCTCCACACTGCTGAATCCAGTGATCAATTCTCAGCTCTCATTTTGACCTCTCAGCAGCCTCAGACACAACTGTTTCTTCCCTCCTCCTTGAAACCACTTGATCTGTGGACACCACGCTCTCCTGGTTTCCCTCCTGCCCCTCCGTCTACCTCTGGGTCTCCACAGAGTCTCTTATCCTTCACCGGGCTAAGTGTTTCAGGGCCCTTTTGTCCCCTCAGTCCTTGGACCTTCTCTCTTCTTTCCATCCTCCCCGCCTCAGAGACCTCCTCCAGGCTCATTGCCATGGAATCTGTCTTCAGGACGAACACTTCCAAACTGTATCTCTAGCCCTGACTTCCCCACAAGCTCCAGATTTGACTATGTAAGTGGGTACTTGACATCCTCACTCACAGTCTGCTTGGCACCTCCATCACAGCCTGTCTAAAACTGAACTTAACTTCCCCTTACCTGGCCAGGCTACAGTCTCCACATAGCCACAGAGCTTTGCAAAGTGGTCACACAGGGAATATCTTGGTCATCCAGTGCTTATGACTCTCCCTTTCATGGCTGATGGCCTAGGTGCCTTGGAAATTTTATTGTGGTTACAGTGCTTTCCTAATGGTAGTGAGTACACGTGAAAATGTTTACAAGTTGTTAAATATCATTTCATCAAGTTCATGCTCTATTCTTTTGTTGATTTAAATATCTTTTGCGATGGAAAGCTGCTTTCCACCACCACAGCCAGCCACTTTGATGGACTGAGATGACAACATTCTCACTGGTCTCTGTCCCTGTGCCCTTATTCCTCCCACAGACTCATAAGCCAGAGGGACTGCTGGGAATGTGATTGCACAAGCTAAAGGGCAGTAGTGCCAGGCTTTGCACAAAACTGTAGCACCAATGTAGACTTTGAACAGAATATATGCAGTGTCCAGATACACATCTTCTCTGGGCCTCTGTGTAGTCAGACAGAAGTGAAGAGGAACTAAAAAGCCTCTTGATGAAAGTGAAAGTGGGGAGTGAAAAAGTTGGCTTAAAGCTCAGCATTCAGAAAACGAAGATCATGGCATCAAGTCCCATCACTTCATGGCAAATAGATGGGGAAACAGTGGAAACAGTGTCAGACTTTACTTTTCTGGGCTCCAAAATCACTGCAGATGGTGATTGCAGCCATGAAATTAAAAGACGCTTACTCCTTGGAAGGAAAGTTATGACCAACCTAGATAGCATATTCAAAAGCAGAGACATTACTTTGCCAACAAAGGTTCATCTAGTCAAGGCTATGGTTTTTCCTGTGGTCATGTATGGATGTGAGAGTTGGACTGTGAAGAAGGCTGAGCGCTGAAGAATTGATGCTTTTGAACTGCGGTGTTGGAGAAGACTCTTGAGAGTCCCTTGGACTGCAAGGAGATGCAACCAGTCCATTCTGAAGGAGATCAGCCCTGGGATTTCTTTGGAAGGAATGATGCTAAAACTGAAACTCCAGTACTTTGGCCAGCTCATGCGAAGAGTTGACTCATTGGAAAAGACTCTGATGCTGGGAGGGATTGGGGGCAGGAGGAGAAGGGGACGACAGAGGATGAGATGGCTGGATGGCATCACTGACTCAATGGACGTGAGTCTGAGTGAACTCCGGGAGTTGGTGATGGACAGGGAGGCCTGGTGTGCTGTGATTCATGGGGTCACAAAGAGTCAGACACAACTGAGCAGCTGAACTGAACTGAACTGAGAGTGATATCATTACATCAAAGTTGGGCAGTATAAAGTACAGAAATGGTATGGACCTAACAGAAGCTGAAGATATTAAGAAAAAGTGGCAAGAAAACACAGATGAACTGTACAATAAAGATCTTCATGTCTCAGATAATCATGATGGTGTTATCACTCACCTAGAGCCAAACATCCTGGCCTTAGGACGCATCACTACAAACAAAGCTAGTGGAGGTGACGGAATACCAATTGAGCTATTACAAGTCTTAAATATGATGCTGTGAAAGTGCTACACTCAATATACCAGCTATCTGGAAAACTCAGCAGTGGCCACAGGACTGGAAAAGTCAGTTTCATTCCATCCCAAAGAAAGGCAATGCTAAAGAATGTTCCAACCACCACACAATTTCACTCATCTCACATGCTCTCAAAGTAATACTCAAAATTCTCCAAGCCAGACTTCAACAGTACGTGACCTGTGACCTTCCAGATGTTCAAGCTAGATTTAGAAAAGGCAGAGGAAACATAGATCAAATTGCCAACGTCCATTGGGTCATTGAAAAAGAAAACCAGTTCCAGAGAAATATCTACTTCTGCTTTACTGACTATGCCAAAACCTTTGACCGTGTGGATCACATCAAACTGTGGAAATTTCTTCAAGAGACGGGAATATCAGACCATCTGATCTGCCTTCTGAGAAATCTGTATGCAGGTCAAGAAGCAACAGTTAGAACTGGACATGGGACAACAGACTGGTTCCAAATCAAGAAAGTATGGCAAGGCTGTATATTGTTACCCTGCTCATTTAACTTATATGCAGAGTACATCATGAGAATTCCTGGGCTAGATGAAGCACAAGCTGGAATCAAGTTTGCCAAAAGAAATAGTAATAACCTCAGATATGCAGATGACACCACCCTTATGGCTGAAAGTGAAGAACTAAAGAGCCTCTTGATGTAAGTGAAAGAGAGTGAAAAAGTTGGCTTAAAACTCAACATTCAAAAACCTGAGATCATGGCATACGGTCTGATCACTTCTTGGCAAATAGATGGGGAAAAAAATGGAAATAGTGACAGGCTTTATTTGGTGGGCTCCAAAATCACTGCAGAATGAGACTGTAGCCATGAAATTAAAAGACACTTGCTTCGTGGAAGAAAAGCTATGACTTACCTAGACAGCATATTATAAAGAAGAGACATTAGTTTGCCAACAGGAGTCTGTCTAGTCAAAGCTATGGTTTTTCCAGTAGTCATGCATGGATGTGAGAGTTGGATTGTAAAGAGAACTGAGCACCAAAGAATTGATGCTTTTGAACTGTGGTGTTGGAGAAGACTCTTGAAAGTCCCTTGGACTGAAGGAGATACAATCAGTCCATCCTAAAGGTAATCAATCCTGAATATTCATTGGAAGGACTGATGCTGAAGCTGAAACTCCAATACTTTGGCCACCTGATGCAAAGAACTGACTTATTGGAAAAGACCCTGATGCTGGGAAAGATTGAAGGCAGGAGGAGAAGGGGACAACAGAGAATAAGATATTGGGTGGCATCACCGACTCTATGCACATGAGTTTGAGTAAACTCCAGGAGTTGATGATGAACAGGGAAGCCTGGTATACTGCAGTCCATGGGGTTGGAAAGAGTTGAACACTACTGAGCAATTGAACTGAACTGAACTGAGAGTGATATCAGGTCATGGTATTGATTTCCATTTCCTTATCATGAATTGTGAACATGATTGTTAAATGCAATTGTGAAATGCAATTTATTCATTGCATTCCTCCTATTGGAAAATTTTGAGCAAAGACAGTGAAATTAGGCAGAGGGAGAAGTTGAACCAAAATAGGTTCTCAAATAAGTCCTGAATTGGACTACAGTGGCCAAAGCTGACATTCCACCTGGCTCTATCTTAGGACCAGGTGCCCCTGTGCAGGCAACTCTGCAGTTGGGACCACCCCTCCTTCTTGAAGGTGTATCTAGCAGTCATTTCCAGGGTCCTCCCTCAAGACAGGTTGGAAGAGCCCTGGATGAGAGTGAGACCAGTCCTGTATTGGCCACCTCCCAGCTATGTGACTTCAGACAAGTCCTTTCCTTCCCAGAGCTCCTCATCCTACTGGGTATCAGGGCTAAGATGGGGGCCCCTACTGGCCCAGGTACACTGCTCAGCCGTCCACCAGGGTTCTTTGCCCTTCACTTCACAACCCCCTGACAAGTAAAGAACCAGGGAGCACTTTATATCCTGGGGCAGTGTGGCTCCTGTGTGGTCTGAGGACCTGCCTTGTTCATGACCTGCCTGTTACTGGTTCCAGACAAGGTATAGGGGTGGACAGTAACTGCTCAGAAACCTTAGAGCAATGTGGCAAAGCAGTTCTAGGTGTATGAAGCTAATAATTAAAAATTGGATTTGAACAATTTGTTTTCTTCATTTCTTTGGTAATTTATATTGTATTTTACAAATGGATGGACCTCTTTGGTAGCTCAGTGGTAAAGAATCCGCCTGCCAATGCAGGGGTCACGGGATCAACATTGGGTCAGGAAGATCCCCTGGAGAAGAAAATGGCAACTGAGTTCAGTATTTTTCCTGTGAAATCCCATAGACAGAAGAGCCTACTGGGCTACACTTCATGGGATCGCAAAGAGTTGGACACTACTTACTACCAAATCAACAACAAAAGCAATTAAAAACAGAGTAGTTCATTGTAGGTTAGAAAAAAGAAATAATATAAAAATCTCAACCTTTAACATAACATGTTGAGGTAATATTGCCCACTAATCAAGTGAAGTGAAAATAGCTCAGTAATGTGGACTCTTTGTGACCCCATGGACTATACAGTCCATGGACTTCTCCAGGCAGGAATATGGCAGTGGGTAGCCTTCCCTTCTCCGGGGGATCTTCCCAACCCAGGGATTGAACCCATGTCTCCCACATTCCAGGTGAATTCTTTACCAGCTGAGTTGTAAGGGAGGCCCACTAATCTAGGGTAACTACAATAAGAACATTTGAGATTTTTAACACCTTGTGAGGGAGGTGGCCCCTTTAATCCTGCAGCACCGATATTAACTGATAAGACCAGTGCTTGATGCTGTTATTGTTCGATTCAGGGCCCCTCATAAAATAGCTGAGAGAAGGAATCTTCCTGCCCATCTATTTGTATCTAAGCTCTCGATAGGGATGTAACTTGAAAGACGTGGCACCAATTCAACTTGTAGAAGAAGGAAACGCTCAGATCAGCTCTCTGGTAGGAAGTGAGAGGAAGACATGGAATTTTTAAAAAGTCCATACCTAGTTGGTGATTGACACAAACCCTCTCAGGTCTTTTAAAACCATTTCCAAACATTTATAAAAAGAACAGATGAGGAAGAGCTGGCATTAATTGGACCCTCAGTTATGGATGAAGCATTTATAGGTGAAGATGGGAGGGAATAAGTGTTGTGAGGGGACATGCAGCCAGCAGGGGGGTCAGGTGGGTGGGGCATGTACCCAGCTGATTCCATTGCTGTTTTTAGTGTATAATTCCGCCAAGATTGAGGACACAGAAGGCAAGGTGAGAGCAGGACACCTGGGCAGACAGGTTTCATAATGGGACCAGGATTCTAGAAAGGTCTTTAACCTCTGTTGTGAACCTCATCTGTATGAGGAGGTCACTGTTAGTTACACTGAGATCCTGCCCAGCATCCACCCAGAGTGAGCACAGAGTAGGTGCTCACTAGCAAGCTGCTCAGGAAGCTGACTCTGTCCTGCTGTGGGTCACTAAGACAGAGGCTCAGTCTAGCCTGAGGCACCCACTGCCCTTCTATCTGGTCCATGGCATGCTTCAGCTCAAGCACTTCCGAGGCCTCCTCCCTACCTGGGGATGAATTCCTAACCTTTGGACTGGACAGTAGCTCCTCCAGACAGAAGGCAGTAATTCTCAGGGACCCTGTCTGCACTGCCCAATCCCATCTCCATAGGTGTTTGCTGCACAAAGGCCTAAACCTTGACCTCCTATTTCTTAAACCTCACTTTGACCCTGACTCTTACCACGAGATCTCACCCACATGTGCTCTGACCGCTCCCTCCTCTCTGCCTTTGCTCTCTCACAACTCCCACACTCCCACCTCCCCCATCTTCTGACCCTAGCAAAGTCCATTCCACCTGAGAGGGTGAGGCTTGGCCAGCCCACGTGGTTGCTGACAGATCTGTGCTGACTGACCCCTTGTCAACTATCACTTCATTACCATCCAGTACTGTCACCAGGTTAGGCCCCAGCAGGTCCTTTGTCCCCTGTGGGTAATGATGTCTGAGAACTTGTTCCAGGTCAACAGCAGCCTGATTTCAGGAGACTCCAGCTCTGCCCAACCCTGAGGGCCTCTGAGCCTCTCTTCCATACCTGACAGCTCCTGTGCTCCTTGGACTGTCTGAGTCAGCCTGTGTGTTGGTGGGAGATCTTCCTATGAGGACAAGTCCCTTCAGGCAGTGTGGGGACACAGAGGGATGTCAGGGAGCAGGTGCTGTGTAGTGTGGGACCCTTGCTGTGCAGCTCCTGGCTCTCTGTACCCATGGGGATGCTGACTGCAGAACGAACACCCTAGTGTCAGTGCTTAACACATTAAAGCACATCCTTGTTCACATGAACTCCAGGGTGGGTATAACTATGTGGGCTCACCACTAGACAGCACTCCTCCGAGTTCACGCTGTCTGCTTCCTCCTCGTGTGGCTCAAGGTTGTGGTGAATGAGGGGATCTGCTTCCCTCTGGCCCTGCCAGTCTCTCCCCATCCCCCAGCCCCCATCCACCTGCCCTAAGTCTGATTGTCACCTTGTACTGTGTCCCATCCAGGCCTGGGATCAGAATTCCCAGGTTCTTACAATTCCCGTGATTCTTACCTCTGACCTGTGCTCACAACTTTGCCCCACATGGGGCTCTGCTGTGTGGACATCTCAGCCTTTGTCCTCCAGACAGACTGCCTCCAGTAGCACCCACAGCATTGGAATTGCCTAATCTAGTCTCTGAGGGCTCATGGGTTATCACTGTGATAATGCCAGCAAGATGCCTCCAGTGACATCACCTCCAGGTGTCACATCCTCCTACTGAGTGTGCATTGGACTTAAATTTGAATCCAACTGAGAGAATAAGGTAGAATTGATGGCAAGTGACTCAGAAGTTAGGTAGTAGACGGTGTGTGGTGCTCTCTAACTCTCTTTCTCTCACCCTCTGTCTCTCCTTCATGACAGGCTTGCTCTGGAGAAGTCTGGTGAGTGGCAACTACCAGGTAATTGACAAGCCCACAAGCAGGGTTCTGAAGCCTTCTGCCAGAATTTTTGTGAGTGAGCTTGAGAGTGGGCCCTCCAGCCCAAATCAAGGCTCTTGTCCCCTCACACTAGAACAGGTTGCCTGCCTTCTCATGAATGAACTGAGTGGGAAGCCTCAGTTGCTCCCAGTGCCCAGGGTACATAATTGTCCATTCATCTATTAGTGTTCATGGCCTTTCACCCCAAGCAAGCCCACAACAGAAGTAACTGACTGTGATCAGGAGAGTGAGTTGGGAGGGCAAGGGATTGGGATTGAGAGGGGTGTGGAGCTGATGTGATAAAGGAGGTGACATTCATTGACCAATCGGAGGAGATGAGGTATCTAAGGAAAGAGGTCAGCAGGTCCCAGAACACACTAGGTGGGCGTGCAGGAACTCATAGAACCACCCAGCCACCCACAACAGTGAAGGCATAGTAACTCCTTCCTGCGTTCAGACACTAAGGTCTGCAGTAGTTTATTACCCAAGAATGGAAAATTGCAGTGGGCAGAAATTTATCTCCTTGGCGAATCTTGCCTTGCCTTCATGGTCGTGCCCACCTGCCACCTCCTTGGTCTTCTGGTCCTCCCCAGTGGAAACCATCATTCCCGCTCCCAAACCTATTGCTCTTGATTCCCACTTCTCTTGGGAACCTATCGCACCCACCTGATCAGGTCAGAACAGGCCATCATGAGATGCTGTGAGCATATACAACCTGATTTCTAATTACACCTGCTCCCCAACATTCCCTAGTGGCTCAGATGGTAAAGAATCCACCAGCAATGGAGGAGACCTGGGTTCATTCCCTGGGTTGGTACAATCCCCTGGAGAAGGAACAGCTACCCACTCCAGTATTCTGGCCTGGAGAAGTCCATGGACAGAGGAACCTGACAGGCTACAGTCCATGGGGTCCCAGTGATTTGGACATGACTGAGTGCCTTTCACTTTCCCAGCCTTCCTCACAAGATGTAGAATGGTTAATTATTTCATTAACTCTATTCCACTCCTAAGATTCGAGGTCCACTTTGTGATGCTTCTTTCTCTGATAACAAAAGTGAGGTTTGGAGGGGATGTGACTTGCACATGGTCACTGATAAGGGTTAGGTCAGGCTTGGACGCATATTTGCATCTTGAGATGGACCACATTCATACGTATTGGTGTTATTAGCTTCTGTTGGAAGAAAAGCTATTTTTGCACATAGCTGTTAGGCTCACAATACTGGCCCTATGCTCCCATCCTGTCCCCTCCCTTATGATGTGTGTTGCTAACCACTGGCCCAGAATACCTCTCACCAGAGGCATGTCCTCATCTACCCTGCTTGCAGACACTGACCATTCACTCCTCATGTTCCTTCTCTCCCTAGTCTGCCCTGTGTCTGTACATAGCCTCCCCCTTGTCTCCCACAGAACAGGGCAGAGATGGTAGTTGGAGCTGACTGGTCATGGAGGAAGGGGCAATATGCTATTCTGTGGCCCTCTGGATCCACCATGTGGGAAGGGGAACCATGGCAGCAGGGCTGCAGGGCCAGGCTGGGATTAAATGGGAGGCTTTGACCAGTGTTCCCAGTTGGGGAGTAGGGTGGAGGAAAAGAATAAGGCTGAAACAGAATCCTTTCATTGGTAAACTGACATTTATGGACCTCCCTTTGTGTCAAGCTCGAGGCTGAATTTACAAAGCATGTAGGGGCTAACTCACGGAGCTCTCAACTCAAGTGGCATCAGACCTGAGGTCAGAGGTCACCTTAGTCACTCAGGAAAACAGAGACTTAGAAGAAGGTTAAAGAGGTATACTCATGGTCCTTTAGCCAGTGACAGAGCTGAAGTCTCCTTCCCCACCTGTGGGCCTCTGTGACTGCCAGCCCAGGGCTCAGATGACTCAGAAACTCAAAAGTGCCTGGTTGAATCCGGAAGTTTTGACTGGAGGAGCTTCTGGAGAAAGCCTTGTACTTGCTGGTGGCTTCTCCGCTGTCACTCAAGGCAGAGGAAGAGAAACCTGCTCACTGGAGCAGCTGTTCGTCCTGCTCATTGAGTGACAGGATCACAAAGGACACAGACACAGACATCATTCTCTCCCAGCATCTCTCCCATTTCTTAGGTGGGCAGACACGAAGAGGACCCATTACAGAGGAGTCACAGCAGGAGAGCAAATCACTGATGCCAGAGTCTGGTCTTCTCTCCCAGGAGCCAGCTGTGACCCAAGGACTGGCATGGGGTCAGTGAAGGTTCTGGAGATGTGTTCAACAGACACCTGCAGGAAGCCTTCTGGGGCCCAGCACCTCCCTCCATCCTCCCTAATGCCAGCCCTGCCTTTTGGAGGAGCCTCTCCTCTCGGTGGCGTTTAGCAGATCTCCAAGTGTTGGTCTCTGGGGACGTTGTACTTGAGCTTGTGGGTTTCGAAGAGATTTTCCAACTCCTTCATGTAGCATGGTGCAGCCTGTCCACCTCCTCCTGAGAGGGATGCAGTGTCTTCTGCACCTTGATGGGCTTCCCCACTGCAAGACTCAGAGGTGAGTGGTGGCTCAGAGCAGGAACCACTGAAAGCGCAGGGACCTTGGTATTCCCACTACAGTGGTCATCTGAGTAGATAAGCACTCTAAATCCCTCCCGTTCAATTCTATTTTGCGTTATAGATTCTGAGATATTAGGTCAAATTCAACAATCTGTATATCAACAGCACAGCCAGCAGGCATTTTTATGCATTATCTCTTATGTTATCCTAACAATTATGTAGGGATATAACTTGGTTCTATTCTTGTTTGACTGCTGAGGAAATGAGCCCCAGGGAGGTTAAATAACTTGT
Organism: Bos taurus; assembly: GCF_002263795.3. Classification (NCBI taxonomy): domain Eukaryota; kingdom Metazoa; phylum Chordata; class Mammalia; order Artiodactyla; family Bovidae; genus Bos; species Bos taurus. Next base: position 54,973,698 of record NC_037342.1, on the reverse strand, counting down.
TCAAGGTCACATAGCCAGGAAAAAATCAGTACCAGGGTGTAAGCCCTAAGGATGGGCTCTTACCCTCAGGGAAAGGTGGATCTGGGAGTCTCAGATGCCATGATTGGAAGAGACTGTGTCTGTGGGACGAGGTGGATCAGAAAGCAGCTGCCATGTCTTCTTCTGTTGGGAACCGTCCTGAGGCAGCAGCACTGTAAACATTCATGAGAATCAGTTCAGTTCAGTCACTCAGTCATGTCCGACTCTTCGCGACCCCATGAATCGCAGCACGCCAGGCCTCCCTGTCCATCACCAACTCCCGGAGTTCACTCAGACTCACGTCCATTGAGTCAGTGATGCCATCCAGCCATCTCATCCTCTGTCATCCCCTTCTCCTCCTGCCCCCAATCCCTCCCAGCATCAGAGTCTTTTCCAATGAGTCAACTCTTCGCATGAGGTGGCCAAAGTACTGGAGTTTCAGTTTTAGCATCATTCCTCCCAAAGAAATCCCAGGGCTGATCTCCTTCAGAATGGACTGGTTGGATCTCCTTGCAGTCCAAGGGACTCTCAAGAGTCTTCTCCAACACCGCAGTTCAAAAGCATCAATTCTTTGGCACTCAGCCTTCTTCACAGTCCAACTCTCACATCCATACATGACCACAGGAAAAACCATAGCCTTGACTAGACGAACCTTTGTTGGCAAAGTAATGTCTCTGTTTTTGAATATGCTATCTAGGTTGGTCATAACTTTCCTTCCAAGGAGTAAGTGTCTTTTAATTTCATGGCTGCAATCACCATCTGCAGTGATTTTGGAGCCCAAAAAATAAAGTCTGACACTGTTTCCACTGTTTCCCCATCTATTTCCCATGAAGTGATGGGACCGGATGCCATGATCTTCATTTTCTGAATGCTGAGCTTTAAGCCAACTTTTTCACTCTCCACTTTCACTTTCATCATCACCCCATAATGCAAAGAAAGTTTGGTAGAGGGGTTTGCTTGTATTCAACTAAGAAATGACTGGGTGAGTGAAGATGAACAGCTCTATTAGTACTGCCTTTGGAACCTAGTTGAAATTCAAGAAGAAAGCAAATAGTTGAAAGATGGTGCTAAGTCTATGGACTAAAGCCCATGTCCATTATTTACCAGGAAATCCCTCTGGCTCTCCTTCAGAGACTGCTGATTGCTACTTTACACACAAATCTAACAGAGCTGCCATGGTCTTGTGTCCACCTTCTCTAATTACTGTCGTTAGACCCTGTGGTCAGATTTGTCTTGCATAATAAAAAGGCAAATACCCTTATCAAACTCAATTTTGTTACCAAGGGCAGGCTGATCTCTTGGAAGTGATTTACCTTCTGTGGGTCTGTGTTTGCAATCAATAAAATGGGGATGAGAGTCCCTCCTCACAAGTTGTTGGGAAGACTAAGCCGCTGCATGTAAGGAGCCAGTGCAGTGCCTGACACACTGCAGGGACTCAGTAATTGGTAGTGGCTACTGGTCTTCATGCCCCTGTTACTCTTCTCATTCTGGACTGCCTTTCAGAGGGTTACTTGCCTGTGTGTCTGTTTCACACTCTAGAACTTGTGCTCCACAAAGTCAAGGGTGTACTGCTCTATGTCCAGGTCTCCTTGCAGCACAAGCCCAGGCCTCTTACACAATAGCCCTTCCCCTCCCGGCCCGGGTCTAGGCTCACCCACAGTGGTGATGGGTGAGTGGCAGGGCATAAGACCAAAGCTGCACTGGAAGACTCCACAGCTATAGAAGAGCAGGATGGAGCCTCTAGTGCTCTTGTGAAGTCAGTCCTGAAACCACCGCAACCAGAAACCAGGAGAGTTCTCAACCTGGTCAAATATGTCATTCTCCCCAAAGGAGAAGATCGGCACCAGATCTGCCCTAGAGGGAGACAGGAGAGAGGATGTGTGGAGAGGCAAGAAAGCACAATCTGGTACCCTAGCCTACTGAAGGGACGTAGTGAGCAGGAACTGGAACAGAGGACAGAGCCCTGGGACAAAAGTAGGAGGCCTCGGGTGTGTCCCAGACCTGCCACAGCCTTGGGACCTGGCCTGTCTCAGGGCCACTGTCAGGCTGTTGTAACATGACAGGGAGTCCAGAATGCTGCAAAGAGTCCTCCTACATAGAAAATATCTGCAAATTTTCTGAAAAATCTCTTCTGCCCCAGCTTCCTTGTATTCTTCACAGATGCTTTAGGAGAACAGCCTCTAAGCTATGTCTCAAACTTTATTGTCCAAGTCCCTTCGAGTCAGATGTAATGCAAGCTTTCAACAATATGACCTTTGACACTTATTCCCTTTAATCACCAAACTCCCTTCTAGAATCTTCTCCGGGTATTTGCAAATGAGACAAAACATTGATCACCAAGATATACTCTTCAATGTCAATGGATTGGGAATCTACCTGCCAAAATGGAATCTGCCTTAATCTCTGGTGTATCCCACAAAAACACAATCCTTATCAACCTCCAGTTGAACCCAGAGCCCTCTCCCCAATACCCATGCATCAGGTCAAGCCTGATGAAGTCCTTGCAGTTCCACAGCACCAGCTTGTAGGCTCCAGGCCTGGCATTCAGTGCCTCCTGGATGCCCCCAACAAGGATGGACAGCAGATTGATGCTTTCTTTCCTGCTCAGAATGTGAGCAGCACTCTCCTTGTCTGCTGAGACCAGCCCTGGGGAAAGAGGAAGGTGGTTAGGTTTGGGGTGACAGGGAGAGACCGTGGGGTACGTGTGGCAGGTCTCCACTCACCCTCCTCCCGCAGCTGGGAGTTCCCTGAGGGCTGCGACTAAATCATTCCCTTCTTCCCAATCCGTCACTAAGGTCATTGCTGGGCACAGAGATGTGGGAAATGCTTTCTTGTGTCCAGCCTCCTTCTCCACTGCACATGCTCTTGCAAGAAGTATAGAAATCTTAGAAGCCCTCCCTGAAATCCTTCCTCCATGTCTCCAGCCCTCACCTTCTCATGCTGGCTAGATTTGGGAAGACTCACCCACGGACGTGATGTAATCCCTTGAAGACAGGGACCCATAACCACAAGTTTAGCATCCTCAGATGTGAGCGGATGCCTAGGAAAACTGAGGAGAACCCAGTGCCCTCAGTGCACAGGTTGGTGAAAGCTCCAATCACCCTGATCCCATGAGGGTCGAAGCCAGCAAGGTAGTTCCAGGAGGGGTCCAGGTCGGCAGTCTTGACCAGCTGCAGGGACAGCAGCCTGGTGAATCGGGGCTGCACCTCATGCCCTCCCCAGTCTCTGCTAACTGTCTGTGCTGACCTCTTCTATGTGTCCCCAAGTGCTGTCACACCCCGATGTGAGTGTCCTGAAATTAGAGACGCCTATCTGAGGATACTCGTCCCTGGTGCAGGCCTGGAGCAGAGGAGATGCTCTGGGAGACCGTTGGATGAAGAGGGAGAGAACGGACCCATGAATGGATGAAGCCAAAACAGCCCACCAGATAAGAAAGATCCCTGCCCAAGGCAGAGGTAGAACCCCTAGGAGGGTGACTGGGACACAAGCCCCTGTCCTACCTGAAGGGAAACCGTATCCCAGGCAGAGCCCGCCCAGAATGAAGGAGCCATTGCAGGACAGAGTGAGCATCTCTCCAAGGGCTGTGGCATCTGGAGTTCTGTCCCAGGTCAGGGCTGACCACTGAGCCCCTGTGACTCAGTGTAAGAGACTCCAGGGTGCAGGGATGTGGGGGCCAGGAGGAGGGACATGAAGTCCTGGCCCACAAGTGTGAGTGGAAAGGGGTCAGGGAGGTGTCCTGCCAAGTCTGCAGCACTCCCTGACACCAGGTCACAGCCTGCCCACAGCACTGCACCCCTGCTCAGGGCTTGGTCTATGTAGACACTGCTGCTCCGGGATAATGAAATCTTCACAGAGAAACCCAGATCCTGGACTGATCTTCAGCATAAAGTGGAGGCAGCTTGTCCTAGGGGAAACACTGCCTGATTCTCTACCATTAGGTCCTCAGGAAGCCCATAGGGTGTGTTTAGAAAGTTCTAGTGCTCAGACATAGTCTCCTAATTTCACTAGAAACTCTCCTAATTTCACTGTGATTTCATAGAATCACAGTGCAAAGGTTTGTGATGTGGAGTAGGCCCAGCAGAGTGGTTAAGACAAGGAATGTTGCTTTCCTGCCTTCAAGCCAGCAGCCACTGTAGCTGCCACTGACGATGGTTCTTGAAAGGAAGTCAGGATGGAGGAAAAAAGGATACTGGTCACAGTGAGTGAGGACGCACATCAAAGGAATGATTGCACTGAGCCCAGATTTTGCATCTCCCCATATACAGAAAAACATGAAAATCAATAACTTGAGTTGTCTGCTTTTTGTGACTGGCAGTAATATTTTGATGTTTGTCTACATAGGTGGTTTTTTTTCCCCCCAGCGAAACCCATAAGTCCTGACCCCTCCGTTACTTTCAGAACAGCTCCTCCGAGGTTGCTGAGAGGCTATCTGCTGACTACAGTCCTCAGTAACATCTTAGGACAAAACCCCTCACAGCTTTAAGGTTGTGCACTTGTTTTCAGTAGACGGCAGGCTCTCCCTGGCTGCCCTACCTCCTGCCATGCTAAAATTCCTGCACGGCCTGCTCTGTAAAGGGGTGTGGATGACTTGGAAGTTCTCCTGAGGGGTGACAGAGTCCAGAATCTGCCTACCGTAGCCCCCTTTCAGGCCTCAGTCCAGGACAGGGAGGTCAAAGTGCACGTCATCTCTGCCTCTACTGGACACTTGGGGGTACTGCCCGCCATCTGCAGGTGTTGATGCCACAGGACTACAGTGGCCTACAATTCTGAACACTGTGCGTGTGGAATTTCTGGAAATCAGGTTCAGTTTCTCACAATATTATCAATAGTGCCCAAGTTGAGAAATACTCTGGGGGAGATAGCGCGTTAGGAGGGACAGAATAGACGTAGATAAGACAGGCACAGAGCAACTCAGCACCACTTTTCTTTCAGATGTGCAATTGATAGCAGCTCCAGGTGTGAAAAGAGAGCCAGATGTTGTTCTTAGAAGGCCCCAGGATGACCTGCTGGTCATGGAATCCACATACCTCAAGGAGGTATGTGGCAGCATCTCTACTTTACATATGAAGACGTCGAGGCTCAGCAAGCATGTGTAACTCATCCAAGGTCATACAGCTGGCATGTTGCAGACCCTGTATTAGAATCTATGATGTTCACCTTCAGAGGTTACACTCTATACACGCTTCTCTTCTGTATCCAGAAGAGTGCCTGCCTCCAGATGAAGGCCTGTCCCTGCCTTGCACTACTAAAGGCTTTACACCTCTGTGCTAAGATATGTATATGTGCCATACTACACGGCCCACAGAACCTCCAAATCTCTTTCAAACATCAATCCTAATATTTGCTCTGCATCTTTATACATGGGACACCATACCCAGAGAGAAACCAACTATTCTCAGGTCACAGAGTGGTAAAAGTCTGTCTCCTGCCTCCCAGCCCAGTATTCTGCTCACTGCACACAGGAACACGTTTTCCCATGGACACTTGGGGACTTCCATCCTGGCCACAACACAACCTCCCCCATTATTCACTGAGATGGGGAAATAGTCCTTCATGTACCTCCATATGACCCACTGCCTTAGTACATCACTCTGCCTGCCCCCCTGCCAAGGCTTGGCTCGATCCACATACCACCAGATCGCATACAGGATACTGAAGATCCAGAATCTTGTGAACTGGAGGCCTATGAAGACCACATAGCAGACAACGCCTGGGGAGGGAGGCAGGAGCATTAGTGATCAGAGGTATGAAGCACAAGCTCTCCCCATTTGCCCAGCACTAGCAGCACAGTCCTGTCCAGGCCTCGCCCCAGGAAGAAGGGGTCAGCCTACTCTGCCTTAAAGGAAGAAGAAATGAGCTTGTCCTGTGTCACACTGGGAGATTGGGTTTGAAGCCAGGTAGACCTAACTTCAAACTGACTTTTTCCCCACTACACTTTTTCCCAGACACCTCGTTCCTTTCAGTCTTCTCCCTCTACTGCCATCTCTGCCCTATTCAATAGTCTGTATTCACCAGGTGCTCAATAAATGCTGGGTAGAGATGTGACAGGATGAAATCTTTCTAGTATGCATTCTATGAATGAAGAGGCTTTCTACCTAGCCCACCTCCTGTTTACCTCAGCCCATCTTTCCATAGATAAATCCTATATTCCATAGATATGTCTCCCCTTTAGCTGAAGTCCCCACATGACTTCTCATAACTTTGAGGCTCAGCTCAAACAGCTTAGCCTGACTTCAACCTCCCCACTGCTAACTTGATGTCCCTCTTGCTCCAGCCTCACTTACCACATGCACCTCTTGTTCTGGCCATGCCAAGCTGCTCAGTGTGGATACAACTCCCTGAGCTCTTTAGCTTTTGTTCAGTTCTTTGCTCTGCTGCCAGGCCATTTCCTGCTGAAGAAGGGAGGAAGGAAGAGGGCAATCTATGCCTGGCCTGTCCGTCAGGAATGCAGAAGGGCTAGGACAGGCTCAATGAGCAACTCCTCCCAGTCTTAGGATTCTGAGTTCCTTTTCCCAGGCTAATCCCGGCTTTGACTCAGGTTCAGGTGGTCTGTAGGGCTGTCTTTAATCTGATGCCAATGGCCTTTATTCTTAGAAAATATTGTGTCCTCTCCATTCCATTCCCTCCATGAAACCATGTGCTCAAACTCTTAAAGGTCAGCTTCTACTTGTATTGCATTTGAAAGTTGGATAAACTGGGCCTGTCATTCATGGCTGACTACCCGGGGGAGGGGACTTTTGACCCAGTCTGAATAGTAATAAAATGCATAAGCCAAAGTAGGTTAGGGCTCACGGAGGCTCACTTTATTCAGAGCACACGCAACGTGCCAGGTGCTGGTGCTACAACCGTGAACAACACACAGATGTACCTGCCCTCAGAGTGCTGATTTCAGTGCTGTGTTTGATGCTCTTGTATTGTCTTTTCAAGTTTTATGGCAGTAAAACCTATGTTAAACATAACATGTATCAAAATAATTTTTTAATTTTATTATCTTTTATAGATTTATATTATAGTTAATTCACAATATTATGTTCATTTCAGGTATACAGGAAATTAAATGAGTTATACATATACATATATCCACACTTTTTTTTGGTTCTTTTTCCATATAAACCATTACAGCATCTTGAGTGGAGTTTCCTATACTCTCTAGAGATTTTTATTAGTTATCTATTTTATGATAGTAGTGTGTATGAAGTGAAGTCGCTCAGTCGTGTCCGACTCTTTGCAAGCCCATGGACTGTAGCCTACAAGGCTCCTCTGTCCATGGAATTTTCCAGGCAAGAAGTAGCATGTATATGTCAATCCAAACCCCCCAATTTTTCCTTCCCTCCTGGTCCTCTGGTAACCATAAATTTGTTTCAATGTCCACATGCTATATAAATAAATACATTTATTTGTACCCTTTTTTGATATTGCATATAAGTGATATCATACAATATTTGTGTGTCTGACTTACTTCATTCACCATGACAATTTCTAGGTCCATCCATATTGTTACAATGGCATCATTTGTTCTTTTTAATGACTGAGTAAATATTCCATTTATATCCATTCCTCTGTCATTGGACATTTAGATTGTTTCCAGGTATTAGTTATTATAAATAGGGCTACAATGAACATTGTGATGCATGGATCTTTTCATATTATGGTTTTCTTGACAAAGACACTATAGAGAACTAAATGGAGATACCTTATGAAACCAAAAATAGAGCTACCGTAAAACCCAGCATTCCTACTCTTGGGCATATACCTGAAATGATTTTTAGTGTATTGTCGATGGCATTAATTCATCATATTGCTGTGTAATAATCACCATCCTTCATCTCTGGAACTCTTTTCATCTTCCCAAACTGAACCTCTGTACCCATGAAATGAGAACTCCCATGTCCGGTCTAGAGAATAAAACCCAAGTTGTTCATAGTGGCTCCCTGTGGGGTAGGATTCACTTTTCCCTGGATTCATTTTTAGAATACGTATTCTCTTTGAATGAGTAACAATAGCATGGATTCATTTTTCACTCAGAAAAATAAAATAAAAGATTTTTTAAATGCTTGCATTTCCACTTGACCAAAAGAATTCTCCTCACCCCACAGTATACTGCACCCTGGGCTCACCTTTTAGCTCCTGTCAGCAGGCAATGCCAAACTTGGGAGTATTTCCAGTCCCTGAGAAAGGAAGATCCCTTCTTTCCCCTTATAACACTCAGAAAGAAAAATGCAAAACCCCATTTTACCGAGACCTGGAGAGTGTAGCCAGGTTGGCTAGGTCATCCAGAAAGCTAGGAGGATGGGACCTGGCATTCAATTCTACTATTTTGGCTCCATTATGCTCCCAACATTCTTTCATTTAACAAACATATACCAACATCAACTCTTCAAGGAGCTAGAGATGCAGACGAGAACAAGACCACCTGTTTGAAAGGAGCTTACCTTTCTGTGTAAGTGTGTGAATTAAAGAAAAAAGAACAGAGTAAACAAGTAACCCACTAGAAAGTATTTGTCTGGGCCCTGAGTCCGTGGTGACGGGTCCCTGTTGAACTTTCTGGTCACTTCTTTGCCCCTCCCCCAGATGCCTGCTGTATGGCCAGCATGAGCCAGCTGTTCACTACATGTACAGCATGTATGGCCCACGGCAAGCCCTTACTTTCTTGCCAGTCTGTACATTTTGCCCATGGACAATCTCTTAAGTATCTTTGAAAAGTGGTCCCATCCCTCTACCTACCGCTAGCCTCCCTAGATCAGGGTAAGGAATCTTTTCAGAATTCAGAGCCATAATTCAGAATGTGAGGCTCAAGAGGCAACTAGGAGGATATTGCATAGATACAAAATCGTTTCAAGCATTTAAACTGTAAAAACCATTCTTGGCTTTTGGGCTGTAGAAATACAGAAAGAGTCAGGGGGCTGTATGTGGCCCACAGACCTGCGTTGTGACCCCTGTTGCAAACCGTGACCTTGTACCTGAGCAGGGCCTATGCAGCCTTCCTAGAAAAGACCTCTCATATCCTCGGTCTGCCCTTTATTTGTAGAAATACTGTGGCCTCATAAGCTTTCTCCAATTTCTAAAGGATCAAATGAACCAGAGAAATGATAAACACAGAAAGAAAGGAAAACAGTCAAGAGAAAATATTAATAATAATAGTTTTACTTATTCAATAAATCAAGAAATTTTAGTAACTCCTCAAGGGCTATAGATAACATTCTGAGCCTCATCTTTGAGCTGTTTTGCAGATACTGAACCCCCACCAGGTAGAGGAAGTTGCTCACCAGCCTGTAGACCCCAGACCGGGGGAAACCAGAAGGTTGGTGATGTTGGCTCCCAGTTACCTCACCACCAAACAATCAGACAGTTGTCTAGGAGCTGGTCATGTGCCCAGAAACTCTACCTCATCCAGTATCTAGACACCATTCCCTGAAATTCATGGGGGGCGGGCAGCGTTTCTGTAATTTTGAGCCATACATACTCAGACTCCTCTCTTGGCTCCTGCAATAAACACTGCACTTTCTAAAAATTTTTATCTCAACCAAGTATCAGTATATGAGCTTTACTGTGCTCAGGAAAGCAGGCCCAAATCTGATTTAGTAACAATTTCTCCCTGTCATCTGCCTCCCCCAGACACCACAACACAATTGAGATTCCTCAATTGCAGCCTGTCACACACAGATTGGACCACGTCATTCCAGTATGTAAAGCCCCCCTGGGGCTGCCCTTTGCCCTCGGGATAAGGGACAAAGTACAATCTCTTATTTCTGACGCTGGTGGACTCATCTTCCATCTCTCAGCTGCCCTCACTGTAGCTCCAGGCTCAGGGCTACTAGACCTCCCTGTGCTGTTCCTGATGGTCCCAGGGACCAGGCTGGGCTAGGGGTGGGCACAGGTAGCCATACACACTTCTTCTGGCAAAGCTCTCAATGGCCATCTGAGCAGGATGCTGAGCCAGCAAACAGTTTAGGATCTGTATTTTCTTCCCATCAATGCACTGTGTGCACCGAAGTGACGGATGCTCAAGGTTACCAGTTTCCAAACCAGCTCTCCTTACCCACGGCCAGGAAACAGCTGACCCGCTACAGGACCGCGAATGTTTGCAGCCTGCGTCCCCAAGGCACAAACAAGGGGGCGAACTCCACCATGCTGTTTGACCTGCTGTCTCAGGAAGCTTCTCTGAGCTCTGCTGTGGTCTGAGACACCTCTGGTTCATTGCTGCCAGCAGTTTTCTAAGCACTTGTAGGGGATGCAGGTGGGTTACCAGCCAGCCGTAAGGTGTCATTGCAGGAACAAGATTCTTAGGAGAAATCTTTAAAAGTACCTGGTCGGAACCTAGCTGAATATGGGAGAAGAGAAGTACAGTTTACTCCTCAGGCAATACATTATCTGCCAGATCATCTTTGCTCAAATCTTGCCCATTACTTAGCAAATGAAGCAGCAAATATAGTGCAATCCTGCCCTCTTTTCACTTACAGAACTACTTGGCTGCAATAATAGTCTCCTTTCACGTGCCAGGTCCACTGTTCCCTTTACAAATAAGCAATACCAGCTCCCATATAAATATCCATCAGCCCCACCGTCTCCTCCATCTCCTGCCCTGTTCCTCAGCTCACCTGCACAGCACAACTCAAGAAAGAGCCATCTGCATTAAACACGCTCCCCTCCCAATCTCTCCTCCCTCCTCCAGGCTTCAGACATCACTGTCCTGTGGAACTGCCCTTGACAAGTTCACCAGCGGCCTCCACACTGCTGAATCCAGTGGTTAATGCTCAGCTCTCATCTTGACCTCTCAGCAGCCTCAGAGACAGCTGTTCCCTCCCTCCTCCTTGAAACCACTTAGCCTGTGGGCACCACCCTCTCCTGGTTTGCCTCCTGCCCCTCTGGCTACTCGTGGGTCTCCATGGTGGCTCTTATCCTTCATCAGACTAAGTGTTTGAGGGTCCTCCTGCCCCCTCAGTCCCTGGACCCTCCCTCTTCTCTCCACCCTCTCTCCCGCAGAGACCTTATCCAGGCTCATGGCCTTGGAATCTTTCAAACTGCTTCTCCAGCCTGACCTCCCCTGGGCTCCAGACTTAACTTTGTAGGTGGGTACTTGACATCCTCTCTGCTAGTCTCCTCAGCACCTCCAGCACAACCTGTCTAAAACTGAACTTGACTTCCTCTCACCTGCCCTTGCTGCAGTCTCCACATAGCCATAGAGTTTTCCAAGGTCATTATAAATTACGCTGGTAGTCAACTGGTTAGGACTCTGCACTTTCAGTGCTCTGTCTGGGGTTCCTCGTGTACTTCACTGGGTTTAACAGGGGTTTCTTAGTGCTTAACGGAGGTTGAGAACATTTAAAAATATTTGATGGGCCGGGACAACATGGCAGCCTCCATCCTTGGCTCTCTGCTGGGGATTATCCAACAGGTTGTTCCTTTATCAGCTTCAGGCCAAGTTTGAAGTTACTATATAGACTGGAAAATACACATCTTCAGAATAGAAGAAAAAGACCTATGAGTAGAGAGGCTATGGATCAGTTCTCTCAGGAAGACCACCATTCTCCCAAATAAGCTTCAGTCAGTGTCTGATGAAATTGCTGCCCTTCTCAGTGATAGCTGTCTCGTTACAATCAGAAATCATGTGTTGAGAGGTTCCCTGCACATGTGTAAAGTGACCCTGGAGGCTTCGTGGTATGGTTGTCCACTTAGCTGGTCGTGGGTGATTGTTGGGGTTGAGCGAACACTGTAGCGAGTCACTCCAGAACCTACTAAGATTACAGGAAAAGCAATTCTGTCAAGAAGAGACTTCTCTGAAAGATAGGAACTTAATTTGGGAGGATCTGGATTAGAATTCTGCTCTACTGAATCTGTCTACAATTAAAGTACTTCTAAATTTTAAAAGAATATATTTGACTGTTTCATTCTGTCAGTGAATTATCTTTTCTCTTGGACTTAATAAACATACTGTTCCCATGCATAGTGCCTAGTGTTGAGCATTAAAAAGTTTCTGTGAAAAAGAAATGTTCACTGTTCAATTGAATATCATTTTATGATAAGTTCGTGTTCTAGTCTTTGTTGATTTAAGTATTTCTTGCATAGGAAAGCTGCTTCCCACCCCCACAGCCAGCCTCTCTGATTATCACTGATTATCTCACTGGTCTAAGCCTCTGTGTCCTTTCTCCCTGCCACAGTCTCAACAGCCAGAGGGACGGCCGGGTCTAAGGCTACATGACTGCACAAGCTACAGAGTAGTGGTATCAGGCTTTCCCAAAACAGCAGCACCAATATACATCTCACCCAGAATATATCAGTGTCCCATGGATGCAGGTCATGTCTCCTCCTTGGTAAATTCAGACATCTTATTTCCTGGTGTTAGACAGATATCAAGTTGGGGGTCTTGATTTCCATTTAACATCACAAATGGTGACCATGACTTTATTCATTGCATTCCCACTGTGTGAAAAGTTTATGAAGAAGGAAGACAGTGGAATTGGGCAGAGGGCAAGGGCAAACCAAAATGGCCCATCAGAGTGGCCCTGAATTGGGCTGAAGTGGCCGAGGCTGACATCCTGCCTGGGTCTGTCTTAGGATCAGTTGCCCATGTGCAGGCAGCTCTGCAGCTCAAACCACCCCTCCTTCCTTGAAGGTGCATCTGGGAGGCATTTTCCAGGGTCCTCCCTCAAGGCAGGTTGGAAGAGCCCTGATGAGAGCTGAGACCAGTCCTGCATTGGCCACTTGGCAGCTGTGGTACTTCAGAAAAGTCCTTCCCTTCCCAGAGCCCCTCATCCTACCAGGTATCAGGGGCTGAGATACAGCCCCTAGTGACCCGTGTACAGCGCTCAGCAGTCCACTGGGGTTTCTGTGCCCCCCACCTCACAAGCCCCTTACAGGCCAACAGCCAGGCAGCACCATACTTCCTGGGGCAGCGCGGCTCCTGTGTGGTCTGAGGACCTGCCTGTGTCCACCAGCTGCCTGTTACTGGTTCCTGACAAGGTAAGTACAGAGCTGGAGGGGACTGCTCAGAAACCTTAGAGCAATGTGGCACAGTAGTTCTATGTGTAATTAAACTAATAAATTAAAACTGGATTGAACTCGTTTTCTTTGTTTTCTTCATTTCTGGGTAATTTATGTTGTATTTTACAAATAGATGGCTTCCTGATGGCTCAGGGGTAAATATTCCACTGGCCAATGCAGAAGACACAAGATTGATCCCTGGGTCAAGAAGATCCTCTGCAGAAGGAAATGGCAACCAAGTGCAGTATCTCGGCCTGGGGGATCCCATGGACAAAGGAGCCTGGTGGGCTACATTGCAAAGAGTTGGACATGACTTAGGGACTAAACAACGACAAAGAGAAGTTGATGGTGGGTTAGGAAAAAGAAATAGTACAGAAATCTGGACCTGTGCCACAGCATGTTGAGGTGATATGCCCACTAACTAGGGCAACTCCAACAAGATCATCCGACAGTTTTAACACTATTTGAGGGAGGTGGCCCTTTTGATCCTTCAAACTGATATTTACTGATAAGACCAGCGTTTGATGGTGTTTTGTTCTATTCAGGGCCCCTTTTGAAATAGCTGAGAGAAGGAATTTTCCTGCCCATCTATTTCTATCCATTCTCTCACTGGGGATATAACATGACTTTCGTGGCACCTGTTCAACTTGTTGAAGAAGGAAACACTCAGGTTAGCTCTCTGGCAGACAGTGAGGGGAAGACATAAATCTAAGAAAAGTCCAAACTAAGTTTGTGATTGACACAAACCTTCTCAGGTCTTTTAAATCCATCTCCAGGCATTTACAAACAGAAGGGATACGGAAGAGCTGGCATTGGTTGTGCCCTCATTTAGGGATTTAGCCTCATTTAGCCCGTGGCTACAGCTGGTGCCATTGCTGTTTTCAATGTACAGCTCTCCCGAATTTGAGGCCACAGTAGGCAAGGTGAGAGCAGGATGCCTGCGCAGGCAGCTTTCACACTGGGACCAGGATTCTAGACATGAACTTCATCTGCATGAAGAGGTCACTGTCAGTTACACTGAGATACTGTGTGTGTAGCATCCATCCAGAGCCCAGCATGTAACGGGTTCTTAGATAGTGGCTCAGGGAGCTGAGGCCTGCCTTGGGTCTGCCCTGCTGCAGGGTCACTAAGACAGATGCTCAGCCCAGCCTGAGGCATCCACTACCTCTCCATCTGGTCCATGACCCGCTCCAGCTCAAGCACCTCCCAGGGCTCCTCCCTACCTGGGGGGTGGGAGTCAATTCCTAACCCCTGAACCTGACAATAGCCCCCCAGACAGAAGGCCAGGCATCCTCAGGGTCGCTGTCTGCCCTGCCCTCCTCTATCTCAATAGAACTTTGCTGCACAATGGCATAAACCTCAGCCTCTTGTTCCCTAAACCTCACCTTGACCCTGACCTTCACCAGGAAGTCTCACCTACATGTGCTCTGTCCTCTCCCTCCTTTACTCCCTCAGCAGCTCCCATGTTTCCATCTCTGCCTCCTCCTGATCCCTAGCAAAGCCCAATTCCCCTGAGAGGGTGAGGCTTGGCTGGACCACGTGGCTGCTGGCAGAGCTGTGCTGGCTGACCTCTGTCCCACTTGTTGTCACCATCCAGCATTCTGGCTAGGCTAGGCCCTTGTCATCACCAGGCTAGGTCCCAGTAGGCCCTTTATCTTTTGTGAGAAATGATGTCTGAAAACTTGTTCCAGGTCAAAGGGCAGCCTGATTTCAGGAGGAGACCCTAGCTCTGTCCAACCCTGACAGGCTCTGAGTCTCTCTACCACATCTGACAGCTCCTGCGCTCCTCGGGCTGTGTGAGTCAGCCTGTGTGCTGGTGGGAGATCTTCTCACAAGGGCAAGTCCCTTTGGGCAGGCTGGGGCCCTGAGAGGGTGTCAGGGAGCAGGTACTGTGTGGTATTGGACCCTTGCTGTGCAGCTTCTGGCTCTCTGTATTCATGGGGAGCTCAACTGCTTAACAAACAGCCCAGTATCAGCCCTTAACACACAAAAGGGCACTTCCGGTCACACAAAGTCCAGAGAAAATATTCCTATTCAGGAACATATCTAGGCAGCCCTCCTCTAAGACCATGCCTTCTGCTCCCTCTTTGTGTGGCTCCAAGGTTGTGGTAAATGAAGGGGATCCCTTTCCCTCTGGCTCTACCAGTCTCTTCTCACCCCGTATCCCCCATCCAGTTGCCCTCAGTCTGATGGCACCTTGTACTCCATCCCAGCGAGGCCTGGGCTCACAGCCATGATTCCCAACTCTGACCTGGGCTCACACCTTTGCCCCACCTGGGGCCCTGCTGTGTGGGCATCTCAGCCTGTGTCCTCCAGGTAGACTGCCTCCTGCAGCATCCACAGCACAGGGGTTGCCAAGTTCAGTCTCTGAGGGCTCATAGGCTGTCGCTGTGGCAGCACCTGCAAGATGCCTCCAGCGATCACCTCCAGGTGTCACATCCTCCTACTGAGTGTGACTTGGACTTAGGGCCTTGCATCCAACTGATAGAATAAGGCAGAATTGATGGTGAGTGACTCAGCGTTTAGGTAGCAGAAGATAAATGGCTCTCTCTCCACCTCTCTGTCTGTCTCTCTCTGTCTCTGTATCAGTCTCTCTCTTTCTTTCGTGACTGGCTTACTCTGGAGAAGTCTGGTAAGTGGCAATGGCCAGACTAGTGGACAAGCCCACAAGAGGGCGCTAAAGCTTTCTGCCAGAAGTTTCGTGAGTGAGCTTGGGAGTGTGTTGTCCAGCCCTACTCAAGGCTCTGAGACTATCCCTCTACAGTAGAACAGGTCGGCTACCTCCTCATGAGTGAACTGAGCAGGAGCCCTCAGTCGCTCCCAGCCCCCTTGGGACATAGTTGACTCATCCATTAATGCTTATGGCCCTTTCACCCTAAGCTAACCCACAACGTGAGTAGCTGACAGTGATCAGGACAATGAGTTGGAAGGGAGGGATTCAGGATGGAGGGAGGGACAGAGCTGATGTGACAAAGGTGATTACCTTGATTGACTAAATTGAGGAGACAGAGCATCCTGAGAAAGAGATCAGCAGGTCCTAGGACAAAGCAAGTGGGAGGGCAGGAACTCCTAGAAGAACCACCCAGATGCCCACAAAAGTGTGGACCTAATAAATCCTTGCTGCCTTCAGACACTAAGGTCTGCAGTGGTTCATTGCCAGCAAAGGAAACCTGCAGGGGATGGGTGCTTCTCTCTGTGAGAAACCTGGCCTTCCTTCATTGCCCCGCCCACCTGCCACTATCTCCCTCTTCCTGGGTGGAAGCTATCACTTCCCCTTCTCAATCCCACTGCTCTTGATTCCCCTCCTCTCTTGGGGCCCTAGAGCACTCATGTCATCAGTTAAAACAGGCCATCGTGAGAGGTTGGGCACATTTATGACCATTCCTCACAAGATGCAGAATGGCTGCTGCTGCTGCTAAGTCGCTTCAGTCGTGTCCAACTCTGTGTGACCCCATAGATGACAGCCCACCAGGCTCCCCCATCCCTGGGATTCTCCAGGCAAGAACACTGGAGTGGGTTGCCATTTCCTTCTCCAACGCATGAAAGTGAAAAGTGAAAGTGAAGTCACTCAGTCGTGTCCGACTCTTGGCGACCCCATGGACTGCAGCCTACCAGGCTCCTCTGTCCATGGGAGTTTCCAGGCAAAAGTACTGGAGTGGGGTGCCATTGCCTTCTCCGCAGAATGGCTAATTATCACATTATATCTATTTCACTCCAAGATGGAAGGTGCATGTTGTGATACTTGTTTCTCTGATAGCAAAACTGAGGTTTGGAGGGGATGTGACTTGCCCAGAGCCACTGAAAAGGGTTGAGCCAGATTTAGACTCAAATTTACATTCTTGAAATGCCCCACATTTATAATTATTGGTTGATTAGCTTCTGGAGGAAGAAAAGCTATTTTCCCGCAACAGGTGTGAGGGTTTACAGTATAGCCCCTGTGCTGCCATCCTGTCCCTCATTCATGACATGTGTCACAGACCCAGTGACCCAGAATTCTTCTCATAAGAGGCTTGTCCCCGTCTGCCCTGCTTGCAGACACTGACCATTCACTCCTCATGTTCCTTCTCTGGCTGGTCTGCCCTGTGTCTGCACATAGCCTCCCCCTTGTCTCCCACAGAACAGGGCAGAGGTGTAAGTTGGAGCTGACTGGTCAGGGAGGAAGGAGTAACATGCGATTCTCTGGCCCATTGGATCCACCATCCGGGAAGGGGCCACAGAGCAGCAGGGCTGCAGGGCTAGGCTGGGATTATATGGGAGGCTCCCAGCTGGGGAGAAAGGTGGAGGAAGAGAAGGCTGAAACAGAATTCTTTCATTGATGAATTGACATTTATGGAGCTCCCTTCTGTATCAAGGTCAAGGCTGAAGTTACAGAGGAGGAGTAGGGGCTACATCATGGAGCTCTCAGCTAGTGTGACATCAGAGCTGAGGTCAGAGATCACCTTAGTCCCTCAGAGAAATTGAGACTCAGAGGGAGGGTGAAGAGGTCTGCCCTTGGGCATTCAGCCAGTGACAGCTGAAGTCTCCTACCCCATCTCGTGGGCCCCTCTGGCTGCCAGTGCAGGGCTCAGATGACTCAGAAACTCAAAGGTGCCAGGATGAGTCAGGGGTTGTGGCTTCGTCCTCCTTTCCAGCTCAGGAAGGGAGGAGATGGGACAGGCAGGATGCAGGATGATGGAGCTTGTAGGAGAAAGGGCTGCAGCTTGTGGCTGCCTCTGTGCTGTCACTCAAGACAGAGAAAGAGAAACCTGATAACTAGAGCTGCCCTTGTCCTGCCCATTGAGTGACAGGGCCACAGAGGACAGAGACACAGACATAATTCTCTCCAAGCACCTCTTCCACTTCTCAGGTGGGCAGATCAAGGAGAGGGTTCCTTGCAGAAGAGTCATAACAGGAGAGCAAATCACTGATGCCAGAGTCTGGTCTCCTCTGCCAGAAGCTAGCTATGACCCAGGGCCTGGCATGGGGTGGAGATGCAAGTCAGTGAAGGCTCTGGAGATGACTTCAACAGACATCTCCAGGAAGCCTTCTGGGATCGCAGCACCTCCCTCCATCCTCCCTAATGCCAGCCCTGCCCTTTGAGGCAGTCCCTTCTCTGGGGAGGCGCTCAGTAGAACTCCAAGTGTTGGTCTCTGGGGACGTTGTACTTGAGCTTGTGGGCTTCGAAGAGGTTTTCCAGCTCCGTCATGTAGTGCTGGTGCAGCCTGTCCACCTCCTCCTGAGAGGGATGAGGTGTCTTCTGCACCTCGATAGGCTTCCCCACTGCAAGACACAGATGTGATTGGTGGCCCAGAGCAGGAACCCCTAAAGGCACAGGGACCCTCGGGGTTCCCACTAGTATGGTCATCTGAGCAAGTATGCACTCTTTCCCCCTCCCTTTCAATTCTATTTTGGGTCATAGATTCAAAAATGTTAAGGCAACTCCAAGATTCTGATATGTTAACAATACCACCAGCTGGCATTTGTATGTCATATCTCCTATATCATCCTACCAATCCTATGGTGATAGAACCTGCTATTATTCCTTTCAGGCAATGAGGCTCAGGGAGGTTAAGTAACTTGTTCAAGGTCACATAGCCAGGAGCAATCAGTGCCAGGTTGTATGTAGCTCTGGGGATGTGCTCTTAGCCTCAGGAACAGGTGGGTCTGGGAGTCTCAGATGCCATGTCGGAAGTGCCGGTATGGCTGGGAGGAGGTGGCCCACATCGTCCTTCTTCCCCCCTCCCTCCATGCTGGCCTGCAGTTCCCTGTTCCAGAGAAGACATGGGAGGTCCTATCAACCTCCTCCCTCTGGCTCTACTTGGCTCAGAAAGCAGCTGTCATGTCTTATTCTCTTGGGAATGGTCTGGAGGCAGCAACACTATAAACGTGCATGAGAATATTACCACACAACACAAAGAAAGTTTGGCAGAGGCGTTGCCTGTACTCAAGAAATGGCTGGGTAAGTGCAGAAGAACACACCTTTGCCATCGGAACCTAGTTGGAGTTCAGGAAGAAAGCAAATGAGATGATCAAATAGCTGAAAAGATGGTGTTAAGTCCATGCCTCAGACGCTCTTTCATAGCTTGCTAACTGCTACTTTACACATAATTCTAACAGACTTGGAATGCCCTTCCCTAGTATTCACCTTCTCCAATAAGCCTTATAAGACCCTGTGGTCAGAATTAAACTCTCCTTCTCTGGTGCAATAAGAAGTCAAACACCCTGATCAAACCTCTACTTTATTACAAAGGCCAGGGTGATCTTTTGGAAGTGATTTATCTTCTCTATGTCTCAAGTTGCAATCAATAAAATGGAGATGAGTGTCCCACTTCAAAAGTTGTGTGAAAACTGAGCTGCTGCATGTGAGGAGCCAGTGCAGTGCCTTACACACTGCAGGGGCTCAGTGATCAGTAGTGGCTACTGGTCTTCGTGCCCCTGTTACTCTGCTCATTCTAGACTGCCTTCATCAGGGTTACTTGCCTGTGTATCTGTTTAACACTCTAGAAAGTGTGCTCCACAAAGTCAAGTGTGTACTGGTCTATGTCCATATTCCCTTGCAGCATAAGCCCACCTTTTGCTCTGTAGCCCTTTCCCCGCTCTCAGCCCGGGTCTAGGCTCACCCACAGTGGTGATGGGCCGGCGGTAGGGCATAAGACCAAAGCTGCCATAGACGAGCAGGATGGAGCCTCTCGTGACCCTCTGAAGTCCGTCCTGGAACCAGCGCAACCAGGTGCCGGGAGAGTTCTCAACCTGGTCATAGATGTCATTCTCCCCAAAGGAGAAGATCGGCACCAGATCTGCCCTAGAGGGAGACAGGAGAGAGGGCGCGTGGAGGGGCAAGAAGGCACAAGCTGGTCACTAGCTTCCTGAAGGGACCCAGTGAGCAGGAACTGGAGGAGAGGACAGAGCCCTGGGACAAAAGTAGGAGGCCTCAGGTGTGTCCCAGATCTGCCACGGCCTTGCTTTGTGACTGTAAGCGGGACCCGGCTTGTCTCAGGGCCACTGTCTGACAGTTGTAACATGCTAGTGAATCCAGAATGCTGCAGATATAAAACAATTCCAAACTTTCTGGAAAAACTTCTTCCAGCCCAGCTAGTTTTGTATTCTTCATAGATGTTTAAAGATAGGAGAATAGTTCTAAGCTATGTCCCAAGCTCCATTGTCCCAGATTCCCTAGGTCTCAGATATAATGCAAACTTTCAGCAATATGACCTTTGAGACTTAATCCCTTCACAAGATATTCCTTCTAGAACATTCTCTGGGTATTTGTGCATGAGACAGTACATGGATCACCAACACAGAATCTTCACTGTCAGTGGATTGAGACTCTCCCTGCCAAAATAGGATGTGTATTCATCTGTGCTGTCTTCCCAACAAAACACAATCCTTGCCAATCTCCAGTTGAACCCAGAGCCCTCTTCCCAATACCCATGCATCAGGGCGAGCCTGATGAAGCCCTTGCGGTTCCGCAGCACCAGCTTGTAGCCTCCAGGCCTGGCATCCAGTGCCTCCTGGACGCCCCCAACAACGATGGCCAGCAGGTTGCCACCTCCTTCCCTGCTCAGAATGTGAGAAGCACTCTCCTTGTCTGCAGCAACCATCCCTGAAGGGAAGAAAAAGATGAAGTGTGGTTTTAAGGGGGCCAGGATGGTGGGTGAGGATGTGGGCTGGGCTCCACTCTAGTTCCCAGCTGGGAGTTCTCTGAGGACTCAGACCGAGTCTTTCAGGTCTCGCCAACCCCTAGTCAAGCAGATCGCTGAGCAGTGCTGTGGGGAGTGCTTCCTTGAGTCTAGCTTCCTTCTCCACTACACACTCACTTGCAAGAAGTACAGAACAGTTGGCAGCCCTCCTTAAAATCCCTCCCCCATGCCAGCAGACCTCATCTACCTGGGCTACCCAGGGTTGGGAAGACTCACCGCTTATTATGATATAATCCCTGAAGACAGGGGCCCAGAAACACAAGTTCAGCACCATCAGATGTGAGCGGATCCCAGGGAACAGTGAGGAAAAACCAGTGCCATCCGTGCAAAAGTTGGTAAAAGCTCCAACAGTTGCAATCCCATGAGGGTGGTAGCCAACAAGGTAGTTCCGGGAAGGGTCCAGGTCGGCAGTCTTGACCAGCTGCAGGGACAGCAGCCTGGTGAGTCGGGGCTGCACCTTGTGACCACCCTGGGCTCCCTGCTGACTTTCTGTGCTGACCTCTTCTGTGTCTCCCCCGTGCCCAGTGCTATCACACCCCCATGTGAGTGTCCTGAGATTAGAGATGCCTATCTGAGGATCCTTGTCCCTGCTGCAGGCCTGGAGCAGAGGAGATGCTCTGGGAGACCATGAAATGAAGAGGGACAGAATGGACCCATGAATGGATAAGGCCATGCCGCCCACCTGGGAAGGAAGACCCTTGCCCAAGGCAGAGGAAGAACTCCTGGCAGGATGACAGGGACACAAGCCTCTGTCCTATGTGAAGGGAGACCTAATCCCAGGCAGAGCCCTCCCAAAATGAAGGAGCCATCACAGGAGGAGCATCTCTCCAAGGACTATGGCAGCTGGAGGCCTGTCCCAGGTTGGGGCTGACCCCTGAGCCCCTGTGACTCAGTGTAATAGACCCCAGGGTGCAGGGAAGTGGGTGCCAGGATAAGGGGCATGAAGTCCTGGTGATGCCCACAGGTGTGGGTGGAAAGGGGTCAAGGAGGTGTCCTGCCAAGTCTGCAGCACTCCCTGACACCAGGTCACAGCCTGCCCACAGCACTGCACCCCTGTCAGGCGTTGGTCTGTGTAGACACTGCTGCTCCGGGATAATGAAATCTTCACAGAGAAACCCAGCTCCGGGACTGATCTTCAGTATGAGGTGAAGGCAGCTTGTCCTGGGGAAACACTGCCTGATTCTCCACCATCACCTCTTTAGGAAGCCCATAGGGTGCATTTAGAAAGCTCCAGTGCTCAGAAGTCTCCTAATTTCACTAAAAACTGTGCCATTAGGCCCTAGCTAATAGAATCACAGCACAAAGGCTTGTGATGTGAAGTAGACCCAGCAGAGTTGTTAGGACAAGGAATGTTGCTTGCCTGCCTTCAAGCCAGCAGCCACTGTAGCTGCCACTGACAATGGGCCTTGAAAGGAATTCAGGATGGAGGAAAACAGGATACTAGTCACAGAGAGTGAGGATGCACATCACAGGAATAATTGCAGTGAGCCCAGACTTGCCCATCTTCCCTTACTAGAAACGGACAAAAATTACTAACTTGAGACATCTGCTTTTTGTGACTGGCAAGTAATCTTCTGAAGTTTGGCTACATAGATTTTGGGTTTTTTTGGGGTTTTTTTTTGTTTTTTTTTCCAGCAAAATCTGTAAGTTCTGACTCCTCCCTTACCTTTTAGAACAGCTCCCCAGAGATTACTGAGAGGCTATCTCCTTACTCGGAGAAGGTGATGGCACCCAACTCCAGTACTCTTGCCTGGAAAATCCCATGGACGGAGGAGCCTGGTAGGCGGCAGTCCATGGAGTCGCGAAGAGTCTTACTACAGTCCTCAGTAAGGTCCCAGAACAAAACCCCTCACAACTTTTGAGTTGTGCATTTGTTTTCAGTAGACAACAGAGACTCCCTGGCCCCTCCGCTTCCTGACCTCCTAAGATCCCTGCAGGGCCTGCTCTGTAAAGCTGTGTGGAGGACTTGAAAGTTCTCTTGGGAGGTGACGAGAGTCCAGACTCTGCGCTCCACAGCGACCCCTGCAGGCCTCAGTCCAGGACAGGGAGGTCAAAGTGCATGTCATCGCTCCCTCTGCTGGCCACTTGGTGGTACTGCCCGCCCTCTGCAGTGATGCCACAGGACTGCAAGCGGCCTACAATCCTGAACACTGTGCAGGTGGAATTTCTGCAATTTCAGTTTCAGACATTGTCAACAGTGCCCTATTTGAAAAATCCTCTGGGGGAGATACCTGGCTAGAGGAGGGACAGAACAGACATAGATAAGACAGGCACAGAACAGCTCAGCACCATTTTTCTGCCAGATGTGCAAATGATAGCAGCTCCAGGTGTGAAAGGAGAGCCACATGCTGTCCTCAGAAGGTCCCAGGACGACCTGATGTCTTATGGACTCCACACAACCCAGTGATGTATGTGACAGCATCTCCAGTTTACAGTGGAGAAATCGAGGCTCAGAGAGCATGTGTAACTCACCCCAGGTCACACAGCTGGCATGTCGCAGACCTGGTGGTGGAATCTATGATGTCCACCCTCAGAGGAGACACCATATACAGTCTTCTCTCCTGTGTCCATAGAGGGCCGCCTGTCCCTGCCTGGCACCTCTCTGGGTCCTCACTGCCTTCCTCTTCCTATCCCCAGTAGATAATCAACCATCACAGCTGCTTACATCCAAGGGTTTAGTCTGTCTGGGATTCAGGAATGGGGCAAAAGGTCAGTTCACTCAAATTCAGGGTCCTCCATTACTAACATCTGATTTGGGGGTACAGAGTCCCGTGTCTAAAATGGACATGAAGTACCCTGAGTAAGAGACTAAGGGACATGAAATACAAGGGATCAATTTTGTGTGGAAACTAGGATTCAGAATGGGGCAAAGCTCTGTCCCAGGACACAGCACACTGGAGTGCGGGCAGGATCCATCCTGAGTTCTCTCTGCTCTGCTTCTATCCTCAGAGCTAAACACACACTTTAAAATCAGAAAATGAACTTGCTGTGTGTCCTTGATCACACCTTCCTCCTTCTCTGGGTGTGAGTTTCATCATCTGATAAAGTGTGGGCTAGATGCTCTTTTGATGCCTTGTATTTATCATTGAGTCCTTCACCCCAAAACTTACACTCTACGGACTTTACACCTGTGTGTTAAGATACATATGTGTGCCTCACCAATTGCCCCACAGAGCCCTTCAAATCTCATTCATACATCAATCCTCATATTGGCTCCACATCTCCACACACAAGAAAACATAGCCAGACAGAAACTGACTCTTCTCAGGCCACATGGTGGTAGAAGCCTCTCTCCTGCCTCCAAGCCCAGTATTCTGCTCACTGAACACAGGGGCACACTTCCCCATGGACACATGGGGACGATGGTCCTGACCACTCCCTGCTGCTGCTAAGTCGCTTCAGTCGTGTCCAACTCTGTGCGACCCCATAGACGGCAGCCCACCAGGCTCCCCTGTCCCTGGGATTCTCCAGGCAAGAACACTGGAGTGGGTTGCCATTTCCTTCTCTGAACCACTCCCTAGCCAGCCCCATACTTACCGAGATGGGGAAATAGTCCTTCATGTACTTCCATACAGACCAGCGCCTTAGTACGTCAATGTGCCTGCTCCCCTGCCAAGGCTTCGCTCGATCCAAGTACCACCAGACTGCATACAAGATACTGATGATCCAGAATCTTGTGAACAGGAGGCCTATGAAGACCACGTAGCTGAGAATGGCTGGTAAGGGAAGCAGAAGCTGTAGTGGTCAGCAGTGTGAAGGAACACGCTCTCCCCATTTGCCCAGCACTCTTCTGTCCAGTCCTCACCCCGGGAGGAAGGAATCAGCTTCCCAAGCCTTCAAGGAAGAGGGAATACAAGCAACACAATTAGTGTCACCCTGAGCCTGGATTTGAGACCAGGTAAGACTAAGTCCAAACTCACTTTTTCCCACAGCACCAGACACTTTTCTCATTGGGTCTTCCCCCTCCACCTCCCTCTCTGTCTATATTCACCGATAGACGCCTAGTGGAAATGTGACAGGAAGAACTCTTTCTAGTGTCCATTCTATGAGACCCCAGAGACAATAGAGATTATTTCTACCCAGTCTCCACTTCCTGTTTACCCCCAGCACACCTTTCCATAATCTTGTAGTCTGTAGATAGATCCTCCCTTTAGCTAAAGTCCTCCCATGATCCCATGATTTATCACAACTTTGAGGCTCAGCTCAAACAGCTCAGCCTGATTTCAAGCTCCCCACTGGTGGCCTGTCTTGCTCTCTCTTGCTCCAGCCCCACTGCACCCCATGTTCCGGCCACACTAAGCTGTTCAGTGTTGATACAACTCCCGGTGCTCTTTAGCTTTTGCTCAGCTCTTTTCTCCACTGCTATACGCTATCCTACTGAAGGAGGGAGAGAAGAAGAGGGCAACCCATGCCTGCCCTGTCCATCAGGAGTGCAACAGGGCTAGGAGTAGCGCAGTGAGGAATTCATCCCAGACTCAGGATTTTCTGAGTTCCTTTCACAGGCTAATCCCAACTTTAACTCAGGGTCAGGTGGTCTGTGGGGCTGTCTTTAATCTGATGCCAATGGACCTCATTCTTAGAAAATATTAACACCATGCTCTCAAACTCTTTAAGAAGGTCAACCTCCACTTGTACTCCAAATGAAAGTAGGGTAGGCTGGGCCTGTCATTCATGGCTGACTTCCAGGAGGCAAGATTTTGATCCAGTCTGAATAGTAGTAAAATGCCTAAGCTAAGTAGGTTGGGGTTCACAGAGGCTCACTTTATTCAGAGCACCTACAGTGTGTCAGATGCTGGTGATACACCTGTGAACAACACACAGATATTCTTGCCGTCGTGCTTGGGAGTTCAGTGTTGTGTCTGGGGCAGTTTGTAATGTTTATTCAATTTTTTATGGTAGTAAAATATAGATTAAACATAACACTTATCATCAAAACAATTTTTTGTATTTTAGTATTTTTTTTATAAAATTTTTATTAGAGTATAGTTAATTCACAATGTTGTGTTCATTTTAGGTGTACAAAAAAGTAAATGAGTTAAACATATACATATATCCACACTTTAAAAAAATTCTCTTCCCATATAAACAATGCTCTATGTGCTCTATAGAGGTTCTTATTAGTTATCCATTTTATAGATTAGTTCAGTTCAGTTCAGTTCACTTCAGCTGCTCAGTCATGTCCGACTCTTTGCGACCCCATGGACCACAGCACGCCAGGCCTCCCTGTCCATCACCAACTCCTGGAGTTCACCAAAACTCATGTCCCTTGAGTCGGTGATGCCATCCAACCATCTCATCCTCTGTCGTCCCCTTCTCCTCCTGCCCTCAATCTTTCCCAGCATCAGGGTTTTCTCAAATGAGTCAGCTCTTGGCATGAGGTAGCCAAAGTATTGGAGTTTCAGCTTCAACATCCGTCCTTCCAATGAACACTTAGGACTGATCTCCTTTAGGATGGACTGGTTGGATCTCCTTGCAGTCCAAGGGACTCTCAAGAGTCTTCTACAACATCAAGTTCAAAAGCATCAATTCTTCGGTGCTCAGCTTTTTTTATAGTCAAACTCTCACATTCATACATGACTACTGGAAAAGCCATAGCCTTGACTAGACAGACCTTTGTTGGCTAAGTAATGTCTCTGCTTTTGAATATGCTGTCTAGCATATTAAATAACTTTCCTTCCAAGGAGTAAGAGTCTTTTAATTTCATGGCTGCAATCACCACCTACAGTGACTTTGGAGCCCCAAAAAATAAAGTCTGACACTGTTTCCACTGTTTCCCCATCTATTTCCCATGAAGTGATGGGACCAGATGCCATGATCTTAGTTTTCTGAATGTTGAGCTTTAAGCCAAATTTTTCACTCTCCTCTTTCACTATCATCAAGAGGCTCTTTAGTTCTTCTTCACTTTCTGCCATAAGGGTGGTATCATCTGCATATCTGAAGTTATTGATATTTCTCCCAGCAATCTGGATTCCAGCTTGTGCTTCCTCCAGTCCAGCATTTCTCATGATGTACTCTGCACATAAGTTAAATAAACAGGGTGACAACATACAGCCTTGACGTACTCCTTTCCCTATTTGGAACCAGTCTGTTGTTCCATGTCCAGTTCTAGCTGTTGCTTGACATGCATATGGATTTCTTAAGAGGCAGGTCAAGTGGTCTGGTATTCCCATCTCTTTCAGAATTTTCCACAGTTAACTGTGATCCGCACAGTCAAAGGCTTTGGCATAGTCAATAAAGCAGAAATAGATGTTTTTCTGGAACTCTCTTGCTTTTTCAATGATCCAGCAAATGTTGGCAATTTGATCTCTGGTTCCTCTGCTTTTTCTAAAACCACCTTGAACATCTGGAAGTTCACGGTTCACATATTGCTGAAGCCTGGCTTAGAGAATTTTGAGCGTTACTTTACTAGCATGTGAGATGAGTGCAATTGTGTGGTAGTTTGAGCATTCTTTGGCATTGCCTTTCTTTGGGATTGGTATGAAAACTGACCTTTTCCAGTCCTGTGGCCACTGCTGAGTTTCCAAATTTGCTTATTCAGTTCAGTGCATATTCAGTGCAGCACTTTTACAGCGTCATCTTTTAGGATTTGAAATAGCACAACTGGAATTCCATCTCCTCCACTAGCTTTGTTCATAGTGATGCTTCCTAAGGCCCACTTGACTTGGCATTCCAGGATGTTTGGCTCTAGATGAGTGATCACACCATCGTGATTATCTTGGTTGTGAAGCTCTTTTTTGTACAGTTCTTCTGTGTATTCTTGCCACCTCTTCTTAATATCTTCTGCTTCTGTTAGGTCCATACCATTTCTGTCCTTTATCGAGCCCATCTTTGCATGAAATGTTCCCTTGGTATCTCTAATTTCCTTGAAGAGATCTCTAGTCTTTCCCATTCTATTATTTTCCTCTATTTCTTTGCACTGAGCACTGAGGAAGGCTTTCTTATCTTTCCTTGCTATTCTTCGGAACTCTGCATTCAAATGGGTATATCTTTCCTTTTCTCCTTTGCTTTTTGCTTCTCTTCTTTTCACAGCTATTTGTAAAGCCTCCTCAGAAACCCATTTTGCTTGTTTGCTGGGAGCCGGTGTGAGGAGCTCTCCCCATAGCAAAGGTCATGAGAAAGAAGGCTCGGCATACACAGAGGCGGGATCGAGCCTCAGGAGTCCCCCTGGAAATTCTTGAGCATCTACCCCCAAAACCAGAGTCTGCCTACTTTCTGCTTTGTACTCTCACCTACACCTCTGACTTTATGGGGGCCTGTCCCCCACTACCTCTCTCTGAAAAAAGAGTTAACTTACAGCTCCAGTTAATAAAGTTCCTGGGTGTGATAGTGTTTCAACCTACAAACTCCTTTGGAAGTCCTCTAGCCTGCCTGAATAGGTTTTTCCGGCCACATGTGATTGCTCAGAGCCTCCCAACTGTGAGAGGCATGAGATGTTCTAAACTGTCTAAATACAGATTCCTTTGAGCAGTTAAAAGATTGATTAGAAATTGTATTGGTGAAGGGTTTTTCACTTGTTGGGCCAATGTTTGCTGCTAAGTCTCCATATCCCTTACCTGCTGTGTCCCTGGCAGTGTATTGATTAATATAGCTGGTGTAAGTAGTAGCTTTAATGTTTGTAACCTGGGACCCTTGAGTTAATTCTTTTTCTTGTTATAGCCCACCACATCTTTGCCCTGTAGGAATGTAACTTTATCTAATGCTTTTGGAGGGTGGCGCCTGACTAATCACCTTTAGAGAAAAATAAGTTTTCTGAAGAAAGGGTCTTAAAATGTTAACAGGCCTCCGGGCCAGAAGATGATGCAAATCACCTAAACTTTTGCATATGATAAGTTTGCAGGAAGAAAGCCTGGCTTACTGCATGACTCTACCCCTTCCCCCATTATCCTCTATGCATAACTTAAGGTATAAATACTACTTTGGAAAATAAAGTGCAGGCCTTGTTCACTGAAGCTTGGTCTCCCCATGTCGTTCTTTCTCTCACCTTCTGGCTGAATTATTCAGCCTCTTTTCTCCACTCAATTTCCTCACTGAGCTATCCTTATTCTATTACTCTTTATATCCTTAATTAACATTTAATTAAGCCACTGTTTCCTGATCCTCGCAGCGCCATCCCCGCTTCGAATTCCCTGGATCCACCGGGGCTGGACCCCGGCACTTGTTTGCATTTCTTTTTCTTGAGGATGGTCTTGATCCCTGTCTCCTGTACAATGTCACAAACCTCCGTCCATAGTTCATCAGGCACTCTATCTATTAGATCTAATCTATTTTATAGATAGTAATGTGTATATGTCAATCCAAATCCCCCAAAATTTCCTCCCCCACTTGGTTCCCCTGGCAACCATAGGCTTGTTTTCTACATCCATGACTCTATTTATGATATGTAAATAAATATAAATATTTGTACCCTTTTAATTGATTCTGCATATAATGACATCATACAATATTTGTCGTTTTGTATCTGACTTACTTCACTCAGCATAGCAATCTCTAGGTCCATTCATGTTGTTGCAAATGGCATTCTTTTGTTCTGTTTAATAGCTGAGTAATATTCCATTATCTATATGTTCTACATCTTCTTGATCCATTCCTCTGTCAATGGACATTTAGATGGTTTCCATGTCTTAGTTATTGTAAATAGTGCTGCAATGAACATTGTGGTGCTTGGATTTTTTCAAATTATGGTTTTCTTGACAAAGGCACTGTGGAGAACTCTATGGAGATACCCTACGAAACCAAAGATAGAGCTACCATAAGACCCAGCATTCCCATTTTGGGGCATATACCTGAAATGATTTTTAGTGTATTGTCGATGGCATTATTCACTCATACTGTTGTGTAACAATCACTATCCTTCATCTCTGGAACTCTTTTCATCTTCCCATACTGAAACTCTGTACCCATGAAATGAGAACTCCCATGTCTGGTCTAGAGAATAAAACCCAAGTTGTTCATAGTGGCTCCCTGCGGGGTAGGATTCACTTTTAGAACACATATTCTGTTTGGATGAGTTACAATAACATGGATTCACTTTTCACTCAGAAAAAAAAAGATTTTAAAAATGCTTGCATTTCCACTTGACCAAAAGAACTCTCCTCACCCCACAGTATACCTCACCCTGGACTCACCTTTTAACTCCTGTCAGCAGGCAATGCCAAACTTGGGAGTATTTCCAGTCCCTGAGAAAGGAAGATCCCTTCTTTCCCCTCACAATACCCAGAAGGAAAAATGTAAAACCACACTTTACTAAGAGGATAGGCAGGTTGGTTAAGGTCACACAGCAAACTAGTAGGATAGGACCTGACATTCAGTTCTACTGTTGTGCCCCATCATGCTCCCAACATTCATTCATTCATTCAACAGTTATCAGCCTCAACTCTTCAAGGAGCTGGAGACACAGATGAGAAGAAGACCACCTGTTTGAAAGGAGCTTACCTTCCTGTGAGAGTGTGTGCATTAAAGAAAAAAGAACAGAGTAAACAAGTAACCCATGTTTCTGGGACTTGAGACCTTGATTGACAGGTCCCTGTTGACCTTTCCAGCCACTTCTTTGCCCCTCCCCCAAATGCCTGCTCTATGTCCAGCGTGAGCCAGCTGTTCACTACATGTGCAGCATTTACTGGCCCACTGGAAACCCTTACTTTCCTGCCAGTCTGTACATTCTGCCTGTGGACAACCTCTTAAGTATCTTTGAAAAGGGGTCCCATCTCTCTGCCCACTGCTAGCCTCCATAGACCAGGGTAAGGAATC
The DNA here is from genome assembly GCF_002263795.3 of Bos taurus. Lineage (NCBI taxonomy): Eukaryota > Metazoa > Chordata > Mammalia > Artiodactyla > Bovidae > Bos > Bos taurus. Next base: position 54,943,273 of record NC_037342.1, on the reverse strand, counting down.
TTTTCAGAATTCAGAGCTGTAATTCAGAATGTGAGGTTCAAGAGGCAATTTGGAGGATATTGCCTAGGTATAAAATAATTTCTAATATAAGCATTTAAATTGTAAAAACCATTCTTGGCTCTCTGGCTCTACAAAAATACAATCAGGAGGCTGGATTTGGCCCTATTGACTATGCTAAAACCTTTGACTGTGTGGATCACAACAAACTGTGGAAAATTCTTAAAGAGATGGGGATACCAGACCACCTTACCTGCCTCCTGAAAAACCTGTATGCAGGTCAAGATGCAACAATTAGAACCAAACAAGGAACAACGAACTGGTTCAATTAGGAAAGGAATATGTCAAGGCTGTATATTGTCCCCCTGCTTATTTAAATTATATGCAGAGTACATCATGCCAAATGCAGTGCTGGATGAAACTCAAGCTGGAATAGAGATTTCCAGGGAAAATACCAATAACTTCAGATACACAGTTAATACCACTCTATGGCAAAAAAAGAAAGTGAAAATCACTCAGCTGTGTCCAACTCTTTGTGAGTCCATGGACTGTAGCCTGCCAGTCTCCTCTGTCCATGGAATTCTCCAGGCCAGAATACTGAAGTGGGTAGCTGTTCCCTTCTCCAGCAGATCTTCCTGACCAAAGAATCAAACTGGGGTCTCCTACGTTACAGGCAGATTCTTTACCAACTGAGCTACCAGGAAAGCCCATGGCAGAAAGCAAAGAAGAACAAAAGAGCCTCTTGATGTAGGTGAAAGAGAAGCATGAAAAAGCTGGCTTAAAACTCAACATTCAGAAAACTAAGATCATGGGACTTTCTTGGTGGACCAGTGGCTAAAATTCTGAGCTCCCAATGCAGGGGCCAGGGTTCCATCCCTGGTCAGGGAACTAGATCCCACATGTCATAACTAAGACTCAGCAAAGCCAAATAAATAATTATTTAAAAAAAAAAACAAAACACTAAGATCATGGCGTCTAGTCCCATCACTTCATGGCAAGTAAGTGGGGAAAAAATAGAAATAGTGACAGACTATATTTTCTTGGACTCCAAAATCATTGCAGATGGTGACTGCAGTCATGAAATTAAAAGACACTTGCTTCTTGGGAAAAAAAGCTATGACAAATCTAGGCAGCATATTAAAAAGCAGAGACCACTTTGCCAACATAAGTCCGTCTAGTCAAAGCTATGGTTTGTCCAGTAGTCATGTATGGATGTGAGAGTTGGACCATAAAGAAGGCTGAGTGCTGTGGTGCTATAGAAGACTCCTGAGAGTCCCTTGGACAGAAAGATTAAACTAGTCAATCCTAAAGGAAATCAATCCTGAATATTCACTGGAAGGACTGATGCTGAAGTTGAAGCTACAATACTTCGGCCACCTGATGCAAAGAGCTAACTCTTTGCATTGGAAAAGACCCTGATGCTAGGAATGATTGAAGGTAGGAGAAGAAGGGGACAACAGAGCATGAGATGATTGGATGGCATCATTGACTCAATGGACATGAGTTTGAGCCAACTCCGGGAGGTAGTGAAGAACAGGGAAGCCTGGCGTACTGCAGTCCATGGGGTCACAAAGAGGTGGACATGAGTGAGTGACTGAACAAAAACTAGTGCTATAGATAGTATTCTGAGCCTCATCTTTGAGCTTCTTTGCAGATACTGAACCCCCACCAGGTAGAGGAAGTTGCTCACCAGCCCATAGACCTCAAACCAGGGGAAACCAGAAGGTTGGTGATGTTGGCTTCCAGTTACCTTAACCAAGCAATCAGACAACTGTCTAGGGGCTGATCATGTGCCCAAGCAACTCTACCCCACCCAGTCTCTAGAAGCCATTCCCTGAAATTCAAGAGAGGGAGGGAGAGGGGGTCAAGTGTTTTGAGCCAAAACTGTCTGGACTCCTTGCTTGGTCCCTGCAGTAAATACTGCACTTTCTTTCACCACAACCCAGTGTCAGCATGGGAGCTTTCCTGTGCTCGGGCAAGCTGGTGCAAATTTGATTTGGTAACAACTGCTCCCTGTGATCTGTCTTCCCCAGACACCTCAACACAGAAGATCCCTGAATTGCAGCCTATCACACACAGATTGGACCATGTTACTTCTATAACTAAAGCCCACCTGGGCCTCCCCTTTGTCCTCAGATAAGGGAAAAGTACAAGCTCCTGCTCCTGGCACCAGTGGGCCCAGATACCTTTTCTCAGCTGCCCTCCTTCTAACTCCAGGCCCAAGGCTACCTCACCTCCCTGTGCTGTTCCTGACACTCCCAGATCCCAGGCTGGGCTGGGGGTTGGTGCAACTAGTCAGACACAGCTCCCAAAGCTCCTTCAAGGCCAGCTGAGCAAGATGTTCCTAATTCCCGGTGATCTCCAGGCACTGAGCTGGGGATTATCCCCCCATCAGTGCACAGTGTGTACCAGATGTGACAGGTGCCCTAGGGTGCCCGTTTCCAACCCAGCTCTCCTTACCCATGGACACCAAGCAGCTGACCGCCTGCAGGACCACCAATGTCTGCAGCCTGCGTTTCCATGGCACACACAAGGGCGCGAACTCCACCATAATGGTTATTCTGCTGGCTCTGGAGGCTTCTCTGAGCTCTGTGACACCTGCTGGTTTTCATTGTTGCCAGCATTTATCTAAGCATTTATGGGGCCTGGGGGTGGGTGTCCAGTCAGCCCTAAGATCTCATTGCACCTGCCCCAGCAGGAACTGGTTTCCTAGGAGAAATCTTTAAAGACACCTGGCCTGAGCCTAGCTGAGTATGCAGGAAGAGAAGTACAGTTTACTCCTCAGGCAATACATTATCTGCCAGATCACCTTTGCTCTCATCCTACCCATTATTTGGCAAGTGAAGCGCAAGTATAGGGCAATCCTGTCCTCTTTTCACTTACCCAACTACTTAGCCACAGTAATTGTCTCCTTTCACCTACTAGGTCAGTGGTTCCTCTTCACATATCTTCCCATCACAGTTGCCATATAAATATCTCTTGGTCCCACCGTCTCCTCCATCTCCTGTCCTATTCCTCAGCTCATCTGCACAGCAAAACCCAAGAAAGAGCCATCTGCATTAAACACCCTCCCCTCCCATTCTGTCCTCCCTCCTCCAGACTTCAGACATCACTCTTCCATGAAACTGCCCTTGACAAGTTCACCAGTGGTCTCCATGCTGCTGAATCCAGCAGTCAATTCTGAGCTCTTGTCTTGACCTCTCAGCAGCCTCCGACACAGTTGGTCCCTCCCTTCTCCTTGAAACCACTTGGCCTATGGACACTACCCTCTCCTGGTTTGCTTCCTGCCCCTCTGGCTGCCCCTGGGTCTCCACAGTGGTGCTTATCCTTCACCAGGCTAAGTGTTTGAGGGTCCTCCTGTCCCCTCAGTCCCTGGAGCTTCCCTTTTCTCTCCATTCTCTGTCCTGCAGAGACTTCATCCAGGCTCATGGCCTTGGAATCTGTCTACAGGATGAACATTTCCAAATTGCATCTCCTGCCTGACCTCCCCCGGGCTCCAGACTTGACTTTGTAGGTGGGTACTTGACATCCTCTCTGCTAGTCTCCTTGGCACCTCCAGGACAGCCTATCTAGAACTGAACTTGAGCTCCCTCACCTACCCTTTCTACAGTCTCCACATAGCTATAGAGTTTTCCAAAGTCATTACACATTACACTGGTGGTCAACTGGTTAGGACTCTGCACTTTCACTGCTCAGATCTGGGATTCCTTGTATACTTGATTGTGCTTAACAGTGTTTCTCAATGCTTAATGCAGATCGCATTTAAAAATATCTAATGGGGCGGGACAACATGGCAGCCTCCATCCTTGGCTCTGTTTTGTGGATTGTCTGGTAAGTTGTTCTTTCATCAGCTTCAGGCCAAGTTTGAAGTTAATATAAGGATTGGAAAAGATGCATCTTCAGAAGAGAAGAAAAAGGCCTATAAGTAAAGAGGCTATGGAGCAATTCTCTCAGGAAGAATACCATTTTCCCAAAGAAGCTTCAGTCAGTGGCTGATGAAGAAATTGCTGCCATTCTCAGTAATAGCTGTCTCATTAGAATCAGAAATCATGTGCTGAAAGATCCCCTGCGCAGGTGTATGATGGTGCTGGAGGCTTTGTGTTATGGTCATCCATCACTTAGCTGGTCATGGGCAATTGTTGGGGTTGAGCAAGCACTGTGGTAATCTGCTCCTGAACCTACTAAGCTTACAGGAAAAACAATTCTGTCAAGAGGAGACTTTTCTGAAAGATAGAAACTTAATTTGGGAGGATCTGGATTAGAATTCTGCTCTACCTGATAATGTCTATAGTTAAAGTACTTTTAAATTTTAAATGAGGATATTTGGATGTTTGGATATTTCATTGTGTCAGTGAATTATCTTTTCTCTTGGGCTTAATAAATTAAACATACTGTTCCCATACATGATGCAAAGAGTAGTGTAATTAAAAATGTCTCTGTGAAAAATAATGTTCACTATTCATTTGAATATCATTTTATGATATGTTTGTGTTCTAGTCTTTTGTTGATTCAATAAATATTGATTAAATATCTCTTGCATGTGAAAGCTGCTTTTCACTCCCACAGCCAACCTCTGGTCAACTCTGACACCAGCGTTCTCAGTGGTCTCTGTCTCTGTGTCCTTTCTCCCTCCCACACTCTCAACGGTCGGAGGGACAGCTGGATCTAAGGCTATGTGATTGCACCAGCTACAGAGTAGTGGTGTCAGGCTTTCGCAAAATAACAGCACCAATTTACATCTCACCTGGAATATATCAGTGTCCCATGGATGCAGATCCTCCCTCCTTCTTGGTAAACTCAGACGTCTTATTTCCTGTTGTGTAGAGAGATATGAAGTTGGGGTCCTGATTTCCAATTCCTCATCATGAATGGACATGACTTTATTCATTGCATTTCCTCTCTGTGAAAAGTTTATGAGGCAGGAGGGTAGTGGAATTGGGCAGAGAGAGAAACTGAACCAAAATGGCCCATCAGAGTGGTCCTGAATTGGGCTAAAGTGTCCAAGGCAGATTGGAAGAGGGCTGAGACCAGTCCTGCTTTGGCCACTTTCCAGCTGTGAGACCTCAGACAAGTCCTTCCCTTCCCAGAGCCCCTCATCCTACCAGGTATCAGGTGCTGAGACGACAGCCCCTATTGACCCGTGTACAGCACTCAGCAGTCCACCAGGGGTTCTGTGAGCCTCACCTCACAATCCCCTTGCAGGCCAACAGCCAGGCACCACCATACTTCCTGGGGCAGTGCGGCTGCTGTGTGGTCTGAGGACCTGCCTTGTCCACCAGCTGCCTGTTACTGGTTCCTGACAAGGTAAGTACAGAGTTTAAGAGTAACTGCTCAGAAACCTTAGAGCAATGTGGCACAGTATTTCTATGTGTATTGAAACTAATAATTGAAAGTTAGATTTGAACTGTTTATCTTTGTTTTCTTCTTTTCTTGGGTAATTTATATTTTATTTTACAAATAGAGAAGTCCATGGTATCTTAGAAAAAAGAAAAAATACAAAAACCTGATGTTAAACCACAATTAATTGAGAAGCATAATCTAGGGCAATTCCAACAGTAACTTCTGACATTTTTAACATTTTTTGAGGCAGAAAGACTCTTTTGACCCTTCATCATTGACATTTATAGATAAGACCAGGGTTTGATGCTGTTGTTTTCTGTTCAGAACCTCTTTTGAAGCAGCTGAAAGAAGGAATCTTCCAACACATCTATTTCTATCCATTCTCCCACTAAGGATGTAACTTGACCAACATGGCATCAGTTCAACTTGCTGAAGAAGGAAACACTCAGGTCAGCTCTCTGGCAGGGAGTGAGAGGAAGACATAGAATCTAAGAAAAATCCAAACCTAGTTCATGATTGACACAAACTCTCCCAAGTCTTTAAAACCACTTCCAGGCATTTATAAATGGAAGGGGCAAGGAAGAACTGGCATTGACTGACCCCTCATTTATGGCTGAACCATTTACAGGTGAAGATGGGAGAGGATGTGAGCTGTATGGGCACGCAGTGCAGGTGGCATTGGGAGGCCACAGGCATAGCTGGTGCCATTGATCTTCTCAATGTACAACTGGGCTGAATTTAAGGCCACAGTAGGCAAGGTGAGAGCAGGACACTTGGGCAGGCGGCTTTCATACTGGTACCAGGATTCTAGAAAGGCTTTTAACCTCTCTGATATGAACCTCATTTGTACGAGGAGGTCACTGTTAGTTACACTGAGATTCCACACCTGAATCATCCTCCCAGACAGCCCAGCACATAGTAGGTTCTGAGAAAGTGGTTCTTAGTGTATATGCAACATCCACCCAGAGCCCAGCAGGTAGTAGATTCTCACTAGCAAGTTGCTCACACAGCTGACTCTGCCCTGCTGTGGGGTCACTGAGACAGATGCTCGGTCCAGCCTGAGGCATCATCCACTGCCTCTCTTACCTGGTCCATAACCCACTCCAGCTCAAGCACCTCCCAGAGCTCCTCCCTACCTGGGGGATCAATTCTGACCTCTGGACTGGACAGTAGTCCCCCAGACAGCAGGCCAGGCATCCTCAGGGACCCTGTCTGCCCTGCTCCCTCTCTATCTCAATAGAACTTTGCTGCACAAAGGCCTAAACCTCAGCCTTAGGTTCCCAAAAACTCACCTTGACCCTGACCCTCACCAGGAAATCTCTCCCACTTGTGCTCTGACTGCTCCTTCCTCTCTGCCTTTGCTCCCTCAGTAGCTCCTATGTTGCCATCTCTACCACTTTCGGATCCCTAGCAAAACCCACTCCTGAGAGGGTGAGGCTGGGTCAGGACAGGTGTAAGCTGGCAGAGCTGTGCTGACTGACTCCTGTGCCACTTGTCACCATCAAGCGGTGTCACCAGGCTGGGCCCCAGCAGGTCCTTTGTCCCCTAAGGAATGATGTCCGAGAACTTCTTCCACGTCAAAGAGCAGCCTGATGTCAGGAGGGGGCTCCAGCTCTGCCCAACCCTGATAGCCTCTGAGACTTTCTGCCATATCTGACAACTTTTAGGTCTTAAAGCCCTGCTTCCCGCTGCACCTCATGTCTCCAAGTCCATTCTTTGGGTTTGGGCTGATGGGCCTTATTTCCCACAATTTGGGGGGCTCCTCCAGGTTCTCTGTGCCTGCATGGAGGTGGGACTTTGATAGTAGGGAAGATGTGTCCCACCCCACTATGGGTAGCCTGCTACACTGGAACCCGGCTCTCTGCAGAAGTCATAGAAAAACCTGAGACCTGTTTGGAGGACAGTGGGAGCTACGTGGGAGAGAGAAAGCTGGCACTAAGGCAACCAGGCAACCTCGTGCACAAGTCAAGGTAGGGAAAATTGGGCTACAAGTACTTCCTTGGTGCTTGGGCATTTTCAGTGATCAAGTGCGTGTGAGTGAGTTGTGTCCTAGGCTCCAAGCAAGAAGGGAAATCCAATCTGCAGTTTCTCTTGTGAGGGAAGCGACCAGACGCAGACAAAGAGATTCTCAGGATATAAAAGAAACCTCCAGTGGGAGTGGTTGAGTGTACAGGAAAACTCAGACACAGGGACCAGTGAAAAATTTTCTAGGCCTAGGGAACCACAGAAAAGGGCAGGTAAGGATTCTCCTGTGACATTCCCCTGGATCATCCATTGGGAGGATGCTGAGGGTTCAAAAAAGACACACACGCAAAATTCTGGGGGTTACTCAGTTATAAAAGCCTGGGTGGTCTTGCTGAGTAGTTAGGTAAGAGGTAGATCAGGGAAGGGAGTGAAGCAACAGTGGGGGTGGGGGTGGGGGTGGAGGGTTGTGAGCAAGAATGCAGTGCCTCTGAAGCTTTCTCTTCCCAGCCCTCCTTGTCCTGCTCATCTCCATGGTGGCCATAGAGAGACAAGAAAGACAAGGTCTTAAAAAAGAGAAAAGAAAAACAAAGTCTTAAAAACAGAATGAGGGGTGTCAGAAAGCCAACCTCTAACACTCAAGCCAGATTCACATTCAATACATAGGAGGCTCATACTTGCAAGTACCTAGTTAATGGGGTTCTTTTGATGTTTCAAAATTGATATTTTTGCATGCACAAAAAAAAGGAAGAAAGGAACAATGCCTTTTTAAAAGTTTCTTATTCCAACTCTTGTTTACAATTTGAGTTTTATATTATGATATCTGATTTATAGCTAAGTTTGAAAAACAAAGCTACAAAATCCCTTGTTGTATCTATTTGGATATATGTATGTCTCGGTATATGTCTTTGTCTTTGGATAATATTACTAATTGCAGAAACTAGTTTGTAAATGAGTGCTAATATAATTGGCCCAAAGAAAAGTAAGTGCTTATAAATCAAACAATTCTAAATACAAGAGAAATTAACATAAATGATTTTCAGGTTCATGTGAACTGGAAAATATTCAGTATTAAATACCTGATATTAGTGTTTATTTGTTGATTTAACTAATGTAGACATAAAACCGTTTACCACAGATTGAGACTTGAACCCATGTGTTGGGACTTGAGACCAGCCAAAATCCTGCTTGAGACTTGAACCCACGTGGCTGGGACTTGAACCCAGGCAAAACCCACAGTACCTGGTTTCAGATCCTAATGAAGCTTGGGTCCTTGACATCTCATCACAGAAAGAATTCAGTGAGAGACAAAGTGATAGGTAAGAAGTAGATTTATTCAGATACAGAGAGAACACTCCACCGACAGTGTGGACCATCACAGAGGCGATTGCAACGGCCATGAAATGTAGCATGGTTAGTTTTTATGGGCTGGGTAATTTCATATGCTAATGAGCGGGAGGACTATTCCAGAGGAAGGGGCAGAGATTCCCTGGACTTGAGCCACCACCCACTCCTTGGTCTTTTAACAGTGCCTTGGAACTGTCATGGCACCTCTGGGTGTATCATTTCACTTGCTGATTCAGGGTCAAGGTCTAGTCTTGTCTGCCATCTTGGTCCCATTTGATTCTAATCAGTTCATATTGTGTCCTTGGGCTAAGTCATTCTTTCAAAAGTTGTGCCCTGCCCCTTTCCCTCCTGTTACAGACATGTCTAAGAGTCATTAACATTAAGGGGTAATATTTTCATTGTGCCAATGTTAAAATTATTATATCTGTTACAAGTTTGTAAACAAGGAATGCAACTCAAGTGAAAAAAAATTTTAATGAAATAGGAACTTTTAGATAAATTCTATTAAAAATAATTATAATTTAGGTGCATCTGTCTAAAATAATCTCTCCAGATTTGGGCAACTTAAATTTCTAGAGTTGGGCTATACTAAGCAATAAAATTTATTAAATGGCTAGGTCATTTTCAAATGAAATAAGATTCTGAAACACTGATTACTGAAAACTAATTTCCTCTTACAGAGAAACTGAAGAGATTTTTGACTATTAATAAATAATATTCGGTGCCATCCTGAAATGTTTTCTATAAGCAAACAAAAGCTTTTAGAAATTATCACCGGTACCTATGTTCACAAATCTATAGGACACTAATATAAACATCCATTCCTGGTTGCTTAAAGAAAGTAGGAAGTGTGTTTTCAGTAAAGAAGGTATGAGGAAAGCAACTGCATTTTATGAAGGGAAAAGGAAGTAGGACTGACTTACAGGTGGCCATTTCAGGATGGGAGAACAAAGTATTGGGTACAGAAAGTGGTAAGAACTTTTGTGGAAAGTGGACCCTGAGAAAAGTGTTTTGTGCATGGTTCAGTTCAGTTCAGTTCAGTCGCTCAGTCGTGTCCGACTCTTTGAGACCCCGTGAATCGCAGCACACCTGGCCTCCCTGTCTATCACCAACTCCTGGAGTTCACTGAGACTCATGTCCATTGAGTCAGTGATGCCATCCAGCCATCTCATCCTCTGTTGTCCCCTTCTCCTCCTGCCCCCAATCCCTCCCAGCATCAGAGTCTTTTCCAATGAGTCAATTCTTCGCATGAGCTGGCCAAAGTACTGGAGTTTCAGATTTAGCATCATTCCTTCCAAAGAAATCCCAGGGCTGATCTCCTTCAGAATGGACTGGTTGGATCTCCTTGCAGTCCAAGGGACTCTCAAGAGTCTTCTCCAACACCGCAGTTCAAAAGCATCAATTCTTCAGCGCTCAGCCTTCTTCACAGTCCAACTCTCACATCCATACATGACCACTGGAAAAACCATAGCCTTGACTAGATGAACCTTTGTTGGCAAAGTAATGTCTCTGCTTTTGAATATGCTATCTAGGTTGGTCATAACTTTCCTTCCAAGGAGTAAGCATCTTTAATTTCATGGCTGCAGTCACCATCTGCAGTGATTTTGGAGCCCCAAAAAATAAAGTCTGACACTGTTTCCACTGTTTCCCCATCTATTTGTCATGAAGTGATGGGACCAGATGCCATGATCTTCGTTTTCTGAATGTTGAGCTTTAAGCCAACTTTTCACTCTCCACTTTCACTTTCATCAAGAGGCTTTTGAGTTCCTCTTCACTTTCTGCCATAAGGGTGGTGTCATCTGCATATCTAAGGTTATTGATATTTCTCCCGGCAATCTTGATTCCAGCTTGTGTTTCTTCCAGTCCAGCGTTTCTCATGATGTACTCTGCATATAAGTTAAATAAACAGGGTGACAATATACAGCCTTGATGTGGCTAAATGGACAGCTATTGTTTCACAATGGACTATAATTCTATCTGACTGAGTGTTCTAAACCTTTTTGATATTTGTTGATGAAACTTCTTAAATCATTCTAATGAAGCACTTTTGACTTCTAGCTAACTTCGGGAAGCTTCAGAGGTCCCCTGAAACATCTCAAAGAGATATTAAACTAATTAGGTTCATTTGTATGCAGAATTATGTGGGAAGTATTATCACGTGAGTAATAACTTATATTGTATGGTAAATCTTACTAATACAGGTATCCTAGAAACTATATGGCGTTCCTAAGATTCTGATATGTCCAAGTAAAATGTTATCAGTCATAATTCTAGTTACTATCTTAAAATATTGTCATAGCACTAACCAAGTTTCACAAAAAATGTTTACTCCTCAAGATTTATAGAAAGGCATGTGTGCTCAGTCATGTCTGACTCTTTGCAACTTCATGGACTGTAGTCAACCAGGCTTCTCTGTCCATGGAATTTTCCAGGCAAGAATACTGGAGTGGGTTACCATTTCCTTCTCTAGGGAATCTCCCCAACCCAGGAATCGAACCCACATCTCTTCTGTGTCCTGTATCATTAGGCAGAATCTTTACCAGCTGAGTCACTGGGGAAGACTTTTGAATAAATACTAGTTTCTGAACTAAAGCTGAAGTTCCGATACTTTGGCCACATGATGCGAAGAACTGACTCATTGGAAAAGACCTTGATGCTGGGAAAGATTGAAGGCAGGAGGAGAAGGGGACAACAAAGGATGAGATGGTTGGATGGCATCACTGACTTGATGGACATGAGTTTGAGCAAGCTCTGGGAGTTGGTGATGGACAGGGAGGCCTGGCGTGCTGCAATCCATAGGGTTGCAAAGAGTCAGACATGACTGAGTGACTGAACTGAATGGGAAATCTGATGACTTCACAAAAGTTAACAAAAGGACTGAAAGAACTGGCAAATATGCTTATAACTTTTATGGTTTCTATCTGAAAATTTATAAGTTTGAAACTGTGTTTTCCAGGAGTAGGGAAAACCTTCCCCTTAAACTAATTATGACAGTAATTTAGTGAAATTATACTTTGTAAACAAATTGAAACATTTATCTTTCCTCTCTCTGACCCCTCCAGAGATTGGAAACTTTTAGGTTTAGGAATTCACTTAGATCTGTTAGACAAAATCTGTGATAACCCTTTGACATGACTTTCCTATCCCTGAAAGGTTTTATTTTAAAAGTTCAGTCTGAGACTCTATAAAAGTTTCAATAAAGCAAAAAACGTTTATGGTCAGTTATGGTTATATAAATCATCAGGCCACTTTTATTTCTAGAGCTATTTCTCAAGCAAGTCTTAATTTGGTTATATTTGGTGAAAATTGTTAGGGTTCACAAGGGGCTCATAGTATATCGTGAAAATATGGCGCATTGTGGTGACCTGACAAGCAAGGGATGAAGTCACAGTGGCCACGTTGCCCTAGCGGGCATCCTGTTTTTCCTTAAGGCAATATCCTGTTTTTCTCTGCTGGTGCCAGTTTCTCAAGACTGTGTGACGACCCGACCCTGAGACCCCTTCAACTAGACCGACAAGACCTCAGCTGCCAGCTAAAGATAAACTGAGGCCCCCTCCCTCCGGACAGGGTATTTCCCATCTATAGGGTATAAGAAGGGTTGGCTGTACAGGGAGGGCACTGGTTTTTCTCTAAAGCCAGTCACTTTCTTTCTCTCTTCCTGCATTTCTGGTGCCGAAACCTGGGAGGGAAGACCCACCGCGGCTAGAGGCTCCTCTCCTGAGCCCACTTTCGGTGGTTCCCTCCCTTGGACCTCGCCAGAATCTGGGACTAGCCTCCGGGAAGGGACTCTCCACTTGCCTTGCTGGATTGACATCCACACACGGGCTCTGATTTCATCGGCAGCACGGCTGAGTAAATTCCTGCTCTCTGGGATCTTCTTTCTCTGGTCTGGTTTTTGAAGCCCTAGGCGGAGGATCCCCTCGGTCCTTGGGCCCTAGTCTCACTTTGAAATAGGGGACGCCCATTTCAAGGTAGACTCTGTGGCTGTCTGAGAATGCCGGGGAAATGGGGACGCCTTTTCTCTCGGAGCTTTCTCTTCGTTTTTCACTCGCCCTTGCTTGCCCTCCCTCCCTATTCGACTATAATGGGAAATTCTCAGTCCCAACCTACAAAATCTACCCCTTTAGACTGCCTTCTCCAAAACCCAAAAACCTTGGGTTTTCAAGGAGAAATAAGGCCAAAGCGACTCACTTATTACTCTAACACTGTATGGCCACAATATCGACTGGGTAATAGGTCTCAGTGGCCAGAAAAAGGAACTCTTGACTATAGATAACTTTTGCGGCTGCTATGGCAAGTGGTCAGAGATCCCTTATGTTCAGGCTTTCTTTGCTTTCCGCTCTTGGCCTTCTCTCTGTACTTCCTGTTCTACTTCTCAAATATTTTTAGCCCATTCTGGGCCACATCCCCCTAATACTGTATCTCCTGATCCCTGCTCGGATTTTTCCTCCTCCTCTTTTGACCCTTCTGACCACAGTGCACCTCAAATGGCCTCTAATCCTGTGGTAGCCAACCCAGTCTCACAACCTCCACCTTAGGTCCCCCTACCACCCCCTACTCCTCTTCCCTCTCAGGCTCAGGCCGCTACTGAAGCTTCTGACCCTCCCCTCAGGCCTATTTCGGAAAACTGGGCTCTGGGGCTTCTGCTCCACCCCCTACTACCAGAGTCTCAAGTCCCAATCCCGACCTCCCTAAATCCCCTCCTCATACCTGGCTGCGGCCTTAAAGAAACAGAACTCTGAATCCCTCGGGGCTCCCCTCCTTCCCTTAGGAGAGGTGGCTGGTACAGAAGGCGTTATTCAGGTACACGTCCTGTCCTGTTCTCCCTCTCCGATTTATCTCAAATCAAAAAATGTCTTGGCTCTTTTTCCTCTGACCCTGACACTTATTTAAAAGAATTTAAATACCTCACCCAGTCTTATTACATTATACTCTCCTCTACCCTTCTCCCAGAAGAAAAAGAATGAATCTGGCAAGTCTCTCTGGTTCATGCCAATGAAATACATCAAACTGATGATACTAAGCCTGTAGGCTCAGCTGCCGTTTCCAGGGACGACCCTAATTGGGACTACCAGGCAGGGTGTCCAGGGCGAACAGTCCATAATCACGTGGTGACTTGCCTTATTGCAGGCCTCCAAAAGGCAGGACATAAAGCTGTTAACTTTGATAAACTCAGAGAAATAACTCAAAGACCAGATGAAAATCAGCACAATTTCTAGCTAGATTAACAGAAGCCCTACACACACGTACAACATTAGATCCAACTTCAACAGAAGCTACTCTTGTCCTTAATACTCATTTTATTTCCCAATCATCCCCAGACATTTGAAAAAAGCTAAAAAAGCCAGAGGAAGGCCCTCAAACCTCTCAACGAGATGTTATAAATTTGGCTTTAAAAATTTTCAATAACCCAGAAGAACAGGCAAAACTAGAAAAGGCTCAAAGAGATCAGGCTAAATATCACCTCTTAGCCACTGCCCTATATGGCTCCAAACCTCAATCCTCTGACTGAGGAAAAAAATCATCTAGGCCCTGTTACATATGCAGTAAAGAAGGCCACTGGGCCTGCTCATGCCCAAAGCCTAGGCCTGCTCCAGGTCCAAGTCCTAATTGTGGCATAAAGAGACATTGGAAGGTAGTTCCTTTAGGGATCCAGACATCTCCTCCTGGTCCCAAGCAGGAGTCCTCAGACCCAGCTCTGCCCAGACTCCTTGGACTCACCGCTGAAGACTGAAGGTGCCCAGGGCCCCAGGCCCCAACTCTCATTACCTCTATGGAACCCAGGGTAACTCTCACAGTGGCAGGTAAACCGATGTCTCTTTTCTTATCGACATGGGGGCCACCTATTCTGCCATGCCCAGAGAAGGCAATGGCACCCTACTCCAGCACTCTTGCCTAGGAAATCCCGTGGACAGAGGAGCCTGGTGGGCTTCCATCTATGGGGTCACACAGAGTCAGACACGACTGACGCGACTTAGCAGCAGCATTCTGCCATGCCTGCTTATTCCAGAAAAACTAAAGTCTCTCAGATCTCTGTTATGGGGGTTGACAGTTTAGTGTCTACACCACAGATTACTGAGCCTCTGCCTTGCAGACTTCAAAATACCCCATTCTCTCATTCTTTCCTCATACTCCCAAAATGCCCCACTCCAATCCTTGGAAGGGATCTGGTCTTCAAATTCAAGGCTTTCCTCGCTATTCCAAATCTTTTTCCCTACCTGGCCTACTGTTTCTTGAACCTACTACTTCCTCACCTCCCACCATACTCCTGTTTATATTCGTCTAAAAGACCCAACAAAGTTTCCCAATCAATCTCAATACCCTATTTCCCAGATACATCAACAGGGGTTAAAACCCATCATCTCTAAGCTGTTGTATCAGGATCTCTTGCACCCTACTCACTCTCCTTATAATACATCTATCCCACCTGTTAAAAAGCCAAATGGCTCCTACCACCTGGTTCAAGACTTGAGACTTATTAATGCTACTCTCATTCCCATTCACCCAGTAGTCCCAAATCCCTATACTCTTCTTTCCCTTATTCCTCCTTTTACTACCTATTTCATTGCCCTGAACCTCAAGGATGCATTTTTCACCATCCCTTTACACCTAGATTCTCAAGATCCTTTTGCCTTTGCCTGGACAGATCCAGACACTCATCACTCCCAACAATTAACATGGACTGTCCTTCCCCAAGGATTTCGTGCTAGTCCTCGTTTTTTTTTTTGGCCAAACCCTTGCCTCAGACTTAACCTCCTTCTATCTTGTCCCAAGCTCTATCCTCCAATACGTAGATTACCTTCTCCTTTGTAGCCCCTCACTCATACACTCCAGTAACATACAATACAACTCCTCAACTTCCTAGCCAATCGGAGGTATCACATATCTCCTACTAAGGCTCAACTTTCCCTTCCTGAGGTCACCTGTCTTAGAGTTCTCCTGATACCATCAAAGAGACATATAACTACTGACAGAAAGTTCCTTTTATCTGCCCTTCCACTCCCTGCATCAAAAACAGAAATTCTGCCCTTTTTGGGCTTGGCTGAGTATCTACTCTGGATCCCCAATTTTGCCCTCCTAGCACAACCCCTATACTAAGCTACCCGGGGGGATTTTTCAGAGCCTCCTGAGCCTAAGTCAAACATCCGTTCAGACTTCAATGCTCTAAAACAAGCTATTCTCTTGGCCCCAGCTTTAACACCACCTGATTTCTCTCGCCCTTTCACACTCTATACTACTGAGACACAAAAAATTGCCCTGGGAGTCTTAGGACAGATGCAGGGCCCTTCTTTTGCCCCCATTGCTTATCTGTCAAATCAGCTGGATACCACCATACAGGGATGGCCAGGCTGCCTGTGTGCTCTGGCCGCATCTACACTTCTTGCTCAAGAAAGAAAAAAACCTACTTTGGGGACTCCCAAGGTCATTTGCTCACCACATGACCTTAAGAATTTACTCTCACACAAGGCCATGTGAGAGCAACATCACATTCTTTTCTATTACCTTCTCGCATCCAACTAATTCATGTCACTCTCCTAGAAACTCCTGAGTTCTCTTTTGAATGCTGCCCTACTCTTAACTCTGCCACCCTTAACCCTAATTCTTCTGAGCCTCCAACTCACGCTTGTAATGAGACATTAGAAGACTTGATACTTCATTTCTTCCATATCTCCTCAGCCCCTTCAAATAACCCTGATCTTGCTTGACAAATCTCTGTTGCTCCTAACAACCAAACACTGCCTATCTCACTAATCCACAACCAACCCAAACTAGCAATTCAATTCATTCCCTTATCAATAAGCTTAGGAAAATAGTGGTGGGGTTTGGAACAGGGACTGCAGGGCTCATGACCTCTTTAAACTACTATCAGAGTTTCTCTAAGGATCTTACTGAAAGCCTAGAAGAAGTAGCCATTGGCCTTATTACTCTCCAGAGCTAACTAGATTCCCTGGCAGCTGTGGTCCTTCAAAACAGAAGAGGGTTAGACCTTCTCACAGAAGAAAAAGGAGGCCTACGTCTTTTTCTAGACAAAGCCTGCTGTTTCTACATCAATAAATCGGGTGTTGTAAAGGAGGCAGCAAGGAATCTGATAAATAGGGCCTCAAGAATACATCAACATCTCATTAATTCATGGTAAAACTGGTTAAGCAGTTGGGATTGGATGCCATGGGTCCTACCTTTACTGGGCCCCCTTCTCACATTAACCCTCATTCTGACTTTCAGCCCCTGTCTAAGGCATCTTTTTTCAAATTTTTTCCAGGATTGCCTATGAGCCTTCACCAACCAGATTGTTCATGAGCTGCTTCTAACTCGCTCCAATTATCAAAAGCTTTGAGCCCACTCAGACTGTCCTTAACCCACATTCCAGTCTTTTCTTATCTTACCCCATGACATCGTCCCAAACCAGTGTGAAACAGATACAGAAGACTGACCTTCGGCCCTTATCCTATGTCAAAAAGGCTGGAATGTTAGAGATCACAAGAGGCTCATAGCGTATAGTTAAAATATGGTACATCATGGTGACCTGACAAACAAGGGGCGAAGTCACAGTGGCCACATTGCCCTAGTGGGCATCCCGTTTTTTCTATCCTGTTTTTCCCTGCTGGTGCCAGTTTCTCAAGACTACGTGACCATGAGACCCCTTCAACTAGACCCCACAAGACCCCCAGCTGCAGGCTAAAGAGGACCTCTCCTACTGGGGCACAATTTCCCAACTTTAGGGTATAAGAAGGATTGTCTGTAAAGGGAGGGCACTGGTTTTTCTCTAAAGCCAGTCACTTTCTTTCTCTCTTCCTACAATAAATCTTTCTCTGCCTGAATGTCTGGCTCGCTCTCTTTTTTCCACACTGGCCTTACACCGTGCATCAGAGCAAGCCTGATAAAACCCTTGTGGTTCCACCACACCAGCTTATAGACTCCAGGCCTGGCTATCAGAGCCTCCTTGGCACTGCCAACAATGATGTCCAGAAGGTTGCAGCCTCCCTCCCTGCTCAGAATGTGAGCAGCACTCTCCTTGTCTGGTGAGACCATCTCTAGGAAGAGAGGAAGGTGGTTAGGTATGGGCTGAGAGGCCAGGAACTGCTTCGAGGGGAGGGTGTGTGAGTCCCTACACACTCTATCACTGCAACTGGGAGTTCCCTGAGGACTAGGACTGAGTCATTCCCCTCTTCCCAAACCCTCACCAAGCTCACTGCTGAGCACAGATGTGGGAAGTGCTTCCCCGTGTCTAGTCTCCTTCTCTACTATACATGCTCTTAGAGGAAATACATTCTTAGAAACCCTCCCTAAGATCCCTCCTTCATGCCTCCAGCCCTGGTCTTCCTGGGTTCCCAGGTGTGGGAAGATTCAGCCCCTGACATGATGTAATCCCTGAGGAAGGGAACCAGGAAAGTCTAATTCAACACGGTCAAATGTAAGCAAATGACGGGGAAAAATGAGAAGCCTGTGCTATGGGTACACAGGTTGGTAAAAGCTCCAAAGGCCAGTATGCCGTGGGGATGGACACCAGCAAGGTAGTTCCTGGAGGGGTCCAGCTCGGCGGTCTTGACCAGCTGCAGGGACAGCAAGCTGGTGAACTGGCGCTGCATCTTGTACCCCCCAGCCCAGTCTCCCTGCTGACTTTCTGTGCTGACCACTTCTGTGTGTCCCCTGCGCCCAAGTGCTGTCACACCCCATGTGAGTGTCCTGAGATTAGAGACTGTCTGAGGATCCTTGTCCCCACTGCAGGCCTGGAGCAGAGGAGATGCTCTGGGAGACTGTGGAACGAACGCGGAGAGAACGGACCCATGAATGGATGAAGCTGATACAGCCAACCAGGGAAGGGAAGCCTCTGCCCAAGGCAGAGGTAGGACTCCTAGGAGGGTGACAGGGACACAAGCCCCTGTCCTACGTGAAGGGAGACCTTATCCCAGGCAGAGCCCGCCCAGAATGAAGGAGCCATCGCAGGAGGGAGCAAGCATCTCTCCAAGGACTGTGGCAGCTGGAGTTCTGTCCCGGGTCAGGGCTGACCCCTGAGTTCCTGTGACTCAGTGTAAGAGACCCCAGGGTGCAGGGAAGAGGGTGCCAGGAGGAGGGGCATGAAGTCCGGTGATACCCACAGGTGTGGGTGGAGAGGGGCCAGGGAGGTGTCCTGCCAAGTCTGCAGCACTCCCTGACACCAGGTCACAGCCTGCCCACAGCACTGCACCCCTGCTCAGGCCTTGGCCTGTGTAGACACTGCTGCTCTGGGATAATGAAATCTTCACAGAGAAACCCAGCTCCTGGACTGACCTTCAGCATGAGGTGGAAACAGATTGTTCTTGGGGAAAGATTGCTTGATTCTCCACCATTAGCTCTTTAGGAAGCCTATAGGGTGTGTTTAGAAAACTCCAGTGCTCAGAATTAATCTCCTAATTTCCCTAGAAACTCTACCACTAGGCAGTGGCTCATAGAATCACGGCGCAAAGGCTTGTAATGTGGAGTAGACCCAGCAGAGTTGTTAGGGCAAGGAATATTGCTTGCCTGCCTTCAAGCCAGCAGCCACTGTAGCTGCCACTGACAATGGGCCTTGAAAGGAATTCAGGATGGAAGAAAACAGGATACTGGTCACAGAGAGTGAGGATGCACATCACAGGAATGATTGCAGTGAGCCCAGATTTTGCATCTCCCCACATGTAGAAAAGCATGAAAATCATTAACTGGAGACATCTGCTTTTTGTGACTGGCAGAAATCTTTTGATGTTTCTCTACATAACTTTCTGTTCCCCCCACCCCCAGCAAAACTCAGAAGTCCTGACCCTCCGTTACCTTTTAGAACAGCTCCTCAGAGATTCTGAGAGGCTATCTCCCAACTACAGTCCCCAGTAAGGTCTTAGAACAAAATACCTGACAATTTTTAGTTTGTGCATTTTTTTTCAGTAGACAGCAGAGAATCTCTGGCCCCGCTACTTCCTTCCACCCTAAGATCCCTGCAGGGACTGCTCTGTGAAGCTCTGTGGATGACTTGAAAGTTCCCCTGGGAGGTAAGGGAGCCCAGAAATCTGCCTACTACAGCCCCCTCTGGAGGCCTGAGCCCAGGACTGGGGACTCCAAGTGCCTATCATCTCTCCCTCTGCTGGCCACTAGGTGGTACTGCCTGCCTTCCGCAGATGTTGGTGCCACAGGCCTGCAGTGGCCTACAATCCTGAACACTGTGCACATGGAATTTCTGCAAATCAGCTTCATGTACCACAATGTCAATAGTGCCTGAGTTTTGAAACCCTCTGAGAGAGATGCCTGGCTAGAGGAAGGACAGAACAGACGTAGATGAGACAGTCACAGAGACGCTCAGCACTGTTTTTCTGCCAAATGTGCAATTGACAGCACCTCCAGGTGTGAAAAGAGACCAAGCTGCTGTCTGCAGAAGGTCCGAGGATGACGTGATGTCTCATGGAATCCACACAACCCAATTATGTATGTGGCAACATTTCCACTTAACACGTGAAATCGAGGCTCAGAGATCATGTGTAGCTAACCCTAGGCCATTCAGCTGGTATGTTGCAGAACCTGTATTAGAACCTATGATGTCCACCCTCAGAGGTGACACCATATACATTCTTCTCTCTGTGTCCAGAGAGGGCCACCTGTCCCTGCCTGCCTCCTCTCTGTCTTCACTGCCTTCCTCTTCCTATCCGCACTAGATAATTAACCACCACAGGTGCTTATATCCAAGGGTTTAGTCTGTCTGGGATTCAGGAAAGGAATCAAAGTTCAGCTCACTTAAATTCAGGGGCCTGCATTACTAAGGACTGAGCTTTGGGTCCAGGATCAAGTGTCCAAATGGACATGAGGTACCCTGGGTTAGAGGGTCAGTGGCACTCAGAAGAGGAGTCATCAGATTGCTTAGTGGATCCACGGGGAAACTAAGATTCAGAATGGACAAAGCTCTGTCCAAGGAGACCCAGTTTATCAGAGTTTGGGCAGGATAGATCCTGAGGGCTCTCTGTTCTGCTTCTATTCTCAGAGCTAATGTACAAACTTTAAAAACAGTATAAAAACAAAACAAAAACCCTGTCTCTATGTCCTTGGTCACACCTTCTTCCCTCTTGGGGTGTCAATCTCATCATCTGATAAAGTGTGGACTAGTTGGTCTCTTAAAATCTTACATTTGTATGGATTCCCTCACCCCAAACTTAGGCTACCGAAGGCTTTACACCTGTAAGATACATACACCTGCTACAGAGCTACATACACTACAGAGCTCCTTCAAATCCTGTCCATTCATCATTGACCCAACATCCCTGTAGGTGGGAAACCATCACCAGAGAGAAGCTGTCTCTTCCCCAGGCCACATAATGCTGGAAGCCTGGCTCCTGTCTCCAAGCCCAGTATTCTGCTCACTGCACACAGGATCACACTTCCCCATGGACACGTGGGACCCTAGCCACCCCTTTACTCACCGAGATGGGGAAATAGTCCTTGTACTTCCTCATGACTCAGCGCCTTACCATTTTGCTGTGCCTGCCCCCTGCCACAGCTTGGCTCAATCATCTATAGGATACTGATGATTCAGAATCTTGTTAACAAGAGGGCTATGAAGACCACACTGCAGAGAATGGCTGGGAAGGGAAGCAGGAGCATTAGTGGTCAGTGAGGTGAAGGAATGAGCTCTTCCCATTTACACAGCAATAGCAGCATTGTCCTGTCAACCCCTCACCCCAGGAGGAAGAGATCAGCTTCCCAAGACTTCAAGGAGACAGGAATGCAGTCAACACCTGTTGTGTCACACTGAGAGCCTGAATTTGAAGCCAGGTAGGCCTAAGTCCAAACTTAATTTTTCCCACTGCACCAGGCTTCTTTCTTACTTGGGTCTTCCCCCTCCACTTCCCTTTCTGTCTGTATTCACCAGGTGCTCAATAAATGCCTGGTGGAATGTGACAGGATGAACTCTTTCTAGTATCCATTCTATGAGACCCCAGAGAAAAGATATTTGTTCAATCCAGCCCACTTCCTGTCTACCCCCAGCCCATCTTTCCATAGATAAATCCTGTATTCCATAGATAGATCTCCCCCTCCAGCTCAAGTCCTCACATGACTTCTTATAACTTTGAGGCTCAGCTCAAGCAGCTCAGCCTGACTTCAAGCTCCCCACTGCTAACTTGATCCCCTTCTTGCTCCAGCCTCACCCACCCACATGCACCCCAAATTCTGGCTACACTAAGCTGCTCAGTCTTGATACAACTCCCTGAGCTCTTTAGTTTTTGCTCAGCTCTTTCCTCCACTGCCAGGCCCTGTCCTGATGAAGGAGGAGAGAGGAAGAAGGGAACTCATGCTTGGCCTGTCCTTCAGGAGTGCAACAGGGCTGGGAGCAGGCTCAGTAAAGAATTTCTCTCAGATTTAGGATTCTGAGTCCCTTTCACAGGCTAATCCTGGCTTCAACTCAGAGTCAGGTGATCTGTGGGGCTGTCTTTAATCTGATGCCAAAGCAGCCTCATTCTTAGAAAATATCATGTCTCTACATTCCATTCCCTCCACTTGACACCATGCACTCAAACTCTTAAAGAAGATCAGCCTTCACTTGTATTCCAGTTAAAAGTAGGGTAAACGGCCTGACGTTCATGGCTGAACTCTCTCTTCCTCCAGGAGGAAGACAGTTTTGACCCAGTCTGCTGCTGCTAAGTCGCTTCAGTCGTGTCCAACTCTGTGCGACCCCATAGACGGCAGCCCACCAGGCTCCCCCGTCCCTGGGATTTTCCCAGTCTGAACAGTAGTAAAATGCAGAAGCCAAAGTAGGCTGGCTGCCAGGTGCGGGACAGCCACACACAACGCACAGATATTGCTGCCCTCATGGTGCTGACTTCAGTGTTTTGTTTTGGGCACTTTGTTTTGTCTTTTCATTTTTTATGGGCTTCCCAGGTGGCTCAGTGGTAAAGAATCTGCCTGCCAACGAAGGGTTCCATCCCTGGCTGGGGAAGATACCCTGAAGGAGGAAATGGCAACCCATTCCAGTATTCTTGCCAGGAAAATCCCATGGACAGAGGAACCTGGCATTCTATAGTCCATGGGGCCACAAAGAGTCAGAGATGACTGAGTGCCTGATCACCCAAAATATATTTAACATAATACTTATCATCAAAATAATTTTTTGAATTGCATTATTTTTTAAAATTTTCATTAGAGTATAATTCATTTTAGTATTGTGTTAGTTTTGGGTGTTGAACAAAGTAAATCAGTTATATACACACATACATACACTCTTTTTTTAAATTCATTTCTCGTATAGACCATTACAGAGTTTTGAGTACTTCCTTATGCTTAGTAGCAGGTTCCTATTAGTTATCTGTTTCATATATAGTAGTGTGCCTATGTCAATCTCAGTCTCCCTGTTTATCTCTCCCCCATTACCCACTTGTAACCATAAGTTTGTTTTCCACATCTGTGACCCTTAAGTTCTGTTTTAAATAAGTTAATTTGTATCCTTTTTTTCTATTCTGCATATAAGCAATATTATATAATTTTTGTCTTTATGTGTCTGACTTACTTCACCCAAGTGTAACAATCACTAGGTCCATCCAGGTTGCTGCAAACGACATTGTTTTTCATTCTTTATAGTTGATTACTATTCCAGTGTGTATATTACTGCATCTTCTTTATCCATTCCTCTGTTTATGGACATTTAGGTTGCCTTCATGTCCTAGCCATTGTAAACAGTGCAGCAATAAGCATTGTGGGCACATATCTTTTCAAACTATTCTTTTCTTGACAAAGGCACTATGGAGAACAGTATGGATATACCTCATAAAACTAAAAATAGAGCTACCATGGGATGCAGCATACCCACTCCTGGTCGTATACCCAAAATGACTTTTAAGTGTACTGTTCGGCAGCATTAAATTCATTCATGTTGTGGTCTAATAATCACCATCGTTCATCTCCAGAACTCTCTCATCTTCATAGACTGAACTTCTATACCCATGAAACAAAAATTCCCATGTTCATGTCTAGAGAATAAAACCTAGTTGTTAATAGTGGCTCCCTGGAGGGTAAGATTTGAGAAAACTTTCCACTTCTAGAACAGAATTTGTTTGGAACTATTACAATAGCATTTATTCATGTTTCAGTGAGAAAAAAAAGCTTAGGAAAATTGGGGCATTTCCAATTGACTGGAAAGAACACCCCCAACCTCAACCTCTTCCTCACTCTCAGGTCACCCATTAACTCCTGTCAGCTGGCCAGATCCTAAGTTGGAAGTATTTTCAGTCCGTGAGAAGGGAAAACCCCTTCATTCCCCTTCATAATACCAAAGAAAAAATGTAAGACCCCACTTTACCGAGACCCAGAAAGGGTGTGCAGGTTGGCTAAGCTCACAGAGCAAGTCAGTAGGATGGAACCTGGCATTCAATTCTACTAGTATGTCTCCCAACATTCATTCAATCAAAAAAAAGGTTAATGGGCACCAACTCTTCTAGGAGTTGGAGATGCAGCTGAGAACAAGACCAAGTATTTGAAAGGGGCTTTAAATACTGTGTAAGTATTGGAGCTACAGAGGAGAGGAAAAAGGACAACAGAACAAACAAGTAACTCACTAGAAAGTATTTGTTTCTGGGCCCTGAGTCCTTGGTGACAGGTCCCTGTTGACATTTCTGGCCACTTCTTTGCCATCTCCCCCGAATGCCTGCTCTATGTCCAGTGTGAACCAGCTTTCACTACATGTGCAGCATTTACTGGCCCACTGGGACCCCTTACTTTCATGCCAGCCTGTACATTCTGCCTGTGGACCATCTCCTAAGTATCCTTAGAAAGGGTCCCCTTCTCTCTACCCACTACCAGCCTCCCTAGACTTAGGAAAGTCTTCTTTCCTTAAAAAGCAAAATTGTAAATAATCAGACTTGTGACTCCTTGGGGCAAGTTGAAGAATATTACATAGGCAATAAATCATTTAAAATACAAGCTTTTAAAATGTAAAAACCGTTTTTGGCTCATGAGGTATACAGATACAAAAAAATCAGGGGGTCGGATTATGTGGTTTATGTGGTGATGGGTTTATGTGGTAATCCCGTTCGTAGATTATAACCTTGTAATTGAGCAGGATCTCTGCGACCTTCTGAGAGACTTCACTTCACTTCACCTCCTAACCTTTGTCAAATAATAAATTATTCATGGAAATAATAAATACAGAGAAAAGTGAAGTGAAGTCGCTCAGTCGTGTCTGACTCTTTGAGACCCCATGAACTCTAGCCTACAAGGCTCCTTTGTCCATGGAATTTTCCACTCAAGAGTATTGGAGTGGGTTGCCATTTCCTTCTCCACAGGATCTTCCCAAGCCAGGGATCAAACCCGGGTCTCCTGCATTGCAGGCAGACTCCTTACCATCTAACCCACCAGGGAAGCCCAACAGAGACAAAGGATAACAGTCAAGCAAGACAAAATAATAATCATTTAGCCATTCAACAGTGTTAAGGACCTTTAGTTCATCTCTAAGGGCTATAGATAATATTCTGAGCCTTATCTTTGAGCTTTTTCATACTGTTCAGTATCCTATCATTTTGCCTTTTCATACTGTTCATGGGGTTCTCAAGGCAAGAATACTGAAATGGTTTGCCATTCCCTTCACCAGTGGACCACATTCTGTCAGATCTCTCCACCATGACCACCCATGAACAGTATGAAACAGCAAAATGATAGGATACTGAAAGAGAAACTCCCCAGGTCAGTAGGTGCCCAATATCCTACTGGAGATCAGTGGAGAAATAACTCCAGAAAGAATGAAGGGATAGAGCCAAAGCAAAAACAATACCCAGCTGTGGATGTGACTGGTGATAGAAGCAAGGTCTGATGCTATAAAGAGCAATATTGCATAGGAACCTGGAATGTCAGGTCCATGAATCAAGGCAAATTGGAAGTGGTCAAACAAGAGATGGCAAGAGTGAATGTTGACATTCTAAGAATCAGCGAACTGAAATGGACTGGAATGGGTGAATTTAACTCAGATGACCATTATATCTACTACTGCGGGCAGGAATCCCTCAGAAGAAATGGAGTAGCCATCATGGTCAACAAAAGAGTCTGAAATGCAGTACTTGGATGCAATCTCAAAAACGACGGAATGATCTCTGTTTGTTTCCAAGGCAAACCATTCAATATCACAGTAATCCAAGTCTATGCCCCAACCAGTAATGCTGAAGAAGCTGAAGTTGAACGGTTCTATGAAGATCTACAAGACCTTTTAGAACTAAAACACAAAAAAGATGTCCTTTTCATGATAGGGGACTGGAATGCAAAAGTAGGAAGTCAAGAAATACCTGGAGTAACAGGCAAATTTGGCCTTGGAATATGGAATGAAGCAGGGCAAAGACTAATAGAATTTTGCCAAGAAAATGCACTAGTCATAACAAACACCCTCTTCCAACCACACAAGAGAAGACTCTATACATGGACATCACCAGATGGTCAACACCGAAATCAGATTGATTATATTCTTTGCAGCCAAAGATGGAGAAGCTCTATACAGTCAGCAAAAACAAGACCAGAAGGTGACTGTGGCTCAGACCATGAACTCCTTATTGCCAAATTCAAACTTAAATTGAAGAAAGTAGGGAAAACCACTAGACCATTCAGGTATGACCTAAATCAAAACCCTTATGATTATACAGTGGAAGTGAGAAATAGATTTAAGGGCCTAGATCTGCTAGATAGAGTGCCTGATGAGCTATGGAATGAGGTTCATGACATTGTACAGGAGACAGGGATCAAGACCATCCCCATGGAAAAGAAATGCAAAAAAGCAAAATGGCTGTCTGGGGAGGCCTTACAAATAGCTGTGAAAAGAAGAGAGGCGAAAAGCAAAGGAGAAAAGGAAAGATATAAGCATCTGAATGCAGAGTTCCAAAGAGTAGCAAGAAGAGATAAGAAAGCCTTCTTCAGTGACCAATGCAAAAAAATAGAGGAAAACAACAGAATGGGAATGACCAGAGATCTCTTCAAGAAAATCAGAGATACCAAAGGAACATTTCATGCAAAGATGGGCTCGATAAAGGACAGAAATGGTATGGACCTAACAGAAGCAGAAGATATTAAGAAGAGATGGCAAGAATACACAGAAGAACTGTACAAAAAAGATCTTCACGACCCAGATAATCACGATGGTGTGATCACTGACCTAGAGCCAGACATCCTGGAATGTGAAGTCAAGTGGGCCTCAGAAAGCATCACTATGAACAAAGCTAGTGGAGGTGGTGGAATTCCAGTGGATCTATTCCAAATCCTGAAAGATGATGCTGTGAAAGTGCTGCACTCAATATGCCAGCAAATTTGGAAAACTCAGCAGTGGCCACAGGACTGGAAAAGGTCAGTTTTCATTCCAATCCCAAAGAAAGGAAATGCCAAAAAATGCTCAAACTACCGCACAATTGCACTCCTCTCACATGCTAGTAAAGTAATGCTTAAAATTCTCCAAGCCAGGCTTCAGCAATATGTGAACCATGAACTTCCTGATGTTCAAGCTGGTTTTAGAAAAGGCAGAGGAACCAGAGATCAAATTGCCAACATCCACTGGATCATGGAAAAAACAAGAGAGTTCCAGAAAAACATCTATTTCTGCTTTATTGACTATGCCAAAGCCTTTGACTGTGTGGATCATAATAAACTGTGGAAAATTCTGAAAGAGATGGGAATACCAGATCACCTGATCTGCCTCTTGAGAAATTTGTATGCAGGTCAGGAAGCAACAGTTAGAACTGGACATGAAAAAAAAAAAAAATGAAAAAAAAAAAAAAAAACTGGACATGAAACAACAGACTGGTTCCAAATAGGAAAACGAGTACGTCAAGGTTGTATATTGTCACCCTGTTTATTTAACTTATATGCAGAGTACATCATGAGAAACGCTGGACTGGAAGAAACACAAGCTGGAATCAAGATTGCCGGGAGAAATATCAATAACCTCAGACATGCAGATGACACCACCCTTATGGCAGAAAGTGAAGAGGAACTCAAAAGCCTCTTGAGGAAGGTTAAAGTGGAGAGTGAAAAAGTTGGCTTAAAGCTCAACATTCAGAAAACGAAGATCATGGCATCTGGTCCCATCACTTCATGGGAAATAGATGGGGAAACAGTGGAAAGAGTGTCAGACTTTGTTTTTCTGGGCTCCAAAATCACTGCAGATGGTGATTGCAACCATGAAATTAAAAGACGCTTACTCCTTGGAAGGAAAGTTATGACCAACCTAGATAGAATATTCAAAAGCAGAGACATTACTTTGCCAACAAAGGTTCGTCTAGTCAAGGCTATGGTTTTTCCTGTGGTCATGTATGGATGTGAGAGTTGGACTGTGAAGAAGGCTGAGTGCCGAAGAATTGATGCTTTTGAACTGTGGTGTTGGAGAAGACTCTTGAGAGTCCCTTGGACTGCAAGGAGATCCAACCAGTCCATTCTGAAGGAGATCAGCCCTGGGATTTCTTTGGAAGGAATGATGCTAAAGCTGAAACTCCAATACTTTGGCCACCTCATGCAAAGAGCTGACTCATTGGAAAAGACTCTGATGCTGGGAGGGATTGGAGGCAGGAGGAGAAGGGGACGACAGAGGATGAGATGGCTGGATGGCATCACTGACTCAATGGATGTGAGTCTGAGTGAACTCCGGAAGTTGGTGATGGACAGGGAGGCCTGGCGTGCTGCGATTCATGGCGTCACAAAGAGTCGGACACGACTGAGTGACTGATCTGATCTGATCTCTGATCTTTGAGCTGTTTGCAGATACTGAGCAGGTAGAAGAATTTGCTTACCAGCCGGTAGATCTCAGACCACGCGGAACCAGAGGTTGGTGATGTTGTCTCCCAGTTATCACACCAAGACGATTGGTGCTGATCATGCACCCAGCACTCTATTTCACCCAGTCTCTAACACTGTACCCTGAAAATCATGGATAACTCAATTATAGTTTGAGTCTCAGCTACCCGGACTCCTTGCTTGGCCCTGCAATAAACGCTACACTTTTGACCATAATCCAGTGTCAGTATATGGGCTTTACTGTGGTCCCACAAGCAGACCCAAATTTGATTTGGCAACAACTGCTCCCTGTCATCTATCTCCCCAGACACCCCAACACTGTAGATTCCTGGATTGCAGCCTGTTGCATCCAGATTGGACCATGTCACTCCGGTACCTAAGCCCTCCTGGGGCTCCCCTTTGCCCTCAGGATAAGGGAGAAGGTATAATTTCTTGCTCCTGGCACCAGTAGGCTCACCTCCCATTTCTCAGCTGCCCTTGCTGTAGCTCCAGGCCCAGAAACACTTACCTCCCTGTGCTGTTTCTGACACTCCCAGGTCCTAGGCTGGGCTGGAAGTGGGCACAGATAGTCTGACACATTCCTGCTGGCAAAGCTCCCCCAAGGCCAGGTGAGAAAGTTGTCCCCCATCCCAGGTAATCCCCAGGCAATGAGATCAGCAGCCCCTTCATATCTGTGTCTTTCTCCTAAAAATGCACCATGTATATCCGAAGTGGCTGGTGCCCATGGTTGGCCATTCCCATCTCAGCTCACCTTACCTAAGATCAAGCAAGAGAGAATCCACTGCAGGGCCCCCAAAGTCTGAAACCTGTGCTCCCATGACACCAACAAGGGTGCAAATTCCACCATCCTCCTTCCTCTTCTGACTCTGGAGGCTTCTCTGAGCTCTGAGACACCTTCTGGTTTTTGTTTCAGCCAGAGGTTGTCTAAGCATTTGCGAGGGGTGTGGGTAGGTATCCAGACCAGCCCTAAGGTCTCACTGTGCCTGATCCAGCAAGGACTGATTTCTTAGGAGAAACCTTTGCAACCACCTACCCTGGACCAAGTTGAATAGGGAGGAAGATAATTACATTTCACTCCTCAGGCAATACTTTATCTGTTAGATCACCTTTGCTCAAATCTTGCCCCTTACTCGGCAAGTGAAGCACCAACTATAGGGTATTTCCGTTCTTCTCCCACCCACCCAACTACTTGGCTGCAATAACTGTTTCCTTTCACCTGCCAGGTCCACTGTTCCTTTTCACAAATGTGCAGTACCAGTTTCTACCTAAACACCTCTCAGCCCCACCATTTCTTCCGCCTCTTGCCCTATTCTGCACCTCACCTGCAGAGCACAACTCCTGCAAGAGCCATCTGCATTCCGCATCCTTCCCTCCCATTCTGTTCTCCCTCTTCTAGACTTCAAACATCACTGTTTCACGGATGTTTCACTTGCCTTTGACAAGTTCACCAATGGCCTCCACGCTCCTGAATCCAGTGGTCAATTCTCAGCTCTCATCTTGACCTCTCAGACACAGCTGGTCTGTGGACACCACAATCTCCTGGTTTCCCTCTTGCCTCTTTGGCAGCCCCTGTGTCTCCATGGTAGCTCTTATCCTTTACCAGGCTAAGTGTTTGGGGTCCCTCCTGCCCCCTCAGTCCCTGGACCCACTCTCTTCTCTCCACTCTCTCTCCAGCAGAAACCTCGTCCAGGCTTATGGCCTCGGAGTCTGTCTATAGGACCAACACTTCCAAACTGCATCTCCAGCTTAACATCCCCCTGGGCTCCAGACTTGACTGTGTAGGTGGGTACTTGACATCCTCCCTGATAGTCTGCTCAGAACCTCCATCACAGCCTGTCTAAGACTGAATTTGACTTCCCCTCTTGTTGGACTGCCAGACAGAGTCGAACACGACTGATGCAACTTAGCAGCAGCAGCAGCATCTGCTGCAGCCAGTACAGCAGGTAGGGATAGAAAGTGGTCGATGCACAGTTTGGGAAAAAGAAACCAGAGACAGAATTAAAGTTTTAGAGATGGGACCAGGGGACTCAAGACCTCTTGGATCAAGAGCCCTGTTGCTCAGAGCCCATCACTTTTATTCCATGTCTTGGCAAGCAGAAAATAACTGTTTTGCTACGATGAAGTCAGCCTCCTGTGCCCCCGGTCACATCTCCCATTTTACTGGTTACTTTAAACTATCTTTGTTATTTTCTTGTACAAGGGCCTTCATCTAGCTGGAGGTCATAGACCCACATATGCCTTGGGAAAACATCTTAGTGTGTGCACAAGCAGTGTTCTGAACTTGCGCTGACCTGGTGTTCCAATGTCCACACTACGTTTTTCCTTAGTTTAGCAGAATATGCCGACCCCAACTAATCAACATGGTGTACTTTCATTTGGGTTATTTTTATTGCTATATTTTGCTTTTATTCTTTCCCCATGGTGATTTTCTCATGCTATAGCCAGAACAACGGGCGGCTGACTATTAATCCCTGCATATCCCCCTTTTTGTTTTTGTAGCAGAAGATATTTGACCTTGAAACTGCTTTCTTCATTAGTTCTCAAAGGGCTTTTTGCATGCATCTGAGGACTGAAGAGAAGATTATAGTGAAACAGCAAAGCATAGCTAGTGTTTCAATGAGACCACCTCTGATATCTTGGATCCACTGGACAGGACTCAATGAGTTAAGGCCCTCTGCTATTCCTTGAAGTGTGTCTGTATCTGGTAATAGTCTAAGAGAAGCATACTACTTGCCAATGATTCTTGTTTGCAGCTTTTTAATAGCTAGAGTAAGGTTGTCAGCCATATGGCCCTGCAAGTGCCGTCTAACATTTTCCCAGATGTGTTTAGATTGGTTATATTTCT
This sequence comes from Bos taurus, assembly GCF_002263795.3. Lineage (NCBI taxonomy): Eukaryota > Metazoa > Chordata > Mammalia > Artiodactyla > Bovidae > Bos > Bos taurus. Next base: position 54,912,039 of record NC_037342.1, on the reverse strand, counting down.
GGGGAGTTACACAGAAAGTAGTAATGTTCCAGTCACTCTTTAAATGTATTTGTAATTTAAGATTTTGTATTTCTTCTCCTAAGAGTAACATTGCATTTTCTAAATCCACCAACCGGTTGTTAATCTCATCTATATGAGTTTGGGCTCCCCAGTATACGCTGAGATTTTTGTGTATGTCTGGAGACAGTCTTTTTTACCTTGATGAGGTTGTTCAGAACTTAAGGTATCCAATTTCTGGAGAAATGAGGCTTGGAGAAAAGAAAAATGTTTTAATTTTACCCACAGGTGTAAATCACTACATTGTTTTAAGCCATCAGTGACTTGAGTTTTTTTTATATATCTGAAAACAAAGATTAGAAGCCAGTAATGTGTCAGACAAAGAGTCATGAAAATTGAATTATATTTAGCAGTCTGTTTAATCTCATGTACCGATTCCTTTGTTCTGTGGTCTTTGTCTGACAATAAAGGACATCAGTGAAAAGTGATAGTCTCTAAGAAGCTCATGAAGTTTTTACCAGTGTCTTTATGACCTGTCCAGCAAAGTGGATGCCCTGACCACTGCAGACTGCAGAAAATGCATTGTAACCATTTTTTCCATTGTGAGATATTAACCCTGCAGCCTGGAAAGGCTGTTGCTGCTGCTGCTGCTGCTGCTAAGTCGCTTCAGTCGTGTCCTACTCTATGCGACCCCATCGACGGCAGCCCACCAGGTTCCTCCATCCCTGGGACTCTCCAGGCAAGGATACTGGAGTGGGTTGCCATTTCCTTCTCCAGGAAAGGCTTTACCCTATCAAATAAAAGTGAGGTTTGTCAGGGAGCCGGGAAAAGCCAAGCGGCCGTCTTGGACTTCCCATAGCCCTGACTGGTCTATAGCCATTGTTTATCCATTTTAAATTTTCTGATGAGGGGTAAATTTTGTAGATGCAGAATGAGCTTTGTCTATGTGTGCAATAGTTTCCATGGATCATTGTGAAATAACACTCATTGATTTGTATCAAAGTAACAAAAGACTTTAAAACCAAGTATGAATCACTTAAAAACAAATTTACATAGTCTGTTATCAAAAGCCATATTGCAAGAAAACTTTATTCTTTAACAGGAAGAGAAAACCAAATTCCAGATGGTACCAGCTTATATTCACTGTGAAACAATAATTATTTACTTAGTCAAAGTAACAATAAGACTTTAAAGGCAGTTTAATGTCTTAAGAAATTTGTATCATGTGCAAAACTCTTATTTCACTTGTCATAAACTTTTTTTACATTTTTTGTAGTCATCACTTCATTTATCTATTTAAAGATTATTTCAGGATGGCACAAAATATTATTAACAGTCCAAAATCTCTTTAGTTTCTCTATTAGTATTCAGGAATTAATGTTTCAAAATCTTACTTTATTTGGAAATGACTTAGCTATTCAATAAATGTTATCATTTAGTTTAGTACAACTCTAGAAATTTAAGTTACCCCAATTCACAGAGATTATTTTAGATAGACATTTCTAAAATATAATTATTTTAATAGAGTTTATCTAAAAGTTTTCATCTCATTTACATATATATATATGTGTGTGTGTGTATAAGGACCTACTTTCTTTGTTGACAAATTTAGTTTACCTTAAACTTAGGCACAATAAAAGTATTGAACAATGTTGATGACTTAAGACATGTCTTAATTAGATTAGCAAACAAACAGTCAGATATTTAATTTTGAATATTTTTCAGTTCATGTGAACCTGAATTTAAACAGAGCTCATTTATAAATTAACGTCATATTATCCAAAAACAAAGACTCACACTGAGACCCAGATAAATTTAGACAGACAGACAGACAGAGATCTCACAGTTTTCTGCTTGAAATTTAAAATGTCTCTTTGTCTTTCCTTTTTTTTTTTTCTTCTTAGTTTGAGTTCTACCAATTTGCTCATGGCTGGAGTCCCAGACAGAGTGGGCTGTGTATCCCAAGGACATGATAAGAGTTAACTTCAGGTTTTTTCCTGGCCTGTTTTTGTTTCTCAGGCAGAATTGGAGCTCCAAATAAGTATTTTAACAAATCAACTTTTTCTTAATTGCATGTGTAAGAAGAACCGGTTTTGCAATTTCAAAAAATATTTTAACTAGTTTTCTCCGGAGTCTGAAGAATATCATGGCCATTCAGTGTCAAAAATGTCATCTCTCTTTTTTGTAGTCATAGTTTTATAGCTAAAGATTAAAACCAAGGAAGGTTCACATTGGCTCTGATGACAGGGGTAGCCTGACTGGTAAGATGTTGTCCCAGCAGGGATCGTCTCTCTGGGGAGGTGAGAAGTAAAGAAAGCCTGTCCTTTAACCTCTATTTTCTCCCAAGCTCTTCTGTAGTATCGCCTCACCTGTTCTATAGCTTAATCTTCCATAAGCACTTGATCTTGAGTTCTCCTCCAATTTCCACTGCCTATCAATCGATCTAAAGAGATGGGGACCTGCCTGGCTTGGTCATGAGCCACCATAATCAAATGGGAACCCTCAGTTGTCCCTGCACTATTTCCAAGGTAAAAGGAGAATTTACTCCGTAATTCTGAACAGCTTGCTTAAGTTCCTTCAGTATTTTGAAGGGAATCTGTTTGTGTACAGCCTCATATACCCCATTAAGATTATTAGGATCTGTCCCAGGAGCTATCCATTCATGTATTATCACTGGAAATGCCATAGTCATAGAGTCCAAGTCATCCTCCTGTCGTGTCCAACAAATACCTTTCTGGAGGGGTGACAGAACTGCTGTTTGTTGTAAGGAAGGAAAAGCTTGAGCCTCTCTGGCGGTTAAGCCAGAAGAGGGAGGAAGAGAAGGCAAAGGAAATTCATCTTCCCCAAACAAAAGGTGCAGAAGGAACTGCAGCTTTAAGAGCCTCCTGAGTTTTTCGTTCTACCCTCTTGGGCTCTGCATATTTACGTCCTCCCTCTGATGGGGTTTCACATTTATCTTTACTCCCTTCTGAACTTTCAGGGGTCTGAAGAGTTCCCAAAATGGATTTCATCAGTGTCCAAGTTGACCAGATAGACACAGGCAAGGGCATTCCCTTGCAAAGAGGTTTCTCTAATTCACTACCTATCTTCTCCCATGTTCCTAAATCTAAAGAGAAGGGAACCATGAGCAATATTCCTCAATGGTTTATGAAAGCTCCAATAGCTGGCCCTCATTTGTTTTTGTTCCCTTTGCTTTCAAAAGCTGCCTTAAGAGGCGTATGTATGGCTGGTATTGTTCCAAGCTTTTTGAATTTCCCGTGCTTAACCCTGGTTTCAATGCCTAAGAGAGTATTATTTACCACAAGGGGGAATTTTTGGAGGCCTCGCCCCACTCTTCTTCAGACCGTGTGCTGATATTTCAACTTTAGCTTCACTCTTGGTGATCCTTCACTACTGAGCCCCATGTTGGGCACCACTCACTGCAGCCAGCGCAGCAGGTAGGGATCAAAAGTGGTTGACACACATTTTGGGCAAAATAAACTAGAGACAGAATTAAAGTTTTAGAGATGGAACCAGGGGACTCAAGACCTCTTGGATCAAGAGCCCTGTTCCTCAGAGCCACATCACACATTTTGTTTAGTGTCTTGGCTAGCGGAAAATAACTATTGTGCTACCATGAAGTCAGCCTCCTGTGCCCCCGGTCACGTCTCCCATTTTACTGATTACTTAACTATCTTTGTTATTTTCTTGTACAAGGGCCATCACCTAGCCAGAGGTCATAGACCCACATATGCCTTGGGAAAATATCTTAGTGTATGCACAAGCAGCGTTCTGAACTTGCGCTGACCCAGTATTCCAAGGTCCACATTACATTTTTCCTTAGCTTAGCAGGGTATGCCGACCCCAACTAATCAACCTGATGTACTTTCATTTGGGTTATTCTTTATTGCTACATTTTGCTTTTATTCTTTTCTCATGGTGATTTTCTCATGGCTTAGCCAGACCAATGGGCAGCTGGCTATTAACCCCTGTTCACTTCAGTTGCTCAGTCATGTCCAACTCTTTGCAACCCCATGTAATGTAGCACGCCAGGCATCCCTGATCATGATAAACTCCCAGAGTTTATACAAACTCATGTCCATTGCGGAGAAGGCAATGGCAACCCACTCCAGTGTTCTAGCCTGGAGAATCCCAGGGATGGGGTCCCACAGAGTCTGACACAACTGAAGCAACTTGGCAGCAGCAGCAGCAGCAGCATGTCCATTGAGTTGGTGATGCCATTCAACCATATCATCCCCTGTCATCCCCTTCTCCTCCTGCCCTCAATCTTTCCCAGCATCAAAGTCTTCTCAAATGAGTTGGCTCTTCGCATCAGGTGGCCAAAGTATTGGAGTTTCAGCTTCAACATCAGTCCTTCCAATGAACACTCAGGACTGATCTCCTTTAGGATGGACTGATTGGATCTCCTTGCAGTCCAAGGAACTCTCAAGAGTCTTCTCCAACACCACAGTTCAAAAGCATCAATTCTTCGGTGCTCAGCTTCATAGTCCAACTCTCACGTCCATACATGACTACTGGAAAAACCATAGCCTTGACTAGATGGACCTTTGTGGGCAAAGTAATGTCTCTGCTTTTTAATATGCTGTCTAGCTTGGTCATAACATTCCTTCCAGGGAGTAAGTGTATTTTAATTTCATGGCTGCAATCACCATCTGCAGTGATTTTGGAGCCCAAAAAAATAAAGCCTGTCACTGTTTCCATTGCTTCCCTACCTATTTGTTATGAAGTGATGGGGCTGGATGCCATGATCTTAGTTTACTGAATGCTAAGCTTTAAGCTAACTTTTTCACTCTCCTCTTTCACTTTCATCAAGAACCTCTTTAGTTCTTCTTCACTTTCTGCCATAAGGGTGGTGTCATCTGCATATCTGAGGTTATTGATATTTCTCCCAGTGATCTTGATTCCAGCTTGTGCTTCATCCAGCCCAGCATTTCTCATGATGCACTCTGCATATAAGTTAAATAAGCAGGATGACAATACACAGCCTTGACGTACTCCTTTCCCTATTTGGAACCAGTCTGTTGTTCCATGTCCAGTTCTAACTGTTGCTTCCTGATTGCATACAGGTTTCTGAAGAGGCAGGTCAGGTGATCTGGTATTCCCATCTCTTTCAGAATTTTCCACAGTTTATGGTGATCCACACAGTCAAAGGCTTTGGCATAGTCAATAAAGCAGAAATAGATGTTTTTCTGGAACTCTCTTGCTTTTTCAATGATCCAGCGAATGTTGGCAATTTGATCTCTGGTTCCTCTGCATTTTCTAAAACCAGCTTGAACATCAGGAAGTTCACGGTTCACGTATTTCTGAAGCCTGGCTTGGAGAATTTTGAGCATTACTTTACTAGAGTGTGAGATGAGTGCAATTGTGTGGTAGATTGAGCATTCCTCAGCATTGCCTTTTTTGGGGATTGGAATGAAAACTGACCTTTTCCAGTCCTGTAGCCTGTAGTCCTGCTGAGTTTTCCAAATTAACTGGCATTTTTAGTGCAGCACTTTCACAGCATCATCTTTTAGGATTTGAAATAGCTCAACTGGAATTCCATCACCCCCACTAGCTCTGTTCATAGTGATACTTCTTAAGGCCCACTTGACTTCATATTCCAGGATGTCTGGCTCTAGGTCAGTGACCACACCATCGTGATTATCTGGGTCGTGAAGATCTTTTTTGTACAGTTTTTCTGTGTAGTTTTGCCACCTCCTCTTAATGTCTTCTGCTTCTGTTAGGTCCATACCATTTCTGTCCTTTATTGAACCTATCTTTGCATGAAATATTCCCCTGGTATCTCTAATTTTCTTGAAGAGATCTCTAGTCTTTCCCATTCTATTGTTTTCCTCTATTTCTTTGCACTGATCACTGAGGAAGGCTTTCTTATCTCTCCTTGCTATTCTTTGAAACTCTGCATTCAGATGGGTATATCTTTCCTTTTCTCCTTTGCTTTTCGCTTCTCTTATTTTCACAGATTTTTGTAAAGCCTCCTCAGACACCCATTTTGCTTTTTTGCATTTATTTTTCTTGGGGATGGTCTTGATCCCTGTCTCCCGTACAATGTCACAAACCTCCATCCATAGTTCATTGGGCACTCTGTCTAACAGATCTAGTCCCTTAAATCTATTTCTCACTTGCACTGTATAATCATAAGGGTTTTGATTTAGGTCATACCTGAATGGTCTAGTGGTTTTCCCTACTTTCTTCAATTTAAGTTTGAATTTGGCAATAAGGAGTTCATGATCTGAGCCACAGTCAGCTCCCGGTCTTGTTTTTGCTGGCTGTATAGAGCTTCTCCATCTTTGGCTGCAAAGAATATAATCAATCTGATTTCAGTGTTGACGATCTGGTGATGTCCATGTGTAGAGTCTTCTCTTGTGTTGTTGGAAGAGGGTGTGTGCTATGACCAGTGTGTTCTCTTGACAAAACTCTAGCTTCATTCTGTACTCCAAGGCCAAATTTGCCTGTTACTCCAGGTGTTTCTTGACTTCCTACTTTTCATTCCAGTCCCCTATAATGAAAGGGACATCTTTTTTGGGTGTTAGTTCTAAAAGGTCTTGTAGGTCTTCATAGAACTGTTCAACTTCAGCTTCTTCAGCGTTACTGGTTGGGGCATAGACTTGGATTGCCGTGATATTGAATGGTTTGCCTTGGAAATGAACAGAGATCATTCTGTCATTTTTGAGATTGCATCCAAGTACTGCATTTCAGACTCTTTTGTTCACTGTGATGGCTACTCCATTTCTTCTAAGGGATTCCTGCCCACAGTAGTAGATATAATGGTCATCTGAGTTAAATTCACCCATTCCGGTCCATTTTAGTTCACTGATTCCTAGAATGTTGACGTTCACTCATGGCATCTCCTGTTTGAACACTCCCAATTTGCCTTGATTCATGGACCTAACATTTCAGGTTCCTATGGAATATTGCTCTTTACAGCATCGGACCTTGCTTCTATCACCAGTCACATCCACAATTGGGTGGTGTTTTTATTTTGGCTCCATCCCTTCATTCTTTCTAGAGTTATTTCTCCACTGATCTCCAGTAGCATATTGGGCACCTACCAACCTGGGGAGTTCATCTTTCAGTGTCCTATCTTTTTGCCTTTTCATACTGTTCATGAGGTTCTCAAGGCAAGAATACTGAAGTGGTTTGCCATTCCCTTCTCCAGAGGATCACATTTTGTCAGAGCTTTCCAAAGTGGTTACACAAGGAATTCCTTGGGGTTCACAGGTTAGGACTTCCACTGTTTGAGTGCCTGGGCTCCTCAGATACTTCACTGTGTTTACAGCGGTTTCCTAATGCCTAAAGGTGGTGAAGCACATTTTAAAATGTTTACTGTGCAGACTTCCTTGGTGGTCCAGTGTTTAAGAACCCACCCTGCAATGCACCGAACATGATTTCGATCCCTGGTCAAGGAACTAAGATTCCAAATGTGCAGGGCAACTAAGCCCGCATGCCGTATGTACTGAGCCCTCATGATCTATAGCCTGTGATCCACAAAAGAGAAGCCCTCCTGCAACAAAGAACGGCTTGCCAAAAAAAAAAAAAAAGGTTTGATGGCCATTTGAATATTATTTTATCACAGGTTATTTTGTAGATTTTAATATGACTTGCATGTGAAAGCTTGTTTGCGCCCCTACAGCCAGCCTCTTTCACCGACTCTGACGTCGGTCTTCTCACTGGTCTCTGTCTCTGTGCCCTTTCTCCCTCCCATAGACTCAACAGCCAGAGGGACTGCTGGGTCAGAGGGTATGTGACTGCACGAGCTGGGCAGGAGTAGCGCCAGGGTTTTCCATAAACAGCAGCACCAGTTTTCATCTCACCTGGAATATACCGGTGTCCCACAGATGCAGACCATCTCTCCTTGTTGGTAAATTCAGACACCTTATTTCCTGGTGTGTAGAGAGATATCCAGTTGGGGTCTTGATTTCCATTTCCTTATCATGAAAGGTGAACGTGACTTTATTCATTGCATTCCCACTGTGTGAAAAGTTTATGAAGAAGGAAGACAGTGGAATTGGGCGGAGGGCAAGGGTAAACCAAAATGGCCCATCAGAGTGGCCCTGAACTGGGCTGAAGTGGCCAAGGCTGACATCCTGCCTGGGTCTGTCTTAGGATCAGCTGCCCCTGTGCAGGCAGCTCTGCAGCTCGAACCACCCCTCCTTCCTTGAAGGTACATCTTGGAGTCATTTTCCAGGGTCCTCCCTCAAGGCAGATTGGAAGAGCCCTAGATGAGAGCTGAGACCAGTCTTGCATTGGCCACTTTCCAGCCATGTGACTTCAGGCAAGTCCTTCTTTTCCCAGAGCCCCTCATCCTACCAAGTATTGGGGGCTAAGATGACAGCCCCTAGTGACCAGTCTACAGTGCTCAGCAGTCCACCAGGGGTTCTGTGCCCCTCACCTCACAACCTTGCATGCATGTGTGCTAAGTAGCTTCAGTCATGTCCAACTCTTTGCAGCCTATAGTCCAACCTATGGACTATACCCTGCCAGGCTCCTCTGTCCATGGGATTCTCCAGGCAAGAGTACCGGAATGGGTTGCCATGTCCTCCTCCGGGGGATCTTCCCAACCCAGAGATCAAACCCGCATCTCTGACATCTCCTGCATTGGCAAGCGTGTTCTTTACCACTAGTGCCACTGGGAAGTCCCACCCCCTCCTTTACAGGCCACCAACCAGGCAGCACCATATGTCCTGGGGCAGTGCGGCTCCTGTGTGGTCTGAGGACCTGCCTTGTCCACGAGCTGCCTGTTACTGGTTCCAGACAAGGTAAGTATGGAGGTGGGGAGTAACTGCTCAGAAACCTCAGAGCAATGTGACAGAGTAGTTCTATGTGTATTGAAACTAATAATTAATTATTGGATTTGTACTATTTGTTTTCTTGCTTCATTTTTAAAATTATTTGTATCACATTTACAAATAGATAAGTCCGTGATAGATTAGAAAAGAAGGAAAAATACAAAAACCTGGTCCTTTACCACAACATATTGAGAAACACTAATCTAAGTCAACTCCAACCTCAGACATATTTAACATGTTTTGAGGGAGGAGGCCCCATTTGATCCTCAACCCTGACATTTACAGATAAGACCAGAGTTCAATGCTGTTTCTATTCTATTCAAGGTCCCTTTTATTTTTTTTTAATTTATTTATTTTTAATTGAATAACTGATTTACAATATTGTATTGATTTCTACCAAACATCAACGTAAATCAGCCATAGGTTTAAATCTGCTGGAAAAAGGAATCCTCCTCTCATTTCCATTTTTTTACAGTCACATAACTTGACAGACATGGCACCTGTTCAAACTCATTAAAAAGCAGACACTCAGGTCAGCTCACTGTCAGAGAGTGAGAGGAAGACATGGAATCTAAGAAAAGCCCAAACCTAGCTCATGATAGACACAAACCCTCTCAGGTCTTTAAAACCACTTTCGGGCATTTATCAGCAGAAGGGATGAGGAAGTGCTGGCACTGATTGGACACTCTTTGGTTCGAGGTGAAGATGGGAGGGGATGTGGGCTGTGTGGGTGCCCACCGCGCTGGTGTGTTGAGAGTCCACGGTTACATCCGGTGCCACTGGTGTCTTCAGCGTAAAATTCGGCCAAGTTTGAGGCCACTGTAGGCAAGGCGAGGGCAGGACAGCTGTGCATGCAGGTTTCATAATGGGACCAGGATTCTAGAAAGGTCTTTAACCTCTGATGTGAACCTCATCTGCATGAGGAAGTCACTGTCAGTTACACTGAGATACTGTATGTATAGCATCCACCCAGAGCCAGCACAAAGTAGGTAATCACTGAGCAGTTTGCTCAGGGAGCTGACTCTGCCCTGCTGTGGGGTCACCAAGACAGATGCTCAGTCCAGCCTGAGGCATCCACTGCCCTTCTACCTGGCCCATGACCCGCTCCAGCTCAATCACCTTCCAGGGCTCCTCCCAACCTGGGGATGAATTCCTGACCCCTGGACTGGAGGCAGACCCCAGACAGCAGGCCAGGCATCCTCAGGGACCCTGTCTGCCTTGCTCCCTCTCTATGTCAACTGAACTTTGCTGCACAAAGGCCTAAACCTCAGCCTCCTGTTCCCTAAACCTCACTTGACCCTGACCCTCACCAGGAAGTCTCTCCCACTTGTGCTCTGCCCACTCCCTCCTCTCTGCCTTGGCTCCCTGAGCAGCTCACACGTTCCCACCTCTGCCTCCTCCTGATCTCTAGCAAAGCCCAGTCCGCCCTGAGAGGGTGAGGCTGGGTCAGGCCAGGTGGTTGCTGGCTGACCTTTGTCCCACTTGTTGTCACCATCCAGCAGTGTCACCAGGCAGGGCCCCAACAGGCCATTTGTTCCCTTTGAGTAATGATGTCTGAGAACAAAGGGCAGCCTGATTTCAGGACACTCCTGCGGACCTCTGAGCCTCTCTACCACAGCGGACAGCTCCTGTGCTCCTCAGGTGGTCTGAGTTGGCGTGTGTGTTGGTGGGAGATCTTCCCACAAAGGCAAGGACCCTCAGGCAGGTTAGGGTGATAATGGGGTGTCAGGGAGCAGGTGCTGTGTCATACTGGACCCTTGCTGTGAAGCTCCTGGATCTCTGTTTCCTTGGGGAGGCCAACTGCTTAACAAACACCTCAGCATTAGTGCTGAATGCATGAAAGGACACTTCTGTCCACACAGAGTCCAGTGCAGATGTTCCTAATAGGGTACCTCTGTAGGCAGCCCTGCTCTCAGATCAGGCTCTCTGCTCTTAGCTTGTTTGACTGAGGTCTTCAATGTGTGGCCTCCACGGTTGCAGTGACAGAGGGGTATCTCCTTCCCTCTGGCCCAGCCAGTCTGTCCCCATTCCCTATCCCGGTGCACTCAGTCTGTTGGTCACCTTGTACTGCATCCCAGCCAGGCCTGGGCTGACAGCCATGATTCCTACCTCTGACCTGTGCTCACACCTTTGCCCTCCCAACCTGGGGCCCTGCTGTGTGAGCATCTCAGCCTGTGTCCTCCAGGCAGACAGCCTCCTGCAACACCACAGTGTTGAGGTTGCCCAGTCCATTCTCTGAGAGCTCGATGGCTGTCACTATGGTAGCGCCTGCAGGATGCCTGCAATGACTTCATCTCCAGGTGTCACAGCCTCCGATGGAGAGTGGACTGGGCTTAGGGCCTCACGTCAAACAGATAAAATAAGGCAGATTTGCTGGTGAGTGACTCAGATCTCGGTCCTAGGAGGCAGTAGTGCTTCTCTCTCTCTGTCTTGGGCTCCCTCTCAGGCTCTCTCTCTCCTTGGTGGCTAGCTTTGGAGAATCCTGGTAAGCATCACTTGGCAGCCTAATGGAGAGGCCCACAATGCAGGGCTGTGAAGCCTTCTGCCAGCAGCCACTCGGGAGAGCTTGGGAATGATTCCCCACTGTAGGCTTTGAAAATGTCCCCACTGGAGCAGGTCTGCTGCCTCCTCCTGAGTGAACTGAGCAGGAACCCCTAGGTGCTTCCAGCTCTCTGGTGACTAACTTGACCACTCATCAGTCATGGATCTTTCACACCAAACTTCTCTACAAGAGGGATAACTAACTTTGATTCGGCAGTGGATTGGGAGAGCAGGGTTTTAGCTTGAGGGTGGTGGGTGTGCAGGGCTCAACCAAGGAGGTGACCTTTGGATGATCAAATTGAGGAGACAGAGCATCCTGGGAAAGAGATCAGCAGGTCCCAAGACACAGCAGGTGAGAAAGCTGAAGGATCGAGAACCACCCAGCTATCCACAGAGATGTGGACTTCATAAATCCTTACTGCCTTCAGCCACTAAGGTCTGAAGTGGTTCAATACTAGCAATAGAAAACTGCAGTGGGCAGGTACTTCTCTCCTGGAAAATCTAGCCCTTCCTTAATGGCCCTGCTTACCTGCCACTTCCTCCCTCTTCCCTTGATGGAAACCATCAGTTCCCCTCTCAACCGCACTGCACTTGATTCCCCCCTCTTTTGGGACCCTATTGCTCCCACCTCCTAGGGTCAGAACAGGCCATCAAGAGATGCTGAGTACATTTATGGCCTGCCTGCTAATTACTCTTACTCCCCAGCACTCCTCACAGGATGGGGAATGGTTAACCATCTCATAATATTATCTATTCCACTCACAAACCCAAGTTAGGTACTGTAATCCTTATTTCTCTGATAACAAACCTGAGGTTGAAAGGGGATGGGTCTTGCCCAGGGTTCAGTTCAGTTCAGTCGCTCAGTCATGTCCGACTCTCTGTGACCCCATGAAACGCAGCACACCAGGCCTCACTGTCCATCACCAACTCCTGGAGTTCACTCAGACTCACATCCATCAAGTCAGTGATGCCATCCAGCCATCTCATCCTCTGTTGTCCCCTTCTCCTCCTGCCCCAAATCCCTCCATGAGTCAACTCTTCCCATGAGGTGGCCAAAGTACTGGAGTTTCAGATTTAGCATCATTCCTTCCAAAGAAATCCCAGGGCTGATCTCCTTCAGAATGGACTGTTTGGATCTCCTTGCAGTCCAAGGGACTCTCAAGAGTCTTCTCCAACACCACAGTTCAAAAGCATCAATTTCACCTAAATTTACATCCACAGAATTTCTCCCTACTCCCCCCACCCCCAACACCCCATTTGTACTTATTGCTGTGATTAGCTTCTAGAGGGAAAAGAACCTGCTTTCCCACTCCAGATGTGGGCATTCATAGTACTGGTCCTACCCTACCATCCTGTCCAATCATTCATGACACATATCCCAGAGCCAGTGACCCAGAATTTTCCTTATCAGAAGCTTGTCCCCTACCGCCCTGCTTGCAGACACTGACCATTCACTCTTCATGTTCCTTCTCTGGCTGGTCTGCCCTGTGTCTGCACATAGCCTCCCCCTTGTCTCCCACAGAACAGGGGAGAGGTGGTAAGTTGGAGCTGACTGGTCAGGGAGGAAGGAGTAACATGCCATTCTCTGGCCCATCGGATCCACCATCTGGGAAGAGGACACAGAGCAGAAGGGCTGCAGGGCCAGGCTGGGACACAATGTGAGGCTCCCAGTTGGGGAGAAGAGTAGAGGAAGAGAAGGCTGAACAGAATTCTTTCATTGATGAATTGACATTTATGGAGCTCCCTTCTGTGTCACAGTCAGGGCTGAAGTTACAAAGGAGGAACAGTGGCTGACTCACGGAGCTCTCAGCCAATGTGACATCACAGCTGAGGTCAGAGGTCATCTTAGTCCCTGGGGGAAACTGAGACTCAGAGGGAAGGTGAAGAGGTCGGCCGCGGTCATTCAGCTAGTGATAGAGCTACAGTCTCCTTCCCCACTTTCTGGCCCCTCTGGCTGCCACTCTGGGGCTCGGAGGACTCAGAAACTCGAAGGTGCCAGAATAATTCAGGATGTTGTGGCCTCACCCTCCTCTTCACCTCAGGGAGGGAGGAGCTGGGATAGGCAGAATGAAGGATGGGAGAGCTTGTAGCAGCTGGGGGCTGCTTCTGTGCTGTCATTCAAGGCAGAGGAAGAGAAACCTGCTAACTGGAGCTGTTCTTGTCCTGCCCATTGAGTGACAGGACCACAGAGGACAGAGACACCACACATCATTCTCTCCCATTTCTCAGGTGGGCAGAATGAAGGAAAGGGCCCACTACAGAGGAATCAGTGCAGGAGAGCAAATCACCTATGCCAGAGTCTGGTCTCCTCTGCCAAGGAGCCAGCTGTGACCCAAGGCCTGGCATAGGATGGAGATGCAGGAGTCAGTCTCCAGAAGGCTCTGGAGATGTGTTCAACAGACACCTCCATGAAGCCTTCTGGGATCACAGAACCTTCCTCCATCCTCCCTAATGCCAGCACTGCCCTTTGGAGGAGCCCCTCCTCTGGGGAGGCACTCAGCAGATCTCCAAGTGTTGGTCTCTGGGGACATTGTACTTGAGCTTGTGGGCTTCGAAGAGGTTTTCCAGCTCCTTCATGTAGCGCTGATGCAGCCTGTCCACCTCCTCCTGGGATGGATGTGGTGTCTTCTGCACTTCGATGGGCTTCCCCACTGCAAGACATAGAAGCGAGTGGTGGCTCAGAGCCAGAACCACTGAAGGCACAGGGACCCTCGGGGTTCCCACCACAATGGTCATCTGAGCAGGTAAGCACTCTTTCTCCTTCCCTTTCAATTCTATTTTGGGTCATAGATTCTGAGACGTTAGGGCAACTCCAAGATTCTGACATATTAACAATATCACCAGCTGGTGTTTTAATTATTATCTCTTATGTCATCCTAACAATCCTAAGAAGATAGAACCTGCTATTATTCCTATTTGACAGCTGAGGCACTGAGGCTCAGGGAGGTTGAGTAAATTGGTCAGGGTCACTTAGGAAGAATCAGTGACTGGTTGTAAGCCCTGAGGATGTGCTCTTAGCCTCATGGACACGTGGATCTGGGAGTCTCAGATGCCATGAGTGCAAGTGTCTGTATGTCTGGGAGGAGGTGGCCCACAGCCCAAGTGCCTTCTACCTCCTCGCCCTCCACGATGTCCTTCAGTGCCCCCTATTCTAGGGAGGACATGGGAGGATCTGTCAACCTCCTTCCTCAAGTTCTGCCTGGCTCAGAAAGCAGCTGTCCTGTCTTCCTGTCTTGAGAATGGTTCTGGAGGCATCAGTTGTGAATTATATTCAAGAAAATATTACCAGACAACCCAGGGAAAGTCATGGTGTAGAGGGTTGGCCAAGTCTGTACTCAGCTAAGAAATGACTGGGTGAGTGGAGATGAAAAGACCTCACTCTACAAGCTTTGCCATTGAAACCTAGTTGGAATCCAAGACAAAAGCAAATGAGACAATCAAATAGCTGCAAAGATGGTGCTAAATCCATGCACTAAGGCCCATGCCCATTATTTACAGGGAAATCCCTCAGGCTCTCCTTCACAGCCTGCTGATTGCTACTTTACACACAATACTATCAGACCTGGTATGCCCTTCCCTTGTATCCACTTCTCCAATAAGCCTTACAAGATCCTCCTGTCAGAATTAAACCCTCCTCTCTGGCATCATAAAAAATCAAATCAACCCTGATCAAACCTCAACTTTGTATCAAGGACAGGGTGATCTTTTGGAAGTGATTTACCTTCTCTGAGTCTCAGTTTGCCTTTAGTAAAATGGTGATGATAATCACTGCCTACAAGGTTGTTGGGAAAACTAAGCTGCTGCATGTAAGCAGTCAGTGCAGTACCTGATACACAGCAGGTGCCCAGTAATCAGTAGTGGTGACCATATTTTTTTTGTCTTGGTTAGATTTCCCATCCCAAATTTTCTGTCATCAGGATTATCTGCCTGTGTGTCTGTTTCACACTCTGGAACGTGAACTCCATGAAATTCAATGATGTCTTCGGCTCATGTCTATTCCCCTTTGCAACATGAGCTTTAGCCCCTTACTGTGTAGCCCTTTCCTCTCCCAGCCCGAGTCTAGGCTCACCCACGGTGGTGATGGGCCGGCGGTAGGGCATAAGACCAAAGCTGTACTGGAAGACTCCACGGCCATAGAAGAGTGGGATGGAGACTCTTACAGTCTTCTGAAGTCGGTGCTGGAACCAGCGCACCCAGGAGCCAGGGGAGTTCTCAACCTGCTTGAATATGTCATTCTCCCCAAAGGAGAAGATAGGTACCAGAGCTGCCCTAGAGGAGACAGGAGAAAGTGAGTGTGGAGGGGCAAGAAGGCACAAGCTGGTCACCTAGCCTCCTGCAGGGACCTAGTGAGCAGGAACTGGAGCAGAGGACAGAGCCCTGGGGCAAAAGTAGGAGGCCTTGGCTGTTCTCCAGACCTGCCACAGCCTTGCTCTGTGATTTTAGGCAGGTCATGGCTCCTCTCTGTACCATGGGTTTCCAGTCACACCATGACAGGAGAAAGAATGCTTCAGAGAGCCATTCCAGGTATAAAACATGCAAACTTTCTGGAAAAATTTCTTCTTCCCCAGTTAGCTTGTATTCTTCACAGATACTTCAAGGTAAGAGAACAGCTCTAAGCTGTGCCCCAAACAACATTCTCCCAAATGCCCTAGACTCAGATGTAATGCAAGTTTTCAGTAATATGACCCTTGACCCTATTCCCTTTAATCACCAAATCTCCCTTCTAGAATCTTCTCTGGCTATTTGGGAATGAGACAGTACATCGATCACCAACACAGAATCTTCACTGTCAATGGATTCATCTGTGCTGTCTTCCTACCAAAACACAATCCTTGCCAATCTTCAGTTGAACCCAGAGCCCTCTTCCCAATACCCATGCATCAGGGCAAGCCTGATGAAGCCCTTGCGGTTCCGCAGCACCAGCTTGTAGCCTCCAGGCCTGGCATCCAGTGCCTCCTGGACGCCCCCAACAATGACGGCCATGAGGTTGCCACCTCCTTCCCTGCTCAGAATGTGAGCAGCACTCTCCTTGTCTACTGGGACCAGCCCTGGGGAGAGAGAAAGGTGGTTAGGTATGGGGTGAAGGGGCAGGGACCATGTGCAGAGATGTGGGCTGGGCTCCACTCCAATTCCCAACTGTGAATTCCCTGAGGACTGGGACTGAGCCCTTCAGGTCTTCCCAACTGAGTGGATCACCGAGCACAGAGCTGTGGGAAGTGCTTCCTTGAATCTAGCTTCCTTCTCCACTACACATTCACTTGGAAGAAGTACAGAACTGTTGACAGCCCTCTGTAAAATCCCTCCTCCATGCCTGCAGCCCTCACCCAACTGGGTTACCCAGGGTTGGGAAAACTCACCCCCTGACATGATGTAATCCCTGAAGAAAGGAGTCCAGAACCACAAGTTCAGCATCATCAGATGTGGGCGGATGCCAGGGAACAGTGAGGAAAACCCGGTGCTCTCCGTGCACAGGTTGGTAAAAGCTCCGGTGGCCAGAACCCCGTGGGGGTGGAAGCCAGCAAGGTAGTTCCGGGAGGGGTCCAGGTAGGCAGTCTTGACCAGCTGCAGGGACAGCACCCTGCTGAATCAGAACTGTACCTCATACCCTCCCCCATTCTGCCAGCACCAGTGTGATCTTGGGTAACTTGCTCCCCATCTCTGAGCCTCCAGTTCTTAGGAGGATGGAGATATGCATGTGAATGCACCCAGGGAGATCCTCTTGCCATCCAAGTCTCAGACTTGCTGTGAGCTTCAGACAAATTGTCTCCCTCTCCAGCTTTCAATGTATTAAATGTGGACATTTGACCCTGCCCTGCCTACGTTCTGCTGAGAATCTCAGGTCTGTGAGTTCCCTGGAATTACCAAGACTACAGGACAGGATAATCATAATTGTCATAGTTCATATACCATCAAGGGCCACACACAAGGCTGCCACTCAAACAGCCCTGTTCTAACAATATTCCCTATGAGAAAACTCAGCACTTAGGACCTGGGAGTGAGAATTCGCTAGCTATATCAGGGTGGTTGAAAGAGTTTGCAGACCTGGAGGTTGGCCTTAGTCCTGTTTACCCCTCCGTACAATTCAAGTGTCTCCCTGATGGCTCTCTGTTCCCCCTATGTCAGACCTTCATTACCATCTGTCCACCTCTTCCCCTGGCTATTGGCAGCTCTCCCCAGGTCTGGTTGGTCCTGCGGCACAGAGGGTGCACCAGAAACCACCAGACATTGTAGAAGGAGTGGGAGAGGAGAGCTGTGCATCACCAGCAGCTTCCAGGCAAAGTGGGGTGAGGACAGAGGGGGCAGAACTGAGTTAACAGATGTTGCTCCTGGACGTCCCTGGAGGTCCAGTGGTTAAGAACCTGCTTGCCAATGCAGGGGACATGCGTTCGATTCCTGGTCCGGGAAGATTCCACATGCTGTGATGCAACTAAGCCTGTGTGCCACAACTACTGAGCTCACAAGCCACACCCACGGAAGCCCACATGCCTAGAGCCCATGCTGCACAAGAGAGAAACCCAATGAGAAAGCCACTGCAATGAGAAACTCACGCACTGCAATGAAGAGTAATCCCCACTATCCGCAACTAGAGAAAGCCCACACACAGCAACAAAGACTCAGCACAGCCAAAAACAAAATAATTTTAAAAACAAACTGCTGCTCCCACCAGTTACTGGACAGGCTTCAATGTGCAAAGATAACTGCCAGTGATTCTGTGTGTGACCAACCCCTTCCCCACTCTGCCAGGAAACGCAGGGCCCACCCTTTACAGAGCCCTGGGCTCTGGGAGGCACAGCCTTTAGAGTCAGAGGCCCTGAGGCCCCTGACCCAAGCCCTAAGCCCCTGGCAAGACTACCCAGACCTTGTAATTTGCGCTTCCAGGCGCGGGCAGTCCATTCCACTCGGGTTCAGCTTTGGCACCGTGAAAGATCATCTAGTTAACAAGCTGAAATTTTCAGCATTGGCCCTGAGGATTCTTGTTACCTTCAGGTCCCAGAGGCCTGGCCGCCCATCTCAGAGCAGGGACCCAAGAGATGGCATTGGAGGTGGACCCAAGGGACAGCACTGGAGTCTGAGCCTGTCTGCCCTACCGCAGCTGAGCAGTCCCAGTTTGTCCTGTCCTTGACCTGGACTTGATCTCTGCAAACTCCCTCCCCCACTCTGCCCTCTGGCTCCCCTTGACCATTTGCAGAAAGTCTGAGGGGACCTTAGGTGGAGTTACCATTGCTTCACAGATAAAGGCAAATTTCTTTCACTCATGCAGTGGGAATTTATTGAATGTGAAATTAAGGACAAGCAGAGATATTTCTGGTTATTCTCACCTGGAAAGGTGTTTCCTTAGGAACCCATCTCAGTATGTTTCTTTAAAAACATACCTGACTCCCCATACTGAAGTACTTTATGAATTCTCTTTCTCAGCTAGTGGGAAAATCATTTTGTTACAACCCCCTTAAAGGCAATGAAGCAATATCTATCACTATTAAAATGGAAAAATGTAACTGACCTTTTAAGCCAGCAATTCCACTGCCAAGGAATTTAGCTACAGAATTTCTCACACTTGTGCAAAACAGCATCTGAACAAGATTATTAACTGAAGTTTGTTTGTTTTTTTCCCTTTGGTAATACCAAAACTTGGCATCCAGTCAAATGTCCATCAACAGAGCCTATTTAGACAAATTATGAAATACTTTCTTGTGGGCCACTGTGTAGCCATAGGGACATGCAACGCAACTCTTCCTGTCCTGATAGGGGAAGATGGCCACGATCACTCATCAGGTGGAAAAGCAAAGGGCAAGACCATGTATGCAGAATGTCACCAGCTGGGACAGGGGGAACAGCAGATGGAGACAGGTCCTCCTGGGGGAATATGCCTGATTCTCCACCACTAGCTCTTCAGGAAGCCCAAATGTTGCACTTAGAAAGATCCAACGCTCAGAAATATAATAGTTTCCCAACTTTGCTTGAAATTCCCCCAATAGACCCTAGCTCATAAAATCAGTAAGAGGTGACGGCAGCTCAGAAACAGAGGCTCATTTGACACAGAGTACAGAGGCCTATGAATGGGTGGGAGCTCCAGTCGAGGGTGGACTCCTTGCCTGGGACCCCCTACTTCCTAGCCATCGTAAGATCCCTTCCAGCCCTGTGCTGTAGAAGTGTGTGGAAGAATTGGAGGGTCTCCTGAGAAGTGCAGGGGTCCAGAATCTGGGGCCATAGCCTCACCCCTGCAGGCTCCAGGCCTGGACAAGCAAGTCAAAGTGCTCATCATCCCGCCCTCTGCTGGCCACTAGGTGGTATTGCCCGCCTTCTGTAGGCAGTAATGCCAAAGGCCTGTTGTAGGCAAGAGTCTGCCCACTGTGCAGGTAGAATTTCTGCAAGTGTCCAGTGTCCCACCACTGTCAGTAGTGTCAGGGTTTAGAAATCCTCTCTGTGGCAGAAGCAGGAGAATAGTGGATAAGACAGGCACAGAATCATTTTCTGCAACTGGCAGAAACTCCAGGTGCAAAGGAGGCCCTTTGGAGGCCCCAGGATGGCAGGAAGACAGCCCACTGGCGAGCTTTCAGTTGAAGACTTCATTTCTGTGGAATAGCCTGCACTGGGCTCCCTTACATGTGCGTGCTAAGTCGCTTCCGTCGCGTCTGACTGTTTGCGACCCCGTGGACTGGAGCCCACCAAGCTCCTCTGTACATGGGATTCTTCAGGCAAAAATACTGGAAGTGAGCTGCCATGCCCTCCTACAGGCATCTTTCCAACTCAAGGATTGAACCCATGTCTTTTGCATTTCCTGCATTGGCAGTCGGGTTCTTTACCACTAGCGCCACCTGGGAAGCCCACTGGTCTCCCTTATCTTATCCCTAAAAACCTCTCCAACTTCATCCCCAGTGTACCTTCTGCTTTAGCCACACTAATGCTCAGAAACCATGCCTTGGTCAGCTTCTGGGCCTGCACTTGCGCTGTTCCCTTCGCAGGCCACCTTTCCTTCCCTGCTGGACTTGGGATTCAGCTCACAGTGTGGAGTGAGACCACAGGGACAGGATCCACAAAAAGAGCAAGAAAGCTCTACTTGAGGCCAGAAACTGCTTATGGCTTTTCCTTGGCTTGGTGGCTGAAGTCACAACACTTCCCCACGGAAACTCTGGCTTTTCTGGCACAGAAGAGTAATCCCTGGTCTGGGAAGAAGGCAGAGAGAGATGGGAATTCATAATCTCAAAGTTGAGAGGTTCTGGGGTGAGGATGAGGGACTCTGCCTGCGGCAGGCCCATGGTTCCTCTAAGGCCCCAGCAAACCCTACTAGCTTCTGCTGACAAGGTCCCGGGAGGGCACCTTGCCGAGGAAGCAGATATGGGGTCTGGGAAGACCACACCCCAACCTGGTCCCTTCAGGTCAGCTCAGCACTGTCCACTCACTCTCCTGTTTCCAGAGGAGGCCCACCTGTCCCTACTGGCACCTCTCTGTGTCCCTATAGCCTTCCCCATTCTATCTGGTCAATAAATCATCCTCGCCCAGTTGCTTACATCTAAGACTTTAGTCTGTCTGGGATTCAGGAAAGGAGTCAAAGGCCAGTTCACTCAAATCAAGGATCCTGTTCCACTCAGGCCTGAACTTTGGGTCCAGGGTCAAGTGTCCAAATGGCCATCAAGTGCCCTGAGTCAGAAAGTCAGAGATTCAGAAGAACTCAGGTGTCAGGGATTGGTGTGATCACTGGATACATTTGTAAATGTATCCAGGATACATTCAGAATGCAACAAGTCCTTGTCCAAGTACGCATAATGTACCAGAGTGAGAGGCAGGTTAGAGAACCTGGAACAAGTTCCTTGTCCTCTCCCCGGTCCCTCTAAACTGACAATGGACAAACTTTAAACCAGTAGAAGAACTTTGTATGTGATCTTGATCACATCCTGTCCCTTTCTAGGGGTGAGTCTCCTCATCTTATGAAGTGTGGGGCTAGATGATCTCTTAGAACCTTATTACCTGCACCCCTAAGCATGGCTGCTGAGGGCTTAACATCTGTAAGATACCTAACGTGTGCCACAATATATGGCTCACAGAGCTCCTTCAAATTCTGTTCATTCATCCATCTTCACAGTGGCCCTACATCCTGGCCAGACAGAAGCTGACTCCTTCCCGGGCCACAGAGTGGTGGAAGCCCAGCTCCTGCCTCCCAGCCCAGTATTTTGTCCACTGCACAGAGGACCACACTTGCCATGGACATGTCCGGCACTGCAGTCCTGACCACATCCCAGCCACCCCATTACTCACCGAGATGGGGAAATAGTCCTTCATGTACCTCCATATGACGCAGCGCCTGAAGGCCTCAATGCGCCTGCCCCCCTGCCACGGCTTGGATAGATCCAGGTACCACCAGACTGCATATAGGACACTGAAGATCCAGAATCTTGTGAACAGGAGGCCTATGAAGACAGCAATGCAGATCTGGGCTGGGAAGGGAAGCATGAAGATGAGTGGTCAGAGGAATGAAGGAACAAGCTCTCCTCCTACAACTAACAGCACTGTCCCATCCAGCCCTCACCGAGGAGGAAGGCATGAGACTCTTCGACTTCAAGGAGGAAAGAATGCAGCCTGTCCAGTGTCACACTGGGAGCCTGGATTTGAAGCCAGGTAAAATCCTATGGATGGAGGAGCCTGGAAGGCTGCAGTCCATTGGGTCACTGAGGGTCGGATACAACTGAGCATCTTCACTTTCACTTTTCACTTGCATGCATTGGAGAAGGAAATGGCAACCCACTCCAGTGTTCTTGCCTGGAGAATCCCAGGGACGGGGGAGCCTCGTGGGCTGCCGTCTGTGGGGTCACACACAGTTGGACACGACTGAAGTGACTTAGCAGCAGTTAGCAGACCCAACTCCACACTAAGTTTTCCCCACTGTACCAGGCTGCTTATTCGTTCCAGTTTTGCCCCTCCACCCCCATCTCTGTCCAGTTAAGTAGTCTGTATTCACTGGGTGCTCAATAAATGCCTGGGAGAGAAGTGACTAGATTAACACTTTCTAGTGTACACCCTTCAGGACCCCAAAGAAAAAGGAGACATGCTTTCTGCCCAGCCCTCTCTCTGCACACTCTCTGCCCATCTGTCTATTTATAAATCCTGCCAGATCCCCCTTCTAATTAAAGTCCTTCCATGACTTTCTCATAACTTTAAAAACAGCCCATGTAGCTCAGCCTGGCATTCAGATTCTGCATAGCTGGCTGATCCTCATCTTGCTCCAGCCTCATTCACCCATATGGATCCTATACTCTGGCCACATGAAATTGTTCAGTGTATTTACATGAGAGATGGAGTTCCTTCAGTCTCTTAGCTTTTGATCATGCTGTTTCCTCTGAGCACCGTGCGCTTTGCTGCTGAAGGAGAGAGGAAGAAAGGGGCCAACCCGTGGCTGGCCCATGGGTCAGGGATGCAGCATGGCTATAACCTGGTCAAGTGAGGAAATACCTTCTTACCAACAATTCCCAGTCCCTTGCTGCAGGCTAACCCTGGCTTCATCTCAGGGTCGGGAGGTCTGAGGGGCTGACCCTAACCTGATGCCAATGGAGCATCATTCTCAGAGAATATTTCTCCTGCCCCATCCCATTCCTTCCACTCAATACCATGCACTCACACTGTTAAAATGTCAGCCTCCAGTTGTACTGAATGTGAAAGTAGAGTAGACTGGGTCTGTCATTCCTGGCCGGCTTCCAGGAAGAGGGGACTTTTGACCCAATCTGAATAGTAATAAAATTCATAAACCAGAGAAAATAGGTTTGTGCTCACAGAACATTGAACACCTATAATGTGCATTGGTGGTTCAGTCTGAACAACAGACAAATTCCTGCCTTCACGGAGCTGACTTTCCACAGTATTGTGTTTAGGGTGCTTTGTTTTGTTTTTAAATTTCTATGATGGTAAAATATATATAACTTATACTTTGCATCTGAACCACTTTTAAGTGTACAGTTCATTCACACTGACCATCATGATTATCCATTTTCAGAACTCTTTTCATTTTCCCCAAACTGAACCCCTGTACTCATTAAACAAAAACTCCCATATCTCCCTCCCCTGCTGCTGCTGCTGCTAAGTCGCTTCAGTCGTGTCCGACTCTGTGCAACCCCATAGATGGCAACCTACCAGGATCCTCCGTCCCTGGGATTCTCCAGGCAAGAACACTGGAGTGGGTTGCCATTTCCTTCTCCAGTGCATGAAAATGAAAAGTGAAAGTAAAGTCACTCAGTAGTACCCGACTCTTCGAGACCCCATGGACTGCGGTCCACCAGGCTCCTCCGTCCATGGGATTTACCAGGACTCTCTACCTTGGGACAAAATCAAAGGTCTACATGGGTTGCTCCCACTTTCAGAAAACCACCTCTAGGGACTTCCAGTCTACATGGGTTGCTCCCTAGAGGTGTTTTCTGAAAGTAGGAGCAACCCGCGTAGACCTTTGATTTTGCCCCAAGGTAGAGTGTCCTAACTGACTTTCTTTATAATTTTCTTTCACATTAAATATTTGCACTTAAAAAAAACAACTTAAAAATCTAAGTCAACCACCAAGCCATTCTTGTCTCCAGGCATCTGCCTCTTCCCTCCAGATCTGCAAGTATCCTTCCATCCTCCATACATGAGCATCTACCAGCGTGGACATGTTCTTTTTCATGAAAATGGTGGCATTTTATTCCTACTCTTCTACAACTTTCCCATTCAAGATTTTTATTAAAAAAATATTTAAGGCAAACAAAAAAGTGATCAACCCACAATGAGTGTAGAAGCAACCTAAATGGCCATCAGTCCACGGATGGATGAAAGGATGGAAAATGTTGCAAATAACACAATGGAATATTATTCAGTCATCAAAAGGAAGGGATTTCTGGAACACCAACAAGGATGAATCTTGAGGATGTTGTGCGAAGTGAGATAGAGCCAGTCACACATATCCACACAAATCCTTTCTGATTCCTCTTTTGTGAGGTTCGTAGACCAATCGAATTAATAGAGATAGAAAAGAGAATGCTGATTGGCAGGGGCTAGGGGAGGGAGATATGGGAGTTTTTGTTTAATGAGCACAGAGGTTCAGTTTGGGGAAAATGAAAAGAGTTCTGAAAATTGATAATCATGATGGTCAATGAGAATGAACTGTACACTTAAAAGTGGTTCAGATGCAAAGTATACCTTATATATATTTTACCACCACACCTTCCAATGCAGGGGGAGTGTGAGTTCAATCTCTGGTCAGGGAGCTAAGATTCCACATGCCTCGGGCTAAAAATCCAAAAAACTTAAAACAGAAGCAATATTGTAACAAATTCAATAAAGACTTCAAATGGTCCATATTAAAAAAAATAAAATAAAACGTAAGAAAACTGCTTATAGAGAATAAAACTGAGTTGTTAACTGTGGCTCCCTGGAGGGAATTCCCTGGCAGTCCAGTGGTTAGGACTCTGTGCCTTTACTGCTGCTTTCATATAAGCCTTGCTGCTAGGGGCCAAAAAAAAAAAATATATATATATATATATATATATATATATATATAGTGGCTCCCTAGAGGGTAGGATTTGGGGAAGTCTTTCACTTGTGGGATACACATTCTGTTTGGATGTGTTACAACAGCAAGGGCTGGTTTTTGCAACTAACGTAGCATATTAAGATTAGGAAAAACCCACTCAAGAGGCCCTTGCACTTAGAAGGAACTCCCCACCATCCTCATCACCCTTAACTCCTATCAGCTGGCAAAACCAAACTTGGGGATCTTTTCTGTCCTTAAGGAAGGGAAACCTCTACCCTACCCTCATAACACCAAGAAAAATGTAAAACCCCACTTTACAGAGGCCCAGAGAGGGTATGCAAATTGGCTGAGCTCACGCAGCGAATTAGTCAGATGGGACAAGACATTCATCAACAAATGTTCATGGACACCAACTCTTCTAGGAGCTGGAGATTCAGCTGAGAACAAGACCAACTGTTTGAAGGGAGCTTACCTTCCTGTGTGAGTGTGTGAGCTACAGAGGAGAGGAAAAGAAACAGGAAACAAGTAACCAACTGGAAAGTATTTGTTTCTGGGCCCTGAGTCCTTGGTGACACGTCCTTGTTAAACTTTCTGGCTACTTCTTTGCCCCTGCCCCAAATGCCTGCTCTGTGTCCAGTGTGAACCAGCTGTTCACTGTAGGCCAGCATTTACTGGCCCACTGGAAGCCCTTACTTTTCCTGCCAGCCTATAAATCCTGCCTGTGGACCCATCTTTTGAGTGTCTTTGGAAGGGGTCCCTTCTCTCCACACCCACTGAAAGCCTCCCTAGATCTAGGTAAGTAATCTTTATTTTAAGAGCCAGATTGAAAATATTTTGTATTGTTTGTGACTCTATGGGGCAACTTGAAGGATATTACATAGACCCGTAATCATTTAAATTATGTAAGAATTTAAAATGCAAAAATTATTCTTGGGCTGTACAAGTGCAAAAAAACAGTGGGCTGGATTTGACCCTTGCCACATAAACTGGGGACCCCTGATATAGCTTGGCATCAGGCACTCAGCTTCCCCCTATATATACTCCCTGCCATCAGTCTATCCCCCGAACTCCAGACACAGCAGATCCATAGGCTTCAAGCACTGGGACCTGTACTGCACAGACTGAACCGTGCTCTTCCCGTTCCTAAACATTCCTGGGGCTCCCCTTTTTCCCCAGGATAAGGGACAAGGTACAAGCTCCTGCTCCCGGCACCAGCTGGCCCAGATCTCTCTTCTCAACTGTCCTCGCTCTAGCTCCAGGCCAAGGGCTACTGGACCTCCCTGTGCTCTTCCTGATGTTCCCAGGTCCTGGGCTGAGCTGGGGGTCGATGAGGGCAGACAGACACACTGGTGTTGGCAAAGCTCCACCAAGGCCAGGTGAGCAAGATGTCCCTCACCCCCCCACCCCCACCCCCACCCTGTGATCCTCAGGCATCAGCCTACCTGCTTCTGGGCCCGCAGGACCCTTCGTCCAGGAGCCAAGGGACTTGTCCCCTGCCCTGGGGTACCCCTCCTTTCCCTGCTCCACACCCCCTCCCACATCTCAGTCCTCTCTCAACCCTCTGCCTCCTTCCCTTTCGTCCTTTGGCAGCACAGGAGCCCAGACCTACAGCCTTGCACATCTAAGGCACTCAGCTTCCCTGTTCATCTGTGTAAGGGGGGTAACTAGGTGCCTGGAGAATCCCAGGGACGGGGGAGCCTGGTGGGCTGCCGTCTATGGGTCGCACAGAGTCAGACACGACTGAAGCGACTTAGCAGTAGCAGTAGCAGGGACATTTAAAATGTCCCAACAACCTTTAGAGCAGAGATACAAGTCAGTCATCAAGGATGCCAGCGGTAAGGAACTGGGTTTCTTGCTTTCCTGGGGATAAATGCTTTAGCTGCAAAATTTTGGGGAGGTTCTAAGGGAGAACATGGAGTATATACATGGTACCCGCGTGTGTGTGTGTGTGCATGCATGTTTGTGTGAGTGTGTGAAATGGCTATTGACCATTTCAGAGCCTGTACAGAGTATGTCCATATTTTAACCCCAGTCTAGTAGGGTCTGTCCACAGGCTGAACACTAGCCCTGGGGGGAACCGTTCGTAACTAGTACGGTGCCAGCAGATGAGATGAAGAATCCCATGGTCTCTTGTTCCCCCAGCACAGCCCATCTTACCCAGGACCGCAAAGGAGAAAATCCACTGCAGAACCACAAAGGTCTGCAATCTGCGCTCCCACGGCACGGACAAGGGTGCGAACTTCACCATGCTGTCTCCTCGGTTGATTCCACAGGTTTCTCTGAGCTCTGCTGTGGTCTGAGGCACCTACTGGTTTTGTTGCTGGCGGAGGTTGAGTAAGCATTAGTCTGGGAGGAGGGTGCCCCACCCACCCCGGCCCAGCCTAATGCCTCCCTGCCCTCACCCTGGCAGGAATCTGTTTCCTAGGAGAAACCTTTGAACCCACCTGCCCTGGAGTCAGCTAAAGGAAGGAGGAACGGAAGGACATTTGCCTCCTCAGGCGATACCTTATCTGCCAGATATCTTTCTCTTTTTGCTTGAATCTGGCCCAACACTTGACAGTCAAGCACTGAGTACAGGGCAGTTCTGTCCTCCTCACATCTACCCAGTGACTTGGCTGCAGTAGCTGTCTCCCCTCTTCTGCCATGTCCGCTGTTCCCCTCCACAAATACACAGTAACAGCTCCTGTGCTGTGGAAGTGCCCCTGACAAGTTCACCAGTGGCCTCCACGCTGCTGAATCCAGTGGTCAATTCTCAGCTCTCATTTTGACCTCTCAGCGGCCTCAGACACAGCTGGTCCCTCCCTCCTCCTTGAAACCACTTGGCCTGTGGACACCACACTCTCCTGGTTTCCCTTCTGCCCCTCTGGCTGCCCCTGGGTCTCCACGGTGGCTCTTTTTCCTCACCAGGCTAAGTGTTTGAGGGGCCTCCTGCCCACTCTGTGCCTGGACCCTCCCTCATCTCTCCCACAGAGACCTCATCCAGGCTCACGGCCTTGGAGTCTGTCTACAGGACAAGCACTTCCAAACTGCATCTTCAGCCTTGACCTCCCCTTGTGCTCCAGACTTGACTATGTAAGTAGGTTCTTGACATGCTCCCTAGTAGTCTGCTCAGTCTCCTTCACAGCCTGTCTAGACTGAACTTGATCTTCCCTCTCCTGCCCAGGCCAGCTTTTCCTCTGCTCTTTGACATCTCCGGAAAGGGGACTCCAGTGACCTGGTTACACAGGCCAAAACCTTAGGGTCACTCTAGACTTTTTCTGTCCCTCTCCATTCACCTCTCATTGTCGGTTCTCCTAAATCTCTTCCTTTAAATGTGCACTTTGAACTGAAATATATCAAACATACAGGAAAAGGCACAAGTCCTAAGTGTAGGAGTGATACACTGTCCCAGAGTGAACACACTGGTGTGATCTCCATTCTGATGGACAAGTAGGACCTGACCAGCACCTATGCTCTTGCCTGTCACTCCTCTCTTCCCCAAACCTCATACCAGCCTCGTCTGCTCTGAAATTTACAAGTGAGTCTCACACAAAATATTCTTTTGAGACTGGTTCTTTGGCTCAAGATTATATTTCAAGAATCATCCAAATTGTGTGTATTTGTAGTGTTTTTTTCTCATTGGTATGTAAGACTTCACTGGGTGAATATACCACAGTTCATCTGCTGGGGGCATGCAGGGTATTGCCTGAGTCTGGCTATTATGAACTGTACTGCTGTGGGCATTCTTTTCTGTTTTTTCCAATTTTTTTCTTTGGGAAAAGATTGACATACATCATTGTTCAAGTTTAAGGTATACAGCATGATGGTTTGATTTAGATACATTATGAATGATTACAATAGATTTAGTTAGCATCTGTTGTCTCACATAGTACAAAAAAAAAAAAAAGAGGGATAGAAAATCTCCTTTTGATGAGAATTCTGATCTACAGTCTTCACAGCTCTTTTATGTATCACACAGCAGGTCAGGTGTGCACATTAATATACATTTGTGTTGAGTATGTGCCTGGAAATAGAACAGCTGGGTCTTTTTGTATAAAGTCACATATTTCCCAAAGTGATTGTACAAATTTATACCCACAAGCTTCACAAGCAATTCCAGCTGCTTCACATCTTCCTCAGCATTTAACCCTTTGTAGTGAGGACGTGGGGACACTTGTCGTGCTCACAGTGGCTTCCTCTGCGCCTAAGGAGGCTGAGCACATTTTAAAATATTCATTGGCCATTTGAATATCATTTTATCACAGATTCACCCATGAGACTTCTGTTGATTTAAATATCTCTTGTACGGGAAAGCTACACCCACAACCAGCCTCTTTGATCATCTCTGATACCAGGGTCCTCACTGGTCTCTGTCTCTGTGTCCTTTCTCCCTCTCAACAGCCAGAGGGACTGCTGGGTCAAAGGGTGTGTGACTGCAGGAGCTGGGGATCAGTAGTGCCAGGCTTTTCCCAAAACGGCAGCACCAGTTTACACCCTCACCAGGAATGTATCTGAGATCAGCTGGATGCTGGCCTCGTGGTGTGGTCAGACTTATTATTGTTTGCTAGTGTTGGGCTGTTTGCCAGCTAAGGTTGGGATCTTGCATTTCCTGAATACGCATGTTGCACATGGCTTTAGTCATAGTAATTTCCTTTTCTTTGAAAAGCTCATTCTTAATTTTCATCCATTCCTCTGCAGTGTTTTTTTGTGCTTTTTTTTTTTTAATGATAGAAACTAAATAAATGGAACAATTTATTCCATCTTCATGATTACAGGCATTAAGGGCAGGGTGAGTAAACAAGGGAAATAAAGCTAACTCTTTTCTCCTCATCCCCTCATTCAACTAGATGCAGCATTTTGGCATTTTTATTACATACAGGTTGACTTAATTCATTGACTTACGTTAAAAACTGGCAGCAGCAAATCTTTGTAATTTAGGATCTTCCTCCATAGTCTCTCCAAGGATTTGAACTCTTGAACTACACCATGAGCTCTGAAATGGTGTTCACCACAGCATTCACAAAGCTTTCACATCTTAATATGAGATCTGACAACCCTTGTAAGGTTGTCGTTGTTGTTCGGTTACTAAGTCTCATCCAACTCTTAGCAAACCCATGGACTGCAGCACATTGGGCTTCCCTGTCCTTCACTATCTCCTGGAGTTTGCTCAAATTTGTGTCCATTGAGTGGTGATGCTATCGAACTTTCCTCTTGCCTTCAATCTTTCCTAGCATCAAGGTCTTTTCCAATGAGTCACTGTTTCCACATTTTCTATATCTACCATGAAGTGATGGGACCATGAAGTGACAGGACCATCAAGTGATTTGCCATGAAGTCATAGTAAAAAGATGGCAAAGTAACAGGATGTGTGCTCATCTTCTCCTGTGTGTCAATTACAAATTGGCACCTGCCAAGAGCATTTGCTAGCTACTGAACAACAACAAAAACATTTGCCATCTGTGTCTGCGGAGATTGAACCCTATGCTGCTGCAGCTGCTGACCTTCAACATCCACTGAGGGGAGTTCAGGGTGGCGAGTGAGGCACTCTCTGCTCTAGGGAACCTGATGGAGTAGATCTTTAGATTGTTGGATGTTTTCAGGAACTGATTTCATGATCCCAATCCTTGCCTCTCTTCATATTTAGAAAATCACTCAATCCCTTCATGGTGACATTGGCTCCTCGTGACTAGCAGAAAACCTTTTGTAAAGTAAGCATTGGATTGCATTGAACTCCCGCTTCATCAAGATCTTATATATTGATCTTCTCCCCCAGGCCTCTCTGAAGCAGTCTCTCAAAGCTATCTGAAATGCTGTCCCCCAGACTGTAGTCCTGATTTTGCTCCAAGTAAAACTTAACTTACAACACTCACATTGTGCATCCTTTTAGTGAACACGTGAAAACACCCAGAAAGCAACTAGTTGCTGAACAACCATTGACAGGAGGTTGGAACCCACCAAAATAAGATACCCCACATCCCAGGACCAAGGAGAAGCTGCAATGAGACAGTAGGAGGGGCACAATCACGCCAAAATCAAATCCCATACCCACCGACTGGGCAACCCATAAGCTGGAGAACAGCAATACCAAAAAAGTTCTTGCACTGTTGCAAAAGTTCTAGGCCCCCATCAGACTTTCCAATCTGGCGATCCGGCAAAGAGACTGGGAATCCCCAAGAAATCTGACTTTGAAGGACAGTGGGATTTGATTGCAGAACTTCCTCAGGACTGGGGGAAACAGAGACTCTTGAAGGGTACCAACAAAACCTTGTGCATTCCAGGGCAAAGGAGCAGTGACCCCACAAGAGACTGAGTGAGACCTGCCTGTGAGTGTTAGAGGATCTATGGAGGCATGGGTCAGCAGTGCCTGCTGCAGGGATGGGGCACTGGCAACAGCAGTCCTGGGAAGCACATGTTGGCATAAGTCCTTCTAGAGATCACCTTTAGCCCTACTATAGAGCCTGTAGACTCCAGGACTGGGCAAGCCTCAGGCCAAAAAACTAACAGGGAGGAAGCACAGCCCCACCCAATATCAGCAGAAAATTGAATTAAAGATTTACTGAGCATGGGCCTTGCCCATCAGAGCAAGACCCAGTTTCCCCCCCAGCTAGTCCCTCCTATCGGGAAGCCTGCACAAGCCTCTTATCCTCATCAACCAGAGGGTAGACAGAAGAAGCAAGAACTACAATTCCACAGCCTCCAGAAAGAAAACCACAATCACAGAGAGCTAATCAAAATGAACACATGGATTACAGCCTTGTGTAACTCAATGAAGCTATGAGCCATACCACTCAGAGCCACCCAAGACAGATGGTTTGTGGTGGAGAGTTCTGACCAAACGTGGTCCGCTGGAAAAGGGAATGGCAAACCACTTTGGTATTCTTGCCTTGAGAACCCCATGAACAGTACGAAAACGCAAAAAGATTTGACACCAGAAGATGAGCCCCCACCCCACTCCAGGTCAATAGGTTTCCAATATGTTACTGGGGAAGAGTGGAGAAATAGCTCCAGAAAGAATAAAAGAGGCTGGGCCAAAGTGGACACGATATTCAGTTGTAGATATGTCTGGTGGTGACAGTAAAGTCCGATGCTGTAAAGAATAATATTGCATAGGAACCTAGAATGTTAGGTCATGGTAAATTGGACGTGGTCAAGCGGAAGATGCAAGAGTAAACTCTGACATTTTAAGAATCAGTGAACTGAAATGGATGGGAATGGGCAAATTTCATTCAGATTGCAACCACAATCTCAAATATCCCATTATTCAGAACACTGAGTTCCTGCTGAGATTACAAAACCAGAAATCTCAAAGCAAAGAGTGATGGCTCATCATCTTTTACAATTGAGAAAAAAAATATTAAGGAGGAAAGGAAACTCCTCCCTCTTAAATGCATCAAATCAATGCTATCTTCAATTTTAATTGACATGATCCAGAGTACTCAATTTCCTGATTTGAGGAGTCCACCTTCAAGGTGACTTTCAAGGTCAAGAAGAGCTTTCAGGCTTCTCTTTGCCATGGCCCATGAACTCTCCAGTCCTTCAACAGGAATCTCCTTCTCCTTTATGCTTTCTGAACACATTGCTGGTAGAGCTTGAAGAGGTCAGGGCACAGGTCTCCGGAGCCATCCCCCTTGAGGAGCTTCTCAGCAAAGCTGAAACTGAAGCACTGTACTTGGGCTTCACGTCAGTGCAAGCGTCCCCTACGCTGTTCATGGCATCAGCTGTTTCTTGTGTTTTTTACCTAAATTTGAAATTTTAATACACTCATGATACTAACCTTTGTTGGTTACACATGTTGTGAATCTCTTCTCCCAATTTTTAGCTTGTGTTTTAAGGTGTCACTGGATGAACAAACATTTTACATTTTAATATATCCCTATTTATCAGCCTTTTATTAAATAGTCATTGCTTGGTCTGATTCAGAAAATTTTTCTTACCTATATTTACCATTAAGAATTTAAAGCTTGTTTTTCATAGGTAAGCCCTTTCTGGATGCTTATGTGTACAAGTATGAGTTAGGTTCCAATTGTATCTTTAACATATGAGAACCATTCTGGGCAGTCCCTTTTGTTGAACACCTCTCTCTTCCCCAATGATGTAACGTGCCACCTCTGTCATACAACAGATTTCTACACATGTGGCCTGTGTCAGGACTCTTATTCACTTTTATTAGTCTATTTATCTATATCTGCTGGTGCCACACAATCTTAACTATTTATTTAGTTCTTAAATCTGGGAGGGCAAGCCTGCTTGCTCTTCTATCTTAAAAGTGTCCAGGCTATAACTCACTCCTACTCTTCCATATACATATTGAAATTATCTCAACAATTTTCAAAAATTCTCCCTTGGATGTTTGAATTCATAAAATGTTGAATCACAGTTCATTTTGAGGAAACACATATGTGAATAAAAATGAAAGGAAAAATTAATTAATTAATTCACAAGTCATGATATCTGGGCTTCCCAGATGGCTCAGTGGTAAAGAATCTGCCTGCCAACACAGGAGACTTGGGTTTGACCTCTGGCTCAGGAAGATCCCCCAGAGGAGGTAATGGCAATCCATTCCAATATTCTTGCCTAGAAAATCTCATGGACAGAGGGGCCTTGTGGGCCACAGTCCATGG
Organism: Bos taurus; assembly: GCF_002263795.3. NCBI lineage: Eukaryota > Metazoa > Chordata > Mammalia > Artiodactyla > Bovidae > Bos > Bos taurus. The sequence goes on along the minus strand of NC_037342.1, from coordinate 54,878,626 downwards.
CGTCACAAAGAGTCAGATACAACTTAGGGGACACACGTCACAATATCCAGCAAAAGAACAACAAAGAAACCACAGGAAGAAAATAATAATGATAAAGGTAGAAACGAATGAGAGGCTTGGAAAAAAAACAGCTCTAACGAATAAATTAAATTTTTAGTTTTCTGAAAAAAGGATGAAAGAAAACATACTACTAGCTAATGTAATCAAGAATAAAAGGGACAAATCACAGATACACAAAGTAAGAAAGAAAGGACAGTGGAGATATAATTGAAACAGGAGAAATTTTTAAAATCAAAAGAAGGAGTTCCCTAGTGTGCTAGTGCTTAGGATTCAATGCTGTCACTGCCATGACCCAAGTTCAATCCCTGGTCAGGGAATTGAGATCTCACAAGCTGTGTTGAGTGCCAAAAAATAAATAAAGAAAATCAATAAAAATCAAAAGAAACTACTTTGCAAACTTTAATGCAAAAACATTTGCATGTTTAGATACAATTGACTGTTTCCTAAGGAAATACAATTTACCAAACAAGCCAATTAATGATAGAAAACTTAAGCAGATGAATTTCCATAGAAGAAACAGAGAACATTACCAACGAATTTCCCCGCCACCACACACACATACACAAATCAGCTCCAGAAAGTTTCATAGAAGTTAGCCAAATCTGTAAAGATAGAGACCTCTGATGCACAATAAATTGTTTGCAATGCTTTTAAAATGAAAAACTTCCCATTTCTTTCTTCTATAGCAAGTATTACATTGATATTTAAACTCAGTTTTGTAGAAAACAGCATGAAAAACAGAACTATAGACTGAATTACTTGTGAATATTAAAGCAAACTATTTGAATAAAATGGGTTTCCCAGGTGGCTCAGTGGTAAAGAATCTGCCTGCCAACTCAAGAGACACAGGAGACAAGGGTTCAATTCCTGGGTTGGGAAGATCCCCTGGAGGAAGAAATGGCAAACCACTCCAGTATTCTTGCCTGGAAAATAGAAATATTACACTCAAAAATATTAGGAAACAATCCAACATCATGTCACCATATACCATGAACAGGAAGGATTAGGGAAACCATTAATATATTACATCAGATTAACAGATTTAGGAAGATAATCATATGTTATTTCCATAGATGCTGAAAAAGCTCCTGATCAAAACTCTCCACACAGTGAAATTTATGAGTGATTTCTTAATATGATAAAACATATACACTTTGTTCCTAAAGCCAGAATCTAACAACACAGAAATACTAAGGGTATTTCCGTAAGATCAGCAATAAACCAAAGAGGCCCTCAACATTGTACTGGTGGCACTAGGAGAAAAGTAAGAGAAATCAGGAAGAGGCCTAAGAATGGGGGAGAAAGGGAGTCAATCCATCCCTTGCAGGTAGTATGATTATGTATCTGGAAAGCCCCCAAAGTATTTTGCATTTGTCTTCATTGTTATTATTTCTGGTGTTGCTCATTTCTTACTATAAATCCAGGTTTTTTTCTGGTATCATATATATTCTGCCTGAAAAACTTCCTTTAATGTTTCTTAGAGCACAAGACAATTGGGAATTCATTCTCTTGGCTTTTGTTTGTCCAAAAGCATCTGTGTTTCTGCCTAAATTTTTGAAAGATATCTTCACTGGAATAGCTTTTTCTGTTGACCATATTTTTTCTTTCAGCTCTTTAAAGATGCAATTCTTGTCTTTGTTCCTCTGAATGTAATGTATCTTTTTCTCTGACTGCCTTCAACATTTTCACTTTACCTTTGGTTTCCAGAAATTTTAATATAATGCATCAAGATTAAAAAAAGAAAATCCTGTTGAGAGTCTCTGTGTTCTTGGATCTATGATTTCATCACTTTCATTATTTTTGGAACATTTTCAGCCTACCTCTTTGAATACTTCTGCTCTGTTATCTCTCCTTCTGGGATTTCAGCTACATGGGTGTTAGACTGTTCAATATGGTATTGCAACTCTTTAGAGCTCTGTTGTTTGTTTTCACTTCTTTTTCTCTTTGTGTTTCAGTCTAGGTAATTTTTATTGACCTCTCATCAATATCTGTAATCATTTCTTTGGATATCTTGAGTCTACTGATGAGCCCAGAGCTCTTCATCTCTCTCTCTCTCTCTCTCTCTTTTTTTTTTTTTTAATAATTTTAGTATTTCCATTTGACTCTTTCTTGGTATTTCCAATTTTCTGTTAATTTTAACACTAGGTCCTCAGTACAGCCATCTGCCTGTCTTTGAGATATGTGCTTCCTTGTTCCTGCATTCTTCTGTGTTTCTTATTATCTACTACCTCCCTCTGGGTCTCATGGGTTGGCTGCACAGATCCTGCCAGGCAACCCTCTCCATCCTGCCACTCCCCCAGGCTCCAGTCGTAGCTCCTCCCCTTGCCCTTTCAAGCCTATAAGGGGCAAGACCTCCCTCATCTGGCTACAAAGGAGACACTCAAATATTTATTGGATCAATTAATTAAAGTATCTGGAACATAAGGTGTTGAGAGAACGCAGGTTGATAAGCATGGAATTAGGAATTCAATCATAACTCATTGGTAAAAGACCTTGACTTCCTCTGAGCGCCCAGAAAGCAGGCTGAACTGCCAACTAGAAATAACCAAATGGATCTGAATGCAAAGTCAAGTGCAGGAGGTGAGTACTGTGCAGAAGACTGTATCAGCTGCTGGGTGCTGAGCCCCCATGCCTGTGGGCAAGGTCCGTCTGTTCTGCCATCCAGGTGGCCTCCTAACTTTAGCAAAAGAAGAAGAAAACCCTCTTTGACAGTTCACCCTAAGAGCCTGGGATTTCTCTTTGCTGCTGGCTTTATACCGGGCACTAAAGGTAGACAGTGATCCCTACTCTGATTCGCATTCTACAGGTGATCCTGAGGAAGCACCCACCCTTTCTGGACCTGTTTCTACATCTATAGAACAGATGAGGTTAGAGCTATAAGGGAAATAACGCAGATCAAGGGCCTACAGGACTATGAGTTGTTCTTTGTATTAATACTTTTAAAAGAGCCAACATTTTTGAGTGTCTACTAAGAAACAGGCGATCTATGTGCATTGTTCCATTCAGTTCTCAAAGCAACCCAATGAGGTAGGTGCTACTGGTATCACTAATTTACACACATAAAAACTGGCATCTCACATTATTCTCACAACTCTCCAATATAAATGCTGGTCCCATCACAGCTCTGAGAGGCGCAGTGATCTATCTAAAGTCTCTCAGGTCACAGAAGACAGGAGCTGGGCTCGGTTTGGGTCCTCCTGACTCCAGAGCCTTCTTTCCCCTTCTTCACACTCTCCATTCCATGCTTATGACTGGTTTCCTTTCTTGAACAGTCCATAAAAATCTTCAAAGCTCAGTAATCCTGTGTCCCCAGTATGAGAGACAGACCGAGAGGATAGAACTGTTTTGATTAAAAAACTGAAATAAGGGCGGAGACCTGCACATCCAGCGGAGCGGCCAAAGAGGGGTACACTACACCGCTACCCCAGGGCGGGCGGCTGGCTGGCCGGTCGGCTCCGCACCCACCCGCACCCGCGGGCGGCGGTCGCGCAGGCTCAGCGGCGGAACTGCGCCTGCGCGGTGAGCGCGGACGCCCTCGCCTTCCAACGCCGGGTGACATCTGCCGGCGCTTCTCTGGCTTCGGCCAGAGTGGAGGTGAACTTTCTCCTCAACCATGTGGACAGCAGAAAGCGGCGAAGCGCAAGACGGACAGTGGGAAGAAGTATATCAATACTTCCTCCTCCACCACTAGAAGACGTTGTCCAGGAGGGTGAGCCCGGCGCTAAAGAACCTTAACAATCTGGATGCTGGAACCCCAAGGGGCATCAGGGTCGAGTTCCAACGGCATATCGAGGAGTGAGGGGCCCGCGCACACCCGCCTCCCCCCTGCCCCTGACTATCCCCCAACCCCTGCCCCCGATTGTCCCTTCCACCCTTGACTTTCCCCCCTCCCCAGCCCCACCGCTGTCTCTGACCCCATCTCCTGCCCCCAACCCAAGGCCTAACCTTGCCCTCGCCCCCTAGCCCCAAACCCTGACCGCGAACGCCTGACCCTCGACTCTTCCTTCCACCCTAAACTGTCCCTCCACCTCTCCTCCCTTTCTCTTTACGTACTTTCTCCTTTTCTGTTTTTTGTTTTAACTTCAGAAGTACCTGAGAGTCCAAATAGAATCTGGACAGCTCCCAAATCTTCTGTGTTGTTTCTGCCTTTCATTGTCTAGTTGTAATTACTAACAATCTTGTTCGAAGACTTGTTAGAACCTTCAGAATTTGACCATTTAATTTGGGCCTTAGGAGCATCGTTTCTTTAAGGAGAAGATGATTCTGCTCTCTAACCCCTGGCCCTATTCCCACTTCTGCTGCCCCACCTCTTGCCCCCAGTCCCTATCCCCGCCCCTCTCCCAGGCCAGCGGCCTGATTGAGGGCCAGGGGCTGAGTGCTGTGCTCCTGTCCAGCCCTTGGTGCTACTGGGTCCACCAGCAGGTTGTAGCCACCACGTGGAATCCTGTGGTCCGTCCACCCTTTTCCAGTATCTGTGGTCCACTTGCCTCTCACATCCCACCTTCACTTCAAGCTGTTTGAGAAAGCAGCCCGTCAGAGCTCCTTCCTCAGCCCGTCTGTCCAACCAGCCTGTATTCCTAAAACTTCTGGATTATAACATATTCTTCAGTGGAATCACCTTCTCCTTGAAGAAATGAGGTTCCTAAGGCCCAAATTAAATGGTCAAATTCTCAAGGTTCTAACAAGTCTTTGAACAGGATTGTTAGTAAATAACAACTAGACAATAAAAGGCAGAAACAATACAGAAGATTTGGGAGCTGTCCAGATTCTATTTGGACTCTTGTGCTTTTTAAGACTCTCGGATACTTCTGAAATTAAAACAAAAACAAAACAGAAAAGGAGAAAGCAAGTAAAGAGAAAGCGAGAAGAGTTTGGGATGGAAGGAAGAGAGCCAACCAGTACCAGCCCTGGGGAGGCGCTCCCTCTGGTGGCGATTCTTTGGAGTTGCAAGCAGGGTGGACTTCTTTGTAGTGCAGGGCTGGCGAGGGCTGGAGAGGAGCCTGAGTAATAAGCAGAGCTGTTGAGGGGAACTTGCTCACAGAGATGGCTAAGTGGTCTATTTCTGCTAGGTTTGGCTGCAGAGTAGCTAAATCTGTCCCTTTTCCAGCTTTGTCAGCATGGAGAATTCTAAGCCTTCCTAGGGCTGTGTCCCCTGTGGAGCCCCTCCTGTATGTCTGGTGCTTTGAAGTATGGACCTAGGAGGAGGAATTACTTGCTTTACAGAGGAAGAAACAAACTCAGAGGGGTTAAACAGATTTCTCCAGATCATCACAATAATATAACCTTTTTGTTTACTTGTTTTTGTTTGTTTTTATTGAAATATTGTTGATTTACAATATTGTGTTAGTTTCAGGTATACAGTGCAAACTAATTCAGTTATACACATGTATATATACTGTTTTCCAGATTCTTTTCCATTATAGGTTATCACAAAATATTGAATATAGCTCCCTGTGCTGTACAGTAAGACTTTGTTGTTTATCTGTTTTATTTATAGTAGTGTGTATATGTCACTCCCAAGCTCCTAATTTATCCCTGCCCCTGTTTTCCCCTTTGGTAACCATAAATTTGTTTTCTATATCAGTCTATTTCTGTTTTGCAAAGAAGTTCATTTGTATCTTTTTTAAGATTCCACATATAAGTGATATCATATGATACTTGTCCTTCTCTGTCTAACTTACTTCACTTAGTATGATCATTTCTGTCTCTGTCTAACTTACTTCACTTAGTATGATCATTTCTGTCTCTGTCTAACTTACTTCACTTAGTATGATCATTTCTATCTCTGTCTAACTTACTTCACTTAGTATGATCATTTCTGTCTCTGTCTAACTTACTTCACTTAGTATGATCATTTCTGTCTCTGTCTAACTTACTTAGTATGATCATTTCTGTCTCTGTCTAACTTACTTCACTTAGTATGATCATTTCTGTCTCTGTCTAACTTACTTCACTTAGTATGATCATTTCTGTCTCTGTCTAACTTACTTCACTTAGTATGATCATTTCTATCTCTGTCTAACTTACTTCACTTAGTATGATCATTTCTATCTCTGTCTAACTTACTTCACTTAGTATGATCATTTCTATCTCTGTCTAACTTACTTCACTTAGTATGATCATTTCTGGGTCCATCCATGTTGCTGCAAATGGCATTATTTCACTCTTTTTATGGCTAATATTCTATTGTGTGTGTGTGTATATATAAATATATACCACCACTTCTTTATCCATTCATCTGCTAATGTACGCTTAGATTATTTCCATTCTTGGCTGTTGTGAATAGTACTGCTATGAATACTGGGATCCATGTATCTTTTCAAATTAGAGTTTTCATCTTTTTAGAATACACACCCAGAAATGGGATTCCTGGATCATATAATAACTCTATTTTTTGGTTTTTAAGGAATCTCAATACTGTCCTCCATGGTGGCTACACCATTTTACATTCTAACAGTATGGGAAGGTTCTCTTTTCTCCACACCATCTCCAGCATTTATTATTTGCAGACGTTCTGATGATGGCCATTCTGACTGGTGTGAGGTGATACCTCATTGTTTTGATTTACAGTTCTCTAATAATTAGAGATATTCAGAATCTTTTTGGAAAAGGAAATGGCAACCCACTCCAGTGTTCTTTCTGGGAGAATCCCAGGGATGGCAGAGCCTGGTGGGCTGTCGTCTATGGGGTTGTGCAGAGTTGGACACGACTGAAGCAACTTAGCAGTAGCAGCATCTTTTTGTGTGTCTCTTGGTCATCTGGATGTCTTCTTTGGAGAAAAGTCTATTTAGGTCCTCTGCCCATGTTTTGATTGGGTTGTTTGTGTTTTTGATATTGAGCTGTATGAACTATTTGTATATTTTGGAAATTAAGCTCTTATCAATTACCTCATTTGCAAATATTGCCCCCCCTATTCTGTAGGTTGTCTTTTCATTTTGTTATAGTTTCCTTTGCTGTGCAAAGGCTTATAAGCTTGATTAGGTCCCATTAGTTTATTTTTGCTTTTATTTCTGTTGCCTTGGGAGACCTAAGAAAACATTGCTATAGTTTACATTGGAGAATGTTTTTCCTATGTTCTTTTCTAGGAGTTTTATGGTGTCTTGTCTTATATTTAAGTCTTTAAGCCATTTTGAGCTTATTTTTGTGTATGATATGAGGGAGTGTTCTAACTTCATTGATTAACACACAGCTGTCCATCTTTCCCACCACCACTTGCTGAAGAGATTGCCTTTTCACCCTTGTATATTCTTGGCACCTTTATCAAAGAGTAATTGACCATACGTGTGTGGGTTTCTTTCTGGGTTCTCTAATCTGTTCCATTGATCCATGTCTGCTTTTGTGCCAATACCATGCTGTTTCGATTACTGTGGCTTTGTAGTGTTGTCTGAAGTTAAGACCACCATTTGGAATCCACCTATGTCCTGGCCATCTTCTTCTTTCATTCACATTCTCTCCCTGGGTGATGTTGCTCATGACATGGTTTTAATGCCCATCTGTGTGTGATGACTTCCAAGTTTATAAATACACGCTTTACCTGTCCTCCAGACTGTCAACTTAATATCTGTTCTTGGATATTTCAAAAGCATCTCATGACTAACATGTTCAAGGATGGACTCTTGGTTCTCTTTTTCACTCTCACTTCCAATATTCCTTAACCTCTTCCAGTCTTCTCCTTCACAGAAAATGTCACCATCATCCACCCAGTAGTTTGAGGCCAGGAGATAGTCTAAATCCTCCCTTACTACCATTCCGCTTACCCTCAACCAATCAGTAACATCTGTCGTTTCTAGATCCAAAATACATCTTGAATGCCTCCACGTCCGCCCATCTCCCTTCTCCTTCACCTGCAGGGACTACCACAACGGCCTCTGTACTCAGGGTCCTACTTCTCTTACTGACTTATTCACCCAACAGATAGTTGTCAAATGAGCACGTTCTATTTGTCAGGCACTGCTCTGGATACTGGGAACATAGCAGGAGCAAGACTTATCCACTGGCTTCTTGTCGTCTGTTCTTCAGTGTTATCACTGTGTTATAACTGTTTTTTTTTTTCTTTTAATTATGCAGCTTGCTTGCTTAACAGTTACACAATGACTTCCAAACTCTTCACCTTGGCCCACAAGCGCAGGCGTGATCTGGCCCCTCTGGCAGTTCCTCCTGCCGACCTTCTCCTCTTCTCCACTCATGTTCACGTGCTTTAGCCACACTGCCTTCCTTTCATCCTTCCAGTTCCTTATCCACGTCACACTCCCTCCCACCTCAGGGCCTTTGCTCAAGCTGTCCTCTCTGCCTGGAGTGTTCTTGCCCCAACGTTATGATTGCTATTTCCTTCTTCTTCAGGTCTTGATGTAAATGACACCTTTGAACACCCTGTTATTCCCTCTTCTTCCATCCTGGACATTTCTTCCAAAGCCTTTATCTCACGGGGTGGTATTAAAATCAATCATTTTTACTTTTATCTACTATATAGACTGTAAACCCCTATAGGGCAAGAATCACAATTATATAATTCACCAGTCTATATCCAGCAGCTAGAAGGTACATTTATTAAATTAAAAAACGTAGGACTGAGGCTTTCTCCTTCTCACTTTCACGTGCCTCAGAGCTGAAGGAAGCACCTCCTCCTCTGTGGCATTTTCCCCTTCAGGCTAAACACCCCACACAGTAGCCTGCGCTATGCAGCACTGCCTAAACTATGTTCAGTGAAGCCTTGCTATCGCAGAAAAGTTTATGATGAGTTGCATTTGGAGAGTTACAGTACATAGCATGCTGAGGTCCTGTTATAAAGAGCTTGTTTAGCTCTGTTCAATTCCTCTGTTCCCCACATACCTTGTTTGCCTAAAAATTGCAGTACAACTTAATCAGAAACTTGGCAATTTCTGAGCTCAAGGACAATGGCCAGATTCCATACAGAATCGCTGCAGAGTCTGCCTGGAGTAGAAACTGAACGCCTGGACTTTGGACCAGACAGGCTTCCAGAGCCTGAGATTTCTCTCCATACCCTGGGGATGATGAATGTACTGGGCACCTGTGGCAGGCTGAATAATGATCCCCAAAGATGACCACATCCTACCCCCAGAGACATGAATGCTACCTTACATAGCAGAAGAGGCATGGCATACATGATTAAAGAAGTTTGCTATTGTCCTGGATTATGTATTATTCGTGGGCCTGATACAATCACAACTGTCCTCAGAAGAAAGATGCAGATGGGTGAGAATCATGGGAGAATGCGGTGTGATGATGGAAGCAGAGGCTAGAGTGATGAACTTTAAATATGAAGGAAAAGGGTACAAGCCAAAGAACACAGAAGCTGAAAAGAGCAAGATAACAGCTTCTCCCCTCAGTGCCTCCAGGAGGAGTCAGCCTTGCTGATACCCTGACTTTAGCCTAATGAGACTTATTTCAGACTTCTGACTTCTAGAAGTATAAAAGAATAGCTTTGTGTTGTTTTAAATTTGTAGTAATTGTGATGGGAAGCTAATATAGCACCTTGAAGAGGTTCAGCAAGTCTTAATTTGGAACTTTTCCTTTTCTCTTGCAATCCCAAATGGCCATGGCAAAACCCTTAGCCTGTAATCTGTGCACCATGAGCTAGCCTGCTCTTTCCTCTGCCCATAGGGAATTTCTCTCATAGGTAGCCAGCCCAACCTCCCGGGCCCAATTCAATACATCCTCCTCCACACGGTCTGCTATGACCCCACCACACCCACCGGATAGAGCAGAGTCCACAGCATGGACACTGGGGAACCCTGTCCACCTCGCAGCACAGTTGCCCTCATTCATATCTCATTATCCACCAGGCTGTGAACATCAGAGGAGGTTTCATGGATAGATTGAATGAATGGTGTATAAGGTGAAAGCCCAAGGTTCTAGAAGAGGGCTTTGCTCTATGGTTCCACAGTGAAATAAACATGCTCTGTCTATTGTGGGTGGATGCCTTCATCTGTGTCCTCACCTTGGGCCCACCTTGTGAATCCAGCACATCACTTTGCATCCTGGACAGTTTCCGTTGGACATCCCACAAGCCCCTCAAGCCTACTGGGTTTGCGTGATGCAAACTGACACCAGCATGTAACAAACATTGCTCTCCTGTATCCCCTGATGCCATCAGGTCACCAGCACCAGCATGTACCCCTCCCCTCCACCCCCAGTCCGGGCCTCTTCCTTCTCTCACTTCCCATATCTAATTATTTACAAAGTCCTGCCATTTCTAGCATATGCTCATCTCTCAAATCCATCTTCCTCTCTCCATCTCCACTGCCCCTTTCTGCAGGCCAGACAACCATCACCTTTTCACTGGACCCTGCTACAGCTTCCTCCATGGTTTTTCTGCTCCAACCAGCCTCTTCTCCACACAGCAGCAGCCAGAAAGAGCTGCTAAAACCCGCATCTGAGCATTTTGCTCTCCTCGCCCAGACAGAGCAGATGACAGATGGATGTTTCAGTCTCCTATGTGTAGCCAATCAGCCGCCTTGCTCCTTGTCCTTCTCCAGTGTTTCCTAGGAGACCACAACTGCTGATGGCAGATGGCCCCCAGCTATGTCCCTGTATACTGAATTATGATACCCAGTTCTGCAAGGAAATCAGCAGCAGCTTCCTCTATGGCCACCATTATGACTCAGAGGGACCCAGCCCTGCAAGGCCAGCAGAGGCCTCCTGAGGCCTTCATAGGCCGGCAAGCATAATAAACTTGTGCCAAGCATTATAACTGGTTCCTGCATCAAATACCATTTTTCTCAGTAAAAGTTTTGAAAAGGATTTTTATAATTCTGAGTTTTGTGAAGAGTTAACTATTCATTTTGTTTTGTAACTTAACTTTATTCTAAGTTAATTAGTTTGGGATGCCTGTGACTAGTTGGCATCATACTGCATTTGTGGACATTTAAACATTTATTAATTTTGATATTGCTGTCTATCTGCTCATGTTTTAGAGTCAATATAATTTTCTTCTTGGAGCTTAACTACTTGTGTAAGATCTTGGAAAGCTTGTGGGCCCCAAGCCATGAGGCCATGAGACTATTAAAATGTCTCTGGGTTTTTGCAGAAGCCTGGCTCCCCCAAGAGCTTAAGGCTGAACTCATACCAGAGCCAGGTGGCTCCTGGCATGCACTGTGCCATGGAGGACCTGGGGATAAGGAAAGAGGGGAGAGGCTTGGGGTAGGGGGAGATCCTGGAAATTCTGAACATGCTTTCCCACCTTCATCTTGCACCTTCCAACTTCCCATGCCCTCTCCTCACATATGGCTGGCTCAGACCTAGCTCTCTAGAAGTTTGGCTCCTCCAGGAACTTAGGCCCTGAGCTAAGAGAAGAGAGATCAGACATCTCTGATCTCTGTTGGCTGTCCCATACCTCAATCTCTTTTCCGATACTCCATTTTTAGGACCCCATGTCCCCAGCATTCCAGCCTCATGGGGCTGTATAATGGAAAGAGTGGAGACTTTGGAATTAGAAAAGCCTGGATTCGCATGCGGGCTCAGCCTTGAATTAGTTTGATAATTTGGGGCAAGTCATTTCCCTTCTCTGAGACCTGATTTCCTCATTTGCAAGATTAATTGGATAATGCTAACTCATGGCTATGGTAAGGATCAAACATGAAGCCGCTGGCACAGTGCTTGGCAGTCTGTAGGCGTGTAGTAAAGAGTAGTATCTTTCATTCCAGCCATTTCTGAACCCATAGTCTCACCAGTCACTGAATTTGGCTCTCATGTCCTGGTTTCCTGCCCTTTTTAGGTGATCCTTGCCACTAGGTTACCTATCAGGATGCCAAGCCTATGTGAGGAAGAAAATGAGAGGTCTGTTTGCCACATAGCTGATAGGTACTGGGCATAGTGGTGGGTGCTTTAAGCAGGTGATACTAGCACCCTTTAAGGACTGTTAGACAGAAATAGTTGGTTTTTTCCAACAGGCTCTGCTCCCTCTTCCCCACCCTCAGTATCCCTGGTGCTCCACCACTCTGCACAGGTGCAGAAGGCAAAATGTGGGTCCTCTTGGTGAAGTTACAAGCCACAGTCCTCCATATTCATCAAGAGAAAATTGATTATAACTAAAACCGGTGCCCCTGACCATTGAGCTCAACCCTACTATTTAAGCCCAGCAGGAAGGCATATCTTTTAAAATAGAAAAAAATATAATCATTTAATTTCAGTGCTCATCATAAAAGATTTCGAGTCAGCAAACCAGCTTAATGGATTGTAGCTAATGCATTTTCCTTACAGAAAGCAGACGGGCTGTGTCCAGCTTCCACCAGAATTACAGTCATCCTGCAAAAGATGGCAGCACAAACTTGACCCACCCTTCTGTTGTCCACCAAAACTTCTTGCAGCTTTCTTCTAATAAGGGGCAATGCCTCCAGAAATCCAAGTCAAAGACTGCTCAACAGGCACGAGGTAAGCTCTCTAAATTGTCTTCCAGTGACCATCACCAGCATCTTCATCTGCATCACCGCTACCATTATTACCACCACCCCATCATTACCATCACCATCATCACCGTCACCACCACCACTGCTTCAGCTACATCACCACCACCATGACCATTACCACTGTCGTCACCATCAGCCAGCTACCATCATCAATACCACCACTGTCACTACCAACCAAACACCATCATCCCTACCACCACCATGACCACCACCATCACCATTATCCAACCATCATCATCAGCATCTACCATGTATCAGGCAGGATATACCACACAACATTGCTATGAGGTTAGCACTGTTATCCCTATTTTCCAGAGAGAAAACTGAAGCTCAGAGAAGATAAATCATTTCTCCAAACTTACCCAGCTGATAAGGGTTAGGATTCAAAATATGGTTACTCTAAAAGCCCAGATTTGTTTGTTTGTTTTACTGTCATATAGTGTCTCTCCTACTTCTCCTTTTATCACCATGAACTGCCTCTCCCTTTGCTTGGCACCTCTCGTAAGCTCCTCCTCTCCAGTTCAGTTCAGTCGCTCATTCGTGTCCGACTCTTTGCAACCCCATGAATCGCAGCACGCCAGGCCTCCCTGTCCATCACCAACTCCCAGAGTTCACCCAGACTCAGGTCCATCGAGTCAGTGATGCCATCCAGCCATCTCATCCTCTGTCGTCCCCTTCTCCTCCTTCCCCCAATCCCTCCCAGCATCAGAGTCTTTTCCAATGAGTCAACTCTTTGCATGAGGTGGCCAAAGTACTGGAGTTTCAGCTTTAGCATCGTTCCTTCCAAAGAAATCCCAGGGCTGATCTCCTTCAGAATGGACTGGTTGGATCTCCTTGCAGTCCAACGGACTCTCAAGAGTCTTCTCCAACACCACAGTTCAAAAGCATCAATTCTTCGATGCTCAGCCTTCTTCACAGTCCAACTCTCACATCCATACATGACCACAGGAAAAACCATAGCCTTGACTAGCCAGACCTTTGTTGGCAAAGTAATGTCTGCTTTTGAATATGCTGTCTAGGTTGGTCATAACTTTCCTTCCAAGGAGTAAGCGTCTTTTAATTTCATGGCTGCAGTCACCATCTGCAGTGATTTTGGAGCCCCAAAAAATAAAGTCTGACACTGTTTCCCCATCTATTTCCCATGAAGTGATGGGACTGGATGCCATAATCTTCGTTTTCTGAATGTTGAGCTGTAAGCCAACTTTTTCACTCTCCACTTTCACTTTCATCAAGAGGCTTTTTAGTTCCTCTTCACTTTCTGCCATAAGGGTGGTGTCATCTGCATATCTGAGGTTATTGATATTTCTCCCGGCATTCTTGATTCCAGCTTGTATTTCTTCCAGTCCAGCGTTTCTCATGATGTACTCTGCATGTAAGTTAAATAAGCAGGGTGACAATATACAGCCTTGACATACTCCTTTTCCTATTTGAAACCAGTCTGTTGTTCCATGTCCAGTTCCAACTGTTGCTTCCTGACCTGCATACAAATTTCTCAAGAGGCAGGTCAGGTGGTCTGGTATTCCCATCTCTTTCAGAATTTTCCACAGTTAACTGTGATCCACACAATCAAAGGCTTTGGCATAGTCAATAAAGCAGAAATAGATGTTTTTCCTGGAACTCTTGCTTTTTCTATAATCCAGCGGATGTTGGCAATTTGATGTCTGGTTCCTCTGCCTTTTCTAAAACCAGCTTAAACATCATGAAGTTCACAGATTACATATTGCTGAAGCCTGGCTTGGAGAATTTTGAGCATTACTTTACTAGCATGTGAGATGAGTGCAATTGTGCGGTAGTTTGAGCATTCTTTGGCATTGCCTTTCTTTGGGATTGGTATGAAAACTGACCTTTTCCAGTTCTGTGGCCACTGCTGAGTTTCCAAATTTGCTGGCATATTGAGTGCAGCACTTTCACAGCATCATCTTTCAGGATTTGAAATAGCTCAACTGGAATTCCATCACCTCCACTAGCTTTGTTTGTAGTGATGCTTTCTAAGGCCCACTTGACTTCACATTCCAGGATGTCTGGCTCTAGGTGGGTGATCACACCATCGTGATTATCTGGGTCATGAAGATCTTTTTGGTACAGTTCTTCTGTGTATTCTTGCCACCTCTTCTTAATATCTTCTGCTTCTGTTAGGTCCATACCATTTCTGTCCTTTATCGAGCCCATCTTTGCATGAAACGTTCCCTTGGTATCTCTAATTTTCTTGAAGAGATCTCTAGTGTTCCCATTCTGTTGTTTTCCTCTATTTCTTTGCATTGATCGCTGAGGAAGGCTTTCTTATCTCTTCTTGCTATTCTTTGGAACTCTGCATTCAGATGCTTATATCTTTCCTTTTCTCCTTTGCTTTTCGCTTCTCTTCTTTTCACAGCTATTTATAAGGCCTCCCCAGACAGCCATTTTGCTTTTTTGCATTTCTTTTCCATTGCTCCCTAATTTCTGGCATACCCTCAAGATTAAATTCTGTATTTTATCCATGTGTTTTTGGCTATGCTCTGTATTATGCACTTGTAGCTACCTCATAGCAGTGCTTAATACAATCTGTTATTGTTTATGTCCTCTATTCTCCTGTCTCTTTCAGACTTATACTCTTTGAGGATGGAGACTGTCTATTGGTCAGTGTAACCCAGGTGCCCAGGGCTTGGCTCATGGTTAGCTCACAGTTTATTCAAAAGTTTGTAGACTGAATCCATGAATGAATATATCCATATATGGACAGATGAATGAAGAGACACATGGGTTAATGGATGAGTGGGGAGATGATTAAGTGCATTAACAGATGGTTAAGGGTAACTCCCAAGTCAGCGTTTCAGTTTATTCAGTTCTTACATCTCCAGATGCCTATTCCACTTGGCTCTTTTGCTGTCATCTCAACCTATACAAACCTGAGCACTGCCCTAGGTGATTCCTTATCTCTTTTCAGACAATGGTGTTCCTTTCACTGGTCCTCTGTTTATTTCATTCAGTCAGCAGTGTTTTTTGCTCATTTGTTTGGCTATCTGCTGTGTGCCAAACAGAGTTGTAGAGAATGGATACAGAGTCCCTAAGACAGGCAAGTTTCCAGGGGACTCAAAGGAGTTCCCAGTCCACAGTAGGGTGCAAGGTGATGTAACAAACAGTCAGCAAGTAAAAAGTTGGCAAGATAATAACAGAGCATAATGAGTGATACCTTAAGGAAAAAAGAGAATGATGAGATAGAAAGAAAGGACCTCACAGCAGATAAGATGGTTGGGGTGGGGGGGCTTGTTTGATATGTGATATTAAGCAAGACCTGAAGGATGAGAATAAGCCACTGAATATAAGAGCAAAAAGAAGAACATTCCAGGCAGAGAAACCAGCAAATGCAAGGGCTGTAGGACTGCAAAGAGCCTGGTGTGTTTCAGGTTTGAAAAGGGGACCAGTGAGGCTGTGAACAGCAGGTGAATGTATAAAAGGAGGTTGTTAACAGACATGGGCCAGGGCCTGCAGGGCCTGGAAGGCCATGGTTAGGAGTCAAATTTTATTCTAAGGACATTGGCAAGCCATTGAAGAGCCTCAAATTGGAGAATTACATGATCCATCTCGCAGGTGGCAAGGAGCTGCCCTGAAAAGCCCCAGGTGCAGATGATTCACAGGTGAGTTCTCTTGAGTCCTTAGGAAAGGGATAACTCCAGTTCCATTTAAGCTGTTAGAAAGCACAGAAAAGGAAACTATCCAAATGCTTTTAGTAAAGTCATCATAACACTGTTGGCCACTGTGACCAAGAAACCTCAGCAAAAAGAAAACCACCCAAGCTTGTTTATAAGTATTAATACACAAAAATCCTCAAAATTTTAGTAAGTAGAATTCTGAAGCACATGAAAAGAATGACTCACCACCACAAACTGGCATTATACATAAAAGGCAAGAATGGCTTGATTTTAGTAATTAAATTATAGTTAAATATGTTGAAAGATAAAAGTGGAAGAGACATGATTATCTCGGAAGAGACTGTGAAGACACCTGATCAATTCACCATATATTCTCAATTTTCTTTAATTCTTAGTAAAATTGGAGTAGATAGATGAATCAACCTCATTCCTAATGGTGAGATACTGGAAACATTTCCATTGAAGTTGAGAACAGTAATTCTAGGGATGCATTATGAACAACTGGGTAATAGAAAGAGGTGAGAGGTGTAAATAAAAAGGAAGGAGGCAACACTGTCATTTTTGTGAACAATAAGTTCAAGCTCATCTAGAAACTATTAAAACTAATTCAAGAGCTTAGTATGACTCCTGAATAGAGAGCAATACATGCATAAATTCAATTATCTTATTTATAAGTACAGTGAAAGATACAGTTTTTAAATATGTCATTTCAAAGAAGCACATGAAAATATGTTCAGCATCACTAGCTGCTGGGGAAATGCAAATTAAAATGATGAGATACTAGTTCACACTCACTGGAATGGCTAAAATGAAAAAGGCTGATAGCACCAAGTACTGATAGAATTGGATCTCTCATCCATTACTAATGGGAATGTAAAATGGTACAGCCACTCTGGAAACACACGGTGCTTTATAAAACGTTAAACATACACTTAACATACAACTTGTAAATGCACTCCTGAGCACTTATCCTAGAGAACTGAAAACATGTTCGCAGAAAAACTTGTACAGGTATGTTTATATCAGTTCTCTTTGTAATCTCCACAAACTGGAAAAAAAAATGCAAATTTCCTTCTGTAAGATAATGGTTAAACCAAAGGAATAATGTTCAGCAATAAGAAGGAACAAACTAGTGAAATATACAACAACTTTGGTAGATCTTCAGGAAACTCTTCTTAGTGGGGAAAAAAAAAAAGCAATCTCAATACTCTCAAACTTCAAAAATTTAGAGATGGATGACAGACTAGTAGCGGCCACATCTCCTCTGGGCATTTTCCACCAGGAAAATCAGGGACGGATGTGACTATGAAGAGGGAGCAAGTAAGAGAGAGATCCTTTGTGGTTAAAGAACAGTCCTGTATCTGGATTGTGGTTGTGTTTATATAAATCTATACATGTGATAAAATGTCATAGACTATGCAAAAGACATACTTAACAAAATGAGTGCTTGCAAAAACTGGTAAAATCCAAGTGAGGTCTGTAGTCTATTTAATTGTATGGTGTTAATGTCCATTTCTTTCTGGTACTGTACTATAGTTATTTGAGATGTTACCATTGGGAGATGATAGGTGATGGGTACAGGGGCCTCTCTGCAGTATTTTTGCACTTTCTTCAAGAAGCCTTCTGCTAACACCTCATTGGATAGAATCAAGTCATGTGACCACTTCTGGCTATAAGGAAGTCAGAAAGACAAGGAAGTACAGTGTTGATGGAAACTGAACTTAAATGGAGCATGGTAAGTCAGGAGGAATGGGAGGTTGCCACAAGCACATCATACACAAAGGATAGATAAAAATATAAAAACAAAAATCTTAATGACAATAAAGGAGAATATCTTTAACATCAGAGTAACTAAGAGTTCTTTTTAAAAATATTTATTTGACTGTGGCAGGTCTTAGTTGTAGCATGCAAGGTCATTGCTTCATGCAGGCCTTGCATTCTGCGTGCAGGCTCAGTATTGCAGCACGTGGTCTCTCTACTTGTGCCACAAGGGCTTAGTGGCCCCACAGCATGTGAGATATTAGTTCCCTGATCAGGGATTGAACCCAAGTCCCCTGCATTGCAAGGCAGGTTCTTAACCTCGGGACAATCAGGGAAGTCCTGCTAAGGGTTCTTAAAGACGCAAAAATTACAACCCACAAAGTTTGATAATCTTTGATTTCATTGATACATTTGATTGTGTTAAAATTTAACCTCTGTATGCCAAACTATACTATAAACAAGATTAAAGGATAAGCCACACACTGAGAGAAGATATTTGCAATGCATACAAGCCACAGTAACTAATATGCAAGATAGATAAAGACCTCAAAATAATTCTTTAAAGTTAACCTAATAGACAAACAGGTAATGTACAGAAACTCCAACAGGCAGTAAGCACATGAAAAGATGCCCAACATCCCTAGTATTTGAATTTCAGTTTAGTTCAGTTCAGTCACTCAGTCGTGTCTGACTCTTTGCAACCCCATGAATTGCAGCATGCCAGGCCTCCCTGTCAATCACCAACTCCTGGAGTTTACCCAAACTCAGGTCCATCGAGTCGGTGATCCCATCCAGCCATCTCATCCTCTGTCATCCCCTTCTCCTCCTGCCCCCAATCCCTCCCAGCATCAGGGTCTTTTCCAATGAGTCAACTCTTTGCATGAGGTGGACAAAGTACTGGAGTTTCAGCTTCAGCATCAGTGCTTCCAACGAACACCCAGGACTGATCTCCTTTAGGATGGACTGGTTGGATCTCCTTGCAGTCCAAGGACTCTCAACAGTCTTCTCAAACATCACAGTTCAAAAGCATCAATTCTTCAGTGCTTAGCTTTCTTCACAGACCAACTCTCACATCCATACATGACCACTGGAAAAACCATAGCCTTGACTAGATGGACCTTTCTTGGCAAAGTAATGTCTTTGCTTTTTAATATGCTGTCTAGGTTGGTCATCAGAGAAGGCAATGGCACCCCACTCCAGTACTCTTGCCTGGAAAATCCCATGGATGGAGGGCCTGGTGGGCTGTAGTCCATGGGGTCGCTAAGAGAGTCGAACACGACTGAGCGACTTCACTTTCACTTTTCACTTTCATGCATTGGAGAAGGAAATGGCAACCCACTCCAGTGTTCTTGCCTGGAGAATCCCAGGGATGGGGGAGCCTCATGGGCTGCCGTCTATGGGGTTGCACAGAGTCAGACATGACTGAAGCTACTTAGCAGCAGCAGCAGCAGGTTGGTTATAACTTTCCTTCCAAGGAGTAAGCATCTTTTAATTTCATGGCTGCAATCACCATCTGCAGTGATTTTGGAGCCCCCCCCCAAAAAATAAAGTCTGACACTGTTTCCACTGTTTCACCATCTATTTCCCATGAAGTGATGGGACCAGATGCCATGATCTTAGTTTTCTGAATGTTGAGCTTTAAGGTGATAGAAGCAAGATCTGATGCTGTAAAGAGCAATATTGCATAGGAACCTGGAATGTTAGATCCATGCTACTGCTGCCTGCTGCTGCTAAGTCACTTCAGTCGTGTCCAACTCTGTGCGACCCCATAGATGGCAGCCCACCAGGCTCCCCCATCCCTGGGATTCTCCAGGCAAGAACACTGGAGTGTGTTGCCAGTTCCTTCTCCAATGCGTGAAAGTGAAGTCGCTCAGTCATGTCTGACTCTTAGCGACCCCATGGACTGCAGCCTACCAGGCTCCTCCATCCATGGGATTTTCCAGGCAAGAGTACTGGAGTGGGGTGCCATTGTGTTAGGTCCATGAATCAAGGCAAATTGGAAGTAGTCAAACAGGAGATGGCAAGAGTGAATGTCGACATTCTAGGAATCAGCAAACTAAAATGGACTGGAATGGGTGAATGTAACTCAAAGGACCATTATATCTACTACTGTGGGCAGGAATCCCTTATGGAGTAGCCATCATGGTCAACAAAAGAGTCCGAAATGCAGTACTTGGCTGCAATCTCAAAAACGACAGAATGATCTCTGTTCCTTTCCAAGCCAAACCATTCAGTATCACAGTAATCCAAGCCTATGCCCCAACCAGTAAGTAACGCTGAAGAAGCTGAACGGTTCTATGAAGACCTACAAGACCTTTTAGAACTAACACCCAAAAAAGATGTCCTTTTCATGATAGGGGACTGGAATGCAAAAGTAGGAAGTCAAGAAATACCTGGAGTAACAGGCAAATTTGGCCTTGGAATACAGAATGAAGCAAGGCAAAGACTAATAGAGTTTTGCCAAGAAAATGCACTGGTCATAACAAACACCCTCTTCCAACAACACAAGAGAAGACTCTACACATGGACGTCACCAGATGGTCAACACCAAAATCAGATTGATTATATTCTTTGCAGCCAAAGATGGAGAAACTCTATACAGTCAGCAAAAACAAAACCAGGAGCTTACTGTGGCTCAGATCATGAACTCCTTATTGCCAAATTCAGACTTAAACTGAAGAAAGTAGGGAAAACCACTAGACCATTCAGGTATGACCTAAATCAAATCCCTTATGATTATACAGTGGAAGTGAGAAATATATTTAAGGGACTAGATCTGATAGACAGAGTGCCTGATGAACTATGGATGGAGGTTCATGACATTGTACAGGAGACAGGGATCAAGACCATCCCCATAGAAAAGTATTTGAATTTAAACACCCGTAATACAACATTTCATATCCCTCAGACCGGCAAATTTTATAAAAGTCTATTAATACCAAATATTGGTGACAATACTGAGAAACAGGAACTCTCACATCACAGGTGAGAGTGTAAATTGGTAAAATCACTTTAGAGAACAAATTGTTCCTTCTGTATTAAAAGAAGCATATAGTGTATGGCTTAGAAATTTTACTTCTGGATTGTCAACCCTGGAGAACTCTCATATAGGCAATGTGATATCTTACAGTCTTGGGTGCCGAGTTCATCGTCTCCAAAGGAGAAGATTTAACTCTGGGACCAAAGACATGGTCTCAGCCACTCAGAGCTTCATGCAGCAAAGATTTTTATTTAAAGTGAAAGGACAGAGAAAACTTCTGACAAAGACATCAGAAGGTGGTGGAAAGAGTACCTGCCTCATTAGTTTAAGCAGGGCATTATATACTTTTCAATTGACTGCTGGAAATAGATAAAAAGAGCACTTCAAGGCTGTACAAGGCTGTAAAAGTTTTACCAAATCCCTTCTCCCACAACATACATCCCCAAATAACACTGACCCAAGATTAGTCAAGGAGAACAGGTTCCTGGCAGAATGTCTCTGGGCAAGATATATTATTTCTTAGTAAGCAGTGATATGAGAAAACAGGTTCCCAGGAAAGATTTGTTGCAATTAGAATCATTCACATAGAGACTAAGAAAATCATACCCATGATTTATATTACCTCTGTGTATTCATTAGCTCCAGCTCTAAAGAAAAGCTAGTTCTCTCAGGCAACATACATTGTTGCACAAGGCTTAAGGAAAGTATGAGCAAGATATACTGTTGCCTGAGCAGCCTACCCTGACCAAGGCAAAAGAATGTGAAAGGCCCTCGACTCCCCATCAACCTGCCTAAGCTTTAACTCTCTCAAATGGAGACAGACATAAGGAAAAATATGCCCTACCAATTGTAACAACTGAAAAATGGCAGCATCCTAACTGTTCATCAGTGGAAGTGTAGATTTTTTTAAGTGGTTTATCATGCAACAGAGTACTAGAGAGCAGTTGAAATGGCCTAACTAAATCAAGCTATATCAGTATGGATGAAGGAGAAGGCACATTGAAAAGTTTCATTAAGTATGATACCACTCAGGAAAAAAAAATACCAAATTTATTGTAGATACATGTGTATGTAATACATGTACAAAAACATGCATCTATACCATCCTCTTTTGGAGGTAACTTCAGAGAAGAGAAGATAGGGAGTGTGTTCTCCATGGACCTTAATATATATCTGTATCATTTTATTTAAGGGGAGCTGCAGAGTCACATCAAGTGGCTCCCACTGTGAAAATCTGGAACACTTTGAGCATCAAAATAAAAAATGATAGTAACAAAAATTATGCCCATTGGAAAAAAAATTCATGCTGGTATAAACAATGATGTCAACTAATAAATATAGAAGGAATGATGGAGTTAGGAAATCACTGTTTGGCAAACAGCATAATAACTGTTTCAGGCAAGAGCCATCAATAATTGTTAAAATAGTGGATGAAAGTTTGATGGGTAACAGGAGATCTATAGCATGTCAAAGTATCTGGCTTTCATATATTTGCATATGATAAGTGAAAGAATTAGGAATATTTTACCCCGAAGTGAAGTGAAGTGAAAGTTGCATCCAACTCTTTGCAATCCCATGGACTATACAATCCATGGCATTCTCTGGGCCGGAATACTAGAGTGGGTAGTCTTTGCCTTCTCCAGGGGATCTTCCCAACCCAAGGATCGAACCCAGGTCTCCCGCATTGTGGGCAGATTCTTTACCAGCTGAGCCACAGGGGAAGCCAAAGAATACTGGAGCGGGTAGCCTATCTCTTCTCCAGAGAATCTTCCCTGCCCAGGAATCAAACCAGGATCTCCTGCATTGCACACAGATTCTTTACCAACCAAGCTATCAGGGAAGCCACTGTATAGTCCACGGGGTCGCAAAGAGTAGGACATGACTGAGTGACTTTCTCTTCATCCTGAGAAGAGAAGAACAGGGATATAACAGTTGTTTTTGAATACGACTTTAAAATGCTGTCGAGGGTGGTCTCAAGGAAAGATAGAAACTGTAAGAATTCCTATTTTAGCTCAATAAAGGAGTTTTTAAGCCTGCAACAAGTAAATAAAGAGTTTTAAAGAATATTCAGTTATTCTCAAATTGTAGCAATTTTAGCATTCATTTTTCTAGGATTCTAGGATTGTATACTTCTATTAATTATGAAATTCTAGGACTCATAAATATTTTATGACTCTAACATTCTACCCATTTTAAATTCTAAGATACAAAGATTTCACTATTTTGGTATCATTCCTGTGTCTGTGGTCATGACACTGTTACAAGAATGAAAAGATAAGTCACAGACCTGGAGAAAATATTGACAAAAAGTGCATCTGAAAAAGGACTGTTATCCAAAATGCACAGAAACTCTTGACCCTCAGCAATAAGAAAACGAACAACCTGATTAAAAAGGAGGCAAACTGAGCAGACGCCTCCCCAGAGCAGACACCTCCCCAGAGCAGACGCCTCCCCAGAGCAGACGCCTCCCCAGAGCAGATGTATAGATGGCAAATCAGCATATAGAAAGGTGCTCCACATCATATCTCATTAGGGAAATGCAAATTAAGACAATGAGATACCACTGCCCAACTATTAAGAAGGCCATAATCCAGAACACGGATACCCCAAATGCTGGCAAGGATGTGGAGCTACGGGAGTTCTCATTCATTCCTGGTGGGAATGTAAAACATCTTCCACAGTCGCTGTGGAAGACAAGCACTTTCCACAAAACTAAGTATACTTTTCTACTATGCAGTAACCATGCTGTATTTACTCAAATGAATTGAAAATGTATATTCATTCAAAAACTTGCACATAAATATTGATAGAAGTTTTATTTATATTTGCTAAGATTTGGCAGCAACCATGATATTCTTCAGTAGATGACTAAATGAACTACGGTATGTCCAAACAATGAAATATTATTTAGTGCTAATAAGAAATAAAATATCAAGCTATGAAGACATGAATGAACCTTAAATGCCTATTACTCAGTGGAAAATAATCCAATCTGAAACGGTTACATGTTTAATGATTCCAACTGTATGATATTCTGAAAAAGGCAAGACTATGGAGACAGTAGGGAAGCCCTGGTGGCTCAGACAACAAGAATCTACCTACAATGCAGGAGACAGTTTTGATCCCTGGGTCAGGAAGATCCCCTGGAGAAGGAAATGGCAACTCACTCCAGTATTCTTGCCTGAAGAATTCCACGGACAGAAGAGCCTGGCAGGCTACAGTCCATTGGGTCGAAGAGAGTCAGACACAACTGAGCGACTCACATACTGCTACATGGAGACAGTAAAAAGTTCATTGATTGCCAGGAGCAAGGGGGAAGGGAAGGATGAATCTGCAGAACATGGAGGATTTTTAAGGCAGTGGAATTGTTCTATAGGATACTATGGTGGTGGTTACATGTCAAACATTTGTCAAAATCCATGGAGTGTAAAACTCTAAGAGTGAACCGTAATGTAGACTGTGAATTCTGAATGACGATTGTGTCAATGTAGGTTCATTGAGCATAATGAATATACTGCTCTGGTGCAGGATGTTGGTAGTTGGAGAGGCTGTATGAGCTTGGGGACTGACTGGAGTATATGAAAATTCCATGTATTGTATGCTCAATTTTGCTGTGAACCTAAAACAGCTCTAAGAAATAAATACATTTAAAATAAATATACACATAAGTATGTAAAGTTCATTTAAAATTTTTAAAATTACCCTTACACTTAGCACTTTAAATAGCAATCAATATATATTACTTCATATAATTTCTGTGGGTCAGGACTTTAGGAATGACTGGCCACCTCATGCGAAGAGTTGACTCATTGGAAAAGACTCTGATGCTGGGAGGGATTGGGGGCAAGAGGAGAAGGAGACTACAGAGGATGAGATGGCTGGATGGCATCACTGACTCGATGGACGTGAGTCTGGGTGAACTCCGGGAGTTGGTGATGGACAGGGAGGCCTGGCGTGCTGCAATTCATGGGGTCGCAAAGAGTCGGACATGACTGAGCAACTGATCTGATCTGATCTGATCTGAGCCAGGTACTTCTGTGTCAGGGTAGAGCTGCTATCATTTGAAGGGTTGACTGGAGCTGGAGGATCCACTTCTAATTTGGGTCACTCACATGGCTGAGAGCAGGAGGCCTCAGTTCCTCATCATTTGGAGCTGAGCTTGCCTGAATATCCTCCCAATATGGTGGCTGGCTTCCCTAGGGTAGGTGATTCAAGAGAGATCAAGATGAAGCCACAATGTCTTCTGTGACCTGACTTTGAAACTCACACACCATCTTTTTTACAGTATCCTACTGGTTGCATGAGTCAGCTCTAGTGTGGTAGAGGACTACACAGAGCTATGCCTTCCAGAGGGTCAAGGTTATTGTGGGCCATCTTGGAGGCTCTTACCACACAAGGCTTATAAATTTATTGGCAGACAGTAATTTTTAGTGTTTGCCAAAGAGTCTTTAAATCTCTGCTGTATCTACAATTGTCCCTCCTACTATCCTGAAATTGCTGCTGTGCGATTTTTGTTTCTGGATCAATCTGTCAGAGACTTGTCTATTTTAAAGAAGCAGCTTTTAGATTTTTCTTTTTTTAAAGTCTCTGCTGCTGCTGCTGCTGCTGCTAAGTCGCTTCAGTCGTGTCCGACTCTGTGTGACCCCATAGACAGCAGCCCACCAGGCTCCCCCGTCCCTGGGATTCTCCAGGCAAGAACACTGGAGTGGGTTGCCATTTCCTTCTCCAATGCATGAAAGTGAAGAGTGAAAGTGAAGTCACTCAGTCGTGTCCGACTCTTAGCGACCCCATGGACTGCAGCCCACCAGGCTCCTCCATCCATGGGACTCTCCAGGCAAGAGTACTGGAGTGGGGTGCCATTGCCTTCTCTGTTTAAAGTCTCTAGTGTATGGTTATTTTATATGTATTATCTATCTTATTACTTTATTTTTTCCCCTTCTACTTCCTTTAGGTTTGCTCTGGACTATCTCTAATTTTTTAAGTCTAATCACTAGAGTATTTTTATCTTTCTTTGTTTCTAAAGTATGTATTTAGGTTATAACTTTCCTGTGAATATTGTTTTTAGCTGCATCCCATAAACTTTGATGGATAATGGTTTCATTTTCTTTCAGCACTGAATATTTTCTAGTACCCATTATAATTTCTTTTTAAACCCATGGATTATTTAGAAGTATTTTTGTTATTTAATTTCTAAACATGTGGAAGTACATCCACATGTTTAGAAATGTTTTTTATCTTTGTACCATCATCAGAAAAAGTGATTTGCATGAATCTTTGGTACTTGTTTATGTTAGTTTTGCAGCCTACTGTATGCTCAATTTATATATATACATCATGTAAGTTTGAAAAATGTGTTTTCTCTAATTGTTGAATGTAGGAATCATCCGATCAAGCTTATTAACTCTTAAATCTTCTACATTCTGAATGTTTTATGTTTGTTACCAGTTACTTAGTTGTTAATTTTTAACCTCTTTTTTATAATTATGGAGTTGTGCATTTTTTTCTTAAAATTCTACCCAGTTTGGGGACTTCCCTGGTGGTGCAGTAGATGAGAATTCACCTGCCAATGCAGGGAACACTGGTCCAATCTCTGATCCAGGACGATTCCACATGCCTTGGAGCAACTACACACAAGTGACACAGCTACTGAGCCCAAGCTATAGAGTTCCCGATGCAACTAGCGAAGCTGTGAGCCTAGAGCCTGGGCTCTGCAGCAGGGGAAGTCTGTCCACCACCACGAGTAGCCCCAGCTGGCTGAAGCTAGAGGCAAGCCCTTGTGCAGTAACGAAGACCCATTAAATAAATAAATAAATAATAAATGTACTATAAATGTATAGCCTAAATAAACAAATAATAAATTCTACCAAGTTTTGCTGTATATATTTTGAAGGGTGTATTGTTAGATACAGACTTTGTCGTATATTTCTGGTGAATTGTTTCTTCTATTTTTATATGATGACCATTCATTTTTATCTCCAATAATGCTTTTTGTTTCAAGATCACTTTGTCTGTTATTAATATAATGGTATCAACTTTCTCTTGATTAGTATTTACCTACTACCTCTTTTTCTGTCGCCTTCCGTTCACATTTATGTGTCATTGTTCTAAATGTGTTTCCTACATGCAATATATAGCTGCCTTTTGCTTTGTTTTGTGTTTTTCTCCAATCTGACATTCTCAGTCTTTTAACTGGAAAGTTTTGTTGGTTTTTTGTTGTTGTTTTAATTTTTGTTTGTTTGTGTTGGCTGAATGGGTCTTTGTTATTGTGTGCAGACTTTCTCTAGTTGTAGCAAGCGGGGGCTGAAAGCATGGGTCCTAGGGCACGTGGGCTCAGTGGTTGTGGCTTGTGGACTTAGTTGCCCTGAGCCATGCGGAATCTTCTTGGACCGGGATCGAACCCATGTCCTCCGCATTGGCAAATAGATTCTTTTTTTTAAATACCTATTTTCATTTATTTATTTGGCTGCCCCAGGTCTTAGTTGCAACACATGGGATTTTAGTTGCTACATGTGAGATCTAGTTCCCTGACCAGTGATCAAACCCAGGCCCCCTGCATTGAGAGCTCAGAGTCTTAATCACTGGACCACAAGGGAAGCCCCAGCAAGTCGATTCTTAACCAGCAGACTGCCAGGGAAGTCCTTATGTAAAGTTTAGGTCATGTGCATTTACTTCAGTCACTTATATATATACTTGAAAATATTCCCACCACCTTATATTCTATTTTCTATATATTTTCTTTGCTTAGTTTTGCCCTTTTGCAGGCCTTAATAAAGTTTTCTATATCTGCTTTTCTTCCCTCTGATGTGCATTTTTAAGTTAATAAATATTTTAGGTTAATAAATGAATCAATATCTCTCTTCCTCACAGACAAATAAGGACTTCGGAATACTTTAACTCTGATCATCCTCTCCCATCTCACATGCATCTTAGTTTCACACTGTTTTCATGTACCTCATATTAGTTCAAGCATGACCAGATCCACATGCTCAAATGACTAAAAAGCTAAACAGAGACCCCAGAGCAGTGGTTCAGACAAACTAAAGTGTATTTCTTACTCACATGACAGGGCAGAAGCAGGCAGGTGGCCCAAGGTTGCTGAGAGAGCTCAGTTCTAGGACATCACCCAGGACAAGTTCCCTCTATTTTGCTCTCTATCCTCCCAGACCCAGGGCTAAATCCTGGCACCAGAACTTTCTTATCCTTTAATGCCCAGGTGATGATTTACATCTGCCATGCCCACATTCTATGCTATGGAAAGGAGAAAGATGAAGTTGAACCCAAACACCTACCTTAAGAAAGTGGCCTGGAAGCACACACAATTGCTCTTTGCTGTAGGGAAGTTGGAAAATGTCTCTGGTTGGGTAAACAAGAGCCCAACTAAAACGTGGAGGTTTCTGCTACTAGAAGGAATATAAGGAGAGAATGAGTGCAGGGGGAAAATTGCAGTTTTTCATTGACATCATCAGAATCCTGCATCCTCTTCTGATTGTCTCTGTTTGCTTCAGCCTTAGGCAGGCAGCCTCCCCCAGTGATGGCAAAGATGGTCAGTAGCCTCGTGGTCTCCCATGTAGCAATTCAGTAAAAAAGGCAGTGGCTCTTTATAGGTGATTTCAGCTAATGTCTAGGATTTCCTCCAGTTGGTCTAATACGGATCATGTGTCAGTCACTAGTCACTTTGGCCAGAATGATGCAGGGACTAGTAAACGGGTGTGGGTCACAGAGTCACCTCTGGAAGGTGGACTAAGTAAGGCTAAACCCACCCAAATCATATGGACCCAAATTAGAAAAGAGGCATATCCAAAGTCAACTAATGAGGTGTTGTTATCATCAGAATTGATGCTAAGCAATCCATGTAACAGATAACCATTAGACTTGATTATCCCATTGGGCCATTAGATGGTTCAAGGAGATTATACAATTGAACGTATTTTAAAAATCTAAATGAATGAATGTGGAAGATGATACTGATGATGAAGATGCCTGAAGTTAAAAGTGAAAGTCACTTAGTTGTGTCTGACTCTTTGCGACCCCATGGACTGTAGCCCAACAGGCTCCTCGTCCATGGAATTTTCCAGGCAAGAATACTGGAGTGGATTGCCATTCCCTTCTCCAGTGTATCTTCCCAACCTAGGGATTGAACCTGGGTCTCCTGCATTGCAGGCAGATTCTGTACTGTGTGAGTCACTAGGGAAGCCCCTTAAAGAAGTTGCCTGGAGCATTCTTATTAATGCTTACACCTTGACTAGGAGAGTTCCTGTTCAGCCATCATTAGTCATTCAGCACCTTGTGAATGAACCTCTGTTATGCTGACCATAGTATTTGCTAATTATTTATGTATCAGTCTCCCAGTCCATTCATAATACACCCCTGTAATCGAGGGCTGCCCTAGAGCTAGAACCCATCTGTGTTCTATAGTACCCAAGGCACAGAGTGGGCATCTAAATTAAGGAAGGATAAATTCTCAATGACTCTTAATGACTTCCAACTCCAATTGCTAGTCCCTCTTTTTATCTTTGGAAATTGTTTTTAGAAAGACATAAGCCAAATCCCAGGGAATTCCAGAACTGGGGAGAGGAAGGGCAGGACCAGATTATTTTGTTTATAGAAATGTATCTCCTAATGACTGGAAAACAGTGCCAGGCATCATTTTATTTATGGAACTCAAATCAAGTTACCAACAGGCAAAGACCCACATAGGAGGAAGTTCAGCATTTAATTGACTAGTCAGAGCTGTCTTCTCATTGTGTTTGATTCTAAGGTTTAAAAAGAGTGATATATTGAAATCAATTCCCAATCTAAACACATAAATTACTTTTTCCCCCATAGATATCAATGTCCCCCCACCCCCGCCCAACTTAACTGATGCTGAAAACTCTGGCTGTATTGGAGAGAAACAGAGCTATAGGCCAGTGAATGTGGCTAGGAGTCAGAAGTGGAAGACAGTGCAAGGAGATACCAAAAGGAGATGCTTGGAAGAACAAGAAGTCTTGCTGGAGAAG
This sequence comes from Bos taurus, assembly GCF_002263795.3. NCBI lineage: Eukaryota > Metazoa > Chordata > Mammalia > Artiodactyla > Bovidae > Bos > Bos taurus. The sequence goes on along the minus strand of NC_037342.1, from coordinate 54,848,772 downwards.
GTGTCCAAGAGACTGGCCTGCTTGGGAAGCTCCACCTCTGGGTTTCCCTGGGTGAGTTCTGTGAATACTAATAGCTACCATTTATTGAACCCTTGCTATATTCCAGATGTGGCAAGGGTTTTTAGTGATTATCATTTTAATTCTCAGATGAACCTTGTGAGTTGAGAACTGGCACCCTCATTCATGGATGAAACTAAAGGTCAGAAACTTGCAGTAATGTGCCCATGGCCATGAGCTAAGGCATGCAAAAGCCAGGATTTGAATCCTCTAGGATCTGATTTGACTCAAAGCTTCTGCTCTGAGCCCTTAACTATCTTCACAAAACCACTATGAGGTAGCTATAATTTCCTCCAGGTAAGGAGACTGCAGTCCGGGAGGACTCAACTTGTCCAAGTGACACAGGTAGTAAGTGTCTGAGCAAAAGCAGGAACATCTGACTCCAAAATTTTTCTGCCTCCCAGATAGAAGAAGAGCAAAGGCCAGGGGTCAGGAACATGGCAGAAAGCCACTGCACGTCAGGCCCTACCCTTTCCCAGGATAGTATCTGGCTGTTTCCCACCCACCCCAACCTCCCCACTTAGGCCCCTTTTGAGAATTTTCTTCTGACTTCATCTCTTCCTGTGCGGCCCCTGGGCTGAACAGGGACTCAGTAGTTCTTGGGACATTCTAAGACATCCCTCTCTGCAAAGGGTCCCCCAGAAAGAGAACAGCTAAGGTACCATCAGCCTGCAGTTTACTCCACATATGAGCAAAGCCTGTGCATAAGACTGACAGGTGCTTAGGTCAGAAGCCAGTCAAAGGGGTTCAAATCCAGGCCATAGATTTTGGCCAGTAACAGGAGTTCCTTTAAAACAAAACAAAACAAAACAAAACATATATTCTGGGACAGACATATCACTAGGGGTTTCCTCCGTATTTTTAAATTGAATCTCCCTCCTTCCCCCATGTTTAACCCTTATTTCACAAAAGAGGAGCCTGAGGCTCCCAGTCCGGAGGCAACCAGAGTAAAGACTGCAAGTCATAAGGAGCCTGGGACTTGAACCCACCTAGGCCCCAGATTCTGTGGTTGCCTAGGAGCTCAAGAGGGAGGAGCTGCCAGATCAGAGGGAGGGGAAAGAGAGAAGGCGAGCTCCCAGCAGCGCTCGCTGACGACAGCAGGTGATTTTTTTTCCTGCAGCGCTCTTTCTCTCAGCATCTTTCCTGGATTTTTCCCCCCTCTGCTGAACGGCAGAAAAGGGTGGGGCCGCTTGCCTGCAGCAGAGACGGCAGCGGCGGCGACGGCGGCGGCTGCAGCATCCTTGGGAGAGGCGGCGGCGGCAGCAATGCTCGGTCTCCTCGAGCGGTGATCGCCTCCGAGCCCTGCTAGGTGGCTAGCTGAGACTGGACGCCGGCGGGGAGGAGAAGAGAGAGCTTTGTCCGCGACCCTGCGACCGCACTGCCCGGCCCTTCCTCTGCGCCATGGCTTAAGCCTGCAGCCACCTCGCTTCGCGTCGCCTCGCTTTGCCGGGGTCTGCGCGCCGCCGCAGCCGCAGGGAGGGGCGCGTCCCAGACGCCCTCGCCCGGCGACCCGGGTCTCCGTGTCTCCCGCTGCGGTGCCCGCAGCAGAACGCGCTCCCGAGACCTGTGCGGCGGCTCCAGGAGGCGTTTATAGCAAGGTACCGAAGGACTTTACCGACTTTTATCTCAGTAATAGCTCTGCCAGCCCGACATTCCCGGGTGCTCTCTGAGACAGGAGGGAGCAGTAGCTCAGGCCACCAAGGAAAACAAGGTGGGAACCAGACTGGTCGGTCCAGGGGACTGAGGAAGATTAGGGACTTGCTTTAGAATCCAGCAAGAAGGAGGGCGAGCTCTGCAGCGAGCACCATGGCGTGGCCGTGCATCACGCGCGCCTGCTGCATCGCCCGCTTCTGGAACCAGCTGGACAAGGCGGATATCGCCGTGCCGCTGGTTTTCACCAAGTACTCGGAGGCCACCGAGCACCCGGGTGCCCCGCCGTCGCACCAACAGCCGGCGCCCGCGCCCCCCTCGGCGCGCACGGTCGCCATAGAAACACAGCCGGCCCAGGGCGACGGGGATGCGGTTGCCCGGGCAACAGGGCCGGCGCCAGGGCCTAGCGGAGAACGAGAGTCTGGGGCCTCCTCTGGCCGGAGCGGACCCGGCCCAACCTCTGGCTCCGGCTCCACCTCCAGCGTGGGTCCCGCGGACTCGGTGATGCGGCAGGACTACCGCGCCTGGAAGGTGCAGCGGCCCGAGCCGAGCTGCCGGCCGCGCAGCGAATACCAGCCTTCGGACGCGCCCTTTGAGCGCGAGACCCAGTACCAGAAGGACTTCCGTGCCTGGCCGCTGCCGCGCCGCGGGGACCACCCGTGGATCCCCAAGCCCGTGCAGATCGCCACTTCTTCCCTGGCGGCAGCGCCTGCGCTCCGTGCCCCCCAGCGCCGACCGCAGAGCCAGGAGCGCTGGCCTGTGCCAGCGGCCGAGGCCTCGGAGCAGGAGGCAGCCCCTGGCGGAGCAGGTGTCCTTGCGGCTGGAAAAGCGTCCGGCGCAGATGAACGCGACACACGCAAGAAACCCGGGCCCGCCTGGATGGTGCGGCGCGCCGAGGTGTCGCAGAGCCAGGAGCGCTGGCTGGTGCAGGCCGCCGAGGCCCCGGAGCAGGAGGTGGCCCCTACCGGAGCAGGTGTCCTTGCAGCTGGAAAAGCGTCCGGTGCAGATGAACGCGACACTCGCAAGAAACCCGGGCCCGCCTGGATGGTGCGGCGCGCCGAGGTGCCTCAGAGCCAGGAGCACTGGCTGGGGCAGGCCGCTGAAGCCCCGGAGCAGGAGGCTGCCCCTGGCGGAACAGGTGTCCTTGCGGCTGGAAAAGCGTCCGGTGCAGATGAACGTGACACTCGCAAGAAACCCGGGCCCGCCTGGATGGTGCGGCGCGCCGAGGTGTCGCAGAGCCAGGAGCGCTGGCTGGTGCAGGCTGCCGAGGCCCCGGAGCAGGAGGCGGTTCCTGGCGGAGCAGGTGTCCCTGCGGCTGGAAAAGCGTCCGGTGCCGATGAGCGCGACACTCGCAAGAAGCCCGGGCCGGCCTGGATGGTGCGGCGCGCCGAGGCGCTGGGGCAGGAGCAGACGCCGCTGCCCGCGGCCCAGGACCAGGTCCAGGCCACTGGCCCCGAGGCGGGCAGAGGGCGTGCGGCGGCCGACGCGCTCAACAGGCAAATCCGCGAGGAGGTGGCGAGTGCAGTGAGCAGCTCCTACAGGTGAGACGCGGTCCACAGCTCAGGCCTCGGGGCTGGTCATCCTTACCCTCTCCCATAGATTCCCGCATCGCAGGCATCCCTGGCCTCCGGCTCCCATTCCAGAACACACCCCCTCCTTCCCCCCACTCCTGGCCGACTGCTCTTTGACTCTTTTGTGAAAGCTGTTAGCCATCCCATCTTGCTGAAGTCTTTCACTAACCACTTCAGCCATCTTTTCCCCATCCCCGCCCCACCCCAAGTCGCTGCCTGCCCAACAGAGACCGTTGCAGTCTCTTCGCAGGCTTTGTGTCCATTCTGCCCCACCCAAGCCACCGGCTTCATTAGCCTGGGTGCTGCCCTTTGCTGGCTCAGCTGACACCAAAGAGTCTTGGTGCCTTCCTGCAGGGCAGATCCTCCCCCAAATAGAGTGATCTCTATCCCTTCCCCACCTCCCTAGCCTGGTTCACCCAACCCTTCCTTCTTCCCTCCTCCATCTCAGTCCTTGGCAGACACCCAAGCACCACACCCTTTTCAAGATTCCCTGCCAGACGCTTATAGAGCACCCTCCTCCTTCAGTCCCCTAGGGTTTGAAGGCAGATTGCTTACGCTTCTATTTGTGACACATTGGGCAAGTTTCTTAACCCTTCTTGGCCTCGGGTTCTTATCTGTAAGATGTGATGGATAACAGATTCTTCTCTTAGATTGTCTTCTTATGTACTGATTTAATATTAAATACTCAACTTATTTTTGAGCACCTATTATATGCTGAACACTGTGCTAGACATTTTGAAGATTAAATGAGATGATTCAGAAGAATTATGCCTGGCACATGGTAGGTAATTAGTACATCTTGGTTCCTTTCTGACCTCATTATTTTGATTTCCATGTCCAAGACACTTACAGCCTTCTCCCTATGCCTTTCTTATTCACCAGATGTGGTTCTCATCCTGTTACCATCAAAAACCCCCTCTTCAGCACATGTAAATTCCCTTTAAATGAATGCCTTCAAACCCGAGCATATTCAATTCACTCTCTTTCTTTCTAGAATTCTCCCTCTGCTGCCGCCTCAGCCCTGCCAGTCTGCTTTCTCACCCTTTCTCCCTTTAATACATATTTCTGAATGCTTAGCTTTCAGTCCTGCCCTTATGCTTCTAACCAAAACAATTAGCTAACAGATTACTGTTGACTCTGAATACATGGCATTGGTCTTGGGGTCTCTGGGGAAGTAGAAGTTCCTGATGAGTGATTGAGCTAGAAGTGTGCAAAATGTGACTTATGGGGTCCTTCATGAATGCCACAGCCAGCGGCCTCCTTCCTGCAGAAGGGTGTGGACAGGAGGACTGCAGAGTTAGTGTCTTTTGCCAGGACCTTATATGTAGCCTCATCACACTGATGTCCCTCTGCAGTAAATACGACAGACACTCCCTCTTATGCTGAGGAGAGAACAGCATTGATAGACAAGGTCTTTTGTTAAGACCCCTCCCAGGTTTTGCCTCTGGAAAGCATTTCACAGTTAAAAGGGGAAGCTTATCAATTGGCCCCTATTCCTTCTTCTTGAATTCTACCTCCCACCTGGCATTTCTTTCTTTGTTTACCAGTATCATGATCATACTGGTCACCCAGGAGTACACCACTTCCTTTTAAAGCTCTGGGTCAGGCAAGGACACAGATCTTTTCTCTTGGCTCTAGCTATGAGAGAGTGGAATGTTCACAAAATCTTTATGCTGTTACCAAGGAGGATCTAAAAGAAAAGAAAGGAAATGAATAAGCAAGGGGACTACAAAAGCAAAGTCAAGATACAGTTTTATGACTCTGCCATGGCTTTCTTGTTTATAAGGCTCCACTTTGTTCCCTAAGAATGCTAAGGCTGGCCTAACATCAGTTTTCCGGACTGATCTTTTCATCATCATACTCCCAATCTACCACCCTGAAGCAGGTGGAAACTTACCACCTACCAGACAGAATCAACCTCTCTCACCTCAATACTGGAGTAGGAAACAGAAACCCACTCCAGTACTCTTGCCTGGAAAGTTCCATGGACAGAGGAGCCTGGCAGGCTACAATCCATGGGATTGCAAAGAGTGGGATGCGACTGAGCAACTGAGCATGAGCACCTCAATATAGTCAATACCAATCAAGAGAGATCCAGACTCTCAAATTTCATTTGATGATCCTACTCAGTTTCCAGGTTGGTAGGACTTGCTTTGTCCATCAGCGATTGGCCAGACAGTCAGGGTATAAACCACCCTTCATAGGGTGGTGGGGGGAGGCTCAAGAGGAAAGGGATATATGTATACTTATAGCTGATTCACGTTGTGTACAGAAGAAGCCAACTCAACATTGTAAAGCAATTATCCTCCAATTAATGATAAATTAAAAAAAAAAAAAAAAAACACCCTTCAGACAATTCACTCCAAATATTTTGGGATGTACCTTTGTTCTTATAGCCTCTTCCTCCTAAACAATACCCTAACTGTGCTGTAAGCTGTCATACTGCTAGTTAGAATTACATACATCCTGCAAGTGATTGGACTGAATAGGGGAACTATGTTCTTGCAGCTGTCAAGAATGGGTTTTCATAGCTATCAGAATTTCATCAACCTGTCCAGAAAAATCTCTGGGTACCTCAAAAAAATTTTTTTCTAATTTGAGTCTGCTGTAAAATTTAATTATGCATATGACTTTGGGGTCAGTAGTTCCATTTTGCTGTGTAATCAGAAGGGTTTGAAAGCATTAAGAGAATAAGTGTTGCTAAGAGACATCAATTTCTCTAATGGACAGTTTAAGCACATGACAAATTTGATGTGAAATTTAATATTATTTTTGTTCCAGAAGAAAAATTAATAATAGGGAAATGCACTTTGGGTAAAAGCAGATACGAAGAAATAAGATAATTAATTAAATGTACAATAAAGAAAAAAATGCCTGGAAATTATAGGCTTATCTGTAAACTTGATTTTTTTCCTCCTTATTCTCTCACATCCTTTTCCTTGCTAGGATTCTGAGGATCTCTTGAATTTAAGTATGCTGTGTATCTTACATCACCTTAAAAGCCAAACTGGGCTCCATTTTACCAATAATTTGGTTGCCAAATCCATTTCTTCTGTCACTCTACATAAATGATGGTAGTTCATACCATGGTGACTAGTTCATCTTATGGTCTTCACAAATGACATCAGTCATATAACATCACTGTGAGTAGTTTGCTTAACTAGAGAAAGGATACACAATCCATCAGCTTAATATATTGGTATGTAATATAAAATATATATTCATCCAGAGTCATATATCAATACAAGCTATTTAGTTTTCCCCTGCAGTATACAATCAGTAATTAACATCAAATGTCCTTTGATGCTATGATTTTGAGAAATAGTCCCTGTTCAACAGTTCTAATTCATAGCTTATCCAGACTAACCAGGTATTTTTGCATTCAAGTGGTATCTGAGGTATCTTTAGAATTATTTGTAATCATGAAATTGATTTTCACTACATTCATATTACATAAGTGATATTATAAAAATTGAGAAACATGTCTTTATTTTCATTTTAATGTTAAGGATGATCTCACTGAGCAGCTATCTGTGACTTTAGACCTAGCATTCTCAATCAGAAAATAGATAAGTCATAGGAGGCGGTTAAAATTCCTCTCTCAGCCAACCCCATTGTCCCAGCCATTAGTTAAGAGTGATAGATGGGGTAGCAGGTGCTCCCCATAGAAATGTTAATAAGCAACTTTTCCTGGAAGAAATCAGCTGGGGCACCAGGAGGTAGAATTAATAAACCAGAGGTAAAATAGTACTTGAAAAATGAGAGGGATAACAAGTAAATCAGAAAGAAAAGGAGTCTTTACTATACCCACAGTTTTCCATAAAGGTTAGAGAAAGGTCCATCTGACATGGCTATGCTATTCAGAACTGCCCTGGGCTTCCCAGGTGGCTCAGTGGTAAAGAATCCGCCTGCAATTCAGGAGATGCAGGTTCGATCCCTGGATTGGGAAGATCTGCAGAAGAACACAGCAACCCACTCCAGTATTCTTGCCTGGGAAATCCCAGGGACAGAGGAGCCTGGTGGGCTACAGTCCATGGGGTCATAAGAGAGTTGGACACAACCAAGCGACTAAGCAGCAACAACACAGAACTGCCCTATACCTACAGGCAATTGCCTATTTCTCTAGTATCTTCCCGACTAAATCCCAGGAACTCTTCAAGGCCAATCTCAGATACTAGCTTTCAACAATGCCCTCCAGGTCCTGCCACGAGGGACTATTTTTTCTCTCACTTCCTTTTCATATTCTGTGCACTTCTCATTATCTGCTTGATTGGAGGATACTTTTGTCTCTATCTGCCTCCCCTACCAGATAGGAACACTTAACGAGAAGTTGTTCATCTCTCACAGCTTAATATTGTGCCTAACGACCATATAGGTTTGTTGAATCTAGTGAACTTTTTAGAGTTTGGTGAAGAATTTATTCACTTACATATTGATTCATTTCACTCTGTTTCATTTAGCTGAATTAATTTTGGAAAATGACCACCAAGTCCCTGCTATGTATCAGACGGGAATCTCAGGACACCAAAAGATGATAACCCTTATGTAAAGAAATTGTGTTTTCCTTAATCAAAATAAAGTGGGATTCCTACTCGGTTAGCACTAGAAGAAATGTTCAAATGGGGAAGGGCAGCAAACCTTAGAGACCTGATTCTAGGTGCGCCTTCACCAGGGCAGTGGTGGCCCTCGATCTGAGCTGTACAATGAAATCACTGGTGAACTTTAAAAATGCTGTTGCAAGGGCTTCCCTGGCAGTCCAGTGGTTAAGACTCCGTGCTTCCACTGTATGGGAGGCGGGGTGAGGGTTCGATCCCTGGTCGGCAACTAAGGTCCCTCATCCCCTGCAGCACAGCCAAAAAGAAATGCTGTTACATAACTGCCTTGCCAGATATTCTGATTTAATGGGTCTGGGGTATGACCTGTGCATGTGAGTCTTTTAAAACTGCCCCCGGATAATTCTCATGTGCAATTCAGGTTATACCCTCTTCCCTTAAGGCAGAGTTTCTCAAAATTTAGTTCACAAGGGAATCATCTGGAGAGCTTCCTAAAATGCAGATTCCTGGCCTTATCCTCAAACACGATGATTCAGCAGGTTTAAAATGGAGCCTAAGAATCTATATTTGAACAAGCACTCTAAGTAATTTTTAAAATATTTACTTATTTGGCTGTGTGGGGTCTTAGCTGCAGCATGCAGGGTCTTCATTGCAGTGCACAGGCATGTAGGATTTTAATTCTCTGCCCAGGGATCGAACCCACATCTCCTGCATTGCAAGGTGGATTCTTAACCATTGGATCACCAGGGAAGTCCTGCACTCTAGGTAATTTTGATGCAAGTAAACTTCAAGCTTTACTTGGGAAAACACTGCTTGGGAAGATTTGCTATCTTTAAGGTACTGTATTTTCCCATACACAAATATGGTATTTTTGCCATTTATTTGTATTTTTGTCCTTCGCTTACATTTTGTAATTTTCTCTGCAAAAGTCACACATGTACACACATACAGCTTCCCTGGTAGCTCAATAGTAAAGAATCCGTCTGCCAAGCAGTAAACTCAGATTTGATCCCTGGATCAGGAAGATCCCCTAGAGAAGGAAATGGCAACCCATTCCAGTATTCTTGCCTGGGAAATCCCATGGACAGAGGAGCCTGGCAAGCCACAGTCCATGAGGTCGCAAAAAAGTCAAACACAACTTAGCTACTAGACAACATACACACATACAAAATAGTTTTTAAGTTTTATTTTTCTATATTTAAGCCTCTAATAACATAATGGACTTAGCTTTATGTATGGAATAAAGTAGGGATCTAATTTTCCTTTTCCCATATGGAAAGTCATTTATTCCAATATACTTTTTTAAAGTTAGTTTCTGCATTAATATCCCCACTGATATCTCTTTATCACATAGGTTGCACATGCTTGAGTATTTCTGAGATCTCTGTTCATTCCATTCATCTGAGCTAATACCATACTATCATTTTTTTCTGAGCTATTTAAAATTAGCTTTCTTGCTTTCAACATATATCTTATTACATTTTCTAATTTGTTGTTGCTCATATGTATTAATTTTTATATGTTCATATTATATTCAGCAACTTTTTACCACTCTCTAATTTTGTTTTTAGATTCTCTTGGGCCATCTGTGGAGATAATGTATACTTTTAGTAAATGCCAATTTATCATCTTCATTCTGATATTCGTGTATTTTTGTGTGTATGTATATTGCTACATTGGTGGGGATATCCAGTATAATTTTAATGGTAGATGACGGGCATCTTTGTCTGCGACAAATGGGAATGCTCCTAAAGTTTTTTCGTTAAGTATGAGGTTTGCTCTGTGTCTTTAGGAGACAGCATCATATCAGGCTAAGAAACTTGTCTTTATACTAATTTCTAGGGGTTTCAAAAACTATGGATTTGTATTGAATTTTATTAAATGATTTTTGGGGCCATCAACTGCGAAAGTCATATGGTTTTCATTTTTAGTCTGTTTATAGATTTTTCTGATGTTGAGCCATATTTTCATTCCTAGGATAAATCTTACTTAGATAAAAATGTATTTTGTGATGCTGAATTCTTTAGCTACTTTTTATTTGAAATGTTTGCACATATATTCATAGGTAAAATTATTCTAAAACTTTTTCCTTTTTTATATCACTCTGGTGCAATATTTGGATTGTGGTTATATCTACACAATTAGACAGGCAGATTTTTCTCCTTATCAGTTATTGGAACAATGCTTATAACAAATGTTCCTCCTTAAATAGCTGATAAGAATCTCCTGTAAAGCTCTCTGTAATCATGTCTTTTTTAGTGAATAGACTATTTTTTTTACTATCAAGTTGATGTCTTTAATAGTGACTCATTTATTCAGCTTTTGTATTTCTTCTTGAGCCAATTTTTAGTAATTTATATTTTTCAAGGTAATGTGATCACTTTTTTATAATTTTTAAGTTTATTGACATGAGTCCTCATAGCATTATCTTGTGGATTTTATAGTCAACTCCACTTATCTGCAGTTAAATCCTCTCTCACACTTAATTGGTGCCTTCTCTCTTTTTTCATAATTGTTTTATTAAGGTTTGTTCACTTTTTTTCAGAGTCACATTTTGGTTTTGTAAATCATCTCCCTTTTTAGTAAGCTTTCCTCTTATTTTAACTATTCCTTTACTTTTTATGCTGTGAGAGGTCATACTAGGAACAGTTTTATATCCCTGGCTAAGGAGTTTGGATTTTCTGTTTTAAAGAAATGAGTCACTGAAAGAATCTAGGCTCAGGAACTACATGATAGTTGAATATGATTTAAAGTTTATAAATGTCCCACCGGCTCGTGACCTGGGGAAGTGAGAGAAAGGGTGGCAAATAAGAAGCTATTGGAATAATCCAGAGAGAATGATAAAGCCTGGACTGTGGCTTTGGGATTTGAAATTTAAAGCATAGTACATATAGTTACTGAAAAACAGGTCTCAGTGATTAATTGAGATGCAAGGAAGAGGATAAATTCAAAATAAATTTTTCTGGTTTGCATAACTGATAACAGTCCTAGTCATTGGAACAGACTTTTATTTAGACTTCTATGATGAATGTAGAGAAGAAAAAGTCAGGAGTGGAAGTTGAGCTTATTTTTAGTATCTAGAATTTGAATTGTTTATGAGATATCTGACGAGAAGTTTCAAGGGGCAGCTGAATAAATGGATCTGAAGTGTAGTGAGAGTTCAGGGCTGTGATTTGAAACATCCTGTGGAAATGATTAAAGACATGGGAGGAGGTGAAATCAACCCTGGAAACGAAGTAGAGAGAATTAGCCATCAGAGAATGGAGCCCTGAGGGATACATGCATTGAGGGTACTGACAGCAGAAGGAATAACCATGAAAAAGGCAAACCATTGATCAGAAGGGAGGGAAGAGAAGTAGGAAAGAAATTAATCGTGGAAACCACATTGGACAGCTATCTCAGAAAAACCTTATGCCACCCTGGAAACTTTTACTGAGGATTTACTGTGTGCAAAGCATTTTTCTGGATCATTGGTTGACCTTGCACAGTTAGATATAATGTTACTGAGACTAACCCACAAAGAGGAGAGGAGAGGAGATAAGATACACACATTAATAGTTGATTGCTCTCCTAGAAAAAAAAAAAAGGCATCTAATGGATCTGTGAGCTTTCAAAAAAGCAGTCAAGGCAGTGACAGTTCTAAATCTACAATCACAAAGAACCACTCAGTGCCCCAGATATAAAACTCAAATAATCCAACAGTGTCCACTAAAACTAAAGAGAGCCATCTCTGTGATCAACGCAGCTTTGGTTTTTCAGATTGTCAGTTGTGGACACATAGACAAGTGCGCTGCTAATTCTCTGCCAAATGAAGAAAACTGAAAATGGACCTTGACCAGCAAACTAAAATTCTCTTGCTGTTCACTAAAAATGCTAGTTTTCACCATTAGAAATAATAATAATGGTTAATCAAGTGTCTCCCATGTGCCTGGCAGGCTGCTAGAAACTTTGGATGCATTTTCTGCTGTAATCTATGTAGCAGCTCTGCAGAAATGGTTCTGTTACTTCCCTGTTAGAGCTCAGGACCCACGAGTCCTCTGGTCTATCTTTAAGTGATGAAACTTGAAGGCACAGACTTTGTCCAACACTTTGTCTACACAGAGCATGTCTCCTCCACAGTCATATGAACTTGTATTGTCTCAAATCATCTTCACTCCAGCAAATATTGATTAGTGTCTTCTCTGTATCTGGTTAATTCCTAGGAAGACAAAGTAGTCCTTGCTCTTGGAAGGCTTATGTTTATTAGGCAGATACAGGTGTGCTGAAAAGTTATCAGTGCCCTAACAAAAGTCTATGGAGGGTTTGGTGGGGCACAGAGGAGACAGGGTTAAATCTACTTGATTTGAGGGTTATCAAGGGAAAGGGTTCAGGAGAGAAGTGACTGGTAGGCCGAATCTTCAAAGATGACTAGGCATTCAATGGGGAAGGGATCCGTCTGAGTAAAAGTACAGAAGAGAAACTGTCAGCCAGTAGAGCTTAGAGTGTTCTTGCCTGGAGAATCCCAGGGATGGGGGAGCCTGGTGGGCTGCCGTCTGTGGGGTCGCACAGAGTCTGACACGACTGAAGTGACTTAGCAGCAGCAGTAGCAGAGCTTAGAGGTCTCATTGGATGAGAATAGAATGGTGAGAAATAGACCAGGTAGGCAAGCTAGACCAGCTCCTTTATCCTACAAGCAAATGAAGAAGCAGGATTGGGTTTTGGATATTAGCAAAGGTGACTTTGGTAGCAGTGGGAAGGATGGATTGGAGGGAATTAGACCAGGAGCATAGAGTCCAGAAAGGAAGCTGGAGTCTAGGTAAGAGATGAAGAAGGCCTCCAGCCAGGAAAGGATGTAAACAAGCGCTGATGGTACCGAATAACACGAGACGATGGCTAAGTGAACGTCGACAGAAAGTGAAAGGGAAGAGTCTGGGATGTTTCCTTTGGATGCCTTGGATGTCTGGGGAAACAGTCGTGTACTCAGCTAGATAGCATAGGTTTGGATAAGTCAAATTTGAGATGTCTTTGGAAGGATTGCATGGAGGTATTCAATAGAAAATGAAAATGGAAACCCACACTGCTGGAAAGGGGTGTAAACTGCTACAGTCACTTTATAAAACTCTTTAGCATTTTCTATTCAAATCAAACATATGTTTGCTCTATGACCCAGCAATTGCACAGTAGGCACCTGACAGAAATAAGTGCAGAAGACTTGTACAAGAATGTGTATAGCAGCTTTTTTTAATAATAGCTAAAAAGTAAAACTAACCCAAATGCAGCTCCTTACTTTCCACATCTCTCTTTCCACTCCTTACTAGTATCATTCCACACCACGTTACTCAGCTCTGAGTTGTGCAGTCAAAAACCTTTCTAGACATTGCCAAAAGCCCTCTGTGTATGCCAGAATTGATTTGGTTGAAAGCCACCTGAAAAGAAAATTACCACAATACTCAATAATATGGATAGATCTCAAAGACACAATGATAAGTGAAAGAAACCAGACAGAAGTGTACTTACTGAATGATTCCATTTATATAAAATTACAAAGCAGGCAAAGGTAACTGATGGTGATCGGTATCAGAACAGTGACAATCTCTGGGAGTGGGGTGGAGAATTGGCCAAGATGTTGGAAATGCTATATATCTTGCTCTGGGTAGTGGTTGTGTGGGTCCATACACACGAACTAGAGTTTCTCTGGCAGCTCAGTGGTAACGAATCCACCTGCTACTGCAGGAGATGAGGTTTTGATCCCCGGGTTGGGAAGAGCCACTGAAGAAGGAAATGGCAACCCACTCCAGTGATCTTGACTGGGAAATTTCATGGACAGAGGAGCCTGGTAGGCAAGAGTTCATGGAGTCGCAAGAGTCAGATACTGAGCGACTAAACCACAACAACAACATACATCCGAACCATTAAGATTTATGGACTTTCTTTATTTTGCTTGTTATACCTCAATCAAAAATGAGAAACAAATTACAAACTAAATATATGGAAATACAAATTTGATGCTCAGGAGAAAAGACATAACAGAAAAGAAATATCTGGATATCAAGCTGTCAGTGAGGATCAAGCACGTGGGGGTCAGAGTGGGTGGGAAGAAAGGGGGTGAGAAGAAGAACATGCTGCAGCCAGAGCCCAGCAGCCCCGACATCTCAGGGACGAGCAGAAGAGTCAGTCAAGGAAGGCGTGCACGTGTCTGTGTTGTTCTCATCTGAGACCGAGAGCATGGCCACCACAGTCCTGCAAAAGCTACCTGCACACACATAGCATAGTAGTGTTCTTGTCCATCCTTCTGATCCATCACAGTCCATTGTCGGTGTATATTTCCTTTCAAACTGAATGAAGAGGCTTTGTAGCAATGAGCCTGATATAGTTCTTTCAGTGCGAAAATAGGGCCCAAGCCCCAAACCGCAAAACCCACCCTGAGTTCCTTTCACTGTGTTGTTGCCTGTGGTCACTGTCTATTTCCTGCAATGACATCAAAAAGCTGGCCCATGTTGTGGAATATCTTAGAGTGGCCCTTAAGAATTGTTCCTCATTAAACCATAATAGTGGGAGAAAAACAGTCAGTGGCAGAAAGCAAAAAAAGCAGATTGTTCAAGACATAACTGAGTCTCAACCTCATTTACTGAGCACACAATGCCTTACTGATTTAACATACCTTTTAATTTAGACTTTATCATGACCTTTTAAGGTAAACCTTTCTCTCTTAAAAGATGAAGGATAGAGTCAGGGCCATCTGGGGGCTGAGGTCACTGACCACCAGTCAGTAGCTGAGCTGGTTCAGGAGCCTGGCTCTCCTCATTCCAGCCTCCAGCTGTGTCTTTCTTGTGCAGACTAAGCAGCCCTCTGCCTTGTTCCCACAGTTCCACATGCCATTCCTGGGAGGGCAGCTGTCTGTCCCCTAGTTTCCACTCTCCTAAGCCTATACTCTCTTCCTTCACCATCTTCTGCAGTGGCAGAAGGACAAGTGGTTTCACGCCTCCTTGTCCTGGGCTCCCTATGGATGCTCTTCCCTTCCAGGGCAAGGGCTCAGCAGCTTAGCCTCTGGTCAAGGATTCCCAGGCTCTGATATATCTGGAGCAGTCAGCACTTTTTCCCACTGCTCTCTTCGCACACCTGATGCTTTTTCCTGCAGATTCTCAGTTCTGGTTGAACATTAAAATCTCAGGGACCCCAGGGAGTGATATAGCCGGATCACCAGCTGAGCTGACCCTTGACAAGCTCCACACATAACCACTGCTGGATTTTGCTCACAATTTTCCGTCCCATCCACCTTCCATCTTCTTTCTAAATCCTTCTATCCTTCAGGGCTTTTAGTTCATGGTGAAAGAGGCTTATACTATAAAAGCAGGGAATTAGGTTGGATTTATTTGATCGTAATATCATCATTATAATAATATAGTGGGCTTAATATCATTTTTATTCCAAGCTCAATGCAGCATCTTAAGAGCATGCAGGGGCTGGGGCTATGGGCTATGAGGATTCAAGGTGCAGAGCACATGGAAATGGATGCCCACCCCCCCCACCCCACTCCCCTCCACCCCACTCCCCTCCACCACCCCGTACAGGAGCTTGCTGTCTTATGTGGAAGGCAACACAACATGCAAATATCTAAGTACCAGGCAGGGCCTGCTGAGGTTTAATCAGGATCCGAGTTCTCAAGGGCTGCAATTAGGGCTGGTTAATTCTGTTGGAAGATTCATGGAGGGATGATTATATGAGTCCTGGGTGATGTCCTGGAGCCCTGTAAAGCAGTGATCCCCAACCTTTTTGGCACCAGGGACCAGTGTCATGGAAGAGAATTTTTCTACAGACCAGGGAGCAGGGATGGTTTAGGGACGATTCAAGCTCATTACATTCATTGTGCACTTTATTTCTAATTTGTGCACTTTATTTCTAACACTACCGCTGATCTGACAGGAGGTACTGTGTGGCCCAGGGCCTTGGGATCCCTGCTGTAAAGGATTTGGTGACCAGTAAAACTAGGATTTGCATCATCTCTCTCTAACTAAAAATTGATGACCCTGCTGCTGCTGCTGCTAAGTCACTTCAGTCAGGACCCTGAGAAACCCTTTATATTTCTCTTCAATAAAGTGAAGTGAAAGTGTGAGTCACTCAGTCATGTGCGACTATCTGTGACCCCATGGACTATAGCCCTCCAGGCTTTCTGTCCATAGAATTCTCCAGACAAGAATACTGGAGTGGGTATTCCCTTCTCCAGGGAATCTTCCAGACCCAGGGATCGAAGCCAGGTCTCCTGCATTGTGCGTAGATTCTTTACCATTTGAGCCACCAGGGAAACCATCAATAAAATGGAGATAATTATGCAGTGGTGACCTCACAGAGTCATGATGAAGGTGAAGGGAGATAATGCTTGTACGAGTGTCTGCCCATCAGTAAGTGCTGCCCACTTTTGTTGTTATCATTGAGAGAATGAAACAGAGCAGGTTACCAATAAGACTTTCATTGATTCATTTATTTAACATCTACCGCATCTGGTATCAGGCACTATGCTAGAACCTGGGGATGTAGAAATAAATTACACAGAATCTGTCCTACAAGGGTTCCTGGTCTAAAGTGAAACATAATAAGAAAATTATAGTAATGATAGTAAGTGCAATAATAGAAATAAGCCCAAGGCAAAACCACAAACACAGAACACTAATGAAACCAATTGCATGGACCACAGCCTTGTCTAACTCAATGAAACTATGAGCCATGCCATGTAGAGCCACCCAAGATGGACAGGACATAGTGGAGAGTTCTGACAAAACATGGTCCACTAGAAAAGGGAATGGCAAGCCACTTCAGTATTGTTGCCTTAAGAACCCCATGAACAGTATGAAAAGGCAAAAAGATATGACACTGAAAGATGAACTCCTCAGGTCGGCAGATGCCCAGTATGCTACTGGAGAAAAGTGGAGAAGTAAGAACTGACTCATTGGGAAAGACCCTGTTTCTGGGAAACATTGAAAGCAAGAGGAGAAGGGGAAGACAGAGGATGAGATGGTTGAATGGCATCACCAACCCGATGGACATAGGTTTGAGTAAACTCTGGGCATTGGTCATGGACAGGGAGGCCTGGAGTGCTATAGTCCATGGGGTCACAAAGAGTCGGACACAACTGAACCGATCCAGACTGAGAGGAAAGGGGGATCTGACTCAGTCTGAATTAGGGACCACTTCCTGAGTAAGTGGACCTGTGCAGTGTGTCAAGAGCAGAGTAGTTCCACCAGGAAAGCAAAAAATAGGAACTATGTAGTCCTTCCTAGAGGTTTTTCCCAATGAGATAATAACCAAGAAGGCCTTTTAAGACTACAGTACTTAATAGGAATTCCAGCTCCTCCCAGATATCTAGCTTTATTTGGAGATTTGCATTCAAATCCTGCTTATCATTTATTAACTGTATGTCTTTGGTCAAGTTACTTAACCTATTGTCTCTGATTTTGTTTCCTGGTTGGTGAAATAGAACCAATAATACCTATCTTGCAAGGTTTTCAAATGACTTAATGTTTCATGAAATCTGTGATTCTCTCACCTGTCATATTTACCATTGCACTCCCAGAACCAAGCTTAGTGCATGATGTATTAGGAGATGCTAAATAGATTTTAATTGAACAAATGCATGAATGATGTATGTTCGGCATTTAGCACAGTGCTTAGCCCATAGTAAGCACTAAATAAATGGCAACGCTCCTCCTCATCACTCTCAGTAGGTTTGAGAACCAATTGGCTAATATAAAGAGGTAGTTTTGCCCTTCTGTGTGCACACATTCTGAATTCTGGGAACAGATCCATGAAATACTCAGATAAAAGATTTTTTGTGTTTGTAGTCTGATATGAAGAATCAGGGAAGAACTCAGGATGGAGAGTATCACCTAAGATGAACTTTGAAGGCTCGGTCAGATTTCAGTAGAAACACACTATCAGGTGGGCAGGGAGGTGACACACTGCAGGCAGAAGGGACAGCGGGAGAAGGGACAGCAGGAACAGGTGTAGCAAGGAGTGTATTTGGGGAACCACATCTATTCAGATATGACAGATGTCCAAGTGTGAGGGATGACACAGCAGGTGCCAAGTCCAGATAGGTCTTGACCAGTGATCAGCATCTGTTCTGTAGAGGGAAAAATAGTAAATATTTTAGGCTTTGCTGGCCCTTATATAGCCAGAAATAATAAATTTCCAAAAAGTTTCATTGATGAAATTCAAAGTATAATAATAATAGGTCTACTAATGAGAAGATTGGATTCTTTAGGGGGATAACATTTGCTGAAAATGGATCCAAAATTAGTGTTCTTTTTCTTCATATTGATTGCAAACATTTATCTTCAGAAACCATTCCTAGCTCCTGGCTGAACAAAAGCAGCTTGAGGGCTGGATTTGATTCATGGATCATGGTTTGCCAATCTCTGATCTATATTACTGAGGACAGAACACTGTGCTACCAAGATTCAGACTCTGAATTTAAGTAGCAAATCTCGTCCTGAACAGAGTGCCTGAGAATACTTGGTTTGACCATGCCTGATTTAGCACATCGTCTCTTCTTCCCAAGTGACATAGTCCCTCTCTTGTTTCCTTACAACTGAAGAGCAACAGGGCACTGATGTATGTGAGAGTCTCTTTGTCTTCTTATATAATGGGTAACCAGCCCATCACTCATAGCAACAAGGATACAAGGTACGGGAGTCGGCATTGTGAAATATATTAGTCTCTGGCTGCTATGATCATCTGTTTGGAGTTCCCCAGGAGTGGAACGTGTGCTTGTTTTTTGTTTTAAACAGACGAGGAAAAAGTGGTGTTAAAAAGTACATTGAGACTTAACCCACTTGCCTAGGACTCAGCACCTAAGTAAAGCATGGAAGAACGCTCTCATAAGAGTTTTATCTGACTCCTCAAAGAAGCCCCTGATCCAGCATCCCTCCAGAGTTAGCCTAAGACAGGCTGAAGAATTGGAGACTTGGTGATTCTAGCTGCTAAGAATCTAATCTAATACCATTCTCTGGGGAGACTTTTTAGCACATCCTAGTAGCCTACTTCAAACAACATTTGTAAGAAGGTGATATTTTATAAGTGCTACCTTAATCTCTATCTAGACAGAGGAATTTTGGTAGAGAGTATTACTTTATGAATGAGTAGATTCAATTCATATTCAATTCATTCATTCAATTTAATTCAATTCCTATTTATCAAGTACTTCCTATGTATAAGACACTGAGCTTGGCTCTGGGGAAATGATTGTGAGGTCCACAGTTCAGAACATCCTAATTTACTCATTGTCTGTTCCTACTTCAATAGCAGGGAGATAGATAAGGAGGAAGAAGATGGTGATGATGATGATGGAAAAGGAGGAAAAAGCAGAAGATCTTGCATTGGCAGAAGCATGAATGCTTTTAACCAGAAAGGTGTTTAGGACTGAGGGCAAAAGAAGAGAGGCGAGCTCTGAGGAAACTAGTGAGGAACATCAGTAAATTAATAGTCACGGATACTGATCTGGTAGCCACAGTGCAGTAGATCAACCAAATGTCTTGGCATCAGATAAAACTCAGTTCAAATTCCAGCCTTCCTGTTTACCGTTTATGTAACCTTGGTGAAGTTATTTCAAGTCTAAGAACTTCAATTTCCTCCTCCAGAAAATGGGCAATATTATATATCATAGGTTGTATGGATGTGGATGTGTTCTGTAAACCATTAGGTCTTGCAATTGTAAAATATTAATACTCAGAAAGAGCATGGAATCCAAGTGCACAGAAGCCTAGAGGCCAGGAGTGCAGTCACTCAGGGATTTGGCTCTGCACTTGAGTCGCTGGACTAGTGCTATGAGCAAGACAGGCGCGATTTACCACGGGTAAGCAGTACAATAGATACGGTGTTAAACATGCATTCCCATAACTCATATTAAACACAGCTGTGAGGAGTTCTAGGCAGGGGAAGTACAAGGCACTAACAGAGCACTTAATGAGAGCTGACAGGCCTCACCTAGACCAGGAGTTGGAGCTGCCGACTGAGGAAGCAGCATTTGAGCCGAGCCCGGAAGATGAAGGTGAGCCTTGATGACTGCCTCCTGGGTGACCCTGAACAAGCCTCTCCTCCACTGACTACATTCTCCTCACCTGTCACTAGAGGGCTGGCCCAGCTCCCCTCGCCCCCTAAAGTCCTTCCCAATGCTGCAGGACCAAACTCAAAGCCCCCCGTGCATGATGCCAAAGCACCCTTGTTCTTGGCTTGCAGTAGACAACCCCATGTAAAGGAGAGAGCGAGACCGTGACGGGAACACTCAGTGACATTGAAGAGGGAGCTCGTGGCCTGGGATTTGGTTTCATCCATTTGATACTGCTCTCATTCCCTTCTAAATAGCTGATGCCATCTTGTCCAAGACATCTTCAAAGCACTTTTTATTTTCTTTCTTTTTTGGAACTTTAAAAAATACTCCACAAAGAATAGTATAACACCCATATTGCTGCTACCCAGAATTGTAAAAATTGTTCTATTATATTTACCTTCATTCATTTTTGTGTTAAAACATCTTTTAGCCCACCTGGTCCAGACCCATTCTGCCCCTCCCTCTGACCCCCAGGAGGTCACCACCATTAACCTTGGTGTGCACACCTCTTTATTCATAAACTGTGTAAGACATTGCTGTATGTGTGTGTGTGTGTGTTTTCTTAAATGACCTCCAATGCTATGTATCATTTTGTGACTTTATTTTTTTCACTCAACATTATATATCTTGCTGCTGCTGCTGCTAAGTCGCTTCAGTCGTGTCCGACTCTGTGGGACTCCATAGATGGCAGCCCACCAGGTGCCCCCTGTCCCTGGGATTCTCCAGGCAAGAACACTGGAGTGGGTTGCCATTTCCTTCTCCAATGCAGAAAGTGAAAAGTGAAAGGGAAAGAAATAACAAATATGCACATGTAAACATCCACTCATATACAGTTCCTTCTTTTTAACGGCTGTATGATCTGCCAGCAAATGAATATATCACATATTATTATTTATCTTTATTTACATTTTGGTTTTCCTAAACTTTAATTATCACAAATAATGCCACAATGAATTTTCTTGTATATGTCTCTCTGTGAAAATACTTAAGAGCTATGTAGGAAATGATTGGATCTTGGGTTATACGGATTTTACTAGATATTGGAAATTTGCTGGACTAATTTTTATTTCAACTAATAGTGTATAAAAGTATCCCTTTTTCTTCTAATGTCAGAATTTAAAGTTTAAATTTTTGCCAGTTTCATAGTGTGGAAATGGTATGTTGTTTAATTCACATTTCCCTAATTTTCAGTGAAATTAAGATGCTTTTCGTGTGTTTTTTGGCAATGTGCATTCCTCTCCTGTGGATTGTATATTCATTGTGGCTATTGTATTATGAGGAGGTTATCTTTTTTCTGTTCAGCTACATTGATTCCGATTATTAATCCTTTTTTTCCCTGTGGCTTGTCTTTTACCTTTATTTATAGTGTCTTTTGTCACACAGAAAATTTTTATTTTAATGTATTTACTGTGTTTAGTCCTTGCCTTTATGTTTTATGTTTTTACTCCTAATTGAAGAAATACTTCACTATCCCAAAGAGAGAGACACATTATTTTATGTTTTCTCCTGACAATTTCAAGGTTTATTTTTACACATTGAGGGCTGTGATATTTACACCTGGAATTAGTTTTCCTGTTTAGTGTGAGATAGGGACACATTTTCGTGTTCCTCTCTGTAGAAGACCAGTGACCCAAATCCACTTGTTTGAAGGGTCATTTCCCCCCAATTTAAAAAATTCCCTCTATCTCATAGCAAGTTGCCTCATGGACTTATATTTTTGCTTAAGTGTTATTGTTTTCCTGAGTTTGAAGAAGCATTGTTTCTTCAGTTCCATGAATTTCTTGACCTGTGTCTCTGAATAATGTTTCTCCCCATTTTCTCTGTTCTCTCCCCTGGAACTTACATACACTGTTTCTTCTCATATATCCTCTTTGTCTTTGAAAATTCTTCATATTTTCATATATCTTATCTCTTTGTGCTTAATTCTGGATAATGTCCTCAATATGTCACTCATTTTCACACATATGATTTTACTTCATTCCCTGAGTTTTCTGTTTCTATAGTATGTCATTTCTAGAAGTTCTATTTGATTTTTTCAAATATGCTGTTCTTTTTTTCATAGTCTTATTATGATTTTTTTCTTTGTGTCTTTCAACATTTATTAAATAGTCTCTTTCAGGTCTTAATGTTATTTCAAGTTCTTAGGATACTAATCATTATGGCAAACCATTTCTCACATGGTTTTAAAGTTTTTATTGTGGTTGTAAAAGTGGCCCCCTAGAGCACTTGTGCACAATTAGGGACTCCACCGCCACGCTTAGGATATTGAGGGACTGTGACACCCCTACCTGGACCCTTAGCAGAAAGGGGCTTCCTTGTTACTACTCCAGGTCAGCGAGGCCCTTACACAGCAGGGGCGCCTCTGTGGCCCTGTTCCGTGCAGGAGTTTCGGTTTCCACTGCCTAGCCTCCAGAGGCCAGGTCTCCTTACCATTAGAGCCAGTGCTGGGGTCCAAGGTCCCCCTTGGCCATAGTGGGGTCACTTCTCAGGCTTACTGCTCTGATGTGGAGGTGCCTTTGTTTGTGGCACCTGAGGTTTCTCATTTATTTCTTTTGGGCTCATCTCTCAATGTAAAAAGAGTTTTATTATATTTTATTATAAGTTATCCCGATTTCTATGTGTTTTAATGGGGAGAGCTTAGCTTATTCAACCGAATTTCCATTCTTGGATTTTTCTATGTAAATGATCATATTATTTGCTATTAATGACAATATTTTCTCTGCCTTTATAACTTCCCTCCCTCTAATTTATTCAGTTTTGTCTTAATTCACTGTCTTGGAACACCAGTACTATATTGCAAAGCTTCTCCATAGACTAGTATAGCAGAGAAGGAAGCATAATATAGTGGCTCATTTTGGTATCT
Organism: Bos taurus; assembly: GCF_002263795.3. Classification (NCBI taxonomy): domain Eukaryota; kingdom Metazoa; phylum Chordata; class Mammalia; order Artiodactyla; family Bovidae; genus Bos; species Bos taurus. The sequence goes on along the minus strand of NC_037342.1, from coordinate 54,825,996 downwards.
AGCAAATCTGGATGGAATTCAAGCTCTGTGACTTAATAGTTCTGGTTTTGTGCAGATTGCTTACTTATTTAAACCCAGCTTTCTCATTTATAAACTGGGATAATAGTATTTACTTTGAAGAATTATTTTTAGAATTAAATTAGTTACTATGGGTAAACCACTTGGGTTAGCCCCTGACCCATAATTCAGTACAAGTATCATAAATATTAATTATCAGCATTAATGTTGGGTTGGCCAAAAAGTTCATTCAGGTTTTTCTATAACACCACACAGAAAAACCCAAATGAACTTTTTGGCCAACCCAATAGTAGCTTAGTATACATTATAACTAGTCTTCCCAAGTCAATTGTAGAGGTTTGTTGTCTGAGGCTCAGAGAGGTTGAACACCTTTCCTAGGGTCTCCTAGCTGATAATGGGAACCATACGTTGTAGTCCTGAACAGGTCCTCTGAGACTGTATCTTCCCCTCCCCAGATCATGCTCCCCCTGACTGGAGCAGTAGTTTGTACGCTGTTGCAGAATCAGGTCCTGGGCAGAGAACGTGGCAGGCCATCAGTGGGAACCCAGAGGACAAAAGTCCTGGTACCTTGCTCAGCACTTCCAGAACAAACTTGGAGAAAAGCTCAGGGCCAGGCAGGATTCTTGAGAGGAACCTCAAAGAAAGAAATACGCTTATAGCCTTTCACCTCTAAAAATAAGAATTCCTGTTTCCCAGCGTGTTGAAAACATCATCTATAACATAGAGAACCAGAAGCCACATAGGAGAGGAGCTGCTTTGCAAATTGTCCATCCATGCATACACCTATTCATCCCTGGATGCCAAAAGCCAGATGACCTGGGTTCTAATCCCAGCTCTGCTCCTTAACCTTGGCCATGCTTTTTGACTTCACTAAACCTCACATTCTTCATCTATAAAATGAGAATAAATCATAACAGCACCTACCTTACTGAGGTGGCGATCAAATGAGTTAATTCATGTAAAACTCTTAGAGAAGCACCAGGCATATAACATATGCAGGAAATGTCAGCTTTTATCATTATTACTTGTTTCTGCATATAATCAAGGGCCTGCTCTGAGTTCCATCTCTGGGACCGCCAGGAAGGATGTATGAGGTACGTGGAAACTGCTGTTGTTTAGTCACCCAGTTGTGTCCAGCTCTTCGCCACCCCGTGGACTGTAGCCCACCAGGTTCTCTGTCCATAGGATTTCCCAGGCAAGAATACTGGAGTGAGTTGCCATTTCTTTCTCCAGGTGGAAATTGCTGTAGGTGTACAGAATTAGCTGGTTCTACCAACTGTGAATTTCAAGAAAGACATGATAGATGAAGTCAGATCTGCCTTCAGCACCTACCAATATCCTCCTTTGTGCCAAGAACCTTGTTAATTAGCAGGGTTATAAGATAGAAAGTTCTAGTCTCTGCTACCAAGGTTTCTGCATTCTGGATGAAGAAGAAACTGTGTATTTATAGATGACAGACTCATAGTTATTTTTTTAAAAAGGCAAGATTGGGCTGCTGTAAGAAAACAAAAGAGGAACATCTTCAGTGTTGTGCTGAAAAATGGTTAACAACCAGCTCCCGATATAGCTTATTGACAAAAAGGATGTGAACACACACTTGACAAATAATAAAATGCATAATATTATTTACTGTAAATTTCATACACCTATAACTTCAGTGTGACTTTATATTTCTAACACATCCACCATCAGTTTTTACAATTCCACCACCACCAAAGAGATCACAAACCAGACTGACTATGTGCTTCATCACTATTTGACTCTGCAAAGATACTGATGTTAAGGCACACGAGTGTGGTTCTGACTAATGTTAGCCACTACCTTTGTTTTTGTTAAAGAAGAGGTGAAAAGGAAGCAATGAAGATGCAAAGACATGTTAGAACTTCACTCTTTAGTCAGTGCTGTGAGCTTCTTTGCTCAGATAATAGTTTTGAGTGCTGGAAAAATATTTCCTCAATTTTTTGTGCTGTTCACAATGGAACAACCTCAGATATAGCACACTTTTTAGTTTAATCTTGACTTCCTACTTTTGCATTCCAGTCCCCTATAATGAAAAGGACATCTTTTTTGGGTGTTAGTTCTAAAAGGTCTTGTAGGTCTTCATAGAACCGTTCAACTTCAGCTGCTTCAGCGTTACTGGTTGGGGCATAGACTTGGGTTACTGTGATATTGAATGGTTTGCCTTGGAAACAAACAGAGATCATTCTGTCATTTTTGAGATTGCATCCAAGTACTGTATGTGGAAAATTCTGAAAGAGATGGGAATATCAGACCACCTGACTTGCCTCTTGAGAAACCTATATGCAGAGCAGGAAGCAACAGTTAGAACTGGACATGGAACAACAGACCGGTTTCCCCATCTATCTCCCATGAAGTGATGGGACCAGATGCCATGATCTTCGTTTTCTGAATGTTGAGCTTTAAGCCAACTTTTTCACTCTCCGCTTTCACTTTCATCAAGAGGCTTTTTAGTTCCTCTTCACTTTCTGCCATAAGGGTGGTGTCATCTGTATATCTGAGGTTATTGATATTTCTCCTGGCAATCTTGATTCCAGCTTGTGCTTCTTCCAGCCCAGCGTTTCTCATGATGTACTCTGCATATAAGTTAAATAAGCAGAGTGACAACAAACAGCCTTGACGTACTCCTTTTCCTATTTGGAACCAGTCTGTTGTTCCATGTCCAGTTCTGGGCTCCAGAATCACTGCAGATGGTGACTGCAGCATGAAATTTAAAGACGCTTACTCCTTGGAAGAAGTTATGACCAACCTAGATAGCATATTAAAGAGCAGAGACATTACTTTGCTAACAAAGGTCTGTCTAGTCAAGGCTATGGTTTTTCCAGTAGTCATGTATGGATGTGAGAGTTGGACTGTGAATAAGGCTGAGTGCCAAAGAATTGATGCTTTTGAACTGTAGTGTTGGAGAAGACTCTTGAGAGTCCCTTGGACTGCAAGGAGATCCAACCAGTCCATTCTGAAGGAGATCAGCCCTGGGATTTCTTTGGAAGGAATGATGCTAAAGCTGAAACTCCAGTACTTTGGCCACCTCATGCAAAGAGTTGACTCATTGGAAAAGACTCTGATGCTGGGAGGGACTTGGGGCAGGAGGAGAAGGGGATGACAGAGGATGAGATGGCTGGATGGCATCACGGACTCGATGGATGTGAGTCTGAGTGAACTCCAGGAGTTGGTGATGGACAGGGAGGCCTGGCGTGCTGCGATTCATGGGGTTGCAAAGAGTCGGACATGACTGAGCGAATGAACTAAGTTTACTCTGCTTTATAAACATTTACCCTATCACTTGCTTAAGTCTGAACAATCAGCAAAACAAGAAAGCATGTGCTCATTTGTATTAATAGCATTTGCTGATTTCCATGGTGTCAACTTCCCGGCACATCCCACTCCAGTGTTCTTGCCTGGAGAATACCAGGGACAGGGGAGCCTGTGGGCTGCCGTCTATGGGGTCACACAGAGTCAGACACGACTGAAGCGACTTAGCAGCAGCAGCAACATGGCTTGAGATCTCCCTGGTGGCTCAGTTGGTAAAGAATCTGCCTGCAATGCAAGAGACCAGGGTTCAGTCCCTGAGTCAGGAAGATCCCCTGGAGAAGGAAATGGCAACCTACTCTGGTATTCTTGCCTGGGAAATCCCATAGACAGAGGAACCTGGCAAGCTGTAGTCCATGGGGTCGCAGATTGGGCTGTTGGCGGCTAAGTCCTGCATGAACCAGCCTCTGGGAGACTGACCGTTTAGGTTTTTGTTACTCAAAGTGTGTTCCAATGACCTGCAGGATCAACCTCATCTGGGAGCTAATCAGAAATGCAGAATCTCAGGGACCGCCTTTGGTATCCTGAGTCAGACTGCATTTTAACAGACTCCACGGGTACTCCAAAGTCTGGGCATCCCTGAGCTAGGACTGGCTTTCTCTCAAATGGTCCAGACCAACTGTGTTGGAATCCCCTGGCCCCCTGTGCAGAATCCTGGGTCCAGTGCCTGATCTCCTAAATCTGCGTTTTTAAGTTTGGACCCAGGAACTTGAAATTTCAGTATGCTTTTGAGATTATTCATAGGCACATCAAGAATCACATTAATCACAAAAAGACTTGGTCCAAATAATCGTGTTCGAATCATGCAAAGTGCTTCATAGGTCAATGGCTGGCAGGTGGTTGGTACTCAATAAACGTTAGCATTGTTGTTGCAGCGTTTGTGATATTTGAAATGTCATGAGTTCTTCGTCAAGGCCAAAACCAAGCAGGATCTAGGGGAAAACGTTTCTGTGTGTGTGTGTGTCTGTGTCTATGTCTGTGTTCAGTGTGTTGGGAGGAGGGGAAAAGGAGGCTGCAGAGTTCTGGGCAACTCCCATGTCCCCCAACCTGTGCCTCACCCAGAACCAGCGACCATCTGCTCTGAGCAGCCGCCTGTCTGAGAATCGAGGGTATCCATGGGAACCAGTGTGGAGGTTGCCAGGAGGGCTTCGGGGCCACCAGCCGGAGGGGAGAGTGGAAATCAAGTGGAACCAGAAGTGACAGACTCATGTGTGTTCAATGGAGTGGGAGGCCATCAGCCGTGAGAGCAAGGGTGAGGCATGAGCACAGCCAGCCCAGTGTCTGGCCCCGGGAGGAAAGCTCCAGACAGCAGTGTGACTCACACAGCTGCGCCCAGAAGGATCTCTTGAGGCTGTTTAAATGTTAGCATTTCTCTCCCTCTCTCTTCCTCCCTCCCTCTTTCCTTCTCTCTCTCCCTCCTTACTTTAATAGGTTTGTTGTTTTTTGTTTTTTTTTAAGTACAACTTAGCGGAAAAGTTAAACATGAAGTTTCTAATCACCTCATATCCCACCACTCAATAATTGGCTGCTTTAATTTTGATGTGTGTTTGTCTTTTTCTCTATGCATATTTTTGTAAGGTTAAAATCATGCATTTTCAGTTCTGTATCCTGCTTTCTAAAAGGTTCTTTTGAGTCAGGCATTTAGCTTTGAGGGGAAAAAAAAACCATTGGAATTGTAATGAGATGCCCCCCTACCCCTCCCCGCTTGCATCAATGAGCTGCCTGGTTGAAAATGAATGGTTAAGGGCAAAATGACAAACTGATCTGAAGTGGATATTCCTAAGTGATGGCTTATTGTGCCATCTGAGCCAGCGGTGTCCATTTCAGTCGTTTCACCAGTTTTCGAATTGAGCATTTCTTGTGCATTTAAGCTACTTTGGTGAAGCCTGTGCATAAAGAAAAGCAACTTCCAAAGGAAGAAGAGAAAGGAGATTGTTTTGCTGAGATATTTTTAGGAAGAGCATTGACATTGAATTGATGTATTGGACATAGAATGTGGCATGGTGAGTAAGAACTCTATATCTAGATCATTTCTCCGGATTTTCCTGATACAACCAAGCCCGATCATTCCTGTCACCCCAAGAGTACTTATGCCACACAGCAGGTGCAGCGTCCTCGAGTGACCAGTCATATTTGAGGAAAAGTGGCTCCACACACTGAAATGTGCAAAGTACTGGTGAGACCAAGATGCCATTTCAAACAGAGTATTTCTCAGATTAGTTCATTGTTGACACCAACTCTTTTCTGATGGGTTCACTCAGTTGTGTGTGACCTAGAACAAGACACTCCACAGAGGTGATAACAGAAGGGCTGTAATAAGGGCTACTGGTGATGAGTGAGGGCAGTGTGAGCAAATGGGACTCAATAAGGGCTACTCTAATAGCCTCAAAATTTCCTGAGGCATTAAACTCCTTGTTTTTTTAAGAATTTGTATTTATTTACGTATGGCTGTGCTGGGCCTTCAGCACAGTGCATGAGCTCATTGCAGTGGCTTCTCTTGTCACAGAGCATGGGCTCTAGGCACGGGGGATTTCAGCAGCTGCGGCATGTGGGCTCAGCAGTTGCAGTGCACAGAGTTAGTTGCCGCATGGCATTTGAGATCTTCCCAAACCAGGGATTGAACCCATGTCCCCTGCATTAGCAGGCAGATTCTTTACCACTGGTCCACCAGGGAAGCCACAAGTTCAGTTTTAGACAGGCCAGTCCAGTGAGCACTGGACCAGGCCAGTGACTGAGCACTGGTCCAGAGCACTCTTCTCTCATCAAGCAGCCTTCAGCTCCATCTTTTTGTTTGGCCTGCTCACATATTTCACATCCTTTTCACAGGAATACTCACAGCTTAGTCCATTTGAGACTCTATATAAATAGCTGAGCTTATTTGATTGGATGTGCTTCTGCCCTTTTAAATATTCCTGTCCTTTTACAAGTTTATTAATGAGTCAAAACTTTTCCTGGCAAACTGGAAAGCAGGAAATGTGTCTTTTTCAACTTAGTGTCAGTAAATACTGTCCTTGAATGACTGAAGGGAGCCTGTGATCCTGTTACCAAACCAGGTTCATTTTCCCCTATGCTCAGCAAGTCAAAACACTGAGACGTCAAAGTTTGCTGCCAAGAGAGGGTTTATTCACAAGGCAGCCAAGCGAAGAGACAGGAGAACAAGCCTCAGATCTGCCTCCCAAAGGCAAGTGGCTCAGGGCATTTAGGAGGTAAAGAATAAAGAAGCAAGGTGGTCTGAGGCTCAGGGAGCAGGGAAAAAGTGATTGGGAAAGGGTGTGACAACTGTTGTTCTGCGCAGGAGAGACTGCACATTCAAAAGGGCGCTGAATGGAGGGTGGACACTCACACATGCCCAGCTGAATGGTTGGTGGTCCTATCCAGCCTTCATCAGCTCAGCTCGAAAAAGACACAGCCGACTCCACGTTCCTGGACAACAGCTCAGGCCAACATCATATTGTTTAGGCTAAGCGCTGCTTGGAGGATGTGCAGGTCTTAAAAAGACCTTGATTAATGAAGGCAGGTGAAGTAGATTCTACCCACAGTTTCAATAACTCAACCACCATATGACCATATGCTGTTTAGCTGTACACTTCTGCTTAAAAAAAAAAAAAAAAAAACAGTTTTGGGGCAGCTTCAAATGTTACTTAAAATTCAAATCCCCCAAAGTGAACAAAGTCACAGATAGAAGGCTTCTTGATTAAATTTTAGTATCAATTCAACAAATATATTCGAACACCCATAGTGAACAAGACACTGAGTTAATCTGTGAGTTAATCTGAGTTAATCTAAACAGAGATTCAGAGAGAGACAGTTTGCCCTTAGGTTGCTTCTGGTTTACTCTGGGAGGCTGCTAGAAAGTATAGGCTTTATTATTATTCAGGTGTGATAAGTCAACACTTCAGGAGAGGACCGCCATTACACATCAGGAAAAGACAGTTTGTTCTCAAGAGGAAGGGCAGGCCGCACAGGCACTGCAGGGCTCCTTAGGGGCGGTACGAGGGCTGGTCAGCAGGCAGAAGGAAAACCTTGGCAGAGGGCTTTGTTGCGAGTTTCACAGAAAGGAATGGGTGAGGCAGAGTAAGCAGGCTGAGCAGGGTCGGGATTGACTAGTTTAAACAAATCCAGTGGGCTCTGGGGCATAGAGGCTGTCTACAGTTGTCTAGGGTGGTTAGAGCAGGAGCGTGGGAGCCCAAGAATGAAAGCCCAATAAAGGAGGTGATGGGGGTGGGCACTGGATTTGGGTGGTTTGCATGTGAAAGGTCTGTTTGCTCTCTAGGAATGGCTAGCCCAGCAGTAGAGGTGGGAACAGTCTCCCCAAGGTCAGTAGGGCCCCAGAGGCCAAAACACCAGATTAAAACACATGCTTGTAGACTTTTGGATCATAGCCATTCTGACTGGCGTGAAATGGTACCTCATTGTGGTTTTGATTTGCATTTCTCTGATAATGAGTGATGTTGAGCATCTTTTCATGTGTTTGTTAGCCATCTGTATGTCTTCTTTGGAGAAATGTCTGTTTAGTTCTTTGGCCCATTTTTTGATTGGGTCGTTTATTTTTCTGGAATTGAGCTGCAGGAGTTGCTTGTATATTTTTGAGATTAGTTGTTTGTCAGTTGCTTCATTTGCTATTATTTTTTCCCATTCTGAAGGCTGTCTTTTCACCTTGCTTATAGTTTCTTTTGTTGTGCAGAAGCTTTTAAGTTTAATTAGGTCCCATTTGTTTATTTTTGCTTTTATTTCCAATATTCTGGGAGGTGGGTCATAGAGGATCCTGCTGTGATGTATGTCAGAGAGTGTTTTGCCTATGTTCTCCTCTAAGAGTTTTATAGTTTCTGGTCTTACATTTAGATCTTTAATCCATTTTGAGTTCATTTTTGTGTATGGTGTGAGAAAGTGTTCTAGTTTCATTCTTTTACAAGTGGTTGACCAGTTTTCCCAGCAACACTTGTTAAAGAGATTGTCTTTTCTCCATTGTATATTCTTGCCTCCTTTGTCAAAGATAAGGTGTCCATAGGTGCGTGGGTTTATCTCTGGGCTTTCTATTTTGTTCCATTGGTCTATATTTCTGTCTTTGTGCCACTGGATGACCCAGAGGGATGGTATGGGGAGGGAGGTGGGAGGGGGGTTCAGGAGTGGGAACACGTGTACACCCGTGGCAGATTCATGTTGATGTATGGCAAGACCAATACAATATTGTAAAGTAATTAGCCTCCAATTAAAATTTTTAAAAAAGAAAGCAAAAAAAATAAAAAATAAAGCACATGCTTACTGCAGAGACAAGGCAGATTCCTATTCTACCACTCTACAAGGAGAAAAACTGTAAGTAAAAAAGAAAAAAAGGAAGCACGCTTGGAGTATTAAGAGGAAAGGATTGTTTCAAAAATACTTGTCCTGACAGCGGCTAATGGAAGAAATGGCTTTTCACATTCCCTGGCTGTCCAGTGGTTAGGCTCTGTATTTCCACTGAAGGGGGCGTAGGTTTGATCCTTGGACCCTGGGAGGGTGGAGGGGAGGAGGTGGGTGGGGGAACTAGGGTCCCTCATACCATGAGGCATAGCCAAAAAAAAAAAAAAAATGGCTTTTCAGCAAGACAGGGCAAAGGGAGGGAGCCCTAGCTCCGCAAGTTGCCCACCTTGGGCAAATCACTTAAACCCTCTGACCGAAGTTTATTCTGTTTATATCTTGTATATATCTGCATCTATTCAGTTTATATATTCATTTGGAGAAGGAAATGGCAACCCGCTCCAGTGTTCTTGCCTGGAGAATCCCAGGGACGGGGCAGCCTGGTGGGTTGCCGTCTATGGGGTCGCACAGAGTCGGACATGACTGAGCGACCTCACTTTCACTTTCACTTTCATTCAGTTTATATCAAAGTTATTATGCAGAACAAATGAATGCCTCAGTGTTTCTCTCCCTGTGACAGTCCATAGATTTGTGTCAGAACCACACGGAAGGTCTGTTTAAAATGCAGCTTCCTGGGACCCAGAATCAAACTGTGAGGGTGGAGCCCAGGATCTGCATGTTATAAATGCACTCACTTCCACCCTAGCTGAACTTCAGGGACACTGAAGTTGGAGATCAGCCTAAGGAAAGTAAGCTAGGTGTATTTTAGAATCTACAGAGCAAAATACATACGTAAAGAGATTTTAGGTACTTATCCCAACCGTTACCCTCGCTAGCCTTCAGTATCTCTTAAAACAAGAAACGTGTTTGGGTTGTCTGCCTCACATAGCATCTGCTGAGCTCGGTATTAAACACAGGACAGCAAAGATGCCGCCCCAGCCCTGCCTCCTCCACCCCGGCTGTCTGCAGCTAACTGCTGGGGGAGGCTGATGTTACAGATTCTCCGATGGCCCCAGGAAGGACACAGCCAAGGAGCCAAGTCCCCCTCAGATGGCCAGTAGGCTCACACACGGCTTGGCCTCCAGCGTAGCTGTTTGGTCTTTCAAATTCCATGTTTACCCACAGTTTGTATTTTTAGCTCAGATTTTTAAAAATAAGATCTGACAGACTAACATAGTGATTTGGGCACTTTTAAGGGAAAATATGTAAGAATTATGAATAATGCTGGGTCCTTGGGCCTTGCCTAACTGGGGTCTTGGCAGCTGGCGCTATAGGAACTGGTGGTGACTGGGAGAGGAAGACTTAGTGAGCAGTGTTGCCTGGCCTTGGCATTGCTGTGTTAATCCTCCTAGAAGGCCTCCGAGGTGTGTTTCCCCACCACATTGTTGTGTCTCTAATTCCGTGAGGTTCACGTAGGTTTCACGGAAGGAAGAGGTAAGGGGGGATTCCAGACAGCTGTTGGATTACAGGGGCCCCTTGCTTTCCCGGCCAGTCTGCCTCAAGAAGATGCTGGATCCCCGGTTCTCATTGTTGTTCAGTGGCTCAGTCGTGTACCACTCTTTCCAACCCCATGGACTGCTGCATGCCAGCCTTCTCTGTTCTTCACCATCTCCTGGAGTTTGCTCGAACTCATGTCCACTGAGTTGGTGATGCCATCCAACCATCTCATCCTCTGTCACCTCCCTCTCCTCCTGCCATCAGTCTTTCCCAGCATCAGGGTCTTTTGCAGTGAGTCAGCACTTCCCATCAGGTGGCCAAAGTATTGGAGCTTCAGCTTCAACATCGGTCCTTCCAATGAATATTCAGGGTTGATTTCCGTTAAGATTGACCGGTTTGATCTCCTTGCTGTCTAGGGGACTCTCAAGAGTCTATTCCAGCACCACAGTTCAAAAGCATGAGTTCTCTGGCACTCAGCCTTCTTATGGTCCAATTCTCACATCCGTATTTGACTACTGGAAAAACCACAGCTTTGACTATGCAGACCTTTGTCGGCAAAGTGATAGCTCTGCTTTTTAATACTTTGTCTAGATTTGTCATAGCTGATTCCCAGGGCTGGGGCTAAAAGGCATGATTCTAACTAATTACTTTATAAAACCCTGGATGTAGCTCTTGGTTTATGAACTGAAAAACTTTCAGTTACTGCCTTTCATAGAGACCATTCTTACCGAATCTCTGATGAAACAACCCAGGCCCTGGCTGCTGCTTCTGTTCTGCATTTCCCTTGCACTCCCCTAGTAATCATGCAGTAATTATCATGTTGATAATTACCTCATTAGTAATTTGGTGTGAGAAAGCTCTGCAAAAGAATAATAAAAGGGGCGTCTCTTTATAGCAAAGAAATTACAAATGACAAATGCAGTTTTCACAGCCCTTGAAGCCTCACTAGAAGAAAAGGGAGAATTTTTTCCTGCATGATATTTTGAAAAATGTTGGCATAACTCTTAATCAACACACATCTAAGTTTTTCTTGTGGTTGGAAGAGCCCATTCCTAAGTGAGCCCCCTAAAACTTCTAGAAATGAAGAGCAGCAACAACAATGATGAGCAGCCTCACTGCCGCTCTGCCCTTCATCCCGGCCATGGTAAGGGCAGGGGAGGGGTGGAATGTGGGGGAAGGCCTCATAAAACTGGAAAAGACACGTCCAGTAAGGGAGCTAGCATCCGGGTCATTGGTCCCTGGTGCCAGCACCTCAAAGTCATTTTGCTGAAACCAGGTCAGAAGCCCCTGGAGGCTAAGCCTTTGTCCTGCCCAGACCTTCCCGGCCTGACTCTTGGCCTGAAGAATGGAGGAATGAGAAGGGGCTGCTCAGCACAGCTGGTCTGGCTCCCCACCGTCTGGCCATTGACTGCCATACGCCCCCTTGTTCTCTTCCCTCAGGACACAGACCACACAGGTCTTTGTGAATTTTTTTTTACCATTTAGCCATGAAAACCCTAAGTTCCCCATCTTTGGTGCATTCTTAAGCGTCAAGATGGAGCTCATCACCTCTTTGTCATTTCTGCCCCCTTTCCCATAAAGTGAAGTAAGTTTTCTCCTGTATCTGCCTTTAGCACTGTTCACATAGATGCTGTATAAGATGACTCATTCATTCAGCACCCGTCTCCACTGAGTCTCATCTGCCTGGCCTGGGATGGGGACACAGCTACTGAGCCCACTCACCTGTGCTCTCTCATGGAGACTATTGACATAGCCTCTCCCCGGCCTCCCTGACTCCTCCTTGCAGTAGTGTCTGTTCTTCGCCTCCTAAAATGACCACTGAATCATGGTGCTCAGCACCAGATGAGGTCTTTTCAAATCCTGCAGTGGCTCCCAACTCTCTCAGAATAAAACCAGATCCCTCACTCACAGCAAGGCCCACCGATCTGCCTGTTCTTTCCTGCTTCTGTCTCCCACTGCCCCCTCCCTGCCACCTTACTCCAGTCCATGGACGCTGGCCTTGGTTCCTCACACAGCTCTTGCCTCAGCATCTCAGGATCCTGTCTAGAGTAATCTTCCTCGCTCACTCACAAGGGTCACTTCATCAGGTCTCTGCCAAGTGTCCCTTCATCGGAGAGGCTGTCCTGGACACTTGCTAGCACAGCACACACAGACACAGGCACCTGTGACTCTCTGTCACTTTTATTAGTCTTGTTAGAACTCTCCACCATTTATTATACAATTGCTTATTGATCTATTGCCCATCTCCCTTCACCATAATGTATGTCACTCTGTCCAAGGCAGCAGGGACTTGATCTGTTCTGGCCTCTATTGTATCCCAATCTCCTGTCCACAGAATCTAGGTTAATACACATCAAATAAATGAATGAGTTAATTACTGAGCATCACTCAGCCATCCCTCAGTACTTACTGATGGAAAATCCTGTTTGCTCAGTGTATCTGCCAAAAGAGAGAGATTTAATTTCAAGTCATGGGAGGATTAACCTAAAGAACAATAGGCAGGTGGATCTGTTGAAAGGATCATTTGCCTTCACACATCCTGCGGGATGGGGATTTATGAGCAAACGCCAGGGAACTTGGAGGACACAATGGGATGATTTCTGCTGCTGCTGCTGCTAAGCTGCTTCAGTCGTGTCCGACTCTGTGCAACCCCATAGATGGCAGCCCACCAGGGCTCCCCCATCCCTGGGATTCTCCAGGCAAGAACACTGGAGTGGGTTGCCGTTTCCTTCTCCAATGCATGAAAGTGAAAAGTGAAAGTGAAGTCACTCAGTCATGTCCAACTCCTAGCGCCCCCTATGGCCTGCAGCCTACCAGGCTCCTCTGTCCATGAGATTTGCCAGGCAAGAGTACTGGAGTGGGTTGCCATTGCCTTCTCCAGGGGATGATTTCTAATGCCCTCTAAATGGTGACTCAAGTGAAATATTTCTGTAACCTACATTGCGACCTGTTTGTTTAGCTTTTGTGCAAGTATTATTTCTTGTTTTTAACAGCATATGTTAGCAACTTTAAAATAATCAGTCTATTCTGAACTGTCACTACATTGCTAATCAGCTATACTCCAATGTAAAATAAAAAGTTAAGTAATAATAATCAGTCTATTCTGGTACAAGGAAAAAAAAAAAAACCTGGACTAGGAGCTGAGAGGCTTGAATGCTGGTTCCATCTCTGCCACTAGTTTTTATGTGGCTCCATGGAGTTACTCTCCCTCTCACCGCTTCATTTTCCCAATCTATGTAACTACTGTATTGGGTTGAATCATCTCCACAATCTATCAACTCTAAAATCCCACCACATTTCCACAATATTAACTCTCCCGGTAGCTTCTAGTTTCTTCTTTCCACCTTTTCCTGGTCCAGAAGATTCCTACTCTTCACCTGAAAATTTGTTATATGTACCCGTGAGATCATTCTGTCTTTTTTGAATAGTAGATGGTTAGAAAACAGTAGATTGTAAATTGGTTTAAAAAAAAAAAGAAGCAGCAGAAATGGTGGTAACTGAAGTATGTTTATTCTGTGAGAAAAGAAGAAAGAAGAGGGATAAACATGTTGACTTACATCTAAGAATTGGGGTAGAAGATCAAGTTCACGGAGCCGGCTTTACTTGTTACTGTCCGTTTTTGAGAGGCATTTCTTTACACACCTTTGCACAAAAAAATTACAGAAAATTACACATTTAATCTTCCCTCTGGCAAATTATAATCCCAGATGGTTAGATATGGAAAGACCCAGGGGAAAAACGTAAAGGAGATCTTGCCCACCTGACTTGGTATCCTTGGGCAAATGCCCAGAGATGGCATAAGTGAGAACACAGAGAAGCCTGTCCGGATTCTGTCTGCCACTCACTTTCTAGGTGACCTTGGGTAAAGTACCCCCTATACCTCATTTCCCTGAAGAATATAGTTAATAGAATTGAAGTGAGAATTAAATAAAAGGTTCAAGGAGATAAAGTAACATGCCTTCAAGGTCACAGAACTAATCTTTGAACCCCAAAGCTCTAGTAGGAAGTGGGTATAAAAAAAATCAAAAAGAGACTCATAATTTTAGAGTATCTGTTGATTAGCTGATTTAAAGTAAAAATGCCTATACGATTCCTGCAGAAGTAATTTCACCATTCCTAGACATTTACTCACTCACACACTTGGTGTCCATTGCAGCAAAATACACCAGAAATGCCTCAGCAGGTAGTATTTGCTGGATGGAATTGTATGATTCCATCTAAGTAGCATAATTGGATACTCAGTGCCTCTCTCCTGGGATGGCAGAAACGATCACTTCTCATTGATCTCCTTTTAGATCTGACCTTGGTATTCCTTCCTGTCTCCCCCTAAATATATCAAAGCACCCATGATTTAAGTGTTTTCTCCTTCAATTGAGTTTCACTGCTCTCATGCTGAGGTTTGTGTTCAGAAGCAAGCCTGTGATCTTCTAGTCACCAGCCTTTTAATCTGCCTCTTTTTTGCCCCTTTTCATGTTTGAGTTTTCTTAGCTCAGAGAGCCACCCGACTGCTAACCATTGTCAGAATTGTGAAAGTGCATCTGTGCTGTGTCCTGACAGCCCTGTGCTAAATGTTCCCATCTGGGGGAGGGGCAGGAAAGGGGCTTAGCAAAGGGCAAAAGTCAGGTAAGAAAATACTGTTGCTGAATTTCATTAAATCATCACACTATGAGAGCAAGGTAGATGATATTACCACTGTTTTACAGATGAGGAAACTGAGGCTTAGAAAAGGCAGGTGTCTTTCTTGGATACACAGCTAATGAATGGCATGTTTGGGATTCAGATCCAAGCTCTTTCTGATAGGCCAGGCTTTGCTATTATTGAGAATGAATGGAGATTGCGTAAGAGTGACCCAAATACCTGGATATGGTCTACAAGCCTGTAACAATTAACTTTCTACACAAGTGCAACCCTCTTTGAGGTCATTCAGGTTATACTTAAACTAGTCACACTGGCTCCAGCATGTGCCTTGAGCCTGGGCTGTGTCAGGCCCTTCCAGACCCTGTTTCTTTACTTATTACTTTCCATCCACACAATCATGGTAACCTTCAAGTGATGTTTCTCAGAATGAAAACTGTACTAGACCAACTGTATTAGAATACTTGACCAACTCTGTATTAGATCTCTGCCCAACTGTATCAGAATCACCCCCAAGGAGCCTGGTAACATACAGATTCCATGACTTAACCTCAAGGGAAGAAGCAGTAGAATTTTCACTAATAACAGATTCACTGGTGATGTTTACCAGTCACAGTTGGAGGACAGTTGTTCTTAAAAGGTAAAAAATTCTCTTAATTAATGCAACACTGAAAATCACCACCTTTTTTGAAGACTTGCTAAGCTAAGCATTTTGTATTTGAAGTGCAGTTATGGATTCTTCTAGTGAACAGGGAATGAGTTTAGGAAAAAGAAAAGGAGGAAGCTGGAACTCAGTGCAGGCTGAGTCGAGTGAATATTTCTGGGCAGCCAGAGGAATTTGAGGGAATTTATTTTTAGGACTGATTGTAGGTCACAACTATAAAAATTCAAGTTCTGGTATAAATAGTTGGGAAAGTGACCTCCATTCTGGACTTTTGTAATATTCTATGATATAGCAAGTAGCCTCTTCCATGTTTAAGTAAAATGTTTATAATAAGTTTTATCAGATAAGACACAAAATTATAGAAACAGATTTGTTCCCTCAATATCCTTTTTTAAGTTAAAAAAAGTTTTCATAGAGGTGTAATAGTTGGTGGCTCAGCGGTAAAGAATCCACCTGCCCCTGCCGACGCAGGAGAGCCACGTTTGATCCCTGGGTCGGGAAGATCCCCTGGAGAAGGAAATGGCAATCCACTCCAGTATTCTTGCCTGGAAAATCCCATGAACAGAGGAGACTGGCTGGGCTACAGTCCATTGGGTTGCAAAAGAGTCAGACATTACTTAGCAACTAAATAGCAACAATGTTAATATTATATGTACAATGTTATATGTTTCAGGTGTATGATGTAGTGAGACTCAATTTTTAAAGACTACACTCCATTCATAGTTATTGTAAATTACTGGCTGTATCCCTTGTGCTGTAAGGTATACCCTTGTAGCTTCCTTCCATTATACATAGTAGCTTGTGCCTTTGAATCCCCTGCCCCTGTTTTGCCCCTCCCTCCTCCCTCTCCCCACTAGTTTTTCCTCTGTATCTCAGTATCCTTTAATGAATATCAGTTCTGTGCTAAGTGCAATGGGTTTCCCCAAAATAAATTGATACATACACTAGTGAATTCTACCAAATATTCAAGAAGATGTAATACCAATCGTCCACAAACTCATCCAAATAACAGCAGAGGAAGGAGCACTTCACAACTCATTCTATAAAGCCAGTGTTCCCTGATACCAACATCAGGTAAAGGCATGAGACTCACTGAGCAAAGTGGGAGGTGTGAGCCCGAGTCACCTGCTCATCCTCTGACTCTGGCAAGCGGATTTCAGGGAGCAGGTGAGACAGAGACATCAGTTGCAATGAAGACAGTGGCGGCGACTGTGCTGGTGATTATCATCACAGCAGAGTGTGCACATATGTACAGAGACACAGACCAGAATCCAGCCATATGTTTTTGTCAAGCATCTTTCTAAGCTAGATCCTGGTCTTTCCCTTTCTCTAGAAAGCTCCTTTCTGTGGATAATTATAATGTATTAACAGAAGATATTAAAATAAAATGTTTATCCTATGAGCAAGAGTCAGAATTCTTGCTCCTATGTCAGCCAGACTTACTCTCCCTGACATCTCTTCTCCCCGCTCAGCCATCACTCCCCTCCTACCCGCTCCTGCCCTGTAATTAGAGCTGGCTCTATAGAACACCAGCACAGCCCTGCCAGTAAGACCTAAGCCTTGTTTCCCAACTTGACTTCAGATCCAGATCCAGCCTCTTTCATTGTTTCATTTAGTTATGGCTCCTGACGTTTGTGGTAGTCCTTTGACTGTTAGTCAAGCAACGGCATCTTCAGAATGAACTGTTTGCTTTCCAATCCCTTTGGCTCCCTTTGAGTCACTTGGTATTTAGACCAACACCTTTTTACAATTTTGTAAATTTTTGTGTTGGGATATAGCTGATTGACAAGGTTGTGGTAGTTTCAGGTGAACAGAGAAGGGACTTAGCCATACACATACATCTATCCACTCTCCTCCAAACTCCCCTCCCATCCAGGCTGCCACATAACAATGAGCAGAGTTCCATGTGCTATACAGCATGGACCAAAGCCTTTTATCCTTTGTACTGAAGTCCTTATTGAGTGAGAGCGAAATTAATGGAGAATAAATGTACTGGTGATTGAGAATGTCAAAGAAGCACCCATCCCAATTTTCCTCGGCTCAGTTTGACCTGACAGCATCTAGATACAGGAGAAAGATCCTGGTGTGGAGTCCCTGTGAGTCTGAGTCACTCTGCCAGCTCTGTGACTTTATAGACTTTTCTTTTCTGAGCCTCATGTTCTAATGTGTGAAATAGGAAATAGTAACTTCTATCTTGAAGGATTGGTTTGAGATTAAACTAGATCAAGTACGTGAATCAATTATGAAAGCTTCCAGCACACAGTAGGTTTTCACTAATAGTAACTTGTAAGATAGGACAGAATAGTAAGATGATTTTATTTTTGCCCCCACTATCCCTTTAAATTTATTCTGTGGGATAAGTTTTTTTCCCACCCTGCCACGAGATTTTGGGCAAGTCCCATCACTTGTACAGCAGATTTCAGTGAATGAAAAGCCCTCCAGTCAATAAGAAGTCCAGTCCCACATTGTAGTCAAATGTCATCTATTTCAAGTTAAGACTTTTCCCCTCCTGCAGCTCTGCCTGCTGCAGAACGAAAGTCTGTGTTGGGGCTTGTACCCCCACTCTGCCCTGCCTGTCCTCCTCCCCTCCTTCAGCATTTACCCTGCAGGGGTTGGTATTCAGGGAGTAAGAGCCAAGAGAGGGAACCAGGAGGGTGCTAATCTGGACTGGCACAGTCGTGGTGATCGGTGCTCTCTGGACTGGCAGGTGTGGGGGGTGGACTCTCTTGTGGACACTGTGTGGGGTTCCCTTGAGGCCCCCACTCATCACAACAGATCTCAGCCTTGAAGTCGCTTGATAAATTATCTCCAGCAACTCCTTTTATTGCCATCCAAGGTCACAGTGCTTAACACCCTCAGCTCCTGTTTCCTCATCTGTGAAATGAGAATGATAATAATAGAGCTATCTTCATAAGTCCTCCATGAGGCTCAAAGGAGAGCATGCACACAATGGACTTCCAACAGTCCCTGGCACCAAGAAGTTTCTCTGTAATGTGAGCCACCTTCACTGCGATCACCCTCATCGTGATTAATCTCTAAGCAAATCAGTCTCCAAGTGGGAAGATCACTCATTTTCATTTTCCTTTTGTTGCCAACCCTCCCTCCTCTTACTGCTTGGCCAGAGCAGGCACACACACGCACTGATGCATATGAACACACAGGGGACATACGGGCAGGGCTGCTTGCAGAGAGTAGTGGCTATTTGGGGGTGTCTCAGTCCCTGATGCCCTTTGATGTTGTCTCTCATGCAACAGCACCCTAGGTGCCCTCTCCCCCACCACCCCTAATTCATGTGTCTCTTACACTGTCCCTCACAGCACCCTAATTAAGTGGTGGCCCATGTGGACCCATCTGCTGCTGGATTATCAACCATCTTTCTCCCAGAGTCCCTGGGACTCTGCTAATGGCCCCAGAGTTTCCTGAAGCAGAAAGACATTCTTATCCCATTGTTAGGAAATCACACGCAGGAGCCTCTGTGTTAAATGATTATAAGCGTGAAGATGATTTTAGAATCTCATGCAGTGATGCTCTTCATACTTTTCCTTCTGCTTTTAGTTGTTTCTTTTTAGGTTCTGCATAGTCTGGTTTCACTCCACAAAAAGAAAAGAAAAAAGTAATGCGTCTCTCCAATCACCTGTCACAGTGGGACTGTCCATCACCCTCTAAGAACAGTTAGCGCCCTGCTCTGGTCTCCCCTGTGTTTGTCGATTACAGCACCTCCCACAGCACAGGTCTCAGGGCTGCTTATCTTTCTCCTCTGCCCTCAGAGACGGGGAGTGCCTTAGCCTCTCTCCCCGCTGCCTGGCCCCTAGGCTCTCTAAGGCCTTAGACAGTCACTTCACTCTTCTGAGCTTCCTGTCCTCACCCTTAAAATGGAAAGGAATCATATCCATCTGGAAAGGCAGTGCTGAGGATTAAATGATTAAATAATGAGTGCAGAGCACCTGCCACAGCACAGGCCCTCAACGGAGGAAAACCATCTTATAACTGCTGCAGGTACTCAGCGCAGAAGTCAATAATTTTTTAGCAGAGCTGACACTAAGTTTGTGATTCTATCATCATTTACTAAAACATACATGAATGTGCAGTCTTCAGTCCATCTCCCCCATCTCTAATTGTCCCCAAGTCACCAACCAAAGTACCTCCCAGCCACATCATCACATCACTCCCCTGCTCCGAAGTCTCGAGTGTCTTCTGCCGCCTCTCCTTTGTTGCTCCGCTGCCCCTTATATAAGCCTCTGAGAGTCTCGGCGTGGCTGTCCAGGTCTGCTCCTCTGTGATTCTCCTGCAGTCGTGTTCACTTGACAAGCCTTTTCTGAATGTCTGTTCTGTGCCTGGCCCTGGACTTGCTCTTGGAACACAGCCCCTTCCCTCAAGAACCTCCAATGAGAGAAAGATGCCAGCTTGTCAGGAGACAAAGACAGCAGAGAGGATGTGCTATGGGGCTGAGGTGGGGATTTACGTGAGAGTGGGGCCTCCCAGGTGGCACTAGTGGTGAAGACCCTGCCTGCCAATGCAGGAGACGTAAGAGATGCAGGGTCCATCCCCGGGTCGGGAAGATCCCCTGGAGGAGGGCATGGCAACCCACTCCAGTATTCTTGCCTGGAGAATCCCATGGACAGAGGAGCTGATGGGCTACAGTCCACAGGGTTACAAAGAGTCGGATATGACTTAGCATGCACATCAGTTCAGTTCAGTTCAGTTCAGTCGCTCAGTTGTGTCCGACTCTTTGCGACCCCATGAATCGAAGCACGCCAGGCCTCCCTGTCCATCACCAACTCCCGGAGTTCACTCAGACTCACGTCCATTGAGTCGGTGATGCCATGCAGCCATCTCATCCTCTGTTGTCCCCTTTTCCTCCTGCTGCCAATCCCTCCCAGCATCAGAGTCTTTTCCAATGAGTCAACTCTTCACATGAGCTGGCCAAAGTACTGGAGTTTCAGCTTTAGCATCATTCCTTCCAAAGAACACCCAGGGCTGATCTCCTTTAGAATGGACTGGTTGGATCTCCTTGCAGTCCAAGGGACTCTCAAGAGTCTTCTCCAACACCACAGTTCAAAAACATTAATTCTTCGGTGCTCAGCTTTCTTCACAGTCCAACTCTCACATCCATACATGACTACTGGAAAAACCATAGCCTTGACTAGACGGACCTTTGTTGGCAAAGTAATGTCTCTGCTTTTCAATATGCTATCTAGGTTGGTCATAACTTTTCTTCCAAGGAGTAAGTATCTTAATTTCATGGCTGCAATCACCATCTGCAGTGATTTTGGAGCCCCCAAAAATAAAGTCTGACACTGTTTCCCCATCTATTTCCCATGAAGTGATGGGATCAGATGCCATGATCTTTGTTTTCTGAATGTTGAGCTTTAAGCCAACTTTTTCACTCTCCTCTTTCACTTTCATCAAGAGGCTTTTGAGTTCCTCCTCACTTTCTGCCATAAGGGTGGTGTCACCTGCATATCTGAGCTTATTGATATTTCTCCCGGCAATCTTGATTCCAGCTGTGCTTCTTCCAGCCCAGCATTTCTCATGATGTACTCTGCATAGAAGTTAAATAAGCAGGGTGACAGTGGCTCCCTGTTGGCCCGACACATTCCTTCTCTTCTCTCCCCCTCAGTCACCCCTCTGATGACCTGCCCAGTATGTTAGATAAAGAAGGCAGGTCACTGATCTGAAAGAAGTTACCTATGAAATATTAATTGCTTCCCCCAAAGGCTAGGTGTTCTGAAGAGCTTTGTTTTCCCAGCTGAAAGCTCATGACCTTCCCAGCTAGAACTTGCCATTCCAGCCTGCTTCGGGGGATGTTTCTGAGATGGCTCCATGTACGGGCTATGTTCCTTAGTTTATGGATGGGATCTTCTTCCTCTCAACAGCCTGGAGAACTCAAAGAGGGAAAGAAATTTCCATGCTGCTTCCAGAAATGCCAGTGCCTCCCCTTCTCTATAAACCCCCACTCACCTTCTGAATGCCCTCAGATTCCTTGGGGTGGGAGGCCACCAACTCTGGAGCACTTGCCCTCCTCAGGCCCTGCCATTCGCCCATGCTTTCCAGTATTGGTGGGGCTCCTGCCCCAAGGGGCAGAAAGTTCCTGTAAGTCAAGTTCATACTTCATGTTACTCGTTGATGCTGCACAGGTGCCTATTAAATAAAAGAGCTAGCAGAGGTTCAGAGGCGTGAAACAGGACTTGAAATATTGTTTGGGTGCCTGCTATGTGTGACGCGCTGGGTTCAATCCTGTTTGCTCAATCGAGATGCGGCCGGGGGTCAGGCAGGATCTAGTCACAGCCAACATTTGCCCGTGTCAGAAACACAGACCTTTTCCTAACAGCCCCTGTGTTATACAGGCTCGTGTCTAACCTCTGTAGGGGCCTGTATTTGAATTGCATCTGGACATAGCAGTTTTTCCAGCCAAGAAAAGGGAAAGAATAATATATCCCAGGTAAGGACAGGCATGTACAACACACAGAGTAATGGGAGTGTTTCAGGTTTCACAGGACAGCCTATGGGATTGACACGTGGAATTGCACAGACCTGGACTCAGATCTGGCCCTGACTGGCAGGTGCAGCCCAGGTAAGTTCTTGCCCCAGTCCTGGACTCGGGGGACCTCCAGCCATAAGGGCTACACAGAAGATTGAAGAGTGAACAAGTGAATTCCTCCCGCCCTGGAACAGAGAGGAAGAAAGACAGATGCAGTGCAGCCCTAGCTTTTCTCTGGTCCCCTAGCAACCGGCCTGTAAAGGCGTCGGCCACATCCAATCATTGTTACGCTGGCCTCTGACCCAGGCAAGCAACAAACAAGACCGCACTCTACACAGTAGCTTCAGGAAGAGATTCTGGACCCCAGTTTTGAAGAAGCCCCTCCAGACTGTGTGGCCTGAACATGGACTCACATTCTCTCAGCCTCTGATGCCTCTGAGGATGGCCTCTTGCTTCCTCAGGCTTGCAGGTTGCTGAAAGACTTCCTGGAAGTAAACTTACAACATAGAGATAAAGAATGGTATTGAAGCCATACAAGGTTAGTCTGCCTGGGTAAATGAAGTCCTTTATTCACTCACCAGACCACCCACCCATTTCCTGCCAGGCTGCCCTCTCCCTGCTGCATCTCAGGGCTCCTCTGACCTCAGACGAGTGGAGCGTGGGCAGTCGAAGGCAGAATTTAAGCAGTATCACTTCAAACAAACTGGCATTAAATGCACGAAAAATGGCATCATGGGGATCATCTGTTTAATACTGTTGTGCTCAATATTATTTAATAATTTCTGGAGCCATGCTCCACTGTCAGACTGAGAATGTATTCCTATTTCCAAACAGAGCAATGATCTGCAGCCTTCACACATGATGATAACCAAGTGTGTTATGATACATGAAAAAAAAAAAAAAAAAACTTTCTTGTCCAGTTATTTGTTTAAGGCAAGCTCCTAGAAATGGAATTGTGAGATCAAAGGATAGCAATTTTAAAGCTTCACTCACTTCATTCACTAAATTCACAAATTCAGCAAATATGCAGTGATCACGTGTGATGTTCCAGACCCTCTGCTTGGCCCTGGGATTACAGAGAAGCCCTGTTGGGCTGGACCAGGCTACAGTTTCCCCACATCCTTGCCAATAGTGGGTACTGTGATGCTCTGTCTGTTTTGGCAGTCTATGTAAAAATAGTAATATATTCCCAATGGCTTAAGATTTAAAGGAAATAAATACATAAATGCACAAAGGAAAAGGTATAAATATTTATATGATTTTGACATAGAGGACTTTTAAAGCATAGCCTCAAGAGTAAAAGCATAAAGGAAAAAATTTATAGATTAGGCAATGTGCAAATTTAAAGCTTATATATGGATGTAACCACAAGCGAGGAAGTCACACTGACTCTTGTCCTTTCTCAGGCCTTATGTACACAGCTTTCCAGTGATGCTCAGAAGACTGCTGTAGAACACTGGGGTCTCTCATCGTGGACTCATCCAAACACCCTGAGGCCCCAGGCAGCAGGGCTGTAGTCCCAACAGAAGGCCATGGCAGGCCACTGGGATTTGCATAGACATAGATAGAGCCATAGAGATGTAGGCAAAAGACAAACTGGGAAACACAGTGGCAGAGAAATATTATGCCATATTTTTATCTCTAACTCTTACAGAGATTCTTACCAATTAATGGGAAAAATCAAAATGGACAACTACGTGTTACTTTTACAATCAAAAAAGTAAAAACAAGGGACTTCCCTGGCTGTCCAATGGTTAAGACACCATGCTTCCACTGCAGGGTCACCTGTGCAACCCCTGATCAGGGAACTAAGATCCCACATGCTGTGCAACCAAAACAAAAACAAAAAAAGCAAAGACAAGAGAACATGTCTGCTTGTTCATCAACACTGTTGAGTGCATGATGAAATGTTCCAGCCTCCAAACTAAGCACCTGGGCCACAGAGAGGGCTTAGAAGTCCCCATTGTCCTCCCAGGCCTCCCAGATGGTCTTGGAAACAACCAAGAGCATGCTGTGAGCAATCAGACACAGAAGCTGGTACAGAGAAGTCCCAGGGCACCAAAGGAGGCAGGAATCAGCTCTGCAAGATGAGGGGGGATGTGAGGAAAGAGGATGATCCAGCTGGATGTTTTAACAGCTTTACTGAAGTATGGTTTACATGACAAATAATTTACCCCTTTTAAGAGTCCGGTTTGATGAGATTTAATGAGTTTATGCATTAGGGCAAGCAAACAGTGTCAGAATATCACCAGCCCTCCTGCTAGCCAACCATGGATCATTCTGTTTCTACAGTTTGTCTTTTCTAGGAATTTTATATAAACAAAATCAAACAATGCATTCTATCTCCTGTCTGGCCATTTCATTTAGCATGATATTTTCTGAGATTTCATTCATATTGGTTCATTCCTTATTGTTGCTGAGTATTATTCCCTGGTGTGGATTTACCATTTTCTTTATTCATTTATTAGTTGTTAAATATTTATGTGGGTTGTTTCCAGCTTTTTTGGCTACCATGAATAATATTGTTATTAACACTTCTGTATCTGTTGTTTGCAGTGTATTTCTCTTTGGTACTTAGAAATAGAATTGCTAGGTCATATGGTGTGTGGCTTCCCTGGTGGCTCAGCAGTTAAGAATCTGCTTGCAAGGCAGGAGCCACAAGAAATACAGGTTTGATCCCTGGGTCAGGAGGATAACATGGAGGAGGCTATGGCAACCCACTCCAGTATTCTTGCCTGGGAAATCCCATGGACAGAGGAGCCTGGCAGGCTACATCCCCTAGGGTTGCAAAGAGTTGGACACAACTAAAGTGAATGAGCACAATGGTGTGTGGCTAACTTAAAAACAATTTTTTTTTTTTTTCAAAATAGCTGTACCGTTTTACATTCCCATCAGCAACGGAGGAGCCTGGTGGGCTACAGTCCATGGGGTTGCAAAGAGTTGGACATGACTGAGCAACTTCACTTCACTTCAGCAATGTATGAAAGATCCAGTTGCTCCTCATTCTTGCCAAAATTTAATGTTATCAGTGATCTTTATTTTAGCCATTCTAGTGAGTGTGTAGTGGTATTTCAATGTGGCTTTAATTTGTATTTCCCTACAAATTGTGGTGTTGAACAAATTTTCATGTACTTATTTGCCATTTGTATGTCTTCTTTAGTAAAGTGTCTATCAGTAGGTTTCCCATTTTAAAATTGGGTTGTCTGTCTTTTTACTCTAAGAGATCTTTATATATTCTAGATACAGATTGTTTTTTTAACCAGGTACGTGTTTTGCAATATTTTTCTCTCAGACGCTGATTTGTCTCTTCCTTGCCTTAATAGTGTCTTTTGAAGAGTAAAAATGTTTAATTTTGATGAACTGAATTTATCTTTTTATATTTTATCGTTTTTTGGCTTTTGTGTCATATCTAAGAAATCTTGGTCTACTCCAAAGTCATGAGACTTTCTTCCATGTTTTCTTTATGGAGCTGTATCATTTTGAATTTACTTTTAGTTTAGGTCTATGGCATCCTAGAAACTGACCTAGAATTTCATCTGGCTCCATTCTAATTAATTTTTGTATGTAGTATAAGGCAATGATTGAGGTTAATATTCTTTCCATATGGACACCCAGTTTTCCTGGAACCATTTATTAAAAAGACTATCCTCTCCTCCATTGATTTATCTTAGCACCGTTGTCGAAAACAAATTTGTGAATAGTGGTATGATGATAAATATTTAACAACTAACTTCCTGGGGAAAAGAAAGGGCTTAATTTGTAGTATTGGCCAATTTCCTAGTATGAATACATTCACACAGCTAATTTCAAGCTACCAAAAATTTAACAATCAGCTCACCACATTTCTGAAAATTTGACAGTCAGCTCTGTGAGTTAGGATAGGTCAACTTCAACACACTAATGTATACAAAGATCAATTTCTGAACTTTCTATTTTGTTTGTGGATCTATGTCTCCATCTTTGTGCCAGAAGCACACTTGATTACTGTAGCTTCATAATAAGTTTTAAAATAAGGAAATAGCAATACTCACTTTGTTTCTCTTTCTCAAAAAAATTGTATAAATTCTAGGTCTCCAGTATTTCTATATTGATTTTAAAATCAGATTGTCATTTTCCACAAAAAGTCTTGCTGGGATCTTAATAAGATTTGCTTTGAATTTATAGATCAATTTCTAGAATGCCATCTTAGCAATATTGAATCTTCCGATTTAAGAACATTGTGTAGGTCTTCATTTGTTTAGGTCTTCAATTTCTCTCAGCAATATTATGTAGTGTTCAGTGTTCAGGCATTGCACTTCTTTTGTTGAATTTGTTCCAGAGTGTTTTATTCTTTCTGATGCTGTTGTGAATGGATTTTTTAATTTTTTATTTTCTAACTGTCTGTGACTAGTCTGTAGGAAGACAGTTAATTTTTGTATATTGAGTCTGTATCCAGTAACCCTGCTAAACTCATTCCTTTGTTCTAGAACTTTTTGTGGTTTCCTGAGGATTTTCTAAATGCCAGTTAATGCTATATGCAAATAGTGATAATTTTACTTCTTTTCTAATCTGTATGCCTTTAATTTCTTTATCCTTTTTATTATACTGGCTATTGACTCCACTGTAATGTTGAATAAAAATAATGACAGTGGACAACCTTATCTTACTCTAGATCTTAGGGGGAAGCATCAAGTCTTTCACCATTGAGTATGATGGTAGTTGTAGTGTTTCTGCAGACGTCCTTTATTAGGCTGAGGAAATTTCCTTCTGTTCCTAGTTTACAGAGTTTTTTAATCATGAAAAGGTGTTAGATTTTGTCTAGTGTTTTCTCTGTATCTATTAAAAATGATCATATGATTTCTGTTCTTTATTCTATGAAAATGACGTATTACAGAATTTATTTTTTGTATATTAAACCGAACTTGCATTCCTGGGATAAAGCTCGCTTGTTAATGCTGCTTTAACTTTTTTATATATATTGCTGGGTTTGATTTGATAATCTTTTGTTAAGTGTTTTAATATCTATATTCAAGAGTAATGTTAGCCTATAGTTTTCTTATAATGTGTTTCACTGGGTTGGTATCAGGGTAATACCTGATTTTACCCATCTTAAAATGAGTTGGGAAGTGTTCTCTCTTCCTCTATTTTTAAAAAAGATTGTTAGGATGGGTATTTATTTTTTCCTTAATGTTTGATAGAATTCAACAATGTGAATTTTAATTCTAATGTTTGATAGAAAAATCACCAGGCATTTGTATTTTCTTTGTGAAAAGATTTAAAATTACCAATTCAGTTTCTTTATTTGAAATACATTTATTTAGATTTTCTATTTCTTTTTGAGTCAGTTTTTGTGATTTGCATCTTTCTCAGAACTTGTCCATTCCATCTATATTGTCAAGTTTATTGACATAAAGTTGTTCTTAGTATTTCCTTATAATGGAGCTACACTTTAAATAAATTAGCATAGATCTCAAAAAGTCATAAAATGATATCTTCAGCATCAGCTTTATTTTTTAAAAAAGATTTACAAATCCCTCCTATACAGAGAACAAGGAATGAGGAAACATATTTATCAAGCACTTCAGTAGGTATATCATACAAGGTGTATCAACCACTTTTTATAGATCATCTCATGGGAGTGTTCCCCCAGAATTCTAGGTTTACCCAGAAGGAGGCAGCACTCTTTCCCCATTTTGGGGACAACTCTAAGGGTTCCCATTTCCTATCCTAGGAACCATCTTTCTGCTAGTAACAGACACCGGTCCTTGGGGACACAGCCATCCAGAAGACAGAAGCCTCAACCAGACCACTGTGATCTTGCAGCACAACTACCCCTGCATTCCTGCCACCAATAAATCAAGATAATAATGCCAACATGAGAGTAAGGGATCGAGGAGGGAGTTGACTGTAATTTTCTCACAGTCTCTCATCTAGCTCTTACTCTTTTTTGCGTGAGGCGTATTTGTGTGTGTGCTTACCTTCACCACCAAGCTTTCTCACTCTGCCAACTGTAAGTTTCTTATTTGCACCCTTTTTCTTCCCTACAGTTCCTAGCATAGATACTGCAATCTGAATTTGTATAGAAACAAATGTTTGACTCCTAGTTCGAGCAGTTTTCACTTTTGTCTATCTGTATTCTAAATTATGGGCTTCCCTGGTAGTTCAGTGGTAAGGAATCCACCTGCCAATAAGACGCGGGTTTGATCCCTGGGGTGGGAAGATCCCCTGGAGAAGGAAATGGCAACCCATTCTAGTATTCTTGCCTGGGAAATTCTGTGGGGAGAGAAGACTGGTGGTCTACAGTCCATGGGATCGCAAAAGAGTCAGACAGGACTTAGAGACTGAACAACACCTCGTGATTATATACAGTCCACGCACGTGTCTTTATGTGAGGCACTGTTGCCCCGGTGCCCAGGGGCCTGTGAGCCCCGCTCAGCCCGTGACAGGCCGAGATGGCAGTGACCTGCAGAATGAGCCATGTACCTATCGAGGGGACCCACGTCCCAACACTTGTTTTTGCCATCTGATGTCCATGCCAGATATTTCCATGTAAGAGAAAGGAGGATTCTTGTCCTTTCATTCTCTGTTCACATTAGATTAGCTTCCAACTTTACATACTGACAATTTATTTTTGCCCAGTGTGTGCTTTCCTTGTTTTAGAAAGCCATCATACACAGTGTTGCGCGTGCATACCAGACCTTAATGGGTAAGAAGACCAATCTTAAATGATTAGAATGTTGGCGTTCTCCATAAGAGTCCCTTTTCTTCCTTTCACACAAAAGAAACTGAAAGATGCACGAAGCACATACACCTGCATAGATCATGACACCCCTCTCTTGACCCAGACATCTCTGGCTGGAAGAAGCGACCATCCACTCCCCTCTGGAAGAAGAGAACTTCTAAGCCTCCTGCCACCCTCTAGGCTCAGGGATATTCATTTCTTTTTCATCTACAAATCCTGCGTCCTTTAACCAACTCCTGACAATAGCTTGGCAACCAACATCACTCACTGACTGCCTCTGTCAGAGTTCAAGAAGGAGCCCGCTTCCCTTCTAGAACACTTTAATATAACAAGTGTAGACGTGATTTTTGAATGAAGACAGTGTTTCCATGACAACACAAATCACTGATGTGCATCCACAAGAAGATTTTAAACCATTAGGATTGTAAAGTGCGGTTTTCTTTCCTCATAAAGCAGTCGAGGAATGTTGTTGAGAATTCCGTTGTCAAGAGAATGGAGAAAGAATTCTCTTTCCCAAGGACTTAGGACACATAATAAATAAATCTGAGCTTATGGGCAGAGAAGTAGAATTTATATTTGATTGTAGTTGGGAATAATCTATTATTCTGCCTTCACTTCTGCTAAGAAGTGGTTTATACCAATTAATGCATGTAGATATTCTTCACAGCTGTAAAACTGTCCTTCTATAATTCTCTTCCATTGTTTCTTGTAAACGTCAGGCTTTTCCACATGAGAAACGAAGGGCTAGCCTCTATTCTCTTCTTGTACAATGTCTCTGCAAGGCCAAATCCTCCCTGCATTCCCCAGACGCCTTCCCTCCCCCTTCCTCTTTTGGGACCTGGCTTCATCAATTACCCAGCTCCCGCCTGTCTTCGTCTCTCCCTCTGTAATTGCTCTTTCAATATCTCCCCTTGAATCACTGCAGGAAAATGTGCTTAAGTGGGACAAGGCCTTAAGAAGTGAACATCTGCTTATAGGGACCCTCCGTATTGGAGATTCAATTAATCAGGCATTCGTTGAATGCCACTTTGTTTGAGTTTAACATGAAATGCATTCAGAATGAATCATTTAAAACAAAACGAATTCGCCACTGGGAGCTTCTGTCCGCATTTTGTGCATTTCGGGCACTGGAACGTTGGCTGCAGTGGTCAGAAGAAAACAATAGCCTTGACGGATGTTTGATGTCTGTGTAATTACTTAGACCTCCCGAGTGACTGCAAGATCAGTGAGGCAGAAGCAGCATCTGGCTTTCACACTGTGTTTCCAGCTCCGTGACTGGAATGGAGAAGACGTGCCATCATTTTTCTTGAACACGTGACTCTGTAATGAAAACTAAATACATTAGTATATAATTATCCACCATAGATTTGGTAATTCTGACGTTAAGGCCTTCTACAACTAATGCATTCTCATTTAAACCCTCATCAATCCTGTGAAACAGGCCCTGTCCAAGAGTTTCCAGATGAGCTCACTGAGCTGCAGAGCAGATGAGGGGCTGATGGAGAGTGCCGAGATGGCATCCCAGTTTATTTCATTCTAGAGCCTGCACTCTTGACACGGAACCACCATCTCTGTTCTCTGCTTGTTCGCACCTCCCTGACCTCCCTACCTGTGCTTCCCTGAGCCCTGCATGTGCTGTGTGCACTGAGGCATCATTTTCTCCCATGAGTGCCTGAGTTTCTTTGTTTCTGCTTGTGACCATGCCCCGAGGCACGTTATTTCTTAACCAACTTTGCTGCATCCGAGGCTTTCCTACCTCTAGTGAAGGCTGCAAAATGTTCTCCTTCAGGTTCTTACAACCCAAGCAATGCGGGAACCCTGGGTTCGATCCCTGGGTTGGGAAGATCCCCTGGAGAAGGGACTGGCAACCCACTCCAGTATTCTTGCCTGGAGAATTCCATGGACAGAGAAGTCTACAGTCCATAGGGTCGCCAAGAGTTGGACATAAGTGAACGACTGATGCTAACACTAAGGCAAGAGTGTTGAGGAATTTGTGGACAGACTGTGAGAAGTGGTGTAGAGGCCATGAGATGCTTGTGTAGCAGCTTTATCTCCCCTCCCCAGCGGGGGCAACCCAGGGACTTCGTGTTCAGCTGTTCACAGGGGTGCGGTGGAGGCAGCATTCTGAATCCCTTTCCAGGGCACAGTGAGGGTTACACACAGAGGGAGACAGTCCTGACGTTCAGCGCAGGCACAGTCTGGGAGGGAAGGAAGATGTCTCCACAGGGAGCCTAGGACAAGCTGGAGCACAGTCAGCGCTACCAGGAGGTGAAGGTCAGAGGAGGCAGGCTGGATTCGGCAATGAACCTGGGAACTCCCTAGAGGGGAGCACACTGGAGCCCGGCACGGAAGGTCATGCAGTGCTTCAGCGACTGGAGGTGTGGAGAGAATGGCGGCCAGGAAGGGGAAAGCATGGCAGGAGAGCACAGTCTGTGTCTGGGGCTATGGGGCCATGGCGTACTCCCGGGCAGTGATGGTCCCCTTGGCACAGGGTCCCTACGAGGACTGCATAGGACAGTGCAGTCTAAGGGCATTACAAGGTGCCTGGCATGCAGAAAATGCTCACTCAGTGATGGAACAGATGAAGATAAAGGAAGCTGGAAGGGTCACCTCAGGCCACATCATCAGATCAGATCAGATCAGATCAGTCGCTCAGTCGTGTCCGACTCTTTGCAACCCCATGAATCGCAGCACGCCAGGCCTCCCTGTCCATCACCAACTCCCAGAGTTCACTCAGACTCACGTCCATCGAGTCAGTGATGCCATCCAGCCATCTCATCCTCTGTCGTCCCCTTCTCCTCCTGCCCCCAATCCCTCCCAGCATCAGAGTCTTTTCCAATGAGTCAACTCTTCACATGAGGTGGCCAAAGTACTGGAGTTTCAGCTTTAGCATCATTCCTTCCAAAGAAATCCCACGGCTAATCTCCTTTAGAATGGACTGGTTGGATCTCCTTGCAGTCCAAGGGACTCTCAAGAGTCTTCTCCAACACCACAGTTCAAAAGCATCAATTCTTCAGCGCTCAGCCTTCTTCACAGTCCAACTCTCACATCCATACACGACCACAGGAAAAACCATAGCCTTGACTAGCCGGACCTTTGTTGGCAAAGTAATGTCTCTGCTTTTCAATATGCTATCTAGGTTGGTCATAACTTTCCTTCCAAGGAGTAAGCGTCTTTTAATTTCATGGCTGCAGTCACCATCTGTAGTGGTTTTGGAGCCCCAAAAATAAAGTCTGACACTGTTTCCACTGTTTCCCCATCTGTTTCCCATGAAGTGATGGGACCGGATGCCATGATCTTCATTTTCTGAATGTTGAGCTTTAAGCCAACTTTTTCACTCTCCACTTTCACTTTCATCAAGAGGCTTTTGAGTTCCTCTTCACTTTCTGCCATAAGGGTGGTGTCATCTGCATATCTGAGGTTATTGATATTTCTCCCAGCAATCTTGATTCCAGCTTGTGTTTCTTCCAGTCCAGCGTTTCTCATGATGTACTCTGCATATAAGTTAAATAAACAGGGTGAGAATATACAGCCTTGATGAACTCCTTTTCCTATTTGGAACCAGTCTGTTGTTCCATGTCCAGTTCTAACTGTTGCTTCCTGACCTGCATACAAATTTCTCAAGAGGCAGATCAGGTGGTCTGGTATTCCCATCTCTTTCAGAATTTTCCACAGTGTATTGTGATCCACACAGTCAAAGGCTTTGGCATAGTCAATAAAGCAGAAATAGATGTTTTTCTGGAACTGTCTTGCTTTTTCTATGATCCAGCGGATGTTGGCAATTTGATGTCTGGTTCCTCTGCCTTTTCTAAAACCAGCTTGAACATCAGGAAGTTTACAGTTCACATATTGCTGAAGCCTGGCTTGGAGAATTTTGAGCATTACTTTACTAGTGTGTGAGATGAGTGCAATTGTGCGGTAGTTTGAGCATTCTTTGGCATTGCCTTTCTTTGCGATTGGAATGAAAACTGACGTTTTCCAGTCCTGTGGCCACTGCTGAGTTTTCCAAATTTGCTGGCATATTGAGTGCAGCACTTTCACAGCATCATCTTTCAGATTTTGGAATAGCTCAACTGGAATTCCATCACCTCCACTAGCTTTGTTCGTAGTGATGCTTCCTAAGGCCCACTTGACTTCACATTCCAGAATGTCTGGCTCTAGGTCAGTGATCACACCATCCTGATTATCTGGATTGTGAAGATCTTTTTTGTACAGTTCTTCTGTTCCCAAGGTCCTGAAGGACCAAGTTCCCAGCTGAGGGCCCTTCTGATTGCCACGTGTCATGACACATGACAGAAGGGCCCTCAGCTGGGAACTTGGTCCTTCAGGACCTTGGGAACAGCTAAGGTGTTTCCAGAGAGGAGCAGTGTGCCCACAGCTGAGCTGGAGTCAGGTTTACCCTGCAGCGTGTCTCATGTGGGTCAGAATGAGGAGACAGGGACCAGGATTCCGATGCTAGGTCCAGGGAGACAGAAGAGGTGCTGAGGGCCCAGGTGAGGTGGGCAGAGGGGCTGGACAGGAGAAGGTGAAGGTAGGGTGTCTGTTGACCCCTTTAAAAACTTCACCTGGTTAGCACGATCTAAAAGCCCTGCTTCAGCAGCCACTCTGGACATGACCAGGCTGGGATTTAAAAGTCCTGAAAGAGCAGGTCAGGAAAATCTTGTTTCCCCCTGAGACAGCACGCCCTGGGCCTGTTCTGCCATCCCTGGCTAGGGCCTGGGGACCAGCCCAGGCTTTCTCCATAGGCTTTCCTAGCACGTGGAGCCATCAGCAGCGTCCTTTAAGGAGTCCTTAAGCCCAGATCTGAGCACGGTAGTGGAGCCACTTCTCTGTGCAGCTGACCCACCATGGAGAGACATCATAGTCTCAAACCCTCTCTGCCCCTTCAGGGATTATTAGGACATCAGTCATGCACTGACCCTCCAGTAATGGGGTCCATCTGGGGGTCTGCTATGGCGGGCACAGGGGACCCTTGGCAAAGTGATTGGATCATCCTGTCCCCGTGACTTCCTTACATCCCGATACAGGAAAAGCTGTGGATGAGGAACAACTCCAGGAGGCCAGGGCAGCAGCCGGCCGATGCGGGGAGAAGGGGCACCCTCCCAGTTTACCCAGAGCCTTGCTGCAGTGCGCACCAGATGGGCTGAAGAGCAGTGCTTTCTTGTGTTTACTGCCAGGAGCTAGTGGTGGGTTACACAGCCATCCCCAAGTGCAGGGAAGCAGACACAAGAAGGCCTTTGAGTCAGGCAGACTGCGCTCCAGTAACTGCCTCACCGCATACCAGCTTCTACTGACTTGGCGTCCCTTCCCTTTGCTCTGTTCTCAGTTTCTCATACTCTGCATGGGGTAAATAACAGTGACCACTCATGGTGTTCAAAGGCTAAAGCAGGATTAGATTTTTAAAGGGCTCAGCCTTTTAATAAGTAGCTGTTGGGCAAGTGTTTGTTAAGCTTTCTTCTCCTTACCTGCCTTGAGGCTCAGCTGCTCCCGAAGCCCCCAGTCAGCCCCTTTCCCACCAAGGCAGCTTCGCTCAGCCGGGTGCTGGGTGCCTCCCATCCATCTAGGGAGGATGGAGTCTATGCAAGCTGGGTGACTTCGCATGTTCACCCTAGGAAGGGGAAAGGACTTAAGACCTGCAGTTCATGGGTTTTAGGGGAGGTGGTTTAAGCAATAATCTGCCTGCAATGCAGGACACCCAGGTTAAATCCCTGAGTTGGGAAGATCCCCTGGAGAAGGAAATGACAACCTACTCCAGTATTCTTGCCTGGGAAATCCCACAGACAGAGGATCCTGGCAGGATACGATCCATGGGATCACAAAGTCAGATACAACTGAGCAACTAACGCTTTAAGTAATAATAGAAGCCCTACATATAAGCAGCCTTCACAAGTCTCTGCAGTAGAACAGAACACTTGATTTTCTTTGATCCTCCAAATATTTCTTGGATGTTTTGCTGTGCTTTGCAGGGCAGCAGGGAAACACAGATAACAGAGCTCAGTGCCTGGTACAAAGGGCCTCCAGCAAAGGCAGGAGCCACGCTGGTGAGGCCGTCATCATTTCAGCATGATGAACACTAGATAGAAGTCTCTGATGTTCTCTTGTCTCCAAGGAGCAAGCACTGCCTCATTTGGGTGGACAGGAGGGGCTCAGAGGAGGGCCAGGAGCTGACCAGAAAGGAACTCCACTAACAGCTGTTTCTAGTAAATGCCTGCTGCTGCTGCTGCTGCTGCTGCTGCTGCTGCTGCTAAGTCGCTTCAGTCGTGTCCGACTCTGTGCGACCCCATAGACGGCAGCCCACCAGGCTCCCCCGTCCCTGGGATTCTCCAGGCAAGAACACTGGAGTGGGTTGCCATTTCCTTCTCCAATGCATGAAAGTGAAAAGTCAAAGTGAAGTCGCTCAGTCGTGTCTGACTCTTAGCAACCCCATGGACTGCAGCCCACCAGGCTCCATGGTCCATGGGATTTTCCAGGCAAGAGTACTGGAGTGGGGTGCCATTGCCTTCTCCGAGTAAATGCCTACTGAATGCCAAACTCTTCAGTCTTACGAAGAATATAGGAAAGACATGGAGTATGGCTCTGAATGATGGCCCAGGGTGAGGGAAGGGCCCTGGCAGGGGGGTGGGGACTGGGGTCCTCACCCAGCCAGGCCCCTAACCTGCAGTCTGCCATAGGAAAAGTTAAAGAATATGGCTCTATAGCCATGCAAATGAGACTGGACTTGAAGGAGAGTTCTGTTCTGAATTTTCTCTTAAGCATCTTATCTCCCAAGAGAGACAAATGGAATCATGAAAGAATTAAAGCATCGTGAGACTGCTAGGTAACCACAGAGTCAAATAGTACAGTAGAGGCCCCAGGAGCCAAGAACTGGGAGACTTTGGACTGAGAAATCCAGGAGGGGTTCCTGGAAGAGGAGAACCCTGAACTGGGCCTTGAAGAATAAAACTGGGAGAGTCCACGAGGAGGGGATACTGTCGGTGGAGGAATAGGAACAGTGAGTCACCTCGCTCAGCAGTGTTCAGTGGCTCCCCAGGCCTCGAACAAGCATCCTGACGTGGCATTCCAGGCTTTGGGGCCTGCTCCCAGCTCCTGCCCACCCAGTCACCTTGCCATCCCTCCAAGAGCCCCACCCACCCACTCCCTGAGCGCGTCACCTGCCCTCTGAACCTGTCCCACACACCTCACTGCTGCCCGATTCCCCCCACCCACTTCTCCATCTGCATCTTTCAGTGCCCCCTTCCCCACCTCACCCCTTAGAACAGAGCATCTTTTCCCCTCTCTCCTTCTGGACTCTGTCCCATTTGCTTCATTCGGGTTTTCCTTGGGATCCCACATGGACAAACCCTGACTCACTAAACTGTAGAGACCCCTACCTTGGCTTCCTCCTCTCTGTGGGCCACGTGCCATGCCATGGCTGGAGTTTGGCAAATGCCAAACAAATGAGTGAGTGAGTGAACAAGTGAAAATCTAGTTGCAGAGAAAGGGGAATTTACAGGGATATTTACAGGGAACCATGAAACTCATGGCAAGAGACACTAGATGTGACTGACCTGGGCGTGTGGCCCACACTGCTCTGGGTGGAGCATGTGAGGGCCAGAGGAGCACAGGTATTCTCTGTCCAGTCTGTGTCACATAAAGCCTCCAGGGCGTTGCAGACAGCAGGCCCGACCCTGCCCAGGCAGGGGCCTCGGGCACGCTGCAGCTCCAGCACATCGTCCAAGTGCAGTGGGAAGGAGGTGGGCTGTGGGGCCCGACTGACCTGGGCTGAGAATCAACTCTGCTATTTGCCAGCTGTGTGGCCTTATGCAAGCCACTTAACCTCTCTGAGCCTTGGTGACCCTCCTTCATAAAAGGAAAAATAATACTACCTCCTTTCAAAGTCATTGTAAGGATTATAGAAAATATACAAAAACAATCTTCCAGCTTATAAGAGGTAACAAATGAATGGTACGTAATTCTTCTTTTATGACATATGATTAGTTGTTCCATGTGGCTGGGGAAGGCTTTGTGGAGGGTTCAAAGAAAGTTCTAGGTAATAAAATTTGGGTTTAAACTTAACAGCCTATCGTAACTGTGGTAAACTTATTATGAGACTGAGTAACACATCCCACATAGATATGATGTATCAAAGTTGTTCAAGACCAGGGTTACTGAGCTGTCCCCTCAAGGACACGTCCCATTGATAATGCTCACAGTGAGACCTTTGCCAGCCACTGCAGAGAGAAAGCTGCGAAGGCCAGCCCAGGAGAGATGACCCAGAAACAGTGCTTAGGGCCAGTGTATACCTACCTCAGACCTCATTCTGTAGCAAGTAGGCAGAGGTGGGAGCAGAGAACCCAGGTTTCTGCCATCATATTTTGGGAGCCAGGTTCTTATTGCTTTGGCTACCAGGAGACCTGGGCCAAGTATCAGCACTTTGGAACTGAGAGTGGAAGGAAGGAGGGAGGGCCTGGCACCTCAGGCAGGTAATAGTGATCAGAGACCCAGCTACAACCTGAGCCAGATCTGGGCCTGTTGTGGAGACAGAATGGCTCAGAAGTCAGGTTGTGGCAATGGGTTGAGTCTACAGAGGTGTAGGGAAGAGGAGTAGAGAAGGAAATGGCAACCCACTCCAGTGTTCTTGCCTGGAGAATCCCAGGGACTTGGGGAGCCTGGTGGGCTGCCATCTATGGGGTTGCACAGAGTCGGACATGACTGAAGTGACTTAGCAGCAGTAGCAGCAACAGGGAAGAGGAGAGGATCAAAAAGCTCTCTAGAAGCTAAGTAGGTGCTGCCATTAACAGAATCAGGAGGGTCTCAACCCTCCTCCTAAATCCCCTCTCTTCCAAGGTTCCCTGGCTCATAGGTAACATCCCCCCACCCCATCCCACAAACCCCCAAATCTCTCTCTGAGCCTGGCCTCCCCCAGCTCAGTGGAGTTCAAGTCCTGCCCATCCCCTCGGCGCTGTATTCCAAGCACCACCCCTCTTCGCAATTCAGGCCTCTGCTTTCCTCCCAGCTCACTGCACAGCCCTCTTGGCTTCCAGCCCCACCCCTCCGCTCTGTCCCCATTCACACTGCTTCCAAAGTTCTCTTCCCCAAAAGGAATCTGGCCACATGCACCTTGAACTCGTTTGGCATCTCCCTGTTACAGTCCAGACCATCCCCTTGGCCAGACTGGCAGGAACTTCATGACCTACCCAGCCTCTCATGTCCCCCCAAGGTTTCAGCCCTGTCACCCCAGCTTCCCACGCATCCCCCTGGGGGGCTGCGCCTCTTTGTGTGTTCCTCATCCTACCTGGAACCCACCCCTTCTCTCGGTCAGCTCTCTGCCAACCTCTGTGATTCCCTCCAGAACCTGTCCTTCAACTCCCAACCAGGCCCAGGAGCTCCTCCCCTGTGCTCCCAGACCCTTCTCCTACACGGAGCCTCCCTTATTGTCCTCCCTTCCCTCCCACTCCCGCGCCTTGAGCTCAGCATCCTAAGCAGACCTAAGCACTCAGTAAATGTTTAATGAATGAATGAATGATGGGTAGGTGAGTGAGTGAGAAGGAGCAGCAAGGGAGTCCAATAAGAGAAGACGACTTGGCAGGGGAGACAGAATGATTTGCTTCGAGGGACGCTGAGTTTGAGTTGGTGGGGGCATCTAGGTGGAGGTCCCAGCTACACTGGAAAGGTGAGCCTGAAGCTTGGGGAAGGTCTCTTAAGAAACTGTAGTCTCTCTGTTCACACGTGAGCCTGTGCCCCTCAGGAGCTCAAATGACCAGTGTGTAGCTCAGTGTTGCCAAACCAGCTGTATCAACTCAGAGAGCCTCAGAGCCTGAAGGACATTATAAGGACATCATCTGGTCAGCCTTTTTTTTCTGACAAATGAGGGAACTAAGACTCAGGAAGGGGAGAAACCTTCTCA
This sequence comes from Bos taurus, assembly GCF_002263795.3. Classification (NCBI taxonomy): domain Eukaryota; kingdom Metazoa; phylum Chordata; class Mammalia; order Artiodactyla; family Bovidae; genus Bos; species Bos taurus. Next base: position 54,787,490 of record NC_037342.1, on the reverse strand, counting down.
GCAGCTACCTAGAGGTAGAGCCAGGGCTAGAATCCATGTGTCTCCATCACAGTCTGAGCTCTCTCTCTACTGTCCCCTGGGGCCTCTTGTTGGTGGCACTCATGTCTGAGCCCCAAAGGAGGGAGTTACCATGAGGATGAGAGAGGGCACTGGAGAACCTAACTCAACAGATAGTACACTGGCTCTTCCTCTCCCACAGCTTCTCACAGCCCCAAATGAAGGGAAACCTGAGAAAAACCTCAGAGCCACAGAGCTTAGGCACTCGAAGTCTTGCACTCAACAAACAGGACAGACTTGGTGGCCTCCATCAGCAGCGATATTAATTTCACCCTGTTTTGAACATTGTCACCATCTCCTCTCCAGTCCTGCAACAGATGAGAAACCAGGAGAGAGAGTGCTATGAACAAGCAGCCTGGCACAGTGACTGTAAAAAGCAGCAGATGGGGATCACTGGGGTAAGAGCCATCAGCCACTTACACCAACCCCACCAAGACTCTCCTATACATCATACATCCTAACACAAGTCCTCATGGTGACATCCAGTTGTGTTCAGTACAGTTCACTTATGATCTGCAGGCATTTAGACATTTCATAAGGACTTTCACCTAAAGTGATTGAGATTGTTAAGTTTCAGGCAGCACACAAAAATCAAGCCCTCTTCTATCACAGGGAGGAATAAACTAAGGATTCAGGGTTACAAAATGTCTTCATCACAACAAAGGAAGGGACAGAACTGGCATTTTTTGTTTGACCACAACCTACCAGGCAGACTGTCCATGTAACAGTCACAACTCCCTCACCTCACACACAGCAGCATTAGGTCATATGTGCTGAACTCATAAACGACTGAAGACTGAGTCTTCAGCCTCATTTTCAGTTCAGTTCAGTCACTCAGTCATGTCGAACTCTTTGCCACCCCGTGGACTGCAGCACGCCAGGCTTCCCTGTCCATTACCAACTCCTGGAGCTTGCTCAAACTTGTCCATCAAGTTTGGACACCATCCAACCCTCTCATCTTCTGTCGTCCCCTTCTCCTCCTGCCTTCAATCTTTCCCAGCCTCAGGGTCTTTTCCAGTGAGTCAGTTCTTCGCATCAAGTGGCCAAAGTATTGGAGTGTCAGCTTCAACATCAGTCTTTCCAATGAATATTCAGGACTGATTTCCATTAGGATGGACTGGTTGGATCTCCTTGCAGTCCAAGGGACTCTCAAGAGTCTTCTCCAACACCACATTTCAAAAGCATCAATTCTTCGACACTCAGCTCTATGGTCCAACTCTCACATCCATACATGACTACTGGAAAAAACCATAGCTTTGACTAGACAGATCTTTGTTGGCAAAGTAACATCTCTGCTTTTTACTATGCTGCCTAGGTTTGTCACAGCTTTTCTTCCAAGGAGCAAGTGTCTTTTAATTTCATGGCTGCAGTCACCATCTGCAGTGATTTTGGAGCCCAAGAAAATAGTCTGTCATGGTTTCCATTGTTTCCCCATCTATTTGCCATGAAGTGATGGGACTGGATCCCATGATCTTAGTTTTTGATCTTTTTTTTTTTTTCTCAGCCTCATTTTAGATATTGTGAAAAGGAGGCCCAAAGATTAGAACAGCTTGTCCACGATCAAGCGGTGGGAGCTGGGAGCCTGCACTCTTTCTCTGAGGTACTACTGCTGTTGCCACAATCTACCTTGACTGGGCCAGAAGGAATGCTTACAGGAGGAGAGAGAGGTCACTCTTCAGCCACACATCAGTCAGAACGACTGGCACTAACAGAGAGCTTGCTGTGCTTGCAGCTCTGAGAGAAGGCCCTGCTGCCAGGTAGAGGATGTATCGAATCACTTAGCTTTTCTTTGATTTGCAGGAATGAATTCAGAGCATGGACGGACATCAAGCCTGTGAAACCCATAAAAGCCAAGCCCCAGTACAAGCCCCCAGATGATAAGATGGCTCATGAGACCAGCTACAGTGCCCAGTTCAAAGGGGAGGCCAATAAGCCAACCCCAGCTGACAATAAGGTCATTGATCGCAGAAGAATACGCAGCCTCTACAGCGAGCCCTTCAAGGAACCTCCAAAGGTGAGACAGATCTTCTGGGGACCCATCAGCAGCCTGACATGGAGGGGTTAATGGTAGCAGAGATGGGGGCGGGGCTACTGCCAACTCTGGTCCTTAACCTTAAAGTCCCTTCTTTCCGTCTTAGCACATAGAGACAGAGTGGCTTCTTACCGGGAAAGTGAAACTGAAAGTTGCTCAGTCCTATCTGACTCTTTGCAACCCCATGAACTATACAGTCCATGGGATTCTCCAGGCCAGAATACTGAAGTGGGTAGCCCTTCCCTTCTCCAGGGGATCTTCCCAACCCAGGGATCAAACCCAGGTCTCCCACATTGCAGGTGGATTCTTTACCAGCTGAGCCACAAGGGAACCCCAACCTTTGCTAAATCAAAACGGAATTTCTAAAGGAACATTACCTAAAACAAGGATTCCCGGGTGGGTCAGTGGTAAATTCAGGAGACTGCCAATTCAGGAGATTCAAGAGACAAGGTTTTGATGCCTGAGCCGGGAAGATCCCCTGGAATAGGAAATGGCAACCCACTCCAGTATCCTTGCCTGGAGGGTCCCATGGACAGAGGAGCCTGCTGGGCCACAGTCCATGGGGTTGTAAAGAGTAGGACACAACTGAGCGACTGAGCACACATTTCCTAAAATGAAAACAGCTTAAAAACTGTTAGATTTCCAGAGAACTAGCTTCTGATTTTGAGAAACTCAGAAAGAAATGGTAGAAAATCTCACCTGAGCCCTAAACCCCCTTGTCTTAAAATAACTGTGCTTTTGCCCCTGAAGGGCTAGCCCAGACATGGGGGCATCCTCACCTGACTTCTTTCCCACCCAGCTCCTGCCTCATCCTCTGCTCCAATCACTGGACACTTTCTCACCTCCCGAGTCCCTGAAAATCACCTGCTCTTTCTTATCCTTTCCCTCCATCCAGCAGCAATCCTTAGTCTGTCAGAACACACCTGTCACATCAGCTGCAAGAAGTGTTCCAAGTAATTTGTTACTATGATGAACAGTTTGTGAATGAGTTTCATTTCTAAGGAAGATACAGTGGATTCGGGTGTTTTCCTATGAAGACGATTGTTGTTGTTCAGTCACTAAGTCATGTCTGAGTCTTTGTGACCCCATGGTCTGTAGCACACCAAGCTTTCCTGTCCATCACCATCTCCCAGAGTTTTGCTCAATCTCATGTCCATTGAGTCGGTGATGCCATCCAACAATGCTTTGCCTTATTTGTATCCCAATGTGCAATCATGAGAGGGGAAAAGCCTGTTGGAGATTCTGCTGTTGAGGCTGGAATCACACATGCCATAACTTATTCTATGATATCAAGCCACATGGAATCATGAAAGTATCAGCTCTCCTTTCTATAATAGCAGAAAAAGTCTGAGAACCTATATAGGCTTTGCTCTGCTTTGACCTAAAGTCTTGTAGTCCAGCGGAGTTTCCTCTTTGGTCCAGGACTGGTTTACAGGTAAGGGAATTACCCAACCTGGTTTGCCTGGACTACTCCAGTTATAACATTAATGGTTCCATATTCCATGAAAGCCCTCAGGCCTAGGCAAGCCAGGATGATCCTATTTATAGGTTGACAGTGACTGAGAGCCCCTGAACCTCATTGAGTGGATGACCCAGCTGGTGAGGCCCCGCATCGTTTCTGTCCCCCTTCTACAGATGAAGTGGGACTGAGATGTAGGGTTGGCTCTGGACAAAAGAAGATTCGAGTGGAGGAAGGAGGGAAGATTGGGGAAAGGAAATCCAGAGATGGATGGGAGGTGGGTAACATATTGGGGGATCATATCCAGTGGCCCAGAATTCTTGAGAAAGAAAAGCCACAGCTGTCTTCTAGGAATCGGGGGGAAGAACTAGCAGAGAAAACTTGGGGAGAGCAAAGTGGGCTTGAATGGCAGTTCTGGAGAAGACCATCTAGGGAGCCAGCCAGGGAGAAGGAGGGGATGCTGGGCAATGCTGAAGGCCTCACTGGGCGAGACTGCCTGCCCAAGCCTCTCAGAGAGGACATCTGTCCACCGGAGGTCAGAAACAGGGAAGATCGGCTGCTGCTGTGAATGAAAGACCAGAATCCTGATGTCTTCCATCAACAAAGGTTGACTTCTTATTACCATGTGTCCACCGTGGGTGGGCTGCAGCTCTCCACGTCCACTCCCCTTCAGGCTGAAACTCAGGGTGAGCAGTGGCCTCTCTGTGGCAGAGGAAAGGAGTAAGTTGGGAAGTGTGGGCCGACCCCTGGCCTTTTGCCTGGAGGGGGACTCCTCATCTCTGCTCACATTTCATTGACTAAAGCCACTCCCGCGCCTGCCTGAGTTGAGCAGGATAGTGAGGTACAATCTTCCCACGGGGAGGGGCAGCAGCCCAGAAATACAGTCCAGTGCCTTGGAGGGGAATGGGGGCCAGAGCTGGCATCAGAAGCCAGAGTGGCTAGCAAGAGGGCAGCTAGAACGGGGGACCAGGGGCTCCAGGTGAGAGATGCCAGGTGACCAGGCGTCAGCAAAGGGGCTTTACATGCCTTGCTTCTCAGAGTCCTGTGCTTTCATTATCTTTCCACTAATTACATCTTCTCTCTAAATTCTCCCTCCAAATCCCGCCCCCTCTGTGTTTCTGTTTGCGGTCTGTCTGTCTCTCCGTGCAGGTGGAGAAACCTAGTCTCCAGAGTTCCAAAGCAAAAAAGACCTCAGTGAGCCATAAGCCCCCGAGGAAGGCCAAAGACAAGCAGGGGGCGTCGGGCCGGGCATCCAAGAAGAAGAGCGCGGAGGGTGCGCGCACCGCCCCGCCCACCGCCGACAAGGAGCAGAGCGCAGAGATGAACAATAAGCTGGCTGAGGCTAAAGAGTAATGCACTGCACTTCTCTTTCTTCTTCTCTTCTTTTTCCTTTTTTTTTTTTCTTTCACTAATCAACAAAAAAGGCCACAAAATTGATTAGAGGCTTCCCATCTGCATGGGTCCGAGTGTTGTAGGAGTTCTTTGGTTTCTCTGAGCAGGGGATCCTGCTCAGAGACCAGGCGACCTGCCTCCTGTCCAGATCTAGACAGGGCCACGCCACGGGGCCCCTGGACCCGTCAGCGGCTGACTTGCAGGGCAGTGCCTCCCTCCGGGCAGGGGCAGGCACGCCTGGTGAGGCAGGCAGGAGGACACCAGAGGAACTGTCCTGATGCTTCGACATGAATGTGGGGCATCCTCCTCCTGTTCCTCCCCAGCGTCTGCGCCGGTGATCAATTTTGAACTTAGGTAAAGGTGTTCTTCTCCAAAATTCGCAGAGTTATCATGTGATATAGAAGCTTGACCTGGGCTTCAGCAATTGACAAGATTTGTGGAAATATTTTTTAAAAAAACAACAAAAAAATGTTTTTGGCCTTAATCTCAATAAAATGAGTTGTGTTTGTTAAGTAATTTTTTCATAGACTCTTTTGCTTAAAACAGATGACTACATTTAGTTTCCTATCAGTGGGCTTTAAACTCTATGCTGAGTAAGAGATGTGCCACTGATGACCAACACGAGGCCAGGGCAAAATAGTTAGGTATCATAGGTACCCTCCAGACATCATAGGAAGGTGACAGAAGTGAGACTGTTTTCCTGTTAACCCCCAACCTATCCAGTGCTGCTGATTTTGCAAAGTGACTCATTACAGGGGACTGGAGAAAGGAAGTTCAAGGTGTAACGATAGTGTATTTAGAATGTGGGTTTCTTGCTTCTTAGAAACACACAGCAGGAAGCAGACATAGTGGCTACTGTGTCAATGGTTACTGTCCCTGCCTGGACTGTTCTTGCTCTGTTTCTTGGAGAGGACGGAATGTGCTGAACTTCAGGTTCTGGGAGATTTCTGTGACTTAGCCTAAGACGAGGAGCGTTCCCTGCTCGGTGATTAGCAAGCATCTTTTTTTTTTTTACCTCATTCCTGAAGAAAAGCAGCTCTCCCTGTATTGTGTGTCTTGTGTCTGTGTGGCCAAAGCAGCCAGGGGTGGCAGTGCCACCCCAGCTGTGCTTGAGTTGTGTTGTGGGCATTAGTCAGGGAGTCGTGGAAAGACCCCATATACCTACTGGAACAATTACATTTGCAAACCCCATGACGTGTACGTTCCTTGGTATCCTTTATTTCTCGTGTATGCAGGGTGCTTCCTGTCACCAGCATTCTGAAATTGCTGGGGCCTCTTCAGGAGTACTTTTGTTTTGTCCTGAAAGCGGTGTAGAGTGAAGTCCTCACAGTTCCCTACCTCAGAAGTCCCTTTAGGTCCTTCAGGTTGGGGGAAATAGAGCCTCCACAAGCTCTCTCATATTCTGACTGTTCAAGCAGCAAAATCCCCATTTGCACCGTTTTATTTGTCCCCTTCGGGCTTATTAATACGTCTCTTGTAAATTAACTGAGCCTTCACTACGCAGGCCCTATTTCCTAAGAGGACAGGACCTGCATAAACAAAGCTCTGGGCCAGGCAGGCCTTTCCGCCATCTTCCAAAAGGCAGTTCCAGAGAAGGAACTGTGAGGATGAAGTACTGAGGGAGGTAGACGATGTGAGTGAATGTCAGCATTTGTGAATCACAGATTTGGATGCCTCGATGGAAGGGGCTAGAGTAGATCTGAGTACTGATTCAGGTATTTGCTAAATGGTCTAAACAGTGTCAGAGAGCTCCATCCACATGACCTTAACTTTGTCCAGGAAACTCGCCAACGTCCGTTCGTTCTCTTGAGATGCCTGGTATTCATCAAACATGTTGATGTTAGCCACAGTTTGAATTTCTCCATGGAATAGTCATCTGGTTTTCTTTGCAGATCAAGTAAACCAAACTTTACATCACACAAGGGACCATTCCCTCAACATTCGATTGTTCAAGGCCTGTGTGCCTGACAGGGAGCTGGCCATGATGGGTAGTGTGTATAAATCTGGCTCCACCACAGCACCACCAGGGTGCATAGGATAAGTCCAATGTCTGATCCAAGTTTGTGTTGTCCAAACTGTAGTGTTTCCTGCCCCCTTGCAGCCCCAGGCACCGAGCTTCCTCCCTGCCCCACCTAAGGCTTTCCATGACCTGTAGGGTGTCTCTTCACGTCTTCAGTCTGCCCATCTTTATAGCGCCTCCCGCTGAGAAAATCCGTTGGTAGTTCACTTTGACTCTTGAATGTGTCACTTCACTGGCAAGAAACCTCCTTTGATTTCTGCTGTTTACAAATAAAACTCAGTCGGTCTTGTTCTGCATCCCAAACATGCTGACTGAAACTGATTTCAGCCTCACAAGCAGTGTTTCGGCCTTGCCTTTCTGAAGGCGGCCAAGCTTCAGATGCCTGTTCGGCCCATTTTTGTACACTTCCCTGCAGTTCCCTGAACCCCCCTGACGAAAGAGCGAGGACTGGAGCCTCCCCACCATCTGCTTCACTCGCCTGCAAACCCGGTCCCTGCAGCTGTGCGTCGGGTCCTTAACGCTGTCCCTTTTCCGCTGGTGCTCCCATGATGCCTTTGCTCTCAAGGCAGACCGGAAGCATCTAATTACAATTTTGTGGCCTGGGTTTTGTTGCGTACCACAGATTGTCTATGTATGTGTAGCGCACACCTTTCTTGGTGCTATTTCATTCCTGCTGTTAGTAAGAAAATGACAAAAAATATTCATGTATAGCCAATTGATTGTGCCGTGCTTGTGGTCTGTGCTTGCTCAGAAACAAACAAACAAACAGTTTTTCCAATTATAAATAAATGCTAAAGACGAACACCACTTTCTTGATCTTATTTCCTTGGTAAGGCCCAGCTGAGTAGGTGAAGGAACCACCTTTTGCCATTTGAGCTGCTCTCCCCGAGAGGAGCTGTGCCCTGCAGTTTCTCTGGGAGTCCTCTGTAACACAGCTTGACTCTTTTAGATACTTGCCTCTCAGATACTAATTGCAAGCAGTCAGAGCTAAGTGTTGGGAAAGGCGACGATGGACCAGGAGACCCAGTGGCCAACAAGGTAGTGTAACGATTTGATACCCTGTTGCTGGGGGTGAGCGGTCAGCACAGCCTTGCCAAGCTGGGAGGCTGGCCCCTGACCCCCACCCTCTTCCTATCAACCCGCAGGACTGTCTGTTCTGGTTTTTCTCCTCCCAAGGGGTGGCAGAGATGCCTTCCCATACTCATTTAATCTGGTCATTGTGGAGGTTCCACTCCCTGGGGGCTAGCTCACTGTGTGGGTTCTGGGGTGACAGTCTTGGCGTGTACCTAACGCGGGAGTGTGGAAACTGCCATAAAAGAATCCAGACAAGGCAACGACAGACCAGGTAGTGGGGAGCTCAGATGGAGGTCAGGATTCTTCCCACCAGGAATGGAGAATCAGAAAGCTTCATGATGAGTGGGGGGACCTTGGAGAGTGAGTGGGATGTGGGTGTGTGGGGCATGCAGGGACTGGCCTACAGGCGGGAGAGCAGAAGCATGGGCACCCCAGAACCAGGGCCAAGGGTGCCCACCTTGATATCCTTCTGCTGAAACGGGCGATGAAAGATTCTGTACTTCGGGATCCCACTTCCTTTGTCCAGTGCGTGTTGATTGAATACCTATCATGTGCTGGGTATTGTGCCCCGAGCAGAGAACCAGGATGGCTGAGACCCCCACCTCCAATCACAGTGAGACACGGAGGAGGAATCTGTTCTGGCAGATTCCGTGTGTCCGTGGATGGGCAGGTGGTGACCAAGTGAACAGAGCCAGGGCTGGCCAGAAGCAGAGGTGTGGGGGCCCCACACCAGGTGAGCTCAGTCCTGGGGAGTGATTCATTCGGGGAGGGTCAGGGCAGTGTGTACATCCTGATGCCACGGCAGGGGGTGGGGTCACTAACCAGGGTCTCCATCCACACCCTCAGCTAGTACCCCACCTGTGCATGCTCCTACCATTATGCTGCTCACCCCCACTCTCACACCGGGCACCAGCCACAAGCCCTCTGTTGCCCTAGGCACGGAGCTCTAGGTTGGGACTCATTCTGTTGCTGGTTCTCAAAATCTGGACTTTGGGGAGGAGCTGTGGTCAGAATAATCAAGGGTCACATATATGTATAAAAAAAAGCATTATATATTTGTTTTCCAGATGAACAGAAAACAGTCCACACCCACCTACCTGCTTTTGTATGAGGCAGAAATGCAAAATACTGTTCAATAATAAAACACACATAAAAGTATACTATTTAACTCTCTTTTGATCAGTTAAGAATTTTTTTTATCAAAACTAGTGCTTGAGAGAGGTGAAAAGGCAGAAGAGGTAGAAACAGAGGCAGAGAGAGAAGACGATGCGCTGAGATTAACCCAGGAGAAGGCGAGATCTCTCAGAATCAGAGAACGGGCAAGGGTGGGCAGTGGAGAAGCAGGAAGGTGGGCACCATGCAGTGCTCAGGCTCGCCCAGAGCCTTGGCCTCATTTCCACCGTGCTCTCTGATGCTTCCCAAGCCCAGGAGGCAAATCCTCACCCATTACTATCACCACCTCTCTGAAACAGCAAAGTTAAAACCAGCCTCTGATTTTGAAATAGGTCCCCAATGCTATTAAGACATTAGTTGTAAATGTAGTTTAATCCTTCCTTAGAGTTTGTGTGTTCTTAGTGAAGTTCTTCCCTCATTTTTTGTCCACTATGGTTTAAAAATGCACAGCCTGCTTCCTGTAGACTCACAGGGACTGTCCAGTCTTCTTTAACAAAGGCTGTGAACCCCCTCTGTGTGTCATGGTGGTTTCAAGGCTCGCTCCCTGGTAAAATACCTTAGGGCGTTTTACATTTTCAGGACCTCAGATATAGAAAGTTTCTTTCTGGACATGGGCCATGGACTATCTACAGTTAAGGGGAGACCCTACCGCAGCCCCAGCTGAGAACAACAGGGCAGGAACAGCGGCGGGCTTGATGGTGGTGAAGCCAAGCTGAGACAGGAGAGGCAGCAGTTCCCTCCTCAGCCTCTCCTCACGCAGAACCGGCACGTGGTCCAAAGCTCTCCATCCCACTGCCATTAATGCATCAATCCTCATGACACTCGGCCATCCTAGAATAGCCCTAATAACAGAATTGCCATCATCACATATTTTCTTCCTCAGCATGTGAATACAGGTTAACAGTGGCAGTGCCCTTAGGCTTTACCAGATTCATGGATGGAAGTCGGTGCCAGCTAGGCAAGTCTGTGACATACAGTAAACTCCCTGAGCTTTGGTGTCCTCCTCTGAGAATGGAGACATTAATACGCACCTCAGGTGAGAGGAGTGAGGATGAAATGACTTGATGGCTCTAGGGAACCCGTAGTGGACACTACGTAGAGCTCATTTCAGGCCCCTCCACCTTCCCTGTACAGTACTGGAGAGGTCTGTGTTCTTCATCTCTTCATCTTTCTGATAATTAATCTCTGACAATGTATGAAGTAGATTGAGGCAAACACTGATTAAGAAGAATGCTTTTATAGAACTCCAGCTACTGAATTACCTTGAGCCCACAAACCTAAACAGTAACATTCTAAGAACTTATATTTACTGATTGCTTACAAAGCATTCCTTTCTGTGTGGTCCCACTGACCCTTCCTAATGTAGTGGATCAGGTGTTCCCACCAGGCGACAGACAGACCAAGGCAGCTCGGAGGGAAAGGGTGTCTGCCTGCGCTGCAGCCTGGGCTGCTTCTCCCCTTCACCCAAGGTGGGGCAGGCAGCCTGAAGGGAGACAGGGTTCAGATGAGGTGGATTCCTAACTAAGTTATATCCTCGCTCCCTCGAGGGGCCCCGTATGTTCTGGCATCTGCAGGCTCACTAGGATCCCCTTTAAATCTTGGGAACTAGATACAAACGAGGGGAAGTAAGAGTTGGGTCATGTCTTCACACACAACTGGCTCATACATCCTGAATGAATTGACCTATTGTCTCTGCTAAATATATAGATATTCTCCTTAGGGTGCTAAAATAACTGACCAGGTGACTAAAATGCGTGGTTATTGAATACAGAATGTTCCGACAGTTTCCATTCATAAAAAATACACTTGATACTGGAGATACCAAGGTAAAACTGGTGTCCAAACCTGACATTGGAGGGCTTTGCTCAGAGACCATCACCTCGTGTTTTTTGTTTCAAACAGTGGAACTGAGCTTAACTCTCTGTCCCTTGTCCTCATATAAGTGGCCCTCGGCCGCTGGTTGATTTGGTATTGTCTATATCTATCTCAATCCACACATCTTATCTGGGGCCAAGGGAGCTTCAGATACTGAGATACACAAATTGCTGTCACTGGTACTGGTTTAAGCTGCCAGAGGGATCCATAGGACATGCAATTCTGATCATGTCACATCCTGCTTTAAACCGTCTGTGGGCTCCTCTCGGCCCGCAGAAGCTTGTGTCTGCCCAGCGCACCATGCTGCTTCTCACCTCCATGCTTTACCCACGCCGCCCCACCTGCCCAGATTGCCCTTCTCCTGCTTCTCCACCCGGCTAACTCATCCTTCAAGACTCCGCCCAGGGGACAGCTCCAGGAAGCCTTTCCCGCACCTCCCAGGCTGGGTAAGACGCTCCCCGTGTGTTCTTCATCATGGAACTTAGCACATGTTCTGTGTCTGCTCATATCTGTGTATGTGTCCCCCGACAAGAGTGTGCTCCTTCGGGGCAAGGACTCAGTCCTCCTGCTCTTCTTTGTAGTCCTAGCTTCTGGCCCATTGTCTCCTGCAGATAATGTCTTCTAAAGTGCTTGTTGAATGAAGAGTGAGTGAATGAATGAATGATGATATTCACCATCTGCCTCCATACCCACCACCATGCCTCCACAAGGCTTTATTCTGCCTAGTAACTGGCTTGCTCACATGACAGGGGTGGTTTTGAGAAAGGTCATGGCAGCAGGAGAGCACAGAGGTGTCAATGGCTGGTTTTAGAAAGGCCAGACTCCAGGTCATCCCCCTCTGTACTTTATATGGATGCTTTTCCTAAACAGTCCTGACTTTATAAACATAGATTTGAGGTTAGAGGGTAATCTTAAGAGGCTGGCTGAGCCCATCCCTTGCCCAGTGCAGAGCTCCTAATTCTGAGATGGCAGAGGCATCCCTCGAGGGGCATGTCTTAGACGTAAGGGCTGGGAATTAGAGCCGACAGTGCTCAGTTGCTTCAGTCATGTCCGACTCTTTGCAACCCCATGGACTACAGCCTGTCAGGCTCCTCTGTCCATGGAATACTGGGGTGGGTTGCAATTTCCTTCTCCAAACACCAACAGTCCTGGTTCTAAATCCAAGCTCCATTAGTTACTAGCTGTGTGACCTTGGCTGAGTTTCTTACTTTCTTTGAGCCTCAAAAAGGATAACAAGCATACAGGTATCCATCACCACCCAGATCTATGTGATCCCAAGATTCAGAAAGTAGGAGCAAGGGATACAGTGTGATCCAAATCTGTTTGGTTCCAGTGTGGGGTAGCTGGTGGTAACAGAAAATCTTGTTTGTGATTCAGAGGACTATTATGAGAGGGCCTCATGGGGTGGCATGCAAAGGCCCCTGTGAACTTCCAGAAGGCCTCTGGAACACCCTTGTCATAGTTGATTTTGGGGGTAGCTTGCTGACCACCACTTTCCATTACTTACCACCTTTCACCCCAACAGAGTGGTGGTAGCTGGAGCAACACACGGCAAATCCACTCTTTCTGCCATGCAACCGCTTGAGGTGAAGCCCCTCCAGCACTGGCTCTTGCTGCCCTCTCCCCTCCCCAGCCCTTCCCCAGCCCCTCCTCCCCGAGCACCCTATCAATCTCCTGGTGCAGACTCTATTTCTGCAATTACCTGGTCATTTTCACTGATTCACTCTGGACACACCAAACCAATTTTTGATCAATGGCTCAAGAGCCCATCCTTTGCTTTAGATGGGATGGGGAGAAGGACAAAGATGGATTTGCAAGTTCCCAGCTAGACAAGAACTGAGCCATTATGTCTGGCTGCCTTAGTCCAGCACTTCACATTTTTAAAAGGGTCTTTAGCAGGATTTTCAGATTCATGATAGCTCATTAAGACAGTCAACTATGCTCTTGACTTAGCCTTCCTGGTGTTAAGACAACCAAGGAAGCTTTTAAAATATCTACTATACAACCGGGAATTTATTTAGTTCTTAGCAGGTTATATCTAGAAAGGGTATTTAACAGTAAAAAGGAAAAAGCAGGGACTGCCCTGGAGGTCCAGTGATTAAGACTCCAAACTTCCACTGCAGGGGTCACAGGTTTGACCCCTGGTCAGGGAACTAAGATCCCAGATGCCACACATAGTGTGGCCAAGTTAAAAAAGAAAGAGAAAAAGAAGGAAAGGAAGGAAGGGAGGGAGGGAAGAAGAAAGAAAGGAAATAAAAAAAGAAACAGGGATACATCTGTCTACAGGGGACTTAGTTAGTGTTAGTTGGTGTTAGTCACTCAGCCATGTCCAACTCTTTGTGACTCCATGGTCTGTAGCCTGCCAGGCTCCTCTGTCCATGGGATTCTCCAGGCAAGAATACTGGAGTAGATTGCCATTTTCTTCTCCAGGGGATCTTCCTAACCCAGGGATTGAACCCAGGTCTCCTGCATTGCAGGTGGATTCTTTACCATCTGAGCCATGAGGGAAGCCATCAGGAGATCTGGGAGTGGTGGAGAAAAATCCAAACTAGGAAACTGCTCCAGCTGTCTAGTGCCACTTTGTAAAAGGCAGAGGTGGCACAACCTAGGGGAAGGGAAGGAGCATGTGTGTGGCCTTTACACACTTGTTCCCATTTAATCCTCACAATAGGGCTAGAGAGTCTGCTATAGGCACCATCCCGATTCACAGATTAAAAAAAAAAAAAAAAAAATGAGACTCAGTGATTAGATAACAAAGTCACACAACTTGTACATGGTGAGCCAGGATTTGGAGCCAGGTTTGGGTGACTGAAATCCATTCCTTGTCCAGCACTTGGGACCATCTCTAGGATTCCTACTGTAAAGAATTCCTGCAAGAGCAATCTCCTCTTCCTGTCCCTTCCTTGCTCCAAAGACTTCAGTGACCCTAAATACTCAAGTCATCTTTGGAAAATGAGTCAGATGAGGGTCACAGATGCTGAGTTTGCTCAGACATTACTACCCACTATCCACCCCTCTACCCCCTCAGCTAGCGCCCAGAATTAAGCCTTGTGGTGGCAGCCTTTTTTTCTAGCCATCGTCCTAGTTGCTCTTCCTGTGCTGATAAGCCACAAATAGATGGACTCTGTGTAGCTCCAGGCTGATCGACTGACTGGCAGCCATACAGATGTGGGTGCAGATGGGCATTCTTAGACCAGGATGTACAAGCTTTCTGAGACTATCTTCTTTGCCAGGGTCTGCTGAACACCAGGAGGTAAATTAAGGAAGTCCTTGTGCAGTAGATGCAGGAAGGACCAAGGCAAAGGGGAGCTGGATGTTGGAGTCCTAGAGGGGCAACTCTCAGGAGATGCAGTTGGGAGCTCAGAGCTGGGGACCTATAGAATTCAGTGACTGTAGCCTTCTGGACCATGCAGAACCAGAGTTATGTCAAGCCAGACCTAGTTCAGACAGCTGCAGACAAATTTGGGATCTCTGTGGTTGAAGTCAAATCCCTAAGGGATATTGTTGCAAAAAGGAAAGCGCTTGACTGCAAGTCTGTCGTCCTCAGTTAAGGTCTTGGCATTAACAGGCTCACTATGTGATTTTCTGGAGCCCTGCTTCTGCCTTTGGAAAACAGGGACACAAGTGAACCCCATCTGCCTGGGTGATGGGCTGCTGTGAGAATACAATGTGCCGCCTTGAATATGAAGTCCTCTTAGAAAACCATAAAAGAAGGTTGCAGTTTGGGAGGACAAAAAAGGTGCTAAGGCAGTTAAAAATAGGAAAGCATGTGTGTATCATGTAAATACAGTTGTTCGAATTTTATCTTGTGTGAGTTTGTTTGTTTGTTTTTAAGCTTCCCATTTGGGGTGGAGTCCTCCTGTGGTGCTAGCCCCATGCTACGGCACTCTAGCTCTCCACTCTGGTCAGCAGTTTGTCACTTAGGAGGCATTTATTAAATGTTGTGGAAGGATTGTTTAGTCGCTCAGTTGTGTCCGACTGTTTGCAACCCCATGGAATTCTCCAGGCAAGAATACTGGAGTGGATGGCCGTTCCCTTTTCCAGGGGATCTTCCCAACCCAGGGATCAAACCTGGGTCTCCTGCATTGCAGGTGGCTTCTTTACCACTGAGCTATCAGGGAAGCCCTATGGAAGGATGGAGGGAGTAAAAAGAAGGGGAAGGCGGGGGATGGGGAAGGAGCTAGGGAGGGAGGGAAAGAGAGGGGAAGGAGAAGGAAGCAGATGTGGTCTCTGCCCTAAAGAGCCCCCTTCTGGAGAGGCAGCTTCAAAACTGTTGACAGCTATCCTGATGGAGGCTGGTGTGTCTAGGCGAGGGTGTGGGCACAGAGCAGGGATGTGGGGACACAGGAGAAGGGGTCTTTGAGCCCTGATGGTAGAGGGTCAGGGTGATTTCACTCAGGAAGTGACCCTGAAACTGAACCATTAGTTGCTGAGAGACGACAGCGGGGGCTGTATCCATGGAGGTACAGGTGCTGGGGCAGAGGAGGGGTGTGCTGTCTGGAGACCTAACGGGGACATCCCTTTCAGTTCTGGGGTCACACTTTCCAAAGGAAGGGAGCCAACAGAGATGTGTAGTGAGGAGAGCGGAACAGTGAGGGCTCCAAGCTGTGGTGGGGCACATGTTGCCCGGAGAAGTCAGGGATTCGGACACAATTGCTGTCCTTTCAACTACCCTCACGTATCAGTCAACAGGGCATTCTCTGGAAGGGTGACCCCAGAGCACAGGATCCAGAGCAGGGCAGGGATGGGAGGGAGTGGCGCTGACAGAAATCCAGGCTTCTGCTCAGGGTCCTGGCCACAGAGGGTGGGCTGCCTTGTGCAGAGGTGTGCCCTACCCCGCAGACCTGAGCAGCTCAGGCAGCAGCTGGGGCTGGCTGGTGGGGAGACAGCAGCCCAAGTTCAGGAGACCCATGACCCTCAGATCTGTCCTTCCAGCCTGGGCGCCTTCAGATCAGTTCTTCGGAGTTGTGCTTTCTGGGACCAGAGAGGAAGGACTTGCCCAGCACAGTGATGTCTTTGCACTGAAGGAACTTAGGCCTCTCTGGTTGGAGAGACACAGGGAGATGAGGGCTTGGGGCCAAGGCTGGTGGTCCTGGTGCGCAGGGAGCTTTACAGCGTTCGTGGTGTGGTCCCCACAGTGGGGGGCTCCCACCTCCCTCATGCCCACCTGTGCCCCCCAGCACACGGCCTAACCCAGAGCACGGGCTCAGCAAACTTGGTCCAGTGAATGGATAAGAGAGAAAAAACATCAAATATTGATAGAATAAAGAGAAATAGCTCTACGCCAGCTACCCAGTACTCCCACAAATATCTGCCAGGTACTAGGAGCCAGACACTAGATACTCATGATGCACGAGCTGGTGGGGAGAGGCAGGTAATTACCAAACACCATAATAATTGCTAAAATAGAGGCCATGGAGCCTCATGGGAGACAGGGGTGGGACAAGAGTTCTTGTTTTGAGAAAGCCTTGTCTCCCACAATTCTTTATAAGAATAACAAGCCTTTCAAAGGCAGTTTCCTTGACACTCTCCCTCGGGTAGCTGCATCTCTTATAATATGTTGGGAGCTCTGTGTCTGGGAAACGTGCACATCTGTACAGGGCCCTTGGAGGCAGACAGAAGGAGATAAAGCTGTGAAATCGCCTGGCCCACTGTCCCCCCTCCTCCTCCTGCAGGGCCCATGAGGCACAGACAGCCTGGCCCCTCTCAGTCTCTCCTGCCCATCCTTGCTTCAAGTGAGTTTGCTCATCCCTCCCACCGACCCAGTGAATTTTGAGAGGCCTCTGTTAAGACCTGGACCTGCTATTTCTTAGCTGTGTGGCTGTGGGGAGTTGGTTGCCCACTCTGGGCCTGGTTTCCCGTCTGTAGAATAAGACATTGGACCAGATCACCAAGCTCCTTTTGGGACTAATGTTTATGAAATATCTCCTGCATTCCAGGGGTCATGCCATGAGTGTTCCCATAAATGAAGGGGGAATTCTCCCATTTTATAGATTAATAAACTGAAGCTGGAAGCCTGGATGTCCATGATGACATCCGCGGCTAGGATGGACTCGAGTCAGCCTTTGAACCCAGCTCTTCTGGCCGCGAGTCCCGTCAGTGTACTTTCTCCTCCAGCAGGCTGCTCTTCACTGAAAAAGAAATAATCTAGGTTTAAAATACCCAGTACCTAGACTGACATTTGAGTTTCTTTCTTTCTCAGAGCTTTTCAAAGCTGAGGAAGCAGGGGTTTCAAGGATAGGGTCCACAGGCCCCTGATTTCTAAACAAGGCCCTATGCCAGGAACACAGCCTCAACTGGGGCCTGCTGTGATGGTGCATCAGGAGTCAATCTGGGAAGTAAAAAAATCACAGGTGGATTATGAGATTAGAATTGTGTGCAAAGGCAAGTATCAGTGAGGGAAGAAAGCCTTTTCTCCAGTCTCAGGCAGGGCTTGATAATCCTACTTCCAGACTCTAATAAAGCTTGGCTTCAAGGTCAGCGTGTATATACCCAGGAGGCATTGCCTGTCACCATGGAAACAGGAAAACAGGCAGTAAATTAAGTTTCTAAGACTTTGGTTTTCTCATATAACCTAGGAATATTACATTTTGCAAATAGGACAGAGCCCGGTACAGAAAAGCCTCTCATTTATTCATTGATTGGACAAGTCAGAGATTTCCCTGAGTCAGGTACTGTTTTAGGTACAATGATTTACAAAATGGACATGGTCCTGCCCTTTGAACACTTCAGTCTAGAAGGGGAAACATTAATGGAAAAGAATGCAAGTAATTATCTGTGATAAGGGATAGGAAAGAAAATGTCAGGGACCAAGAGAACCTGTACAGTGGCCTGGTCACATCTGCTTCCCTGGAGGATGAGCAGGATTAGCAAGGAAGAGGGAGCGAGAGAATGTCCCAGGAGGAGACAGCAACACATGCGAAGCTGTGAATGAAAGGAGCAGGGCGTGCTGAGAGGCTAGGGCACAGGTGGCTGGAAGGCGATGGGAGCAGGCTGGTCAGCGAGGGAGGGCGGTGGAACAGGGTAAAACTTGTTTATTCTCAGTGCAAGGAGAAGCCTTGAAGATGTCTCAGCAGGAGAAAAGACTTCCTTTGGGGGTTTTTTTTTTTTTTTTGGCTGCACCAGGTCTTAGCTGCAGCATGTAGAATCTAGTTCCCTGACCAAGGATTGAACCCTGCACCCTGCATTGACAGAGCAGAGTCTTAGCCACTGGGCCACCAGGGAAGTGCCAAGGATTTGCTCCTTTTTTTTTATTTCTGTATGAAGACTCTGTTGGAGAAGAGGCCAGAGATACCAGTTAGTGGGCTGTGGCAGTGGTCCACAGAGATGACGGCACAGCTTGGGGGGAAGGTAGGGAGGGAAAGAAATGTGAGTCTTTAGGAGATACATGTGAGGAGCCAGAAAAGATGCTTCCTCATGGATTGAGTGAAGGCTTTGAGGGAGCAGAAGGTATTTAGAATGACTCGGAATTTCTGGCTGGGGCCATGGGATAGATGATGAACCAGGTTTCAGCGATAGTAATTTGTGATTCTGTTTGACCTTTTTTTGTTCCAGGTACTGTGCTGGGCACTGGGGCTGCAGGCCAGGTGGATGGTCCCTGCCTTCAGGGAGCACACAGTCAAATGGGGCGGTGGGGGGGAGCTTTACATGCAACCAGGGTATCTATGAATGCAGGGAGAGACTATAAAATGGTGCTGCAGGGAGATATAGGCAAAACTAATTGGAGCATCCAGGAAGACCTTGTGAGGAGGTAAGATCCGAGCTGAGCCATCAGGGACAGACAGGGGAAAGTGGGTGAAAGAGGGCAATCCAGGCAGCAGAAACAAAGAAACAAACATTGAAAGTATGTCAAGAAGCAAGGGTGGCCAGAGGACAGTGCAAGAGGGTGAGGCTGCAAGGCTGCCCACCACCTTCCTGCCTTCCTCCAGGGCTGCCAGAGGCTCCAGTGAGCTAAAATAATGCGCCTGTGAGCGTCCGGTAAACTCTTACACAGTTACTGTGGTTATGGACTTACTTATGTGAGGCACCAAAGTGAAAGTGAAAGTCACTCAGTCGTGTCCGACTATTTGTGACCCCATGGACTGTAGCCTGCCAGGCTCCTCTGTCCATGGAATTCTCCAGGCCAGGATACTGGAGTGGGTAGCTGTTCCCTTCTCCAGAGGATCTTCCCAACCCAGGGATCAAATGCAGGTCTCCTGCATTGCAGGTGGATTCTTTACCATCTGAGCCACCAGGGAAGCCCATAAGGCACCAAAGCTCCCTACAAATGTCACCAATTATGATTTCAGATCCAAACAGGATCATCTGATCCTCTGTCATAATGCTCTCTGGCATTTGTATTGTCATCCAGTTTACAGATGAGGAAACTGAGGTCTGTTGTGGTCGAGTAATTGCCCAAGATCTGGCAAGGAATAAGCAGCACAGAAGCCAAGAAAAAGCCAGCAGGTCATTCTAGTTTCTGAGAGAGTATACAGGCTGGGAGGCGGGAGGAGCCTGTCCTGTATGCTGTCTTGAGAAGATGTACAGCTGGCTCAAGGCACCAGACCCAGACTCCCGAAGGCTGGACCAGGCCCCTAGGCAGCTGGCCTGTGGGCTGAACATGGCCCATCACCACTCACCAACCACACACCGGCTGCCACCCTGGGTGTGCGGCTCTGTCTCATTCACACAGAGGGCACTGTGAGTGGCGGGGCATTTTACAGATGGGGAGACTGGCAGGCCACCATGGAACCAAGCGATGGCCAGTCAATGTCAATGAGAGTTTTATGTTGCACTTGAGGGTGGTTTTGTTCACAGGAAGACCAACCAAGACTGCTTTGGTTTTAAAAAGAAATGTTTAATTTATAAAAGTAACAAACTTAAAAATCTAGTAAAATGGAACAAACCCTTTTAAGGAGCATTTTATAACTTAATTCAATTCCCCTAAATTTTTTAAATTATTAGTAATTTTTTTAAAAATTAAGCTTAAAAATATGTTTACTATCAATTTGTAATAAAAGTTCATCATTGTTTATAAAATTTATAAAATTGTCTTATATCTTTCAACTTAAAACGACAACTCTAAATTAATTATTCCATTACACATTTTATATTGGAATCACAAAACTAGTCTAAATATAATATGCCAAATATATATATTATAATAATATATTATTATATTAGATATAATATGCAAATTATTTTAAACAGCGTCAATACTTTCAAACTAAACCTACACAGATTTTTTTCCTAAATTTAATACCCCCAAAGGTAATATTATTTATCACTTCTAATCTAATTCTAAATCTTTCCATAATTAAGGACACTTACTAAGGAAACAAGTTTACTAACCAAATCAATATAGAGGTGTATATCAGAGCAATTTTGGGGTTAGCTCATAACTGGCTGAGAATGTTCATTAAGCAGAAAAATGAGGCAAGGCATGGGAACCAGTGGCACAAACATCCAGGGAAAGGTACTTTGCCCTCCATGCTGTGGGTCTGGCCCTCTTTTAAATCTCCATGCCAGCAGAGGACACTGGCCCCATATCCTGCCAGTGGGATAGGTTTTGCAACCCAAGCCCCGAGATCAAGTTAAGCCATAGTCACCTCTTTTGTCTCATGTCTCAGCTTCATCACCCCATTTGGGATGACTCCATCCAGGTAGTTCACTTCCAGATAGGATTATCTAATCAATTTCCTGATGGATTCTCCTCTGAATTCGGTTTTTACTTTTCCTCTCTGGCCAACCACCAAGTATTAGAGGTATTGTAATGCCACTCCTACTAAAGGTAGCCAGCTGTGTCCATGTGACCAGGGCAGTTGTGCTCTGTGTTGTTCTGAACTAGGGAGCCACCCCGGCCCCTCTCTTCCACTGTGATGCTCAAAGACATCCAGAGGGACTGGATGGACAAGATGCCTGTGGCACTCTGTACTCTGTTGAGAAATGTCAGTTCCTAGGAGGCTCAAGATGCTAAATATGGTAAGAAGCTTCTGGACTGGGATGACATGTCAGAATAAAAATAGTCCAAATATGTGTAACTTTACTTCTAAGTAGACAGAAAAATAATAGCAATATTACATAGAACACAGTACAAGGTGATCTATGTATATAACTTCTAATCATCATAAATTTCTGAGTAAATATCATTTTACCCAGTGAACTAGATGACACACCTGAGGCCCAGAGAGACAAAAGCAGAATGAGCTAAGAAAGTGTACATCTAGAAGTCTTACAGGACCTGCTTTAAATGACAGGAACTGTTACAATACTGAAGTGGGTTTAAGTGTAAAGACTTGATTGGCCCAGGGAGAGTAAAGGGGGCCAGAGTGGGGACAGAGCGAGGGGAGCAGGGCCTCTTCACTGTCTGAATGGGGAGTCCCAGCCAGTCACCACCAAATATGCTGCAGGTGACAGTGGGGTACATGGTCTATACAAGAATTTAAAGCTATAATAAAACTGATTAAAAGCTGGTCTGTTTTTTACTG
The DNA here is from genome assembly GCF_002263795.3 of Bos taurus. Lineage (NCBI taxonomy): Eukaryota > Metazoa > Chordata > Mammalia > Artiodactyla > Bovidae > Bos > Bos taurus. The sequence goes on along the minus strand of NC_037342.1, from coordinate 54,765,942 downwards.
TCACCCCAGCCAGCTGTCCTAAACAATGGGATAAAATACTTTTTACCCTTTTAGGGGAGGTGGGGAAGAGAGACCTTCCCACTGCCCTCTTTCTCTCATGTGTGCCTTGGGACCCCTTGCCCCTCCCACCTGAGCACTTAACAAGGGGGTCAGGGAAAGGGAGGAGTCTGGGAAGCTCTGAGAACAGAAGCATTTTAGCCTGTAGGGTCACCTGAGTGGAGAGCAAAGATGGGCCCCCAGGATGGACCCCACCTATTCTGGAGGAAGGAAGAGAGGCCTGGGGGGAGTGTGGGGTAGACAGGCTGCTAGGATGCCCACTGGAAGACTCTGAGTCCCAGTAGAGTACTGCCACTACCACCTGGGGGCCGCCCTCCATGCCACCTGCTGGTTATAATCAATTGGCAAGCACACTGAATGACCAATTCCCAGCCTGCCTCTCACCCTACCCCACATTCTATACTAAGGATCTGGAGATCAGATCCTCCTCCTGACTCCCCAGCAAGAGCTGCCCTGCCCAGGCTCCACTGGGCAAGACTTAACAGGCAATCTGTGCTCTGCCCTATCCCTGGTCTAAGCGCTGGCCCTCACAGTGACAACCTCTCTCTCCTCTGCAGGAGCCAGGTCGAACCCACCAGGGATTCACCTAAGAATCAAGGTCCTGTAGCCACAGAGCCAGACAAGGATCAAGGTCCAGTGGGCCCGGGGCCTCTGAAAGATCAAGGTCCTGGGATCCAAGAGCCTTCAAAGGGTCAAGGCCCCACAGTCCCAGAGCCTCTGAAGGATCAAGCTCCTGTGGTCCCGGAGCCTCTGAAAGATCTAGGTCCCATACTCCCTGCATCAATTAAGGATCAAGATCACACTGTCCCTGAGCCTTTAAAGAAAGAAGGTTCTGTGATCCCAGCATCAGTCAAGGACCAAGATTCCTTGGCCCCCATGCCTCTAAAGAATCAAAGTCCTATGGTTCCAGCAAGAATTGAAGATGAAGGTTCCATGGTACCAGAGCTTCTGAAGGATCAAGGCCCCACGGCCTCTGCACCTGTTAAGGACCAAGGTCCCCTGGTCCCAGCACCTGTCAAGGACCAAGGCCCTGTGGTCCCTGAGCCTGTGGATCAAGGCCCCATGGTCCCAGCGCCTATCAAGGACCAAGGCCCCACGGTCCCTGAGACTGTGGATCAAGGCCCCATGGTTCCAGCACCTGTCAAGGACCAAGGCCCCATGGTCCCGGAGCCTGTGGATCAAGGCCCCATGGTCTCAGCACCTGTCAAGGACCAAGGCCCCACGGTCCCTGAGCCTGTAGATCAAGGCCCCATGGTCTCAGCACCTGTCAAGGACCAAGGCCCCATGGTCCCTGAGCCTGTGGATCAAGGCCCCATGGTCCCAGCACCTGTCAAAGACCAAGGCCCCATGGTCCCTGAGCCTGTGGATCAAGGCCCCATGGTCCCAGCACCTGTCAAAGACCAAGGCCTCACGGTCCCTGAGCCTGTGGATCAAGGCCCCATGGTCTCAGCACCTGTCAAGGACCAAGGCCCCACGGTCCCTGAGCCTGTGGATCAAGGCCCCATGGTCCCAGCACCTGTCAAAGACCAAGGCCCCATGGTCCCTGAGCCTGTGGATCAAGGCCCCATGGTCCCAGCACCTGTCAAAGACCAAGGCCCCACGGTCCCTGAGCCTGTGGATCAAGGCCCCATGGTCTCAGCACCTGTCAAGGACCAAGGCCCCACAGTCCCTGAGCCTGTGGATCAAGGCCCCATGGTCCCAGCACCTGTCAAAGACCAAGGCCCCACGTTCCCTGAGCCTGTGGATCAAGGCCCCATGGTCCCAGCACCTGTCAAAGACCAAGGCCCCATGGTCCTAGCACCTGTCAAGGACAAAGGTCCTATGGTCCCAGAGCAACTGAAGGATCCAAGTGCCATGGTCATAGAACCTGTGAAGAAGGAAGGTTCTGTGCTTTCTGAGTCTGTAGAGAAACAAGGGTTAGTGGTCCCACAGCTGGTCAAAGATCAAGGGAGAGGGGTCTCAGAACTTCTGAAGGATCATGAGTCTGTGACTGCAGCGCCTGTCAAGGATCAACGCCCCGTGGTCCTGGAGCCTGTCAAGAGTCAAGTTCCTATAATCCCGGTGCCTCTGAAAGATCAAGATCCTCAGGTGCCACCAGCAGCAAAGGACCAAGGTCCTGTGGTTCCTAAGCCTCTGAAGACTCAAGGTCTCAGGAGCCCTCAGCTGCCCACGGTCCCACCACCACCTCCAGTCATGATCCCAACTGTTCCCCATGCAGAATATGTCGATGGTTCCCCTTGACACTCACCCCTTGACATACCAAAGAAGGAGCTGGAGGTGAGAGTGCTCCCTCTCAGGGGCAGCGAAGACACTTATTTAATCTGCATGAAACACATATTGTATAGTCTTGCTGGAATCTAATAAAACTGGTCCCTCTGGCTCACCAGTGTCTCTCTGGATTCATTTGAGCGTGTGTGTGTGTGTGTGTGTGTGTGTGTGTACCATGCATACTGGAGAGCCAGCATGCAGGGCTCTGCATTTATTCATTTGGGCCATCTGAGAAATCCCCAGCTCCTGTGAGTTGTCAGCATGAGATGGGAGTAGGTGGGAGATGCTAGGATCCTGACAACTGGACCCCATTGTGAGGGTGTAGGCAGGACATACTTGTCTTTCCCCTTCACTGTCACACTCCAACCACATTGCACTTGTGACACCACAGGTAGGGGGTAGGACTTCTGCACATCAGGCAATTATCTACCACTAGCTGGGGATCCTATATTTAACTCAATTCTGACACTATCTACCTAGAGACAGCATTAGCTCCCACGGGTTAAGAGCTTCATCGTACAAGCCTGCCTCCTTGTCTCCCCAACTTCAGATGCCAAGTGCAAGTCCCAGGCTATACCTTGTACTTCTAACTGACTTGCTTTAATCAGGGTTCCCACAACTCTCTGCTTGGGTTCAATAGTTTGCTAGAATGGCTCACAGAACTCAGGGAAACATTTATGTTTACTGGTTTATCCTAAAAGGATAAATAACACACCAAGGTGGAGAAAAGAATAGGGTAATGTATAGAGGAAGGGGGACACAGCCTCCATGCCCTGGCCAGGCACACCACCCTCCCAGTAACTCCAGCAACCTGGAAGATCTTCGAACCTCAAACTTTGGGGATTTTTATGACAACTTCATCATGTTGGCATAATGGAACATTAATTCTGTCTCCAGCCCCTCTCCCCTTCCCAGCAGATGGAAGGTGGGGCTGAAAATTCCAAGCTTCTAATTGTGACTTTGTGTTTCTGGCGACCAGCTTCCATCCCGAAGCTATCCAGGAGACCACCAAGAGTCTCCTCATTAAAACAAAAGACATTCCTGGACTTCCCTGGTGGTCCAGTAGTTAAGAATCTGCCTGACAAAACAGGGGATATAGGTTTGATCCCTGGTTTGGGAAAATTCCACATGCTGAGGGGCAACTAAGCCTGTACTCCACAACTACTGAGCCCACGCTCCGCAACAAGAAAAGCCACTGCAATGAGAAACCCACACACCACAACCAGAGAATAGCCCTCACTTGCCACAACTGGAGGAAACCCGTGCACAACAATGAAGACCCAGTGCCGTGAATAAATAAATTTTTAAATAAAATAAAACAAAAGACACCTATCACCTAAGAAATTCCAAGAGTTTTAAGAGCTCTGTGCCAGGAACCAGGGGCAGAGACCAACACGTCTATTTTCTATTATTTCACAGGTCAAGTTCCATGAAAGCCTAGGTACCAAACAGATATCAAACCACAGCAGGCTGAGTCCTGGATTGTTCAGAGCAGAAGCCTACAGAGGAAAATGGGAACAGGGGCCCAGCTGGCCCAGGTTAATTCTGGATGACAGTTGTTTGCCAAGGGTCCCGAAGGTCATCCAGAGGTCGTGCTTCTTGAGAAAACTAGGCCTCCGATCAGAAGAGTCCCAGGACACTCATGAAGCAGATCCTAGCATTTGCTAGTCCTCACTCAGTATCCAGGACAGCTCAGCCAGGACTTCTCAAACAGTGCCTGAAATCCCCCACTCATTCATGCACGCAGTTTGACTTGTCCTTAGCACCCACTTTGTGACTCACTCCGTGCTGGGCATGAGGTCACAGAGGTAAAGAAGTCCTACTTCGGACAATAAAAGCTGGTGTCAGATGAAGCCCTAGGCCAACTAAAGGCCCGACTTTGAGAGGAGAGTGAAGAAAAAATGTCTAGCAGGGGCAGTCAGGAAAGCTTCTCAGACAAAGTAGCCATGAAGTACAGACAGCAGAGGTAGGAAGGGGTATCATGGATGTGGCCGGGGCAGGGGTGGGCGGGCAAGGTAAGCCCCCCTCTGGAAGTCCTTGAATGAAAGAAACCTGATTTGCATGAGGGATTGACCAAGGAGTGTAGCAGGCCTCTGAAGTAGACAACTGAGAGCAGGCAGGGGTGACCAGTTTTCTGAAGCCCAGGATGTCAGGGGGGAAGTCGGGTGGAGGGGAGCCAGTCCTGTAGGCTGTGAGTGTATCACTGGGAAAAAAGCTGGGGGGCTGCTGGAGGCTAAAGCCCACCTTGCCCATAGGTGCTTCCTGCTAGAATCCCACTGGTGTAAGTCACAGTAGCCTACCCTTTAAAGCCCAAAGCCCTGGGACTTCCCTGGTGGTCAAGCGGTTAAGAATCTGCTTTCCAATGCAGGGGATATGGGTTTGACCCCTGGTCAGGGAACTAAGATCCCACATGGCACTTAAGCCAGTGCCTTCTAGAGCCTGCATGCCACAATGAAAGATCCTACCTGCCACAACAAAGACCTGATGCAGCCAAATAAACGAATATTTTTAAAACAAATAAAAAGGAACCAAAGTCCTCAGGGGCCTGGGACCCTTGGGGAAGCAGCAACTGTTGCCTCCAACAAAGCTGGCTCCCAAGGAACACTCCTACCCCTTTAAGACTTTTGAGACCCCTTATGGTCATTAACCCCTTTAAAGGTCTCTTCTTTTTTTTCTTTTTGGTTGCATCCTGTAGCTTGTGGGATCTTAGTTTCATGATCCAACCCATGCCCCCATGCATTGAGTCTTAACCACTGGACCACCAGGGAAATCCCAAAGGGCTCTTTTTAAAGGAGCACAGGTTGGTTCTTACAGAGAAATCACAGGAAGTACTGATGATTTCCAAATGGTCCGATTTTCTAAGCAACTGACCCCAAGCCTGTCTCCTCACTCTATTCCTAATAGCACCAGGGTTTTCTGCCCCCACTAGCCACTTCTATGGAGAAGGCAATGGCTCCCCACTCCAGTACTCTTGCCTGAAAAATCCAATGGACAGAGGAGCCTGGTAGGCTGCAGTACATGGGGTTGCTAAGATCAGACATGACTGAACGACCTCACTTTCACTTTTCACTTTCATGCATTGGAGAAGGAAATGGCAACCCACTCCAGTGTTCTTGCTGGGAGAATCCCAGGGACGGGGGAGCCTGGTGGGCTGCCACTTATGGGGTCGCACAGAGTCGGACACGACTGAAGCAACTTAGCAGCAGAAGCAGCAGCCACTTCTATAAACACACACACCCACACACACCGATTATGAGGATTCTTCCTGGCCCATCACAAGTTTACTGCTATATGAATTCTAATAGGGCCCTGCAGACAAGACAAGGCCACACTGAGGCTAAAGCAGTATTGTGTATGGATACCACCCCTCCTCCTTTCAGCTCTCCCTCTGACCCACACACCCAGTCCCAAGTCACACACATTTCCGTGGGCCAGGCAGATGGTGCTATCTCTGAATGGGCAACATCTCACCTGGGGAAAATGTCCAGAAAGCCATAGGCTACCAGGGCTCCCCCTCTGAAGTGAGAGCTGCCTGGAAACAAGATCTGGGAGTCAGCCCCCCATGGCCCCTGCTAAGCTTCCTCAGGGACAGTGTCAGAATGGAAAGAGAAGTGGACCCAGCCTGAGGCTCTGGTGACTTGTTAAAGGTAGGAAGAGAAAGGCACAAAGGAAGCTGAGGAAGTGCTCGTCCAAAGCTGTATGGAGAAACCAGGGCCTGTGGTGCCAGGAGTGATTCAATACGGAGATGATGCCCAGCGTCAAAAGCTGAGAGAGAGTGCAACTCAGTCGAAAGGTGAGGGAGAGGAAGCTGTGGAATTTGGCAGCTTCCGCTTAGGAGCAGGTCGACCTCCAGTCCAGCGCCAGCCACTTGTTTCCTCATCTGTAGAATGGTCCTGATGATAAGAGGAAATTCTGAGGCCGAAAACCTCCAGCCCAGGGTTGAGCTGCAGGCCGCCGCCTCACCTGCATCACGCCGAGCTCTCCACTGCATTGGAAGAAGGCCTAGTGAAAGGGCGGGGCTCAAGGTCCGCGTTCTGGGCTGGGGCAGGGAGAGGCGGGAAATTAACTAGAGCTCAGCCCTTCTCAGATACAGACTTCGTCCTTGACCTCGTTCTTCCCAGGGGCAGCCATTTCCCAGCCCCTCCCCTGCACGCATTGTCCCCACCCTTCTCTGTCTCTCCCCTTCGCTGTCTGGCGAATCCAGACTAAGGACCCGGACTGGCCGCAGCCAGCAACCCCGCCCACACAGACGCGGCTGCCTGAGAGAGGGCGGCGCCCCTGCTTTGGAAGCCTGCAGGGTTCCGCGACTCGGAGCACGAAGATGCTCAGTCTCCGCTCAAGAGCCTCGAACCTGGCTCCAGGCTCCGAATCTGGGGATCGGACGTGGCCCCAGGGCTGTAAACTCTAAGCTCGCACCGCCAGCCCCGGTTCCAGTTGCCAAAGCTTCGGGGCGCGGGGTCTGGCCCTGGGGTAGAGAAGGCTGCCTAGAGAAGCCTGGGGACCCGCAGACGCGCGCCACCCGAAGGCGGGTCCGAGGGGCCCTTTAGGAGCTGGGGGGAGGCCTCGCTGGAGCCCCTGGTGGCTGATCTGAGGAAAGACTGATATTTAACTCCTCTCGCGCTGTGATCCCCGCCCTTAACACCTGGGGGTGCGAGGGCGGGTACCGCCGGAGCACATTTTTGGCATTCTCAGTAGCAAGGAGACGGCGCTTGCGGATTCGGGGCAGATCACAGGGCCAAGTCCTATTCCAGCAGCACCTTCCGCAGTCTTTGTGGCGGCGAGGATGGACATCCAGAGGAAGGGGATGGGGAATGCACCCCAGTCTCAGTCCGAAACCTGGGGGGGTAAATTGCATCCATTTCCAGCCTCTGCTTCCAGTCTGCCACTAAGACCTATGCCCTCTGCCAGCTAAATAAATAATGAATCTGCCCTCTTTTGTGTATCTCTATGGCCACCCCCTCTTACCTCACACATATCACAGTTTGCAAATCTGTATGTGAATTACCTGATGGCACGCAGGATGTAAGAAAGGAGGAATTTTCTTATTTTGACAAATCAAATCAAATCTAGTTGAAGCTCCTCCTCTCCCTGCCAGGGTAGGCAGGAACTCTAATTAATCTTAGTCACTTTCCTGAAGCCTCCCCCCTCCCTAGGTCCAAGAGGCTTAGGCCTCTTGGAAGACACGTGATGGTTATCATGATGGCTGCCCCAACCCAGCTAGAGGGGCACTGCAGGCCCCATGCCCCTGAGCCATGCTTGGCTGGGGAGCTCCCTAAGCCTGCCCAGGTTGTGTGGTGTTAACATCGTTCCCCAGATATTCCTGCCACCACCCACATCCCTCAGAGGCCCCATAATCCAGACCCCCAGCTCCCCACCCTTTCTAAACACTCCTGTTCCCAAGTCAGGCCATTGTCAAAACCTACACTTTTACCCCCTCTCCATCTAGGCTCATGCAGTTTAACATCCTCCATGGACTTAGAACTAATTCTTGGGGGGCAAGGGCTGAACCATTGTGTATTCTCACTTACAACATATGAACATTCCAGCTTCTCCACATTCTTGTCAACACTTGTTATTGTCAATCTTTTTTTATTATAGCAGTGATTTCTTTGCCTATTCCAGAATCTTCCAATCTTTCTTACACACCCAATAGATATGTAATAACTGTGTGTTGAACAGATGAATAGGAAAACAGGAAACGGCAGGTTTAAGCAGGAGGACAAGCTCAGTCTGGTACATGTTGAGTGGGACATGCTTTTGAGACAAGGAGAGAGGTATCTAGGAGACTTCTGGATATTGTAGTCTCAGTCTGGAACAGGAGTCTGAGATGAAGGCAGAGATGGGGATCTCATTAAAATGTGGGCTTCGCTAGCCCTGGGAAGTTATGTGAGGCCATGAGAAAGGCTGCATTTACCCAGGGAGAGTGTGGAAAGTGAGGGAAAGGTCCAAGACAGAGTTTGGGGAAGCACCAACATTTCAGGGGTAGGAGAGGAAGGAGGCTCTGAGCAGAGCATGCCACGGAGCAGCAGCAAGGTCAGAGGAGAACTGGAAAAGATTCACCTTGGAGAAAGCATCAAGGAAGTACAGGTCAACAGGATCAGAGACATGAGTGCTTCCCTATGAGACAGATTATTAAAAACATCCGTTGAACAAAATGGGTAAGTTGTCAATACAGTTGAAGTTGAAACTGTCAATACTATTGAAGTTTTGTGATGGGTACTTGAAAGTTCATTACACTATCCTCTCAACTTTCATGCACATTTGAAATTGTCCATATTTCCAAAGTGATTTTTTAAAGTATCCATTGGACCAACCATAAGGAGATTACTGGTGAACTTGGCAATTGCATAGTCTCTGGAGGGAGAAGAAACCCAATTCCAATAATAGAGGATTTTCTCATATCTGACTCAGGACTCACCAATATTCCAGTAAGCAATCACTGGGCACATACACCCAAGTATTCTTGGGAAAAGAGAAGATTGTGTGTGACAGTCATTAATTTTTCATAGCTGTTGGTACCTCCACACAGGGACTTTTTCTCAGCAGGCCCAGCAGCCAGCCAGGAGCTCTTCCTCAAAAGGAGGAAAATTGTTTACCAAGGAGTGCCTGGCTTTGCTCCTGACTCCTAGACACTCCACTGCGGTTCTTTTCTCAGGGTTTGCCACAGGCTGACTTCATCCCCATCTGCTGCAAACACATGAATCACTTTGCATCAGCTGAGTCATCAAGGCTATGAGAAAGAGCTGCCTGCCCTTCAGCCTGGACATCTGGAAGCCTTCTTTTGCTCTGCTGCTGCTGCTGCTAAGTTGCTTCAGTCATGTCCGACTCTGTGCAGCCTCCCACCAGGCTCCCCCGTCCCTGGGATTCTCCAGGCAAGAACACTGGAGTGGGTTGCCATTTCCTTCTCCAATGCTCCACTTGAAGCTGGCAACCTTACTGGTTACTCTGTAAATGAAATGAATCAGAGCAGCACTCCAAAATGTGACATATATTGCCACCAAAATACATGGAAACCCAGCAAGTATGCTTCTTTCTTACTTCTACTAGGAAGCAGAAAGTACAGCAAGTTCCTTTTACTTTGCAGGATGTGATAATGTTATATGTTAACTTTACTAGGCCACTGGATGCCAAGATATTTGGTCAAACATTATTCCAGGTGTGTTTGTAAAGAATGAGATTAACATTAGACTTATAGATGGAATAAAGCAGATTGCCCTTCCCAGTATGGGTGGATCTCATCTAATCTGTTGAAATAGAACAAAGGACTGAGTAAGGCAACAATTGCTGTCTGCCTGGCTATCTTCAAGCTGGAATGTTGGTCTTCTCCTACCTTCAGACTGGAACTAACCATCACTTCTCCTGCTTTTCAGGCCTTCAAACTTGAACTGAAACTATACCACTGGAACTCCTAGCTCTCCAGCTTACAGACAGATGATCACAGGACTTTTCAGCTTCAATAATCCAGTGAGCCAGTTCCTTATAATACATCTCCTTATATCTCTCTATCTCTATATACATCTATCTATAGCTGTGTCTTCTATTCATTTTGTTTCTCTAAAGAACCCCAACTAGTATCTCTTTCCTGGCATGATCCAGAGCACTGAACACCCAGAAACTTCACTCGGGTGGCAGGCCCCTATGTTCTTATGGGATTCATCTCCCATTATCAGCACATTTTTTAATCTTAAAGTATCTGCTACATTTAACTCTCTGAATCCTAGGAACATGATGTTATCAATGTACTAGACATTCTGCGTCTGTGTTATGGAAGGATGATCAGGTTACATTGTAACAGAGAATCAGAGACTTGGGGAATTTCAAGACAAGATGAGAAAGCTGTATTGCTGCCCCTGCCAAGAAAAATAAAGCTGCTTCTGGTATTTTCTATAGAGAAAGATTAAAATAAAATTCTTTTTCAGATAAATAGTTTTCATATTAAATGACCAAAAAATATGTATATTTGCTCCCATAAAAAGACTACACCTATTCATTCTTAAAAACAAAGACTGCACCTAGAATGGGAGCTGCTGGAATCATTATTTGGCATCATCTGAGTAAGCTTATGGTAATTCCCTGTTCATCCTCCAAGACTTATGCCTTCTGCACAGACTGAAGAAGTAAGTCAAGCGAGATGCAATAGAAAGTAGCTTGCATCACTCAAGTCTTTGATGAGGGCACAAATTTCTGTAATTTTCCTGGATTTGCACCATTACTTTGGGTTATTGATCAGTAAGAAGAAAAAGTTCCAGAAGCTTCCACTTGGCCCTTTCTACCATAATGGCCCTTATCCACAGGTCTACAGGAGCATGTGTGCTGTAAATTCCAATTATACTGCCTGAAACTAAAAATGCAATGGCAGGATGAGTCCAAGCACCATGCCTGGACTGAAGTCAGACTCCAGCTGTCACCCGACACATGTGAACCTCTACACAGTGGTGTTCTGTGTTCTCAGGAATTAGCATTAGGTAGACTCAAGTCCTGCTAATCCTGAAAAGCCTGTGTGTTTTCCTTTCACAGAGCACAGTTCTCTGGCAAATGGTCTAGGACCCTTTGTGGAAGGTAGGCTAAAAGGAAGATTTACCGTATGGATCTGGGGTTCTGTTGAAGGGCTCACTCTGAAGGGTACTGGCCTCCCTTCCTTTCAAGGGGCTTTGGGTGAGGGACCAAAGTTCTCTTTCATAATGGGTCAGATCAGGTTTTTGCTAGCAGGACTGGAGGGTTTTGCTTTGTTGTTTCTGTTACACAGATTAAGGAGGACTTAGAGGCTGCCTGTTTATTCCCTTTGGTCTTATTTGGCCCTTAAACGATTAGTCTTTGCTGAAGACATCTGTGGGTTAGATTTTTCTGTGTATCACTTGGCATCTGCTGTCCCAGGTGGCCAAGTGCTGCTGTGTGTGCTCTGCTCCCCTGGGATCCCATCATTTCCGCTAAAATTATGGAGTCCGTTTCTGTGACAGTGTCTCTCACTAGCATCCCTAGCCTGCAGAGAAAAGTACTACATCAGCTTCAAAGATGCTCCCCTCACTGACGTGTTTCTCCATGCCTTGGTGAAGGGAATTTCCTCCAGGCTGTCTAAGAGGAAGTTGGGACTGTGGAACTTGGCTTGGGGGGTATGTGAGTGGATCACACAGGGTAAACCACATCAACATTGCTCCCTCCCTTAGCACTGGATTCCTTCCTCTATGTTAAAGCAAAGAATTCTGGCATTTCAATATCAAGCATAGACCTCAGCTGAATCCAGGTTTCTGTCAACCAACTAAGCAAATAATGAAAACCACTCCTAGGTGCTCAAACTAGCACACTGACTCTGGAATCGGAGGCAAACATACTCACATCGATAGTCCACCCCAGTGAAAATTATGTTCCTCCGTCCAAGGATGAGCACCCACAGACAACATCCCCACAAACATTATCCAGACTTTTGGGTGATATATTAATAAATTAGCAAAACCTTGCAATTCTGATGTGGATGCTTCTTCCTCCCCGATCTGACTCTGGAACTAGTCCCCTGAGGCAGGAAAGCATCTAAATCCAGTTATGGGACTAGAGACAATGGGGCTTGGACATGAAGAGGGTTGGCCGCCCCTTGGGGAGTAGATTGAAATCATGCCCACGATATTTTGCAGCTCCTTTCATCCAGAGGTAGAGTCTCTTCCTCACGCCTTGAATCCTGGCTGGCTTGGTGTCTTGCTTTGACAAACAGAATGAGATGGAAGCAACATGATTGAAGCTGCAGAGCTCAGGCCTCAGAGGCTTAGCTCCTGCCTTCATCATCTGAGAATCCTGAGGCCACCACTGTGCCAGGAAGAAGATGGAGATGCAGGACCACATGAGAGAGAAGCTCAGCGCCCGGCCATTCCAGCTGAGCCCGGCATCTAGTGGATGCAGTCACCGGAGCCAACCCAGACCAGACCAGTGGAATAACCACCCAGCCAACCCACAACACTGTGAAAAAGAACGAATTGTCATTTTAAGCCACTAAGTGTGGAGTGGTTTGTTTCTCTGCAATAAACAACTGAAACACTTTGCAGGGTAACTTCCAAGACAAGGTCATTTCAAGGTCTTCAGGGAAGGCAGCTTGTGCTGCACGGGGATTTAGTGGAGCTAGGGGTGTTCTAAATCATGCAAATCCTCCCATATGGCCTCTAATTCCCACCCTGAGATCGGTGCCCTAAATTTCACCCGAGATCTAGCAGTGACATGAATGCAACTGACAAACTGACAATGTAATTTGTTGACTGCAGCATCAAAGTCCCGTCTTGGTTAAGTTATATAACATAGCTTAGCACTCCCCTCCTGCTCTCGGGCCTCTTCTCCCCTCCCCCGCTGAGTTTGTCATCTCTGGCTTAAGCCAAGACTAGGTTAATGGAGAAATGACATGGAAAAAAAAGAAAAGTCTGACCACTTCTCAGTAGGTGTATTTGAAGTGTCAAAACACTTGCCAATTCTTGCTGAAACAGCGGGTGGGTTAGCTCGTGCCTAAACACGTGGACTGTATACTCCCCTTAGAAATGAGACACCGGAGGTAGGCATGTGGAGGAGCTGAGCAGACATGTCCATGACAGAGAGGAAGGAAGAAAGGTGACAGCAAGTGCTAGTGAAGGTCCAAAAACCGTCCCCCGCCAAGAGCATCTGGAGGGAATGTTCGGTGTGTGCTGCCCAGAGAGGCTTCTATAGGGCCCTGGGAGCGCAGAGATGGCCAGACTTCTGACAGGGCCCAGGGAGGGTCTCCAGGGAGCCAGTAACCTTTGAGACAGGCTTTGAAGGATGAGTAGGGCATCCATGGGCAGAGGTGAGGGAGGCATGATGCCGGCAGAAGAGGCCGCAGGAGAGAGGGGAGAGGGAGGGAAGTCCAGGGGAGGCATAAGTCAAGCTCTGGGGAGAGGAGGGAAATTGGAGGAGTGGGAGAGGCAAAACCAGCTGATCTGTTCCTGCAAAAACATTCACTGAAAAAGTGAAAAAGAATAAACCATTCACTGACCTCGGGGCCTCCCCATCAGCCCCTCCTTCCAGCCTCTCTGAGTAGTTCAGCCCAGAGCCTGGCAGCCAGGCCTTCCTCCATCTCACCACTCCCCTGCCCCGCACTCCCCAGGCCTCTCACTGTGTCCCAAGCTCCCACGGCCCTTCTGGTGGCCACATCTCTGTTCATGCCGGGCCTCTTTTCCAGAATGCCTCTTCCTCCCTTTCCTACCCACCTCTAGCACCTCTTCTTCTGGGGAGGCTCCACTGACCACTTCAGCTCAGCCTGATCCCAGGCTATACGGCATAATAGAAATAATCAGGCTTCAGGGGACTTCCTTGGTGGTCCAGGTGTAAAGAATCTGCCTTCCAAAGTGGGGGACAGGGGTTTGATCCCTGGTTGGGGAACTAAGATCCCACATGCCGCAGGGCAACTAAGCCTGTATGCTACAACTAGAGAGAAGCTCTTGAGCTGCACCTAAAGATCTTGCCTGCCCAACTAAGACCCAATGTAGCCAAATAAATAAATATTTTTAATTAAAAAAAAAAAAAGAATCAGGCTTTAAAGTGGTAGAGATCTGAGTTCAAATCCCATCTCTGCAGTATGGTCTTGAGTTACTTACCGTCTCTTCTTAATAAATAGTTAGTATTTCTCAGCCCCATATTGCCAAAGTACCATGGGTTATTGGGCAAATTCATTCTCATTTCATTATCACCACGACTCTGTGAGGTATGTACTGTTATCATTCCCATCTTATTAGTGAGGAAATTGAAACTCACAAAAGTTAAGCAACTGGTCCAAGGTCACACAGCTAGGAGTGGCAGAGCTGGGTTTCCAGTCTGGTCTGCCAGGCTCCAATGTCTCTGCCACTAAGCACCAAAGGACCCACTGAATCACTTCCTTTGAATGAGCATTTATTAGGCACCTCCTATGTGCCAGGAGTGTGCTGGGTCTGGAGATATGGCAGGGCACAGGCAGACAAGGGCCCTCTTTCAAAGAGGTTTTAGCTGGAATCTGTTTCCTCCTTCATAAGATGCAGGATAATGAGCCCCAGGTACGTAAACTGGAGTAAAGATTATATAGGATCCCATTGGTTACTGACTCCCTCCTATAAACCACAGGACCTCATGTATATTGACCACCTCTCTCCTCCACAGCCAGCAGACCTGCACTCCCATATTTGCCAGGATCTGTCACTGACCTGCTAGGTGGCCTTGGGCAGGTCATCTAAGCCCCAGTTTTCTCATCTATAACTTGGGGTTACCAAGTTAGTAGTAACAGCCACCCTGAGGGAGGCTCTAAGAATTAAATGAGATTATACACACCATTGCTGGGCACACAGCTGGTGCTCAGTAGAAAGTTAATCCCCATCTCCTCACACTTGCACTCACACCCAGGACCCACACAGTGAAGCAGGGTCATCATTTCTCTGAGACTTAATAAGCATCGTGGTGGAAATAGCAGAGAGGTCCCTTCAGTGGCCTCAAGGTGGCAAGAAAGCTCCACACGGGACTGTGATGGGCCATCAGGGGCACTGACAAGGCTGGTTCAACCCAGCCCAACCCTGACCTATCTACCCACCTCCGCCACCTGCCCTGCCATCCCTCACTGTGAAGAGGGAGCACAGGCCTCTCACCACCCTCCCACCTGTGCCCAGACGGAGGCAGGTGGCCTCAGGGCCCCCTTGGTGTCATCTGGGCAGCCCCACACTCAGCCCTGGCTTCCTTCACTGTCCCATGCCCACCTGCTGGGGGCGCTGTTGCAGGCTGAGCTTTGGGTCCAGGAGTCCTGAGTTCTAGCCCAGTCTCCCCATCTCTGAGCTATACCTGTGGGATTACGAAGACTTCCCACCTAATTGGGCTATTATGCAGATTAAGTGGGATAACGTATGGAGACTGTGAGGTTATACACCTTTATTATTAAAATATGCCCAGTTCCTCTCCAACCCTTCCCATGTGGCATGGAGGAAGAACTCTTCATTGACTAGGAACATTTCCCAGCTCAACCCCACTGGCTGGGGAACCTCGGATGGATCACTTAATCTCTCTCGGCCTTGGTTATCTCATCTATAAAATGGGAATAATCCCTACCTAGCCAAGGTGTCAGGAGGCTGGGATAAAATATATATATTGTGACTGACATGGTGTTTGGCACATAGTAGAAGCAAAATACAGAGGTAGGATCAGCTGGTATTATTAAAATCATTATTCTGATCAAGAAATGCCTACTTACCCTTCAAGGCCTACTTATCCCATGTCACTTCCTCCTGGGATCTCCCTTCATCTCCCCATGGCAGTCATGGCTTCTTCCTCTGGATTCCCAAAGCCCTGGTGCCCTTCTAACACAGATCTTTCCCTTACTAACACATGTGTCGAGTGTCTTATGTGTGTGTGTGAGACGCTGAATTTGGGTGCAGGACGTAAAGAAGATTAACAAGACATGGTCCGTATTCTCATGGAGCTTCCATTCTAGTAGTGGGGACAGACCGTGAATGTGTCAATAGGTAGAAAATTTAGGAGCACTGAGCCAGTAAAACAAGAAAACAAAGTAAGTAACATAGACTTTAGTTTCTTGGGCTCCAAAATCACTGCAGATGGTGACTGCAGCCATGAAATTAAAAGATGTTTGCTCTCGGGAGAAAAGCTATGACAAATCTAGACAGCATATTAAAAAGCAGAGACATTACTTTACCGATAAAAGGTCCATCTAGTCGAAGCTATGGTTTTTCCAGTGGTCATGTATGGATGTGAGACTTGGACCCTAAAGTAGCCTGAGCGACGAAGAATTGATGCTTTTGAACTGTGGTGCTGGAGAAGACTCTTGAGAGCCCCTTGGACTGCAAGATCAAACCAGTCAATCCTAAAGGAAATTAATCCTGAATATTCATCGGAGGGACTGATGCTGAGGCAGAAGTTTCAAATACTTTGGCCACCTGATGCAAAGAACTGATTCATTTGAAAAGACCCTGATGCTGGCAAAGATTGAGGGCAGAAGGCGACAACAGAGGACGAGATAGTTGGATGGCATCACCGACTCAATGGATGAGTCTGAGCAAGCTCCAGGAGATGGTGAAGGACAGAGAAGCCTGGCGTGCCACAATCCATGGGGTCGCAAAGCGTTGGACACAACTGAGTGATTGAACAATAACTGACTAACAATTGAAGCTGCTTATATAGTGAGGTTACAGAATGCTTTGTGGAGTAGACATTTAGGCTGATTTCTGGATGACCAAAAAAAAGGAGTCTTGCAAAGATCTAGAAAAATCATTTTCCAGAAAGAACTAGTGCAAAGGCCCTGATGCAGGAGAATAAGCACGGCATGTCTGGAACACCGTGAGTACTGAGCGTGCTTGTCACTGTCTCTACATCTCCACTTCTAGATGAGACCTTTTGAGGGCAGAGATCTAATTTACTGAGTCCATAACATAGAACAGCCCTGGAGCTCTGAGCAGCCGTGGCATTATGGTAATAATAAGAATGAATCGGCTGGCCCTTCTGCAGCCCATTCACTTCTTGGAGGACTCCACCTAGGTTGCCCAGTCAGGCAGGGACTCCCTTTTGAGACCAACACCACCCAGGGCAGAGTTGTTGGCAAAAGCAAATGGGAGAGGTGCCCAGAGCAAGGTAGTAAGCTGCCCAGAGTCACACAGCCAGCAAGCAGCAGAGATGGGCCATGAACCCAGTTTCCTCTGCTCCTCTGCCTCGCTGGCCACTGATCTTCTGTCCTGTGCATCCCACTTGTCCTCTTCCTCCCTGAGCTGTGATGTCAGGAGCCCCAAGGCTCAGAAGAGGTAACCAATGTGTGTGTATCAGGACTCTCCTCGGCTCCTGCTCCAAATCCAAGTACAGAGCAAGGACCCTACAAGCTCCTTCTTCACCAAGTCCTGCCCAGTCAGGGAGCCTGAGCTTGTGGCCCTCTGGCCCTGGATGTGGATGAGGTCAGATTGAAAGGAAAGACTCGGGGCTGAAGACTGGGATCCTGAAGCCAGCAGGACAGCAAAGCCCTGGGCTCCAGGCCCAGTGCTGTCATTCTGGCCCTGCAGCCTCCACCTCTCCAGGGCAGTCAGAGCCACAATTCCCGGAGTCAGCACACAGTGGGCCTGCCACACAGTATTATCTCCAGTTATCTGCCAGGATTTGGAGGCCTGACAAGGACTGTTAGTAGCCAACAGGGCTTAACAGAAGGAGCCCTTGTCCCCAGGGAAGAATGACATGGTAACCTCTGATCCAGTCACCTTCCATGATCCAACAAAATTTCACTGGAAAAGTTTTATTGAAAAAAAAAAAAAATTGTACAAATAAGTTCTTGGTTTGACAGCAACAAAGGCTCATTTCCCCACTTTCCTCCCCATTTTTGAAAATCTATAAAAGGAAAAAACAATGTTCATCCCCATGATGCCTGACCGGAGTCTGCCCAAACCCACCCCCCTCCATGAGCTATTTCTCAACCCCCTCTCTGGGGTCAGACTCACTGTGGGAGTACCTGTCCCAGGGGCTGCAGCACCTAGTTTTATAGATGAGGGAAGTTAGGAGAAGATTGGGAGGGGGCTGAGGTGGTGGTCATGTCAGGAAGAGGGCCCCCATTCCATGAGGGCTTGGCTGAATCCCCAGCTCAATTCCATCTCACAGATGAGAAAGCACTGGGCTATAAATATGAACACTGATTGAGGCAGGCTGGATCCCAGGACTGAGAGCGGGGCTCGACGACTACCGCCCAGCTCCCATGGGACACGGGGTCTCTGGGCTCAGCATCATGACACCTGGGGGACCGTGTCCAAGCAGAGTGAATCCAGGCCGGGAAGGGCTGCTCAGACACATAGGAAGCCCCCTGTTTTCCCACCCCCACCCCAGACTATCCAAGGTTGGCACCTCAGCTCCCCCACCCCCATAGCACCCATGTGTCTCAGGAGCCTCCCACTGCCCCCCGCCATCCACACCCACCCTGGGGCCCTACAACTCGTCTCGCATCTTGTCGCCCTTGGGCCGGACTAGGCGCCCGATGAACAGCAGAGAGCCGCTCTGGGTGTCTCGAACCAGGAAGATGAAGGGGTGGTCAGCGTAGAAGAGCTTGGGGCTGCGCAGCTCCTCACGCCCGTAGATGTCCTGGTCGAAGGGGTTGCCATCCGTGTCCCACTCGAAGGCAGTGGCGTGGAACACGCTGGCCAGGTATAGGTCCTTCTTGCCCGACATGCGAGACAGGTCTGCCTTGTTCTTGTCGATGGCCTCGGTCAGACCCAGCCCAGCCAAGTGTTTCTGTAGAACCAGGTGGATGATGGTGAGGCCATGGTAGGCAAAGTTCCTAGACCCTTACCCGCCACCCACACCACCCACTGTCTCTCCTCTTCTCTGAGCAGAAGTTACCACTCCCTGGCCACCTTCTGTGTGCCAGACATGGTATGGAAACGGCAAACCACTTTCCTAATTCATGACAGCCCTGCAACAGCTTCCAATCACCACTTCACAGATGAGGAAACCAAGACTCAGGGGGAAAAGGCAGAATATACGCCCGGACCCGCCGAGCAATCCTGACCTGTGGTATGAGTGGTAGACAGCCAGCATCGGCCTCCCCTGGGGGCTTATATGAAACGCATGTTTCCTGATCCAGCCCAGAGCCTCTGAATCACCGTGTCTGCGGGTGGACCAGGAACCCTTCTTAACCAACTCTCCAGGTAATTCTTGACACACTCACGTTCGAGAAAAGACTGACCTAAGAAAGCTCTGACCACATCACTCGGGGGTTTAAAACTTTTCCAGGGTGATATGAAGGCTGGGATTTGCTTCAAGATAATCTGATGGGTGTGATAGTTGATGTTGAGTGATGGATACATGAGGGTTCCTTAATCTATTTTTAATATATGTTAATGTATTTCCATAGTATTTCAAAAGTTAAAACACATATACTCTCTCTCTCTCTCTCTCCAAGGCTCTGCACAGCCCCTGGAAGCCAAGGACAAGCTCTCTCCTAGGAACTGTGCTTTCATCACAGTTTCACCCCCTAGCATGTACCACTCTGCTCTCCATTCAACAGCTTCCCTGAAACTGCCTCCTCAAGAGCATCTTTGTGTCTACCCTGTCTCTGTAAGGTCCTTTAGACACCACGTCTTCTGGGGAGCCTTCCCAGCCCCACAAGACTGGAGCCACGCACCCCTGGCCTCGCTCTATCAGTGTGTGGTCCTGTCGTCTCCCCCACTGGCTCAGTGCTCCCTAAAGGCAGGGCCCATGTTCGGGGCTCACCCTGCTCTCAGTGCAGAAGAGGCGGTGGTAAAGAACTGTCGGCTGAGTGAACAGCAGCCCTCAGGGCCCAAGGTTCTGGAGGACAGTGCACTTCCCCAGCATGGCCAAACCAGCCTGATACTTAGGGGCCTGAGAGTCCGGTTGTCCCGAGACAGGAATTCGAGGCCCAGCTATTCCAGTCCCCATGACTTTGCACAAATTACCCACTTGGAATTTTCCACCTCAATCTACTGTAGGGTAGTAGATAGTGTGTCCACCCAGGGTGCCAGGAAAACACGGGAGAAAGAAGAGGAGTCAGGTGATAGCAACTGCAGAACAGGCTGGGGGAGTGTCAGGACAAGCCCAGGAGGGAGACGGGTGTGGCTTCTCTCTGGAAACCTCATGCTATCTACCATACAGACCACACAAGTTCTACTAGTCTCCAGCTTGGAGTCTAAGCCCCATCTCATCTCAAGCTTTCTCCTCCACACTCCCTCAGCAGCAAGTCTGAATCAATTCTGCAGGCAAGGGATCACCTACAGAACCATTTCTGGAACCTAAGGGAGGAATGAGATGAAAGTTTTCCCTTTTGAACAGAAAAAAAAAAAAACTCTCCTGATTGACAAAAAGGCCACCCTGAGTCTTCACCTGAGAACTGTAGCCCCAGCACTTACTAGCCAGGGTAACCTGAGCAAGTCACTGCTTCTCCCTGAGCTGCTGCCCACCACCCAGGGTGGTCATGAGGGGGAAATGATGCTTAGCAGGTTGGTTGAGTTTCCAGCCAAGTGACTCAGAGCTGAAAGCTATTATTAGTCTTACTAGTGCACGGGGAACAATCCTCCAGCTTGAATAGTGGAGGCATACCCTAGAGACATTGCGGGTTTGGTTCCAGACCACCACAATAAATACTGCAATAAAGTGAGTCACACAATTGTTTTGCTTTCCCAATGTATATAAATGTTATGTTTGCACTATACTGTAGTCTATTAAGTCTGCAACAGCATTATCTCTTAAAACAATTATGTACCTTAATTAAAAATATTTTATTGCTAAAAATGCTAACCATCATCTGAGTCTTTAGGGAGCTATAATCTTTTGCTGGTGGAGGGTTTGGTAATTGCGAGAATTACCAAAATGGGACCCAGAGACATGAAGTGAGCAAACACTGTTGGAAAAGTAGAGCCAGACTTGCTTGATGTAGAGTTGCCATACATCTTCAAAAATTTGTAAAAAAAAAGAAAATTGCAATAAAGAAAAGCACGATAAAATGAGGTGTGCCTACACCTTGTTTTGAGAGGCAGCGCAGCGTAAGATTAAGGACACGGCTTGGTGCTAAATGTCTGAGTTAGTGACTGTATGACTCTGGATAAGTTATTTAACTTTTCTGAGCCTCATTTTCCTCATCTGTAAGATAAGGCTGATCGTCCTACCTAATACGGTGTTGAGGATTAAGAATTTAACACATGCAGAGTGCTTAGGAAGTGTGCCTGGCACACAGCAGGTGCTCAATTATACTTAAGTATTGATGTTGTCACCATCTTCCCAAAGGCAGGGACCATGCCCCCCTCCCTCAGCACAGCCCATTACTGCCTGGACACCCAGAGGGCTCAGGACAGACCCGTTGAGCTGGTGACAGACCATCCCCCACCAACTCTAAGCCCTGCAGGCCCCTGAGCTGGGCCTCCCCTCACCTGTAAGTCGTGGGTCACCTCCACAACTCCCTTGGGCAGGGAGATGGCCACAGCCTTCTTCTGCATCTTGCCCATCCAGACCTTCAGCTGCTCTTTGGTCAGCAGCTTTTCCAGGCGCTCAAGGGGCTCCACGTGGTGGGGCATGATGATGATGAGGCTGGACAGCTTGTGCGCCAGCGGCATCTCCACCATCTGCAGCTTCTCCTTCTCGTCATCATAGTAGTTGTAGAGACCTAGGAGAAAAGCCGAAAGGGTACTGGACATGCTGTGGGATGAGGGCGGGCCAGGCCCTAAGCACCCTCGGGCCCCCACATCGCCCACCCACCCGCCCCACCCTACTCTGCAAGGCACCTACCTGTCCGGTGCATCATGGTGACACCCACGGTATAGGAACGGGTCACCATGAAGCCTCGGTTGTCCACCATCTTGTGGTGGAATCTCTCGTCCCAGTGCGCTGTAGCAGGAAGTAGAACACAAGATGAGAAACAGATGCGCTGCTCCCCTTACCCTGTTAAGACATTCTCCCAACTCAATATCCAGGATGATTTACCCCTGCCACAGGCCTTCACTCCAGTCTTTGGGGCTCGGCTGCAGCCCACCTCCTCGCTGTGCACCCAGTCCCCTAGAGTACATGCTCTTGCTTTAGGAATGGGGACATGCTGCCTGAAGACACGGCTCTCTACACATAGTCAGGGCCTGGCAGTTTCCACATGACAGGAAATACCTCCAAAAGGAGGACCCTCAGTCCAGCCACTGCCATGTCTGCCTCTGCCCTGACCCCTGCCAGGCATTTGGGCAACATGTGCTGAGCTGGACTCCCCACACCCCCTGCCAGCTGAGGTCTGTGCCCCAAGATTGCTTTTAATTCTTGTCTGCAAGCCCTGTCCCTGTGACCAAAAAACATGACCCCAAAAACCTTGCATATGTGACAGTGGCCTGAGTCCTGACCAGTGTCACATCCAGACCTGTGTTCAAATTCAGTCTCAGTCACCAACTGGCTGCAAGACCTTTCACCGCTCCTATCTTGGTCCCCTCATTTGTCAAACAGGGGCACCTCATCCTCACAGCAGCCTGTAAGAGTAACAGCGCTATCCATATAGGTACTCAGAAGTCCACATTAAGCCTGAATCAAGTCTTCAATTCAAGATGCACTTGGACATGAGTCTGGGTTCTCTCCTCCTAGCTGAGCCTGTTTTATCACCTATGAAATGGAGGTAACACCTCCTACCCTCAAAGTTGCTTTGAGCATTAGGCATGATCACAGGCGTGGAGCCAGCTCATTACTGAGGCAGAAATGATTACTGAATTTAATTCCAAGACAATCAACAGCACTCTGATGTGCTGAAACACATCCTGTGGAGTCCTTCAGCTGGGCTTGTATCTGTGTCCCATTCCTTTAGACACAACACTGTGCTGTGCTGTGCTTAGTCGCTCAGTCGTGTCCAACTCTGCGACCCCATGGACTGTAGCCTGCCAGGCTCCTGTGTCCACCAGGATTCTCCAGACAGGAATACTGGAGTGGGTTGTCATGCCCTCCTCCAGGGGATCTTCCTGACCCAGGGATCGAAGCCAGGTCTCTCGCATTGTTCCTTACTATCTGAACCACCAGAAAAGCCCAAGAATACTGGAATGGGTAGCCTATCCCTTCTGCAGGGGATCTTCCTGACTTAGTAATCCAAGCGAAGTCTTCTGCATTGCAGGCAAATTCTTTACCAGCTGGGCTACCAGGGAAGCCCCAGATACAACACTACACCTCGCTAAACCTAGTTTGTCATATATTAAGAGTTCAATAACTGCCTCCCTCCATGTCCACGAGTTGTTGTTAATGAAGACTGGTGCTTGGCACGGAAATACTGATTGATCAGACTTGCCGGGGGCGGGGCCTCGGGGAGAGGAGACCCCGTCCCACCCTGCCCCGCCCCACTGGACTCACGCTTGAAGAACATGGCATTGACCAGCAGCGCGCCATCGGTGCGCTCCACGTCCTTGGTGACTTCGGGCAGCTTGCCGTCTGTGGTCTGCGCCGCCCACTCGTTGATGGACTGCAGGGCGCTCCGCTTGTCGCGGAAGTTGATCTTGGAGTGCTCACAGTTGTAGTGCTGCTTGCTGCTGCGCACGAAGTCCTCTGCGAAGCTCACGGAGCTGGGCCCGTACAGGCGGCTGCCCAGCTTCCAGGTGACGTTGCGCGCCGTGCTGTTGCTGAGCGAGCGCAGCAGCTCGCCCAGGCCCGCGTGCACCTCGTCGTCGCGCAGCTGCTCGGCGCTCAGCACCGCCTTGGCCTGCGATGCCGTGGCCGCCTTGCCGCCCAGCGACACGAGCCCCAGGGACGAGGCCACCACCACGGGTGACAGCAGGATGTTCTCCACCGCCTGGTCCTTGGCCATGGCCTGGTATAGGCTGAAGGCCAGGCCGGCGCTGCGCTCAGCCAGCGTGGCCGCCTTGGGGCTCAGCTTCTCAGCGGTGCCCGGAGCTGCTGCAGCCGCAGGTTTCTTCACCTCAGCGGCCAGGGCCCTGGCCAGGAGGCAGATGGTGCTGATGAGCAGGAGGGCACGCATGGCTGGGAGGTGGGTTGTGAGCACCGAGGAGGGCCTATGAGGGTGGCAGAGAGAGGGCACTCCTGAAGCCCCAGTTCTTCCCCTGCACCCATCCCCACCCTTCTGGCTGCTGCCGAGTCCCCTGGAGATGGGAGCGGGAGGGTCCAGAGCTCTGGGGAGCCCAGACCTAACTCCAGGTTGCCCAAACTGGGGTCTCCATCTGCCGGATCTCTCAGAGGCCTTCGACTCCTCATCTAAAGCAAGCAAATAGCCACCTCAGCCCTATTTATTTCTTACACTGAATTTAACATTTACACTCATGTGTCTGTTACCTATTGTTTCCATCACAGACCTAGAGGTCTGTGTCCTCCAAGGAGGGCAAGACACACAGCCCGTCCGGCTCCCCTTTATAGTCCCCTGTGCCCAGCACGCAACAGGCCTCAGCTATTCCTGAATGAACAGAAACTAGGGCCACTTGGCCAAACGAAGGCTCTTCAGTTTGCTGAAGGTTAGCTCAGATCTCTTACAACCCTGGGACCCTTTTCCAGTAGGCGGGGGAAAGTAGTAGACGAGCTGAGGCTCTGCATGAAACTCAGGGCCCTGGACAGAGGATGTCATGTGGGCAGAGGTGCAGTGTTCCTCCCCTACGCCTTCCCTTCTGTGCTGGGATGTTAATGAGTCACCAGTAGGTTCACTGATTAAATGAGAGAACCCAGATACTCTACTCTGCTGCCCCAAAGGGTGACCTTGAGTCTGAAAATGTGCATGTGTGCGTGTGTGTCCACCCCTCACTAAGTCTCGGGCTCCCATTTTCCAAGTTGTAAGGGTCATGGTCTCCATGCCCAGGCCTCTGTCTTGGCAGGACATGCCTGCCCACCGCCCCTCGAGTAGATGGGAAATCCCCAGGACAAAAGCAGGAGGGGGATGGGAGGTGGGGTAGGTTTCCTGAGAGGAAGGATATTAAGGGCCAGGGCACGTCACAGCTCAGAACACTGACACCCCCTCCTGTTCACCAGAGGCTGGTGGCCAGATGTGTGTTCAGTCTCCCAGGAAGCAGAGGCTACTCAGATTCCATTCTGCCCTCCCGTTCCCATCTGGCAGTGATCGCCACACATGCCCATCTACACTGTGGCTTCAAGACTGCCATCCTCAAACCACAGCTATCCCAAAGTCCCCTACGACAAGCCCCTCTCCCCTCTCTGGGGCCTCCCATCAGGACAGTCTCCACGTGGACTTATTTCCACACTCGCCCCGCTTTGAGGTCATTTCCGCCTGTCCTTCAGGCAGCACAAAGGAAGACGAGATGACGGCAAAGACAAGGGCTGGAAGGAACCGTGGTAGAAGCTGGGATCCCACTGCGCTGGCAGATCCCCACTCATGGTCCTCAAGGTGGCAAACTCAGAATCCTGGTGAACGACCCTCAGTATCTGGGACAGAGGGAAGGCCACCAAGACCCACAGGTGCCTGGGAGAAGCTACCAAAGAAAACTGTAGCCTAAAGTAGGGATTGCAGAGGTAAGACAGTTTTACCCTAAAGAATATCTCTGGGCCCAGGTCACCTTCCTCCCACCAGGCCTGGAGCCTCAAAGGCAGAGGGCCTATATAATTATTGTACAAACAAGGACACTTGGACACTTAAGACAGTAAAATGGAAATACTACCAATTATTATGCCAAGACAACAGGCATACGATCATCCTATTCAAAGGCCGCCTTTAGTCCAAACAGCGGATGCCAGAGCTTGGACCTCTGCAGAGGTCACCAGCATCCCCCAGAGAAATAATCTAGGAGCCCAGTTCACAGTCCTGCCACGTGGCAGGCACTATCTTGACAGCCCCCACCCTCAGCCAACCAGAACCTCAAAGGGCTGGGAGGGGCTTTTCAAGAAAGCTCCAAATGACTAGTTTGGGATTCCTCAGGCAGCCACATAGCTGCGCTCCTGTTCCTACTGCCGGCTCCGGGTGACGTGGCAGGCTGGAAACTGAATTATCTCCACCCGCCTGCAGAGGGGGGCTTCCAGCCTGGGAAGCCGGAGGCCTGGGTTCAGGTCCCAGGGGGTGGGGTGCCATGGAGACTTTCTGGCCCTAGCTTCGAGCCTGCAACATCAGACTCTGCAGGGAGATGTGCGGCAAGGGTGAAGGGCTGTTAACCCAGTGGCAGGAACGGAGGAAGGCAAGTCACTGCAAGCAAGCCAGCCTCCCACAGCCCAGCCCCTGTTGCCACAGAGAAATCGCAGCCCTGAGGCCAAGGTTAGATGATTTATGGTCCCACAAAGAAAAATACACAATCACAGAACCAAG
This sequence comes from Bos taurus, assembly GCF_002263795.3. NCBI lineage: Eukaryota > Metazoa > Chordata > Mammalia > Artiodactyla > Bovidae > Bos > Bos taurus. The sequence goes on along the minus strand of NC_037342.1, from coordinate 54,739,922 downwards.
GCCTGTGCCCACAGATAGCCGGAAGGAGACCGGATTCCAGGTTTTTTAAGTAGAGGGAAGGGAAGCAGATTGCGGGAGGGATGGGAGCACCAGAAAGGGTCTCACACACTTGAGGAGGTCTAAAGTACCTTGAAACTGCCTCAGGGGGAGGTCAAGGCCTGCCTTTTTCATTCTGAAAGAAAGCAGAAGAGTGAGGAGGATGGGGTAGGGCAGAGCTGGGTGGTGGTGAGGACAGGCCTGGAAGGCCCAACCCCGCTAAGGGACCCCCATTTATTCTGCCCCTGGCAGAAGGCAGGCACAACCAGCTCCAGATCTGGAGGACCTCGGAGGTCATCCACTTCACTGCACAGTGGGAGAAACTGAGGCCAGAGAGGGGCAGGGAGCCACCTCCGTCCGTCAGGGATCAGTAGGGGTCGGGCTTCCTAGCACAGGGCTCCCACCTCCCAGAAGCTCCCACAGAGCCCCTCCAGAGGGCTGGATTCAGTGTCCAGTTACAGCCAGTTTTAAAAAAAACATTTCTGCTGGGAATCCCAGTGCCCAGAGACAAAAGGAGGGGACCAGGAGGCCTCAGGAAGGGGGGATGGGCAGATGAACTGTCTGAGGGCAGAAGGGTGTGGTCCCAGCCAGAGACTTCCAGAGAACCAAAGCCCCCAGATTTTCCCGAGGCCTCCATCCGGGCCCTGCAGACCAGGGGGACCAGCCGGAAACCCTGGAAGAGGCGGAGCCAGGCTTTCTGGCCATGCTGGAAGCCGGTTTCATTCTTCTCCCTCCACTCAAGTCACCTCAGGAATGTCCCTAAGCTGGGGGCAGGGAACCCCGGCCTTTGAAGTGACCTTAACGCTGCAGTGACTCCAGGAACCAGGTGGCGGCGGACAGAATTAGAGCGGGTGACCAAAAGCCTTCTAGGGAGCCCCCTCCATCCCTGTCCGTCCTCCCTTCTCTGGGGGGATGCAGTCCTGGTCACCTCTTCAGCCTCTTTTTGGAGGGAGGTGGGGGAGACTGGTGCTAGCCAAGTCCCTCTTTTAGTTGCCATCACCTAGGCATACAGCCTGCTGATCAGAAATGGAGCCGCGGTGGGTGACTCCTCCCAAACCGTGGGGACCCCAAAAGCCAAGACAGCCCCCAGGAAAAGTCCAGGTTATTTCACCTCCTCTCCCCACTACCCTTCCTCAGGAGGCTCAGATACCCCCCATCAAGCCTGTGAGGAGACTGGTCCACTGTCCTTTGGGCCTCAACCCACAACTGGAGGCACAGGGACATGCAAAGCCAGCCTGGCCTCCCTGTTATTGCTGGAAGGAACTGCAGACCCGGATCCTCCCTCCCTGATCCTGCAGAGAGAGGAGCCTCAGCATCGTGGCCCCTAACTGGCCTGTTCCCTCCTGGCCACCACCACTCCTGCCCCACACTTCTGGGGAACCCTGCACTTTCTCCGGGCCCTGTGAGTGTCCCGACTGCCCATCCCGGCTCCATCTCTGCGGTCGCCCTCAGGCTCTCTCCGCCGTTACCATCTAGTCTCCATCTCCAACCCTCCAGCTGCCCCCAAAAGTGCCAGGGACTCCAGTCTGCGGGCTCAGTCTGTGGCTCTTGTTGGCCCCTAAACCCTCGCCCGGGCCGCTCTCCCCTCTCATTCCCTTGAGCCCCCGTAGAAAACTCCCCCGGCCGCCCCCGCCCCTCACCTGGCCGGGCTGGGCTGGCGCTGGGACCGCAGTCACAGTGTCACACTGGAGCCGCGAACGGATTCCACTCTCCGCCGCGCCCCCGCGCTCCAGATCTATATATGGCGTTCCCCCACCCCACCTCCCGCCCGTCCCGAGAAACTTCTGGAAAGTTGGAAAAGCTTCCGGAGGGCGCCCCTGCCTCGCCAAAAAAAGCCAGAGACCTCCCCCAAACCGCCCCGGCTTCCGCCCCCTCCTTCTGCAGGCAGTCACCCGGCCCCTGGGTCCTACTGCCCTGCATATCGTACGCGATCGCAGCGCCCGGAAACTCCGGGCTGGGCGCCCCGGAGGCCCGCACCACTTCGGAGCGAGCGGGCATCTTTTGACTCTTCTTGAGTTCGGACCGCTTAGATGAAGGGGACACGGGGCTCCCTAGTGGGAGTTCGGATCGCTTAGACACAGGGCTTCAGGGTCCTACTCCCTGGAGAGGAGCCGCCACACCCCAAGGTTCTTTGCACAAGCCGGCTTATCCCTGATCTCACACCTTCCAGCTCCCCTATACCGACAGCGGATCTGCCTTGATGTGGATCCATTCCCCCATTCTCAAACTGAAATTGGGCCCCCCTACAAGCCCCCTCCTCTCCTTTCTCTCAGGGGAGGTGGTCAGAGGTTGGGAGGCGGCACCCTTCTCCATCTGCAGTTTATCCTGAACACCTTGGAGCTCAACCTCAGTGACCACCTTGACAGGAAGAGTGGCAGCCAGTTCCTGCACCTGACCTTCCCCCAGGAAGGTCTTGGAAACACCTGGGGAACACCAGGTGGGCTGGCTGGGCCTGAAGGGGTGCACAGGGAGAATACTCTGGCTGACCTTTAAGTAATATGCTGTGTGACCCTAAGGAAGTTACTTTCCTTTCTGGGCCGCAGTTCCTTTGTGAAATGTCATTCCTTGCCTCCTTTCCTTGTCTGTCTCTGTCTCTCTCTCCTTGGTCGTCCCTACGCCCTCCCTATCTGAGTCCCATCCCACAGGTCTCACTATCAGCTCCTCTCCCCCACCCTCCCACAACTGATAGCCTCTGGAGCTCTGAGCTAAGCTGGGGTATTCGTTTCTGTTCCAGGTGCAGAAGACATAGCCAAGAACAGGACAAAGTCCCTGCTCTTGGGATGAATATTCTTAGGAGGGTCCGTGCGTGCGTGCTAAGTCACTTCACTGTGTCCCACTCTATGCGACCCCATGGTCTGTAGCCTGCCAGGCTCCTCTGTCCATGGGGATTCTCCAGGAAAGAATACTGGAGAATGCCCTCCTCCAGGGGATCTTCCCAACCCAGGGATCGAACCCACATCTCTTATGCCTCCTACTTTGGCAGGCAGGTTCTTTATCACTAGCACCACCTGGGAAGCCCTCTTAGGAGGGTATGCATATCCTAGTAGGGAACTTGAGAAGGCAGATTATTTAGGACATCCCCACTCCAAATCTTTAACAAGGAAATCATAGATAACCCCATGGGCCCAGTATGGAGAGGCAGGGACAGAGTAAAGAGACAATTCACTCACTCACTTATTCAGTCAGTCAACAAACTGTGCTGAGTATCCTTATTCCAGGCGCATCTCTGGATCTTGGGGAGTAAACTTGGGCCCGCACCCAGCAGATGAATCATTCAGGTCCCTCACAGCAGAGGCGAGGGGAGGGCCTGTTCTGGCCACCCCAGCCAGGTGGTGGTGGTTACTAATTTCTCAGTCTGACTTAGGCTACTGGTGTTCACGGTCTGATTACAAGGACTGTGGGAAATCTTAGATCCCAAGAGCTTTAATCTCTTCAAATCAAAGTCAAAGAACCAGAGATTACTAGAATCAAGGTGGTCATCACAGAATATGATATTCCTGTGGAATCTTTGAATTCATCTAAGGAATCTTAGAATGTTAAATCTCACAGTCAGGGACTTCCCTGGTGGTCCAGTGGTTAAGAACCCTCCTTGTGATGCAGGGAACAAGGGTTCGATCCCTGTCCAGGGAACTGAGATCCAACATGTCTCGCCTCAACTATTGAGCCCACCCTCCACAACTAGAGTCCTTGTGCCACAATGAAAGATTGTGCATAATGCAGTGAAGGTCCCACATGCTGCAACTAAGACCCAATGCAGCCAAATAAATAAAATTTTTTAAAGACTCACAGTCAAAGAATCTTAGAATAAAAATATTGAGGACTCTGGACTGCGAGGCATCTTAGAGGTCATGAGTTCCTGTCTGCAGCCACAGGCAGAAGTCCTCTCTGAACCCCAAAAGGCAAGAATCCCAAAAAGGCAAGCACCCAGGCTCCTCCAAGAACAGGGAGCTCACCTCCCTCGTAGGCAGCCAGTATCCTTTTCTTTGGACAGGTCTGATCATTGACAAACTCTCTTAGCCTCAGGGTAGAGTCCATGTCTTTGACCTGGCTGTCCTGGTTTTCATGTTCTTTCTCCTGCCTCGTCTGTGTATTGCTTTTAAGGAGAAGTCCTTGCTATTCGAGGAAACAGGAAACCACCTGGGTCCCAGGCCCGTCCACCCTCTACCCCACCCCCCATCCCACCCGCGGTTTGGACCTCAGGTGGTAACTGACCAGTCAGCTAGTGAAGTGAAAGTCATAAAGCCAACTCTTTGCAACCCCATGGACTATACAGTCCATGGAATTCTCCAGGCCAGAATACTGGAGTGGGTAGCCTTTCCCTTCTCCAGGGGATCTTCCCAACCCAAGAGTCAAACCCAAGTCCACCACGTTGCAGGCGGATAGCTCAGACGGTAAAGCGTCTGCCTACAAAGCAGGAGACCGGGGTTCGATCCCTGGGTCGGGAAGATCCTCTGGAGAAGGAAATGGCAATCCACTCCAGTACTCTTGCCTGGAAAATCCCATGGATGGAGGAGCGTGGTAGGCTACAGTCCATGGGGTTGCAAAGAGTCGGACACGACTGAGCGACTTCACTTGGTCTTTACCAGCTGAGCCATAAGGGAAGCCTGGCCAGTCAGCTAAGGGTCCATCAAAGCTAATAGAAAGGAGATGTTTGCCTTGATTTCCAGCAGGTCCAGATGTCCACATCCCACAGAGATTACCTTTGCTCTACACCTTTCCTCGAAACTCTTAGCTCTCGAAGGCCTCACCAGAACTCTGGGAGGAAGCTAAGTACTACAACTCTCAGGGACCACACCTAGGGGGAAGGGTAAACTGAAGCGCATGCTGTTAGATAAGCCCCTTAGAAGGTCAGAGTAGAAAGGACCAGTGCCCTCCATATACAGATAGGGAAGCTGAGGCTTGGGGGAGGGCACCGGAGACCCTCTCCCACTCTTACTAGACTCTACCTTAGCTCAGACTTTGTCAGAAGCTTCTTCTATGGCATTCTGCTGCATTATCTCTGTGTCATCACCCTATAATGTCCCTGAATGTCGCTGGCGATTTTGGATGGGCAGAGATTTCTTCTCCCTCTGAGTCCCCAGTACCCAGCACAGAGTATGCCCAGAAAAGGCACACGATGAACCATGGCCAGTGAGTGAGTGCTGGGAAGTGTCTGCCTGAGTAGCTGGACTCCAGTCACAGCCTCCCTGCAACCTCCCCGAAGAAAGAAAGGCAACGGCTCCTTTAAATTTCCAACATCAGCAAAAAAGTTTCAAGAGCCTTTGCCACAGTATTCTTAGCTCTGAGCCCAGCCCTGGCCTTGCTGACTGCAGCCCTTCCCCCACACTCCCAGGCTGCACTTTCTGGGAAGAGCACTCAATGGAAGGAGGAAAGAATCTGAAATGCAGAGAAACTCTTGAGCATTTCAGGTGTGTGTTCCTCCTGTGTCCCTGCTCCCAGCAGGAGCCCACCTACCCCACTCCACCCTCGACAGGGGCTCAGCTGGAAATCCTAGGTACCAAGCAGCATGGTCAGGAGGAAGTAGAAAACCATAGAATGCAACTTCATCCACATTGTACAGAGAGGAAGAAGAAAACTGGGCCCCAGAGAGGGCCAGCAATTTGCCCAAGGTCACACAGCAATTCAGAGGTGGGTCTAGACCAGAACCCAAGCCCTGGGCCTCAGCCCTCCTTCTCCCACATCATCTCTAGCTGGGCCTTCCAGGTAGGCAGGCCCAGTTCCACCAGGTATTACAGAAGCAGCTGTCTTTAGCCCCGGTGGCTAGATTCAGGCAGTCCTCACCCTATAGAATTCTAAGACAGAAACTAACATGTTAAGTGCCCAGTTTGTTCATATTATCATATTTAATACTCCCAGGTTAAGTTGAATGGCTCCATTTTAAATACAAAGAAACTGAGGCTAAGTTCAAGCCCTTATAGCAAATTGCAGTTAGAACTGGGATTTGAGTTGTTTGTCCATGGTAGATGAGGAGTGGGGGCAGGGAAAGGATAAGGAGGTGACATTCACGGGGCACTTTGAATGCTGTGGCCAGGCACCCTAAACAGCATCTCACTTTTAATTATAGGGCGTTAATTGGAAGGAAGTGTCATCCTTTTCTTCTTTTTACAGGGGACCAGACAGTGGCCAAGAAAGGCTGGGATGACCAGCCCCTGGGGGGCCCTCTCCCTGGGAAACCAGGGCTGCCACCGGCAGTTCTCTGAGATGCTGTCCAGAAGCCAAGAATGTGCTCGCAGTCCCAAGCATGAGTCAGGGAAATGCAATTTCTGCAAGCTCTGGTGCTCTCTCGTGGAGTGTGGGGCCTTCTGACCCAAAGGGCTGTCCTGTGAGCTGCCACGTTGGAGGGTGGGAGGCCCGTGAGGGGTGGGCCGATACATGATTCCTCCATCCTCCTCCCAGAGCAAGCCCCACCCCAACCCTCCTACAGTCCTCCTGGTGCCTGACGCCCGACAGGACGCCCAGGAAACGTGCACACTGGCACATGACACTTCAGACACACGTGTGTCCACCTGCCCGCTGCGGCCCCTTCACGCAATCCACATGTACACACGTCTGCCTAAGTCTTTAGCAACATAATGCCCTCACATGTGGCACACATGCCTGATAGGTACCTGTACACCGGCTCAGGCTCAAGGGGAGGAGGGGAGGACATAGAGCAGAGCTGGGATCCTTCACCCCTTATTAACTGTGGAGCCTTGGGGAAGTCACTTTCCCTCCCTGGGCTTCAGTTCTCAGTTGTAAAATGAGAGTGTGACTTCTCCTTGGCACCCCACCTCCTGCCAGTTGACATTCCCTCCTGCCTTCACCCCAAAACCTGAAGACATTTCTTGAGCGTCTACCATGTGTGGGGTGTCCAAAACCCGACAAGGCAGGGATACAGTTCCCACTGGGAAATGGAATGAGCCAGGTGCAGAACACAGGGACAGGTCCCCTGATGCCAGCCCAGGGCTTTGTCCATTGCACCTGCTCAAACCTTTCTGTGGCTCCTAGTGGCCCCCTTGGACAAGCCCCTGATGCTGGGAATGATTGAGAGCAGGAGAAGGGGGTTGAGGATGAGATGGTTAGATGACATCATCAGCTCAATGGACATAAGTTTGAACAAACTCGGGGAGATAGTGAAGGACAGGGAAGCCTGGTGTGCGGTAGTCCATGGGGTCGCAAAAAGTCAGACACGACTCAGTGACTGAACAAGTGGCCCCAGGAGAAAGTTCAAGCCCCTTTGTGGCCCTTTGTGGCAAGCCAGTTTGCAAGTACAGCTACTTGGAGCTCCTGGTGAGAGACTCTGCCTTCTTAGGGCCAGAGCAAGGGAGGATGCTGTTAAGAAAGCTCAGCTTTGGGACTGGGAGCTCTCTTCCTTCTGCCAGTCTCCCTCTCCCAGGCCACCTCTGGCAACCTATGGAAATAGCTCCAGCTGCCTGGCTGGAGAACTGGTAGCATGGTCAGATGGCTATTACATGCCTTCTTGCCCTTTCCCTTCCCCTGTTTTCTCTCTACCCACCCACTTACCCAGCGCCCAGATCTTCTTTTCTCCCCCAGGTAACACTGACAACTGTAACAATAGCGATGCCCAGATCAGCTGTAGGGCTGCCCTCTCTGTCTTAGGGTCTCTGACACTCAGAAGAGGGCCCCTGAGCTCTGACCACCCCACTCCCAGCCCTAGTCTGCTTCAGTCCAGTATAGCCATCCTGGCATTATGGAATATGAGAAGCCCTGGCTTGGGGGTCAGGAGATCTGGGATCCTGGCCCAGCTCTGCTGTGTTTTAGCTGTGTGCCTGTGGTCTAGCCCCCACCTCTGACAAATAAGAATGATGAACTGGAGGATGATGAGAAGCACAAATGAAACAGGTTGGAGAGCACTTTGAGAACTGCACGACGTTAGGATCTCTGCTCACCTCTTCATCACCTGGTCAAACCCTTCCTAACTTTGGTCTTCCCTGGTGGTCCAGTGGCCAAGACTCCATGCTCCCAGTGCAGGGGGCCTGGGTTCAATCCCTGGTCAAGAAGCTAGATCCCACATGCTGCAACTAGGACCCAGAGCAGGCAAATAATTAAAAAATAAATAAAATTTAAAAATCCTTCCTAACCTTAAGAAGCCACTTGGGACCATTCCGGCTCTGTCCATCCTGTCATTTCCACTCACACCTGGCCTTGCACAGGCACAAGAGGGTAGCCAAGGGCTGGAATGCGGCCTCTCAGGGGAGACAGAGGCCGAGGTGGCAGCCCAGCAAAGGAGGAAGAGCCCAGCCCGGAAGTCAGGAAGCCTGGGTGCCGCCTCTCAGCCAGTGACCTTGGAAAGACACCGCACCTCTCTGTGCCTTTGTTTCCTCACCTGTAACGTGAAGAAATGAGCAGGATCTGGAAGGATCTGAGGGATTTCATTTTAAACAGGAAGAAGGTTTCCTCCGGGTGTTGGCAGGAGGAGAAATGGGCACACTCTTTCTAGAAGGCAGTTTACACTGGGAGCTTTAAACAGTGTACTGAATAACTCCCTGCAGCATTGTTTGCAATTGCGAAACTTGGAAACAACCTTACTTTCCATCAGTAGGAGGTGGGAAGACCAGGAGAAACAAAAAGTGAGGAAGTTCTTTATGTCTTGATGTTGATTCTGATCTCAGAGCTGAAGTGAAGGCAAGTGTTACTTAGATCAGTACAGACAGTCCCAGTAGCCGGGTAGAAACTGGCAACATTCCTTGATGGCCGGGGAAGGACTGGATGTGAGAGGGAGAGGGGAAAGGGTAAGGCTATCTTGCCATCCAGTATGAATTCGGAGGCTACCGTGATCCTATTCACAAATGTTAAAGTTTGATTTGTTCTTTAAAAATTTTTTATTTAAAAAAATAAAACTATATTGAAGCATAGTTGATGTACAATGCTGTTAGTATCAGGTGTACAGCACAGGGATTCAGTGAGATATACATAGGCATGCAGGCTTCCCTGGTGGTTCAGATGATAAAGGATCCACCTGCAATGCAAGAACCCCGGGGTTGGGAAGATCTCCTGGAGAAGAGAATGGATACTACTCCATGATTCTTGCCTGCAGCAGGCAGAGTAGCCTCGCAGGGACTACAATCCATGGGATCACAAAGACTCAGACATTACTGAGCGACTGAACACACACACATATATGTATGGAATATACATTCTTTTTCAGATTTTTTCCCTTGTAGATTATTGCAAAATATTGAATACAGTTCCCTGTGCTACACAGTAGGTCCTTGTTGGCTATCTATTTTACAATATACATATAGTAGTATATATGTGTTCATCCCAACCTCCTAGTTTATCCCCTGCCCTTTCCCCTTTGGTAACCATAAATTTGTTTTCTATGTCTGTGGGTCTATTTCTGTCTTGTTAATAAGTTTATTTGTATCTTTTTTATTTGTTCTTTAGGGAGAAAAAAAACAATTTTGAGGAACATAATATAAGGAAAGTATTTTTTAAAAACATGAGCATAGATACATGTACAAGAATGTTCATTATGGCCTTATTTGTGCGTGCTAAGTCATGTCTGACTCTTTGTGACCCCAAGGACTGTAGCCCACCAGGCTTCTCTGTCCATGGAATTCTCCAGGCAAGAATACTGGAGTGGGTTGCCATGCCCTCCTCCAGGGGATCTTCCCAATCCAGGGATCGAACCACCCATGTCTCCTGCATCTCCTGCACTGCAGGCAGATTCTTTATCCACTGAGCCATCTAGGAAGCCCTGGCCTCATTTATAAGAGCGAGACCAGAATTAGAGACAATGTCAGTAAGGGAGGAAAACTGGCAGCCGTAATAAAGGTGGAAGCCATGTTAATCCTTAAGCAGAAGAAGAGAGCTTAACGGGCTGGTGGATGAAAAATGGAACAGCTTATAAAACAGCATGTTTAGGAAAATTCTACATGTAGAGGCACAGAACTGTGAAAGGGTGTTCACATTTCACCAAAAAGTCAACTTCTGTTACTAGGTAATTTCCATCTGATTTTTCAACCATTTCTACTCTTTGGAGCTTTTTTCTCAATGAAAGTCGCTCAGTCATGTCAGACTCTGCAATCCCATAGAATTCTCCAGGCCAGAATACTGGAGTGGGTAGCCGTTCCCTTCTCCAGGGGATATCCCCAACCCAGGGATCGAACCCAGGTCTCCCACATTGCACGTGGATTCTTTACGAGCTGAGCCACCAGGGAAGCCCATTTCTCAATGAATGTGTATTTAAAAAGTAGAGAGAGAGATGCGTAATATTCATTTTAAAAGGCCAGAAGGAAATACTCTTAAATGACTTAATACTGTTTATCTTTGGAGATGGAAATACATTTTATTTCTGTTTTCAATTCTCTGCTTCTCTGAAATTTTTCAATAGCATATATTACTTTTATAATCAGTTTTTAGCTATCAATAAATAGAGGGTTTCCCTGATGGCTCAGTGGTAAAGTATCTGCCTGCCAATGCAGAAGACATGGGTTTAATCCCTGGATTGGGAAGATCCGCTGGAGGAGGAAATGGCAACCCATTCCAGTATTCTTGCCTGGGAAATCCCATGGACGGAGAAGCCTGGTGGGCTACAGTCCATGGGGTCGCGAAGAACTGGACATGACTTAGCAACTAAACAGCAACAACAACAAAGTAAATAGAAAAGCAACATTCAGTGGGAGATCAAGCCAGGTCTGAACCATGTCTGAGTAGGGGCTATGACAGGGCCTGGGGCTCCCTTGTTGCAGCTCTGTGGAAGCTGGGAGGCTGGGGCTGGAGCCCATCTGGCCAGCCAGGCATTTTCTACCCCCACAGGCTTTTGGCCTCAGGCTAAAATAAGCTGAACTGTAACAGGCTTTCATGGCATGCAACCAGAGCAGGCAAAAGAGTCCTGACAAAGGTAACCATGTATGGGGACAGGAGTGTGTGCTAAGTCACTTTAGTCGTGTCTGATTCTGTGGGGCCCTGTGGACTGTAGCCCCCCAGGCGCCTCTGTCTGTGGGATCCTCTGGGCGAGAATACTGGAACGGGTTGTCATGCTCTCCTCCAGGGGATCTTCCCGACCCAGGGATCAAACTCATCTCTTATGTCTTCTGCATTAGCAGGTGGGTTCTTTACCACTAATGCCACCTGGGACAGGAGTGCAAAGCTGCAGAAAATGGCCAGGCCAGTCTCACAGGAGCTTGGGAGCCCCCCCACCAGAAGGGAATTTAGCAGGACAGTGACAAGGTCATATTGGAGTGTTTAAAGGAGTTCTGTATCTGGTGAGCGGAGAGGGACAGAGGGAGGCCAGAGAGGAAAATGTCACAATAACCCAGCTCAAGACGCTGGTGCCTCCTTGGAACTTTGCTCCATGTTATGTGACATCTTGGATGGGAAGGGAGTCTGAGGAGAATGGATACATGTACATGTATGGCTGAGTCCCTTCACTGTTCGCCTAAAACTATCACAACATTGTTAATTGCCAATATCTCAATGCAAAATAGAAAATTAAAAGAAAAAGAAGATGCTGATGCCTGGATCCGGGGAGGGGCCATGGGGCTAAGAGCGTCCAGCAGTGGACTGGGGCATGGCGGGTCAGGGAGAAGGAGGCAGGGGGACTCCCGGGGGTCTGGCCTGGGTCCGCAGGTCCTCTCTGAGATGGAGACTCTAGGGGGAAGCGATGAACACCGTGGCGCCTCTGCAGACTGGAGGCTCCCAGAAGGCCATAGCATTGGTGAGTCTGGCCCTGAGGGGAGGAAGCCAGGCTGGAGAGGACAGTTGGGAGTCAGGGCACAGGTGAGTGACGGATGCCGTGGGATGGTCAGTGTCGGGGAGGGCAGGCACAGAGAGGGAGAAGAACGGAGGCTGGGGAGAAACAAGCCCTGCCAGGCAGAGCGGGGAATCCCTGCCACCTCCAGGAGGGAGAATCAAGGAGGAGTTGGCAGGGCCTGGGTAAACAGGGAGGAAGGCCATGCTGGATGCAATAGAGCTACGATGCCCTCCATCCCCTCCTCCCTCACAGAGAAAGCCGAGGGAGGATCAGACCATGCGGTGATTCCGTGGCGGGTGGGGTGGGTCGGAGCCGGGATCTGTACACTCGGCTGGACCCCATTGGCTGGCAGGCAGGAGCCGGCTCAGGGACAGGACCAGCTGATGCAACGTGGGCCTATCGTTGCAGGCCCTGCCGAGGGGATGCAGCTGTGCTGGCCACTGCCCAGAGGTTCCATCGGGGAGAGAGGGGGCCGGCTCTCAGGGCAGGCTGGAGCTGTCTGTTCTGGGTCTGCTCTGACTCAGGAGGGAAATACGCCTTTCATGGAAGCACCAAGAGCCCTGGGCTCTCTGCCGGTGCCTGAGGTGGGGGAGGGGCCCCAGAGGATGCTGCTGCTTAGATGTCCTTCTCAGGCTCCGCGTTCTCAAGGCCAGATGGGGAGATGGGAGCCCAGGCTAGGCGAGCATCAGGCCCTAGGGTTTCAGTCTGTGCTAAGCCTCTGACGCTGTATGTGACTTTGGGCAAGTCCCTGATCCCTCTGAGCCTCAGCTTCCCCATCTCTTTTGCCAGGACAGAAAGTCATGGAAAAGAACTCAAGGCTTGGGAGCTGGAGCGGGGATGGGGGTCACCAGGGGCACAGCTGACCAGTCTGGGCACTCAAACTTGGCACAGGAGAAAAGGAATTATCACTTATTGATGCCCGCTTTGTGCAGGGAGCCACTTCCATATGACTCAGATGGTAAAGAATCTGCTCGCAATGCAGGAGACCTGGGTTTGATCCCTAGGTTGGGAACATCCCTGGAAAAGGAAATGGCAACCCACTCCAATATTCCTGCCTGGAGAATTCATGGACAGAAGAGCCTGGTGGATTCTCTGAGGTCCATTGGGTCACAAAGAGTCAGACACGACTGAGTAACTAACACTTCCACTTTGTACAGGGAGCTCTTGCATTCTCTGTTAACTCCCATATCCCTGCTAAGAGGCAGGCATTTTAACTCCCAATTTGCAGATCAAGAAACTGAGCCTCAAAAAGCCCAGGAATGATAGAGCCTGGATTTGAAGCCAGGTTTCCCTGCTTGGGGTCCAGGTTCTGTCTACTGCAGCCAACCGAGGAGTCTCAGACTAGCGTCACTGACACCCATCAGAGCTGTCCCAGGCTGCTACATGCCTCCTCTTTGTTAACCCTGCCCAGGCCCCAGGGTCAGGCCCACAGAGAGGGATTTGGACAAGTGACGGCCAGGTGCGATGGGGTCCCAGGATAGTTGATGATCTACAGCAGGGGTCCCCAAACTTCTTGGCACCAGGGACCAATTTCATGGAAGACAGTTTTTCCACAGACCAGGAGTTGCTGAATGGTTTCAGGATGATTCAAATGCATGACATTTCTTGTGCACTTTATTTTCTAATCTAATGCTGCTGCTGATCTCAGGAGGTACCGGTCCGTGGCCCAGAGGGTGGGGACCCCTGATCTAAAGGGATAGGTAGGCTTCAAGCTCAGGGACACATAGGCAGTTCCCGCAAACTCCCTGACTCAGAAGCCCTGCCCTGAAAGATCGGCAGGAATGGGGCTATCAGAAAGGGTCTCAGCTATAAATCTAGGCAAGCTTGGTCCCAGGAACAGGGCAGGAAGCCTGGTTATAGGAGCAAAACCATGAGTCCCTGAGGCCAGGTGCCATCCAGCAGCTCAGTGTGGCTTGTACAGAGAACGATGGGTCCGTGACAGGCCACAGGCAGGGGGCATCACAGGGCAGAGATGAGGCTGCCCCAATAGCAAAGTCCCAACTGTGGGCGCGCAATGCTTTCCTCCATGTCAACAGCACTGGCCCATACCCACCTCCTGCCAGAGGTCTGCCCTGCCACCTGGAATGGGGCTGGGTCTCCCACAGTGTCTCAGGGGAGGGGTGTGGGGGACCAGCAGGCCCAGTGTCCACATAGCTGGCTTTGCCACCACAGAGCATTTCCAGGGGGGTTTACTAAGGTCCTTCTCAAGACAGAAGGACTTGACAGAAGGACTTGACAAGACAGCAGGACTATATCCTGCTGATATAGAATTCCAAACTCCTCAGGTCACTCATTTTCACTGAAAACCAATTTTTCCAAGCAACTCTTCTGAGCCAGGCCCTGTGCTGGGAACACGGAAACAAATCAAATCTGCTCCCCATCCTTAAGCAACAGAGCCCACACAGGGTGATCTGGGCTGGGACACAGGGGAGAAGGCAGAGGGCTGCCAGGAGCCATGCAGGGATGGGAAAGCAGGGAAGACTTCCTGGAGGAGGCAGCCTGGGGTGAAGAAGGAGCTCACATCAAGCAGAGAAAGCTTGGGGAGGGTAAAAAAAAGGAGGTGCTCTCCCCAGGTGTACAATCAATGGGAACACCAAAGGCCACAGGAATAAAGATAAGTAATATTTTCAAGAAATATTTTTAAAAGTTGATGTTAAAAAAAAAGATGAACAAAATATCAACATTTTAATAAAGACAGGATCAGGGCCAAGTTCACAGGCGTACAACCTGTGCAGTGTGACAGAGCCCCCGACTTGGTTGCCATCTCGAAATTCAGAATAAATTTTGAAGGAGGGGCCCCACACACCATGTAGCCAGTCCTGGATAAGAATAAAACAATACTGTGTCAAGTCATGTTGGAGCCTGATAAGAAAAAAACAAAACTATTTATTTAAAATGTTGATATTTCATTCATCATGGATTTTTTTAGTATTAATTTTGATTTTTTAAAAATGTTGCATGAAAAATTTTTTTTTGATTATTGAGGTTTGGGGTGCCCCTTTTAATGTGCAGCCAGCATGAATGCCTCACTCACCTCTCCCTGGTCCAGCCTTGAGAGCAGATGAAGAGGAAATGGAGTCAGACAACTAGAAAGAGGGCTGTCCAGCAGCTGGAAGCCTGCAGGGCCTGGGTCGGGAGGGAGAGGGGACAGGACAGCCTCAGGCTCCTCTCATATCCCACGATCCTTTGCCAGAGATGCAACTGGGTGTCTTCCCACTGTCAAATCACTGTCCAGAGACTCCATGCCCCCATCTGCAAAGTGAGAACAATGGTTCCTTTCGGCAGCCTGTCTTCCAGGTTGAGGGACAAAAGAAAAAAAGAAAAAGGTGCTGAATTTGAAACTGGAGAGCTGCGTCCACTAGAAAGTTCATGCACGAGTTCTGTGTTAGGGACCCCTGCAGCGTCCACGAACATGCGGGGATCTGGTCTCCCACCCTCCATACCTCTTCTTCCATCCTCCAAGCTCCCAGGATCCCTTCTGCCTTTTCATAGCCTCCCCGCACCAGTCTCAGCTTCTCCCTGCCCTTGCCTTCAATGTGCACAGGAGGGAGAGAGCATATTAAGCCTGTTTTTTTTTGGAGGGGGTTCTGCACCGGGTCTTATTTGCAGTGTGTGGATTTAGTTCCCTGACTGGGGACTGAACCTGGGCCCCGCTGTACTGGGGGTGTGGAGCCTTAGCCATTGGACCACCAGGAAAGTCCCTTAAGCCTTTTGTTTTATTTATTCCTTCTTTCATGCAACCAATATTCATAAGGACTCAGGGTGCAAGGACAAAGGAGGGAACAAAAAGGACTTTGCTCTCAGGGAGACGCACATGCGGCTGGAGGAGACAGGCTATACACTCGGAAACAGATCTGATTATTCCAGACAAAGGTAAACGCTATGAAGAAACCAAAGCCGGTGGTGGCAGGCAGGGAGCTGAGTACTTTACTGCAAGGCCTGAATGATGAGAAGCTGTACTGGTTTCCCATTGCTGCTGCAACAAATTACCATAAACGTTTTGACTTAAAATAGTGAAGGTATATCTCCTTATAGTTCTGGATGTCAGAACACTAGAATGGATCAGCAGGGCTGCGTTGCTTCTGGAAGCTCTAGGGCAAGTCTGTTTCTTGTCCTTTCCAGTTTCTAGGAAGCTGCCTGCACTCCTTGACCCAAGGCCCCTTCCTCCATGCTCAACGCCAGGAGTGTATCATCTCCACAACTGCCCCTTTCTCTGATCTCTGCTTCTGTCATCACATCTCTATCTCTGACCCTTGTCCCCTCCTCACTCATATAAGGAATATGAGAGTGATAATGTAGATAATGAAATGTAGATCCCATTTGTGTTTACATAGGGCCACCAGGTAATCTATCTCAAGACCCATCATTTAATCACATCTGCCAAGTGCCCTTTCCCATGGCAGCTATAACATATGCAGGGAGCAGGCTACCAATGAAGTCAAACCCCTGAAAGCCTTCGAGTGGAGGAGAGCATCCCTAGCAGAGGGAACTACATGTGCAAGGGCCCCAAGGCTAGAACAAATTAGGCATGTCCTCAGAATAGCAAGAAGGCCAACCTTCTAGACAGCAGTGCTCCAGGCAGCCTGACTTTAATTCATTTCATCTGTGGGGCCAGTCTCACCCTTGTAGATGAATGTGGTGTGTTCCAGGAATCCTGAGCAGCCAAGATAGCCCTTAATGAGCCTCCTCTAGGCACTGAAGGTCATCTCCTCTCTCCCCCTGCTTCTTGCTGGCTGTCCCTTCACATGCTTAACATAAGAGCCTTGGGTGTTTGAGGAAGGTGCCAACCCGGTGCCCACCTGGAGCTGGGGGCTAGACTGACTTTGGTGGAGGAGTGGGCCCAGCCCCTGCTACCTAC
Source organism: Bos taurus (assembly GCF_002263795.3). Lineage (NCBI taxonomy): Eukaryota > Metazoa > Chordata > Mammalia > Artiodactyla > Bovidae > Bos > Bos taurus. The sequence continues at coordinate 54,723,330 of NC_037342.1, read as the reverse complement.
GTATAATCCTGCTCTTTCTTCCCTGCTGAAGGCCAGGATTGTGTGGCCGAGGGCGGGAGTGGGCAGGAAAGGCTGGACCTTGAGTAGTGGCAGCCACCTTCAATGGCCATATTGTTAGCTCTGGGCTGCAGAGGGGAGGGCATCAGAGTTTGGCTGAATGAGGCATCTGTGCTCATGAGGTCAGGATGCCCAGGTCAGAGGCTCTCCTAGGAGATGCCTCCCACTCCCACTTCTGCCCAGACCCTGCCATTTGGGTTCCTGATACCTCAGGGACCATGGCTATCACCAGCTGGCTAACTGTGTCGTGCGCTGTTGGTTGCTGGCCTTTCCTGTTAGATTGTAAGCTCTCTGAGAAGTCCAGCAAGTCCCAGTACCCAGCCCAGGATTTAGATCAGAGAAGTTGTCCCATAAATACATGGAATGAATGAATGAATGGGACTGTTGTCATTCTTGCTTTGTCTGATCACCTCTTCCTAGACCATTGTAGCAGTCTTTTCACTAGCTTCCCTGTCTCTGGTCTTTCCTCCTGCACACCATTGCCAGAGGGTCAACAGTGAAGGTCTAACATACCATCAGTTGAATCCTCCTGAAGCTCCCTGAGACCCTCAGGGTCCAACTAATCCTCCAGCAGCCTGGCCAAGTGTTCACCTCCAACTCTCTTCCCCACCTCTGTTCTTGTTCTTGAGAACACCTGATTTTTTCCAGCCTGAATGGCCTTGCTCTTGTGGATTCCTGTATGCAGAATGCCCTTACTCCTCTTCTTCCCTCCTGGGTGACCCCTCTCATAGTTCAGGCCTGACTTCCCCCAGCCTTCTTTATGTTCCCATGGGACCTTTGTGGTTACACAGGGCCACCAGGCAATCTACCTCAAGACCCATCAGTTAATCACAGCTGCCAAGTGCCTTTACTGTGGCAGTTAAAACATATGCAGGAACCCAGACCCAGACATCTTTGGGAGTCATTCTTCCGCCTGCCAATGAAGTCACACCTCCGAAAGCCTTAGAGTGGAGGAGAGCATTCCAAGCAGAAGGAGCTACAGGTGTAAGGGCCCCAAAGCTAGAACAAATTAGGCATGTTCTCAGAACAGCAAGAACCCACTACTCTGTGCTCCCAGCACCCTCTGCACCAATTATAATCGCCAGTTAACACCTCTTTCTCCCTAACCGCACCCTGAGCTTTTCAAGAGCAGACACTGAGCCTGACCCGTATTTTCATCACAGCCAGGGCCCTGGACATGGTCAGGCACAGAGCAAATGTTCAGCGTAGGTCTAAGCTCAATTCCAAGACAGTGAGTGCCTTTTGCCCCCTCTGGTGGTCATTTTGGGTCACTGCACTTTCCTGGAGACTATTCATGGGCTTCAGTAGAGAAATGGACGCCTGAACTGCGATTCTCAGAATGTATACCCAGGACCAACAGCATCAGCATCACTTTGGAACTTGTTAAAAATGAAATTCCTGGGCTCCACCCCAGGCCTATGTGAGTCAAAAACTCTCGGGTGGAGCCTAGCAATCTGTTTTAACAAGACTTCTGGGTGCTTATGATCCAGGCTAAAGTTTGACGTTCCTTCTCCTACGAGCCCCAAGTAATGGAGGAGACACCAGGATGCACCAGGCAGAGTTGCCAGCTAAAGTACAAGACTCCTAGTTAAAGCTGAATTTCAGATGAACAATGAATTAATATAAATATGTCTGGTGCAATATTTGCAATTTTTATCTTGAAATTCTTAATAATTTTTGGACATGGAGCCCCGCATTTTCATTTCGCATAGGTATTTAGTCCTAAGAAGGACCCAGAACTCAAAGGTGGGAGGGGTCAGACCTCCAGCAGCTAAGCTGTGTCTCTGTGTTTTCCCAGCTCCCCCATCTTTCATACTCTCCACTGCTTCCTTCCCAGAGTAATCAAACCTTCATCCTTTCTCTTCAGATTCCAGGAACTGTCTCCTCACTGTCTTGCTCCTTCATTCCCACCCTTTCTATCCCGCCTTCCACAGAGCAAAATGAAGTTCCCCAAATGCCTACCCATGTCATCCTCAAAGGGTTTCCCAGGTGGCTCAGTGGTTAAGAATCCACCTGCCAATGCAGGAGATGCAGGAGACGTGGGTTCGATCCTTGGGTCGGGAAGATTCCTGGAGTAGGAAATGGCAACTTACTTCAGTATTCTTACCTGGAAAATTTCATGGACAGAGGAGCCTGGCAGGCTGCAGTCCATGGGATCACAAAGAGTCAGACACGACTGAGTGACTGAGGATGCACACACATCATCCTCAAAACTCTCCTCAGGGTGTCTCCCTACCACTGCTTTTATGATAACAGCCATTCCCCATTTGGAGCACTGAGTTAGACTCTTGGCTCCATGTGCTCCGGTGTTCTGTGCAGTAATTCTGCCTCTGCCCAATGCCCTGAGGTGGGGTCCTGTGAGCAGGACCTGCCTGCAGCCTGGGATGGAGGGCTGAGTATCAGCTTCAGCTCATGCCCAAAGAAGAGATGCTGTCTAGGATGCCACAGAGGAGCGGGAGGAGGAGAGGATCCAGAATGATTTATTGAGCACCTACTTTCTGTCTGGCACTGTTCTGAGTGGTGGGGACACTCCCAGCCAAGGTCCCAGCTCAGGAAGTTCCCAGGGCTCGGGGATGAGGAGGAAATAAACACCTGGCAATGAGAAGGTTGTAATGGCTCAGGGTCTGTGTGCCCACAGAGGTGGTAATGGGTCCTGGCTGGACCAGAGCTCTGTGGTGACCACCTGTCTGGGTTTGCCTGTGATCGAGGGATACGGGACACCCGGTGTTAAAAGAGGGACAGCTGTCACCCTGCAACAGCTCTGACCCCATGACGGCTCCTCCTGCTCATTTGATGCTTCTGGGCTCCGGATGAAGGACCTGAGAAATCCAGACCATGTTAGTGCACACAGGGAGGTCAGCCTGGTTGTGGTCCCAGGGGCTAGTAGACAGAGTAGGGTCAGGAGTCAGCGTGCCCAGGGCTTGAATCTGCTTTGGCTTTGCACTGGCCGCTTGCCTAGAATCCCTGAGCCCCCTTTCAAATGAGATGTGTAGCATCCATTCGACGGGCCGTCTGTGAGGATGAACGTGGGACAACACAGCAAATGGGAGGTATCATTGCAGGATTAAGTTCAACTATAAATAACAGAGGATTTCCCAGGCGGTGCTAGTGGTAAAGAGCCTGCCTGCCAATGCAGCATACATACAGACGCAGGTTTGACCCTTGGGTTGGGAAGATCCCGTGGAGAAGGGCATGGCAATCCGCTCCAGTATTCTTGCCTGGAGAATCCCATGAACAGAGGAGCCTGACAGGCTACATACAGTCCATAGCATTGCACAGAGTCAGACACAAATGAAGCGACTTAGCATACACACATAAACAACAGAATTATTTTGGCTTCAACAAGAGAGTTTGTTTCTCTCTCCTATAAAAGTCTGGAAATAGATGGTTCAAGGGTGGCATGCGGGCACTGCTCTGCTACATTCTCAGGATTTCAGGCTCCTTAGCTCAGAGCTCCTCCACCCTAGGGTGTGGCCCGTGTCTTTAAAGACCCAGATGGTGGCTAGAGCCCCAGCCATCACATCTATGGGAGCTGTAGACACAGAGAAGGTATTTAAAGTCTTGCAATTGGATGAGCTTGATAAGGAAAGGGCTCCACTGGAGAAGAGAAGCCCCAAAACTGAGCTCCAGGACTCCCATATCTAAGGAAGAGGAGAAACCAGCAGCAGCTCCCCAGGTTCCAGACTTCTCTCAGCCTCCAGACTTGCAAACCCAGCTGTTTGCCTAACATCTCCACTTGGATGTCCAAGAGACATCTGAGAATTCGTATATCCAAACTTGAATTCTGATCTGCCCCCCACATCTGCTCCTGTTGCTGCCTTCCTCGGTGTCAGATCCTGGCAGCACCAGCCATGGAGGGGTTCAGTCAAACACTTGGGGTCATAGGTGACTCTTTCCTTTCTCTCACAACCTACATTCTATTCACTAGGAAATCCTGTGGTTATACCTCCCAAGGACAGCCCAGAATCTGATTACTTCACCGCCCTGCTGTTGCCCAGATCCTCTCATCTGATGCCACTTCCTCTCCCCCTGCTTCTGCTCTCTGCCCCTTGGTCTATTTAACTCATAAGGCACACGACAACACCCTCTGCTTGGAAATCTGCAGTGCCTTTTTCATTTCAATTGGAGTAAAAGTCAAATTCCTCACCATGGGCTCTAGATGCTTCGTGATCTGATCTCAGTGATGTTGCACATCATCGTTTACATCTGCTCGCCACCCCCCGCCCTCCCCCCGCCCGCTGCCACCACTGTCACTCCCTCCACCCAGCCCTGTTGGCTTGAATAGACCAGGTACCTCCCACCTCGGGGGTCTCTGTACCCATCCTCTGCTTCAGGTTTTTACTCAAATGTCACCTTCCCTGACTACTCTGTTTAAAATGGTAACCCCCTCACCAATACTTCCTACTGTCCTCTGTCTATGCTGTTTTTTTTTGTCCAAAGCATGTATCCTATCTAATATATACCTTTCTTTCTTTTTAAATTATTGTCTACATCCCTGTACTTAAAAGTAAATTTCATGAAAGCAGAGATATTTGCTACCATATTAGAACATTAGAACATTAGAACTGGGTTTCCCTGGTGGTCCCGAGGTTAAGAATTCATGCCTAGCCGCTCAGTCATGTTCTATTCTTTGCGACCCTTTGGACTATAGCCCACCAGGCTACTCGGTCCATGGGATTCTCCAGGCAATAATACTAGAGTGGGTTGCCATGCCCTCCTCTAGGGCAGCTTCCTGACCCAGGACTAGAATCCAAGTCTCCTGTGTCTCCTGCACTGAAGGCCTATTCTTTACCCACTGAGCCATGGGGGAAGCCCAATCACTCAATATATATGAATTTAAAGAATGAAGAAAGGGAGGGAGCAATGAATAAGTGAAGAAGTTACTCTCTCTGAGCAGGAGGGCTGTCCAAGAGGACAATAAGACAGGGGTCATGACAACTGACCACCATGGTGTGGACCATAATGTACCCAGCCCTGTGCCAGGTGCTGGGTGTGACCTAGTAGAAGCAGACATCTGCGCTGCCATCCACAGAAGTGGCTGGCAAATGAGAGGATGGAGGGAAGCCCAGGGGCCTGTGGGAGCACAGAGGCACTTCCACGAGGGGGTAACTGGCGAGCCCTGTCTGAAGCCACACCCTGCCAGTCTCCCCGCAGCAACACTTGAAGTCCAGTTTGAGTCGGAGGCAGCAGCGAGATTGAAGGGCACAGATGTGAAGGCAGAGCTCCCTGGGTTGCATACTCGGTGACCAGCTGGGTGACTTGGGGAAAGTCAGGTGCCCTCACCACGTCTCACTTTGCTCATATGTAAAATGTGGCAGCTGCTGGCCTAGAGCTTCTGCGTTCTTTCCAACTTCAGGCGTCATTCAAGTCTTGGAGGCGTACTGCTCAGCTCTCCCTTCAAGAGAGAGCTTGCGAGACTTCTCTGGCGGTGCAGTGGCTAAGACTCTGCATTCCCAAGGCAGGGTGCCCAGGTCACAGAACTAGATCCCGCATGCCACAGCTAAAGATGCCACATGTCGCAACTAAGACTCGGCACAGGCAAAATAAATACATTAAAATTTTAAAAAAATTTTAAAGAGAGAAAGCTTGTAGGATAGGGTGTTCTTAGCAACAGCCTCCTGCTGCAGCCCCTTTGAAATCTATAGCAGTGGTTGTGATGAGGTCACATCCTTCCTGGGCAATTCCTGCCAGTGACTGGGCAGGAAAACAAGGGCCTGGCCATTTCTGACCAATAGGTGTTTCCTCTAACAGGTAATTTGTGCTCCGGTCTTCCCACCAGGCTGGCGGGACTCTCTCGGAGCTGCCCTGAAGTCCGAGGCTCTTCCTATCTAATTCTTCCTTCCTTCTCTCCATTCACAGACCACAGGCCTACCTCACAGTCTGAGGGAGGCTCCATAGAGGAGGCAAAGCTAGAGCTAGGTCTTCCAGGTTGGCCAGGGAAGAAGGCATTACACGTAGAGGGTTCAGCAGATGCCCAGGAATGGGGGGGCCAAAGGAAAGTTTTAATCAAGGGGATTAAATGGTCAGATCTGAGTTAGAAGGAGTGGGAGGTGGGGTGGAGAGGGCAAGAGAGGAGGTAGAGAGAGCAGTGAGGAGGCTGAGATGATGGGACCCAGCCCGAGGGGGCATGATTATGGGAGCCACAGGGTCAAGGAATGGTTGGAAAGATGTTTAGGGACTTCCCTGGTGGTCCGGTGGCTAAGACTCTGCACTCCCAATGCAGGGGCCTGGGATTGATTCCTGGTCAGAGAACTAGATCCACATGCTGCAACTAAGGCCCGGTGCAGCCAAATAAATAAATAACAAGAAAGATGTTTAGGTGTTTAAGAGACAGAAACCCCAGAGTTGGAAGGATGGAAATTCCAATAACTCTGGAGCCCCGCTTTCTGAGTTCCATGAATGACTGGCTTTGGGGATCTGGCCTGGGCAACAAGGTGGATTCTGGGGCTTGTTACAGAGATGGGAAAGGGAATGTGCTTAATGTCACTGAACTGTGCACTTTAAAATGGTTCAATGTAAACTTTATGTTATGTCTATTTTACCACAATATATTTTTTAAAGAGTAAAATGCTTGGACCAATGCCTAGTGCATAACACACACTCCAGAGCAGACCCTTCTCCAGGTAGGGGAGTGCTCTTAAGATCCAAACTCTTTTCATAATGATCCGAAAGTGTCATTTGTCTTTGCACTGGGATGACATTTCACACATGAGGCAAAAGCAATGGTGGTAAAAACTGCTGGCATCTCAGCACAAATCAGAGAAGCGGCTCCACGTTCTATGAGCAGTCACTCAAACTCTCCACCATCACACCCTCCCAGCAAATCCCTGCCCGTGCCAGTCAAGAAAGTCTCTGATGGAGACTTCTCTGGTGGCCCAGTGAGAAAGAATCTGCCTGCCAACGCAGGGGATGTGGGTTCAGTCCCTGATCTGGGAAGACGCCACGTGATTCAGGGCAACTAAGCTGGTGAGCCGTAACTACTAAAGCCCGTGTGCTCTAGAGTTCGTACTCCACAGCAAGAGAAGCCACCGCAGTGAGAAAAGCAAATAAAATGGAGAAAAAGAAATTTGTATACAAATAAATGTATAAAATTCGTTGGGAATTCTCTGGTGGTCGAGTGGTTAAGAGTCTGTGCTGTCACTGCTGAGGGTATGGGTTCCATCCCTGGTCAGGGAACTAAGATGCCCCGTAGCATGGACCAAAAAAAGAAAAAGTCATTGATGAAGCAATAAAATTTATTTAACTCACTATATGCTGCTGCTGCTGCTGCTAAGTCGCTTCAGTTGTGTCTGACTCTGTGCGACCCCATAGATGGCAGCCCACCAGGCTCCCCCATCCCTGGGATTCTCCAGGCAAGAACACTGGAGTGGGTTGCCATTTCCTTCTCCAATGCATGAAAGTGAAAAGTGAAAGTGAAGCCACTCAGTCGTGTCCGACTCTTAGCAACCCCCTGGACTGCAGCCCACCAGGGTCCTCTGTCCATAGGATTTTCCAGGCAAGAGTACTGGAGTGGGGTGCCATCGCCTTCTCCAATTCACTATATATTGACTCTTAAATGCACATCTTTTAAGTATCATGTGTGACAAAACGGTAAAGCCCTCCTTCTGTAGACCCAAACACAATAGTTTTCTCCAAAAACAGCATTTGTGAGGTTTGAATTGTGAGCTAAACTAGCCACTTTTTTCATGGGACACCATTTCTCCTTGAAAGAAATATTGACATAAATTATGGTTATGCAAATGAGTATTTGGAGGACATTTTTCTCAAAAATGAATAAAATCTGTCTGTCATTTCAAGGTAAACTGACAGTATATGTTGCTAATAATAAAACTCAAGCTTTCAGATAAAAATTAGAATTTTGGAAAGCTTGTGTTCACCAACTGTGAGCTTTATGGCTTCCAAAAATTTAAAGACTTTTCTGATGAGATTGGTGGTTATAGTAATGAATTTGATGTTTAATATTATATATTGAAAATTATTAGTATTTGAAATATCTGCATGACTCGGTGAACTATTTTTTCCCCAAATGGCCATTGCATGCTTTCACAAAATCACTCATGGTAAGAGATGCATGCAAAAGAGACTAATGGATTTTAACGTAACTGAGTAAGAAAATCTCATTGATGTAGTTTCAGATTTTAATAGTAACGGAGCTTCAAAAAGTACATCAAGTTTATCTTAGTATCAAGTAATAGCCACAATTATTTGAAAAGGCCATTAAAATATTCCTTCGGCTTCTAACTCATATCAGTTTGAGCCTGTATTTTCTTTGTAAACTTCAACAAAACAATATATTATGTGACCAAAAGCAGAAGCAGGTATGAGAATCCAATTGTCTTCTATTGGCCACCCAGTAACATTTTTTGTAAATATAGAAAGCAATGCCACTAATTTTTTGTTTTGGAAAATGTAGTTATTTTTCATTAAAATATGTTAACATTTACTAAGGTTGTTATTATTATTTTAAATTAATCACTTAAGTGTTTTAAATGTCTCAGTTTAAATTTATAATACTGTAAATATCGATACAAGCCATATAAATAAAGTTCTGTGGGAACTTTAGGGTGTGAAAAATGGTCCTGAGACCAAAAAGTTTGAGAACCAGAGCACTGGTGTTCAGTTCAGTTCAGTCCTGTTACTAGTGACACTGGCGTTAGCGGTTGGGATTATTGTTCTGCACCAACAAGGATTATACAGTAGGGGGCAGCAGAGGCAGCCAAATGAAGGTATCCCTTTTGCCTTTGTTTAGTGAAAGGTATTGTGTGCCCGTTTGTTGGGTATCATTCATAAAGGAAATCAGTCCTGAATATTCACTGGAAGGACTGATGCTGAAGCTGAAACTCCAATACTTTGGCCACCTGATTCTGGGAAAGATTGAAGGTGGGAGGAGAAGGGGATGACAGAGGATGAGACGGTTGGATGGCATTGCTGACTCGATGGACTTGAGTTTGAGTAAATTCCAGGAGTTGGTGACAGACAGGGAAGCCTGGCATGCTGCAGTCCATGGGATCACAAAGAGTCAGACACAACTGAGTGACTGAACTGAACTGAACTGAACTCACACCCTGTACTAGATATGCAAAAGTAAATCTCACAAGGAGTTCATGGTCCAGTGGGTAAGAGCCCCTGACAATTGGTGATGGTGGAGCCAACACAGACACCCCCGACTTGAGAGCATCAGGAGGTATGGGTAAAGGTGAGCTTGGCATGACCATGGATATTCTCATCTGCTGGTGGCAAGGCCTGGTGGAAAGAAGAGAGCCCACAGGATCTGGGGTCAGAGAGGGCCCTGAAGTTCCCTGCCCTTTCAAGACTGGAGCCTGAGGGACTTCCCTGGTGGTCCAGTGGTTAAGAATCCTGCCTGCCAATTCAGGGATTCGATCCCTGGTTCAGGAAGATCCCACATGCCCTGGAGCAACCAAGCCCGTGCACCACAACTTCTGAAGCCCACTCACCCTAGAGCTGGCGCTCTGCGACATGAGAAGCCACTGCAATGAGAAGCCTGCAGGCCACAACTAGAGTAGCCCCCTGCTCACTGCAACTAGAGAAGGCCCACACAGAGCAATGAAGACTCAGGGCAGCCAGAAACATTAATAAATAAGGAAAAGCCTGGAGCCTGAGCAGAGATCCAGGAGTACGAGAAGGGGGGCCTGGTATCATTTCTTACTCACTTGACACAGGCATTCCCCGAAGCCGCCCCCAACCCATAGATTTCCAACTTCCATCTCAGTTTTTTCCTCGCTGTTCACATCAAGGCTCCCAGCTTCACGCCACTCCCTTGGCCGCTCCATTTGGCCCTCACCTTGCCCCCTGCTTCACGTGAGACCCCAGCCCTGACCTTCCTCACCTGCCCCATCCCCACTCAGGTCCTCCCAGTCCCGGAAGTAAAGTTGCCTCTCCTGCATCTCAGGTCAGTGCGTGCCTCGCTACCCTTACCCGTTACCATCTCCTTGCATCTCTAAAAGACTCCATCCCTGCCTCCTCCTCCACCTGCTACCCAAGCATGCATCCCTCGCAGCTACCCTGGGAGGGTGCCCACACCAACTTCAAATGCACCCTTCCTCCTGTCTCAATTCCCACACCGCCCCCCACCCTGGACCACCCTCAGTCCCAGCCGCTGACCGCAGGATGCTTCCTTCTGGTCCTGCTAACCTCTCCTTGCTGCTCACTCTTGTCTCAGTGTTTGATTCCCCCCTTCCCTCCTCCCTTCTCTGACCAGTCCCTCTCTGGCTCTTTCCTGGGCCCCATTCCCTGCCCAACCCTCTGCCCATGAGTTTCACACTCCTTTCGTGGCCCGCTGACCCTCTCCTCCCTATTTCAGGCTGTAACCTCGGGCCCAGCCCCTCTCCTGAGCTCTGGACTCTTCTCACGCTCTCTCTCCTTTGCCCTTCAGAGACACCATCAGTGGCCTGCCTCTCCCCCCTTTCCCCAAAGTGTTCCTGACCTCCCACCCCTGCCCCACAACAGGGGCCCAAATTGGACCCTCCTCTCTTCTTGTCACCCGGACTCAAAACAGTCCCCAGCCCGGCCTCCCTGCTTCGGTCTCTTCTCCAGACAGTGACCAGGGCAAGCTCTGAAGAGCAAACTCGATCTTGCTACCCCCGCTTAAACCCTCCCAGGGGTCCCCTCTGCCCTCAGCAGAGAAACCAAACTCAATGACAAATGTGACAAGTCCCCCTGCCGCCTCTCCTTCCATCGGCTTCAGCTTCAAGGGGCCACTCTTCTCATCTCCATTTCACTCATGGAGAAGCCTAGACATGGAGTGGGCGATGCCCAGGCCAGGATGCATGTCCGGCTCCCGCGGAGTCTGCTGCATCAGGCCTCAAGTGCCCTATGTCCAACGTCACCTCCAGTCCCGGCAGTGGACTTTGTCCTTCTCACCCATTCTCCACTCAATATACCTTTGGATCCAATCCCAATGTCCGTTCAGCCCAGCCAGGGCCTGGATACAAGGCCCTGCCCATGGGACCTGGGCCCCTCCTTGACCACCTTTGGCAATTAATTGGGCCATAAACTTTCCTCAACAAGTCAGAGAATTTTCTCTAGATCTGGCAATGATCTTAGGTTCAACATATTCACTATCATATCAGATACTGAGCATAACAAGGCAGGCCATTCAGTGTAATACGGGCTCTGTTGTTGTTATTCAGTCACTAAGTCGTGTCCAGTCCTTTTTCACCCCGTGGACTATAGCCCAGCAGGATCCTCTGTCCATGGGATTTCCCAGGCAAGAATACTGGAGTGGGTCGCCATTTTCTTCTCCAGGAAATCTTCCCAACCCAGGGATCAAACCTGCATCTCCTGCATTGGCAGGCAGATTCTTTACCACTGAGCCACGGGGGAAGCCCCAGAGGATGAGATGGTTAGATAGCATCACCAACTCAATGGAGATGAATCTGAGCAGACTCCGAGATAGTGAAGGACAGGGGAGCCTGGCATGCTACATTCCATGGGGTTGCAAAGAGTTAGACATGATTTAGCGACTGAACAGTGACAAAGTTTCCTCCTGTATGTCAGGGTGGGGGTGGCCCTAGCCCCTACAGTCTCACTATACGTTGATTGATGCCATAGGGCCACTGGGGGCACCAGAAGGCTGGGGAGGAGGAGCAGCAGGCAGGGCTGGGGGCCAGCTGGGTGTTCACAGGCTGGGAGGAGTGAGGCTGGATCTAAGCCAAGCCACCTCCTCTCTTCTACATTCCCCCTTTGCTAATGTCCTCGTGCCCTCTGGATATAAAGGCCAAACTCACAGCCCCACCTAATACGGCCTCTGCTGGCCCCTCCAGCTCCATCCTGTTTATCAGACACTCACAGTGAGGCTTATCATGTACCAGCACTACCCTAAGCTTTGATAGAAGTTAACTCTTTTTAATCCTAGATAGACTACAATGTAGGTAGTTGTATAAGCCTCACTGTACAGATGGGGGACCGGGGCGCAGAGCAATGACAAGTTGGTGATGGCAGAGCCAGAATTCAAACCCAGGCCATGTGGGTCCAGAGTTTGTGCTCTAGCTGCGCCCTCAATTTCTTCCTTCCTGTGTCATTCCTGCTCCTCCAAACGCACTGAACTCCTCACCCGTCACCTGTTAGTTCCCACTTTCATGCTTTTGGGCTCAACGTCCCCTCTACCTCAAGTGTCATCTTCTCAGTGAACCCGCCTCAAACCCCCTGCTCCCCTCGCCCCCACTGAATCACTCAACCTCCTCCATCTTCAGGGCACACGCTGTACACGTGGCTACTGCAGACAACCTGGCACCAGGGTTCCTTGATGTTCAGGGCGCTTCCTCCCTGACTGTCACATCCCTGGATGCCCAATAGTTCATCCAAGACTTCATCCAGCCTAAGAATTATTGCTAAGAGACTTCCCTGGCAGTTCAGTGGTTAACGCTCTGTGCTTCCAATGCAGGGGTTTTGGGTTTGATCCCTGGTTGGGGAACTAAGATCCCAGATGACACATGGTGTGGCCAAAAAATTAAATAAAATAGGAATAATACATAAATACATTAATACATAAATAGGAAAAAATAAGTAAAATTTTATTTTTAGTAATCTTTCTTTTTCAAAGAACTACTGGTAAATGTGGAATGAGCAGAGGCAGGGGGCACAGAGAAACAAGATTCCATTCTTTACCCTCTAGAAGCTCACATTCCAGTGAGAAAACCGACCCATAAACAGCCAACATCTAAGTAGATCAGAGCCCCAGGAGAGGCACAAAGAGCCTGCAGCATCACCAGCTCCGTTTGATGATGCTGTGCTCCCAGCTGGGGGAGTCGGGCAGGCTTCTCAGAGAGGTCAACTTGTGTCCTGGGCCTTGAGGGATGAAGCAAAGCCCAGTGGCCAAGTGGGGCGTGTGCAGGCGGGAGAGCTGGGGAAAGGGTTCCAGGCTGGCCGAGGCAGGAAAGCAGGATGTATCGTGAGCGTGAACTAGTTCAGCTGAGCCTGCTGATCCCACACCAGGCAGTGAGCTGCAGGAGGGTGGTGTCCACCCCCACCAAGCGCAGTGCCTCCACATGGTGGGCGCACAGGAGCGGTGTACTGAAAGCAGACCTCATGGGGCGCCCTACTTAAGGCAAAAAATGTGAAATTGTTAATGTAAATGTAAGCATCAAAGTGAATGCTTATTTGTATTGCAATTGGGAAGGAGCTTGCAACACAGTTGAAACTGCAGAAGAAAGTAAGGTCAGAAGAATGCGGGAAAGGGGACTTCCCTGGCAGTCCAGTGGTTAAGATGTAGGGGGTGCAGTTCAACCCCTGGTTGGGAAACTAAGATCCTGCATGCCAAAAGACACAGCCAAAAAGAAGAAGAATGTGAGGAGGGTGAAGGTCCTTTGAGCAGGCACCAGGCTGACAAGGCTCTCCTTTCCTGTCAGCCCCGGGGGCTCAGATTCAATCACCCTCAGACAAGCCACCGTGATTGTGACCGTGCCTCTGTCACACGTCGTGAGCCTCTCTGGCGCAGAAAGGCCTGATTCTCCTGGGTCGGGAGACTTCCTCCCCGGGGAGGGTAGTCAGAGGGCGAATGTGGGCGTCTGAGTCCTGCGTGCTGCTCCCTTCCTGCTGACCTTGGGCACTTGTCTCTGGGGCCTCAAGGATCATGGAGGGTCTGTGCTGAAAGCCTCCTTTTCATGCGGGCATTCTGCTCATCTGACCCCACTCTGGAGACTCTCATAGTAGGGGCGGCCAGAGAACAGCTTTGTGAGAGCCTCATTCATCTCCCAATGCTGAGGTCTCACAAGGGTGCCAGGCTGTCTGCTGGGTGCTGGTGCATGGGGGCACACAGCCTCAGAGGTACTGCTGACGCAGTGGGTCCAACTAGACACGAAATACCTGATTACTGAGCCTTCAAGCCAAGCCATTCCAGACCGAAGGTGGACTTCCAATGAGAATCCAAGGAAGGCTTCTCAGAGGAGGAGACACTTGATTTGAAAGACTGAACATTCATTCAACAATTATTTACTGAGCCAGACTATGTGCCAGACTATGCTAGGGTCTGGGAATACAGCAACGAGGAGGACAGATGGGCATTTGCTCCAAAGCTTCTTCCCTTCAGGTCAGCAGGGAAATAGAAATTAACTCAGGAGGAAGGGGGAACATGGCTCCCAGACAAGCAGGAGCAACCACATGAAGGGAGAGATGTATCCTGTTTATGGATGAAGCTGAGAGACGTGTGGTATGAGGGGAGAGGGGAGTGATTGGGAGGTAAAGCCAGTGGGGTTGGCAGAGAGCAGCAACAGAGGGACCGGAATGCCAGGCTGGGATCTAGGTCTTGATCATGCTGGCAACTGGGAGCCACAGAAGGTTCTGAGCAGAGGGAGCAGTCACAAGGTTTCTTAGCAAACTAGCTTGCAAGCCCTCCAGCCACAGCCACCAGTGTTAGCTTCCTGGGGCCAACCTCCCCACCCCCACCCCTGGGCCTGGCCAGGAGAGAACACCTGCTTCTTCCCCCGCCTCTGCCTCCCCCCCAACACACACAGCTTGGATTTCAGCCTCTGCTCACCCTTTTCCGTGTTCCCCCAGCCAGACTCTAAGGTGTACTCTGAAGAGGGATGGGGCAGAGCTCTGGGTCCAGGCCTCACAGAGGATTCCAACTCTTCATACCATCTGCCTCTTGTGGGCTTTAAATGTTTTCATGCTATCTGGCTTCCCTACCTGTCTTTCCTATATCAAGACCTGGTTTTAAAACGTCCCAGGACTCCCCTCTGATACCCAGTGAGAGAAGAATCAGGGGCTTCAAGGCTGGGGCCTCAGCAAAAACCTGTTGGGTTCAGGACCAGAAGCAAGACTCTAATGGAGTTCTTGGCTCTTAGAAAAAAAGTCTGGGGAATTCCCTGGTGGTCCAGGGTTATGATTTAGTGCTTTCACTGTGGGGGTCTGGCCTTGATCCCTGGTTGGGGAACTGAGATCACAGTGTAGCCAAAAAAAGAGAAAAAAAGGAAAAAGTATTCTCCTGCTCCTGTCTAGCTCCACCTGCCTCTTCCATCCATTCTCCTGTGCCTTCTCTACGAGCACCAACTACCCTGAACTTGTCTGGATTCTTCAACAGAGCAGTGCTCTCCCCCACCTCCAGCGTTTAGTCCAGGCTGGCCTTTACAAAGACAGAGCACTGTCCATTCCCCAAGGTTCCCTCCTAAGCTAGCTAACCCCTATTTCTGGGCTGAGTCTGCTTGTCACTCCCTGAGGGAAACCTCTCCTAATCCCCTCAGAATAGGCGAGGGATCCCCAGAGAGGTTCTTTCAGACTCCATGCTTTTGCACATACTATTTCCTCTGCCAGAAGACCTTCCCTCCATCCTCTGAAGCCTGCTGCCTGTCCAGTCCTCGCTAAGTAGCAACATCTTTATTTCCCTTTTACAGTTGAGGCACCAGAGGCTCAGAGGGATCAAGTAACCTGTTCAAAGCCACATAGCTTTGCCCTAGAATGTGACAGTGATGAGTGGAAGGAATCCTGTGCCAGCTATATGGTCTTGGGAACATCACTTGGTGACATCTCTCTGCCTTTGTGGCCTCATCAGTGAAATGGGGTACCTATAGTACAAGGTTGGTGGTGAGGCTTACAGAAAACCTGTACTCCGTAGCCTCCATCCTTTCCCTCCCAGGCCAATTAATGGCTTTTACATGGCCCCTGCTGGACGTTCAACACTCAGTCATTCATACATCAAAACCCTCCAAGACTAGCTCTGTGCCTCACCCTGTATGGGGAATCTAGCGCCCAGAGATAAATCAGACACAGCTCCAACTCCAAGGCTCTGGGGGAGGGATGGGGTGGGAGTACAGGACAGAAACTCAATACTATAGAGATGTCTGTGCGCTGTCCCTACCTAACCTATGCTTTTAGCGTCTTATTTTTAAAACTGACAACGACGCCCCCCATCCATCCCCCCCCCCACCCCCGCAGGTGGGCTCTGGGAAGGAGGAAAAATGTTAAAGAAAGACCCGCTCTTTATTTTCAAAATCTTATTTTTCATTGCTTCCAGAAACCTGAATATTTCAGGGTATCCAAGTTCATCTCACGCTGAGCCTTAGAAGCCAGAGAGGGAGAAGGATACTGTGAGGCTGTGTCCCACCAGTATCGAGGGCTTCATTATTCCTGAGGACTCCACTCGCCCCAGGATAACTACCCTAGTTTCCATCCTGTTCCTTTTCCCACCTCGACCCCTGTTCCTACCCCTTGACTGCCCACCCTCGGTCCCAGATAAACCAGCCCTCCCTACTCCTACTTCCATCCGGGTCCCCAGGTTACCCTCTCGCTCAGCTCAGCTCTTTAAAATCCCACCGTGCCCTCCCTTATCCAGTCTGCTGCTGCACCTCTCCGCTTCGGCCCCGCCCTCTCCGAGGTAGAGTCCACGTTCCGCTGAGTTCCGCTCTTTTCCCGCTCTCGGATTGGCTCCAGCTGCCCGACGGCGCGGGACCTGAGCCGGGTGGGGGTAGGAGCGGAATCTGGAGCTCGCCCCGCCCCTTGCTTGTAGCTCGGGTGGGCGGGGCCTCATACTGATCCCGCCCCTACTCGGGAGGGGCCGTGCTGGCCGGCGCTCAGGCACTGAGCGGCGCTACCCCGGCTCTGCTCCGCTCCGGCTCAGACTGCAGCTCCAGTGGGAGTGGGCGGCGGGGATGACAGCGGTGGTGGCAGCGGCTGCGGTGCGGGACTAAGCGAGCGGCGAGCGAGCCGAGGAAAGAGGAGGAAGTATAGCCGCGGCCCGGAGCTCTGGAGTCAGCTGCCGCGCCGTGGACCGCCCCATACTGCGGAGCCAGCCGAGTCCGGACCTAGAAAGACTTCCCCGCCGGCTCCGGCCGCCGCGGCTCCGCGCTCCTCGCCGGCGCCCTGCCCTGCCCCGCCTGCCCCATCCCCGGGTTCCGGCGGGACGCTCCCTGCTCCGCGGTCCGGGACGTGTAGCCCGGACGCTCCGAACCCCCGACCCAGATCCAGTGCACCGGGACGGGACGCTCCTGGCCCACTATACGGTTCCAGGATTACGGGCTCGCTCACAGCCTTTCTGTAGTGTGTGTCGGAGCCCCCAGCCTTCCGGCCAGGGTTAAGGCGGGGTGCACCCCAGCCCCCTGATTGAGTGCAAAGGAGTCCGGACGCCTCCAGACTCTGGTTCCCCGAAACTCGGACCTTCTGCCGCCTCTGACACGGTACTTCGGACTTGGGATCCGTGCGAAAGTCCAGGAAGCCCCGGCCTGGTCCAGAGCCCCGAGGGGTCCCAGGCGGGCTGGACAGTCAGACTGAGCCAGACTGTGCTGGTGCTGCGAGCCGAAGCTGCCACCTTCCTGCCGCCCAGACGAGGGGCTGAACGCTTGCCCCGAAGAGAACACAAGAGAGAGCCGAGAGCTGCAGGTGAGAGAGCCCCGGATGCCGAGCAAAGGCGGCCTCCGACCCCATCCTGGCAGCTCCGAGGCCACCTGCGGGTGTGCACGGGGCATTAGCTGCAGCTGGAACTGGCTAGGAGCGGGGCGCGGGAAAGGGAGGAGAAAAGGGGAGAAAACGGGCACTTATTGAGCGCCCATTGTGTGCGGGTCCGCGCCCCACCCTTGCGCAAAGGATCCCTCAAATGGCTCATTCCCACTGCGTGTGATGAAAGGTGTTGTGTGCTGTTAAGAGCGCTCACAGATGGGGAAACTGAGGTTCATCAGGGTTGATTGACCCTGCTCTTTTTTACTCTGGTGCTGAGACTGGGGAGGAGTGTTAGGCTGGAAAGGGAGAGGAGCAGAGAATGGAGAGGAAAAGAAAGGAAGTGCATAGCTGCCAGGCAGGAGATGGGGGGGAGGGGTCAAGGTGGGGCCACTGGGCCCTCCGAGAGCTGATCCTGAGGCTGGGAGGTGGTCTTTCCCTCCCACCCCGTTGTCAAGTCACCTCCCGGGAAAGGTGACCCAGAGTTGAGAGCAGAAATGGGAAGCTTACCAGTTTCACAGCTTCCCTCCCTGACATCTGCCCCGTCCCCTGTGTGCCAGGATCCAGCGTCTCTAAGAGGCTAGGAGGTCCTGAGATGCTGCTTATCTGCTAGGAGAACACACCATAGAGGTCCCCAAGTCAAAGCCTGTCAGAGCTGAAGGAGATGAGGCCCCCAGCACTCACCCGGCACACATGCTGAACATTGGAAAGGGGGACACTGAGGCCTAGGGACAAGGGGGTACCAATTGTTGAGGTCCTAAAGCAAGTGACAGGTTGAGCCAGAAGTACACTTGAGAAGAACCTTCCCAGACATCCTTCAAGGTATCCACTCTGCTTCCCTGGTTAGCGTCTTCTCAATGGGTGGCTGGGGTTTTCCCACCCCAGATGTAAGGTCTCAGTGACCACATGTGAGGCTGTTGTGAGAATCCATGTGATTGGTGCTGGGGCCTGAGACAGATCAGCAGCCCCACAGCCTCTGGCCCAGACCTCAAGTCTGACCGCAGCCTCTCCGGGGCAGGGGAATCTACAAGACACCTCTGGTCTGGGAGGGCAAGGGTTTGCACAGGTTCCCAGGGTTGGGGCTGCCGGGGCGAAGGGCACAGTCCCAGGGGCCGGATTCCCAGGCAGGGGTCCTGTTGCCTCCTGGGGTTGTGCACGGAGAGGGATGTTATGAAAGAGTGCTTGGCGTGGACTCCGTGGGCTCTTGTTCTTGGTGGGAAGGGAACGTGGCCTCAATAGGAGCCCTGGTGGCCTTGGCTGGGACTAGTTAACCCCTGCTGTGCCCAGCTTCCTGGAGTCAAGGGGAAACCACTTTGGAAAGCCCCTAGGAGGTAGGGGAGGGTGGAGAGGTCAGCTGAAGACTGGAAGCTCTCAGTCTCTGGGGGTGAGTGTTTGGGGGACCTGGAAGAGAAAGTAACTGAGGGGCTTGGGATTCCCAGCCCCCACCTTCCCTGGGGGTTCAAATGCTCATAATAATCCTGCATCTAAACAAAGCTCCTCTTTGATGAGATAATCTCGCACCTGTGATTTCATTTCATGGTGGAGTAGAAAGGATCGGGAACACAGTGAGGCAGGAGACACTGGGGCGCCCCCCAGGGGTCTCTTGGATGCATCCGTGGCTCCACGCCTCACCTGTAAAATGGAGTCAAGGCAGGTGATAGGTTACCTGCTCAGAGAATAGGGCCATCTCGTCCAGCCCACTGTCAAGTGCTAAAGAGTGGTGTGTTTGCCAAGACAGGGCTTGTTGCTAATGGCTACCTTGTGTGGGAAACTGAGGCTCAGAGAGGTGAAACCATCTGCGCAGAGCCTTTGAGTTTGCTTCAGGAACTGAGTGCTGACTGTGTACCAGATGCCCTGGAAGGTGTCCGGATGGAGAAGGGATTGTGGGGACTAGCACTCAATGGGGCGGGCTGAGCGCACGGGCAGACAGCAGTGAGTCACACCAGGCAGCAGAAATCTGCTCTGATTCCTCCCACTGGCCATGTGGTGTTGGGCAAGTCACTTCACTCCTCTGAGCCCCAGCTGCTTCTCTGTGAATTAGAACTCCTCTTTTACAAGGTTGTTGTGAGGTTTAAATATACAGCACGTGGCCAGATAGCTATTTCCTTCCCTGTAAGAAAAGGAAGCTTGAATTTTTGACCAGGAAAGCCAGAGAAATTCTCAGACTTGCCTTGGGTAGGAATGGAGGCTACTGTTGCAGGTTCACAGACCTGGATTTGCTCAGCTGTAAGGGTCAGGCTCCCCTGGGCCACCGCCCTCATCCTATAACCCTTTTGAATCTGCTTCGGGGCCCTGGCAAGGAGGCTTTGGGTTCTGACCCCTCACCTCAGGGCTGCTGGCCCCCTTCAGGGTTGGGGGGAGTGGGTGTTCGTTCCCTCTGGCCCATTGTCTGGCCTCCCTAGCCACAAAGGTGCAGTAAATAATTTATGGCTCCCCTTGCTGGGAGGCAGCTTGGAGGAATTGATTGCTCTGTGGTCAGCTGGGTTTCTGAACCCCACCAGAGGAGGCAGGTTGTTCCTGTCAGTGCTAGATCAAGTCTTAGATATGGCAGAAAGGGGCGACAGGAAGAAAGTGACCTGTTATCAACCCCAGCTGTCTTAAAGGGGGCAAGGTGGGCCTGCAGGAAACAATGGAAACCAAGCTAGATGAACAAGGATCAAACTGTTGGGCTCCTGATTCCAAATGGGTCAGGAGGGGTGGCTGGGAGAGGCTCTTGGGGACCAGAGTATCCCGGAAGGCTTTGTCAAGGAGAAAGGTGTCTAGACAGGGGCTAGAGGCAACTTGCTGTAGAGAGTAGCGGTCCTGACATCAGCTCAAGGTTGAATTCTGGCTGTGCCACTTACTTATTGTGTGACTGTGAGCAAGGCACCTGCCCGGCCAGGCCTCTGCTCCCTCCTCTGTAAAATGAGGTTAGCTACAGGTAACTGTGAGGTCATATACATAAAGATGGCCTGATAGGCATTTAATGAAAGAGTGCCTCACTGTGAACGTGAGCCGCAAGGTGGTCTAATGGCGGGAAAGATGAGCCGGTGTAATAAGCAGGGAGGTGGGGAGAACTTAGAGTGGTGATGAATCTGTGGGGTCAGAGAAGGGTGTGAATAAGAGGGGTGGGTGGCCAGATGGTGGAGGGCCTTGAATGCCAGACAGAATTCACACTGCAGAAAGCATCACAGGGCCCCATTGAGAACCCTCTGTGATGCCTTCTTACCAGTAAAATGGAGACTAGACCTCTTTGTGCGTTCAAGGTCTTGCCCACCAAAGCCACTGCATGGACCCCTGGTCATTGCTCACTACTGTTTCCTAAACACATCACGTGTGGCCCCTTTGTTTATGGGGTTCCTCCCATCATCCATGGGCTTCCCTGATAGCTCAAATGGTAAAGAATCTGCCTGCAGTGCAGGAGACCCAGGCTTTGATCCCTGAGTCGGGAAGATCCCCTGGAGAAGGGAATGGCAACCCACTCCAGTATTCCTGCCCAGAGAAGTCCATGGCCAGACCATGGGGTCGCAGAGAGTCAGACACTGAGTGACTAACACTTTCACTTTTCTTTCCCATTGTCCAGACCATCCTCCTCTCTGCCCACTTCCCCACCGGTCAAGGCCCAATTCAGAACATAAATCCCCACCATCCCTCCACCCCCCACTGAGAAACATTCCTGGATTACCCAAGCCTCTGGTCACACTGCCTCTAAATCTTTCACACTTCGTAGTAATAGTATAAACAATTCCTACCATTGCATCCCACTTTACAGTTGGTAATATGTATCCACACTCATTTACTTCTACTGTGATGGTGATATGAGCAATTGCTAATGCTCTTGAGTACTTGTTCTGAGCTAGACACGGTGCTGTTTTACAGACCCTCTCATTCACAACGCTGGGAGGAAGCTACTGTTATGCCCCAGAAACTAGGGCTCAGAAAGGCTCCTTGTCTTGCCCAAGGTCACATAGCTAGATGGTGGGAGAAGTCAGGAGTGTGCTGTTATCTGCAACTGAACAGACAGCACAGCAGCTCTTAGATGTCCTGCCTCTTCAACTCCACCCAAGTACCTCGAGAGCAAACTGCACATGTAAAAAGCCTGGAAAGGGTCCTTCCTCCCAGGGCTAGGGAAGGGCAGTGCTGGGCTGAGCAGGGGGCCCTGGACCCTGCACTGGCTGGCTGTATGACTTGGGGTGAATCAGACCCATCTGTGGTCCTGTTTCCCCGGGTCTGTGGGGAGGGGAGTGGGGTATCCGAGCTTCCAGAGCTCCAGCCTTCTGCAGTGTCCTTTGTGACCCTGGAAGGTAGGGGAGGAGACCACAGCATCAGAGCCAGAGGATGTGGTACGATGGGCGGCTGTGATTTTTGGCCCAGGCGCTGTCTGGACCAGCAGGCTCTGTAGTTAGCTACTGCCTCCTCCCCCTGAAGGAGGGAGGCGGCCTGGGCTGCTGGAGCATGGTCATTAACTGGGCCGAGACGACCCTGTGATTGGGAGCCGGCTGGGCCAGGCCAGGTTGGCAGGGCTGGAGGCAGGCGGGCCTGGTCACAGTGGGGTCACTGGCGGGGCAGCTGGCTGAGCAGCTGCCTCTCCTCCCTTTGCAGCCTCCAGGGCGGGACCCACGGGGCACCAGAACTTTGTCAGCCAAGGCTTGCCCTTCTTCCTGTGGTGGTCGTGGGAGTGGAGCAATCAGGAAGCAAGCCAGGCCTGAAGATGTCTCCTTCTAGAAGCTTCCAGGACTCCTCCTCTACAGATCCACAGCCCTTACTTGCCTGCTGTGGTCTGTGGATTGGGTTTATGTAGGTCTGCTTCCCTTGCTAGCCAGTTAGAAGCAGATTCTCTGCCACCCAATTCTCCCCCTGCTCCCAGAGTGCCTGGCACAGAGTGGGTGCCTCTACCCCGTCCCAGGAGAGCCAGTGCAAGCTGCCCCTTAGGCAGGTTACTCAATCCTTGTACCTATTTCCTTCTCTATAAAATGTCACCAGTAATCACAGTGTTGCAGGGGTTAAATGAGACGATGGGAGGCAGGTGCCAGGCCTGACACACAGACTCTGGCAGTGTGAGTCCCCTTGCCCGTCCCCCCAGTTGCTTCGTGATCAAGTGACTCGGTAAGAAGCTGATGGAAGAGCCCAGCCACTGAGGCTGGGAGGGAGGGTATGCCAAGCAGCAGGGAAGGCTTCTTCCAGGAGGATGCTTTGCCACCTGGGGAGGACTCTGGAAGATCGGATTTGGAGAACTGCCACTCCCACCACCCTCCCAGTAGGTAGGCCAAGTTCTAGGCAGAGGTCAGGACCAAGAGGGATGTCCAGGGACCTGGTCCTTCCCAGACCTTCACAGCAGGAATGACCCAGTTGGGAGGAGCCGTCTGGAGTCCAGGTAGCAGATGCTGAGCAGAATGAATCCTTCCTTTAAGGGAAGCAGTGTTCATTTTGTCTCCCTCTCCCCTGCACACACACATGATTACATGTTACAAAACATAACATGACTGGAGATTTTGGTCCGTGAGGGGAATAGACATTCAACAAGTAAACACAGATACAAAACCTCCAAATTGTGAAGACTGAGCTCCCAAGGCAGGGGCCGATCCCATGGACATCTGTGGATGATTAGAGGGCAATGCTCAAATCACAGCCCAAGTGCACACTTTCTGGCCATGTGACTTGGGCAAGTGATTTAACCTCTCTGGGTCTCAGTTTCTCCATCTGTAAAATGGGCACAGTTATAGTTGTGGTGAGGATTAAATGCATTATTCATGTAAAACACTCAGAAAAATGCCTGGCACATAATAAGCACTCAGTGCATGTGTGCTGTTGTTGCCTGTATCTTGAGCACCTACCGGAGTCTGAAAGAATAGGTGCTCAGCATGGACGTAGGGAATGAGTCCCAGGCACAGGGCAGCTGCCCTGGATAATGAATGAATATGCGGCCTCCTCGGGAGGGGAGCACACAGAAGCGGTGACAACACACAGTGTGGCGGAGGCCAGGGGCTGGGTTTGCTCAGGGCAGGGCAGAGATGGAGTCCGGAAGGGCTTCCTGGAGGCGGTGCTCCTGGAACTGCATTGAAAAGTATCAATTAACACGCATACACACGCACTCACCGGAGAGGTTCCTGTCCAGGAGGAGTCCCTGCCTGGGCAGACCCTGGGTCTGCTGGACTCCACAGGCCTCCATCTTCCCCCTGCCCCACGCTGTCTCGCCGGATCTGTGACATCCTGCTGGAGGGCACCAAAGAGGCAGGTGGGAGAAAGTGTGGGTCCAGGTCTGAGAGCCTCAGCTCTTCCCAGGCCTGGGACCAAATCTCCAACGGAAAAGAATAAACAGGCCTTGCTTGGAGATCTTTTATCTTCTTGCTCCCAAAGCACACCCTCCGGCAGAGGTGGTCTTCCAGCGTTAATCCTACAGCTGTTTAGCTTTTGAATGAGTGAACTCTATGTAAAAGAAAAAAAGGCCTTGAAGAATTTGCCTCACCCTCCCACCCAGGAGGCTCAAAGAGAAACTTTTCTTCCACTGACAAAGGAGCCAGGACCCCCCAAGTATCTTTTAAAAAGTTCACCCCAGAGGCACCCTAAAATCAGGGTCCCCTCACACTGCCTGAACTCACAGCTGATGGTGGGCCCTAAGGACATGACCTTGGCCCTTATATTTTGCCTGGTTTTTGCCTCTCTTGTAAAATGAGGTCAGGGTAACAAAGCCCTTCTTTCCTTTATAAGGTGTGGGGTAGAAGAAGTTATAGTGAGCATCTGGGTCCATGGCTCTCAAATTTGCTGCACACACTAGAATCACTGCAGAAACTTTTAAAAGTCCTGCCTGGTCCCCACTCCTGGGGCAAGACCTACACAACAATAGTTTTTAAAGCTCCCCAGGTGACGTCAAAGCACAACCAAGACTGAGAACCACTTGGCTACCCTCTGCAGCATGCCTCCTACCGCATCCCCGGGTGATAGCCATACATCCCTGAGACAAGGAGCTCGTTGCTTCCAGGGTATTGCCCTCCCTGGAGAAACAGGGACTGGAAAGACTTTGCAATCTGATAAACCTAGATTCCAACACCCCTCTGATCCCTGCTTGAGTATCTTCTCTGAGCCTCAGTGTCCTCATCTGAAAACAGAAATAACATCTCTCTCTGAAAGGACCATAGAGACCAAATGAGGCCATGTGCAGGAAGCACCAGTGTGGCACTGGCCATGCCAGCAGTGTGCCATAGAAGGTCACAGACAGTGGCAGAGCTTGCTGGACGCAGACCCTGGGCTCCCCCTGCATTGCTCTTTCTACTGGCCCAGCCACCTGAAGCTGGGTGTTGGAGACGGAGGCTGGCGTGGGGAGAGATCAGCAGCCAGTCTTGGGGCCCTTCCCATCCCCCTTCTCTCTAAGAGATAAGACAAGGCAGCAAGCATTTTGTCTTGCTTGGTTTTGTTTTAATGGCCCAAGAGTCAAGCTCTCCTTAACAATGAAGCCTTGTCTGAATCTGCTTGTTTTTCCAACCCGGACACCCAGTTGCACCGCCTGCTTGGGGCCCCGTCCCACCTGGAAGAACTAAAGAATGCCAGAGGTTTTTTTTTTTTTCATCTCGGGGAGGGTACTGGGGAGACATTGGAGGCCTCTGTGTGGCCCTCACCAATAATTGACCCCATTTAAGTCAGCTGCCTCTGTTGAAAGCCAATCCAAGAAAATTATTTCAGGGTAGTTACCAGGATGGGTTTCAGAAGCAGAGAAAGTCGCATTTGAGCCCTGGCTTTGTCACTTACTGGAAATACAACCCTGGGAGAGTCATTTCAGCTTTGCTTTTTGAGCACCGGTATTCTCTTCTGTAAAATGCACAAATAGGATGTGCAACGTCCTTGGGGAGGTTCTGAGAAGTGAATGAAGTGCTTGGTGTATAGTTCACAGTGCCTAGCGTGTCATGAGTGCTCACACTGGCCGTGGCGGACCTCAGTGAACTCTGCCTCCTGCCTTCATGGCCCAGTCCTGCTCCCTGCTCCCAACCTGCTCTGAGTGCTGGCCCAGGCTGAGAGAGCGGAGGTCTGCACACTTAGTAACATGCCCCCTGCAAACCCCTATTATGTAATCATTTGTTCCATGCACATTTAGAGGGGACTCTGAGGGGGAAAGAAAGACTGCAAAAAGGGGTCACTGGCAACAGTACCTGGTCACCTCTGCTCTGGCTCAACAAGGGAGGGTGTATGAGCCCAGAGTGAGCTGCTCAGACAATGGGGTGTGGCAAACCAGCAAAGGGAGCACAGCTGCAGGGGGCCGGTTCCTGCCCAGGGCTGCAGGTACCCCAGGAGGAAGTGGTCAGCTATCAGGACAGAGGCTCTGGCCCGCAGGAGAGGGACCCAGGTAACCCAGGAGCCCCAGTGGTGGAATAAAACTTCCACTCCCTTCTTTCCTCCAGTCTCCCATTGGGATTTCCCACTGGGTGAACCTCCCAGAAACCAACAGCAGATAACACCTCAGCCTCCAGGGGCCCCGATGCAAAGTGGGCTGGGCCCAGAGAGGCAAACAACAAACACAAGGCTTTCAGGTAAAACCTATGAGGTGTGCTGGACTCACCCTCCACGGGATGCGGTTTAGGGCTCATCTTTGATACTTGAGTTTATCCCTCTCAAAGGGGATCTCAGCCCGCACCCCAGAGCATCCCATCTTCCACAGTCTTCTCCGAGAGGAGTGCTGGGGGCACCCATCTTTCTATTTCTGCCTCACCAGAGGGGCCTGAGCACCCCTTTGAGACTGGTGCCCAGGCCCCTGGCCGCCATCCCCACCACTTGGCCCAGCTCCGCTGGTCCTCAGAGGACCTAGCTGTGAGTTTCCAGCGTGTGTCTCTGTCCCTTTTGGTCAGGAAGCATGGAATAGTGGTTAGAATACAGGCTCTAAAACCAGACTTTCTCCTGAAATCCTGACTCTGCCGTAATATGGCTGGGGGACTAACCACTGTGTCCCTTAACCTCCCTGTGCCTGGGTTTCCTCGTCTTTGAACTGGGAATAGCAGAGAGTACCTCACAGGGTTGTTGTGAGGATTGATGAGTCAATGAATGGAAAGTGCCTGGGACGGTGCCTGGTGAGCAGGAAGTGCCCAGGAAATAACGGTCTTTACCATTATCACAAATAAGACAGTGGGAGCCCAGAACTCACGATGTGGCCGGACCTTTAATGAGAGGACGGGGACCGTCACCGCCCTCAGTCTAGACTCTGCCCCGGTGACGAGGGCTGTGACCGTTCCCCATAGCCTGACCCCGCTGTGGACACTTACCTGTCAGTTACCTCCCCCCGCCCCACGTCCTCCCAGGCAAATCACGTCCTGTGAGAAGTAGCCTCTCGTTCTATTAAGGCTCAGTGTCCGAGAGCAGTCGCCAGTCCCCCGCAGATACTGAGGGATGACCATAATCAAATAACTGATTTAATGTGATAAATGTCTAGGGTGTTTTGAAAATCAAAATGGATATTTGTTTTTTTTCTGCTTGAGAATAAATGGCTTATTTGTCAGAAAAAAAAAGAAAAAAGCAGTTGGATGAGATGTCCCCAAGTTCTACCACCAAGTCTGCATGAAGAGCTGGGAGGAAGAAGACTTGGGTGTCGCCACCCTGAAGAAGCCCCAAGGCTGGGGTGGCAGGGAATGGTTAGGGTGTGGTTCAAGTCTCTTCCTCACAGGGCAGGGCAGGCAGCTCTGAGCAGGATGCAAGCAAAAACACAGGAGCTCGGAAGAGAATGAGAGAAGCCGGGGGGCTTCATGGAGAAGGGGGCATTTGAAATGAATCTTAAAAGATAGGCTAGGAACTCTACTGGTCTGAATTGGGTGGGAAGGGTGTTCTAGGAAGAGGAAGCATAAGGCTCGGAAGCGTGGCCCTAGGGGCTGCAGCAAGCAGAGCGCGAGGAAGACGCTCCAGGCTAGAATGATGCTCCAGGGTGGAATGATGCTCTGGTGACACACATGGCCTCTGGAATCAGACAGACATGGGTTTGAATCCCTGCTCAGTTTCTCATTGAATTATTTCTTATTCTTTGACTGTGGGCAAGTGGCCTGGCTGCTCTGGCCCTCTGCTTCCCCAGCAGTGGAACAGGGCTAAGCCCTTCCAGGGCCCGGTAGTGACTCGGAGATTGCTGAGCGTGGCTGGAGGAGCCAGGCCTCCCCTTCACTTGTTGCTGCAGAGGAGGCGGGGACCTCGGGGCTCACCCTGGCCCATGCCTCTTCCCCCTAGGTCAGGCTGCAGGTAGCTTCCAGGGTGGTCTTACCAGGGACAGCCTTATCTCAGGAGTCAGGCAAAAGCTACGGGGAGGCTGGCGTCAGATGAGCTCAGGGGCATAGTCAGACAGAAGATGTATCGGGCCATATTGCGTGGAAAGTGTCTGGAGGCCTTTGGGGCGTGGCATTGTGGGGACAGCAGGGCAGTCCTAGAATGCAGAGCCCTCTCCTTAATAGCTGGCCACCACTGAGCACTCCCTCTTCTCCCGGATGGAAATCTCCGACAGACTGAGGAGGAGCAGCGAGATGCCAAGGGTGGGTGTGGTCGTGCCTTGATCTCAACCGGCTGCCGTGTCAGTCCTGGCTTTGCAGCCCAGCTCTGCCTCTTTAGAGCTTTGAAGACACTGGGTAAGTTACTTACACTTTCTGAGCCTCAGTTACCCACCTAGAAAGTAAGGGTAAACAGAAGAAAAGGGTAGCCACACTTACTTTCCAGGTCTGTTTTGAAGCTAAAATGAATTAATGGATGAGATGCGTGCATGCGTGTTAAGTCACTTCAGCTCTGTCCACCTCTTTGCGATCCCCTGGACTGTAGCCTGCCAGGCCCCTCTGTCCCTGGGCTTCTCCAGGCAAGAATACTGGAGTGAGTTGCCATGCCCTCCTACAGGGGATCTTCCTGACCCAGGGATCGAATCCACGTCTCTCATGTCTCCTGTATTGGTGGGCGGGTTCTTTACCACTACCGGCACCTGGGAAGCCCTGATGGATAAGACAGCATCTTGTATTTTAAAAAAATATTTATTTATTTGGCTGCTTGGGATCTTCCTTGCATCATGCGGATCTTTCATTGTGACGAATGGACTCTCTAGATGTGGCACTTGGGCTTAGTTGCTCCAAGTCGTGTGGATCCTAGTTCCCTGGCTGGGCATCCAACCTGCGTCCCCTGCATTGCAAGGCAGACTCTAACCACTGGGCCACCAGGGAAGTCCAAGCATCTTGTATTTTAGAAGAGAGTCCACAACCACTTTTATCCTGTTTCCTTTCTACCTGCACTGTCCGTTTCTAATGCTGCCTCAGGAAGTTCTTTCTTGTGTCTAACTTAAGTCCACCATGCTGCAATTGGAACCTCCTTCCTTTTGTTGAGGCCTGTGCAGAAGCAGGCTAAGCCCATTCTGTACAGAAATGTGCCCATCAGTACCTTCAGTGAGTGAGGCAGGGAACAGCAGAGCAACTGGGTGCTGGTTTTCAACCTCTGTCTTGGGAGCCCAGTTGTCAATGGCCAGCGCCTTCTGACCAGCATGATGTGGGGGTGGGTGCCTCATCTTGACTGTTTTCACTGTTCTTCCTCTCTGGGTTTTATCCATGCTCCAAAACGGGGACCCAGGGGTAGTGGAGAGTGCTCTGGGCTAGGTCTCAAAGGCCTGGGTCCCAGCACCCACTTGACTCCTGACTTGCTGTGTGGCCTGAAGCCAGTTAGCAGCCTCTCTGGGCCACAGTAGGTCTATGAGGATGTCTGTGCCCAGGGTCCCAGATGTCTCCAGTAAAGATGGGTACAGTTCAGCTGAAGCCCCCCTTTCTGTTTCTCATTTACCTGGGCTCCCACCACCCTGGGAAGTAAATTAGGGTCCTGCTGATGGCAGTGGCGGTAGGAGCTGAGCTCACCTCTCAGGCTGGGGCTTCCGAGAGCAGGAGGGGCACGTTTAAGATTAGACAGGGAGTGGGGATGGGGGGATTCCTGGTGGGTAGGGCAGCACCTGCCTCCTCAAACAGGGATTTTGAGAGCCTGGATTTCCTCCTACCCACCTAAACTCATCCCACAAAAGGTCAGTTATATTTGTCGAGTCCCTCCTCCGAGCAGATCCTTTCCCACGTGAGGTCTGTCTACTTTAATCTCTCTTTTGTGGGTGGGGTAACTCAAGGCTCAGAGAGATGAGGTGACTGGCTTGTCAGTGGGACCAAGGAGCCACGGGGCTCTTGATTCTGCCCAGCCCCTACCCCCATTCACACCAGGCCTGGCATCTAGGTCCTCAGCAGAGGAGGGCCACAGGGGTTGTCGTGCGTGAGTCCGTTTCCAGTCTGGGAGGGCACTGCATGGGCTGTGGGAGGTTGCCCAGGGCTCCTGGGACTGCCCTTTCCCTGGGAAGAAGTTGGTCAAGGAGGTAGAGGGATCGGGAACCCAGGAGTTCTGGGTTGCAGCTAGTTCTCAGTGCTCCTGTGAACTTCAGTGTTTGTTTTCCTGGAGGATCAAGACTGATTTCTCTTTGGTTTTGATCACAGGATAGTTTACCTTTTACAAAGCAGTTTGCTATTCATGATGTCACCGAACCTTAGCGGCCATCTGTGAGAGGCAGCGTGGGACTTGCTTGGGAGGGCCAGAGAGGGGGAGCTCTGGAGTCAGGCAAACCTGGGTTTTAATTCTGCTGCTGCTGCTGCTAAGTCACTTCAGTCGTGTCCGACTGTGTGACCCCATAGACAGCAGCCCACCAGGCTCCCCCGTCCCTGGGATTCTCCAGGCAAGAACACTGGAGTGGGTTGTCATTGCCTTCTCCAGGTTTTAATTCTGGCTCCCACCAACTCTCTGCCCTCAGGCATGTGAGTAACCAGCTGAGCCTCAATTTGCTCATCTGTAAAAGGGACAATCGTTCCCCACCACAAATAGCAGCAGCTGTCTTGCTGGCTGTGTGCATTAGATAAGATCTGTAACCACTGGTCCAGTTCCTGGTGCAGAGTAGTACTTTAAGTGATTTTTTTTTTAATCTGCCCCACTTTTTGGATGGGAATGTGGAGGCTCAAAGAAGGAAGGTCACTCGCCTGAGGTCACATGGTGACTTAGCTTGGTCCTCCAGAATTCCTGTCTGTGGCTTTTTTCTCCAACACCTCCTTCACTATCCTCAAGTGACCCAACACTTCATTAGTCTATCCAGGTCTTCAATGTGTTACACTGTCCGATGAGGCCTGGTATCCCTTCCCCCCAGCACCTAACAGCACTTATCTGGCACACAGTAGGCACTTTCAAAATGTTTGTTGGGACTTCCCTGGCAGTCCAGTGGTTAAAACTCCGTGCTTCCAGTGCTGGAGGGATGGGTTCCATCCCCAGGGAGCTAAGATCCCCGTGCAGCTGAAGAAAAAAAGAAAAAAAAAAAAGTTTGTTCTGTGCATGAATATGTTGATAAGTTGGTATAAAAATGTAAAGTGTTAGTTGCTCAGTCGTGTCCGACTCTTTGCAATCCCATGGACTGTAGCCCGCCAAGCTCCTCTGTCCATGAAATTTTCCAGGCAAAGATACTAGAGTGGGTTGCCATTCCCTTCTCCAGGGGATCCTCCTGACCCAGGGATCGAACCCAGGTCTTCTGCATTGCAGGCAGATTCTTTACCATCCGAGCCTATTTTTTCAGGCAGCTAAGGCTTGTGTCCCTGAGGCTTCCTCCTACTTCCTGTTCCCTTTAAAAACAGCCGTCTAATAGTTTGGGTTGGAAACCTTTTCGAAAAGGAGTGATGGCTTCCTTTCCCTGCACGAGGCCCACTTGGTTAACTTCCTGGGACGGTGAACACTGACTGCTTTGCTCTGAGAGCCGAGACCGGCTGAGACCCCACAGGTTTCCTGCACCCCGTGACCCAGGACTGCTCTCTTGTTCAACAACAGTTTCTGCCTTTGTGGGTTCCTGACTCTTCTCTCCCTGCCCACACATCTGCCAGGTCCAGCACCTCTTTTTCCTCCCCTCTTGCCCCTGTGTGTATTTCCTAATTTGCTGCTCCTTCCAGTTGGGGACTGAGAAATGGGACAACTGAGCTTATTAGAATTGCTTTATTGATTCATTCACTCGTAGCTATTCAACTAGAAATTTTTGTCTCTGGGTCTTGCATCCATCATCTATCCATCCTGATTGAGGACCTCTGCAGTGGCTTGTGATCAATCAAGACATGACCACACCCTCCCAGGAGCACACACAGGTATATCATGATGTACACAGCACATGCTGGCCCAGGACTTTACAGTTTATAATCCACCTCTGCCTGTAGCACCACACTGCATTTTCACAGCAGCCCTGAGCATAGCGTTATCTCTGTTTTGCAGACAATGGAAACTGAGCTCATCTGGAGGAGGTCCCTTGCCCAGTGGTCAGCAGGGAGCACAGAACTTCAGTGGGAATTCAGGTCTCCAGCCTGGCCTGTGACCTCTTCCCTCTCCTGTGCTCCGTTTGCAAGCCCTGTGATGCCCCGTTCATTTACTGCTTCTGTCACAAAGCTGGGGCAGGATCATCTGCCTCTGGATCGGCCAGCGGGGAGTGTGGGCTTGCCTTTAGCACACATACTAGTCCTGCAGTGGGCCTGGGCCCACCATCTGGTCCACGCTGCCTGGACTGTGCTCTGCGGAGCCCTGATTCCCTGGGATGGTTCTGGGCCCCAGGACGCGTAGATTTGGGAAATGTAAGGCCACATAGCTCAGAGCAGGGCTTCTCAGGGCCTTTACTGTGTTGATGTGCACGAGGGATCCCCATCCTGTGGCACGGGTGCCACCAGCCTTTCCCAAGCTTGCCTGAACACACGGCTGCTTTGTTGCAGAGCAGGGTCTGGGGGCTGATAGCCTGGAGAAAACTCAGGGGAGAGCTGTTCTGTATACCCTCACTTTCCAATTTGACACAGAAGGCTTCAGCTAGAGCTTGTTTCTGCCCTGGGCAGCTTACCTTTTGAGAGTGGATCTGCGGGAGGACCGTTTAGCCCCAGGAAAGAATTGGTAATAATGGTGGAGTTTCAGGCAACAGGAGGAAGTGAATGGTGGAGATATTTTGATTCTTTCATCCACCAAACACAATCTCTCAGACGTCTCCTGGGTGCCAGGCGTGCAGCCAGCATTTGGAAATGCCAAGATGCGTCTGACTAAGAACCTTTCATTTCATTTCCTTGTGCCCACTAAGGGTTTTTAAAGAAAGACAAATACTAGCCCTAAAAGAAAGAAGTGTTTTTGTTTTTTATTGTTAGGGGTCTTCATGGGAGGTAGGTGGGTGATGCAGTTACTGCTGAGTTCAGTGGCTCTGTAGTCCCTGGTCCAGAGGTGGGTAAGGGACACAGTTCCAGGAACATTTACCCTAGACAGAGTTAATATTGCTCCCATATTACAGATGAGGAAACTGAGGCTCAGAAGTCAAGTTGCTTACCCATTTTCACACAGAAGGAGTTCCTTGATGTTGTCAGGAGTGAGGGGAGGCTCAGAAGAGGGAAGGAGCACTTCCCTTGGGCTCTGTTGGCCTGAGCTGGGCTCAGGAATCTGGAGTTAGTCTCTGCACAGAAGAGCAGAGGTCACCTGGGGGTTGGAGGAGTAGACAGGCTCTGGCCAGCCGGGAAGGCCATTCTTGGAAAGGCAACAGCCTGGAGCACAGGTACAGAGGTGGCAACCGGGTAGGTTACACCTTCTGGACCCTGTGTAAAGCCTGGGGTGATGGAAGCAGAGGGAGGAGAGGTGGGATGTTGGAGATGGGGCTGGAGAAGCTGGGCAGCTCACAAGGGTCCAAACACCAGCTGAGTGGGAGCACCTTGAGGGCCAAGCCATTCATCCCGGTGTCCCCAGCACCTGGCTGCTGCCCACCTGGAGGTTTGTGGACTGACTGGACTCTTCCATCATGGGATCTTGGACAAGTCCTTTCCTGCTCTGGACCTTGAGTTGCTCTTGCTCATGGTTGGGCTCAAGGTCACCTAGTATGTCCCTTCCAGCTCTGAAGGGCTCTTGGGAATTCTTGTCATGTGTGCTGGGGAGGATCAGACTGTTTATCCCCCAGCTTTGAGGTCTCCTGGGAAGCCCTAGTAGGGCAAGGGCCAGACATTTGCCAGGGCAGAGGTCAGGCTGACTCTGCTGGAGGAATTCAGTCCTCATTCTCTCTTACTTTCAGCATCCAGTCTGCTGAGCTCAGGATGAAGTGCCATGGTGTCCTCATGGTTGGCTCTTCTAAGGCCCCAAACTGGGTGGCAGAGGGGAGTTGAGCTAGATAGGGGTTGCGGGTTGCCTGCATGAAGCAGCTTGGTGCAGGATAGGAAGCTCTGCTGCTTCTGTGTGAAAATGGGTAAGCTACTTGACTTCTGAGCCTCAGTTTCCTCATCTGTAAAATGGGAGCAATAGTAACTCCCACACTGGGTTTCTTTGAAGATTCAATGAGATAAAACTTGTGAAAGCATATAGTAAACTGACCCTCGCCCCCCACAATCCCCCAGCCCTTTGGGGACTCACCCCTTTCCCAGAAGTGCTCCCGGGTGGCCACTCGCTAATCTCCGTGCAGGCTTCTGTAGGGTATACTTTATCCAGGCCAAAGCGATCAGAGCCCATGAATTATGTACATGTTGCACAGGCAGGCCAGGCCTGCGTGTTTGCACTCCTGTGTATGTGTGCCTTCTGACAGGAGGAAAAGCAGTGCTAGGTCCTGGGACCAGACACCACCCCTCCCAGCTGCACCCCAGAGGCCTGCAGAGTGTTGAGTCTGGCCCCTGGGAAAGGGTGGGGCATGTGTCAGAATGCTCCTTCCTCAACTTTTCTGTTCCGCTCACAGACTGGATTCAACAGGCTTGTCTTATCCCGGGGACTCTGGCCTGTGTCCCTGAGGGCAAAACAAGACTATCACCCTCCCTCCCCTCTGCTTCCCAGGAGCTGTCAGTGGGAGCAACTCAGGTCTCTGGTGTGGCTGCTGCTTTATTTCAACAGGGCCTGGGACACCCCTCTGGGGGGCCTGCAGCCTGTCACACGGAGTGCTTGGTCAAAGCCACCTGTCCAGGATGGGGGCGCAGAGGTATAGGGCTGGGCTGCACCTAGCCTCCATTCCCCAAGAGCTCTGAGGGTCCCTCTCAATGCCCTTGTTCCTGAGTGGCTCCCAGATGGTGTTCTGGCCCCACCAGGACTGGGGGTTGGAGGTAGACAACTGGCATCACAGATGTTCCCTCTGCTTCCATTGGCACGGGGTTGGGGGCAGGGGAGGGGGTGGGCAGGGAGAAGGATATAGTGAGGGGGCAGCATAGACTTAAGGAGTTTATTGAAAAGAGAGCCCAGTGGATATAAATATCTATTCTTTCCCACCCCTCCGGCTTAAAAAGCCCTGACACACCTGAATTCTTGTCCCAGCTCCACCCCTTACGTGTGCAACCTTGAATCTGTGACATGGTCAGTCTGAGGCTCAGCCTAGGCTGTAAAGCTTTTGAGGTTGGTGTGAGGTCAAATCAAACTACCCAGCAGGAGGGACACCTTCTGGTGCCAGGTACTTAGTAGGCCACTGATTTGCAGAAAGATTTAGTTCTAGCCCAGAACAAAGCAACTGGTTTTTTAGATACTTGGTCTGTGATCTCTCTCTAAGCAGGAAAGAGGAAATTTCTCTTAAGCTCCATAAAATGATCAGGGCAACTTAGATACATTCTCCACTCATGAGCCCAGCAGGGGAGGCTCTGAGTCACCTGGGCATTCTCTCTGGGATGGGGCAGCCCTGACTCTGCATTCTTGCTAGTGGCCTAGGGCAAGTCCCTGACCTCCTTGTTCCTGTAGAAGGAAGGTAAGCGACGCCTAACTCTCAGCATTGTGGAATTACCTATACAACTCTATTGAAGGATTTCCCTGGTGGTCGAGTGGCGAAGCCTGTGCTCCCAATGCAGGGAACCTGAGTTCAAGCGCTGGTCAGGGAACTAAAGCCCGCATGCCTCAACTAAGAATTTCCATGCCACAGCTAAAGATCCCTCATGTTGCAACAAAGACCTGGAGCAGTCAAAACAAACAAAAAAAACACACTCTATTGGAAAGCAAAAAGCACCACTGATACATAGTGAGTGCAGGCCAGTGGCTCAGGAAGCCAAGGCTGTGTTTGTTCCCTGTTCTGGTGACCAGCAGGCTCTGTGACGCCAGCTCAGTGAGGCCTCGTTTACTTTCCTTAATGGGACAGCTGGTTAATCAGCCTCTGAGTATTTCTGACAAATGCCCCTGTGAACTGACCAACACTGGATCAGCACTCGCCAGACCTTGACACTCCTTGTGCTTAGCTGGCCAGCTTTGGGCACAAGGCCATGACCCAGCATCCCATCCCCTGATTCTCAGCTCGTCCCTCAGATGACCCGATGGAGCAGTTGCTGTGCTGGCGACAGAGAGCAGGACAGAGCTCTGCCCCTGAAGCCTGGTTCCGGGTGGGCAGAAAGAGAGGATTTAGAGAAGGATCAGTGGCGGGGACCCGGTCAGGGCATGGGGGACAGTTGGTGGGAACAGTCCTGCCTGGCTCTGTTACCAATTCCCTGTGCCTTTGAGCACTTGACCTTTCTCTCTCTGGGCCTCAGTTTTGCATCTGAAAGAGCATGTTGGGGAAGGTTGTCCCAGGAAGCTGTGAGCTAACATGAAGCAGTGTGAGTCAAGGAATGATCTCTGAAGCCAGCCAGGCCTGGAGTTCTCACCCTGGCTCCTCCACATCCCAGCTTTGACCTTGGACAGGTCACCTAGCCTTTCCAGACCTGTCTGACAGGTGTATGCTGGTCCTGCTAGCCCAGGGCAGACACTGATAGTAGACGCCCTGCCCAGCAGTGTCTGGTGATAGTGGGCCTCAGGGCAGCTTTGGCCCATCCCCATCTCCTTTCCCTAGGAGGAAGTTCCCTAGGAACTCTTGCCCCCAGCAGATCTGGGGGGCCGCGGACTATTGCAGATCCCAGTGCTGAGTCTAGTGAGCTGTATGTGATGCTCGTGCCGGGGACTCCAGGATCAGGATGGAGCCAGCCATCCTCTGCCTCTTAAAGGGAAGGGTGGGGAGTGAGTACACTAAGCCCAGCCTCAGATATTCAACAGCACCTTGGAAACTTGGTCGTTTAGAACCATGGAATCTTTCTGTCCCCAACTCTTGGAAGCACTGAATCATGGAACCCTAGAATCTTGGCTCTTTGAAATCAAGACTTTGAGAAGCAGACTAGACTCAAAAGTAACCTCATGGATCCTCTGATTCACATCTCCCCCTAGCCCAGGCGACCCCTCTGTGGACCCCTGGTCATCCAGGGTCAGGGCGCCCTCATGCAGGCCTCAGGCTTGAGTCGGGTCACCAGGCTGCCTGCCACCTCCTTGTGGTCATGACTGACCCCAGGCCCATGCCCCAGGGGCTGGTAGCACTGACAGGCAGCTGGGAGGGAGTTTGGTGCTGCTCAGCTAAGAATAGAAGGCTTTGTGCGATTTAAGTAGCAGCCTGATCATACCAGGCCTCACAGCCAGGCCTCAGAGAGCTTAGGAAGCAGGATCTGAGGCTACCGTGAGTGCCCCCTGGGTGAGGGAGGGAGAGGGTGGATGGAAGGTGCTGGGGCAGCCACTGGGCTTCCCTGGGAGTTCTCTTCCATTTCCACGTGGTGATGATTTGACTTTTTCCATCAGGCGAAGCTCTTTGCTCCTCCCTTCTCCTCCCTGCCGCTGGCTGGGGAGCATCACTCAGCATTCCCCTAGGAAGGCTGAGGAACATCTCTTCTGGGAAGAATTCAGACAAACAAACCAGCCTCTGAGAGGAACAAACAGATCGATGAAAATGACATCGTCTGCAAAGAGAGCCGATGATGGCGGCCATTTATTAAGCACCTACTGCATGCCAGACCTTGGGCACAGCGTTTTGTGTCCTTGCCCTCTCTGACCCTCACAGAGGAGGTATCTGTGTCCCCGAAATGCAGACGAGGACACTGAGGCCCAGGTAGTACTTGGCTGAGCTGGGATTGGGACCAGGGACCGTCCCACCTTGTCTGTTCTGGGGACAGAGGATTCCTGAGTTAGGGGAGAGATGAGAGTCGGGGTTCTTGGAGAGAGCCCTGGGCATGGAGGGCTCTATCTCTCAGTGCAGTTGTGTCACTCCAGTACTGGATTAAGAGGTGGGATTGTGATCCTATCACAGCGTAGCAGGCACTGGCCCCTGTGTGTAGAGTTGGAATGAAACCAAACCCCTTCCTCTTTGAAGTGGGCAAAGGCTGCCTAGGGCAGGATCATGAGGCTGCCGCTTCTTTTTTAAATTTTAATATATTTGTGTATTTGACTATACCAAATCTTGGTTGTGGCATGTGGAATCTAGTTCCCTGACCAGGAATTGAACCCGGGCCCCCTGCATTGGGAGCTTGGAGTCTTAGCCACGGGACCACCAGGGAAGTTCCAAGGCTGCAGCTTCTGATTCTTGCTCTTTTGACCAGTAGTGTCCTGGTGCCCTTTTTGGCAGGTCACTGGTACCTCCCACCTCCCCTCCCTCTCACAGATTATTCCCAGTGAGAACTGGAAGGAATTCTGGGTAACCTTCTGATTGTACAGATGGGAGAACTGAGGCCTCTGAAGAACAGGGATGGCCCGAGGTCATGAAGTAAGTGGGCCTGGGAACATATAGTAGGTGTTCAAGAAATCCTTTCTGCAGGCCAGGCCAGTGCTTGTTCCCCTGTGGGGTGCTGCATCTGTGTGGAGATCGTGGGGGCCTGGAGTGGGCTGGGGTCTCAGCTGGATCCTGAGAGTCAGGAAGGCAAGGGCCAAAGGCCCCAAGCCTTTGTCTGTATGCCCCAGACTCATCTATGCTTGCCCCAGCCCTGCCCAACTCAAAAGTCCCCTCTTCCATGAAGCCTGCCTGGACTCTCCCCTCTAAAACCTCTCCTAATCTCCCCCTCTAACCCAAGAGTGGGATTGTGGTTCAAAAAAACCCATAACTTAAAATATACTATCTTAATCATTTATAAGAATACCATTGATACTCTTAACTGTATTCACATGTTGCACAGCAGGTCTCTAGAATGTTTTCATCTCAAACACCTGAAACTCTGTACCCACTAAATAATAACTCCTCATCCTCCCACCAGCCCTTGGCAACCGCCATTCTCCTTTCTGTTTCTATGAATTTGATTCCTGTAAATACCTCGTATAAGTGGAATCATGCAGTGTTTGTCTTGTTGTGATTGGCTTATTTCACTTGGCATAATGTCCTCATGGTTCATTCATGTTGTAGCATGTGATAAGATTTTCTTCCTTTTTAAAGCCAAATAACATTCCATCGTATGTATATACCACATTTTGTTTATCGATTTGTTCGTCAATAGATCCTTAGGTTGCTCCTGTCTCTTGCTGCTGTGGAAAGAGCAGGAGTTTTGAGGTTGAATGGGCCTGGGTTGGATTCCTGGTTTCCAGCACCAGTTGAGTGGTAAGTGTGCTAGTTGCTATTGGGTCACTTGATATTGTACCGGATTAAATTGCTGCAAGGATTAGAAATGGTGCACGAGAAAATGCCCCAGCATGCAAAGAGCCACCAGGGAGTGGTAGGGGGATTCATTCTTGTTATCTGCTTTCCTCCTAGGCACAGATCCCTTTGGGGGTTTGTAGGACCCACATACTGAAGTTCACCTCAGCCCCCATCCACCAGACCAACTCAGCATCTGGTGAGTCTTGAAACAGTGTCACTGGAGGTGGCCTGGATGGGAGGGGAGTTTGGGGGAGAGTGGATCCATGTATACATATAGCTGAGTCCCTTTGCTGTTCACCTGAAACTATTATAACATTGTTAATTGGCTCTACCCCAACACAAAATAACAAGTTAAAAAAACAACAGCAGCAACAGTGTCATTGGAGAGCACCTGGGACCAGGGACTTGTCCTAGTTCACACAGCTAGGCCTTGGCCATGCCAGGGTAAGAATAAGGCCTCCCGCCTCCCAGCCTGGCACCTTCCCATTGCAGGCTCCAGGATCCGCAGGTCTTGATCTTAGGAGGCACTGGCTCTCCAGGATTGATCCTGCAGCATGCAGGGCTGAGGGAGGTGGGGAGCAGGGAGGCAGACATCTCAGGCTCATCCATGAAGGGCAGAGGTGGGTGGCATCTGCCAGGCTTCCCTCATTACCGCCTTCTCCAGGTGACAAGGGGGTCATGTTCAACTCATTTGCATGGCTTGGGCTCCTCTAAGGCCCTTGCCTTGCACCTGGGAGCTTACTCTGCTTTCATTCACACTCACTCAGCTATTCTTTGCACATCCCTTCTCTTGGTTGTTTATTCTGCAGCCACTCCCTGAGGCCTGCTGTGAGCCTGCAGACCATTCGGACCTTGCAGGCTTAGTATGGCACGGCAGTGAATAGTGTGGACTCAGGCTAAGCTCCCTGGGTTCAAATCCTGGTCTGCTGGTGACTAGCTCTGTGACCTTGGGCAAGTTGCTTAACCTCTCGGTGCCTCAGATTCTTCTGCTTTAAAGAGGAGACAATCATGTTCTAGTTACTACTGTTATATAACAAATCACCCCCAAACATAGTGACTTTATGTAAGAACAATCACTTGATTACCGCACAGTTTCTATAGCTCAGGATTTAAGCTGGGCTCCGCTGAGCAGTTCTGGCTCAAGGTTACCCATGTGGTCTCTGGGCTTTGCTTCTCTCTGAGCTCATCTGTGCTTCCCCACAGTATGCATCCCATTTGATGACCTGGCCTTGGAAATCTTATAGTGTCACTTTAGCCACCAGTCCTAACCCGCCCAGATTCAAGTCGGGGGTAATAACATAGACCCCACCTCTCCATGGCAAGAGTGTCAGAGTTCTAAGGAGAGTGTGTTGGCTGGGAGTTATTAGTGCCAATGTCTTTGGAAATACAGTCTGCCAGAAGTGTAAGATGAATCAAAACACAGGAAATATCTAGAACAAAGCTTAGGCATTGTAAACAAATGGTAGCCATACATAGTCAAGGGTGATTTTGACCAGATGCAATTACTCGTGATATGCTGACTTTAGGACCTGACTCCTACTGCTAACTGGCAGCATTCCCCATTTAGGTACTGAG
Source organism: Bos taurus (assembly GCF_002263795.3). Lineage (NCBI taxonomy): Eukaryota > Metazoa > Chordata > Mammalia > Artiodactyla > Bovidae > Bos > Bos taurus. Next base: position 54,682,979 of record NC_037342.1, on the reverse strand, counting down.
GGATCTATAGGAGTTCGACAAACCGAGGCTAGTGGGAAGGCATTCCATGCAGGGGGAACTGGTTGTGTAAAGGTGTGGAGCTGGAGAGTGGAGTCCCTGGGGCAGGCACTTAGCCCCACTTGGCTGGGGCTCCCATGTGAGGGAGGCCAGGATGGTGAATTGAGGCTGAGATGAGAAGAGCGCACTATTGGGTTGGCCAAAAAGTTCGTTTGGGTTTTGCCATTTGGCCGATCCAACGTAAAAGGTTTGTTTGATGCTATGGGTCCCAGGCCTTGGGTGAAGTATGAGGGGCTGGAGTGCCCCCCTGGAGGAGCTGCTTCTGCGTTGGCATCAGCAGGACTGGGGCAGGGGTGTAGGGAGAGAGGACAGGAACGAGGGGACTCATACCCAGGTGTTTGCCTGGGGTGTTTGCATCAGCTTTGCGTGTGCTGTGCACACCACCCAGCTTGCTTTCCCAAGTATACTGGACGCACATGTGCATGCATGCTCAGTCGCTCAGTCGTGTCCAACTCTTTGCAACCCCATGGACTATAGCCCGCCAGGCTCCTCTGCCCATGGGATTCTCTAGGTAAGAATATTGGAGTGGGTTGCCATTTTCTTCTCCAGGAGATCTTCCCAACCCAGGGATCGAACCCGTGTTTCCTGCGTCTCTTGCATTGGCCACCTGGGGAGCCCAGTATATTGGATACTTTGCCGTTTATTCTCTGCTTAGATTGGCTCTCCTGCAGAAGAAGGTAGAAGATTGCCACCCTCTGGGAGGATGATTACCTTGGAGGAGGATTCTGAAGGAGCCTGGCAGCTGGCAGGGCCAGAGAATATCCAGTGGCCACCTCCTCTGTCCCCACGCCCTCATGGAGAACAGCCCCTGCACCCCTCATTGTCTCCCCTTCCTCCTCTGCCACATTGCTGGGTCCAAATGGAACTGACCCTGAGGGTCGTGGTCCCCAGCCCCGCTTACATCACAGATGGGGAAACTGAGCCCTGCTGATTTGCTCCACATCCCATAGGAAGTGAATGGAGGAACCCACGCTGGCCTTCTGAGTGGCCGTGGCCACGTTCAGTGGTCCTGGAGGCTCCTCCCTGCCAGGCCCTCCACTTGCCACTCCCCATCTGCCTCTGAGGTCAGTGCATCCCTCCTGAGGGAGGTCATGGCTGGGAATATGATTTCAAGGAAAAAAAAGAAAGTTTTAGCAGCCGTGTGGCCCTGCGTTACCTCGTCTCTCTGAGCTGTGGTTTTCTCATCTGTAAAAAAAAGTGTGAGAACACTGGCCCCAGCTGGGTTGTCTTAAGGATTAGATGAGCCCCCTATGCTGACCTCTTATCTTTCTGATGCTGGGGCTGCACCTGGAAAGGAAGCTGCCAGGGGTTACTCAGATGTGACGTTTGAGCTAAGATTAGGAGGCATGGTAGGGCTAAGGCTGAAAAAGGAGGGGACCGTGGTCCTGAAAGCTCTGAGCTGTGATTGGGCTGTGCAGCCCTCCCCAGTATATGAGAAAGTGTCCAAGGGGGAGATTGGGGTGCTGTCCCCTCTGGGGGGCAGCCTCCTGCCCCTAGCACTGAGAGGAAGGATGTGATGAGGGAGGGTTTCCTGGAGGAAGAGTTTGTGGATACTGAGAGGGAAGGAAGAACTGAGGCAGATGGTGGTTCTCTGGGGTCTGGCCTTCCCCAAATCCCTGCACTGCAGCTGTGAGATCCCGCCCTGAGCCCTCGCCCAGCCAACCTTGACTCCTGGAGCCCATGATGCCCAGGGAGGCTGGTACTCCAAAGGAGACAGCGGTCCTAGTCCATGCTGCTTCCAGGAAGCTGTGTCTATGGGGCCTGTCTGTGCATCTGCACGTACCTCCGCAAGCCTGTGTGCTGGTGCTGAGTACCCATAAGTATTTGCCTGGGAATGCACTCTTGGTGTGTTTTTGTATGTCTGTGTGTATGCATTTGCAGGCCCCATGTGACACCTCCTTGTAAAAGCAGACAGGTTAGAATGCGTCTAAAAGGGGACAAGGAGATCAAACAAGTCAATCCTAAAGGAAATCAACCCTGAATATTCATTGGAAGAACTGATGCTGAAGCTCTAATACTTTGGCCATCTGATGTGAAGAACTGACTCATTGGAAAAGACTCTGATGCTGGGAAAGATTGAGGGCAGTACTGGGAGGCTCCCGGAGGAGGTGTCTCTACCCAGAAGGCTGGCTGCAGACAGCAGGGGCAGAGGAGGTGGCCAGGTGGCAGCCCAGTGCCGCCCTGGGTTCTGCCAGCCCCAGGGCCTCCATCCACACTGGGTGTGGGGAGGATTGGGGGTCATTACCTGCAGATACTTTTTTTTGGCCTCATTGTGCAGCGCATGGAATCTTAGCTCCCCAACTAGGGGTTGAAGCTGGAGCCCCCACCAGCACAGTCCTAACCACTGGACCACCAGGGAAGTCCCCTGTGAATACTTTTGACCTCCTAGGAGGCAGAAACCCTACAAACTCAGAACATCCTGGTAAACCAGGTCCCAGGTCATTGGTTGAAGCTTAGGACTCTGCAGGGTTGGCTTCGCATTGCTTTGTCTCCATTGCTCACCAAAGTGACTTCATAGATGCTTCAAACCAGCAAGGCCTGGGAAGGTCAGGACATTGATTTGCTTGCTTCCAAGGGTCCATGACCAACCCCATCCCTGGACCAGCTCCCAATTACTGGGAAGTCCTTCCTCTGGATCTAACCTAAGTCTTTCCTGCTGTGTGCTCCCTTCTCGTGAACTTGTTCAACCCTGCTCTGTGGAGCCAAGTTCATCAGCAGGCCGCTTTGAGTGGCGGCCAGTATTTTTACAACTTGTTTTCATGAAGTTGGTTTGAAGTCTCCCTGCATTCCCAGAATGTCAGACCCGCCCTGATTCACAAGGATTGACCAAAACAGGATCTGTGCCAACGAGAAGAATCTAAGGACTTAGTCATCCCCCTTGGATCATCTTCATATTCTCCTGCTTTCCTTCCAGTAAAAAATAAAAAGAAAGATTAGCTCAGATGGCCAGGAGGGATGTAAATAGACTCAGATGATGCTGATGGTGGACAGGAGAGGTCAGTGTTCAGGCTTTGCAGGGGCCTGTAACCTCAGATATGCAGATGACACCACCCTTATGGCAGAAAGTGAAGAGGAACTCAAAAGCCTCTTGATGAAAGTGAAAGAGGAGAGTGAAAAAGTTGGCTTAAAGCTCAACATTCAGAAAACTAAGATCATGGCATCTGGTCCCATTATTTCATGGGAAATAGATGGGGAAACAGTGGAAACAGTGTCAGACTTTATTTTTGGGGGCTCCAAAATCACTGCAGATGGTGACTGCAGCCATGAAATTAAAATATGCTTACTCCTTGGAAGGAAAGTTATGACCAACCTAGATAGCATATTCAAAAGCAGAGACACTACTTTGCCAGCAAAGATCCATCTAGTTAAGGCTATGGTTTTTCCAGTAGTCATGTATGGACGTGAGGGTTGGACTGTGATGAAAGCTGAGTGCCTAAGAATTGATGCTTTTGAACTGTGGTGTTGGAGAAGACTCTTGAGAGTCCCTTGGACTGCAAGGAGATCCAACCAGTCCATCCTAAAGGAGATCAGTCCTGAGTGTTATTTGGAAAGACTGATGCTAAAGCTGAAACTCCGATACTTTGGCCACCTCATGTGAAGAGTTGACTCATTGGAAAAGACCCTGATGCTAGGAGGGATTGGGGGCAGGAGGAGAAGGGGACGACAGAGGATGAGATGGCTGGATGGCATCACCAACTCGATGGACGTGAGTTTGAGTGAACTCTGGGAGTTGGTGATGGACAGGGAGGCCTGGCGTGCTGCGATTCATGGGGTCGCAAAGAGTCGGACACGACTGAGCAACTGAACTGACTAATTGAACTGACTGAGCTCAATTCAAGCCTGTGTTCTGCTGCCTGCCACCTGGGGGTCTTTGACAGTCTCTGAGCTCCATAGCCTCATTTCTGAAATGGGAAAACGAACGGAACCTACCTCATAACTGTCGGGGGTTGGGGAATCTAGAAGCAGACCCTGAGACAAGAATTCATGTGAAACTGAGTTACTAGGAAGTTTTCTGGGGGAAGAGGAAAGGGTTGGGAATTACTAAGAGCATAAGAAAAGTGGAACCAGAAACAGAAGGAGCAGCAAGAGCGTGACTTCAAGCCAAGCCCCTGGGAGGGGAACTTGGCTGAGCTCCCAGAGGTGGCTGCCAGGGGTAAGGTCGCTGCAGAACTTAGACCTCGCCCAGGGGGGTCCCTGGTAAAGGACCCCTGAGGCGCGGCTGTGCCCACAGGAGAGGGGATTTAGGCAGTTCTGATGGCAGCTCACCCATAGGCCTCCACAGGTGTTGGCTCTCAGGAGGAACAGAGACCCAGGATGGTGAAGGGGTCTCAGGGGATGTGAGTGGGGACAACAGAGGCAGAGTTCTCCAGGCACAACCTGGCTCTGAGGGAGCACTGTTAAGTGTCAGCTCTTCCCTCCTGTTAGAAAGGGGGTGCAGAGTGGGTGCTCCAGGGTCATGTGGTCAGCAGCCAGAAGGATCTTCTGAGAGCTGCCCCATGCCTCTCTTCTGCCCCCAGCCCCAGGCGCAGTCTCTGTCCCTCAGCACCCAGAGGTAGATCCCTCAGAGTGCCCCAGCCCCCAGGACTCTCCCTGACTGCTTGACTTCAGGCAGTGGCTCCAGCCCTAGCAGGGGTGACATCACCCCTGATGTCCTGATGTCACCCCTTCTAGAAAAGTCTGCCTCTATGCCACCCCCACCTCCAGCCCCACTGGCACTGCAGCAGGGACTGGGGTCGACCAGGAGGTTGCACAGAGCCATGGAGCCCTGAGCACCAGGGAGGAAGTTGAGGCCAAGGGGCCCATCCCCCACCTGAATTGAATTTGGCTTTTCTTCCCAGCCCAGCCCACCCACTCGGCTGTGTCTACTGGACTTTTTCCACAGAAAGTGCTCAGGGATGGCTCATGGAACTCGTGTGGGTTAGCGTATCCCAGGAACAAATAAACAGAAGTGGTGTGTCCAGGACTCTGACTTTGATGGCTTTAACTGGTGATGTCAGCCTGGGTCGACCCTGATGGAACTTGTCCCAGTCATTCTCCTGCACCTGTGATAGCCCAAGGGATGTCACCCTAAGCTGGCCTCTCCACTCTGGCCTTTGAGGGTCTAACCCCATGGAGCATGACAGGTCTGGATTCTAGTCTGACTCTTTCACCTGCTGTGTGACCTTGGACAAGTCACCTGCCCTCTCTGAGCTGCAGTGCCCCCTGTTTCTCACCAAAGTTTTATACACGCCCACCTAAAAGCAGATGGTTTCAGCATGGTTAATCCCTGCTTGATTCATACCCCGAGAGGTGGAGTGATTTGCTTCTGCTCATATAACAAAAAGGTGAAGGTGAGAGGGCCAGGATCCACTCCCCCCAGCCTCCCATGTCTGCTTATCTGAGCACCCTGACCAGCTCTGCTGTGGTCCCTACCAGCTCCAGTCTCATTTGGAACCTGAGCTAACCTCCCAGTGGCCAGGATGAACTGAGCCAGACACCAGAGTGGAGTGTCACTGCTGTTGAGTCAATTAGCTAGCCCCTTGTACCACATATGATGTAAGAGGTTCCATGCTCAGATGGGCAGGATCCTGATTCACCGGGCTTAATGTCTAGTCTGCTGCAAAGCTGCCCCCCCCATCCTGAAGCTCGGGGAACCTGCAGACCCCAGGGGTGAAGGTGGACATAGGGTGGAGGGCCCAGAGGAGGAGGTGGCCTGAAGCGCCTGGTCCCAGGAGCAGGCAGGAGGGGCTGATGACTGGTGGGTGCAGGGGAAACAAGTCTGCTTATTCTGCCTAGGCTAGGCTAGGGGGTGGCTTTGATCCACCGCCAAGGCCCCCCTGGCCCTCTGGCCCAGGCCTCCCGGGGCACACCAAAGAGCTCAGGAAATATGTGTTGGTGACTGGATTTGTGTTGTCTAGACGCTTGGGAGTCAGGTAAAGTATGAATCCTGGCTCTGCTGCTTGCTTAACTGTGCCCTTGAGCGTGCGACCTAAACCCTCTTGAGCCTCTGCTTTGGCATCTGTAGAATGTGCTGTAATGCGAGGTTAAGAGGGGTAAGCGAGAGGACAGACAGGGAATGTCGGCCTCATACAAAGCCGTGGCTGGCCCTCCATAAATGGTGGACGGTGTCTTCATAGAGGGACTCCGAATGCGCCAGGCCAAGTAGGAAACAGGAGACAAACAAGGCCCCATCGCGTGGTTCGGTAGTTTGCAGTTTACAAAGCCCAGTCAGGTCCTGCTCACCGGGTCTCCCCTAAACCCCACGAGGCCGTCTGGGCTGAGTTGTGGCATCTCCATCTGACAAATGAAGACCCTGAGCTTAGAGATGAGGCCGACCTGCCTTTCAGTGGCCCGGCCACACCCAGAACCCAGGTCTCCTGACTTTCACTCTCCTGCATGTTCCTCTGCCTTCCCCCCTTTAGAATGCAGGACCTGCCTTCTGGAAGCTCTTTATGAAAGATGCTGAGAAGGTGGAGGGCAGGGAACAGGGAGAGTTGTCAGCTCAGATGTCAGGGGGCTGAGGGTGCATACTGGTGGCTTTAGCCCAGAGTGGGTCACTGTGACCGGTAGGACCAGAGTGAGGGGACAGGAGGGGTCATGGGTAGAAGTAGGCTGAGTGAGAGAAGTAAGAGAGTAAGCTGAGTGCAGAGAAGGAGAAAACCGGTGGTGAGGTCCACGGGTCGTTCCCTCAGTCTGAGCCAGTGGGCACTCCCAGCCTGGTGAACTAGCAGCAGCTGGGCCCTCCTATCCAGGTCCCTGTGCTGGGTCTGTGGGAGATGGCCCTCAAGTCATGGCCTCAGCCCTTGAGGGTGTATGAGTCAGCTCCAGAAATAAGGCCCACGTCTAAGCATGGGGACCTTTCATGTGAGAGCACTTTCTAAAAGGCAGACTTAGGAGGACAAGGCTGACTTCACCACCCAGCTGATCCTCAGCGAGGAGGAGCCACCAGCTCAGGTGGCCTGAGCCCCACAAAAGTGAGCTGGTGGGCAGGGAGTCAACAGATAGGTCTGGTCTAGACTTTTCAGGGCCCAGGGCAGAAGTACAGATGGAGGCCACACAGTCTCTGTCATATATCGGGAGGTTACAGAACAAACCAAGAAACTATTAAGTAAGATAGTTTCATTGTCACGCTTTGTAAAGTTATGGTTTTATACGACTGAAAGGAACCAAATATCAAGGAGGACAATTGTTCTTACACATCTGGGTGTTTTGTTGGTGGGCTGGTGGAAATTTGGATGAGTAATAAGACATATTTCATATGTTATTTATTTCATAAAATATATTTTGTTGTCTTCATGTTAGCAAGATCACTATAATTGTTATAATCAAGATTTTCACATCATTTGAAAATTGTGTCTTGATGATAGTAATCTAAAGGATCAAAAATAAAATGCAGTTGTATTTAAAGTATATAGAATTTGAATAATTTCCATAAAAAATGTAAATTAAATATAAAGAAAGGAAATTTTATATTTTCAAAAGTTATTTTATTCCTTGAAATTATCTAGGAAATTAAAACTATATGCATCAAAATTAATATCTAATTTTAAAATATAATTATTTAAATATATGTGATATAGTAATTAATTCAAAGTTTTGAAAATTTTATAAAAATGAAACTATTCATTTGTAATGAAACTATTCATTTTTGTGTTTAATGTCCATCTAGTTGTAAAGAATTAGTATCACATTTCATGTTACATTAATCTGAGTAATATGAATTGTTAAATACTATAAGATGTTTCTCGGCTGCCATGTGCATTTATTGTGAATACCACACTAATTCACGAGTACTTTTAGAACCACAAATTGCAACAGGGAGACAAGCCAAAAAAAAAAGAGGATGCTCAGCATTACTGGGAAATGGATATTTTGTTATGTAAGAAGTTGCTGCTCTCTGAAAGGATCAGACAAGTTTGATTTGTCTGCCCCCCTCACAAGCATTCTTGCCACTTAGTCCCCTTCCTCCTGCCAGTAGCATCCTGCTTCCCTCCCCTTCCCTCCCTCTACCCTACTCTCAACCCCGTCAGCAACTGTGCATCCCTCAGACCTTCATCTGGACAGAGTCACCTTTTGTTCCTGAAACCCAAGGAATGAAGAGTTTCTCTGGGGCCTGAGCAGTGCTAGGAGAGCAGAGTAGGCTTGTGGTCCCATGGATGTTGTGTGACGGAAGCTCCTGTATGTTCTTTTTTTTTTTTTTGTATGTTCTGTAATATGTTTGTAAGCATGTGTTTGTGATGTGTGGGGCTCAAGGTCATGACCCTTCTTCCTTGAGCCTAAGGGTGGTACAGGAGACGTCTTCTTGTCAATGAGATCCCGGCCCTGTGCTAACGATAGATAAACGACAGTGCTTACACTACAACTGGAGCTTAAATCTAGGTATTGGCATCCACTATTTCATCTCTTTCATATAAGCTTTTCTTCATTTATTTAAAACCTATATTCACATCCTCCGATCCTTCGTTTCAGTGTAGAATATCAGGCCATAGCGCTCTTGCAGTACAACCCTGTGATCCTCCAGGTGAGGGGACTGAGCCTCAGAGAGCCACACTGTTGTACATAATATCACACAGCAGAGAAGCTCTCTGACCAGGTTTCCCAGCGCAGACAATGGGTATTGCATTTGAGTTTCAGGCAAGATCTGAATAGGTGTTGCTTTGTCCCAGTCAACTTCCCTTCCTTCATCAGACTCTGCCTGGGGAGAGTCTTCATCAGCACCTGCCCCGGGGAGCTCCTGTTGGGGGATGAGGGTTCTGTTAGAAGAGCCACTTCCTGTTTGGGGCCAGGCACTTCCTTCAAGTGACTCACCGGCTCCCGCTGGCCCCGTGCTGGGAAGCCAAGGTTGGGGGTGGAGATGGGCCTGGCCTGCCTCCTCCCTTGCCTGCTACCCGGGCTGGGTGACCCTGAAATGAAGCAGTGCCACAGAATGGATGTAGAAGATGGATGATGGAAGGGGTTTGCTAGACCATTCTCATCCAGACTGGCAGGCAGGGCTCTGAGAGTGCGGGACAGCTCAGGCTACAGTGGGCACGAGGGCAGCCTCCACATGCAGCCTCTCCCACACACATCGGGTTTTCAGGTGCCCGCTGCCCAGTGGAGCTGGGACCCCCACAGGGGGAACTTGGGATACTTTCTCTGTCTTGCAGGCCAGTGAGGTGTGATGGAAAGAGCAGTAGGTCGGGGGTCATGGACTTGAATTTCTGAATCAACTTTCTAGTGACCTTGTCAATTCCTGGCTGCTCTCCAGGCTTCAATATCCATGTCTGTCTGATGGTGGAGGGCTTGCTGGCTGTGACATGTTGTGGCAAATTGTTATTGCAGGATTTATATTTAAGAGATACAGGTTTGAATCCTGCCTCCGCCACCTTGCTGAGTGTGTCCATCTCTCAGAGCCTCCATTTTAAAATTTGAAATGATAAACATCACTTTAAGCAATTTACATAATTTAATCCTCACATCAACCCTATGGGGGTAGGTTTTATTATGATGATTATTGTTTTATACATTAGGAGATTGAGGCCCAGAGAGGTTAAGTAACTTGCCCAAGGTCACACAGAAAGAGCCAAGATTTTAACTTAAGCAGTCTGACCCCAGCGTGCAGTTAACAACTATGTTTTAGCTACTTAAATTGTGGTTTCTGGACCTGCGGCATCAGCATCACGTAAGGGCTTATTTAAAAAAAAAAAAAAAAGGAGTAGAACTTCAGCCCCCAGCCTAGACTTACTGAGTGGGACTGCCTTTCAACAAGACCCCTAGGTGATTTGTTTGAGAAGCCCTGCTCTAGTTATACCCCTCTGTCACTTCGGCCTTAGGATCATTGTGAGAGATGAAGAAAATAAGTGTTCTATAAACTGTAAATTGCAGTGCATTCAGGGCTCTTTGAGAAACCTGGGGGATGGAAGTGGAGGCAGGACTGGGGGCACACCAGGAGTCCATCTCTCAGTAGCTGGATGTCATTTCTAAGCTGTCTGTGAGCCCAGTTCTGTCCCCCCACTGGGCCAGGGCTGAGTTTTGGCAGTGCCTCTAGCTGGTATGTGGCTCCAGGCCCTGACTGGGTTGGAGAAGCTCCTCATGTCGGCTTGGTATTGGGCTGGACCCCAGCTTGAGCCGCCCCTGCCCTGGGTCCCACCCTGGTTCTGGCTCTGACTCTCTGGGTGACATAGGCAGACGTCTGGCCCCACCAACCTCAGTGTCCCCTACTGGGCAGTGTGGCGGCATCCTCCAAAGCCTGCAGTGCTGACCTAGCACCCCTTCTCCTCTCGCCATGGCCTGTCGCTACCAAGTCATGTCCCCTCCCAGTTCCTGGGCAGGAGGGCCGAAGAAGCTGGCGATGGGGGAAGCGGTGCATGAGTCAGAAGTCAGCCGCATAATTGCGGTGCTCCAGATCCCGCCTCCAGCCCACCCAGCCCTCCCTGAGTGGCTGCTTTAGAACAGCTGGTTTGGCGTCTGCCTCCAAAGAAGCAGGTCTCTGGGCAGCATGAACGGGCCTCTGCCTCCTGGGAGCCAGACACAACCCCAGGTTTCACCCCAGGGTGGCTGGGCCTTAGATCATGTTTCTGTGGGTCCTGGTTGGGGCAAGAGTGGTTCCGGAGCAGGCTGTACTGGGTTAGGGCCGGTGTGTGGGCAGCACGTGTGGAGGTACTTGTGTGGGATCTCATAGTCCACCACCAGATCACGTGGGCTCCCCCACCCACTTGGCGGCTTCCCTAGAACGGGAACTGGATGCAGCCCATCCCTGGTCCCCATACCCAGCACAGGGTGGGCGCAGGGTGGGGGCTCACTAAGGGCCCAGGGGAGGGGAGAGGCAGCATGGACTTATGTGTGATCTGACTGGGTTTGTCCCCTCAGCTCTCCCACTGAAGTGACATCACCACCTCCATGGACAAGACCCCTCTCCCCCAGGAGCCCAGCTCATAGCCACTGGTACCTTCTTCCAGGTAAAGGAAAAAGCAACGAAGGAGGCAGGCAGAAAGGAGTTGGAGGCAAGCTTCAGAGAACATTCCACTGGGTTCCAGAATGATGTTCACTCTCATGGGAGTGGTAAGCTGCAGTTCATGGGAAAAGAGGAAGTAAGGATTATTATTCCATTTTATAGGCAAGAAAGAAAAAAAATAATATTCTGAGTAGAGTTGTCTGTTGCTCTCTGCAGTGGACTAGATACTTACCTAATGCACCTTATAGGTATTAGCTCATTTAATCCTCACCACAGCCCATGAGGCTGGTGCTGTTATCTCCATTTCACAGATAAGGAGGCTGAGGTGTAGAGGCATCAACGAACCTGCTGAGTTAGTAAGTGGTAGAACTGGGTTCCAAACTCAGCAGGCTGGCTCTGGGTACACATTCCTAACCCTTACAATTTATTGCCTCTCTAGAGCCAGGCATTAAACTGAGTTTCCTTGACTTTCAGTTTAGAGGTTTGATGGAATCCCATTTCCAGGGGAGATGTGTATTTTTAAGAATGAATCCTGGAGAAAGTGATGTGTCGGCCAAAGGAATGAATAGTAAATGGTGGAATTAGAGGCCTGAATCATGGAAGGAGCATGAACCATCAGGGTTTCCTGGGCCAGCCAACGCCTAGGGCTTTCCTCCTCAGCATTTGAGCAAGGTCAGAAAGGAAACCTGGCTGTCTGAAAGAGGGGAAGAGAAGCTTAGGCCCCAGGTTCTCAGACTGGCCTGGAAGTAGCCCAGCTTGTGCTCCTCCTGGAGTGCTGTGATGAGGAGAGATGCAGGTGGCAGTGAGGAAATCAGTATTCTGTGCTAAGTCTGAGGTCGTCTTGTACTAGACCTGGAACACACAGCAGAGGGTTCAGAAAAAACTGTGGGAGAAAATACTTGAGACTTTTTTTAGTAACTTAATTTTTTCTGTAAATAGGGAAAAGGCTAATTATTATTCAGAGGCAGAATTGGGAGCAGGCTCAGAAGTGGCTCTGCGGTTGGGTGGTTTAAGAAGCTCCAATATGGTCCTTCGTTCCTTCGTTTGCACATTTAACCAGTGCAAACGGGAGCTTCCTTGGTAATGACCTCGTGTAAGAACACGGGTCTGCTGCGCAGTGATTCCTCTAGCAGGGACGGGGACCTGGGGGAGCTCGTGACCCTGTCACCTGCAGGGTCACAGATATCATCTGCAGACTCTTCAGGAAAGCTGGGCCGGATGGATGAGAAATCTCCACCTGGGGAGGCTCTCGGCCTGGCGGGCCAGGCAGCCACGGAAACATAATTACCGTGCACAGAGGCCTGTGATCATGTCTCAAGAGCTCTGCCTGGTGATGGGAGGACAAAGGAGGAAGCAGTGGGCTTCTGCAGGGGGGATCAGACCAGGCTTTGTCCAGGGTGCCTTTGTTAAGATGGACGGAATTTGGGGCGGGGGCGGGAGGGCACTCCTGGCAGAGGGCCCAGCACCGGCAAAGGCTTGGGGGAGCGGGGGAGACTGCGAGGTGCTGTGTTGCTTGGAGCACAGTTGTGTGAGGAGGTGCAGGGGCAGGTGAGGTGAGACAGGTAGGTGTGAGGGGAAGGAAGCGAGAGAGATTCCTAAAATGGCAGGACTTGCTTCTCCTCAGGGCCTGCTTCGGAAGCCTGTTTGTATAATAACTCTGCTATTTTGCATAAATAAATAAAATAAATCATTGCTCACCATTCCCTCAGGGAGCAAAAACTGGGCAGAGACAAGTTTGCTCAGGGCCTGTCTCCGCCAGACTCCGCTTCAGCCTGCCCTCCTCCTGTTCAGGGCTCCCTCCTTCCAGAGACCCAGGGAGAGGCATAGGAAAAAGCCAGCTTGGTTCCTGTGACTGAATCACTGGGCGTCTGGGAGGGACTGGGGCGTCCACCGGGGAGGGAGGAGAGACTGGGGAAGTCTCTCGCCTCACCAGGCCCCAGGCTGGCCCCATGCTCACTCTGCCTGCTCCTGGGGAACCTGTCACTGCTGCTGGGGGCGGGGGTGGCTGGGGGCGGGCTTCCCCTCTTAAGAGGGCTTACCTTCTGTTCTGGTTTAAAGAGGAACCTGTCGGCCCTCCAGGGAGGGAGGGGCCTGTCTAGAGGCATATACAAGCCTGTGCAGGCCAGTCTGCTGGGGAACCACCACCAGCTGTACAGGGGATTTCTGCAGGGATGGAAGGCCAGAGGGAATAGCTCCAGGTCTTCCCTGGTGCTGACATTTGATGACTGTCATAGTCTGAAATCCAGGGCTAGTTTTGAGATCCCTGTTGGATTGCACCAGGATTCTGTGATTGTACGAGACTTGGGGGAGGCGATTCTAAGACTCTGGTTAGAGAGTATGTGGGCTGTTCCTGGTGACTGCTCAGCCCAGCCCACAGCCCTGATCTGGGGAAAGAGAAACCCAAGGAGAGGTTCTTTCTGTGCCAAGGGAACCCAAGGGTCCTGGGCAAGGTCCTGAGCTTGGCCTCCATTCAGCTACCCTAAGCTTTTCCCCCAAAGAATAAACTACCATGACAGGGTGCTGCTGGCCCACCAGGCCCCAAGCATGCAAGTCAGTCCCCCAAGGGCCTCAACCAAGGATGCAGCTCAGCAAACCTGTTTTACCCTCTAGCAGCCTCAACTTCCTCGTCCATAAAATGGGGATCTGGTACTTGCCCGTGAAGTTGGGGCCATGCTTCAGTGAGACGATGTTTGTGGAGACTTTGTACACTGTAAAGTGCTGTGTATGTGGTTATAATCATAGCTGCTGTTGCTCTGATGAGATTGTCGCCTTGAAAGGAGGAGCCACCTGATTCTCTGTACATCTCTCTTGGGTCCCAGCATTGCAGAGCCTTCGGAAACATTTACCGCATGAGCTAGAGAGCCTTGGGTATGGAACAGATAATTCCAGAGGCTGTGGTTCCGAGGAAGCCAGCCCTTCTGGGAGGAGAAACAGGGAGCACTCCCTATAGGAGGGGCAGAAGCACCCACATTTGGGGTGAAGCCAGCCTGCTGGGAATTCCCCCGGAGGAAGAGCCATCAGAAATCTTCTGGGACAAAGTGTTGGGTAAACAGGAGGCCCTGGCACCACAGTGAAAAGAGATTAATAGTGACCCTAATTAGGGTATGGTTGATTCTTTGATGGCTCCTGTTGAGCCCCAGCCTAAGCCACCAGTAGCTTTTCCCCCAAAGAATGAGTGGCCATGACGGGGGTGGAATAGCGGGGAGTATGCTGGCCCACCAGGCCTCCTTCCCAGGCCCTCCTGCCCCCGCCCCTCCCCACTGGCAGCTGCCTCAGTGACAGACTTCCTTCCTGCCCTCTGCCTGCCTCTTTGCTGATTTCATTAGAATCTAGGGCTTTCTCTGAGGCCCAGAGAAATAGAGTGACTTGCCTAGGGCCACACAGTGAGATGTGGCAGCCCACATCTCTCAGTTTAAGCCATCTGACGAGGCCCGGGCAATGGGGAAGATAGTGACTTTGAGCATTCTTCAAAAGCTAAGCACAGGAGAGTGGTGGGGAGGAGCCTGGAATCTGCTCGGTACCCCCATCTCCGGCCGCAGCTCTGTGGCTGGGGACTTGTTCTGTGGATTTGGTGGGTTGTTTGGAGAATCAGCCCAGCCGGTGAGCTGCCTGGGGATGCCTTTCGAGGTCCCCAGAGGCCTGGGAGGCTACTGTTGGAAGCAAACCCCACGGTCACCACCAGATGGAACCGACATGGGGCTTAACTTCCTGCTCACCCTCCCTGCCACCACGCTTTCCCTGTGCCATCCGCCTAGCAAGACACTCTTATGCTAGAAGTCATCCCTTATTTCTGAGTTCCATTGACATCCACTGTCTCCAGGAAGCTGCCCTGCAGTGCTCCTGGAGGAAGCACAGGAGTTGTGGGTCCAGAAGAGACCCTGACCTGGCAGGGCTGGGTTCCTGGAGGAGGGGCTGCTGCACCGAGATGAGTAGGTGGACGGAGTGGCCCTGAGCTAAGGTAGCTTCCCAGGTACAGCTGCACTGGGAACAGGGGATGGGCATGCAGCGAGGAAGGACCACAGGGAGGCCCTGGTCTTGCTCCATGGCCACGTTCCCCAAGCACTGTAGGGAGGAGTCCCCACTGCCTTTTGGGTTTCACTCTAAGCGAAACCCGTTTCACCACCGTTTCCCCCTTGGGTTTCACTCTAAGTCAGGTGTGGAATCGTCACTGTGAGTTATCCAGGCCATGACTACCTATACCTGGGTTCCTGTCAAAGATGGTGGCGGCCCCTGGGCAGAGATGGGGCCCAGAATGACCAGGCTTCTCACCTTGTCACTAGCCTGCCTGCAGCTTTCATCCTGATCTTAACTGCTCCAGTCAGGGGCGGGGTTGGAGGAGGCCCTTCCCTGTCAGACCAGAAAACGAAGGACTGGGGAATTTGCCCTTCCATCCTCCTGGAGCAGCCCCATCGATGTTTATCTCCTGAGAATGAGGAGAGAGCAGGTGGTTAAAAGGTTTTAGAAGCTGAGTGTTAAAAAGTCCCTTAGAGATCATCGGATGTGGTTTAGACCCTCCCCTGATACAGACAGGAAAGCTGAGGCCAGAGGCTTATGGAGGTCACCCAGCCTGCTGGTGACTGAGCTCTGTATGCCCTGCCTCCTTCCCTGGGGGCTGGAAGGCTGCTGGAGGGAGACGTCAGGGCTCTGCCGCCCCCAGCCCTGAGTCCATGGTGGGGGTGGGGTGGGGGAGTCCTCTCTCCTCCCCAGAGTTCTTGGCCCTGCTCTGTGCCCCTGCTGCCCTGGTGCCAACCAAAACATTGAACTTGGCCCTTTGAGGTGCAATTTTCAGTGACACATGCTGTGGCTGTCATAGAGGGTGGTAGAAGTGAGGACAGATGGACCCTCTAGGGCTGGTACCTTGGAAGGACTGGGCTTTAGGCTTGGCAGCCCTGGCTGCAAACGCTGTCTTCTCCACCATTAGCTGTTTGGTCTTGGCTGAATCATGTAATCTCTTAGGACTAGATTTATTGATCTAGCTATCTATCGACAAGAGGTGGCAAGAATACACAGAAGAACTGTACAAAAAAGAGCTTCACGACCCAGATAATCACGATGGTGTGATCACTGACCTAGAGCCAGACATCCTGGAATGTGAAGTCATTTGGGCCTTAGAAAGCATCACTATGAACAAAGCTAGTGGAGGTGATAGAATTCCAGTTGAGCTATTCCAAAGCCTGAAAGATGATGCTGTGAAAGTGCTGCACTCAATATGCCAGCAAATTTGGAAAACTCAGCAGTGGCCACAGGACTGGAAAAGGTCAGTTTTCATTCCAATCCCAAACAAAGGCAATGCCAAAGAATGCTCAAACTACCGCACAACTGCACTCATCTCACACGCTAGTAAAGTAATGCTCAAAATTCTCCAAGCCAGGCTTCAGCAACATGTGAACCGTGAACTTCCTGATGTTCAAGCTGGTTTTAGAAAAGGCAGAGGAACCAGAGATCAAATTGCCAACATCCGCTGGATCATGGAAAAAGCAAGAGAGTTCCAGAAAAACATCTATTTCTGCTTTATTGACTATGCCAAAGCCTTTGACTGTGTGGATCACAATACACTGTGGAAAATTCTGAAAGAGATGGGAATACCAGAACACCTGATCTGCCTCTTGAGAAATTTGTATGCAGGTCAGGAAGCAACAGTTAGAACTGGACATGGAACAACAGACTGGTTCCAAATAGGAAAAGGAGTACATCAAGGCTGTATATTGTCACCCTGTTTATTTAACTTATATGCAGAGTACATCATGAGAAACGCTGGACTGAAAGAAACACAAGCTGGAATCAAGATTGCCGGGAGAAATATCAATAACCTCAGATATGCAGATGACACCACCCTTATGGCAGAAAGTGAAGAGGAACTAAAAAGCCTCTTGATGAAGGTGAAAGTGGAGAGTGAGAAAATTGGCTTACAGCTCAACATTCAGAAAACGAAGATCATGGCATCCGGTCCCACCACTTCATGGGAAATAGATGGAGAAACAGTGGAAACAGTGTCAGACTTTATTTTTCTGGGCTCCAAAATCACTGCAGATGGTGACTGCAGCCATGAAATTAAAAGACGCTTACTCCTTGGAAGGAAAGTTATGACCAACCTAGATAGCATATTGAAAAGCAGAGACATTACTTTGCCAACAAAGATTCGTCTAGTCAAGGCTATGGTTTTTCCTGTGGTCATGTATGGGTGTGAGAGTTGGACCGTGAAGAAAGCTGAGCGCCGAAGAATTGATGCTTTTGAACTGTGGTGTTGGAGAAGACTCTTGAGAGTCCCTTGGACTGCAAGGAGATCCAACCAGTCCATTCTAAAGGAGATCAGCCCTGGGATTTCTTTGGAAGGAATGATGCTAAAGCTGAAATTCCAGTACTTTGGCCACCTCATGGGAAGAGTTGACTCATTGGAAAAGACTCTGATGCTGGGAGGGGTTGGGGGCAAGAGGAGAAGGGGACGACAGAGGATGAGTTGGCTGGATGGCATCACTGACTCGATGGACGTGAGTCTGAGTGAACTCCAGGAGTTGGTGATGGACAGGGAGGCCTGGCGTGCTGCAATTCATGGGGTCGCCAAGAGTTGGACATGACTGAGCGACTGATCTGATCTGATCTATCAACCAGTCAATATAGATATTTAAATTAAATACATATATGTTTAATTATTGGACTTCCCCTGTTGCTCAGCAATAAAGAATCCTCCTGCAATACAGGAGGCACAGGATACACGGGTTCAATCCCTGGGTTGGGAAGATCCCCTGGAGAAGGGCAGGGCAACCCACACCAGTATTCTTGCCTGGTGGGCTACAGTCCATAGGGTTGCTAAAAGTCAGACAAGACTGAAGCAACTTAGCATGTATGCATATTTAATTATTAGATTATTCTTTTGGTGAGAGTTTTTATTTTATTATTATTATTTTTTTTTACTTATTTCATATCTATTAGGATTTTCCCAGGCAAGAATACTGGAGTGGATTGCCATTTCCTTCTCCAGGGGATCTTCCTGACCCAGAGATTGAACCCAGGTCTCCCACATTGCAGGCAGACTCTTTACCATCTGAGCCATCAAGGAATCCCTGGTGAGAGTTTTTACAAATTGATTAGAAAATGCAGAGTTCCTACATACTCTCTTTCCCCTACCCTACAGTTTTCCCAGTATTAATATCTGCTGCTGCTGCTAAGTCGCTTCAGTCATGTCCGACTCTGTGTTACCCCATAGATGGCAGCCCACCAAGCTCCCCCGTCCCTGGGATTCTCCAGGCAAGAACAATGGAGTGGGTTGCCATTTCCTTCTCCAATGCATGAAAGTGAAAAGTGAAAGTGAAGTCGCTCAGTCGTGTCCAACTCTTCGAGACTCTATGGACTGCAGCCCACCAGGCTCCTCCATCCATGGGATTTTCCAAGCAAGAGTACTGGAGTGGGGTGCCATTGCCTTCTCCAGTATTAATATCTAGGGGGGTTCATTTGCTATAACTGATGAGCCAGTGTTGATACCATATTATTAACTGAAGTCCACAGTCTACATTAGGGTTCACTCTTTGTGTTATATATTCTACGTGGTTTGACAAATGTGTAATGACATGTATCCATCATTATAGTATCATACAAAATAGTCTCACTGCTCTAAAAATCTACCTGTGCACTCCACTTCCAACCCCTGGCAACCACTAATCCATTTACCAGTTCCATGGTTTTACCTTTTCCTGAATGTCATATGGTTGAAATCATACAGTATGTAGCCTTCTCTCATTGATTTTTGTCGCTGAGCAGTATGCTTTTAAGGTCCCTTCATGTATTTTTATGGCTTGATAGATCATTTCTTGTTGTGAAAAGTGAAAGTGCTCAGTCATGTCCGACTCTTTTGGACCCTATGGACTGTAGCCCGCCAGGCTCTTCTGTCCATGGAATTCTCCAGGCAAGAATACTGGAGTGGGTAGCCATTCCCTTCTCCAGGAGATCTTCCCAACCCAGGGATCAAACCCAGGCCTCCTGCATTTATTTTTACTGCTGAGTAATATTCCATTATTGGGATGAACCCTATTCCTCCATTCACCTGGGACCCATATTTCTAACCTGTAAAGGAAGACTGTCAAGCTCTACTTTGGACAGTTGTCATCAGAAGATGACAGGTACAATGCTCAGCATGGTGCCCTGCAAGCCACCCCCTCTACCTTCCATCACCAACTTCTTTCACTTTAGCATAATGTTGTCAAGATTCATTCACATTGTATTAATAGCATGTATCAGTGTCTTATTCCTTTTTATTGTAACCTTGGATCCTTTTCGTGCTGTTCTATCTAGTGCCCATTCCTCAGATAGGTAAAATAGGTCTCCAAGGTCACACAGCAAGTCAATAGAAGGAGACCAGGCTGATAGCCAGGCACTGGCACCTGGCTTGAGACTCTTTCCACTGTCAGGAGAGTGCGCAGACCTGGGACTGGAGGCAGCAGGGCCTGGGGGCAGTGAGGGCCTGGCAGCCGGCCAGTCGGGGGGAGGGATGAAGAGCCAAGGAGTGGGTGAGGTGCATTCCTAGGGTATAAGGGTGGGCAAGGCCCCTGGAGGTATGTCTACCCCCAACATCCTTCACCCACTCCATAGCAGACACTCACTCCTTCTCCCTCCTGACTCCCTTCCCTGTGCAAACAGGATGCTGTGGAAGTTCAGATTAAGAGGTGAGGGCTTTCTCTTGTCCCAGAGCCAACAGGGCTCCAGGCTGGATATTTCTTTGGAACTTGGCTGATAGCAGCAGCCCTGGGAGGTGGCTTGGAGAACCAGAAGATGGGAAGTGATGCCATTAGTCTGGTCAGGAGCGGGACAGGTGCGGAGAATCTGGTCTCTGGGGACTTGTCCCAAACACTCAGGGTCTGGGCAGCATGTCTCTGTTAGCAGAACTTCCGGGCCTTTTCAGAAGTACAGTCCAGGAAGCCCCCAGGACTGCCCTGTGCTAGCCACTGGGGAAATGGGAGTAACTCAGGTTGTTCCCTGGGGGAGGCAGGCGTGTCATCTGTGCTCCCACAGGCAGCCCAGGAGGGAGGAGGGACTCCTGGAGCCCTCTCACCCAACCTGGGTCTCAGGGAAGGCTCCCCAGAGGAGGTAACATCTGAGTGGAGACTCGAACCGTCAGGAGGCATTAGCCAGATGAAGGGACAGCAAGTTCTGGAGTGGTGAGGCTGGAGGAGCTAGATCCTGGTCATTTGTCTTTTAGGAAGCTCTCTGGCTGCAGGTGAGAGCTTAGATTGTTCAGGCCAGGCCTACCGCAGGGATTCCCCACCCAGGGGAGAGATGAGACCTGGGAAGCGGCCAAAGGGCTGGTGAGAAAAAGGCCTTGAGGGATGTTAGAGACATGTTAGCGGTGGTGAGGGGGTCACTGTGCCAGTGTGGGTCTGGGTGGCCTCCCTGGAGACAGCAAGGAGCCGCTGGCGATCTTGATGGCCCGAGGAAAATGTGTCAAGGAAAAAGAAGTTTGCCTCCCAGAGATACCCCTGCAGTTATGAATAGAATGAAAATTCATGGCAGGTGGGAGGAGAGAAAGTGCTGCACTCAATATGCCAGCAAATTTGGAAAACTCAGCAGTGGCCACAGGACTGGAAAAGGTCAGTTTTCATTCCAATCCCAAAGAAAGGCAGTGCCAAAAAATGCTCAAACTACCGCACAATTGCACTCATCTCACACGCTAGTAAAGTAATGCTCAAAATTCTCCAAGCCAGGCTTCAGCAACATGTGAACCATGAACTTCCTGATGTTCAAGCTGGTTTTAGAAAAGGCAGAGGAACCAGAGATCAAATTGCCAACATCCGCTGGATCATGGAAAAAGCAAGACAGTTCCAGAAAAACATCTATTTCTGCTTTATTGACTATGCCAAAGCCTTTGACTGTGTGGATCACAATACACTGTGGAAAATTCTGAAAGAGATGGGAATACCAGAACACCTGATCTGCCTCTTGAGAAATTTGTATGCAGGTCAGGAAGCAACAGTTAGAACTAGACATGGAACAACAGACTGGTTCCAAATAGGAAAAGGAGTTTGTCAAGGCTGTATATTGTCACCCTGTGTATTTAACTTATATGCAGAGTACATCATGAGAAATGCTGGACTGAAAGAAACACAAGCTGGAATCAAGATTGCCAGGAGAAATATCAATAACCTCAGATATGCAGATGACACCACCTTATGGCAGAAAGTGAAGAGGAACTAAAAAGCCTCTTGATGAAAATGAAAGAGAAGAGTGAAAAAGTTGGCTTAAAGCTCAACATTCAGAAAACGAAGATCATGGCATCCGGTCCCATCACTTCATGGGAAATAGATGGGGAAACAGTGGAAACAGTGTCAGACTTTATTTTTGGGGGCTCCAAAATCACTGCAGATGGTGACTGCAGCCATGAAATTAAAAGACGCTTACTCCTTGGAAGGAAAGTTATGACCCCCCTAGATAGCATATTGAAAAGCAGAGACATTACTTTGCCAACAAAGGTTCGTCTAGTCAAGGCTATGGTTTTTCCTGTGGTCATGTATGGATGTGAGAGTTGGACTGTGAAGAAGGCTGAGCACCGAAGAATTGATGCTTTTGAACTGTGGTGTTGGAGAAGACTCTTGAGAGTCCCTTGGACTGCAAGGAGATGAACCAGTCCATTCTGAAGGAGATCAGCCCTGGGATTTCTTTGGAAGGAATGATGCTAAAGCTGAAATTCCAGTACTTTGGCCACCTCATGGGAAGAGTTGACTCATTGGAAAAGACTCTGATGCTGGGAGGGATTGGGGACAGGAGGAGAAGGGGCCGACACAGGATGAGATGGCTGGATGGCATCACTGACTCGATGGACGTGAGTCTGAGTGAACTCCAGGAGTTGGTGATGGACAGGGAGGCCTGGCGTGCTGCGATTCATGGGGTCGCCAAGAGTTGGACACGACTGAGCGACTGATCTGATCTGATCTGGGAGGTGAGAGGTGAACAGCTCCAAGAGCCCCGGTCAGCCAAGCCCTGGGCTGAGACCTTGGTGCAGGCAGTTTATTTCCCTCTTTTCCAGACTTGAAATGGAAATTCCATTCCTGGGTGGGTTGTAATGCTCAGTTGTGGGGGGTGGGGGAGCAGAGGACACATGGGAATCGGTCCCGGGGTCAGGGGGGTCCTGGGAAAGGAATGTGAGGGCAGGGCTCCTGCATGCAGAGTGCCCACCTGCTGTACCTCTGTCATTGCAGCCGTGTGCCCCGCTGCCACCGGCCCTCCCTTACCCCCCAGGCATCTGACCTTTTTTTGGAAGTCAGGACAAAAGCTTCAACCAAGGCTCAGGGAAGAGCCCTGAGTGGCTCTGGCTACAGGGCAAGTCATTGGCCAAGGCAGGGTGAATCCAGTCCTCTTTTTACATATACCAGCTGCCTCCCCCATTCCTGGGGAAGTGTGATGGCCAACCAGACAGTAGAGGTCCTCATTTGGGGGTGCACAGGGTAAGATGTGGTTCCCTGGCTATGGATTTTACTCTTTTACCTCCTCTGGAAGGCTGTGGATGTGGGAGTCTGTATATGAGTACACACTCCTATTTTTTTTTTTTTTAATTATTTTTTTTGGTTGCACTGTGTGGCTTGTGGGATCTTAGTTCCTCCATCAGGGATTGAACCCAGGCCCTTGTCAGTGAAAGCATCAAGTCCTAACCAGTGGACCACCAGGGAATTCCTACCCTGACACACTCCTTCTAGAGAGGAGTAAAGGAAAACTGAGAGGGTCTCCTACCTGCTGACCCACCCCTGGCCTCCCCAACTCCATGGGAGCTAAGCTGACTGCAGCAGCATCCCCATCCAATACTGTCACCCTGAGCCCTGGACTCGGCTCAGCTCGGAGAGCCCCCAGCATCTGTTCTGTGTCCACATGCCTCCCCAGGGAGACATGGGCACAGGCTGCACCAGACAGTTCCTAGCACTTAGGCAGCTGCGGGTCAGTCAATATTACCAGCAAGCTCCTAATTCATCCCTGCCCTCGCAGTGGAGGCTGTAATCCCTGTGCTGAGGTTAGCACTTGGGGAGTGGGGGTGGTGGGGTGTTGGGCAGAGGCCCTGAGTAAGGCCCAGATGTGGAAGTCATTGGTGGGCCTGAAGCCCAGTAACCCTGTGCTATAGTCCCTGGGGAGTCAGAGAGGGAGCTCATCCTGCAGGCCTCCACTCAGCGCTGTCTCTGGGAAGCACGCCCTGACCCTCCTGTCCCTATTAAGTGACCACGGCACCCTTTCCTCTCTCTACCACATGCTGCAGTTATGATCCCGGGTCATGAGCCACTGTGCCCTGTGGTGGCAGGGTCAGCAGGCTTTCATTTATGGACTCTGAAATTTGACTCTTGTATAATTTTCACAGATCAAGATATATTTTTGTTTTGGCTTTTTTTCTCCCAACTATTAAAAAATGTGAAAACCACTCTTAAATTGTGGGCTGTGTAAAAATGTGTGGCTGGTTGGATTTGGTCATGAGTTGAGAGAAGGAAATGGCAGCCCACTCCAGTATTCTTGCCTGGAGAATTCCATGGACAGAGGAGGCTAGTCAGCTGTACAGTCCATGGGGTCACAAAGAGTTGGACACGACTGAGTAACTCACACTTTCACTTACAGTTTTCTAGCCCTCGAGTTAAAGCCAGACTGCTGGACTCCACTGTGTGACTTTTGGCAAATGGCTAGACCTTTCTGTGCTTGAGAATTCTCACCTGTAAAATGGGGATGATAATGACCATACTTTGAGAATGTAAAATCATACAGCAGCTTTGAAAAACAGCTGTTGGCAGTTCTTCAAAAAGTTAAACATAGAGTTATCATATGACCTAGCCACCCCATCCCAAAGTATGTACTCAAGAGAAATAAGAATATACATTCACACAAAAATGTGTTCACAGCAGAGTTTTCATGACAACCAAAAAGTGGTAACAACCCAAATGTCTATCAACTGATGAATGGATAAAGCCGTCTATCTATACAACTAAATAGTTCCCAGTCATAAGAAATGTAGTACTGATTCATGCTATAATGTAGATGAACCTTGAAAACATTAAGTGAAAAAAGCAAAACATACAGGGCCATATATCATGTGATTCAGTTTATGTGAAATGTCCAGAATGGGCAAATCCATGGAGACAGAAAGTAGGTTAGGTCGCCAGGGCGTGGGAGTAGGACAGTGACAGCTAATGGGTTAGGGGATTTCTGTTGGTTGGTTAGGTCATGGGTGGGTGGCAGGGGACTGAGAAGGATGGGCCTCTGACTCCAAGTGAGACAAGGACCCGCCAGGGCTCTGAGCGGAGGCTGACCCTCCCTGACCTGGGCTACAGTGACACTTGCTGTGTGGGGACTGAGTCCCCGGCCCTGCCCAGCCTCACAGACCTGTGCTTCCTCCCACAGGACCAGCTGGGGGCCTCCATGGGCGCCTGAAAGCAGGGCGCCAGGGCCGCGGGCACGAGCATGGTGAGACACCAGCCCCTGCAGTACTATGAGCCGCAGCTCTGCCTCTCCTGCCTCACGGGCATCTACGGCTGCCGCTGGAAGCGCTACCAGCGTTCTCATGATGACACCACTCCGGTGAGCTGTGCGAGGGGAGGGGCCAGAGGAGGGGCGGGGCGCCCGGGGCTGGGGGAGGGGCCCCAGCTCTGTGGCTCTGAAGTGTGGCCTTCTGGTTTCAGTTTCTCCTTCTGTGAGGTGGGCCTGTGGAAATTCCCAAATCTACCTGACTAGGTGGGCAAGGCAGTAGGCCATCCTGTCATGGGTGTAGCTAGTTGTTGATGCCCCCTTGGCGGTGTGGGTGCTGGGTTGCTCGTGGAGCCCTGGGCAGGGTGGGCTGCTCCAAGAGGGAGGGGTCCCCGCTAAGTGAGCAGAAGTTCCCAGCTTCCTGGCGGATCCCGACGGGCAGCCAAGCAGGCAGGTGGCCAGAGGGGAGGGTGGGGAGCTGGGCCAGGCCATCAGGAGCCTGGGAGCTGGCAGGGCCATGGCCTGGCACCGGGGCCCAGTCACCTGAGCCACACACGCCTGCCAGGGCTGGCAGCAGGTGCTCAGCCGGATACAGAAAGCCTCCTTCAGTGTCCGGCTCCCCAAGCCAGACCCCACACTGCATTTCCGTCTCTGGGACGCCGTCAGCCAGTGGATCTAGTTTCTTCTCTGAAGGAACCCAATTCCTTCAGGAGGGAACAGAGAGAGAGATAAATGGTGTTTATCTAAGAGCTTTGCTGCCTGAAAAACAACTTTCTCTTCCCTCCTGCTTATCTGAACAAAGAGGCCAGCCTCCAAAATCAGCCAGTCCCAAAACAGGCTGTAGTGACCAGGGGCGGAGGTCAGAGGCCAAGCATCGCTGGGCTATTTGCATGTGGAGGTTTGAGAAGCTTGTCTGCCTGTCTGCCTTCCTTCCCTGCCTGTGATGGTAGGGACGAGGGGACAGAGTGCTAGACTGACCCAGGAACCTGGGCTCATCACCCTCAAATGGTGAGACGCAGGTACCACCTTGTGGGCACCTGGCCTGATTCACTGCCATGTCCCCACTCAGGCACACAGGAGACAGTACGCGCAACTGAGGCAAGGGAGAGGAGGGCCCTGCCCAGGGCAGCCTGGCTGTCTTCTCTGCTTTGCTCCGAGCTCTGTTCTTCCTGAGACAGTGGACAGAAGACAGCAGGGGCTCCACATGTCAGGAAGGCAGGAGCTCAGAGTCCACTGGCACCCAGGTGTGTTTGTCTGTCTGCCGGGTGCTAAGCTGAGCTTGGCCATGCAGCCACCCCTGTTGCTCCCAAGCCCGTGAGCTAGATGTCATTGCTACCACTTCCCACCTGGGGCAACAGCCAGGGACAATGTGACCAGGCCAAGGTTGCAGAGCTGGTGAAGGGCAGAGCTCAGATCTGGTCTGCATGGTGTGGGTCGAGCACTCTCGGTAGGGCTGGGGTGGGGTGGGAAGACAGCTGAGGCTGAGGAAGGGAGAAGGATGGCTGGCCTCCTAAGAAGGAAGCGCTTGGCCATCAGACACTGGAGGAAGCTGCTCTCCTGGGGCACCTCACACCTCTTGGTGGGCCCAGGGCCAGCCAGTCACAGGCTGTGTGGAGTCAGGAAATGATGGGTCTTGGCTGGGGCCAGCACAGGGCCCAGACTGGGGGAAGTGGTGGGTGAGGCCAGTTTTGAGCTGACTGGGGGCCCAAACGGTATAGGTTCCCTAGATGCCAAGGCCTGGGTGCCAGGTATGGGGCAATGGCAGGAGGCTGCAGGCCAGGAGCCAGCTTGGTGGCGAGAGGGGAGAGGGTTTGCAGCAGCTCCAGGTAGCAGGGCCTCTGCAAAAAGGGCTGGGTTCACCTCAGGCAACCAGAGCCTCCCCATCCACCCAACCCCTCCCCAGTCAGCTCCTGCTTCCCCGCCCACTTCCTGGGTTCCCTCCTCAGCCCACTCTCTTCTCTCTTCTCCTCAGCCCCTCCCCAGGACTGTGATGGGTTCCTGGCCTGATGCAGTTGAAGGACCAGTGTCTCAGAGTCAGGCTGGTGCAGAGAAGCTGTAACCTAAGTGTTGTTGAACAGCTGGAGGCCCAGAGTGAGCCCTGGGAGTGCAGGCTAGGGGGTGAAGGAGAACCCCAGGGGTCTAGGGGGTGGAGGAGAGGCCTCGGCCAGGGGAAGGGGGTCCAGCTTCGGGCCTCATCTCCACCTTCCCCTCCTCCTTTGGGCACCCCTTACCACCCCCACCCCTGTTTCCCCCTCAGGACCTCTTGGGGGAGCCTCTTGTGTCTCCAAGTCAGGGACACCTAGGGTCAGGTTCCTTGGTGGAGCTGGACCTCTCGGGCCTCATCTGTGAGACGAGGTGACAGACACGTGGTGAGTCACAGAAGCCTTCGTCCTCAGGCTGGGAATGAAGTGTGAGAGTAACAGTTAATGTTTGTCGAGCACGTGTTGTGTGCAGGGAGCGGATGACTTCTTACAGGCACAGCCCTGTTGATTGTGGGGCATGGCAAACACCCCGTGGGGCATGTTTAATTGTTGTGCCCTGATTATGGATGGAGAAATCAAGGCTTGAAGCCCTGTCCCACCTGGAGTCCATGATAGATTTGCAGCAAGAGTCTCAAGAAGTTGGAGGCTGCCAGGAAGACAGGCATGTTTTGAGTCTGGGTGTGTTTAAAGGAGAGCTTGCAAGGATATTATAGCCAAACGCTCCGGGAAACAAACTCACTCAGAAGGACATCGTGGATAGTGGAGTGCAGTTTATTACACCGGCGGGTCCGAGGCAGAGTTTCCTCTTTAGCCAGGGACCCCAACCAACTTTTGTTGAAAACCTTATATACCTTTAAGTGTACTGCTCAAGCCCACATCCCCAAATTCCTTAAACCTAGCTTGGAAAGTGTTAAAGGGAGATGCAATCAGGTTACAGCCATGATTCATAATCAGAAGGGTCAGCTGATTATACATTGGAGCCTACACCAACGGGTGCCAAAAAGATTACAAGGGTGATTGCCTACACAGGGGATTATTACATTCTTTTTGGCGACAGGAAATCTCGGTATGGAATCTGGTGTTTAACAGTCTGGGGGGCCAGTTCGGCCATAGGCATGTTATCAGCATGGCTCCCAGGCACATGGTCCAATGCTCATTGAAAGTGCAAGGTGGAGTTTCCTTCTTTTTCAAGATGGAGTCAGCTCGGCCTGTTCCTTTCCTCCCTCAAGGAGAAAAAGGGGAATGGAGAGGACTTGGGAGGTTGCCTGGAGGGAGAAAGATCACAGGACCAGGAGCATTTGGGACAAGTTGAAAAGTGGCTTGAATGCCAGAGTGGGCACCTTCAGTGCTTCCCTGGTTAAGAGCTGACCCTGCGATATTGGGATAGATCCTGGAGATGGAGGAACGGGGCTGGGAGCCTGGGAAGGCTGCCCCTCCTCTCCATCCAGGCTGTTCTTCCTTCCTGCCCCTCTTCCACATTCCCACCTCCTCCAACCCTCCCCCCAGGACACACACTTGACAAATAAGCAAACAGGAAACTGAGGACCAGAGGGGTGAAATGACATCTTCTCCCTCCTGCCAACACCGAGGGAGTGGAGGAGCCTGGCAGCAGGGGGCCAGCTCACTCGACAGCTAGGAAGGGGAAGCAGAAGCTTTTTATAACTGGGGTAATTAATTGGTTGTTGTCTGTGACTCATTACTCTAATATTGCCAATTAAGGACGGGATAGGACAGAAGACGGTTCTCAAGCCATCCCCACAGGGCCCCCTGAAGACTCTGCATCCTCGGGAGGCAGCACAGTGTCAAGACCAGATTCACTGTCGCAAGAGGGATATAGGTCAGAGGCCTGGAGGAACTTCTGTCTGAGACATTGAAGGAGATAGACAGTGACAGTCGACACTCTTGCACTTCTACATTTGCCTTTTCAAGGGTGTTCCAAGCGTTTCTGACGTCCTCCATTGTATGGATGGGGCTCCAGGAAGAGGAAGTGATTTATTCAAGCCCAGGAGTTGAGGGCACGGCTTGCATTGCCCCTGCTTGCTGCCCAAGTCCTGTGCCTTCTCCCCTGTTCACTCCAGTCTTGTCTGGGATGCATTGGTCAATCAACGAACCTGTCCTGACACCTGCCCTGAGTATATCAAACCTGGTGCCTCCCCTCCCCCGAAGGGCTCCCGGGTGGGTGGGGAGCAGACCACAAGTGACGTCCAGACCACCCAGGGTGATCACTGCCAAGGCCCAGGGACATCCTGGGCAGGAAAGCTTGTCTGAGCTGGTGTCAGAAAGAGTCAGCTGTCATGTCGTGCCAGCGTGGGGAAGGCAGGGCAGCTGCGTGTTACTGCAGCTGAGTGTCTTGTGTTTGGGAACTGAAAGCAATTTGGCATAGTGCAGCTCTCGATGTGAGGAGGGGAGGCACGTGGCCAAGGGGACCTGAGCCTGCACTCCATCCTGGAAGGTGGGGGCCCAGTCGGACTCAGACTGTGCAAGGACTACTCTGGTTCCATCATGGAGAAAGTGCAGAGGGACCTTGAGTGGAGGTGGGGAGGGCAGGGAGCCAGAGAGAAGGCTTGAGGCCTCAACTAGGGGGAGGGGTCCACAAAGCAGCAGCTAAGGGAGGGATTCTAGAGACACCTACAGTATCATCAGCTGACTGGCTGCAAAAAAGAGTTTTGATGCTGCCTCCCGTCATCCCATGATTTCTACCTGGCTGGATGAGGTCGTTCCTGGGGTCAGGAGTCCATGCTATGCCCAGGGGTGCATGAGAGGGGTCGTGGTCTTGGTGGAGTCCAGGAATAGTATAGTGGAGGAAGAACACAGACAAAATAAATCCCCTTCCCTGGGCCTGCCACTGCCTACCTCTTTCGATGGGAGCCCCTCCCACCATGGCAGGAAGACACCTTCTGTGGGGGAATCCATCGGCCCCCTCTCACCTGCACACCCAGGTAGCCTACCTCACCCCCTCCAGTATTGCCGTCTGCTCCACTGTCCCCCTTGCCTGGAATGCCTTCTCCCTGGTCTCTGTCCCTCAAAGCTCATCGCAAATGTCTCTTCCTCTAAGAAGTCTCCACTTCAAACAAAGGAGTCAGGCCTCGTTCCCCTACCCCACTCCCCTTCCCCTGGACTCCCGCAGCAGCACCCAGGGCCCTGGGCCGCCCAGGTGAGTGGTGACTATTTCTCAGAGGAGGGCCTTGGGCATGGAGGGGGAGGATGACCGAGCAGGTGAGTTGAAGAGCAAGTGAGGAAACCAGTTAGGGTGGGCAAGCTAGATCCCCGATGAGTCCCGAGTGAGCACCCCAAGGAGCACTTGGGTGGTCTGGAGAGTGCAGGTATACAATGCATTCCAGTGCCCCTGGCTGTGGCTGGCAGGGACCAGTGCTAACCCAGCCAAGGGACCTCCCAGGCCACCCTTGGGGCTGGGGTCAGGCTCTGCCAGTAGGTAGGAGGAGGGGGTGAGTTTCCCAGCTCCATGCCTTCCTGTCCTATTACACCCTGTGGGCTTCTGACAGGCATACAGGGCAAGGAAGAATGGCTCTCACTCAGGAATCAAGGTGGGCTCCCTGGAGGAAGCAGCCTTGGGAATGGGCTCAGGGGTGTGATTAGAGTCAGCCAGATGCACCTGGCTAAGGGGCTGCAGCCTGAACTCTACCCTGCATTCTCCAGCGACAGAGTGAGTGACATGAGTCAAAGGCAGACCCCTTCTGGGCCTCAGCTTGCTTGTGAATTAGGTGGAGGTACAAACCCATGCCCCACGGGTCCAGTTAGATAACAGATACCTGAACAGGACAGACCACTGTTCCAATAGGGGAAAACGTGTCCTCCCTACAAACTTTTAAAGGGATGGCTGTTCCCTTCTCCAGTGCTTTGGGGGAAAGGGACTCAGCAGGTCAGAAAGGAGCCCTCTGAGCTTCAGCTCTCCCAGGCCTAAACTGGAGATGATAAGACCCATTTAATCCTGTAAACCTTCCAGGGTTGCCATGAGGATAAGAAAATGGGCGATGATATTATTCCATCCATGAGAGAGAGAGAGGAGAGGCTGGCAGAGGCTGTTGCAGTGCAGGGAACTGAGGATTTATCGCTGTAATTAAAGCCAGGCTGTCTCTGGCCTTCGGGAACCACCCCACCCCCCACCTCACACACCGGGCCCCCTCCCTAAACCACACTGAAGGGGTGCCTGGCGTAGTCATGCCGCACTCCAGGGGAGACAATTAAGCTCTTGTTCATGACCTCCGTGACCACCTTGAGTCCCTAGGGAGCATGGATGGGGTGGGAGGTGATGGGCATCCGCAAGAGGCTGTGGCCACGCACCACCCTGTGGCCTCGGCAGCGCCCTCTGCCGGGCGTAGGGATAATCCCTCCGAAGGGCCCCCAGCTCTTGCTCTCCGGTCTCACTGGCGGATGCAACCCCCGGGATGGTCTGGAGGGAGTGGGTGCTCCAGGCTGAGCCGGGTTTCATTCTCCTGCCTAATGAGCCATTCTGAGTGCTCCCAGGCAGAAGTGAGGGCAGAGGCCTAATTGCCCAGCTCTCTGTAGCCAGAAAGATAAATCCAGCCTCTTACACTGTCAGGAGCTGGCTAGGGGTGGGGATTTTAATCCCTTTCCCTTCTTCGCCCTAATGCTGCCGTCCAGCTCAACCCTCCCCAGGCTGCCCCCTCCCCCAAATCTCCTGGGTCAGAGCCAGAATAATCCTGCTAGGGCTGCCCAGCTCTCTCTTCTGGGAGCTCCCCACACCTTTCCCAGCTGACATTCACCCATCTCCCCATTAGGAACTTGATGAGGATGAAATGGGCTGATGGTGGGAGGAGCTGGTGTGCCCCAGGTGTAGCCTGCAGGTGGACGGACTCCGCGGAGAGGAACCCCTCAGTCGCTGTCCAGCCTCTGCACAGGGCTGCGTATTGCTAAGTACACAGCTGGACTCTGTCTGGAAGCGGAGGCGGGACCACAGGAGTGGCACCCGGAGCAGAGCTCAGCCACGCGGAAGGAGCCGTGCCAGGCGGAGCCAGCACACGGGGAACACAGACTAGAAAACCTAGAAACAGCCCACACACATCTGAGCGCGTGCTGTGTGGTAGACGATCGTGGAAATTATTGCAGATATGACAAACCGAACAGGCACAGCTGAAGTATCCATTTGGTGAAAGTAAAATTAGATCCCTGCCTCTTACTTCAAATGAGAAGAAATTCCAGATGGATTAAAATGTGTTTTTTTCTTTTTTTAAGCTCTTTTTTTTTCTATTTAGGAAGAACATATTGAGGAAATTCAAACAACTCAGGAAGATAGAAAGTAAAAGAAATTCTCATCTTCATGCTTTAGAGGAAAGGCTTTCAAACCTCTGTCCATACACGTATACACACATACGGAGCTATAGATGGATAGGTGAACTACAGATTTAAATGTCAACAATGAGAAATCATCAGTGTAAAATACATAATCACAAGCCACGTTCCCTAACACGATACCAAAGACAAAAGCCTATAAAGGAAAAGAGGGATAGATTTGACTGCATAAAAATTTAATTTTTTATATAAAAAGCATGAAAACCAAAATTGAAGTCAACTGATAAAATAAGAAAAAATAGATAATCTATACTAAAGTTAATACTCTTACATAGAGGAAACTTTTTGAAATTTAATTTTGATTTTTAGTGATTTTTTTTCAATTTTTTTTTTTTTTGGCTGCACCAATATTTCTTTATTCATTTAGTTCCAGCACATGGTATCTTTAGTTGCAGCATGTGACCTCTTAGCTGTGGCATCTGGGATCTAGTTCCCCAACCCTGGGATCTAACCTGGGCACCCTGCAATAGCGACTCGGAGTCTTAGCCACAGGACCATCAGGGAAGTCCTGACGAAGCTTTTATAAACCTGCCAGAAGCCAGTTATCCCAAACAAAAGCCACCAGGTTCTGTGCCTTTGCATGTTCCACACCCTCCCTTACCTTGTCATTCCAAAAAGCCTGTTCCTTTCAGCTTTGCTACAAGCATCTCTTCCTCCAGGAAGCCCTCCAGACCATCCCTGCCCCCATAACTGGCAGTGTGCTCTGGAGCAGCCCATGCTTGCCCCATTCACCATACTGGCTTCTAGGACTCCAGTTGCCTCCTGGCTGGTCAGTCTTCTGTGCAGGCTGCTCAGCGTGGAGTCCAGGCTTTATCTCCCAGTGTCCAGGGCTCAGTATGTATGTAGAATGATTGGAAGAAAGTAGTGGCTCGGATGTGGAGGGAGATGCTGGAATTTAGTTTGGTGTGAGGTGTAAGGTAGGAGTCTAATTACACACACACACACACACACAAGGATGTCCAGATGTCCCAATATCATCTGTTGAATTCTCCGACCTTTCTGTGTACTGATTTACTTGGCATTCATCCTGTGTCCATCCTTCCAGACCATTCCCTGTCTTTGGGTCTCAGTTTCTCCTGTTCTTAATTGGACCTTTAGTGGATGAGGCAGGATGATCTCTGAAATCTTTTCGAATGCTGAAATCCCAAGGCTCCTCCTCTGGCACTGCCTGTGATTTTCCTCCTTGGTCAGACAAGGATAATTACAGGGCCTGCTGCTTGTTGCTTTGGGATAGTTGAAGAAGCTGGAGGCACCCAGACCTGGTTGTGAATTCTGGCTCACGTTTGCCCCTTGTGACCTTGGGCAGCCCACTTTCCCTCCCCGAGGCCTGGTTTCCTCTGACTATTCCTGCTGCTTTGCAGAGCTGTGGAGAGGATGAGATGCGATGGAGCAGGTAGAGGGCTGCTAGGAGTGCCCCACCCCCAGCTTTATGAAGTGCTCTTCCAAGGCTCTGTCTTCCGGGGCGGCCGCATCGTGCTGTGAGCCCGGATGGGGCAGCTGCTGTGTCAGGTCAGGGTCTTCTTCCTTCATCTTTGCCGGCTCCTAGAACTGCAACCTGCAGAACTGAGCCTGACCTCTGCATCCCCCTGACCATGGCACCTGCCCTGGGCTGGGAAGGGGTGATCTGCTTGGCTGTAAGCAGCTGGGGAAATTTGATGTAGAGCAGGGGGCGGGGAACACTTGATCACTGTCTTCACATAATTAAAGGGCTGTCAGACACGAAATGATAATTATAGGAACGATCGTGGATTTGGCGACTTAAGCTTACATCTGTAGTCACATTCAGGCCTGGCAGCCCTCCCATGAGGTAGAGGTGATGTCATCTTCAGGAATAGAGGAGGAAGCTGGGGATTGAATGAGGTTCTGAACCGTTGGCCCATGGCCACACAGCTAGCAGTAGGAGGGCGGGGAATGAAAACCCAGCTCTTGATTATATTGCCCCGTGCCCTGGTCATTTGACCCCAGTGTTCCTGCCCTTTGGCTGGATTTGTTCTGGGTGGTATCAGAGAACTGGCAGCAGGATTGCAGCTGAGGAGCAGACTTCGGGAGGGATGGAAGCAAGAAAAGCAACTCCTGACACCCTGCCATTGCCAAGCACTTCTGTCCAACACTGCCGTCCCCATTTTACAGAACAGGAAGTCGGTGCTCGGGGAGGATAAAGCAGTGTCTTCTCCAAGGCCACCATTTAGTAGGCAGCCTGTCTGGGATTCTCACCCAATGTTACAGGACTTTGCCCTGCCCCTGTCCGGCCACTGTCTCAGAAGGGAGAACCCTCAGCCCAGAGGAGGGCCAAGCAGCATGCGGACAGGAGTACCCATCCCTGGAGCTGTAGGAGCCAAAGCAGGGGCGCTCCTGTCCTGGGGGCCACAGACACAGTCTCTGTCTCGAGGGACACGCAGGGAATAGGAGTCCTGCCAGACAGCTCTGCCTCTGAGTGTGAGTCTGAAGTCCATGGTGGTACCAAGGGCAGGGAGGCGGCTCCCACTCAGGTGCCATCCTGATGCAGATTTCAGGCTCCAGGTTCTATTTGGAGGTGCCCCAGATGCTAGGGGACCCTAGGGGTGCACCCACAGCAGTGTCTGTGTGTAGAGTTCTAGCCCAGGGCACAGTCTGGGGCGGGCAGCACCCGGCAGCAGCATGGCCTGTGCTCACACGTCCTGCATGGGCTGGGATCTGTGGCTGCAGTGCTGTGTGACCCTGTAAGCCCGGCTGCTAATAAGCTGTTTCCGCACGCACGGTCTCCTCTGAATGCAGAAGGCTGCAGGCGGGACAGAGATAAGAGGGATGAGGAGAAGACGTGACAACCAGCAGGAAAAATTGGTGCACTGCTGCCAGGTGTGGGACAGAGGAGGGTGGGGGCAAGAGTGGAAGAGACAGGATGGGGCCGGGGCCTCTGGGACGCTCCCCCACAGCCACCCCTGTGCAGGGAGGGAGCCGCCTGCCCGTCCACAGCCAGAGCTCACCCATCCCCTTCCCCGGCTGCTCTCAGCCACTTCCCTGTGCCTCTGTAGCCAGTCAGGAATCACTGACCTTTGTCCTGCTCTCAGGCAGCTGCTAGACTCGGAAGGGAAGGGGCTGGGGTGTCACAATGGGAGTTCCTTCCCTTGGATTCCAGGGGCCCCCAGGATTCGCCTGAGGATAAACCCAGGGTTGGATGACGTCCTTGTCACTGGTGGCCCTGAGGCCTCCCTGCATCCCCACCACGTCCACACCGTCTTCTCCTCACAGCGTGTCTGAGCACCACAGTCCTCCGAGGGCTGTGGGCCAGGGTGCACAGATACTTCAGCCATCCCTGCGCGGAAGGAGTCTGCAGCCCAGTGAACTAACTGCCCCTTATTATGCACCTACTGTGTACCACTTGATGTACATCACTTCATTTAACATCAACCCTCCAGAGTACGGGTGTTATTGCCTCTTTACAGGGGAGGAAAACAAGGCTCAGTGGTAACTTACCCAAGTGGCAGAGCCAGGTCTGTCTCCCTCTTGAGCCTGGCTTCTTTCCAGGTCAAGT
Source organism: Bos taurus (assembly GCF_002263795.3). Taxonomy (NCBI): domain Eukaryota; kingdom Metazoa; phylum Chordata; class Mammalia; order Artiodactyla; family Bovidae; genus Bos; species Bos taurus. Next base: position 54,647,770 of record NC_037342.1, on the reverse strand, counting down.
TGGTGGGTACCAAGAGTCTGTGCAGAAGCAGTGAAGAAAGGGAGGTCCTGGGACTTCTCGGGTGGTCCAGTGTTTAAGACCGCACTGCTAATACAGGGGTCATAGGTTTGATCCCTGGTCAGGGAACTAAGGTCCCACGTGCCATGCAGTGGGGCCAAAAAGAAAAAGGAAAAAGAAAGGGAGGTCTTGGGGGCTGCAGCGATGGGAGGAGTTCCTGAAGGAGAGGAAGGCTTGGCCTAGGGGATGGGCCCCAGTGAGAGAGGAGAAAGGAATCTCAGGGAGTTGAGCTGGGTTTGGGATTGTCACACTTGTGTCCCAGAGGGCAAAGGTGGGTTTCCGGGAGAGCTATGCAGGTTCCCAAGGGAGCTGCAGAGGGTTGCCTCCTACCTCCGCTCCTCCTCTACTTGGTCACCTTGAATACGTTGCTCAACCTCTGACTCACTACCACTTACCCACTTTGAGCCTCTGTGCAAATAAGCAAAGGGTGGCCCTTCCGCAGGGCTTTTGACCATTACCTGCTGGAAAACTTGTCATGACAAACATGCACGTCAGTGGTGCGACCATGATGTGAGTGGCACCTCTCAGTGCGGGGGCTCTACAACTTGCTCAGCCTGTATATGTGGCTGCCCTTCTCCGAGACTTGGGATCTTTGTTTGCTCTGAGATGGGGATACATACCCGGGCATCGTGCAGACAGTGGGAGGTGGTGGAGGGCCAGTGGCTGAACCGCCTGGAGCAGAGCCAGGCTGGCTGGTGAGGGGCGGGGCTGGCTCAGGCCCCTCCCCTATAAGCTGCCCAGACAAGGACCAGTCCTGCCACTGCAGCCTCTCTCAGTGGAACTTCTCCCTAGGCCACTTCCTCCCCGAGCTCCTGGCTTTCCCTCCCTTTCTTCCAGGCCCTGCCATTCGGTTTTTTCCTCTGATTGTTCTGAGTGACCTGCTGTGAACAGAGCCTCTTCACCCCCATCTACAGGCTCCCTGTGGCCGTAGGACCTCTGGCTTTCAGCTCCCAGTATTGTCAACCTTGGGTGGCCCCCAACCCCAGCTCATGCCTTGTTCCAATAATGACGTTCCTAGTCCTTCGTGTGGGTTTCCAGGGGTAGGGAGGGGATGCCCCTCATTCTTGCCCCATCCTTCCTGCCCCATTGTCGGGATCCAGCCCAGTGAGAACAGTGACCCTTGGTACTCAGGACCCCTGTCCACTGTGGGCCCTCCTGACACCCGCAGTCTTCCTGATCACCTGTCAGAATTGTCACTGGGTCCTGCGTCACGTGTCACCAAGGACATCCCCTCCCAGCACGTGTGGCCGGTTCTCTCCCTGTCACTGTCCCTGATACTATTCCCCTGATTCCCACCACCTACTGACCTCCATGCTGCTGACCTGGGACAGGACTCATCATTGGCTGAGGCTCCCCCCTCACCTGGGCCCTTCTCAGAACCTTGTCCTCTGGCCAGAGGCCTCATACCTACTGAGGGAGAGTGATCTCTGTGGACAGAGGGCCACTCACTACTGCTGGCTCGGCGTTCACAGAATACCAAGGGCTCCTCTTTGGAGGGGGTAGTAAGTTGGTAAACCCAGAGTGAAATGTCTCCTGGGTGGGCACACTCATGCCAGCGTCAGAGAAAGAGTCTTTTCTCGTCTACCATCTCACTATCAAATCTATCTTAAGTTGCCACTCACCCTGGGAATATGAAGACCACCCAGACCTCGAGGTGGTTACAGTATAGCGGGGGTGGGGGGGAGTTCCTGACACACAGTGGGACAGTTCTAGAACTGCAGGGGTCATGTCATAACTGACAGGGGTGCCCCCATTATGGAAGCTCTGCGGAGATGGAATCCCTGCTGGGATGGGGAAGGCCTCGAGGAGGAGGAAGAGGGCTGTCTGGTGGACCTGAGAAGCCTTGCTTTCTAGACAGAGACATCGAGAGGTTAAACTGGGCTTAGAACTGTAGCTCCAAGCTGGCTGTGCGGTGCCGGAAGGATCAGAGGTGCCAGCAAAGCTGCAGGGGGCCCGGGCAGTGGCTGGATGAGAGACGCTGAGCTCCTCCAAGCCCTCCAGCCTCTCAAGGTGGGGGGTGGTCTTGGGTCCCTCCTGCACTGACTTCCCCTCCGAGCTGTTGTTTGTGCTCATGATCTCAGCAGTTTCCCAGAGAGCAGGATGTTCCAAGCTTGTTGTGCCTCTGAGATAAGGGGACGGATGGAAGCAGGGGTACACCGGAGGGCCCAGCCGGAAGTGCCTGCAGACCTCTGGGGGAAGCAGCAGAGGCGGCGTCAGCAGGACCCCCTCCATCCACCCAACACGCACACTGCCCTCACCCCACCCCCGGGCCCCATGAGATAGAGGGGCTGACCCCAGGTGGGGGTGGTAGAACATTCCTTCAAATCTAGAGGCTGGGGCACTGCTCTTTAACCCTTCTCTAACTTGCTGTGTGACTCGAGCAAGTTGCTTCGCCCCTCTGGGCCTTGGTGTAGCAGGGGCGGAGGTGAGGAATGTGACCCCTCGGACCCGGGATCACCCTCCCAGTGGGAAGGCTCAGGCAGATGTGGCCTTTGGTCCTGGAGACAGTGCACACAGGAAGGGCCTCAGGCTGCAGCACTAAGGGCCCAGCTCTGGGGTGGACCCCCGACCCTGCCCTGGTTCCCCATCATTTGTGACTCTGGGTGTGATGATGTTGGTCAGGTCACTTCCCTCTCTGAGCCTCAAGTCCCCACCCGTGTGAAGAGGGGCGGGGAGCACTGCCTAACATACCCCAACTCTGTCCCCAACTGCTCGTCTGAACCTGGGCCTCATTTTCCACACTTGTTGGTGGGCGAGTTCCTACTGGAGCTGAGGGAACTTCCCCTCCTCATGCCTTCCACTGTTTGACAAAGGCAGGCCGTGGGGGAGCGAGGGCCGTGGGTAAAGCAGGATAGGTGCCCTTGTGCACCCGCCTGGCGGTGGGGCTGCCACGGGGGGAGGGGTGGGAACGTTCTGGGCGATGGTGGCCTGAGGGCCAGCCTTGCCCCCGCTGACCCCTGCCCTTGCTCCGCCCCTCCAGTGGGAGCGCCTCTGGTTCCTGCTCCTGACCTTCACCTTCGGCCTCACGCTCACCTGGCTGTACTTCTGGTGGGAAGTCCACAATGACTACGATGAATTCAACTGGTGAGTGGGGACCAGGGGGCGGGGCCTGGGGCCTGGGCATCTGGTGGCTGAGACTGGGGTCGGGGGTGAGGGACAGGTTTGAACCTCTCTCCCAGGCTTGTCCTCAGGGCCCGGCCACCACTGGCCACCAGCTCACTGTGTAACTTTTGAGGGCGTAATCCTCTAGAGAGAACAGACACTTAGGGGAGCTGAGACCAGCTGGGGAGAACAGGGAGCTCCTTCCTGCTGCTGCTATCATGGAAATAGGGATGTAAGACAGGGCAGGGGCTCGGCTGGGAGCTGGGACCTCTGGACCCCTTGTGGACAAGGACTCCAAGGCTCAAAGAAACCAAGGCCTCAGCAGAGGAGGTGGTCCCCGACCCCAGGCCTCCTGCCTCCCTGAGCAGGGCCGTGGGCCGGGCTGGCAGATGCTGTGGTTCTGGGAAAGCTCAGGGTCCCTTGTGGGCAGCAGCCTCAGGTCCAAGGACATGTCTGGGGCTGGGTGCACAAGGGCACCTATCCTGCTTCATCCCCTGCCCTTGCTCCCCCACGGCCTGCCTTTGTCTAACAGTGGATGGCATGGAGGAGGGGAAGGTCACCAGCTCCAGTAGGAACTTGCCCACTGACAGGTGTGGAAACTGAGGCCCAAGTTCAGATGAGCAGTTGGGGGCGGAGTTGGGGCTTGGCAGCTGGTGCTCCCTGCCCCTCCGGTGCTGCCTTTTCCTCTTGGTTAGAAATCCAGCTCAGTGTGGCCATGGGCACAGGAGTGTGAGTCCTCTCTCAGGCTTGGTGTCCTCTTCTGTAAAATGGGATAGCAGAGCGCCAGCAGATAGCAGGTCTTTCTGAGGACAAAATGAGATGATGGATGTGAGAGGGCTCCAGGCTCCCCTAAACCCAAGGTCGCTTCCTGGGAGGCTGAATCTCCAGCTGGAAGGTGGTCATGATGTTAGAATTTATGATTTCTGGACTCTGGGCTTCTGATGGGCTGTGGTTCAAGGATTTTGTAGTGATCCTAAGACTCAGTTCATGGAGTCTGGCATCCACTCCCCTCTGCATGGCACCAGGCTGTGCTTCTGTGATTAATGATCTCAATAAAGGACAGGCTGCTGCCCTGCAACAGCCCGGCGAGATCAGCCGGGGCCCCAGCCGAGTCCCAGAGGTGGCCTCTGGCCTTTATTAAATGCCATAAATAAATTATTCATCCTCTCAGGCCCAAAGCACAGGCACTGCTATGGGCAAGTGGGAGCATTCCCTGATGGGCCTTCCCTGAGGTCCTTGGATGGCTCTGCTGAGCTGCAGGGCTGCTGCCCCAGTGCTGGTCCACCCTGTCACATGCAGAAGGAGCAGCTAAGCCCGGAGAGGGACAGGACTCCCCTGTGGCCATACAACCAGCTAGTGCCAAGCGCACATATTAGGACAGTCTGGGAGACTGGGGCTCAGTGGGTTAAGTAGCCTCTCTGTAGTCACACAGCAGGATGCAGTCAGACCTGGGACAGGGACTTAAACTACCTGATTGTATCACGTGGTCCACGGGGCCACCCCGCTCTGCCCAGAGACTGGGCTCCCTGTCGCTGGGCAGCTCAAGCAGAGGATGGATGTTGGGGAGGCCGCAGAGGGAAGGCATGCCTGTGCTCGGGGAGGGTCTGGGGACCTGCAGCTCCCTTAGTCAGTCTCCTTGGTTTCCTGGAGTTGTGCTGGGATTCAGGAGCCCGTGGCCTGGTCCTCAGAGTACAGAGAGCCTCCAGGGATAGCTCATGCAGTAAGAAGAGGCGAGCAAAGACCTGGATGGTCGGGCTGAATGGGGAAAGCCATGGAGGGACTGGCTGGTCTGTTACTGTCAACTGGGAATTGGCAGGGGGGCTCCCTCCAATTCTCCCAGGAATGGGAGAGGCACGTGGAGCCAGAGGCTTTGTAGGAGTAGTTACCAGGGCCGGGGGCTGCCTTTTCTTGGGCCTCAGTTTCACCTTGAGTAAATCTTGCCCTCGAATTCTGAGGGTGAGGGCCAGGGGAGAGCAGGTACCCACCCCACGGTGTCTTCCTGCAGTCCTCCCAGCCCCAAGAGGGTAGCAGGCCTGAAGCTGCCTGGTGCCGGCTCATTTTCTCTGATGACCCTGTGCACGTTGCTTGCTGCTTTCTCTAAGCCTCAGTTTCCCCACTTGTACAGGGAGGATGTGGGTGGTTCAGTCTTTCTGGAGAGCAACTTATCAGGCTCCAACAGGAACCCTAAAAACAGCTCATTCCCTTTGGTCCTGTGATTCCATCTGTAGGAGTCTCTCCTAAGGAAATAATTAGTAATGCAGAAAGGTATGTGCCAAAGAGTTTTTGTGTTAATTTATAACAGTGAATAATTGGAAACTATTAATTGTCATTAGTAGGAAGTTGGCTTCATGCAGTACATTAGTGCAACAGAAAACCTCATGACTCTGAGAAAAATCACATTTCCTCAGGCTTTTACTGACGTCAGTAAATGCTTATGTTAATAAAAAGCAGAGGGTTGAGTACTTACCTTGTTCCTCACATAAACTTCATCCTCAGGAAACCCTAGGAAGGGCACTTTGTTATTCTATCCTGTAGATGAAGAAACTAAGGTGCAGGGAAGTCAGGTGTTACATGTCATCGATCCTAAGACCTCATCTTTTCAAATGTTGACGTTGAAATTGAGATGAATGTCACAATCAATAGCATCTTAGCATTAGGGAAGTCTGTCACCTCCCCAGCACCCTGCAAGCCAGGGGATTTGAATCTGCGAGTGCCTCCCTCCAAAGCCTGAACTCTAACCCCTGTGCTATACACAGTGGGGTCTCGGCTTTGCTGTTTACAAAAATATATAAGCAGAGGGGGGCACCCACCAGAAAAAGGCAGCAGAGTTTTGGTGATGATTACTTCTGGGCACTGGAATTAAGGGAAGTTGTTTTTTTGTTTATGCTTCTTGCCATGCCCAGGTGCCCCCCGAGAGCCCTCCACAGGCTGACCGATGACCAGGGAAGCAGTGACCTCCTCACTGAAGGGCCAGAGTCTAGTACCTGAGCAGGCCACCTGAGAGCTGAGAGCTGGCAGGCCCCAGGGAGCATCCAGGCTCCCTGATAGAGGTCTGACCCCTGCCCCTTCTCCTCCTGGCAGGTACCTCTACAACCGCATGGGCTACTGGAGTGACTGGTCCGTGCCCATCCTCATGACCACAGCAGCTGCCTTCACTTACATCGCTGGCCTCCAGGTACGTGGGGCTGTCTCAGAGGGAGGTGGCCCTGTTCCCAGGGGAAGGGAGGTCTGGCCTGTGCTGGGCTGATGGAGGGCCCCACCCTGGTTTGAGGAGGACGGCTGGCTTTTCTCCAGACCTCTGGGGCTTGGTTCCTTCAAGGTGGGAGGTCCTCTTGCATTGCCCTCTTCTGGAATGTTTTCCCCTGACCCCATGAGGACATCCCACTGTTAGGCCCCACCGCAGACTTCCTCTTCCAAGAACGTCTGCTTTGGTCCTTGCTTCCACCACGGTGCTCCTTCAGACTCAACTCAGTCCCCAGGCAGGCCTGGGAGCTCCTGGGTGTGTGTTACCTGCTCAGTCGTGTCCAACTCTTTGTGACCCCATGGACTGTAGCCCGCCAGTCTCCTCTGTTCATGGAATTTTCCAGGCAAGAACACTGGAGTGGATTGCCATTCCTTTCTCCAGGGCATCTTCCCGACCCAGGGATCAAACCCAGGTCTCCTGCATTGCACGCAGATTCTTTACCCTAGTGAGTGAGCATCAAAGCAACTCTCCAGGCTCCTGGGGGACAGGCTCAAGTCTTCTTCAGAATCCGGGGTCCTGGAACTCCCAAAACATGAATTAGGCAGCCCAAGTGCAGCAGGGCCCAATGAGCTCTTGAGGGAAAAATCCTAGAGGAGAAGGCACCTGGAGGAACCTGAAATAATCTGGGAGGCGGCCAGGTTTGGGCAGAGCTGAGCAGGGCTGGGCATGAAAATGGTTTGCTGGTTAGCTGACTGCTTGAGCCGGGCCTGGAGAGCCGGGGGAGCAGGGTGTCTGGGGAACTGGCAGGAACCCGGGCCACACGTGATGCCTGACTCTTGCCCTCCGGGCCCTCCTTCAGGTCCTGGCACTATGCCACATCGCCGTGGGGCAACAGATGAACTTGCACTGGCTTCACAAGGTAAGGGGGCCTCCAAGGGACCCAGGGAGGAGGGGAGAGGCTGGAGGCCACAGCCGCAGAGGGAGGGCCCAGACACACCTTCCCTCCCTGGATCATGGTTCTAACTGTTCTAGGAGCTAACACTGGACTGTATTTACTCATTTACCGCCTCAGCAGCCCTGCAGCATAGGTGCTGTTATCATCCCATTTGCAGTTGGGAAAACTGAGGTACAAAGAGGTTAAGTAACTTGCCCAAGGTTTCCAACTTAATAAGTAGAGGGTCCAGGCTCCTAGGTCTACAGCCGTGTGGTTAACCAGTGTAGGTCACAGCTCCAGCTCTCTGGCTGGCTCTGACTTCAGTCTCATCCTCTGTTTCTCTTCAGTGAGCTCATCTTAAAACTCTGATTCAGTGTTATGACTCCCAGTTTAAAGCCCTTCCCCCAGCTTCCATTGCTCCCAGGATGATCCAAGCTCTCCCTCCAGACATTAAGGCCCTGAGCAGGTTGGCCCCTTGCTGACGTCTCCCAACTGCTGTCCTGGGACCGTCACCCTCGGCTTCTGCCACACGAGACATCTCAGGCCCTCCCAGCACGCCTGCCTCTTCTCTGCTTTATGTTTTTGCTCCTACCTCCCTTTCTCTCTCTTTTGAACCCTTCCTTGGTTTTCCTCCCACCTACACAAAGCTTCTCAGGCTCCCCCAGTCCCCTAAGGCTCCCTGGCCACAGTCCTGATGTCTCATTGTCCATTTCCATCTGGCTCCCTGACCCCGACCCTCCCTAGTCTAGGAGCTCCGTGCAGAGACCAGAACTGACTTTCCATCTCTGTGTCCCCAGTGCCCCACGCAGGGTTGGACCCAAAGCAAAGAGGCATCATACATTCCAGAGCCTTGACTCTCTGGCTCACTGTTCATGGCACACATAGCGTGCAATGCATGTGGCTGATGCCTCCTGCTCTTTCTGAGACCCCAGTGGGCTCAGGAGTGGCACAGAACTGACCCAGAGAGAGGCCCTCCCTCCCAGGAGCACCAGGGCCCCTGAGAGAGGGCCGTGCCACCTCCCTTTCCCCAGAGCCTGACTCCATGGGCTGGCCATTCAGGAAGAGGCAGAAATGTCCAGGAATAATCATGAGCCCGTGAGATGGGTCCAGAGTGACTCTGAGGGGAGGGGCTCACTTCCAGCTAAAAGGATACAGAACAAGAACTGGAAGAAGGATGTGGTGAGCTCCACTTGGGCTGCATGGAGTGGGAGGTGCCTGTGGGCATCTAGGTGTGCCTCCAGGGTCTGGAGCTGGGGAGTCAGACCCAGGTGACTAAAGTCCTGGAGGGATAAAAAGCAGTGAGCCGCCTCTGGTCCCCTCCCACCTTCCTCTTGCTCATCACTCTTTCCTAAGATCTCCTCTGCACTTCTGAAGACTTCTCTGTGAGGGACTTTCTTTTCCCAGCTGCAAAGCTGACACTTGAAAGGACAACAACTGCGGGCACCGCAGGTGGGGCTGGTGCACACCGCGGCCCCCTCCTCTGGGGCATGCCTGGCTCTCGGCAGGCCAGGGCACACCTGCTTGATCCCCGCGGAGAGGCATCTGGAGGCTCAAGCCAGCCCGGGCAGCAGCACAGTGCAGGGAGTCTTCTCCTGGGGGCAGGGGGCTCAGATCCCTTCATCTGCACCGGTGCCAGCTCCCAGGGTGCCAGCCCTGCCTTTCTCTCCCCTCTGATCCCTCCCAAGAGATCTCAGCATGAGGCACGTTCCAGCTGATGCTTAGCTGGATCCACTGCAGCAGGAGGGAAGGAGCTCCCTGGGGCTCAGTAGTCAAGTAGGGGCTGGAAATTCTACCTCTCTGCAAGACTCTATAGTTTTAGTCTAAGATTTTAAGGAATTCTTATTTGCGGGGGGCCGGGGGGGTGTTTTAACTAACTTTTGACCATTAGTACATTGACACGGTTCAACATTACAGAAGAAGTACAAAATGTAAATCTCCCCGTTATCTTTCCAGAGATATTTTAAGCACATGCAGATGTGTGTATGTACACACACATACACACACATTCCTTTTTCTTTAAACAGAAGTGGTAGCCTATTATACCCTCATTTTGCATCTTAACATTTTTTTTGGTAGGTTTTTTTTTTTTTTTTTCAGTATAGTTTACGCATGGGCTTCCCTGGTGATTCAGCAGTAAAAGAATCCACCTGCAATGCAAGAGATGTGGGTTCGATCCCTGAGTCAGGAAGATCACCTGGAGGTGGAAATGGCAACCCCCTCCAGTATTCTTGCCTGAGAAATCTCATGGACAGAGGAGCTACAGTCCATGGGATCACAAAGAGTCAGACACGACTGAGCCCGCACAAGCAGGAATACATGATTGTGCCTATAAAGCCACCCTTGCCCATAAAGTGTTCGGGGATTTCCGGACTTTGCCATTCCCAGTGGGTGAAAATGGTGCCTCGGTGTAGTCTTTTTAGTTGATTTGCAATACCGTTAGTTTCAGGTGTACAGCCAAGTGATTCAGTTAGACATATGTCTACTTTTAGAGAGTTTCCCACATAGGTCACTGCAGAATACTGAGTATAGTTCCCTGTGCTACACAGTAGGTTCTTATTAGTTACCTATTTTAGATGTAGTATATATATATATATCAACCCCAATCTCCCAATTTATTCCTCCCACCCCTTTCCCCCTTGGTAACCAGAAGTTTGTTTTGTATATCTGTGACTCTATTTCTAGTTTGAAAATAAGTTCATTTGTACCATTTTTTTTTTAGATCCCACGTATAAGTGATATCATATGAAATTTGACCTACTCCACTCAGTTTGACAACCTCTAGGTCCATCTGTATCGCTGCAAATGGCATTATTTCATTCTTTTCGATGCTGCCATTGTTGTTTAGGTGCTAAGTTGTGTCCGACTCTTTGCAACTCCATGGACTATAGCCCTCTAGGCTCCTCTGTCCATGAGATTTCCAAGCCAAGAATAATGGAGTAGGTTGCCATTTCCTTCTCCAGGGGAGCTTCCCAACCCAGGGATCAAACTCACGACTCCTGCATCTCGTACATTAACGGGCAGATTCCTTACCCCTGAGCCACCAGGGAAACCCAAGCCCACTTTAAAAAAATTATGTTACTAACATTTGTCTGCAAAGAGTAGGACACGTCCGAGCAACTAACACAACATTTAGTAAGCACTGACTATTTTGCTGCCAGCCATGCTGCTAAGTCACTTCAGTCGTGTCCACCTCTGTGCGACCCCAGAGACGGCAGCCCACCACGCTCCCCCGTCCCTGGGATTCTCCAGCCAAGAACACTGGAGTGGGTTGCCGTTTCCTTCTCCAATGCATGAAGGTGAAAAGTGAAAGTGAAGTCGCTCAGTCGTGTCTGACTCTTAGCGACCCCATGGACTGCAGCCTACAGGCTCCTCCGTCCATGGGATTTTCCAGGCAAGAATACTGGAGTCGGGTGCCATGTGCTAAGCATTTCACTTGCATGTTCTCATTTATCTTTCCAAACCCCTTTCAGGCAGGTGCTCACTCTCCCCACGTCTGCAGCTCAGGAAACACGCTCTGAGAGGGTAACCACCCCCATTAGGCACAGTCACCAAGGAACATGACATGAGTGGGTCCCTGAACCCTGGGCCAGCCGTCTGCGGCTTGAACCACACAGAGCCCAGATTCTCATCACCTTCCCAAGAGGCCAACGTGCTGGCAAGGCTGATTTCCAACTCCTCCCGGGTCCCAGCACCCAGGCAGGGCTCAGTGAATGAACGGACATACTCCTTTATCCTCCATCCCTCCAGCTGTCATCATGAACCGCAGTGCCTCCGGCACGGAAAACCAAAGACCACTTTCTCCGAGGCTTCCCCTGGGCTTTCCCCACTTTCTGGGTGGGATGTATCCTTTGCAGTCAGACTTGAGGAACAGCAGTCTAGTTGTTAGGAATCAGCGCTGTTTCCGTGGCTTCAGGACACAGTGCGTGTGGCGAAATCCCACAGGCGCTGACCGTTGCAGTAATGCTGCGGAGCATAATGGTTGCCACTATGACAACTGCCGAGTTCAGAGAGGATAAAAATTTTCATTGCATTAGGTTCCCGGGAAATCAGTTTTATCACAAGTATTTCCACTAGCAGTTCACTACTATAATACAACACGCTCAGGGAGTGACCCTCCAGAGATGCTTGCTGTGCCCTGGAGCTGGGGGCAGGGAGCCTGCGTGTTGGGGTGGGGGTCGAGAGGATGCCCCCCGGGGCTCCCTCCACTTCACTGTGAGGGCAGATCCCCAGAAAGAGCCTGACCTCCAAGACAGGCAAAGTGGGAGTTGCTTCTGACTCTGCCCCCTCAAAGCTACATGACCAAGCAAACCCTTATGCTCTCTGAGCCCCGTTTTCCTATGTGTAAAATGAAGATGATAAAATCCTGACTGGACTTTCACAAGGATAAACACGAGGAAAAAGCGAAGGGGTCTCCCATAGACCCAGGCCACACTTGGGCCCTCCACACACCTTCATATCTCTTATTCCCATGTCTTCTGGGCCGGCCTGTCACAGTCCATAAGGGTTCCTACCCATTTCAGCCTTATTACTGCTTCTTATTAGAACATTTGTTTCCAGGCTGATGGGCCAGAACGACAAACCTCCAAAGGAAACCTTAATCCCAGACAAGAATGAATCTTCCCTGCCTGGCAGGGAACGAAGATGGATCAGCTGCCGTTGCTGCTCTCACGAGCCAGAAACTCAATTTAGAGCCTGTTTGGTTGTTGGAGGGCTCTGGGAATGCTGCTGCCACTGCCAGAAAAGGCACTGTAGGGAGAGAAAGAGGACGAGAGCCCTGCTGGCACAGAGAACCATGGGAGCAGGCAGTAGGGAGTCAGGAGGACCAGAGATGGCGGTCCTGGCTGGCGCCTTGTGGGGCTGGGGGCTGTGGAAGGCTTCAGGGTGAAGACATGACTGAGTTTTACGAGACCAGGCTGGTGGTGCACAGATGTGGATCCAGGGCCCAAGGCAGGGACCCTGGGGGCTAAATAACCAGAAGCTAGGCATCGCTTAGTGTGGGGAAGCATCTTGTGTTACAGGACACATGTCAGATCCCTTTGTCCCCACAGCTTTCTGTCCCACAAGGGTTCCATCAGAGCTCCGCTCCTTACTCTCTCTGGGAGGGCAGCTCCCATAACTCGTTAGAGGCTGGGACTGAGAGCGCGCCTTGGTGACAGGGCGCATGGGGCCACCCCTGCCTCCCCTCTGGTTGCTCCCGCCTGAAGGCCGGGGGGAAGGTGGACTGGCTGTCAGGCTCCCGCACAGAACCCGGCTCCTCAGCCTCCTGCCCTGTGACCTGGGCAAGTCACCCTTCGCCCCAGCTCCAGGGGAGCCTTGATATCTTCACCTGTCACACAGGATGAAAGGTGGCTGGGAGGGCGGGCAAGGCCTGGAATGGGACCTGCTGGGCACCGGGAGGCCCCGTTTGCTGAGTGTCTTCCCTCGCCACACCCTGAGCCCTGGGGCCATGTCCCCAGCCCAGCCCACCTGTCTTCTCTCCACCCTCCTGTTTCTCCCGTGTTCCCTTCTTCGCCAGGCCGCCCACCTGCCTCCTCCTGCCTCCATCTCTCACTGTCATCTACCTGCCTCCGCCCTGCCAGGTTGGCCTCTCTCGCACGCCCCACTCTCCCCATCCGTGTCTCGGCCCCTCCCTTTGTCTCTCCACCTCTGCTCTCCCTCCCCCACACACGGGGGACCCTTGGGCTGTCCAGGCTCTGGCGCCCCCTGACCGTCTGGTGGCTCTTCCCCTATAGATCGGGCTGGTGGCCATCCTGGTGGCCACCGTGGTGGCCATGTCGGCCGTGGCCCAGCTGTGGGAGGACGAGTGGGAGGTGCTCCTCATCTCCCTGCAGGTGAGTGGGGGTGGGGGCCCACTGGCTGGTTCCCCAGGACCCTCAGAACAAGACAACACCTTTAGGTCACTCCCATTCCTCCAGACTAAAGTCCAGAAGGTGGAGTAAGGGTCCACATCACAGAGCAACTCAGAGACAGGGAGAATTCTAGCACCCAGGGTCCCTGGACTCCCAGTGTCCTCTGAAAAATAGAGACAGCTGCCTGCCCCATGGATAGAGATAGGCCGGAAGGATGCCGGTGACCAGAAGGTCTGGGCAAGGCTGGGAGCCAACAGTCTCTCTTGCCCCTTCCTGTACCCAAGGGCACAGCACCGTTCCTGCACGTGGGGGCCCTGGTGGCTATCACAGCACTCTCCTGGATTGTGGCCGGACAGTTTGCCCGCGCAGAGCGATCCTGTAAGTATGACTGGGCAGGACCTGTTCCCCACCCATGTGATCCAAGCACCAAGGCCAGCTTACCCTGCCCCCACCTGGACTGTGCCTGGGCAGCCTGGGGATGCGGTGGGGCCCTTGCTCGTAGCATGGCGAGTCCTGGTTCAGAGTGGCCTGCAGGCTGCACAGAGGTGACAGCCTCAGCCTTGCCTGTGTCCTCCTCTGTGTCTCTGCATCTGTGTGTGAGTTAGAGGCCGGGTTCACTTTTGCAGCAAGAATGAGGAGTCCTCTTGGTGCAGGGTCCCTCTCAGAGTGTCAGGGTCCAGACCGGTGGAGGGAGGAGGGCTCTGGCATGCCCTGCCCTGCTGCCTGGGGCTCACGGTTGTGCCCATGTCTGCAGCCTCCCAGATAGCTATTCTCGGAACCTTCTTCACCGTGGTGTTTGCCCTCTACCTGGCCCCTCTCACCATCTCCTCTCCCTGCATCATGGAGAAAAAGGACCTGGGCCCCAAACCTGCCCTCATCGGCCACCGCGGGGCCCCCATGGTGAGTGCCTCTTGTGGGCTCTAAAGACTGGGTGAGGGGTGGGCAGAGCTGCCATTCCAGAGGGAGACAGGCAAAAGCCTATCTCCTTGTAGGAAGGAGCTGGCAGGGAAATGGGTATAATAATAATAGCAATGATTCTTAGCCCTTCTTGGTGATGATGTGTGTGTGGTGGGGGCGGGGGCTGGTGTATGGAAAGGATTGGTGTAAAGACCAGAGAGTTTGGGTGGGATCAAGTCCTGAAGAGCCTGAAGGCAGCTTGCTTAAAAGATTTCACTTTTATCCTGAGAGCCCTGGAAAGACACTGTGAGGCTGTGGGTTAGGAAGGCCCAAGAGAGAGGGAGAGAGAGAGATGCTGGTTGTGGGGAGGGGAGCAGGCTCCCAGGGCCGGGATGAAACAACAGGAAAACCCTCCTGTGGGCAGGAGAGCTGGGTGCAGCCCCAAGCCCACTGCTAAAGGAAAACATTTGCACCAGGGTGAAACGGGAGGAAGGCATGAAAGTCAGCACCTGCTCCTTCTCTGCCACCCCTGTGATCCCATAGTAGGCCCTCCCCTTCAAAGGAGTGAGTATGCTCCAGAGCCAGGCTTCCAGGCACCTTGGCAGCTGTGGGAGTCAGGACCAGTTGCATCTTCACTGCACCTGTTTTCCTCATTTAGTACCCCGGGATGATGGGAGTGCCTGCACCATAGGGCCACGAAGAGCAGGAGTCTGTTAGCATGTGCGATGTGCTTAGATATGAGTCTGGCTTACAGAAAGTAAGAGTTATACTCTCCTGTTTCCTTGGGCAAGCCCTTCTGCTTCCTTAGGTTGGGTTTCCCAACCTATGGAAGCCTTGAAATGCGATTCTCAACAGAGGCAGTACCTCTCCTTACCACCAGAGGGCACTTGAGGGCTCTTGAGAGCTTTTTCTTGGTTGTGAAGGTCTTTGGGAGGTCCACCGTGTCACTGAATTTCAGGGTAGTTAAGGGAGCCTCACAAAGGAAGCATTTAAAGGCGATGTCGAGTCTGACAGGGCTGCAAATTACCCTGAAGGTCCTACACCCCCTGCATGCTGCTGCTGCTGCTAAGTCGCTTCAGTCCTGTCCGACTCTGTGCGACCCCATAGACGGCAGCCCACCAGGCTCCCCCGTCCCTGGGATTCTCCAGGGAAGAACACTGGAGTGGGTTGCCATTTCCTTCTCCAGTGCATGGAAGTGAAAAGTGAAAGGGAAGTCGCTCAGTTGTGTCCGACTCTAGCGACCCCATGGACTGCAGCCCACCAGGCTCCTTGGTCCATGGGATTTTCCAGGCAAAAGTACTGGAGTGAGGTGCCATCACCTTCTCCGCACCCCCTGCATATGGGGGTATTGTTGTGCCCATTTCCTAGATAAGGCTGAGACCGGTGCCCCTGAGTTGGAGCCTCGTGTCCTCCCATCACACCCTGTGCGGCTTGCTCCCAGCACCTGGAGGCAACCGGCTGGGAAGGCCCTCGTTTCCCATCAGAGGGATCTGGATTTGGGGTCCGGTTTTGCTACATGTCGCCCGCGTGTCTTAGGGGCTGCTGATACCCTCCAAGCCTCCCTGCTGCTGGCTTTTGTGAAGGTAAATTAGAAGCACAGCCTTCCAGGAAGCAGGGCCCCAGCTTATAGCTGCTCTTCTTTCCATGGCCCCTATTAATCATCCCACCTGCTCTGGAGGCCACAGGACAAGAGGGGGTGCTGAGGCAGGAAGGAGGGGGCAAAGGGAAGGAGCGAGATGGCCCTGTGCAGGTTTTGGGTTTTTTTTTTTAGCAGAAGTGGAACAAATAGTATAATGAATCCAATACCACCTTCACCACTTACAAATATTTTGCTATTCTTGTTTCATCCATTTCCCTGATTTTTCTTTCCCCTCTCCCTTCCCCCACTTTAATATTTGAAAGCAAATCCTAGACACTGTATCATTTTACCCATACTTACTTCAGGGTGTATCTCTAATGTATAAAGACTTTAAAAATGGAACCACGACCACAACGCCACTATTACACCTAACCAAATTCATGATCATTCCTTAACACTATCTAATACTGAACCAGTGCTCAGCTTTCCTTTATTGTCTCTAAAATATCCTTTATTGTCTCTAAACTCAGAGACCTGAGTTTTTGTAGTTGAAAGTCAAGTGAAGGTTGCTCAGTCGTGTCCAACTCTTTGTGACCCCATGGACTGTACAGTCCATGGAATTCTCCAAGTCAGAATACTGGAGTGTGTAGCCTTTCCCTTCTCCAGGGGATCTTCCTAACCCAGGAATCAAACCAGGATTTTCTGCATTGCAGGTGGATTCTTTACCAGCTGAGCTAAGTATCTTTTGTGCTAAGTTGCTTCAGTTGTGTGACTCTATAGACTATAGTCCATCAGGCTCCTCTGTCCATGGGATTCTCCAGGCAAGAATACTGGAGTGGGTTGCCGTGTCCTTCTCCATAAGTATCTTTTAGTCTATAATAATCTTCTTCCCTTTTCCCCCATATGTTTATTTGTTGAAGAAACTGAGTCATTTGTCCTGTAGAATTTTCCCATTGTGCATCTGGCTGATTACATCCTAGTGGTGCTCCTTAAGGGGCTGGTGTAGGTGTCTTGACACAACTCTTTCTTGTGTCACTGTGAATGCATGAGTATCAGTGTCTACACCTGTATACATCGGCCTGGGGGAGGTTCACACATCTATGTGTGGTAAGCCCAAGTGCTCATCCCTGTCTTGGAGATGGTATCTGGGTGTCATTCCTGTGGGGGGCCCTGTGTGCGTGTGTGCATACTATAATATTTGGTCAGACTGACTCCAGAGTTGAGCCTCTGAAGCACAGTGGTCCACCAGGAGTCTGTGACGACCACCCCACACTCGCACATTTCTGACAATACACCCCATCTGCATTTTGGCCTGAGGCAGTGGGAACCGTCTTTCTCCAGGAAGTCAGCACCTAACCTAGAGAGACCTGAGTTTAAAAAGCCTCCAGAAAAGAGACTTGGCCCCACCCAAACACTTCCTCTGTCCCCCGAGTCTCCATAGCCACTGGTATGCTCTTTGTGTCTACCCACAGTCTGCCTCCAGCCAGCACCCCTCCGGTGGTCATCTGTGGGAGGCCTGGCGCCAGGGCATTTGGAAGTGATTGAGTAGGACCTCCACCAAGTCTACACCTCTCCTCAGGTGCCTCTGTGGGCTCCTACGCAGCCCACTTAACTGGGAAACAAGGTAGCGCCTCCCCCAAGGCTCCTCTGCCCTGCAGAAAGGGGAAGAAAGAAGCACACCTTTCAGAGACTGCTGACATCTGTTACCTCATCTATGAGCTTGATAACATTAACTCATTTTACAGCTAAAGAAACTGAGGTCCAGAAGGGGAAGTGATGGCCCAGGTCAGTGACTGGGAAGGAGAATTGTTCCACCTCAGCTCCAAAGCCTTTGCCACACCAGGCTGCTTTCCAGAAGAGGGGAGTGTGTTATGTGCTGAGAAATGGGAAAAGCATTGCCACAGGGAGAAAAGAAGGGAATGAGCATGTCTTGGTGAGAAAGGGATGAGCCATGGGAGCATTTTCCATCCATCTTCACTGCCACAAATCTTCCCAGTCTTTCATCCTGCACTGCGCTTGGTCCTAGCACAACCCTTGGTATGGTGCTGACCCCTAGTGGCAGAAAAGGGTATGACATAATCATCAAACTAAATAGGGAGGGAGACTCAGAACCCCCAACTCCCCCAACTGGAAGGACCCTCAGAGAACACTGTACTTATACCCGCAAGGAGCAAATGGGGAAACCAAGGCCTATAGGAGGATAAAGAGATGCACCGAAGGCCACAAAGCTAGTTAAGGACGGAGTCAGGACTAAGACTAGGGTTTTCTGATGTATATGCTGTAGGGTAACAGCTGTCATTTATTAAGCATTTACTGTATATCAGGCAACATGCTTGGGGCTTTTAATAACAGTCTAAGAGATGGTGTTTTCATATCTGTATAGATGAGGAAACTGATCACCCTACTGAAACTGTGCCATGCTATCTATCCTCTCCTCTCCCTTGGGGATCTCCAGCCGGACTCCAAGTATAAACAGGAGGAAACTCGGCATTCAGCTCAGCCCAAGACTATAAAGAGGCAGAAGACTAAAAATATCCTCTGACCTCCACATTTATATTCATCAACACTAACCACCCCTGTTTCTCTCTTTGCTCCCCCCACCCCCCCAAAAAATCTGTGAGACAGGCATGATTTAACAGATAAGGAAACTGAGCTTCAGAGAAGCTGTGTGGATGCCCAGGGCCCCACAGCTACTGCTTGAAGGAGGGGGATTAGAACCAGGCCTACTAGCCCCTGGCTTTCCCCTCACCACCACCTTCCCCCTCAGCTGGCCCCAGAGCACACGCTGATGTCCTTCAGGAAGGCCCTGGAGCAGAAGCTGTATGGACTCCAGGCTGACGTCACCATCAGGTAGGTGTGCAGATTGGGAGGACAGCCCCTCTTCCCCTCCTCAGTGCATCCACATCCAGGTCTCTGGAGAAACCTCTGGTCCCAGAGTCTTGGGGATGGGAGAGCAGAGGCTTGGGTTTCCCGCTGCAGGGCAGGCACCATGTTCGTGCAAGTAAACATGTGCTGTGCGTGTGTGCGCTAAGTTGCTTCAGTTGTGTCTGACTCGCTGTGGCCTTATGGCCTGTAGCCTGCCAGGCTCCTCTGTCTGTGGGGATTCTCCAGGCAAGAATACTGGAGTGGGTTGCCATGCCATCCTCCAGGGGCTCTTCCCAGCCCATGTTTCTTATGTCTTCTGCGTTGACAGGCAGGTGCTTTACCACTAGCACCACCTGGGAATCCCCTTGTGCCATACTCCAGGATATAAAATATGTAGAGAACAAAACAGACTCTCTTGGTTCAAGCAGAGTGGAGGTAGGGACCTGGAGTCCTGCCACTGATCCACTTAATGGAAATATGAGATCTGTATGGCTCAGCAAGATGGAGCACAAACACTCTGATGAGTGAAATCAGCAAGTTCCTGAGTGATCCATTCACTGTGATGTCAGTTATATTTTTAAAGACCAGATAAAACTGATTGATACATTTTCTACATGTAGATAAATAAGTATGTATTAATATTTATATAAAGGGTAAGAAGAATCCATACCAATCTGATGACATCATCTCTGAGAAGGGGAGGGGGCAGGGTATTGAATTAGGGTACCACAGTATGAAGACACCACTCCCATTGTAGACATTGTAGAATTGTGTGTTTATCAACTCTTCCTAGCAGATGGTAGAAAAATGTCTTGAGGAAGGGGAGCATGGGTGCCTTTTACTGTTTCACACTCAGGCACCTTATGGGGCTTATGGCCAGCAGTGGGGGAGACCAGGATGATAGTGGGATGGAATTTGTCAAAGGAGCCTGCATTTTCCCTCTTCTCATATGGCATCACGTGGACTGGGTTCTAAGCCAGGTTCCACCACTTACTGGCTGGTAGGCCTTGAGTTAAGATACTTCTGTCTCCAGCCTCAGTCTCCCCATTATCAAATGAGATAGCATCTGCCTTCCAAGGTTGCTAATAGGCCCAGCCCTCCATCCTCAGCCGTCCCCACCCCTGTCTGACCCTCAGAGCCAGAGGGATTCGGCTATCAATCCACTGACTTCCCTGTGCAGTCGGGAAACCTGAGGCCAAACAAGGGCAGAGCCTTCCTGAGCCCCTTGGTAGGCTGGTGTAAGTGGGTGGGCAGGACAGAGTGGGACGAGCAGGTGAGGGACCCGGCAGTGGCAGTGACCCCGTGACCCCACCCTCCCGCAGCCTGGATGGGGTGCCCTTCCTCATGCACGACGCCACCCTGCGGCGCACCACCAACGTGGAGGAGGAGTTTCCGGAGCTCGCCCGCAGGCCCGCCTCCATGCTCAACTGGACCATCCTGCAGAGGCTCAACGCCGGCCAGTGGTTCCTGAAGGTCTGGCAGCACCTGTCCCAGTGCTAGGCGTGGAAAGCATGGGCGGGAGTCCACAGAGAGCACCGGGGGCCGCCCGCCGCCCAGGCGACCCTCACACGCCCAGCTTCCTTGACTCGCAGCCAGGCTGGTTGGCGGCTTCCTTGGCGCATGCCACTGCAGCCCAGATATCGTGGCTGTCACTGCTTGTTCTGGTTCTGCCTCCCCTACCAGAAAAAGTTGATGATGATAGTAATAGTTCAAACTGTTAACACTGTAAAACTCTAAACAAAGTCGGTTCTCTGATCTGAAATGCTACTAAAGGAGAAATGTACTGGGGTGTGGGAAATGTTCTAAGCAAATCATTCTTTTGGTAAGCAGACTGGGATAGAGAGGTTAAGGTTGGGTTAATCTAGAGTCCCCACGGGGCCACAGCCTTCAGTTTGCCTAACTTGCACACACCAGCAGACACTGGCAGCTCAGGTGTCTCCAAGTTCTACCGCCAGGAAGGAATGTGGAGGCCCCATGGGACTGGTGAGGCCACCATGTGTGTCCCTATCTCTGATAGACGGACCCGTTCTGGACAGCCAGCTCCCTGTCACCCTCCGACCACAGGGAGGCCCAAAACCAGTCCATCTGCAGACTAGTGGAGCTCTTGGAGCTGGCCAAGGGCAATGCCACGCTGCTGCTCAACCTGCGTGACCCGCCGCGGGAGCACCCCTACCGCAGTAGCTTCCTCAACATCACGCTGGAGGCCCTTCTGAGCTCAGGCTTCCCCCAGCACCAGGTGAGGCCCTAAAGTACACCTAGCCCCTCCCCTAGGGAGCCCCTCCCCTAGGGAGCCCCTCCCTAGGGAGCCCCTCCCCCCTAGGGCCCTCCCCCCTAGGGAGCCCCTCCCTCCCCTAGGGAGCCCCTCCCCTAGGGAGCCCCTCCGCCCCCTGGGAGCTCCGCGAAGCCCTGTTCTGGCCGCAGGGAGACCAGACCTGCCTGGAGTTTAGTTTCAGCTATAAACTCCTCTCCAGACCTCAAGTTTCTACATTAGTAAAATGAAGGTAGCATGCCCCACACCTCCCTGACAGGGTCACCGTGGGGACAAGAAGGAAACAAAGAGGTCCTTTAAAATATACAAAGGGTAGGAGCAGGGCCAGGTTCTTGGGAACACAGTACTCCCGTGAACTGCTGCCCACATCCTCGGGGTGTAATACTTGGGGATCAAAAGAATCTGATACCAACTGTGGCGGCACAGTGGACGCTGGGGTCCATGTGCAGAGTAGAGGACGTTTGGGGGTTATCGATCTTGTCCTGACTAGGGTCTGGACGGAAAACTCCCTGAGGTGTCGCTGGAGCAGTTCCTAGCCTTGGCTGGGACCACATCCTCTGGAGATGGTCCAGAGGACCACCTTATTACCTGTAGGCTTTCACTGTGTGCCAGGTCCCGCCTCTTTTAACCCCTCCAGGTGCTCCCGGAGGGATAGACACCCTTCCCCATTTATAGAAGAGAAATCAGAGGCTGCCTCTCTCCTGCCTGCAGGTTCTGTGGCTGCCCAACAGGCAGAGGCCCTTGGTGAGAAAGGTGGCTCCTGGCTTCCAGCAGATGTCAGGCTCCAAGGAGGCGGCCGCCAGCCTGAGGAGAGGCCACATCCAGCGGCTGAACCTGCGCTACACCCAGGTGTCCCGCCAGGAGCTCAGGTGCCTCCCCTGCCCAGCCTGCCCAGCCAGGCTCACCCAGAGGGCTAGACACGCGGGCTCCGGGCTCGGAGATCAGAGGTGGAGAGCATCAGGCAGACCTGGGCTTGTGTGTGAGCTTGGCCCTCTGGGACCAGAGGTTCCTTCCACCAGTTGTGAACATGGTATGAGGGTGTGAAGGACCAAGCTCTACAGGCTTCCCGCGTGGGCCCGAGGGCTGACCGGCCTCTGTTGCTACCCCACAGGGACTATGCGTCCTGGAACCTGAGTGTGAACCTCTACACGGTCAATGCTCCATGGCTCTTCTCCCTGCTGTGGTGCGCAGGGGTCCCGTCCGTCACCTCCGACAACTCCCACACCTTGTCCCAGGTGCCTTCCCCACTCTGGATCATGGTGAGTTGGAGGATTATTGGGGGTCCGAGAGCTGCCTGTGACTCCTAGGAGGGGGGAGCTGGCTCCACACCTGGGGCTCTCTCTGGTGAGGTGTCAGGGGTGGAGGGAACTCTTTGGGGGACATGAGGAAGATTCTTTTGATCTAAGGTCAGGAGATACTGGGAGGTGGGAGGAACCTGGACCTGAGCCAAATGGGAAAAACACCAAGAGCCCTAGAGAAATAAACAACTACTTGAGTTTTCTTTTGGTTTTGAGGATTATTACGTTTTGTTTTAAAGGAAGGAAAGTAACTGAGAAAAGAGGGCAACATGAGGGCAAGAATAGGAAACATTGAAATCTGCTCAGAGAGTGTAGCCAATGAAACCAGATTTCAATTGGTCGAGCATCTGAAGACTGGCCCGAGTACTAGTCTCAGCTCTGTCACCAGGGGTCTTGGGGAGCCCGTGGTCTCCATCCACTGCTCCCACTGCCACTTCCCTGAAGTCATGAAAGGCAGATGGAGGGTCTCATTATGGCTAAGACATTGCCAGTGTCAGTGAATCATCTAGGTTTTGGGTGGTTATCTTTATTCACCCATTGTCCTTGAAAATCTCCAAAGGCTCAGCTCGGAATGAGATGGAATAACTGATGGTGGCAGCAGCAGCTACGAGTACACTAATTTTCAGGCCACAGGCGCTGACCAACAGCAGGAAGTGCATCTGGCCCGTCCCGGCCCCTCCTCCACAGTTCACCTGAGATCACGGGGGTGTGGGGCCTGGCTGCTCTGCAGGCTTTGCCTTCCTAGGCACCTCTCTGGCCCCCTGGAGGGGAAGCTCCCACACTCCACAGCCTACAATAACACATACCCTCCCATCCACATGATGCCACATCCATCCACACTCACCTGTGCACCTGCTCATCACGTCACACCCTCTCACTTATCTGTTTGTCTTTCGTATTTTGACTCTCGAGTTAAGCTCCCTTAAGCACATAAATCCTCTAGGTTTAGCACACACCACCACCTCTACTCTGACTACTGCATGGCTCTCTTTTATCCTGCATACCCACACACACACACCCCAAACCCCAGGGCTACAAAACATAATCTCCAGATCCCAAGCCCCTCCAGGTCCTCCTCTGCCCCTTCTGAGGGTGACACGTGGTCCTCTTGTCCATGGGCCCTTGGTCTGGAGCCCTGGTCTGGACCAAGCATAACTGGAAGCTGGCCACGGGCCGTCTGTCCACAGCCCCCGGACGAGTACTGTCTCCTGTGGGTCACCGCCGACCTGATCTCCTTCACCCTCATCGTTGGCATCTTCGTACTCCAGAAGTGAGTAGGCCCCGACCGCCTTCCGTGGTCTTCCCTGCCCAAGACAGGCCAGTCCCCACCCCAGCCAGAGGGTGGGGTCTCATCCTCCTGAGCCCTTGGCCGGGAGACATCCTGACCAGACCGCCCTGTTCAGGGGAGAAGGAGGCCTCCCAGTGGCCCCCCACCCTTCCCCCTCAGCCAGAGCCCAGTGGCTTCTGGAATGAGCACCTAGCAGGGAGCCCAGAGCCAGGCTGGGTGGGGAGATTTGCTGTGTAAACTCTTTGGTGAGTTTCAGCTCCTCTCTGGGCTGGTCTCCCCACTCCCCCCGTGTCACCCAGGGCCTGGGTTCCCACAGCTCCCGTGCCAGCTCCCTTCCACCCTTCAGGACGACAGCTGGGGTGGTGGTCGCAGTGGGAGTGGGCTGGTCCCGGGGGGGTTTTACTCTTGACTGACGTTCTCTCTCTGCCCATATCGCTCTGATCCGGCGCATGTCCCTCCTCTCTCCCCTCTCCCCTCTCTCTGCTGCACTCTTGGCATCTCACAGCTATCACTTGATCAGGTAATTCTGGTGTGGTCCTCCTCCTCCTGTTCCTCTTTCTCCCTCTTCCTCACCATCCCCTTCTCCACTTCCGTCTGAAAGCCTGGCTCTCGCAGAGCCCTAGGCCCAGGTCCCCCTCCCAGGCCCGGCCCTGCCTGAAGCCTCCTCCCTTTCCTCCCTCCCCTCCACTGCCCTGCAGCCCTCCCTCTCTCTCCCCATTTTCGTGTGTGTCCCCCTGCTCTCTCTTCCTCCCGCAGACATTTCCTTGCAGGTTGCTGACCTGGCCTCTCTCAGCACCAAAGTGTCTCCCTCTGTGGAGGGAGTTCTGCCTGGACAAAACCCCCCCGCGCCTCCCGCCACAGCCTGGCACTTTGGGCGAGGCCTTTCCAACGCCCGGAGCACAGCCTACCAAGTTCTGTCTCTCCCTGCCCACCTGTTGCCCTCCCATCTCCCAGTTTGCCTTTTCCATCGCTCGCTCTGTTTATCTTTCTCTCTTACCTCTTTCACTTTCTGTCTCTGACTCTGACCCTACCCCTCTCCCCTATATGCACCGTCTTCCCTGCTCTCCCCTGGGAGGAGACCCCAGTGGTTGAGCTTCCTGTCCTAGATGTACCTCGCTGCAGAGACCCGGGCCTGACACTTCCCTCCTGGGTTTAATGTTGATTTTCAAGATGAGAGGTCCCCCTTGGTCAGGTGCCTCCTAGGTCAGGCACCTTCACTGACCAGCTTCTAGGAGGAGGAGCCCTGGGCTCCCTGACTGTGGGACTGAGCCCAGAGAAGGGCCGTTTACCTGGGATTTCCACCATCCTCTCCGTCGGCAGATGTCCACCCGTGCTGGCTGGTGCTGTGCTGGGCCTGTGGCAAGGAGTCAGGTCTTCCGCCCGGAGCCCCAGGGTTCTCCGTGGGCATGCTGGGCCACTCGCAATACCGTCAGGGCGACATGATTGTCTTCCTGGGGGTCAGGCTAGGCCTGATGGAGGAGAGGACCCTGGGGGAGATCATTTCCCTGTGGGCCTCATTTTTCCTTTCATTCACTCAATAGTTCTTATAGCACCCACCACACAGCAGGCATGGGGGTTGGTGCCAGGCACTCAGTGATAAATGAGACCCTGCTGCTGTTCTCAAGCACGTGTAGGGCGGCCAGCCCAGCCAGAGCGCAGGCTGCCTGCCCCTCTGCCTCCTGCTTTCCCCATGTGTGTCTGCTCTCTTCATCCACCTGTCTACCTGTCCATCTGTCTGTCCATTTCGGCTGCGCTGATCCCATCTGGAAACAATTGATTTCTCGTGGAGTCTGGGCTCCGTCCACCCACTCCAGCAGGGCTTAGGGCCCCGGGAGTTGGGTTTTGTTTCCAAGCTGATCCCCGCTTCCCTGAGTGGGGGTGGGGGTCCAGTGAGTCCTTCTCTCTTAGATTTCAGGAAAAATCTCTGTTCAGAGGCCAGGGATTTGGGGCTAATTCAGAGGAACTGTAACAACCAAAACTGTGCTCTGGGCTGGACCAAAGAAACTGAGTTCTCCTGGCTCCACCTGGTCCCTGCACACCCCATGCAGCCCCACCTCAACCCATTCAATTAATTTTGCCCCCACCTTGTCCCAGCCGTTAGAGGGATAACACTCCAGCCTGCCCCTTCCTGTTAGGGGATATGCACCCCACTCTTCCAGGGCTGTAAGAATGGAGCAGCAGCAGGCCCCACCCCAAGTCACTCCAGCACCCTTGCCTTGATCCCCCCGTGAAGACAAGATCCCCGCTGTCTCCCCTCTCCTCCTTCCTTTCCTTCACTTCCTCTCTGGGGTTCCTCACTGGCTTCACTCAGCCTGGTCCTGATGATGGGGCTATAGGCGACATTAGCTGGGACTCCCCAGGATTGGTTTGTACCCCAGGGCAGGTCATCAGTCATGCCTGTTAAGCCTGCGCCCCTAAATTTGTCCTATCCAAAGAGAGCCAGGTGTATAATTGGGGGCACCTGAGACATAACTAACCAAGCCCTAAGCATCCTCCTGGGCAAGGGGAGTGGATGTAGCATTCTGGAAGTAAGAGGGCTGGAGAGCCGTGGCTGAGAGTCAGTGGACTCTGATCAGGACCCAGCTCTGCCCTTCTCTGGGCTTCAGATTCCCCATCTACACAGTCAGACAAGATTCCTGCTGGTCTCTCGGGCCAGTTCCAGAGAGTCTGTGGAAGTGGGCATGATCCTGCTCCAAGGAAGGGTGGGGAAGGACCTGATGCCCATGGGGCCGTCTCTGCAGGTGGCGCCTGGGTGGCATCCGGAGCTACAACCCCGAGCAGATCATGCTGAGTGCCGCAGTGCACCGGACCAGCCGGGACGTCAGCATCATGAAGGAGAAGCTCATCTTCTCAGGTGTGCAACTCCGCAGACAGGTTGAGACAGGCTCTGGGCTCTGTTCTCTGCACCCCGCAAGTCCACACGGGTGTGTGTACATATATGTCACATGCAGCATGTACAGATAGGCACATGGCACAGACATATGTATACCCACCTGGTTTCATGTCACCGTGACACGGAAGCACAGATACACCTACACACACACACACCCTGCTCCACCTGCAGCCATCAGCTCCAGGTTCTGTGGCTCAGTGTCAGCCCCAGGGGTGGTGGGCTAGGGTGACATGCTGGGGTTGGGGGAGGAGTCTGCTTTGAAAGTCCATCCTGCCATATGCCTGGTTCATACAGGAACCCCACAAATGTTGATTTCTCCCCCTGCTTGCTGCCTGTTGACATTCCCAGACTGAAGGAGGAAGCAGCTGTACAAACAAATCCATGGAGAATTAGATATAACAGACGGGGATGCAAGGAGGAGAGGGGTTCAGCACTCCCTGGGGCAGTGAGGAAGGTTTCAGGCCCACTTTGTGCGGAGTGATGTCGTTGAAATGGAGAGGAATGATAGGAGGGGCCTGGGTGATGGGTTTGAGGTGAGGGCTGGGCAAGCAGAAGGAAGGAAGGGTACTCCAGGCAGGAACAGCATGTGTTCAGAGGCAGCGAGGAAGGCCTACTTGCTGGGCACCAAGAACTCCAGGTCATTCCGCACGGCTTGAAGGGAGGGCCTCTGGCTGATTCACCCCAAGGCGGCGCTGGGGAGGCACTTGGGCCTGAGTGTGTGGTCAGGAGCTTGGGCTTTGTTTTGGAAGCAGAGGAGGGTCACAGATAGGTTTGCCTTAGTTACAGTAGGGCTGTAGCAAAGTCTCACGCACTGGGTGGCTTAAAAACAGAGATGTATTGTCTCACAGTTCAGAATGCTAAGTCAGTCCATGATCAAGGTGTCAACAGGGCTGTGAGGGAAAGATCTGGTCCTGGCTTCTCCCCTTGCCTCGCGGATGCATCTCTGTGTTTGAAGCTCTCTTCTTTGCAAGGACACCAGTCTGCTCTAACGACCTCACCTTAACTAATTACATCTGCTGTGACCTTATTTCCAAAGAGGGTCACATGCGGAGTGTAGGAATATAGGAATTTGAGGGGAACGCAATTCAACCTCTTTTTTTTGAGGAGGGGGAGGCACACCACACAGCTTATGGGATCTTAGTTCCCTGACCAGGGATTGAACCCATGCCTCCCTGCAGTGGAAGCGTGGAGACCTAACCACTGGACTGCCAGGGAAGTCCCCACAATTCAATCCCTAACAAGTGTGGAGGGTGGTGAGTTAGAACAGGAAGCTGAAGGCAAGGAAAGCAATAATTCAGATGGAAATCATGGGCATGGAAATGGGTGAGGGAGAGGTAATTACAAGCCAGATGGCCCTGGATTCAAACCCCAGCTTATGCCCCTAGCTGTGTGAACAAGAATATGTTACCTAACCTACCTCAGCATCAGACATCTCATCTGTAAAATGGGCTAGATTCCCCTCACAGAGTACTTGTGAGGGTTAGTGCCATGCCTGGCTCAGAGGGGTGCTTGGTAAATGCTGCTTGAATGAACCTGCACCCAGAGCGGGTGGTTGTGGTTTTAGATGGGCAGGGGTCGGGGGGTGGGGGGTGGCTCCAACAACTGGGTGAACATCCATTCATTCAGTCACTCCTTTATTTATCCTTCTTTCAAGGCATGGCAGGCACTGCTCAAGGTGCTTAGGATATACAGATTCTTGCCTTTGGGGTACTTGATTCCTCCTCAGTTCAGTTCAGTCGCTCAGTCACGTCTGACTCTTTGCGACCCCATGAATCGCAGCACGCCAGGCCTCCCTGTCCATCACCAACTCCCAGAGTTCACCCAAACTCATGTCCATTGAGTCGGTGATGCCATCCAGCCATCTCATCCTCTGTCGTCCCCTTCTCCTCCTGCCCCCAATCCCTCCCAGCATCAGAGTCTTTTCCAATGAGTCAGCTCTTCGCATGAGGTGGCCAAAGTACTGGAATTTCAGCTTTAGCATCATTCCTTCCAAAGAAATTCCAGGACTGATCTCCTTTAGGATGGACTGGTTGGATCTCCTTGCAGTCCAAGGGACTCTCAAGAGTCTTCTCCAACACCACAGTTCAAAAGCATCAATTCTTCGGTGCTCAGCCTTCTTCACAGTCCTACTCTCACATCCATACATGACCACTGAAAAAACCATAGCCTTGACTAGACGGACCTTTGTTGGCAAAGTAATGTCTGAGCTTTTTAATATGCTATCTAGGTTGGTCATAACTTTCCTTCCAAGGAGTAAGCGTCTTTTAATTTCATGGCTGCAATCACCATCTGCAGTGATTTTGGAGCCCAAAAAAATAGTCTGACACTGTTTCCACTGTTTCCCCATCTATTTCCCATGAAGTGATGGGACCGGAGGCCATGATCTTAGTTTTCTGAATGTTGAGCTTTAAGCCAACTTTTTCACGCTCCTCTTTCACCTTCATCAAGAGGCTTTTGAGTTCCTCTTCACTTTCTGCCATAAGGGTGGTGTCATCTGCATATCTGAGGTTATTGATATTTCTCCCGGCAATCTTTATTCCAGCTTGTGATTCTTCCAGCCCAGCGTTTCTCATGATAATATTCTGCATAGAAGTTAAATAAGCAGGGTGACAATATACAGCCTTGATGTACTCCTTTTCCTATTTGGAACCAGTCTGTTGTTCCATGTCCAGTTCTAACTGTTGCTTCCTGACCTTCATATAGGTTTCTCAAGAGGCAGGTCAGGTGATCTGGTATTCCCATCTCTTTCAGAATTTTCCACAGTTTATTGTGATCCACACAGTCAAAGGCTTTGGCATAGTCAATAAAGCAGAAATAGATGTTTTTCTGGAACTCTCTTCCTTTTTCCATGATCCAGCGGATGTTGGCAATTTCATCTCTGGTTCCTCTGCCTTTTCTAAAACCAGCTTGAACATCTGGAAGTTCACGGTTCACGTACTGCTAAAGCCTGGCTTGCAGAATTTTGAACATTACTTTACTAGCGTGTGAGATGAATGCAATTATGCGGTAGTTTGAGCATTCTTTGGCATTGTCTTTCTTTGGGATTGGAATGAAAACTGACCTTTTCCAGTCCTGTGGCCACTGCTGAGTTTTCCAAATTTGCTGGCATATTGAGTGCAGCACTTTCACAACACCACCTTTCAGGGTTTGAAATAGCTCAGCTGGAATTCCATCACCTCCACTAGCTTTGTTCATAGGGATGCTTTCTAAGGCCCACTTGACTTCACATTCCAGGATGTCTGGCTCTAGGTGAGTGATCACACCATCATGAGTATCTGGGTCGTGAAGCTCTTTTTTGTACAGTTCTTCTGTGTATTCTTGCCACCTCTTCTTAATATCTTCTGCTTCTGTTAGGTCTCTACCATTTCTGTTATTCCTCCTACCCTCACTCAAAAATCCTCCTCCTGGGAGCCTTTCCTGAGCACCAGAGATGGGTTGGAGGGCCTACCCTAGTGTCCCGCAGCTCTCGGCAACACTGAGGAGCTCCTGGAAGGAGGAGCCAGAACAGGGCATCTGGGATCCTCAGGCTCCTCAGGCTGTACTTGACTCAGAGAAGCCAGAAGGGGTAGGCAGAATGAACAGAAGGCAGGAGGCCAGCACTTAGGCCTGTCAAATTCTGCACCCCACCCCTCACCTCTCCTGCAGTGCCAAAGGCCATTCACTTAGCACCTTCTGGGTGCTGGCCCTGAGGAATCAACCACAGGTATTACCCTCTGCCCATTCCTGGTTGAGAAGTTCTCTCTAGGGACCGTCAGCCCCACCCAGGCACCCAGAGTCCCCTTGGGCAGGCTTCGCTCCCCTCAGCAGACCTTTTCTGAGGCTCTGCTGTGTGTCCAGCAATGCACCAGGCACTGGGAGCACTGATGCCCAGACCTCATCCGTGTCCTTGAAGTGCTCCAGCTGAAGGGGGCCAGAGATGGCGACAGTGCAGGTGATGGAGCAGGGGGAGCAGCAGGGGCAGGGGAGGAGGCCCCTCCCAGCCTGGGGGCAGCAACAGAAATGAGAAGAATTCAGCCAGATTTTAAGAAAAGGAGGTGATGTTGGGAGGTTGTGCCCAGGAGATAGGCCAATATGTGCAAAGCCCCAAGGAGAGTAAACACACGGGTGCCACGCTCAGGAGGGTGCAGATAGTTCTGTGGCTTGAGAGTGGAGTTCCAGGGGAGAGGAGACTGAGGTGCATCCAGAGTGTTTGCAGAGACTGAGAAGGGCCTTGAATGCCAGACTCACACACCAATACCACACCTGAAACCTGAGGTTGCATCAGCCTCCAAGTGCCTGCTCAGGAGTTGCTGCAGGCCACGCCTCCCCACCGCATCTGCCAGCCCTCCTTATTTGCCCCCTCTCCTCCTTGCACTCACATCTTCCCTCCCTGTGGCCCAACAGAGATCAGCGATGGCATGGAGGTCTCCGATGAGCTCTCTGTGTGTTCGGACAACAGTTATGACTCGTATGCCAACAGCGCCACCACCCCGGTGGCCCCGCGAGGGAGCGGCAGCCGTGCCAAGACCCTCACAGACCGGAGTGGGCGTTAGCTGAAGACCCGTCTGTCCAGCTGTACCTCGTGTGGAGACCAGAGAAGCCCACAGAGCTGGCAGAAGCATGCTCGGGGCGCTAAGTCCACAGGCTCCTCGTTGGCTCCGGTCCCTTGTCAGCCATGGCCTCTCTTGGAGGGGCTCCCCTCTAGCCTCTCAGATGCCCCTGCAGGCCTGGGGCTCCTCTTTCTGGGAAGTTTGGGGCCCAGGGCCCAGGGCCTGGTCCACTCCCTGAGGCCTTCCTTTGCATCCTTACCTGGAAGCTTTGGAGGGTCACTGGGCTGTGCCATGCCCCCTGCAGCAGCAGAGGATGTGGAGCCTGCGTGTGCCCACGTGTGTCTGTTCTCCTGTCTGTGCTGTGAGGAAACCGCCTTCTCGGTGATTCTCCTGCCTCAAGGGGCTGGGCTGGGCCTCTGCCCCAGCACCTCCGCTCTTCCATC
This sequence comes from Bos taurus, assembly GCF_002263795.3. NCBI lineage: Eukaryota > Metazoa > Chordata > Mammalia > Artiodactyla > Bovidae > Bos > Bos taurus. The sequence continues at coordinate 54,616,583 of NC_037342.1, read as the reverse complement.
AGTCTCAAAGCACAAAGAAGCTCGGCCCAGGAGGAATGCCTGCTCCAGTGGCGGGAACACTTGTCTTCCCCAACCAGCCTCCCGCTGATGCTGGCCATGTCCCCCAGGAGCTGCTGGAGATGGCAAGAGCAGGCTCAGGGCTGCTGGATCCACACCCAGGAGAGATCCACAGACTGACATGACCTCAGGTTCCCACGTCAGTGGCCAAGAGCAGGGGCCACCTGGGAAAAGTGTTCAGGCATGGTTGATGGTGGGTTTATGACCAAGGAGGCCTGCAGTGGAGGGAGCCTGAGGGGCCTTGGCCAGGATGATTAAAGCTGCCATCTTGACACGTCTCATCTCTGAATTATCAGTGGGAGGGTGGGGACAGAGCCTGCAGGGTTTGGGATTCAGGTCCCATGACTGAGGAAGAACCATTCTCGGAAGTGAATGGGAGAGTGGCAGAGTGGTGGGCCCCTTCCCCGCCTCACATGGCACTAGGGCTTCCTTAAGAGGCCTGGGTTCGGGGCGGGGGGGGGGGCAGTGCCCCATCCTGTGGTGGGGGAGACAGTCTTGGAGAGGTAAAGTGACCGTCCCTGGCCACACAGCTTAGTACAGCAGAGCTAGAACCCCACCCTGGCTGTGGACCTTCCGTAACCAGCTGGGAACAGTAAGGCAGGTGGGGCGGGCTCCTGGGCCCACTATAGGACTGGGCAGTGGGACTAGCAGTCACATGAAGGGTTTCTGAGCTCCTGGCCTATGGAGGAACAGGCCCTTAGGAGACGCCTCTCCCCGACAGCAGAGGCTTGGCTTTGACTGAAGAGGCCCACTCCCATTCCTGGCACGGGGAGGCGCCTGGGCTGAAAGCCAAAGTACAGCCCCTGGGACCACAGACGTCCTTGTGTTTCAGTCCTCGGACCCCTGCCCTCTGCCCTCCCTGGGAAGATGTCTGTAACTCCCATATTTGTCCTAAGAGTCTGCATGGTCTGGGTGTGTCCTAAGGGGGAACGGGGAGGCTGAACCCCAGTTCCAGCATTAAATAAACATGGTGCTTCGTGGGAACCAAGGGGCGTGTCTCTTCTCCAAATGGGGGCCTGCTGAATAGAATTCCTGGGGTCTGGAGGCTTCATTCAGAAAAAGAAATCCCTCCCAACGCTAGAAGCCAGACTGGGCCCCTACACTAACCTCTAGGACCATCCCTCTGGAAACTGTCGGGGGACTCTCCCGCCTTTCCCCTTTTCAAACATCTTCCTGGGGCAGAGGTCAGCTCCAGCTTTCCTTGGGCATGAGGAAGTGAGTGAGAGCTGGACTGTCTGGGTCAGCAGTGGGGCACACTGCCCTACCCAAATGCCCCAATAACCCCCTCTCCAGTGTCTGGCAGGCCTGCTCAGGAAAGCAGAATCAATCTTTCATGCCAGCCCCTTCCTGTCCAGTCAGTGCCCCTAGGTCCACTGGGCAGCATGTTCCAGGCTCCTGGCCACACTTGGGCAACTTGAGTTAACCTAGAGCCTTCAGGAGCAGGGAGAGGGCCTGGGAGTGTTGAGTGGAGCAGCCAGTCAGCATCCCACTCTCACCAGGGCCCTATACTGGACCCCTGCACCCCCCAACACAGAGGCAGTCTGGCTGCCTCCCCTCACCCCAAACAATGGAAAGATGGAGGCCGTCCCCCTGCTAGGCAGATGGCTGGGCCCTTCTCCTCCCTCAGCTGAACCTGTGCTCAACCCTGGCTCTTGTCCCTTGACCTGGGGGGTTACTGAGAAGCCCACCTTCCCAGTGCCCTCCTCGTAACCTCCTCCTGTCTGTGGAGGACAGCCTGACTGCCCTTCACAGGGAAACAGGAGACAGGGCCCCTCCCTCCAGCCATCTCCACAGACCCACTCCTCTCTTGCTACCTTGGACCTTACTGGGTGAGGCCTGTCCAGGCTGAGCCTACCCTCCCCCTCTCCAGAGCCCTCTCTGGACCCTCTGTCCCCAGTATAATGGTGCCGGAATCTCTCACATCCTTTAACATAGAGCAACATGTACAATCCTTTCTTAGGGGAAAACAGGATACACCATTCCCTGGAGCAGAGTCCATGGAACAGACTCCCCCAGGCCTCAGGACACATGCTTAGCCATTGATCCCTCCCATTACAATTCCTTCCACTGACTCAGCTGGCCTGAGCCTTGCTGGGGCGGGTTCCATCCGGATCCCAGGTTCACCCGCTCCACTCCACAAGGCACATGGCTTTCACAAACCCCTCTTGATTTCACAGCACCCCGGTAAGACAAAGCCGGAACCACAACTAGACTACCAATCCTGCTGAAATGAAGAGCCGAGGCTAAGGGTTGGGCAGTTATCTGCCTGGAGCTGCACGCAGAATCCCGGCAGAGCCAGGGCCAGGTCCCAGGTGTGCTGCCCCATCCAGGTTCTTGTCAAGGCAACCTCCCCCGAGCCTGCTGCCCTCTTCCATAAAGGCAACCCCCCCTTGCCTGCCCCAAAGACATCAGGCGCAATGGCCTTTCATAGAGGCAGCAAATGATCAGACACCAACCCAGGGCGCCACCTCTCTCTGGCTCCAGGACTCCAGGCCGACCCGGAGCTGCCTTGTTCTCTCCCCCACACCCCCACGCCTGCCTGACTGTACTCCAAGGGTGGGTACCTGGTTGAGTGAAAGCCATCTCAGCTCATACCATACCACAGACCCAGGGACCATACGCTGTCCATACACGCAGTCCACGAGACACAGCCCCCTGTTGTATGCAGACAGACCCCTGTCACAGAGATAAATAATCACATAGAGATGCAAACAAAGACAGGGACATACAATGCCTGTAACCAGATACACAAAGTCCCACAATGACATGTCTGCTGTAAAGCAGGAACACAGACACTGCACAGAGTCACAGAGGCAGGAGGAAAACCTAGACCTCTAAGCTGTGCAGTCACATTCTTAGTCACATCTGCCCCAATGCCACACAGTCACCACATCCCCATGCACTCCCACACACACATACAAGTACCCTGGAACACCTGCCTGCACACACACACCCTCACATCCATGTATCACTCAAGAGCACAACCAGCTCCAGATCACCCCCAGTCTGGGCACATGGATCCCAGAGTTGCACAGTCGATCGATCCTACACCTACTCCCGGCTCCTCCCTTCTCCCCCTCCCAGGGCTGGTCCAAGAGCAGAACAAAAGCCCAGTGTCCCCTCCTCCCCTTCCCCCTTAACTCTCCCCTCCCCATCCACCCCCCCTCGACCGGCGTCCATCCCCTTTGTCCTCCTGCAGCTGAGCCTGAGCGGGAGTCCAGGCAGAGTGGCAGGGACATTGTGCCCAGGCTGCCAGGGGTGCAGGCGGCAGGACAAACAGGAGTGGTCAGTGCAGGAGCAGCAGCACAGAGTGCCCAGGAGAGGTCATGGCCAGGTAAGTGCCAGGTGCAACTGGGGACTTAGGCGGCAGCGCTGCCCTGGCTGTGTGGTGTCTACAAGTCTGAGTGTGTGTGTGTAGGTGTGGGTGTGAGTGTGAAAGAGAGGGTGACATGTCAACTTCTAGGGGCTGGGTACCTCAGTCTGTGTCAGGACCCTCAGTTTGAGATGCCTAGACTCTTAGCTGGGATGAGAGAAAACTGAATCAGGCCCTGCCCAGGGAACCCTACCTTTCATGCTCCAATGGGGTGTTCTTTAGCCCCCAGACGGGAAATCCCTAGGGCGGAAACTTGGTCTGATGTGTCAGTGTGTTCTAAGTGCCCAGTGCCGTAAACAGTAGGAGAATGAATGAAGAAAACACTGCTGCACTTCCCCCAAGGGGACTCCCTCCCTCTCCCCTTGTGCCAGGATGTCTCTGCAGAGAGAAATCCCTCCTGACGCTGATGAGATCTGCCTTCTTGGATCTCAGCTCAGAGTGGCTGCCTTCTCCACCAGTGGAGAGCAGAATGAGGGCAGCGTGCTCCCACGACCCCTCCCAGCTCCTACCAGTGTCCTGGGCTGCTCCTGAGACATGCCCCCACTTTGGCAAGTGTGGCTGAGCCATGGGGCATGCAGAGTCTAGAGCCAGGCGGGTTCAGGGCTCAGCCCCTCTACTTGGGCAAAGTAGTTAACTTGCTGGGACCCTGCCCTCCATGAAGCTCATTTCCTTTGATGCTAAGACAGGGGATCCGCTAGCAAGGATGGACCAGGCATAAACAGTGAAAGCCAGACTGACTGCTAAGCAAGATCTGACTCCCAGGGCAAAGCAGGCTCAGAGGAGGCGCGGCAGCTGGGATCAGAAGAATGGAGGGAGGGGCAAGGAGCAGAGAGCAGAGAGCAGACGTCTGCTCCCCTAGAGTAAGTGGCCACATAAAGGAGTGAGCCCCATGTCCCCAGAGGTATGCAAGCAGAGGCTGCATGTTCATAGTGGCCAAATCATAACCAATTCGTTACAGCCCTTCAGGCTATAGAATGCTTTCACAGACACCCCTCCTTTGATCCTCACGGCAACCTCTGAAGGGCAGGTTCCATCTATGTGACTGTTTCCTCGTGACAAACTTAAGGAAGACTCTAAAGAAACTTAAGGTTTTTGAGGATCAAATGAAACTATGTACATAAAAGCAACTAACATATGTGATGTGCTCCCTTCCTCCTGGGTAAAAGTATGTAAGGAAACATTTGTTGAGTTGGTACTATAAACCTAGCACTTCTCATACATTCCATTTAACAGTCACCAGGTCACAACCACTGCACAAAGGAGACATTTATGACCCTGTTTCAGATGAGGAAACTAAAGGGGAGGTGTTGCACAGGTCGCACAGCGAGCGAGGCAGTGGCAGAGGCAGGATCAGCACCTGGATTAGTCCTTAGAGCCAGTGTTTCCACCACCACCCACAGGGCTTCCTAGAGAACAGAGAACTTACTAGAAAGAGGGTCAACTTCCCTCTCAGGCTGGGCTCTTACCTCATGCCTTCTTTCCCTCTGGGTCTTTGCACAGGCTGTTCTCTCAGCTGGAGACTTCCTCCCTCCCACTCCTTTTCCTTCACCTGGCTAATTCTATCTGTTCTTCTGTCTCCTCTCAAGGATGCCTTCCCTGACTCCCCTCCAACTGGGTGCAGTGCCCCTTCTTAGCTGCCCTAATGTTCTGTATTTCCTCACAGAATCCCACCTCAATGGAAGCTCCAGAAGGGCAGGGACAATCTTGTTCACTGCCTTTCACAGACAAGAGCTCTCAATAAACACCAGCTCAAAATATTCACTCGACCTTGAGCAGACACTAACTGAGGACCTATTATGGGCCAGATCCTGTACTCTCAGAGGAGGGGCCGATACTAACTAGAATAATCAGGGTGTGGTTAATTGGGAGCACCTACAGAGATCCCTAGGTGAGCAGATGGGATGAGGAGAGGGGGGTCAGTGCCTACTTTCCCCAGACTCCTTGACCAAAGGCTGCAGCTCCTGTCAGAGAGCTCCCATACAGGTATTTTGTATAGTTTCCAATAACCTCCCAGCTCTCTGCCTTTAGACCTTGGAGAGGTAAAGTCTCCCGGCTGTTGGTAGCCACGTGGCACTGCTTTATCCTTTGTAGGAGTCCCAAAGCACTGTCTATGCTTTCATAAATCCTTCCTTTATTAGAGTCTTCTTAAATTACCCCAGTTAAAAGCATGCCATCTGTCTCCTGCTGAGACTGACAGGGAAAAGCTTAGTGAGCCTGAAGCACAGAAAGAGCAATATGGCTGAAGTGGGTAAGTGGGGCAGGAGATGGTACAACTACGGGTCTAGCCCGTTGGGTAGGCAGGGACTAGCTCTTTGAGACCATTTGGAATCTCGATGGGTAGATGGGAGGGAGTGCGGTTGCATGAATGGGGGCGGGGGGCACATGTTAAGATCGTGTATGCCTGCCTGAGTAAACTAGTGAACTAAAGAAGGAATGATGGAAGAGGGGCCTCTTGTCCTCTGGCAGGGCCCCAGCCAGGTGGATTTGCCGACGCTGTCTGTGTTTTTTGCCCGGCAGGATGCTGAAGGGCCCCGTGTTGGAGGAGTCGGAGTGGGGCTCCGAGGCGCCATGCGCGGGGTCCTGCCACGCGCAGCGTGTCCTGCAGACCCTGAACGCATATCGGCGGAGCGGCATCCTCACCGACGTGGTGCTGCGAGCCGGTGGCCACGACTTCCCGTGCCACCGCGCGGCGCTTAGCGCGGGCAGTGCCTACTTCCGCAGCTTGTTCGCAGCCGGGAGGCCAGAGCGTGGCCTGGCCGTGGTGCCCGTGGTGCCCGAGGCGCCAGGCCCCGCCGGGACAGCGGTGGCCACGGCCCTGGCCGTAGTGCTCGACTACGTGTACTGCGCGGGCGTGCGGTTGCGCGCGGAGGACGAGGCGGCCGCGGTGCTGGCGCTGGCTGAGCGGCTGGGCGTGGCGGGCCTGCGTGAGGCCTGCGCGCGCTTCCTCGAGGGTCGCCTGCGCGCCGCTAACAGCCTGGCGCTGCGCCGTGTGGCGGCTGCCTTCTCCCTCGCCCCTCTGGCTGAGCGCTGCAGCCGCGTGCTGCGCCAGGCGTTCGCCGAGGTGGCGCGCCACGCTGACTTCTTGGAGCTGACGCCTGACGAGGTGGCAGCGCTGCTGGCAGACCCGGCGCTGGGCGTGGCGCACGAGGAGGCCGTGTTCGAGGCGGCCATGCGCTGGGTGCGCCACGACGCGCCGGCCCGCCGCGGCCAGCTGCGGCGCCTGCTGGAGCACGTGCGACTGCCCCTTTTGGCGCCCGCCTACTTCCTGGAGAAGGTGGAGGCCGATGAGTTGCTGCAGGCGTGCAGCGAGTGCCGCCCGCTGCTGCTAGAGGCCCGCGCCTGTTTCATCCTGGGCCGCGAGTCTGGCGCACTTCGAGCCCGGCCGCGGAGGTATGCCTCCCGCCCCTTGCCCCCCGCCCTGCCTTACTCAGGCTTTCTTAAGCCGCTCGCACAATCCTCCACCATCCTTTAATCCTATCGCTTGATCATGCCTCTTGAATGAGATTCAGTCATACATTCAACAGACATTTCATAGGCTTGATTCTGGGTCCTTGAAAAATTATCATGTACAAACTGTCTCGTGTAGTCTCAGGAGTGATTTGGCGACACCCATTAACCTCAGGGAGTGCGGTCTAGTAAGGGGTTAAAATAGGCTGCGCCTGGGGAAAAAATGAGAGGCATACTCCCACCCCTGCAACATCAGACCAAAGACTTTGGGTGAAGTACTCAGGCTGGTCTGTTGCGCTCACGGGAATAAGGGACAGTCTGTCTTACTCATCAGTGTATCTCTAACAGTAAGCTCAGGGCCTGGAACAAGAGTACAAGATGTTCAGTATTTGTCAAAGGAATTAGGTAGGAATTGGCTAAAGGGTTTGGAAATTCTGGTGGAGTCAGAAGTCTGAGGGGTCAGTGGGAGGGGAGAATGCTTTGCTAAAAGGGTGTGAACCTTGGTTCAATGGATTTCGTGATTAGGGGATGGGTTTAGGAGATGGTTATAGGAGGAGGGACACAGCAAGATTACGCCCCGATGGAGGTCACGAGAATGGGCTTGAATTCTAGCTCTGTTACTTTCAGCTATATAACCTTTGGAAAGCCAAAGTCGAGTAAACAAGATAACTTTTCTAAGTAAGGGTTCGGGCTTTGTAAGCATTCTTCTCCCGTAACTTAGAGATCAGCAAAATGCGGTCAGGAGTAATGATCAACCTCAATGGCCAGAGGGGAGGTTGAAAGTGGCAGAGTCAACGTGGGGAAGATGGGGAGCAGAAGGGCAGCGGGACCGCACAGTGCAGTCGATGAGAGGGTGAAAAGGCTGCAACTTGGGGGTAGCTTAACCAGCATTGGGTTTGTCCCCATGCCAGATTCATGGACCTAGCTGAAATGATCGTGGTCATCGGTGGTTGTGACCGAAAGGGGCTCCTGAAGCTGCCCTTCACCGACGCCTACCATCCAGACAGCCAGCGCTGGACCCCGCTGCCCAGCTTGCCCGGCTATGCTCGCTCGGAGTTCGCAACGTGTACTCTCCGCAATGACATCTATGTTTCTGGTGAGGGCGGAGGCCATAAATGGAGTCCCACAGGATTGGCTCATCATTTCGCGCCTTGTGTTTTTCCTCCAACCAGATCCTTTTGATAACCTACAGTTGTTGATACTGTAGAGGTGGGCTTCCCTCATAGCTCAGTCGGTAAAGAATCTGCCTGCAATGCAGGAGACCTGGGTTCAGTCCCTGGGTTGGGAAGATCTCCTGGAGAAGGAAATGGCAACCCACTCCAGTATTCTTGCCTGGAAATCCCATGGACAGAGGAGCCTGGTGGGCTCCAGTCCATGGGGCCGCAAGAGTCAGACACGACTTAGTGACTAAACCACCACCGCCATACTGTAGAGGTACTGCAGAGCCAATCACTGGTGTGACTCCACCCCTTATTCAGCTGTGTTTACTTCAATTCAGATTAGTATTAACCACTTCTCTTTATCTAGCCTACCATGTGCTGTGCATTATGCTAAGCAGCTTATATTAGTTAATTCCCATGACAACACAATTTTACAGAGAGTCAACAATTTCCCTGTTGTCATGGCACAATGGCAAAGATCGATTTGATACCAATGGACTGTGCCCTCCCTGAGATTTGGGCCCTAGAGGTTCAGAGAATAAAACACAGCCCCTGCTGTCCTGGAGTGCCCTGGGGATAGAGGATAGCAAGAGGGCCTGGGGACAACAGCTGCTTCTCTCCCCCTAGGCGGTCACATCAACAGCCGTGATGTCTGGATGTTCAGCTCCCATCTGCACACCTGGATCAAGGTGGCCTCGCTGCACAGGGGCAGGTGGAGACACAAGATGGCGGTGGTGCAGGGGCAGGTAGGGACACCTCGCTGCTGCTGCCCTGGGCCCAAGGCAGAGATCTGTGGCCTTCTGGGGGAGGGCCCTCTAGGATCCTCTCTTTTTAAGAAGGGATCTGCTGCTGCTGCTGCTGCTAAGTCGCTTCAGTCGTGTCCGACTCTGTGTGACCCCATAGACGGCAGCCCACCAGGCTCCCCCGTCCCTGGGATTCTCCAGGCAAGAACACAGGAGTGGGTTGCCATTTCCTTCTCCAATGCATGAAAGTGCAAAGTCAAAGTGAAGTCGCTCAGTTGTCTCCGACTCTTTGTGACCCCATGGACTGCAGCCTACCAGGCTCCTCCGTTCATGGGATTTTCCAGGCAAGAGTACTGGAGTGGGGTGCCATTGCCTTGGGCACCTAAATGAAAAAGAACTTGCTCCAAGTTGTTTAATAATGGTAATGCTAATAAAAATAGTAATGACAGTACAGTCTGGTAGTCAGGCAGTCGAGGGTGTGAGCTCTGGGGTCAAAGAACCTAGGTTTGAATCTTGACTCCGCCACTTAAGACCAACCGGAAAAAAAAAAACAAAAACCTGCCAATTATCTTTGTAAGTTACACCCCAAATTCAGAAATGCAAATAAAATGGATCAGTTAAGTTAGGTGGTAAACCTTTAAGAAATTACTAGCTATTCTTACAGTAACTTTTATAGCTTGTCCATAAGCATTAACTTGGTGCAGGTTATTTTGCAGATCTTACCACATTCAGTACCCATCCTAGAAACCAGTCTCCATTAATAGAGGAAAATCTAAGGGAGGATTGTAATGGCTGGGGCATAGGTGGAGCCAGGAGCTGGGATGCTCCCTGGGTGGGACAGTTTCTCCACACCCAGCCTGTGGCTGTGGGGCAAAGATGCAGATAGCCCTGACTCAAGGTGACCACCTCATCCACAGCTGTTCGTTGTGGGCGGCTTCGATGGCCTGAGGCGACTGCGCAGCGTGGAACGCTACGATCCCTTCTCCAACACCTGGGCGTCGGCGGCCCCGCTCCTCGAGGCAGTAAGCTCAGCCGCTGTGGCCCCCTGCGCCGGCCGGCTCTACGTCATCGGGGGCGCTGGGCAGGATGGCGTCAGCACCAACAAGGTGGGCCAGCAGAGGGCGGGGGAGGCCTGCTGTGTGCCAGGATGGCCTTGTCCGTTTTCTTGATTTCATCGACAACACTGAGTCATCCTCCCCATATTTCAGGCAAGGAAATGAATTCAGAAAAAGGACCCCAAGGTCACACAGTAGGTCTGGACCTAAATGTTTGGCCTGGTGCTATACGGGTTTCAAAGATTTAAAAAATTAAGCGAGGGCAATGGTAATTAAAATGCTCTTCCTCCATTCGAAAATATAATACACTTATTATTGCAAATTTAGAAAACAGAAATAGAAACCATAATCTCATCAGGTAAGGATAACTACTGCTATTAATATTTGGTACATTGCCTTCGGGGCTTCCTCTGAACTAACTTTTGCTTTTCTGTTTCAATTTCACATTCCACTAGTAAAATTTTCTATCCTGCTTTTTCTTCTTCAAAGTATTATAAGTACTTCCTACACGCATAGAAACTCTTCGCAGCCATCATTTCAATGTCTCTGTGATAGTCTACTGGGTGGCTGAATTATAGTCTATCAAATTTTCCATCTATCAAAAAATGTACAAATTTTGTACATTTAGGCTTTTTGTGAACAAAACATTGTGGCAGCTTCCTCCCTGCTCTGATGGCCTCATAGGAATGTGGCCCTAAAATCTAACTTTGCAAAATTAGGGCTCTCACCGTATTCCAGCCCCACTCCCAGCACACCTTCCTGGTGTGCCCCCTGGGCTGGCTGGGGGAATGCTCTTTAGCACCTGCTTGTGCAGCAGCTCGAACATTCAGAAATTGTGGAGGGCGTAAACACCTGTGGGCCTAGGCCGCCTATGGACAGCTATAGGAATGGGGGCGGCAAGACACCCCAGCTAGAACCTTGTCACGACCTCACTGCACCAGAAAGGAGAGAGGGTTGACAGTTTATGCAGCCAGGAATGCATCTCCACAGGGGACCTGCTCTGAGAACCCTCTACAGCACTAATGCAGACAGTACTTCTACCTCCTGGGATACAGACCTCTTCCTGGACCTTGAAAGATGAGAACACTTTTGACAACAGGAGTCCAGGGAGAGGGGCTAGAACATGGAACCAGGCAGAGCACACTTGAAGGGAAGGACCCAAGCTCAGAACTGGTGGACATAGGCAAATGTGCTGAATGAGCGCCCCCAACAGAGAGGAGAGGTGTGGGCAGTGGGGCAGTTAGGGGGTGACGCCTCACCACCGCCACTCTGGCCCCTCAGGTGCAGTGCTTTGATTCCAAGGAGGACCGGTGGAGCCTGCGGTCACCGGCTCCCTTCTCACAGCGGTGCCTTGACGCTGTCTCCCTGGATAACACCATCTATGTGGTTGGCGGCCTTATGAGCAAAATCTTCACCTACGACCCTGGCACAGATGTCTGGGGGGAGGCAGCTGTCCTCCCCAGCCCTGTGGTAAGTGGATGCTCCTGGGTACAGCCCTGGCACTGGTTCCACTGAGCAGGGTAAAGACTCACTTCTAAGGATCTGGATCTCAGAGGTAGTGAGTCTTGTGTCTGACTCCATGTTAGGTGGTTTTACATGTTCTCTAGTTTAGTCCTTACAATGATAATCAACCTTGGGCTTCAAAGGAGACTGGCCTTAGAGAGGTTGAGGCCACCAGCAAGGCCACATGAAGCAGAACCTGGAATCCCAGCCCCGAAGTGCTGTAGCTTTGGATGGGGAGCTTGGTCTCAGTGGCCCTGCAGTCTCTCCTCTCTGTAGGCCACTACCTGGTAGCTTCTTGTGGGAGGAGGAAGGAGGCGGAGAGGGGACTTGCTAAGTTCCCTTGCCTCATTGGTATTAGAGAAGGGAGCTGCTAGGCCCTGGATGCTCCACCTCTGCATTCCTTGCTCCCCGTCACTGTTCTGTTCCCTCTCCAAAGCTCCTGAGAGTATCTAGGGATGTGGATTGGTGGTCCTTGCCAGTTCTGATCTCCAGTTAATTCTAGGAGCCTAAGACTTCTGGCTTCTCTGAGATCCAAAGATGGTGGTGGTGGTAATTACTGTTATTGGAGTGCTTACTATATTCCAGGCACATGTAAAATGCTTTACGTGCTTTATCTCATTAAGTTAAAGGAACTTTATGAAGAAGGTACTATTATTCTTATTACTCTGCAAGTGAGGAAACTGAGGCCCAGAGAGGTGAAATGACTTGTCTAAGGTCATTCATTTAGCAAAGGTCAGGCCAGAGCTTGAAGTCAGGTCCATCCAATTCCTACTTCTCTACCATCCAGACTGTTGGCTCATACTCTGTGGGTCAAGGTTTTGTTGTCTGGCCTAGCCAGCTAGGGACAGAGGGAACCCCTGGCCGGACCACATAGCTAATCATCTTTCCATCTGTCCACCCAGGAGAGCTGTGGGGTGACTGTGTGTGATGGGAAAGTCCACATCCTCGGCGGGCGGGATGATCACGGGGAAAGCACCGACAGGGTCTTCACCTTTGACCCCAGCAGTGGGCAGGTGGAGGCCCAACCGTCCCTGCAGCGCTGCACGAGCTCCCATGGCTGCGTCACCATCGTCCAGAGCCGGGGCAGGTGACTCATACTTGAGGCAGGAGGTGGGAGGGGAGGGAGAACTCAGGCTCACCACTGCTCCCCTTATGGCACCTCCATGTAAACAGCGTCTTAACTTACTGCCCCTTTTCTTGTAGAAATAAAACCTTCTTCAAAGGTCGAGTCTGTGTTCCAGCTCAAGCCTCCTTTGCCTGGAGAAGTAATGCCCAATATCTGCTCCCTGCTATGTCTCTTTACAAAGCACTTCAGCACTTCATGTTACTTCATTTACCTTCATAAAAACAGTGTGGACATTTAAAGAATCATGAAATATTTCATGCATAAAAAGAAATATATTTGTACAGTTTAAAAATTAAAATAAATATCTGTGTTCCCACAACCTAACTTAAGAAATAGATCATTACAAATGCCTTTGTAGGTCCCCCTGTCTATTTCCCAATCCATCCCTTCCCATGTTCCTCCCAGGAATAGTCACTATTCTTGTATTTCAAATTGTGCTGTGCTAAGTCACTTCTGTTGTGTCTGACCCTTTGTGACCCTATGGACTGTAGCCCACCAGGCTCCTCTGTCCATGGGATTCTCCAGACAAGAATACTGGAGTAGGTTGCCATGCCCTCCTCCAGGGGATCTTCCAGACCTAGGGATCGAACCTGCATCTCTTATGTCTCTTGCATAAGAGATGCGGGTTCTTTACTCCTAGAGCCAACTGGGAAGCCCATATTTCAGATTATCAACAGTTAAAAAAAAAAAAACAAAAACAAACTTTTAGTTAGCTAGTTACTAATATTTGTAAGAAAAGAAGACTCTCCCAAGGCCACATACTTAGTAGAAGGTAGAATATAGGATTCCTGAGGAGGGAAAAAGGGGTCAGATGGCTGTCTCGTCCCTGAGCCTGCCCCTTCCCCCACAAAAATACGCATTTCTGACTGCTGGAAGTAATATGAAGCCTCTAGGCGGAGACCTATCCTCCGGCTGGGGCTTAAGGACCCATTCGGGGTGAGGTCTGGGCTTCTGGGGAGGTAGTTCTTGGACGGTGGCATAGGGACAGAAAATCAGGTTTGAAACCTCCTTCCGTTCCAAAGGTCCGCATCTGGCTTGAAAAACTCTGGACTGAGTCTACGCATAGGCATCATGAAGTACCAGGCACTGGCCAGGTCAAGTGGGATTCTCAAGGTGGGGGCGTCCCAAGCTAGCACTCGAATCTGAGATCCAGAGCCCTAGAGGTTTGAGGCGGGTCAGAATCGTGGGTTAGAAATTCTCCGCCTGGAGGCCCCTGAAACAGAGTTTAGGAAATCCAGAATGTGGGTTTACGGATTTAGGTGCAACCAGCAGTGAGACTGCACTCATTGCTGGGTCTGTGGGTTCAGGTCTAAGATTCTAAGTGTTGAGCCCCGGGGCCTGGGATAACGGAGTTCCTGTTAGAATTGAGAGGACGGATCGTGGTCCCAGAGGCTGCACCCAGGGCTGACTTTACTGGGTACCTCTCCATGGGCTCCTATTTTAGATCCTGAGAGGAAGGGTGGAAAAAAAAAAAAGAAGGTAGACTATACAGCCCACAGATTTCATGAAGCTTCAGAATCTAAGAGGCACTTCTGGTCAGAAAGCTTCTCCCTTTCTAAACCATCCTCTCCCATTTAACCACCTAGCCCTGCTGGCTCAGATGGTAAATAATCTGCCTGCAATGCAGGAGACCGGGGGTTCGATCCCTGGGTTGGGATGATTCCTTGGAGAAGGAAATGGCAGCCCATTCCAGTATTCTTACCTGGAGAATTCCATGGACAAAGGAGCCTGGCAGGCTACAATCCAAGGGGTCGCAAAGGGTCAGACATGACTGAGCAACTAACACTTTCAGTGATAGATAAAATCAAAAATCAGACAACTAAAAAGAGGCATAGGCTCATAAGTAAGCAAACATGTCTGAGGACCAGAAACAGAACTGTAAAACGTAAGGCAGAAGCTCAAGCTTTTGGATTCAGACTCTGGGATAAAGGTATTAAAAACAGATTCCAAACCCAGGCTCGCTGCTATAAGCCTGGGCCAAGGCGGGGTTCCTCCACTCATGAAAGAAGCGGAAACAAAACAAAGACAGTTGCAGAACCCTGAGCAGACTTGTGGTCAAGGCTCATAGCAAACTGGAAGCCCAGGGTAGTGGGCACCAATGCCACAGGCCTCTGAGACACCATTGAGTCCAGCTCTGCATCTGGACATGCCACAGCCCCAGCATAAACGGGGGGCACAAGCTCTTGATGCCATTACAAACAGCTGGGTTGGCTGGGGCTCTGGGGCAGCAACATAAAACTGTCGGGTCGGGAGGGGTGCGCCCAGTGGAGGAAAAAGGGAACAAAGGATGGACACCACAGACTGAGGCGAGGCCCAGCAGAGCTGGCAGGCCCCATCTGGGGCTTCCCTTATTTGCACTCAGATTGCCTTTTGAAGAGCTATCATCTGCCCCTCCATCCCCTTCAGTACAAGGCAGCCCCACGCTGTTCTCCATCTTCCAAAGCCCCAGGGCCCTGTCTGCATGATCTCTCCAGCTGGGGCTGGCCCAAAACACCCAGCACAAAGGCCTGGGTCCCAGCTGAGCTCCTACCCTCCGATTATCCCAGATTAGGGACCCTGTGACCATCTGGACATGCTGATAATGGCAAAAGGGGAGGGCAATGGGATAGAGGCCTAGCTTCAGAGCCTGCCTCCTCCCACCCAATGGAAAACACCAGGACAAGGCAAAGAAGGTGCTGTATTGCCTACCCAGGTAAAAGCGAGTGGAAAGTTAGGAGCAAATGCAGGGCAAGCTTTCCCCAGAGACGTGGGCATCTTCCCCAGGCTAAACACTTCTGTGTAGCCAGGCAGACTGCCCAGTTTCCCCCATGATGGCCATTTGTCCCAGTGCTTGCTCATGCCAAGTGCCAATGCCCTTTCCTGCTGTCTAGGCGGGTGTCAGGCCTGGGCAGACCTAACACCCTCCACCCCAGAGCTGATCACTCCCTCCCTGTACCCTTAACATCAGCCCTCCTATCACCTGACAATTGGCCAGGCCTCTGTGTGACACCTCTGGTCTCTTGTGACACACTCATAGGATGCCTCTGGAAGAGAGGTGTTTCACATGGCTGTGTCCTCCAGTGCCTGGAACAAAAGCCTTCCACTGAATACCTTAAAACCAAGGTTTCCTGGATCTCTATCTCATAATACCTGTGAGGTGCTATCATGATCCTCTCTTCTCCCTCCCATGCTTACAAATGAGGAACTCAAGAGTTGGGATTTGCTTACTTAGGTCATGGGACGATTCCAGTTTGGGTCTGCCATCTCCAGTCTGCTTTCTCCAAGCAGCCCCTGCTAATCTGAGAAAATGGTGTGGGATGCAGCACCCTTTAGAAGCTCCATCGTTCCCACCATGGGAGACTCCAGCCTGATAAGCGTATTGCCCCAGATCTTCTGGACTTGGAACCTGATGAGGGGAGACAGTGCTTATCCCTGGAGAGGCTCACAGGAACACAAGCAAAAGGTGACAGCCACAGCTGTGTCCTAATGTCCTAGGACGACCGCTTAGACCATATATACAGGGACCCCTGGCTCCTGGTCCACTGCTCTCTGGGCCCCCGACTGCCTGCTGAATGTGAACTGTTACCATTCAGTAAGCTACATAACTGGAGTTCTTAGTGGGCTTCAAAGGAACTAGGGAAACTTCATACACAACAGAATAAAACTTGGTATTACACAATCACTACATGGACTCACTGTTCTTTTTTACTGATGGTTGCACTGGCTCTTTGTTGCTGCGCTCAGCTTTCTCTAGTTGCAGCGCATTGCAGTGGTTTCTCCTGTTGCGGAGCGTAGGCTCCAGTGGTTGTGGTGCTCATGTTTAGTTGCTCTGCAGCATGTAAAATTTCCTGGACAAGGGATCGAACCCATGTCCCCTAATTGGCAGGTGGATTCTTACCCACTATACCACCAAGGAAGTCTTGGATTCTTTTTAAAGTCTAAAATGTATCTATGCTGTGTATTTAGCCACCCATTAGTACAGGAAAAAACGTAGCATAGTTTCCCATCTGCTGTATCAGGCACCCCTGGAGGGCCTGGAGTGCATCCGCTGCAAGTAAGGGATGTGCGTGTGGAGGCACTACTGTACTGAGTTAAGTTGCTGAAGAAATAAAGATTTCATAAAATATAGAAATCTCGTTTCTGAGGGAGAAAATAGAAAAAATTACCTTCTGAGATAGAAAATGTTGACTATCAGATCAGTTACGTCTGACTCTTTTGTGACCCCATGGACTGCAGCATGCCAGGCTTCCCTGTCACCAACTTCCAGAGCTTACTCAAACTCATCCATCAAGTCAGTGATGCCATTCAACCATCTCATCCTCCCTTCAAT
The DNA here is from genome assembly GCF_002263795.3 of Bos taurus. Lineage (NCBI taxonomy): Eukaryota > Metazoa > Chordata > Mammalia > Artiodactyla > Bovidae > Bos > Bos taurus. Next base: position 54,599,810 of record NC_037342.1, on the reverse strand, counting down.
CTTGCCCAGCATCAGGTGGCCAAAGTATTGGAACTTTACCATCAGTCCTTCCAATGAATATTCAGGACTGATTTGTTTTGGATTGACTGCTTTGATCTCCTTGCAGTCCAAGGGACTCTTAAGTCTTTTCTGACACCTCAGCTTAGCTCAGTTCAAACACTACAATTTTCAGCAACCACCTCTCCTGGGCCTTTACAGAAAACTTTCTTCAGCTTCAGAAAGGACTCACTCCTGGAAATGTGCCACCCCAGAGTAAGGAGAATGTTTTGGTATTCAGGCTCTAGTTCCTAGCCACAAGATGAAATATACATACACGAGCCCATTCCATGGAACAGTAAACGGTGATTAACACGATAGCTATTATTCTAGAGGGGAGTACTTTTACCACCGAGACATGGTCTCAATTCCACAAACACTGACAAAAACAACTAAGGTATTACTGTCTAGCCAGTAGAAACATCCAACGCTCTATTAAAGAGGGGACAACACAGATGTCAGTATGCTCTCAACATAATTTACTACCTTTAGTCTTGTAGGATTTGCATGCCAGCCTGTCCCTCACTAGTCTCACCTGAATCAATGAAGACAATCCAATTTCTTATGAATACATATCAGTATGTTGCTGCTGCTGCTAAGTCGCTTCAGTCGTGTCTGACTCTTAGCAACCCCATTGACTACAGCCTACCAGGCTCCTCCATCATGGGATTTTCCAGGCAAGGGTACTGGAGTGGGGTGCCACTGCCTTCTCCACATATCAGTATAAAACTCTTTAAGTCATCAGACTGAATGGTAGTTAATTTAAGTACCCTTTATACTTTACTAGAGGATAATGGTTAAGAGAACAAGGACACAAAGATGCAGATTCTGATCACAACTCTATAATGCTTAGGTGAACCTACTTCTGAACATTAGGCTCTTCAGCATTCACTTTCCCTTAACCCCGAATTTCAGGTTGAGGCGATCAAGGTGCTGTCCTGTAAATTATCAGCCTTCACCATCACCAGATTTACTCCCCCACAAGGAGAGGGTTACTTTGGTTACTTCTGCTTGGGTTCTCTCATCACACCTGCCCTCTCCTCACACCGAAACCAACAGGATTTTTAAGGAAAGCACAGAAACACTGGAAACCAGGCTGTGATCGATTCTTAGGAATCGATCAAGCAATGCTCCCATGGGGTGACCTGGCCCTCAGCCTGAATCCTAGATGTAGAGTCTAGTAGGCCACATGTCTTTTAAAAAGATTTTATTAAAGGTCTTTGCAGAGCAACATTCAGATTCCAGATCCAGCGGCCAAGGAGACCTGAAAGCGGACAAAATACAGTAAGAACAGAAAATTCACCTTAGTGTCGGGTTTACATGAAAATCAATACACACAGAACATCCAGAAACAAACACCACAACAGGCACCAGGCGTAGGAGAGGCCTGTCACCGTTTTAACGGATTGTGGGAAGAACAGCTGATTACTAATAAGAGTGACCTGAAATTTTTGAACTAAAGAAGACAGTGCAAACACTCAAGAATACCAGGGCTAAATGAGTCCCTGGCTCCAATCTGTGTCCTCTCATGTAAAGCAAGCGTAATCTACTTTTTATTCACTAGGTGGAATACTGTTCCATTATGCCCCAAGAGGCCCTTACAGACATACCTATTATGCTGTGGGTACCGGCTGGGGCATGGCAGGCGGCTCTGGCTTCCCACCCTTCTGTTCAGAGATGGGGGTGGTGGGCAGTATTTCATCTTTGGGTTCCACAATGCTCACGTGATCAGGCAGAGGCTTCTTAGGGCCAATCTTACCAGTCGGGTCCCAAGGCAGCATGATCTTTACCTTGATGCCCAGCACACCTAGAAGATGCCATAGTTTAGACCTACCTATAGTTCCACTACTCCCCACTACACAACAGAACAGAGCAGAAGGAAGAAAAGAACAGGTTACTCAAGCATCCTGTGTCTGGCCCCTTCTCAGACAAATGCCTCTAATCAATCAATGAACAGGACACTCTGCAAAAGGAACCCATGCACAGCACCGCAGAACGTGGCACTGACAAGGCCCGAGAGCAGAATGTGCCTTTTCTGACTCGTCATCGTGTCATCACTGAAGGGTACACCAGTGGCTGAGACAAGGACAAACCAACTCTCTTCCATGAAGCTAAACAATGAACCCGAAGAGTGCAAAGATGTTCACTATACCCCCAACTCCCCAAACACTGAAGAGTAGGTATAAAACCACGCCTACCCATTTAAGCCACTGCCCCAAGCACTCCTGGCTACTCACCCTGTCTGAGCAGCACATGGCGCACGGCGGTGTCCACATAGTAGTTAACAGGGTCCCCACTGTGGATCATGAGGCCATCCACAAACTTCATGGATTTAGCCCTCTGTCCTCGAAGTTTCCCAGACACCACGACCTCGCAGCCTTTGGCCCCACTCTCCATGATGAACCGCAGCACACCATAGCAGGCCCTTTGGGCGCACAAGAGACAGAGAGCCATTTGTGTCATTACCAGACATGACCACTCAACCCCACCCCACTTCAAATCAGAACTCAGCCTGCACTTGACTACTTTCAGTGTCCCTTTAATGCAGAGTAAGTTTGACCAGAGCCTGACCCAAGAGATAGAAACCTTCTTCCACTCCCACCACACACCATCTTAGGGAACTCCTTAGGGAAACACATCAAGTTCCTTCTAATCAAGTGCTTTCCAAACTTGACTGCACATTATAGAATCGCCTCAAGGTCCAAATGAACCACTCGAACTTCAGTGCGTGCAAAATTCACCTGGAGGGCTTATGAAGACAGGTTGCTGGGCTGTATTCCCCCACTCCCCAATTCAGTGAGTCTGGGTTGGAAACGGCAAATGTTTATTTCTCATCAGTTCTTACTGGCAACACTGATGCTGGCCCAGGCACCAGACGTGTCACTGATCTACGTGGTGGAGATGGCAGTCAAACCAGGTATGCAGTCTTCTGCACACCCTTGCCTACGGCATTCCTCCCATGGGAACCCGACTACAGCACAGCCTTCACATCCCTCCTCTGTTGAAAAACCTCCCAAGGTTCTGCATTAAGGATTAATGAACTCCCAACACCCAAGCAAGGCACTTCATTTACTCCAAGTAGTGAAATTGCTCAAGGAACTGCCAGCTGAAATCTTATTAGCAAGCCCAGCCCTGGGGCCAATCTAACCACCTCATGTCCTCTGTTCCTCACATTACTATCTATACATACCTAGAGGGCATACGTGACTAGATTTTAAGCTCTCTCATCAGCAATGAGTCTTGTCTGAGACCCAGAGTTACCACCACACAATGTATGTGAATGACTTCAACATGAACCCAAACCACTTCCCAGCCCCATCCTACGTTCTACTCCCAAAGCACACAGTGCTCTACTACCACCACCCACTTTTTTAAACACTTGTGTCTTTACTAGTCTTTCTAACTAGGCTGCAACATGGACTGACAATGTCTTATTGTTAAAGCCCTCAGAAACTAGCTGAGCCTGTCACAGTCCACTTACTAAATTAACAAAATAGCTGATATACTGATTCACAGGACACAATCATAAGGACTCTTACCTCCGCACAGCAAGGCCTCCTAGGAGTTTGTAACGCAGAGACTCTGCCTGGGCAATGGCACACAGTCCTCTTGTGGCTACCTTTTCAGCATAAAGCTTTAAAGAAACAAGGCACATTCTTAAACTTGTTACACTCACCACTGTTTTCAACTAAAAATCAGCACATTCATGATTCAAGCAGACACCACTCTATGTATCACTATACTTGTCCTCATTTAGTGGCTGAGTGTGCAAGCCCATTGGCTACAGGCCACCAGGCTCCTCTTCTCCAGGCCAAGAGTCCTGTGTGGGTTACCATGCCCTCCTCCAGGGGATCTTCCTGACTCGGGGACTGAGCCTGCACTAGCAGGCAGATTCTTTACCAGTAAGCCACCTGGGAGGCCCTTCACTGTGCTGCTGCTGCTGCTGCTAAGTCGCTTCAGTCGTGTCCGACTCTGTGCGACCCCATAGACAGCAGCCCACCAGGCTCCCCCATCCCTGGGATTCTCCAGGCAAGAACACTGGAGTGGGTTGCCATTTCCTCCTCCAATGCATGAAAGTGAAAAGTGAAAGTGAAGTTGCTCAGTCGTGTCTGACCCTCAGCGACCCCATGGACTGCAGCCTACCAGGCTCCTCCGTCCATGGGATTTTCCAGGCAAGAGTACTGGAGCGGGGTGCCATTGATGCCCACATCTAACAAACACTCAGGGACATAGACTGAACTGAACCATTCCTCATTTTTCTCCCACCCCCACCTCCTTCCACAGCCAAATCATGGAGATCAATGGGCAGCCAGTCTCTCCTACGTATCATTACTATATCCAAGATGGACATAAACGGCTGCCAACTGCTTATTAAAAGAACTTCAACAAAATACCAATCCACTTGTAATACTCACTGATCACAAGTAAGCTTTCAGGGTGATAATATGAGTTTTCGGAAGTACCATCCTAAAGAGGGCTTCCCTGGTGGCTCAGATGGTAAAGAATCCGCCTGCAATGTGGGAGACCTGGGTTCAATCCCTCGGTTGGGAAGATCCCCTGGAGGAGGGCAAGGCAACCAGCTCCAGTATTCTTGCCTGGAAGAATCCCCACGGACAGAGAAGCCTTGGGTCCATGGGGGTCACAAAGAGTTGGACACGACTGAGTGACAAAGCACAGCACAACATCATCCTCAACAGCCATTTCTATGCCCAGAGTAGCCTCTGGCCCAAGCCAGGATCACTCACCTCTACACTGCCTTCAGGGAAGCCAAATCTCTTCTGAACCACAGCAGTCAATTCCCGGATCCGCCGGCCCTTCTCACCAAGTACATTCTGTGTCCTGGGGAAAATGATGAGTGACAGTTCACAGCTCTCATAACATTAGATGTAATTTTAAATCTTGCACATGTGTGGTAGTAAAAATCTAATTCATCTGACACAACCAAGTTTAAATTTTGGATGATAAGAACTAAGAGATAATCATTTTTTTTTTAAATGCAGCTTAAAAACTCATTCACTAAGACTCAACCGTTGTTTTGCTAAGTTTACAGAACAAATCACCTTAGTGCAGACGACAATTATAGGTGATGGCCAGAAAAATGAATTTTTTACCTGGTGGCCAAGATAATGATTTCTGTCCTGGTTGGTGTAACTCGGACCTCAACTCCAGAGTACCCATCTTCAGCCAGCTCCCGAGTGAGAAACTCGTTCAGTTCAGCTTTGAAGATGCCATCAGCGACAAACTAACCAAAAGTAAAATGAAAATCAGGATCTGGACATGGGCTCACTTTTCTAGCCCAGTCAATGCAACCCTAATAAAAATTCAACACCTCCAACCAACGACCCATCATCAATTATTTTGCCTTGTTCCAGAGGAAACATAGCAAACCCTTCTCAGACAAATGCCTCTAGGTCATCTTTTGGAAGTTAACTTTGATCCAGGCCCTTAACACTGTGCCACAGAACGCGGCACAGGGTAGGGGTCACCTGGACAAAGAGAACACTTCCAGTCAGACTCGTCATCTCCTCTTCATTGAAGGGTTTTAAATTATCAAACCGTTTTCCTCAGGCCCCTTCCCTCTATTTCCCCAGAACTTTTCCTTGACCCCAAGACAGAACAAGAATTTGTCAGTAACCTTCCCAACTGAGGTCCTCGGAGTCAGAAGCCTGCACCCAGACACGCCTAGGAAGGCAAGCAAACACTGCTACCTCCCTTTCTCAAAACTATGATTCGATGAGGGAAAAGGCTCATGCCTTCAAAACATCACGTTTAGTAACTTTACTAACTACTGACTAAGAAAGGCTCACAAGCGCTCCTCCAGCGCATGAGGAGCCCTCAGTGCTCATCTCTGCTCTCCGCCCAGAACCGGCAGAAATCCTTCTCTCCTATCCCAGGCATACTGCTTTCAGCAGCCACGGGCCTGCGCTCAATCCACCGCCATCCGCTGCCTACGGGAAAGCGGCACAGTCCAGCCGCTGCCCCGGGTATAGCGAAGAGCTATAGGTCTCGCAATAGCACCCAGAGAAGCTCCTGACCCGCGAAACGCCACAGTTCCCTGCAACCTGGCCCCGGGATCTCACCTTCCTCTTTTTGGAAATTTGCACGGCCATCTTGCCGCCGCGAGCCGCCGAAAGGAAAGGAAGTTGCAAGTAGGCGGAAGTGCGTATAAAGGGCGCTGTGCAACGACAAAGAACTGCGCGACGTCGACGCCTGTGAGCGCTCATGGGAAGTGTAGTTTTCACTTTGGTAAAAGGAAAGGGAAAAGCGCGGTGCAAGGGTTGATGCTTTTGAACTGTGAGGTGTTGGAGAAGACTCTTGAGAGTTCCTTGGACTGCAAGGAGATCAAAGCAGTCAATCCTAAAGGAAATCAATCCTCAGTATTCATTGGAAGGACTGATGATGAAGCTGAAGCTCCAATACTTTGGCCATCTGATGCAAAGAGCTGACTCATTGGAAAAGACCCTGAGACAGACTCAAGTCAGGAGGAGAAGGGGAGGACACAGAGGATGAGATGGTTGGATGGCATCACCGATTCAATGGACATGAGTTTGAGCAAGCTCCAGGAGATGGCGATGGACAGGGAGACCTGGAGTGCTGCAGCCCATAGGGTCGCAAAGAGCTGGACACAACTGAGCGACTGAACAACAATATCCAGAAACCTGGGGCTTCCCAGGTGGCACTACTGGTAAAGAACCCGCCTGCAAATGGAGGAGAGAGAGTGATGAGGGGTCGATCATAGGGATGAGGGGTCGATCTCTAGGTCACGAAGATCCCTTGGAGGAGGGCATGGCAACCCACTCCAGTATTCTTGCCTGGAGAATCCCATAGACAGAGGAGCCAATATCTCAATCAGAGCTTAAAAAATTCAGAGAAGTTTAGAGTCTAGTTCTCATCAGTTTAAAACCAAGTATAAACACACACTTGTCTGCTCACTTTATTCTTTAATAAAACCAAAGAATAAAAAAATAAAAGGGCTTTGGGGCTGAAAGCCCTCAGTGAAATTCACTGAGGCACCTATCTCTTCCAATTTGTGTCCACTTCCTCTGTTGCAAACTGATAATAATAATATATATAATATGTATTAAATATTCTAAGGACTGTTTTAGGACTTTATATTATTAATTCGTTACCTTTACCTCATGTTCATAAAGTCTGTTACAGCTTGTAACAGAAGTCACGATAGTGGCTCGAAATTCTTTTTCAATTAAAATCTCCCCTCACAGACAAAAAAATTTCAAACATACAGAAAAGTTGGAAGAATTGTACAGTGTACACCCATATATGCATCCCTTAGGTGCTGCAATTAACATTTTTTCTGTATTTGCTTTATCACATACTTATCCTTGCCTCTATCCACCCAACAATGCATCTTTTGATACATTTCAAAGTTATTTTCAGGCATTAGGACACGTCACGCCTTAAACTTCCCCAACAGTTTTTTTTTTTTTCCAGTTTTATTGAGAAATAATTGACATACATCAATGTATAAGTTTAAGGCATACAACATAATGGCTTGATTTACTTATATCATGAAATGATTATCACAAAAGATTCAGCTAACATCCATCATCTTATATAGATACAAAAATAAATTGAAAAAAGAGGAAAAGTTTCCTTGTGATGAACACTTTTATTTTAAATCTGAAGTTTGTTTCCATTTAAAAAATTAGAAAATTTCTTTATAAAACTTTTACATTTTTCTTAAAAATATAGAAATATCTAGCAAACTTGTGGCCCCACATTTCCTCATGGCAGCACTCTCCTTTCCCGTTATATGGGAAAGGGTTTCCAATGTGCCACGGCTCCTGACAGCTTCGCTCACTGATTGTCTGGTCCTAGAAGCCATCTGAGCTTTTGCCCAGCACTGAAACACCTCTGATGCTGAGATGCTCTGATCCTATAATCATGGACTTAACAGAGTTCTGGGGGGAGTCTGTACAGAGGGACCAGGGAAGATGGAAAGAAATGGATGAACCAAAGAGACTTGCTGTGGATCTAATGTACCTTGGTGATGGATTGAGGTTGAGGGGAGAATTGAAAATGACATCAAGGCTAGATGCTTAGTGAGAACCCTCACTGAGGTTAGGAAATCAGGAATAGGCTTTTTCTCCATGTCATCTCCCTCTGTCACTTCCTCTAGGATTGGGCCTCTTCTAGCTGTTCCTGTAACTAGCATACTCACCTCACTGGGTTGGAATGGCCTGTTTATGTGTTTTTCCTACTAGACTGTAAGCTTCCTAAGTGCAGAGACCAAGTCTGTTTTGTTCATTACACCCAGAATCTAGGATATGGCCTGGCTCAGGCCCAGTGTCAATCAAAGTTTGATTATCAAAGAAATTAATTAATGAATTCTGGTTTTAAATCCATCCTTAGTAGTGTGGCTCATATACATTTCCTTGCATCTTCCTGGGATACCCACAAAACCAAGTTGTGGAGACTCAAAGCTAAGGATCAGACCATGGAGAATTCTTTGATGTAAACACCACCTCTGGAGTCTCTGTGGTAGCTCATCTCCTGCCCCTTCCCAATGACACAAGAGGATGCCTGCCTGGGTATTGTCCTCTGGTTCCAGGAGAAAGCCCATAAAGGAAGCCTTTACCATGATGCCTTCCTCTTTATCTATTATAAGAAGACATTGCTAAGTCACTTCAGTCATGTCCGACTCTGTGCGACCCCATAGACAGCAGCCCACCAGGCTCCCCCATCCCTGGGATTCTCCAGGCAAGAACACTGGAGTGGGTTGCCATTTCCTTCTCTAATGCATGAAAGTGAAAAGCCAAAGTGAAGTCGCTCAGTCGTGTCCGACTCTTAGCGACCCCATGGACTGCAGCCTACCAGACTCCTCTGTCCATGGGATTTTCCAGGCAAGAGTACTGGAGTGGGGTGCCATTTCCTTCTCCAAGAAGACATTATATCACTCAAAATCACACTGTAAAAATAATAGTCACAATACACTGAATTCTAATTAAAAATAGGGAATGTCCTGGTTGTCCAGTGGTTAGGACTCTGCTTTCTCCCAAGGGCCCAGGTTCAATTGCTGATCAGGGAACTAAGATACCACAAGCTGCTTGACATGGCCAAAAAAAAAAAAAAAGATATCTGACTTTGGGACTTCCCTGGTGATCCAGTGGTTAAGATTCTGTGCTCCCACTGCAGGAATGCAGGTTCCATCCCTGGGCAGGGAACTAAGACAAGGCATGCCCCACAGTGAAGCGCCCCCTCCCCCCCAAAAAATGTTGGGACTGTGAGAGTGAGTTGTTAATCTCTTCCCAAATATCCAAAATGTAAACAGGGTTTACTCAGTTTGGCCGGTCATGCCACAGAGGTGTACCTGGAACTGTGAAGAAAGGGCAATGTGTCTGTCCACACAAGGGCCACACAAGTCTTGTCCTGAAATTCCTAGAAATCAAAGGTGAGGCTTGCCTGGTTGAATGAATATAGCCCACAGTTTTGGAGAACAGTGTAGTTACTTAGAAGACCAGCACAGTGGAATCTCATAGAAAGCATTTAGCATATGTGGATCCAACTAGAGGAGCTTGGCAAAAAAAGAAGAGAGAATTTAGAGTAAAACTGGGTGTGCCTGCCTCTCTGTTCCCTGAGCATGTGAGATAGAGAACTAAAGAGCCCTTCTGCTTAAACAGGCTGTGAAGGGTCTTGCTTCCCTGAGGGCCTGCTCTTCCCTGAGGGTGAGCATCTAGCTGGGCTGAGTGTTCAGTGACTTATATTTTTTTTTCTACAAGACCCCTGAATAAGCCGACAACTTTTTCTAGTGTTCAATAAAAGAACCAGGGATCTGTGCCAATCCTGAGGGAACACTGGATTCACAGAGAGAGGGTACATCAGTCTCTACTAGAGCACCTCTTAAGGGATTACTGTTTGAGGATGATATCCACTCTATTTGGTCATCACTATTTTGTTTATTTATTTATTTTGGGCTGCGCTGGGTCTCTGCTGCTGTGCACGGCCTTTCTCTAATTGCAACGAGCAGGGCCTACTCTTCCTTGTGGTGCTCAGGCTTCTCATTGCTGTGGCTTCTCTTGTTGCAGAGCCCAGACTCTAGGTGCTCGGGCTTCAGTAGTTGCAGTGCATGGGCTTAGTTGCTCTAAGGCACATGGAATCCTCTGAAACCAGGGATCAAAACCATGTCCCCTGCATTGTCAGGCGGATTTCCAACCATTGGATCACCAGGTACATCCCAGTCATTAAGTACTTTAGATAATAACACCTTCAAGTGAAATATGATGATTCCATAGCATTTTCAATGATTTGAATAAAATTCATGAGTGACTCACTCTGAACCCAGCTGGAACTGAGTCTCTGACTATCAATAGAACAATATTACAGAATAAATTTTAAAATAGTTTTCATTATTTTATTTGGCCTCGCTGCATGGCTTGTGGGATCTTAGTTCCCCAATCAGGGATGGAAGCTGGGCCGACAGCAGTGGAAGCACCGGATCTTAACCACTGGATCACCAAGGAAGTCCCCAAGAATTTTTAAAATTTACTGTTTTGTATCATTTCTAAAAGGCTCACACTACTGATAGCCTCTACTGATAGCCTTGAAAAAAAAAAAGTGAAAGTATTAGTCTCTCAGTTGTGTCTGACTTTTTGTTACCCACATGGACTGTAGCCTGCCAGTCTCCTCTGTCCATGGAATTCTCCAGGCAAGAGTACTGGAGTGGGTTGCCATTCTCTTCTTCAGGGGATCTTCTCGACCCAGGAATAGAACCCAGTTCTTCTGTATTGCAGACAGATTCTTTACTGTACACCCCCATGCACAAGAAAAATAAGCTCCAATGCACAGAAGAGTGTGAGAAAGAGCACAACCTCACCCTGGAGTTGGGGTGTAATCTGGGTTTTCTTTGTGAAGGCAGCTTGGTGGTACCTCCTACTTTCACTTAAGATGTCGATTCCCTGTGGCCCAGCAAATATGTTCATTTTTATCTACTGCAGAAAAACACACAAATGTAAATGAAAGTGGTGCAAGATTGCTTACTATGGTACTACTAATAACAGTGAAAACACGAATTTAAAACAATCTGACAGCCCTTCAGTAAAACAATGGTTATGGGATATTATACAGTGCTTAAAAAGAATGAGGTGAATCTGTGTATATACGTGACAAGAGCACCGAGAAATATCACTATGTGATCAAACTTTTTGCAAAACAATATAGACTGTGTAATATATACAATAAAATACAATGGATATACATATAAATATATAGGAGGATCTATATTACTTTAGGAACTGCAATAGTATTGAAGAAGGTTTGGGGCAATTTATTGCTTGACTTTTCTTATAAGAATATTTTCATGTATCATTTGTGAAGTTTATTTATTTATTTTTTGGCACACCACAAGGCACGAGGGATCTTCCCTGACCAGGGATCAGACCCATATCCCCTGTATTGGGAGCACAGAGTCTTAAGCTCTAGACCCCCAGGGAAGTCCCACTGGTTAAATTTTAAATGTATAAAAATGGGAAAAAATGAAAGGGCCACACAAAGATATGGATTTCTGATCATGTGGCCACTTGTGAGACACTGTGACTGTCCCAGCCTCCAACACCAAATCCTATAATCCTTTCTTCTGGAATCTCAGAATAAAGAAAAGTTTATTCTCCTAACCAGACTATAAATCTATATGGTCCCACATGGCAGTCACTGGCCTCACAGGGCTATTGAGCACTTGAAATGTGGCTGGTCTGAGTGGAAAAGTGCCGTAAGTGTAAAACATACTCCAGATTTCAAAGTATATTTTAAAAAGACCATCTTATTAATAATTTTCATATTAGTTACATGGTGAAACAGTAATTTTTAGATGATGATGGTGGTTTAGTCGCTAAGTTGTGTCCAACTCTTGTAACCTCATGGACTGTAGCCTGCCAGGCTCCTCTGTTCATGGGATTTCCCAGGCAAGAAGACTGGAGTGGGTTGCCATTCCCTTCTCCAGGGGATCTTCCTGACCCAGGGATTGAACCCAGGTCTCCATTCAGTTAAATAAAATATGCTATTAAAATTAAGCTCATCTGTTTCTTTTGCTTTTTTTTTTTTTTCCACGTGGCTACTAGAAAATTTAGTTACATATGTGGCTTCCACTCGTGACTCTTACATTTCCTTTGGATAGTGCTGCCCTAATCCCTTCAACCCAGAAATCAAAGATGTCTTACTTCTCTCTTTCCATGAGATTAGGCACAGTGGCAGAGAGTAAGCACTTATTTCCCAGACTTACTGAACAAAAGATTACAGTGGAATTATGTGCCAATCTTGTTTTCCTGTTTGCTTGGGATGCAGGGAAACTCAGAACTGTTTTGTGTGAATTCCTGAGATCCTACTCTGACCCAGATCAGTTCTGGACTGGAGCTAGGGCGGAGAAGGCCCCTCAGGCAGAATTCAGCTTTGTTCCTGGAGCCAGAAGTGTAAGACTGTCACAGTGCCCTCTTCCATATCCACAGGACCTTTTTCTTCTATAAAATGAGGCCCTGGGACTTCCCTGGTGGTCTAGTGGTTAAGGCTCGGCACTTCCACTGCAGGAAGTGTGGGTTCAGCGCCTGATCAAGGAACTTAGACCCCACATGCCACACAGGGTGGCCGGAATATAAAAATAAAAATTAAATGCGATGGAAATTCCAGTTTGTTGTGATCCACACAGTAAAGAAAAATAAATAAATAAATAAATAAATGGAAATAATCTCTAGCCCACCCCATAGGATAGTTGTGAGATTAAATTAATTAATACAGGCAAAGTATTTAATACTTAGTACCTAGTAAACATAGAAGTGGAACACAATAATGTTACTGAAAGTTGGGGTTTGGCTGCTTGACACTCAAAAGAGGCAAGTCTGGTGGAAATGAAAGTTTGCTTTACTTTGGAGGCTGGCAACCTACGGGGAGGGCAGACTCCCATCCAAAGACTGACTTCCCACCACTGACAATCAGTGGGCAAGAACTTTTATAGATGAAGGAAGGGAGCTACATTCAGAAACAGCACAGTCAGCTTTAAAAGTCATCTTGAAATTGCTCTTGCAGTGCCCAGATCAGTGTCATCTTCATTGTTTTAAGGACAGTGAGTCTTTAGTTCCAGGATCTGTTTGTTCCCATTTCTTTGAGCCCAATGCTTGCAATTGTGGCAGTTTATATCAGGGCTACAGTCTGGTCATCATGTAGTTAACTCTTCCACCTGGTGGGGGTGTCTCTGTGAGACAGCTCAAGGGCTCAGAATATTTACTATAGCCCTTGAAGAGGAACTAAAGGTCCTTGACTGTGCTTAATGACTAAACTATTACTATTTAGTCTTGTTAGACTATTTTCCTTTGTTTCATCATTTCCTCACTTCTCTGATTAAACTTATTTTTTGGCTAAAGTTTTTCCACAGACAAAAGGCAGGCTGAGGACCTGAGGGGCAAGGGTCATAGGGTCCTGCTCCATTTCAGTAAGTGCCGAAAAAGCACTAGTTACTACTACTGAGAGAGTCATTTCCTAGGCAGGTTGATAAGGAGTCTAGGGGTCCCCAAGGAGAGAGGGGTCTGGAATTCTCAAGGAGGAAGAAAGGACAAACTTTTTTCTTTCTCCACATTCCTTAGGATTATATAACAATATTATATCCTGCCTAAGGACAGTCTTCGGATTCAACCTTCTGTTATCTTAAAATGTAAATTATGGGAGTAGACCTGGTCTTTACAAGGATGTATCTTGCCTGAGGACAGTGTTATCTTAAAATGTAAATTACGGGAGTAGGTCTGATGAGGTCTTTACAACCTCCAGACATTCTTTGGATTATATAACTTCGTTGTCAACACTAGCAAGCGGGTACTCTTTCTACCCCCTTCTGATGCCTATGTCAGAAGCTTTCTCTATCTCCTTTATACTTTAATAAAACTTTATTACACAAAAGCTCTGAGCAATCAAGCCTCGTCTCTGACCCCGGATTGAATTCTTCTCCTCCGGGGGCCAAGAATCCCGGTGTATTCGCGTGATTCAACAACAACCTTTCACTACTTGGATCCACCACCCATATCAGATCATGGGGACATTGAATCCGGCACAGCTCCTGCCCTCCAGAAACTCAGAGTGGGGGCTGGGTGCTGGGGATACAGATAAATAAGTAAGTGTGATAAGCATCATAAGTATCAACGTAGGGACAATAGGGCACTGAGGAGGGCGGAGTGTTGGGGACGATGTCACAGAGCTCCAACCCTTGAAGTGAGGTTTACAGGACACCCAACACTTAGGCAGACACATAAGTCGGAATGAACGTGAGCAAAAGAAGGATTCCCCCAGCATTATGAAAATAGCTTCTGATTAAGAAAAATAAAATACATTCATAAAAAGTTGAAAAGATAGAGGAGCAAATAAATACAACACTCTTCTGGTGAAGCAGCGTAAACATTTCGGGACACATGTTTCCAGCTCTCTCTCCAGGCAGTAAGATGCTCTGTGATGAATAGTGTGCACCTGCAGTGTCACACAGATGGGATCACCGCAATGCATGGGGGTGTCCTGCCAGGAAGCTCCCCAGGGAGTGGACAGCTTGGTCAGGGGGCAGGAGGGTGCAGAAATAATGAAGCCAGCTCATTCTGTTTCATGTCCCACTGCTACCACTTACAAGCTTTGTGATCTCAGGCAAGTCTCTTAACCTTTCTGAGTCTCAGACTCTTTGCTTGGAAAGGGAAGAAATGATCATTAACCTCCTGGATTTCTATGATTGAATAAATGGTGTCTTTAAAGCATTCTGCATAGTGCCTAGAAGGTGGAAAGTGTTCCCTAAGTGGGACAGATTATCACTGCTTTTAGTGCAAATAAACAACTTGGCCCTTAGGTTTATGCTAATCCTCAATGTTTTTGGTTAGGGTGAGTCAACTTGCTAACACTAACATGTAGGCCCACACCTCTGCTCTTTGCAGGAGGCCATGACACACCAATTCCTTTCACACACAACAGCACAAATATATTTGCTATGGGTAGAAGGACCAGGCTATAATAATGTATGGGGCAGAGAAGTCGTCCTTAAAACAAAGATATGGGAAAAACTGGGTCAGAGATCAGGCTGCGGAAGCAGAAAGGCATGGCCAAGGGAGAGAAAAAGGCCAAGGAGCTCCTAACTCATCAGGCTTCTTCCAGGCGTATGAGATCAGCGTCTGGTCTGGGGAAGTGGGGCCCGACGACGGCGGGCAACAGGGACCTGCCTCATAGCCAGTAAGGGCTAGGAGGGAGAGGGCAGGGGGTAGGCTAGCAGGTTAAAAAGACCTTTCCTGAGGGGATGCTACCGAACTCAGCTCAAGGACGGCGAACACAGCTGGAGTACGCAGAGACAGTAAGTTTGTCTAGTTTGATTTTGGAAAGTGGAAATTCCATCATTCCTAAACCGGCTCTCCCAAAGTGCTACATACTTCGCCCTCTGGCGGCCACAACTGACAACTACAGGGCCTTGATCATCTTTCCCAATAAAGGGGAGGGGAGGGGAGGGGCGGGGCGGGGCGGGGCTGGAGGTGCTGCTCTCCCCCTCAGACACTCTCCACCCTTTTGTCTGGGCAACTGGGCATTTTTGGTTAACCTTGTGCAAGGGGCTGAGAATATGGGACAGTACATAACTGGGAGGTGAGCATTCTGCGCGAAAAAAAAGCGGCTAGAGGCTGGCTTCCCAGGATTTGACTTAGTGGAGTTCATACGTTAGGGCTGAATTTACCATGACTCCACTGAGGTGACTGGAGGATAGGGCCAAGATGGTAAGAAGTCAGTGCTACCAACTGCCTAGCTTCCTGCCCAGAGCCAGGCCATGTGAACGGGTGACTGGTTAGCTCAGCGATAAAGGGAGTGGGCAGGAGCCAGGGCCTGGCATCACTGGGGTACAATGGGGGGCTGGCTGCCTCTCTATAGCAACAAGTGCTTTGGGCTTTTGTAGAGGGAAGTCATTAGAACTCTTTGATCTAGTTCTCCAGACTCTGATTTCATAGGCTCAGAAGCCCCAGAAAGGGTCCAGGCTCTTAAGTTACCTCTACTTAGCCCTGTGCTTCCCCAGAGAGACAGTGGCCATGGCTGCTTCATGAATGTTGCAGGCCTCCACACAGCCAGTGCGCTGGGGAGAATTGGGAGTGGTGGAACTCGTCTCCACTGCTGGTGGGGGGAATGTAAATTAGCACAGCTGCCTTGGAAAGTTTGGTATCCTGAGGAATGTTGGTTGTGGGCCCCCAAATCCCAGCAATTCCACTGCTGAGTTATACAGCCAGAGTGCTGATCTTCATTTTTTTGTGCTCACATTCTCTCTACAGGAGTTTGAGGGATGCAGTTTTCCTTTCTCCATTCTAAGTTAAGCAGAACTTTTCATCCTAAGTATAGGTAGAACTTTTCATCCTAAGTATAAACAAATTCAGAAAGATTATAATTTCCAGTATCATCATAATGTCAACTCTTAAAAATAAACAGTTAGTCATTCTTTTAAATATATCCACAGGAATATAAATGCCACAGTGATTCGAACTCACAATTATCCATTTTAAAGATAGACAAGTTTTTCTTGAACAGATGCATTTACATATTGTTTCATTTTCTCCTTGATCTTATATATATTTCCATTCTGCACAACCCTGGAAAATCCAGAGTTCCCTGTGGAGTGGATCCACAACCTCATCCCCTTCCATTCTTCTTGCCCTGGTTGGCTGACTTAACTCGGCTCTGACTCAGATGAGTGATTTTCCAGGAAGATCCCAAACCAGCCAGGTGTTTTTCTAGTTCAGTGACCTGTTGAAACTTATAGTTCTTTTCCATTACCCCTGTTTGCTCATCAGGAAGGGTCTGAACCAGGATCTTAGCATGCAGGGGCTCAAGTGCTTCTAACCACAACACTCTTCAAAGACTGCTGCTTATGTAAACAACAAGGAATTTCACACACTAATAATTACATGTATCAAGAGCTTATAATGTACCAGGCACCATCCTAAGTACTTTATAGGCCATTATTGCCCAATAATCCTTACCATGCAGGCTAACCTATTTACCACACTATTAATTCATTTTACCAACAAAGCAAAGTGTCTTCTAATGCCGAAACCTTATCCCGCTAAATAAAATTACTTATTAATATACAGGAATTTAAAGAATTAGGCGATATCACTTTCCAGACATTACTGATAATTTTCCACCATTAAGAAGCCACAACTGGGGAAATTAAGAGAAGCTGAGGATGCCTCCATTTTAGTCACACTGAGACCTGTTGTGTGTGCTGTGCTTAGACAGTCTTTGTGACCCTATGGACTGTAGCCCGCCAGGCTCCTCTGTCCGTGGGGATTCTCCAGGCAAGAATACTGGAGTGGGTTGCCATGCCCTCCTCCAGGAGATCTTCCCAACCCAGGGATCGAACCCAGGTCTCCCGCATTGTGGGCAAATTCTTTACTGTCTGAGCCACCAGGGAAGCCCTAGACCTATTGAGAAGACAGTAACTACGGACCAGAATGGGCTTTCCTGGTGGCTCAGTCGGTATCTGCCTGCCAATGGGGTTCATGGGGTCACAAAGAATCGGACAAAACTGAGCAACTAAACAACAAGGGATCAGAATAGTTCTTAAATTACTTCTGTGAAAAGACTTTGATTAGCTAAAATCAAAACAGGATGGTAGGTGAGTGAAATAAATGTTTTGGGACCACAAAGTATTTCGGGATACCAAATCCGGCACAGTATATCGAAGGGATGGCGCTGAAGAGCAGAACAGCTTGGAAAGGAGCCGCTAGAGGGCGGCAGGGCACAGTGAGCCCGGCCGGTCACGGGAAACCCGGCGGCTGCCCAGAAGTGGACGCAGAGACGCTTAATCCCTCAGTCTTGTGCTACCATCTGCAGCCCCATGGACTGTAGCCCGCCAGGCTCCTCTGTCCATGGAATTTTCCAGGCAAGAATCCTGGAGCGAGTTGCCATTTCCTCTTCCAGGGGAATCTTCCGGACGCAGGGATAGAACCCGTGTCTCCTGTGGTCTCCTGCATTGCAGGCGGATCTTTAACCCTAAGGATTCTTTACATAGGAGAGTCCCAGATGTGGGGAAAATCCCAATGAAAAAGCCCAGTGGGCAGGCCGAGCACATTAACCAGCCAGCCGTCACCACCCTCACCACTGACCCCACAGCTTCTTCTGAAGGGGAAGGGAGGCAGGGGCCTAAAGGAAGGTTATGGACCAGCACTGTCCAATAGAAACCCAACATGCGAGTTTTCCAGTAGCCACTTTACACAAGAAAAAAAGGAACAAGTGACGTTAATTTTAACATTTTAAAATTTACCCTCATGTATCCAAAATGTTATCATTTCAACATATGATTAATATAAAAATTATAGATATCTTAATTAAAAAATTTTTGCTATACAGCAGAAACCAACACAGCACTGTAAAGCAATAATTTAAAAAATTTTTGTATTAAATTTTTGAAATTCGATGTGTATTTTCTATTTATTATAGCACTTCTCCTTTTGGACTAGCCACATTTCAAGGGTTCAATAGCCACTCATGACTACTGGTATTTACTTTCTCCCAGGTAAGTATCTCATGCAGGATGAGGGCCTTCTGAGTATTCCAGTAGTGTCTCAGGGTGAAGATCAAACCAAGGATCCCTCCTGGTCCAGTCTACAGCCTTGACCAACAGCCCCCTCCTCCTTCCCCGAAAGCACCTCCCATACAGGTTTCTGCCTGGTGCTCTTTCCTCTGTAAAGCCCGTTCCCCTAGCCCAGCCCCACTCCTTAGCCTGTGTTCCCAGAAGTGTTTGGGTCATACCTCTAGTCACCTGTCACGTGACATCACGAGTTATGCTGGAATCTAGTTCCTCATACCAGGGCGTCAGCCTCCTGCCTGGTGACAAGGCCCAGGCCCACGGTAGGGAGTTGGACAAGTTTGATTTCCGGCTCTGCTGCCTACTTAGCTGGTGCTGTGCTCGCGCTTAGTCACTCAGTCATGTCCAACTCTTTGCGACCCCATGGACTGTAGCCCACCACACTCCTCTGCCCATGGGGATTCCCCAGGCAAGAATACTGGAGTGGCTTGCCATGCCCTCAGTACCCTAAACAAAAATCTTAAATTCGCTTACTTCAGAGGATTCATGAGTGCTTTTATCAAAAAGGGTTCCTGATATATAGTGGATGTTTTCTGAATGCTGGTTTCTTATCATCAAAGACAATGACTTAGTTTCCTTACAACCATAAAATGGCATAACAGTAAATTGATATTGAAGGCAACTTGGTTACAACCTGAAACTCATCAAATACACTGCCCTTTGACCTAGCAATTCCACTTTTAAGGAATTATATACCAGATTGGTGCGAAAGTAATTGTGGTTTCAGGTAGTGAATTTTAAATCATTACAACTAGGTTCAAGCACATCTCTATTAATCAAAATAAGAACCATTACAATCAACACATTTTTGACAATGAGAAATGTTTGTTTACTCCTATAGGTTAAAAACCCAAGCTTTGGGATTCAACAAACTCTTGGAAAGAATTTTCTGCTTCCTCCTGGTTGTGATAGCCTTTTCTCTGCAAAAGGTTGTCGAGATCCTCAAGTGCTAGTCAGTTGGCTAGAGGTCAGGTGAATATGCCAGATGAGGCAAAACTTTGTAGCCCAATTCGTTCAACTTTTGAGGCATTGATTGTGTAACGTACAGTCAGGTGTTGTCCTGGAGAAAAATTGGCCCCTTGCTATTGACCAGTGCGGCTCGAGGCATTGCAGCTTTCAGTGCATCTCATTGATTTGCTGAGCATACATCTCAGATGTAATGGTTTTGCTGGGATTCACAAAGCTATAGTGGATCAGACTGGCAGCAGACCACAAAACAGTGACCATGACTCTTTTTGGTGCAAGTTTGGCTTTGGGAAGCATTTTGGAGCTTCTTCTCAGTCCAACCACTGAGCTGGTCATGGCCGATTGTGGTATAAAATCCACTTTTTGTCACATATCACAACTCGATCAAGAAATGGTTCATCGCTGCTGCAAAGAATAAGATGCCTTTCAAAATGATGATTTTTTTGATTTGCAATCAGCTCATGAGGCACTCTAGGCTTCCCTAGTGGCTCAGTTGGTAAAGAATCCACCTGCAATGCAGGAGACCTGGGTTTGATCCCTGGGTCAGGAAAATCCCCTGGAGAAGGGAAAGACTACCTACTCCAGTATTCTGGGCTGGAGAATTCCATGGACTGTATGTATAGTCCATGGGGTTGCAAAGAGTCGGACACTACTGAGTGACTTTCTTCTTCATGAGGCACTCACTTATCAAGCTTTTTCACCTTTGCAATTTGCTTCAAATGCTGAACGACCATAGAATGGTTGATGTTGAGTTCTTTGGCAACTTCTTGTGTAGTTGTAAGAGAATCAGCTTCGATTATTGCTTTCAACTGGTCATTGTCAATTTCTGATGGCCAGCCACTGCACTTCTCATCTTCAAGGCTCTCAACTCCTTTGCAAAATTTCTTGAACCACCACTGCCCTGTAGGTTCGTTAGCAGTTACTGGGCCAAATGTGTTGCTGATGTTGTGAGTTGTAACTCAAATAAGAAAATAGCTCAAATTTGCTTTTTGTATAAAATCATTTCTGTAGTCCAAAATAAATGTAAAATAAACAGCAAATAATAAATCTTCAGCAAAAAAACAAAAAGCAAGAAATGCACATTAAAATGATGTATAACATAACCACATTTATTTAAGAATGTATTTCAATGTCAAACAGCAAATTTCAACAATGCAAAAACAGCAATTACATTTGTACCAACCTACAAATCCGGCAAATTAATTTCTCCAATATGTGAGAAATTATATATGCACAAGAAAGTCATTGTAGGAAAAGGTTGGGAGCTACCTAATTGTCAAACACTAGCAAGCTGTTTAAACAAACTGTAATATATCAGAGAGGATATAATGCAGTCATGAACAAGAATGACATGGCTCTACGTACAGCTGGAGGAACCACTTTCCAAAAAAAGAGAGAGAGAGAAGTGCAGAAGAATTTGGAAAATGTTCAGAGTGCAGAATGCAAAAACTAAAAGGAAAGGTTTATGTGTGAATGCTTATATGTGAAATGAATATCTCTGGGAGGAATTCCAGAAAATAAGCCTGCAGAGCTGGGCTTCAGACATGGGAAGGAGGCTGGCTTCTCAGACTACTCCTTTTTGAATGCTATATGATGTGCATGTATATCAACTAAAATTTTCACTAAAAATAAAAGCTAACACCTGAAGATATTCAGTCTTGGTGTTAATATTTCTCTAAAAATGATATACAAATGGCAAATAGATCAATGAAAAGATGTTCAACATCACTAATCATCAGGGAAATGCAAATCAAAACCACAATGAGATATCACCTCACACCTGTCAAAATGGCTATCACCAAAAAGACAATAAATAATGAGTGTTAGAGAGGATGTGGAAAAAGGGAACTTTTGTGCAAAGCTGGTGGGAATGTAAATTGGTACAGTCATTCTGGAAAACAGTATGGAGGTTCCTCAAATACTTAAAAATAGAACTACCATATGATTCAGCAATCCACTTTTGGGGATAAATCTGAAGGAGATGAAAACACTCTCTCAAAGAAATATCTGTAAGCCCATGTTCATTGCAGCCTTATTAACAACAGCTAAGACAAGGAAATAACCCAAGTGTCTATCGATGGATGAATAAAGAAGATATGCATATATGTATACGTATATTTCAGTCATAAAAAGAAGAAAAGTCTGCCATTTGTGACAAAATAAATGAACTTTGCATGCACTATGCTAAGTGAAATAAGCCAAACAGAGAAAGACCAATACTGTGTGATCTTACTTATGTGTGTGTGTTTAGTTGCTCAGTCATGTTGGACTCTTTGAGACCCCGTAGACTGTAGCCCACCAGGCTCCTCTGCCCATGGGGATTCTCCAGGCAAGAATACTGGAGTGAGTTGCCATGCCCTTCCCCAGGAGGATCTTACTTATATGTGAAATCTAAAAAACAAAAAGTCCAAACTCACAGAAAGGTGGTTGCCAGAAGCTAGGGGGATGGGGGAATCGAGGAGAGGTTGGTCAGAGGGTACAAACTTCTGGTCAGAAGATAAAAAAGTGCTGGGGATGTAATGTACAGCGTGATAACTATAGTTAACAATTCTATATCACATACTTGAAAGTTGCTGAGAGAGTAGGTCCTAGAAGTTCACACACACACACACAAGGTAACTATTCAACTGATCTTACTATGGTAATCATTTTGCAATATCAGTTGCAATACAGTTCCCACATCATCACCTTCCTTACACAGTGTCATATTTCAGCTGCATCTCAGTAAAACTGGAAAAAACCCTTAAAAAAGGGAAATGCAAATTAAAACAAGGCAATGATACTTTTCACCCATCTTCAGTTCAGTTCAGTTCAGTTGCTCAGTTGTGTCCGACTCTGCGACCCCATGAATCGCAGCCCGCCAGGCCTCCCTGTCCATCACTAACTCCCAGAGTTTACCCAAACTCATGTCCACTGAGTCAGTGATGTCATCCAGCCATCTCATCCTCTGTCATCCCCTTCTCCTCCTGCCCCCAATCCCTCCCATCATCAGAGTCTTTTCCAATGAGTCAAATCTTCGCATGAGGTGGCCGAAGTACTGGAGTTTCAGCTTTAGCATCAGTCCTTCCAATGAACACCCAGGACTCACCTCCTTTAGGATGGACTGGTTGGATCTCCTTGCAGTCCAAGGGACTCTCAAGAGTCTTCTCCACAACCACAGTTCAAAAGCATCAATTCTTCGGTGCTCAGCTTTCTTCACAGTCTAACTCTCACATCCATACATGACCACTGGAAAAACCATAGCCTTGACTAGATGGACCTTTGTTGGCAAAGTAATGTCTGAGCTTTTTAATATGCTATCTAGGTTGGTCAAAACTTTCCTTCCAAGGAGTAAGCGTCTTTTAATTTCATGGCTGCAATCACCATCTGCAGTGATTTTGGAGCCCCCCAAAATAAAGTCTGACACTGTTTCTACTGTTTCCCCTTTTATTTGCCATGGGACCAGATGTGATGGGACCAGATGCCATGATCTTCGTTTTCTGAATGTTGAGCTTTAAGCCAACTTTTTCACTCTCCTTTTTCACTTTCATCAAGAGGCTTTTTAGTTCCTCTTCACTTTCTGCCATAAGGGTGGTGTCATCTGCATATCTGAGGTTATTGATATTTCTGCCAGCAATCTTGATTCTGGAAGAATCTTGTGCTTCTTCCAGCCCCGCATTTCTCATGATGTACTCTGCATAGAAGTTAAATAAGCAGGGTGACAATATACAGCCTTGATGTACTCCTTTTCCTATTTGGAACCAGGCTTATTGGCAAGCATTTTCAAGTGTGGTCTCAAGTGCTGGCTCATACCAGTCCTGTCACACCTTGTTGGTGGCTGAGTAAAATGAAACAGCCAACTTTAAAACAACTTGGCCATGTCTATTATTTGCCCTATAAGGGCACCATCCTATTATCCAGGGTCAGTTCAAAGCCAAAGGTGGAGCTGTGTCTCTACCTGAGCTCAACATCAGCCCCGTGTAGCAGTTACCTCTGCAGGGTGCTGGGGTCAGACTGCTGGTCAGAGGAGACTGGCCTCACTGTACTATGTCCAATTTCTTTTCAATCCAAAGAGAATGTATTCATGCCTTACTTGTATAATTACATAAAAGGTTTAAAAGTTTAAAATGTTTTGGGAATCTCCTGGTGGTCCAGTGGTTAGGACTCTGTGCTTTTACTGCTGAGGACACAGATTCAGTCCCTGGTTGGGGAATTAAGATTCTGCAAGCTGTGTGGCGCAGACAAAAAAAAAAAAGTTAAAAATATTTTACAGACATGGTTCTCAGGAAATGAGGGGGAAAAGAGAAAAGAAACAGAGGGGAAGAAACAGCTCTGTTGCCTAAGGTAAACCTCCTGAACATGTTAGACATTTTCCCTCAACTGTGTGTTTTTTTTCTCCATAGTTCACCTCTGATCTATGTTGAGAAGTTACGCAATTTTGTATTCTATTTTCCCCATAACTTTGTAACTTGGCATTGGTTAACATCTGTGGCAAGACCGTGAGTCCCCCTCCACATCACTTAATGGTCTGAGGGAAGGAAGGCAAGGGGTATGGGTGGGGCTGGGGTGGGGAGTTCTGTGTGCTCTGGGACCCAGAGGCCAGTTTCTCAGCCTCAACACTGTTGACATTTTGGTCTGGATAATTTTTGGTTGTGGGGAGCTGTCCTGTGCACGATGGAATATGGAGCAGCACCCCACAACACCCCCACCCCTCTGCAGTTGTGACAACCCACAATGTCTCCTGGACATGGCCAAATGTCACCTGGGGGTCGGGCTGTTAGATTTAGCTAATAAAAATAGAGGACCACCAGTTAAGTTTGAATTTGCATTTCAAATAAACAACAAATATATTTTTTAATATAAGTGTGTCCTAGAGGACATAATGAACAGGGACACACTTACACTGAAAAATTATTGTCTATCAGAACCCAGATTTACCTGGGCAGCATGCATTTTATCTGGCAACCTAGGTGTGGGGTGAAGGGATGGTTCTCTGTTGAGCCCCTGCCATAGGGTGTCAGACATGAAGGAGCTTACTCCATGGAGCTTAAAATCTCATCTCGGATCTCACCGCTGGATGCAATGCTCATAGGTACCACTAAGGCTCCTCGGGTGCTAGCTGGGTCCTTCAGCTCCTGATTCTGCTTCTCCCTCCTCCTCTGACTCAAATGGTGCCCCCCACCCCCAAGAGTCACCACAGCCTATTCACTCTGTCCCCCAAAAAGCAGAAGTCACTGAGATCCAGAAAACAACACTGAACCTCCAGCAGGCAGGTGTCAAGGGCCTCTTGGGGTTCAAAACTGCTGAGGAGGCACAGCTGGGTCTGCGGTCACTTTGAGGGCAGATTCACAGGGCCTCCTCCACTCTGGGTTTGGATACCCTGGGGGTGGGCCCACTGGGCCTGGCAGGGGTCACTGAGAGAGGGTGCAGATTCAGAACCTGGAAGCAGTGGATAAGACTGTCCTGTTATTTGATGAAGTTCATTTATTGAGCGTTCACTTGTGCTGGGTAAGTGTCAGCCATCAGGCTGAACTGGTCTCTGCCCAGGTGGGACCAGGTGCAGATATGGATGGTGCAGGCAGGGGGTGTAGTCAGTGCAGTCAGGAGAGGGCACCCAGAGGACCAGCCTAACTGGTCTGGGAGGGTGTGGGGTGATCAGCGGGTGGTGAATCCAGGTCTGGACATAGGCAGAGTCCAAGATGCTGGAGACATTTGGGGTAGAAGTTTAAGAAGCAGAAGTCATGGGTCTGGGCTGGGGTGAGAAATGCAAGCAGAAGCCCTGGTGCGGTGTAGTGTGGCAAGAGTCGTAAGAGAGAGAGTAGGGTGAGGACAGAGCCTGGGAGTCTCCGTGTTTAGGGGCAGCAAGGGAGGCTTAGAAGAAATGGTCAGAGAGGTAGGTAGGAGTCGACATCATCTGGAGGGCCAGGGGTAAAGAGTGTTCCCAAGAAGGAGTGGTCAGTACCAAGCAACACAGTACCAAGCAACACAGCCGAGGGGGCCAGTGAGCTGGAGACAAAGATGGGGGGCATTGAGGACACTTGCCAGCACAGTCATGGGCATCATAGTTTATGACGAACGTTCACCAGCAGACAAGATCCACGGAGTCAGCATGAGAAAGGCGTCTTCCAGCTCGAGAGTCCCCTACAGACACAATCCCTCAGACTCAGAGCACCTGGAGTGGCAAAGCTGGTTCACCCTCTGCCTCTGGACCACTCTGCTCAACTCAGCTGGGCTCCTTGCTGTTCCTTGAATGCCAGACAGGTTCAACCTCAGGGCCTTTGCATCTGCTGTTGCCTCTGCCTGGAACACTTTCTCAATACATCCTCATCTCCTTTAAGTTGTTACCCCAATGTTATCTTCTCTGTTAAGCCTTCCCTGACAATCAATTAAAACAGCCACAGCCCTTCCAGTATTATCTAGTCCCTTCCCTACTTAATTTTTCTCCATAACACATCTGTTATCATCTCATAAAGCCTATATTGAATTTCTAAAATATTTTGGTTTGAATGGATAATATATTTATATGGTTCAAGATTCAGAGTTGTGTCCAGTCTTTTGCTATTACAAAATATCAGTGTGATGAATAAACTTGTGCCTGCATCATTTCATTGTATAGATGAAGCTCTAGGCTAAAGTCTCAAAAGTGGGATTGCTGGATCAAGGGTTAAATGCATTTACAGCTCACATTTTTTTTTTTTTTTTGCTCTCATGTCTAGAATAAGCTCCATGACAGAGCAGATATTTTTAAACTTTTGTTCACTGCTATATCCTCAGTGCTTGAAATAAGGCTTGGCACCTAGTAAGTGCTCAATTAATACGTTCTGAGCAAATGAATGAACCCATTTTTGGAATCCATTCTAGAGTATGCCTCTTCCCCACACTCAGGGTTGGAGATTCTTGGAGACCCTTGGATACAGCACATTGTTCCTGCCGGTCCCACACCCGCTCCAGAAAGGGAAAGTCTCTCCCTCAGCAAATACAGAGAGATGCTATACTAAGGTTGGTTGTTCTCTCCTCTGCTTCCTCTGCTTCACCCAGGAAAGCTTTTAAAAGAATATCTACTAAGTAGCATGCATCATTTCACCTCTAAATTCCCTTCCCTGACTACAGTTTTCTTTTCTTTTTCTTTTTTTTTTTTTTTGGCCCTGCAGGGTTTGTGTGATCTTAGTTCTCTGACCAGGGATCGAACCTGGCAGTGGAAACATGGCATCCTAACCACTGGACCTCCAGGGAATTTCCAGTTTTCTTTGCTAATAATATACACAATTAGTTTCCAATAATATACACAAACACTTGAAGAGTTATCAAGTGGCAGACAGTTGGCTAATTTTCAAAAGTGAAGTTCATTCATGGAGTGAGTATGTATTTTTAAAGACTGTTTATCTTTGGTTGCACTGGGTCTCTGTTTCTGCACTCGGGCCTCCTCTAGCTGTGGCAGGTGGGAGCTACTCTCTAGTTGCGGTGCACAGGCTGCTCACTGAGGTGGCTTCTCTTGTCGTGGAGCACAGACTCCAGGTGCACAGGTTCAGTAGCTGCAGCACCCAGGGTTAGTAGCTCCGAGGCACATGGAATCTTCCTGGACCAGGGATCAAACCCCTGTACCCTACACTGGCAAAGTGAAGTCTCTCAGTCATGTCCAACTCTTTGCGACTCCATGGATTGTAGCCTACCAGGCTCCTCCGTCCATGGGATTTTTCCAGGCAGTAGTACTGGAGTCGGGTGCCATTTCCCTCTCCAGGGGATTTTCCCAACCCAGGGATCGAATCCGGGTCTCCCACATTGTAGACAGACGCTTTACTGTCTCAGCCACCAGGAAAGTCCTCCTACATTGGCAGGCAGATTCCAATTCATGGTACCACCAGGGAAGTCCGTGAGTATGTCTTTGGTACCTGGCTCTGTGCTGGCCATGAGAATAGATGATGAGAACATGGTGAAAATTGTGGCTGCTGGCAGGTCTCATCATTCCTAGGGAGAGAGCAGTGACTCAGCAAGTCTCCTTGCAGGCAGGGACTCAGCTTCTGGCATGTTCAAGATAGCCACTTCCCCTGCCCGCCTCCCCCCAAACTAGCAGGTTAATATTTGAGCCCGCAGGCCTCTGTGGCAACGGTGAAGAGGTTGACTTGAAAAATTCCCTGATTTCCCTCATCTGTTAAAAAGACCGCTTTTGTTAGTTGGTTTCACATTTCTAGGTGTGTCTGTTGATATTAGTCTAAGCTAACTTTAACTGCAGGAAACTTGGCCATTCTGATTCCCTTTGGGCCTGTGGGGAAGCTCCAGGTCCCACGAGGACTTCTCCTATTGGCTTCCAGTTTCCATAGGAATGGGGAGGAAGAAGGGGTTAAAATATGAAACCAGACTGACCTGGGTTCACACTCTGGCCTGACAACTTAGTAGCCGTGAGGGCTTGGGCACCTAAGTTCAAAGCACCTCCATCTCATGTCCCAGCCCCGCCTATTCTTCTAGCCCCTTCTATGCCCAACCACCCCAATAAAGAGGAGGGAAGGGGTAAACTCCAGAACCCATGACCCAAGGTTGGGCCAGAGACAGAAGATTCCATAATGCGAATCTGTGTGCCCCAGGACAAGCCCCGCCTTCATCTTCATGGTCAAGTGGGCTGCTTGTAACAAAATCTGGGATCCAAGACAGCAGCTCCAAATACCTTTTGTCTTTGAACCTGAACTTTCTGGATTTTCTGAGGAGTTCACTTATAAATTAGAGCATTGTTTGGATATCTTTAATCACATCTGGCACTCGAGTATTCACAGTATGTGTAACCAGGGGCGTTCCTAATAAACTTTGGTAAACAGAAAAGTCCAGAAGATTTCGAGGCTAGACACCTGCCTCAGTGTTTATGCTGGAATTGGGGAGCTCAGATTTCTATATGGACAGGACCACCAAGCAAAGGTCCTTTACGGTCGAAAGAAATGTGAGATTCTTTTGACTTTAAAGAAACTGATGACTTGAGAGAGCTTGAAGTAGCCTGAACTTGAAGACTTCCCAGTGACTATTTCATGAGATAATAGTGATTAAAACAAGAAATTTGGCCTTAAAGCAGGAATAAAACAATCCCTGCACACTTGAGGTGGTTACTGGATCGTTAGAGAACCAAGTGTCACTTCAAGTCCCTGAATTATTGTCCTAAGTGGAGGGTCCCCTGGAGCCTGGGAGAGATTCAGGAGACACAGAAACTAGATGCAACAAGTAGTCTGGATGCTGATTCAAGCAACGCAATTGTAAAAAAGAAAAGTTACAAGACATTAGGGCTTCCCGGGTGGCGCTAGTGGTAAAGAACTCGCCTCTCCAACGCAGGAGCTGCAGGAGACACAGGTTCAATCCCTGGGTTGGGAAGATCCCCTGGAGGAGGACATGGCAACCCACTCCAGTATTCTTTTTTGGAAAATCCCATGGAAAGAGGAGCCTGGTGGGCCTCAGGGTCCCAAAGAGTCGGATATGACTCAAGTGACTTAGCATGTACTTAGTATGAGACATTTAGGGAAGTTTGAAAACTGACTGAATATTTGAGATGAAGCAGATCTTGATCATTGTTGACACTGAGTGATGGGTACATGTTCCTTTTTGCTATTTTTTCCTTGCTTTTGCATATGTTAGAATTATCCCATAATAAAGGTAAAATAAGGCCTCCAAGTAGATTATTTTGTATCTTAAGTTCAAATACTTCCCTTTCCTTATACATCATCAATTGCTTAAAATCATGCTACATTTTTGTTTCCTTCACATTTGAATCACAATTTTCTGGTACACTTTTATGTTTTTCCTGGAGTTTCTTGGCACCTTTCCTGTTCCTTTAGGAGAGAAGAGACATGTGCCTTCTTTATCATGTGACTCAGAGCTTGTAACTTCTTAATAGTACTATCTGTTGACAGGAATTCACTTCATTCTTGAAGACCTTTTGAAGACATTTTCCGAACCTTCTGTTTTCCTGTTCTAATTTTAAGCAAGTACTTCTAGGCAAACAGTTATCATTCTGGGATTTCTTTTCAGTGTGTGTCTGGATTAGTTTTGTTGTCTCTTGGATACTGAGTGTGTTAGGTCAGGCTCCCCAAAAGCAGAGCCTAAGACAAGAATTCTGGTGAAACTGAGACCATTCTCTCAGGTAACCACCATCTCCAGCATAGAGGAAGGGAAGAGAGCTAAGCAAGGAAGTATTCTTGGCTGGAGATGCTGGAGTTCATTCTCCCTTGAGACAAGGAGGCCTTTGTGTAGCAACTCACAGCAAAGGCAATGGGTGTACCAGGCCAGTAGAGGGGATTTGAGACGACCGTCCACCACTCCAGTGGTTCTCAATCTTGAGCATGGGCCAGAATCCCCCAGAAGGACTTGTTAAATACAGATCACTGGGACCTCCCCAGAATTTCTGATTCAATAGGTCAGGGGTGGGGTCCTGAGAATTTGCATATCTGACATATTGCCAGAAGCTGCTTCTGGAACTATACTTTGAGAATCAAAGCAGTAAATCATATCTTCCTTTTTCGTTTTTCTGAACTACAAACTCAAGTAACTTTTTTCAGCATGAATGCATAGGACGTGAAAGTCTATTTTGCCACTATTGTTGACTTAAATTTTTTTTTAAATTTAATTTGGTTGCACTGGGTCTTCACTGCTGTATGGGCTTTTCTCTAGTTGTAGGGAACAGGGGCTACTCTCTAGCTGGTGGTGCTCAGGCTTCTCATTGCGGTGGCTTCTCTTGTTGCGGAGCACAGGCTCTAGGGCATATGGGCTTCAGTAGTTGCGGTTCCTGGGCTCTGGAGCACGGGCTTAGTTTCTCCTCAGCATATGGGATCTTCCCAGACCAGGGATCAAACTTGTGTCTCCTGCTTTGGCAGGTGGATTCTTTACTACTGAGCCACCAAGGAAGCCCTCTCCGACTGTCTTTTAATTAAGCTAGTTCAAACACATTCCCCTCAGAACTTTACAGGTCATTTCATAGTTTCTAGCTTCAGAGAAGCCCAATGCCAGCTTGATCTCTACTGCCTTACATAAAACCTGCTTGTTTGTTTTTATATTTCAGAAGGTATTAGGCTTTCTGAAAACTTATGAGCCCAAAGCTGTGTGTGTTTTTTTCCCTTTGATTCTGTTCAGCATTCGAATTTTTTTTTTTTGGCTGCACAGCATGACTTATAGAATCTTAGTTCCCTGACCAAGGATTGAAGACAGGCCCTGTCAGTGAAAGCACCTAACCAGAGTCTTAACCACTGGACTATCAGAGAATTCCCATCAACAGGCACTTTTAATCTAAAGGTGGTTTGGGTTTTTTTGTTTTTGTCACTTTGAGAATTTCCCTTCTATTATCTTTCTGATTGTTTTCTTGCTTCTGGCTTCTCTTTTCTCTGTTTTTCCCATTAGAAAAATATCAGGCTTCCTGAAATGATCTATGATTCGATTTTCCCCCCTTAGTTAAAAAAAATTCTTTTTTGTGTTTATATTCTTAGAGAACTCCATGGCTTTTGCTTCTAAGCATTTTTAAAATAAACTTTTTACTTTGGAGTAATTTTAGATTCATATAGAAGTCGCAAAGATAATACAGAGAGTTCCCATTACCCTTCACCCAGCTTCCTCTAAAATTAGCATCTTCCAGCAACTAAGACACAGCACAGTCAAATAAATAAATATTAAAAAATAAAATTAGCATCTTACATTACCATAGTATATCAAAATAAACATATTAACATTCATTCATTACTATTACCTAAACTTCAGGTTTTTTTAAAGAATATATCAAGATTAATTCATTTTCATTAACTGAAATAAAATGCAATTCCAGTTGCAAATCAAGTTTCTGACACCATAAATATGTCATTTGATTAATTTACATAGAAAGAAAACTCTCAAATGATCATTAAAAACAAGAACATTCCAAGATTTCCAGGTGGCAGGAAAGAAGCATCTTTTGCCTTTGATACCTTTGATAGTCTAAGATACTATGGGCTAAACAGTTGGAATAAACCTGAAAAAAAGATAAAATAATCCTTAGTAAAAACAAATAGAAATACAAAACCTATGGCCATGATATTATCTTCTGCTTTAATTTTTTTTCCTTCTGTTTTACTGAAATATAATTGACATGTAACATTATACAAGTTTAAGACATTCAGCATAAAGATTTAACTTACATATATCATGAAGACGTTCAGCATAATGATTTAACTTATATTGCCACAGTAAGTTTAGTGAACTTCTATCATCTCATACAGAGGCAAGATTAAAGAAGTAGAAAATAATTTTTTCCTTGTGATGAAAACTCTTAGGATTTGCTCTCTTAACAACTTTCATATGAAACATACAGCAGTGTTAACTATACATATTATGTTTTACATTATATCCCTAGTAATTATTTATAACTGGAAGTTTGGACCTTTTGATTACCTTCATCTAATTCTCCCTCCTCTAACCCTCCACCTCTGGTAACCACAAACCTGATCTCTTTTATTTATTTAATAATCTGTTTATAGCTGTGCTGTGTCTTCTTTGCTATATGCGGGCTTTCTCTAGTTGCGGAGAGCAGGGGCTACTCTCCAGTCGCGGTACACAGACTTAATCTTGTGGCTTCACTTGTTGTAGAGCATGGGCTGTAGGGCGCACAGGCTTCAGGAGTTGCTGCATGTGGGCTCAATAGTTGTGGTGCCCTGGCTTAACTGCCCAGACCAGACCAGGGATCGCACCTGTGTTCCTCGAATTGGCAGGTGGATTCTTAACCACTGTACCACGAGGGAAGTCTTGGTCTCTTTTTATATGTTTGTTTTTGAAGTACAACTGACCTACAACTCTATGTTAGTTCTTGTTATGCAACATAGTGATTCAGTATTTCTATACGTCTTGAAATGTTCAACATAATAAGTCTAGCTACTGTCTGTCGTCATACAAAGATATTACATAATTCTTGACTTATTTTGCAAGTAGAAGTTTGTGGCCCTTAATCTCCCTCACCTGTTTCTCTTCTTCTACCACTCTCCTCCCTTCTGGCAACAATCCATTTGTTCTCTGTAACTACAACTCTGTTTCTGTTTAGTTATGTTTGCTCATTTGCTTTGCTTTTTAGATTCCACATATAAGTGAAATCGTACAGTATTTGCCTTTGTCTGTCTGACTGATTTCACTTAGCATAATACCCTCCAGCTCCATTCATGTCATCCTCGATGGCAAGATTTCATTCATTTTTATGGCTGAGTTTCCATTCTATGTGTGTGACATCTTCTTTATCCATCATCTATCGATGGACACTTGGATTGCATCCATATCTTGGTTATTATAAATACAGAGGCAACGAACACAAGAGTGTGTATATTTTTTCAAATTAGTACTTCCATTTTATTTGGATAAACACCCAGGAGTGGAATTGCTGGATCAAATGGTAATTCTATTTTTAATTTGGGGGGGAATCGCCATACTGTTTTGCATAGCGGCTGCACCAATTTACATTCCCACCAACAGTGCACAGAGGAGTCTCTTTTCTCCACGTCCTCGAAAAATCTGTTATTTGTTGTCTTTCTGATAATGCCCATTCTGATAGGTGTGAGATGATATTTCATTGCAGTTTTGATTTGCATTTCCATGATTAGTGACAATCATCTTTTCATGTATTTGTTGGCCATCTGTATGTCTTCTTTGGAAAAACATCTGTTCAGATCCTCTGCTCATTTTCAGTTGGGTTGCTTGTTTTTTTGATGTTGAGTTCTAGGCGTTTGTGTATTTTGGATATTAACACCTTATCGAATATACCATTTGCAATTGTATTCTCCCATCTGGCAGTCTGTTCTTTTGTTTTGTTGATAGCTGCTTTCTCTGTGCAAAAGCCTTTTAGTTCATGTAGCTCCATTTATTTATTTTTGTTCCTGTTTCTCCAAATCTTTGTTAGATCTTACTAGAATTTCAACAGCTTTCCACTATTCTTTCTCTGTTCTAGGACTCAATCCAGCATACCTCTGTATTTAGTTATCCTGTCTCCTGAGTCTCCTCTGGGATACTTTCTCAGTCTTTCCTCGCTTTTCGTCTCCGTTTGTTTTGTTGTTGTGTTACTTTGAAAGTATTAAAGAGTATTTGTCAGATATTTTGTAGAATGTCCCTCAATTTGGATTTTTTTTTCTCATGATTAGACTGGAATGAGTTGCCCCTCTCACCACATGCAATCAGCTGGTGATGGTACCCATGATCACTTGATTAGTTTGTCAGATTTGTCCAGTGTGAACTTATTATTTTTTCCTTTTCCACGCTTTCTTCTTTGGCAGTGAGTCACTAAGTCCAGCACACATTCACAGGCAGAGAGCCAATTAAGCTCTGTCTGGAGGGGAGGGTCCACATACATTATTTGGAATTTTTCCTTAAGAAAGATTTGTCCCTTCTCTCCACTTATTTATTTATTTAATCACTTATTTAGATCAGCATGGGCTCTGTGTATTTATGTTATACTCTGGATTACACTTTAGTACTCCACTATTTTGTTGCTCAAATTATCCCAGCTCTGGCTATTGAGAGCTCTTTCAGGCTGGTTCCTATGTCCCTTTGACACACCCCATCCTATTTATTTAAGCACTTCCTTACTTTCCGGCACTAGTTTCTAGATTTCTAAATCATCTTTTTTATCTTGGCAATCATATATTTCATTTCCCAGAACTCTTTCCTGTTTTCTGATTCTTTTTACTAACAGCCTTTTCTTGTTTGATAGATCCAATATAATGTCAAATTGGAGTTTCTTTCTTTTGGCCATGACACAGAGCTTGTGGGATCTTAGTTCCCTGACCAGACTGAACCCAGGCCCTTGGCAGTGAAAATGCTGAATCTTAACCACTAGACTGCCAGAGAATTCCCTAGAATGTATTTCTAAACATAAGGTTGTAAATGCTGTTTATTGGATTTAAATGATCAGAATTACTCTCTCGGTAAAGCACAAAAGAGTTAATTATGGTTAAATATGGTTGTTTTAACTCTTGGGAATGTAATAGTACAGCTATAGTCAGAATCAGAAGCTGGGGGTTGAGGAGAGGTGGAGCAGAATACAGGGCCTAATTTCTTCATTTTACATAGTAGAAATCATAGGATATAGCTAAAGTAGATGAAAGTGGAAATAAAGACTCATTGAACTTAAAGCAGTAATGAACAGAATAAACTAGCATGATAATTAACACAACATGGAAGAAATTAGAAGATGAGCAGTAGTGTGAGTGAGCAAATGTCTTCATTTTTTTTTTTTCATGAGGGGTCAATGAATATTAATCCAGTTGATAAATCAAGAAATAGAAGTATATGCACATTAATTAGATTTGATGAATTCGATGATGGTAAAGCCACCACATCTCAAATCAAAAAAAGCTTGCTGGTTTCATTTTTATTTTTTAGTTTTATTTTTTGGCCACACGGCCATGGCAATGAGAGCACAGAGTCCTAACCACTGGACCTGCCAGGGAATTCCCACTGGTTTCCTTTAAAGAGGGGGCCTACAGCTGGGTGGGATGGGGTGGAGTAAGACTGAGCTTTTCCTTAGTAATATTCTGTATTAAAGTATTAAAATATATGTTGCTTTTATAAAACACTGCTTCATAAACATAATTTAAATGTATGTAAATGTTGAACACTGGTTCAAAAGCTGGGTCTCTGATGGAATGTGTAGGATGGGAAGGGAAATAATAGGTCTGGATGAGGCTTGTCCTGTGCAAACTATGGCTGCAGAACACAGCCCCGCTTGGGTAGACGTGTTCCCAGAGGCAGGGTCCCTCTCCTCTGCTCCTCTAGCAGGTTCGTCCATTCAACAGCTTACCTAGCACTTGCTGAGCTTCAGGCTCTGCTTTGGAGCTGGAGACATGAAGCCATATTTGTTCTTGAAATGTAAATCGATCCTTCCAGTAGACTGCTGACCCTAGAGGGGTACCCCCCACCATGGGAAGGGTATAGTCCATGTGACTTCCCTTTTCAGGATGAAGAAGGTTGAGGCAGGAATCCTGGGAGGTATGGTGACCAACTCTTCTTGTTTGCCCACCAGTATTCTGGACTATGAAGACCCCAAATGACCCCAATGCTGGGAGAGATTGAAGGCAGGAGGAGAAAGGGATGACAGAAAATGAGATGGTTGTATGGCATCACTGACTCAATGGACATGAGTTTGAGCAAGCTCCAGGAGATGGTGAAGGACAGGGAAGCCTGGTGTGCTGCAGTCCATGGGATTGTAAAGAGTTGGACACCACTGAGTGATTGAACAACAACAAAATCTTGGACTACAAACAAGGCAAAGTGCCAAAGTGATGCTTTTAAACTGTTGTGCTGGAGAAGACTCTTGAGAGTCCTTTGGAAAGCAAAGAGTTCAAATCAGTCAATCTTTTTTTTTTTTTTTTTAATCAGTCAATCTTAAAGGAAATCAACACTGAATACTCTTTGAAAGGACTGATGCTGAAGCTGAAGGTCCAATACGTTGGCCATCTAATGTGAACAGTCGACTCATTGGAAAAGACTCCAATGCTGGGAAAGACTGAAGGAGGAAGGAGAAGAGGGAAACAGATGATGAGATGGTTGGATGGCATCACTGATTCATTGAAGATGAACTCGGGCAAACTCTGGGAGATGGTGAAGGACACAGAAGCCTGGTGTGCTGCAGTCAATGGGGTCGCATGAGTTGGACATTGCTTGGCGACTGAACAACAACACATCCTGGTTTTAATAGTGCTAAAGAACCCACCTGCCAATGCAGGAAACATAAGAGATGTGGGTTCAATCCCTGGGTCAGAAAGATCCCCTGAAGGAGGGCATGGCAACCCATTCCAGGGTTCCTGCCTGGAGAATCCCATGGACAGAGGAGCCTGGAGGCCAACAGTCCACGGGGTCACAAAGAATCACACATGACTGA
This sequence comes from Bos taurus, assembly GCF_002263795.3. Taxonomy (NCBI): domain Eukaryota; kingdom Metazoa; phylum Chordata; class Mammalia; order Artiodactyla; family Bovidae; genus Bos; species Bos taurus. The sequence goes on along the minus strand of NC_037342.1, from coordinate 54,563,394 downwards.
AGCAACTTAGCATACACGCAGGCAAATCCTGGTTTTAAAATGGAAAGTCCTTTGTCTCAGGAAAACTCTCTGTCCTGGGTAAACCTAGGCATTTGGTCACCCTTTCTAAGGGGGTGATTTCTAGCTCCACCTGTCACTTCTTCTGAGTCTGTGTTCTACTGGAGGAGACCAAGGAGTCCAGGACTTGTGGGTGTCACCTCTAGAGCTGACAGCATGATCTGCTTCCTGAACTTTGGAGGGTCTGCAGTAGTAGGGTAGGCAGGGTGGAGCTCCAGGAGCTGGTGATTCTGATTTCTGGATGGCTAAGGTGAAGAAAGAAAATTCCATTCTCCAAGGAATGGAGCTAGGAGAGGTGGTATGGGGTAGATTAAAGTACAGTAGTTTCTTTGCCTCCAAAACTGCATGTCTGAAGGAGAATAGTTTGACCTTGGTAGGAGACCAGATTGTTACTCCCACTTCATTCCCTAAAATGCACTTATTTAATTATTTATTGGGCATCTACTATGTACTACATTCTGACTGTTGTTACATTACACTCATTAACTCTGCCCTATTTAGACTCTGAAGACAAATCAAGGGACCAAACAAATTCAGATACAAATATGAAGTTTACAATCCATAAGGGGATGTCTTTGACTGTGTGGATCACAATAAACTGTGGAAAATTCTGAAAGAGATGGGAATACCAGACCACCTGATCTGCCTTTTGAGAAATCTATATGCAGGTCAGGATGCAACAGCTAGAACTGGACATAGAACAACAGGCTGGTTCCAAATAGGAAAAGGAGTACGTCAAGGCTGTATATTGTCACCCTGCTTATTTAACTTATATGCAGAGTACATCATGAGAAACGCTGGACGGGAAGAAACACAAGCTGGAATCAAGATTTCTGGGAGAAATATCAATAACCTCAGATACACAGATGACACCACGCTTATGGCAGAAAGTGAAGAGGAACTCAAAAGCCTCTTGATGAAAGTTAAAGTGGAGAGTGAAAAAGTTGGCTTAAAGCTCAACATTCAGAAAACGAAGATCATGGCATCTGGTCCCATCACTTCATGGGAAATAGATGGGGAAACAGTGGAAACAGTGTCAGACTTTATTTTTTGGGGGCTCCAAAATCACTGCAGATGGTGACTGCAGTCACAAAATTAAAAGACACTTACTCCTTGGAAGGAAAGTTATGACCAACCTAGATAGCATATTGAAAAGCTCAGACATTACTTTGCCAACAAAGGTTCGTCTAGTCAAGGCTATGGTTTTTCCTGTGGTCATGTATGGATGTGAGAGTTGGACTGTGAAGAAAGCTGAGCGCCGAAGAATTGATGCTTTTGAACTGTGGTGTTGGAGAAGACTCTTGAGAGTCCCTTGGACTGCAAAGAGATCCAACTAGTCCATTCTGAAGGAGATCAGCCCTGGGATTTCTTTGGAAGGAATGATGCTAAATCTGAAACTCCAGTACTTTGGCCACCTCATGCGAAGAGTTGACTCATTGGAAAAGACTCTGATGATGGGAGGGATTGGGGGCAGGAGGAGAAGGGGATGACAGAGGATGAGATGGCTGGATGGCATCACTGACTCGATGGACGTGGGTTTGGGTGAACTCTGGGAGTTGGTGATGGACAGGGAGGCCTGGCATGCTGCGATTCATGGGGTCTAAAGGAGTCGGACACGACTAGCGACTGAACTGAACTGACTGAAGGGGATGTCGACAATTGATTTGTGGCCTTATTTCCCTTCCCTTAATTTATTTGTCTGTCCTTGTACCAGGACTGTTACATCTTCATGATTATAGCTTAATATTAGGTTTTGAAGTCATGGGTGTGGGTCTCCAACTTTGTCTCTTTTTTTTCCCAAGATGGATTTAGTTTTTTCCATATAAATTTCTCACATTAAGGCCTATTAAAAAAATAAAAGCTTATTGGGATTTTGATTTGGATTATATGGAATTATAGATTGATTTTTTGGGGGGACAGTAACACCCTAGTAATGTCTTCTAAGCCATCAATTTGGTATGTCTCTTCCTTTATTTCAGTTCAGTTCAGTTCAGTTCAGTTGTTCAGTGATGTCTGACTGAGAGTAAGTCCTAGAAGTTCACACACACACACAAGGTAACTATGCGACTGATCTTACTATGGTAATCATTTTGCAATATATACAGTTGCCACGTCATCACCTTCCTTACACAGTGTCATATTTCAGCTGCATCTCAGTATAACTGGGAAAAAATCCTTAAAAAAAGGAAATGCAAATTAAAACAAGGCAATGATACTTTTCACCCATCTTCAGTTCAGTTCAGTTCAGTTCAGTTGCTCAGTTGTGTCCTACTCTTTGCAACCCCATGAATCGCAGCACGCCAGGCCTCCCTGTCCATCACCAACTCCCGGAGTTTACCCAAACCCATGTCCATTGAGTCAGTGATGTCATCCAGTCATCTCATCCTCTGTCATCCCCTTCTCCTCCTGCCCCCAGTCCCTCCCATCATCAGAGTCTTTTCCAATAAGTCAACTCTTTGCATGAGGTGGCCAAAGTACTGGAGTTTCAGCTTCAGCATCAGTCCTTCCAATGAACACCCAGGACTGATCTCCTTCAGAATGGACTGGTTGGATCTCCTTGCAGTCCAAGGGACTCTCAAGAGTCTTCTCCAACACCACAGTTCAAAAGCATCAATTCTTCAGCTCTAGACATTTCTTTGCCAACAAAGGTCCGTCTAGTCCAGGCTATGGTTTTTCCAGTGGTCATGTATGGATGTGAGAGTTGGACTGTGAAGAAAGCTGAGCACCGAAGAATATCTTCTAATTCTGTTAGGTCTATACCATTTCTGCCTTTTATCGAGCCCATCTTTACATAAAATGTTCCCTTGGTATCTCTAATTTTCTTGAAGAGATCTCTATTCTTTCCCATTCTGTTGTTTTCCTCTATTTCTTTGTATGATCACTTAGAAAGGCTTTCTTATCTCTCCTTGCTATTCTTTGGAACTCTGCATTCCGATGCTTATATCGTTCCTTTTCTCCTTTGCTTTTCACTTCTCTTCTTTTCACAGCTATTTGTAAGGCCTCCCCAGACAGCCATTTTGCTTTTTTTGCATTACTTTTTCTTGGGGATGGTCTTGATCCCTGTCTCCTATACAATGTCACGAACCTCCATCCATAGTTCATATAGGCACTCTGTCTATCATACCTAGTCCTTTAAATCTATTTCTTACTTCCACTGTATAATTATAAGGGATTTGATTTAGGTCATAGCTGAATGGTCTAGTGGTTTTCCCTACTTTCTTCAATTTAAGTCTGAATTTGGCAATAAGGAGTTCATGATCTGAGCCACAGTCAGTCTTGTTTTTGCTGACTGTATAGAGCTTCTCCATCTTTGGCTGCAAAGAATGTAATCAATCTGAATTCGGTGTTGACCATCTGGTGATGTCCATGTGTAGAGTCTTCTCTTGTGTTGTTGGAAGAGGGTATTTGCTATGACCAGTGCATTCTCTTCACAAAACTCTATTAGCCTTTGCCCTGCTTCATTCCATACTCCAAGGCCAAATTTGCCTGTTACTCCAGGTGTTTCCTGACTTCCTACTTCTGCATTCCAGTCCCCTATAATGAAAAGGGCATCTTTTTTGGGTGTTAGTTCTAAAAGGTCTTATAGGTCTTTATAGAACCATTCAACTTCAGCTTCTTCAGCGTTACTGGTTGGGGCACAGACTTGGATTACTGTGATATTGAATGGTTTGCCTTGGAAATGAACAGAGATCATTCTGTCGTTTTTGAGATTGCATCCAAGTACTGCATTTTGGCCTCTTTTGTTGACCATGATGGCTACTCCATTTCTTCTAAGGGATTCTTGCCCACAGTAGTAGATACAATGATCATCTGAGTTAAATTCACCCATTCCAGTCCATTTGAATTCGCTGATTCCTAGAATGTTGACTTTCACTCTTACCATCTCCTGTTTGACCACTTCCAATTTGCCTAGATTCATGGACCTAACATTCCAAGTTCCTATATAATATTGCTCTTTACAGCATCGGACCTTGCTTCTATCACCAGTCACATCCACAACTGGGTATTGTTTTTGCTTTGGCCCCATCCCTTCATTCTTTCTGGAGTTATTTCTCCACTGATCTCCAGTAGCATATTGGGCACCTACTGACCTGGGGAGTTCCTCTTTCAGAATCCTATCATTTTGCCTTTTTATACTGTTCATGGGGTTCTCAAGGCAAGAATACTGAAGTGGTTTGCCATTCCCTTCTCCAGTGGACCACATTCTGTCAGATTTCTGCACCATGACCCGCCCGTCTTGGGTTGCCCCATGGGCATGGCTTAGTTTCATTGAGTTAGACAAGGCTGTGGTCCTAGTGTGATTAGACTGACTAGTTTTCTGTGAGTATGGTTTCAGTGTGTCTGCCCTCTGATGCTCTCTTGCATCACCTACTGTCTTACCTGGGTTTCTCTTACCTTGGTCGTGGGGTATCTCTTCACGGCTGCTCCAGCAAAGCGCAGCCGCTGCTCCTTACCTTGGATGAGGGGTATCTTCTCAGGGCCGCCCCTTCTGACCTTGAACGTGGAGTAGCTCCTCTCGACCCTCCTGCGCCCGCACAGCCACCGCTCCTTGGACATTTGGGTGTGTGGTAGCTCGTCTCGGCCGCCGCCCCTCATTATTTAGATCTCTTTTAATTTCTCTAGACAATGTTTTATGCTTTTCAGTGAAAGGTAAAGATCTAGAATGTCTTTTGTTAAATTTATGCAGAAGGATTTTATGTTTTTCGATACTCTTGTAAACAGAATTCTTATTTTCATTTCCAGTTCTTTCTGGCTAGTATATAGAAACACAACTGATTTTTATATATTGACTTCATTTATTAATTCCAGTAGTTGTTTGTACATTCCTTAGTATTTTTATGCTAACAACCATATCATCTGCAAATATAGACAGCTCCACTTCCAATCTTTGTGGCTTTTATTTCTTTTTATTCCTATTGTGATAGATAGGCTGTCTTGTATCGAATTTAATAGAAGTGAGGACTGAAAGCCTTGCCTTATTCCTAATCTTACAGGGAAAACATTCAGTAAGTATTTCAACTTTAGTGTCATGTTAATTGTAAGCTCTTCAAAGTTTTTCTTTATTAAGTTGAGGAAGTTCCTTCTACTGTATTTCACAGTAAAGCAGATATTTTTTGCTACTCAGCTTCGAAACTCCTTACTCCTGTTTGGGGAATCCTCCCCTTTTTGGGTACTGGAGTAAGTGAAATCCTGCCTTGCAGTATGGAATCACAAATGCCAACTACACAGTTTCTCAGTGTCCTTATAGCAAGGGTAGGATCACATGACTTAGGGCAAGGGCACATGACTAGGCTCAGCCAATCAGATGCATGGGGGACTTTGACTCAAAGAAGCAGAGCCAGATAAGAATCCATTCTAGTGACAGAGGTGGCAGTGGCCATATTTTTTTTCTAAGGCAGCAAGAGGGCTAGATTTGGTTCTGGCAATAGTGGGGATATAAGTTGTGGAATCCATCATTCAGCAGTAGTAGCTACATGACTGTTTGGCCAATAAGCTCATTGTATAAGTAAGTCAATCAGAATTGGTTTCTATGATCATAAGTAGGAACCTTGAGGACTTGCATGGTGGTCTAGTGGTTGAAAATCTGCCTGCCAGTGCAGGAGACACAAGTCCTATCTCTGTTCCAGGAAGACTCCACATGCCAAGAGGGCAACTATGCTTGTGTACCGCAACTACTGAGCCAGCGCCCTACAGCCTATGCTCTGAAACAAGAGAAGCCACTGCACTGAGAAGCCCTAGCACCAGAACTAGAGAGCAGCCCCCCATTGCTGCCACTAGAGAAAGCCCGTGCACAGCAATGAAGACCCAGAGCAGCCAAAAATAAAATATTTTTAAGCTAAAAAAAAAAAGGAACTTTGAATTGTCCTCCGTCATAATCTCACCACAAAGCAATCTTGTTGGACAATCTGCAGCTCTTGTTAGACAAATGTAACAGCCCCTGCTGTTTTACTAGGGAAGCTGACCCATCTGTAAGCCTGCTTCCTCAGGATATGGCCCCCATCCTCCTTTGCAGCTCCTCCTCTCCCTTCTCTGTGTTTTGGCCGGAGATTCATCTGAATCCTTCCAGTGTCATGCCCTTTTCTTCCTCTCTCCTGGCTTTGCAGCTGTTGAGTGTTCTTTCCCTGGAATGCAGTTATCATTCCTCCCTAAATGGCTGACATTGCCTCCTAATTGATCTCCCCCTCCACATCGCCCTGGCCCATGTCCAATCCACATTTCATACAGCACCCAGAGCCATCTCCTCAAAACACATGTCTGAGCATGTCACTGCTCTGTTTAAAATGTTTCAAAGCTTCTTTATTGATCTTTGGATAAAGACCAAATTCCTTAACACAGCCCTCCAGGATCAGCATGGTCTTGCTCCTGCCTACATCTCAGGCTTACTGGGAGACACTTAGGAGGTAGAAGTAGAGGATTAGCTTGACATGGATTGAGGGGGGGAAATAGAAATGTCAAAGATGACATGAAGATTTCTGCTTGGGGAAGAGGTAGGGAAGCTCCTTAGGTGAAAAGTTTATTCACCTTTAAGACCTCAAAGGTGGGTACCAGTCAGCCTCACAACCTTTGTTGGGGAGGGAGCTGAAAACTCATCCACCCACCCACCCGCCCACCGACGCACTCACACTTCAGTCTGACCTTCATCTACCTGACCAGCTAAGCAGAGGTTTTAGGTGTGACTGCAGCTCTTTTATTTGTTATGTCCTTGGCTTAGACGCTTTTCCTCCCAGAGCATTTGTTTTCTCATCTATAAACCAAGAATAGCTCTTTCCCCTCTTCTCTTCCCTTCCCTTCTCTCCCTCCTTCCATCTCTCCCTCCCTCTCTCCTTGATTAAAAAAAAAAAAAATTATTGTGAGTAATAAATTTCAGGGATGTGACTGGCCCAAGTTGGGACATACCTGGAGATGACCACCTCAGTTACAGAATCTATCTACCCTTTAGAAAACTCACTCTGGTTTTCAAGCAGAGGATATATTACAAATAAACTGAAAGAGGAAGGAAGGGGGCCTCCAGTCTTCTCAAGCATCGGTGCCCTTGGAGAAATGTGTGGGGAGGTGGGCTGCATGGAGGGTGGAACAAGCAGACCCGCTTCAAATCTCAGCGCATTCCTGGACCATCCACTGTCCACAGTACATCCCTCAGCAGGAGCTGTTGACTCTACCTCCAAACATAGATGAATCCCTTTACTTCTCTTCATTTCTGCTGCGTCACCTTAGGCCAACCAGCAGTTCTCTCTGACCTGCTCCAATAATGGGATGCCCCGCCTCTGCTCCTGTCTGGCTCCAAAACATCTCCATCCAACAGCCAGTGACCTTTAAGAATGTAAATCAGGCACAGTTATTCATCTCCTAAGTCCTCCACTGGCTCCGCAGACTCCTCAGCCTCAGCAACAAGCCCTGCACAATCCCCACCACTCTTCCCTGTTCACAGAAACCCAGGTACCCTGTCCTTGCTCCCGTGCTTCAGGAAAGCCCAGCTTCTGTACTTGCTGCTCCCTCTGCTTGGGTGGCTCTTCTCCTGGCTCTCCCCATACGATACGCATTGCTGGGTCCTCATCTACAGATCTCCTTCCAGAGGTCCTCTCCTTGAGGAACCTTTTTCTTAGGACAGTTGCCTTCATCACTCTTTGTCTTATCACTTTTGCTTCCTTTATAACACCTATCACTGCCTGAAATTAGACTTTTTATATTTATAGAGGTCTCCTCCACATCACTACTTCTACATTTTTTATTAATTTTAATTCTACTAGGAATAACTATATTATCCAAAGGTCCTGACAAGTCAACTCTCCTCTCAGTAGGAACCCTCACTGAAATGAGTTGCATTTGTCTTACTGACCATGATTTGTAGGTTCCTAGAACCATGCATGGCACATTCAATAAACAGTTACTGAATCAAGAGTGAATCAAGGGCCAGATTCTGACTCTACCAATGTAAGTTTCACTTTAGGGAGGGCCAGGAGCGGAGGGCTTCCCAGGTGGTGCTAGTGGTAAAGGACTCACCTGCAAACGCAGGAGACAAGGGTTCAATCCCTGGTTCGGGAAGATCCCCTGGAGGAGGCCACAGCAGCCCACTCCAGTATTCTTGCTGGAAAATCCCATGGACAGAGGAGCCTGGTGGCTACAGTCCACAGGGTCGCAAAGAGGCGGACACGACTGAAGTGACTGAAGATGCACTCACACAGTGGGGAGGAGCAATCAGAGGCCAAGGTTCAGAGGAGGCAAAGGATTTGGGCAACATACTTAGTTTTTCCAAGTGTCAGTTTGCTCATATCATTTTTTTTAAAAAGGAAAAGAATGTCCATCTCATAGAATTGTGAGCATCAAGTAGTCCCAGGTACCCATACACCCCCCTCATGATGTTTATAGGTTAGTGGAGAGGGGGATGTACTTGAAACCCTGTAATGTTCAATGTCCCTAGAATGTTAGAGCCACGTTTTCCATACTGAGCTCAGAAGAGCTATGTGGGAGCAGGAGTTACCTGAAACCATCTGATACATCTTTCTGGACTGTTTTACTTGGAAGTAATTTAGAACATTATCTTTTTAAATGTATATACATATTTATTTATTTTTGGCTGTGCTTAGTCTTTATTGCTGGGCATGGGCTGTCTCTAGTTGCAGAGAGTAGTGGCTACTCTCTAGTTGTGGTGCACGGGCTTCCCATTGCAATGGCTTCCCTTGTTGCGGAGCATGGGCTCTAGGTGCACAGGCTTCAGAAGTTGTGGTGCAAGGGCTTAGTTACCCTGTGGCAAGTGGGATCATCCCAGACCAGGCAGCAAATCGGTGTCCCCTGCATTGCAAGGTGGATTCTTAAACACTGGCCCACCAGAGAAGCCCCATATAACATTATGTTTTATAGTTAACTAAACACAAAGACTTATTGAGTCAAATGCAGAATTCGGCTGAATTTTAAAATCCAGGTGCCTTAGGCATCATCATGAGGAGAGGCCCTGGAAATCATTTGGTAGGGCTGAACCAATGTTTTCTAGGTGGGGAAATGGATGCAGAGAATGGGCGGACCTGGACCGTCCAAAATGGTTCAAGTCCTCTCTGGCTCACTCGATAAGCCTCCTGTCATCATGCTGGACTCTGGCATGCTTCTCTCAAGTCCCCAACCTCAACAGAAACAGCAGGTGGCTTCCTCTCCTTCCCTTGTGGGAGTGAGGGCGAAGCCCAGAGGCCAAGGCCAGGAGGGAGGTTCTGGGCCTTAATCCAACTCTCCCAATTCCTAACATTGCCCAGACCCTGGACCACGCTGTCTGCCCATCAACAGGGCCCCTCCACAACCATCCGCCCATCTGAACACAATTATAGTGATTGTACTGGGATATCCTTTCCCAATTATGTATAAGCAGCATAGGTAACTGCTTCTGAGCATAATTACAGGAGATGTTTACAGACCCACAATCACATCAGAGTAAATGATAGCTTCCTTTACCCTCCCATTAATATACCAATATTAGGGCTCTATCAAGGCCAATTAGCCAAATCCCAGCAGTGAGGGGGTGGGAAAGACCTCACACGCTCCCACCGCCTGCAAAGGGGAAATGGATCTCAGACAAAGCAGGGTCCCAGGCAGGATTTTGCAGAACACCAGAGAAGCCTGCAAAAGAACATGCTTACATTCACTGGATACCTACTGTGCATCAGGCACTCAGGGTAGTCTAGCGAACATCTAGGGACGGTTCTGCAAGCTGGTGTTAATATCCCACTTCACATGTTTGTAGACTGGCTCTGAGAGGGCTGGGGTCCAGGGTCACCCACAACAGACCATGAAGCTAGGTAGGGACTCTTCCCTTATGCAACTCAGCCAGGTCAGACTCCCAGGCCACAGCCGGCCAGCTTTAGGCCCCCTTCCTTATCTCCTCTTTTCACCACGCTTCCTCTTCCGGGGCAGTCACCACAGCCACCTCGGGTCCCCCTCCTACCCCCATCAGTTCCCCACCGCTGACACTGCCTGCTCCAGCCCCCTCCGCCCCTTCTTCCTGTCCCTGTGGTGTGGTAGGGTGTTCTCACTCCAGAAGGGCGGGGAGGTGTGGTGCGGGTAGGGTGGGGCGTAGGGCGAACGCCACCGCAGGCACCCTGTTTCCCACCGACCCCCCACCCTACCCGGCGAGCCGCCCGGAGCTCCGCCCTGGGGTTGCAGGCGCACCTTCGGCGTCCACGCCCCCGCACACGCAAAGGCTGCCCCCCACCCGCCCCCGGCGTGCGCAGGGAAGCGCGCCTGTACACACGCACACTGCACAAAGACGAGCACCCCACTCCAGCCAGGCAAACGCACCTCACTCGGCAGCGCACACAGCGGTGCACACGCACCCGCACCCTCGCGTTCACACACGCGCACGTATACCCGTCCAGCGTGCGCCCTCACGTACACACACACACACACGCGGGGCAGCACCCGTGTGGACCTTGAATGCCGACCTCCGGGCCCTGACGCGCCTGAGCCCTGCCCAGCGGCTGGCTGGGCGGCGCGCACACACGCGCACACCGGCCCCGCGGGCCCTCCCCGCTCGGGTGCTGGGCTCCCCGGCTCCCCGGCTCCCCGCCCCGGCCGCGGCGGGTGCTGTGCGGCGCGGCGGGACCGGGCGGGGGCGGCGGCCCGGAGCGCGGAGGAGGCGGAGCAGGAGCCGGGAACCGGCTGGCCCGCGCCCCTCCTGTCGGCCGGGGATTTTCCAGCCTGGGCGCTGACGCCGCGGACCTCCCCGCGGCCGCCTCGGACCATGGGCGACAAAGGGACGCGGTGAGTGCGGGCGGCGGCCGGTCTGGCGCGCGTGGGGGCGAGCCGGGCGAGGGCGGGGGTCCTAGTCCGTGTCCCGGCTGTGCGTGCGCAGCCACCCCGCCACCTCTGGCTCCGCGGCTCTCGGCTCTGCTCCACCCGAGGTCTCCCGTGTGGTCGCCGGCAGGGCTGGGGGCGCGGGGACCTGGCCGCGGAGACACACGCACACGCATTCATTCGCTGACACCCAGCACCGGCTACCCGGGCTCAGGGACGCAGGGGGCAGGCTGACACACAATGGCACACGCTCATGTGGATACACAGGCACACTCATCTATGAGCGCTCTGTTTTGGCACACACTGACATTCATTGCCACATGTCAGCACATCCAGTGACACTGTCACACACTCGCTGGTACACACTCATCAATACGTTCTTGCTGACACGTTCTTGTGTGTGGGGGGACACACAGGTCACACTCCAACACATACCAGTACTAACACACCTTCATGCTCATGTACACATGTTGACCTATCCTGATACATACACTTACACAAATGCTAACACTCTCACTGAGACACCCAACAGGAACACTTATGTTGGCATGTCTGTCACCAACAAAGTGTTCAAAAGACCACACTAGTGCTGACCCCCACAGACACACATCAGACTAATGCCCAGACAGACACCCCGGATCGCATGCCAACAGCCCATTGGGCCTCTGACACACTCCAGTCCCCACAAGTGAAGTGGAAACGCACACACCACACCGGGTGGGAGGCCCCCTGGAGCCTGGGAAAAATGCTTCCCTTCCAGGGCTTCCTTTCCCTCTGACCTCCCCAAGGGCTGCAGATCTCCTCCAGCAAGGGGGTGGGGAGAGGGGGCTGGGGTCTCCCTAGGAGCCTGCCCTGACGCAGAAAGGGAGAGGTCTGCCTCTGAAATGGGAAAGTGGGACAGAAAAGGGAGGGGGCTGGGGCCCAGGACAAGCCCCTGTCAGGCAGGCATCTTTGGCACCCTCGATCCGCCCTTTTGCTCCACCAGTTCCCTTCAGTTCAGATAGAAGCTTCTCCCGTATCTCCTCTTAGGCTTTCGGCATGAGCCCTCTTATTCATTCTTTTCCTCCTTTACCCTCTTCTGTCTTTGTACCTCACTTCTCCCCAGTCTTTTCTTCGTCTATGCCCTGCCTTACTCTCTCCTGACTTCCAATAACTATTTACAGAACACCTGGTGTGTGTGAGGCATAATGTGGGGCCAAAGGTGTGCAAGACCCACTCCTTCCCCACGGAGCTCGTAGACCAGAGAGGAAGGGCCCCCGTGGCCATCATGTTTCGGGACCACTGACAAAGCAGTGTAACACTCACTGCCATCTGACACTCACTCTCAACAACCTGAGAAAAGTCGTGCAGAGATTAGCTCCATTTTCCAGAAGAAGAAACCGGGGCTCAGAGATAACTTGTGCTCTGAAGGTTTAAAAACTGCCTCCTGCTGGCTCTGCGAGGAGGTTAACTTTGCTCTTCCTGTTTTCCCGAGGGGGAACCAGAGCTTAGAGAGGTTACCCTGACTTGCTTAAGGTCAAGAGGGGCCAGAGGCTGGAGTCTGCTTGATCCGTTTCTCTGGAGCTCACTGTTGGGCACTGTCAAGCCCCTCATGGACCCTGGTTTGAGGTCTGGGGGGGATGAATGGCTCTGTGGGTGGAGGCCCAGCTGGTGGTGGAGGCTGCAGAAGATGCCGAGGCATCTGCATTCACCTTGATGGCTAGCTCCCGTTGCAATCGGCTGACCCGGGACCCAGGTCTGTGTCCTCAGAGGAGCATGTGTGAGTCTCTTCCACCATGTCCAGGTACCCCAGTGACAGGATCTTCCTGATCATGGAGGTGGGACTTTTCTCCCTGCAGGGAGCCAGAAGCCCTTCCCCCTCCCCATCGTCCCTCTTGTGCTGCTTCGCCATCAGGGTGACTCAGCCCCTCCTGGGCCTTGGTTAGCCTCACTGTGACTGGGGGGAAGTGTCGTTGCTCTCCTGCTGGCATAGGTTGTCAGCAGGATGGGCACCTGTTGGAGACCCTATCTCTGGAGCTAGGTATTTTCCATGACTTCCCTGCTGTGTCTCTAAGTCACTGGGAGCTTGAGGACCTTAGCTTTCCCACCTGTAAATCATAGCTATCCATACGTAACATTTTCAGGACCCTCCCTGTGTTTTCTGAATACACCTGGCAGGGGAGGAAGTGCTGCTGGAAGCCTGGTGCCTAGACCTGGCTGTAGTCCATGGGATGGTGGCCCCATTCTCTCTCCCGGGCTCCTCTGTAATCCCAGGAGGCCTCCCTCTCCCTTCCAGACAGATTTCCTGAGTAATTTGGAAGCGAAAGACACAATCAATAATAGGCCATGCCTTGCCTTTTCTGTAAAGCATGGGATTCTACTTTATCTCTGACTTAGACGAGGAGATGGCAAATGTCTAATACCCTAAGGATCAGGAGTCGTGCGGCCATCCTGCATCTGGATTTGCCACCCCCATATGAAAGTGACAACGGGAATGAGTCAGAAACAGTCACTGGGCCTGAGGAAGTTCCAGGGTCAGGGGGGAAAGAGGGTAGGAGAGAATATCTGGATAAGATAAATTACAGGTAGTGTGATGACTCTTCTAACAAGGGCTCACGGATCGATCAGACAGCCATTCTGCAAATGTTGACTGAGTGCTGGGGCTGGTGGTTCAGGGATGAATGGCTCTACTCGGTTTCCAAAAGACTGAGAGCAGAGCGAGGGATTATCCTGCAGGGTGACATGTGCTGAGGCCAAAGGAGGAGTCCCCAACACAGTTTTGGCAGGGGGCATGGTGAGGGATGCTTTCCTGAGAAGGAGATGGCATTGGAGCAAGAAGGTGGGGCTGGGGACGTCATTCCTGACGTGGGGTGAGGAATGTGACAAGGTTTAGAGACATGAGGCAACACGTGCCGCCTACGGGTTGGGCTGGGGTGACGAGAGTGAGCACAGGCTGGTTATCAACAGCCTGGGATGTCAAGCTAAGGAGAGGTTTTCTCCTGAAGTCCCCAGTGACTCAGAGAGGAGTGTGGGGAGGGCGGGGATGGGAGCAGATTTGTGTTGCAGAAGGATGCCTTTGGCAGTGGCAAGGTGCCTTTGGCCACCTGATGTGAAGAACTGACTTATTGGAAAAGACCCTGATTCTGGGAAAGATTGAAGGGAGGAGAAGGGATGACAGAGGGCGAGATGGTTGGATGGCATCACTGACTCAATGGACATGAGTTTGAGCAAGCCCTGGGAGTTGGTGATGGACAGGGAAGCCTGGTGTGCTGTAGTCCATGGGGTCGCAGAGTCAGACACGACTGAACGACTGAACTGAACTGAAAGTGGGGCAGGCCTGGATGCAGGGAGCCCAGTGCGGAGGCTGAGGAGGAGCCTGGGAGAAAGTGAGATTTGAATTAAGGCTGTGGCAAGAATGGAACTGAGACAGATGAACAAGGAGGTAGAGTCTATTAGCCCTACTCATCCGGTGCCAGACATGTGCCAGATTTACATGCATGATCTCATGGTCCTCCCTCTGATTCTATTAGTGCGAGGACTGTTTCCATTTTCTACACCAGGAAACAGACTAGGAGAGATTAAGTAATTTGTGCACTGCCATTCATTCAATGAGCTTTTGAACCCAGGCCTATCTGCCGTGCTGCTCTATGCTTTCACCCAGAAGGAGGGGATTGTCTGACTCACAGGTGACCTCCCCTACCTTGCTGGCAGCCCCATTCTCAAGTCGAGCATCCCTTCTGTTTCTTCCTATTCCTACCAACTCAACTGACAATGTAAAGGATCAAAGTTAGACAATAAGAAGGACTTCCCGAGAGACAATGGGATGGAGCGACATTTCCTTTTCTACAGATGTTTATGAACTCTTCTTTTTTGGCAAGGAAGGAGGGTGGGTGTGATGGGGACACGTAATCACCAGCTCTCTGTGAAACTTGGCTGTGGTCTCGGTGGTTAAGCTCTGTGTGACCCATCTTGGCTGGAACATGGGGGAAGTCCTGTGGCTTTGGCCAGGGTCACTTATGGGACTGCCGGGAGTGGAAGCATTGAGCCTGACCCATCGTCTCTGATCCCTGGCTCTAGGCTGGCCTCTGGGCTTCAGACCTCTCCACAGCTGTGTTCCTTCTGAGCTTGGGCCTCCTTCCCCAGGGTTGAAGCCTCCCATTGGCATGCGTTCAGGGGTCCTGAGTTGTGGGTGTGCCATACACTGGGGATTCAGCAATGGAAGAATAACAGGCCAGGAGTCAGCACACCCTGAGTGGCCTCTGGCCTCTGCCAGGCCATCCTCCGCAGTGACCATGCTGGCCATCTAATGAGACCTGCAATGGGTGGCAGCTTGACGGGGAGCCAGGCTGGAAGTTGAGGAAGATATCGGGGGTCTTCTGCGTAGATGGGTCCAGATCTCAGGGTAGGGATGGACATGGGAGGCAAGCATTATGAGAGTCTTCAGTTTAGAGATGGTATTTGACTTGGCGATTATGGATGACATGGCACAGGGAGAAGGATATAGAGTTTGAAGAGATGGTGGCTGGGGGCATTTGAGGCTTTGGAGAGCACGTGTGCATAAGGGTGGAGGGAGGAGAAGGGAAAGAACAGGGGAGGCGGTGTCCTGGGAGCCACAGGGCAGGGAAGGACCAGCAGAGGATGGAACTGGGAAAGACCCCTGGCATTTAGGCAGAAGGCAGTGGCTGGTACCTTGTTGAGAGGGGTTTTGATGGAGCCATGAGGGCAGAGCTGGGCCACAATGGGCAGAGGAGAGTAGGGAAGGACCTTGTTTTTCTCTGCCTGGAGCTGGTAGGGAGCCTCTTGGAAGAAGGGTGTGAGGCCCTGGGCCAGGGGCACTGGGGGCTCTGGGTGTGGGGACCTGGGGGGTGAGGCTCAG
Source organism: Bos taurus (assembly GCF_002263795.3). Taxonomy (NCBI): domain Eukaryota; kingdom Metazoa; phylum Chordata; class Mammalia; order Artiodactyla; family Bovidae; genus Bos; species Bos taurus. The sequence continues at coordinate 54,547,706 of NC_037342.1, read as the reverse complement.
CTGAGGACTGGGAGGGATGCTGCAGAGGTGTGAGATGGTCACAGCGAGGAATGTCTGTGCTGGCTCCTGAGAGAGGGGCCGCGCTGAGTTGGGCAAAGGGTCTTGAGAAAGACTTCCTGGGAGAAGGTGCCCCCTGAACTGGGTCCTGGGGCATGTGGAAGGCTTAGGTATTCTGGACAAAAGGAAGCGCCTAGGTCCACGTGAGGAGTGAGGCAGCGGCCATGGCGAGTGGGCTCTGGGTGCTGAAGTGAGTAGGTTTCAAGGCACTTTCTACTCAGGTTTTCATACCTCACATGTCTTTGTTACCCAGTTGGTGAGCTCCTTGTGATTTGGGGCTATTTCTGTTTCCTGTTGGCTCATCCATTGTCCAGCTCTGGATCTGGTTCATAGGAGATGCCTGGCAGGGATGTGTTGGCTGGACTGAATTACTTCCTCCCTTCTTGCCTCTACTGTCAGCCCAGGGGCTCCCTAGGTCTTTCCCATTAGGGAATGCTGAAGATGGAAGCCGTATTTCCCAGATGAGACCTGGTGCTGGGGGATCGCCTCCATCAGATTGAGAAGTCCTGAAGGAGAAGAGTACCACTCCTATCAGAATGGGCTTCCTGCAAGTGAAGCCTGGTTCTCCCACATTGGACAGGCTTCTGCAGGTGGGAGCCCTGACTCCAACATCAGGCAGTGGACTTCTGGGGGTGGGACATGTCTTCAGGATGAGCCCTGCTGGGGTTAGAACAGGGACCCTGATGGGTCCTGAGCATCGTCCGTCCCTCCTATGTGCAGGATGGGTCCTACCCTGGGGGTGGCTTGAGTACTAGTAGGGGGATACAGAACAGAGGGGGTGGGACAAGACAGGGCGGCTGCTTTAGAGAGGGGAACAAAGGACACTGTTGTCCCAGCCCCCTCCCCCCTCCCTCCCAAGGGGCCCTGGCAGGGCCATCTCTCTGGAGACGCACCCCCCCTTCCTGGGCCTGGCCCCGTCTTTAGTCCCACTTAAGAGGAACTGCTTGTTCCTTCCCAAGAGACCCAGTGCCAGATGAGGCCCCCGGGAGGCCCGGCCCCAGGGATCAGACCAGACAGGTCCTGGATTTCTGTGTGATTGAATTCACCACAGCCCGGGAGTCGCTTTTCCTCTGCCTGGGGCTGGGTCTGGCCTGGCTGAGACCATAGCCAGTGGGTCCTCATGTAACTGGAGAGGGATCTGGAGCGGGGGTGGGGGTGGGGGTGTTGGGATCCGTGTCAGGGCAGCAGGAGGCAGGACTCCTTACTCAAGGTCTGAGTGCTTCGGTGGCCATGCTGGCTCCAGCCTTTCTCCAGGTGCGCTCAGAGGCCCAGAAGGTGAATGAATGTGGCCCCACACGAGGCAGGTGCTCCCTTCATCCTGGCCCTGAGCCTCTGGCCCCCAACTGGTCATCCTCGTTGTTTTGCAGCCTCACCCCCTTCCCTCCCAGCCGTTGTAATCAGTGGGCGTGGATGATTTTTGGCAGAGGACCACAGAAGGGGTGGGGAGTGGACTGCTAGGCTGTGCTGTCCCAGGAGGCTCAGGGATTCGCTCTAATGCTTTCTCAGTGCTGTGTGACCTTGGGCACAACATGAAACTTGGTGTCCCTATGGAAGTCAGATCAGCCAGAGGACGTGAAGCTCTTCTCCTGGAGTCAGTGTTTCCTGTGTGCTGGTAGTGGGTTTGGGGGTGACCTTCCTTCTGGAGGGCAGAAATGAGGGACTGGGCGGTTCAGGCCTCTGCCACACAGCAGTAGGACTGAGATCACTGGGGAGCTGGGCCTAGATGGCTGTGGGTTGCGTTCTTCCCTGTGGGACCAGGTTGTTGCCTCAGCAGCCTCCCACCGCTCAAAGCACCTGCAGGAACTGGCAGGCAGGCAGGTCCTAGGACACTTCATTTTCTCTGCCCAGGCCATGCCCTCCTCAGGTGCCTACAGCCTCCTCTGTGATCTGATTAGCATATATTAAAGGCTGATTAGCATAGTGGTTAGGCTCTAGGAAGAACCAGATTTCCTGGTTTCAAATGCCAGCTTGCCACTTCCCAGCCTGGCAACCTCTGGTGACTATTTAACCCCTTCTCTGCGGAAACTCCCTCAGTTGTAAAATGGGGTAGCAGTGGTGTTTGCCTTATAGGTTGTCTTAAGGATTAAATGAGTTAAAATAGGTACAGCTAGGAGATAAGCCCCTGGCACAAGTGCAGTGTTGCATGAGGTTGGTTCACAATGCCCTTCCTGTCCTTCAAAGCCTGGATCACTCATGGATCACTCATGGCCTCCTCCTTTAGGAAGCCCTCACTGATCTCCAAGTGCCTTGTGACTCTTTTTTTTTAACTGTATATTCATTCTCTCTTTCTTTTGGCACTCATGCCTCTGTGTCTTTGTAGGTCCTGGTTATTTGCACACTCATGATGCCCTTTGTGTGAGACCAAGGGCACTTGGCCCGAGTCTGTTGTCCCTTTGCACCTGTGTAGACCTGGAGCTCCGTAAATATTTGTTCAGTGAAGGAGGCTAATGTAGGTGTTCCACTGAGAAAAGATACATTTGGGGAGGGCATTGTGGTGGGTGAGGACAGAAAGACACCATTGCTGATTCTGAAATGTCTAATGATGGCCCAGAGTCACAGGCATTCGATTGTTCTCTGTAATCCAAAGGACGGAAGGCACAGGATGACGGCTTTACCTTCGCTAGGAGAATGTGTGTTCAGGCAACCTGGTGAGGGGGTCGGTGGCTCATTCCAACCTCTGTGCCTTTGTTCCTGCTGCTCCCACCATCAAGAATGTTATCCTTTCTTCTCTCTGCTTGTCCAAATTCTACTTCCTCAACACGTGCCCAGCCATCACTTCCTGGCCTGTTGGAGAGGGTGGGCTCTGTTCACCACACCCATCCTCAGACATTGATGGAGCCTCTCCTGGGTCTGGGTAGTCATCACCCTTTAGGAATCTGGCTATAGTATGTCCAGTGTGGTTTGACCTGACATGAGGAGGGGACCATGGCTTCCGATGACCCGGCGGTGGTCAAGGAGCTCTTTATGCACCTGGAGAGCCCTCCTTTGGCCTGCTGGCAGAGCACAGTTCTCCCCCACGGCTTCCCACTGGGCAAGTACTCAGAACCCACCTAATTACTGAGGACAGAGTTCTGGGCACCGGATCCAGCAGGCTGCGGTCATAATCAGCTAATTAAACCACCCGAACACTGCTTCTCAGTCCAGCAGACAGGAGAAAGAGGGGTGGTGAAGAGTCGTGGGAAGGAGAGGGATGCTCCACTCCGGGAGAGTTCAAACACCAGGCCTGCTGAGCCGAGCTGGGAAAGGAAGCAGGAAGTGGGGAGAGAGGGTGGGGGGCAGGCAGGGAGAGGGACAGCCAGATGAGAGAGGGTGCTATCTGGGGGCCACACTCGAATGAGATGAATCAGAGCAGCCATCTGGTCTGGGAGGCAGGGATCCCACTTGGTCACTGTCGCTGTGACATCGTGGACAAACTGCTTTTCCTCTTTGGACCTCAGTTTCTCTGTGTGTCAAGCAGCGAAAGGGTTGGCCTGGAAGGTCCCTGGAACCCTTTGATTCGGTTCAACAGCTTGCAGGGGAGGAGGCGTCAACAGCAGACTGTGTTTCTGCCCAGTAGCCTGGTCTCTTGCAGCCCTGTCTTCTGAAAGGGGCGGGTGCTGCTTGGGACTAACCCAGCCTGAGACTGAGTCTCTGTAGGTTAATCACGAGGGAAGGGCGTAGATGGCATTGGGCAAGGCCTCGGCCTCTGTCGTGCCTTTGTCCCTGCTCTGTCCTCCTGACGTCCTGTGGCTCCCAAATTAGTGTCCTCAGCGAGTGACCGTTTAAGGTTGTGCAGTATCCTTTCCAACAGTCTAGAAATTTCCTAAGAAGCACCCTACAAGTGTAGGAATGGGCTTCCCTGAAGGTAAAGCCACAGGTTTGGAGTATGGATCTCAGAATCACAGAGACTTGGCTTTGTTGTCTAGCAGTATTGCTCCCTGACCTTTGGTGAGGGTCTTAAACTCTCTGGGTGTCAGTTTTCTCATTTATGAAATAAGGATAATATCCTCTATTGCAAGTAGTTGCTATGGGCAGAGAGGGTAGGGATTTGATAAAAGTCATTGTGACTCTTAACACTGGCAGTGGACTCAAGCTTTTCTTTCTGCCTCCTGTCTCCTGCATCCCCTCCCCCTTCCTGTCCTGCCCAGGACTGTGTGCTCTGCTGGGTGTGCGGGGGTGGGGGGCTGTGCTGGGCAGGAGGAGAAGGTCAGATGATGGCTGGAAAGGGAAGTGAGATTGCCCAAGGGAGGGGAGGGTGGAGCAGTTGGTGCTGGGGCAGATGGGGCCCCCCTCCCTTTTGGCCCTTCACTTATGGTGGGTTCTCTACGGGGAAGTGGGGAGAGCTTGGGGGGTCAGGAAGCTGGGGGCAGGGGAGGGCGTCACGGAGGGTCCCAGGCTTCTCTCCTTTATCCCCACCCCCAGGGGCTGGGTGTAGAGCCAAGGCCCTGATTTTCTGCCAGAGAAGCCAGCAGACCTCTGTTTCACACACTCAGACAACAGCCCTTCCTGGTTCTCAACCCCTAGCGGGAGGTGTCTGCTTGAAGCCGGGGCACTTGGAAGGCAGTGCCTGCCTCGGAGGTCTGTGAGGTCTGGAGGAGAGGCAGCAAAGGAGGGGACCAAAGCCACCTCGGCCTCCCCACGTCCCTCCCCGCGCCCCTCCCCGCAGTGCTGGGCTGTGACAAGCCAGGGCCTCTGACTCCAAGGAAGCTGGTTACATAACTCAGCCGGACTCCCTGCTTCCTTCTTCCATTCTCCCCAGAGAGGTCTTGGGAGGTGCTGTTTTGCCGCTTTGCTTTGATTCCCAGGCCCAAGAGGTCATTGAGACCGTGCCCCTGCCGAGGGCAGTGATAGGCGCTGCCCACACCATCTCAGGAGGAGAGCTGCGTGCGCTGCCCTGCTGCAGGCACCGGCTCAGCTCTGCACGCTGCCCCCCTTCCCATGCTCCTAGGGGCAGAGCTGCAAAGGGGAGAAGCCTCATTAGAGGAAACAGGCTGTGTCCTGAGATAATTTGCCTGCAAAGTGGCCCGGAGGGAAGCTGACCTCTCTGCAGCTAGAGGAACAGATAATCAGCATTTTCCAGTTTGTTCAACTCAGTTCCACAAACATTTCCCCAGCACTTGCCGGGTGCCAGGCCCAGACCTCCACTCAAGGCATGTTCCCGAAGCCATCTGCCCATCCACCCTGTCCCTGGCCCCGTCGTGGCGTGTCTCTCCCAGTGGGCAGCTGTCTTAAGAGGCGGCTCTGCTCCCATCTTCCTGCTAAGACCATGCCCTTTCTCGCAGACTGGGGCCTGGCTGTCCTGGGTTCTGGGGTGTCAGGGGCCTCATGACAGGAAGCATGGGGATTCCTCTGGGCTAAGCTTTTTTACGGTTGGTTTATGCCCTTGGTTTATGTTCCCAGTCAGCGCCCCCCTCCCCCAACCCTGCCTGTGGACAGATACCTCTGTCCTCACCTGCCTCACCACAGGCCCCGGGCTGGGCCTTGAGGTATGAGGAGGAAACAGACAAGTCTCCACCCTCTTATCACTGGGGAAGAGGGAAGAGATCACACCAGAATGCTGTCAGAAGTGGGGTGATGGGAATTCGTTTATACCAGGCGCAGAGCAAGCCCATTCATTTATAACCCGGGCAGAGCAAGCCCGGTGGATAAGGGTTAAAGGCAGCTGCGCAGAAACGGGGAGGTCATGGCAGCAAGCTTAGGAAGGTGAGTTTGACTTGAACCAGAAGTGACGCTTGTCTTGGCGGTGCCTGTGACTGATGTTCTCAGTGGGGACTGACTTCCTTCATCAGATACTTGGGCATCCACTATGCGCCAGGCACCCGAGTCAGACACTCTCTTCCTCTGGTGTCAGTAAGGGGTGTGGTGGGACTGCTAGAGGACACAAAATCTAGGGTGAAAAGTGAAAGTTCTGCCACATGACATCAGAGTGAGTGTTCGGGCCTGAGGAGAAGAAATGGGGCAGGTGTAAGAGGAGACACCAGGCTCAGCAAGCCCTCCATGGAAACCAGGGGTTGCCTGGGTCTCCCCTGGTGGTGGGCGGGGGTTGGGGGGCAAAGGCTTCACTCCAGCTGAGAAGACCCTGCAGAGGTCTGATGACTGTTCCCAGAGGAGTGATGAACGTGAAAGAGCAGAGAAATCATGTCTTATGAGAAACAGCTCTACCCTTGGGGGTCATAGAGTGGGGGTGGGGCACATGCCTGCAGCTCTAAGGGCTGTATCTGGGAACACGGAGGCCAAGTCCTGGCGGTAGAGAGAGGAAGCTCTTGGGGTTCTCACCTTCCCTCCATATCAGTAGTTTTGTGTCCGTGTGCTGAGTTTTTCTGCCTCTGGGCATAAAGTTTCCATCCTTTCTGTATCTATGCTAATGAAAGCACCCAGCACATTAGGAGGTTGATTTTATTATGGGTCTCTATAGCTCCAGGGCAGTGGAAGAAACCTGGAAGCATTTTTAAACTCGGTAAGGAGAACTTTCTTTTTTTGAAACAGATTTTAATGTCCTAAAAATGACAGAGATGATCACACGGCATAATGGAATGGTTAATATGCACATTTTCATTTCTTATATTATTTAGAGTGTTCACTTTGGCAGCAGCGACTCCCTATGCATACCTGAAACATCTCAGCCATCTCTGACGCTCACAACTTTGCAGAGTCAACTTTGCCAAGAAAATTAATAATAAATAAAGCTTTTTAGTAGAACTTTCGAACAAAGAGCCATAACCCAGTCCTAAACTGAGCCCTGGCACAGATGAGTTTTCATCGGATTGTAGAGGGGGGGTGGTGGTGGGGAAGGTTCTGAACTCCACGGAGAAGAGAAACCCTCTCCTAACCGTCAGGGCACTCAGCCTGATGGTGATGGATAGATACATGGTTCCATCACCAAAGTGCTTTTCTTCTCCCCATTCCACAGCCACCAGCTCAGTCCAACCCCCACATCTGGCATGGACTATTGCAGTGGTCTTCTGCTTAGTCTAAACCCCTCAAACCCTCCTCTCATTCTGAAATTCGCATCTGACCCTGTCCTTCCCCAGCTTAAAAACCAGTCAGAGACTTCCATGGTGGTTCAGTGGTTAAGATTTCCATGCTCCCAATGCAGGGGGCACAGGTTTGATTCCCAGTCAGGGAAGATCCTGCATGCTGCGTGGCATGCCCAAAGAAAACACTGACCTGTTTCCTCTGTTTCCTGTGAGAAGGTTGTATTCTTCCAGTGGCACTGGAGGCCTTTTCCTCTCAGGCTCCTATCCCGATTCTCCCCACCACACAGCTAACATTCTGGCTACACTGACTTTTTTGGATCTTCCCCCACAGCCTTTGTACTTTCTACACATATGTGTCTGTTCAAGCCAGTCTCTTTGTTTGGAATGCATTCCTCTTCTGCCTGGTGAAATCTCCCTTGTATTTTAAGGTTGAACCTGAGCTCAGTGCAGTTCGGCTAAATACAATGCAGTTGAGCTGCATTGAGTACCTGCTGTGTGCTTGGACATGACACCTTCCCTTGGCTCTGTGTTCACTGCCCAGGCAGAGTCAGTGCGCTGCTCCATGCTCCCTTGGAGCCTGATAGGTTTCCAAGACGGAGCGTTGTGCTGTACTTGGCTACTGTCATGTCAGTTTCCAGTGCTAGAGGGCAGGCGTGTGTCTGGTACCTAGTGGACCTCCAGTTCCTGATGTGGGTGAGGCCAACCTGGGTAAGGTCTGGGTTTGCAGAAGTGCATTGAAACGGAGTACAAGCAGCACTCACACACACACACCCACACTCACACGCACACACCCACACCTGTTATACTCAAATAAATGGGGGCCAGAATTGGGTATTGGGTAAGGAGTGAGTCAAGGAAAATTCTCAGGAGGAAGTGAACCCTGGGCTGCTGACCTGAAGGAGAAGCACTCTTTCTTCTTCTCACTTCCCTCCTGAGCCTGACTGAAAGCAAACAGCTGAAACTGTCGAAAGGGAAATGCATACATTTTCTAATAGGGGTTGGGATCTCCTAGCCTAGAGATAGGAGAAGGCAATGGCACCCCACTCCAGTACTCTTGCCTGGAAATCCATGGATGGAGGAGCCTGGTAGGCTGCAGTCCATGGGGTCGCTAAGAGTTGGACATGACTGAGCGACTTCACTTTCACTTTTTACTTTCATGCACTGGAGAAGGAAATGGCAAGCCACTCCAGTATTCTTGCCTGGAGAATCCCAGGGACGGCGGGGCCTGGTGGGCTGCCATCTATGAGGTCGCACAGAGTCTGACGTGACTGAAGTGACTTAGCAGCAGCAGCAGCCTAGAGATGATTAAATAGGTGTATACCTCCTCCTCCCTTCCTTCCATATACATTTTCTGAACCTCGAGGAGATGCCAAGCACTGGGGCTACAAAAATTGATTAAATAAAACATGTCTTTGTATTTTTCTGTCTTAGTGTTCATGTTGGAGCCTGTCCTTCCCTTTATCTGTCTTGTTGGAGTCCAAGTCTTGGCATGTCACTTATAGCTCTGGGACTTGAGGACTGGTCACATCATTTTTCTAAACCCTAGTTTTCCTATGCATGCGTGCATGCAAAGTTGCCTTAGTTGTGTCTGACTCTTTGCAACCGCACGGACTGTAGCCTTCTAGGCTCCTCTGTCCATGGGATTCTCCAGACAAGAATACTGGAGTGGGTTGCCATGCTGTTCTCCAGGGGATCTTGCTGACCCAGGGATCAAACCTGTGTCTCCTGAGTCTCCTGCCCTGCAGGCATATTCTTTGCTGCTGAGCCAGAAGGGAAGCCCTTCCTATGCACACCATGGAGGTGATAACACATCCGGTAAGGTTGCACTTTGTAATGTGTATGAGGGGCTACACAAGTGCCTTTGACAGTGGTCTGTCTTGGAGTGAGCACTGCTCTCAGACCGCAGGCTTCTTGAGCACGGGGAGCGTGTCCAGTGTGTCCTCCCTGCCCAGCACAGGGCCAGGCACACAGTACATTAGAGTGATCAACTATCCCAGTTTCCCTGGTCTGTCTCGGTCCCACATCTAGGGAAAACTCTCAGTCCTGGGTGAATGGAGACCATTAGTTGGTCACCCTATACCATGGTCTCCATAAGGGTTTGTAGAATAGATATACGGATGAATAAATCATGAGGGACAGAGTCAGGACTTGGAGAGCAAAAGCCTGCATTAAGTGGCTGGCTTGTGGCATGAGAAGTGGTCTTGTGAAGGGTCTAGAAGGCCCAGCAGGTAGAAGGTGGGAGGCGGCCACTGGGCCCTTTACTGCTCTGCAGGGAACACAGAGGCCCTGAGTCTATAAGGCTGTTGCTTTCAAGTAGGTTTCAGGCTTCCAAGGCCCATGTGCTCTTCGTCAGACTCATCCAGGGAGAAGGCAGTCATTGAGGTCCACTTTCACTTGGTGGGTCTGTCACGAGCGCCTAGTCTCTCCTTTGCCTTTGAAGCTAGAGGCCTTGGCTCCTCCGCCTGCCATGTTTGGCCAGTCTGCCCACTGCCTTCTGAAATGTCCACTGCAGATGAAGCGGAGGCCTGGGCCCAGAGGTGGGAGAGCAGGGCTGCAGCCCCATTCGCCAGCTCAGGCCCAGAGAGAGTGGGGCCTCCGTTTCCCCACCTGTTCCTTGGGGAGGCAGCCCCTCCTGCTGGGGCGTTTGAGGGGCATTGCTTGTGGAAGTCTCTGTGGTGTGTCTAACACTATGTGCATGTGCTGGGCTGTGCTTAGATGCTTCAGTCGTGTCCGACTCGTCTCGACCCTATGGACTATAGCCGCCAGGCTCCTCTGTCCATGCAGTTCTCCAGGCAAGGATACTGGAGTGGGTTGCCATGCCCTCCTCCACGGAACCTTCCTGACCCAGGGATCAAACTCGTGTCCCTTGTGTCTCCTGCATTGGCAGGTGGGTTCTTAACCACCTGGGGAGCCCAGTGTGTGCATAACTAGTGTTGTTGGTTGTCCACATCTATAAATGGGGACGATAAAACTTGCTCTGTATAACTCGCAGGACTGCTGTGTGGGCCCAGTGGGATGTAGGAGGTGGGAACACTTGTCAGCCATGTCATAGCCTTTAAATATTTGGGGAGGAGGGGGTCTCAGAAGAGCTGCTCCTGCCAGCCCCGGGGTTCCAGCTGCAGGTGGAGGCAGGCCCTTCCCACCAGGCGTAGAGGGACCCTCTGGGGTGTGCCTTGGTACTGCTGTCCGTGTGACCACACAAACCCCGTGCCAGGCCCTGTGCTCGGGTGGCTCTGCTTCTTCTGAAACCATGGCAAGAGAGAGAAGGCTAGACAGATGTGGCAGGGTTTAGTAGCAGCAGGACGCGGGACAAGAAGAAGGAATGTTCCGGAGCCTCGTCTGTCTGTTGGGCTGGAGGCAGGGCCTTTGTGAAGGCGGGTTGTGCTCAGATCGCCTCTGGGCCCTTCCTCCAGCCCAGAGGCGGATTCACCGTGAGGCTGGTGCCGCTTCAACTTCAGGCCTTCACGCTCCAGGGCCGTTTCCAAGGCCCAGCAATGTGTCCACGGGCTCAGAGGGCTTGAGAAATGTGCACAAGGAAGAAGATATTTTTGTTTTTTATAAGAGAGCTTCCAAACTACATGAGCTTCAGTCCCTTTCAAGCCTGGATCTGCCCCTGCTCTGGCCACGAGTCCTTTGTGCCAGGAGGTTGGCGTCATGTCGCTGCACGTCCTCAGGGAGTTCTCATCCCACTGTGGACTTGGTCATCACTTAGAGCCCTCTCTGCTGAGGCAGGACCTGAAAGACATCTGGGAGAGCCAGTTCTGGGCCAGGCCAAGCTGGAGAAGGAGAAGGGGGCAGCAGAGGATGAGATGGTTAGATAGCATCACCGACTCAATGGACATGAATTTGAGCAAACTCTGGGAGACAGTGGAGGACAGAGGAGCCTGGTGTGCTGCCGTCCACCCAGGCTTTGCGGAGAGTCGGACATGACTTAGCGCCTGAACAACAACAACAACAAGCTCATAGCTCTTGCTTGCTGTGTCAGTAACAGACTGGAAAGGTCTCTCTGCCCTCAACCTTACTCATCTGTGAAATGGGCATAGCTCCTACCAGAAAAGGCTGCGGAAAGGTTGTCATGGGAGCTCAGTAAATGTTGGCAGAAGCTGGATGGACATGATGCAGGAAGCCCACCCCTTCTGTTGGGATAGCGTTGCTAGCTGTCAGATTCACCTGCACTGTACGATGCGGGGCAGGGGGTGCTGGTCAGATGAGCTAAGAGCGGGGAAAGGGTTCATAATCTATGAACTACAGCTCTCTTTGTCTCTTTGTGTGGGAGGTGCAGGGTGGAAGTCTGGACTGTCCTTTCCCACAGGTGGAGGGGTGGTGGTTGGTGGTGGTGAGGAGCCTAGCTGAGTTTGTGCCTGAGCAAAGCTGCCTGTGTGGGCCAACCTGACCTTTCTTGCTCAGAAAGGAAGGTAAGCCGGCAGGGTGCGTTGCTTCCCCCTGCAGATTTAGGGAAAGCTGGCTGAGTGGTGGTTGCATCCTGTCCCTTCCGACTTCCAACATCAGTGCCCCTTTCAGGGAGTGGGGGAGGGAGGAGCTCAGGCGGGAGCTATGAGGTAAGAACATGGGTTTTGGTGTCAGGTCAGGTTTCAGATCCCACCCTTACTGCGTGTTATGTCTGTGACCTTGAGACAGTTATATATAATTTTTATGAACCTCAGTTTTTCTCATCTTCAAAATAGGGTTGATAAGGGAATTTCCTCACAGTCTGCTGGTTGGGGCTTGGCACTTGCATCCCTGGTCAGGGGAACTAAGATCCTGTAAGAGGCAAGCCATGATGCTTCCCCCTCCCTCTGCCCAAATGGAGGTGATAATATCCTCCCCAACACCCCAGGGTTGCTGTAAGGCCTAAAGGAGATAATATAGGCTAAGCACAGTGCCTGGCACACAGTAGGTGCTCAGTATATGCCGATTGTCCCTCTCTTCTGCCCCGTGAACCTCATCATCCTGTCTCGCACTCCATCCTTTACCCTTTGGAGAGTGCCCTCAGTTGGGCTGCGAACTCCCTGGGGGCATCTGTTGTGTTTAGTTCATCCACCTTTATGCTCCAGCCCTGGCACAGCACCTTCAACGCACTTTGAATTGGTTGGCGAGAAGCTGCACTGGCCCCAAGAAAAGAGGACTAAGTTTTAACCCTAACTCAGTGCACACCCACTGTGCGCTCCTGCCGAGGCCTACTGTGTGGAATCTGCTCTGCAGAGCTTGAGCGGCTGCTTGTAACTTGCTGGAATCCTCTGCGCTGGCCGCTTTGTTTTCTTTTCTTCCAAGCACTTAGCACTCATGTAATCAAATCAGTCTTTGGTCAGCCTTTAAGATCCATCTCTCTCCACTGGAATGCAAGGGCCACAGGAGCTGTGTCCCCAGGTCCCATGCCTGGCACAGGGGACACGCATACACTTTTGTTGGCTGTCCTTTTCTTTCCCTTCTCTGAGCTCAGGCTTGGTATCCCTCCCAGCCCAACCCCTTTCCAGCTGGGGCAAGTCTTCCTGCTTCTTTCAGATTCAATTTCCTCATCTCTAATGTGGGCATAATGGTGGTCCCAGATAATCAAGTGATCAGCTGGGCCTGGAGCAAGGTAAGGACTCCATCACATCAGCTCCTATTTTTAAAATGATCTCCAAGGGTCCTCGCATTTCTGACCTTCAGTGACCTTACCGCCTCTGGCTGGGAGGTGACTGGGGAGAACATTCCATTCCTCGCAGACCCTCTGCACTGGTCTCACAATGGATTTGGAACTCTGTGCAAACTGTTTATGTTTCCCCAGCAGAGTTTATTACCCAACTGGGCCTTCTGCAATTAATTACGAGCCGAGCAAATAACTTGTCCCTGGGAGGCTGGGCTTGGCATAAACATTTACATCCAGCCAGGGGCCAGCCCAGGGGCTAGGCTCCTTCTTCAGACTCAGGAGCACAGAACAGTTAGAGGATTAGGGTTGGGACGGCTGGGATGGGGTGGGGAATGGGGCCAAAGAGAAACAGCTTTCCTTCAACAACTTTTCCTGGGCCCCCATCTTAGCCTTTCAGGTGCTGGGCCTCTGCCTTCTCTTTTAATCTTCCTCAGTACCCCACAAGTAGAGTCCCTGTTTGCAGATGAAGAAATATGGAAGAAATTGAGGCTCATGTAAATTAAGGGATTTGACCAAGGACACACAGCGTGCAGGAGGGGCAGGATCTGAGGGTTCCCACAGCAGCTGTGAAGAGCAATAGACTAGAGACGAGAGGACAAACAGTGGGAACTCACTAAGAGAATGAACATTCATCTGATTGTTGGTCATTCATTCATCGTGTATGTGTCGGCCCCTGTCGCACGTGAAGGGCGCGTGAGGAGGCGGTGGTGACTCTTAGTGACTGGGCTGAGACTGTTGGTCCCCAGTGAATGCTGGAAACTCCCTCAGGATGTCCATTAACAGACCAGCTTTGGCTGAAGGAGGTTTCTTGGAGGGCTAGGAAGGGGGCGGCCTCTCTGAGTCTCTAGTGGTCATAACCGCCTCATCTTATGCCAAGAGATGGCTCCAATGTAAGTAGGCTCTAAGGTCAGCCTCCTTATCCCAACCTGGAATGTGGAATCCCAGAACCTTGGCCCCCTGCCTTTGGGCTGAGAAACCTCAGAAAAGGTTTATCTCCAGGAATAGCAGGGTCCCTCTTTTATGTCTGAGAGGGAAATGGCTGATTGGCAGGGGAAACCTTCCTTGCTCTCCTGATCCCCCGGCCCTGCCCCACGGAGGGACTGTGAGTACTGTGTTTTCTAAAGGCCCCTCTTCCAGCCCAGCAGTTCCTGCTCCCCTCCACAGCCCCACCATGCAGCTCTCTGGAGCCTTCCGCTGGGGGCTGTCTTCTGTCTTTGCAGAGAGGAGAGCTGAGACCAGGGAGGAAAAGGTACCCGTTCTGGATATGGTGTCCCTGGATCCTGGAACTCCTTGGCTTCAGGTCACGATGGAGACTGGGGCCCAGGCTGAGCCATCCACTGCGTGTTGCCCGATCCTGGCCCAGAGCCTGGCGTGTGGTAACTGATGCCCAGGAAACATGTGACCTGGGGGAGAAGTGACCGGCTGATGGGACATGTAGGAAGGACACTGTGGTCTGGGAGGCAGGGGGCTTCAGTCCACGGCACTGTCTCTCCCAGGAATGGACCTTCTGGGAACCGAGGTGAGATGATAGTCCTCACCCTCAGGGCTGTGGTGAGGATCAAAAGGCAGCAAGTGACTATTCACAGTGGACAAAAAGTGGAAACCAGTGGCCCTAACGTTCATCAGTGTATGCGTGGGTAAACAAATTGAGGTCTGTTTATAGCATGGAGCATCATTCAGTCAAGAAAAGGAATGAAGTACTGATGCATGCTGCAACATGAACCTTAGAAACACTGTGTCACGTGAAAGAAGCCAGACACAAAGGTCACATACCGTGTGATTTCATTTATATGAAATGTCCAGAATGGATTCGTCCATAGACCCAGAAAGCCGGGGCTGGTTGCTGGGGCCTGGGAGGAGGGGCGGCTGGGAGAAGAAACCACTTGGGAGTGATGAGTTTTAGTGTGGAGGGATGGAAATGTTTTGGATCTGGAGTAGAGGTGGTAGTTCTGCACAGCGTTGTGACTGCAGTAAATACTGCTAATTGTTGACTTCAAGCTGGTAAATTTTGTTATGTGAATTTCACCTCAATAAATTATTGTTTTAATTGCTAATAATAAAAGCAGCATTGTGAGGAGGAGGCCCTGGAGATGAGATACAGGTGTTCGGGGGTGAGGCTGCTGGAGAAAGGATGGGTAGAGGGAGGGGCTGTGACAGGGAAAAGGTGTCCAGTGGGTGGCACTTTGGGAGCCTGATTAGGACCAAGGGTTCCAGAATAAGAATGGTTGGGGGCTAAGATGTGTCCTTGGGCTGGTTATTCAACCCCTCTTTGTTTCAGTCTCCCCTATCTGGAAAATGGGAATCATTAAGTTTTTATTATGGCAATCTAAATCTTTTATGATCAGTCCTGAATATTCATTGGAAGGACTGATGCTGAAGCTGAAGCTCCAATACTTTGGCCACTTGATGAGAGGAACTGACTCATTGGAAAAGACCCTGATGCTGGGAAAGATTGAAGGCAGGAGGAGAAGGGGACGACAGAGGATGAGATGGTTGGATGGCATCACTGACTTGATGGACATGAGTTTGAGCAAACTTTGGGAGTTGGTGATGGACAGGGAATCCTGGTGTGCTGCAGTCCATGGGATCGCAGAGTTGGACACGACTGAGCCACTGAACTGAACTGAAATCTTTTATGATGGAAAGCTTAACAGTTTTCTTGAGGATTAAACTAGTTAATATTTGTGAAATGCTTAGAATAGTGCTTGGCACAAAGTAAGATCTGCATAAGTGTTAGCTACATTTATTATGGCTCATTCACATTTTTATTTATTTGTTCATTTACTGAGCACCCCTGCTGAGCCAGGCCCCCGGGCTGCATTCTGGGGACACAGCTGTGAACGTGACTCAGGGTCAGCTCTGAGGAGCTCCCTCACGTCCAGCCGTGCCTGCAGCTTCAGCTGTTAATGAAAATTGTTTATCACTTCCCGCTTCTCTGGAGCTGCCTGAGCAGGCACTGTCTCCCCTGGGATCAGACAGGTCTCCTCCTGAAAACTCCCCCTGGGTTTGGGGGCTCACGCCTTGGACTTGGAGGGAGGGCTTTCCGGGGCCTCAGTTTCTCTACCTGTCAAGGAGGAGGGCAAGCTGGCCGTGCCCTGGGGTTCCTCTCAGCCTCTTGTGGCCTCCAGACCTCTGAGTCACATAGTTCACCAGCCTGTGTTTGGGATGGGTCTAAGGTGTCACATCTGCTGAGATTTAATTTATAAAAAGTAGACAGTCTTTTTTTGGGCTGGCATCTGGGGCAGTAGGGGTTGGCAGGGAGTGGGGGGACAGGTGGTCCTTCCTGAGCTCTAGCCTTCACGGACTGGGCTCCAGCCCGCTTTTGGGTATGACCAGCCTCCATCAGTATTCCCCACCCCCCAGTAATCACTCAGGCAGAGTCTGACCACAGCTCTCCTAGACTCAAACTGTCTGATTCTTGCTGCCACCCTGTGGGCACCTCTTCTGTTGCCATCCATAGTCTATGGCACCTCCAGTCTATGGCACAGTCTTGGTACCTCCTTCCACCCCTTCCACTGACCTCTGCACGGTCATATGCCTTACCCCCTCACTGGGACAACCAACACACACACACACACACACACACACACACAGAGTCACCTGGCCACTTGCACTCCCATTCACCCCCAGCAAAGTCTTGCTGAGTGCTTGTTCCCCTTTCTCATCCTCCAACACCTGGATCCACACCCGCCCATCCTCGCTCTCCAGCCACCTGCCCTCCGCCCCCCATCCCAGCTTGGTCTCCACCGTTGGTTTCCCTTCCCAGATGCTTGTCACTGAGGTTGTCTCAGGGCAGAAGGGCAGAAAAGTCCTTCCAGGAAGGAGCTTGCTGTCTCAGTTTCCTTTTAAAAACAAAGCTATGTCTTGAGTAACATGAATTGGGCCTTCCAGAACTGCCCCCCTGGTGGTGGAAGGTGGTACCAAGCAGGCAGCTGAACAAGGAGAGGAGGGGAGGGGCAGAGTCAGGCCAAGCCAGGCTCTCTGGGTCTTGGAAAGCCCTGATGTATTCGTATTCCCCTTATTTCTCAAAGACACAGGCATCTCATTCTCATAGAAACGGTTCCCGGCCCTGGAGAGCTCGGCACACTGTGATCAGGGAGGGTTTCTTTGCCAGAACATTCATTTTATTCAGCCCTTCGCTCATTCATCCGTCTTTGCTCTGTGCCAGGCCCTGTGCTGAACCCTGGGGACAGAGTGGGGTGGGACCTGGTTCCTGCCCGAGGGCCGATGAGAGAGTCTGCTTTGTACTCACCGGGATGCCTTGCCTCTGATATGTGCCATTCATTCATTCCCTCATTCAGCAAATGCTGGCTGAGTGCCTGCCACGTCCCTGGCACTGTTCTAACACTGGGACACCAGCATGACCAAAGCAGGTGACAATCCTTACCCTCACCAGCCTCACCAGGCTGTCATCCTAGAGACGGGAATGACCAGAGTTTTGAGGGGTCATTTAAAAGAGCTGACATTTATCGTTCGGTAATTATTTTAAAAACACAAAATGCTTCACATTTGGACAAGAAGATAGCAATCATCCATAATCTCGTGACTTAGAACTTTACGAAACAGTTTTTTTTTGGTCTTTGCGATCCTTGCTATTATGTGTATATGTGTCCTCGTGTGCATGCACGTACCTGTGTTCAGACACAGTTGCGCTTAAGCTGTGTATGACATTTGGATTACTGCTTTTTTCCTTCAGCGTTTCCCGTGTCATTAATTTATCCTAATATCCGTGTTTGCTAATGACACATAAGAGTTCCTCATGTGACTGCTCAGCAGTTTATTGAACCATCCCCTTATTTGGTATTTACGTTATTTCCGGTTTTTTGCTATGTAAATAATGTCGGAATGATTAGCTTTAAAGTCATCCGACCGCTTCTGGAGGGCAGAATGCTGGAGGCTGCAGAGGTCCCAGGCTCACGCCACCACCTCCTCCCTTCCTGCCCATAAGCGCCACCTTCTTCCCTCTGGGGGAAAGGAGTTTCCCTCTAGGTAACTCTCAACATGAGGTGTTCCATTTATCTTTAGCTACATAACCAATCACCCGATAACTTAGTAGCTCAAGCAACAACATTCATCTCTTTATCTCCCGGTTTCCATGAGTCACGAACATGGGGGGAGTTCAGCTGGCCAGTTCCAGCTCAGGGCCTCTCCTGTGGTTGCAGCTGGCGTGGGGCTGTGGCCGCTGGGTGCTTCCAGCGAGACCTGGTGATCTGGCGTCTGGCCTTGTCCTACTCTTTCTCTTTCATGGCTGCCTTTCTAATCTAGGCCACCTTCATTTTTCACCTGGATGAATAATATCAACTAAGCGCACCACACTCTCCATGAGCCAGGTATTGTCGTATATTGTCCTAAGCTCTTTACACACATGAAATCGCTTGTGTCATCCTCACAACAGGGACCTTCTTGGTGTTCCAGTGGTTAAGACGCCTCTTTCCAAGGCAGGGAACTCCAGTTCAATCCCTGGTTATGGAACTAAGATCTTATGTACTGCATGGCCAAAAGGTATATTAAAAATACTTAATCCTCACAACAACCCAAGGAAGCAGATGCTGTTGTGATCTCTCTTCTAGCAAATAAATGGCAGATCCGGGACCTGAACCTGGGGCAGCCTCCTTATTAATTCCACCCCTTTGCTAGTCTCCCTGTGTGTGTTAGGGCCTCTCTGCCCTCCAGTCTCCAGCCAGTGGCCGAAGCAAGCTCATTAAAGTACAGCTGCCTCGTGTCTGTTCCTCACTGAAACCCTGCCGCCGTCTGATCACTGTGACAGTGAAATCCACCTCCTGACCAGGCCACCTGGTGACTGGACCCTGCTGCCCTGCCCCTGCTGGCCTCACCTACCGGTCTCCCTCAGCGCCTTCCTCCCCCAGAGCCTTCCCACTGAAGGTTCTGTTTCATTTTGGTTCAGTGCAGCATCCCACCCTGGCCCCCTCCAGAATTACATCACTGCTTCTTTTTCAGCTCCTAACTCACCTGTCACTTGCTGGGGAAGCCTTGACTTTCTCAGGCTGATGGGTCATGCATTCTACACTGGTGGAGCCCTGCCCCTGACAGCATGTAGCCCGAGAGTCACTGTGTACTATTGGCTCCATTTTGCTGTCTTTCTTGCAGGGCTGTTGTGTTGCACACGTACAGGGGATGCCGTAGGCACTATGGTCTGTGCCATACACCCTCCCAGAGTTGGGCAACACAAGGCCCCGCTGCCTTTCCCACCAAAGGGAAACTTCATACAGGCGGGGGCCGTTGCGTGGATCTGCCCTAATCACTGTGGCCAGTAGCATCTGACACACAACAGGCATCTGATGAATATTTGTGGATTACGATTATTAATAATGAGAGCTGACATGTATTAGGGCTTCCCTGGTGGCTCAGTGGTAAAGAATTCACCTGTAGTGTAGGAGATGTGGGTTGGTTCAATCCCTGGGTGGGGAAGATCCCCTGGAGAAGGAAATGGCAACCCATTCCAGTATTCTTGTCTGGGAAATCCCAGGGACAGAGGAGCCTGGTGGGCTACAGTCCATGGGATTGCAAAAGAGTCAGACACGAATGAGCAACTTAACAACAACAACAAAATATATATTACTGGGCAGCAGGCACTAAGCACACTTATTCCTCAGAACAATCCTATGGGATAAGCCCTATTGTTGTTCCCTCTTCTTAGAAGAGGAAATAGGCTGAGGGAGGGGGGAGTTGTTTGACTGATGTCCTCTAGTGAGTGAAGGTTTCAACTGAGGCGGATTAGTTCACTGTGGTAAAAAAGTGAATGAGGGACTGCCCTGGTGGCCCAGTGGTTAAGACCCCTTCTTCCAATGCAGGGGGCTCTGGTTTAATCACTCGTTAGGAACCGGAGACTCCACGTGCTGTTCAGTGTGGCCAAAAAAAAAAAAAAAACAAAAACAAAAATTAAAAAAACAGGAATGAAAGAAAACCCCTGCATTCCAGCAGCTTAGAGTCAGTCAGATGAGGGGAAACCCAGACGAAGGTCATCTCAATGCTGGTGAGGATGTGTGGGGAGGTGGGGCTTTCCTCCAGCAGAGAGAGAGGAAGGAGAGGAGGGCCCCCAGACAGAAGGTGGATCTGCTCTGGGGCCACTGTCCCCCTTGGGCGCCAGGGCGCCTCCTCTTCTGTCTGCAGCCTCTGTCTCCCAGGCTCTGGACCACGGGTGGAGGCCCGAGGAAGGAGGGTGCCAGCAGGGGTGGGGTGGGCGTGAGGTTCTCTCCCAAGTGCTGAAGCCATACCAGAGGCCTCGGTTCTCACCTACTTGGAGGTCTATCCTTCCCAGGGAGGAAGGGGTGGGGGACAGGAGCCCCAATGGTACAGGTGAGGGAGTGGAGAGACCTGGAAACATCAGGGGATTGATTTGTCCAAGGCCCAGAGCCCGGGTCCCTGGAAACCCCTCAGCTCTTGGCACTGAGCGTGTGTGTGTGTGTGTGTGTGTGTGTGTGTGTGTGTACGCGCGCGTCGTGGGGCTGTGTGTTAGAGATGATGCCTCCCTCTTCCTCCGTCCTGACTCCCATCCCAGCCGTGTGTCCTATTAGAGGAAAAGACCTCCCTTAGGTTCTGTGGACTGGCCTCAGGTGCTTGCCAGGTCCTGGTTGTCTGGGAGTCCAGAGCCGCCCCGCGGCCTGGGACTTTTCCCTCCTTTGAATTAATTCCCTGGGTTTCCCACCAGGCTGTGGGCTTTCTAAGGACTGGGCCTGGACTCCCCCATCAGATCAGTTTCGCAGCACAGTACTTTCTGAGTTTGTGTTCTGTCTGCGGTTAGAGCCCAGCCCAGCCCAGGGGTGGGGCCCAGGGGCTTTGGGAAAAGTTGGTACCTGAGCGGGCCTTGAAGGAGCAACAGGAGTGACCAGGTCGAGTCCCCATCCCCTTCCTCCCTGAGCCTCGGCTCCTGCGGCACAGAGCTGGGTGGGCTCTGGTGATGGAGGGGGCTTCCCCTGCCCCTACCCCATGCCTGGCAGGGCTACTGAACTTCCAGAGGCTCCAGCCCCTGGGCACCTTCCCAGCCACCCGCCCCTCTGAGGCCACAGCTTCGTTTCTTGTCTCCTTCCCCACAGGTCTCAGTCTGCTGGGGATTCTGTTTTGGTTGGAAAGAGGAGGCGGAGGTGTTTGCATGTCTGGCTCTTTCCTCCTTTCTTATTCCTCCTCCCTTCCTCCCTCCTGCCTCTCAAGATGTTTCCTCTGCCAGCCTGGCTCCACTCCAGCCTCTCCCCTCCCTGGGCAGGCCGCAGCCATCCCTCTCCTGCCTGGGGCTTCTGTGGGCTGTGGCTTTCCAGAGTGTGCCCTTAATACCTTCCGCCCCCAGAGGAGGGGTCCACAGGGCAAGGACATCAGAGGGAGGGCACCCTTGCCTCCTCCTCCATCCACTGTTGAAAGCCCACACCTCCTGGTGGAGGCGGCAGAGGGGCCCACTCAGGGCTGCCTCCTGTTTGGGGTTCATCCCTTCCCCCTCTGGGCCTTGATTTCCTGGGGAACCCACAGCCAGCACAGACCCTTGGCACAGAGGTACATGGCATGTCTTATGTTCATTTGGTAGTAGTTTTGTGGGCTTTGCCAAGGGCATTGGGGAGCTGCTCCCCACAACTTGGCAGGGGCCTGGAGTGTAGAGTTTGTACTACTTCTCATATCCTCACCTTTTCAAATCTCTGGCTAAGCTAACGTCACTCCCTGGAGAACCCTCTCTGCTCACCCACCCCCTGCCCTGTCTGCCCTCCTTGCAGAGGCTCATGGGGTAAAGCAGACCTGTACCCTGACCTGATGGAGCTTGGTCTGGCCTTTGCCTCGCCAGCACGTTGCACTGTGCCTGCAGCAGGGCAGATGCTCAGTAAATATTTATAGAATGAATGGTTGGAGAGCAGCTAGGGAAGCAGAAGGTGGCATAATGGTGCTTAGGGAGGACTTCTCAGAGGAGGCAGAGCTGACCTGGGGTTTTGAAGGATGGATAGGAGTTGGACACACAGGCAGGGCATTCCAGGAAGAAGGAACACAGCCTGTGCAAATCCTAGGACAGGTGGTGTGTGATCTAGGGCTTAGAGTGTGAGTAAGTGACCAGAGAGGAGGCTGCGGATAAGGGCCTGGATATGGGAGGAACCTCCAGTCTGGGAGTGGGCACCCTGACCTGCTGAAATGCTATCAGAAGTTGGCCCCTTCAGCTGGGTCCCAGGTCTGTGCTTTAGGCCTGGCCTTGAAGGGCACCATGTGTGGAGGGCCCTGGGGGGTTGTCAGGGCTTGTCAGAGTTATTCGCGGATTGGGACTGTATGAATCTAACCCAAGGCTACTGGCTCTGCTCCCCTGGGCCGAGTTGGTCATGAAATTAGAACCCATCAGGGCCAGCTGATTGAAGCAGGCTTTGTGACAACATGTAAGCTAGAACTAAGTTTAGTCATGGTGTCCGTAACTTCCTGGCTATGACCCTGGGCAAATTGTTGATTTCTTTATGCTGGGGTTTCCTCTACAATAAAGATAATAGATGCTACCTCTCAAGATTGTTACAACAATTAACAAAGTAACCTGTGGAAAGCTTTCCTTTTTTCCTCCTTGCTTCTCCCTGTCCTCCCCATCCTTCTCTCCTTCTTAGCAGAGCCGGGCTTTTAGACTGAGGCCTGAGAATGATTTGAAGGATACTGGACACCCTCAGCCCTGATAACTCACCTGAAACCTCTCCTTCCTGGAGGCCCTGGATTCAAAACGCCCCAGTTACGTATGCATTCCTTAGGGTAGTGGTTTTGCGCTCAGGCCACAGCACCAGCTTTGGCAACATCACCTCTAGAAAGGCAGTGGTTAGAAATGCAGATTCCCAGGCCCACCTCTCACCTACTGAATGGGAATGCTGGTGGGGGAGCTCAGCAAGCTGGTTTTCAACAAGCTTCCCAGGTGATTCTGATGTATGTTCGAGTGGGAGAACCACTGTCTGATGCCCAAGGGCCTTTCAGTGGGAGGAGCCTGGCTTTGGGCCTGGAGTCAGAGCACATGGGTGCCCGAGGGGCCAGCTTCAGGGGCGTGTAACCTGTGCCTTCACTCAGGGGCCTGAACTCAGGAGGACCTCTGATTGGTTTAATGCTCTTCTGTCTCTGTCTTGAAATCTGAACAAGGGGCCCTGCGTTTTCATTTTGCACTTGGACCACAGATTATTAAACTGGTCCCAGCATGTTCCAGTTTAGCTGGGTGTCCTCGGGGAAGTCACTTCCTCCTTGAGCCTCACTGTCCTCGTCTGTACAGGGGAGTGATAATCTCCATTGCCTAGAGTGATGGTGAGGATTAAATGTGACGCGTGGGTTCAGCTGTTGGCATGAGGCCTGGCCCAGGCCAGTATGGGGTAGCTTCCAGAGGCCACGTGGCCCACACCTCTGGAGATGCCATACACTGTCTTTGGCTTAATGGGGCTTCCGGTCTGGAGCAGGGACACAGACAGCAAGAGATGAACACTGTGAGAGTGCTCTGGGGGTGCTAAGTGGGGGGATCTGCCCTAGTTGGGGGTCCCTGAAGGCTTTCCGTGCGCATGTGTGCTAAGTCGCTTCAGCTGTGTCTGACTCTTTGGACCCCATGCACTGTGGCCCACCAGGGTCCTCCGTCCGTGGGATTCTCTAATCAAGAATGCTGGAGTGGGTTGCCATGCCCTCCTCCAGGGGATCTTCCTGATCCAGGGATCAAACCCATGTCTCTTATGTCTCCTGCATTGGCAGGCGGGTTCTTTACCACTAACATCACCTGGGAAGCTGAGGAAGTGTTAGATGAGCAAAAATCTGAGCTGGATTGGATGTGAACTTGGTGTGGGGCTGGACAGTGTTGTGGTATTTTCACAGTTTTTAACCACAGGTCTCTGGGGAAGCTGAGGTGAGATGAGAGGACTGGAGGGAGGGCATGGGCCACAGAGGCCGCAGGTGGAGCAGGAGGCTGCTGTGGGGCCGCATCTCCCAGTCTGGGTCCCTTCCCTTCACAAAGGCCCTAGAACAGCAATAATTTGCAGTAGAAACGGACCCTTGCCCAGAGGCCTCCTGGAGCAGAGTAGGAACGTGGCTCTGCCGGCTGGTGCCACAGGCCAAGTTCTTCTCCCTTTGGAAACCTCTGCTTCCTCTTCAGTAGATGGGCCTCCTAATCCCCTCTGGGTGGGCTGTGGTGATGATCTAGTGAGATGAGCACACACAAGCCCCACCACAGCACCACTGGCAGGAAGTGCTCGGTACAGAGTTGATTCCTGTTTCCCTCTGCTGGTGTGCAAGTGGGATCCCTGGTTTTGGTGTTTGTTTTGTTTTTTAATCTTTCGATGCAGCTGCATGGCATGTAGGATGCTAGTTCCTTGACCAGGAATTGAATGCATGCCCCCTGCATTGGCAATGTGGAGTCCCAACTACTGGACCACAGGGGAGCCCAGGTCTTTAATTAGGAGCCCCTGTAGCCTAAGCTAGCTCACTTGGGCGAGTCCTTTCTTAAACTGTAAGACAGATGAGGCTGACAAGCCCTCTTCTGGAGATGATCAAGGACTGACCACCACTGGGGGCCCAGAAGCAGTGGCTTTGGAGACAGCTGAGTGCCCACCTCTCCAGTGCTCTCCCAGGTTAAATTAAACCCCCCAGCTGTGTCACAGAGAGGGAGTGAGCTCCCCTATGGGCACCCTGAGTTCAGGTCTCGCTCTCTCAGTAGTGAACACAACTTTCATTTATCGCCATCTTCACAGCACCAGGCACGTCCCATGCATTCAGGGAGAAAATCACTGCCATTCCCGTTTCAGAAGGGAGGACCAGAACGACTCCCTCCTTGGCCAGGGTCACCCAGCTAGTGAGTGGCAGACCCCAAAGCTTTGCCTCCTACTCCCGTAGTGACACACTGTGAAACTGGGGTCAAGTCCAGACTTTTCTGTGCCCTGAAGGACAGGACCCGCCATTCTTAGAGGCCCCTTCAGCTGCAGTGGCCTATGGTCTGTGTCTCTGGGAGGGCCTGTCCCCAGGGGGGACATCTGCTACACACTTCAGGCTACTGTTTTTTTACTGTGTAGAATAATACCGACTTACCCATGCCCTCTAAGCTCCAGCCTCCCAGGCCTATCATCCTGACCCCTGGCCCTGCTCTCTCTCTCTTACCCACACGGAGGAGCAGGAATGGCCAGGACTCGTGGTTTCTCCACCACAAGGGGCCTGGAGCAGAGGGGGCAGGGGTGCCGAGCCCTGTGGGAAGGGGAAAAGGTTTGATGGCTCCGGAGAACTGACCGACAGTGTGACTGCAAAATATGGGGTTCAAGGGAGTGTGGTGGAGTAGGGGTTGGAGGGCTGAGTAGGGGCCAGATTGTGAAGGGCTTGTGGGGAGCAGTTAAGGGGTTTGAGGCGGAGAAAGGACTTGATCAAGTCTGTGTCTGGCATGACTGAGAAAAATGCCAATGATAGTTAACACAATGTCAGGCATGCAGCATTCAAAGCCACTCATCACGGTTTGATGCTTTTTGTTATATGGGACGTTATGAATACCCAGATTCTACTCTTAGCCGCTGTGAGAACTTGGGCCAGTCACGAAACCGTAGGACCTCCTTTTTCACACCAGTAATGTAGGAAGAAGGATATGGAACCTTCTCCCAAGGATTTTATCAAGATCAAAGAGAGATAATAGGGGGATTTCATCTCATCTCTGTTAATGCTGAAGACACTCAGCTCCCCAAGCCCAGCTTTATAGCCAGGGCCCTTCCTCTGTGTCACATGCCTGCCTGCTTCCCAGTTTGGGGCAGGGTAGGACTCAGCCACTGGCCCCAGAAGCCCCCAGTCACAATGCAGCCCCTTTCAGGCAGGGCTTTACCTTCCCCAGATCCCTACTCTGTCCTTGGTCTTCACCCTACAAGCGACAGACCTCCGCCTCCTCCTCAGACTCTCCCCTAGCTTTGGTGCCCTGGCCAGGGGGCTCCCAGCCTTAAGAGCTCATGGAGATGCCCAGTAAGCCAGTGTGGTATGGAGGGGAGCATGCAGAACCTGAGAACATTATGTGCCTTCTCTGAGCCTCAGTTTCCTCATCTGCAAAATGGGAATGGGGTTACCTATTTTGTTAGTCTTCTTTTGCTCCTGTAACAAATTACCATAAATTTAGTGGCCTAATACAACATACATTTATCCTCTTATAGTTCTGGATATCAGAGTCCTATCACAGATTGGCAGGGCTGCATTCTTTCTGGAGGTTCCAGGGGAGCATCCATTCTTTTGCCTTTTCTAGCTTCTGGAAGCTGCCTGCATTTCTTGGCTTCTGGCCCCATCCTCCATCTTAAAGCCATTAGCACAGCATCTTCCAGTTTCTCTCATTGCTTCGATCATCCTCACCTTGCCTTTTCTCCCGCTGATCCTCCCTCCTGCCTCCTGCTTACAAGGACCTTTGTGATTACACTGGGTCCACCCAGATAAAGCAGGGTTATCTCCCCATCTCCAGATCCTTAACTAACATCATGTCTGCAGTTTCTTTTACCATGTAAAGTAACAGCTTCGCAGCGCCAGGGATTGAGATGTGAGCATCTCAGGGGGCCGTGATTCAGCCTGTCACACATTCCTTGCAGGGTAGCTATGAGAATTAAATGAGACGAGAACTGTGAAAGGATCAAACGGTACCAGGGACATGGCAGTCAGTCCCTAGACACATTTTCTTCAGTCCTCTCTCTGGGCCTCTGAGTCCCCAGCTGAAAAAAGAGGCCAATTGTAACAGTTGGATCCCGCCTTCTCTCGAGCGTGTTTTATGGTCAGGCAGACTGCACCCTTAGCCCGGGATGCATAGGAAGCAGCAGAATTGAGGATGCCCCCCGGACAGCTCTCGGAAAAGCCTCCCTTCTCCCCTCCCTCTCGGAGGCAGGCCTCCTTTCAGTTCCTGGCCCGCTGAGCATTTCCCATCATTCCCAGGGATGGCTGATGGGAAAGGCTGAGCTCACTGCTCCCTGGGGAGGGCGATGGGTGGAGGGAGGGGAGGGAGAGGCTGGCGGCAGCTGCTTGGAGAGAAGGGCAGAGGAGATCTACAGAGGGAGAGGTGAGGTTGTCAGCGCTCAGGGGGAGTGGGAGAGGGTGAGGCCGGGCCTCCTGGCTGAGCCTCGGAGAACTGTCAGCCTTTCCGCAGCCTCCTCCGTGCTGCTCCGTGTGTGTGTGCCAGCTGCCCCTTCTGAGAGGCCCTGGGGTCCGGGGGAGTGTGTATGTATGCTGGCGATGGGAGGGGGTGTCACAGGCCAGCGGGAACTACAAGTGAGAGAGGAATACCTTCCCCTTCCTGAGAAGAGGGCTATTTCAGCCAGCATACATCCCCGCCCCTTCCCTCTGCCCAGAAATTGGTCACCTTCATCTGCCTTCACTGCACTTCTCTTTTCTTATTTGCATGTGTGGGTGTGTGTGTGTGTCGGGGGGGTAATAACACCATTCGGGGATTTGAGAGACTCAAGTGAGATAGTGATTTTGAAATGTACACTCTGCTATATAAGGACGTGTGATTCCGTGCATATGCACATCACTTTGACGTTCTCTCTTCTGCACCTTGACGACCTGGCAAATTCTTAATCATCCTTCAAGTCCTAGCTCAGATGTCACCTGCTCTTTGTAACTCTCTCAGCAGCCCCCTGTCCACCTGGGAAGAACAAAGCTGCTCTCTCCCCCGAGTTACCCTCTCTTTAACCCTCTGTGGGTGCCTTATGCAAGGATGGTTGTTCACAGTGGGCCTCCCCCACTGTTTGCCGGCAGTGCATTCACCACCGGCCCCTCCAGTTCTCAAGGCCACAGTGGCTGTGGTAGAGCAGAGGCAGGATGGTGAAGGCGCTGGGGAGCTGATCTCCTGGAGTCTGGCCTTGGCAAAGTCCCCATGTGGCAGTCCAGTCCTTAGAATCGAGCAGATTCCCATGAGGGCCTCAGTCAGATTCAGGGACTCTGCTCAAAGCAGGTGGCCATTCATCTATGTATAAGAGCCCTTCACTTTCTGTGATGTACATACTCATGCCTGCTGCCCAGGACCTCCTATACGTAATCAGGATACCAAAGGGCCATGTTGGCCATGACATTTCTGGAAGAGAGTGAAATCTGAGCCAAGGGAGGGGGAGAGGCTATTTAGGCCCTAGGGAGTGTATTCCATAAGCTCACCTACCACACTCTGGGCTTCCCTCATAGGTCAGTTGGTAAAGAGTCCACCTGCAATGCAGGAGACCCCAGTTCGATTCCTGGGTGGGGAAGATCTGCTGGAGAAGGAGTAGGCTACCCACTCCAGCATTCTTGGGCTTCCCTTGTGGCCCAGCTGGTAAAGAATCTGCTTGCAATGTGGGAGACCTGGGTTTGATCCCTGAGTTGGGAAGATCCCATGGAGAAGGGGAAGACTACCCATTCCAGTATTCTGGCCTGGAGAATTCCGTGGACTGTATAGTCCATGGGCTCACAAAGAGTTGGACACTACTGAGCAACTTTCACTCACCACTCCAGGATCCCCAGCAGGCTCATATCCCAGTGCCTCAGGCCCACCAGATACATAGAGAGGGCCGGATAAATGTTGGGAGATGCGGCATGGTGGTTAAAGGTGCCTCCACCTCCTCTCTGTCTTCCTCCATCTCTCCAGAGCCCTGGGCAGTCTTGTTCATCCTGGAACTTCTGGTGCCTCTCAGTGCCCTAGTCCTACCATGTAGTGAACTTGGATTATGTTCCAGGCATAGGCAGACATCAGCTCATTCATTCCCCTCCACACCCTGGAGGTGGTCTTACCTAGGTGAGGATAGGTGAGGTGAGGAGCCGTGAAGTGCCAGGGTAGAGATCTGGACCCTGTTCCCAATTACTCTCCCATTTTCTTCAATATTTGTGTGGTCTTCCTGGGGTTTGAGGAAAGATGACTAGAGTCTCCAGGTTGGGGAAGGTGGAGCTGGTACTGAGTTGTCGCTCCAGACAGGTTGGTGGCTAAGGCCTAGCACTGATCTTCCCAGCAGGTTTCTTGCACCCCACCCTTACCCCCAAAGACATGTGAGGAGCAGGTGGAAGGGGGCTTACCAAGGGGAGAGGCTCAGAGGTGCCCCAGAATGCCCCTCCCTGCTCGTTGTCTCACCGAGGGCAGCTGCTCTTGGCTGGCCTCACTGTGCTCACCTCGTCTGCAAGCCTGTGTGTTCTTGGAAGTCATGGAAATGCATTTCTTAAAAATGCTCAGCAGTACCAGGCTTTGGTCTCTGCCCAGCACTCTGGCCTCCCAGAAACTCTTCATACCCATCACCTCCTCTCTGCTGCCCGGACCCATACGAGGTAACGTGACCCTTACTGAGAGCCAGTGATCCAGCTGAACCCTGTCCATCAGGGACCCGTCCAGGGCCTCCCAGCGAGTCTGTTTCTTGTGGGGGATAGTGATGATGGTAAGTATCATCACCACTGACAGAGCTCTAACTGTGTGCCAGGGCCTCGCTGAACACTCTAGATGGCTGAAGCACAGGCTGATGAGGCAGCAGGCCTGCCTCACCCCAGCCCACAGCTCCTTTATGTTGCCCCTTGTTTGTGCACAGTCCCTGCCCTGGAGCAGCTCCCATCCTGGGCGGCAAACTCCCACTGGATCACGCCCACACAGGAGGTGTACGAGCTAGTGCCCTCAGCCTGGAGGCTTGGTAAAGCCCCCCTAGAAGGAATAATGCTTTTTCCCTACTTGAGTTGTCCTCAAGATTAAACAGGAGGAATAGATCAAATACTTAGCATATGACAAATAAATACATGATAAATCTTAAAATATTGATATTGTGGTTTTGGGGGTTTGTTTTCTCAAGTTTAATAAAACTACTCAGTTAAAAGTTTCAAAAGAAGGTTAACTTCTTCATGATTTTGAGTTGACAGGTGCACATTTTACATCTGTAATACAGCTATTTCAGAGAACCTCTTACATAGGAACTATACCTCAGGATGACCAATAATGAAAGTATTTGGTTTGGAGCACAATTAGGATAAATTGTACCTTTCAACAGTATCTAATTCTTTTAAAACCCAGAAGTGTTGTTACTATATTTTTACTTCCTCATATATCAAGTAGATGGTTTGAACTGCTTATATTTCTTATTTCTGCTCTGTGACTTTGAGAAAGTAATTTAATTTCTCTGTGTTTCATCATATATAAAGTGGGGAATGAGAGTATCTACCTTACAGGGTGCTTGTGAGGATTAAATGAGTTAAATATAGTATTTAGAATAGTACCTGACCAGGTGGGTCAGTGGTAAAAAAAAAGCTGCCTGTAATGCAGGAGACATGGGTTTGATCCCTGGTTGGGTAAGACCCCCTGGGGAGGGAAATGGCAATCCACTCCAGTATTGCCTGGGAAATCATGGGATTGCAGAAGTTACTTAGTTGCTAAGTTGGCCACGACTTAGCAACTAAATAACAATAACAATAGGTTATATTGAAAATAATTATTACTATTTCTTTATAAGAAAATATACCCAGATACAGTTACTGAATCCAGTCAGGTTACTTTTCAGCCAATACTCTTCAGCTAACATTCACTAAGTACTGGCTGGTCCTGGGCTTGTCTGGGTCTTGATCTTGGGGCTCAGCTGCTCCTGGCTCTGCCCAGGGACTTGGGCTGCCTGCTCGGTTTCCGCCTCTTGCTCCTAGCCCCCAGGGCTCTGGGTGAGGCTGAGCTCATAAAAAGTGTCGGCAAAGCACTTTGTGGATCGATGCTAACTAATAGCAGCTCCCTGGAGCTGGCACGTGTAGGGAAGATGATCACAGAGGCAGCTTGCGCTAGGCTCAGGGGCGGCCCCTGGGGAAGGGCAGTGATATCCTCAAGGCGGGGCCCGGCCCTGCCATCCCTCCTCCCTGTCGCCTCCTGCCACTTAGCCAGCAGTGGGTGCCGACAGAGTTTGGAGATGGATGGGGAGTATTAGTGGCCACATAGAGAAAAGATTTGCCCGTTTCGTGGCAGAGTCAGGAGCATAGATCCATCCAGCCCACACATCTGGTCACTTCCACCTGGATCTGGGGGCATGGCCTGTCTTGGGCAAGCTCTTGTCAAGGCTCTCCCAGTCGACTCCATCACCATCTCTCAAGAAGTCAACATTCCTGACTGAAACAGACAGATGCTGGCCTTTGCCCAGACACACGGCTGTCTTAAGGATGGCAGAATGGTTTCCTTTCAGTCATGGGCAGGAATGGGAAGTTGGCATGGGGTCTTGTGCAAGAGAAGATGTGGGCGAGACTTCCCCCAGTTCTGCCCTAGGGGGACGTCCTCCTCTGTGTCTCAGACTGAAGTGAAGTCTGTTTTGGAAACTGCTGAGGAGGCAGCAGACAGGGCGTTCTCTGCCCTCTGGGGTTCATAGTCAGATGGAGGAGGCATGGTCTTATTCAGGAGAGGCACCAGTCTGATGGAGGGCAGGGGGGTGGTGAGCGGGGAGGTGAATGTGGCTTCTGTTTCCTGGGTCTTCTTATCTTACAGAAGGGACATAGCCCTCTTGCCTTCTGGCAGCCCCTTGTCTGAGGGTGGAAGCATTAACTTCTTCTGCAGGGACCTCCTGTCTGATGGAGGAGTCGTGGCCACTTTCTTCCCCTGGGGAATTCTTATCTGATAGAGGAGATTCGACCTCTGTCCTCAGGAAGGCCTCTTGTCTCTCTGATGGGAGAGGCTCATCTTGTTCTCTCACTCAAGAAGCCCCATTTGACAGCTTCTGCCTTTGCTCCCTGTCTTCCTGGCCTGATTCATGGGGAGCCCTGGCATGAATGGGGAGGGGAGGACTCCCCCCTCCCATGGGGAGTCTACAGGCAATAGCCACAGAGACAGCTGGGCAGAATACTGGGCTAGGCTGCCATGGGGCAGGGAAGAAGGGGGTGCTTTAGAGGGGCTCCCCTAGCAAGTAAAGGTGACACGGAAGAGGCTTCCTATGTGGCAGTCTGATGGAAGGGGGTGGCTGGCTGTGATGAGTAGTCACTGAGGGTAAAGGGGGAGCCTCCTCCAGGCTGGAAAGCAAAACTCGAGGGTCACTCGGGAGCCCCTGTGCCTGCAGGCTAAACTGCTATGGTGGGAAGGGCCTGGGAGACCCTCACCTTCTGCCTGTCTGTGGGCAGGCCGAGTGCTCTGAGCCCAGAGACATCCGCCCTCCAAGACCCGAGAAGCCCAGAGAAGAGGAAACAGGACGCGTATCAGGAACGCCTTTTCCTTTTCTTTGTAACTAACCCACTCACTCGGGGCTTGGGAGAGCCAATCCTGGATCCTGCCGGCTTGCTCTGGCCTGCTGCTGCTGCCTGCAGCCCCCCGCGCTGGGTTTTCCACGGCCTCCCTCCTCCCCACACCGCCCCCCACCTGCCTCGGCTTCTGCTCCTGGGCTGGTCCCTTAATTCCACCGAGACTCAGGGCTCTCATCTGTAAAATGGGGTAAGACTTCCTATCTGCCTCCTGAGGAAGTTTGTTTTGTCCTCTCTTTATAGGATTTACATAGTGCATTCCTTTATCTCTGGGATTCACCTTGAGCACTTCCTGTGTGCTGACCTCTGGGGTGGGCGGAGACAGTGTAGGCGAGGAACAGGTGTGGGCAGACAGGAAGTCTGTTTGGGACTTGTGTGAGGAGTCTGGGGACATCGGAGTACACATGTCCCAAGGCTAGTGGCTTTGGGGTCAGAGAGGTTCTGGCTGGAGACGGAGGTTTGGCTTACCAGCATCCGGTGGCAGCTAAAGTGGCCGGGTGGGTAGAGTCACCAAGGGAACTGCTTGTCATGGGTCCTGGGAGGGGGCGGAGGTCAGGCCCTGGAGGCTACAGCAGAGAGCTGGGCACAGGGCAGGGATGGGCCATCACTCAGCCAGGGCTCCAGTGGCCAAGAGAAACGGGCGTGGGATGGGGTCACTGCGTGGTGTTCATGGCGGGTGTCAAGACCTTTGCTTTGGCAGGCTGGGTGTGGGGGTCTGTGGGAAAGACGGGCCTTCGGATGAGGAGGCGGTAATTACTGCAGAGGTGCTAGACATCAAAGAAGGTGGTCAGTCAGATTGGCATCCTCTTTTCTTTTTGGCCTCACGGTGAGGTATGCGGGATCTTTGTTTCCTGACCAGGGATTGAACCCATGCCCTCTACAGTGGAAGTGTGGAGTCTTTACCGCTGGATTGCCATGAAAGTTCCAGCTTGGCCTTCTCTCATTCTCATGATTCAGTTACTCCTCTGCTGGCTAGAGGGCTGCCATGGGAGCACTTGTGTATTTGTGTGGTGTGTATGTGGTTTATGTTGCGAGAGTTGTAGATGATGTGTATGTGGGGCGGGTGATGCTTGTGTGCATGTGGAGTGTGCTTAGTATTGGTGTGTGTGGTGTGTATAAGTGTGTGGGATATGTATGTGGTATGAGGTGTGAAGCATACATGGGGTGTGGTGCAGGTGTGCATGGCGTGTGTACATAACGTGGTGTGTTTTACATAGGTGTGTTGTCTGTAGATGTGTGTGGGGTATGTGTGTCTTTGGGTGTGTGGTGGGTATAGTGTGCATGGTGTGTGTGTGTGTGTGTGTGTGAGGTGTGTAGAGTTTGTCCATATGGCCACATTCAGATCCTTGTTCCGCAGTGCATATGGGAGGCTGGTGCTGAGTCATCTGCTTGGGCTGAAAGCTCAGAAGCATCCACCAGACTTGTGGATTTCCCTTCTCTACTCAGGTCGCCCCCAGCGGTGCACTGGTAACAACTGGCCATCCAGAAAAAGGGGGTGAGGTGGGGATATAGCGTTTGCCAGTTCCTATGTTTGTCAATTCTCCCACCAAGGACATCACCCTACTAATGTGATGTCATTGAACATGGAGTTGGGAAGAGATGCACAGTGGGACTCCATCTTTATAGTAAAATTCAGTAAAATAATAGATAGTAAGTGATAAGTTTTGAGTATGTCTTCCCTTTGATTTTTAAATATTTTTCATATTTATTTGTTATTTTTGGCTGCACTGGGTCTTTGTTGCTGGGCAAGTGCTTTCTCTAGTTACGGCGAGCAGGGGCTCCTCTTTGTTGTGGTGGCTTCTCTCATTGCCAAGTACAGGCTCTAGGCTCCTGGGCTTCGGTAGTTGCAGCTCCTGGGCCCTAGAGCACAGGCTCAGAAGCTGTGGCACCTGGGCTTAGTTGCCCCGTGGCATGTGGGATCTTCCCAGACCAGGGATGGAACCCGTGTCCCCTGCATTGGCAGGCGGATTCTTAACCGCTGGACCACCAGGGAAGCCTCCCCCTCTCTGTTTTTAATATAGTTTATTTAATTGTCATCTTGGTTCAGGCTGTCTCACCATCAGCACAGTTAACATTTGGCCTTGAGGTTCTTTGTTGGGGGCAGGGAGGGGGCTGGGCTTCATTGCACGCACAGCATCCCTAACCTCCACCCGCTAGACACCAGTAGCAGCCCTCCCCCAAGTCGTGACCATCCAGATGTCTCCAGACACAGCCATATGTCCCCTGGGGGGAGCAAATTTAACCCAGTGGACAGTTATATAAACCCCAGTAGACAGCCATTGGCAATGTTTAACAACTAGATCACAGAATTCCTACAAGTGTGACAGTTGGCTCTGAATGAGCCTGTACCAGCCAGTTTCAGCACATCATGACCACTGTGTCTGGCTAAATAGAAGGCCTAGGTTTTTCTCTCCACAGTTCTTTCTCTGGAAAGAGCCGCTACCCTAAGCTGTAGCTGCCAGTCTGGACAGAGGGCTCTCTGACTGCGGAGGGCTCTCAGCCCCTGACTGGTACCCAGAGTGGTTGATGAAGCGTTGGAGACCTACCACTGTGCTGAACTGTTCTGATATTCTATGAAATGTGAGAATGGTGAGGAAAGTAATACTTCTGAATTAATATTTAGTTTTAATATAATATGCTCTTCCCCAAAAGTTTATATGTTCAAATTGGAAAAACAAACAAACAACTCTGTCCCCCCAAAAGCATCAAGCAAATAAAATTTTAGATAAAGTCTTCTCACAGGGAAAATCATGGCTGCTGCATGTCTGGGGCCGCCCTGCATGTAAGGTGCTCCTGTTAAGGTTGCACACACCCGTGTCTCATTCTGGTGGCCGGGCTGTCCACCTCTAATTTGCCTCTTGGCTCAGGTACTGCTTTTACCCATCTTCAAGCTCAGCGGTCGGCTTTTGTTTATTTGTTTATTCATTCATTCAAAATATTTACTCAGCACCAATTATATACCAAGGAAGATGATGGAGAAAGGGGTTCCTGCCCTCCAGAGTTTGTCAGTATTTCAGCTCCATGCCGTCCACTGGGGAGCGGAGATGTGCAGGCTCGTGTGGGTGCTGAGGGGACACGGACAGAGTGGAGGAGGGGAAGAGAGACGTGTGTGTGTGTGTGTGTGTGTGTGTGTGTGTGTGAGTGTGTGTAGGACGGCGGTTGTGTGCCTGGAGCCGAGCTGGGCACACCATACACTGAATCATCCCACTCGCCTGCTGTGCTTCTAACAGAGGGTTTTGTTTCTTGGTGGAGGATCTCTCTGTCTCTCCCCCTGCTCCAGAGTGTAGGTGCTCTGGAGACAGGACACAGGGGCCCGTATCTCCTGGAGGTAAGAACAGTGTCAGGCTCAGAGATTGGAGAAACAAAAGGAATCAAAAAGCAAGGAGGGGAGTAGCCAAGATGGGTGGCAAGAGGGAAGGAGGAAGGGGTCAGGGCAAGGCCACTTTAAGCTGAAGCAGTCAGGGAAGGCTTCTTGGATGAGGTGGTATTTGGGAGGAAGGATGGGAGGGACTGCAGTGGGGGAACCGGTGGAAAGGCTGTTGCAGAGAGAGGGAATAGCAGGGTGTGTCCCTGGAGATTTCCGGAACGTGAGGGTCTAAACTAGAAAAAGAATATCATAAACTGCTGTTTTCTATCCAAGACAGGGAGGGAGACAGCCAACTAAAAAATCTTCTCTCTCTCCAATGGAGGTAACATAACCATCCTGTCCCACCTAAGGGACATCTGGGCAAGAACTCTCCACTGGGCTCTGGAGGGAAGGCAGAGTGATAATAACAATAGTCATCACCGTACCAATGACGTCCGCTTCCCTTTATCATTCCCTACTAGGTCCCAAGGCTTTGTATACGCCTTCACCTGTGGGGTAGACATCAACCCCATTTTCCAGACAACTGAAAGCATGCTTCAGAGAGGAAGCGAAAGTCAAGGTCACGCAGGACCCAGGCGGGGTCTGCTTGCTTCAGCGTCCGCACTGTTTCCTCTGCCAGCACCCTTCCCTTCCTGCCTCTCGACCCCTGAGAAGGCTGGACAGCATTCAAGTGTGGTCTGTGGGCTCTCTGGGATTCAGCTGTTGGCCTGCTTGGTGAAATTTTTATTAGCCTTTGATTTTCGGACCTCTGGTTTTATGGGTTACTAGAAAATGGGCCAGGCTTCTTTAAGAAACTCCCCCTCTACCTCCGTGGCCACCTGGTGGCTTTTCTCCTCCCTCCCTCTGCAGCTCCTGAAAGTATTCACAAATATGGATCATGGCTAGAAAAGTGGACACATGAATGTGGGCAGGAGGCTGGAGCAATAGCTATGTGCCTCGGAGCCTGTGAGCAGTCTGAAGTCCTGGAGCTCGACTTGGCCAGACCCCCATCCACTGCCCCTCACCCCTCGGGCCTGTACCCAGAGAAGCAGCAGCCTGGGGCTCTCCTCCTGGTCTGCGACTCTGGGCACACCAGTCTCTCTGGGCCTTAGTTTCCTGGCCCAGGTGCAAGATTCTTCTCTCCCTTGGGCTTCAGTGTCTCCATCTGGGAAATAAAGCGGGCTGCACGCTCCCCAAATCTGTGAAACGGGTGACCTTTCCTATCTTCCTGCCTCCTGCCCCTCTCCTGGGCTGTCCTGAGAAGCAGGTGCGCTAATGGTGGGTAAACAGGAAGGCAGTGTTCCGACACAGGGAGGGCTGTTCAGTCCTGGAAGAGCAGAGCAGCCTGTACACAAATAACCCCACTACCAGGGAGAGTGTGATAAGGGCCCTAGAAACCTCTTTGCTGCCACAGCCACCTGCTCCTCACACCTCCTTGCTCCCTGATGGCTGTTCTCACACCCAGGAAAGTGGGTCAGAATGTAGGGCAGGTGTACCTGAGGGCGAACGCCCCCCTGCAGGTCCCCACCCTGCCCAGCTGACCATGACTGCCATCAGGGGCAGGGATGGGGAAAGGGGTGGGGTTATGGCATCTCTGCATCCAAGAGACAGCCCCAGCCATTCTCTTCCCCACTAAGTGTCTATGGCTCTTATTGGTTTCTGGATATGGTCTGAGTTCCTTAGTCTGGCATTTGAGACCCTGCACACCTTGCCCAGAGCCCGGGGATAGGAGATGCTCTGTGACTAGCAGGGTGGTGAGTGGACCCTTCTCAGGCCCGTACTCCTCCCTGGTACTCTTCCTAGGCACTAGGGACATACTTCAGATTGCCCACTATCTCCCAAACACTGAGTGGATTCAGTTGCCCTCCCCAGGCCTCCACGAGCAGTGCCGTCACCTCTTCCATACCTGTGTGTGTTCTTGAAGATCCCCCTCATTGATATACTGCCTTCCTTGAAGCCTTTCCTGGTCCCCCAGACAGAACCACACAATCCCACCTATAGCGTAGTATTGTGAGTGGTGAAAAGTGTCATCTCTGGAGTGAGACTGCCTGGGTTTCAGTATCTAGCTGTGCCCCTTACTAGCTCTGTGACCTTGGGTAAATGACTTAGACTCTCTGTGTCTCAATTTCCTCATCTGAGAAATTGGAACTATAATCATACCTTCTTAAATGTTGTCGGAAAAACAAGTGAGTTCATGTTTAAGACACACTTAGAGCAGTGACTGGCACCTGGTTTCTCTCCTGGAAGAGATTTCTGTTGTTGATGGAGATTAATACCTGAAGTTTTCCCCACATTCACTGTATTCGTAGCATGAATTTTCGGATGCTCACAAAGGCTTGAATTGTTGCCAGTGCTCTCTCAATTCACTGGCAGTGAATCCGCATTCGTGGATAATCTCCTTCGGATGAGTTTTCTGATGTTGTGTAAGACATGTTTGGCTAAGTGATTTCCCATAGGTGGCCCATTCATAGGGTTTCTCTCCCGTATGAGTTTTCTGGTACTGGCTTTGAGACTTGAAGTTATTTAGGGTTTCTGCATCTCAGGTTTCTCCTTTGAAAAATGGGAATGTTAAGATGGAATAATATCTTAATATGCTGAAGTTCTTAGCAAAGCACCTGGCTTACAGTGAAAGCTTAATGCATGGTGGCCGTTGTGGTTGATGGGTTTGTCTCACTTGGCTATACCACAGTTTTTTGTCAGCAGTGACCATGAATTATTCATCTTAGTGCCTGCAGAGCCTGGCAGTGGTAGGAGTGTGTGAATGTTTACTGGATAAGTGAATGATAAATGGAAGAGTCATTGGTCAGAGCTGAGCAGAGGCCCATTTGGATGTATCAGTTATCTTCCTGGCTCACCCTGATGCTGGCTGAGACCCTGCCCTTATGAAGTATTTTCTAAACCCAGTGCCTATTGATCCTGACAGCCAAAGAGAAGCATCGATAGGAGAAATCTATGGAGTCCTCTCACCCAGGGCAAAGGATCCTTACCACCACCTTTTGAAACTTCATTCATCCTCATTCTTGACTAATTCTCTCTTAGGGCATTCATTCAAGAACATTCCACCTGTATTTATTTACTGAGCACCTCCTTGGCCCAGGCATCATGCTGTGTCCCCAGGGATCCAGTGTCATAAATAAGGCCTCCACTCTCATATAAGTTTTGTAAGGGAAGCGCAGGGCGAGTAAACAGATTTTACAGTGTGTAAATGCTGTGATGGGGACGCACCGGGTGTGGGAGTCAGGGTACATCTAATCCTGACTTAGGGGAAGTCAGAGAAGGAGAACACTGAGGAGAAGGCATGGTGCACAGTTGTAACAGCCGACACAGCGGGTCTGGGGAAGGGTCCGAGGAATCACAGAGACATGGACTCGGGATTGTAAAGTTGCAATATCAGAGATTCTAACATCCATTCAGAATGGATGGATGGATAGGATCCGTATTTTCTCTACTTCACTTACAATATTTTTTCATTAAGACATGAGGCGTATCTTGTTAGGGAAGCCTTGTATCTTTATGAAGTAATTGGTGCTCATTGTACAACATGGAAAAATAAGGGATATAAAGGAGTGAGTGGGTGGACAGATGGAGTATTCTTTAACCCCTGTTAACATTTGGGCACATTTCCTTTCCTTATATTCATTTATTGAGTTTGTTTTTAAAACTGAGATATAGCTTACATACCATAGTATTTGCAGTTTTAGGGGTTTTTAGTATTTTCACAAGGTTGTATAACCATCACCACTAATTCCAGAGTTTTCAGCACCCCAAAAAGAAATTCCTACCCATTGGCAATCACTTCCCATCCCACCTCCCACCAGCCTCTGGCAACCACCAAACTGCTTTCTGTCTCTGTGTAGTTGCCCATTCTGGACATTTCAAATAAATGGGATCAGATAATGTATGGCTTTTTGTGTCTGGCTTCTTTCACTTAAAATATAATGTTGATCCTTTCAAGGTTCATCCATGTTGTAGCATGAATCAGTGCTTCATCCCTTTTTATGGTTGAATAATATTCCATTGAATATATATGCCACAGATAAAAAACATATTCATCAGTTGGTGGCATATGATGGTTATGCATAATGCCACTATGAACATTTTTGTGTGTGTGGACATCATTTTCGTTCTCTTGGGTCTCTACCTAGGGATGGAATTGCTGGGTCATAGGTTAGCTCAGTGTTGTTGAGAGGAACTGCCAGACTGTTTGCCACAGTGACTGCACCACCAGCAATGTGTGAGGGCTCCTGTTTCTCCACATCCTTGATAACACAGGTTTATTGTCCTTTTTTTTTTATTATAGGTCTCCTACTGGGTGTGAAATATCTCACTGTGGCTTTTTTGTTTGTTTGTTTGGCCACGCTTCATAGCTTGTGGGATCTGAGTTCCCTGACCAGGGATCGAACTGGGGTCCTTGACAGTGGAAACACAGAATCCTAACCACTGGACCACCAGGGAATCCCCTTGTTGTGGCTTCAATTTGCATTTCCCCAGTGACTAATCATCTTTTTATGTGCTTACTGGCCACTTGTATACCTTCTTTGAAGAAATGACTATTCAAATTCATTGCTTGATTTTGATCAAGTTATTTGCCTGTTTGTTGTTGAATCATAATACGATCTTTATATATCCTGGATACTAGACTCTTACTAGATACATGATTGGAAAATATTTGCTCCATTCTGTGGATTGTTTTTTTACTTTCTTGACAGTGAGCTTTGAAACTCCAAAATTTTTAATTTTGATAAAGTTCAATTTATCTACTTTTTTTAGTTGCCTGTGCTTTTGATGTCATGTCTAGGAAACCATTGCCTTATCCAAGGTCATGTAGATTTATACATATGTTTTCTTCTAAGAGTTTTATAGTTTTTCCCTTTTCTCTCTTTCTTTCTTTTGCTGGGCCTTGCATCATGTGAGATCTTAGTTCCCCAAGCAGGGACGGAACTGGTGTGAGGTTGAGGGGTTTATTTTTTTGCATATGGATATCCAGTTGTCCAAGAATCATTTATTGAAAAGACTATTTTATCTCCTTGTCTTCTCTTTGTTCCCTTGTTAAAAATCAATTGGCTGTAAATATATGGGCTTAATTCTGGACTCTCAATTTTGTTCCATTGATTTCTATGTCTGTCTTTATGCCAAGATCACACAGTCTTGGTTACTGTATCTTTGCAGTAAATTTTGAATTTGGAAGTCTGAGTCTTCCAACTTTGTTTTTTTTTTTTCCCAAGATTGTCTTGGGACTTCCCTGGTGGTTCAGTAGTTAGGATTCTGCTCTTCCACTGCAGGGGACACGGGTTGGATCCTTGGTCAGGGAACTAAGATCCACAATACCTCAAGGTATCGCCAAAACAAAACAGATGAAAAAAGAGGGCAAAGTGAGACAGAGACACTCAAGCAAATAATTACAATAAAAATTATATTTAAAAAAAGATTTGTCTTCACTTTTATATTTCCATATACATTTTAGGATCAGCCTGTCAATTAATGCAAAAAAATCCAGCTGGAATTTTTATAGGTGTTGCATTGAATTCATAGATAAGTTTGAGGAGTGTTGCCATCTTAACAACCTCCAGTCTTCTTTCTTTTGGATATTTATTGAGTATAAATTTGAGCTCATGCCAAACATACTGTTTTGATTCCTGATTTCTGCTTACTATTCTATCATAAGCATTTCCCTGTGTTACGAAAGATGCAAGCATAATTTAAGTGCTATGCAATATTCCATTGTTTGGCTGTACTGTACAAAATGACAAACTCTTGAATGTTGGGTAATCTATCCAGGAAGGTGCTTTGTTCTGGGTCCCTTATGATGCAGGCTTCTCCCTACAGGCACAAATGAATATTTGGGAGGGCTGGTAGCTCACAGAAAAGCAGCAGAATCAGAAAATAGCATCTAACAGGCTGCACAGACACTGATACAGCATGTTTGTTTTAGGCATGCTCTCTGCAACAGTGGGTTTTAAACATTAAAAAATTTTCACCACGATATTCATTTTACATTGTAACTCAGTTCACCTGAAATAGAAATTTTACTAAATGATACTTAAATTTTTAAAAAATTAGTCAGGAGAAGCTGGTCTGCTGTAGTTACAAATAACCCCCAAATCTTAGTGGCTCAAGAGGTTTCTCTCATGCTACCTGTCTGTCATTTAGCAGGAGAGTCCTGGAATTTAGTCTCTGAAGGCTTCCCATCCAGATCATTGCTGGTTTCAATGACAGAGGAAAGAGGACATGATAGGCAGAAGAACCGCCCCCCCACCCCCCACCGGCCCCCACCAACAATGTTTACACCATAATCCTTGGAAACTTTGAATATGTCATATTATGTGGCAAAAGGGGAATTACAGGTGCAGATGGAACTGAGTTTCCTAAAATCAGTGGATCTTAAAGTAGAGAGCTGCATGTATTCATGCAGTGGGTCTCTAAATGTGGAAGAGGGAGGCAGAAGAGGAGGTCAGAGTGATACAATGTGATAAGAACCTAACCTGGTGTTGCTGGCTTTGAAGATGGAGGTAGAGGCCTTGAGACATGGAATGTGGGTGGAAAGGGCAAGAAAACACATTTATTCCTAGAGCTTCTGGAAAGGAATGCAGCCCTGCCAACACCTTGATTTTAACCTGTGCGTGCATGCTCAGTTGCTCAGTCATGGAGGAATACTGGAGGGGGTTTCCATTTCCTCCTCCAGGGGATCTTCCCCACCCAGGAATCAAATCACCATCTCCTGCATTTCCTGCATTGGCAGGCAGATTTTTTTTTTTTAACCCCTGAGCTACCTGGGAAGCCCCATGATTTTAACCTAGTGAACTTCTGAACTTAAAACTGTAAGATACTAAGTTTATGCTGTTGTAAGCCACTAAATTTGTGATCATTTATTGTAGCTTCCATAGAAAATGAATATAAACAGCGTGGGGTCATCATGCACCAGCCCTTAAATACTTCTGCCTGGAAGTGACATATGGCATTTCTGTTCCTATTTCGTTGGCCAGAGCAAGCTGTATGGGCATATCTAACTTCACAAGACTGGAGAAATTTGGTCCACACATATGCCCAGCCTTAGAGGGGATAGAATATTGGTAAATAGAATAATATCTACTACTTGCCACCTGCCATTCAACAACAACAGCAGCAAAAGTGCTAGTGGCAATTCTATAAGTTGATTTCATTGTCAACTAATGGATTGTGACCCCTGCTTTGAAACACATTGCTCTGACCATGCCTGATGAGCCACATGACACACCCTTCACCTAGCTGATTGGCCCAGGCATGGGACACGTGACCAAAACTGACCAATCAAATTCCTCTCCTGGGAATTTGGAATTGGGCCATTCAGCCAGTTAACAGTGGGAAGCAGAGCAGAGGCAAAGTAGAAACAGGGTCAGAGTGAGAGCCACATGGAAGCCAAAATAATGGAGGGGCAGAAAAGCCCTGAGTAAGCAGAGAGAGTTGGTCCACAGAGACAATGGAGCAGCCGCAAGGAGAGCAGCGCAGGCAGGAGAACATGCGTCTCCAGGGGGAAAGGTGGAGAGAGAGAGCCGCCGCCTGAGAGGTTGATGGCTTCCCTGTTCCTGGCTCCAGCCCCCGTGCGTCCTGCCTGCATATCCTTCCCGTGAGATTTTTGCTTACTTCTTTACTGTCTCCTTTTCTTGAGCTCTGCTTGGTGGGTTTCTATTCCTTGTCTCCAGGGAGTCTTACTCAGCTAGAACGCCGCTGGCATTCTTGTATGAGACCCAGCTTTGGCTCTGAGGATCAGGCTTGCGGAGCACAGATGGGACTTGGGGATGAACCAAACCCAGGCATCCCACAGTCTGCAAGTTTGCCTTTGACTTGAGTCTTGCATGTTTGTGTTTGCTCTTCAAAGTGGACAGACAGAAGCCATCTGTGAGGTGCTGCACAGGTGGGGGTCCTGGTGAACTGGAAGCACCCCTACACAGGCCTTTTTTTCTGACAGTGTTGAGGGTCAGGAAGCCAGTGGAGTTGTTTCAGGGACGGTTTGGCTGTGGGACAGAGTGGAAAGGACACAGGCTTTGGAGACAAGCAGCCATCATTCACCTCTTTGAGCCTCAGTTTTTTCATCTCTGAAATGGGATTGTGGAAGGATCCACAGCAGTGTTCTGGGGAAAATACTCAGAGACATGACCATGACAAGGGTGTACAAGCCTAGAGGGCACGGGCAGCTGCTGCTTTTGTTGTCTGAGGAAACCATCAGCATCCAGCTCCCAGAGGATGTGGCCTGGGACTGAGTTAGCAGTAGGACGTCCCCCAGTGCTGGGCGGGCCGGGCTTCCTGCCCCAGGTCACCTTCACTCTCCTCCTCGCCCCTTACTCACTCTTTCATTAATTCCCCCTCCTCCTGTCAATTCCCTTCTTTTCTGTTATTCTTGATGCTGATAAAAACATCTGCTTTAGGAAAGCAGCAGGGTTGAACATAAAATTACCTATCTCCTTGTATACTGTCAGAAGGCAGACAGGCAGAACTGGGTCTGAATCCTGACTTATTAGCCCTTGCTTGCTGTGTGCTTCTGGGAGAATTCCTACATCTCTCTGAACCTTAAGTTTATTATCCATAAAATAAGAATTATAATGCTCATTTCACAGTGCTGTAATGAGAAGTATTAATTGGGCACTCAACTAATACTAGTTCCTTCTTCTTTTAAATGTTAATTCTTACTTTCTTCTTACCCGCCTTCCTTCCCTCTTTCCCTATCACTCCTCCTAGCTGCCCCCTGCCCCCCAGTCTCTTGTGACCAGGGTGCCCCTAGTCCCTCTCAGGGCTCACTGGGATGGCTTCTCCTGACTCAGTTCTTTGTGGCCTCAGGCGTTTGTGGCCTCTCCTTTCCCTCTGACCCGGGGCTCCCAAGGGATGGACTGAGGCT
The DNA here is from genome assembly GCF_002263795.3 of Bos taurus. NCBI lineage: Eukaryota > Metazoa > Chordata > Mammalia > Artiodactyla > Bovidae > Bos > Bos taurus. The sequence goes on along the minus strand of NC_037342.1, from coordinate 54,503,733 downwards.
TCTAGAAGCAGCGGGGATTTGGTGGCATGTCACTTCCCTGGTCTCCTCTGCAGGTCCAGCCTTAATTTGGGAGCTGTTGGTTCAAATCGTGTCATCTGTATTTTTTTTTCTCACTTTAGTAATTATTATGCCTCAGCTGACTGTGGCATCTTCACACTCCAAACAATGATAAATATTTATGAGGAGGAGAAAACCCAGAACTCCTAGGGGAGGTGGGGGAGGGATATGCTAGGCTTCTATTTGCAAGCCAAGCTCAGACCCATCAGTGGTCCCTTGGGCCCCGGAAGTAAGGGGTGGGAGTGATGGGGGGGTGGGGGCGTGCTATGGAGGCAGCACAGAGCCACAACCTCACTCTATTTCTGGGAGGACTTGCTGTCGCTGTTGCACTGTGGGCCTCACCCCGCCTTGGCCTGGAGGCCTGCTAGACCTCCTGCCCCTCTTAGTGGCTGCTCTGCGGCTCTGTGTCTGCTCTGTCTCTCTGTGACTATCTCTCCTTCTCTTGTTGGTTTGTTTTATGATCTCTCATTCCGTCTTTTACTGTCACACCTCCAGGGCCAGCATCCCTTTCCTCTCCCTCCTTCTCTCCCTGCCCTCCTCTAATACCCTCTGTCTCTGGGTCTCTGTCTCTACCTTTATTGTCTCCCTGCTCAACATTCCTCAGAGCCGTTCTGGGGCTGGATGATGGGGGACAGGTGAAGGACCCCCAGGCCAGGCTCAGGGAGAGACCAGGAGGAGCTGCAGGGGACCACCTCTGCCTGACTCCGAGTCCTGTGCTCTGCTGTGCCATCCCAGGCACATCCGCTCCCTTCCTGGCCTCATGCTTCAGTTGATTCCTTCCCTAATTCATTCATTCATATTCTCAACTAATATTTACTGGCTGCTGGCTTCCTGCCATTCATGAACACAGGTGTATCGAATACCTACCAGGTGTGCCATTCTAGGGGCTTGGGATGCAACAGAGGACAAGAGACAAAGATCCCTGCCCCCATGGAGCTAATAGACAGGGGTATATGTAACCTCAGAGTCAGCTGAGCAGTGGGTTAGGGAGCGCTGAGTGCTGGGGAGAAGGGCAAGTACAGTGAGAGCACTGGGACTGCTGGACAGGCGCAGGGTGAAGCTTCATCACATAAGGTGCGGGGCTGGGCCAGCGGGTGCAGGCGGATCTATGGGGGGAGAGCGTCCCAGGGAAAAGGGACTGACTGCTGAGGCAAGGAGTGCCTTGGTGTTGGAGGAAAGGCAAGCAGGCTTGTGGCTGGAGGGGACTGGAGGGGAGTGGGAGAGGTGGTGCTGAGAGGTAAAGGAGGTGGGCAGACACGCAAGGCTGTGCCTCTACGTGAGCTGGGGTGGTCTGACCTGCCTTGGAAGACTCCTTCCACCTGCTGGGTGAGGAATAGACCAGGGGGGCTGTCGAGGGCGCCCAGGGGAGCTATGAAGACAAGCACTGTGTCTCAGAGTGGTGGAGATGGGGAAACCCGATGGTGCTGGGCACTGTTCCGGCTCTCAGCGCTTGTATGGAGCCTGCAAGTCACTCCAGGCCCCGTGTTCTGGTCCTGCCGAGAAATGCCCTGCAGGCACCTTCCCCCAGGGCGAAATATGCTAACCTGACCTTCCAACTCTTTCTCTCCCCAGGGTGTTCAAGAAGGCGAGCCCCAATGGAAAGGTGAGTCTGTGGCAGCCCCACCCCCGCTCCTCTCTGTCCCCAAACTCTCCTCCTCTCTTGGGCATCTTTACTGCCGTGAAAGACTGGCACATCCTGTCTGAGGGGGAGACACAGCCCTGTCCTCCCTCGACTACAGTGACAGGGAGCCTCTCAGCAAACTGTCTCAGGGGGGCAGTATAACTCCCCTGGACTTTAGGGCGCCCTTGCCCTGGTATGGGGAGACACAGCCTATCCCAGAGAGGCTGCCTTGCCTTGTGAGTGCAATAATTAGAGCCAGTGCCAAGGGCCTCAGGGGAGCCAAGTCCTCTGGCGTGAGCGGCCCCTGGAGCCTATACTGAGCCCTGTTATCTGGGGCAGCTCCCACCTCACTCTCTTTCTTAACACAGCCCCAGGCCAGATCCTACTTTCCTCGCAGGTCAGCAAATGGGTATGGCTGACATCATTCCATGTCAGGTCTAGGCTGAGCCTGTGGGGGCTGGAGTAGGGTGTACTGAGATAAAAATAAGGCACAGCTAGTGCCCCTCACAGCCAGATGGGGAAGGCAGACAGAAAAACTGATCAATATAAAGTGCAAGTGTGTTATAGAGGAGTGCATGGGGGCTGCAGATGCAGCCTGGGTGGTCAGGGATGGTTTCCCTGAGTAGAGATGCACTCCCGGGCAAGGTAGGGAGGAAAAAGAGCATTCGAGGCATGAACATAAATCACAGGGCATCTGGGTGCCAAGCGGGGAGCAGAGGGAGCAGGAGCTGAGGTGGGGGTGTGGCAGAGCTGGATCCTGGAGTCTTGGAGTTGGGCTTAGAAGCTTGGACTCCTGGCCTGGGCTGGCAGATGACATCATTGTGTGTGCCCACATCCCCCTTCTACACCCACAGCAGACATCACTAATCACTGGCCACACTTTCCTGTTGAGGTGATATTCCATCTTGGGTTCTTTTCAACCCAGGGCCCCAGGCAGCCCCTACCAATCAATCAGAGTTGACATTTGGAATGAAATTTGTTTGTCATCTTGCTTCTGGACGCTGAGGAACCATCAGAGTGTTTTCAGACCAGACTTCCATGGTTAGATTTGCATTTTAGGATGACCAGTCTGGCTAAGGTGGGGAGAAAGGTCCCAGGTGTGGGAGGCTCCAGGCAGTAGATAATCAAGGAGCTGGTGCATAATCCTGTCAAGTGTGGCTGTGAAGACAGAGAAATCTGATGGAGGGTCAATCATCAGCATTTAGGGATTGTAGAGGAGTAGAGAACATCTGGAATGACACTCTGGATTCTAGCTCTGGGGTTCTCCCCTGAAGGTTGGCAACCAGCAGGGCACAGGCTCACAGCCTTGGAGAACAAGTCCTTATTTGAGTGGATCCCTGCAGACTGCACACAGGCGGGGTGCTATGAAGGGCTCAGAGTTCAGTGTTCAGAGCCCCCTCACCTCTCGGTGCCACTGGCCCTGCTCGGGGTCCCCCCTCCTCTCAGAGATGCGCCCAGCCCTCCCACTCAGCAAGCACTTTTGCTGCTGCCACTCCACCGTCAGTGGTGCTTGGTGTGAAGGTCCCTGCAGGCCTCAGTGTCCTCATCTGCAAAATGGGAACAAGAACTTCTTTGCAGGGTTTGGGATAAACAGGTGCTTTAAAATTTATACAAGGCCTTGTTATTCCTAGTATTAGGACTGGAGATCAGGTCCATGCCCAGTTAGGATTTCGATGATGAGGGTTAGGGTTGGGTCCAGGGAGTTTTGGCAGCTTCCAGGGTCTCCTCCGGGGCGGGGGCCCACAGCTGCTAACGCCTTCTGTGCCTCTCTTCCCCAGCTCACCGTCTATCTGGGAAAGCGGGACTTTGTGGACCACATCGACCTCGTGGAGCCCGTGGGTGAGTCCCTGGAGGCCGGGGCGGGGGAGGCAGGGCTGGCCTGACCCCTCCCAGAGAAGGGCAGGTTGAAGTGGCCCAGGAATAGCCTGCAGGTCTCCAGAGGGGCCTGGTGCCAAGAATAGGATGTGTGTGGCTTTTGGCTCTAGTCAGCAAAGGCTAACCAAGCAGCTGCTTTCCTCTTCAGCTGAGGGGCCTGTGAGAGGACGCTGTGGGAAGGACAGAGGTAAGAAGTGGGGCAAGAATCCTGATGATAAGGACAATGAGGATGTTGATGACAGCAGCTGCCACTTAGCATGAGGCTTAACTGTGTACCCAACACTGGGGGAACTACTATTATTACCATCCCAAGCACGGAGAGGTTAAGTGACTTCCTCCAGGTCACAGAGCTAGTAGATTGCGGAGCCTGGATTCAAACCTGGGCAGTCCGGCTCCACAGATGCTTTGTTCTGCTCCCTTCTGGTGGCAAAGGGTGGGGAGGTGGAAAGAAAGCCTGCTGCTGCTGCTAAGTTGCTTCAGTCCATGTCTGACTCTGTGCGACCCCATAGACGGCATCTCACCAGGCTCCCCCATCCCTGGGATTCTCCAGGCAAGAACACTGGAGTGGGTTGCCATTTCCTTCTCCAACACATGAAAATGAAAAGTGAAACTGAACTCGCTCAGTCGTGTCCGACTCTTAGCGACCCCATGGACTTCAGCCTACCGGGCTCCTCCATCCATGGGATTTTCCAGGCAAGAGTACTGGAGTGGGGTGCCATTACCTTCTCTGAAAGAAAGCCTAGGGGCTTGTGAAATGGAGGCTGTCTTCACTGACATGGGGTTCTTACCAGGAGGCTGGGCTGTGGCTGCAGGCACCTTCCAAGGACTTTTTCCACTTCAGGGCTTCTCTCAGCCTCAGCACTCTTGAGGTTTTGGATTGGATCGTTTGCTGGCAGGGCCATCCCACGTGTTGAAGGATGCTTGGCAGCATTCCTGGCCTCTACCCATTAGACACTGGGAGTCCCCCCATCCCAGTATGGCAATCAGAAATGTTTTTAGACATTGCCAGATATCCTTTTGGGGGGCAAAATCACCTCCAGTTAGGATTCTAAGAACTGTAGCTCTCTTTAAAGAACCTCAATCTCGTTGTCTCTTCCTACAATTTGTTTGAGGGAGGGAGGCCCGGGATTAACCCTAATTTACAGATGTGGACAGTGAGACCCAGAGAGGTTAAATGATTGAAGAGGGACATGAACAAACCCAGGTGAGACCAAAGAAGGTGACAGGTTGGGAGGTTGGACCCTGGAAACTGCAGGAGGCTAAGTCCAGATGAAGAAAGTGGGATGTGTTGCTTGGGGGAAACATTCACAGAGAAAGTGGCCTGGGAGCTGTCCTGGGGCCAAGAGGGCAGGACAGAGGTGTGGTTCCAGAGCCCAGGTGGGAGCAGATGGAGCAGAGAGCCAGGTGTCAGCTCGCTGGGAGGAAGGTCTTTGTGGCCTTGGGGCGGGAGGCCTGGCAGATCCCTGGGGTCGCTATGCAGGCTGTGGGCTGCAGAGTCCGGCTCTACGCAGCCCTTCCCTTCCTGGCCTGGAGCCAGATAGCCCTACTTTTCCTCCCAGCCTGTCGGGTGTTCTCTGAAGCTCACCAGCGTCTCTGCCATTTCCATCTCCCCTATGAACTTGGAGGCAGGGAGCAAACATCCCCGTGTTCACCTGTGGCCTGCTCACCTGTGGCCAAGGCAGAGTTTCCTATGGGCTGTCTGAGGCCAGGGCTGTTCACACCTATTAGCCTTTAAGAATAGCAACGGGGTCACGGGGGCTGGGCATCATGGGATCTGGGGAGAAGGGCAGGAGGGATCTGGCTCCCCTTGCACATATAGGCACCCTGAGAACCATTCAGCCAGTGTTCACAGAGCACCTACTTCATGCTAGGCCCTGTGCTAGACCCTGTAGATCCCAGCAAGTCCTGGGGCATCATACCAAGTTGATCAAATGACCCGAAGTGAGAAAAACTTCTTCCCTTACATCATTGAGCAGAGAGAGCATCCTTTGTCTTCAACTGGACTCTGTATTCCCAAGGCCAGGCCTTGGGACATTCTCCATGGTCACATGTGCCAGGCACCGGGTAATACTTTAAATGTGTTAATTCATTTAGTCCTCACAGGAGCCCTATTAGGTGGGTACTACAGGTCTGCAAATCCCAAATCCAGAAGCCCTGAGAGCACCAAATTGTTCATGAGTTTGACACAGAAATCATTTAGTGGCAGCCTGGCCTGAACTGATGGGAGGTGACTGATGCCTTAGTTAACCTCTTGGTGAAAATAGTTTCCCTGTAGAGGTTTTAATGGGCTCGACAAGGGATGCTGCCCCAGAGCTGGCAGAAGGCATTAGAGAAGATATGGAAGAGGGACCACATGGCCTTTCTATAATTCAAAACTTCTGAATTCCACAGTATACCTGATATTGGGGTTTTGAACCCATCTTATTATTCTAACAGATGAAGAAAGAGAAGTTAAATAACCTGCCTATAGTCGTGAGCTGGGTTTGGCAGGCCAGCCTGGGTCAATGGGTGGAGGGGGCATGGTGGTAACATTCACTGGCTGCTGGCCTTCCCATTTCTCTCATGATGCTTTTGTTTTGTTTATAACAATTTTATTTATTTTTGGCTGTGCTGGGTCTTCGTTGCTATTTGGCCTTTTCTTTAGCTGCAGGGAGCTTGGGCCACTCTCCAGTTGCGATGCTCGGACTTCTCATTGTGGTGGTTTTCTTGTTGCAGAGCACGGGCTCTGGGGCGCTTGGGCTTTAGTATGTCCAGTGTGAGGGCTCAGTAGTTGTGGCTCCCAGTCTCTAGAGCATAGGCTCAGTAGCTGTGGCACACAGGCTTAGTAGCTCTGTAGCATTTGGGATCTTCCCGGATTAGGGATCTAACCTGTGCTCCTGCATTGGCAGGCGGATTCTTCGCCACTGTGCCCCCAGGGAAGCCCTCATGATGCTTGTGATCGGACAAATGGTTGGGTTTGAATTTAACATGGTGTTTGGGGCTCAGACTTCCCTGGTGGCTCAGATGGCAAAGCATCTGCCTATAGTGCGAGAGACCTGGGTTCAGTCCCTGGTTCGAGAAGATACTCTGGAGAAGGAAATGGCAACGCACTCCAGTATTCTTGCCTGGAGAATCCAATGGATGGAGGAGCCTGGAGGGCTACAGTTCATGGGGTCACAAAGAGTCAGACATGACTGAGCGACTTGACTTCACTTTTTGGGGCTCAGAAGTTTGAGGTCGTGTCTGCTCATTCCCTGTCCTTCCTCCAGATGGAGTGGTTCTTGTGGATCCGGAGTATCTCAAGGAGAGGAGAGGTGAGCTGTGGCCCCTGCCCCCAGCCTGACCTCCAGGCTGGGGCCTTTCTGACTCTCTGGCAGAACACTGGAAATAAGAGAGGCAACAAGCCCATCCCTGCCCCTCCCCACTGGTTCTTCCTGTGACGGCTCCAATCAGCATCAGAGCAGGTGCTCCAGCCCCCTGGGGCAGCCCCGCCTGTACCCACTTTGGGAGACCCTTTTCATGTCTGAGCCCTTTACATCAACCCATCGTGACTGTTGCAAGGCTGGAGGATGCAAACGGAGCAGGAGTTAGGGTCTTACTGTACAGAAGAGAAGACTTATTCCTGACGCAGTCAAGGGATTGTCTAAGGCCAGCAGGAAGACGGGACGTGGGGGTTGGGTGGAACAAGACACTGGGCTTTCCAGATACCACCTAGCACTGGTTTCCCCACCCTCTAATCTTCCCAATCTGCTTCTTCCCGGCCCCCATCGACCCTGTCGGGCCCTCTGCACATGCCCTGGACTGCAGTGCGGGTGGACCATCCAGCGGTCAGCCCTCGCCTCCTCCCCGGGCCAGGCACCTGACACCCTTGTCCCAAGGGCAGCACCGCCCTCCCTGCAGGAGCTCTGGGACAGACGTGTGCCTCCTAGAGACTGGCAGGGGAGCCGGTTCCTGGGCTGCAGCTGGCACTCTGGGTGGGGGGCATGTTTGCTACCCTTCCTGGCCCCTCCTCAGCACCCCCTTGCTCCCACAGTCTATGTGACGCTGACCTGCGCCTTCCGCTACGGCCGGGAGGACCTGGATGTCCTGGGCCTGACCTTTCGCAAGGACCTGTTTGTGGCCAACGTGCAGTCTTTCCCGCCGGCCCCTGAGGACAAGAAGCCCCTGACGCGGCTGCAGGAGCGCCTCATCAAGAAGCTGGGCGAGCATGCCTACCCTTTCACCTTTGAGGTCAGGGACTGCCAGCCCCCGGGGCCCCATTCCAGAAGCATCACTTCTAGCAAGCCCTCTGGGCAGGCACACAGGGGCAGCTGGGGCAGCAGCTCCAGGCCACGCAATTTCCCCAGCGTACACTGGGGCCAGGGCACTGGCACTTACGCTGCCTGGTAAGTGTCTCTTCTCTGGCCACTGCCAGAGGTGTCACCCTTACCCCTGCACTACTACCCGGACCCTCCCAAGTCCAGGTCATCGTGGGAGAAGGAGGGGTCGAGGGGGTGCTGCAGAGAAAGAAGGGAGTCCTTACTGGCCCCCGGGTCACTCCAAGGCTGTCTCCTCCTTCATACTGGCTGCCCACTAACCCTGCTTCAACCCAACTCCCAAACAAGAATGGCAAGTACTGGATTTCCCTGCTCAGCTGCCTTTCCACTCCAGGATTCTGGATTTTCAGTTTCTCAGACTCTGATTCTGTGATTCAGTGAAATCCCCTGACTGTGAGAGTCAGAGAAGGAGAGAGGATAAGGAGCCATCCTCTCTGTTATAGACGTATTATGGCTGCTGTAACTAACCATTGCAAACCTAGTAATAATTAAACCTGCCAATTAGAATACAAATGTGTTATTTTACAGTTCTGAAGGTCGGAAGTCAAGAACAGCTCTCATGGGCTAAAATCAAGTGTCAGCAGGGCTGCATTCTCTCTGGAGCTCTGGGAGAGAAACTGCTTCCTTGCCTTTTCCTGCTGCTAGAAACTGCTCACATTCTTTGGCCCCTGGCCCAGCCCTTTTCCATCTTCAAAGCCAGCAATGGCCGGTCCAATCTTTCTCGAATCCCATCACTGTGATGCTGACTTTTCTGCTCCCTGCTTTCACTGTTAAAGACGCTGTGATTATGGTGGGTCGACCTGGCTAATCCAGGGTGATCTCCCCGTCTCAGGATGCTTCACCGAATTACACTGTAAGACCCTTTTGCCCTTGTAGGTAACATTATCACAGGTTTTGGAGATTAGAATGTGAACATCTTCAGGGGCCATTATTCTACCTACCGCAGTGCACATCATAGAAAGACCTTTTCAGCTCTTGTTCTGTGGGGGCTGTGATGCCCTGAAATCCTTGGCTTTATTGCAGGGGCCTCTAGTGTAACATGAAGCATAGCTTAGCATGTTCTGATGACGTAAACATGGTCTGTCCTGTGAATTGCCTAGTCTGATGGAAGGGACATGGTCAGTCCTTAGGGGCACTGGTCTGATGAATGTGTGTGGGGATGGGAGACCTGGAGAGGTCAGTGGTGAATATGACAGGTCTCTCTGTCCTCTTAACAGATCCCTCCGAACCTCCCATGCTCTGTGACTTTGCAGCCGGGACCTGAAGATACAGGGAAGGTGGGTCACCCCTCAGGGAGCATCCCTCTGGGTTCAGGACACTGTGTCCTCAGGTCCCCAGCTCTCTGTCTGGAGGGTGCTGGAATTCTCCCTGTAGAAGCCTCCTTGTGTGTAAGCTAGGCTGATCCCACCTCAGATAAGCAGTCTTTTCAGACAGGGCGGCACATATGGCATCACCCTCACCCCCTACACTCAGTTATGTGCCCAGAGCCTCTCCCAAGTCACTCTCGCTGGCCTTGGTGTTGGCTGAAGAATGTTCTCTGGCAAACTGTCCGGCCTCACAAACCCTGTGTGGAGGTGGAGTCATCACTGTCTCACAGATGGGGAAACTGAGGCTTGGACGTAGGTGACCCCACAAGTGTTCCAGGCCTCAGAGCTTGGAGCCTGTTTCCTCATCTGTGAAATGGATGTGATGGGATGTACCTCATCATTTGGTCCAGAGGGTAGGGCGAGATGTTGAAGGGGTGCCCAGTGCAGGGTCTGTGTGGTTGGGGTGGGGGTGGGGGTGTGGGTGGTCCTAAATAGGACTGCTGAAAGGCTTGTTGTTATTTCTGGGCAACTGCCTTGTTGGGGACCGTGCCCCCCAGACAGCCAGGACTCTGGAGCGGAGCTGGTCACGGAGCAGCTCTGTGGGAGGGTCAGATGAGGGAGGCAGCTCCGCACAGGCTGAGTGCAGGGCTCCCAGTCAGACGAGGGGGTCAGGCCTGGGGAACTGATATTCGCATCCAGCGGCCTCGTTAAATGAGAGGGTGGGTAGGCCGTGCTCAACGGACCTGGCCCTCTCCATTGAGGTCAGTGACCCTTCCCTGCAGGCCTGCGGTGTGGACTACGAAGTGAAAGCCTTCTGTGCGGAGAACCTGGAGGAGAAGATCCACAAGCGGTGAGGAGGGCGCAGCTTCTACCCGTCTGGGTGCGGGCTGCCTGCTGGCAGAGGGAGGGAGACAGGACAGGCACGGTTCAGTCGGAGGAAGACAGAAGTAACAATGCCTGGAAGTGGGAGAGGAGGGGCCTTGCATTCCAGCCTTGGAAACTCCAAGGGCACTGGGGAAGGCTGGCAGGTGGGGAGGGCTTCCTGGGGGAGGTGGCTCTATTACCCTGACTCAGGCCTCAGCACTTTTTCCTTTGCATCACTGTACCCACTTCCCTTATCGCCCTGCCTCTAATCTCTTCCTCTCCAGACTGCATGTCCTTTAATTTTGTTTTGGAAAAAAATCTGAAATTCAGATTGTTTTAAACAGTGAGCAAGATGTTTCCCGGCCAGCTTGGACCCCCATTTCCCAGTTCTCCTGGGAGGTCATCAGCAGGAGGTTGTGGGGGTGGGGTAGGGGGTGTCAGTAGAGGCTTCTGAACAGGGAAGGGAAGTGGAGAAAGTGAACCCACCCAAGGCAGACAGAGGAGGTCTGCCATGTCTCAGAGAGGGGAAGCATTTTCCTGGAGAGAGACAGCCCTGGGCAGACAGACAGCCCAGGCCAGCAGCCAGAAATAGCTGGCCCTGATTTATGGGGTGAGCTGCCCAACCCTGCTCTCATACCTGCCCCTCCTGGGGTCGGGCTTTGCTTTGCCTCCTGGCAAGGCTGGCCAGGGTCCCCAACTCTGCGTCCTGCTGCAGGCTTCCAGAGGACGCAGCATCCTCTTAGGGAGTGGGCTGAGTTTGCCACCTGGTGGTCATATGATGCATTGCATATCTCCAACTCCAGTTGGGCAACTTACAGCATGTAGGGAGATGAGACCTTTGTCCCTTGCTTCTCTGTTCCCCGTTTCTTCTTAAGATTTGCGACCAGGAGAAAGGAAGGGCGGTGTAGGTTTTGGTAAGTAGCCTACCTAGAGCAAGGAAGGGGAGGCAACGTTGAGAGCCAGCACTCTCAACCTATTACCAATTTGACATTTTAAGTCCACACCAGAATTTACTAATAATGATAGAGCAACTCACACTTACCAGCTTATTAGGTACCAGACACAGTTCAAAGTGATGGACATGTACAAACTAATTTAATCCTCACAACAACCCTAAGAAGTCGGTCCTGCTATCATCGCCATTTTACAGATGAGGAGACTGAGGCATAGAGGTTAATTTACTCAAAGTCATATAATTCATATGGGGAGAATTAGGGCTTATAAAAAAATGATTTCTTTTTTATGTAGATCATCTCTAAAGACTTTATTGAATTGTTACAATATTGCCTGTGTTTTATGTTTTGGTTTTTTGGCCGTGAGACATGTAGGATCTTAGCTCCCCGGCTAGGCATCAAACCTACACCTCCTGCATTGGAAGGCAAAGTCTTAACTACTGGACTACCAGGGAAGTCCAAGAGCAAGGACTTCAACCTTGGTTATCCAGCTGTAGGAAATGGAGGTGGCTTATTTGAGAAGTGGGAATGCTGGGACTCCACCTGACTGCGTCCCCATCCCCTCACCAAACCTTGCTGGCCCTGTTTCCTCCCTGCGCCCATCATGTTCATTGAGCCCCACCTTGTCTCTGAGTGTCCATCCTCTTGCTGAGTCTTTATTCTCTGTACTGGCCTCTCTCCCGCTAACGGAATCTGCACCCCCGTCACTGAATTCCATCGCCTCTCCACACCTTCGTATCTTCCTGGGGCCCTTGTCCCCTGTGTATATTTTTATTTAATAGCTATTTAGTAGGTATTTGGGAGAAGGCAATGGCACCCCACTCCAGTACTGTTGCCCGGAAAATCCCATGGATGGAGGAGCCTGGTAGGCTGCAGTCCATGGGGTCGCTAAGAGTCAGACACAACTGAGAGACTTCACTTTCACTTTCCACTTTCATGCATTGGAGAAGGAAATGGCAACCCCACTCCAGTGTTCTTGCCTGGAGAATCCCAGGGACGGCGGAGCCTGGTGGGCTGCAGTCCATGGGGTCGCACAGAGTCGGACACGACTGAAGCGACTTAGCAGCAGTAGCAGTAGGTATTTGTTATATCGCAGCCAGCACTGTCTTAGATACTGAGAATACAGCAGTGAACAATTTAGACAAAAACTTCTGTCCTTAAAGCAGGAGTCCCCACCCTTTTTGGAGCCAGGAACTGGTTTCTGGCCGAACAGGTTTCTGAACAGGAAGACAGTTTTTCCGTGGACCAAGGTCGGTGAGTGGGTGGGGGATGGTTTGAGGATGATTCAAGTGCGTTGCATTTATTGTGCACTATTTTCCCATTACTATTACATAAGCTCCTCCTTTGATCATCAGGCATTAGATACCGGAGGCTGGGAACCCCTGCCTTAAAGGGCTCATACCATTAGCGACATAAGGGATGCAGAAAGTGGAACATGGTCTCTTTCTCAGCATCCTGGTGGTGGTGGTGTAGTTGCTAAGTCATGTCCGAGTCTTTGTGACCCCATAGACTGTAGCCTGCCAGGCTCCTCTGTCCATGGAATTTTCCAAGCAAGAATACTGGAATCTTCCAGGCAAGAATACATGGAATCTTCCAGGCAAGATCCTTCTCCAGGGGATCTTCCTGACCCAGGAATCAAACCCAGGTCTCCTGCATTGCAGGTGGATTCTGTACCAACTGAGCCACCAGGGAAGCCTCCTGCTGGCTACCAAAACATGGATCCACATACAGTACTGTCGTGGGGTGGCTTGGCCTCTGACTGGTGGGAGTTCAGACCAGGAAAAGAGCAGAGTGGGTGGATCTAGGAAGTTTCCTGGAAGAACAGGTGTTTGGCTGAGCCTTGCAGAAGGAAGCAAATGAAGGCAGAAGCTGGAAGAGAGTGTTATAGGTTGGGACCTAGGGTACGCAAAGCTTCAGAAATAGGACTAGAGGGACCATCAAGCATGACAGTGAGGACCTAGAGGAGGCTGGGGACTCCCAGGATGGAGGAGGTTGGAGTGGGACCAGATGGTAACAGGGCCCTATGCCAACCTTTGCAGTTTGGACTGGAGTCCAAGGAGATGGGAACCATGGCAGTCTCTTGAGCAAGAGAAGGATGTGAGGGTCACAAGGGAAGGGGATAGAGGCAAGGGACTCTGGTCATCATTTGCTCTGCCCATGTCCCCTAGGAATTCTGTGCGCCTGGTCATCCGGAAGGTTCAGTATGCCCCAGAGAGGCCTGGCCCCCAGCCCACGGCCGAGACCACCAGGCAGTTCCTCATGTCAGACAAGCCCTTGCATCTGGAGGCCTCCCTGGACAAGGAGGTAGGAGGTTGGGGCTTGGCATGGGTGGGGCTGCCCTCCCAGGGCTGGAGCCTTAGATCCCAGCTCTCTCACAGCCTCTGGGGAGAAGCTCCCACCCGAGGACCACAGGGCTCAGGGAAGCTGAGACCTCCTTGGGAGATTTGGAGAAGCCTCTGGGGACTGAAGGGGTGACGGGATGGGCATGAGCCTGAAGGATGCGGTTGACTTCAGAAGTCAGTGTGCCTTCTGAAGAATCCTGGGTCCTGACCGTCCCCCTGCATCCCCATCCCCCTTTGAAATGTGAGCACCCCCTCTCCCTCTCAGGGGCACAGTGAAGGCAAGTGCTTAGGCCAAGATATAAATCGAGGCTCTTCAGTGAGGTTTCAGAGCCAGTTCCCTCACAGAGTGGGTCAGCCCCTCCCCACCTCTCTCCTGCTTCTTCCAGATCCTCCCAGGTCTAAATTCCAGGCAGCCTGAGCTGGCAGGGACTTGATGTATCACTTACTCCAGCCCCTCCAATGGACAGCGGGGGAAACCAAGGCTTAGATAACCTGTCCAAGGCCTTACTGCTCTCATCTTTATTATTGTTAGTATTACTGTTATCATTACTTTTGGTGACCAACCCAGGACTGGAGCCCAGGATTGTACTGTGCTTAGTCACTCAGTCATGTCCAACTCTTTGCGACCCCCTGGACTGTAGCCCACCAGGCTCCTCTGTCCATGGGGATCCTCCAGGCAAGAATACTGGAGTGGGTTTCCATGCCCTCTTTCAGGGGATCTTCCCAACCCAGGTCTCCTGCATTGCAGATGGATTCTTTACCATCTGAGCCACCAGGGAAGCCCAGAGCCTAGGATTATTACCTTCTAATTCAATTATCTTTCAAGGTCCACAGAGGAACTTAAGTCTAACATGCCTGGTGGCTTAGCATCAGTGGGAAGTGACTGATGAGCTTGGGGCCAATGTCAGAGTGGCCAAGACCTGGGGAACCCCAGGAGATGTGTGTGGGGCCTCATTTCCCTCCCCTTCATCTAAAGCTTTGGAATCTTACCCTCCTCCCTGGCTACTTCTTCCACCTCCCAGATCTACTACCACGGAGAACCCATCAGTGTCAACGTCCATGTCACCAACAACACCAACAAGACGGTGAAGAAGATCAAGATCTCGGGTACCCAGGCAGAGGGCCAGTCCAGGGGATGGGCAAGGGGACTCCTCCCAGGGGTTGGGGGCAGCCGAAGGCTCTCCCTTTGTTAACAGCCCTGTAAATAACTACTAGCCTGAAGGGAAGACTAAGGCCTGCTCTAAGCCGAAGGATAAGGCTTTTGAGGCTGGTAACAGGCTGCTTACTGGCCAGGTAATGAGTTTACTGTTGAAGCCCTTCTTCTAAGTTCCCTTGACAGAGCTGTCCTTGAGGGGGAGATTTTTGGTAATGGAAGGAAATGGGCCTGTTCAGGCTGCCCTTTGGGTGGAGGATGGGGTCCATCTCCTGCAGAAACTCCTGGTGGCCTCTGGCTGTTACCTGGGGCTGAACATCCCAACTCAGAGAGCCTGGGAGCCCTGGACTCACCCACCTCGTTTCCCTCTTTCTCTGCAGTGCGCCAGTATGCAGACATCTGTCTGTTCAACACAGCCCAGTACAAGTGCCCTGTGGCCATGGAAGAGGCTGAGTAAGTGAGCACAAGCCCAGCCTTGGATGGGTGGAATCAGCTGGGGAAAGGAGAAGCCCTGGGTCCAGTTATAGGCCCAGTAGCTCTGCTCCACCTGGCAGAGGGTCTGGCCTCAGACTTGCTGCTCAGCATAGATGGCCCTGAATAGCTTTTTGAAAAACCACCCAGCCGCTTGGTTTAGCTACAAGGAAATACATGCTCCAGTCAGGGAAAAGACCCACCAAAACTAGAATGACAAAATAAGAGCTAGTGAATCTGCGAGGAGCGGGGCTATGGAAGCCTAGACTGCCTGGAGCCTTCTGCATTGGGGTTGCCGCTGCCCCCAGTGTGCAGAGAAGGAAGTGGGGGCAGAGAGATGTGACTGCTCAACCTCACAGGGCTGGCCACTGGCAGAGCTGGGGCTCCAAGGCTTGCTGCACCGCAGCTCTCTTATTGTTGAAAAGGGGTTAGGGGGTGGAGCAAAAGTAGGTAAAAACTGAACAATCCAAACACCTTACACACGATGGATAGAGATGAGATACAGCAAGTAAGGTCTTCATTGTAGAACTTAGGAGGTGAGTGATCATTGCACAATTCTTTCAGTTTTCCTATATGTTTGAAATTTTTTCACAGTAATACGTTAGGGGAAAAACAGGCCACACTCTCTCCACTAAAAAACATTATCCTAGTCATACAGCACAGGGCAAACAGTACAATGAATTTTTTAAAACTTGAAGCTGCCTAGAAACCACGAATTAAGTTGTTGGGTCACCCCAGAGTCACTGCTGTTTGCATGTGGAGCATAGACGTCCCTTTTGGGTGGCAGTGGTCTCCCTGCAGAGCTGGGCCTAAAGGTGGGCCCTTCACAGGAGAGGGAGGCTAGAGCAGGGCTCTGTGTCCTGGGTGGGCTGGGGGTGAGGCTGGGGTTGGCTCTGGGGGCATCTCCACACTAGTCTCCCTTCTTTCCAGTGACACAGTGGCACCCAGCTCTACGTTCTGCAAGGTCTACACGCTGACCCCCTTCCTGGCCAACAATCGAGAGAAGCGGGGCCTCGCCCTGGACGGGAAGCTCAAACACGAGGACACGAACCTGGCCTCCAGCACCCTGTGAGGACCCACCCTCCCTGGTCCCAGGCTCCCCACTGTGTGTTAGTCGCTCAGTCGTGTCTGACTCTTTGTGACCCCATGGACTGCAGCCTGCCAGGCTCCTCTGTCTGTGGGATTCTCCAGGCAAGAACACTGGAATGGGTTGTCGTGCCCTCCTCCAGGGGATCTTCCCCACCCAGGGATCGAAGCTGGGTCTTCTGCATTGGAGGCAGATTCTTTACCATCCTCCCCCAGATGGATCCACACCCACCTTGGTCCCAGCAGGGCCAGCACAGGCTCAGGCTACCCTCTCCCCGACCATTGTCAAGGGCCCGTCCTCATGAGCTTGAACTGCCAGGGAAGCTGTCACCTGATCCCACCCCTCTCCAGGGGTGCCCAGAGAACACGATGGACCACTCCACCAGGCTCCCTTAGTCAGTGCCTTGCCCAGGGGAGGGTGACATGGAGAGGCTTTGTGCAGGAGGCAGCAGCTCCTGACCTGGTTGTGTCTTCAGCTGGATAGAGTGCATCCCTGAGGCAGAGCAAGGCTGGAAAGAAGGATGGAAAGAAGGAAGGAAGGGTGGGAGGGGCTTCTGGAAGGGTCCTGGGAGGAGAGGATGAATGAGGACGGGGTCTGGGAGTCCAGAGAGATGAGGGTGGTGAGCTGGGCTCAACCACATGTGGAGGTGTCTTGGAAGGAAGGGATCCCAGGTATCTTACCCCAAGGTCACCACTGCCTCTCTGAGGCTACCCTGCTCTAATGGAAACCGGGGGGTATGAGGACCCCTCTTGCCCTACCTGCTGAGGTCTGGCCCTTCCTGGGGCCTGACCCACCTCTGCAGCACCTCCCTTCCCCTGCCCACTGCCCCCTCCTCTCTGCCAGCAGCAAGAGAAAGGGAAGCCACCCAGCAGGAAGAGCCCACCCCTTACCTCCTTGCTGGGACTTGGGCTCTGGGCGGGAAGGAGCTGGTTCCCAGGGCAGCACAGTCAGACCTGGGGCCCAGTGCCCTGAGCTCTTGCTCCCAAGGAAAGACCTCGTCTTTCTCACACACTGGGCTCCGCCTGCACCTGGTGGCTGAGTGGTCAGGAGGGGACCTACGGTGCTGCCCTGGCGCAGCCCATCCTGCCGTGTCTCACAAGACCCATGAACTGGCTTCCCTATGTCGCCTTGCAGGTTGAGGGAAGGAGCCAACCGGGAGATCCTGGGCATCATTGTTTCCTACAAAGTGAAAGTGAAGCTGGTGGTGTCTCGTGGCGGGTGAGTGCTCCAGCCCAGCCCAGCCCAGCCCCCAGAGGGTGGGCAGGAAGGTCCCTGACGGCCACACCCAGTGCCCCATTCTGCCTACTTGCTGGATCTTGTCTTGTTCCTCTTCCTTCTCCTTCACCCTTTTCCCTCTCCTGTTTCAGAGGCTTTCAGCCCCTCTCTTTTCCTCCCCTCTTTCTCCCCTCCCCCTTTTCTTCTTCCTTTTCTTTTACCTCCTCCTCCTCTTCCCTGTCCCTGGTCTGGGCACATGGGAGGTGGCGGGAACTTCCTAAGAGTCTGTGCTGTGGGGTTTCCAAGGGGTGCTGTGCCCCTCATCACATCTCAGGGCACAGCACCCACCATACCCCCACTTATGCCCAGGCTGATCTGCTGGGGAAGTGGCTCAAGGAGCTCAGAATCCCAGAGCTGGATTGAGGGTGCTCTGACTGTCCCACTTTACAGATGGGGAAACAGAGGCCAAAACAGTTCCCCACACATTTCCCGAAATCTCCTTCTCTAATCTCAGGTCACAGGCTGGGTGCTGGGGTAACAACAGTAAACCAAACATATTCCCTGATCCAGAGCAGAGTCGGGTGGAAGCCCAGAAAGAACTCACACTTTTCCCGATATACTAAGCCAACAGGTTGTTATACATCTAGAATTAGGATTTCTAATTTGTCAGAGGGATTTTTTTTAATTCATAAATTTCTTTGAAAAGATTGGAAAGCTAATAGCATTAGACATCAAGTCTCCTTTATTTTTAGAATAATGCCTCCTGTGGTGGTGGTGTATAATACTGGCCATGTATTATAGGACATCTCAGAATCACAGATCTCAAATCCTGTGTCCTCTGACCCTTGCAAGACCCTGTGGGTCTTGTGCCTCAGGCTCCTTCTTGAGGCATCCTCAGGGCATCCTGAAGTACTTCCTTCTGCCATTGGATAGCCCCAGCTTCCCCAGTGCTGGCAGCACAGGGCTGAACTTGTGTGTCTCCTTTATAGAAGAGGATCCTGGGGCTGCCCTCGCAGGGAGTTTGGCTGAACCGGGCCTGGTTTCAGTCCCCCTGGCAGGGCTCATACCACTTCCGTATATCCCTGATGAGCGGTTACACCTGGGGTGGGAGGAGTGTGTCCCCGGGTCTAACCTACCCCTAAGTGTGGTGAATGAACGTGCTTTCTGTTTTCTTCCTCTCTGAACTCTCTCCTGACCACTTCTTCCGCCTCCTCTGACCCACCCAGCCTGTTGGGAGATCTTGCATCCAGGTAAAGCCCCTCCCTTCAACCTAATCAACCCACCTTCCTGAAGGGCCCAGAGACCATTGTCCTGACCGTCCAGAGCCACGGGCCCTGGGTAGGAAGGACTCTTAGCACTCAGGTTTTTGATTGCCAGGCTCAGGCATGTGCGGGGACTAGGACTGTCTCCGGAGGGGCTGGGAAGGTGCGGTTTCTCCTTTCAAAACTTGCCCTGCTGTTCCATCCCACCCAAGTGACAAGGACCTTTGCAGACAGCAACGTGGGCTTCAGTGATCTGGGGACTGGCCCCCAATCAGTCTGTTTTACAGGATGTTTTGGATAAACTTAGGCTTTGTGGCTTTCAAACCCTTCTAGGTGAATGAGAACTAACTGCTGGCTGAGTGTTACTAAGAAGTCCTGAGGAGCTCTGCTTCTGTAGACAGACTTCTTGGAACCAGCTGGATCCACGTGCATTTTCCACAAATTCATGTGCCCCAAACCCAGTGGTTTTGCTTCCTCCTGTCCCAGGAAGCTAATATTGCTCATCCCAAGAAACCTTAGTCCGTTAGGAGAAGTGAAATTAATTCAAGTTGATTCAATCTAATTCAGTAAGGAGTTCTTGAACCCAGGCTTGAGCCCAGCCTTGTGAGGGAGACTGAGGTCCCAGAGAGGAACCAGACACATTCCCTGTCCATGATTGCTTGTCACCTGGTGGAAGGAAGGTTAAGGTCCACATTCTTCCATCCATATTCCGGATGGCGGTCTCAGTCTTCCACCAGCTTCCATTCTGATAGCTCACTTTCCCAAGTGAACTGAAGAAGCTGTCCTCTTTGGAAGCAAAAAAAAAAAAAAAAGCAAAAAACAAAACCAAAGTCAAACAAAAAAGCCACATTGTTTCAATAGCTTTATGAAACCTCCATGTCCCTGTTGAGGGGAAGTCATGATTCTGGCAAGCACAAGCCTCACAGTTTAACCAAGCCTTTTTACCTACATTACCTCCTGGAAGTGGTTCTAGAAGGTGAGTAGAGTTAGCGCTGTTTTCTAGGTGAGCTCAGTGAGACTTAAAGATGTAAACTGCTCGTCAGTGAATAGAGGGGTCAGGGGAGCATCCCTTCCTGGTTGCATAGTTGGTTCCCCTGACCACTTCATCCCCTGCCCCATCCTTCCCTCAACCCGGCCCTGGCAGCAAAGTCAGGAAGGTGATGTGCCTGGAGGGGCTCAAGGTTGACAGGGATTTGTAGGGTGACACTCCCCTGCAGAGTAGAGGAGCTTTCCAGCCTGCTTTTGTCCAGAGTGGAGAGAGAGGGTGGGTGGAATCACCTTCTCAATTCCGAGTTGTTATCACACAGGGTTAAGGGTGTGAATTAGGGAGTCAGAATCCTCAGCCTGTCACTTTCTTTTAATAGCTGTAGAGCCTTGGACAAGATACGTTTTCTCCTTGGTCTCAGTTTCCCAATCTGTACATTGGGTATAATAGTAGGGTTGTTGTAAATATTAAAAAGAGTGATTCTAGAGTACTGCTTGGTGTAGAGTCAGCACCCTGTCAGTGTGTGTTCTTGTTATTATTCTGTCAATCAGGGCCAAGGGCAGAGAAGCCCGGTCAGAAGCTCTAGCCAGTAGCACCACCTCACCCATCCTTCCACCCCCATAGGGCTTCAAGGCTCTGAGCACAATGTAGACAGCTCTGTAGACAACTGAGACCAGGGTCCCATCCAGCTTGAATTTGATTAAACTGACCTCAGCAGTGCATCATCTAGATTGCAGGGGACTCGGGCCACCTGGGAGCTTTCATAGGAGCCCCCTGGAGATGTTGAGAGAGAGGAGAGTGAGGGTGGGAGGAGTTTCAGTCAGGAAGTTGGGAAGGGCAGTGGCAGAGGAGGCTGGGATGTGACCGTTGGAGGTCCACAGGATCTTGGGGCCCCTCTGGAGCCACCCGGTAAGCAAGATGCATGCTCACTGCCCTGTGCCACCTCCTAGCTCATGGAAATTCAAGGAGCCTTCTCAGGAAAGGGGAAGTTTCCATTATCCCAGATAGCCTGATGCTCAGAGAGTGGTGGGACTGGGGCTTGGGGCCAGATTTCCTGCCTCTTGGTCCAGAGCTACCTCCTCTGATCACAGAACCTTTCCCAGTTCTCAGACTGATGGGGCATTGAGTCTGGCCTTGAGTCTGGGATTGGGCTCAAGGCTCAACCTGTCTGGGTCTCTTTCAGTGATGTGGCCGTGGAACTGCCTTTCACCCTAATGCACCCCAAGCCCAAAGAGGAACCCCCACACCGGGAAGGTAAGCAGAATCTGTGGGTTCCTGGGATAGGGTTTCCCTGTCACCCCACCTTGCACTGAGTTAGCCTTCAGTCCAGGGTCACCCCTCTTCCCCAGTTCACAGGATCTTTTTTAGGCCCACACTCCTATTTGCATCTGACTCCCCAGTAGACAGAAAGGTCTGGCTCTGTTCTCTGTGGGCTGGGGGTGGTGAGGGTGGTGGGAAGGGCCATGCCAGGAGCCCTTGTCTCGAATCCAGGCACAGTTGAAGGGTCTGCATGGATAGGATGATATCTGGGCACACCATCCCAGTGATATTTCCAAGTGATACCAGATTGGTCATATTTCATTAAACCTAAGACTGTTTCAGTCAAAAGAGACATTGTAGCACGTACTACAAAGAAAGAAAAATGTCCCCATAATTAAACTATGAAATGCTAATGACTGTAAAACATACCGCAAGTTCAGAGATGTGAACATGTGAAAAAATAGTTATATTAGAGTTAGTGAGTGAGGCATGCAACAAATGAATCTAAGTTGTGTTGGAGACATGCCAAAAAGAGCAGGGTCCAGAGATTTGTCTGTTCCCCTGGTGCTGCTCCCTGGCCCTCCTTGGCTCTGCCTGGACCCTCCTCCCTTCATTTAAGCTGATTTGAGGTGTTTCTGAGACCAGGGACCAGCCCTGGCTTCCTCACTCCCCCTTTCTCCTTTCCCTCCCCTACCTTAGCTTAGTTGTCCCGGGGTGAGGACCTGTGCCCACCTGCCCCCTCACCCACTCGCCAGTAACCCGTGGGCGGTCATCTGCCCTGTGTTTAGTTCCAGAGCACGAGACGCCGGTAGATACCAATCTCATAGAACTTGACACCAAGTAAGCAGAACCCTGCCTGCAGACATGGGCGGGGCGGGCCTTGGGCGGTGGGCGGGGCTACCTGGTTATTTGCACTTATGCTAATTAACCCCGAGGAGCAGTGGTCTAACCCTTCTGCTGAGAGCCGCCTCTGCTCGCCTCTTCAGCAACCCGCTTGCCTGCATGTGACTTGAAGGACCCTCGGTGCCTGTTCCTCTTCCTCCTGCCTTGGTGGGGTCTGTCTTCCTCCCTCGTCCTTGCACGTCCGTCAGTCCGTCAGTCCGTTCGTCCATCCACAGCACCTGGTCGGCTGTCACAGGGCTGGTTTGTGGCCCTGGGCTGGGACCCTCCTGCTTGGCTGGTGTCCAGCCAGTGGAATCAGGCTGTGGGGTGGGGAAGGTTCTGGGGATCTTGTTGTTTCTGACTCACGAGGACCAGTATGGATGGCCCTGTGGTCAAAGGCTGTCACCTCACAGGACAGTGGCCAGAGGGGAGGACCTGGGCAGACATGAACCACCTCCAGGGCTGAGCAGCTTTCTCGCTCCAGCTCCAAATCTATGCTTCCTTTGTCCTCCAGGAGATGTGTCGGGTCTTAAGTCACCCCATGGAGGATACCCTGTGCAGTTAGCTGAATTCTGTGGGGCTGGGGCCTGGAGAGTGGGCCCACGTAGACATATTTTATTAGTAGAAGGGAGCTCACTGTTCTTAGAGGCAGCCCTTAGCCCTGGAACCCCTCTCAGGCACCCTCTTTCTCCACTCACATTTTTTCTGCTCCCCACCCCTATTGGGCTTTGCCTAGCCCCCACCCCAGCCCCCACAGGCCCTGTATATCCAAGATCCCTCAGGGTAGAATGTGAGCTGTCATTTCCCTGGAGAAAGGGCCTTTGGGGTTTTCTCAGAAAACAGGAATGCTTCCTGAGGGTAGTTCTTCGGGTGGGGGTGGATGGGGTTTCCTGGGCCCGTTCTTGGGGGACTCAGAATATGCTGTGAGACCGCTGTCGGCCTGGCCTCTTTGTGGAATAAGTTCCTCCTCTGGCCCTAACCCTGCCTCACTCCCCGCCCCCACCCACAATTTGATGTGTGCCTGAACCCCAGCTTCTCAAGCTGGGTCGATTTCCAGCCCTTAGCAAACTCATGCCTCCCTCTGGTATTTCTGCAACTGGCTGGTCCCACTGTCGTTGATGGGCATCCAGATGTGCTGGCCTGGCAGGCCTTTCTATCCAAGACCAGTCCTGGAGGACAGCCTCTGGGTCCCGCTGGGCTGTGCAGGCCCTCTGACCCCTCTGGATAAGCTTCCTCTCCCTGCCCTGCAAACATGCCTGTTTTCCTTGTCTTTCCCACCAGCGATGACGACATTGTGTTTGAGGACTTTGCCCGCCAGAGACTAAAAGGCATGAAGGATGACAAGGAGGAAGAGGAGGATGGTACCGGCTCTCCGCGGCTCAACGACAGATAGACTGGGGCTGCCCTCCCTCCGGGCAGCTCCAGGTCCACTCTCATGCACTAGGATGCTTGTTCGTCTTCTTCCTGTCCTGGCTCCCCCTCCCCTTTGTTCTTCCAGTTTCTACCAGGGGGCCCCAGCGGTCTTCCAGGTCACGGTGGCGAACCCCTGGCCTCAGGATTGGCCCCCATCACCATGCCAACAGGGCCACAGGCAGCACCCTCACCCTCTCACTGCATCACTTCTCCATTCCCCCTCTTTTCCTATTGACCCCCAGACAGGCCAGCACAGCTCTGGCCTTCGGATTTGACTCGGGATGGGGAGCAGAAAGGGGAAGATGGGGCACAAGGGCTTGGCGAGGTGGGGATGGGGGCTCAAGACGCGTGAGAGGATGTGGCCACTGTCCCAGGTGATGAATACAGTTCTGGCAGCTAAAACATGACCGCTTTGAAGGCCACCCTCCTCTGGCTGGGAGGGGACAGACCCATGGATAGATTGTCCACACAGATTTGCTCGAAGTTCAGACCTACCAAACAGCTGTCTTCTTCTTCCCTCGTCCCTGCCCCCTGTTCCTCTGTGGCTGACAGTGACCTTGGTGAAGGTTTGTAGACCCCAGGAATGGAGCAAAGCAGTTGGGCTGACTTTCTTACCAGCAGTTACCTAGTCTAAGGCAAGTCATGTGAAGTAGCCCAAGTCTATTTCAGTGCCATCAGGATGTAATATCCTAGCTGCCTTGTATCTTGTGTATGTGTCATCCACAGATACGCGCAGAGTGTGACAGAGAGAAGGGAGGGGCCTTCGGAAAACACCACGGTCTTGAGGACGTGTTCTGAAGGGTGACTCTGAGATGGGGGTGGGGTGGGAAGGTGAGAGTCTGCCCGGCCCCCTTCCTTAAGAGGGATCAGCGATCTGGTGGGAAGCAAGGCTGAAGGGCCAGAACGACTGAGGCCACCAATGTCTTCCTGCCCTTGCAGATCTCCAGGGCTGGACTTGAAGAGAGCCCCTGAGACCACTGTGTCCACAGTCAAAGGGGATCCTTCCATAGAAGGTGGCAAGGTCCACTGAGTTGTCCTTACCTAAAAGGAAGGGGGACTCCTTTGTTTCCTTGGGGAGCTGATGACCACCCCCCCAACACACACACACACACACAGTGGTTCCTGGTTTCATGGGTGTGCAGTACCCATGTGCTGCTGTTGCTGTGATTAGGACATGGGCATACTTCCAGGGCAACAGGGCAGGCAGACAAGGAGGCAGAAAGTGTTAAAAGTTATCTGTTTCTCTGACCTTTGATGCTCATTGCTGTGTGACTTTGGGCAAGTTCCTTTCCATCTCTGGGCCTCAAGTACTTTACCTAGAAAACCAAGGGGTTCGACCAGGTGATCACAAAGGGCCCTCCCAGCTCTGCCTCCAAGAATTTGTGAACATCAGAGTTTCTGGTCTGGTGGGTGGAGCCAGAACCACTGATTCTGGTCTGTCTGCCACCAACTATGATTCACTGAACCCCAGAGCTGGCAGGGCAATAGAGGGCACCTAGCACACCACCCTACACCCACTCCAGGCCTCAGAAGAGCCCTTCTAAGGTCCCTGGGCTGGGCCAGGGTGGGGGTTGCCTGATGGCAAGCTGTGGCTGTAGTTAGCATGAGCTACTTGGCCCTAGGGATCAAGTATTACAGAAGGTATTTGTATTTGTTTGTATTTGCTGAGGCGTGGCAGGGGGAGGGGAAGAGAGCTTGTGAGAGGCCCTGCAGTACTTCACACCCTCTTTGGATATCCTGAAGTTTGCCTCATACCCAAGCAGATGTATTGATTAGCAGGGCAAGGGGATCTCTTCCTCCTTTCTGTCCGTGTCCCATACTTGTGAAAAGGGAGATGGCCAAGTTTTATTATACAAGTTGGATCTCAGCTCTTCAGTTCAGCCCCTCCTGGGATGGACTTTGCAACCATTTTCCATGGTGAAATTACCCAGTTCATATGCCTGGCACTGCACCCCAGCTCTTCCCTGCTGAATCTCACTCCAGGGACCCCCACTCCAGGTCAGAAACAAGTCAGCTTGGGATAGTCGTACTCCCCCAGTCAATTCTAGGGTCCCAGCTGCATCCAGTCCCTCCTAGAGCTTGCTGGACAGTTTGTACCTCATTGGGCAGCTGGAGAGTTAATGAATTGTTGGAACAAGGTATGGCCAGCATACGCTCTTCAGGGTTGTCTTCTGGAACCTTTGGGGCTGGTACAAGACCCTTTAGGATTTGTGGTGATCCCTTACCTACAAATAGACCTCTCTCCATGTCACTAATGCAGTCACACAAAAGCTTTGTCAGGCTGGTTTCTTAATTTCCTTCCACCTCAAAATCACACTGACCATTTTGGGTTTATCACAGTGCTGAACTGAAATTTTCCAGCTGCAAAAAGCATCATGGGCCTATTTAACCTTCTATTTCTTCTTTGGGCCCAGGACTACAGATGAGCAGTAGTCAAGTTCATTTGGCTTAACCGTGCTTGGTTGATAACTTCTCCACTTGGTGCTAAGCGCTGGAGACACAGAGCTGGGTCAGTCCCAGCCCCTGTCCTCACAAAGTGATCAAGGGAGAGTTATAGGGGAAGTAATGAGGGGCCATTGCATTCAGGGCTCCATGGTTGCTGCTAGCCCGTACAGTGCCTTGATGTGAGTTAGAAACAGTGCCTCTTCCAGGTGGATTCAACCCACTTAGGAATGCACAGCTTCCCAAGTGGTCACAGGCTGGAGTTCAGCCCCACATGTCCCTGGGCTGAGTGCCCTCCTGCATAGCCATGCATGGCAGCACAGTGAACACTCAGGCTTCTTCCTGAGAAAGGCCCAGATTATCTTTCCAAGCCTCTGGTTGGCTCCAGACCCCACCCCGTCCTGCAGCCCCTTCTCTGCAGGGCCCCTCTCCATCTGGAGTCAGCCTGTCCTGGTGAACCCCTGGAGTGACACTGGGGGTGGGGAGCCCCACTCAGCTCCAGGCACCAGCCCACAGTCCTGCTCTCTCTGTCCACACATTTGTGGCCTGTGCTGACCACATCTCTCCACACTGAGATTTTGCAGTGGGTGACATGTAGATAGCAGTCTGGGCAGGAAGGAAGAGCATGGCCTGGGTGAAAGTTTACAGGCAGAGAGCCAGCTGGACTTCCTCACCTTCCCAACCAAGAGAGGAGTACAGTCCTTGTGAAGATAAGGACTGAGATCTGGCTGGACTCCACCAGCCTCCTCGGTCTCAGAGCCCAGACCAGCAAGGTGAGCTCACTTGGGTCTTGGTTCAGCTGGGGGAATTACTGACAAGCTGGTCCCACATGGTGCAGTGAAGAGTACCCTGGCCCAGAAGTCCACGATGCCTCTCCCCACTGGCTGTTGCCCCGCAGCCGAGGAGCCTTGAATATCCCATTCAACCCCCTGGGCTTGGTTTCTGTAACTGAAAATGGGACAGTCATTTCTTTCCCACGCAATTCAAGGGACTTGTAAGGCCCAAAGGAGATGAAAATCAGCTCTGTAATTTGCAAATGGCTGCTCAGGCCACGGCCCTGCCATTGTGCGGGAGCAGCCCAGGGTCACACAAGAAGTGTGCTGCCAGTTGAGCCCTCCCACCCACCTCCTCCATCTCTTGCTCCAGTCTCACTTAGGCAGAGGTCAACCAGAATGAGAGGAGGCCAGTTTGGCTTTGATGACCCAGCTGAGAAGGAAATTCAGACACTGTTCAGGAATGCCTCCCGCACCGAGGCCGTGATCCCAGCAACCAAAACAGAGACACGTGGATGGTGTCAGTGATTGGGGAGCTGGGTGCATCTTGGTGTCAGAGGCCAGGAAGGCTTGGATCTGATCCCAGGTTAGGAAGAGCCTCCAGCCCCCCGGCATAGCGGGGCTGAACCCCCCACTACCCTGCTGAAGAACCCCAAGGGTGAGGTGGAATAGAAATTGCCTGCCCCTTCAAAGTGTCAGGCCCCCTCCAGGATCAACCAGAGCTGCCAATTGTCACTTCTTGGTGACACATGGGAGGGATTTGGGCTCGAGGAAAGCCCAGGCCTCTTTACTCTGAGATCAGAGTCCCCGCTGACTCATCCCTGGTGGTGTCAGCAGCCCACAGAGGCAGCTTCCCTCCTGCCAGCAACTGGGGACTGAGCATCCTCCACCCATCCTGGAGGAAGGCATTAGGCCCCAGTCTTGAACTCTCCTAGGGTCCCTTGGACATAGGCCTGTAATCGTTCTGATGTTTTTAAAGTCAACATGGACCAAAACAGACTCTCCCCACCCTCACACGTAAGCCTGCCTTGGGCCTGGCAATTTGTTCTCCTGGCCCAGGCAGCTCCGCCACTTTTGTCCTCTTTCCAGGACTGAAATGGTCTAACTGGAGCAGGATCCCCACCTCTACCACTCCCCTGCAGGCTCCCTGCACAGTGGCTCCAGGGAGAGGCCCATTGAAGGGGGAACATTCTCCCCCTCCACCACCCATCACTCTCTTCCAACTCTTCACCCCAAAAGGGAAGTCAAAGCACAGGTCCCCGGGACCCACGATCCATAGACTCTGAAACACTTGTTTTCTAACCAAGTGCTGTGGAACCCCTGTATTCCACAGAGCTTTGTCAGGGGCTGCTAAGGTGGGACGACGGGGTGGAGGCAAAGGCTATGTCTCCAGCCCTCCCCACCCCATCATTCCTACTTCCACCGGAACAACTCTTCTTTTATCTGTCTTGCCTATCAAGGTTTCACCTTCAAACTTCTCTTGAAAAAGAACTTCAAACCACCATTCTGAGGTTTGATCCTAGACCAGCAAGCACAGGTTCTATTCTTGCTTTTCATGTTGGAATGGCCCTAGCATTCCAATAAAAAGTATCTTCGTATTGGAACTTGCATCACAGACCCAGGCCCAAACATTTGCTTATTCACACACACACACATACACACAAGTAAACATGCAAACATTTGATGGTTTTGTAGCTCACCCCCACTGAAGCTCTGGCCTGGGTTTGACTTGGGTGGGGGCCTGGTGCTGTGAGGATGGGTCTTGTCCCTGATATTGGCCCAGGCAGTATGGGGGACCGTGAATGAAGCAAAGAGGCCCAGCCCCACCCCAGGACTTGTGTCTGTGCCCCAGTGTGACACCTGACTTTCCTGACCTGGGCCCATGAGATGACAAAGGAGCAGTGTGATAGGAAGAGAAAGTAGAGTTGGGTTCCTCTTTAATATACAGCCAGATGGAGAAAAGTCCAGATTTCAAAAAGGAAATGTTGAGGGAGACTATGACCAAAGTCCCTCCTATGAAGGCAGAGTTCCTCCAGATGCCCTTTAAGCAGCAAATCTCCCTGAAGCAATTCTAATAGGATTCTGTTCCCACATTTGCAATCAACTGAGTGTGTGGGCTACAGGCGAATCCCTGAAGAGAGGCTGGTCCCTCCACGTGCCATCCCCTGAATTCTTTTCTTACTTGCCTGCCATTCTGCCCAGGTCCCTCACCAGGGCTGACTAAGAGGTGGGCACTTTGGGGAGACCTGGACCAGCCCTTGGCACAGAATCCTGCCTGGCCCCCACCCAGGGAATTCCCATGTGAGACTTAGGACACAGCAAGCCACGTGGCGTGGGAGATAAAGTGCCAAGTGCTATTCTGTGTTCAGTTCAAGTGTGCCCTTGAGGTCCTGACGTCAGTTCCCCCTTGTGTAAGGTGGAGACAGTGTCAGGCTTTGCCTGCCTCAAAGGGATTACTGCAAGGGTTGTGGGAGAGGTGGGTATGAAGGGGGACTCACAAACTCAGGATGCATCATGGCCTGCTCTGCAGATCCAAGAGCACTTGGGATCCGTGTAGAATGGCCATCTTCCTGGCGCATCTCTGCTCAGTGTTGGGGTCTAGCCACAGTTGCTGGGGGAGGGGGCTGCCTCTTCCTTCCCAGTGGGAGCCGGTGCTCAGCCGGGGCATGGGGAGTGACAAGTGATTGAGACTGGTCTCCAGGTCTGTGGTCCTTCTGTAAATGATTCTTTCGTGATACCCTTATTCCTGGGCCACCTTCCAGGTTCATATGTTGTACCTGTGGCATTCCGTATTATGTCAGATAAGTTATTACAGTTTATCAACTCTTAACAGGACAAATGAACAAAAGAACCATAAGTAGGAGACCATTAAAGGTCTTTTGTAACAGATGCCGACTGTGCTTTTATTTCTATCTCATAAGCCCATGGCAGGACATAGACCAGAAAATGCTGTCCGGCTGCCCTGGACTGGCTGGGTCAGGTGTTAGCTCCAACTCCAACCGGGCTCCTCATCGCTTCTCCTCCCCTCACTGCCACGTAGCAGCCTTAGGGCCTGGGGGAGCTGCCAAACCTCTGACCCGTCTCAGACACCGCTGGGTCCCATGACTCCTGCTTTGCTCCTAGGATAAAGCCATCCCATCTTCTCTTTGGCATTGCTGGCCTCTTCAGCTGGACTCCTGCCCCAGTCCCAGCCTGGTTCTCATTGAGGTCTCTTCTGCTCCGCTGGATCTCCCCAAGGTCACTTGGGTTTTGTATGTCTTACCCACTGCCTGTTTCAAAAGAACTCATGGAGGAGTGGTGATATGGGTGAGGAAGATTCAGAGGCCTAAATGACAGGATACTGTATTCATATGAAAGGAAGGTGCTGCTGGATTACAAGATAGGTCTTCTAGGAAATTGGTCATATATGTGAAACAATTTTTTTTTTACACTCCTATAAAATAACGTGCAGCTTAGATCAGTGCATTGCCTTCCTGGTTGGCCAGAAGCTGGTCTATTTCCTCTGACTCTGTCTTCCAGCTAGAGAAGGGTGGTGGAAAGACACTGACATGTGAGTCAGGAGACAGGAGCTAGAGCTTTGATTCTGCCCTCCCTCATGGACTGTGTCAGTCCAAGTCCAGATAAACAAAGCCTATGCCAGTATTTACAAAGAAACTGGTTATAAAAATGTTGCAAGAGTTGCAAAGGGCAACCCAGGTGTCACAGGAAATGACTACCACCTGTAGGGTGGAAGGACAGGGAGAGGAGGTGGTGGTACTGAGCCAAGGACCAGGGAAGCCCAGTAGGGATGTGGAGGGAGAGGGTATCTGGTGAATCCAGACCATAAAAGAAAGACCTCTGTTCCTGGGGTGCTTCCAAAGCAGAGGGAGTGGGAGAAATACTCTGGTTTCTTCTCTCCTGCACTCCTATTGGCAGACTCTTAATTAGAAGCTAATATTCACAGAATTGGGGGAATGTAGCCTGCAATGGTCAATGTCTTGCAATATAGAACAAGGGAAAATCAGGCGATTAGACCTGAGACCAAATAGACAAATGACCAGCTCTTTAATCCTCTCATTGAAAAAATGGAAATAACCCTATTGGCCTGGATACCACCATTTAGGAGCCCTGACACCTGAACAGGAACCTAAACAGGGGAGAGGTGTTCACTATTGTCTCTTTAGTTTTGAGCTTTTCTCCTGCTGTCTCTGTCTTCGTGGCATTTTGAGACTTCATTTCTCTTAGCTTTTTAAAAATTTCAGCATAGTTGTTTCAAATTCTGATCGAGACAAAGTCCACTAGAACCTATCTCTCCTACTGATTACTTAAAAACTCTGGACAAAAATACAAAACACAGTTACCTAATGACTCTGAAAATCAAACAAAAGCAGGCAGGTGGTCCAGGGGAGCACAGCTTTGGAAAAGGAATCTGCATGGTTTAAATTTCCCTTTTATGGATTTGTGTGGAAATTAGAACCACCACCAACAGGTGAGACACAACTTTGGGTCTGAAACTAAATTAATTGATTTCTTCTTAACAACAAAAAAACTCAACATTAACCCAGAGTCTACACCATATAACATTCACAGAATCCAGGATACAATCTGAAATTACTCAACGTACGAAGAACCAGAAAAAGAGGATGAATGATCAATGGGGACGTGCTGTGCTCAGTAGCTCAGTCGTGTTTGACTCTTTGCAACCCCCTGGACTATAGCCCACCAGACTCATCTGTCCATGGAATTTTCCAGGCAAGAATACTCCCAATAGGTTGCTATTTCCTCTTCCAGGGGGTCTTCCCAACCCAGGGATCGAACCCACATCTCTTGAGTCTCCTGCATTGGCAGGCAAATTCTTTACCACTGCACTGCCTGGGAAGCCCTCAATGAGGATGCATGCTCAATATACAAAAATCAATTGTACTTCTGTATAGTAACATTAAACAGCTGGATCTTGAAATTTAAAAGACGATGCCAAATAAAAAGATAACACCACCTACAATGGCACCAAAATGGAAATACTTAGGTGTAAGTGTAGCAAAATATGTGCATGATCTCTATGTACATCTGTAAAGCAGCAAATACTGATGAAAGAAAGAAGACCTAAACAGATAGAGGCATGTACTATGTTCATGGATTAGAAAACTCAATATTGTTATGGTATCAATTCTTTCCAAACTGACTATAGATTCAGTGCAATCCAAGATCTCTGCAGGATCTTTTTTACGGATGTAGACAAGGTAATCCTAAAATTCATATGGAAAAATAAAGGAACTAGACTAGCCAGGCAATTTTTAAAAGGAAGAACAATTGGAGTTGTTTACTCCCTGATCTCAAGACTTACTGTGAAGCTACAGTAATTAAGACAGGGTGGTTCTGGTGAAAAAATAGACACATCAATGAAAGGAACTCCAGAAATAGGCCAGCACATATCAACTGATTTTCCAAAAAGGTGCAAAGGCTATCTAATTGTTCTTTCCCATAAATAGAGCTGGTGAGGCTGTGAAGGAACTGGAACAGTGCTGGTAAGGATAGAGAATGGTACAGATGCTTTGGAGAATAATTTGGCAGTTATAATCTTATAAGTCTGCATGCGTGCTAAGTTGCTTCAGTTGTGTCGAACTCTGCGACCTAATGGACTGTCGCCCGCCAGGCTCCTCTTTCTATGGGATTCTCCAGGCAAGAATACTGGAGTAGATTGCCATTTACTCCTCCAGGGGATCCTCCCAACCCAGGAATTGAACCTGTGACTTTTAGGTCTTCTGCATTAGCAGGCAGGTTCTTTACCACTATTAAAGATACTTAGTATAAGATTTAGAAGTTCCACTCCAAAAATAATAAAAAGTTCTGTCCCCACAAAAACCTGTATGTGAACATAAATAATGGGTGTACACATAGCTTAAAACATCCCAAATGCTCAAGCTAGTGTGAATGGATAAACTATTGTATAGTCATACAATGGAATACTACTCAGCAATGAAAATGAACAAATGAGTAATACATACAATAAGGATGAGTCTCAAAAGCATCATGCTCATGAAAGAAGCTAGACTAAAAAGGACAAATGTATATGCATCTATTTATATGACATTCTGGAAAGGCAAAACTATGGGGATGGAAAACAGACCACTAGTAGCCAGAGGCTGGAGTTGATCTGAAGGGTTGGCTACATAGGAGCAGCAGGAGGTACTTTGGGGGGTGATGGGACTGTTTCATATCTTGATTGTCAAAATCAACTGTATGCCAGAAAAGAGTGTATTTTTACTCTATGCAAATATGTATCTCAATAAAAAGCCAAAAAAAGTAAAAAACTAAACAATTTATAGCTCACAAATTATAAACAATATTTATAGGGCTTGTACCATTCACTGGGGCTAACGCTGGACCTTGAAGACAGAAAGATAAGATAATCCTTTACTTCAAGGAGCTCACAAATTCACAAGAATATAAGGCATGATGACAAAGATTTGGACTTGATGTTGAGGGATATTGGGGATGGAGGCTGACACGCATTCATGTCATGCCATGGAGCACTAAGGAGGGGTGGGTAGGGTAGGAATTAAGGCAAGCTTCCTAGAGAAGGAATTCCTTCAACTGACTTTTGAAGGATGAGAAGCAGTTAAGTGAGAAGATACAGGCATTCCAAATAGAAGAGGTGGCACATGGGAAGCCTCAGGGGTGAGACAAACTGAGACCTTCAGGGAATTGTAAGGACTTCGATGTGGCTAGAATGAAGGGAACCAGAAGAGCTAACGGGAGATGGGACCAAACCATAGCCACGGAGAGGAAGATTACAGATAATTAGCCCAAAGGGCTTGTTGTTGTTATTTTTATCCAGAAGGTAGGTAGTGGGACAGGTTTTAAGCAGGACAGTGTGATGGATCAGATTCATGCATTTTTAGGATCACTTTGGCTGTATTTCAGAGGATGGACCAGAGGGGAAGGCCAGAGGCAGAGGGATCAGGCAGGAAGCTGGGAAAAGGATCTGGCTTAGAGATGCAGAGGCTGCAACCAGGTAGGGAAGAACTGTTTGGCAAGGTATTTAGGGGTAGAATGGCCAGAACTGGCTTCCCACTCAATATTTAATATTCAGTCTCAGCACCTTTGCACTCAGTTTCTCCTGCCTGGATTCATCTTTCCCAGGCTCTTTGCAGAGCTCCTTCCTTCCCATTCTTCAGGGTAAGACACCTTCTCAGAGAAGCCTGCCTGACTACCCCATTCAAAGGACACCCTTGCCCATCACTCTTCCATCACTCTATTTTCCTCCTAAAAAGTATCCTGTTTATGTACTTGTTTATGGTCCAAGCACATGGGCTCTGAGTTCTTAGCCTACCTTGACCGCTATCAGCACTGTGACCTTTAGCAAATTCTCCTTCAGTTGCCATAGTTTCTTCCTTTGTAAAGTAGGAATAATAATAATTGCTTCATAGGGACTTCCCTGGTGGTCTAGTGGTTAAGAAGCAGTCTGCCAATGCAGGAGACATAGTTCAGTCCCTGGTCTGGAGGATTCCATACTGTAGGACGACTAAGCCCGTGTGCCACAACCACTGAAGCCTGAGTGCATAGAGCCTGTGCTCTGCAACAAGAGAGGCCACCGCGATGAGAAGCCCACACACCGGAACAAAGAGCAGCCCCTCTCCCCACAGCTAGAGAAAGCTGGCACAGCCAAAAATAAACAAATAAATAATACCTACTTCATAGAATTGTCATCAGGCTAAAATGGGCTAATATATGTCAAGTGCCTAGAAAAACTCCTAGCTTCTGTCGAACATAGTGCTTGGCACATAGCAGGCACTTTATAAAATACTTGCTGAACAGGTTTTACTAAATGAAAGAAGGCACATTCCCATGTCCACCAGCAGATGGCACATGTATGGAAAACACTTTTTAAAACTGGTTCTGCTCTTACACAAATCGGCCAATAGATGTCACTGTTGCTCCCTGGGTCAAGGAACCAAGCCAGAGCCAGAGGCAGATGTTGCCCAGATAGGACGCTGGACAGGAATCCCAAACGGAGGACCAGAAAGCGATAATCGTATTAAAAAGTCAAAGTCTAGAAACTAAAGCTAAATTATGTTTTACATATATATTCTAAAGCCGCATTTTCTGTTTTCTCACTTTATTGACTAGTAACAAGGAGCTGGCCACACAGGCACCTTCTGTAACTGCAGCCCCAGTTCAGTGAGGTGAGAGGTTGTGGGAGTTAGAGGGTGTGGACATCTGACACGCAGCAGAGGGAGGCCACGAGCCCATGTAATGGCTTTTCCCCCGTGCTTCGGATTTCTGTGGGGCAGAGGCAGTGCTCACGTATCTCAGAGCACCAGGGTCAGGCACCCAAAAGGGAACTGAGCCCAGCTCCTGGGGCAGGGGCATCTAGTCTGCTGCAGACAATGGGCCAGAAAGCAAATCAGCCCACACGGAGCTCTGGAGGTCTGGCGACAGGAGGAAGACAGGTCAGGAAAGCAGAGGGGACTCTTGAAACGTCCTGCTGCTCTCTGTTGGGGGTAAGGATTCCGGGCAGAGGGTACTGTGTGAGCAAAGGTGTGGGGGGCCTGGAATAGCTGGATTCTTGTACCAAAAATCTGAGTAGCCTGGTATGGCTGGAGAATGGCATTCAAGAAGTCGTCTAGCATGGCTGGAGGACAGGGTCAAGGACAGGGAGTGAATCTGGTGCTGGCAGACTAGCAGTCTAACATTTTTTCTTTACCCCTCCAGGTCTTAGTCACTGGAGTCCAGGGCCAGCAGCCTGGTACTGTCCTAACTTGTTCTTGTCCCAGCGTAATTATTAATAGACGTCCCTTGTGCTTGCCAAGATTCCTAGTTTGGACAGTCACCTTAAGTTAGGACTTAACCCCCCTTGCCTCCACTATCCCAGTGACCCCATCTTTACTAAGCACAGGATGTGGACCATCTCAGCAGGTGCTAGCAGAGATGAGAGGCTCAGAAAGGATGATTTTCAAGCAGGGGGACCTCGGAGACTGGGGCTCCTGAGCAAACCCCTTTCTCCTCTCAGAGATGGGAAGAGATGTCCCTTCTTTTGAGAGGGACCCCTCAGGAGGGTTTCTGCTGGTAGGGGGCTGGAGGGGGTTTCTGAGGCCTGCAGAAAGCTGCTGATAGAAGTTAAAGAGAGCTCCCCACCCCTTCTTTGTTGGCTTTTTATCTCCAGGTCACCACAGACCTGGTTGCAGGAGGCAATTACCACAGAGGCACAGATACAGAGTCCAGAGTTTGGGAAGCCCTGCCAGGTACTCAGATCCAGAGCAGGGCAGGGGAAAACCCCAGGGGGCGTCCGGAGCTGTGGATCTGCTCTGCTCCTGACACCTGGTGTGACCTGGATGGGCTCCTGCACTCACTGGGCCTCAACTTTCCCATCAGTACACAGAAGGGTTAGCTGAGGTGGTCTCCAGAGGAGTGGCCACCCCTGGGCAAGTCACCATGAAGCAGTGCTGAAGGAAGAGGGTAGAGGCGGCGAGAGAGGGGTGAGGGAGCCAAGAAGGGGACTCTGAAGGCAGCCAAGTGCATTACCACAGGAATAATAACTGCCCCGGTCACCTCTCCCAGCCCGGGAAAGACCATGCCCATAAATTAGGGCCATGAGTCTGCCAGGCAGACTTAATGAAGAAGGAGATGGACCTCAGTGAGAGCAGACAGTGCCTCTGGAGGTCACAAGTCCAGCCCCAGTCTGGACAGAAGGAACCTGGAGCCAGGGAAGGGCAGGGGGTGTCCATGGTCAGGGGTGGAGCAAACCAAGTAGGTAAAAGCCAGCTCTTAGGTGTTCACTGCTGAATCCACAGCACCCAAGCACAAAGTGGGGCCTAACCTGTGTTTCTGACTGACCAGGGAACCAGACGACATGGCAAGTCATGCTGAGCTCAGACTGAACCCCAGCCCTCTGGACTCCAGCTGGGCCCTCGCTGGTTCTCATCCCAGAACTGAGGGGCCTGGGTAGGAATGGGGTCGCAGAAGTAAATGCCTTCTCAAGGAGATGGTGATTGTGGCTCTCCTCTGTTTTTGAGAGGAAATTTCAGGTTTTACAGGGTCACTGAACCCCAGGAAGTCTGACGGGTTTCTTGCCTCAGAGCCGCCTCTTGTCTGTCACATTTCTGACAGTCACACATCTTTTTTCTCCCTTTCTACCTGCTCTCTATCCTACCTGCTCTTAAAAAAAAAAAAAAAATCACTTGTTTGGCTGTGCTGAGTTTTAGTTGCAGAACTAGTGGGATCTAGTTCCCTGACCAGGGATGGAATCCCAGTCCCCTGCATTGGGAGCATGGAATCTTAGGCACTGGACCACCAGGCAAGTCTTTACCCTACCTGCTCTTTAAGGGCACATCCTGGATGGAGCTTACCCCTGGCACTTGGCCCCTGTAGTACCCTGCCTACCTAAAACTTCCAGCAGCATTGACAGCACCTGATTAGAGGGGGAGGCTGGCCATTTGGTGGGTCTTTGGTGCTGCTGAGAGGGTCTGCAGTGAGGGGGTGCATCAGGGTGTCAGGGGAGAACCAGCCAGACCCCTCCATCTCACCTGTTCCTGCAAGGCCTCTTTGCAGTTCCTTCCCTTACCCTCATGCCCCTCTGGCCTCCTGTGGACACAGCTTAGCTGATTCCTCTGTCTCCTGTGCTCAGCATGAGGCTTGCCACAAAAAGGATGGGCACAAAAAGAAGGAAGGAACAAGCGAGAGAAGCATGCAGTTCTCCTGGCCCACATATCACATCTCCCTGCTTCCCTGAGTTCTCCTCTGAGGGTGGAAGTCCCTCTAGTGCAGTGGAGAGTAAGGGGAATGCAGAACCATCTTACCCACAAACATCTTCCTATCTATCCCAGCCATAAACGTTTTTTTTTTGAATTCTCAGACTAATAGATCTTCCTGCCTCCACGCCTTTGCATAAGCTGATTCTTTTGATCTGTCTCTGTTCAGCAAACTCCTATTCATCCTTCAAAACCCTGTTCAAATGTGACTTTAAGAAATTTCCTTAGGCTGGGTACAAGGGCCTCTACTCTGAGCATGCAGTTTCCTGTGACTTCATTTCTCTAGAATTTGATTGAATATAATTTCTCCCCTGGGTCATTAGCTTTTCTAGGACTGGCAAAGTTGTATTCAGTAGAGAGTTAGCAAATGGCTGGATCTGCAGAAGAGGATGGGTCCCCTGGGGATCTGCTGATCATCCCATAAAGCCCAAGGCCAGTGCAAGACTGCAAGAAGGGAAGCAGCTCAGAGATAACATTTAATGGGAATCAGTGAATGATACTAAGGTTAAATGTCAACTGGCATAACTTAGGTACTCAATTTGTTGATTTTTGACAACTATTGATTTGATATTTAGCTTAGCATCAGCTCTCATCTAAAACCCTCCAAGATTTTTGCTGACAGTGAGCCACAGCTAGTAGCATGTTTTATATGCCAGGACTTACTGCAGTCTTAGGTTACAGTGCCAGAGGACATGTCTTTGGAACTGAGGGTGGGGGTGACCTGTTAGAGACATAGTTCTCTAACCTTGTTAGAAACCCATTACTGTTTTGTCCTGCGGGACTGGCAGAGTATTCTTTGAAGGCCACTGACAGATGAAAATGCTTCAAAAGAATTTAACCCTTTCTCATGAGGAATGACTGACAGGAGGGATAGGAAATTTGCTGGGAGAATATAAGGAGACTCGAGACTCTTTTCACTCGGTGAAAAGCCAGCTGGGGGGAGAAGTGTTCCTGACCTCGCGGCAAAGCTGGAACCGTCAAGGAGTCCCAGGCTGCTTTCTCTGGCCCTAAAAGTGGAAGGGAGGGATTGGGCTCTTCACAGAGAGAGGCTGCTCCTTCTGACACAGTTTACCAGGTTTCCCACATCACCTTGGAGGTCCCTTTCAATGTTTAGAAGACACATTCTAGAACTTCAAGATTCTAAAATGCCAGAATTCTAGACATTCGCCATCCAGTTCCAGGGTTCTGAGATCCTGAATGTAAAATAATCCAGCCTGGGGACCTTGAGGAGGAGACAGCCTCTTGTCCTAACCCCACTGGCCTAGAACCCACCTATCTTCTTGTCCACATATCTCAAGGAGCTATTCTACACACACACACACACACACACACACACACACACACACACACTGCTAGGCTGCCTCCCCTCAGCCTCTCATATATTCAAGGTGCTGGTCTTAGCCCTGTAGCCAGGAGAGCATGGCATGACACAGGACATAAGGGGGGATCAGGTAATTCAACAGAGGTGCTGTGCTTAGTCGTTCAGTCGTGTCCGACTCTTTGAGACCCCAAGGACTGTAGCCTGCCACGCTCCGCTGGCAAGAATATTGGAATGGGTTGCCATGCCCTCCTCCAAGGGATATTCCCAAGCCAGGGATCGAACCCAGGTCTCTCGCATTGCAGGCTGATTCTTTACTGTCTGAGCCACCAGGGAAGCCCAATTCAACAGAGGAGATGATGCCAAAGCAGCAGATCACGCATCCTCCTCTTTCCTGCCTGAATTAACTGCTTCTGATTCTCTGTAGCTGGACTTCCTCCCTCGACAGACTCATCCGATGCTAGTTAATTTGTCAGTCTAACGACATCACCCCCATGATCCCCCATTCCACCGAGTGTTGAGGAGTCAAAGGGTAGGAGAATGAAGAGGAAGCATAGGGTTCCACCCTGGCTGTGGATAACTCTACCTCAGGATGAAAAGCAAAACTGGTTTGGCGAGCCATGCCATCCCAATGGGAAGTCCCTCCATATGTTTAGCCCCAATCCTATGATGTGCGGTCAGAGCCCATTCCCCCCCGCCCCCCGCGCCCCCCAGTCTGAGAAAAGACATCAAAAGTCACTGCTTCATCTCGAAGGTCCAAAATGCTCTAAGTGTCCCTTCCCACCCCCTTCAGTGACCAAGGTCAGCAAGAATGACATGGCACCACTTCCAAGAGCAGAGTATATGAGATTATTGCAGACTTTATAGAAAACTGCCCAAAGGAGATCCAGATTTCTAGGTGGGGGGGAGGCCTCAAGCCAATATGTTGGAGGAGGGTGACTTCCTGTGTGCAGAGGCAGCACAGGCCAGCCATTCTGCTTGACCTAGGGGTGGGAGTCAGGGAGAGGCGGCCCCCTCCCACTCACCAATTGTGCTTTGGGATCATGCAGAAGGCAGGGCGCTGAGGCTCTGACCCTGGACAGGAGGGCTTGTGCCTGAGACAGGAGGAGAGGCCCCCTTCCTCTTCCAGAAGTCATATGGGGCAGGGGGTGGGCAAGGATAGCAAGGTGGCAGCAAGGAAACTTCAGGGGAGAAGAGTCACATGGGAAAGAGGATGTGGCCAACAGCTCCCAGTCCTTCAGAGCCTCCTCTTCCACCCCTCTCTGTGGGCACAAAGGTCAGCTGACCCTGGTTCTAAGGCAGCCCATCTACTTTGCACCCCCAGGACTCTCTCCTCCAGGATCTCTCATGAGGATCTGCCAGCATGGTTGCGGGGGGCGGTGCTTGGCACCTGCCTGTTTTGCAGGGCTAGAGAGCTCATCCTAAGAGGAAAGGGGGGTGGGCATCTCCCAGGGATGGAGTCCTCACTGGACCTGACCCAGTGAGCGGCAGGTGTGGGTACTGAGTGCAAGCGATGGGTTTAGAGAGAACTGAGAGCCCAGAACTTGGGTAGAGGGATGAACCTCAGATCGGGTAAAGAGCTGAGAGTCTCAAATTGGGAATAAAGCTGAGTATTGGGGTATGAGAACCCAAAGTGGGAAACACTGAGGATCGGCTCCACACTAAGGGTTTAACGAGGTGTCCCTGTCCCTGTGATGGGAGAGTTAGGAGCTGAGTGCCAAGCCTGGGCCAAGGAGGGGCTTGAGCTAGAGCTGGGGTGGTGGGTGGCATGAAATACATCTTCAGATTGGGGGAGGCTGCCCAGCCCTCAGAGCCCCCAGATGTAGGTCTGTATGCAGGATGAGCTGGTAAAAGAAAAAAGGCTCAAAGTCCACAAAAACCTTCTGAAGGGGGTGCTCTGATTCTGAGACTAGAATGGGATGTGAGGGCCCCTGAGCACTAGAAGGGAGCTGAGGGCTGCAAGCTGGAGTGTAGTTTAGGGGGGTGTTTCTTGCTGAGAGGTCTGGGTTCAAAGCACAGGGTGGTGGAAGCAGTCTCAGGGGCTTGGGATAGAAGGAGAGGGTCTCCGAGTGAGACCTGAAAGGGGGAAGGGGCTTCGGGTGGTTCAGGAGGGCTTTCAGAGCCTGGGATGAGTGGATGGGTGGGGAGCAGGTTCTGGAATCAGAAGAGGGTGTCTCTGGGTCTTCGATGGTGACAGCTCTCAGAAGCTGGGGAGAAGGGGTACAGCTCCAGGCCTCTGGGTGGGGGAGATGCCATAATCCAAAGGTCTCAGGGCAGGGGAAGGTCTCAAAGCCTCAAGCTCGCGGGTGTCCCATACCCACGGTCTTGGGCGAGGTGGCCTCAGTAAGGTCATCAGCTGGCAGGGGTTAGTCCCCAAGTCAGAACAGGAGAAGCTCAGAGGCCCGAACCCGGGGAAGTGGCGCGAGAGCCGGCGGGGGCGGCCCGGGCGGGCGCGCGGCGCGGGTCGGCGTCCTGCTCGTAGCGGTAGTGGTAGCCCTCCATCTGGTCCCGGCACGCCTCGCGCAAGTTGCGCATCCAGCGCTGGATGCCGCGGCGGTTTAGGTAGAGCACCATAAGGAAGATGAGGCCGATGAGCGCCAGAACAAGCCCGAAGAAGACGTAGGAGGCTTCCAGCTCGGGGCCGGCGAGTTCCACTTCATCCCCGCGACTGTCGGCATCGCTGTCGGCGCAGCGCAGCTGCGCCTCTTCCAGGTCCAGGAAAGGCCGGTTGTGCAGCGCCCGCGGGGCGGCGCAGCGCAGGCGCCGCGCGTCGGGTACGCGCTCCGTGGAGTTGCGCAGCCAGGCCAGCAGGGGGCGCGCGGCGCAGCCGCAGCGCAGGGGGTTGTCCGCGAGCAGCAAGCGCGGCGCGGGGAGGCCGCCATCGCGTTCGAGCGCCCGCAGCTCGTCGGGGTCCAGGCCGGCCAGCGCGTTGAGGTGCACATCCAGCTGCTCCAGGCGAGGCCGGCGCAGAGCGGCGGGCGGCAGGCGGCTAAGCGCGTTGCCCGCCAAGCCCAGGAGGCGCAGCTCGTCGAGCGGAGCGAGCGCAGCGTCCAGCGCGGCCAGCAGTGCGGGGCCGCCGCGCGCCAGCGCGTGGTTGAGCTGCAGCGAGCGCAGCGCGGGCAGTCCGCGGAAGGCGCCGCCGCCCAGGGTGCGCAGCGGGTTGTGGCTCAGGTCGAGCGCCGTAAGGCTG
Source organism: Bos taurus (assembly GCF_002263795.3). Lineage (NCBI taxonomy): Eukaryota > Metazoa > Chordata > Mammalia > Artiodactyla > Bovidae > Bos > Bos taurus. The sequence continues at coordinate 54,462,238 of NC_037342.1, read as the reverse complement.
GGTAGCCCGTCGAAGGCGCCGTCTTCCACCACCTCGATGTTGTTGTGCGTGAGGCGCAGCGCAGTCAGGTGCGGAAGGCGCACACCACCCTCCGCCGCCTCCTCCCCGTCCGCGTCCCCGCCGGCGAAGGCGGCCGCGCGCAGCACCGTCAGGTTGGCGCCCACGATGGTGAGGTTGCGCGCGTCGGGCGGCACGTCCCGCGGCGGCTGCCGGAGCTCGGCGCCGGACGCGCAGCGCAACATCAGCTTGGGGCCGCCGAAGCAGTAGCACTGGAAGGGACAGGGCGCGGCGGGTCGGCTCAGCGCCGCCGCCACGAGCAGCAGCCCCGGCAGCAGCGGGCCCCTGTGCTCCGGCTGTCCCGCGCGCGGGGCCATCGCAGCTGCCCCCACATCCAGCGCCCGGGTCGCGGCGCTCACCAGTGAGTTCGGAGCGCCTTGGGGGCGGGGAGGGGGGCGGGTGAGGCAAGTCCTTGACCCGGAGCGCCCGGCGGTCGTCGTCCTTCCGTCCGCTGGCTCTGGAGTCCGAGGAACCTTCACTTTCCTGGTTGGGGCGAGAGGGGACAGGCAGGGAGCGGAGCCCCCCGCCCCCGGTGCCCTCTTCGCCCTGCGCACCGGCCTCCGACTTCCGCGGCCGTTCTGGGCTCAGAGCCGAGTGGGCAGGGTTTGCCTCCCCCCTCCCCGCCTCCCAGCCGCCTCCTCCGCCCCCAGCGGTGTCTCCGCGCCCTCCTTGCGGAGAGGCGGGGTGGGAGGCTCCCGAGAACCAGGGCTTTGGGCTGCTGCTCTTGTTCTCCCCCTTTCGGCTCCCGGACTGCTGTGAAGTTTGACTCTCCGAGGTTCTGACTTAGTTCCCTCTCATCTCCCCCACCCTCCGCGTTAAGCAGGTTCCTTCCTCTTACCTCTCAGGCACGTGTGGGGCGGGGCCGGGCTGGGGAGAGCTGGCAGGTGGGTCAGCATCTCCAAGGGAGAATTTAGGGGCAGGATTTTAGAGTTCCTCCTCCACGTGCAGGCAGGGATGAGGGGTCAGCTGGGAAAGTTCCTCGTTTTTCAGCTGCTTCCTAATTCCTGTGATCAAGGAGAGGGCTGTGCTAGGAGAGGAAAATCCCCAGCCTCAGCCCCCTCTTCTGCCACCCCAGTTACATCTGGTCTGGCTCTGTCAGCATCCCTGAACGTTCCGGGAGACCTCCATCTTTTCCACCCCACCCCATCTACCCGAGGAAGTCAAGACAACCCCCTCTTCCTTCCATCCCTCCTCCCCCCAAGTCACTGGCTGCTCCGCCAGGATTTCTTCCCTTTGGCTTTCTCCACCAGGCTGGACTCCTCCCCCAAGCACTCTCCTAGGCCCTGGGACCCGGTGGGTGTGGTGATTCAGCTCTTTGCTGCCCCCCTCCTTGCCCCAGCGCCTTGGACCCCTGCTTGCTTGTCCTGGGTCTCAGGACCTTAGGGTTGTTGGATGACATCAGCTGCCCCTCCTCCTCTCCAGGGTACCCCACCTGTAAATGGTGAATGGGTAGGAGGGTTTGGGGCTCCAGAGGTGGTGAGACCAGAAAGCAGATTTTGCACTGTTGGAGTAGGGGGTCTCAGAAGGGACCAAGGCTGAGCTGTTTATATAGGTTTGTTTTGTTCTGGATTTCCGCCCCCCCCCCCCCCCCTCCCCCTCCAAGAACTGGGAAGCTCCAGGCCTAATTTAAAGAGACAGGCTCCTGAGAAGGGAGCTCTCCTGGCCTTGGCATGAATTATTCAGGCTGTAGAAGTTGACACTTGATCCTCAGGCCCTTCTGGTATGAGCAGAGCTGGTTGGGATAAAGGCTCCCCCCAACCTAAGAAGCAGTCTCTTTCTCCTGAAATTAGGGATTGCTGGGTTGACTCCTTCCCTGAAAGTATATTTAACTGATCAATCAACAGATCAGTACCACCTAAGGAGAGGCCTGGGTCTCAGACAGGGGTCAATGTTGAAGTCCAGGGTTATTGATGCTGGGGGTGGGAGGAAGACCTCTCCTTTTCCTTCCCACTCTCTCCCCTGTCCCTACTGTCACTCCCAAGGTTTGGCAGATGAGAATAGTAACTTGCACATGCATATTGGACATGTCTTTTCAGAAGTGGGGTTGTATACTCACATGTATGTGTAGAAGCACACATAACATGTAGCAGGCCTAGGTGTGTCTGCATGTGAGCACATACACACACTCATGCTTACTTGTGTGTGCCTACACATGCACAGGAAGGCTTGCATAAGCTTGTGCCAGTTGCAGGCAGGCTCAGATGTGCTTCTTACACGTACTTGCAGGAGCATTCATACATGTGCACATGTGAACATAGATTTGAGTGCATTCTGGTATGTGTCCATTGATTCATAAGCATGTACATACTTGAACATCCATACTTCCGGGCCCATGCAGGTGCCTGGATGTGTTTTCAGAGGGACAAGCTAACAGACTTATGCAAGCACATGCATCCAGAGGTCAGCCAACACACTCTGAGCCCATTCCTGCCCTCCACCACACCCTTGGTCCATGGAGTTAACAGGGTGTGGTGTCTTTTCTTATATGGCACAAGAGCTCAGGCATGCCATAGATGCTGGGCCCTCAGCTGTTGCATTCACCCCAGCCGTGGCCCATGTCAGCTCCAAGCCCCAGCTCTGACATCTTCCCCAGTGGGAGACACTGGCTCTTCCTCATTGTTGTGTTTCTGGTACACGCACTAGTTCAAGAGACTATGCAGTAAATGTTTATAAATGAATGAGTGAATGAAAAGGTCTTTGGTTTCCTGTCCTGCTGCGTACAGCCCCTTCAGCCTCCAGCCACTAAGACATCACAGGCCAGCTGTCAAGGCCAGCTCTCCCTTCTCAGGCCCCATGGTGGCTGGTTTCTGATTGGCTGATGGCCCTCCAGGGGAAGCCCTGGGGGGAGCCAGCAGCTTTGGTGGTGGGGGTGGGGATGTGTGTGCATTTACTGGACACCTCAGTTGGGGAAAGGAGGCCCAGAGAGAACCTAGGACCATCAAAGGACAGAGAACAAGACAATGACTGTGTTTTATAAATGGGGTGGTGAGGCCAGAGGCCAGGGACTTGTCAAAAAACTTATGGTCCTTGGGGCTTTGCCTGGAAACCTGACCCCAGCACCTGGCCTAGGGCTCTGTCCAAGGTAGTAGGTGTGTCTGAGTGGCCAGCACCACAGGAAAATCTCTTCTTGACCCCAGGGATCTGAGGCCAAGAACAGATGGCAGGTAGGGTCTGTGTATGTAGGTCCATGACCTTGGACCTCTCTCCACCTCTGGGCTGTGAGCTTCTATTTCTGCAGAGTAGGTGGGCTTCTGAATTTGTCATTTCTGGTCCTTTTTAGAGCTATTGTGATAATGTGAAGGGAAAATGTTTTGAAACAAGAAAAGCCATATCATTAGGGTCTAGGCACCTAGCACCCACATGACTCTGGATGAGGCATTGCCCTTTACTGGGACTAATTAGTTCCCATGCTGTTTGGCTCTGTTCCATCTTCCTTCATTCCCCAACACCTCAAATAATCATGGTAGATAATAGAAGGAACGAGTCTCCACTTGCCATCTCTCTCTATGCCTCTACCCTGCCTTCTCCCCTGCCTCCCCTCTTTCTGCAGGTGTTCCTTATCTCTGTCCAGTTTCCCTTGGAACCAAGTCTGTGAGCCATCTGGGAGGGTCTCTGTTCTCTGGAGGAACAGCCTTCTGCGTCTTGGGAGTATCAGTGTTCGGTATGTAGTGGGTGTTCAATAAACGCATTCGGTAAATGCGTCTTGAGGCTGTGTGTTTATTCCCTGAGGCATCCAGTGGATTGCTCACTGTTTAACTCTCATGGGGTGCTCTCTCCCCTTGATTCTTTTCCTCCAGTTTAGCCCACTGTCCCTCAAGGCTCAACTTGAGTTCTGTCTCCTCCAAGAAGCCTTCCTGGCTTCCTTCTCTCTCCTTTGAATTTCACTGAGTGATCAGAGGGCTAGAGCTGTCCTGAGCCCCCTGACTGCCAGCAGCTGGAGCTCATGACAAGTCTAATTTCTTGTGTTGTCAGCACACAGCTTAGAGCTCAGCATGGAAAAGGCACCAGGGAACATTTACTAAGTGAAATAACGATTTAAAAATCTCTGGCTCAATCCACCCCTGTAAAGCAGGCTAGGTGAGGATCCTTCACCTCTGCTTTACACCAGGAGACAGCTGCCCGGAAAGGTTAAGTGTTTTTCTCAAGGTTGCACAGCTAACTGGAACCCAAGCCTGACAGGAGCTCAGGTTCCCTGCTCATCTTCTCTGCTGCAGCCCTTCCCACCCTAGGTTCTCTCTCTAGGGAACGTGACTGGGTCAGATCCCAGGGGAGCCTGTGGGCAAAGAGCTGAGGCCCTCAGGGTTTCCTTAGGACTCAGCAGACAAATCACCCCAGCCCCACCCAGGCAGAATGATCGTGTCTGCCATCCGCCAGGTTGTGAATCACCCATGTCAGCCTCGAGGGACCTGAATTCTTGAATTTGTCACCCCGCTAGGTCCCAGAGCCCCCTCTCAGGCTTCCAAGGAGCTGTCCCTCTGCTAAGTCCCAGTTCCCACATCCTCTTCTCCCTGCAAAGGCCCTACCCTCTGTACGCTCCACTAAGCCTTTATAGGGAAACTGGAGAGGTGTTCCCTGAGGTCACCCAGCAGGTAGCTCTTACCCATTCATTTTGTCCAGCTCCATTTTGTCCCTTAGGGGTGACTCGGTGTTACTGGACCCTGTGGGCAAGTCTGTCTTTCCAGCTCCCTTTCCCTGTTTGCAAAGGTGTATGTGTGTGTGCAGGGGATGGTCTTGGAGGGCTTTTAAGTACTGTGCCCATGGCCTTTTAGGGACGAGGGTCCTGGAGCTGCCCAAGTTGGTGCCCCCATCTTTTCAATATGTGACCTTGAAGCTGGCCCCACCCTTAATTATAAAGTGTGCTAGGATGGCCTGCGGCTCCTCCTGAGTTCCATGCTGTAGTAGCCTGCAATCCAGGCTCCCTCTTTCCTGGTTGCCCTCGTGCTGCCTGCCTTTCCCTCTGCTCCCCCTTCCTCCGAGGCAAGGCCTCCAAGGCCTTCCTTCCGGCAGGCCTGACATGATGAAGCTCAGTCATTAGGTAGTGGGGGAGGCCCCAGGTTCTCTCTCCTGTAGCTCTGGCACTGCTGGGGAGGGGAAAACTCCACTGCAGGCTTTACTGTTCCCATTTCTCACTCTCCCCTCCCTGCCCCATTGCCACGAGACACAAGAAAATCCATAGACCCAAGATCCATTTTCTCCATTGAGTCAGCAGAGGCTACACTCTGCTTCTGAGGGACTGGCAACTGGCTTTTAAATAACTCTCAGATATTTAATACCCTCCTCCTCCACTCTGTGGCCAGGGCCTCTGGGGAAAGCCTAGAATAAAATTGGATGAATCCTCTGAAAGTCATAAGTGCTCTTGCCTGCACCTCAACCCACCCTCCCCCACCCAGGCTTCCAGGCCATGGAGGAAAACCTGATTCCTTACCGCCTTTGCACAGTGCTTTAGAGTTTCTAAGTGGTGCCCCCAACTTGGTTTGTTGTCACAAGTTTAGAACTGGAAACTGAAGTTTAGAAAAGGGGACTGACCCCAAGACTTTAAGTCTTGGTCTGCTGCTGGCTGGCTGTGTGGCTTTGAGCAGGTCCCTGTCCCTCTCTGAGCTTCTATTTCCTCACCTGTGCTTCACGGTGGTTCAATCTGTGGGTTGCCACTGGTCCCTCTAGCCTTTATGTTTCATGAATTGGTGCCCTGGTCTAGGTCTCCTCTCATGGAGCTACTTTTTGCCTCCATACTCTCCTTGGGGAAGGTTAAAGGCCAGAGCAGACTGAGGCTCAAGGCCAGGCAGGGTCTGGCCCTAGGATTCCAGTGTAAGTCAGAGACAGGAGTGGGTGGGGGGAAGGGAAAAGAGCAGAGTTGGATTCTTTTGTCCCTTCCACCCCACCCCCCTTCCTTTCTTCTGCAGGTGGAGGCTGGGACAGACCAAGGGCAATAATATTTAAATTTTGGCTTCTTTAAGACTAAGGTTCTCAGCAGCTGTAGATATAATTTAAGAAGGTGGGAGCAGAACCCTCTTCCTAAGTTGTGTCAGGATCAAGGTCCTGATAATGAAAGTTAGCGGGCCCAGTTCTCCTGGCTTCACCACTGTTCTGTGTCATTTGGAGGACAAGGATTGATATCTGCATTGGTTATATGAGAACACTGGAAGATTAAGAGCTGTGCTTGGGGTCACCTCATGATGAGGTGACCCTAATGATGGAAGAGGGCATATAGTCTAGGGTTTCTGATTCCCAGCTCATCCCAGCCTGCTCTAGCAGGAAACTGGGGGCCAAGGGATGGGAATGGAAGAGGCAAGTGGGTTCCCACTTAGTCTGGGAGTGACCTTGCTTTGTTTTACTTCCCTTGCATCCTCTTGGGTCCTCATGATCCTCCTGAGCTGTACCAAGCTTTCTGTGTGTGTGTGTGTGTGTGTGTGTGTGTGTGAGTTGCTCAGTCATGTCTGACTCTTTGCAACCCCATCGACTGTAGCTTGCCAGGCTCCTCTGTCCATGGAATTCTCCAGGCCAGAATACTGGAATGGGTAGCCTTTCCCTTCTCTAGGGGATCTTCCCAACCCAGGGATCAAAGCTGGGGATCTTCCCAGCCCAGGGATCAAAGCTAGGTCTCCTCTGGTCTTTGCAGAGGAGATTCTTTACATTACAGGCAGATTCTTTACTGTCTGAGCCACAGGGAAGCCCTACCAAAGCTTCTGCTTCTAAAATTACATAATTTTAGAATCAAAACACTGAATTTTAAGAACCACGGATGCTGGCAGCCATAGAACCATGGTCTGTTTCAATCAGAACATAAGACTCTTATGCTGCTGGTAGTATGAATGGTGGTGAAGCACTTAGAGCCTGTGGTAGGTTGTTATATTAATATTCCTCAATGAAACCTGTCCTTCTGTATCCATACTTTTATGCTGTCCCTTCACTGAGTTTGGCTTGGCCATGTGAATTTCTTTGGCTATTGAGACATCAGAAAATGTGATGCAAGCAGAGGATTAAAAGGTGCTTGTCCCTGGGGCCTCCCCTCTTCTTGCTCCGCTGAAATCTCCAGGCATAGAAACCCCAGTAAGCCTCTTAGGGGAAGAGACCAGCAATGAGCCATTCTGCTGAAGCCCTCTAAACCAACCAGCTCCCAGATGATGTTCCAGCTGATGCCAGCTGCCTGCATGACCCTAGATAAGACCAAGAGAACTACCCAGCTGACCTGAGCCCAAATTGCTGACTCACAGAATTGTGAACAGATAAAGTGGTTTCTGTTTTAAGCTTTTAAGTTTTGGGGGTAGTTTGTTACAGCAGTAGATAACTGATTTAGAGCCTTAGCATTAGATTTGTAGAACCTTAGTCACCGATTCCACGTACCCCTACAATCACAATATTGGAGATTATTTGATGCAGTACCTGAAGAATAGAAGGATCCTGAGAACTCATTTAACTCTTGCTTAGTGCTGCCCTCTAATTCACAGAGCAACTGACCCACTCACTCTCCTCCAACCTGGAGCTCCCTGCTCAAGGGTCCCTGATTCTTCAGTATCTGTCCATCACGTCACAGAGTCTTCTTGTTCCACTCCTCAGTTGGTTTCTCAGTTCTTAATTCTTTAGAGAACCTTCCCATACTGATCTGCTTGCTCTGGTCTTAGGAACTAAATGTGGACATGGTGGAAATTTGTCGTAATATTTATCCCAATTCCTGGCACAGTGCCTGGTATAGAGTGAGGGTGAATGAACGTACCTTGAGGAAAAACAACCATCACGACCACCACAAAGCTTTTCTCATCTTTTCCTGCCCTGTCCCCGCCTCACTGAGTTCTGTGATCTGTCCATGGTGCTGAATGCCTACCCTTGCTTCTATCTGCCTCAGAATGGCTACTTCCCAAGGGAAGAAATCTCTCCCATGTCCTGGAATTCACTCAGTCTCCCTCCCTGTTTCCCTATCTCTCTTTGCACCACCCCTCATGTCCTGTCTTCCTCACCCTGCCCCATCCTTCATATACAGATCATTGGCCTGAACTATTTAATGCAAACTAATATGAGGTGATGTATACTGATTAGGATTAGATTTAGCTGTAGGCATCAGAATGCACAAAATAACAACCTCTTAAATGATATGGAAATAGGAGGGTTTTTTTCCTTTCATAAAAGGAAGTCTAGATGTCGCAGTTAAGAGTCTGAACGGCTTCTCCATGGTTATGAGAAATCAGTACTTCTTCCAGCCTCCCACTCTGCTTTCCCTCGAGTGTGGTCCTCATTCTTGTGGTACAAAATGGCTCCTAGGGCACCAGCCATCACATCCGGTAGCAGATGGAGGCAAAAGATAAATAAAGGTGCCCTTTCCTTTTATGGTTACTTCTCATAGTTTCATCCAACACATTCACTGGCATGGTCACATCTAACTAGCTTCAAGGGGCTTGGGAATTTTAGTCTTAACTGGGTCAGGGGGGAGGAGGCAATTTTCCCAGCAAAAAGCTGTGGTCCTTATTGCTGAGGAAGAAGGAGAAATAGTTATTGAAAAGTAACTAGAAATCTCTGACATTAGTGATGAAATAGCGCTGCTGATGGTGACAGTGGCTATGGCATACTAGTTATGTTGATGGTAACAGCAATGGTTGTGGTGGTGGTGGTGGAGGTGATGATAAAGCTGGTGACCAATATAAGCTCATGTCCAGGAGCACAGCCTGGACCAGGAGAATACCCAAAGGATAGACCCAGTGACTACAAGGTGTCTGGAGCTCGGGGCCGGCTCCAAGCCACAGGAGAGTGATTTCTGGCACCCCTGCTGCTTTGCAGTTCATCAGCCATGGGCCTCTCACCTTCCTGAGTCCAGAAGAGCATGAATCAGATCCCTCCCACACCCCACTTAGGCTGGAAATAACCCTGGAATGAAAATTTAAGGCCTTAGGGAGGTGAAGCAGGAAGGGTGATATTGGGCTTCCATTTATTAGACAATAAACATTGATGGAACTTGTTTCACTCAAGGAAATCGTTGCTGTGAAATATACAGAGACACACATAGACACATAGCCTCCAACATAAGACAAACGGTTACAAAGATAGACATGCAGAGAGAATTACAGATATACAGAAACAGGCCCGTTATCATGGAGACCCATAGGCCCAGATGCACTTAGTCTAACAAAGGTATCAGGATAGCCCCTCTCCCCAAAGAGATGCAGGCCATCCAGCCATCTTATTCCATAATACAAGTTACAAGTCACCTCTGGGTCCTGAAGGCTGAAGTCCTAAAGATACCAAGGACCCAGAAGTGACATTGAAGAGGGGGCTCAGAGATCAGTAGCCAATCAGAAAAGGAAGCAGTCTGACCTTTGATACGCCTCCCACCTGGGGAGGGATTGTACCAGTGCACCATGGCCTGCCCCAGGCCAGCCCAGGTTCTGTGGCTGAAGGTGACCAGGTAGGGTAGGAATTGGGTAGGAGGGGGTGTGTCCTCCAGGATATCTCCCCCCAGGGGCCCAAGGACACACCTGGAGGCCATTAGCAGAGGAGCCGTCAGGCAGCAGGCTCCAGCTCCAGGTGAGGAGGCGTGATGTGAACATGTGGCAGCCTCCTGCCAGCTGGAGCTGGATCCTGGAGGACACCTTGGCCTGGGTGGTTCCAGCATCACTCCCCCGGCACCCACGTGGAATGTGGAGGTAACTGCAGCACAGGCCTTGGTGCTCAAGATTGTGGGTGAGCCCACCTCCAGTTTACCTCCTGAACCAGATTTCCTGACTTTCACGGTGACATTCTTCTTCTCAGAAGGCATCCTGATGACTTCACTGCCCCCTCCCCCATCACCCCACCGAATCTTTCTTTCTCTGCTTCTGCTCAGAGCTCCTATGTGACATCGCCCTGACCTGCCTACCCTTTCCATTGATCTGTGCTTCTTGGTAAGTGACAGCCCTGCCTAGCTCCAGCCGCTGCCACCCTCCCCCTCTACCCTGCTGGAGCGGCTTTACTTCACTGTAGTTTCAGTTCTTTCTTCATGATGGAAGATGTTAGTGCTGGAACTCCCAGCTCATGGAACAGCCCCCAGAGAGCCCTGCTCTTTGCAGACAGACCATCTATTGCCACACTGGCCTAGGCTTGGTGGTTTCCTGCCATCCCAGAGCCTCTGCTACTTTCCCAGGTGCATGTTGACCATTTACCATGATGACTTAGTGCTGGCTTCCCCCAGTGGGTCATATTCTAGGTCCCTAGATTTTCCCAACTATATCCCAAAATGGTAGAGAAAGCATTCAACCTTACATGTGGTAGGGGTAGAGTTCCTTAACCCTAATAAGAGCCTGATTTCCCCGGGCATCTCTCTGAGTTCATCACTTTATGGAAGGCTGCAGATGGGTAGCAAGACCTTGAAGCCTCGCCAGAACATTGATTATTGGCTGCCCCAACATGTTCCTGGACTTAGGACAGGAACCTCCGAGCAGGTGATAGGCAGCAGCCCACACAGTCAAGAATCAGTTTCCTACTGAGGCAATCCCGCACTCAGCAGCTCTGCGACAGACATCTCTCCCTCCTCAGTGCAGGGCCTGACTGTGGTGGCGGCTGCAGCTTGGCTCTGCCAGTGTGTCCCCTGCCCTGCCCTGGGGAAGGAAAAGAGAAGCCAGTTGGAAGTTCAGAAAAAGAAAGGCTAAAAAGGACCCCACAATTGGCCCTGATTAGCCACTGAGAGAGAGAAAAAAAGGAGGTCAGAGGGCTGAGTCTACTTCTGAAAGAAAGCGCCTGGCAGGCAGAGCCGTGCCTGATTTGTGCTCTGCACCTCCCAGCACAGGGCTGTGCATGGGCCCATCTGACCCTGAACTCTTCGCCCCCATCCTGGCTGGGGAAGGGCACCACATCCATCCACAGCAGTCATGGCCCTCTCCTCTGGAAGAGGCAGCTGGCTCTAGGGGAGGAGGGAGGGAGGGAGGGAGGGAAGGCCGGCTAACTGCACTGAGTTCAGCGCTTTACATACATTGTTGTATTTAATTCTCACAGTGGCCCTGAAATGGAGGTACTTTGGCCCCAATTTTTAAGTAAAGAAGTGGACACTCAGGTTAAGTAGTTGACCCAAGACCACACAGCTTAAAAGGGGCCAAGTAGGGAGTCCAGTTCAGGCTGTGGGCTCTGCAACCTGTGCTCGGGTGCTATGAAATGAGCCCTGGGAGGGCAGAGCCCTGGTCTACGTCACCTCTGTGCCCCCGGCACCCAGCCTGGGGAGGGGCAGGTGCATGGCAAGTGCTGAGAAGAGCTGTTGAACTCAACAGGCAGGACAGGCTGAACCAGGGAAGGACTTCGAGAGGAGGACAGATGGAGGGACGGTGGAGGCTCCGCCAAGACAGGCAGATCACCCCCATGCCTGGGAACACTGTGCAGGGGACCCTCGGGGTGGGGGCTTCCCTTGGGCTGAGGACGGTGCTGGACTGAACAGAGCCTGTCCCCAGCCAAGGGGGGAGATGAGGCAGAGGTACATTTCTTCTCCCCATTTTGCTGCTCCTCCTTCCCCCAACCCACCCCAGATGGTTAAGCTGAAGCAGAGACAAAATGAGGAGCCTTTAGCTCTTGCTGGAGCTGAGCCACCCTTGCTTAGCCGGGGCGGATCACCAGCAGGCCAGCTGGGCCAAGGCCAGGCCGTGCTCCACAGTGGCAGGGGGAGCACTGGGGAGAGGGGGAGCACTGGGCGTCAGGACAGGACCCCTGTGGGTGCAGAACCCCTCCAAGCAGGCTGCTTCTTCCAGGAGGTGCCAGAATGCCCCTCGCTTAGGAGAGAGCCAGTAGGGTGGGGAAGGGGAGGGCTTCCTTTGGCCCTGTCTTATGAGCACCCTGGTAGCAACTGGAGAATAGGAGAGATCTATTTTGGGTCAGGCTGACTTCAAAGCCTGGTTCAGTCTTCACAACCACCACTCTGAAACGTAGTGGTTCTTGAGTCGGCTGTTAAAGTTGAGGAAACAGGCACAGAGGAAGCAAGTAAGTTGCCTAAGGTCGCAGAGTAGGAGGAGGGCTGGGATTCCACCCCAGGCTCTTTGGCTCCAGGCCTGCTCTTAATCATCATGATCTCCTGAGAAGAGCAGTGAGAAGCTTGCCTGTCTGCCCCCACCAGCAATTATGGGGCCCTCAGTATTGTGAAAAATGTCAGTGGAGTGTGTCTGATTAGCCTCATCAGTGCCCAGCATGGGACACGTGTGTTTTTAAGATGGATCACCATTATCCTTGGCTGAAGAATTGCATGGGGTTTTCTAATTACAAATTATTCCTGCTGGATTTCATTATTCTCCCTCTTGTACTGGCTTTTTATGTTCTCAGTAATCTTACAAAACTTTGAAAATCATAATCGGCCCAGCTTATTCGCTAGGTCTTAAAATATTCAGCTCAGCTTTTATGAAGGCACAGTGTTGTTATATTTTTAACAAGTGAATGTTTGACTCAGTATTATAAGAAGACAGCGATTATTTGAATTTTACCATTCCACATTTATCATGAGTCAGAAGAGCAGGACAGAAATTTACCTGGCTATAGAAAACCTTCATCCAGAAAGCAAATTTCCTGTGGTTGAGGGAGGTTTTAATTTAAGTGTTTTGAGCTGTTTTCAGCCACTAGTCAACTGTTGTAAGCAAGTAGCCTGGGTTAATTTGCTCATTTCTAAGTGCAGCTTTCCACTGAGGACTAAAAATTCTTCAGATTTCACAACACTAACAGAGAGAGCAGAAACAGAATGCTTTATATCATTAGAAAATGAAGAAGAAGAAAATGCAGTGGTCATCAAGACCCAGCATAGACTTACTTTCAGGCTAATCTCCCATCTCCTCCTTTGGGAGAACGTGAGGTCAGTGGGTCTATCAGAGTCTTGAAAAAACCTTGATTTCAAAAAGGCATTTGACCACATGATATCACTTACGTGTGGAATCTAAAATTTGACACAAATGAACCTATCTGTGAAGCAAAAACAGAGAACAGGCTGGTGGTTCTGGGGTTGGTGGTTCCAAGAGGGAGGGGTTTGGGGGAGGGATGGAGTGCAAGGTTGGGGTTAGCAGATGTAAGCTTTTATACAGAGAGCTGATAAACAACAAGGTCCCATTGCATAGCACAGAGAACTATATTCAGTACCCTGATAAACCATATGGAAAAGAGTATATAAAAAAAGAATATATATGTTTAACTGAATCACTGTGCAGTATGTACTGCAGAAATTAACACAGCACTGTAAGTCAACTATAATCATGGGGAAAAAAAACACAAAAAAAACCCAAAAGGCATTTGGAACATCTCCCAAGGTATTTTTATAGCAAGATGAGGGGCAGGATCAAATAGTGACTGACACTCCAGGGGAATCCCTAGCTGCCTAGCTACCTGGTGGAGGAGAATTGATTAGCAGATCAATGGCAGCCTGGAGGGCAGACTAGAGCCCTGCTCAGGCTCCATCCCCCAGGTTGACTCGTGGGTCTGATGTATTTTTGAAGGACTTGGATGAGGCCAAATAAAATGTGTATCTAGTCTATAGGTGGGAGTGTGACAATGTCAGATGGCCAGACTAGGTTTCAAAATGATCTGAATTGACTTGGCCTATAGATGACAACCGTAGGTTCAAGTTCATCCAGGTAAATGCCAAGTCCCCATCAGGGAGAATGTTGGGCAAGGGAGAGGGGAAGGAATTATTGAACACACGTCCATGTGTGTGCATGCTAAGTTGCTTTAATTGTGTCCAACTCTTTGTGACACCATAAACTGTAGCCCACCAGGCTCCTCTGTCCATGGGATTCTCCACTATCTACCATAACCTTTGCATACGATCACTCACTTAATTATGAAACTCCTAAGAGGGGGATGTTGCTCTCATTTTGAGGGTAAGCAACTGAGGCCCTGAGAAGCTAAGCACTTGCTCTTGGTTAAAAACAGGTGGAGCTGATGTCAAAACTAAGGCTGCTCAGACTCCACCTTCTCACTTAACAGCACTTGATGCGAAAAGACAAAAGTCCACATTTATGAGATGTTAGTCCCAAATTCTAGAGCTGAGGCTTTTCTGAGACTCTCTTTTATTTCTTTTTTAAAATTTACTTATTTTTTAGTTGAAGGATAATTGCTTTACAGAATTTTGTTGTTTTCTGTCAAACATCAACACGAATCAGCTTTCGGTGTACATATATACCCTCTCTCTTGAACCTCCATCCCATTTCCTCCCCATCCCACCCCTCTAGGTTGATACAGAGCCCCTGTTTGAGTTTCCTAAGTCATACGGCAAATTCCCATTGGCTATCTATTTTACACATGGTAATGTAAGTTTCCGTGTTACTCTCTCCATACATCTCACCCTCCCCTCCCCTCTCCCCATGACCATAAGTCTGTTCTCTTTTTCTGTTTCTCCATTGCTAGCCTTCAAATAAATTCATCAGTACTGCCTTGCTAGATTCTGTATATATGCATTAGATTACTGTATCTTGCTGTTTCTGATTTACTTCACTCTGTATAATAGGCTCTAGGTTCATCCACCCCATTAGAACTGATTCAAATGCATTCCTTTACATGGCTGAGTAATATTCCTTTGTGTATGTGTACCACAACTTCTTTACCCATTCATCTGTCGATGGACATCTGGGATGCTTCCACGTTCTAGCAATTGTAAATAGTACTTCAGTGAACACTGGGGCACTGTGAATTTTTCAGTTTTGGTTTCCTCAGGGGATATGCCTAGGAGTGGGATTGCTGGGTCATATGGTGGTTTTATTCCTAGCTTTTTAAGGAATCTCCATGCCATCTTCCATAGTGTCTGTATCAATTTACACTCCCACCAACAGTGCAAGAGGATTCCCTTTTCTCCACACCCTCTCCAGCATGTACTGTTTGTAGGCTTTTTGATGATGGCCACTCTGACCGGTGTGAAGTGATATCTCATTGTGGTTTTGATTTGCATTTCTCTAATAATGAGCGATGTTGAGCATGCTTTCATGTGTTTGTTAGCCATCTGTATGTCTTCTTTGGAGAAATCTCTATTCAGGTGAGATTATCTTTTGAGATCACCCTGAAGCCAGACTCAGGGTTCAGAGATGTAATACCCAGCACCCGAGCAAGCTGATCAGAGAAACCAACACAATCACAGGCAGATTGGCAGTTTTGGGCATACTGAGTGCTGTGGGAGCCTGGGGAAGACAGCCTTCCTGCCTCAGGGAGTCCTGGAAAACTGTACAGAGAAGGCAGTACCTGGCCTGAGGCCTGAGGATGGCTGGCTGACTTGGGAGCCCAGGGAGCCCAGGGTTGCAAGCCCAGGCAGAGGGTACCAACCTGGGCACTTCATTTCTGCCCCTCTGAGCTCACTGTAAGGCCCAGAAAGTGTCTGGGCTGAGGGGATGGTGAGATTTGCCCACCCTCCACTCCCGGCCCCCAGCCCAGAAATGGAGGGGAAAAGCAGGATAAGAGTGGGAGTTCTGGAAGGCACCTGGGAGCCAGAGTCGGGGCTGTGCCTCTGGGAAAGCTGGGAGGTTCTGAGACCTTGGGTAGCAAATCTGCCAGTTACTTTGTGACCATTGGCTGTGTCCTTAAGCTACTCCTTCAAGTGAGAAGGGCCAGAGACTAGCATTCAGCGACAGTGAACATGCAAAGAACAGACATCCATGGAGTCAATTGGCAAAGGAAAGGATGGCAGACCACGTCTTTGTGCCCAAGGGGGAGGCAGTGTGAATGACATGTACGAAGGTCTCTGAGGTGGGGGCCCCAGGCTGCGGGTGGGGCAGAGACAAGAGATCGAGAGATGGAGGAGAGGGTTGCTGAGATACAGTTGGCGAGGTCTGCAAAGGCCAGGCCTTGTGGGCCTTGCAGGCCTTGTCCAAGATGTTAACCTTTCTCCCAAAGGCAAGGAGAAGCCACGAATGCTTTTAAGCAGAAAGGTGACAATTGTATATGCTGTTCGGAAAGACCACTGTTGCTGCAGGACAAGGGGGGCAAGTGTGAGAAAACAACTGAAGATATTCTTGGGGGCGTGCAGGTGGAAGATGCCAGTGCTTGGGCTGGGTGGTGGCGTGGGGGTGGGAGTAGCGATGGGTTTGTCACTTGGTGCCTGGTGACAGACTGGATATGGGGCTGGGGGAAGGATGGCTCTGGGGTGTCCAGCTTGTGGATGATGTGACTGTGCACTGAGAGAGGGAAGGCCAGGTGCGGGGTGGGCAGAGAGGGTGAACTTGGCCTTGATCCTGATGTGTTAGAGATGCCTAGACATCCAAGTGGAGATGCTGAACGGGCAGTTGGATATTTAAGTCTGGCATTCGGGAGCCGTGTCAAGGCTGGACCTGCAAGGCTGGGAGTTGTTGGCATTTAGGTGGTAATTGAAGCTGCTTGGTTATTCAAGGCCCCCTGGGATCCATTGCCTGCCCTGGGAAGCAGTTCCTGACCCCCACCTTGCTGGCTCTGGGCCACCTCTGGGTTCCCACAGCTTCCCCATCACTGTGTGTGCTCAACATCTGTCTCCTTCCTTAGATGGAGAGCTCCTTGAGGGCAGGGACCATGTTCATCCCTGCATCCCTAGGGCCCAGCCCGGGTCCTGGCACAGAGGAGATGCTGGTGGCAGTTTGATAACTGAGTGTGGACAATTTCCCAGTGGATTGGGCTGCTGTAGGAGGGAAGGCGCGTCCCACCCCAGAAGGCACGTTGAGAGTACTCTACAGCCACTGGGGAGTAGAAGAGATTCCTGTATCCAGCAGGTGTTGTTTGGGGACCCTCTCAGCCCTGGATTCTAGATTGCCAGAAACTAAGTCACAAGTCATACTCCCTAAGGAGGAGGAAGTGTCATTTCCTCTTATCCGTCTGTCCAGAGGTGGGACTGGGACTCTCTGGGGCTTCCTCCTCTGCAGAAGAGGTTTCTGGAGGCTGTGCTGACCTAAGCAGATGCTTTCCTCCCCCAGAGCCTCTCAGCTCTGGAGTGGCCACCCGAGCGGAGTGAGCAGTGAGCGTAGATGCCTTGCTGGAGTTTAGCAGAAGCTGCTGAGGCAGCTTTGGCTGAGGCTTCTCAGGCTGGCTCCCCGCCCTGCCCAGCCTCGGCGACCTCTGCCTTGGCCTGGGCCCTTCTCCCTTCCCCAGCCACCTCTACTCTACCCTACTGCATCCCTTACTGTGGCAGCTTGGCCACTTCAGGAGCCAAGTGGGCCTCTACCTGGAGATTCTGGGGGCTCAGCAAGAAGAGGGTGTACAAGGAAGGAGAAGAAGAGGAAGTGGATTTGTGAAGAAACTGAGAAGGGGGAAGAGGAGGGGTCCAGGAAGGGGCAGTGAGATAAGAATGTCCCCATTGAGATGGAGGACCTGTCAGATGATCTACCTCCCTCTGTTTGCCCAGGGGAGCAGGAAGGGGGAAGTAGAAGTGGGGGGAAGTGGTGTGTGTGACTTACCGGAGGATGCCGGGGATGATACACAGGGCACAAGAAACCCCTGTGTGCTTGGGGAGGTGGGGGACGGGAGGGAGCAGAGGGCCCAGGAGGCTATGACTGGGACTGTCCTCCCTGGAGGAGGGGGTAAGGAGGTAGTGGGGTCCTGGGGCAGAAACTTTAGGGATCAACGTTGGCTGAGGCTGATTTCTTCCTGTATGAATCAACTCCTACTCTCTCCTGTCTTGTCTCCCCATTCCACTCCCCATTAGTGGAAAAACACTGCCTCTTCCATCTGATTGGGACATTCCTCCTGCATTGCAGGTGGATTCTTTACCCACTGAGCCACCTGGGAAGCCCTGATTGGGACATTCCTAAGGCAAGGAATAGTCTAGAGTCTCCCTGAGGTTGGAAGACTGACTCTCCCACCAGACAGGGGCCAGACAGGATCAAACCTCACTTGGCATTGGGGCAGTGCAGAGAGGAGAGGGGATAGGGGACCTGCAACTCAGACCAGGAGATGCAGATGGCATCTTTGACGGATCTAAACTTCCCATGACTGAGCATCCCCACCCCATTCATAGGAGGGAAGGTGAACACTGAAGCCTGGGAAATGAGAGAAAAAACCAGCAGAGAGGAAGAGCCTAGCCCCCTGAGCTAAATCCTCAGAGTTTAGTAGAGCCTGATAACATGTACATTGTAACAAGAGGTGGGAATGCTGGGTTATTCCCATGATGGCTCAGAGTGTTCAGCCTGAGATAACTGGTGACTGTGATGCATGCCAGCTATGCCAGCTCTGCTGCAAACACTGCAAGGGACTGCCAGGCTGCTCCAGAAAACTCAGAACCAACTTGGCTTCCAACCACTATAGGACATGACTATGGGAACTTGAAGAGTTTCCCTGGTGGCTCAGATAAAGAATCTGTCTACAATGCAGGAGACCCAGGTTTGATCCCTGGGTGGGGAAGATCCCCTGGAGAAGGAAATGGCAACCCACACCAATATTCTTGCCTTGGAAATTCCATGGACAGAGGAGCCTGGTGGACTACAGTCCTTGGGGTCACAAAAAGTTGGACACGACTGAGTGACTAACACACACACATGGGAACTGGAAAGGATTAAGACAGGGTTGTACTGTCTCTTAGCTAATACCGTTTTTACGCTGGGTTTTAAAATAAAACTTATTTTACTGTTTGTTTCAGAGTGTGCTCACTATAAAAAATTTGAAAAACAGAAATTGAAAGAAAAATAAGCAGACCCATATCCCACTATCCAGAGACTTTTTGGACAAATTTCCTTCCAGTCTTTTTTTCTATGCATAGTTTCTCCATGATTGTGTTAATACTGGTAGAATCTTTTAAACTATTGTCATTTTATTTTGTCTTATAATTATTAGAGTAATTATACTCTTTTTTTTAAAAAAGAAAGTACAGAAAAACATAAAAAAGCAGGGAAAAATTATTCATAATTTTATTAGCCCATCAATCATTGTGTGAAGACATTGTAGTTACAATTTGGGAGACAGCATAATGTATTTAAAACAACAAAACCATCCACTTGTATTGGAATCCTGGTTCCATCACTTACCAGTTGAATGAATGTTAGTTTACTTCCCAAATCTCAATTTCCTCAGCTATAAAATGGGATCAACCAATATCCAGTTTAAAAGAGAGTTTGCTTTGCAGATTTGCTTATGTAGAACTCCTGGAATACATCCAGCATTTAGTGACTCCTCAATAAAGGTGTAGTGGGCATTTGTCACATTTTCTCCTGCCTAATGAGAGTTGGACTGTGAAGAAAGCTGAGTGCCGAAGAACTGATGCTTTTGAACTGTGGTGTTGGAGAAGACTCTTGAGAGTCCCTTGGACTGCAAGAGATCCAACCAGTCCATTCTGAAGGAGATCGGCCCTGGGATTTCTTTGGGAGGAATGATGCTAAAGCTGAAATTCCAGTACTTTGGCCACCTCATGCGAAGAGTTGACTCATTGGAAAAGACTCTGATGCTGGGAGGGATTGGGGGCAGGAGGAGAAGGGGACGACAGAGGATGAGATGGCTGGATGGCATTACTGACTCAATGGACGTGAGTCTGAGTGAACTCCGGAAATTGATGATGGACGGGGAGGCCTGGCGTGCTGCAATTCATGGGGTCGCAAAGAGTCAGACATGACTGAGCAACTGAACTGAACTGAAGACCAATCCATTGCTTTGTATTATATTTTGAGTGAATCTCCCACTAGGTGAGTCCTTATGGAAACTAAGACCCAATCTTCAATTTCAAAGTCAAAAGGAGCCAGATTCTCTCCCGCTGCCACCTCCTGCCAGTTTGACCAGTTGTACCTGTCTCAGAGCTTTGGTGAGACAATTAGTGAGGCTGGAAAGAAGATTCGTTAGCATTCTTTAGTGCTTACATCATGTAGCAGTGCCATGTCCAGGTCGCAGTATGGTGGAGATGTTCAAAGGGCAGGCTGGTGGAAGTGCTAGGGCCAGTTGTTCCTGTGGTATTATATAACCCTGGCTATGAGTCCAGCTGCATCCTCATTTGGTTCTCCAGCTTTCTCAACCATTCTTAGCTGCCCAGTGGAACTGCTAATCTTTTTTTTTTTTCTGTTTTGCTTAGTTTCAGTATGTTTCTTTTGTTTGCAATCACTAAGGTTACTTCCTAAATCTTTTAAAAGTAGACTAAATTTCAGGCCCTAGCTTCAATTCCCAGCCAACATTTTAAATGCAGACAAGTCCTGGATGTGCTGGAATGTTGTGCTTAATGCTGGTCATTTGGACAAAGAACAGGATGACCCTAGGTCTGCGCCTCATTGTTCAACCTGCTTGAAGAGAAGAGGTACTGAGAGCTGGTGAAGGAAAGACTGAAGGAAGGGAGAGAATAGGGAAGGGAGGGATTTCTACCAGCCACTTCCTACAGACCGCTTGTGTGTGGGCCACTTGAATTCCTAAGGTTCCATGGGCCACCACCCAATGAATCTTGTAATTGAGGCGCTTGAAACTGTTGCAGCTCCTGACCTTACATCCTCCTGTTTCCCATAGGATGGCATGACCCAAGATAACAACCCTTAGTGTCTCCTGAAACCCTTCGAGTCTAACTCTTATACCGTTTCTTGATTCATGCCTTGCCTCCCTCCCTAGGACACCAGCTCAGCTGGTCACTCTCCCCTATCTTATCTGAATTTGTTCATGGGGACCTTGTTTGCCACAGGACTGGTCCTCAGGAGTTAGGTGTCAGGAGCAGGCCTCCAGAGGCCAGGTCACTTTTGACCAGCAAGACTGCTTGCCTGGGTATCTCAGTCCTTGGGCAAGGGGTTGCAGGCAGATCCAGCCAACAAGCAGAGCTCCAAAGACATCAGCCAGGCCTGAGTCCTACCTAGAGCCAAGCCGGGACTATGAGGTTGGTAAGGGGAAATATTTGCGTGCACTTCTAGAACTCCTGGAGGACAGGAGCTGGTTCTCATTCATCTCTTTATCCCCAATCCCATCTTCTCCCAGTCCCAGCACTGGGCCTGGTACACCGTCAGTGCTCAGGAAGTGAGGGTTGATCAGAGAGACTCTGGGGTCCTTGCCTCAGTCCCTTCTTGGCATGCCATCAGAAGTGAGACTGGGAGCAGCTACCTCTCCTGGCTCATCTCCCCGATTCCTACGTCCTTCTCTAGACTCCAGACACACCAACTAGTTCCCTGAATGTGTGCCAAGCTGTTTCACTGCCATGCCTTTGTACATGCCGTTCCCTCCACCCAAGGCCCTCCCTCAACCAGGTCAGCGCAGTGAACTCCCACTAATCCATCCTTCCTTTAAGGCTCAGTGAGTGCAATTACTGCCTCCCCTGGGGAGCCTTCTGGAACTGGCCCCAGGTAGTCTTCCACATCGTGACCTCTCTGGGTCCTGCCCATGCGGGCCTATGTTGTACCACTTGGCATAGAACATTGTAGGTATATGTCCCCTCCACTAGGCCATACTTCTCGGTCTGTTTCTCTCTGTACCTCCAGTGCCTAGCTAGGACCAGGCAGAGAGAGAAAAACTAGGAGGTATTTTTTGCCTCTCTACCCACCCCCACCCCTTGGAGACAGGAGATGCAGCTGGCAAATTTGCAGGGCTTTGAATGCCAGGCTAAGGAGAGAGGCTTGGTCAGATTTTCATTTTTGAAAAATCCTGGTGGCTGGGACACCTCATTTGGGGGTCATTTTTTCAATTTGTCCCTCTCTCAGACCAGAGAACAGGGAGTTAGTTCTCAGCAGGAAGATGGAATATGGGCCTCCATCTGGGCTCATGGCTGCCCTTTCCCCTGCAGCCCCTCTTTCCCCCTCTGCTTTTACTCGCAACCCCTGAGGTCTCTTCCCAAAAGCTTGGGGTCTGGGATCTATGCCCACTACTCAGGGGCCAAGTCTAAACCTCAATCCCCTGTTATGTAAGTGAATTATCCACTGTTCCTAACCAGCGCCAGCCAGATCTCCTCCTCCTCCTAATTGATTTAATCTTCTCATACCAGAGAGCGGGGTGGGGTTGGGGAGACAGTGTTGATCAGAGGCCAACACGTCCGTGACGTAGGCTCATTAATTACAGAGAATCTAGGTCATGGATTGGCTCTGGGTGGCTCTGATTCTCCCCCTCCCTTGTCATTTGGGCCTCTGAAAGGACATTTTCAGTTTCTCCTCATTCCTCATACCCCAGACCCAAACAGAAAGTTGAGGGTTCCATTAGATCCTATTTCTGTCTCAAATCTCCCCAAACCCTCAGTGCTAGATGGAAATTCCCCACATTTTAATGTGAACACAGGACACAGCTAAACCTAATTGTTGAGGATTGAAGAGATGAGCAGATGATTTAATTTGGGGGTGGGAAGAGACTGTAGAGTTGCCTTTATTTGCTTTCCACACGAAGCAAGTCTCCACTTTGTACCTTCTCTGCTAGAGGATGTCCTTCTTGTGCAGCCCTAGAGATGGAAATCTCACTCTCCCAGGAAAGCCCTTCTCATTGTATGATATCCTTTCTCCCATGAGGCTGAGACCCCAGTCTTGTGACTTCCTCTTGGAGTTAGCTTTGCCTCTGGGGCCACAGGGCATGCCCCAGGACAGCCAGCCAGATCCTGAGCCATAGGGATTATCATCCCTGACTTTTCTCCAGGCTGAATACTCCTGGTTCTTTCACCAGCTCCTCATTTGGTAGACTTGACAGATTACTCATCACTGTATCTACTATGTGGATAAGACACGGATGTCATCATCCCTCCTGATGCACAGAGCAGAACACAAGCCCCGGAAAAAGACCACTACCTTTTTTGATCATGTTATTAGACTTTCACTGATATCAGCCTGAGATCTTTTGGAGTCTTAGCACACTTTTGACTCAATTTAAGGATAGAGTCAGCTCACCCCCATGGTCATTTTCCTGATGTTAGCAATAGAAAGTCTCCATGATGATCTTTATGATATGTAAGAATGTCTCCATGTTTCCCATAATTATTCTTTCCATATACCCTGACATTTATCTTACCATATAATCATGTAATTATACATCATTCGCCCACACAACTATCTAACTATGTATTAATCTATCCACTCACCAACCACACTGTCCACCTACATACCCTTCGTTTAGCTGTGCATAGAATCACTCATGGACATTCACCTGTCCATCTTCCCACCTACCTACCAGCCTGATTACCTTTTCCCCACCTATATTTTGTACTTATCTGTCCATCCATAAATTCACCCACCATACACCCATACACCCACTTACCCATCCACACATCAATCCCTTCATCTACTCTCTTTCCCAGTCGCCCATACATCAATATTCATCACCCATCCATCTATCCATCCATCCGGTACTTTCTGAGATTCTATCACATCTCAGATCTTGTGTTAAGTATTCTGAGTGCTTCAAAGCCGAATAAAATGCAAGCTCTCTGTCTACTTAGGGGAGGGGATGGGAGCAGATAAGACAGATGATGCTGAGTACGATAAAACAGGAATAAAGAAAATGTGTTGGAGGTTCAGAGAAGAGAGAAGTGGCATCTGGATAAGATTATGGATGCTTTCCCAACAGGGGAAACTTTGGTTTGAGCCTTGATGGGACAGCAGTATTTGGACATATACAGATGTATTGGAAGTAATTCTAAGTAGAAGCAGCACATCAAAGTATAGAAAGCAGAATTCACGTCCCATTTAGTATGTTCCTGCCAAAGTGCCTAGTGCAGATCTGGGCACATTTTAGTAACCTAATACATACTTCCTGATTGATATTTTTCCCTTCTCTGATGGGGGCACCCCCAACACTTGATCAGGATAAGAGTTCACTCTTTCTGTTTAAGAGGATTCTACAGTTGCCTTGCTGATGGCCTTGGGCAGAACACAAAACATCTCTGGATTTCTCTGAGTTTAGGGCTGAATTCCTGTCTGTCAGGTGTTCCTTTCCCCTAATCTTAGTTATTTTTATCATGCTTTCTGAAGAGAGATTAGCTTTTCCACATATCTTGAACTTTATTTCCTTTTGTTGGTACAAATGAACTCAATCCCGCCTGTCTTTGACTTCTTCAGCCCTGTTCCCAGGCAAAAAGTCTGTGATGTGGACAAAGTGGAGAGTTCTATGCAAGGGATATAGCACTGAAGTAGAAACCAGGAGCCATGAATTCAGACCCACCTTTGCCATCAGCTTGCTATATGGCCTTGGGAAAATCTCTTCCCCTGTCTGTTTTAAATAATTTTAGCACTGAACACAACATTTGAGATTGCCTAATACAACATCCTCATCTTAAAAATGAAAAAAAAAAAAAAAAAAACAGTCTCATAAAGGGCATGCCACTTGCTGTAGATCCTATCTAGATTAGTGGCAAACTCAGAACTAAGCTTCAGATTTCCTGACTTTCAGTTTTGGATTTTTTTTACCCAACCACCACATTTCATCTCCAGTCACAGCCCCCTATACATTTCAGGGAGAGCTTCCTCTCCCACCTCCATTCTCCAAGAAAAAAATGTGAGTCTTTCAGTTGTTCTGGCTATGTGTTTCTGATTCATGTCTAGGTGGGGGCTGGGCAGGCAGTATTTAAGAGCAAGTATTCCCAGCCTGACGGAGTTAATTATGTTCATCAGGAAGAGAGAAGAGAAAGGAACAAGGCGCTCTGGTTATCTACTGGGCTTTAATCAAATTGAGAACGAGGAAATCCATCACCCAGAGGCTAAGGGAGTTGGAGAGCTTGGCTTCCGCTGGCTCCGAGTCCTGTAATGGGTTGGGCGCTGTCCAAGGTGCTGACATCTTCACTTACTGCTCTGAGTTGCTGGGAGGGGCCCAATCTGGGCAGAGGGATGGCAGCTCGTAGGAGGTGGCCCAGGATAGAGCAAGAAAAGGTCTGGACATGTTGGGGGAAAGGTTTGAGTGTCTAATCTTCTCTTCTTCATTTGTCTATCTGATTTAGAGAAAATATCCCTTCTTAAGACTAGAGTCCTGAACTGGGGTTAAAGAAATAGAAAGAGAGAAAAAAAAAAAAAAGAAATAGAAAGAGAAGGGAGCACCCTGAACCCCTTGATTTCAGGCAGTTGCCCCCAGTATGAGGGAAAAAACTCAGTCCTTGATCTTTGGGGATTCCCCATATTAAGGGGAGATATATCTTCTGCTTTTATAAAGTCCTCAGTCTATGGCAGAGAGATGAATTTATCTTTGGGAATTTATTAATCTGGTGGAGAAACCAGATTCTGCTTTTAACTCAAGCTCAAGTGTGATATAAGAGAGACATGCTGCTAAATTACTTTAGTCGTGTCCGACTCTGTGCGACCCCATAGATGGCAGCCCATCAGGCTCCCCCACCCCTGGGTTTCTCCAGGCAAGAACACTGGAGTGGGTTGCCATTTCCTTCTCCAATGCATGAAAGTGAAAAGTGAAATTGAAGTCGCTCAGTCGTGTCTGACTCTTCGCGACCCCATGGACTGCAATCTACCATGCTCCTCCACCCATGGGATTTTCTGGGCAACAGTACTGGAGTGGGGTGCCATTGCCTTCTCCGAAGAGAGGCATAGACCATGCCTATGAGGAGCCTCCATTCTGATGGGGAAGACATTGTCTTCCTCTATAAAACTCTGGTTCAAGAGACACTCTTCATTTATGGGGGAACCTCAATTATGATCAGAGAGATGAGATAAAATATGCTCTATAATCAACCAAAGATGTCAGATCTTCCCATTTGTGATTAAGGTTTTTGGTGCTAGATATTCAGTGTCAGTCAAATAAGGCTTTCTGGTAGAGGTGAGTTTGAGTTGAAACTAAAAGCAAGGGACTTGAGCCCTTGGTATTACAATCATGCCTTTTCATTCTCTTATATTCCTTTTGGAATAAGAATAAGCCTGGGCACGGAGGAGGTTCATATTTAATGAACAATCGCCAGAAGATGGAGAGTGAATATACCTGCTTTGTGGGTGTGGAGACTGCAGAGTGAGCCTGAGGTAGGAATCAGGGAGGAGGGTCAGTTGGAATAGAGTGCCCAAGGCTGGGTGGGGATGGCAGTGGGATGATAACCTGAGCAGGGAGGTAGCCCAATGTGTGTCCAGGCCAGTGACGCACTACATACAGAGCAACTCCTTCATGCTTTTGGAGCTGGTAAGAGACATTTTATTGAATCTGGGATTGTTAAAGCTAGAGACTATTAAATTACAAAATCATAGACTGTGCAGTTTCTACAGTCACACAATTATGGCAAGTTAGAATATTAAAATCATAGCATGTTAGCAGGGCAGAATTACAGTGTGTTGAAATTATAGAACTGTGGCATATTAAAGCCAAAGGGCCAACAATCCATATTAGAGCATCTTAAAATCCAAGAATCTCAGTGTCAAAAAGGAAAAGAAACCGCAATTTATTGACTCTGTTTGTATCAGTTATGGTGCTGGGAGTATTAGAATATACTAGAGTATATGATCCCATTTAATTCCTACCCCAGGTTTTAAGCCATTCAACTCCATTCCTACTCAATGCAGTACTTCTGACAAATGTTTATCAAGCACAGCCTGTGTCAATTTCATGACAGGGGCGTCATTGCCTCTCTGCATACCCCAACCCCTGGCTGAATGGAAGCTAAGAAGCTCTCCCTCATATAAGCTGCCTCCCTGTAGTGTTCCCACATCAGTCCAGTTCATGTCCTCTGAGCTACACTGGGTCTAATCTTCCACTCACATGACAGCTTTTTAGATGGCTAAAGACAGTCCTTATTTCTTTCTTCTCTAGGATAAGCTGGTTTGTTCATCATGTAGCTAGAAATGGGACAGCAAGTCAAAGAATATTTGAGCTAGAAAGGCCCTTAGAGGTCATCTTGTCCAGAGACTTCCTTTTACTGCAAAGCAGTATAGCATTATGTTTAGGAGCCGGGTCTTTTGAGAAGAGAGATGAGCCTGAATTCAGAATCCAAAGATCCAGCACTAAGTTGCTCTGTAACCTTGGGCAAGTTACCTAAAATCCCTGAGCTTCAGTCTCCTTATCTAAAAAATAAAGACAATAATAATATTGACATAGCACAGTTGATGGGAGGATTGAATGAGATAATGCAAGGGAAGCTCTTAGCAGAATGCTTGGCACACAGCAAGCAGTCAATAAATATTAGCTATGATTATTGGAGGTCCATAGGGGCAGGGATTTGCTCAAGATCCCAGAGCAACTCAGAGACAGAACTGGGGTTAGACCAAGGACTCCTGCCTCCCAGCCAAGGACCCTTTCATGTACCACAGATTCACTCTACTTTCCTGGGGAAAAGGAAACTCAGAGGGGACTGGAATTCTTTGCTCTCAGTTAGAATGCAAGTAAGAGAAAGCCTGGTGGCTTATGAGAGCCACAACTACTGAAGCCCGTGTGCCCTACAGCCCATGCTCTGCGACAAGAGAAGCCACTGCAAAATAAGCCCACCACAACTAGGAACAGCCCCCTCTCTAATTGCAACTAGGAAAAAGCCCACTTGCAGCATGAAGGCCTAGCACAGCCAAAAATAAATAAATAAAATTTAAAAACAAACAACACCAAAAAGCCAAATGTCTATGGCACACCACCTAAAATGATTCTGAATGCTCCCATGACTAGGCTTACTACATTTTTGGAAATACTGAGAAATATATTGAAAAGAATGTATATTTGAAACTTTCTCTGTTGAGGTAACTATTAAATCCATAAATGAGCATGGAGGACAGGGCAAGGTATTGTGTCTCCTTAAAGTATTCTCTGTACTGTTTTATCATCAAGCTCCTATAACTTTCTGCCCATCCTCACTTCACCATGCCTTCTAACCCTGTGTGCACTCCTCCAGGTAACAGAGGCCATCACAACAACACACTTCAGTCCCCACACTATTGATCACATGAGTCTTAGCTGAAGAGTTCAAGACATGCATTCCCCACTCTACTGGATGGCACATCAGCCCAACTGGAAATTTAAATATTTTCACTATATCGCTTTGTCATAAATTTCACTCAGGTATCATGTAACCAGCCACCCTCCCTCTCTGATGTATTTATTCCTTTCTTTCTCATATCTCTCAAAATTCCTTTCCCAGATAAGAGGATGTCTCAGGTTTTCTTGTGTCACCCACTCCAATCTATCACACCCCTGTCTCCACACAGTAGCAACTCCAGTTAGTTTAAAATTCTTTTAGTTCTTATACATTTTTCACAATTTAAATATATTTTCCTCCAACCTCAAAAGGGCTTCCCAGGTGGCTCTAGTGATAAAGAATCCACCTGCCAATGAAGGAGATGCAAGAGATATGGGTTCGATCCCTAGGATGGGAAGATCTCCTGGAGTAGGAAATGGCAAATTGCTCCAGTATTCTTGCCTGGAAAATTCCATGGAAAGAGGAGCCTGGTGGGCCAAAGAGAGTTGGACACAGCTGAGCACACAGAGCACCCAACCTCAAAAACAAACAAACAAACAAAAAACAACTGGTGGGGGGCTTCCCTGGTGATGCAGTGGGTAAGAATCTGCCTGCCAATGCAGGGGACACCGATTTGATCCCTGGGCTGTGATGATCCCACATGCCACGGAGCAACTAAGCTAATATGCCACGACTACTGAGCCTGTGCTCCACAAGAGAAGCCACCTCAATGAGAAGCCCAAGCACCACAACAGAGTAGCCCCCACTCACCACAACCAGAGAAAGCCCACGTGCAAAGCAACAAAAACCCAGAACTGTGCCCCCCCCAAAAAAAACAAACAAAAAAACTGATGGCTTAAACTTTTAATTTCCTTAACAAGGAAGCCAGAGGGACGTGGAGTCAGGGTTGGTCTGGCTATTCAACCATGTCTCTGACAACCCACGCTTTTTCCATTCTAACCCTTGAGAGAGAGGTTCTCCTTATGATCACAAAGTGGCTGATGTAGCACCAAGTATCATGACCTCCCAAGCAGGAAGAAAGGGCATGGAAAAGAAAAGGATCTTCTCTCATGCCTCTCTCTTATCCAAGAGGGGTGCTTTCCAAGAAGACCATCCCCTCATATCTCACTGACCGAAATAAAGTCACACGTTCATTATTAGACTACTCACTGGCAAAGCCATTCATCACCATGAATGGCTTGGATCATCCTGTGCCTGGGCACCTTGCTATTGGAAAGAGGAAAAGGGGATTGGCTGTTGGAAGGCAACCAACCGTGCATGCCACACTCACCCTCTGTCTCCTCTCTGAAGCCTCCCTTCTCAGCTCCACCTCCGCCAGGTGGCTTTTCTTTATTTCCACCCCTTTCTCCTGCGGATCCTCTTCCATCATGTAATTGAACATTGCCCAGTTCACTTCACAGTCTACTTTGCCAAGCTTTTCATCTTTTCATGTCCAAATCTTGTCTCCTTGGCTAGTCTGTGAGCATTGGGAGAATAATAGCAGCTGCTAATGAATAAGTACCTATTGGGTGCCAGGCCCTGTTTTCACACTTGTGGTAGCTTGTTTCCAACAGCTCCCAAAGATCCACACTCCTCCTGGTATCCACACCGGTGTGTGTTCCTGTCCCACGCCATGCCAAGTTTAGTCTGTGTGACCAAAAGAGTATGATAAAAGTAATGGTATGCCATTTCCAAGATTAGATTATAAAGGGTACTGTGCTTCCATCTTAGTAGATTCTCTTTCTTGGCTCATTCATTTAGTGAAAGTTAGCCCCCTGGTCATGAGCAGTCTCATGGAGCCTCTTGTGTAAAATGGAACTGAAATTTTTGACCAACTGCCAGAAAAGAATGGAGACCTGACAACAATCACAGAGGGAGCTTGGAAGTGGATCTTCCGATCCTGGTTGAGCCTTCTGATGACCTCACCCCTGGCTGACACTCAACTGCAACCCCATGAGACATTCTGAGCCAGAATCTCTCAATTCTGAATTCTTGATCCTCAGAAATTGGATGTTGCGCTGTGCTCAGTCACTCAGTCCTGTCTGACTCTTTGTAACTCCATGGACTATAGCCTGCTAGGCTCCTCTGACCATGGAATTTTCTAGGCAAGAACACTGGAGTGGGTTGCTATTTCCTCTTTCAGAAATTGTGTGAGATAATAAACATTTGTTGTTTTAAGCTGCTGAGTTCGGGGATAATTTGTTACTCAGCAATTGTTAACTGCTACAGTGCTACATTATCACATTAAACCCTCATCACAACTCTTTGAAACATAGGATTTTTTTCTCCCAATTTTCTGATGAGAAAACCAAGGCTGAGATGAATGCAGTTGACTTCCCACACCTGGAAAGTGACGAGCTGGCATTTGTCCTCATGTCTATTGGATTCCAAAGCAGAGGGAACTTGGTTCTGTTTTCCCAGCTGGAATGTCTCCACCTTCAAGGTGAAGGTTCCAGTCACATCAGTTAGCAGCTACTACATCTGTTGTGTGTGTGTGAGTCAGGGACAAGTATGTTTATTAGAAAAAACACTGGGGTTTAAGAGGGGGATACCTGAGCAACCTCGGACAAGTTCCTGCCTCAGTTTCTCTAGCCATTGTGTGGAGATAATAGTTTTTGTTCTACATTCCTCACCAGGCAGCTCTGAGAATCATTGTGAAGGGACTTTGTAAAATGTAATGCTGTGTAGTGCTGTGATCATGGAGAGGCTCTCACAGTCTGCAGGGGAGACAGCCCCACAAGGTCACCTCTGTACACAAGGCCAGTGCTCCCTCTTTTCTTCCACCTGACTCTAGGTTCAGAAGACAGAGAATACTGAGAGCAATTGAGGGTCCCAACCAACTGCTCCAGCATAATCCCTCACCATGATCTCTCTCTTGGACTGCACTGTAGTCCTGCTGAACTAGTGGAAATTTCCCAAGCTTGACAGGAACTGTCTGTATTTTGAGCTTTTATCTGTGTAGTTTCTTCTCCCTGGACACTGTCCCCAACTTCTCCACCTGGTATGTTCCTACTCATCTTTTAAGACTCATCTTAGACGTCCAAACTTCTAGGATGCTGCTGTCGACCTGGTTCAAGGCTTCCTACATCTCCTCTTCACTAGAACACCAGTCTCCTGCCTGAGCTCTTGGCATCCAGCTTCTTGTTTCCATTCAAAGCCCCCATGGTGCAGCCTGCAGTCTTCCTAAAGCACAAATCTTGTCATGTCACTCTCTGCTTAAAATAACCAGTCAATTGACTGATCCATCAATCAGTGCTTCAAGGGCTCCTCTTTGCCCTCAGGAAGACATCCAAAGCCTTCAGCTGGAAATCAAGGCTTGGTCCCCACAGGTATTTCCAGCTTCAGCTCTCCTCTCTCTCCTGATGGCCCTGCACATGTAGTACGTCCCAACCACATCACTCTTGTACCGTATCTCAGACACACTTTGCTCTTTCTCTCTCTCTTTTTTTTAATGTGATTTTTATTTATTTATGTTGTGCCGGGTCTTCACTGCTTCATGGGCTTTTCTCTAGTTGCTGGGAGCAGGGGCTACTCTTTGTTTCAGTCCGCGGGCTGCTTTGGTTGCAGAGTACAGGCTCTAGGTGCACGGGCTTCAGCAGTTGCGGCACATGGACTCAGTTGTGGCTCACCTCCTCTAGAGCAAGCTCAGTCGGTGTGGTGCATGGGCTTAGTTGCTCCGAGGCATGTGGGATCTTCCCAGACCAGGGGTGGAACCTGTGTCACCTGCATTGGCAGTTGGATTCTTTACCCCTGAGCCACCAGGGAAGCCCACACCTTGCTCTCTTATTCCTTCCTATCTTTGCTCTTCCCACTGTTTCTCACGCCCATTCACATATCCTCTACCTGGGGATTTCCTACCTAATCTTCAAGGCCAGCTCTGACTTAACCTTTTCTGGGAAGCCTTCCATGGTGGCTCCAGGGAGACTCCATACCATGCCCTTCTCCCCTCTCCGAAATGACTACTCATGCTTTTGTTACTATTTGTCAGCTTATCTGCTTATACTGGGAGTTTCCCATCCTGGCCCCAAGGCAGCATCCCCAGCAGGGCCAGGACAGGGGTGTAGAGCAGCCATATAAACTGCTGGTTGGTTGGGTGGTTAAATAAATGAATGAATGAATGGTCAGTGGATCCATCCTTGAACCATCACTTCTTGGCCAGTGCCAGAACTGTTTCCAGCAGTAGCCCATTTTATAGCAAAAGGGGAAGCAGAAGGAAGGGACTGCTGGGACTGTTCGAAGGGAGAAAGAAAATCAATAAAAATGTAAATCTAGTTGAGAAAAGCTGTCCTAGGCTGGCTGTGGGGAGAGATAAGGCTGGGCTGGCTGAGCCCTGGCTGACAGGGGAAGAGAGATTAGGCGACAGGCAGAGCAGCAGCCAGGGCTGGGCAGAGGGAACGTGTCTCCCCCCAGTGGCACCTCCTCCTTCTGTCTTCACTGTCCTCTCAAACCCCCGTGTGCTCCCTAAATTCTTTCAGGGACAGGAGAAGTGGGGGGAAACTTACAAACATTGGTCATCAGGGGTACTGTCTGTGAATGCGTATATTATCATTATTTTGTCTTCGTAGTTTTTTAGGGTACAGGAAGTAGGAATAATCAACCTCACTTTACAGGTGAAGAAACTCAGAGGCAGAGAAGTTAAATCGTGCTCAGGGTCACACCATTAGTCAATGGCAGAGTCCAGATTTGAACTGACTCTAAAATTCTGTTCTTCTTTCTCTACTCAACTGGAGGGCTACAGCCAGGCTTTAGATGATCCCCAACCTCTGAAATCAGATGCACAATTGTGTATAAGTCTGTGTGCATCTTTAATGGGGCATCTATATCTTTTATCTGATTCCCTAAGGTGGTACAGTCACCCACTCCTGTTGCTTATATGATGCTGTGTCCCTGGAGGTGGTGGCCTTTGAACTGGAAGTTTGGGCAGGACTTCATGAAGCAAGACTGAGACTAACAATGGAGTGGGATGTGAACAAGGCCAGATGGATAGAGGGAAGAGCACATGTAGAGGTTCTAGGGGGAAAGAATTCAACACATCCAAAGAATGGCAAGAGTACCGTAGGTTCTTGCTCCTTGTTTACTTGTGCTCCAATCATGGCTTCTGAGGGCGATCTGCCTGCCCTGCAGTTTCTCAGGATGGGTCTGTGGCCCAAAGGAACTCCAGGCCAGGAATCAGGATGTCCAATCTGGTTCCAGTGCTGTTCTCAGCTGGTTTTACCACCATAGAATCTAGCAGGAGACTATATACCTTCTCCTCCAACTCCCAGGGACAGGGTGAGAAGAAAGGGAGCTAACAGGTGCAACTGCTCATGGATTTTCATTGGCCAGAAGCCTTGTCAGGGAAGAGGGCTGCTCCCTGTATCTGGGAAGTCCGCTGGCCCTTAGCTGTTCCACCCCTGGCTCTCAGCCACACGTGTCTCTTGCGATTTACTTCTGGAGTCGCCTCCTCCTGACCAGCTTGGATGATTTTAAGCACCTCAACTTCTCTGAATCTCAGCTCAACCCAGAGGTGGACTCAGCATGAAGCTAAGGCTGCTTGAGCATCAGGGCCTCTACTCAGGCCCAGGGAGAGGCTTCTGCAATATATCCCTGTTGTCAAGTTCTCGGGAAATTTGCAAAGGTTGACACTTTCACCACAATGGGTCAAGATTGCCAGTTCTTTCCACTCCAACTTCCCTTGTATCCCATCTTCCCTTTATGTAAGGTCGTTGGCATGGGCATTTCTGGAATATGGCTAAGGGGGAGTGGAGTTGGAGATCAATTTAATTTGGGCTCGTTGGAATATATTTATGTGGTTATCAATCACCTCCACGAAGAGATAAATCATTGCTAGCTACCTCTGTATAGAGAATGGCTTCTAGGAATCTTCCTATCCACAGTCCAACTCATTTGGCATTGTGACATCAAAGTGTCATATTCAGAGGTCATCTGGTGACATGAATGTGTTTTCTGCTGCCTTGCCCTGGAAGTATATGGACAATAGGGGAGAAACAGGTTTGAAATCTACAGAACCAGAAGCTAGTCTGTTGAAAATATTTCCAATCATTAGGGGGGAAATTTTGGAAAATTTGGA
Source organism: Bos taurus (assembly GCF_002263795.3). Lineage (NCBI taxonomy): Eukaryota > Metazoa > Chordata > Mammalia > Artiodactyla > Bovidae > Bos > Bos taurus. The sequence goes on along the minus strand of NC_037342.1, from coordinate 54,428,468 downwards.
AGTATGCACAGCAGACAGTAAAAAATCTTAGGCTATTTTTCTGAATTGTGAGATACATTGTTTTGACTTCTTTTTAAATTCTAAGTAAATATTCACCTTCTTCCTAATTTTGTATTCTTCTGCTTAAAGAGAATTTCCCAAATTGTATAAGCTCCAGTTCTCACAAAATTGAAATCTAATCCTGGCTCCAGCATTTACTTTGTGTAATCTTGGTCAAGTTGCTTATCCTTTGTGAACCATTTCCTCTTCTGTAAAACGTGAATGACTGTTTGGGCAGGTAAGGACTTGGAAAGCCTTGTGACCTTATTCCACTTCTGAAAATGTTACTAGAGGAAGTAGCCCAGCCAAAGAAAATGAGACCAGACTATACCAGGAGGGGAAGATGTAATATACAAGAAATAATGGTAAGCAATGAATCCAGTAAAACTTAAATCTAAATAACTGGAAATAATGTGGTTGCAAGCTGTAATGCAGTTTGTGAGAAAGATTTCTGTAATAGAAGAGACACTATGCAAGAACAAATTTATTGATAAGCTATATTTATGATTCCAGATTATTTCTGCAAAACGTGGGAAACAAGAGGGAAGGAGGCGGAATATGAACATAGAAACAGCCTCATCTTGTTGGATGAGACTTTTAAATTTCTGGCATTGAAAAAATACAGGCTCAGATATTTGTTAAACATTTAAAGCTGTCAAAGGTAGAATAAAAATGGGAATTAGAAAGTTTGTATCTCCCTCTTCTTTCATATAGAATAGCCCCAAAGCCCTGCCACTGAGAGCTGCACAGAAGGCAAGAGCTTCTGGCTAAACCCCCAGCTTCTCCCTTGGCCCTCAGCACAGGGCTGCACCTGGGCTGGGGAAGCTCCTGCTGATGACTCCCTGTCTCCTGTCTCCCAAGGTTGGGTATGGGTGGTGACAGAACGGGCTGGGAGCAGGTTGGGAAATTCTCTCCCTTTCCCAGGAAGATAATCAAGCCAGATAAGACCTGGCCAGAAAACCAGACAAGGCCTGACACAGACAAGGGCGTTTGTTCAGACCCAAGCAGCCCACAGACCCACTTATTACACAGAATCAGGCATTACTGTTCCCGGATCACAGGGCTGGGCATCACAAAGAACAGGTTCTTACGCCAACCCAGGCATCACCGAGAACCAGATGTTACCCCAATATGTGGGTGTCACAGAAGGAGACATTGTCTACACAATCCCAGCTGACACACTGAATCAGGCACTGGGGAGGAAATGGTGAAATTAAGATTCTCGTCACAGAAGTCACAGTGGTGGGCCCACGTCAAACATATGAAATCTTGGCAATACATGGATACCAGAGAGTCTATGATGAGTGGGTTTGGTCTTCGAAATTAGAAAATGCCCGAGAGTGGGGCCTGGATCCCCCTCACTACCAGGCAGAGAATAGGCCTCAGCCGGACTCTGACACCTTGAGGGTAAGCGCTGGGATTTCCTGAGTCCAGAGAGGAGGCTCCATGCTCAGCCAAGGCCCCTGCGGCCTTCACCAGGTTTCTGAAGGCCCTGCATAGCCTGGATGTCCTGAGTGTCTCGCCAATGCTCATGACTCTGCCTCCAGGGGGCGCCAAATAGACACATCTCAATAGAGGCTGTACTGGCCCCACGTTCAGGCTGAGTGGGGCTGGGGAGGAGACTCCTGAGTTGGATGTCCAGGCCACATAGATGGTCCAAGCTGGAAGACGCCTGAAAGCTCACAAGTTCATTTCCATCTGACCGAGATGGAGGCTAAGGCTCAGATGGAGGCTGAGGCTCCAGGTGAGCAACAGAGAGGGGCCAGGACCCCAGTGTGTGGGGGAGCCTGGCCTACAATTGTCCACTTCTCCATCCTAGGGCCCTGGGGGGAAGATATGCGGTCCTTCCACCCAAGAAAGTCTGTTTTCAGGTCAGCCTGTGTGGCTGAGGGAGAAAGGCGGAAGACCCTCATGCTCCAGGAGGGGTCAACACAACAAACCCCCAAAGAACTCTTTGGCTCAGATGAACAAACACAGGCCCAGAGAGGGTCAATGGCTTGCTCAAAGCCACACAAGTTAGCGGAAGACTCACAATTGGAAAACAGGGTTCCCAATACCCAATTCCAGGCAAAGGGCCCTGAGGAGGTACTCGCCGTGGCTGCTGCTCTTGGCTAGGCTGGGGCCCTGGGACAGCTCACACTCTGGATTCCTCAGGCTCCTTCTTTGCCTCTGATGCTAACAGCTGCTGCTGCAGGCCAGGGTTGGGTATGGTCGCCTTGGTCCTCTCTTCTTTGTCCTGCTGCCTTAAGATGGCCAAAATCAAGGCAAAGCAGGCCAGGGAGCCTGTCTTGAAGAAGAACTGGAGGCCGATGAACCTGGGAAAGAGTGAGGAACCCTTGAACTCAGGACCTCCCCATTCAAAGCCTGGATATGCTGGGGCTGGGAGCAGAGTCGGGTCAGCAATCATCACCCATTATGCAGTGGAGACATTGAGGCCTTGTCAGGGAGAGGCCTCCAGCCTCAGGGCAGTGGACCCTGTCACCATGGCTTTGGCTGGGGAGGCAGGGGAACTCCTGAAGTTGATCCTCATGGGAGTCCTTCCTTGGAAGGTGGGAAAGGATCTGGAAAGGGAGCCCTGGGTTGGGGGAGAAGCCTGGGCATCTCCTCTGTCCTGCCCTGACTGCCTCGTGGCCTAGGCTGGCCCTGCCTCGCTCTAGGTCTTTCTAAGGGCTCAAGGAGCCTGTTAGTTGCAACTCTGGATCACCTCGCCTGCCACAAGAGGATTCCTGCTTCTCTAATTCACCCCTCTTCTTTGAGTTTTCCTCCTCTAGGAAGCCCTCCTGGAACCATGCACTCCTCAGAGCTGGAAGTAAACAGCTCCCTGCTTCCAGATCTGCTAGTAAGTCCCTCTCCTTAACTGTCCATTGTACTCAGGGCCAGTAGCCTCTCTGCCTTCAGGTTCCTTTGGGCTCCCCATTATACAGATGGGAAGACTGAGTCCCAAAAAAGGTAGGTCTCACAATGAGGGAGACAGAGCTGGGCCTGGATCCTAGGCCTCCAGTGTCCTAGATAGAGCCATCTTCCTACTCCATGCCAACTTCCTGTCTTTCTCACCACTGCTTGACTTCCCTTAGTCTCCCCTCACTCAGCCCACCTTTGCTAGTTATCAGCTGTATGACTTTGGGCCACTTACTTAAATCTCATTATCTTCATCCATCCAAAGGGGAGACAATATCTAGCTGGCAGGCCTGGGGATTAGCACTGGAGAGAGCCCGTGTCACTTTGCAGGTGGGTGTCAGCAGACCTCCCCTCCCTGATGGGACCCCAAGAATATTTTTAGCAGTTTCCCTATAGCCCCCTGGCAATTGACTACCAGGTCTTACCGGTTTCGAAGGAGGTCATGGTCATAGTAGTGGCAGACGGCCTGACGCCCGCAGCTATGGGCCCAGTACACACAGGTGGTGTCGATGGCACTGCCGTGGATCACGGGGCTGGGCATCCAGGCTGAAGGAGGAGGTGCTCAGGGGACAGTGGAACCTTGGCATCCCTGTACCCCTCACCCCGCCCCGTCCCTGGCACTGAACCACTGGGGCTCTGAGCCACTGGGAGCCTCTTGGCCCATTAAGTCCTCAGCCTTCAAGCCCACCCCTCACCCTCGTATTGGATGCCATTTCCCTGATGGGCTCTTTAGCTGCTTGCGCACCCACATCCAGGGTACCTAGGTCAGATTTGGAGCCCCGTGGACCGGTGAAGCCTAAGGTCAGGGACTGGTTCCCACTCATCCCTGTGCCCCCCAGGCCTGGCACATAGCCGGTATCTGGACCAGTGGTCCCCAGCACGTTCTTTACCCAAAACTCTCATGAGCATGAACTGGATCCCCACAGCCAGAGTCTTGTCTTCTTTCTTCACTCCCCTAACAAGCAGGGAAAGAATCACATGAGGATTGAGAGGGCTCCAGCCTTCAAGGGCTTCTCACCATCCCCCTCTCTCCCACCACCCAACATCAGCCTGCCCCCAGTCTGAGGTCCTTGGTGGGTAGGGCACAGGCTCCACACTCCCTTCAACCTACAGAGCCTGGTCCTACTATACCCACTGACCATCAGGGCCCTATGCTGACCTACCTGTGCGTCACAGCACCCCTCTCTTCCCAGCCCCTGCTCCCACCAAATTCTCCCCTTCCTTCTACACTTGGCAAAACTTGGAGCTGGGCAGTCAGACACATGGTTTAACTTCCCTGATCACTAAGATACCTCAGCCTGGGTGGCCCTGGTGACCACTGGCTCCTCTTCTTAGTAATCCCAGAGTGCTCGCTATGGCTCAGTTATTCTCTAGTGTGCCCCCCTCCCCATGTCACCGCCATGTTGTAGCTATAGCATTATGCCCATTTTACAGATAAAGAGACTGACAGATATTTAGACAAGTTGAATGACTTGGCCAAGATCCCACAGCTGATGGGTGTTAGGAGTCAGAATTTGTGCAGCAGACTGACTGCATTAACTCCTCTTAGGCTGCCTGCTGGGGCATCTGATTCTTCTATTTTCGCTCTTGCAGCCAGCCTGATTTATGGATCTACATGCCTTCTAATATTGTAAGGCATGCCTCTTCTAATTTTCTAGAAAAGACATAGGGAATAACATAATCCCAGCATAATGAAAATTTGGAAATATCCTGCTCTGAGGTCCTCTTATTCCAGCCCCCACCTCAGGAGGTGCTGACTCTGGCCTCAAGCGACAATTTGTCGGTCCCAGCAGGTATCCTCAGGACAATGGCTAGGAAGATCTTGGACCAAGAGGGAATGCACAGCACAGGCTGGGTCCCCAGTGGGCACTTAATCCCCTCAACACTTGCTCCTGACTTTCTCTGAGCTTCAGTTCTCCTATCTATAAGATGGGGAGAAAACTTCATCTCAGCAGTTGCCATGAGGATGATGGTATGACAGCCTGATCTGCTGCAGGGGCCCAGGACACCGGCTTCCTCAAACCCCTCCCTCCAGATTCTCTGTCCCGCCTGTGGTTAAGGACCTCTTGGTGTCCCCCAGTTCAGGCACTCCCCTGCTTTCACCTTAGGATGAGCATGAAGGAGGGTGTGTGGGTGACACTCGCCAGCGCAGCACCCAGGCTGACCAGGATCATGAAGGGAAGTACCAGGTGGCCGCAGGCCGAGTCGCAGGAGCCGGCTGGCACGGGGCCGCCCCCCGCCACGCAGCTGCAGTTGGTGTAGAAGACCTAGGGTGGGGAGGAGGGGAGAAGAGCCTTCAGGAACCTCTAAGGACAAGCAGCTGGCCAAGGGCACGAGGCTCCGGGAGGCGTGTGAGAGAGCCACGGACACCAACGACAGCAAACTGGGGCAGAGCTGGCTGGATGCTGGGACTTCTGACCCACTGGCTGAGTCAGGATTGCTTGAGCGCCAGACAGTATCTGGACACAGGCTGTCTGCACACAGGTGGGCTGAGGCTATGGGGAGAGGGCGGCATGGAGAAGAGAAAAGGGAGAAAGAACCAGAAGAGAGTCACCCCCAACACAGCACACAGACACACACATGCACGTGTATGTGCTCACACTCTCACACACATACATTTAATCACACACTCACTACCTGTACACACACATACCTTCACACATACTGACACTCACACCCCACACACATGCTCATGCACTTATACACACTCACACACCACATACGCTCACTCATTTTTTTCACCTGGCAATGTCAGAATGTTTGAAATTCCTGATGGTCTGTACAAATACTAAAGCAGCAAAGAGTATTTGGGGGAAAGGAACTGAGATTTTCCAGTTCATGTCCCCCTTTCTGCCTTCCTGAGGTCTTCCCGGGCACTGGATGCTAGAGTGGATCCTCAAGGAGAGATTCAAGTCCAGGATGGAGAGAGAGGCAGACATCACAGGGGGAGTCTTGGATCAGCAGGTAAGGGAGGACCAAGGAAGGCTTCACCAAAGAGAGGTGTTGGGTTTGGGTCTTGAGGAATGAATAGGAGTTTGCCAAGAGGAAAACTTGAGTAGAAGGAGTGCCAAATGTAAAATTACAGCAGCATGAAAGAAGCCAGAACATCTTTCCTTGCATGTATGTGAGGGCAGAGGGGAGGCCCCCAGGGTGCGGGGACGCTGTGTGCTGGGGCCACACTGTGAAGAGCCTTGGACACAAAAGGGAACCGACTGCTGTCTCCAGAAGAGGGTGGGCCAGGTGCCCTGTCAGCCATCCTGCTGAGTGATTTAAAACACTTGATAAAACATTGAAAGCAATGTTCCGAAAGTATCCATAGGCTGGAAAAAAGGAAAAATTCCTCAGGTTCAGAACTAAGTGAGGCGAACCCAGGGAGGCGAGCAGAGTCCTGACACAGGTTTTGGTTGGCAGGGTGTTTGCAGAACCCTGTGCGATGGAACACAGCTTTCCGGGGTTTGGGGGCTGCAGGGCCAGAGGACGAGCCCCGGCCCTCCCTCCAGCCAGGTGAAAAGCCAAATAGGAGACTCCTGGAAAACTGGGACCCCACCAAAGGCTGAAGAATGAGGAAAAGCAGACTGCTTTCTAAAGTGCAAGGAAGTGTCCTCAGGCTGGTGTGGGGAGCATTTGATTCCATCCTTCATTCCCACCCCCAGGTGGCCTGGAAAAGCCCCAGGTCTTTCAGAATTGGTCTATACCACCTCAGGTGCCTGAAGGGGGCAAAGCTGAGCCAAGAAGACCTGGCATTGCTCCTCTGCCCTGTAGATCAGTTTCCCAACCAGTGTGTCCCAGAGACCCTCGGCCTCGGCCAAGAGACAGGTGAGCAGGGATGCCAGCGGCCCTCGGGATGACCTGGCGAGCTCCGGTCAGAGAGAACCCTCTGGGCCTTTCACCTCCAGCTGTGGCAGCTGTAGACTCTTCCTAGTGTGGAAAGGGCTGGGAAGCCGTGACGTGGATGCCCAGAGCCACAGGGAGACTTTAAGCATGGGAGAGACAAGGCCTGATAGCACACAAGCTGCTCTGCTGATTCGAGGGTGGACCTGACCCAGGAGGCAGGTGAAGAGGCAGGAGGGAGGGAGAGTGGGATAGAGAAATGGGTTCTGATTCGAGAGATACTGCTTTGGCCAGAATGTTCATTCGGGTGTTTTCCAAACATACATCATATGGGAAAACCTGAACGAACCTTTTGGCCAACCCTGTATTTAGGAGGTGGAATTAGGGCAAGGTGAGACACACACACACACACAGAAACAGAGAGAGGAGAGACTGGAGACCTAGGATTCCAGCTTGGGTGACTGGGTGTTCCATCCATTGCACGACAAGGCTATGCTGGCCATATATGGGCCCCCCTGAGCACACACCATTTGGACCTTCACTACACTGAGCAACTCACTGGGTTGGAGATACAATAGAGGGACAGGTAAGTGGAGAAATATACCAAGGCCAGGTTACCGGACGTGAACAATCCTGTTCTGAGAGGCAGAACGCTGCTGGGAGGGATGAAAAAGCTACAAGCCTTTCTCTTGGGGTTTTCCCAGCCCTTTATTCATAATCATCTAGCTCCATGGCAGGAAGTTCTTCTTATGAATGGCTTCAGTCTCTCCAGCTGCTTCTGAGTCTCATCCCCTAGGGCCCCAGCCCCTGAGCCCTAGATGCTGCCAGCCATCCACATCTCCGTTTTTCCTCTGGTCCTTTACTCATTCATAAATGGTTACTGAGTGCAGCTGTGACGGACACTGACTGACTCATCCCTGGGCCGAGGAGTTCAAGTCGGCCTGAGGAGGCAGGCTCATCAAGGGACAATTCCAGGACTGCCCTGGCAGTCCAGAGTGACCCCTGGTCCAGGAGGATTCCACATGCCACGGTGTGTCTGGTGCCACAGCTACAGAAGCCCACGCACTCTAGAGCCTGTGCTCTGCAACAAGAGAGGCCACTGTAATGAGAAAGCTGCACGCTGCGACTAGAGAAAGCCCGTGTGCAGCACCGAAGACCCAGCACAACCAAAAATCAATCAATCAATCAATTTTAAAAAGAGAAACAATTCCAGGCCCATGTGACAGTTTCTGAGTGTCAACCAGGACTCAGCTGCACCCTCCCCCAAATGCCATGCCTAACACCACCTCTGAGGGTGCTCTGGAGAGGGAGCTGGGCTCGGAGGCCACAGCCCTTGGTTCTACTACTAGCTCTGGCATTAAAACTTTGGGCAATGCCTTGTCCTTTCCTGGGCCTCCATTTCCCATCTGTATAATGGGCATGACAGAAATGTGTATCACCGCATCCGTAAAATTTCTCAGGCTGAGTGCTTCTCATGGATCATGTCATGTGGCTCTTCACTTAATAAATATATCTAGATGAAGAATTCTGTACAGTGCCTGGTGTATAGCAGGCACTCAATACTCTCACCCCCACTTCGCAGAGCAGGAAACTGAGGCACAGATTAAACCATTTGCTGAAGGTAACAGAGCCAGCTGGAAGCAGAGCAGGGGTCTGAACCAGATAGCCTGGCCTCAGTGCTCACAGCCCCATATCTGCAGGAGTTCACAGTCACCTCCAGGATCCTGCCCCAGCCGCCAGGGCCTGGGGACCTCTAGAAAGGGTCTCAGGGAGATCAAACAAGGTCAGGACAGTGAGTGCTAGGACTCTTGAAAAGGCTTTGATTGTGACTATTCCAAATGCAAACTATACATAGCTCGGGAGGCGCCTGGCTGGCTTCTGAAGTACCATCAACCAGGTGCTTCCCTCCATGCCAGCCTGTGAGGCCCAGGTCCCTCCCCACTGGGGTCTTGGGCTTAGAGGCTGCTGCCCAGCAGGGGTTCTGCATGATGTGGGTGGGACTCTGGAGAAAGGGAGGTACTGTCATAACAACCAGCCTGACACTACCCGTCCCACCACGCACACACACTATATTCCAGCCTGGGGACCTGAGGAAGGTGAGTATTGTCCCCATTTGTCCTTCGGGCGCAATGAGGAGAGAGCAGGGGAGGAGCCACTGGTCCTGGTGATCTTTCTCAGGTTCCCATAGAATGCACTGCCGTTGGTTATGCTGCCCACTCCTCCCCTCCTCTCCCCAACACCCCACCCCTGGGAGCTCCTTGAGAGCAGGGCCCCTTGGCTCTGGGTCTGTCCTTAGCCCCCAGCACAGGACCTGGCACAAAGGTGGGGCTCCACAAAGGTTTGTTGACTGAGTGATTGACTAATGGAATGGGCTCATTGCTCCAGCCTCCCCCTCACCTCCCTGCCTCCTGGTTTGCATTCTACTCACCTTCCTCCACACTATGGCCTCAAATGTGATCAAACACAGGTCTGACCTCCCCTGCTCAAAACCCATCCAAGTCTCCCCACTGCTCTCCAGATAAAGTCTCTACTCATGGCCCTTCCCTATTCGAGGCTCTTCCTTGTCTGAGCCTTGCTTTCCCTCCATGAAATCCTAGGCTTCTGCTCTAACTGTATGTGCATATGTGTGTATGCGTGCCTACATGCCGTGTGCTGGGCCCTCCCTGCCGGGAAAGCCTTCCCTAGTTTGCCTGCTCACCCTTGAAGATCCAGCACAAATGCCACATCCCATGAAGCCTTCTGGGACCCTCCCAGGTGGGCTACATCTCCTTCCATCATTGATTGTCCTTGTGGGGACCGCTTCTGTCTGTCACGACCCCTGGAATTCCTGAGTTACTTCCTTCACACCTCCCCTGCCTGGACAGCTGGGACCAGATCTGATTCACCTCTGCACTCGGGGCCCTGGCACAAGACTGGCAATGAAGACTTATTGAAAGAATAATATTCTGTATCTGCCAACAGAAGGAGAAGACAGCTGATAAACAGAAGAGCCAGAGAATGAGGATATTCAGAGGTGGAGGGTGTGACAGGCACACAGAGACAGAGAGAGCAGAACCTATGAGAGGCGGGGGGCAGCCGGAGGCCTGACCCACCTGGCTTTTGTCTGGAGCCTCCTGGACTACCCGGCTTCTGCAGCCTGCATGGCAGGGCGTGATGTATTCCACACGGGAGCTGGAGTCACAGACAGGGTTAAAGTCGTCTGAGGGACAGGAACAGGACTCCATGCAGCCTGGAAATAGCTCCAGGCCAGGCTGGGCGCTGGTGGGAGAGAAGGCCGGCATGGTTGGTCTGGTTCTCCCTCCCTCAGGCCAGGCTACTTCGCTCCTGCAACCTCCCCTGAGAGCCACGGTCAGATTTCAGCTCTGCACAGAGGTTTCTACCGTCAGAGTTGTTCTGTGACATGCAGTGGTGAGCCCCTCACCAAGGAAGCTGCAAGAGGCCTCCAACAGGAGAAATGGGAAGCATGGTGTGGGCCAGAGGCTCCGAGACCCCTTTCAGCCCCAAGATCTTACAAGTCGTTGAGCTGCTTCTGTGACCATCTCTGTTCCTCAGTGACCCTCTTTTTAGGGGACATAAGATAAATTCTTCCCAGAATTTAGTCTCAGATGAAAAGTACCTTTATCTCAATGAGCTGGATTGCTTCCTTTTCTGATAAAATTAGAACTATAGGTGTGGGGTCCGGTCAGGGTACCTGAGTAGCTGTGAGGTCTCCCACCTGTTCCTGCCTCTCTCTGGCCTCAGTGTCTCTGCCACCTCTGCGGATTCCCTCTCCCTATTGCCATCCTGCAGTCTCACGACCTCCCTCTCACTCTCACTCCCCTGTTCACTGCCCAGGGCATGTCTTGGTTCCATCTGACTCCCTTTGAGGGTCTGTTCCCAAGTCTCAGGAGATCCCTTGCTCTACTCTGGCCAGGGCCAGGCACACGGGGACAGGAGATCAGAAGGGAGGGGATTCCTGGCTATCATCATCTGTGAAATGGGGATAATGGTAGGACTTCTCCCGGAGATCCCACAAGGGGTTCAGTGAGATGGAATATGGGAGCGTCTGAGCGCATGGAAGATCCTCAGTTCTTGGCAGCTGCGGATACCATTAGTTATGATGGAATATGAGAGTGAAAGTGAAAGTCGCTCAGTCGTGTCCAACTCTTTGCGATCCCATGGACTATACAATCCATGGAATTCTCCAGGCCAGAATACTGGAGTGGATAGACTTTCTCTTCTCCTGGGGATGTTCCTAACCCGGGGCTCCCACATTGCAGGCTGATTCTTTACCAGCTGAGCCACAAGGGAAGCCCATGATGGAGTATGAGAAATTCTCAATTTGTTCAGTTGGTCCCTAAAGGCTTCTTCAATGAATTAGAACCCAAAGCTCAGTGAGTAAATTGCAAGAATATAGAGGAGAATCTGGGTCAGATGAAATGTCGGGTCAAGGTGAGAGACTTCAGAAGAAGAGACAAATGGGGCCTGTGAGGTAGGCTGACTTTGCCCCATTTGCTTTAAAAATAAAAACTGTGGTAAAATATTCATTTACTTTTTAATCTAAAAATGATTAAAAGGGCCTGGCTCCCTCCTCTGACCAGAGGCTTCATGAGGGCCTGGTTGAAGCCCCTCTTCCATGCCCGGAAGGAGGCTCTTCAGACCTTGGAGAAGAGAAGGGATGAGGAAAGAGGGGAGAGGTCGACGAGCTGGGACCTGGGACAGGGTGGGCAAGAGCTGAGCATATCTGCACTGAGCCTCGCCCACAGCCACACAGAAGGAGCCCCAGGTGTGGAGAGTTGGCACGGGGATGGAGGGAGGAGACGCCAAGGGGAGGAGTGAACAGAGCACGTTGGGGGATGTTAGCTGGGTGTTGTGCCAGCCTGAGCCTGTTGTGGCTTCCCAGGAAAAATGCAATCATTCTGGAGAAGAGGCATCAATGGAACTTCCAACATCCTCTCCAAGATGGTTCCCAAGGGGAGAGAGTCTGTGTCCACGGGGTTTAGGGGGCAGAAGGGGAAGGGAGAGGTATCAGAGGCTTTCCTCCTGGAGGGTAGAGGTGCTGCCCCTCACATCTGGGGAAAAAGACTGGTACTTTAGGGTCACAGGACAACAGGAATTTTAGCTCCCAGTCTCTAAGGACCAAGAATCTCCAAGGTCTCCAGTCCAACTCCCTCCCAGGGCATATGTCCCCTGGGCAGCGTTCCTGAGAAGGGCCTTCTTACATGTGCCATGCCCTGCCTCAGCCTCCAGCCCTTCCCAGACCTGAGCTGTCCTGCCCACAAGTTCCACCCCTACCTGGTGGTGACTGACACCTTCACTGAGCCTTCGAGGGAGAAGTCCCACTGCTCACAGCGAGCCAAGCGGGGAGAGGTGGGGAGATGTGAGGTGGGGGCTACTCCACTGATCTGGCCTTTTCTGGGCCACCCCCCTCCTATGCCCCTGGCACCCTCCTCCAGCTTATGCTCACCGGCTCTCAAACATACTCACCCAGGCTGGTGGCTGATGCCTGCAATCTGATGGGAAGAGCAGCCCATGAAGAAGAGGGGGTGCTGAGGACCAGGCAGCACAGTGCACTCAGCAGGCAGAGGGTGCCACAGTGCACAGGGCCCAGGCGGAGGCGCTTGACCAGGATGCCCCCTACCACGATGCCCACGATGGCCAGCGGGATGGTGAGGCAGCCTATGAGCAGGTTGGCGTAGGACGCTGTGACGGAGAACTGGCGCTCCAGGAACTTGGGCAGGAAGGTGGCCATGCCCGCCGCCATGGATGACATGCACACCTGGGACAGGACCACCAGCAGAAAGATGGGGTGGCGCAGCGTCCTCAGCAGCACCCTGGGGAAGACTGTCGGGGTGAGCGGGGGGACGGTCAGGGTGGGCTGGCCATGCCACACGTTTCCGTCCCATCCTGCCCTGTTCAGCTTGTTCCGTGTCTTCCATCCTGTCTCGTCCCATTTAATTCTATTGCATTGAGTTTCATCCCATGACATTCCATTTACTTCTGTTTCATCTTTGAAGTTTGGTTGCATTTCATTCCATTGAGTTAGACTGCATTTTAATCAACTACATTTCTTTCCAATTCATTTCCACTCAAGATGCAATTCCATGTAGTCTGCTTCTAAATTATCCTGTTTGATTCTCATTCAGCTAGTCCCATCTCATTTCTTCTCTTCTATTATCCATCTCATTTCCTCTGTTCCACTGTCCATCTCATTCCCCCCACTCAGTCCTTTCTAGCCTGTCCTGCAATAGCTCTTTCCAAGGTAACCCAGGCCTCTGTCTTCCCTTCTGTGTCTCCAACATGGGACAGCACCCACTGCCTTGATTTCCCCATTCCTAGTTTATGTTTCTCCATAGCACTTTACCTTACATAGTAAACACTTCACTCATTTAACCATTTTATTGTCACCCAGTCAGAATGTAAGCATCATCAGAGCAGGGATTTTTATCTATTATGTCAATTGCTGAATCTCCAGAGCCCAGGCTATAGTAGGCACTCAATAAATATTTATAGAATGAATGAGAAAGTGAGTGCACATACAGACTCAAGGTGATCAAACAGCAAAATGTTAGGGTGGAAACTAAAATCTTCAGAGAAGGTGAAAACTGAGCAGGCCTGGTGCTTGGCAGCTTACTGGAGGCAGAGGCAGGGCCTGAAGAAGGGGAGGATTTGGAGTGGGGGAGTCCTCCAGGGGAGAAGTCAGGGCAAAAGCCCAGAGCCAAGAACAGAAGGGATGGCTCTCCCCTCTCCTGTCACCTCCTAAACCAATGCCTATGTACAGATATCCTCACTGCAAGTCGACACATTGAGTCAGTCCCAAGGTCTGGGCTTCAGGGCCTTCATCAGCTGGGCCACCCAAGGTGATGCCCAAGAAGGCTTTGTGTGACCTCTCTCCACTGACAACAGAAGAGAAAGACATGTTTCTGCCCTCAGAAGGCAAGATGAAGTTAGAGACACAAGGCGTGAAGGAGACAGGAGAAAAGGCCTTTCTAAGAAGAGGCATCAGGGTATCAGGGACTTCCCTGGAGGTTCAGTGGTTAAGACACCACATTTCCATTGCAGGGGGCATGTATTCGATCCCTGGTCAGGGAACTAAGATCCTGCATGCAGCATAGTGGCCAAAAAAAAAAAAAAGGAAAAAAAATCCTGATTCATACCAATAGGTCATTCTACAGGATTATATCTAAAATAATAAACACTATTTATTGAAAAAGAAAAAAGAAAAGAGGCATCAGAGACGCAAACTACTTGCCAGGCTGGGCTGAGGGGAGAGATGGACATGGGCTCCTCTGGGCTGAATCTGGGGTGGGGGGTCCCTTCTGTTCCTGCAGCAGCAGGGCCAGTGTCCCTGTCATGGGAAGTTTCTGTTTGTCTTCAGAGCATGGGGAGAGCCAAGCCAGCTGATTCCCTAGCACCCTGGCCTGGCCAAGAACACTTCTCCTTGGGTGCCAGAGCATAAAAACAAAGAGTCTAGGCAGGGTGTAGCTGGGAGAGCTGGGGCTGTGGAATTCCCCCTCCTTCGTGTCCCAGGCCTCCTCCTGTCCGAGTCCCTGGCCACACACGCAGCACATCCAGCCGGCACTTGGAGTGGGGAAGATGTGACACCGGGCGTTCACCCCAGCCAGCTGCTCCATTTCCTCCCTCCTTGAACTGCCCTGGCCAGGAGTAGCCTGGGCTTGGTCCAAGACATACACGTAACCTCATGGTACAGGTAGGGCCAGGAGTGGGGCAGGGACTGGCCCAAGTTCATCTAGGAAGGTCTGAATCAGGCCAGGAGTTGCTGGGGGTTTCCTGACTCCTGGTGTCAGGGTCATTTCCCCTCTGTGCCCCAACTCCCACCCCAGCCTACATTCCTAGGCCTCTGGATGCCTGACTTCAGAGGGAGGGCTCCATCTCATGGATTGCTTCCATCCCATTCTCCTGGGCTGATCAATGCAGTGCAGTTCCTTTCTATTCTCTATCTCCCTTCATCATCTTCAATTGTCCCTAGGACAGATGGAAAATTTCTGGAGGGCAGGGTTATGCCTATAGCTTAGATAAGGGATACCTGAAGGGGAATTCCAGGGCTGTCTCTAGCTCAGAGACTTTAGCTAGACAGGTGCTTCCCTTGGCTCATCACAATGTCTCCTCCCCTTGGACAAGCCAGGGCTTCTCACCACTTAGAGACTGTGTCTCCCTTATCAGACAGGAGAACCTCCTCCAGCACAGAAGCAGGTCTCCTCCATTAGCCAAGGCAAGTTTTCCCCTGAAGTCCCATTCAGGGACTAGGTATCCTCTATCAGACAGGGACTTAGTCTCCCCACCAAACAGCGCCTCTCCCAGCTCAGGGACTATGTCTCCCCCATCAGATGGCCTTTCCTTAGCTCAGAGGCTGTCTTCTTCTAAGAATTTAGGATTCCAGCAGCTGAAAGACTATGTTGATTCTTCTCTCTGCCTCTCCCTCTCCCAGTCCCAGGTTGTCAAGGCCAAACCTTAGGATCAGACTGGCCTCCCTGGAGCTCAGCAGGAAGCCGAGAAGCCAGCCTGTGCCAACCCTGTCTTGGTCTCTCCTAGGATCATGTAGGAGCTTGAAACCATCAGAGATAATCTGGCCCAGGACACCCACTCTAGGATCCAATTTCTGCGACTGGCCTCAGCTTTCTTCAGGGCTGACGCCAAAGCAATGATTAATAGGCTCTTCCATGGAGCAGGGCACTGGGGCCTTCCAGCAGCTGAGGGTGACCTCAGGTTAGGCAGTCTAAGCCCCTGCTTCTAGGTCCAGCCTCACAGGTTCCAGGCCTTTCTTTCCCTAGGAATAGAGGACAACCAGGCTACTGGTACCCTAACATCAAATCCTAGGGCACCAGGGGATAGGTGGCTGATATCCTAATATCAAATCTGAGGACACCAGGGGCTAGATTACTAGTACCCCAACATCAAATCCTAGGAAACGTTCCCCAAGAAACTCTCCCCTAATTAACTTCTTAATGCAAAAGTCCTTGGGGATGGGGGGTGGTTTAAGCAAACCCTGTGGTTATCACCCTCCTAAACCACAGGCCACTCAATTTACTGTCCTGAGATATGGTCAGAATAATAACAGCAGGGCAGAAATGATAATTGAAAAAATAATTGTACCTTATATAAGCATAGCTTTTTAATAGTATGTAAAGGACCTTCCATTTATCATCCCATTTGAGTCTCCTAACAGTCCTTGAGAGAGGCAGAGCAAGGATTACTGACCCAGTCTTTTAGATGAGGAAACTCTGGTTAGGGGATGAAAGTAACTTCTAAAAGATCGTACACTGGGCAGTGCCAGGGGTGGGCCTCTAAACCACCCCTTCTTCTGAGTTGCCATCCTGTGCCCTACAAGATCCTGATGCACAGCAGGCTCTGGGTTTGCAGGATCAGACTCTTTAGATAGGATGACGTGGCCACAGCATGGACCCTGGTTACTGATCAATTTAGCTCAAAGTCTCAGGGTCAGAGTGACATGGATTTCACCCCTCACTGTACAGATGGAGAAACTGAGGCCCAGAGAGGAGGAGCAAGGACCCAAGATGAAAGTCTAGATTTCTGGACTTCAGCCCAGAGTTCCTTTCACCCATGCTACAGCCAAAGACTTTAATAATAAAAAAAAAAATTACTGAGAGCCTCCTGTTTGCAGGCTCTGTAGTGGGAGGAGAAAAAGGGTCACAGATGAGCCATCACAAGCCAGACCCTCAGGAGCTCACTGTTTGGTAGAAGGGTTGGACAGCACAGATCTGAGCTGATACAGGAGCCCTGAGAGTTCAGAGAGCTGACAGCAGGGAGAGCCAGGCTGAGGGATGGAGAGAATGGCTTGACTTAGAGGTACAAGGAAGCTTTTAATAGATAGTGATAAAAAATGATGTTCTAGGCAAAAGGGATCCTATGAGCAAAGTCTTACAAGAAATGTATGGTGCTTATGAGGGGCCTGTAGATATGGAAGATGAATCAAGAAAGGCAGACAGGGGGCTCGGTTCTGTACAGTCTCACCTGCCCCTCTGGCCCCACCTCTGGCCTCAGCTCACTTACCTTTGATAAACTGGATCACAGTCAGGTCTGGGGCAATCTGAGCTAGGTTGTCTTTCTTCTCTGGGGAGTCTGCAGGGCTCTGCTCAGAAGAGGAATCCTCACCCTGGGAAGACACACGGCCGTGGGCAGTCAATTAGATGCCCAACATTCTGCTCAGAAGTGCTGTGGGCGAGGGAAGGGAGCTCTGGGGGAGGAGAGGACGAGGGGTCTGTCACTGCCAGCAGCGTCCCATTTGTTCTTGGCCCCGTAGATACTTAGCAAGTGGTTTTTGAAAAGTGGATGAAATTCCAACGGCTGAACTTTGTCATCACCATTATTAACATCATAATAACCAAAGTTCCTGCAACCACCACCGTCATTATTTTCATCATCTTAAATATCACCCCTGTTCATATCACCAATTTCACCACCAATGAACAACCAAGATTGGCCTTACTATTGTTGTTGTCTCTGGGAAGGTCACCAAGCACCTGCACAATCTCACAATCACTACCATCATCCTGTCACTTGACCCTTCACATCACCAGCAACAACGTCATTATCAGAATCACTAATGTCATTATCACTGTCTCTCCCGTCATTGTTATCCCCACCACTGTCTTCACCACAACCAGCAGCATCACCAGCTTCTATAAAAGGTTATCACCGCACTATCTTGAGTTTTATATCACTCATGGCTGCCATCACTCAGAGAGTCACCACGAGCAGGTGCCTCCAGGGCTTGTCCTGTTCCATCCTGTCTGCAGCAACAGGAAGGGATCTGGGTTGGGGGAGGCAAGAGGCAACAGCCCCCTTATCCTCTTGGAGGAGTCAGACCACAGCCAGAGGGGATTGCTCAGCCCCCTGGACCACACTGCGAGGAAGCTCACAGCTACCCTGGGGTGTGCTCTGCCATGTGGGAAAGGATGGCTTCTGTGCAACTCCTGAGAAAAAGGTCTTCAATCCCAGAAAAGAGATTGGGGTGATACAACTGCAGTCTTCTGACTGCACCAAGGAGGGAAGGATAAAATGTTAAATAACGGTTAATGGTTATTAAGCACTTACTATCATCCCAGTGCTGTTCCAATAACACGACTGTTAACTCATTGAAACCCCACAGCAACTTTCTTAAGAACAGTATAATCCCTGGTTTTCAGGGGAATAAAACTGGGACACAGAGAGATGAAGTAATTTGCCCGGTCACACAGCTAGTAAGTGGTCTGGCTAGGACCTGAATCCAGATGGCTTGACTCCAGGGCCTGTGTGCATTTGGTCAGTTCACCCTAAAGGCAGGAGGGAACCAATGCTCTGAGCGACCCAGCACTGAGTGCTGCGTTGTCTACCCGCCCTGCTCTAATACAACAATGCTTTCATACAGGTACTATTACTGTGCACATCTTTATATGAGTAACTAAGTCTTAGAGAAGTTGCTACTGGCACAGGGTCATTCAAATATGAGTGATCTAGTGAAGTCTGATTTTACTGCATTAAAAAAATTTTTTTTTTTAATTTATTTTTTTGGTTGCACTGAGTCTTCGTTGTTGCGCCCTGGCTTTCTTGAGTTGTGGAGAACAGGGGCCACTCTTCATTGTAGCGCTTGGGTTTTTTGTTGCAGTGGTTTCTCTTGTTGTAGAGCACAGGCTCTAGGAGCATGAACTTCAGCAGTTGCAGCTCACGGGCTGAGTAGTTGTGGCACACAGGCTTAGTTGCTCCGTGGCACGTGGAATCTTCCGGACCTTGCATCGAACCCGTGTCCCTTCATTGGAGCGTGGATTCTTATCCACTGTACCACCAGGGAAGTCCTGATTTTACTACGTTTTTATGTGCAGTCTGAGACGAGGATTAGAAGCAACAAGTTCCATGGAAGAAGACTGAAGCCCAGTGTGACAAGCAGTTTGGCCAAGGCTGTCTTGGGAGGAAGTGAGTTCCCCATAACTAGGACCATGCTAGCACAAGCTGGCTTCCCCTGGTCTGGAGTGCTGTCCACCCTGGGGAAGGGTGGGTTGGGCTGGAGAGTCCATCTGGGGTCTCAGTTCTGCCTCTTTTCTCCCCATAAAGCCTCTGTGAGCCCCCTGTAAGCTTCATCCTCTGGCTGGTATATGACACCTTCTCTTTTGTTGCCCATCTTTTTGCTAAGGAGCAAATGTGGGATTTCCCCACATTTTAGAACCTCCATGAGGGCTCCCACGCCAGGAGTGCCCTGTTCCAAGCCTCCTCCACCTTGCTTCCAGGTGTTGACTGGCTTAAGCCTAGCCTCGCCCGGGTAAGGAAATTTATTCCAAAATCAGTTCAAGGGTGTTTGTTCCCCTGTGGGCTTCTTCCTTCCTCCTCTCTACTTCTATCCCAGCAGGTACTGGGCTCTGGATTCTCTGACCTCAGGGGAGGTTTGTGGCAGGGCAAAAAGTCATGGCTGCAAGATTCTCTCCCTTCTGGCTTTTGTTTCCAAAGCCTGACTCCATCGAGATTACACTGAGAGTTGTGGAGAGTGTGAGGTGAGAGGGAGGCCCCTGAGCAGTCTGTGGGTTCCCTGAGCAGCAGAAAGCCACATAGCCTCTGTGACAGTGCCCAAAGAAGCAGTTCACTTCAAAGGGGCAGGCTGCAGACTGACTGAAAGAGGCTGAGTTCCCATGTTCCCACCCACATGGAGCTCCTCAGCCCCAAACAGGTTAAGGGGGACCACATGGGCCATGGGGAATTGAGGCTGATGCCTGCTGGGGGTGCGGTGGTGGTGAGGATGGGACCTCCCTGGTGCCTGGATATCCTGTAAGACCTTAGGACATTTGCTTTACCTTGGTGGGAGAGCCCTGAGAAAGGCTGAGGTTGACTTTCCTGCTGAGCCAGCAGGATGGGCCTTCAGAGTAGAAGTTAAGTTGATTTTCAGAGGAAACCAGGAATAATCTACCTTATAGACACTTAGAGTCTGAGTCAAACCTTGTTCGGTGTCTCTCCTCTGAGCTCTGCAAGAGCAGGGACCACGTTTACCTCTTTCCCTGTTGAAACCCTGGTGCCTAGCACGAGGCCTGGAGCCAAACGGTGGCATCTGAGGAACATCTATGGAAAGAAGGAGTGCAAGAGATGGCTCCAACGGGCAGTGGGTACAGGCAACACCAGGCTCTTGGAAGAAATGCGAGAACATCAACAGGAGATGCTATTGTGTTGGCAGGAAGCTTGAAGCTATCTGAGATGCTATCTCCCAGGCTATAGTCCTCCTTTTGCTCCAAATAAAACTTAACTCACAACTCTTGCGTTGTGCTTTTTTTTTTTCCAGTCGACAGTAACTTGCACAACATCACCCAACTAGCACGGGACAGAACTAAGATTTAGCTTAAGCCTGCCTGAGTTAAAAACACACATCTGATCCACCAAGCCTGTGAATCAGAGATCTGGTGCAGGGCTGGCAGAATTAGAAAGCACCATTGTGGGAGGATGTGAAGGGGCCTGAAATCTGAGTCTTATTTCTCTGGATGAGGCACTGTGGGTCTGTTATTCATTTGCGTCTCAGAGCTGTGCTGTCTAACACACCAGTCACCAGCTTCATGTGGCCACTGAGCACTGGAACTGTGACTAGTCCAAACTGAGATGGGCCAGAGTGTAAAGTACACATTGCATTTCAAAGACTCAGTATGAAAAAAACGAATGGAAAATATCTCACAATTAGTTTTTTATACTTATGGTAAAATGGAAATATTTTAAATATAGCAGATTAAAGAAAATATTTTATTAAAATTAATTTCTTTTACTTTTGAATGTGGCTACTAGACCATTTGGGCTTCCCAGATGGCTCAGCAGTAAAATATGCGCCTGCCAATACAGGGTTTGATCTCTGGGTCAGGAAGATCCCCTGGAGAAGGAAAAGGCAACCCTCTCCAGTATTCTTGCCTGGGAAATTCCATGGACAAAGGAGCCTGGGCAAGTGACAGTCCATGGAGTCACAAAGAGTGGGACATGACTTAGCAACTAAATAACAACTAGACCATTTAGAACGATGTTTGTGACTCATGTTGATATTTCTTTTGGACATGCTCTCTTAAGGAGAATTAGAAACTCTCCTTACTTCATTCTCAGGCCTAGCCTAGCTAGGGAAGTTCCTGGGTCCCAGAGGGAGAGGGTACCGCCCCAGGAATGGGAGTTTCTCTTAAGGAGAATTAGAAACTCTCCTTACTCCATTCTCAGGCCTAGCCTAGCTAGGGAAGTTCCTGGGTCCCAGAGGGAGAGGGTACCGCCCCAGGAATGGGAGTAAGGAGGGTGGGGATAGATTGATTTCTTCCCAATCTTCGTATTGGGGGTGGGGCAGGCCCATCCTTCAGACACGCAGCATCTTGTGAGTTCCTTGCCTGGGGTTCCTTGACCCCAAGTAAACAGTAAAAGCCGCAGTGACATCTGCTGCGACATGTGCACACCCTCTGTGGTCTACACTGCACTTTCACATCCACCCTGTCATTTAATTCCCACAACAGTCTGATGGAGGGATTATTATTGCACCTACTTCACAGAAGAGGAAACTGAGGGCCTCCCCCAAAAGGGCATGTGTCACCAGGGAGTAATTGGCAGAGCAGTCTCCGTTACCACCCCCAGCACCATCTTGCCCTCTGGGGTTTGGAGACAGGAGGGGAGGGACAGGAGGGGCTGGGGGGGGGTGGTCCGGAGGGCATCCAGGGAGAGGTGAGGTCTGGGATCGGATCGACAGGAAGGGAGAGGTTATTTGAAGCAGAGGTGTAGTACTAGCAGAAGGGTGATGGCGGGAAGAGAGGGGCGTGGGAGGTGGGGGAACCACCCTGATGGTGGCTAAGAGCCTCTCAGGACCATGGTGAGAGTATCACCACAGAAAAGCACCCCATCAACCTCTATTTGTTACAAGAAATGGCCAGACACAAAAACCTGCCAGGTTTAACACTGAACCACCATTTCTTTTGAAATACTCACAAACTACTCTTTTTTCCCCTCCATAGGTTGTCAAATATATCTGGAAACCAATTAGAGATTCTCCCCCACTTCCACAGAAACAATTTTAATAGAATGCTTGCCAATCAGAAATTGTCTCAGTATTCTTTATACTCTTTAAAACTTACTTTTCTAACACCTTTGATCCTCTCAAGAAATGAATGTAACAGCAGATGGGTTCACTTGTCAAGTTTATGAATAAACAGTCACTGTTGGCTTTGGGGGAAAGAAAAGAACCTCTCAGGGCAAGAGTGGGGCGGTTCAGAGGGCCAGGCTGAGGGATTTGGGCTTTCTTCTGTGGGTACTGGGAACACTGACCTCCAGTCCCTGTCTCTGTGGCCTTCAGAAGTTCCGCCTCCCTCCCCACATTTGTTTTTGAGGACTCCTGACTAAGAGCGGGCTCCAGAAACAGGAATCATCGAGCCTTTGCTCAGAGCAGGCTTCAGAGATTGACACATGTGGGCTGTGGTTTGCCCAGGTCAGCAGGTCTGGGATCTGGTCCGAACTTCCCCTCTTGGGCTGTGTGCTGACTGCTGCAGCCCGCAGGAGTGGGGACTCTGTGTGTGGTCCAGCACGTGGGAGAACCCGCTGCCTGCGGGGCCTGCAGAGGCCAGGAGCTGTCCTCGGAGGAAGCTGGGTTCCTCGAAGGCGCTGGGCCAGGACTGTGACCCCAGCCCTGTGGAGCCAGTGCTGACCCTAGTGGGTGATGTGGAACTCTCTGCCAGCCCTCAGCTGCCATCACACGTGGTCATGGGAAGCAGCCACAGGATGGCTGCTCAACTTGTACACACACAGACACACACACATGCACACACAAACATACACATACAAACTCGCGTGCGCACACATACACATGCATACACACATGCTTTAATCAGACAAGTTGCACTTTTCCATGTTTTTATACCAGTCCTTTGAGTGAGATATAAATTGAGAAAGGGGTTCTACTGCAAAAAACAGTTTTTAAAAACACTGGTACAGTCCAATACCACCAAGTTTTAGAGGAGGAGACTGAGTATCCTCTGCTGCTGCTGCTGCTGCTGCTGCTAAGTCGCTTCAGTCGTGTCCGACTCTGTGCAACTCCATGGACTGCAGCCTACCAGGCTTCTCCGTCCATGGGATTCTCCAGGCAAGAACACTGGAGTGGGTTGCCATTTCCTTCTCCAATGCATGAAAGTGGAAAGTGAAAGTAAAGTCGCTCAGTTGTATCTGACTCTTAGCGACCCCATGGACTGCAGCCTACCAGGCCCCTCCATCCATGGGATTTTCCGGGCAACAGTACTGGAGTGGGATGCCATTGCCTTCTCCTGAGTATCCTCTAGGGTTTTCTATTCAACTTCTTATCTCCCACAGGAGGGAGATGGTGTTTTCTAGCAGAGTTCCTGGGCATCTAAGATTCTATGGGGCGAGGGGTGGGGGAGGAGGGTGGTGTGCTCCCAGCTCTCTTACATCCATGAGTTTCTTGCAACTGATCGTGTCTCTTTTCCTTGTGGCTACCAGAAAGCTCAGGACCAAGTGAGTGTTTCAATAATAGCATCTAAATTCGTCTCTGTTTCTCTCTCATTCTGATAACCTTTTGCTGTTATTTCTATCTTTCTGTGTCTTGGTCTTGATTGAGTGACTCAGCACAGGCCCTGAGACAGCTTTTCTGAGCCTGAATCCCAGCTCCACCTTTTACTAGCAATTCTACTAGGTTATTTTGTCTCTCTGCAACTCAGACCCTCGGGTGCAAAACAGGGGTAAAAACTGAACCTATTTCATAGGTAAGTTACAGGGATTAAACGGGCTAATTAATACAAAGGGCGTAGAACAGAGTAGGCAATACAAGTTGGCCTATTTCCCACTCTCTTACCAGTATTGTACAGGTATTTGGTGTGAGTAGCCTTTAAACCTTTTATGGAATATAGTGGAAGTAGGATATAGAAAAGCATCTAAGAAGAATAGCAGAAAAAAAGTCATTTTTCCTTTTAAGAGCTGGCCTGATCCATGCTAAGAACAAGCACTCCTGTTTACTGAGACTGCAGGCTAGGTATTGAACCACCCACCTCACAACCTCATCTCATTTCCTTTTACAACCCCCTCCACACGGATGTAGATGGTCTGGTTATTCCCATTTTACAGATTTCAGATTAGTAAGTGACAGAGTTAGAATTCACATGCAGGCTGGGATGGTGCAGACAAAGCTGCTGCTGGCCTTCCTGCCTGCCACAGAGGGCGGCCTTAGACTCAGACACCAAGGAAATGCTTGTATGTTGCATCCTGGGCCAGATCAGCTAGAGTCAGCTCCCTTCTTTAGTCTCAGTCTCCTCCTCTATCATTTGGCGGTGTTGGACTATGCTGGTGTTTTAAAAAAATTTTTTTTTAATTGGTTAAAAGTGGTTTTTGCAATAGAACCCCCTTCTCAATTTATATCTCACCCAAAAGACTGGTATAAAAACATCAAAAAGTAGAACTTGTCTGATTAAAGTGTGTGAGTATAACGGAGGAAGGTCCTTGGCCCTGCTGGGGAACCCCTCTCTTCAGTCTCCCTGTGGTGGCAACCTTGGGGTCCTATGGGGTGCAGTTTAAAAGCCACAGAGCAGATCACCCCAAGGGACTTTCCATACCCAATGACTGAGGAAGCTTGGATCAGTATCGTGCCGGGGAGAAGAAGCCTGTCTTCAACCCTTTGGGGTCAAGCCCTGACCTTTCACAGACTGGTGCGGGGGGAAGTGCTGCTGGCCAAGCTCTGGACACAATCTTGACCCAAACCCTCTGTCTGTAAGATGCAGTGACGGCTGAGCTGGATGAGGTGGGGTGAGGATGCAGTCACAAGAGCTGGGTCACTTGGGAAGGGGAAGGGCTCCTAAACCAACTGGGAGGGATCTGGAGGCAGTGCCAGCTAAGGAGAGACATTGGGTACAGGGAAGACCATGTCACCTGGCACCTAGCAGGGGCTGCAAGAGGGAGCACAGAGTCTTAGGCCAAAACTGTAGCTACTTGGAAAAGTGAATTTGGGGAGTCACACATCATTTGAGGCCTAGAATCTTAAAGCAATAGAACACAAATACTTGAGAGCCTACAACTAGTATAAACTTAGAACTTTAAAACCAGATAGTATAGAATCCCAGACTCTGGGAGATACCCTAAAATAATAGACATGGAGACTCCTGGGAAAGAGAGGCAAGTGGTGCTCAGAGGGTGCGGACCTGCAGTCCCCAGGGGATCTGATTTCAGTCCCTGGCCCAGGACCAAGGGCAGCTCAGAAGAGCCAAAGGGCCTGGAGAGCAAAGAGGGCTGCTGGCTGAATGGGATCCTATGGCCACTGCCCATATGGGGCCAGATGACCTGCTAGGATGCACTTAGGAAACCTCTTTACTACATGGGCGCTGCAGAGCCATCTGCCAGGAGCCCCGAGCCTTTGACAGGACCTTAGTAACTGGCTAATTGAAGACAGGGAAGCAGAGACCTGAGAGAGGTGAGGCCTACCCTAGTTCCCTTCTAGAAAGATGTCTGCGTAGCCACCCAAGCTCTCAGGTCACAGACATACGGACAGAGCCAAAGGGAGGGAAGCTGAGCTCCTGACGCTCCTGTACGGGTATGGCCTCCCCCACCCCCGACCTCATAGTCTTCTCTGTGGAGACTGTTCATCCCCTACCCCCTGGCAGAGAACTCTGTCATTCAGACCTCAGCTGTGTTTCAGTCATCTTCCATCTCTCGCACCTGGCCTGCTGTCACGACCTGAGAGCTCCCTGGGGCAGGGGCTGTGGGACTTTCTTTCACACTCTCCCCCTGTGAAAGTACTCATGTTACTATTAAACCTCCCAGAGCTAGCAGACTTTGTTCAGTCTTCTGCCTATTGCACGGACAGAGAGACTGAGGCCAGAGACCTTCTCTGGGTCACACAATCCTCTCTATTACCTACCACCATCTCCTGCTGCTGCTGCTGCTAAGTCGTTTCAGTCGTGTCCGACTCTGTGCGACCCCATAGACAGCAGCCCACCAGGCTCCTCTGTCCATGGGATTCTCCAGGCAAGAACACTGGAGTGGGTTGCCATTTCCTCCTCCAATGCATGAAAGTGAAAAGTCATCCTGGATACCAGTAAAAGCTGCATTTACTTCTGGGAAGGTATTTAGAGAACCCCTGTGAGGGGGTGCTTGAAGGGACTTCAGAAATAGCCTCCCCCTTGACCCTTCATTTTCTCTTGCCTGTTTCTACTCTCTGCAAAAGATACTCTACCATGTCAAAACACTTGGACTTTCACCTAATTGGGCCCTTCCTCATGGTCCGTCCACCTCATCAGTGGCCTGAGCACACTGGGCCAGCCCAAGCAACTGCAAGCCGAGGCAGCCTCAGCAGGCGGGGGAACAGTTCCTCCCACTTCAATATTTATTACCTGAAAGCTGCTGGAAGCAGATCATCATGTTCTCGGCCTTCGGTTCTTTTTTCAGAACCTCTCACCCCCTTCCCTCACCACTCCCCATCCCCCATGTGCTGACGAATGAATCCAGACAGTCAGACAGGTTCACAGCCTAGGAGCCAGGGTTTCAAGGCATCACAGGGACATAGCTCTTAAAATGAGAATCTCTGCATCACAGCAGCTTTGACTCAAGGAATCGTGTGTTCTCAGAATCCAAGACACACAAGACATTGCTTCAGGAATGTAAACCCAGTGTCTTACACAATAGAACAGAATGGGGAAGTGACTTGCTCAAGGTCACATGACTGAGCAAGGACACATGACTGAGCCCAGCCTAGCCTAGTCTCTCCCTTGCTTCTTCCACCTATTCCACCCCAGGCCCAAGTAGCACTTCTCTGTTCAGATTTAGTACCCAACTTGGAGATTACCCATAACTGGTAACCAGTCCCTTCCCTTCTTCTGTGATCATCCTGCTTCTAAGAACTCTTCTGCAAGTTCCAGGAATTCCATCTCATTCATATTTTGGCCCGAGCTAGACAGAAGCGGGAAGGACCATCTGTGGTTCCAAGCTGTCTTCTTCCTTTCCCTGAAACTGATCTCTCTCCAACGCCTGCCTCCCCCTGCCTCTGAGCCAGCATCAGCCCTTCGCTGTCTCTGGGATGATTGACCCATAGCAGAGCAGGATACAGGTTTATGTGTTTCCCCTCCTTCGTGGATCTTTGGACTCATCCCCACACCCTGCCTTACTGCAAATGCACCGGTTCCTGCCTGGACCAACGCCATAGCTGTCACATCAATCTTCCTGCCCCCAGCTGCTCTCTGCACACCTTCCCTTGCCTTCCAATCCTTTCTGTGCTAGCACCTGGTGATAAAGCCACAGGACTCCCCCTCCAGGGCTACCCGCTGCTCTTGAAGCTGGCAGGCAAGGCTTTAATTGTTCTGGCCCCTGCTGGCTGTCCCAACATCAATTTTCTTTAGTCCCCCAGCCCCATGTAGACACCCTTTGCTGCAGCAGGGGGTGGACAACAAAGTGGTGCGGGTGCCGTATCAGACTGATTGGGGGTTGAATCTCAGCTTTTCCGGCAGAGGCATTTTCAGCCCTTCGCCTTAAGCCCAGACTTTCTTGTTCTAAGAAGGAGACACTATCTCACATTATGGCAAATGTATTCAAATGCACCAACCTGCAACATTAAATTGAATTATTCTTGCTGCAAAATATTTGACAGGATTTTTATAAATTGTCCCTTTGAAATTAGAATTATTTAGCAACAACTAACTTCCTTAATTTATGATTGTTTGTGGTTTCTCAAAATCCTGGCACAGAGATCCTAAAACTCCTGTAAATAAGGGTGCTAAGAAAATCTTTTGTTCTAATATTTAGCCTTTGATCCTGGTTCCTGACCCAGAGCTCCTGGAGCTTTGTAATTTCCTGAGTGGTAAGAGCATCTGACACCGAGCCCCTAAATGCCTTGGCATTTCCTGGTGATAAGAACATCGTTTGTTTTAATGAAGTGACTCCACTGGGCTCCAGGTTAGGGCTGGTCACTAGAAAGACCAAGCCATGATTGGAAGCTTGGAGCTTTCAGCCCACCACTGCAACCTAATTCTGCAGAGAGGGGAGAGAAGCTGAAAATAGACTTAATAATCAATCACGCTGACATGATGAAGCCTCTATAAAAATCCCAATAGTATAGGGTTCAGGGAGTTTCCAGGTTGGTGAACACAGCCACGTGCCGGGTGGGCGATGCACCTGGACTCCACAGAGCTCCTGTGCTCAGCACCCTCCTAGACCTCGCCCTAGGCATCTCTTTATCTGGCTGTTTATCTGTATCATTTATCATATCCTTTATTATGGAGAAGGAAATGGCAATCCACTCCAGTACTATTGCCTGGAAAATCCCATGGACAGAGGAGCCTGGTAGGCTATAGTCCATGGGGTCGCCAAGAGTCGGACACAACTGAGCGACTTCACTTCACTTCACTTTTATTATGTAGTGGGGAACTTCCCTGGTGGTTCAGACGGTAAAGTGTCTGCCTGCAATGCGGGAGACCTGGGTTCAATCCCTGAGTCAGGAAGATCCCCTGGAGAAGGAAATGGCAACCTACTCCAGTACTCTTGCCTGGAAAATCCCATGGATGGAGGAGCCTGGTAGGCTACAGTCCATGGGGTCGCAAAGGGCTGGACACAAGTAAGCGACTTCACTTTTTCACTTTATTATGTAATAAACTGGTAAACAAGTGTTTCCCTGAGCTCTGTTAGCCATTCCAACAAATAATCAAATCCGAGGAGGGCATTGTGGGAAACTCTGATTTGTAGCCAAGTCAGACAGAAGTTGAAGGTGACTTAGGGGCCTCCTGCTCGTGAGCGGCGTCTGCAGCAGGGGCAGTCTTGTGGGAGTGAGCCTTACCCTATGGCATCTGATACTGTCCCCAGGTGGACAGAGTCAGGATGGAGTTAGGTTGTAGGACACCCAGCGGATGTTGCAGAGAATTGATCAGTGTGGGAACAGCCCCATACATCTGGTCACTCAAGTATTGTTTATGTGTTTGCATGTGGGGAGTGGGAGGTGAGGTGTAAAGGTGAAATAGGAGTATTTGTCTTTATACACCCAGACTTGGGAAAAGAGAAAATCTAACCCACAAATTTTCAGAATATAATGAGTGGTGAATATAATGAAATGTGTATGAGTATTAAAGAAAAATGAATGAAGCTGACTTTAATGACATATAATTGAGCTTTTATAACACATTTCCATTTTGTCATTTTTGTTTTGTATTTGAGAGCCAACGTATTATTTCTCAGGCCTCGTGTTTTTGTGGGTCCCTGGAAAACGTAGAGAACCCTATCCCAGAATCCTCTCTCCTGTCCAGTGGCCTCACATAGTCCTGCCTTCTCCTGTCACATGTGACCTTGAGCACATCCCTGCACCTTCTGGGCCTCAGTAGGGTCCTTTGAGGAGAGACCACCTGCCCCATGAGCTGAGCAGAATGGTTCAGTGAGATCCCCTTGCAGCACTCAGCCAGTTGTTACTTATCAAAGAGACTCTGTCCTCACTAGGCTATGCCTGTTTTAAGGGTGGGGCTCACATGCTAAGCCCCAGGGTCCAGCCTGATGCCTGGTCCCCAGCGAGGCACTCAATACCTGTTTGTCCCCTCACTGTCCCTGAAAAGGCCATGGTCATTTCTAGAGCCAAGTCCTTTGTCCAGGCTGTTTCCCACCTCGAATGGCCCTCCCTCTCCTTGCCATGCTTCCACACAGGCTTCAAAGTCCAGTGGAATCCCCCTCTCCTCAGAGAAGTCTTCTAGACCCTCCTGTAAGCTCTCCACCTCCTTCTAGTTCTCAGCACTGCTGAAGCATGTTCACAATCTACTAAGCACGTTCAGCGACAAGCAGAAGCAGTAGGGTAGTGGTTAGAGCAAGGGGCGTGGGCTCAGATAGGCTTTGGGTTCTGGTCCCAGCAGTACTTAACCATGACACGCACTGCCATAAGGTTGAGAAAGTCAAGGCCCAGGAAGGGTCAGGGACGTGCCCAAGGTCACACAAGACACAACTGGCAGAGCCACAGCTGATACCCAGATCTCCTTGGGTGGGTCACTTCCGGCTCTGGCCCTCCATCCCCTCAGCTGTGCAAGGGGCAGGGGAGACGCACCATGCAGGAATGCTGGGGAATGCGACAGAGCTCTATGGAGATGGCTTTGGAAGCTGTGACTTGCTGTGCCCAGGAGAACGGAGTTGAAGGTTATACAGGAGGACAAGCGTGTGGGGGTTGGAGCTTGGGTTAGGATGGGACAGGGAGGGGCTTACCTTGCTGACAGGTGGGTCTGAAACTGCCAAGCCCTTTCGCCGGAAGCGAAGCTCTTGCTTCTCCTTGGGCATCTCCTTGGGGAAGAAGAAGTAGGGGATGGCGGCCAGGGCCACCGCGCCAGCCGAGATGAGGAAGCCCAGCCACCAGGCACCCACCCATCGGGGGTCCTTCGAGGTCAGGTTGATGCCACCTGGAAGAGAGGGTGTTAGGGTCGGGATGGGCTGTATGTAGCTTCTTGGCCACCATTCTCAGATCAGCCTCTGAAGTAGGACGTGACCTGGGCCGGGGTCGGGAGATCTGGGTATCAGTTGTAGCTCTGCCAGTTGTGTCTTGTGTGACCTTGGGCACATCCCTGACCCTTCCTAGGCCTTGACTTTCTCAACTTTATGGCAGTGTGTGTCATGGTTAAGGTCATGGACTTTGGAAATAGTGTGACCTTGGGCAAGTTACTTAACCTCTTTGTGCCTTGGTTTCTTCCCCTGAAAAGCAGAGATGCTAGTAGTACCTACATCATAAGGCTGATGTGAGAATCATAGAAACTAGTCTGTGTAGACCACTTAGAACAGCGCTGGCACATAGAACATAGACACAGTGTCTGCTCTTTGTTTACTGTTATTTTTTGATTGTTATTATTAAACTGGTGGCTAGAATGATTCTTGGGGTTCTCAGACCTGCATGATGGTTAAAATCACAAGGGGTGCTTATCAAAAATACTCAGCCTTTTCCAAGATCAACTTAGAACTGCCACCGGAGGGGGTGGAAAGGTAGCCAAGGAATCTGTACCTTTAACAAGTTCCCTAGGTGATTTTGAGCCCCATCTAGGTATAATCAGGACAAGATGAACTCAGATATGGGCTTCCCTGGTGGCTCAGGGGTAAAGAATCTGCCTGCCAATGCAGGAGGCACAGGAGATGCAGGCCCAATCCTTGGATCAGAAAGATCCCCTGGAGAAGGAAATGGCAACCAACTCCAGTATTCTTGCCCGGGAAATCCCATGGCCAGGCGAGACTGGCAGGCAACAATCCATGGGATTGAAAAAGAATTGGGCACAACCTAACGACCAAACAACAACAACAGTCCCAGATGTGCCTCCCTACTGGAGTGCCCACCTCTGCCATCAGACCTCTTGACCCCAAGGCTGAGTTAGGTACCTCCTTCTTCAACTGCCACAGCACCTGCAAACACTTTCTAACAGTATGGATGCATGACAACATCAACCCCATGAGTGGGGCTGGCTCCCAGATGCTTTGTCCTGAGAGCCTCTGGAACCGGGCCCAGAGGACACAGTCAGCACTCAGCAAATGCATCTGTAAAAGTGGGGGTGGGGTTGGCTTTTGTGCAATTTCCTCCTCCACTTATTATTCCCCCATCTTGTGTTCCAGGCTGGTGGGAATTCACGCACAGCCATCTCAGATCTTCCGCTTCTCACATACTGGTCTGGGCTTGCAGTGGATGTGACCCACCCAACCAGTGAAATCCCCCAGAGAGACAGAAGGAATAGCGAGACAGCACCTTGGTTCACAGTCCACAGGAACGCCATGTCTGCCTGTGAAGGTGTCAGCACCACCAGGATATCAACAGAGCCAGAAACATACTCCCTTCTCCGGAACTGGGGTGTGTCTGGCAAACTGAGTCCTGACTTTTAGGACTGTTTCATCAAGGGAGAATAGAATTGTAACTAGAGTCCAAGCTGGGATCCTGGGCCCAGATTTCTAGAAGGAAGGGGGTTGGGGCAGGGCCACCCCTAGTGACTCCTGTTCAGAGCTGTCCAGACCTATCCTGACTAGAGGCACCCTTGGGCAGAAGCTGGATAACAAGAAGCGGAATCTGCCTGTCCATCTTCTTGTGTGTGTCACCTGAGGCTTCTAGGGTTGCTGGAAAATCTCCAAGCGAGGGATGGGACATCTGAGCAGCAGGATGCAGAAGGCAGAGCTGGGGGCCTGGAGCTGCTTGGCGTGACCAGCAGGCAGCTGAGACGCCACAGTGACCTGTTCTAGAAACAATCCACTCTCACTCCCCACAGAACGCCAGAGCTCTGAGACCCCCAACACTCCCCCGTCCTGACTGTCTTCGAACCAAGCTTCAGTTCCACACCTTGACCCACCCTGACCACCACCTGGATTAGAGACTCCTTTTCCCCAAATGGTGCCCTCAGCATAGGTGGCCAGGCTTTGAGGTGGTCAGAACTTGAAAGGTCCTTAGAGGTCACCCCGAATTTCCCCTCTGAGATGGCCCAAGTTACTGAGTCCTGCTCCAAAATTCTCTCCATCATGCCAGTGTCCTCTCTGAGTCCTGAAGTCTGTCCCCCATAAAGATGGGAGCACCCAAGAGACCAAGAGAATACATGGCCCTGTCTGTCCCATAGTGTATCTGAGCAGAGGGCTGAGGGCCTGGGGTGCGGGGAGTCAGGGTGGAACTCGGTGAAGACTCATAACAACAGGGGCAACAATTACAACTCTCCATCTGATGGCAACTGCTGGCTAATCTCCACATTCTCACTGCATTCTGATTGCAGCTTTGGGAGATGGACAGGGCAGAGAGTATCTCAAAGATGGGGAAGCTGAGGCTCAGAGAGGTTAAGAGGCATGTCCCAGGTCAGTGGGGTTGCTGGGTCCTCTGGTTCAGTGTCTCCTATGATACCAGCAGTCGATCAACTGTGTCTGTGTGGCCCTGGGGACAACTGTGTGCTCTGAAGCTCACCTTCTGGCATTCGATCAATGTCCACGTAAAGGCGCAACATGAGGCTGCCCAGCCCATAGGCCATGCCCGGCCCCATCATGGTCACTGCAAACAGGATACCTGCGACAGGAAGCCTGGGTTAGTGCCCTCTGGCCCAGCTTCCTTTCACAGGTCAGGGCCTGCTCAGCCTCCACTGGGCAGGAGCAGCCCATCTCCCCCGCTCAGGCCTGGGAAGCTCTCCAGGGCTCCTCTGGGCCTCTAGTGGCCACAGAAGGCAGAGGGCAGGGATTCGTACTTAGCCCGACCTGAGCCTGGCCCCCCCTCAGAGCCCGAGGTGTGGGGTACATCCTCACCGAGGTAGAGGGGCGAGTTGCTGTTGTGGGAAAAGTCATCGATGTAGGAGATGCCAAAGGGCTGAATGGGCACCCCGCCCACACCAAGCAGGGTCTGGGCTGTGAACATGATCCCCACCACAGCCAGGTGCCGAGCCTCTGTGTAGCTAGAGCAGCTGCTGTTGGATGAGGCTGAAGCTAGGGCCTTGGTGCTGGGCAGGCACAGGGAAGCCTCAAAGTCTTGTGGCATGTCTGCTGAGAGATGATAAAAGTATTAGGACAATAGCTAAGACTCATATAGCACTTACTGATGGGAGGAACTCTTCTGAATCCCTCTGACCCCCACAACAAACCCAGGGGATGGGTACTCTCATTACTCCCATTTTGCAGATGAAAAAACTGATGCTCAGGCACCAACTAACAAGGGGTGGAGCCAGGATTGGAACCCAGGCAGTCCGGTTCTGAGTCCGTGCTCTTAACCCACCCTATGCCACATCTCTGAGCAGAGGTATGTGGAAGCGCCATGGCGACGGTGGACCTTGAGTGAGGGTGGGGTAGGACAGCTCAAAGAGGTGGTGTGAACTGGGAGGAAAAGAACGAACAAGATTTTCCAGAAAGGGAAGGTGGTGGTCAGGGGTGGGGTCCAGAAAGAGGCCACAGCACATGTGAAACCAAGGTCTTGAGGAGTTCAGCATGCCTGGCTCACAGAGTGTAAGGGTCGAGGCCAGGGCTGAAGGCAGGGCCGAAAAAGGGAGGGGTGCTGAGTCTGGGCTGTGGAGGGCACTGGTGCCCTTAGGCCTTCATTCTGGGAAGGGCTCCGTGTCAGCTCGGGACGCAGAGGTAGAGTGCAATAAAGGGAAATTTCTTAATTTAGTGCCAGACATTTGTTTCCTGTAGCTCGCCAATATTTGGTGAGCAAACTTAAGAAGACCCTCATACTATTATTACCCCAAATGTGGGTAGAGAAGTGGCCTCCTCTCTGTGGCTGGCCAAGTCCTTTCTGGGAGCTGGGTCTCTGAGCCATGTCCACCCAGCCCAGTGAGACACTCTCTAGGGCTGGAAAAAGCCATGTGAACCCAGCTCAAGGACTTGGACCCTCAACCAGATTGCCTGGGTTGAAGACGGTGAGACTTTCTTTGGCAGAGGACCTCAGCCCCTCTGGCCTCAGTTTCCTCATCTGTCGAACAAGCCTCCTAGAATGGAGGTTCTACAGAAATATGGAACTTACAAGCAGAAGAATTCAGTGGTCAGAGCAGAGGCTCTAGGGCCAGACTAGCAGGGGATGCCTACTAGTTGTGGGCCTTGAGGAAGTACCTCCCTCTCTGAGACTCAGTTTCCTCACTCATAAAATAGGATAATGATAACACCTGCTCAAAGCGTTGTAAGCGTTAGGAGTGGTGAGTGGTGCCTGTGACAGTGCTGACTAGATACGAAAGTGATTATAGGGATCTGTCTTTTTTTCCAACTCTGAGTCCCCAGCAGACGGCCTGGCACATAAATATTAATGTGCTGGGTGCTAAGTTGCTTCAGTCATGTCTGACTCTGCAACCCCATGGACTATAGCCCACCAGGCTCCTCTGTCCATGGGGATTCTCCAGGCAAGAATATTGGAGTGGGTTGCCATTTCCTCCTCCAGAGATCTTCCCAACCCAGGGATCGTACCTGCATCTCTTAAGTCTCCTGTATTGGCAGGTGGATTCTTACCAACTAGTGCCACCTGGGAGAAGGCAATGGCACCCCACTCCAGCACTCTTGCCTGGAAAATCCCATGGATGGAGGAGCCTGGTGGGCTCCAGTCCATGGGGTTGCTAAGAGTTGGACACGACTGAGCAACTTCACTTTCACTTTCACTTTTATGCATTGGAGAAGGAAATGGCAACCCACTCCAGTGTTCTTGCCTGGAGAATCCCAGGGACGGGGAAGCCTGGTTGGGCTGCTGTCTCTGGGGTCGCACAGAGTCGGACACGACTGAAGCGACTTAGCAGCAGCAGCAGCAGCAGTGCCACCTGGGCAGCCCAAGGATATCTTTTGAATGCTGTGTATGTGTGTTAGTCCCTTAGTCATGTCCGACTCTTTGTCACCCCATGGACTGTCGGCTGCTAGGCTCCTCTGTCCACGGAATTCTCCAGGTAAGAATACTGGAGTGGGTTGCCATTTCCTTCTCCAGAGGATCTTCCCAACCCAGGAATCAAACCTGGATCTCCTGCATTGCAGGCAGTTTCTTTACCATCTGAGCCACCCTAATGATAATTAATTAATTAATGATGAGGAATGAGTGAATGAAATAGCCTTGTATGTCAGTTCAGGGTGGGTACTTAGAGGTCACCAAGTCCAGTTCACCCATTGGACAGATGCTCCAATGGACACCCGTTGGAGACTGAGGCTCAGACAGGAGAAGAAGTTTTCCTGGGATTCCATAAGGAGCAGAAGGGTGTTGTATGGTGGTGAGGATGGAGAATGTGTGTGACCCTGCACAGGAAAAACTCTGTTAAAATGAAAATTCTGGATGGGGAAATATGAGTAAGCATAATTTTTTGGCGTCTGAGTCAGACCTCTTGACAGTTCTCCACTCAGGCCTAGAGAAGCACTCTGCTGTCTTCTGGGACTTCCCCTGCTTTCCAGCCATTTCCTGAGCAGCTTCCTCTACTTTCTTTCTACATCACAGTCAGATGCCGCCTCCTCCAGCTCATTCCAGCCTCCGGTGTCCATCCTCTACTCAGGTCTCTACCGGCTGCCCCTGGCTGTCCTGTGCTGGACTTTCTGCAGCAGAGCTGCCCATGCTCACACCAACCCACGCTCCCTCAGAGCTTCTTAGGGCCGGTTGTATCTGCTCCATCTTTCCATCCCTGGACCTGGCACAGAGTAGGAGCTCTGGGGTCTGAGCTGATGGGAGGACAAGGGAGAAAGGATGCTTTCTGACAGCTCTCCTCCCCTGGGAAGCCTTCCATGATGCCAGGCTGGGCTGTGGGCTCCTTCCCTGGGCTTCTTCTGCCCAGTTCTTCCTTCCTCACAGTTGATACACTGGGTGGGGGGAAGGGAGGTATTGTTTGTCTCTGTTTTCTCTCCCAGACTGGGAGCTCCCAGAGGGCAAGGACTGAGCCCCTCAAGAGGGTCCAGCACAAAGTAGGAAGCACAAATGTTTTCTTGGGTGGACCACCAGATGGACAGATGGGCAGAGAGGGTAGAAGGGGTAATGGAGGGGAGGATAAGTAGGTGGATGGATAAGTAGATGGGTGGATGAATCGATGGGTAGATATGTAGGTGGATGGGTGGATGGATGGTTGGGTGGATGGGTAGATGGGTGGATGGGTAGATGCGTAGGTGGGTGGATGGGTGGATGGGTAGGCAGATGGATGGGTAGGTGGGTAGGCAGATGGATGAATTGATGAGTGGATGGGTATGTACGTGGATGGGTAGATGGATAGGATGGGAAGGTGGATGGATGGGTAGATGAGTGAATGGGTGGAGAGATGGATGGGACAGTGAAGACTGCTTGAGTCCTTCTCCAAGGTACAGGCATCCATCTGTCAAGTTGACTCTCAACAAAATCCCTCTGGGCTAAACAGGGGCTTCACTATTCCATCTAAAATTCTTTCATGTTTTTGTTTGTTCTTTCATTCATTCATTCTTTCATCAATGCTTTGACTTCTTGTGTAAATTAAATGCATCAGTACACATTAAGTGCTTAGAACAGTGGTACCTAGTAAGTGGTGTGTGATACTGTTATTATTATTCCACAAATATTTCTTGAGGACCCACACAGACCAGGACCTAAATCCACCTCCACCTCAAAAAAAAAAAAAAAAAAAAAAGCAGCACCATACAAGCAGGCCCTCACCAAGAGAAACCCAGAGGGCCTCAGCTTTCTGCCCCAGGACTACCCCCCCTGTCACCACTGCCCAGGGCTGCCAGAAGGACTCATCCGGGCTGAAGCTAAAGGAGGCAGTGGTGGGGGGGGTGTGGGGGACTATAGGTGTTCTGGGAAGCTGGACCCATCTTGACCACTGGAAGCCTGGGAGTGGACCCTGTGTACAGTAATGTGGCAACTCATGTCCACCCTCAGCCCAGCCCCTCCTGTTCTTACCGGGGCTGGTGCGGTCGTAGCGGTACGGCTCTGAGATGAAGTGCGGGACAGTCATGAGTATGCCCGCCAGGGTCACAAGGATGGCTCCACACCCGATCAGGCGGGGCCGATGTACCCGGCTGCCGAAATAGCTCACAAACACGATCAGGGCTGTGTTCCCCACCTGCAAAGGGATGAGAGGACCCATGAAAGTAGAGCAGAGGGCATCCTTGTCTCAATCACCAATCTCAGTGTTCCCTTCTGCAGAATGGTTGAATAAGAATCATTTGGGTCCCTGTTAAAAACACAGATTCTGGGTCCTCCTAGGATGTGTTCTACTTACTGCTCCAATAGAGGAGAGAAATAAGAGCAGCATGGACAGGGCTAGAAGTTCAATTTCATTCTAGAGTGTGGGTTGGATCCCATGTTAAAACACGGGTAGTAGGACAGTCAAGGACAGGGATTTGAGCTTCTGGAGTGTCATGAATGGGAAATAAATGAAGTCTGGGTCTCTCAGGTGGCGCTGTGAAAAAGAATCTGCCTGCCAATGCAGGAGACATGGGAGACCCTGGTTCGATTTCCTACGTCAAGAAGATCCCTTAAAATAGAAAATGGCAACCCACTCCAGTATTCTTGCCTGGAAAATTCCATGGACAGAGTTGCCTGGCGGGCTACAGTCCAAAGAGTTGGACATGACTGAGCACAGCACAGAGTAGATATGCCCATGTGTCCTAACCCCGAATCAGAACTTCTGTCTTGTTTAGTGCTTCCCCGGTGGCTCAGATGGTAAAGAATCCACCTGCAGTACGGGAGACCTGGGTTTGATCCCTGGGTTGGGAAGATCCCCTGGAGGTGGGCATGGCAACCCACTCCAGTATTCTTGCTCGGAGAATCCCCATGGATAGAGGAGCCTGGCAGGCTACAGTCCATGTGGTCACAAAAAGTTAGACACGACTAAGCGACTAAGCACAAAAAAAGTCTAAAGCCACAGGACTAAGGCTGGTATTTCAAGCCTTAGAATTAAAATCCTTGGATGTGGGTGCTGGAGGGGACTGGAGAGCTGGCAGGGCAGGGCAGGCTCCGCTGTCAGAAGCTGGGGTGTGTGTGCTCCACCCTGCTGCTTCCTGGTTGTGACTGTGGGTGGGGAACGTACCCGTGAACCCCGGTTCTTTGCTGATGGAGTGGGGCAGTATCAGCAGAGGGGCCTTGGGAGGACTGATCCTGGGAGGGACAGTCACTCTCCATTTTTTAGATGGGACACTGAGACCTAGAGTCAGGGAGTGACTTGTCCGAGGTCCCACAACTGCATAATGACAGTAAAGACATTCTTTCCCCATCTCTGACATCTGGGAGTGGGGTGATAAGGAGAGTCTGGGGAGTGAGTGGAGACCATGGGCCTTGGGTTGGGAGGAATGTGACACATCACCCTAGGGAGAGACAATTTCACAGAAATCTTGAGGGGTGGGGAGAGAGTGTTCTCTGGACAACAGCCTTCTCCAAGGCGGAAAACATCTGGTGGGGGAGGGGCTGGGCACAGATGAACTCTGGTCTCCAAATCCACCCAGAGGAGCTTGTCCAGGCCTCGTGGCTGGGCTGTCAGCCCAGAGGCAGAGGCCTGTGGATCCGGCAGCAACTCCACAGTCTAGTATCATCTGCTCCCTTCTCTACCCTAAGGTCCCCAAAGTTTTGCCTTTGATCTCACTTAAACCTCTCTCCCTACTGTTAAGTTGGCTTCCTCTGATTCCTTCCTGGGCCAGACAATTGTCAGGTGCCTGAAAAGGTGAAGTAACCAAAAGGAGAATGGTGGGGAGGTGCGGGTAATGGGGACCCTGACTAGCTCTAAAATCCTCCGTGAACCCCAGCAGAGAGCCCCGCTCCTCAAGGGTGGGATCGGAAGGAGCTGTGATGGGGTTGCACGTGGCACTAGGGGAAGGGTTTACATTAGGGCCGTGAGAGAGGGGGAGTGGAGGTGAGAATCTCCCTCAATTCCCCACCACCTTCCCCCGCACCGTGGCTGTGCTGCCAGGGCCAGTACCTCATTGAAGGCGGCCAGCAGCCCCGATGTCTGACTGGAGAGGCCGAAGCGCTTCTCCACCGTGGAGATGGAGCTCTTGAGGTAGCCGGAGATCATGAGCTGTGCCAGCTGCAGCAGGCTGTGGCACAGGACGAAGAACTGGTGGAGGGGCCGCAGGTAGAGACAGTCGTGGCGGAGGATGCAGAGAGACAGAGACAGAGAAAGGGAGGAACAGAGTCAGAGGAGACAGACATACAGGAGGAGCAGGAGCAGAGAGAGGAAGGGAAAGAGAGTCCAGGGCAAGAGGAGAGAAAGTATTATTGGGGTAGTGCATGGATTCTCACAGGCCTGAAAAATAGGAAAGCTGTCCTGGGTACCCCGGGGGTCTGGGGGAGACTTGAAATCTACAGGACTGAGAGTAGAGTCTGCATGGGGCCAAGGATGGTGGGAGCCCCTCTGTCCCCAGAGGTCTCCCAGGCTGGACTAGAACCCCTCCTGTCCCCAGGAAGCTCCCCAGATCTCACCTCGCCCCACCCCACCCAGTCCTCACCTGAACTTCCCTGGGAGACCACCTGCACACAGCGAACCCCCAAGCTACACTCTCACCTCACTCAGCCCCACGCAAACATCCTGCCTGCCTGCAGCCCTCCTGAAAACCTGATCGAATTCCCAAGAGAAAAACGTGTCTCACAGAATTAAAAATAGGGTGTTTATGCTGGAGCTTAAAAATAGAATGTCTGTTCTAAGTTTCGGTTTCCTCATCTGTGTAACAAGGATGACACCCCTGCTTCCCCAGGTTACTGTGAGAGCTAAATAAGACTGTGTGGAATGGCCCCTGGCACAGGGCCTGGCACCGTGTAGGTGCTGGCACAGATTTGGTTGTTTACGGCCGCCCTTGGTTGAGCCATTGCTCCCAGTATTCACACAGGTTCAGGATCCCTGGGGTCCTTCTCTTTCGCCCTAAAAAAATTGGCGCCAAAAAGACTGGTCCCCCAGTGCCCACAGAAGAGCCTCTCTGGAAGGAAAGAACATGTGCCTGAAATTAAGCTACGTGCTTCTAGAGATCACGATCACCCGTTCTACAGATGAGGAAACTGAGGCTCAGGGAAAGGCAGCGCCTTGCTTGGCATTTAACAGCCTGTAAGTGGCAGAGCCTGCTCTGTTGGGCTCAGATGACCCTTCTCCTCCCAGGTCCCGAGAGGTACCTTGATGCTGTGGAACACACTTGGCCGTAACTTTTGAGGATTTGGGCTGGCTTTGCTTCCAGGTGTGTCTTCTGTGCCCACCATGGCCTTGGCGTCCTTGTCTGGCACCTGGAGCTCCTCACCCACTGGCCCTGTGGGACAGAAAGCCAGAGGGTGAGAGTGGAGATGGAATCTCAGAGAATGACTCTGACCAGGCAACCCAAGGTGTTTCTTGGGTTGGTGAGAATCTGAGTCAAAGCACCGACAGCTTTCCTGCATCTCAGGAGCTGAAGCAGCCCTTCCTCAGAGGGTATGTGTGTGCTCCATGTGCCTAAGCTGGCCAGATCCCACTGGGACCACCTATTCACCTCTTCATTCCATTCCCAGCATAAAGCTTCCTTCTAGCGAGAAGCTGCTGATGCCGTCACACATCCTTTTAGCTCTGGCGCTAGTGTAAAAATGCATAGCCCTACCCTCCTGGGGCCTGTATCTGTGAGACGTCCAGTGTTCCTGGAGGCTAACTCTGGGTCAGGGTTTGTCTGGATTAGTCTAAGATCAGAGGTCTAGGGCCCCGTGCATGGTCAAGGCTT
The DNA here is from genome assembly GCF_002263795.3 of Bos taurus. Lineage (NCBI taxonomy): Eukaryota > Metazoa > Chordata > Mammalia > Artiodactyla > Bovidae > Bos > Bos taurus. Next base: position 54,387,701 of record NC_037342.1, on the reverse strand, counting down.
GGTCCAAAGTCAAGGCATACAGGGTTTTCCTACGGGTAGTTTGGAATAGATAGAAATACTTCCACAGGGCACTACACAGCATATAATCACAGAACTCACCAGTCCAATGCCCAAATCATGGTCCCATGACCCACGGTAACCATGGTAACCTTGTCAGTCTCCCACTCACTGCAGCCCTTTCAGAGGCATCTTTCAGGGTTTCCTGAGGTTTAATCTCAGTGAGGAGCCTGGAAGCCCAGCCTTGGGAGGCTCCACCTCTCCATTTAGAGGACAACCACCTGCACCTCAGGCAGCCCAGACTTCTAGGACTTTCCTCCCCTCCTGGGGCCCTGCTTCCTGCGGAAGCCTCTCCATTGTCTCAAATGTCTCTCAACATGGCAGGAATTTCCCCTCATTCAACAAGCTCCTTATGGAGCCTGAAAGCTGCCCTGAGGACTCTCCTGACCTCGGGAAGGGGTGTGGGCCCCATCACGACATCTCTAGACCTAGAAGACCAGCTCAGCCAGAGGGATAAGGAAGCCTGCAGCCGCCACCAGCGAGGGTTTTATACTCCTCACACAAGGTACCTGGGAGCCTAAGAAATCTTTAAAAATTGAGATATAATTCATATACCATAAAATCTATCCTTTCAGAGTATATAACTCAATGGTTTTAGTATATTCAAAAAGTCATGACTATCTAATTAGTTACTACTATCTAATTAGTAATATAGTATCACCACTCTCTAATTCCAGAATACTTTCACCACCCCAGTAAGAAATCCTGCACCCATGAGCAGTCAGTCCCCATTCCTCTATCCCTCCAGCTCCTGGCAACCACTGATCTATCTTCTGGCTCTCTGAGTTTGCTTATTCTGGATATTTCAAATGCATTCACATAGAGGAAATCATACATGTGATATTTTGTGACTGGCTTCTTTTACTTAGCCTAATATTTCAAGGCTTATCCATGTTGTAGCTTGTATCTGTGCTCCATTCCTTTTAATGACTGAAATAATACTCCAGTGTATGTATATATATATATATATATATAAATACATACAATTACATTTAGTTTATCCATTTATCTGTTGATGGATATTTGGGTTGTTTCAGGTCCAGTGAACATTCATATAGCAACTTTCGTGTAGATACATATGCTCAGTTCTCTTGAGTATACAGCCAGGAGTTGGATTCCTGATCAACAGGGTAACTCTGTTTCACTTTCGGAGGAACTGCCAAACTGTTTTCTAATACCATCCAACACCCATTGCTAGCAGTGGGTGATGGTTCCAATTTCTCCACATTCTCACTAATATGTATCATCTGTCTCTTTGATTACAACCGTTCTCATGGGTGTGAAAATGATATCTCATGTGGTTTTGATTTGTGTTTCCCTAATGACTAATGCTGTTGAGCATCTTTTCATTGCTTATTGGCCATATCTTTGGAAAAGTATCCATTCAAATAGCTTGAGTAATTTGGCTGAGGCAATGGAAGCGTGTGTGGCTGGGGAGGAATCCCTTTAATGGGTACGAACACTCAGAGGAAACAAGGAGACACTGAAGTAAAAGTGACACCTGACAGGGAGGAGATGAGGGATTGGCCTAGGTGGGGGAAGTGGAGGTAACGCTCCGTGCACATCACTTTGAAGAAGAGAAAGTAAGGGGGTTCCAAGCAAACTCAACCAGAGGAGACTGACAGGACAATTTCCGAACTCCAGTTCCTCTCACAAGCAGAGCCCAGTCACCCATAATAACATAAATACTGTGCATAAAGTCTTGCATGCACATTCTGCGAGTTGGCCAAAAAGTTCGTTCGGGCCCATCCATTCATGGACAAGTCCGAACGAACTTTTTGGCCAACATGGTAAGTGCTCGTGAAGCTCTCCACAGCTCCATGCCTTTGATGCATTCATGAGCTCTGTGCTTCTGATGGGGACACCGAGGTTCACAGGTAACTAGCTCTGCTGGTTCACACTAGTACAGGACCTCAAGTCCACGTGTTAACCTCATGCTGCTCTGCACCACTTGTACAGATTAAATGAGGGGTAGAAGCACAACATTCTTCTCTGTCTTGGCCCAGCCAGTCCTAGCCAGGCCACCTGAAAGGCAACAGTGCCTGCCTCCCAAGGGGCAGGCCAACCAGATGATGGAGTGGGAGCTGAGGTTGGGAGGGCAGAAGTCACTAATGTGGATCCCCAGGTCTGAAAGAAGCCCAGTGCATGGGTAAGATTGAGGACAAAAGGTCAATGGACCAGATCAGAACTTTCCACACTCCTGTGACTCAGTCTGTAGTAATGAGCCTCTGGAGTGGGGGAGGGGTGGGGAAGCGGAAGCCCTGGCCCCATACCACTGGGTTCTGAGAGCAGCTGCCAGTCAGAGTGTTGAGTGGCCAGTTGGTCACTGAACAGGGCTGGTCAGACTGGTTGTCAGTCCACTTTGAGCCCTTCCTGTGGGCTGGAGTCTTCTATAGAGGGGCTGGCAGCAGAGAGTCCGATGCCTCGATAAGGAGTAGAGCTTCCCCTGGAAGGAAAGTCCTGAGTCCAGGGCTGTAGGTACACCTCACCTGCTGTCTCGGAGGTCCTTACCATCCTTTGAAGGCTTTTTCAAGGGCCAGCTCTGCAGGAGAGAGGGCAGCTGAGGGAGTGTACCTGGGCTGAGCCCGGGGGCCCTGTAGGAATGAGGGGAGAGGCAGGGAGCCAGGCCCCAGGAGAAAATTACAGCTTCTTCCTCTCCCAGTTGGGCAGCCAGGGTTGGGGGCCCCAGGTAGGCCAGGTGGTTCCAAGGCCTAGCTCCTACAGCCCCAGAGCTGGCGGGCAAGGGGTCTGTGTGCCTGTCGGTGGGTCACACGGCTGGCCGTGCGCACAGGCACACTCATGTCTGTGCGCTGCTGAGTCACTGGTCTACTGGTCCACTGTCCTTTAGGAGACTTGTCTGTTCAGGTTTGTCAGTTGATCACCTACTGTTCTGGAATTGCTCAGAAAGTCAGTCAATTCAGAAACTGACTCAGAAATTGCCCTCAGAAATTCAGGGCAATTGCAGTTGCCCTGAAATTCTGTCAACCAGAGACCTTCAGTTCAGACGCTCCAGATGTCTACAAGGCAGAGTGTCCTGGCCACGGCCAAACCCCCTCCAGGGCCAGGAATTTGAGTCTGGGAGATGAGGGCTGAGATTCAGAGAGCAGCCTGACAGGAAGGGCCGCTTTTCTCTGCCTGTTCTGTTTTCTTTAAAGACTCAGGGATCTGCCTCCTCCAGCCACCTCCCAGCTATAAACAGCAAATCTCAGGCAGATATGGGACTGAGTAGACATTTCAAGGGGCTTCCCAAGTGGTGCTAGTGGTAAAGAACCCGCCTGCCAGTGCAGGAGATGTAAGAGACGCACGTTCAATCCCTGGGTTGGGAAGATCCCCTGGAGAAGGGCATGGCAACCCCCCTCCCGTATTCTTGTCTGGAGAATCCATGGACAGAGGAACCTGATGGGCTACAGTCCATGGGGGTCACAAAGCGCTGGAATCGAATGAAGCGACCTAGCACGCACACACACGCACACACACACACACACACACACACAAAGGTTGCAAAGTCCCCAGACCTGGGTCTGAACCCCAGCCCAGCCACTGGGCCTCTGTGGAGCATGGATGTGCCCTCGATTAGCTTGTCTCTTCTGTAAAGTGAGGATATAGCATCTACTCAGGGAGATAAGGCATCTCCGGCGCCTGTCTCAGACCTGGCACACCATAGGCCCCCTGAGGGCCAGTCTTCCCCTCTCCTGAAATCTTCAAGCACCTCTGAGGCTACAGGCCCAACTGAACCCTTCCACATGCAGCTGGCTCCTCCACGTGAACTTCTTCCTCTGACAGTGCCATCATCCATCTCCAGATTATCTCTCTCCCTCCTGTCTAAGCCCCAGTCAACCACAAGACCGAGGACCTGGGTTCCTTCTTGCAGTGCACACTCATAGACGTGCAGGCAGTTGCACAGGTTTAAATCCTCCAGCTGGGATCCTCATCCTCAATGCAGGGACGGCAACCCCTACTTCCCACTGCCGAGAGAGCCCACTGAGAACCTGAACCTTCCCTTCACATTCAGCGAGGACCCTAAAAGCCCCAAAACACCTTACCAATGACATTAACTTGACTTTGCTTCTCCACTGTCTTCATAGCAATTTTCTTCTTACTTTTCTTAGATTGAGCAGCCCCAGCAAACTGCTTGATTTTTCATTACAGAAACTTCTGGAAAGACGGAGCAACTGTTCAATAAAAACTGTCAGCAGGGTGAGCACCTCTGATTCTTTGAATCTCTACCTGGGAAATCCTTACCCTGATGTTTCTGCCAACAAACCCTGGACTGTTGTATCATGATTCTTGCTCAATGCTATTGATCTTTCCTCCCCATTCTGAGACACTGCCAAAACTTCAAGAGGTGTGTTGGCCCTTATCTTGGTAAAAAACAGACTTTGCCTTATCAACAGGTTGTGTCACTAACATATGAGAGCCAGCACGGACACGACGCATAGTAGATGCTCAGTGAGCATTGTTTCCTTCGCTGTCAGGTACAAACACCCTGCCTACCTCCATAATTGCTTTGGGACAGCAAGAGCATTGCTGTATCTAGAACCTGGGAACCAGGAGAAATTTCCACCCAGAAGGGCCACGGAGATAGGGGCTGGAGACCCAGCTCTCTGGCTCACCGTCACCCCCTGATGGAAGAGGCTCACTGTCTCCCCTTGAGGCTACCCTATGTGCTGCACTGGGCACACTCACCCATCTGCCAAGCAAAACATTGAGGTAGCTGCTGTGACTCCGTGACTTCAGGAAACTGAAGCACAGAGAGGGGAGGGGCCTGTCCAGGTCCGGGGGCTGGTAAACAGCAAAGCCTAGACTGGAGCTCAGACCTGTTTGACTCTTGGTCCCCTAACAGCAACTATGAAATGGTGGCTACCAATGATGGCCTTAGAACCTATGAAAAATACTCCCCCTGTAGCCATTTATGATTCTGGCCTGGCTTCCCTCCAGGGAATTGCCAAAGGTGGTTGTATGGGGACAGTTCTACCAGCTGATTTTTTAGCTTATCAGTCACTTAGTCAGTTCATTGGTCAGTTCAAGGCTGGACGGAGAAATGTGGTGAGAAGGACACGGCCCCTAGTCTAGGGGACCTGAGTGCAGTGAAAACTTGGGACTTGTAAAAAAGGCCCAGATTTGAACTTTGAGGAGGGACGAGCTGAGGAATGCCAAGAGAGCCTGGGAGGGTTCTCACATCCTGAGGATGGAGCAGGAGGACTCGGACCAAGGAAGGACAAGAAAAAGGCACTTTCTCTCCAGAATATTCCAGCCTGTCCCTCGGCAGAGAGAGTATGACCTAGGGTCACTCAGACCCAGTGTGGTCTTGGGCCAGCAGCTCTCTGAGCCTCTGCAAAGTAGAAATAATGAGCCTGGCCTCTTAAGCCTGTATGAGGGTCACAGAGGCAACGTCCTTTGACAGCTCCAGGATGACACACAGTTTCAGTTTTGTCTGCGTTTGCCCCAGATGCACCTGGGCGCTGTCTCCAGGCCCGGTCACCAGGCCTCAGAACTTACTGTCCTCCAGGGGCACCCATCCTCAGTATTACTCTCTCACCTCCCCCTGGTCCCTGAAGAGACACAGACCCCTGAGGAAGCCTCCCTCTGCTGTCTCCTCGCCCTCCCTCTGTGCTCCATAATCACCTGCTGCATTCCATTCCATGACCTCAGGGGAGCTAAATCCCGCACGCCTCCGATGAAAGGTTTGTATGCTGCAACTGAAGATCTCGGATGCTACAATGAAGATCAGAGATTTCCCATGTGCCGCAACTAAGATCCAGCACAGCCAAGAAAATAAATATCTTAAATTCCAAAAAGAGAGAAGGTAAGGCCTCTCCCGGAAACCTGCCACCACACACACTTTGCCTGGGCCGTCAGAGGAACTGGCAGAGAGATAACACAGGACAATGGTTACAACACGGAGGCCCTGGACAAAGGCCCTCTGTGCAGCTGTGTGAGCTGTGCACCGTGAGGTGAAGGGTGCCCTCTGGAATTGTGCGGTGGATGGCAGTCCTGCCTGGAGGCGCATCTGACTCCTAGCTGTTTTCATTTGGCTTGAACAATGCAACAACACTGGCTCACTGAGTGTTTTTAAGCTAGTTGCCAGCATTTAAAAGTCAGGAAATTTCACACAAAACCCCCACTTTTTGTTTTTTCTTGAAAGATTAGCAGATCTGGCCACTTTGGGCCTGCTTTCCCATATGGAAACAGCTGGTCTCAGACGCTGGCCTTTCCTGTGGCAGTTTGCCCTGTGAGAGCCTCTTTGAGCTCATCTGGCTTGCTCCAGGACCCTTCACACTTGCCTGTGGGCATCCCTGCCTGTGACCCACAGCACCCCTGGGAACTGCGGAGTGCTGCGGGACAGGAAGCCAGGGCTGGGTGAGGCAACAAGACCAGAAAAGGCCATGACTTGCCCAGGGTCACCACGGTGGGGGACACAGCTGGTCTCTGCTTCTTCTAGGAGTAAGGATGAAGGTTCCACACATGCTGACAGCTCCATAAGACAGGTGACTGTGGTTTTGGAAGCAAGCAGCTCCCTGCCCTCAGGGAGCTATGAGGGTGTGTGTATGTGTGTGTGTGGTGACAGGGCAAACATCTAACACAGAACCACAGCACGTGCTCACTATGTGACATAAGGAGTTCCAAGACTTTAGAAACATAGTGAAGAGGCTCTAACCTACATTGGAAAGTTCTGGAAGGCTTCCTCAGGGAAGAAACATCAGAGTAAAGGGCAGAAGTATGAAAGTGCAAAGACTGCTCAGGAAACAAGTAGTCCAGGAGGATAGGAGCTCTGGGGTCAAGGTGGGGAGGTGAGGCTGGAGTGGCCAGTCTATGACTGCCCTTGAATGCCGGGCTGGAGGGCTGGGCTTCATCCTGGGCTCAGGGATGAGGTATAACCTGGCCTCCTATGAAGACCTCTGTGCCATTTGGGGGAGAGTTGGAGAGGTCAGGTTGTGGGCCGGGACCAGGGAGAAGGCAGGAGTAAGGAGAAGTGGAGCAGATGGTCATGACGCCTGGGCCAGGTAGGGGCTGTAGGGATGCAGAGTAATGAGCTGATGAACCACAGCCAGGAGGTGGGATGGACAGGATTTGCTGAAAAAGCAGGTGGGTGGGGAGTGCAGGAAGCCAAGGAGCCCTGGGGGCAGGGGAGTGGGGAGTGGGGAGAGGCACAGCTTTTGGTCTGGGTGTACTGCCATGGAAGGTGGGATTGTAGGGTAATGGTGAGCTCAGCCATATGTGAGTCTGGGCTGGTAGGGGAGCTCCCAGAGGAAGAGGCCTAGAGGGCCACGGGCTCCAGGAAAGCCCATGAGAGGACATGGGCCAAAGTCAGTCCTCTGGCTCTCCATCTGGAAGGCACATGTGGAGAGAAGGAAAGAAAAGCCACATGTGGGCAAACTTGGCTTGGAAAGTGAGAAGATCCATCGCATATATGCCCTACAGAGCGAAAGGAGGAACCCATCCTGGAACCATGTTCAGATGCCAAGGTTAAGGTGACAGAGCAGTGTCACAAAGGAGTCTGAATGTTTCTGGAAAACCTACCAACCTCCAGCACTCACACACCCACAGCCTGAGCCTGGGGAGGCAAATATTCACAGCAGCAGACACTGGGCAATGCATCTGTCACAATGATGGCAGGTACCTCCCTCCAAAAGTGTTTATAGGAGGAGGCCAGCCTCATGGTCAACCCCACCTCCAGCCCTTCCTACCTCCTAGATTTCCTTGGGCTCCCTCAGCCTGCTGGCTTCCCCGCCTAGCTCCTGCAGCCCACGCCAGCTCCCTCTCCCTCCACCACCACTCCCCCTCCTGGTTCAGTTCCCTCAGCCCTTTCTCTGGGATGCCAGGCTGGTCACCCGCCTGCATCGTTTACATCCCCCTCCTATCTGCCTGATAAGCCAGTGGACTACCCCCAGGCAGAGGCTCTCCTTTCCTGGGTCCTGATGGACTACAGCAGACCCCTGTTGAAACCCTCTGGATCAGAAGCCTTTGAGTTCAAATATTTGTTTGCTACATTGTAGCCATGACCTTGGGCAGTTTATTTAGCCTGTCTAAGCCTCAGCTCCCCTCTCTGGGCACACAGCATTTGTGGTAGGATTAAAGAAGACCATCCTGCCTGGTACACTGTGGTCTTCAACAATGGTTAACCACCCTTCCACCCCATCGGCAGCACGTGAGTCCAGATGCCTCAGCATCCAGGAGATCAAGGCCACCCTAGTGAACATTCTTCTGTAACTCCAGTAGAAGCCTGCCATTCCCCAAATTCATCCTGTTCTTTTCCACCTCTCTGCCTTCGCACATGTTATACCCTCAGCCTGGCTTCCCAAGGTGTCCTACCTTCTCAGAAAACCACTTCTCATCTTGCAAGGGCTCAGCTTAAAAACATGATTGTTGAACTGAGCTAAACCGGAGGAGGGAGAAGAGAAAGCCAGAGCGTGGGGGTCTGGGGAAGCAGGGGCTGTGGTGTGGGCCTGGGGTGGGGTCGGGGAGCGTGGGGCTCCAAGGGGCTGCAGTGCCTCATGTGACCCCATGGGGCTTCTGTACAGTGGGGGCGGGGGGAGGTTGGAATCAAAGACAGGAAGCGGGGTCAGGTCTCAGGCTTTGGCCTTGGCTTTCCTCTTTGGGAAATTCCTCCTAGCAGGACCCTTGGGTGGTCCGTTGGGAAGACAATAACACGCTGCAGGCCTCCAGCTGTTGCTTTTTTCTGGTGGTTTCCAAGCTGGGTCACAGACCCTGCACTGGGACTTTCTATTCCCGATTCTGACCCCGACTACCCCATCTAGACCCAAGATGACCCTTAAAATAGAGATGAAGGCAGAGAGAAGGGAGGGTGAGCCCTGAGCCTGCAGGGAATGCAGGCCGGCCTCCTTAGCCCTAAAACACAGAGTCTGAGGCTCAGAGACATTCAGGCATTGGCCCAGGCCACACCCTGTCCACCAACCATGAGTCCTGGCTCATCTCTCTCTGTGCTTACGTTTACTCCCAAGCACCTCACTGTAGCCCCATCTCATTCCTTATCATGAATCTCCAGTCCTCAACAAAGTAGGCTTTCAAAGCAGGTTGGAAGAGGGAAGGAATGTCATGGGGGTGGGGGTGGGGGTGGGGGGGGTGGGGTGGGAGCATGAGGAAGAAAAAGAACAGCTTCTGGGCTGCACCTTCCCCAATACCTGACCTCTGCCCAGCCTGTGCAGAGTTCTGGGGCTTCAGGAATGGATCAAGTCAGGCCCCATTCCCAGGGAGCTCCCAGGCTGGAGAGGTGGGCCTTGCTGTCCATCACTCCAAACGTTAGCACTTAGGGCTCTGGACTGCAGCCCAGAAGGGGTAGCAGGAGCCAAGTTTATCTTCTCTCTACCCACAGGATGGGCCCAGACTTGCACCCTGGAGATAGCCAAGCCCCTGCCCCATACAAGAGGGCTCTTCCCTCCAGAGACAGAAAGCTGAGCTTCTCAGCAGTGGAAGGGACCAAGCGACCACCTCAGCCAACCCCTACCATCAACTGCACAGATGGAGAAAGTGAATCCCAGAGAGAGACAGACGCAGACTGGGGAGTAGATACCTGGCACCCGAATGTGGGGTCTAAGCAAGCTCGCCATGTGTTTCCCAGCTGCCTGATATGTGGCCCAGAGGACACGGCCCGGCCTGGGAGGAATAACTCTCCTGCCCCCTCTGCAGTCACTAGCTCCCAGACAACAGCTTGCTTTGTCTGGAGCCAGTGGAGAAGTGCCCAAGGTGGGTGGAGACTCGCCAGCGTGGGGTGTGTGGAGGGAAGAGGAAACCCCGAAGGCAAGGGGACAGAAGGGAAAGGGCTTTGGCATCCGGCTGATCTGGTTCTGGCCCCCCACTCTGCTGCTTGCTTGCTGGGTGACCTTGGATGTGTCACTTACCCTCTGTAAGCATGTGTTTCCTCACATATTAAAAAAAAGGGTGAGAGTGTGCATTCTCATCAGGCCAGTGATGCAGAGCTGCAGTGTGAACCTGGTTCTTTCCCTTGCCCTGCCTCCTACCCTGGGTTGGCCCACATTTGAACCTAGGACTGGAGAGAACAACACAAACACCACCAGGAAACTCCCTGCAGAGGGAGGGTCAAACAGCGTATGGGAGAGAGGTTACTTCCAACTGGGAGGATCAGTCAGGGAGGCTTCCTGGAAGAGGTGGCATTTGGAAGAGTTAGAAAACAAGGCAGATTTCACCAGAATGGGATTGTGGGCAGGTGCCTTCCTTTGGGTAGAGGGAAAGCTGAGCAAAGGTGCAGAGAAGGGAAAGTGGCTTCTCTGAATCACAAAAGTAGGAATGGCCTGGGGAGGTCATTTTTCTCAAGCACCTCCCCCACAGACCGGGACGCTCTGCCTGTTGCCTAAAAGCACATGGTGAGTTGGTGGGGCTTCACTGAGGGCCAGTTTTGACCCTGGTTCCTCTCTATGCTGTTTGCTCCTGGCTGGGACTGCTGGCCCCTCTCCCTCGGGCGAGCTGGGTGTGGGTCTCTTCCCAGGCTCTTTGTCCTGCCCGCAACCCTCAGACCAGAAAGAGGGCATGGAGGAAGCCTGGCCTCAGCTCAGATTAGGGCTCAGGAAGGGAGGTCAGAGGTGGCTTCTGGTGGCTCAGTGGTCAGATGCTGGGGTCAGCCTCCCTCCCGCTGTATGTGTGGGAAGTGAAGGACCAGCCAGAGAACATTCCAGAACCAAGCCCTGCTGGCATCAGAATAACAATTGAGGAACAGGTGCAGTACAACCAAAGTCTCTAGTTTCTTCCCATTCCCATAGGATCACCAGGATCCCACAGCTTGCCAAGGCTGACTGAGACCTGGTTTGTTGGTGGCCCATCTCCAAACCAACTCACCTGAATCTGACCTCGTTGTCATTTCTCCTGTGAGGCCCTCAGAGGACGCTCCAACCCCACCCTTCCTTCCACACCACAGTCCCCAAGTCGGGGCTGCAACACAGCCGCGTCTGCCTGCTCGACCCAGGAAGCCCACACGTCCCCTCCCTCTGGATGCAAGTCAGGCCTTGTCTGAGTGGGTGAGAGGCACACAGACAGCTGCAGCGAGGCCAGAGGTGATCACCACAGGGTGTCTAGCCCGAGCGTAACCCTGTCTGAAGATCCTTTGTTTCTTCTACCTCCCTCTTCCTGCCCCAGACACTGGGCGCTCCTGTTCCCAGAACCACCGCCCTCTCCAAACGGTGCTTCCATCACTCTCTGGTCTCAGCTTCTCTTCTCAAGGTTTCAAGACACCTTCCCACCTGCCTTCTCCACACCCCAACACCCAAGGTCTCTGCTGGTCTCTCTCTGATTCCACTTCTCAGCTTTCTGATGCAGTCTGCTCTCCCCTGATCTCTGTTGTCAGTTTTCCCTCTCTCTGTCTCTGCCTCTCTTTATTTCTCTGGTCTCTTCTGGAGCCTCTGTCTCCCGCACGCTGCAGCTGACACCTGTTGATCTTTGTCTTCTCCTGCCATCTCTGGCCTCTGTCTTCGCCTTTGTCCAACTCTGAGTGTCTCTGGACTTGCTGGATCTCTGACTATATACTTCTGTCTCTATTTTTGTCTGCTTTGTCTGTCTCTATCTTTGCCTGCTTCAGAGAGGGAACAGGACATGGGGAGTAACGGGGCCTGCCCTTCCATTGCTCTTTAGGTCTCTCTGTCTCAGCAGGGAGGTTAAGCTGGCTGCCCTGCCTCCAGCTGAGTAAACAGCAACACTTCTTACCTCTCTGGTCCTTCAATCCTTCATTCAACACACCCTCACTAGATCTGGCCATATGCCTGGCTCTATGTAGGGAACTGGGAGCCCCTACTCCCCCGACCCCAGTGCACATATGTTAGCTCTCCCCCTTCACCCTGGGAACATGGCCCCCAGACTCCCTACCCCTTTCTTACTTTGTCCAGACTTACCTATCCTGGGTGCCATGACTTCTGGAGTGGGGTGGTGAGTTTCAGCCCCTATTCCAATTACAGGACTGGATTTTAGCAGGAGAGAGGCAGTGAGAGCTTACAGGAGCTCCCGGAGACAGCAGCTGGGGAGCCGCAGTGGGGATGCGCCAGTGTGCGGATTCCAGCCACTGGGTCGACCGATGCTTCTTGAGCCACGCTGGACAGCAGCCCCCTCTCCAGGTGGGTAAGGAAGTCCTGCTCAGACTTGACCTTGCCCGCCAAGGGCTTATCTCCTTTAGTCACTTGTTCCTACTCTCTGTCTCTTTCTCTGAATCCCTCTGATTTCTGTCTGTGGCAGCCCAGGACCAGGGTTGTGGAGGAGGCTGGGTTTGTTTAGATACAACCCCTCTGGTGGGAGGAGGCTGCTGACGAGCCTTCCCTCAGCCTGTTCCTTCCCAGCTTCTTGGTGTGGCATTTCCCTTGGACATTTTCTCCTACTAGTGGTGGAGAGATGGGGGGTGGAGGGAATGTGGACAGCCCCTCCCAGCCCTGGGGTCATTCAGTCCTGATTTTCCAGTTTCCTCTCAGCACTCACTCTGAGCCTCCTCCCTCATCAAACTCTTATCTCAGTTACAGAACTTTTTTTACCCTTCACGAGCCCCATATAAGGCCATTTCTCCCACAGTCCTCCTTCACTGAACCTCTGTCTCCCTCAAGCTCTGTTCCCCTCTCACTGAACCCCTATCTCTTCTCTGAGCTCCACAGATCCAGAGCAAGGAGGGACCCCATCCACTGGGAATCACAGTGGCCAGCCCTTGGGAGATGGGGAATCATGGCAGCAGCTCCATAAAGTATGACCATCTCAGTGGAGGGTGGGGTTGGAGAGCAGAAGAGCATATAAGAGGTCCCCAGAGTCTTTTGGATTGAAGACTGAAGATGGAGGCCTTGGAGCCAGACAGACCCGAGTCCTGTCTCAGCTTTGTCATTCCATGGTCAAGTGACTTTAGGCAAGTCCCTGCACCTCTCTGAGCATCAGCTGCCTCCTCTATAAAGAAGGACTGATAGTCCTCACTCGCAGGGCCACTGTGCAAATTCAGTGCAGGAAAGAACCGAAGCCTGAGGTCCGGAGCTCAGGGAAGGGAGTGGCAGAGGTGGGACTCAGAACAGGGCAGGGAAAGGGAAAGTGAACCTGGGTTGCCTCTTCTGCCTTGCTCAGCACTTTTATATGTGAGGCCCCACTGGCCCCTCCTAATGACCTTTCGGGCCATTTTCCCCCCATTTTACAGATGAGGCATTGAGTCTCAGTAACCACCCAGAGGTCACCTGGCTAGGAGGTGGTGGGGTCTTGCCTTGAACCTCTGATGCTAGGAACCAGGTTTTTTCCTCCGCCCAGGCTGCATTTTCTGAGGAAGACCTCTGCTGCTGCTGCTGCTACTGCTAAGTCGCTTCAGTCGTGTCCGACTCTGTGCGACATCCAAATCCAAGATACAGAAGTGAACCCAACCCAGTTCCAAGAATAGAGTCTTTGCATGTTACAAGGATGTGGATTGGAGTCCAGCTTTTGGAGTGCAACAACAGAGAGATGCACATGAGCCCCACTTGGTTCCTAGTGGCATAAGGGATGCTAGAAGGAAGTGGGGAGTATCTGAAACAATCACAGCAGCCTGGCACATAGTAGGCCCTTGACAGATACTTGTAGTGTGAGTGAGTCTCTGAGAGATCAGAAATGGGAATGCAGGACCACCACCCAGGAAGAGGTCAACAACTGGCTTCAGTTGATAGGAAGTTCAGTTCAGTTCAGTTGCTCAGTCGTGTCTCACTCTTTGCGACCCCATGAATCGCAGCACGCCAGGCCTCCCTGTCCATCACCAACTCCCGGAGTTCATTCAAACTCACGTCCATTGAGTCGGTGATGCCATCCAGCCATCTCATCCTCTGTCGTCCCCTTCTCCTCTTGCCCCCAATCCCTCCCAGCATCAGAGTCTTTTCCAATGAGTCACCTTTTCTCATGAGGTGGCCAAAGTACTGGAGTTTCAGCTTTAGTATCATTCCTTCCAAAGAACACCCAGGGCTGATCTCCTTTAGGATGGACTGGTTGGATCTTCTTGCAGTCCAAGGAACTCTCAAGAGTCTCCAACACCACAGTTCAAAAGCATCAATTCTTGAAACCAGACCCCAATTCTGTTTGAGAAAGCCAAACTGGCTTTCCCTCTCTAAATCCTTCAGACAGGCACTGTGAGTCCTCACAGAGATTGGCAGAGGTGCAGCCTCCCAGACTCCAAACTGCAGGCATGTGGTTGAGAGAGGAAAGGTCCCTTTTAACTTTCTGGAAGCTCACTACACCCACTGTGGCTCCAGAGCCTGCGGAAGCTCTGTACATGGAATGATGTTGGGACCGGCTTGGCTGGCTAAGTTCATTTCACCAATCTCTGAGTCTAAGCATGCACAGCACCTGACAGGGCACAGAACATACAGTAACCTCAGGCATGAGCAACCTTCATATATCACTTCAGCCTCCCCAGGCTGACCCAGGTCCAAGAATATTCCTGAATTCAGCTGTGGAATTAGAGGATGAGTCCAATCTCCAGGACCTTCTGGGAGTTAGGCTAACAGGCCTTCAGATAACTCTTGGACTAATCCAGCAGTGAGGTTTCCATTTTTGGTGGCCCAGGCTTAAGGTTCAACCAACCTGGTTTGCACCCCACCATTGCCACTTACCATCATGGTGTTTGCTAAGCCCTGTACATTTCACAGGGCCCTAGGATGTGCATGGATTGCAACACCATCTGTGGATACACACAGTTTGCAAAGCTTGATGCCTTTTTAGAGTCCCATGCTGGTGGCAAAGCCTGGTGCAGTTTACAGAACTCTGCAGCTTTCAGGGCCCCATGATGTTTGCACAGTCCTGCATCTTGTGTCGAGTCAGATGCTGCTTGTGAAACTCCAAGCCATCTGCAGAACCCAAGCTCTTTTGCAAACCAGGCAAGACAGGGGACTCTTCATTTTGTAGAACTATCTGAATTTGGAGACAAGGGGAGAGCCCCAGGCTTCAGCCTTAAGACCTCAGTTCTGGCCCCAGCTCTGTAATAACATTTCTGTGGGACTTGGAGCAAGCCCTTTCTCTTCCCTGAGCCTCAGTCTTCTCATCTGTTAAATGGAGATGCTGATATCAAATGACCCAACCTCAGGACTGTTCTGAGGATCACTGAGAAAGTGTCCAGAAGATGGAGGTCAGGGCAGGGCACTGGGGGAAGGGGAAGAGTGGCAGAGTCTCCTTCCTTAAAAAGGCCCTAAATTGCCACATCAGCACTGCTGTTCCCACTTCCCTCTGGCCTGGCAGCCAGGGAGCGGATATCTATAAATGAGCCCTTGGCCAGGCAGATGAGCAATGGCCTCTGTCAGAGCCTCAGTCATCCTTACCCCCAGATGCTGTGCGGGGATCAGAGCCCAAGCTGTGTCCACATGATCCCATGTATGGCTCATTAGATCTGCCCAAGGGAGGCAGTATCATACTGACTTCAGCCATGAGGACTCTGATACTCAGAGAGGCCATGTGACTTGCCCAGGGCTACATGTCGAGGATACTTCCAGACTGGGGTCTGAGCCAAGGACAGCAAGGATGGCACTCAGAAGGTCAGAGCCTAGCAGGAACTTGGAGCTCATTTAATTCAATCCCTCACTTTTTCAGATTGGGAGACTGAGGCCAGGAGACCAGCAGGTTCTGCTGCGTTGTGACCACGGGGAAGTCACAGTCTCTCCCTGGGCTTTGATATCTCCCTGTGGTGGAAGAGAAACAGACCCCCCTCCTGCCAAGGGTTCAGGACTTCCCCACCTTTGCTGGCATGGCTCCTGGATCAGAACACAGCAAATTTCCCAACTGGGTGAGAAGACAGGTCTGCAGGCAGGTAAGCATCCAGCCTGGCCCCTTAGCCCTACCCCCTTGGCTCAACACAGCCACTGGCTCCTCCAGCCCACCTAGCCCTGTGCAGCCCTGGCTGTGCTTTCTGCAGCTTAAACCTGGCCTGGAATTTCTTCCTGGAGAAGCCTGTTTGCCCTAACAGCAGCCTTCCCCTGCGGCCAACTGCCGCTACCTCTCACCAGCCTCTCCCTCCAGCCTGGAGAGAATATGTGCCCAGACAGAGCATGAGTGTGGCAACAGATGGTTTCATCCTGACCCAGTAAGAAGATCTCTGAGGCTCAGTTTCCTCATCTGTAGAGATGACGGGAAACCTCCCAGCAGGGCTGCACTAAACCCAACCATCTCACTGTCTTCAACAATATGTGCGCAGCTCTCCCAGGAGACTGTGAACTCTCCAGAGACCTAGCTGGGTGATCTCAGGTTGGTCTCCTGCCGTCTCTGATTCTCGGTGCCCTTGTCTGTGAAATACTTTCCCAGGGCTGTCCAAGGGCTCAGATGAGTTGATGGATTAGTGCTCACTAAGTCTGAGAGCTGAGCAGACACAAGCCATCATTAATATGGTGATGATGGTAATGGTGATGACTCTTGTAATTCTGGAGGTGGAGGATGAGGAAGAAGTAAATCAGGTGCATGCCAGGGCAGTCCAACCTCACTGACAACCCCATGGGACTCAATTACCTCTGAGGTGGGAGGGAGTTCAAGGGCGAATTTGGGGCTCCCAGGCCGGTGGGTGGCCTGTTGTTCTGTGGGTGCACAGGGTCCAGACTGGGCACTGGCTGGTCTGTGGCTCCCATCCCTGACTCTAACTAACATCCTGGCTTTGGTTAGGTATTATTTCCTGCCTGGTTCTAGGTTTCCTTATTATAAAGTGGTCATCCTGGGTCTCTTCCTGCTCTGCCCCATCTTTGGGGAAGGAACATGTGAGCTAATGGATGTACCACTGCTTTTGTAAAGTGTCAAGTGTGGGACATGAGAGATTACAGTTATTAATAATTTGACTTCTGGGAGAGAGGACACATGGGTGGGGGTGCAGCGGAGACAGAGGGGAGCAAGCCTTTGCCCCTGGCTGCAAGCGCCCCAGTGCCCTGCAGACTTCATAACACTGCCCCCTGAGGTCCAGAGAGGAGATCTGCACCCCTGGCTCTTTTTTAAGACTCCAGTCGTGGGGCGCAGGGCGTGGGGAGGAGGGGGTTGGAAGGGAGACTGTCAGAGGAGGCTGAAGTGGACAGGCCAAGGGAGCCCAGTAGGTGCAGTCACTGCCTGTTCCCCTTCTCTCCCTCCCCTCCACACTCGTCTCTCAAACCAGCCTACTTCTTCCCGTTCTGCTGTCACTGCCCTGGTGCTGGCCACTAGCAGCTCTGGCCTGGGCAGTGTCCCAGCCTCTTCCCCGTCTCCAGTCTCCATCTTGCTGTGAGCCAGGGGGAACTTTCCAGCCCTTAAATCTGACCATGCCCCTCCCTGCTTCAAACTCTGCCCTGGCCCACACCCTGGGGCCCTCAGGATCAACCTCTCTCTGAGCCTGATGTGGATGCCTACTCCTCCTCTGTCTTCTGCCAGATTAGGAGTTCCACTTGTAATGAGAGGAAATTGTGGGTGGACAAGAACAAGGCTCTGGGGCAGGAGTACTGGTTTTTCCCACTTGGTAGCTGTGTCACTTAATTTTTTTGGGGGGGAGGGGTGTGGTTGTTGTTTTCAGTCGCTCAGTCGTGTCCGACTCTTTTGCAGCACACCAGGCTTCCCTGTCCTTCACCATCTCCCAGAGCTTGCTCAAACTCATGTCCATTGAGTCGGTGATGCCATCCAACCATCTCGTCCTCTGTTGTCCCCTTTTCCTCCTGCCCTCAATCTTTCCCAGGATCAGGGTCTTTTCCAATGAGTCAGTTCTTTGCATTGGGTGGCCAAAGTATTGGAACTTCAGCTTCAGCACCAGTCTTTCCAATGAATATTCAGGGTTGATTTCCTTTAGGATGGACTGGTTTGATCTCCTTGCAGTCCAAGGGACTCTAAAGAGTCTTCTCCAACACCACAATTCGAAAGCATCAATTCTTTGCCGCTTGGTCCAACTCTCACATCCATACATGACTACTGGAAAAACCATAGCCTTCTGTGTGTGTGGTTACATATCTAAAACATTAAATTTACCATATTAAACATTTAAGTTTATGGTTTAGTGACATCAAGTACATTTGCACTGTGGTAGAACCACCACCATCCATCTCCAGAATTTCTTCACCCTCTTCCAAGAACACAAGAGAAGACTCTACACATGGACATCACCAGATGGTCAACACTGAAATCAGATTGATTATATTCTTTGCAGTCAAAGATGGAGAAGCTCTATACAGTCAGCAAAAATAAGACTGACTATGGCTCAGATCATGAACTCCTTATTGCAAAATTCAGATTTAAACTGAATAAAGTAGGGAAAGTCACTAGACCATTCAGGTATGACCTAAATCAAATCACTTACAATTATACAGTGGAAGTGACAAATAGATTCAAGGGATTAGATCTGATAGACAGAATACCTGAAGAACTATGGATGGAGATTTATGACATCTTACAGGAGGCGGTGATCAAGACCATCCCCAAGAAAAAGAAATGCAAAAAGTCAAAATGGTGTCTAATGAGGCCTTACAAATAGCTGAAAAAGAGAAGCTAAAGGCAAAGGAGAAAAGGAAAGTTATACCCACTTGAATGCAGAATTCCAAAGAGAAGCAATGAGAGATAAGAAAGCCTTCCTCAGTGATCAGTGCAAAGAAAAGCAGGAAAACAACAGAATGGGAAAGACTACAGATCTCTTCAAGAAAATTAGAGCTACCAAGGGAACATTTCATGCAAATGTGGGCACAATAAAGGACAGAAATGGTATGGACCAACCAGAAGCAGAAGATATTAAGAAGAGGTGGCAAGAATACACAGAAGAACTGTACAAAGAAGATCTTCATGACCCAGATAGCCACGATGGTATGATCACCCACCTAGAGCCAGACATCCTAGAATGTGAAGTCAAGTGGGCCTTAGGAAGAATCACTGCAAACAAAGCTAGTGGAGGTGATGGAATTCCAGTTGAGCTATTTCAAATCCTAAAAGATGATGCTGTGAAAGTGCTGCACTCAATAAGCCAGCAAATTTGGAAAACTCAGCAGTTTTCCACAGGACTGGAAATCGTCAGTTTGCATTCAATCCCAAAGAAAGGCAATGACAAAGAATGTTTAAACTACTGCACAGTTGCACTCATCTAGCAAAGTAATGCTCAAAATTCTCCAAGTGAGGCTTCAACAGTATGTGAACCGTGAACTTCCAGATGTTCAAGCTGGATTTAAAAAAGGCAGAGGAGGAACCGGAGAGCAAATTACCAACATCCGTTGGATCATCAAAAAAGCAAGAGAATTTCAGAAAAACATCTACTTCTGCTTTATTGACTACGTCAAAACCTTTGACTGTGTTTGGTCACAGCAAACTATGGAAAATTCTTAAAGAGACAGGAATACCATTGGTTGGTTGGGAACATTGGTTCCTGTTAACATTGGTTAACCAGTGATAATGCTACATGTCCTACACTATATAGGTTAGTGTTGTGCAATGAGGTCTGAGGTACATGTGCAAGTGATGTCCCAGTCCCACAGGCCAGGAGCGTGTGGTGAGACACGAACCATCACCACACTTTCCCTCACCTGAGGAGGCTTTCACAGCATTTCACACTTACTTCTGATGTGACAGATACTACAGCCCCCTCACTGTAGAGAGTGGTGCAGGGGTGCTCCTGACATGACCACTAACCATAAATTCTCTACCTGAGCGGACTGTGACAGCAGTGTATGTGTCCCTCAGACATGGCTGATACCACCCGCCTCCTCACCAGTGGAGGCCGTCACAGCAGTTCAAGGGTACCTCAGAGGTGACTGGTCACACAGGTCCCCTTTCCTGAGGAGACAGTGACAGTGACGCACTTGTGCTTAAGACCTGACCACCAGGCGCATATCCCCTCGTGTGACCAGCTGCCACAGTACCTGCACCTCACTTGTGGCCAACAGCACAAGCCGCTTCACCAGAGGAAGCTGTCCCCCTGCAGAGGGGAAGACATCTGGGGGGTGGCCTCTCAGTGACTATGGTGGTGATAATATAGAAAAAGTATATATAATATATAATATAGATAATATAGAAAACTTCTTCACAGCACTTCATGGCTTACAAAGAACTCTCTCCTAGAGTGTCTCACTAAACCTTCACTCCAGCCAATATAGCCGCTACTGTTACCTACTATTCATGAAGGGGAGACAAAGAGAGAAGTGACGTCATTGCCCAAATGGAGGAGCTGGGATTCGAACTCAAGAGTGTGGCCCCCAAAGCCAATGGCACACTGCCTCCTGGTGGAAGAAACGATGGTGACAGTGATGAGTGTGCCGGAGGCCCCAGTGATGGCCCTGGATTCTGGACTCTCCTCCCCAGCACTCCAGGAGCCTCCTGCCCACACCAAGAGGCAGCCCAGTCTCTCCCCCAATGTATTTATAACTTCCCTTTCCTCCTTGGCACCTTCTTTTTCCAGCCTTTTGGATCTGTCGAAGCCTGACGCCAGGGAAGGTGAGGAGCAGTAGGAGCGAGATGGAGATAGACAGAGCGTCACTGACAACTTGCCAGGGCAGAGTGGCTTAGGCAGCTGGCCTCCACTGGGTGTGGGAGCAGGGCGGGGAGGAATTCAGAGGGCCAGGCTGTCTTCTGTTTGGAGCTCAAAAATATTCCTGAGATGGGACATCCCTGATGGTCCGGTGGTTAAGACTCCACCCTTCTACTGTAGGGAGCACAGGTTCAGTCCTTGGTAAGGGAAATGAGATCTTATATGCCACACAGTGTGGCCACAAAACTAAATAAAATAATTTTTTAATAAAAAGTAAAGGAACTATAAATTAAAAAAAAATATTCCTGAGATACATGGACTCCTCCTGGAGACGTTTCTGGACCACCCCACCCGCTTCCTCAGATGGAAGAGACCTGGACTGGGAATGTTATGGGCCTGCCCACAGTCCCGGAGAGAGGCAGGGTCGGGGAACCTGGGTGGAAGGTGCTTCTGACGACTGCTGGCCCCCTTCGCCTCTTCTCACCCTGCACCTCACCAGTACAGAGCTTGCACAGAACAGACTCCCGTTCAACAGAAGAGGAAATAGAACCTCAGAGAGCTCCAAGCCAGGCTTGAACCCAAATTGGTCTGCCCCCAGCGTCTGAGCACATATCCACTCTATGGCATCTCAGACTCATTCGATGGAGAACAAACTCCGTCTAAGAAAGACAGAGTGAGAGAAGCCAAGGAGAGAGAGAGTGGACATTTGGGAAACTGAGTAGCTCTCTGCTCTGTAACACCTGTTCCTCTAGCTTCAAAACTCTCCAAAGTTGCCCACACCCCATCCTCTGGCCAATAGCACAGTTTACAATTACATGGAGATGTTTTCACAAACTTTTTCTCCTTTGTGTGGTTGGTTGGCTCAGAGGCTAGACTAAGAATTAGCAAACCTGAGATCTCGATTATGCCTTGACCTTGTGAACTGGGCAATTCCTCTCGCCTCTGTACCTCAGTTTCCTCGCCTGTCACGTGGGGTTCTGAATTGCTGTTCAATTGGTGGGAAAGCCTCCATAGACCACAGAGTTCTGTGCCCCAGTGAGGACTATTAATATTGTTGTTCTCATATCAGCAAAGCCCAGTGGTAGCTGCTAACCAGCCACTTGGGAGTCCCCAGAAAAGCAATACACAGGGCCCTGATAGAAGGAGGCCTCAGGGGACAGGACCCCAGCAGGCTAGGGATGAGGGCTTAGGGGTCTAATGAATCCAGTTTCAGCCCCAGCCTGGTTCTCCCTACTGAGGTGACACTGGCCTGGGGAGAGGAAGGGCCAGCTGGAGTGGCCTGAGCTACAGGTGAGCTGAGCCCCCCTCATGTAGACTTGGTGGCTACAAGGAAGTGCCCAGAGCCTGTCAGAGCCCAAGGAGGGACAAGGCTCTGGAAGGACATGGTTTAAGGGGGCAGACAGTCAGGGACCTTCATCCCACAATGAAAGGGGCTCCAGGAGAAGGGAAATGGGCTAAACTCTTTCTGCCTCAACTTATAGCATTGCAGGCTGACTTCCCAGTTGGTGCTAGTGTAAAGAACCTGCCTGCCAATGCAGGAGACGTAAGAGACGTGGGTTCGATCCCTGATTTGGGAAGATCCCCTTGAGGAGGGCATGGCAACCTGCTCCAGTACTCTTGCCTGGAGAATCCCATGAACAGAGGAGCCTGGTGGGCTACATACAGTCCATGAGGTTGTGAAGAATAGGACATGGTTGAAGCTATTGGGCATGCAGGCTGGCTGCTGACTCACTGACTGTATGACTATGGCCAGGCACAGCCCCTCTCTAGGCCTCCTCCTCCCTATTAGCAACAGTAAGGGAGCAGGGCCAGAAGCTTTCACAGAATCAAGGGTCTGATTCTGCAGGACGCTGGAGGGAAAGCCCTGGTGGTGGTCAGAACAACTCTATGGAAACACTGAGAAGCGAGGTGCTGGGCCCCATGGAGATGCTGGTTTTACAGGAGATGAGCTGGCTCAGTCTCCAGCCTCAAGAAAGCGGCAGGCTAGTGAGGGAAACATGAATGATCCAGGCTGTCAGACAGGGGTGCTTCAGTGCCTCTTCCATGGTGGACTCTTGGGAGCCGTGGGCAGGGAGTCGGGCATCTGACTTTCACCTCTTTGTGTGACCTTGATTGAGCAAGTCAAGCTCCCTTCTCTGAGTTACTTTATTGGATAAATGAGGGGAGGGCCATGGGAAGTGGACTACATTGCTTGCTTTTAAGGATGCTTCTGGCTCTGATATTCTGTGACAGCCCTGCAAACCTTGCACAAACCTCACACAACTCACTTACATGGGCTCAGTCAGGGGGGAGAGAACAGCATCTCAGAATTGTATCAACTTCCCCAGAAATACGGTTTGTATTAATTTAGATGCTAAAACAAAAGAAAGTAAAAATCCCTGCTGATTAGTCAATTATGGGAAAAAGTTAAGTTGAACTTGGGTTAACTGTCTCATTCATTAATTCATTTATTTAAAAGTATTTGTTGAGGGTTTATTATGAGCTAGGTTCTACCAGGCACAAAGTGTACAACAGTTTTACTCAGGATGGGTGCTCTGACTGCCATGACTTTTTTGCATGCAGAAGCATCCAGTCCACCTCTTCTTTAAGTCATTTCTTTCTTTTTTAAAAAATTCATTTGGTGCATCAGGTCTTAGTTGCAGAAGGTGGGATCTTTCTTTGCATTGCAGACTCTCGAGTTGTAGCTCACAGGCTCAGTAGCTGTGACTCTCAGACTTAGTTCCCCTGCAGCATGAGGGGTCCTAGTTCCCCCACCAGGGATCAAACCTGGGTCCCCTGCATTGCAAGGCAGTTTCTCAACCACTGGACCACCAGGGAAGTCCCCTTAAGTCACTTCTTGAGGATAGCTTTTTTTTTTCTAGCCATGCAGAGCCTCTGTTTAGTAACCAGTCCACTTAAAACTGTTTGAAAACACCCTCAGAACAAAAGAGAGTTCATAACTGTCTCTGATAGCAGTCTAAGAAACAGAAAGAGGAAAAGGAAAATTTTGGCCTATTTTTTTCCCTAGGTGGAAACCAGAGCTTCTGAATCCTCCAGGTGGCCTATCTTGGTGGAAAGAGTATAAGACCAGATCTAGAGGCCTAGATTCCAGGATGAAGGCTGGTGCAGACCAGCTGTTGACCTGAGGCTGCTCGCCATTCCCACCCCGGTCTGAAGATTCATTTGTGAAAGAAAGAGTCAGGGACTCAACTGTCTGCAAGCAATTTTCGTGCTTACATAATCTTTGACACAAGAAGGGTTTTGTAAGAAGAGGGAGAGAAGCTGGGATGGTTCTGGAAAATCAAGTGGATCAGCTCCAGGGGTTCCTGGGGCAGAGAGGCAGTGAACATCAACGTAATCTGGCCCTGGATCACTCAGTCAAGGGGAAGGGTGAGTGAACACTGCCATTGGCTCAGTTCTGAGGGTTGGAAAGTCTCACTATGGGGGCCTTGGGCTGCCATGCATCCTCAGTAGCTTTCTTCAGTGGTCTCCCAAGAGCGGAGTTACTCTCTGCAGAGGGCTTGGCTGTCTCTCCTGACATTGCTTCTGAGATGTTTTAGTTCCCTGTGGTGCACTCTGGACTGGGGCCCAGGCAATGGGCATGAAGTGGCCAAACAGTGATACCTGCTGAGCTACAGCAGCTGAGCGTGGGGAAGACCATGGAGTGGTCCGGGAAGTGCCTGGGAGTCTGGTTTTTTCTTTTTTTCCCAATAGGTGGAGAATCCATGTTCCACTTGGATTCACTGGGGAAAATGACTCCTTTTACCAAAGGCATATAAAATGCTCCTACCCTAGTAGGGTGACTAACATCTCAGTTTGCCAGGGACTAAGGGATTTCCTCAAGAGGCAGGTCAGGTGGTCTGGTATTCCCATCTGTTTCAGAATTTTCCACAGTTTATTGTGATCCACACAGTCAAAGGCTTTGGCATAGTCAGTAAAGCAGAAATAGATGTTTTTCTGGAACTCTCTTGCTTTTCCCATGATCCAGCGGATGTTGGCAATTTGGTCTCTGGTTCCTCTGCCTTTTCTGAAACCAGCTTGAACATCTGGAAGTTCACGGTTCGGATATTGCTGAAGTCTGGCTTGGAGAATTTTGAGCATTACTTTACTAGCATGTGAGATGAGTGCAATTGTGTGGTAGTTTGAGCATTCTTTGGCATTGCCTTTCTTTGGGATTGGAATGAAAACTGAGCTTTTCCAGTCCGATGGCCACTGCTGAGTTTTCCAAATTTGCTGGCATATTGAGTGCAGCACTTTCACAGCATCACCTTTCAGGATTTGGAATAGCTCAACTGGAATTCCATCACCTCCACTAGCTTTGTTCGTAGTGATGCTTTCTAAGGCCCACTTGACTTCACATTCCAGGATGTCTGGCTCTAGGTGAGTGATCACACCGTCGTGATTATTTTGGTCATGAAGATCTTTTTTGTACAGTTCTTCTGTGTATTCTTGTCACCTCTTCTTAATATCTTCTGCTTCTGTTAGGTCCATACCATTTCTGTCCTTTATCGAGCCCATCTTTGCATGAAATGTTCCCTTGGTGTCTCTAATTTTCTTGAAGAGATCTCTAGTCTTTCCCATTCTGTTGTTTTCCTTTATTTCTTTGCATTGATCGCTGAGGAAGGCTTTCTTATCTCTTCTTGCTATTCTTTGGAACTCTGCATTCAGATGCTTTTATCTTTCCTTTTCTCCTTTGCTTTTCGCTTCTCTTCTTTTTACAGCTATTCGTAAGGCCTCCCCAAAAGCCATTTTGCTTTTTTGCATTTATGCAGGTCAGGAAGCAACAGTTAGAACTGGATGTGGAACAACAGACTGGTTCCAAATAGGAAAAGGAGTATGTCAAGGCTGTATATTGTCACCCTGCTTATTTAACTTCTATTCACAGTACATCATGAGAAACGCTGGGCTGGAAGAAGCACAAGCTGGAATCAAGATTGCCGGGAGAAATGTCAATAACCTCAGAGATGCAGATGACACCACCCTTATGGCAGAAAGTGAAGAGGAACTCAAAAGCCTCTTGATGAAAGTGAAAGAGGAGAGTGAAAAAGTTGGCTTAAAGCTCAACATTCAGAAAATGAAGATCGTGGCATCTGGTCCCATCACTTCATGGCAGATAGATGGGGAAACAGTGTCAGACTTTATTTTTTTGGACTCCAAAATCACTGCAGATGGTGATTGCAGCCATGAAATTAAAAGACACTTACTCCTTGGAAGGAAAGTTATGACCAACCTAGATAGCATATTCAAAAGCAGAGACATTACTTTGCCCACTAAGGTCTGTCTAGTCAAGGCTATGGTTTTTCCAGTAGTCATGTATGGATGTGAGAGTTGGACTGTGAAGAAAGCTGAGCCCCGAAGAATTGATGCTTTTGAACTGTGGTGTTGGAGAAGACTCTTGAGAGTCCCTTGGACTGCAAGGACATCCAACCAGTCCATTCAAAAGGAGATCAGCCCTGGGTGTTCTTTGGAAGGAATGATACTAAAGCTGAAACTCCAGTACTTTGGCCACCTCATGCAAAGAGTTGACTCATTGGAAAAGACTCTGATGCTGGGAGGGATTGAGGGCAGGAGGAGAAAGGGACGACAGAGGATGAGATGGCTGGATGGCATCACCGACTCGATGGACGTGAGTTTGAGTGAACTCCAGGAGTTGGTGATGGACAGAGAGGCCTGGTGTGCTGCAAATCATGGGGTCGCAAAGAGTTGGACGCGACTGAGCGACTGAACTGAACTGAACTGAAGGGATTTCCTGGGATGTGGCACTAGCAGTGCTAAAACCTGGCAGATCTGGGCAGAGCAGGATGGTTGGTCCCTGGACATGACAAAGAGACAGGATCTAAGGACAGGTCCCAGGGCGCTCATGTTAGATTGAGACAGACAGAGCCCCAGCAGCAGCTGCATGGAAAGAGGAGCTGTTCTCAGCTGAAGCAGATGGCATTTTGTAGCAGCCCTTGAGGAAAGCAGCTGTCTCTATCAATAAGACATCATAGAAAGGGAATCCTCCATGTTCCTATTAATGTCACTCAGTTATATTACTTTTTAAAAAGAACCAATGGATCTAGGGTCAGATGGTTGCTTAAAGATTTTTAATCTAGTGCCTATCTAAACATTAAAACTTCCTCTGCACCATTTTAGCTAAAAACACCCCAGCTTTGCATGCCTCTAGTTATATGGAACGGAGAAGGCAATGGCACCCCACTCCAGTACTCTTGCCTGGAAAATCCCATGGATGGAGGAGCCTGGTAGGCTTCAGTCCTTGGGGTTGCTAAGAGTCAGATACGACTGAGCAACTTCACTTTCACTTTTCACTTTCATGCATTGGAGAAGGAAATGGCAACCCACTCCAGTGTTCTTGCCTGGAGAATCCCAAGGACGGGGGAGCCTGGTGGGCTGCTGTCTATGGGGCCGCACAGAGTCAGACATGACTGAAGTGACTTAGCAGCAGTAGCAGCAGCACTTATATGGAATTTGCTCATTTTCAAGCCAGTCTTTTGCCATATGGGATGATGCTGATTGTAAGAAACTTATTTCACATGTGGGACTCCCTGCGTCCCTGGAGCTGCTCACACTGGCCCCAGTTCTTGGTATGTGTTCTACCTGTCCTTTGACAGCCCTTCAGGGGTTTATGTCCATTTCTCTTCCCCACCAGCCAGGACCAGCTTTGCAACCAATGCTCCTGAGACAACTCACCATCCTGGGCATCTTAGTTGTGCAATGAAATTCTAGGCACAAAGAAACTGTTAGGATTGAAATCCATGGTTGGAAAGAAAAAGATATGTGTTTCAGTTGACGTTTTCATGCTTGTTCTGGTTTACAGAAATGTATTGATATTTCCAGTCTGTCTGCTGATATCCAGCACTGACTCACAGTGGAAGCCATCTGCAATGGATCAAAGGGCTCCTCACCTGCTTCTACTTGGTGGGCATTCCCCCTCTGCCTGAATCCCTCTTCCTCCTTGTCTTTGTCATTTTCCTCTTAATCTACCTGTTCATCCTGGTGGGAAATGCCCTGATCCTGGTGGCCGTGGTGATAGAGCCCAGCCTCCACAAGCCCGTGTACTTCTTCCCGATCAACCTCTCAGCCCTGGACATCCTCTTCACCACAACCACTGTCCCCAAGATGCTGTCCTTATTCTTGCGTGGGGATCGCTACCTCAGCTTCTCTGCCTGCTTCCTGCAGATGTACCTCTTCCACAGCTTCTCCTGCTCTGAAGCCTTCATCCAGGTGGCCATGGCCTATGGCCGCTATGTGGCTATCTGCTGCCCACTGCATTACCCTGTGCTCATGACCCCGCAGACCAATGCTGCCCTGGCAGCCAGTGCCTGGCTCACCGCCCTCCTTCTGCCCATCCCAGCAATGGTGCAGACCTCCCACGTGACTTTTGAAAACATTGTTCACACCTATTGCTGCTTCTGTGACCACTTAGCTGTGGTCCAGGCCTCCTGCTCTGACACCAGCCCCCAGACCCTCATGGGCTTCTGCATCACCATGGTGGTGTCCTTCCTGCCCCTTCTCCTGGTGCTTCTCTCCTTTGCCCACATCCTGGCCTCAGTGCTTCACATCGGCTCCTGAGAAGGACGCTCCAAAGCCTTCTCCACCTGCAGCTCCCACCTCCTGGTGGTTGGCACCTACTACTCATCCATTGCCATAGCCTATGTGGCCCACAGGGCTGACCTGCCCCTTGACTTCCACATCGTGGGCACCGTGGTGTTTGCTATTCTCACACCTGTCCTCAACCCTCTCATCTACACGCTGAGGAACAAGGATGTCAAGACAGCCATCACCAAAATGGCATGTCCTCAGAACCTAGGGAATTCCTGGGCCCTTAATCCTTAGTTACAACTAATTCAGCTCCCTGGGCACAAATGACAGTGCCCAGTACAGAATAAACACAATAAAGATTTTTAAATGAGTTATAGCAATCCAAATTGACTTCATTTGGTTGATCAGACATCTAAAACCTGGTCCTCAAATAATAGGACTTCAAGAAGTCTTCCCACTGGTGCTACAGAATAATTGATTTTCACAATTTCCCCCAGTCATTAACATGATGAATAAAATTTGATCATTCAGTGATTCATATTAAAAATCTTTACTTGATCTGCACAGAAATAAACCAGACCTATTTGCTGCTCCCATGGTATTTATAGTTTAACTGGAGAGTCAGACCCAAAGAAATACTATAAGACAATATGACCGAGAGAAGCAACAGGGCAGGGGACTGAGGGAGCCAAGAAGTTACCATTTGCTTTAGTGTTAAAATTTTCCTGTAAGTTCTTCTATTTTTGGCATTGATATCACTTATTTGTTAGCAAATATTCATGAATCAGCAATACAGTTGGGGGAGAGGCTTGAAAAGACTGCATAAGAAAACCACTAGCTTCTCCAGTCAGGGAGCAGTAACAGGGTCTGTGTTCTTGTCCAATGGAATGGATCCATTTTCAGCTTGGATGTCCATTAAAAAGTGATGCTTCCTGCCAAGAACTGGCGGGTGGAATTTAGAGTGGCTCCACTCATCATTACCCTCACTGACCCAAGAGGGGAAATTTGTGTTTCCAGTCCTGATGACTCTGGCCTCTGTGGATTAAGCAGTCCTGATTCAACTGGAGACATAATCAGTTCAGTTCAGTTTAGTCACTCAGTCGTGTCCGACTCTTTGCGACCCCATGAACCACAGCACGCCAGGCCTCCCTGTCCATCACCATCTCCTGGAGTTCACTCAAACTCATGTCCATCAAGTCAGTGATGCCATCCAGCCATCTCATCCTCTGTTGTCCCCTTCTCCTCCTGCCCGCATTCCCTCCCAGCATCAGAGTCTTTTCCGATGAGTCAACTCTTTGCATGAGGTGGCCAAAGTACTGGAGTTTCAGCTTTAGCATCATTCCTTCCAAAGAAATCCCAGGGCTGATCTCCTTTTGAATGGACTGGTTGGATCTCCTTGCAGTCCAAGGGACTCTCAAGAGTCTTCTCCAACACCATAGTTCAAAAGCATCAATTCTTCGGTGCTCAGCTTTTTTCACAGTCCAACTCTCACATCCATACATGACTACTGGAAAAACCATAGCCTTGACTAGACAGACCTTAGTGGGCAAAGTAATGTCTCTGCTTTTCAATACGCTGTCTAGGTTGGTCATAACTTTTCTTCCAAGGAGTAAGCGTCTTTTACTTTCATGGCTGCAGTCACCATCTGCAGGGATTTTGGAGTCCCCAAAAATAACGTCTGACACTGTTTCCACTGTTTCCCCATCTATTTCCCATGAAGTGATGGGACCACATGCCATGATCTTAGTTTTCTGAATGTTGAGCTTTAAGCCAACATTTTCACTCTCCACTTTCACTTTCATCAAGAGGCTTTTGAGTTCCTCTTCACTTTCTGCGATAAGGGTGGTGTCATCTGCATCTCTGAGGTTATTGATATTTCTCCTGGCAATCTTGATTCCAGCTTGTGCTTCTTCCAGCCCAGTGTTTCTCATGATGTACTCTGCATAGAAGTTAAATAAGCAGGGTGACAATACACAGCCTTGACATACTCCTTTTCCTATTTGGAACCAGTCTATTGTTCCATGTCCAGTTCTAACTGTTGCTTCCTGACCTGCATACAGGTTTCTCAAGAGGCAGGTCAGGAGGTCTGGTATTCCCATCTCTTTCAGAATTTTCCACAGTTTATTGTGATCCACACAGTCAAAGGCTTTGGCATAGTCAATAAAGCAGAAATAGATGTTTTTCTGGAACTCTCTTGCTTTTTCGATGATCCAGCAGATGTTGGCAATTTCATCTCTGGTTCCTCTGCCTTTTCTAAAACCAGCTTGATCATCTGGAAGTTCACAGTTCACGTATTGCTGAAGCCTTGCTTGGAGAATTTTGAGCATTACTTTACTAGCATGTGAGATGAGTGCAATTGTGCGGTAGTTTGAGCATTCTTTGGCATTGCCTTTCTTTGGGATTGGAATGAAAACTGACATTTTCCAGTCCTGTGGCCACTGCTGAGTTTTCCAAATTTGCTGCCATATTGAGTGCAGCACTTTCACAGCATCATCTTTCAGGATTTGAAATAGCTCAGCTGGAATTCCATCACCTCCACTAGCTTTGTTCGTAGTGATGCTTTCTAAGGCCCACTTGACTTCACATTGCAGGATGTCTGGCTCTAGGTGAGTGATCACACCATCATGATTATTTTGGTCATGAAGATCTTTTTTGTACAGTTCTTCTGTGTATTCTTGTCACCTCTTCTTAATATCTTCTGCTTCTGTTAGGTCCATACCATTTCTGTCCTTTATCGAGCCCATCTTTGCATGAAATGTTCCCTTGGTATCTCTAATTTTCTTGAAGAGATCTCTAGTCTTTCCCATTCTGTTGTTTTCCTCTATTTCTTTGCATTGATCGCTGAGGAAGGCTTTCTTATCTCTTCTTGCTATTCTTTTGGAACTCTGCATTCAGATGTTTATATCTTTCTTTTCCTCCTTTGCTTTTTGCTTCTCTTCTTTTCACAGCTATTTGTAAGGCCTCCCCAGACAGCCATTTTGCTTTTTTGCATTTCTTTTCCATGGGGATGGTCTTGATCCCTGTCTCCTGTACAATGTCACTAACCTCCATCTGTAGTTCATCAGGCACTCTATCTATCAAATCTAGGCCCTTAAATCTATTTCTCACTTCCACTGTATAATCATAAGGGATTTGATTTAAGTCAGACCTGAATGGTCTAGTGGTTTCCCCTACTTTCTTCAATTTAAGTTTGAATTTGGCAATAAGGAGCTCATGATTTGAACCACAGTCAGTCTTGTTTTTGCTGACTGTATAGAGCTTCTCCATCTTTGGTTGCAAAGAATATAATCAATCTGATTTTGGTGTTGACCATCTGGTGATGTCCATGTGTAGAGTCTTCTCTTGTGTTCTTGGAAGAGGGTATTTTCTATGACCAGTGTGTTATCTTGGCAAAATTGTATTAGCCTTTGCCCTGCTTCATTCCATACTCCAAGGCCAGATTTGCCTGTTACTCCAGGTGTTTCTTGACTTCCTACTTTTGCATTCCAGTCCCCTATAATGAAAAGGACATCTTTGTTGGGTGTTAGTTCTAAAAGGTCTTGTAGGTCTTCATAGAACCGTTCAACTTCAGCTTCTTCAGCGTTACTGGTTGGGGCATAGACTTGGATTACTGTGATATTGAATGGTTTGCCTTGGAAACGAACAGAGATCATTCTGTCATTTTTGAGATTGCATCCAAGTACTGCATTTCGAACTCTTTTGTTGACCATGATGGCTACTCCATATCTTCTAAGGGATTCCTGCCCGCAGTAGTAGATATCATGGTCATCTGAGTTAAATTCTCCCATTCCAGTCCATTTTAGTTCTCTGATTCCTAGAATGTCGACATTCACTCTTGCCATCTCCTGTTTGACCACTTCCAATTTGCCTTGATTCATGGACCTAACATTCCAGGTTCCTATGCATTATTGCTCTTTACAGCATCGGACCTTGCTTCTATCACCAGTCACATCCACAGCTGGGTACTTTTTTTGCTTTGGCTCCGTTCTTTGATTCTTTCTGGAGTTATTTCTCCACTGATCTCCAGTAGCATATTGGGCACTTACTGACCTGGGGAGTTCCTCTTTCAGTATCCTATCATTTTGCCTATTCATACTGTTCATGGGGTTCTCAAGGCAAGAATACTGAAGTGGTTTGCCATTCCCTTCTCCAGTGGACCACATTCTGTCAGACCTCTCCACCATGACCCGCCCATCTTGGGTTGCCCCACAGGCATGGCTTAGTTTCATTGAGTTAGACAAGGCTGTGGTCCTAGTGTGATTAGATTGACTAGTTTTCTGTGATTATGGTTTCAGTGTGTCTGCCCTCTGATGCCCTCTTGCAACACCTACCATCTTACTTGGTTTTCTCTTACCTTGGACGTGGGGTATCTCTTCATGGCTGCTCCATCAAAGTGCAGCCGCTGCTCCTTACCTTGAACAAGGGGTATCTCCTCACCACCACCCCTCCTGACCTTGAACGTGGAGTGGCTCCTCTCGGCCCTCCTGCACCCACACAGCCACCACTCCTTGTATAAGTCTCACTAAATTTAAAGCTACAACTTCTGCCTGGTCATTTTAAGCTCACTGTGAGAGTAGATCAGCAGTCATAAAAAGGAGTTACCTTGTTTACAAGGGCAGTTTACTGTGATCTTCAGGAGGAAGGAAAATTGCTCTTCCATAATGGGGACTGGGAGGTTGGCACTCAGGCAAGTAAGCATTTCTTATTTCTGCCAACTCTAACTCTTAGTGGGCCATGAAAACAACCATAGCATGAAGAGGCATAGCAACCAGGGGTCCAGAACTGACATGGACGAGGATCTGGATCATGCTAGAAGGGACTCCATCTAGATCCACTGAAATGATTGAATGTGAAGGAAAAGGGGAAGGGGAGCTAGAGTGGGTGAAAGAGGAAGGAGAAGGGGAGGATTGCCTGCAGCCTTGGGACTGACTGCAGCAGCAGGGGCAGTCGTTAATTCAACTAATCTTTTTCTTGGAAATTTCCCGCGAAAATGTGGTGAGTCAGAATTCTGGAAACCCTATGTCCAAATAGAGTGAATTTGTGAAAAGTCAATGAATCTAGGACTTTCCTGGTGGTCCAGTTGCTAAGACTTTGCCTTCCAGTGCAGGGGATGTGGGTTCAATCCCTGGTGAAGTGAAGTCGCTCAGTCGTGTCCCACTCTTTGCGGCCCCATGGACTGTAGCTCGCCAGCCTCCTCTGTCCATGGCATTTTCTAGGCAAGAGTACTGGAGTGGGTTGCCATTTCCTTCTCCAATCCCTGGTGGGGGAGCCTAAAATCCCACATGCCTCACAGGCAAAAAAACAAAACATATAAAAAAGAAACAATATTATAACAAACTCAATAAAGACTTTTAAAATGGTCCATGTTAGAAAAACTTTTTAAAAAGTGAATGAATCTGAGAGGTTCAAGGGATAGACTGGAGTAGACAGTGGTCTGTCCTCTAGGAGCTGAGTGCTGGCTGCTAACAACTCCCACACATATACCCTAAGATAGAGGTGTGCTGACCCTGACCCTCATTGCTTTCCTTTTTGGGGGAAAGTGAATAAGAGAGTAGCTTTATAAGTAAAACAAATGAACTACTGGGTACTAAGCGGTCTAAGCTTCGATGCCAGCTGTTGACATCCTATAGAAGTACAGTATCTATAAAGCCAGCTGTTAGGCATCTAGAGACCCTAAGAGCCCATGAAAAGTGCATCTTCCCCTGCAGGAGATGAACATCACTAGTCCCCTGGGAAACTGAATGTATGCAGGCAGCCTCTCCCTGGGTATTGCTAGAAAATGCAAACAAAACTCCTGGAGTAATTTTCACATAATTGTGTTTCACTCCAAATACCCCATGTCTATTATCTCATTCAGTTCAGTTCAGTCACTCAGTCATGTCTGACTCTGTGACCCCATGGACCACGGCATGCCAGGCCTCCCTGTCCATCACCAACTCCTGGAGTTTACTCAAACTCATGTCCATTGAGTCAGTGATGCCATCCAACCACCTCATCCTCTTCTCCTCCTGCCTTGAATCTTTCCCATCATCAGGGTCATTTCAAATGAGTCAGTTCTTCACATCAGGTGGCCAAATATTGGAGTTCAGCTTCAACATCAGCCCTTCCAATGAATATTCAGGGCTGTTTTCTTTTAGGATGGACTGGTTGGATCTCCTTGCAGTCCAATGGACTCTCAAGAGTCTTCTCCAACACCACAGTTCAAAAGCATCAATTCTTCAGCACTCAGCTTTCTTTATAGTCCAACTCTCACATTCATACATGACTACTGGAAAAATAGTAGTAGTCAAATTGACTAATAGTCAAAATAGCCTTGACTAGATGGACCTTTGTTGACAAAGTAATGTCTCTGCTTTTTAATATGCTGTCTAGGTTGGTCATAACTTTCCTTCCAAGGAGTAAGCATCTTTTAATTTCATGGCTGCAGTCACCATCTGCAGTGATTTTGGAGCCCAAGAAAATAAAGTCTGACACTGTTTCTACTGTTTCCCTGTCTATTTGCCATGAAGTGATGGAACTAGATGCCATGATCTTAGTTTTCTGAATGTTGAGCTTTAAGCCAACTTTTTTCACTCTCCTCTTTCACTTTCATCAAGAGCCTCTTTAGTTATTCTTAGCTTTCTGCCATAAGGGTGGTGTCATCTGCATATCTGAGGTTACTGATATTTCTCCTGGCAATCTTCATTCCAGCTTGTGCTTCCTCCAGCCCAGCATTTCTCATGATGTACTCTGCATAGAAGTTAAATAAGCAGGGTGACTATATACAGCCTTGATGTATTCCTTTTCCTATTTGGAACCAGTGTGTTGTTCCATGTCCAGTTCTGTTGCTTCCTGACCTGCATTCAGATTTCTCAAAAGGCGGGTCAGGTGGTCTGGTATTCCCATCTCTTGAAGAATTTTCCACAGTTTGTGATGATCCACACAGTCAAAGGCTTTGGCATAGTCTATAAAGCAGAAATAGATGTTTCTCTGGAACTCTCTTGCTTTTTCCATGATCCAACGAATGTTGGCAATTGAATCTCTGGTTCCTCTGCCTTTTCTAAAACCAGCTTGAACATCTGGAAGTTCACAGTTCACATATTGCTGAAGCCTGGCTTGGAGAATTTTGAGCATTACTTTACTAGCGTGTGAGATGAGTGCAATTGTGCAGTAGTTTGAGCATTCATTGGTGGCTTTCTTTAGGATTAAAACAAAAACTGACCTTTTCCAGTCCTGTGGCCACTGCTGAGTTTTCCAGATTTGCTGGCTTATTGAGTGCAGCATTTTCACAGCATCATCTTTTAGGATTTGAAACAGCTCAACTGGAATTCCATCACCTCCACTAGCTTTATTCATAGTGATGCTTTCTAACGTCCACTTGACTTCACATTCCAGGATATCTGGCTCTAGGTGAGTGAGCTCACCATCGTGGTTATCTGGGTCGTGAAGATCTTTTTTGTACAGTTCTTCTGTGTATTCTTGTCACCTCTTCTTAATATCTTCTGCTTCTGTTAGATCCATACCATTTCTGTCCTTTATTCTGCTCATCTTTGCATGAAATGTTCCCTTGGTACCTCTAATTTTCTTGAAGAGATCTGTAGTCTTTCCCATTCTATTGTTTTCCTCTATTTCTTTGCACTGATCACTGAGGAAGGCTTTCATATCTCTCCTTGCTATTGTTTGGAACTCTGCATTCAAATGGGTTTATCTTTCCTTTTCCCTTTTGCTTTCACTTCTCTTCTTTTCACAGCTATTTGTAAGGTCTCCTTAGACAGCCATTTTGCTTTTTTGCATTTCTTTTCCTTTGGGATGGTCTTGATTCCTGTCCTCTGTACAATGTCATGAACCTTTGTCCAGAGTCTATCAGGCATTCTGTCTATCAGATTTATTTCTTACTTCCACTGTATAATCATAAGGGATTTGATTTAGGTCATACCTGAATGGTCTAGTGGTTTCCCCTACTTTCTTCAATTTAAATTATTTCTTTAAATCCTCTCAAAAACCCTATGAGATGGGTGATATTGTTATGTTCCATTTTATAGTTGGAGAAACTCAGACTCAGAGTTCAAGTAACTTGCCTAAAGTGACATGCTGTGCTTAGTCACTCAGTTGTGTCTGACTCTGTGACCCCGTGGATTAGCCTTCAGGCTCCTCCATCCATGGGGATTCTCCAGGCAGGAGTCCTGGGGTGGGTTGCCATGCCCTCCTCCAGAGGATCTTCCCAACCCAGAGATTGAATCCAGGTCTCCCTCATTGCAGGCAGATTTTTACTGTCTGAGCCACCAGGGAAGCCCAAGAATACTGCAGTGGGTAGCCTATCCCTTCTCTAGGAGATCTTCCCAACCATAGCCAAAATATATTAGAACTGGCATTCAAACCCAGGACCCTATTTAGACCCTCTGCCCTGATCCATATGCAGAGTACAGTTCTGGGGATGAAGTTCTGGGTCTGCCATGTAGCTTTAATACTAAACATTAGCATAAGCATCAGTAAGTCGTTTCACTTCTCTGGACCTCAGTTTCCTCCTCTTGACCTGCCTGTCTCCCTTGGCTGTTCTGGGGACCAAATGGAATAATGTCAGTAAAAGCTGCCCCATTGGTTGTAAAGTTCTGGAACCCATGAGGGCTATTAACAATGTTGTTCTCATTATCGGCAAATCTCAGAGGTAAATCCCATCTCAACATAAAGAAGTCAATCCTGGGTGAGTAGGAGGCTCAGTGCCCCAAAGGATCCCTGCCTCGAGGGAGAGTACTCCCGCAGGCCTGGCCGAAAGGGAGAGTTAGGGGTTTAATTAGCCACAGCCCATCTGCTACCAGGCTCTTCTCTGCCAGCCAGGTTGGAAGACAGATAGGGGACACCACGAAAGGCATCAAGGTAGACAGGACTTGGCAGGTGAGTGAGCTGGGGGTGACGTGCCAGAGCTCAGCAAAGACCAGAGTGTGGAGACAGGGCAAGGATGTGGGAGGGAGGGATAGAACTGAGACCAGGGATCTGGAAGACTAGCTGGACGTGCACAACAGGCAGGCACCCAGGAGCCACGTTTGCTGTTTGTTTGTGGGCTGTGGGGCCTTGGACCACATACCCTGTCCAGTCTGTGTGCTCAGAGGTGGGATTCAAATTGTCCTGGTCAAGGCCTTCCATGGGAAAGCAAGGCTGATGGCAGCAGTAACATTGGAGACACTAGCCCACTTGGAGTTTATAGTGGTTCCAGGTTCTTGTGTAGCATTGCTTAAGCATTCTCTCTGCAGGACTCAGCAACCCCAGGGGTCACAGATGAAGGAAATGAGCTGCAGTCAGGACCTGGGATGGGAATCCGGTCCTTTCTGACTCACAGTGCACACACTTGACCACTAAGGCCCTCAGGACACGCTGCAGATAAAGCCTCTGGCTGGCAGCAGGTGCTCACTAGCTGGGAGAGCCCTCTCCCTCGCCCTCTCCCTTTGGGTCATGGACCATGTGACATGCGGTCTGCCAGACACAGAGCAGACACTTGGAAAAGGGTTCATCAGATTAGAAACCCCTCAGAGTTCTTTTCCTCTAAAACCATCACTACACAGATGGGAAAACCAAGTGTTGGAGGATGGAGGGAATGAAAAGTATCCGCCAAATTGAGAAGGCATTCTGAGACTGTAAAATGAGGCAGGCAGCTCCATATGATCAATGGATCTTTTTATTATAGGGTAACTTATCAAGATCAAGCAGACAGCAATCTGGAAGCATTCATAGCTACACTATGCACCATGGAGGGGCCACTGGGACAATTTTATAGTTAATGTAGGGCATGGGGGTAAGTGTTTGGAGACAGGATATGCATTCCTAAATCGAGATTAATGAATGGATGACTGGTCTTGTGAGAGCTGGGAGTACATCACAGAAGATTTTCAGCATTGTTTGGGGACTAACAGCATAGAGGCCACATGATCCTCGTTATTAAACAATATCTGTTAACTACAAAGCCCTTGATGACAGAGAAGTGGTTTACTGCATAGTACAGTCCTGGTTAGGGTCAGTGGAAGGACAGGAGACACTGAAAGGGGCCAAGATGGCATCGGTTATGCTAACAGCCATACACCAGAGTCACAAGAAGTGAGTGGCAGAGCTGGGCCTGGAGCCAGGACTTCTGGTTGCTAAAGGCAGGGCTCTTCTACAGCAGGCTGGCTCCAGAATTACCTGTGCTCTTACCCCTCACCAACCATTGCCTTAAACAAGGGTCTTGTTCCAACCCTCAGTTTCTCATATGCTGAAGGGAACAACTACTCCCTGGCAGGGTTGGATGATGGGAGAAGATGACACACCTGAAGCAAAGCATAAGATTGGATCCTTGGTGATTCTCTATCCTTCCCTGTCCCCACCTGCACTGTAACATTATCCTAGACAATCCCAACAGGGAGGACCTGCTAGGGCAAGTTCTGTGCCCTGGGAAATAGTACCTATTAGGTCCTAGTGGCTCAGCGGTAAAGAATTCGCCTGCAATGCAGGAGACGCAGGTTCGATTCCTAGATCAGGAAGATCTCCTAGAGAAGGAAATGGCAAGCCACTCCAGTATTCTTGCCTGGGAAATCCCATGAACAAAGGAACCTGGCGGGCTACAGACCACGGAGTTGCAGAGTCGGACAGGACTGAGTGATTAAGAACAGCAACAAAAGATCCTAAGCACAGGACTGCATCACTCAGATGTAGTGCGAAATCCCAAACAAAATGAGAACCCTAACCTGCAAAATAGTGTAAGAAAGTCCAGCTAATTAGATATTTCCTAAGATCACCAGCTGAATTGTGCTTTGAAAGATAAAATGTTAAATTCTTTCCAAAAGTATTCTTGGTGCCCCTGCTTGGCTGGTGGCCCAGCATATGCCTAGTCTGCCTGTTGGACAGTCCAGCACCAGTTGGTGTGAAAAACCGCATGCCACCTCTCCTTTGGGGTCTCAGCATCCCTCTCTCCATCTGCAAAGGGGAAGGGAACTTGACTTTATGGCTCCATTAGGGCCCCTCTGGCTTCGGCTCCCTGCCTTTCTGCCCCTCCAATCCCCTGCTCTGC
This sequence comes from Bos taurus, assembly GCF_002263795.3. Lineage (NCBI taxonomy): Eukaryota > Metazoa > Chordata > Mammalia > Artiodactyla > Bovidae > Bos > Bos taurus. Next base: position 54,348,735 of record NC_037342.1, on the reverse strand, counting down.
CTCACCCAGGACCAGCAGCCACAGATGCTTCCCCGAGGGCAGAAATGTCCAGGGCAGTGCAGTCTGCAGTCCTTCAGGTGTGAAAAAAACCTGGTGACCATACTTGTTGAACCAGGGTTCTGGTTAACTGAGAGTGAACCCTTTAACATGGAGACAATTAGGTCAGTCTCTTGCCAGGTCCTTGGTGTGACCTCTGAGATTCTCTTTCCAGGAGCACACGCACAGGACAGTTGTCCTTCCTGTGCTCATTTTAGACAAAGTAGTTGCCAGTCCCCACTTCCAAATCTAGAAGCCAGACTGTACAATACAAATCCATCACAGAGCAAACTAGTGAATTTTTTAAAGGTGGGCAAGAAGTGTGGGGTAGGGGAAATGAGTTGGAATTGAAGATTTAAAAAAACTTTTTGTTCCAGTCTGACACTCTATGATTATAGGATATGAAGGGTGTTTGTAGCTAGTCTGTTTTGCATTTGTTTTAGAAAAGAAAGAAAGTAGCTGTTGTTCCTAAGAATTTCAAGGACAGTCGCTTGATGACATCAATAGAGTTCAAACAGCAGTGATGGAGTTGTAAACATAAAACTACCGGGACTGCTCATTAGAGGCTCATCCTGAAGTAGGGATGAGCCAGAATTGCCTCAGCAGTCCCTGAGTTGACCTCAGCGCACATTTAATGAACAACCTACGGTATGAGGTTTTTCTATTTGGGCAACTACAGTTTTCAGTTCTCTGGGTCCTTTCTAGCTCTCATGACAGCTCCTTGTGTCTTCTCAGCTGATATTTGGAGGAGCCCACACCACAGTTGGCATCAAAGAGCTAAATACAACACTGGCTGGGCAGGGGCAGCCAGGAGGAAGGATGCTGACAGACCCTGAAGGAGGAGAAGATGCACCATCAGCTGGGGCTCCATCAGGAAGAGGGCAGTCCCTCTGAAGGCATGGGTCCTTCCCATCACCGAAACATGAGAGAGAGAGCACCCAGAGAACTTGGCAGGGAGAGAAACCGGCAGAGTTTCTGAACCCGGAAAATGAAAGGGGAGCCCTTCCCTGGGTAATGAGTAGCCTGGGCAAGCAGCATGCTTCAAAAAATATTGGAAAAATCAGCTCTTTCTAGTGATGTGGTAGAGTGATGTCACTTAGTAGAACTTGAAACAAGAGCAAAAGAAGAAGCAATGACGTAGGAAATCTTACGCGATCATCTAAGATCTGATGCTCAAAAGATACTGTGGGACGTGGAGCAGAGAAGGAACAGAAGCTCTTTCAAGGCACTTATCATAGCTGTAACTAGTAATTAACCATGTGATTGGCTTTTAAAAAATATTTATTTATTAATTTGTCTCTTCTGGGTCTCAGTTGCCACATAGGGAATCTTCGTTGCAGTATGTGGGACCTGGTCCCCTGACCAGGGATTAAATTCAGGCTCTCTGCATTGGGAGTACAGAGTCTTAACCACTAGACCACCAGGGAACGCCTATGTGGTTTGCTTTTAAACCTACCATCCTTCTACTAGAATTTAAGCCTTGTAAAGGCAGGGCCCTTATGCACCTTATTTACCTTCTCACAGCCTTGTGCACTGTAGGTACTTACTAAATACATTATGGAAGAAGGAAGGAGAAAATTGTGGGTTAAGATGGAAGAATGATAGCCCCAGTCCTCTAAACTCAGTCATAAATGATTTGGATTGCAATCGTAGAGTGAACTATACAGAATTCTCCTTCCAAACTTCTGTTTTATCTAGTTTCCAGATGCTCTGACTGCCTGTCTCCCTGGCATATAGCTCTCTCCCACCATGTATGCCACAGCCTGTAATGGATCAAAAGACTCTTCACCCATCTTCTACCTGGTGGGCATCCCCTCTCTACAGGACGTCTTCTTCCTCCCTGTCTTCTTCATCTTCTTGTCCTTCTACCTGCTTATCCTGGTGGGTAATGCCCTGATCTTGGTGGCCGTGGTGATAGAGCCCAGACTCCATAAGCCCATGTACTTCTTCCTGATCAACCTCTCAGCCCTGGACATCCTCTTCACCACAACCACTGTCCCAAAGATGCTATCCCTCCTCTTACCTGGGGATCACTACCTCAGCTTCTCTGCCTGCTTCCTGCAGATATACCTCTTCCACAGCTTCTCCTGCTCTGAAGCCTTCATCCTGGTCGTCATGGCCTATGACCGCTATGTGGCTATCTGCCGCCCGCTGCATTACCCTGTGCTCATGACCCCACAGACCAATGCTGCCCTGGCAGCAAGTGCCTGGCTCACCGCCCTCCTTCTGCCCATCCCAGCAGTGGTGCAGACCTCCCACATGGCTTTTGACAGCACTGTTTACATATACAACTGCTTCTGTGACCACTTAGCTGTGGTCCAGGCCTCCTGCTCTGACACCAGCCCCCAGACCCTCATGGGCTTCTGCATCGCCATGGTGATGTCCTTCCTGCCCCTTCTCCTGGTGCTTCTCTCCTATGCCCACATCCTGGCCTCAGTGCTTCGCATCGGCTCCCGAGAAGGACGCTCCAAAGCCTTCTCCACCTGCAGCTCCCACCTCCTGGCGGTTGGCACCTACTACTCATCCATTGCCATAGCCTATGTGGCCTACAGGGCTGACCTGCCCCTCGACTTCCACATCGTGGGCACCGTGGTGTTTGCTATTCTCACACCTGTCCTCAACCCTCTCATCTACACGCTGAGGAACAAGGATGTCAAAGCAGCCATCACCAAAATATCATGTCCTCAAGACCTAGGGCCTTCTGAGGACCTTTGATCCTTAGATATGGTTAATCCTGCACCCAGGATACCTGTGTGTTAAGAAGAGAGAATGCCATAAAAATTTTTTTGAAGGAAAGAATGACTTATAGCAGGACCAAAAATGCAGTATTGGAGCTTCCCTTTCCAAAATTAATGAAAAGCTAAGTAATGAAATCAATCCTTTTGTGGAAAGAAATAAGAATGTCAGATACAGTATGTAAAGCATCTTCTGAAAAGTATCAATTAGATTTTTTTAACATAATAGGTCTAAAGTAAGAATAAAGACAGCAATGCACACAAAGTAGTTATTAAGACATAGACAGACACGTAGATCAATGAAAAACAGCAGAGAGCCCAGAAACAGACCCTTGAATATATGGGCAATTGATATATAAATAACACTGTAGATCAGTGTATGATAGTATTAGAACTATCAGATATCCACATGTCAAAAGATGAAATTTGTCTCTTACCTCAAACACACAAAAATCAATCTCAACTTAAATAGGAAAGGCGGAACTATACAACTGTGTAGGAGACTATAGTCTTGATCTTGGAGAAGAAAAGTATTTCTTAAGTAAGATATTTAAAACTCTAAATGTAGAGAAAAAAAGCATAAATTTGACTGCTTTAAAATGTAAAATTTCTATTCATCCAAAGGCATCATAAACAGACTGGAAAGCCAGTCTACAGAACAAAAGAAGTCATTTCTTATGTATATCACCAACAAAAAGACTCAAGATTCATAGCCAGGATATACAGAAAATCAAATCAGTTTTTAAAACAGGTAGTCAAGCCATTAAAAAAAAATACAGCTACAGCAAAAAACTGCACTAAAGGGAATAAACAAATGTCCAATAAATATAAGAAAATGTGCTCAAGCTCTTTAGTAATAGAAGTGTAAATTACAACAGCAAATAGTTGCCACTAGAAACCAATCAGACTGGCTAAAATGCCAAAGTCTGATGATACCCGGGTTGGCTAGGATGTGGATGGATGGAGCTCTCATACATGGGGAGTGGGAATGCTAATTGGTACAGTCATTTTGGAAAATACTTTATCATTCTCTTATGATGTTGGAGACACACATATTCTATGATCTAGCAACAGCAGCATTTCCCCAGTTTGTGAAATGTTCCTAAAATGTAACACTATATGCCAATAAAACATGAAGGAATTATGTATACATGCAACAACCCAGAAGAATCTCACAGTACTGAAAGAATCACAACTCAAAAGGACACATGGGATATGATTTCAGTTGTATAAAGCTTAAAGACAGGCAAAGCTAAATACATTTTTTATCAGTGCACACAGATGTCATTAACTATGATGAAAAGAGAAGGTATATTTATTGCAAACATCAAAATCATGGTTATTTCTGCAGGGAGAGGGTTGTTCTCAGAGAGGGCTGCCGGGGGGCTTATGAGGTGTTGTCAATGTTTCATTCTCTCCTGAGTGATGGTGACATGAGTATTTTCTTTACAATAAACTATATATTTAGGCTTTATACAGTTCTGCTCTGTATGAATATTGTATCTCATTATAACCTCTGACAAGGCATCATTCCATTGGGCAGAGTTTCCGATAGTAGTTCTCAATGTTTGGTCCAAGTCTTCCCAGGGGTACAATGGATGGTGGTGGTTTCCACATCCATGGTAAGCATCAAGCTGCTGAATATCATTTTCTTCCTTTGTCCATTCATTTAAGAAGTCTTTACTGAGCATCTTGGAAGTATTAATCTATATAGTGGGCTTCCCAGGTGGTGCTAGTGGTAAAGAATCTGCCTGCCAACGCAGAAGACGTAAGAGACGTGGGTTCAATCCTTGGGCCGACAAGATCCCTTGAAGCAGGGCATGGCAACCCACTCCAGTATTCTTGCCTGAAGAATCCCATGGACAGAGGAACCTGGCGGGCTACGGTCCATAGGGTCACAAAGAGGTGGATACAACTGAAGCGACTTACCATGCATGCACACCCGCACAGTCTATACTGTAAAGGCTAAGAGACAGAGGTAATTCAGGACCATCACCGCCCTCAATTCACTCGCATGGGTGAATTGTTAGGAAGACAGACATGGGTGGAAAAAGTGTAGTGAGGTAGATGATGTTTCAGAGGGATGCACAAGGGGCAGCAAGAACCCAGGGTAATATCTAATCCAAGATATCAATAAAAATGTCTTCCATACATACTGTTAACCTATGCACTTGTTTCTGTTTATCTGAGATTCCTCATGGAGTTAACACCATGATAGATGTGAACTGATTGAATAGAAGCCCTAAACTGCTCCCGTTGGAGAAGGAGAGATTTCACTCTAGTGCTGACCAGGCAACATGGCTTCCATCCCTGGTCCAGGAAGATCCCACATGCCCCCGAGGAAACATGCAACTACTGAAGCCCATGAGCCTGGAGCCAGTGCTCCGCAACAAGAGAAGCCACAACAAGGAGAAGCCTGGGCACCATAACCAAGAGCAGCCCCTGCTCTCTGCACCTAGAGAAAGCCAGGAGTACAAAGCAACAAAGACCCAGCACAGCCAAATAAGAGAAAGAAATGGAGTTAACACTCAATTAAACCCAAAGGATTTTAACACCCAATCCCTTTCAGGAATAACACAAGTCAAAAAGGGATCAGGATGTAGTTCTCTACACTGTTAGGCTCCCCCCAACCCCCACCCAAACAGGCAGGAAGGGAAAACCATTCTCAGAATAGTGAATGGAGCAGGAAATGACATTTTCATGGCATGGGTTAAAGGGAAGAACATTTTCCTTAACAAACTGTGATAAAGGTGCAGCACTTAAGTGGAACTTAAAGCAAGGGCATTAGCAGAGAGTGAGAATTCCAGTAAATAATAATGAGTGTCTTCATACCTGATTAAAAAAAATTATATCAGTTTTTGGCCATACCACATGACATGTGGAATCTTTGTTCCCCAACCTGGGATTGAACCCATGCCCCCTCACAGTGGTAGCAAGGAGTCCTAGTCTCTAGACTGCCAGGGAAGTCCCCATCAGATCACATCAGTTGCTCAGTCATGTCTGACTCTTTGCGACCCCATGAATTGCAGCACACCAGGCCTCCCTGTCCATCACCAACTCCCAGAGTTCACCCAGACTCACATCCATCAAGTCAGTGATGCCATCCAGCCATTTCATTCTCTGTCGTCCCCTTCTCCTCCTGCCCCCAATCCCTCCCAACATCAGAGTCTTTTCCAATGAGTCACCTCTTCTCATGAGGTGGCCAAAGTACTGGAGTTTCAGCTTTAGTATCATTCCTTCCAAAGAAATCCCAGGGCTGATCTCCTTCAGAATGGACTGGTTGGATCTCCTTGTAGTCCAAGGGACTCTCAAGAGTCGTCTCCAACACCACGGTTCAAAAGCATCAATTCTTCGGTGCTCAGCCTTCTTCACAGTCCAACTCTCACATACATACATGACCACAGGAAAAACCATAGCCTTGACTAGACGAACCTTTGTTGGCAAAGTAATGTCTCTGCTTTTGAATATGCTATCTAGGTTGGTCATAACTTTCCTTCCAAGGAGGAAGCGTCTTTTAATTTCATGGCTGCAGTCACCATCTGCAGCGATTTTGGAGCCCCCCCAAAATAAAGTCTGACACTGTTTCCACTGATTCCCCATCTATTTCCCATGAAGTGATGGGACCGGATGCCATGATCTTCGTTTTCTGAATGTTGAGCTTTAAGCCAACTTTTTCACTCTCCACTTTCACTTTCATCAAGAGGCTTTTGAGTTCCTCTTCACTTTCTGCCATAAGGGTGGTGTCATCTGCATCTCTGAGGTTATTGATATTTCTCCCGGCAATCTTGATTCCAGCTTGTGTTTCTTCCAGTCCAGCGTTTCTCATGATGTACTCTGCAAATAAGTTAAATAAACAGGGTGACAATATACAGCCTTGACATACTCCTTTTCCTATTTGGAACCAGTCTGTTGTTCCATGTCCAAAGTCCCCATACCTGATTCTAAAGTCACAAATAAAACAATTCTAAGTCAAAATTATGAAAAAAGTCATTTTTTAGTGAATTCTAGCCTCCATTTCTGCTCCCTTCACCTGTTGCATCCCCCTTAAAGAAACAATTTTTATTCATTTTTGGTTTTTTTTTCCTTTCCATTTTTAACATAAGCAAAACCATATATTTATAAATATATGCATAATAAATAACATGACTATATTATTTTAAAATATGGCAATTTTGGCCATGTTTCCACTCTGTCTTAGAGGAATGGTAGCATATTATAGTATTGTTCAGGACCCTGATTTTAAAAATTTAATCAGACTTGTGGTTGCCAAGGGAGAGGGGAGGAGAGGGATAGACTGGGAGTTTGGGGTTGGTGGATGCAAACTATTATGTTTGGAATAGATAAACAAGGTCCTAAAGTATAGCACAGGGAACTGTATTCAATATCTTGAGATATTGAAGGGAAAAGAATATTTTTTTAAAAAGTATGTATAAATATATTTGTATATTGCTACAAGTTTTGTTATAAATAATTTTATGCATAGTATTCATTCAAAGAACACTGTTATTACAGATTGAATATTTAGAGAGTAACATACTAATGTAACTGAAAAATACCTTGATCTAACACTGAATTATTTTGTATTTTGTATTTACTATTATCTACTGAATTTGCTTTCACTTTTTAAGGAAATATTAATTCAGTTCAGTTCAGTCATTCAGTTGTGTCCAACTCTTTGCAATGTCATGAACCACAGCACACCAGGCCTCCCTGTCAATCACCAACTCCTGGAGTCCACACAAACCCATGTCCACTGAGTCGGTGATGCCATCCAACCATCTCATCCTCTGTCGTCCCTTTCTTCTCCTGCCCTCAATCTTTCCCAGCATCAGGGTCTTTTCAAATGAGTCAGCTCTTTGCATCAGGTGGCTGAAGTATTGGAGTTTCACCTTCAACATCAGTACTTCCAATGAACACCCAGGACTGATCTCTTTTAGGATGGACTGGTTGGATCTTCTTGCAGTCCAAGGGATTCTCGAGTCTTCTCCAACACTACAGTTCAAAAGCATCAATTCTTGGTGCTCAGCTTTCTTTATAGTCCAACTCTCACATCCATACATGACTACTGGAAAAACCATAGCCTTGACTAGACAGACCTTTGTTGGCAAAGTAATGTCTCTGCTTTTTAATATGTTATCTAGGTTGGTCATAACTTTCCTTCCAAGGAGTATGTGTCTTTTAATTTCATGGCTGCAATCATCATCTGCAGTGATTTTTGAGCCCAGAAAAATAAAGTCAGCCACTGTTTCCACTGTTACATCTTATAAATACTGAACATTTTTTTCTTCTTAATGAACATATTTTGTCATATACTGTCCTTTCCTTACCCCCTAAAATCACAGTCTATCTGTATTTTAAACTTTTTGAATCCTAAAAAATAAAAATTTAATCCGTAGTTTAAGATGGGAGTAAAAACAGCATATTTGTACACTGATGGAAATAATCCAGGAGAGAGTAAAAAAATTGGTGATACGAGGCAGAAGGGAACATTATTGAAAGGACTGGCTTCAGATAGGAGCATGAAAAGTTCATGGGAACAGACCAACTTCCTAGGCAGGGTGTGAACACAGATGCTGGTAGGTGAGTGAAGATGGGATGGAACTCTGAGTGACTTCTCTCCTCACTCGCTGTAGTGACAATGGGAATAGGTATCTATGGACTGAGAAGAGAGAATGAAAAAGACATGTAGAAGAAAAGACAAGGGAACAAAGCAGGGACATATAGGATGACTGCCTGCCAGTGTTAAGGTCCTATCTGAGTTAGGTTTATAGCCTACGGAACCTTCTTACATTAAACTCAGATAAGGTGTACTTACATCAGGAAAATATTTCCTGAAAATCAATTTCACTTTAATTTAAAAGTGTAGTGCTCATCCTGAGTCACAGGGTGCACAACTAATAGTCCTAATGATTCTTCCCAGTGGAGACTTTCAAAAAAAAACTAAGCATTGGAGTAATCACATAAGCCAAGCTGTATTACAGGCAGAGATGATCGGATTTTTTAAAAGTAATCTGTCCTCACAAATGGCTACCTAAGCTTCTTGTCAGAAAAATCAAATCTGTCAGCTAAATGACACAAGCTGTCATGTATTAAGTATGTATATCATGAGCCTACAATGTATTATATTTCATATTTCAATGCTACTCAATATTACTTGGAGAGGAGGGAAGAAGAAATATTAAAAAATAATTTAAAAAATGATTCTAAGATTTCAAAAACTAGTTTAAAATATGTTTAAACTTAATTAGAATGCTGAATTCTAAAGCTGACTTTACTTATCACTTATGCAAAGTGAAAATTCTTTCTTGAAAGTTAAAGTTGCTCAGTCATGTCTGACTCTTTGTAATTCCATGGACTGTAGCCTGCCAGGCTCCTTTGTCTGTGGAATTCTCCAAGCCAGAAAACTGGAGTGGGTAGCTGTTCCCTTCTCCAGGGGATTTTCCCAACCCAGAAATCGAATCCAGGTCTCCTGAATTGCTGGCAGATTCTTTACCATCTGAGCCATCAGGAACGCCCAAGAATACTGGAGTGGGTAGCCTATCCCTTCTCCAGGGGATCTTCCCGACCCAGGAATCAAATCGGGGTGGATTCTTTACCAGCTGAGCTACCCGGGAAGCATATTTATGTAACACTCTTTTCTGGCCACACTTCACAGTATGTGGGGTCTTAGTTCCCTGACCAAGGATCAGACTCACAAAGTGAAAGTGAGGATTCTTAACCACTGGACTGACAGGGAGGTCCCTGTAATACTATTTTTATGCATTGATTGTTTATATTCTTTATGGTAAATGAAGTTGTTATAGTATACCAAATTCTTATTTTGTTCTTTCTGTTTGTATTCCTAATAACATGGTTCACTTTAATTTCTTTTATCTTCTTATGTTTTTTCAAGTATATTGCCAGAATTGTTCACACTAACCTTGTCTAGTTTCACCTTTGACTTCATTATTTCTACACTAACTTTTTTTGGTTCTAAGCAATACATTAAAAAAATAATATGCACACTTTTTCTATGCTTTCTTTAAAATAATAAAGGCTGTCACTGAATGCTGTGCTGTGCTGTGCTGTGCTTAGTCACTCAGTCATGTCCGACTCTTTGCAACCCTGTGGACTGTAGCTCAACATGCCCCTCTGATCGTGGGGATTCTCCAAGCAAGAATACTGGAGTGGGTTGCCATACCCTCCTCCAGGGGATCTTCCCAACTGGGGAATCGAACCCAGGTCTCCCACGTTGCAGGGAGATGCTTTACTGTCTGAGACACCAGAGAAGCCTGTTACTGAATACTAGTTCCACAATATTTAGAAATTAAACAGCACACTCCTAAATAACCAATGGGTCAAAAAAAGATATCACAATGGGAATCAGAAAATATTTTGAAATGAATGAAAATGAAAACATAATATATCAAAACTTATGAGATGCAGCTAAAACAGTGCTTGTGCTGTGCTGTGCTTAGTCGCTCAGTAGTGCCAGGCTCTTTGCAACCCCATGGACTGTAGCCCGCCTGGCTGCTCTGTCCATGGGGATTCTCCAGGCAAGAATACTGGAGTGGGTTGCCACGCCCTCCCCCAGGGGAATCTTACCAATCCAGGGGTCAAACCCAGGTCTCCCATGTTGCAGGCAGATTATTTACTGTCTGAGCCACCAGGAAATCTCAAGAATACTGGAGTGGGTAGCCTATCCCTTCTGCAGGGAATTGTCCCAACTCAGGAATAGAACTGGGTTCTCCTGCATTGCAGGTGGATTCTTTACCAGCTGAGCTACCAGGGAAGCCCAGAACAATGCTTAGAGGGAAATTTATAGCTGTAAATACTTATTTTAATATTTATATTAAAAAAGGGGAATCTCAAAATTAATAACCTAATTTTTAACTTTAAGATATTAGAAAAGGAAAGCAAACTAAATTCAAAGCAAGCAGTAGGCATGAAATAATGATAAAGATTAGACTGAAAATAAATGAAAAGAGAACAGAAAAGCTGCAGAGAAGATAAACAAAACCAACACTGATTCTTTAAATGTATCAACAAACTTGACAGAACTTTATCTGGACTGACCATGAAAAAAGAAAGAAGAGCTAATTACTAAAATAAAAATGAAAAGAAAGACATTAATACCATCTACAGAGACATAAATAAGAAATGTTAAAAGAGATCACCATACAACATCTGAAACGAAAAGCTGAGTTCATCACTAGCTTAAGCACAGGAAAGCTATAGTTTCTGGCATGGTTTATTTTTGAGCAACACAGGAAGCTGATCTTAAATAGAGTTGTGGAAAATGTGGAGTTTAGGGGTTGGTGGACTTTCAGGAGTATGAGTATCTAGGGATCGGTTTGCCTTTAGCTGTGGAAGTGTGGTTACCGGAGTGAAGTAGTTGCTGGGTGACTGATTGATTGGCTGGCTTTCAGCAATATGTGTACTGATGCAGAACTGTCATTGAGTGACGAAAACAGGTTTAAAAAAGTTCTGATGACTATTTGTCACCATAGTTATAGAAGAATCAGTAATTTCCTAGAAGTTTGAGAACATTTTTATTCTCAGAGGTAAAGAGATAAATCATATTTTATTCCATAATGTGATAACAGTAAGTCTTAGAATAATGGCTTTTTGCATGGAAATCTCAGCCAACTGTTTAGCTCTTCTATTTAGGTTCATTTTCTTTAGTAAAACAAAATAAAGTTAGAAACCTAAAAGGAATCTAAATCTTGGTTTGTGCTTGTTTTCTCTGACTTAACTGTTGTGATCCATGTAGGTTCCTCTGGCCCAAGTTTCCAAGTCTTTCAATTAATTTCATCCATAACATCCCAGAAAGCCTTTAGTCATCCTCATGCTGCCAAAAGCTGGCTCTGGTTGCTTATTAAGGAGTTAGGTAGTGTCTGAGAAACAGAAAACCGAACAAAAGAGTCCACCTAACAATCTGGTTATTCTATAAAATTTTTTGCCTTTTACCTAAGAATGGTTAGATTATTTCCCCCAGAAACACTTTCAGCATTTACCTTTACCATCTGGTTGTTTATTAAGGAGTTAGGAGTTTATTACCATCTGGTTGTTTATTACCTTTACCATCTGGTTGTTTATACCTTTACCATCTGGTTGTTTATACCTTTACCAGATGTTATTACCTTTATATGTTTATACCTTTATATGTTTATACCTTTATATGTTTATATGTTTATACCTTTATATGTTTATATATATGTTTATATATATAAAGGTATATGGTTATATGTTTATACCTTTATATGTTTATACCTTTATATGTTTATACCTTATAAACATATACCTTATATGTTATACCTTATACCTTATAAACATATACCTTATATGTTTATACCTTTATATGTTTATACCTTTATATGTTTATACCTTTATATGTTTATATGTTTATACCTTTATATGTTTATACCTTTATATGTTTATACCTTTACCAGATGTTATTACCATCTGGTTGTTTATACCTTTACCATCTGGTTGTTTATTAAGGAGTTAGGAGTTTATTACCATCTGGCTGGTTATTAAGGAGTTAGGTAGTGTCTGAGAAACAGAAAACCGAACAAAAGAGTCCACCTAACAATCTGGTTATTCTATAAAATTTTTTGCCTTTTACCTAAGAATGGTTAGATTATTTCCCCCAGAAACACTTTCAGCATTTACCTTTACCATCCAGAAGCAGTGATCCACATGTATAAATTTATCCCCAACTCAAATTTCTCTCTTCGATCAAAAAGAGTAGATCTGGAGAGGAAGAGACGACATATATAGTTCTCGTTTATTATTCAAAGAAACTTCCAAAACCATCTCCAGCTCCATCATGAAGTTCATTAGATCAGGAGGGGATGCGGTACCAGGTTTTGGTTTCCATGAAGATTTGTACTCAGCTGCCAAGGCTTAGTAACCTTGCATCCTGCAGTTATAAATCTATAGTGAGTAGATATTAACTATGGAAGTCTCTTCTCAGTGTTCTTAGACTCTGTGGGTTTGAAGCTGGGATCATCCCTGTCCATGCACACATGCAGATTTTAAAATCTATAAAATAAAATCTATTCATACAGTAGAAACTAATACAAAGTGCAAACATCTGTACTCCATAAAAATGAATTTTAAGAAATAAAATAAAACAAAACCTACTTACTGCTTACTCCAGAATTCCTATTTCTAAGAGTCTATCTCAGAGATATATTTGGGCATATGTGTGCCTCAAATGTATGTTACAGAATGGGAGAAAAGAACTGCAAATGAAACCACCAACAAAAGATTAATCTCCAAAGTATACAAGCAGCTAATGGAGCTCAACACCAGAAAAACAAGCAACCCAATCAAAAAATGGGTGAAGACCTAAACAGACATTTCTCTAAGGAGGACATACAGATAGCTAATAAACACATGAGAAAGTGCTCAACATTGCTCATTAATAGAGAAACACAGATCAAAATTACAATAAGGTAAAACTAAGATCATGGCATCCAGTTCCATCACTTCATGGCAAATAGATGGGGAAACAGTGGAAACAGTGGCTGACTTTATTTTTTGGGCTCCCAAATCACTGCAGGTGGTGACTGCAGCCATGAAATTAAAAGACACTTACTCCTTGGAATGAAAGTTATGACCAACCTAGATAACATATTAAGAAGCAGAGACATTACTTTGCCAACAAAGGTTCGTCTAGTCAAGGCTATGGTTTTTCCAGTAGTCATGTATGGATGTGAGAGTTGGACTGTGAAGAAAGCTGAACACCAAAGAATTGATGCTTTTGAACTGTGGTGTTGGAGAAGACTCTTGAGAGTCCCTTGGACTGCAAGGAGATCCAACCAGTCCATCCTAAAGGAGATCAGTCCTGGGTGTTCATTGGAAGGACTGATGTTGAAGCTGAAACTCCAATACTTCAGCCACCTGATGCAAAGAGCTGACTCGTTTGAAAAGACCCTGATGCTGGGAAAGATTGAGGCAGGAGGAGAAGGGGATGACAGAGGATGAGATGGTTGGATGGCATCACTGACTCGATGGACATGGGTTTGTGTGGACTCCGGGAGTTGATGATGGACAGGGAGGCCTGGCGTGCTGCAGTCCATGGGATCACAAAGAGTCAGACACTACTGAGTGACTGAACTGAACTGAACTGAACCGATCACCTCACACCAGTCAGAATGATCATCAACAAAAAAAATCTACAAACAATAAATCTGGAGAGGATGTGTAGAGAAGGGTAATTTCTTTCACTGCATGTAGGAATGTAAAGTGATACAGCTACTACAGAGAACAGTATGGAGATTACTTTAAAAATTATGAATCAATCTATCAGATGAACCAGCAATTCCACTATTGGCCATATACCCTGAGAAAAATCATAATTCAAAAAGACATGTGTACCCCAATGTTCATTGCAGTATTATTTACAATAGTCAAGACATGGAAGCAACCTAGATGTTCATCAACAGATGAATGGATAAAGAATATGTGGTACGTTTTTACAATGAAATATTCCTCAGCCATAAAAAGGAACAAATCTGAGCCAGTTGTAGTGAGGTGGATGAACCTAGACCCTGTTATACAGAGTGAAGTAAGCCAGAAAGAGAAATACAAATATCCTATGCATATATATGAAATCTAGAAAAATTGTACTGATGAACCTATTTTCAGGGAAAGAATAGAGATGCAGTCATAGAGAACGGATTTGTGAACAAGGGGAAGGAGAGGGTGGGCCAAAGTGAGAGAGTGACGGTGAAACATATGCATTACCGTATGTGAAACGGTTAGTGGGAAGCTGCTCTATAACACAGACAGCTCAGTCTGGTGCTCTGTGACAACCCAGAGGAGTGGGATGGGGTGGGGGGTGGGAGGGAGGTTCAAGAGGGAGAGGACATATGTATACTTATGGCTGACTACCATTGTCGTATGACAGAAACCAATACACCATTGTAAAGCAATTAGCAAAAAAAAAAAAAAGAAAAGTAAAGCCATTAGCCTCCAATTAAAAGTAAATTTTTTAAAAAGTATGTTAATTACAACATTCATAATATCAATAATTGGATATAGCTCAAATAACCTCTAGCAGGATGATTATTAGATAAAGTATATAATATCCATACCATCAAATACCAAATATCAGATAAAAGAATGAAGTAGATCAGACATAGAAAGATTCCAAGACTTATTAAGTTAGAATATAAGTGACACAATAAGTACAAAATGATTCCATTTATGTTAAAAGCAAAACATAGCTATGCACACACAAATGTTTAGAAAAGGTCTGAAAGGAACACACCAGATCGGTCATAGTGATGACTTGTGAGGAGGGAAGGGAAACTGTGCGGAAGGGCTGATGTGAAGAAAATTTCCATTTTTTATTCAATAAAGCTCTGAATTGATGAAAATACTTAACAATGGGATCTATTTGTTACTTGTGAAATTTAAAAAAACTGTTTTGTTTTTTTTTTAACATTTTATACACATGAGTGAAAGAATAACGGAAAGACAGCTGTGGAGCCAAAGGAGAGAATCAGAAAGCCTGAGGCAGGAACAGGCTGTGGCACTGCCTGGGGGTGGGGGCATAGACCCCCACCTCACATATAGCAGCACTGATTATATTCTAATCATAGGACAGGGTTGCCTAGTTAAGTTCATTAAAATAATAGTTCTGGAGACTTCCCTAGTGGTCCAGTGGTTAAGAATCTACTTTGCAGTGCAGGGCACTCAAGTTCAATCTCTGGCCCGGAAAATAAAATCCCACATGCCATGGGGCAATTAAGCCTACAAGCCACAAGAGAAGGTCCTGCAGGAGGCAAGTAAGGCCCAACACAGCCAAATAAATAAAGCTTGACTATTAGCAAAATATTCACCTTCCATTCATCAAGCAAAGTGTTTAAAGTCAATGTTGCAGTCTATTTGTTTAATCAGAAAAAAAAATAATAGCTCTCACTTAACTGAATGTTTATCATGTGATAGACACTGGGCTAAGCATGAAATCTTCCCGGTAGCCACTTACACTCTTACAAGATAAGGGAAGGAAGGCTCAGTGAGGTTAAGGTGACATCATTGGAAAGAACTCAGGTCTCAGCCACGAGATGATGCACTGCTGAACCAGATTTGGGGTCCAAATCCCAGCTCTGCCACCAGCAACCCATGTGACCTAGGTCAAGTCACTCTACTTCTCCAGATCTCAGTTTCCTCAAATGCCATATAGTAGGAATCATCCTACTGGCTATTGTGAGACCAGCTAGGAAAACAGGAATCAAACTGCTTTGTTAGTGATAAAGTTCTGGGACCCATGACGATGGTTAATGACACTGTTTTCATTTTCTGCAAAGCCAAGGGCCAAGTCCCCCACTCCACCCTAGGAAGTGTTCCCAGTGGGCGGATGTGGGGTCCCATAGGAGAGCCAACTTGAAGGAGAGCACCCCCATAGGGCCTGGCTTTGGGCTTTAATGGGCCGGGCTCGGCTCCAACCTGGCCCTTTCCCCAGGGCCAAGTGTGATGATTCCACAGAAGACACCAAGGTGGATCAGGCACAGAAGGTGAGCTGGGCTGGGGAGGGAGTGTTCAGAAGGGAGAAAAGTCTGGGGTGGATGGGCAGGCAAGCTCAGGGAGGCCAGAAGTCCAGGCATACACATGTGCTGTGCTAGCATCCAGATCCCCATGTGCACACACAGTCTGACTATGTGACCCCAGGTCAGCCACCTTGGCAGGACAGACAGGGATGTGCAGTCATAATCAAGAGGCCAATGATCTTGTAAGAGATTCTCACAAGGAAGCAAGGCTGAGGATGGTAAAAGAAATGGGAATATTCAACAAGGTGTCCGTCAACACTGAGTCACAGAGGAGAGAACTGCAGTTCGAGAGGGAAAGTGAAAGAGGCAGAGAGAGAATGGAAACCCAGGTCTTTCTAATTCCAGGTAATAAACCCAAACTCTATAATTCACATCTATTCTCCTTTTCTGTGGGAATAGCATGGGGTAGGGGAATATGAGAGAAGGGCATGGATTTGGGAGTCGTAGAGCTGTACAATGACACAATGACTATAAAGAATGAAGCATGCACCAGGAGCTTAATAAATGGGAGAACCTTACTCTCTTTTCTAGAGTCTTAGGCCAGGAGGCATTCAGCTCAGACCCTTTGCAGGGCCAAATCCAGAGGGGACACTAAAAAGTGTATATTGAGTTGAAGGAGATTATCTCTCCCAAGGTGTTCATTTTGCAGATGGGAAGACTGAGGCCTCGAGGCCCAAAGTCACAGCAAGCAAGGGGCCAGGACTCTGGGCTGCCAGGCAGGGCTCAGTCTTTTGCCAGCAGGTTGGCTCCAGAACATCCTCTGCTCTCACCCCTCACCAGCCTTGAATAAATATCTGTTCTTCTTCAACCCTCAGTTTCTCCTTTGTTGAAGGGGCATAACCACTCCCTGGCAAGATTTCATGATGGGAGGAGAAATGCATGGTGTGAGGTTGGACATTCAGTGACTGGTTCTTCTGTTCTCTGTCCCCTCCAGCACTGTAACTGGCTCATAGAAAATCTTGGCCAAAGAAATGGTCTTCTAACAATGTTTAGTGTTCTTAAGTCCTGAAAACACCCCCTGAAATATGTATTCAAAATAAAATTATTTAACCTAAACCACGAAATAAATGTAAAGGAGTCCAAAAATTTTCCGATTTTTGCTGTGTTTTTACATCAAATCATGCTTTTTTAAAATATCGAACACTAACATTTTTTCATGTTATTATCTAGCTAGCACCCTAAACACATGTTTTGTTGGTTTGTTGCATAGGCCGACTCTGCCAAGCAGAAGTTTAGGGAAGGAAAGTGTGTCAGCGCCTTTAGGATGAGCAAATAAACATCAACTTATTGGTCTGTCTTGTGGCCCCAAGTAGATGAGGCAGCCTGGGCTCATTGCTTAGCTATCCTGGACTCAAAGTGATAATCCAGCCCTGTTGATGGTGTAATTCTGGTTCTGTCATTCACTTACTGTGTGACCATGGGCAAATGACAGCCTGCTTCTGAGCCCCCCACCTTTTGTGTTCCCTGCTATATAAGCAAAGGGTTAGACTAAGACTATTTATTGCTAATGATCCTTTCGTTCTAATTTTATGAGTGAGTAGCAAAACAAAGCCAGTTGGGAAACTGCATTCTGGCCCCTGCCTCTGGAACCCCAAGTTCCTCAGAAGGGTGCTGGTGCTTCATTAAATAGAAAATCAGGCCTAGTTACAACCCTGGGCTTCCAGTCTGATGGAGCCACAAACACATAAACAGAGAAGAGACAATCCAGCGTGATCATAGCAATGACCGAAAAAATCACGTGAACAGTGAAAACCAGGAAAGAGACCTCCAAGCCAGCTGAGATCAACAAAGACCTCTTGGAGGAGGGAACACTGAAGCTTAGTGTGGAAAAAGAATGAAGCAAGAGCAAGGAGTTGCCATTTGATGACAGTCAGGAGAAATAAGGCTATAAGAAGATAAGCTTTAAATGGAGGCTAAGGGATCATCTCATGAAAAATCCTTAATGAATACTGGATGGGAGCTTAGACACTGGGTTTAAGACCCATCTCTACTATGAATTGTCAGTTGACCTTAAGAAAACAGTTTCCAGACTTCAGACTCACTATCTGTCTCCCCCACTTAATAGAAATGAGCCAGAGGAGGGAGAAAGAGTTGGACTTGATGGCTCTGGATTTTTGCCCCTAAAACCCCAAATCAGTTTAACTCAGTGACATTCAATCCAAAATTGACTTCTCTGAGCTCTTACAACATGCAAGAAAATAAAGGTGATTCTCATCAACTTGGGTGTGAGAGAAACCTGGTGATTGGCTTTAGGAGACTGGGTCTGGTCAGCTGAGGGTTCACTCTTTTAAGTCAAGGTGCAGGAGTTTTGCTTTTCTGCTTGGATAATGGGGGCCAACCTCTAGAACACTTTTTTTTTTCTTTCAAGGAAGACTTCACAACAGAGTGGCTTATTTCAGGTGTCTTTTACAAAGACATTTTACCAGCCTTCACCCACTTACAGGGAATCATGCCGCCCTCCACACTTAAGAACAATTTGGAATTTAGGGTTGTTGTTGACAGTATCATCTTAGAAAAGGAGATGGAAAGAGACAATTGTTGCCCAGTCTCTCTCCACATGAAAATTTAAGTTCTAGATTCTCCAGAAGACATAACATAGAATAAATAGACTTAGTCTGGCAGTCAGAGGTCTGGGTTCTGGTCCTAGCTCTGCTGTGTAATCTTGGGCAAGCTCTTGCCCCTTCTGTCTACAAAGAAAAAAAAAACCTGGCTGACCATGTCTAGATTTGGCATTTTTATAATTCAATGGCATGAGAGAGATTTTATTAGAAGCAACATCAGGGATGGAGTCATCTCAGAGTCATATTCCCAGAGAAGAAAAGAGCTGGTGATTGTAGGTTCACTTTGGAGGACCCCTCCTACCTGGAAATCCAACTCATTGAATCCTTCTTGTACCCATGTTTCTCCAAATTACTGAAAAATATGATTTGTGTAATTCACTCAGGTTTGCCTAATTGCTGCAGTAAAAGTGTTGGGCTAGCGTGATCTATTATATTCTACACAGAAATGGAAGTACTGACATCTAGCTTAGAAGGAGTCAGGAGGAACTACTATTCAAGGCTTACAAGAGAAGAATAAGCTTGATAACTATGTGAGCAATAGCATGTTGCAAAGAACTTTGGAGAAAGCAGTCCTTCCAAAGCAACATGGTGGAACTTTGACTGCAAAAGAAGAGGCATGAGTTCAAGGACTTGATTTAAGAGACCTGACATCCCAAACTAGATACATAAAATCTAAGATGAAGACTAGCAGAAATCTTTCCAGAGAGTTTTTCACAATCATAATTCAACAATCAACTGTTTACATCTGATTATCCTAGTAAAATGTAAAGTCTAAGAAAATAGGGACTTTGCCTGCTTTCTCCATTTTCATCACTGTGTCAGCTGAACATAGCAAGTCTTTCATTTGGTAGGTTATTAGTTAATTAATAATTAGTTTGACAAAAGAAAGGAGGTAGAAGTTTTGGGTTCATACGGTAGGAGTTAATACCGCAACCTACTAATAAGTCTTCAAGAGCTGGTTGTAATATTACCTTTATATTTTGACTAGAGTGTAAATATTGTAGATTTCTCATTCCAGAATCCTTTGATTCTATTGTTTCCAGATATTTCAGTGTCCAGATGTTCCAGCTGCCCATCTCCCAGAAATCCAGCTCTGGCTTACTATGGAGGCCACAACCTGTAATGGATCAGTGGGTGGCTCACCAGTCTTCTACCTGGTGGGCATCCCCTCTCTGCCAGAGTCCCTCTTCCTCCCTGTGTTTTTAATTTTTCTCCTTTTCTACCTTCTCATCCTCATGGGTAATGCCCTGATCCTGGTGGCTGTGGTGGCAGAGTCCAGCCTCCACAAGCCCATGTACTTCTTCCTGATCAACCTCTCAGCCCTGGACATCCTCTTCACCACAACCACTGTCCCCAAGATGCTGTCCCTTTTCCTGTTTGGGGACCATTTTCTCAGCTTTACTTCCTGCTTATTGCAGATGTACCTCTTCCAAAGCTTTACATGCTCTGAAGCCTTCATCCTGGTGGCCATGGCCTATGACCGCTATGTGGCTATCTGCCGCCCACTGCACTACACTGCGCTCATGACCCCACAGACCAATGCTGCCCTGGCAGCCAGTGCCTGGCTCACCGCCCTCCTTCTGCCCATCCCAGCAGTGGTGCAGACCTCCCAGATGGCATATGACAACATTGCTAGAATCTACCACTGCTTTTGTGATCATTTGGCTCTAGTTCAAGCCTCCTGCTCTGACACAACCCCCCAGACCCTCATGGGCTTCTGCATCGCCATGGTGGTGTCCTTCCTGCCCCTTCTCCTGGTGCTTCTCTCCTATGCCCACATCCTGGCCTCAGTGCTTCGCATCGGCTCCCGAGAAGGACGCTCCAAAGCCTTCTCCACCTGCAGCTCCCACCTCCTGGTGGTTGGCACCTACTACTCATCCATTGCCATAGCCTATGTGGCCTACAGGGCTGACCTGCCCCTCGACTTCCACATCGTGGGCAACGTGGTGTACGCTATTCTCACACCTGTCCTCAATCCCCTCATTTACACTCTAAGAAACAAGGATGTCAAGGCAGCCATTACCAAAGTCACACATCTTAAGACTCAGGCTGGAATAGGAGCCCTTGACCTGTAGATGCAGCTAATTCTGCTCTCTGGGGAAGGAAACGGCACCCCACTCCAGTACTTTTGCCCGGAGAATCCCACGGATGGAGGACCCTGGTAGGCTACAGTCCATGGGGTCGCAAAGAGTCGGACACAACTGAGTGACTTTTTCAATTCTGCTCTCAGGATACCAAATAACAGTGCCCAGCACAGATTGTTGTTGTTGTTGTTTAATTGCTAAGTCATGTCCGACTCTGCAACACTATGGACTGTAGCCTGCCAGGCTCCTCTGTCCATGGGGTTTCTCAGGCAAGAATAGTGGAGTGAGTTGCCATTTCCCCCTCCGAGGGATCTTCCCAACCCAGGGATCGAATCTGCGTCTCCTGCATTGGCAGGCGAATTCTTTACTTCTGAGCCACCAGGGAAGACCTCAGCACAGATTAGGAACTCAATAAATATTTTTGAGTAAATAAATCAGTAAATATAGAATGGTAAAAGAAAATTCTGTTGAGCAGTCAACTTCAACAGTGGTTGCCATATTTTGGTCCAAGGCTTTCCCCCTAGTGCAATGGAATAATGTTCATCTTTATATGATATCTTGCACTGTATAAGAATTTCACTTCTTCATAAGAAGCTTTTTCTTTTTTAAAAAAAACCTGCATGGCAAAAAAATCTTTAAAAGCAAAGGCAAAAAACAAAAGACTTACATCACAGGGAAAGGGCAAATATCCAAAATAGATAAAGAGTTCTGGAGAAGGAATTGGCAATCCACTCCAGTATTCTTGCCTGGAGAATCCCATGGACAGAGGAGCCTGGTGAGCTACAGTCCGTGGCGGGGTCACAAACAGTTGGACACGACTGAGTGATAACATATTTATATACTTCCTGAATTTTTAGAAGAAAAATCTAACATACAAATATAAAAATGGGCAAAATATATGAAAAGATAGGTTACCAGAAAAATGCAGTGGTCTTTAAACAATGACAGAATGTGGTCCACTGGAGAAGGGAATGGCAAACCACTTCAGTATTCTTGCCTTGAGAACCCCATGAATAGTATGAAAAGGCAAAATGATAGGATACTGAAAGAGAAACTCCCCAGGTCAGTAAGTGCCCAATATGCTCCTGGAGATCAGTGGATAAATAACTCCAGAAAGAATGAAGGGATGGAGCCAAAGCAAAAACAATACCCAGCTGTAGATGTGACTGGTGATAGAAGCAAGGTCTGATGCTGTAAAGAGCAATAGTGCATAGGAACCTGGAATGTCAGGTCCATGAATCAAGGCAAATTGGAAGTAATCAAACAAGAGATGGCAAGAGTGAATGTCGACATTCTAGGAATCAGCGAACTGAAATGGACTGGAATGGGTGAATTTAACTCAGATGACCATTATATCTACTACTGCAGGCAGGAATCCCTCAGAAGAAATGGAGTAGCCATCATGGTCAACAAAAGAGTCCGAAATGCAGTACTTGGATGCAATCTCAAAAACGACAGAATGATCTCTGTTCATTTCCAAGGCAAACCATTCAATATCACAGTAATCCAAGTCTATGCCCCAACCAGTAATGCTGAAGAAGCTGAAGTTGAACGGTTCTATGAAGACCTACAAGACCTTTTAGAACTAACACCCAAAAAAGATGTCCTTTTCATTACCAGATCAGATCAGATCAGTTGCTCAGTCCTGTCCGACTCTTTGCATAAAGGACTGGAATGCAAAAGTAGGAAGTCAAGAAACACCTGGAGTAACAGGCAAATTTGGCCTGGGAATATGGAATGAAGCAGGGCAAAGACTAATAGAGTTTTGCCAAGAAAATGCACTGGTCATAACAAACACCCTCTTCCAACAACACAAGAGAAGACTCTATACATGGACATCACCAGATGGTCAACACCGAAATCAGACTGATTATACTATTTGCAGCCAAAGATGGAGAAGCTCTATACAGTCAGCAAAAACAAGACCAGGAGCTGACTGTGGCTCAGACTGTGAACTCCTTATTGCCAAATTCAGACTTAAATTGAAGAAAGTAGGGAAAACCACTAGACCATTCAGGTATGACCTAAATCAAATCCCTTATGATTATACAGTTGAAGTGAGAAATAGATTTAAGGGACTAGATCTGATAGAGTGCCTGATGAACTATGGAATAAGGTTCGTGACATTGTACGGGAGACAGGGATCAAGACCATCCCCATGGAAAAGAAATGCAAAAAAGCAAAATGGCTGTCTGGGGAGGCCTTACAAATAGCTGTGAAAAGCAGAGACGTGAAAAGCAAAGGAGAAAAGGAAAGATATAAACATCTGAATGCAGAGTTCCAAAGAATAGCAAGAAGAGATAAGAAAGCTTTCCTCAGCGATCAGTGCAAAGAAATAGAGGAAAACAACAGAATGGGAAAGACTAGAGATCTCTTCAAGAAAATTAGAGATACCAAGGGAATATTTCATGCAAAGATGGGCTCAATAAAGAACAGAAATGGTATGGACCTAACAGAAGCAGAAGATATTAAGAAGAGATGGCAAGAATACACAGAAGAACTATACAAAAAAGATCTTCACGACCCAGATAATCACGATGGTGTGATCACTGACCTAGAGCCAGACATCCTGGAATGTGAAGTCAAGTGGGCCTTAGAAAGCATCACTATGAACAAAGCTAGTGGAGGTGATGGAATTCCAGCTGAGCTATTTCAAATCCTGAAAGATGATGCTGTGAAAGTGCTGCACTCAATATGCAAGCAAATCTGGAAAACTCAGCAGTGGCCACAGGACTGGAAAAGGTCGGTTTTCATTCTAATCCCAAAGAAAGGCAATGCCAAAGAATGCTCAAACTACCGCACAATTGCACTCATCTCACACACTAGTTAAGTAACGCTCAAAATTCTCCAAGCCAGGCTTCAGCAATATGTGAACCGTGAACTTCCTGATGTTCAAGCTGGTTTTAGAAAAGGCAGAGGAACCAGAGATCAAATTGCCAACATCTGCTGGATCATGGAAAAAGCAAGAGAGTTCCAGAAAAACATCTATTTCTGCTTTATTGACTATGCCAAAGCCTTTGACTGTGTGGATCACAATAAACTGTGGAAAATTCTTCAAGAGATGGGAATACCAGACCACCTGATCTGCCTTTTGAGAGATTTGTATGCAGATCAGGAAGCAACAGTTAGACTTGGACATGGAACAACAGGCTGCTTTCAAATAGGAAAAGGAGTTCGTCAAGGCTGTATATTGTCACCCTGTTTATTTAACTTATATGCAGAGTACATCATGAGAAACGCTGGACTGGAAGAAACACAAGCTGGAATCAAGATTGCCAGGAGAAATATCAATAACCTCAGAGATGCAGATGACACCACCCTTATGGCAGAAAGTGAAGAGGAACTCAAAAGCCTCTTGATGAAAGTGAAAGTGGAGAGTGAAAATGTTGGCTTAAAGCTCAACATTCAGAAAACGAAGATCATGGCATCCGGTCCCATCACTTCATGGGAAATAGATGGGGAAACAGTGGAAACACTGTCAGACTTTATTTTGGGGGGCTCCAAAATCACTGCAGATGGTGACTGCAGCCATGAAATTAAAAGACGCTTACTCCTTGGAAGGAAAGTTGTGACCAACCTAGATAGCATGTTGAAAAGCAGAGACATTACTTTGCCAACAAAGGTTCATCTAGTCAAGGCTATGGTTTTTCCTGTGGTCATGTATGGATGTGAGAGTTGGACTGTGAAGAAAGCTGAGCGCCAAAGAATTGATGCTTTTGAACTGTGGTGTTGGAGAAGACTCTTGAGAGTCCCTTGGACTGCAAGGAGATCCAACCAGTCCATTCTGAGGGAGATCAACCCTGGGTGTTCTTTGGAAGGAATGATGCTAAAGCTGAAACTCCAGTACTTTGGCCACTTCATGCGAAGAGTTGACTCATTGGAAAAGACTCTGATGCTGGGAGGGATTGGGGGCAAGAGGAGAAGGGGATGACAGAGGATGAGATGGCTGGATGGCATCACTGACTCGATGGACGTGAGTCTGAGTGAACTCCGGGAGTTGGTGATGGACAAGGAGGCCTGGCGTGCTGCGATTCATGGGGTCGCAAAGAGTCGGACACGACTGAGCGACTGATCTGATCTGATCTTAAACAATGAAAAAGTATTTAGTCTACTGTATTAAAATACTATATAAAAAGAATACAAATTAAAACTACCATGTGAATTTCCCTAGTGGTCCAGTGGTTAGGAATCTGCCTGCCAGTGCAGGGGACACGGGTTTGAACACTGGTCTGGGAAGATCTCACATACTGCAGGGCAACTAAACCCATGCGCCACAACTACTGAGTCCATGTGCTGCAACTACTGAACCCCTGAGTTCTAGAGTCCATGCTCCGTAACAAGAAAGCCACTGCAATAAGAAATTTCTGCACTGCAACTAGAGAGTATCTCCTCACTGCTCACCACAACTAGAGAAAGCCTGGCACGGCCAAAAATAAATGTAAATAGTAAATAAAAAAATTTAAAACTACACTGAAATGCCATTTTCCACATAATCAGATTAGCAAAACAATATTTTGGCAATATGCATGTAGAAAATCAGAACTCTTGTAAATTACTTGTGAGAATGCAAATTGATAGAGCATTACTGTGATACCCACCAAAAGTATACATGCATTTACCCTTTGACCCAGAAATCTCATTTCTAGGAATCAATCTCAAAGATACATTAGCAATAATTCATTAGGCTACTCATTCATCATTAGGGAACAGGTTGAAAAAAAATTTTTTTAAGTATAATGCATCTATAAAAAGGAAATGATAAAGCTGTATACTGATCTAGGATATGCTAATGGACTTCCCTGGTGGCTCAAATGGTAAAGAATCTGCCTGGAATGCTGGAGACCCTGGGTTGGGAAGATCCCCTGGAGATGGGCATGATAACCCACTGCAGTATTCTTACCTAGCGAATCCCATGGACAGGGGAGCCTGGAGGGCTATGGTCCATAGGGTCACACAGAGTTGGACATGACTGGAGTGACTTTGCACACATGCACACAGAAGGATGAAACCTCTGAATTAATAAAGATGGTTACCTACAAGGAGAGAGAGGGAACAGAGTGGAGGGGACAGGAACAGAAACAAGACAAATGTACAATCTGTCTTTAGATGTATATATAATTTTTATATAATTAAAAGAAATAAAAAAGAAAAAACACAATTCCCTCCTTTTTAAAATAAACAGAAACACTTGACCTTAGATGTCTATCAAATTAATGGCATGATCATTAGGAAAATTACTGTCTAAGAGTCATCAAAACAGTGCTTTGACTATACATCTTAAGAGGGATATAATTTAAAAATAAGAAAAATCATAACAGTTTAAATTACATTGAGAAGTCTTTTAAAAAATATGTTACAGTTTTACTTAAGAGATTAGATTGAAATTAAATCATTCTATAATCATTTAAAATATTTCATTTTGAAATTATTTTATACTTACAAAAAGTTACAAAGATAATATAGAGCTTCTAGTTAACCTTTCATCCAGCTTCCTCTAATTTTAACATCTTATGTAACCATTCTGCATTTATCAAAACTAAGAAACTAACATGAATCTATATAACACATTATCACTCAGAGTCCATAGAGCCCACTCTTAGTATTATATATTATTTTATTTTTTGTATAGACATCCAGTTGTTCCAGCACCATTTTTTAAAGCCTATTCTTCATCATTAAATTGTCTTTGAACTTTTGTCAAATACTGAACTATAGTTGTGTCTATTTCTGGGCTCTCTCTTCTGTTCCATTGGTACATTTATCTGTCCTTTTACCAATACCACATCATCCTGATTACCATAACTTTATACTTAAGTGTTGAAATTGGGTAGTGTGAATCCCCCATCTTTGTTTTTCTCTTTTAGCATTGTTTTGACTACTTTAGTTTCTTTGCTTTTTGATATAAATTTTGGAACTATCTTTCTGGGTTTTGATTGGGATTGTGCTGAATCTGAATCTGTGTATTAAATTTGGGATACTTGACATTTTACCAATATTGAATTTTCCAATTTAACAACATGGATAGCTCTTCATTATCTAGATTTTCTTTGATTTTATTCATCAGTGTTTTGTAGTTTTTAGCCTATGAATTGTGCACATATTTTGTGGAAGAAAGAAAGTGAAAGTTGCTCAATTGTGTCCCACTCTTTGCGATCCCATGGACTATACAGTTCATGGAATTCTCTAGGCCAGAATACTGAAGGGGTAGCCGTTCCCTTCTCCAGGGGATCTTCCCTATCTAGGGATCAAACCAGGATCTCTTGCACTGCAGGCAGATTCTTTACCAACTGAGCTATGAGGGAAGCCCCACATATCTTGTTGGGTTATATTTAAGTGCACTTTTTGGTTAGTCTGTTAATATGGTGGGCTTTTCATTGATTGGTTTTGAATGTTGAACAGATTCTTTATTCCTGGAATGAACTCCTCTTGGTTATGATATATCGTCCTCTATAAATATTGCTGCTGCTAAGTCGCTTCAGTCATGTCCAACTCTATGCGATCCCATAGACGGCAGCCCACCAGGCTCCCCTGTCCCTGGGATTCTCCAGGCAAGAACACTGGAGTGGGTTGCCATTTCCTTCTCCAATGCGTGAAAGTGAAAAATGAAAGTGATTTTTAAAAAATATTTTGTTTGGGATTTCTGCATGAGGGATACTGATCTGCAGTTTTCTATTAATGTCTTTGCCTAGTTTGATATTAGGTTAATATTGGCTGGCCTTTTAAAATGAGTTGGAAAGTTCTCTCTCCTCTTCTATAATCTGGAAAACATTATGTAGAATTGGTATTATTTTTTTCCTTAAATATTTAGTAGTATTTTCCCATGAAACGACCTGTGTCTGGAATTTCCTTTTAGGAAATTTTTTTCTACAAAATCAATTTCTTTACTAGATATAGAAGTGTGGAGTTTTTGTATTTATTTATTTTTGGCTGAATCTTTGTTGCTTTGCATGGGCTTTCTCTAATTGTGGAGCATGGGTTTCTCGCTGTGCTGGTTTCTCTTGTTGCAGAGCACAGGCTCTAGGCACTCAGGCTTAATTGTTCAAGGCATGTGGAATCTTCCCAGACCAGGGATAGAATCATGTTCCCCGCCTTCTCAGGCGGATTCTTATCCACCGCACCACCAGGGAAGTCCAAGATACAGAAGTTTGAAAATTATCTATTTATTCTTGAATGGGTTTGGTAGTTTGTGCCTCTCGAGGAATTTGTCCATTTCATCCACATCATAGAATTTGTATGTTTGTAGTAGTCTTTCATGATCCTTTTAAAGTCTGTGATGTCTCTTCTTTCATTCTGAATGTTGCTAATTTGTGTCTTCAATTCTTCTTCTTGGTCAGTCTGGCTATAGATGTATCAATTTTATCAACTTTTCAAAGAATCAGATTTTAAACCTAAATGTCCATCATGAAATAGCTAGAGGGAAGCTCAGGGAACTCAGTGCTCTGTGATGACCTAGAGGAGTGGGATGGAGGTGTGGGAGGGAGGCTCAAGAGGGAGGTGATATATGTATAAATATAGCTGATTCACTTTGTGGTAGAGCAGAAACTAATACAACATTGTAAAGCAATTATACTCCAATAAAAAAAAAACCAGCCTTTAGTTTTATTGATTTTGCTCAGCTGTTTTTCTGTTTTCAGTTGTATTGATTCTTGCTATAATATTTATAATTTTCTTTCTTTTAAGTACTTTGGGTTTAATTTTATATTCTTTTTCTAGTTTCTTAAAGTGAAAGATTAGATTGTTGATATGAGCCTTTTATTCTTTTCCAATATAAGTATTAAACTCTATAAATTTCCCTCTAGCTACTGCTTTCATAATTCCCTACAATTTTGAAATATTGTACTTCTCTTTTTTTTCTTTTCAACTCAGAATGTGTTTTTAATTTCCCTTGAGACTTCTTAAATTCTGGAGCACTTCCTCAGGCCCATCTACTTGAATAGGGCTTGATTCCAACCTCTGCCTCACCAGCATCATGTGGCTGCTAAAATCTTTCTGTGGCTCTGTAACCTCCCAGCTGCTGTCTTCTTCTGGTTTCTCAAAGTCTTTCCTTATACATGCACACCTGAGGAGTTGGTCCCTGACTTGAAGGGAATTTGTACAGATTTTGAAGTTCCTTCCCTGCAGTACTATCCTCCCCAGTATTTTGCCTTTTAATTTCTAGCCCTTTTGGTAATCCAAATTCCAGCTTGCATTGCCTCAGTTTATTAGGACTTTATTTTTCTAATTGAGCTCTATTCTCCAGTCCTGCAAATTGGGAGATGCCCTCAGGTAAAAATCTGGGATCATGTAGAAATTACTTCATGAACTTTCCTATTCTCAAGGATCACAGTCCTCCAAGGTCTCTGAAGCCTTCAAACAATTGTTTTACATATTTTATCCAGCTTTTATGGTTGTTTTTGGCATGAGGTTTAGTTCCAAAGAAGGCAGTCTGTCATAGGCAATACTTAGACGTCCTCTTTGATTTTTGAGTTTTTGCACTATTGGTAGGAGAAACACAGTGCAGACCCTAGGATTTTAGAGTGAACTATATGGTTTGTTTTTTTTTTTTTCTGCTGATAACTATTCTCCTTTTGAGAAACAGTTCCTAGCCCTAGTGCAGCTGAAAGCCCGACGAGAAACACTAAAGGAATGTGGGTCCCAAGCTGACCCTTACAAACTGGGTATTAATTTGAACAAACAAAACGTAAAATTGGATATGTACAAAAACATCCCACTGTCAAGTGGGAAGTCAGGTAATAAATATTATATTAGCTCAAGCAGATCTTGAAGGCACATTTGTATGAGTGGGTGGCTCAGACTTCCAAGATGCACCATCTTGCAATATTGAGACCTTCCCATCAGCTCTGACATAGGGCCTCATGGGAAATTCCCTATGATCAACTCTCCCAAGAAGAAAGAAATCAGGCTTGATTCACAAACAGTTCTTCACAATATGCTGAGACTACTCAAACATGGACTGCTGCTACATTACAGCCCATTCAGGAAGGCCCTGAAGGATCAACAGGAAGATAAATCCTGTCAGTGGGCAGAACCTTTGCCATGGCCTCTTATCTTTTACCTGGTAGTTCATCTCACCTGGGAGGTAAAATGGAAAGAGGTTTGGATCTATACAAGTTTATGAGCAATGGCTACATCTTTGCTGGGATATGAAGTAACTTAGAGCAAAGTAACAGGTTTGGTGAAGAGAAGATCTGGAGAGATTTAAGGCAAAAGACTTCTGAGAAAGGCCTCAAACTGTAAAGATATTTTTGGTCCATGTGACAATTTACCAAAGGGAACTCATGGTGAAAAAACTCTCTAAAACCAGAAAAAATAGGTAGAATCAGATACACAAGATGACCCATTCATGAATATCAGTCAGACTCATAATGAGAATGAAGGTTACACCATTGGCATAAAGTTTGAGGCCCCTGAGAGCTGTTAATAATGTCCTCATCATTACCAGTAAAGCCTAGGGACAAATCCTACCTCACTCTTCATGTATACTCTAGGTGATGCCAGGGAGTTTATTCCTGAGGGATGATGGGTCCTCAAGGGAGCACCATCTTGAAGAAAATAAGCCCAGGAGGCCTACCTGAAAGCAGGGAACCGAGGGTTTAATAGGTCATGGCTCAGCCTCTAACAAGTCTTCACATGGAGACACCAGTATGGACCGGCTTAATAGGTAAGCAGAACCAGGGATGGAAGCATCCAGAGACAGGCAGAGAAAGCTGGGGCAAGGAGACAGGGGTAGAGAAGCCAGGATGTATGAACTTGGGCCAGGTCAGGGAGACTGGTTGGGTGTGAACAAGAGGCAGCAGCCCAGAATCCAGGTTGGCTGTGCACATGTGGGTTGTGAGACCTTGGGCCACACGTTCTGACAGGTCCAGGCAAAGGAGGACTCTTACATGTGGGATTCAAACCACATCCTTATCAAATCATTTCCTCCCACAGGAAATCAAGGCTGATGGAGCAGTAACCATTGGAAACACGAGGGCACTCTGAGTGCTTACCTGTTCCAGGCTCTTGTGTAGTGTTGTCTAAACGTTCTCTTCGCATTCTCTCCACAAGGACACAACAATCCCAGAAGGTCACAAATGAGGGAAACGAGTTCAGACAGAGAAAAGTGACTTGCCCAAGGTCACACAACTGCAGGTATGAGCTGGGATGGGACTCCAGTCCTTTCTGACTCATAAGTGCATACTCTTGACCACTAAGGCCCACAGGATAGGATGAAGGTAGAGCCCCTGGCTGGTAGCAGGTGCACAGGAGAGGTGGGAGAGCCCTCACTCTCTGGCTTTGGGGTGTGGACCATGTGACATGACTGCCAAACACAGAGTGGACACTCAGGAAAGGGTTCTGAATTCCAATTGGATTGGAAACCCCTTAGAGATCTTCTCCTCTAAACCTCTCACTACACAGATGAGAAAACCAAGACTCAGGGACCCAGAGTCACAGCAAGCAAGTAACAGCTGGTCCAGGAGCCAGGACTCTTGGTTGCAAGGTGGAGTTCTTTAACAGCAGTCTGCCTCCTAACTACCTCTGCTCTCACCCCTCACCAGTTGTGACCTTGAACAAGGGCCTGTCCTTCTCCAATCCTTGGTTTCCCATTTGCTGAGGAGTGTAACCACTCCCTGAAAGAACTGGATGAAAGAGAAAATGATGTCCATCAAGTGCAGCATCAGGTTGGACACTCAGTGACTGGGCTTTCTGTCCTTCCCTGTCCCCACCTGCACTGTAACTCTCGTAGACAGTCCCACCAGGGAGGACCTTCTGGGGTAAATTCTGTGCCCTGGGAAAGAGTACCCATTAGTCCCTAAAGCACAGGATGGCATCACTAAGATGTAGTGTGTAATCTAAAGCAAAATAAGAGCCCTAACCTGTAAAATAAATGTAAGAAAGTTCAACCAAATTTGGATATTCCCTATGATGGGCAAGTTGAATGGTGCTTTGAAAGATAAAATGCAAAGTTCTTTCATAAAGTCCTTTTGGTGTCCCTGTTTGGCTGGTGTCCCAATATGCCTATTGGATGGTCCAGTACGACCTGGCAATAAAAAGCCATGTCCCACCCCTCCACTGAGGTCTCAGCATCCCTCCTTCATCTTCTAAGCAGTGGGACAGAGGCGGAGTGAGAGGGATAGCAAAGCTGATGGCCTTTTAGGGCCCCACTGGCCTCCCCTCTCCACCTTTCTGCCCCTCAGATCCCCTGCTCTGCCTCATCCAGGACTGCAGACACAACTGCCTGTCTGAGAGCAAAAATGTCCATGGCAGTGCAAAGCAGTTTCACTTTTTTTGCTAGGTCCTGGGGTCTGATTTTTGGAACATTATTTTAAAGGAAGATTTGCATTGCCAGATACTAGTTCTTAGTGCTTATCCTATAGCGACTCAAGATAAAAACTTGAATTATAAATTTGTCTGATATAATCAATGAAAAAGTGGAAAGGGAAACAGAAAACCTTGGTCTTAATATGTTCTCCCCTGTAAAGCTGAACTTCTGGATTCCCCAAGAGACATGGGGAGTAGAAGAGAGAGTCCTGTCCCAGGAATCAAAGACCTGAGTTCTGGGGATGACTCTGCCTCCAGTGCCATTGGGGTCCGGGAAAGTTCCCACCCTTTTTGTGCTCAGCCTCTTGCCTTTAGGAGGAAAACTGGTTAGATCTGAAAATTAGAAGTTTTTTCCAGCTTTTACATTGGTGGTTTTATGCATAAGATGTGTTTCGAGAAGAGAGAGAAATTAGAGGTGACTCTAGGAAAAGCGTGGGGCCCTGCTCACAGAATCATCAGGAGCAACATGGACTTGCTTGCAATGGGAACAGAGATTGTTTAGCCCAAGGGGCGAGTATTAAGTAGATGGCAAATCAGTATTTCTCTTAATTGAATCCCCCTGCTGCTGCTACTGCTGCTAAGTCGCTTCAGTCGTGTCCGACTCTGTGAGACCCCATAGATGGCAGCCCACCAGGCTCCCCGTTTCTGGGATTCTTCAGGCAAGAACACTGGAGTAGGTTGCCATTTCCTTCTCCAATGCATGAAAGTGAAAAGTGAAAGTGAAGCCGCTTAGTCGTGTCCAACTCTTAGCGACCCCATGGACTGCAGCCCACCAGGCTCCTCCATCCATGGGATTTTCCAGGCAAGAGTACTGGAGTGGGGTGCCATTGCCTTCTCTAGATCTATGAAAACACTTCCTCCTGATTCCTTCTTGGTCGGGGCAGGGGGGCAGTTCTTTGGCCTTGGAGCAGCCATTGCAAGCAAACCTCCGGTTCCTCTCCATCTAGAATGCTTCTCAAGCAATGACCAGGGACAGAGAAGCCTAGTGGACAGTGGGTGTGCCAAACAGGAGTTTGAGCCGAGCTGCATGCCAGCAGAGTGGCAAGTTCAAGAGGAACACAGATATACTCCCTGGATTCTCTGTTCCTGCCCAGTTGCAGGAGAATCCATGCTCAGTTCCGACTTCAATCAGGAATGGCTCTTTTCGCCAAAGGCATTTTCAGTATCACTCCCGTCACTGCAATGTGACAAAGAGCCCCACACCCAGAGACAGAAAAGGGAGTACTCAACTTAGAGACAGGCAGAACCACTGCACCAAGCAAACAAGGGAGAAGGAGCCATTCCTGGTCAATAATTATGAGAAGATAGCACGTTGCCGTAAACGTCAGAAAAATCAGGCCTCCCTAGCAATGTGGTGACAAAGATGTCACTTTTTGAAAAACTTAAAGCAATGCCAAATGAGAAAGGAGCTCAAGGACATGGTTTAAGAGACCCGATATCCCTGAAAGGATTATATGGGACATGGACAAGGGGACAAACAGAGTTCTTCCACAACACTTAGCACAACTGAAATTAAATAATTATGCGATTCTTTGCTTAATGTCTTTCTCTACCACTGAAAGTTCAGCTCCATTAAGTAAGAGACCTTTGTTTTGTTCAACTTGTTATATACTCAGCATGTAACACTTGGTTTGGTATATTGTAAAGATAATTTTGCCACATTATTTTTTTAAAAGGAAAAAGGGAATTCTGAGAGAGGATGAAGACAGAACCCATCATTTCTCTTCTAGTGATGGTTGTAAATAAATGTGGTTACCTTATACAGTGATCACTCTGTAATTCATATTCCAGAATCACTGATTGTTCTGGTTTCTAGGTGCTCCCACTGCCCACTTCCTGGGCATCCACCTTAAACCATCATGGAGACTATAGCCTGTAATGAATCAGAGGAGTCATGGACCATCTTCTACCTTATGGGCATCCCTTCTCTGCCGAAATCCCTCTTCCTTCCTATCTTCTTCATCTTTCTCCTCCTCTACCTACTCATCCTGGTGGGAAATGCCCTGATCCTGGTGGCCGTGGTGATAGAGCCCAGCCTTCACAAGCCCATGTACTTCTTCCTGATCAACCTCTCAGCCCTGGACATCCTCTTCACCACAACCACTGTCCCCAAGATGCTGTCCTTATTCTTGCATGGGGATCGCTATCTCAGCTTCTCTGCCTGCTTCCTGCAGATGTACCTCTTCCACAGCTTCTCCTGCTCTGAAGCCTTCATCCTGGTGGTCATGGCCTATGACCGCTATGTGGCTATCTGCCGCCCGCTGCATTACCCTGTGCTCATGACCCCGCAGACCAATGCTGCCCTGGCAGCCAGTGCCTGGCTCACCGCCCTCCTTCTGCCCATCCCAGCAGTGGTGCAGACCTCCCACTTGGCTTTTGACAGCACTGTTTACATCTACCACTGCTTCTGTGACCACTTAGCTGTGGTCCAGGCCTCCTGCTCTGACGCCAGCCCCCAGACCCTCATGGGCTTCTGCATCGCCATGGTGGTGTCCTTCCTGCCTCTTCTCCTGGTGCTTCTCTCCTATGCCCACATCCTGGCCTCAGTGCTTCACATCGGCTCTCGAGAAGGACGCTCCAAAGCCTTCTCCACCTGCAGCTCCCACCTCCTGGTGGTTGGCACCTACTACTCATCCATTGCCATAGCCTGTGTGGCCTACAGGGCTGACCTGCCCCTCGACTTCCACATCGTGGGCAACGTGGTGTACGCTATTCTCACACCTGTCCTCAACCCTCTCATCTACACCCTGAGGAACAAGGATGTCAAGACAGCCATCACCAAAATGGCATGTCCCTGGAATCCAAATAATTCTGCAAAACCCTGATTGATAGTGAACTTTATTTTCTCACAAACACCAATAACAATAGAGGTAAAATTGGACAATTCAGAGAGCCAAATAGTTAGAACAATAATTTTTAAAATACAGTCCTAGGTATTCTTCCATTGTAACAAAATAATGATTTTCTTTCCTTAATTCACCAACTAAATGGATTGGGCTTTTCAATTTTTAAGCTGTGACTCCCAAATTTCACAAGATTTGTGTTCACATTTCCACTAATTCAAACAATTTTGATTCTCAGAGACTTAAATATTTGACTAGAAAGAAATTCAGTTTTTTCCCCTTGTAGAGCTTCTAATATTTCTAAATGCCCCCAGGATGGCTGACACATAGATATGAATCAGCCTAGCCCTTTTTGCTGGAGTAGTAACTTAGAAATCCTCTTCAAGGAAAACGTCTGAAACTCCTACCATCTCAATTCTTTTGCCTGAAAATACATTGCCACTACCAATGTGTCAATACCAGCCATGCAGGAAATTTACCACTAGTGTCTAGGCCTTCTTCATGTCCTGAAACTAGAGCATACCTTTCCTTGAGCTTATGGTTAGGCAAGAAGTATTCCTTAGCAAACCTGTACAGGCAAACCATTGCAATTCTTTTAATTTTAAGCCATGCAATAGCTTGTTCATCCATAACAATGAGAGCTAAGTCATTTTCTCTTACTAGTAGCATGCGGTGTCCAGGACCTGCACTCTTGCTCACAATACAGCCGTAGGTATTCTTCCTGGCCCTAGAAGCCAGCCCTATCTCTTTATTCCTTTTGCCTATGCCAAATTTCCTCTTGAAGAATATTTTCCACCTATCACCTCACCTGCTAATTGGCACAGTCTCTCTGTATCTCCCATTTAAAAAAAAGTATTTTCAACTTTTGTGCATCAAATGACACTATCAGGAGAATAAAAAGACAATCCACAATGGGGAAAAATATTCATAAATTAAGGAATTAATATCCAAAATATATTAAGAACTCCTACCACTCAAAACAACAGCAACACTCAATTTAGAAAATGGGCAAAAGATTTGAATAGACATTTCTCTGAAGAAGACATACAAATGTCAAATAAGCCCATGAAAAGATGCTTGACATTACCATCCATCTGGCAAGTCAAAACCATAATGATACAGCACTTCCTACCTATTAGGATGGATATTATCCAAAAATGGAAAATAGCAAGTGTTAGAGAGAATGTGGAGCAATTGGAAAGCTTGAAAAAAAATGATGCAGCCACTGTGGAAAACAATATGATGGTTCCTCAAGAAATTAAATATAGAATTAATGAATGATCCATCAGCTCCACTTCTGGGTATATACCCAAAAGAATTGAAAGCAGAGTCCTAAGAGACATTTGTTCACCTGTGTTCATAGCAACATTATTCACAGTAGCCAAAAGATGGAAACAACCCAAATGTCCATCAGCAGGTGAACAGATAAACATATACACCCAGTGGAATATAATTGAGCCTTAAAATGAATGAAATTCTGATACATGCAACAACATGGACAAACCTTAACGACATTATAAGTGAAATAAGCCAAGTACAAAGGGGTAAATAGTGTGTGATTCCATTTACATGAGGCACTTGTCATAGTCAAATCATAGAAACAGAAAGTGAAACAGTGGTTACCAGGAGCTAGGGGTGAGTGGGGAAGGGAGAGTTACTGTTTTCTGCGTATGGAGTTCTGTCTGGGATGACTAAAGAGTTCTGGAAATGTACAGTGGTGATGGTTGTACAACGTGAATGGACTCAAT
This sequence comes from Bos taurus, assembly GCF_002263795.3. Taxonomy (NCBI): domain Eukaryota; kingdom Metazoa; phylum Chordata; class Mammalia; order Artiodactyla; family Bovidae; genus Bos; species Bos taurus. The sequence goes on along the minus strand of NC_037342.1, from coordinate 54,311,883 downwards.
ACTACTTTACGTACATTTAAAGATGGTCCAAATGGTAAGTTTTATGTTACATATGTCTACCACAATAAAAGATACTTTAACAAATGGTTTCAAATTAGACCACAGGTCACAAGTCCTTGAATAGCCCAGGGGCTGGCTGCCATTTTGTCAGATGTCCCCCTCTAGACCCACTGATCAGCTGTGGTCAGAGGAAGATATATGGAGTTCATCACATGGTTTGACATGAACACGAGAATTCATGGAGCAGTTTGCCTTAAAAAGTGGGGTGGGAAGTCATTTGAAACCTGGTACATTTAGGGGAATCATTGCCCTATCAGTGTCAGGCAGGTGTTGGGAGGTTGTTGTGAAGATTTGGGGGAGACTGGAAAATTTCATCTCTCAAATATCTCTAGCCTGCTTCAACTCCTCTCCATCCCACTTCATTCACTCTGGTACAGGTGTTACCACTTTCTGTCTCCTGAAGGAGCACAATCATCTCTCCAACCATCTCTCTGCCTCTGTGCCCACCCTCCACTTCATACGTGACCAGAATGGGCTTTCTGGCAGTCAAATCTGGTCACCTTACCACCCTCAATAGAACTTAAACGCTGTCTCTGCTCTAAAGGAAAAAGTGAAGTAGCTCAGTCATGTCAGACTATTTGCGACCCCATGGACTGTAGCCTACCAGGCTCCTCTGTCCATGGGATTTTCCAGGCAATAGTACTGGAGTGAATTGCCATTTCCTTCTCCAGGGGATCTTCCGGGTCTCCTGCATTGCAGACAGATGCTTTACCGTCTGAGCCACTCTCTGCTCTGACTCCCCTTAAGTGACTTCTTTGACCTCACATCTCACCATTGCCCCTCTCATGGCAATTCTGAATTTCTTTCAGTTTGCCAAACATGCCAACTCATTCTCATTCTCACCAATCAGTCACCCTTCTCTCTTCCTCTTTGTCTATTTCAACTGAAATCTTAGTCAGGCTTCTCCTGAAACATCACATTCTCAGAGGAGCCTGCCCTGGCACCTTGCCCTGAAAAGTGAGGTAGATACCCTTTGTGTGTGCCCCCTTAGCACTTTATTACTCCCCCATTATAGTGTCATGTTAGTTGCTCAGTTGTGTCTGACTCTTTGCAATCCCGTGGACTGTAGCTCACCAGACTCTACTGTCCATGGAATTCTCCAGGCAAGAATACTGGAGTGGGTTGCCATTTCCTTCTCCAGGGGATCTTCCCAACAGAGGGCTCAAACCCAGGTCTTCTGCATTGCAGGCAGATTCTTTACCACCTGAGCCACCAGAGAAGCCTCATCATGGCACTTTTTAACTTTTGAACCTTAGGAGAAAAGAGCTCTGAGCTCATGATACCTACTAGTCTTTGTAGGCTCCTAGCTTGTTTCATCTTCCCCTTTACCTCCAAGCCCCCAGTTCGCACTCCACTCCCCCTTCTCACATTATGTATGTCCATAAATATAAGCATACCTTTGAGAAGTAGGTAGTGTTGTTATGTGCATATATATACCTGTTGAATTCACATAAAAGGAATTATGCTACACATCTCCATTTATTTCTTACATTTTCATTTAGTGTCTCTGTTGCTATTTATAGATCTAGTTTCATTGGTTCTTATTGATATTCCATGATATGATTTTATCACATTTTACTTTTCTAGTGGAGGCCACCTAAATTACCTCTAACTCTTTGCTATCAGTGTGTCTTGATAAATGCCCTTGTGTATGTCCTTGTATGAATCCATGGAAGATTCTCCCTGAAAGATAGAACAGAGTCAAACACATTAGTCATGGTGTGCACAAACTTTAGCTAAACATAGTCCCTCTTCATTATTTGTAGATTCTGTGTTTGTAAATTCATTTATCTACTGAAACTAAAACCAGTACTTACGGCACTTTCAGGGTCACTCAGGGACACACCCAGAGCAGCAAAATATCTGAGTCATCATGTGCACGTTCCCAGTTGAGGTCTAACAAGAAAATACTCTACCCTCTTGTTTCAACTCGTATCATGATCGAGTGTCCTTCCCATGGTCTGTTTTTTGCCATGCTTTTAGCATTTTTGTGCTCTTTTGGTAATTTCCCTTTTTAAATTGGTACCCAAGCGTGATGTTCAAGTGGTGTCTAAGACTCCTAAGCATGAAAAATCTGTGATGTGCCTTATGGGGAAAATACATGTGTTATTAAGCTTCATTCAAGCATGGTTATAGTGCTGTTGGCCATGAGTTCAAGGTTAATAAACCAATGGTGTATATACTAAATGAGGATTTTTAAATTAATTTTTATTGGCATATAATTGATTTACAATATTGTGTTAGTTTCCTCTGTACAGCAAAGTGAATCAGGTATACATATACATGTTGTTGCTGTTGTTCAGTTGGTAAGTTGTGTCCAGCTCTTTGCAATCCCATGGACTGCAGCGTGCCAGGCTTCCCGGTCCTTCACTATCTCCTGGAGTTTGCTCCAACTCATGTCTACTGAGTTGGTGTTGCTGTCTAATCATCTCATCCTCTGCACCCCCTTCTCTTTTTGCCTTCCATCTTTCCCAGCATCAGGGTCTTTGCATCAGATGGCTAAAGTTATTGGAGCTTCAGCTTCAGCATAAGTCCTTCCAGTGAATATTCAGGGTTGATTTCCTTTAGGATTGACTGGTTTGATCTTGTTGTAGTCCAGTGGACTCTCAAGAGTCTTCTCTAGCACCACAATTCGAGTGCATCAATTCTTTGGCATTCAGCCCTCTTTATGGTCCAACTCTCACACCCGTACATGACTACTGGAAAAACCATAACTTTGACTATACAGATCTTTGTGGGCAAAGAGATGTCTCTGCTTTTTAATATGCTGTCTAGCTTTGTCATAGCTTTCCTTCCAAGGAGCAAGCATCTTTTAATTCTGTGGCTGCAGTCACACCACCTGCAGTGATTTTGGAGCCAAAGAAAATAAAATCTGTCACTGATTCCACTTTTTCCCCCTTTTATTTGCCAGGAAGTGATAGGACTGGATGACCATATATACATATACATATATCCACTCTTTTTCAGATTATTTTCCCATATAGGTCATTATAGAGAGTATTGAGTAGAGTTCCCTGTGCTATACAGTAGAACCTTACTGCTGCTGCTGCTAATTCGCTTCAGTAGTGTCCGACTCTGTGAGACCCCAAAGATGGCAGCCCAGCAGGCTCCCCCGTCTCTGGGATTCTCCAGGCAAGAACACTGGAGTGGGTTGCCATTTCCTTCTCCAATGCATGAAAGTGAAAAGTGAAAGTGAAAGTGAAGTTGCTCAGTCGTGTCTGACTCTTAGCGATCCCATGGACTGCAGCCCACCAGGCTCCTCCATCCATGGGATTTTCCAGGCAAGAGTACTGGAGTGGGGTGCCATTGCCTTCTCCAGAACCTTACTAGTTACTATTATATATATAATAGTGTGTATATGTCAATCAGAAATACCCATAAAACAAGGTTATATATTTGATCACATCAGTTGACGAAAATGTTGTGACCAGAGGCTCACAGGAAACTAATCTTGTACTCCTCCTAGAAGAATGACTATGTGTATTCACAGAAACTCAATAGAACACAGCTACCACAAATAATGAGAATTGACTGTACTGAATGTACTTCAATATTGTTTCCTTGAATGGCTGTGCCTTTTATACTCCCAGCGGTAATGGACTATAGACTATAGCTTCCGTGCCCCCCACATCCTCACCAACATCCTCTTCCAACTCTCTAATTTTTTCCTTCTTTATCAGGCTAAAGTGGTACCTCATTCTGTTTCATTTGCATCTCTCTGATTACCAATGAAGCATCTCCTTGGTTAGCAACCAGCATTTTCCCATATTACTTATGGAAAAACTGCTTATTTTCTTTGGATTTCCTGTATTATTTCATTGCTTTCAAGACTTCTGTATGTTTGCTCCTTGTCAACTTTAAATATCACAAGTATGCTTTTCAAGTTTGTAATGTGCCCTGCCTGCATTGAGCAGAAATTCTTCATTTTGATATACTTAAATCCATCACATTTTTTACCTTTTAATATGTAGGGTTTTAGCCTTTCCTTACCACAATATCACAGCTATTCCTCAATATTTTTTTTTATTAGTTTCCTTGTCTTTTTTTTTTATATACTTTTACCTTGAATTCATGTGGAATTCTTAAGTTGTAAGGTAGGAATTCTGCTTTATTTTTCTTCTTTATTTTCTTTGAAATATTTTCTGCTTTATTTTCTTTGAAATCATATTTTCCATCAGTCTCTTTCTCTCTCTCTCTTTTTTGGCCACGCCTTGGGGTGGGATCTTAGTTCCCCAACCACGGATGAAACTTTTGCCCCCTGCAGTGGAACCACAAAGTCTTAATCACTGGACTGCCAGGGAAGTCCCACCAATTGCTCTTAAAAATCTTGTCTCTCCTCATTGTTTTATAGCCCTATGTTTATCAAGTTCCCATACACCTTGTGTACTTCTGAGTTATTTATTTTGTTCTATTGTCTACTTGCCTACTGGAATGTCAGTACCATGTTATGATACTCTTATAGCTTTGTAGTATGTCTTTTTACATATCCGATTCAGGAAGCCCCTTCTCACCTTTCATATTTTTTTAAGTTGACTTACCTGTTTGAAGTTGACTTACCTGTAAATTTTGGAAGGTTGTAAACTCCCTCAAAAATACAGTGAAAATTTTTTGAGACTTCATGAAGCTACCACTCCCACTTATTTAATACAGCTCCCCATTTATTAAAATCTTTTTTGTCTTTATTTTAAACTTTTCAACCATCATGGTTATCATTTTTGATAGTACAAACTTCATCATTTGTGTTACTATTGTAAAAAAGCATTAAAAAAATTTTTTTTCTAGTTATCGCAGCCTGGATGGGAGGGAAGTTTGGGATAGAATGGATACAGTATATGGCTGAGTCCCTTTGCTGTCTGCTTGAAACTATCACAATGTTGTTAATTGGCTATACTCTAAAATTAAAAGTTAAAAAATTTTTTTCTAGTTGTTATGCTAGAAAAATACCTATTTGTAGCTAATACAGAGTTCCCCAGTCACAACTCTTATCACACTGAATTATAATTCCCTTCCTATTGCCTGTATTTATTCTCCATTAGATGCCAAGCTATGTGAGGACAGGCACTGCCTCTGCCTTTTCCATTTCTATATGCCCGGCATCTTTTGTAGAGCCTGGCACATAGCAGTTGCTTAATAAAGAACTCAGTCCTCGGCACATGGGGTCATTCGATGTTCGTTTCCTCCCACTCTCTGAACAAAACCATATTAGACCGTGCGTTTTATAGATAGATATACTCACACCCAGAGAGAAGATGTGTTTCCCATGGACTCAGCGTAAATTAAAGAAAAAGCTGGAGTCACAGCCCAGGTCTTCTGGCTTAGATCCATTTCATTTCAAGCTGTCTCTGCTGATTAAATGCCCCTTGTCTTAATCTCATGGGAAGAACAGATGGCAGATTCTCTGCTGCTGCTGCTGCTAAGTCGCTTCAGTCGTGTCCGACTCTGTGAGACCCCATAGACGGCAGCCCACCAGGTTCTGCCGTCCCTGGGATTCTCCAGGCAAGAACACTGGAGTGGGTTACCATTTCCTTCTCCAATGCATGAAAGTGAAAAGGGAAAATGAAGTCGCTCAGTCGAGTCCGACTCTTTACAACCCCATGGACTGCAGCCTACCAGGCTCCTCCATCCACGGGATTTTCCAGGCAAGAGTACTGGAGTGGGGTGCCATTGCCTTCTGTAATTCTCTAGTCAAGGTGTAAAACCAGAGGCAAAGGTCAGTTTTCCTTGAGAGGGTCAAAAGACCTGACACAGAATCCCAGGCTGCTCCTTCCATTGTTCTCATCTCGCTACCAGTAGGTTCCAAACTTTTGTGTGGGTTGAAATCACAGCGAGGACTTGTTCACAGCAAGGAGGTTGTTTGGCCTCCTGCTCAGATTTTTAAAATTCAGTTTGTTCTAAGTGGGGCTCAAGAACATGCATTTCCAACACAGTAGGCACACAGAAGGCACTCAGTAAGCATGAGGTTTTAAAATACCGTCTTGCAAAACCAACAAGTTGATAACAGTGCCCATTACAACATTCAGCACTGCCCTATAACTTTCTCCTTAAATGCAGTGTGAGAAAAAAATGCTTTGTTAAAAGTCAACTATTTTCTTTTCTTTTACCAGGCAATGAAATCCTACCTACCCAGATTCTTTTTTGCCTTGCCAGGCAGGAACTCAGAGCCTCTTTCTCATCTTCGGTCCCTCTCTTGTTCAAGTGCCTGAAAATATCTATTGCTCTTCTCCCTCCCTCTAGATTACTTTTTGTATTTTGTTCTATTTTACATTGTCTTCAATTTCTAAAGCTGTCTAAAACCCTTCTTTTACAAAGAATATAAATAACATATATGTATTATATACAAATGCATAGGTATCATTAAGAAGACATCTGCTTAAAACAAAATAACGACCACCAGAAAAGTTAAGGACTAGGTACTTTTTCAATTCTCAGTAGATTTTCTTGGATAATCTCTAGTTTCAGGGGATTTTCCAACCCCTGAACTGCTTAATTAATGTTAAAAGTGGAGAAATGCAATCAGAAACCTGAATAAAATGAAGAAAGTATTAGGGTAATAAAGGGTAATACTATCAGGCCCTAGATGGGCTTCCAGGTGGTGCTAGTGGTAAAGAACTCGCCTGCCAATGCAGGAGACATAAGAGATGTAGGTTCAAACCTTGGGTTGGGAAGATCCCCTAGAAGAGGGCATGGCAACCCACTCCAGTCTTCTTGCCTGGAGAATCCCATGGACAGAGGAGCCTGGTGGGCTACAGTCCATGGGATCGCAAAGAGTTGGACACAACTAAAGAGACTTAGCACACGTGCACGCATCAGGCCCTAGGCAGCAGTTGCTGTCATGGCATGTTGCAAGAGCCTGGTGCGATTCATTGGTATTTCCATACCTTACAGGAGGCCCCCTCCAGGGCTGGGATCTCCATTCCAGTTGCCAGTGGACTAGTATTCAGAGAAGACTTCACTGCCTCCAGAATGCTCACAGGACTCCTGGGAAAAGGTCTGGCAAGGCGCCTGTTGCCCTCTTCTGCTGGCTCACCTGCCCAGTTATCAGATCCTATTCCTGTGAGTAGTCACCACTGGAAGCTTGTGCACACTGGCCCCAAGAAGAAGAGACGCAGTCCCAAGAAGATGGGATGGTAAGTGCTCGGGGTGCTGCAGATACATGTTCAAGGTTCTGCAAGTGAGTGTGAGGTCACTGGGCAGGGTGCAGGGCAGGTTTAGGATCAGACACCCAGGACAGAAACTGAACTGGGGACTCTGAATCTAATGCTTATTGCCTGTCCCAGTGCCTCCTCATAAAGGCCTCAGACACCAAAGAAGGTTCTTCCCTGACTTTAATTCCTGACAGTTCAGAGGTCTTAGGGTCAAGTGACCTGTAGTCTGAGCTCAGGCTTCTCTGATTCTGAAGACTCATGATTACACAGCCAATATTCTAACAGTAAGATTCAAATATCCTAATATTCTATTATCTTAAACCGTTCTTAGAGTATAAGATGCTAACATTCTCAGATTCAGGGTCTATGGTTTTAGATTGTAAAATTTTAAAACTGAGAAACAAAGATTCCAAGGAAAACAGGATTAAAAATAGAAAATTCCATGATTTTAGAGATTGTAGATTCTTAGAGTCTGAAATGCTAAGATCTTTAGAATCTAATTCCCATTGACTTCAAATTCTTAAAAATTTTAAATTGAAAAGTGTAGAAATCTAGAATCTTAAGTTATGACTTTACACCTAATTACTGGTGGTACCTGAACAAATAAGTCAACTTTCCAGCCCACCTGCCAGGAGAAGCTTTGCACCTTCTGACATACTTGGCACCTTTTGCTCAGGGGCAAACCTAAACCAATGTCAAAGCTGCCGACCTGCTCAGTCACTTACTGGTAAGGCCAGATCGTGTATAGACTAAATGTCTTCTCTGCCTTCAGTTTCATCACTATGTTGCTGGAATGGACACCAATTACTTTTTGTGTGCCCAGCATCTCTTCTTTTTAGAAACTGAAACTCCCAACTCCATGCAATTCTGACGGTGTCGTCAACCACACACAGCATAACCTTCCCCTCCTCATGGGCACATGACCCAGTCTGGCTAGAAAATTCCCATATCCCGAACACAGAAATCCTTCCACACATGAGCAGAAGCAACAACATATATTAATACAATGAGAAAAAGAGCGCTGAGTGTGCTCATAAACCCCAGGTTATGAGCAGTAAGGACAGTGTATATACTGTGAGTCAAATTTTGCTTCTGCGTGAATGAACCTAGAGTCTATTATACACAGTGAAGTAAGTCAGAAAGAGAAAAACCAATATCGTATATTAACTCGTATGTGGAATCTAGAAAACTGTTACGGATGAACCTATTTGCTAGGCAGAAACAGAGATGCAGATGTAGGGAGTAGATATGTGGACATGGGGTGGAATGAATCTGGAGACTGAGGTTGTTTTTTGTGTACCTCCATGTGTAAAACAGATCCAGATCCAGATTCTGCCATATCTAAAACAGGGGAAACCTACCTTATAGCGCAGGGAGCCCAGCTTGGGGCTCTGTGGTGACCTAAATGGGATCGGGGTAGGGACAGAGGGAGGTCTAAGGTAGGGGGATATGTACATGAAGCTGATTCACTTCATTGTACAGCAGAAACTAACACAACATGGTAAAGCAACTCTACCGCAATTATTAAAAACAATTTGCTCCTGGCCAACTTTTCCATGAGGTGGAGAGAGTCAGGGTTGGCTTATTCATAGACACAGTAGCTACAGTGTTCAAGACCCACCATATTTGTTGGAAGCCATGAAAATGTTTTAACTCCTTTTAAAATTAGAAGGAGAAAAGGAATACAATACAGCCGGTATTATATTCATCTTTATAATAATATAATTGCTAAATAAAATCTTTTATTTCTGATGTAAAGGAAGGAACTCAAAAAGCAAAAAATACTGAGGATCCATTAAAGTTGTATGTGACTTTGGAAATAATCTGAGAATGAAACCATGGGAAAAATATCTCTGAGAGATGGAGCAAGGAGAGCAAAGTTATCACGTGAACCTCTGGATCAGCTATGTCAGAAACACAACCATCCCCTTGGATCACCAGTTAGGTGAACAATGGATTCTGCATTTTACTAAAGCTGATGAGTTGGATGTTTGTTATTTTGTTGGCTTCCCAGAAGCTTCCTATGTTTGTGGAATTCCCCATCTTCTCCCACTAAAAATGCCTTTACTTGCTTGCCAGCTTCCCTTGCAAGTACAGGCCAGGCATGTGAACTAAATTCTCTGGCCCAACAGAGATTTTTGTGAGCTACCTATCAGATCAGATCAGTCGCTCAGTCATGTCCGACTCTTTGCGACCCCATGAATCGCAGCACGCCAGGCCTCCCTGTCCATCACCAACTTCCAGAGTTCACTCAGACTCACGTCCATCGAGTCAGTGATGCCATCCAGCCATCTCATCCTCTGTCGTCCCTTTCTCCTCCTGCCCCCAATCCCTCCCAGCATCAGAGTCTTTTCCAATGAGTCAACTCTTCCCATGAGGTGGCCAAAGTACTGGAGTTTCATCTTTAGCATCATTCCTTCCAAAGAAATCCCAGGGCTGATCTCCTTCAGAATGGACTGGTTGGATCTCCTTGCAGTCCAAGGGACTCTCAAGAGTCTTCTCCAACACCACAGTTCAAAAGCATCAATTCTTCGGCACTCAGCCTCCTTCACAGTCCAACTCTCACATCCATACATGACCACAGGAAAAACCATAGCCTTGACTAGATGGACCTTTGTGGGCAAAGTAATGTCTCTGCTTTTGAATATGCTATCTAGGTTGGTCATAACTTTCCTTCCAAGGAGTAAGCGTCTTTTAATTTCATGGCTGCAGTCACCATCTGTAGTGATTTTGGAGCCCCCCAAAATAAAGTCTGACACTGTTTCCACTGTTTCCCCATCTATTTCCCACAAAGTGATGGGACCGGATGCCATGATCTTCGTTTTCTGAATGTTGAGCTTTAAGCCAACTTTTTCACTCTCCACTTTCACTTTCAATCAAGAGGCTTTTGAGTTCCTCTTCACTTTCTGCCATAAGGGTGGTGTCATCTGCATATCTGAGGTTATTGATATTTCTCCTGGCAATCTTGATTCCAGCTTGTGCTTCTTCCAGCCCAGCATTTCTCATGATGTACTCTGCGTATAAGTTAAATAAGCAGGGTGATAATATACAGCCTTGACATACTCCTTTTCCTATTTGGAACCATTGTGTTGTTCCATGTCCAGTTCTAACTGTTGCTTCCTGACCTGCATACAGATTTCTCAAGAGGCAGGTCAGGTGGTCTGGTATTCCCATCTCTTTCAGAATTTTCCACAGTTTATTGTGATCCACACAGTCAAAGGCTTTGGCATAGTCAACAAAGCTGAAATAGATGTTTTTCTGGAACTCTCTTGCTTTTTCCATGATCCAGTGGCCCCAGGCCAGGGGCAGCAGGCGGGAGGAGCAACCCCACGCCAGAGGCCAGGGGCGGTGGCCAGGAGGACCAACCCCAGGTCCAAGGAGCTGTGGCTGTGCGGGTGCAGGAGGGCCTAGAGGAGCTATTCCACGTTGAAGGTCAGGAAGGGTGGCGGTGAGGAGATACTCCTCATTTAAGGTAAGGAGCAATGGCTGCACTTTGCTGGAGCAGCCGTGAGGAGATGCACCACACCCAAGGTAAGAGCTACCTATATCCATTAGTAAAATTATTTGCTGATTAAGCCAGCTACAGTTGGTTTCTGCTGTTTTCAAGGCTCTACAGGTACAGCTAGTTCAAGCTGGGCTTCTGTCCCTTGCAACAAAAGTGTTCGAACACACAGCAGAGCCCTCTCCTGCCCTTGCCTCTTCCTCAGGGGACTAAGTCCATCACTGGTGGTATTTTCCTAGCAGTCAAAGCTTATTCATTTCTGGAGAAAGAATGGGTCAGACTGAGTTCTAGCCAGGGAGGGACCACAGGGACCAGGAAAGCTATAGAGTGCAGTTTGAAAAGTCAGTGTGATTTCAGGACTCTCCCTTTTCTCCCGACTCAAGCCTCTTGGTTACCCAGGACCTTCCCTCTGACACCATTTTTAGGAGGTGGGGTATAATAAAAAGCACTCTGTTACTTTCTCCCACCCACAAGCACCACAAACATTCTCCCACAGAGAAGAGTAAGAGAGGTGCCTCTCCCTCTTTCCAATTCCTAAATGGAGAGAAAATAATTAATAGGGAAGGAAAAAAAAATTTTTTTATCATATGGCAAGGCATGTGGTTAGGGTTAGGGTTAGGGTTAGGGTTAGCTGGTTTTAGAAAAGGCAGAGGAACCAGAGATCAAATTGCCAACATCCACTGGATCATGGAAAAAGCAAGAGAGTTCCAGAAAAACATCTATTTCAGCTTTGTTGACTATGCCAAAGCCTTTGACTGTGTGGATCACAATAAACTGTGGAAAATTCTGAAAGAGATGGGAATACCAGACCACCTGACCTGCCTCTTGAGAAATCTGTATGCAGGTCAGGAAGCAACAGTTAGAACTGGACATGGAACAACACAATGGTTCCAAATAGGAAAAGGAGTATGTCAAGGCTGTATATTATCACCCTGCTTATTTAACTTATACGCAGAGTACATCATGAGAAATGCTGGGCTGGAAGAAGCACAAGCTGGAATCAAGATTGCCAGGAGAAATATCAATAACCTCAGATATGCAGATGACACCACCCTTATGGCAGAAAGTGAAGAGGAACTCAAAAGCCTCTTGATTGAAAGTGAAAGTGGAGAGTGAAAAAGTTGGCTTAAAGCTCAACATTCAGAAAACGAAGATCATGGCATCCGGTCCCATCACTTTGTGGGAAATAGATGGGGAAACAGTGGAAACAGTGTCAGACTTTATTTTGGGGGGCTCCAAAATCACTACAGATGGTGACTGCAGCCATGAAATTAAAAGACGCTTACTCCTTGGAAGGAAAGTTATGACCAACCTAGATAGCATATTCAAAAGCAGAGACATTACTTTGCCCACAAAGGTCCATCTAGTCAAGGCTATGGTTTTTCCTGTGGTCATGTATGGACGTGAGAGTTGGACTGTGAAGGAGGCTGAGCACCAAAGAATTGATGCTTTTGAACTGTGGTGTTGGAGAAGACTCTTGAGAGTCCCTTGGACTGCAAGGAGATCCAACCAGTCCATTCTGAAGGAGATCAGCCCTGGGATTTCTTTGGACAGAATGGTGCTGAAGCTGAAACTCTAGTACTTTGGCCACCTCATGGGAAGAGTTGACTCATTGGAAAAGACTCTGATGCTGGGATGGATTGGGGGCAAGAGGAGAAGGGGATGACAGAGGATGAGATGGCTGGATGGCATCACTGACTCGATGGACGTGAGTCTGAGTGAACTCCGGGAGTTGGTGATGGACAGGGAGGCCTGGCGTGCTGCGATTCATGGGGTCTCAAAGAGTCGGACACGACTGAGCAACTGAACTGAACTGAAGGCATGTGGGATGTTACTTCCCCAAACAGGGATTGAATCTGTGACCCCTGAAGTAGAAGCACAGTGTCTTAACTACTGGACCTCCAGGGAAGTCCAGGAAGATAAAATTTTAATCTATTTGGTGTCCTTGAAGTAGAGAACCCAATGACTCGGACAGAAAGAGCATACCAAGGAAAATGACAGGGAAGTTCAATGAAATAAAGAACTAATTCTGAAGCACTAAATTGTCCAATACATTTCAAGGAAACTTGGTGAAGGAAGATTGATACCTACACGTATCTTGATTAAGTTATCAAACTCTAAGGATAAAGGAAATATATTTTGAGCACTTAGGGAGAAAACATAATTCTTGTATTTCTCCTCAGCATCATGCAATGTCCCAAAGAGTGGAAGGATGTTTCTGAAGTCATTCAAGCCCAAAGGCAACCTGCAAATATTTTGAGACATGAAGGAATTCAGGACGTATGGTGTCTATGAGCTCTTCATTAAAAACCTACTTCATAAAGAAATCCAGACAACCAAGAGATGAGTCAAGTAAAGAATTCTGAAATAGAGAAGCATGATAAAATGATAGCAGTGAGTACTAAATAATCCACTTAAACTAAGCAGAACTAAGACTCAAGAACTCTGGGGATTATAACTGCAAAATAGAAATTAATGTTATAAACCTTGACAAACTAAAATTAATTATTACCATTTCTGAGGATCCAAAGGAAGTACAAACAAATGTTCAAAGTTAATATCTTCTAAAATTGAAATGAGAATATAAAAATGACTCCAATCTCTTAATGTTTTTTATAACCTTTTTGTTTTTTAATCATTGTGTTGTTTTTAGAAACTAATATCTCTTGATATAATATACATTTATCTGACCTTCATTGGTTTCTTCAGTTTCATTTCAGTTCCTTTTTCTTCTATCAAATTAAACTAAAATTTAACTATTTATTTGTATGTGTGTGTATATATATATATACATATCAGAGAAGGCAATGGCACCCCACTCCAGTACTCTTGCCTAGAAAATCCCATGGATGGAGGAGCCTGGTAGGCTGCAGTCCATGGGGTCGCTAAGTCGGATACGACTGAGCGACTTCACTTTCACTTTTCACTTTCATGCATTGGAGAAGAAAATGGCAACCCACTCCAGTGTTCTTGCCTGGAGAATCCCAGGGACAGGGGAGCCTGGTGGGCTGCTGTCTATGGGGTCGCACAGAGTCGGACACGACTGAAGTGACTTAGCAGTAGCGCATATATATATATATATATTCAGATTATTTTCCACTATAGGTTATTATAAGATATTGAATATGGGAAGGAATAAATTAGGAGTATGGGATTAACAGATACAAACTATTATACACAAAAATAGATAAACAATAAGAATTTACTATATAGCACAGGGAATTATTTTTATTTTTAGTGGGATTTGTATAATAATAAAAAATAAAAGAAGCTTTATTTTGAAAATTAATAAAGAGGTTTTGTCCCAGTTATTGAACTAGTACAACTGCTGGCTTCCTCCCACAATCTCAACCTCAAGGAACCAAAGAGGAAAAACACCAGGATGCTGAGAAAATTGTGATGTGATGGGGCCTTTTTAGAACTGGTATATTGGAGGGCAGAAGTTTTAGTTTGGGGCAGGAGGCAGCCTTGAGAGGTTGGAGGAGGAGAAAACAAAAGGGGAACTATTGGAGTTCTGCTTTGACTGCTTCCCGTTGTTGTCTTGGGACAGAAAGTGCTTGCTCCCCATACCAGAAACAACTCAGAAGTCTGTTCCAAGTAGCCTCAGCAAAATCAGGGCAGTATAGAAGCACTTGTGAGGAACTGAGAAACAGAGGTGTGACTAACTGACTCAGGCATTTGTGTGGTCATTGTTCCTCTACTCAAACACAAAACAAAGTAATTATAGTCTAATTACAATCTGACCTTAATACTGCTTCTACCTGTGGGGAAAAGGGGTTACTTGACCTTCTGAGGACTGTCTTGTTGGGGAGGGAGGGATTGGTCATGTTTTTCTGGAGGCTCAGCTGCTCTGTACATCCTAAGCTAGTTGGGACTGACAGAATTTGGGTCTTGCCTTCCTGATAGTGCTAAACCAACACCAATAGGGGAAAATGAATTAGTAGACTAAAATAACAAGGCATATGAAGTGCACAACCTTTTAAAGGAAAAACAATATCCTGGGTAACACATTTCAACAATATCAGAAATATTGAAGAAGAGAGACCAGGAATTATAGTTAGCTTATTAAATATATGTATAATGACACAGTAAGAGGTTAGCAATGTATAACACAATCAAAGAAATAGAAAAGATCCATACAGAAATAGTAAAGAGGGAAAGTATAACAGTGGAAATAAAGAATACTATCTATGAAATTGGGTTTTCCTGGTGGCTCAGTGGTAAAGAATCCATGCTCCCAAGAGGAGACATAGGTTCAATTCCTGGGTTGGGAAGATCCCCTGGGGAAGGAAATGCCAACCCACTCCAATATTCTTGCCTGGGAAATCCCATGGGCAAAAGAGCCTGGCAGGCTACAGTCCATGGCGTGGCAAAAGTCAGACATGACTTATGGACTAAAATAACAACAATCTATGAAGTTCACAAAAGAATGGATATAACTGAGAAACCACTAGGAAATTGGAGGACTACTTTGAAAAAATTGCCCAGAATTAGGAAGGAAAGAATAAAGAGGAAAAAATATTTAATATTTGATATTAGACATTTTTCCAAACCCACTTGGAGATATGGAGAATTTCAATAGGAAACTATGATTAAAAACCAGATAATAATTCTAAAATTGAAAAATACTGAAAAATATAACTGAAATTAAAATTCAATGGATGAATTTTACAGCAAATTAGACTGCTGAATCAAAAAAAATGACCTGGAACATGTTGGAATAAAATATGCAGAATTAGGCATGAGGCAACAAAAGCATGATAAATACAGAAGAGAGTATAAGGGATTTATGGAATGAAGAAAGAAAGTCTAGCAGGGACCCCCAGAGGCAATGGAGGGAAATAATGGGGAAGAAGCAATATATGAAGATCTAATGACAAAGAATTTTTTTAAACTGACTGAAACCTACAAACCCTGACTGAGATAAACAAGTTTATCATAGTAAAGTTGTTAGAAACCAAAGTGAAAACTAAAGTGTCAGTTGCTCAGTTGTGTCTGAGTCTTTGCAACCCCATGGACTATAGCCCACCAAGCTCCTCTGTCTAGGAATTCTCCAGGAAAGAATACTGAAGTAGGTAACCATTCCTTTCTCCAGGGGAGCTTCCTGACCCATGGATCAATTCTGGCTCTTCTGCATTGCAGGCAAATTCTTTACCATCTGAGCCACCACCAAAGACCAATACAAATTCTTAAGGCAGCCAGAGAAAAAAGACAAATTCCCTTCAAGGAACAACCTTTATACACTGAGAATAGATTTTTCAACAGAAGCAATGGAAATAGAAGACAATGTAATAATATTTTCAAAGTGATGATAGAAAATAATTGTCAACCAAAAATTCTATACCCTAAAGTGAAAGTATTCTTTAAAAATGAAAGACGTTTCCTGACAAACAAAAGCTAAAAGAATTCATCATCATCAAGTTCATAAAAAAGGATGTTTCATGAAAAAGGAAACCAAAGATGGGAAGAAACAGACAGAGTGAGATTACACACCCACCCACTCTCACACACACACAATGTTACTTTAGCAACAACTGACTAACTTCATGGTCCTTATAATGACCATCTCAAATGCTAGAGATATTAAGCTAGTGCTAATTCAATATCGCATCCCAACTCACTACATGTGTTAAGACCTCTGCATGGGAAGTTCAATACACTATTGAGAGAAATTTAAAAGACCTAAATAAATAGAGGGATATGCTTAATGTTGTAAAAATGTCAAAATTTCCCAAACTGATGTATACGTACAATGAAATTTTAAGAAAAATCCAAGCAGAGTTTTGTGCATGTATGTGCGGAAATTAACAAACTGATTCTAAAATTTAAATATAAATGTAGAGAACCAAGAATACAAAGGATAATCTTGAGCAGAAGGTGGAGAGGAGGATGAGGAGGAAGGAGAAAGAAGGACGTGAAGAGAAATAGAAGAATTCGAAGAAAGTGGAGGAGGATGTGGGGAGTGGGAGGAGAAGGGAAGTGAGCAAGGAGAAGTAGGGGTGAAGGATGAGAGAGATTTGAATTGAGAGTGAAGATTTGAAGTAGCAAATAGTGGAGTAGAGAATGGGAGAGTGAACTGACACTAAGATTTCTGGGTGATGCTGAAGATCAGTTAAGATGGGTGAGGATTTGGGGTTAAAGAGACTCAAGTTCCCAACATCACAGAGTTTTCTGAAGAATTTTCTGGACATGTTGTTTCATCTGATTTTCACAACATGCCTGTGTGAGAGAGATGATTCTCTCCATTGTGTAAGTGAACCAAGCAGGGGATGACCAGCTTGCGTCTCACTGTGAGTGGGTGGTGGATCCCTCACCACAGAGCCTGTGGCCATGCTGGGTAACCAGGGCAGAGGGCCAGGATCATCTCACCTAGGAGTCCTCTGCAGAAGACGGGACAGCTGAGCCAGTGCGTGGAGCTCGCTTGTATGATCTTGAACAAGTCCCGGGCCCCCTCTTGGCCTCAATATCCCTATCTGGACAGATGGAGGGTGGGGTTCTATGGTATGAGTCTATTGCTCTGGAACCTTATCTTCTGTCTATCCCCTCTCCATGCTGGGAGGGTGGCACAGAGCTCGGCCTGCATTTGGGGCTACAGAGGCCTCCTCAGAGAGGCCTCCTCAGAGAGGGAGCTCAGAACACAGGGAGCTCAGGAAGCAGTCAGCAATGAGAACAAGGCACTTGGAGAGCAAAGCCCTCCCCTCAGCTTTTCTTCTCACATTCCTGAGGTAAACAACCTACCCCTGGGGCAGAACCCAGTGTGTGTTGGGGCGGGGGCGGAACTGGGGAGGGAAACACGCCTAGGCTTGGCTGGAGACCAGGGTTCCAGTTAAGCTTTGTCCCAACTTTGCAATGTGTCCTCACCAAGTCCTGACCCTTCTCTGAGCCTCAGTACTCTCTCTGGAAGATGAGAGACTTGGACCAAGATGCCTTTAAAGACATCTGAATCTGACCCCCTGGGATGTTAAAAGTTGCTTATAGATTCAGGGGTCTCAATATTCTTAAAAAGGGTTGCCTTCAATGGACTTTCTGAACTAACTACTCCCCACTACCTTTTATTTCAATCAAATTGATAACTTTTGTTTGCTCAATTAGCATTTATGAAGAAAACACTATAAGCTAGGCATAGGAAACAGAGAGACGAGAGACGAACTAGACAGAATTCTAATCCTCATGCAGCCTGTATT
This sequence comes from Bos taurus, assembly GCF_002263795.3. NCBI lineage: Eukaryota > Metazoa > Chordata > Mammalia > Artiodactyla > Bovidae > Bos > Bos taurus. Next base: position 54,293,992 of record NC_037342.1, on the reverse strand, counting down.
CAGGTGAGAACACAGACAACAAGAAACAAATACTTATAGTTTATATAGAGTTATTAATGAAATAAACAATCCCCCAAATACATAAATAAATAAAACATCAGATACAGGAGTGGCAGACCCAGCTACTAAGGGTGACTTTAAGTAAGTCACTTTCCCATTATGGGCCTCATTTCTTTCTCTAGAAGAATAACAACCCTGGGCTGGGGGAGGGGAAGAGCACAGGGGGATTTTCTTGCTGCACTGACTGCTCTGAGAGTGAGAGAACCTGAGTCACAGGAGGGCACCACACCCATGATCCAGGTGAGAAGAGCAGACTCGCCCTTGGGTCACAGGGGGAAGGGGGGAATGGATGGGGGAAGGGAGGAGGGACAGGAGCGAGAACCCTCAGTCAGTATCACCAAGCACTTGCTCTGGGCTCTGCACTGTGTCAGGGGATTTAGGTCTTGTTTCTAAGTCTCACAACAAAGCAGCCATGCGGGCATCTCTGTCCCCATTTTATAAAAGAGAAAAGTTTTGAGAGAGATATGACTTTATACAGTAGCAGAAAGAGGATTCAAGTTCAGTTTTCTCTGACTCCAAGTCTGATACTGATTCAGGTATTAGAAAGATTTTAATGGGATACAAAGAAATATAATCTTGAGCCGTATAATAGTGAGCCTTTGCATTCTTTGGAAATGGAAGGGAAGAGATATGTGAGGGCTGAGAGGTGAGGAGAATCTTCCTGGAGCTGGTGGGTTGTCAGCTAGGCCTTTTAATTGTAAGTAGGTTTGAGGCAAAGAAGAAGAGAGAAACAGAGAACATGGGGCACTGGACTGAGACCTACTCACTGGCTCAAGGGAGGGGCACCTAAGTTAAGTGGCTGGGGAGTGATGAGGCTGGAAATGGGGACTAGCCCAATAGAGAGTCCGGGTGCCTCACTGTGGATTATGGTCTTGGTTTCTGGGCATTCAGGAGCTGTAGGACGTGTGGAAGGGACACAGCACAGGAGTATAGAATTGAAGTCATGGGACCTAAGTGGTCATGGTTGCGGCACTTACTAGTCATGTGACTCTGGACAGTTTACTTCATTTCTCTGAAGCTCCAACACCTTGTCTATCACATACCTGACTTAAGAGTTGTGTTGTTCATTGTATCCTCAAGCACTTGGCCCAGGATCCGTCAAGTAGTGAGTGTTCAATAGTTGTTCACTAAGATTAAAAACTGCCTATCCCAAAGACCTAAATGTAAGAGCTAAAAGTATAAAACTCTTAGAACAAAACATAAAGGAAAACTCCACGACACTGGATTTGGCAATGATTGTTTGAATACGGCAACAGAAGAAAAAATTGGGCTATATCAAAATGAAAATCTTTTCTTCATCAGAGGGTACTATCCAAAGAAGTAAAAAGACAACCCCCCAAATAAGAGAAAAATATTTGCAAAGCTCAACTGTAACAACAACAATAAAAACTTCAAACAATCCAATTTAAAAATGGATTTTTTCTAATTAAAAAAATTTAAAATCCAATTTAAATTAAAAAATTTTTTTAATTTAAAAATTTTTGAAAATTTAAAAAAGACTTGACAGACATTGCTCCAAAGAAGATATACAATTGGCCTAAAGCCCATGAAACAAATGCTCAATGTCACTAATTATTGTGTGTGTGTGCACATGTGTGCGCACACTCAGGGAAATACAAATTAAAGAAATACCAGTTCACCCATCAGAAAGCTATTATCAAAACAAACAAACAAAAACAAGTGTTGGCAAAGGTCTGGGAAAACTGGAACCCTTGTGCATTGCTGGTAGATCATGAATGAACCTAGGCTAGCCCAGGGCCTGGCCCCTAACGAGTGCTCGGTAGAGGACAATGGTATGGAGATGGGGGAAATACTATACTCCATATAGTACAACACTGAAGTTCTATTCTTAGATGATGAAAACAGTTCTGTGATGATCTTCACACTTGCACTTTTCTTGTAAGTGAACAGGGTACCTCTGAGGTCTACTCTGCCCTCAGATCTTAGGACACAGGATGGATGGGCCTGCCTCAAGCATACACTCCTACCTCCCTTCTCCCTACCTCCCAAGCTTCCAGATGCCCTAATTGGCCTCCAGAGGGGAACCGAATCTCATAGAAGGGCACTAATTAATTCCTAGAAATCCAGGTCCCCACATCCTCCTCTCACTCCACCCTAACTCCCCTGTTCCTTGTTCCAGACAGGAAAGGAACTCTGCAGACTCCCCGAGGAAGGAGAGGCCTTGGGAGGGCGTCATGTGTGTGCTCTGTGCTGACTGTTGTAATGAGGCCCCAGGAGACCCGCTGCACCAAGGCAGACCTGGAACTTGGAAAATGACTGCTGAGTACCTTCCCTGCACCTGTTCTGGCTGACACCCATCCCCATCTTTGCCCACATCATAGGCACTTGTGTTCTCACCTGGCTTCCCCGTGGGCAGTTAATTTTGGTGTCTCTGCTCAAATTGCTCTAGCTGTCCCATGGTTCCAGGGTTCTGGAGGCATGGTCTGTGCCACTACACTGCCGAAGTCTTGCCCTCACAGAGGCATTTCCATCACACACTTCTGCTCATCTTCCAAGCCCTGGGGCAAACAGTCCTCTGTAAATCTTAGCCAAATGTCAGACAGGCCACCTCACCCTCCCTGGGACACCCATGGTTTGTGGCTCCTGGCAGAGCTCTTAGGACTGTGGGCCTGGAAGCAGAGCTGGTCACTTGCATCTCACTCCTCCTGGCCAGACCCCAGGTCCACAGACAAGTAGAAGCTGAGGCAAGGAGGCCTCTGTCTCAGTTCTGCTCTGCCAACTCCTTTACTCCAAAGTGATGCTCTGCATTCCATTCATAGAAGTTTTTTTTTAACAGATTCTATAGTGAAATAACGGAAAAGGCAATAGCACCCCACTCCAGTACTCCTGCTTGGAAAATGCTATGGACGGAGGAGCCTGTTAGGCTGCAATCCATGGGGTCGCTAAGAGTCGGACACGACTGAGTGACTTCACTTTCACTTTTCACTTTCATGCATTGGAGAAGGAAATGGCAGCCCACTCCAGTGTTCTTGCCTGGAGAATCCCAGGGATGGGGGAGCCTGGTGGGCTGCCATCTATGGGGTCGCACAGAGTCGGACATGACTGCAGTGACTTAGCATAGCATAGCATAGTGAAATAGAAAATAATACATAAAAATTTCCTGACCTCAGGACTCCTCTGAGCCTCCACTGTGTTCATGACCTTTGTGAATTTCTAATATTACAATTCACATGTACCCAGTCCAATTGGGGGAAAGATCATTTTAGAGCTTTATCTTATACCATATGCCCAAATAAACCCTAAGGGAGTTAAAGAAGGAAATGTGAAAACTATAAAAACTAAAGGGAAATTAGTTCCAGACCATGGATTCCCCAAACCTGGGACTGAGACTAATTAATTCACAGTGTTCTATCATTAAATAATGAATAGAATGAACACAGGGTTTATGATATCACTGACAAGCTATGCACGTACCTTGATTCTGCATCTTGAGTAGGCTGCTGCAGCTGTTAGATTGACACGCTTCCATTTTGACCATGTTCCTCCTATGAAATTACATCCAGGAAACTAGTAACCTGACACTTGGAAAAGCTCCCTAATAGTGCCATCTAATTTGACATCACTTTCAGCCTGCATAAAATAGCCTTTTGTCCAAAGCAGTGACTTACCTGTGGTCCTTTTTCTGGACTCTGTGCTCCTGCAGGGCAGGCTATGTCCATCCCTCTTCACTGAGTACAAGCCCTACTCAGCAGACGCTCCTCTCTGTCTCTGCAAAACTTCTGTGCAAGTCCCCGGCTCATCACCTCATGTCACAGCGTGGAATGTGGTATGCTGGGCGGGCTCCTGGATGGGGACCTGGGGCCTTGAATTCCTAACATTCTGGGGCAACTGGGCAAATCCTACCCCACCCTGTACCTCAGTCAGGTAAAGTTCAGAGAACTGCAAACCCTGACAGAACCAAACCAGCCATGAGGGTGTAAGCTCAACCAGTAGAAGCATCTGCCTCTCCGAGTCCATCCTGCTAGGCTCTCTTACCCTGAGAGGTGGGATAAGCTGGTTGCCCCTCCTGCCTATGCCTCTGGAGTGTCTTGTCCCTTCCACAGTCTGACTCTAGCCCATGCCCTCACCCCGGACAGCAGGTGCAGGAGGAGCCCCAACCCTGGCTCTGCACTGACTTGCTAGGCAGACACCGTCCCCTCTGGACTTCGGTTTCTCCAACTGTAAAATGAGGGATTATAGGAGATCACCTCTGGGCCCCCGTGGCTCAGACATTCTCTGGTTATCAGCAGCAAGAGAAAGAACAGGCAGCATCATTCCCACCTGAGACTGTGGGGGCTCCACAGAGCAGGCACCCCAGGCAGTTTGGATCTCCAGAAGCTTCTAGAAGGGCTGGAGAAGGGGCCTGGGCACAACACTGACCCCACCCAGTGCTGCCTTCAGGGCCCAGGGTCTCTGGACGGCCAGTTTAGGAAGGTCCAGGCCTGGTGTTAGAGTTAATGAGAGGGTAGGGGGAAGGCCTTGGAGAGCAGCTTGAGTAAAGGCATGGAAAAGGGGAGTGAGGCGTGCAGCTTGGGAGGGCAGACCGCTAGGGAACAGGAGGACAAGGCAGGGCCCGCTCACACCGGGTCTTCTGTGCCAAGCCGAGGAGCTCAAATGAGCACAGCCAGGAACGGAGGGAGGGTTCACCACAGGGAGGGGCAGACGTGGCCAGACATATGCTTTAGGATGGTCACTCTGACTGGAGCGTGGGGAGGGGGTAGCAGAGGCTGGGAAACCAGTGAAGAAGCCACTGCACTGGTCTTGGAGGAAAAGACGGGCATCAGGATGAAAGCAGTGGCCCTAATGGAGTGGGGGATGGATGGATGTGGGGCACACTTAGAAGGGGGGCTGATGAAATGGCTCTGACTGGCTCTGGGCTTGGGGCCCCAAAGGCCACCCAAAGCATGAACAGAAATCTTCCAGGTGGGGAATCTGAAACCTGAAGACGTCAAAGCACTGGCCCAGGTCAGGAGGAGCAGGAGGGTGGGGACACCGGTCAGAACCCAGGTGCCTGGCAGCCAGCCCCAGCCCCTCTCCCACAGCGACACAAATTACAGAGGTGAAACTAGACTCTGCAGTCTCCTCGGGCCTCAGACACCAAGCCAGGCCCAGGCATGTGGAGCATCAGGGGCTAGAGCAGCTTCTTCATATTTGGCAGCATTTCAGCAGTTTTTTTTTTTTTTTTTGCCTTCCTACAACAGGGAGTCTTCCAGTGCTAATACTTAAAGGCTGCCTATAGTCCAACTCAACCCCCTCAGTCTTTTACAAGGAGAAAGCACATAGCTCAGAGGCAAAGAGAACCACCTAAAGCCACACAGTAAGGTAGTAGCCCAGATCTTCCCAAATCCCAGAATACCTCTCGCATACCCTGGTAATAAAACCCAGAAGCCTGAAACCCTGGGCCTGGAGAAGAAAGAATCTGACCCAAGATCATCAGAAGTGGATGGCAGAAGCAAGACCTCGGGCCTGGGTCAGACCCCTGGGGCCAGGGCAGCAGCCAACTAGCTGCTTCCCCTGCTGTGTGCCGCCTCCATGGCTGCAGACCTGTGAGGAAGTCTGTGCCCTGACTCCATCCCCAGCCGTCACGGTGCCCCCATCTGTCTTGCCGGGGGCCGGAGTGGGGACGTCTCCAGGCTGCCTTCAATTATGAGGCAATAAATATGAGACGTGCTTGGCGAGGAGGGGCTGCTGGGGCTGCCAGTCCCGCCCCCGCCGCTCTCTCGCCAGCCTCTGCACCGAGGAAGATTGGATTTTGTGTCGCTCATTTTTTATCTCCAGTCATGTCGGATGGGGAGATAGAGGGCGTGGGCAGTGGATAATTTTATCCTTCCCCCACAGTCGGGTGCAGCACTGAGATGGGTGTGTGGTGGCCTTGGATATCCTGCTGTCCTCCCAGGGGGAGATCCCCCATCCCAAGCCTTCAGCCCTGGGCTATTCTTTTTGCTGAGGCAAAATGACGTGCCTAGAAGAAAGAGCCCTGGGTAGGAAGACAAGGGGCCTAGGTTTAAGCCTTGGCCTTGCTGCTGAACCATTCTGGGACCTTGGGCAAGTCTCTGCAGATATTCTGTTTGTTCCTTCTCTACACCAAGCCCTGTGCTGGCAGACAGGGGCCACAAAGAAACATCAGAGCTGCTCCCTACCCTCAAGGAGCTTGTAGTTGAACTCCAAATAAACAGACATCCATGGAGGGGTGGCAGACACTGGCAATGGTGTGAAGGGTGAGGATCTTCCAGAAAGGAGTGAGGGGAGGGGGAGAAAGAAGATGTTCAGGCAGAGGCAGAGGTACCTGCTTGAATGAAACCCAGCAGAACACAGTGATGCTTAGAGACCCGTGAGAGTGGGTGAAGCAAAAGGTAGGTGGGACAGGGGAGAGAAGAGTTTTAAGTAGGCAAGATCAGATTTGCATTTTAGAAAAATCTCCCCAACAACTGTGAAAAGCAGATTTCAGGGGGTGGTGATGGAGAATGAAGGCAGAGAGTTCAGTGAGGAGACTGATGCAATGGTCCAGGAGAGAGAAGATGATGTCCTAGATTAGAGCAATAACAGAGAAGCTCAAAATAATAATTATCATCGTTATGATGAATACTGCCGTTCATTGTTACCATGGGACAAGCACAGTGCTAGGTATCTACATCATTGTTTCTAATCCTCACAACTCTCCAAAGTAGGCTATTATTCCCATTTTGTAGATAAGGAAATTAAACCTTGGGTAAATTAAGAGAGAGTTGCCTGAAGTCACATAGCCAATAAGTAACAAAGACAGGATTTTGACCCAGGTCCGCCCAACCCTAAAGGCCATGCTCTTTCCACTGTGTTCTACTTCCTATAAAGGAAGGCACAGCTTCCAGAGAGGCTAACAGGGCATAGAATCCATTTGACTTTTTGATTGTTTAGATGTGGGAAACTAAGGACAGAGAGATTTGAGAAAGATGTGCAGGTTTCTGGCCAAGGAAGCTAGGTGGATAGAGGGAGCATGAGAGGAGCTGGTTTGGGCACAGTGGATGGGGTTTCAGTTCAGTTCAGTTCAGTTGCTCAGTCGTGTCCGACTCTTTGTGACCCCATGGACTGCAGCACACCAGGCCTCCCTGTCTATCACCAACCCCTGGAGTTTACCCAAACTCATGTCCATTGAGTCAGTGATGCCATTCAACCATCTCATTCTCTGTAATCCCCTTCTCCTCCTGCCTTCAATCTTTCCCAGCATCAGGGTCTTTTCCAGTGAGTCAGTTCTTCACATCAGGTGGCCAAAGTACTAGAGTTTCAGCTTCAGCATCAGTCCTTCCAATGAATATTCAGGACTGATTTCCTTTAGGACTGACTGGTTTGATATCCTTTCAGTGCAAGGGACTCTCAAGAGTCTTCTCCAACACTGCAGTTCAAAAGCATCAGTTCTTTGCTATTCAGCTTTCTTCATAGTCCAACTCTCACATCCATACATGACTACTGGAAAAACCATAGCCTTGACTAGATGGACCTTTGTTGGTCAAGTAATGTCTCTGCTTTTTAATATGCTGTCTAGGTTGGTCATAACTTTTCTTCCAAGGAGTAAGCGTCTTTTAATTTCATGGCTGCAGTCACCATCTGCAGTGATTTTGGAGCCCAGAAATATTAAGTCAGCCACTGTTTCCCTGTCTTTTTACCATGAAGTGATGGGACCGGATGCCATGATGTTAGTTTTCTGAATATTGAGCTTTAAGCTAACTTTTTCACTTTCCTCTTTCACTTTCATCAAGAGGCTCTTTAGTTCTGCTTCTTTTTCTGCCATAAGGGATGGGGTTTGGTGGTTGGATTAGAGGTCAGTTGGATATCTGGATGTGGAGTCAAGTTTTACCCAGGGGACAGAGATTTGGGAATTGTTGACAAACAGATGGTCAGTTGTTTGAGTAGGCTAGGTCATTATAGGGAATTGTATAGCAAATGGAAGATTGAGACAGGAACTTTGGAGAATTCCAACCCCTAGAGGATGAGCAGCAGGAGGACATATAGGGAATCAAAGTGGTGCAATATGAGGTCAGCCCAGGAGCAACAGAATTACTTCAGGAAGGCAAAGAGTAAGTGACTCCTGATGTTGCCAGCTAGTTAGTCAGGTGAAAGCTAAAACTGGGTTTAGGGAGCCGCAGAGAGCAGACATTTTGAACCTTGCAAAGTAGTCCTCATGGGCACAGTGTTACCAAATGATAGGAGGGGCTTGTGCACACCCTACCGTTGGCCCTGAGAGCATTTCGTGACCCCTGGTACACTAGTGCATCCTAACCAACCTCCCCCAGAAATCCTGAGTCAGATGAGGAAAGGAGCATTGTTAGGAAGGGAGATATGTGAACAGAAGAAAAAAGGAGATTGAAGGAGCGAGAGAGAAAGGTTGAGAAATGCATGAAAACTGTTAGAGAAGTATGATGAGAACCCACCAAGAAGAAAAGGAGACTCTTGATCCCACTTTCTAATAAAATTGTAGTTATCAAGGAAGAAGCCATAGCCCACCATAGCTGAATGTTAAATGAGTAAAGAAGAGAACTATGTGTAGCAAGGAAACTAGAATCGTACAAGTGTTAGTTGTTGCCGTTAAAGACATTTGGGCTGTTGCTTTACACTTGAGTGACATGTTGACTGGGTATAATGTTATAGTGCATGTGGACAGAAAAGCAAAACTCCAGCTGGATAGAAAAGATTTTGACTCAAGGGTCATCATCAACTGGGTTGTACCAAAGTATTCAGCATTTGCCTTTGCTCTTCTAATTTTGATGAAACATTTGTTGGAGAACTATTACAACTGTAACATGTTTTGCCATTTATGTAGCTGATTTCATGTTTGACTGATAGGGTTTTTCAAGCTGTTGATGGGGATAGTTTTTTTTTTTTTCCTCTGGAAAGGTAGGGGTAAAATCTCCATATGCTTAGGGCAGTTTGATGGAGTGGGAGAGGTGGAAGCTAGTGTGAAGAGGGATGAGGAAGTATAGACAGACAGCAAGTGGAGAACTCTTTCAAGAAAATGGGTTGTGCCACTGTAATGAAGAAAGAAATAGGAGTAGCTACAGAGTAACATGGAATGGAGGATATTTTTGAGACAGGAAAGTCACAAACATATTGAGTGCTATGGAGTCAGGGGAGGAGTGATTTATGGAATCAGTTCTTAGAGGAAGTGGACAGAAAATGGGCTCCAGGATCTTGAACCAGAGGACGGACAGCTCTGTGGTTATACAGCACAGTGGTTAAACTCGGGGTCTACAGGGAGATGGTCTGGTTTTGAAGCATGCATCATCAGGATGGCTTGACTTTTTTCAAGTTATTTAACTGAAGGCAGAAGTGTCAGTTCCTTGTTTCTAAAATGGGGATACTAACAATTCCTGTCTGATAAAGTTACTATGAAGATCAAATGAGTTGCGACATGCCAAGTGCTTAGAACAATGCCTGGTGCATATTAAGAGCTTCATAAAAGATAGCTGTTAGTGGTCAACACAAATAGCTATTAGCTAACTCATCTTGTAAGATAGAAGTGGGGAGAGATGGGTGTGGCCTGTGGAAACTCCGCTTGGAAGGAAGCAAAGATGACAGAGCTCACAGCAGCAGCTCTGCTCTTGGGCTAAGGATCTGGAGTTAGACAGACTGGGTGTACCTCATCATACCAGCCAAACCTTGGTGTTTTCAGCTGGATAGGGCTCCATCTCAAGAGGGATTGTGATGAATTCATAAGCACAGGGCCAGGCACTTGGAGGTGTCCAGAGAATGGTAACAACTTATATTGATCACCTTCCACCTTCCCAGGGCATAGACCTGGACAAGAGGTCTGCTGAGAGGGAGATCAGAGTTGGGGTTGGAGCTTTATGTGCGAGGTTTGCTGGGGTGCAGGATGATGAGTGCTGGGTGCTGCAGAGGGTCTGGATCGAACAATCACCCCATCTCAGGTCCAGCCTGACCAGGAGAGAAAGAGAGGCCAAGAAGAGCTTCAGGGGCCAGGGGGTCTGAGGCTAGAGGTCTACAGGAAAGTGAAAGCAAAAGGAAGGGGCCAGGAGAAAGGTCTGTGGTGTGACAGGAGGATTTCTGAGTGTCATTCAGTCAAACTTCTGAGCACTTTCAGTACACCAGGTGCAAGGTGCAATACTTTACACACCTGAGTGCATCAGACCCCCAGTCCTCATCCATTGGAAGCCTGTCGGCCCAGGCACCCATCCCTCCTGCAGATCTAGGAGGGCCACATGACCTCAGATCACATGCAGACCATGAACAGTTCTGCAGTCATTGGCAAGGTTGGACAGGACAGACGAGCAGGGACAGTCAGATCCCCTCTGTCATGCACATGAATTGCGAAGGGTAGGGAGAATCCAGTGCTAAGTAAAGATAGCAATGGAGCCCAGCGGGAGGGAACATGGAGTTTACTTGTAGCCTTGAGAGGTCACGTGGAAACAAAGGTCATGGGAGAGCAGGGCCTCTGAGGAAGGAGAAGCTGTGGGCAGAGAGGAGAGGCGTGGACTTAGCCTTAGGAGTAGTGGAGGTAGCAGATAGCAGCAGAGACCCATGGGAAGGGAGGTGGGAGAGGCACGGTCCCCTAGTAGCTCTGTCCCTCTCAAGGTCTGGGTCTGATTCCAGGCCCCAGGGCTTCCTTCTTCTCCAACTCCCCTTTTTCTGAATAAGTTCAAGCATTTTTCTGTTCTTTGCAGCTAAAGAAATCCAAACAAAGTATCAATATATCCCCATTTTCCAGATGGGAAGACTAAAGTTGAGGTGGGAAATGACTTTTGAAAGTCCATTATTGGTTGGCTAGGTGGCAGAGCTGGAATTAGGATCCAGGCAACTTCCTTCTCCAGAGCCCACTCCTCCTCCTTTCTTAGCCCCTAGGAAGCTGGGACCCATTCTTTTCATCCCTAGCTCTTATCCTCAGACCCTGTTGCTCCTTAAAGTCCAGAGTCCTGCTGAGCAGAGTCCGATGCCAGCAAGAGGCCTTCCTGGCTGAGAGGGACGGTTGCACTCAGGACTGATTGGCTTCCCAGTCTGCCTTCCCCTCAGGGCCTCTTCTTAGGCTCCCTCAACTCTTGAGGCCTCCCCATCCCACTGGGGACCTTGGTATTCATGCAGAGACCACCTGCAGTGACTGGGCATCAAACTTTAGGGCTTGCAGCATACAGGTGGGGGGATAAGGGCCAGATCTGAGCAGTGGGATGAGAATAAGTTCCCCCAGAGTGGGTGCCAAGTCTATATAGGGCCCAGGAATCTCCTTAGAGCTTCACAATTTCCTAGCAAAGTCAACACCATTGTCCCCCTTTTACAGCTAGAGAAACTGAGGCTCAGAGATACGAAGTCCTTCTCAAGACTACATAACCAGCAAGAGACCAAGCTGGGATTTGCTCTCTGGCCTCCTGAGTCCAGGTCCAGGCACCTCCTGCATAGCTGCCTGTTTTCCCCAGAAATCAGCTTCACCCAGAAAAGAGCTCTCCCCTTGCTCTGCTCTGGAACGGCTATGGCTCTGGGTCTCAGTTGAGTGGGGAGGGGGCCACTGGATTTCTGAGGTCCTCCCCGCCTGCTCTTTCAGTGGGCTACAGGCTCCACAGCCAGGCATCATCCAGGCCACTCCCCCTCCTCCCTAATAATTAATCTCCAGCCAACAGTCCCAGCTGCAGTGCTTTCATCATCCAATTACCGGAGTTGCTGGCACAATAAATCTTGGTCACACAAATGCAGGCAAATCTGCAGCTATTTTCACGGCCATTACTGTGCATAGGACATTGGGACTCAGGTCATTTGCCTTTCTGACGCAGAGAGCTGCTCCCCACCCCCCCCGCCATCTTTCCTGTCAGCTTTCATTTCTCATTGGTGGCTGCCCCTCCTCCTCCCCATCCCCTTCTAACCATCATCCCCCTAAGCATGCAGCCTTCCTTCCCCTCTCCTATCCACAGTCAGTGGGGCCAAGATTAGAAGACTGAGGGCATCCATCCTAGCTGGCAGTGATGAAAGGAACACAGAGCTGAATTCCAGGAAGGACTCAAAGGACTGCCTCCCAGTTCTTCTTGGCCACAGACAGGCATGTAAGGAGACCACAATTCCCAGGCTCCACACAAAGAACACACAGGTTACAACAGGGGAGGGGGATCCATGGACTGTTCAGATGACCTCAGATCACATAAGGGTGACACCATCCATAGAAGAGGTCACGCGTGGGGCCTCTGACAGAGTCAAAGGAAAACTCAACCATCATCTATGAATGATGTTTATATGTTGTCTTAGCAACAGAGGGGGCAGAGGGGAAAGAACGCTGTTCCAAGAAAACCATGCCCATCATCTCTCAACTGATGACAGTTGTGCAGGCCCACCAGTCTCAAACAGGAGTGAAGCAGATCTTTTGCTCATGTACACCCAAAACTCCCTCCTCTGGAAAGCCACCGCCCTTCTCAGGGCATCTGTTTTTCCTTGGGGAAACAGAGTTAAAGAGTGATGCCCCAGGACAGGTTTGAGACTGGCCGAGACTGCTGCTGGGTCACCACCACCAGGCAGTGCTGTTTAAGATTCCAGGTTGTCTGTGCTCAGTGGGGAGTTGGGGGAGATTGCCACCTGCTGGTCGGTGTTGGCAATGCCATGGAGCAACAGTCAAAATTCTGGTCTGGGAGTCCCAGGAGTAGATCCAGGCTTGACTTTAACTGTATGACCTTGGGCAAGTCACTGCTACCCTTTGACTCTCACTTGTTCTCATCTAAAATGTGGCATAATGATGCCAGCCTTGCAAGGCCATGGTGAGCATCAAACTAAACTGCGCTAATGTACCTCTTGGGCAGGCCACTCAGTAAAGGTTTGATATACCAGGATCTTGTCCTAACCAGACTCAGAGCAAGGGTCAGCCCCAGGAGACAGAATAGGAATTGAGTGCCCCATATTCAGATGCAAGGCAAGTGTATCCCAGGCCCAGGTCAACCCTTCTCAGGCATGGCAAGGAGGAGAGCCAGCTCTTGGCCCCAACATCCACCAGAGGAGCCAGGCATGGATTCCCCAGCCCAGAGCTCTCAGGCAGCCATGCTCAGGCCAGTCTCAGACACCCAAACCCAGGATTTCCCAGGACCACCTGTACTAATTAGAAACAGTTGCACCTTCTGAACAGTGGCAGCCTGACAGGTCCACGGACCGGATTGCAGGCCCCATTTGCTTCTCAGAGAGGCACTTTTGTATGATACACCAAAAGCAGCAAGGCTGCCCAGAGACAGCATTTACCTGGGCTCCTGACCCTAAAACCCATCTGCCCCTAGCGGACAGGACCAGCCTCAGCTTCCCAGCAGGTATTGTAAGTATGTCTGCAGCTGCAGACCCTTTGTCAGGCGCGACCAGGGAAGCTGGAAAAAGACTCGAGGAGCTGTGGGGACTACAGACATCTTTATTCTCTCTGGGCAGCAGCAGAAGCTGCAGGGAGTCTTCAAAAACTACTGATATACTCAGACAGACAAGAGTGGTCCATGGCCAAGTGGGTGTGCAGGCCCAGTGCTACCAAGGTCAGCAATATCGTTGTTTACAGACAAAAGGTATGAGGCCGTGAGAGAGTGGGGCAAGAGAGCCTGACTGACGCCATGTTGTCAGTTAATTTCCCCACAATCCACCCCCCTCAGGGTCTTCTGTCCCACTGTTCACAAAGGCTCGGCCCTCTGCGGCTTTTTTCTGGCACACATCGCCGCCGCTTGCATCCACATTCCACAACAGTGGAGGCTACAACAACAAACCACTAGAGCGCAGGCTACACACCCAGTACAGAGCAAAACCCAGTGCCAGGTACTGGACAGGCTGGCCCACCACTCCTGCAGCTAGTCTCCAGTAAGGCATGCATGTCATGGACTTCTCACATCCTGTGGTTCCACACAGAGCAGAACGGGAACTCATGAAGGACCACAGGGAGTGTACAAATGCACCTTTCAACACTGAAGCAGCTCCCTGTGGTCCTGGCCAGGTGACATGCACACGAGGGGACTATGTGCTTGTCACCCAGGGTACAACCTGAAAGTCCTGTTGCAGCCCCTGCCCCCATGGGGCTAGGAGAATTACCCACCGCATGTGGGGTGCCTTTATCTTCCATAGCCAAGTCCAGTCCACCATCTGTCCTTGTGCAATCTCCGTTGGGACTGACAACAGGATATTACCATGGGTTCCATAGCCAGGCTTTAGAAGAATATCTGTTGTTGCCACCTCCAGTTGTATCGGCGCAGCAGCACGATGCAGAAGAGCCTCCACAGGGGCGACTCCACCCTTGCATGATTTTTCATTGAGAACCCGTAAACGCCCCCCATAGGCGTCAGGCCCACTCCTTCTAGGAGCTGGGATCAATAGAGGGCTGTAAGCCTTGTTTTAACAAACCATTATATCATTCAGTCATACCCGCTGCCTCTGGGTGATCATCAGTCAGTCAGTTCAGTTCAATCACTCAGTCGTGTCTGACTCTTTGCGACCGCATGGACTGCAGCACGCCAGGTTTCCCTGTCCATCACCAACTCCTGGAGCTTGCTCAAACTCATGTCCATCAAGTTGGTGATGCTATCCAACCATTTCATCCTCTGTCATCCCTTTCTCTTCCTGCTTTCAATCTTTCCCAGCATCAGTTCTTTTCCAGTGAGTCAGTTCTTCATATCAGGTGGCCAAAGTATTGCAGCTTTAGCTTCAGCATCAGTCCTTCCAATGAATATTCAGGACTGATTTCCCTTAGGATTGACTGGTTTGATCTCCTTTCAGTGCAAGGAACTCTCAAGAGTCTTCTCCAACACAGCAGCTCAAAAACATCAATTCTTCAGCACTCAGCTTTCTTTATAGTCCAACTCTCACATCCATACAGGACTACTGGGAAAACCATAGCTTTGACTAGATGGACCTCTGCCTTGGGTGATACGGGACATGAAATGCCCATTGAATTCCCAGTCTCTGTACCCAGTCCCGGACTTCCCTTCTGGTGAAATGGGTGCCCTGGCCGCTCTCTATAATCAGAGGATGGCCATACATGGCTATCAGGCAGTCACGCGCCTTAAGTGTACCGTGTTGGTGCCTGTACAGCAGCCTTGCATGGCCAAACAGAAAACCTGTAGCTGTATCTGCAGCTGTTAAAGTGGAGCTGGCATTCTCTGATAATGGCAGAGGCCCTACAAAGTCCACTTGCCATTGAGTCAAAGGAACTTTCCCCCTCACCACCTGTCCAATCGTGGCTGCCAGCCTGTGGGGGTGAAGAGCTTCCCGGGCACATATGGGACAATCATGGCAGGCACCTGCTATTTCTTTCCAAGAAATAGGAAGATCCTACCCTTTGGCAATTGCTCACATGGTTTTTGTCCCTGCATGATGTAGGCATCAGTGTAGCCAAGCCGTCACCTCATTAGGTTACACTTTTTAAAATCTGAGGATACAACCTTTACAGTACACTGTCTACATCACAGGACACAGCCTTTATAGTATACTGTCTATATAATAGGACACAGCTTTTTACATCTACAAAAGAATCAGAGATTATTAGCACATCATCAATATAATGAAACAGTTTCACTGATGCAGGGCAGTTCCATGCTTCTAAATCTCTTGCAACCAGCCCATGAGATTGTTGGGCTATGCAGATATCCTTGGGGAAGGACCTGGAATGTCCACTGACACCCTTCCCAAGTAAATGCAAACTGGTCTTGACACTCAGCAGCTATAGCTATTGGAGAAAAAAGCATTAGCTAAGTCCACCACATAGTGATAAGTGCCCAGTGCTGTAGTTAACTGGTCCATCAAGTCGTGGATCGATGGCACAGTGGTATGCATAGGCGGTACCACTTTATTCAGTTCCCTGTATCCACAGTCATCCACCAAGAGCCATCAGGCTTCCCTACAAGCCATACAGGGAGTTGAATGGGCTCTGTGCAGGACGTATAACGTCCACTTTTGCCAGCTCAGCAACGGTGGCACCTATTTCTTTGTGGCCACCTGATAGACATTACTGTCTCACAGCCACTGCCCTCCAGGGTTTCAGCAACACCTATGGGGGATGCTTTGCATATCCCCTCATGACTGCCTTCACAACACGCACTTGGAGATGGAATTCTCCCACAGATATTCGCAACACAAGACCTTTCAAGACATCTATCCCCCAAATATATTCCGGAACTGGGGACATGTACACAGTGTACACTTGCACAGGAAGTCACCCAATTTCCAACGGCAAGGACACAGCCTTTACTTCAATGTTTTGGCCACCATAGCCCTCAACATATGCACTGTGGCCATTAAACTATTCTGGTTTGCCATGTACCAGGCTGCATTCAGCACCAATGTCAACCATTACTCTTTGTACACTGGTCAGTGACCAGTGAATTGCAAGTTCCACATGGGGTCTTTGGTCCCCACTTGGGCTCTCTGGGTGGGTACCTTGGCTTGAGCCCTATTCAGAACAGAACAGGGCATCAGTAGAGACATCTCCAGTTGGCATAAAGTCCTCTATCTGAACCGCCCGTACCTCATGCTGTGGGCGCTTTTCACATTTAGTAAACTGCTGCTCCAGTCTCAATTGCTTCCACAGCTCTAGGAGTACACCATTAGGTTGCTTATCAATTCTATTTCTGTCAAGTCCTGCTGCTAGTGAATCAGCCCACATTTGCACCTGTGTCACCCAGGTGGGGCCTTTGCCAGCTCGGCTGCCCTTCGGGGTTTTCACAATCCTAACCCCGTTAGCCTGCCACCACCCCTTTGTGTTTCTCAAGCTAGCCAGATGGGTCACCCCACATAGGGTGTAAGTATAGCAGGCAGGGACCCAAAAGAGGTGGGCGAAGCATTGGTTAAACCAGCGTCTCACATACAGCTGGCAAAATGCTCATCATCTGGGCTCTGGGCATTTAGGCTAAACATTGCCTGTCTCATGCCCCATTCTCTCACCGCTTGGGTTAACTAGGCATAAGTATGCTATTTACTCACGATATCCAGGAACTCTCCCGCTTTCATCCACACTGTGTAGATGGCAGCATTGATCCATTTCATCAGACTGTGTGTTAGATGAGGTACACCCTGCATGAGTTGCCTGACATTCTGTAATCTCATAGTCTGAGACATCATAGTCCCCAAGGTCATGCAGCTCTTGTTCTAGCATCAGTACCTGTTGCTCTAGTTCCTCTGCATATCTCTGCAGTTTGCACACTCGTGCAGCATCACAGAGTGCCAAACACAGCCAATAAAATCCACTCCATAGTGTCAGCGGTACTGTGCACTGCTTTATCCAGCAAGCGAAACTTTTCGCTTGTAACGCCTTTACAATGCTCTGTGCACTCGCGCAGCGTCACAGAAAGCATTCTCCATGTTCACCTTCAAGGCAGTCAACAAAATCCACCCCATGGTGTCAGTGGCCATGCATGCTGCTTTATCCTGCAAGCGAGAGCTTGCCACTTGTAAGGCTTTTTCAATACTCTTTGTGCACTCACACAGCATCAGGAAGAGCATTCTCCATGTTCGCCTTCAAAGCAGTCAATAAAATCCACCTCACAATGTTAGCAGCAGTACACATATGCTGGTTTACCTGGCAAGGGAGAGCTCACCGCCTAAATGTCTTTTCAATATTATCTGGTGACCCATTCACCGCCTCCCAGTCTTCCATCGGGGCCCATGCTGAGAGGACCATGGCCACCAGGTACCACATGCTCTGTGGTGGCCACTGGCTTCCTCCTTCCATTGGAGCCTCAGGCTCCCCTACTTGCTGGGTGAAGATATCTTTATTCTCTCCAGGCAGCAGCAGCAGCTGCAGGGAGTCTTCAAAAACTACTGATATACTAAGACAGACAAGAGTGGTCCATGGCCAAGTGGGTGTGCAGGCCCAGTGCTGCCAAGGTCAGCAATATCGTTGTTTACAGAACATAAGGTATGAGGCCGTGAGAGAGTGGGGCAAGAGAGCCTGACTGACGCCGTGTTGTCAGTTAATTTCTCCACAGAGTTGTAAGAAAGTATTACTCTTCTGCATAAGAGAATCTTCATATAAGGGATGGAAAGCGATTGAAACCCAAGATTCAGCTTCCCTTTTAAGTCTTCTCACTGATTCCTGCTGCCACCACTCTGCTGGCCTTTGGAAGACTGGCTTTCCACTTTCAAGGCTTCAGGTCAAATGTCTTAAACCAACAATTCTTCAGTGTCAACAACCCAGTGAAGGTGAGGATGCACTGTTAGATCAGGCTTTAGGGAAATAACAGCACAGAACATGGCATGAACCTGGCTTGCTGGAATGGCAAAGAAGGTGTTCCTCAGCTATAGCCCGAGAGCCACTTAATGGCACCTCCCTGAATCCAGGGTTCACTTTAATTTGAGCTACCAGGGATCATCCTCTGGATCACTTGGATGCCATGAAATCTCAACCAGAGGCATGAGGTCAGGAAAGGCATGAGTGTCTTATCCTGCCTAAGCTCCCTCTTTGAGTTCCCAATTTTGGAGAATCTCTATTTCTCTAAGTAATTGAAACTGGAATGGTCATTAATTCACTCATTCAATGAGTATTTATTGAGTACCTACTATGCTGGGGATAGAATCATATAAGGAACAAATGAGCATGGTACCTTCCACTCAAAGTTCATATCTGTCCATAGGACTCGGCCTTTACATGAAGTCAATGGCCTAGAACTACCATTCAGCTTCAGTAATAGGAATGTGAGCTTTTAAGCCAGGCACATACAGCAGCAGATGGGTGCTGCTGCTTCCTGACCATTTTCTGTCTTGACCCCAGAGAAATCTGGATCTGAGGCCCCTGAGGAAAGGGAGTTACAGAGAGTGGTAACAGGAAACACTAAGGAGGATCTTTGCCTTATGGCCAAAATCAGTGGGACCAGCAAGGGCAGAACATGACAGTTCAGACCAATAGAGATGGATTGCTGTCTGACTGATGGGTATTACATGAACAGTAGCACTCAGTTCAGTTCAGTCCAGTGAAGTCACTCACTTGTGTCCAACTCTTTGCGACCCCATGGACTGCAGCACACCAGGCTTCCCTATCACCAACACCCAGAGCTTGTTCAAACTCATGTCCATTGAGTTGGTGATGCCATCCAACCATCTCATCCTCTGTCCTCCCCTTCTCCTCCTGCGTTCAATCTTTCCTAGCATCAGGATCTTTTCCAATGAATCAGATCTTTGCATCAAGTGGCCAAAGTATTGGAGTTTCAGCTTCAGCATCAGTCCTTCCAATGAATATTCAGGACTGATTTCCTTTAGGATTGACTGGTTGGATCTCCTTGCAGTCCAAGGAAATCTCAAGAGTCTTCTCCAACACCACAGTTCAAAAACACCAATTCTTCAACACTCAATTTTCTTTATAGTCCAAATCTCAAATCCATACATGACTACTGGAAAAACCATAGCTTTGACTAGATGGACCTTTGTTGGCAAAGTAATGTCTCTGCTTTTTAATATGCTGTCTAGGTTGGACATAGCTTTTCTTCTAAAGAGCAAGCATCTTTTATCTCACGGCTACAGTCACCATCTGCGGTGATTTTGGAGCCCCCAAAATTAGTCTGTCACTGTTTCCATTGTTTCCCCATCTATTTACCATGAAGTGATAGGACTGGATGCCATGATCTTCGTTTTCTGGATGTTGAGTTTTATGCCAACTTTTTCACTCTTCTCTTTCACTTTCATCAAGAGGCTCTTCAGTTCTTTGCTTTCTGCCATAAGGGTGGTGTCATCTGCGTATCTGAGGTTATTGATACATCTCCTGGCAATCTTGATTCCAGTTTGTGCTTCACCCAGACTGGCATTTTGCATGATATACTCTGCATATAAGTTAAATAAGCAGGGTGACAATATATAGCCTTGACATACTCCTTTCCCAATTTGGAACCAGTCTGTTATTCCATGTCCAGTTCTAACTGCTGCTTCTTGACCTGCATACAGATTTCTCAAGAGGCAGGTCAGGTGGCCTGGTATTCCCATCTCTTGAACTTTCCACAGTTTGTTGTGGTCCACGCAGTCAAAGGCTTTGGTGTAATCAATAAAGCAGATGTTTTTCTGGAACTCTCTTGCTTTTTCTATGATCTAACAGATGTTGGCAATCTGATCTCTGGTTCCTCTGCCTTTTCTAAATCCAGCTTGAACATATGGAAGTTCATGGTTCACGTAATGTTGAAGCCTGGCTTGGAGAATTTTGAGCATTACTTTGCTAGCGTGTGAGATGAGTGCAATCGTGCAGTGACA
This sequence comes from Bos taurus, assembly GCF_002263795.3. NCBI lineage: Eukaryota > Metazoa > Chordata > Mammalia > Artiodactyla > Bovidae > Bos > Bos taurus. The sequence continues at coordinate 54,273,793 of NC_037342.1, read as the reverse complement.
CTGACAGTCTCAGTTCCCCTCACCCATGGAGCTGGTGAGAGTGTGAGTATGAGACAGATTATAGATGAAGAGGTAAGTACTATAACGCAGTGCTACTCAGGTTAAGAAATTATACTTACGCTAACTGCCCAGGTTATTCAATGTTTACAAGGCTCCGTTTCCCTGCCTGTGGGTAGGAGACAATGTCTTGCCTCCCTGGTTGTTGTGAGGATGAGAGACCATGTATGGAGGTCCAACCACATTGTGCAATGAGCTCACACCTGGCACTGTACAGCCCCAGGGACTGGCCCACAGCAGGGAAAGGCGGAGGCAGTATTGCTATCTCCAACCTGTGGCTCAATCAGAGACCTGCCCATAGGCCCCTGACCTCACTTGGCACTAAGTCAGCTTCACCTGCTATCAAGTTCTATGTTTAGTCATCAAGGGAACATATGCTCTCATTTCTGATTCTATTCCTAGTTGATGACAACAAAATCTATGTTTAGGATGACTCTGGGTCTTGGAAGGCAGCTGCTGTGAAAGTTGAGTGTACTGGAAAGTAATTTCCAGCTAGACCCAGGCTCCCAAGGAGAGAAACAAATGCACTTCTCCTGGTTGAAATAGAAGACCTTTGGTTTGAGAGGCCACTCTAGACATCTTGTTACTACAGGGATCACCACCACCAGGCTCTCACTAGCTGCTTAATGCTTACCATGTTCCAGGGACTTAAGAGGCACCATCTCTGCCTCACATTAACCTACAAGGTTAGCATCACCCACTGTTCTGCCTCTTATTTGCCATATGACAGCAATATAGGCTTAGAATCAGGTCTGACTTCATCACTTACAGGCGTGAGACATTGGACTGTATCATGTAATTGTTGAATTAAATGAAAATGTATGTGTAACTAAAAACACATAGTAGGTACTTTGTGTTACTCCCCTCACATCTTTCCTCTACTGTGCTATGCCTAATCCTAGGGTGGGCACAGAGACCAGCAATGACTCAGACCAAGTCCCTTCCTACTTGAGGTTGAGATTTCCCTCTTCTCTATACAGACTGGGACATTCTTAAGTAAGGGAGCAAAAGTCTAAGGCAGTCAGAAGGTTGGGCAAAATCACGAGGCCTGTGGTTTGCAAAGGATGTGATGGTGATGAAGCAAGTTGGCCATCCAGCCTTAGAGTCCCTCCTCAGTGGGCCCTGACTTCCTCCCCTCCCTTCCATCCATCACCCTCATTTTCAGCATTCTACTGTCCAGTGTTGCCAATGAAGAACAATGGAAAAAGGATTTTCTTTTATTTACAGGAAATGGCACCATTTCCCAAACCCTTCTGAGGATTCACTACCTCATCAGATTCGCACAACTCTCAAGTGAGTGGCAGGGCTGGGAGGATGTTCCTGTTGTAGCTGAATAAAAGTGTCCCAGAGAGGGCCTGTGGCCGACACCAAAACACCCATCAAGTCAGTGTCAACTCAAAGACCCTGAACTCCAGACTCCTCCTAGTCCAGTCTTTTCTCCACTTATTCCAAAGTCTGAGTAAGGTACCCTTTCAGTAATACTGTTGATCAAACTTTGGCAGACTATATTGAAAGTTAATTTCTCATGGCTTATAGTTCTGCTCCAGGGAGTGACTAACAGATTGTGGTACTAATTAATCAAATTTTCTGTGAGTATGGGTAGGCAGTCTTTAGGTTGCAAGCTGTATACATCTAACCCTAACTAGCTTAAAAAATAAAATAAAAATCAAACAACTTTTGGGGGTTATAGGTTCCTGTAACAGGAAGGACCCTAGTGGATATCATCAGGACTATTGCTGTCTGGCTCCGATTCTTTTAGTCTTCTGCCACACTGTCCACTGGCCAAGAAGGGGAAGGTGGCTGTCTATTTCCAAGCCTCCAACCTCCCAGTTCAGTGCTTCCAGTAGAAAGAGCTTATCCGAAATGGTATTTGTTTTCCTTTGGATCTGCTATTTATTACTAAATCCCTAGGCAGGTAGGGAGAAAAAAATCTTATAGTTACTAAAATCTAGAGAGGTTTGAAAGTTAGAATTCCCAAAAGGCGTAGTAACAATATGGAACAAAATTAAAACCATGGCATCAGCTCTCTTGTGCTGTTTTGGTGTAAGGATATGTTTTATACTGTTTGGATTTATGCTTTATCTACTATTTGAAATATCCAAAAAGGATCAGCTATACTAAATTTGTAACTGGCATTTATGTTTAAGCCAGTTTAATCAAATTTGCCATTGTTTAAATATTCAAGAGGTTTTCAATGTTTTACTGAATAAGAGTTTAATAAATTGAGCACTAAAGTTTATACAGTAGTGCACATTCCTCTCAAGCCCAGAGGTCCTTCAGACATTAAGCAATCTAACAGAACACACAAAAATAAAACAGATCACCAGATTTTTCAAATGATTATATAAACAATTTTTGTAATTCAATTTTAAGAAGTAAATTAGAAGTTCTCTGAACTTCATTTATTCTTTCATCTTTATATGACTATATGATGAAAGGCCCATTTAAAAGTTTTCCAACCACCAATTTAAGAAAGCAGATTGACATACAGAAATATCTGGTGAAATTCAGCCAGTGCAATGACCATTTCAATGGAACAGTCAAGTAAAAATCATAAGTTAAAGCTGTCACCCCACTTCACTAAATATTTGTGGCCTCTCCAGCAGCAATTTGAGAATAACCTCAAGGTTACTTTCAAAATAGAAAAAGATGTGTAATTACAGCAATGGGGCTGGTGTCAGACAGGGCTGATTTGGTACACCCCAGTTTCTACACTTAATAGCTGGCATGTAATACACAACCAAACAGTTATATTAATCTCTGCCCTGCTTTCCTCAGTAGGTAACTATATTCAAAGGACAATGTGTTAAAGTGCAAAGGATTATTATTAGTAAGGATTTCTGAAAGTAAAAGTTCTTACAGAATGCAAGAAAGTGCCTCAAAACCCAGTTTTTGAGAGAAGTTGGCTACAAACTAGATAGATGTATTAGGATGATAATCACCTTAATACAACAAAAGTCAAAAACAGTAGCCCTCAGAATTAAGCTCTTTATTCGTCTTCCTTGTTTCAAAGAGTCACGGCAGTTCTTAAACAGTAGAGAGAGCATTCCTGGCACGTGGTAACACAGAGCAAGGCACACTGGAAAACACTGAGCCCCAGCATCTCCCTGGAGGAGTGGCAGTTAGAGAAAATCCAATTAGGGACAAAGGGGAAATGCCAGTGAAATACGAACCCCAAGTCAAGGTTTGGCTTTAGACTTGGGCTGGGATGCTGTGACATCCAGGTAGGAACATCTCAAGCCAGAGAGCAGCTCATTCCAAGGAAGGGCTGTGACTGGCCTGGGTGTAGCCCCAACAGAGATTCATTTAGGGTACGTGTTCAGCAGGCTGAGCACATCAGCCACAGAGGGACACAACATGCTCCTCCTCTGGGGAAAGGTGCCCTGGCCTCTCAATTGGCTCCAGAAGTCCAAGAGTCTTTGACTCCTTTGTTCATTCAGCACAACTTTACTGCTGCCTATTCTGTGCCAGGCCCTGTGCTGGGTGCAGAGGACAAAGCGAGGAATCAGACACAGTCCTTACCATCAGGGAATTCAGAATATGCTAGCAATATATCACAAAAATAAGTCATGATTCAAGGTAAAAAGGATGCAGAAAGGAAGCAGACAAACTTGGTCCTCAAGGCGTTCACAGCCTGGCGGAGGCCTATGGGCAGCCTGTGCCAAGGACCAAAGAGAGGCCCATGCCGTGCGCTCCGGCAGCGCAGGAAGGATGACATGATAGCTGCTGGATGATACAGTGGGGAAAACTCACAGCTTCTTAGATAAGACTGAACAGCCTCAGTTGGCCAACATGGAAGGAATGGATCCTACTGCCTTGGGCGGGGGGCTGTGCAGCTGTGGGCCAACTTCCATGCGTCCCTCGGGCTACCCAACAGGGAGGGGGTAAGGCTGTTTATCTGTGGATGTGGCTGCATGACAACCTGTGGATATATGAGGGGAGACTGGTGACCAGGAGAAACAGGTCCAAATAACAAGGGCCCAAGCTAAAGGTTAGGGCTTCCCTTGTAGCTGAGACAGTCAACAATCTGCTTGCAAGGCAGGAGACCTGGGTTAGATCCCTGGGTTGGAAAGATCCCCTGGAGAAGGGAATGGCAACCCATTCCAGTATTCCTGCCTGGAGAATTCCACAGACAGAGGAGCCTTGTAGGTTATAGTCTCTGGGGTCACAAAGAGTCGAATGTGACTGAGCACTAACACACACACAGAGAAGGTAAAGGTTAGGAGCCTAGACTGAATAAAGCAGGAGGCAGGGAGCGTGAGCAGGACCGGCAGGCCGAGCAAGTGGGAGGCTAGTCTGGGTGTACACCAGCAGACAGAGGGGCCTACTGCGCCTTCCTGCAGTTCCGGTGGTGGGTCATCTGTGCTCGATGGGTCAATCCCGAGGGGCCAAGGATGGGGGAGAGCCTCTCAGGCCAAAGATCACAGCCTAGCCAGTCCTCTCTTCATGGCACCTAGTCTGCTTTTCTCTTTTCTTCACAGCTGCCTTCACCTGCTCTATCTTTCCCATTCTCCCAACCCAACTGTGGCTGAAATCGGTTCAGTTAGGAGACAGTATCATGGTATAGGTCCCAGGGCCCTCAAGACCTTGGGTAACTGACACTACAGCTGTTTTGGATGCTCACCTGGCACAGAGACAAGCTTCAAGTTACAGGGTTGGGTTAAAACTTGTCTGCAGCTCCACCTGTGCAGGCTTCTTTCCCTCCCACACATTTTGTGGAACAGCTCTGGCCTGTTGTCATTTCTTCTTCACAGTAGCCATCACTACACCATCTCTCCAGCCTGGGCTTCCTGTGTGTACCCCTTTCTCCCCCTTCCTAAAGGTGTCAGTACTCCTCCCTGCTGTGCTTTTCCTTCACAACTGCCATCACCCCTCTGTTCTGTTCTCTAATCCTCATTGTGGATTACCCCTGTGCCCAACCCTCTTTTCCTGATATTACTGAAATATGCTCAGACCCCCTTCACCTATTGAAGAATTTCATTGCTAGTCACCGAGGAGATGCAAACCTGAAGCCAAGGGGAAGGAGAAAGGGGAGGGCACTTTAAAGATGGATGAGACTTCCCAAGAGGACTAGGCATCTGGGGTCCACCCTGGCATGTGGCTGAACTCCGTTCCTTGACTCCCTTCTTGGATGGTCCCAAAGAACCTTGTATTCTCATTTTCTCCATCCTTTAACTCTGGTTTTAGAACCTAGCCATCTTCTCTACTCCTGTCAATTTGGGGTATGGTGCTCAGGAAAGCTTTGCTGAACAAGGAGTTTCTACAGTCAGGAGGGGCTGCCCTTTCAATCCTCCCCTCCCCAGTTCCTCCCTGTACCACCGACGCTGCCCACTCTGAAATCACAGCCCCTGCCACTTGCCAAAGCGACCGAGGTCTTCTCTGACAGCAGCTTCATATAGAGAAGAAGAGAGGAGTGTTCATTATTTCAACCAACAACTGAAGGTCCTACATGCCAGGCTAAATGTAAACACCCTTTAGTAGGCAATGAGGAGCCACAAGCAATTTTCAAGCAGGGATTGGCAATTAGAAAGTACCTCACATTATGCACAGGTACTCAATTATGGAAACATTTAGATAAATGTATAAATGAGTGAGTGAATGATCATAACTGTGTATTAACTTCAGCAAATGTATGAGAGGTTAAGGAGATTTTTAAAAGCCCCTCTAAGCCCTGGGCTTAACCCATATGCTAAAGTAGGTGAAGTTAATCTCTACTTTCATCCTATAGGACTCTTTGTCATCTGACTGGTACAACTGCATCCCCCAACTTTCTAGGCTGTGTTCCACGACAACGACTTACTCTCCAGGGTCATTACTCAGCACCAAATATATTTACCTGCTGCCTGTTTAAGGCATTATCCTCCAAAAATAGGGACAAAAAAGGTAGCTCTCACAATAAGAGTATCTGTCACAGTAAAAGGCTTATGGAGGAAATGATCTAAAATAAGAGCAACCATCTGCTATCATCTGAGAACCAGCAATGTCAAAGTTTATCCCAAATCTATTAGATAAAGAAGCATCTCTACACTTCACTAATAGTAGAGATGGTCCAAATTTCAGTAGGTCTGAACAAATATGCTTGATTCAGAGGTTTTTGAGTCCAGAGACCTTCTGAATGGTGACGACTGTCTCCATTAAAGAAGGCTGAGTGAAAACAACATTCTGAGAAAAACAAACAGCAGCTTGGACAAGTTCTGGGGCAGATGACTCCAGGCACAATTAAGATACAATTAAAATAATACCATCAGCAGCTACTATCACTCCCACTTAGAGCCCAATATCTATAAACTATCCCCCAGCTACATTTATTTTCTTCAATTTTATCCCTCTTCTAGCCCCCTAAACTGTGAACTCCTTGAGAGCAGCAATAGCAGAAAGTTTTGTCCGATGCTTTGAAGTCCTAACCCATGTTCATTTCTCATCAATAACTATCCTAATAAATGAACTTCAAGTTCATCTCTCATAGGAGTCATGCCAGCAGAAACATTAAGTACCATTATTGAAGATCACTGACATTGAGCATCTCATTTTCTCCTTCAGAGGTAATGCTTTCTGGACAAGGAAGGAAAGGTGGAGCAGAGCTGTAAAGCTGGAGAAGGTAAGTGACCTATAATTCTGCTGCTTGGCCCGATTCCTCTAGAACAGTGAGTCTGTAGAGCTTCGTGCATAATCAGAAGGATGTAAGTGCTTTTGTTATTAAAAACAAAACAGGCCACCTACATCTTCCTTTGTGCTATGACACCTGCTTGTAACCTTATACTTGGATGAGTGGCAAGTCATTTGAAAAGCGGAGCCTGCCTTTGAGATAAGAGTCCTACATACAGCCAGGACTTGCTGATCAGGGAGCATGCAGGCACACTGCCTTTCCTAGGGATGGGAAGAAGAGAAATCAGAGATCCGACCCTCTCCTTTTACAGATGGAGACCTGAGGCCCAGAGAGTACAGGTGACATGTCCAAGGTCCCAAAGCAAGCCAGTGGAAGAGCCAAGATGACATCATAGTCTCTCAGCTCACCGTTCAGTGCTCTTTTGAATGCAGTAGCTATGGCAAGATGTTCATTTTGTTCTCTGGAGAATGAGAAGTGAAAACAGGTAGGGAGCAGAATATTAGGTGTTTTGTTTCTCTGCAGACTTCAGTAACCTCTGTTATCCTGGCCTCCACTGTCCTGGCTGTGACTGCCTTCTACGGTAGCCTTCTATGCAAAGTTGGGTCCTAAGCGAATTACTTTTTACTTGGCTCAGAGTTCATACCAGGGGTGGAGCAGTCCCCTTGCACGTGGCTCAGGATCTCTCGGTCTGTAAACAGGCGGAAGGCAATCTGCTCACACTCCTGCTTGGTCCCACATTCAAACAAACACCCAAACAAGCCCTCATTCTCCAGAGCAGCCAAATCAGAGTACCCACAGGGCCCGCAGTGCAAGATCCAGGGGCGGGACCAGCAGGCAGCCTCCAAGGGGCTCTGGTTGAGGTAGATGCCTAGATCGACCCTCCGTTTCTTATTGGTTGGGTGTGAGTACAAGAGCCATGATTCTGACAGGGTTCCAGCTTCCGGCTCTGGTCTCACTGAGCTGCACAGCAGAGGACTCTGCTGAATGGCAGGTGCATCTTCGCCAGCAAGATTCTGGCATCCACCTGGGATCTCCAGGGGACAGAAACTCACCACACTGCCTTGACAGCCATGAGGGGGCTCACAGAGCTGATGGCTCAGGACTGGTTTCTGAAAGCATTCACCATGGTCAATGCTGAGGGCCTCTGCCCGGTGCCTGTTTGGTGTCCGGGCACTGCAATACAGCACAGGGTGGCCGGCCTTCCCGATCACCTCTGCCACTTCACATTCCACTGTCACCATGGGCTTGATAAGCCTGCCATGGTGCCATGTGGCTCCTAGGTCATCGCTATAGATCATCAGGGAATGAGGCCTAGCTCTATATGGCAGCCGAAAGCAAAAGAACCAGAACGGGATGTAGTAGGCATATGCAGGGATGATGAGCCTCCCCGACTGCAGCTGGATGCCATGACCTGGCCCCACAGCAAAAGTGGCCCAGTGTGTCACCTCTGGGCCAATGACCTCCTCAGTCAGGTCCCTCACATCACTCCATGAATAGCCAGCATCCTGGCTGCATATGAAGCAGAGGCGTGCAGCGTTCCTGCCTGACATAATCTGTTGACGCTCGGTGACATGGCCTTGCACACAGATGAAGAACAGGTACACGTAGCCACTCTTCCGCTCCCACACAGGACAGGGGTTCATGGTCCGGTGTCCAGGTAACGTGGCTTTCATCAGGGACTTCAGGGGTTCCCACTAGATGAGGGGAAGGGAGAAAGCAGGAGTGAAAGACTCATAGGGAGACATGAGGCTCATTAAAAGCATGAGTACTTCTCAGTTCAGTTCAAAAGCATTAGTACTTCTCAGTTCAGTTCAAAAGCATTAGTACTTCTCAGTTCAGTTCAAAAGCATTAGTACTTCTCAGTTCAGTTCAAAAGCATTAGTACTTCTCAGTTTAGTTCAAAAGCATTAGTACTTCTCAGTTCAGTTCAGTTCAGTCACTCAGTCGTATCCAACTCTTTGCAATCCCACGGACTGTAGCATGCCAGGCTTCCCTGTCCATTACCAACTCACAGACCTTGCTCAAACTCGTCTATCGAGTCAGTGATGCCATCCAACCATCTCATCCTCTGTTGCCCCCTCCTCTTATCTTCCATCTTTTCCAGCATCAGGGTCTTTTCCAGTGAGTCAGATCTTCATATCAGGTGGCCAAAGTATTGAGTTTCAGCTTCAACATCAGTCCTTCCAATGAATATTCAGGACTGATTTCCTTTAGAATTGACTAGTTTGATCTCCTCACAGTCCAAGAGACTCTCAAGAGTCTTCTCCAACACTACAGTTCAAAAGCATCAATTCTTCACTGCTCAGCCTTCTTTATGGTCCAGCTCTCACATCCATACAGTAACTACTAGAAAAACCATACGTCAGCAAAGTAATGTCTCTGCTTTTTAATAGGCTGTCTTGGTTTGTCATAGCTTTTCTTCTAAGCTCCTCTATGCACGGAGCAAACACCTCTTAATTTCAATGCTTCAGTCACCATCTGTAGTGATTCCAAGAAAATAAAGTCTGTCACTGTTTCCATTGTTTCCCATCTATTTGCCATGAAGTGATGGGAGGACCAGATGCCATGATCTTAGTTTTTTGAATGCTGAGTTTGAAGCCAGCTTTTTCACTCTCCTCTCTCATTTTCATCAAGAGGCTCTTTAGTTCCTCTTCACTTTCTGCCATAAGGGTGGTATCATCTGTGTATCTGAAACTGATATTTCTCCCGGCAATCCTGATTCCAACTTGTGCTTCATCCAGCCTGGCACTTCGCATGATGTACTCTGCATATAAGTTAAATAAGCAGGGTGACAATATACAGCCGTGACGTACTCCTTTCTCAATCTGAAACCAGTCTGTCCTTCCATGTCTGGTTCTAACTGTTGCTTCCTGACCCATAGGAGGCAGGTAAGGTGGTCTGTATTCCCATCTCTTGAAGAATTTTCCACAGCTTGTTGTGATGTACACAAAGGCTTTGGCATAATCAATAAAGCAGAAGTGGATGTTTTTCTGGCATTCTCTTGATTTTTTGATGATCCAACGGATGTTGGCAATTTGATCTCTGGTTCCTCTGCCTTTTCTAGATCCAGCTTAAACATCTGGAAGTTCATGGTTCACATACTATTGATGCCTGGCTTGGAGAATTTTGAGCAGTACTTTGCTAGTGTGTGAGATGAGTGCAATTTGCGGTAGTTTGAACATTCCTTAGCATTGCCTTTCTTTCGGATTGGAATGAAAACTGACCATTTCCAGTCCTGTGGCCACTGCTGAGTTTTCCAAATTTGCTGGCATATTGAGTGCAGCACTCTCACAGCATCCTCTTTTAGGATTTGAAATACCTTAGCTGGAATTCCATCACCCCCACCAGCTTTGTAGTGATGCTTCGTAAGGCCCACTTGATTTCACATTCCAAGCTGTCTAGCTCTAGGTGAGTTATCACACCATTGTGGTTATCTGGGTCATGAAGATCTTTTTTGTATAGTTCTTCTGTGTATTCTTGCCACCTCTTCTTAACATCTTCTGCTTCTGTTAGGTCCATACCATTTCTGTCCTTTACTGTGCCCATCTTTGCATGAAATGTTCCCTTGGTATCTCGAATTTTCTTGAAGAGATCTGTAGTCTTTCCCATTCTATTGTTTTCCTCTATTTCTTTGCACTGATCGCTGAGGAAGGCTTTCTTATCTTTCCTTGCTATTCTTTGGACCTCTGCATTCAGATGGGTATATCTTTCCTCTTCTCCTTTGCCTTTCGCTTCTCCTTTCTCAGCTATTTGTAAGGCCTCCTCAGACAACCATTTGCCTTTTTGCATTTCTTTTTCTTGGGGATGGTGGTGATCACTGCCTCCTGTACAATGTCACAAACTCCATCCATAGTTCTTCAGGCACTTTATCAGATCTAATCCCTTGAATCTATTTGTCACTTCCACTGTATAATCATAAGGGATTTGATTTAGGTCATACCTGAATGATATAGTGACTTTCCCTACTTTCCTTAAGTCTAAATTTGGCAATAAGGAGTTCATGATCTATGCCACAGTCAGTCCTATTCTTGTTTTTGCTGACTGTATAGAGCTTCTCCATCTTTGGCTGCAAAGAATATAATCAATCTGATTTCAGTATTGACCATCTGGTGATGTCCATGTGTAGAGTCATCTCTTATGTTGTTGGCAGAGGGTGTTTGTTATGACCAGTGTGTTCTCTTGGCAAAACTCTGTTAGTCTTTGCCCTGCTTCATCTTATACTCCAAGGCCAAACTTGCCTGTTACTCCAGATATCTCTTGATTGTATCTTTACTTTTGCATTCCAGTCCCCTATGATGGAAAGGACATCTTTTTTGGGTGTTAGTTCTAGAAAGTCTTGTAGGTCTTCATAGAACCATTCAACTTCAGCTTCTTCGGCATTAGTGGTGAGGGCAAAGACTTGGATTATTGTGATACTGAATGGTTTGCCTTGGAAACAAACAGAGATCATTCTGTCATTTTTGAGACTGCACCCAAGTAATGCATTTTGGACTCTTTTGTGACTCTGAGGGCTACTCCATTTCCTCGAAGGGATTCTTGCCCACACTGGTAGATATAATGGTCATCTGAATTAAATTTGCCCATTCCAGTCCATTTTAGTTCACTGATTCCTAAAATGTCGACATTCATTCTTGCTACCTCCTGTTTGACCACTTCCAATTTACCTTGATTCATGGACCTAACATTCCAGGTTCCTATGCAATACTGTTCTTTACAGCATCAGACTTTATTTCCATCACCAGTCATGTCCACAACTGGGCATTGCTTTTGCTTCGGCTCAGCCTCTTCATTCTTTCTGGAGTTATTTCTCTACTCTTCTCCAATAGCATATTGGGCAGCTACTGACCTGGGGAGTTTGTCTTTCAGTGTCATATCTTTTTGCCTTTTCATATTGTTCATAGGGTTCTCAAGGCAAGAATATTGAAGTGGTTTGCCATTTCCTTCTCCAGTGGACCACGTTTTGTCAGAACTCTCCACCATGACCCATCCATCTTGGGTGGCCCTACATGGCATGGCTCATAGTTTCATTGAGTTAGACAAGGCTGTGGTCCATGTGATCAGTTTGATTAGTTTTCTGTGACTGTGGTTTTCATTCTGTCTGCCCTCTGATGGATAAGGATTGTCTGTTTAGTCAAAGCTATGGTTTTTCCAATAGTCATATATGGATGTCAGAGTTGGACCATAAAGAAGGCTGAGCACTGAGGAATTGATGCTTTTGAACTGTGGTGCTGGATAAAACACTTGAGAGTCCCTTGGGTAGCAAGGAGATCAAACCAGTCAATCCTAAAGGAAATCAATCCTAAATATTCATTGGAAGGACTGATGCTGAAGCTCCAATACTTTGCCCACCTGATGCGAACAGCCAACTCACTGGAAAAGACCCTGATGCTGAGAAAGACTGAAGGCTGGAGGAGAAGGGGGTGACAGAGGATGAGATGAATGGATGGCATCATCAACTCAATGGACATGAGTTTGAGCAAACTCTAGGAGATAGTGATGGACAGGGAAGCCTGGCATGCAGCAGTCCATGGGTCACAAAGAGTTGTACACGACTGAGTGACTGAACAACAACAACCACATAACTCAGCAATTCAACTTCTAGGTCTGTACAAAAACTAATAGAAAAAACAGTCTTGAAGAGACATTTACATGCACCTCCTTATTCCATAGCAGCATTATTCACAATAACCAAAAGGTGGGAGCAACTCAAGTGTCCACTAGCCGATGAGTGGACAAAAGGGATGAATGGCTAAACAAACTGGATAAATGAAATAATAAATTAACATATAATAGATTATTATTCAGCCTTTAAAAAGAAATCCTGACATATTCTACAACATGGATGAACCTTGAGGATATTATCCTGTGAAATAAGCCAATCACAGAAAGACAAAATATTGCTTGATTCCACTTACATGAAATGTCTAAAGTAAACAAACTCACAAAGTACAGTATTAATCTCTAGGGGATTGGGGAGGGGGGAAATTAGTTGTTGTTCAGTGAGTATACAGTTACAATTATGCACTAATGAATAAATTCTAGAGACAAATAATGTAATACAGTTAACAACACTGCAATGTATACTTAAAATGGTTATGACAGAGGGATCTCCCTGGTGGTCCAGTGGCCAAGACTCCTAGCTCCCAAAGCAGGGGTCCTGGGTTTGATCCCTGGTCAGGGAACTAGATCCCATATACCACAACTAGTAGTTCGCATGTTGCAACTAAAGATGCCAGCTGCCACAACTAAGACCCTGTACAGCCAAATGAAAAATGATTATGATGGAAAGTATTACGTTAGGTGCATATTACCATAATTTAAAATGTTTTTAAAAGAACAAAAAAATCCGAAAAGTTTTTGAAGGGTTTAGCTGACCATCTATTTAACATTTAAGCAGCTATCAAAAAGTAAATGCTACTTTATTTTACTGTAGGCTGCATTAAAAGGATACCAGATGGGATAGCCACTTTACTGCTGAGCTGGTCAATCTATCCTTGGGGTCATAAGTTCAGTTATGTGTACCATACTTTGCAAAAATACACTGATCTTCCACACCAGGTCCCAAGGACTGTAATCAGTTTTCAAAGGACCAAAAATCAAATCAAGACTGTGGCCTAAGGAGCTGCTAAAAGATAGAAGACGTGGAGGGTGTGGATACTGCTTTCAGATACATCAAAGAGCACTTCTCCACAAAAAGGGACTTTATAATGTACACATGGACTTCCCCATAAGGCATAACAACAACAGGCAATTACAGACAAGTACAGAGGATCTCATTTCAAAAAATAAGTTAACAGTTGCCACAGGATTAAGTTTCTCATTTGAGGAGTTGTGTAAGTAGATCCTTAATAGAAGATGACTAATGTTGAGTTCCTACTATGGAACTGCTATTATTAATTATATTTCACAGACAATGAAACAGAAGAGTCAAGTATTCACGATCACAGTCAATAAATGATAGGTCTTGCCTGACTCCAAAGCCATGCTCTTAACCACTAAGCTATTAGTAGCAACCAATGGAATACAGAAGATTTCTATATTGGGAAAGAAGCTGGGCTGATAATTCTTCCCATTTTAAGATTCTACAATTAAGTAAATGAGAGAATGAATGTGAATAAAATAAAGTGAAGAGAGAATGAGTTACAGTGGACACGTTTGTGACTGGATGTGACTACTGGATAGTGAGGTTATGTAACAGGTATGGTCTGATAAAAAAAACGTAACTGCCCAACTGTCTGTGGCAAAAAGCAGAGCAACAGAAACCACAGGTACTGCCTGTCCTGGAGGAAACAAAAGAGCTAGAACTTCAAGTTGGGCTGAAAGGCACCAGTGATATAAGCAGAGGTTCAACCCTGGGAGGCCATAAGAAAGACACATGATAAGGTATAAGAGCAGGGGATGGAAAGTCCCTCAAGTAAAAAACTTCCCCAAGGGGAAATGTGAGTAAGGCATTAAAAGCAGCCAGGGCTTGCTTGTAAGGTCCACCTTCAGCAGAACAGCATTTGCACTATAACAGCAAAGCAAAGCATCCCTAACGACATGAAGTTTTAAAGGTGAGACTTCTGAGAGCAGAAAAAGCAGTGCAGGTTAAGCAGATTAAAATAACTCATAAAAAATGTATGTATGTATGATTATGTGTGTATTTTTCAAATTCACTGTCTCACTTGATCCTCACTTCAGCCATCTCTGAGAGATAAAAGTCAACAATAACAAAATTGGGTTCTAAACTAACCCTGTAGTTCACAGCCCCAAGGGCAGTAACTATTCTCTCCCCCATTAAAAACACAGTAAAAATGTGCTACCTACGGACAAGGGCACTGACCCCAGTTCTCCATTTATTAAGTATGTGCCTAAGGCAAGTCACTTTCCTTCTTATAAAATGGGGATAATAATATGTACCTCACATAAAGCACAGAGAAGGCAATGGCACCCCACTCCAGTACTCTTGCCTGGAAAATCCCATGGATGGAGGAGCCTGGCGGGCTACAGTCCATGGGGTTGCTAAGAGTCAGACACGACTGAGCAACTTCACTTTCACTTTTCACTTTCATGCATTGGAGAAGGAAATGGCAACCCACTCCAGTGTTCTTGCCTGGAGAATCCCAGGGACGGAGGAGCCTGGTGGGCTGCTGTCTATGGGGTCGCACAGTCAGACACGACTGAAGCGACTTAGCAGCAGTAGCAGCAGCAGCACATAAAGCATGAAGGAAGACAAGCAAAGGGAAGAGGGGGGAGAATACAGATGTTGTTTTCCTCCCCCGTGTCTTTCGCTAGCTGTGGTCCTGAACAAGCTACCTACCTGTTGGAGCACCAGGATGCCTCATCAGCAAAACTGGACTAACAATGCTTACTGCTTTCAGTGACTTATGAGAATAAAAGAGAATGTGAATGAAAAGCACACCACATGTTGGTTGAACTGAATACACAAATCATGGAGGCCTCTATTCAGAGACTGGGTTTGAAGCTTGTTTTTACTGCTTTTTTATAGCTGTTTGACCCTGAGCAAATAGCAATCACTCTGAGCCTCAGTATCCTCATCTGTAAAATGTGACTGACAACAGTTCCTATGTCACAGAGTGGCTGTGAATTTCAATGTGCCTCTGGCAAACAGTAAGTATTCAATAAGGGAAAGCATTGCTTTTACTGCTTTTTTTCCCCCCTCCTCAGCTGAGACACAAGGCTTTTCCTGCACTGATGAAAAGGGCACACACTGTGACATGCTGTGAGCAATGCAGAAAATGAGACCCAGGCTCAGATCTGGGATAAGGAGTCACCTGTACTGATTGCCCAGTCCTTAATCCTCGCCTCAGCACCAGGTGGAGAGCATCCTCATCCTTGCTCGAGGAGCGCTTCTCTGCAAAGGCCAGGAAGGTGTGGGCAGGGGGCACGTAGATCAGGGCTGGGATCCGGTAGGTGACCCCTCTCTTGTCCTCCTGCTGGAACAGAGGGCTGCTGAAGGAGCATGATGTCACTTCTTCCATGACCTCTGCAAGGATAGGAGGGAGCTCAGTGTGTGTCCACATCCAAAGGCTCGCTGGGACACAAGTTCTGCTCTATCATTTCACTTCTGGAGGTCACTGGGAGGCAAAGATGTACCCAAACATTTATTTTTTATATACAAAAGTAACATCATGATCTCAATAGCACAAAGCAAGCAATATGCATTCTCATATAACAAGTCTATATTCCAGGCTCTGTGGGAATCCTGTGTAGCCTGTGTCAAGTGTCTCTCCAGAGAGATTCTGTATGTGCTTCTGCCAAGCATTCAGAGGTATTACCAGCCCGGATGGTTCCTAATAGTCAATTTCCTGGCTTGGAGTTTTTAGGCAATTCAGGCAATATAAATATAAACCCAAATCCATACGAGAGAATGCCTCTGGTTCAGAATTCTCCGGGCAAACTTTTCCCTTCTCTTGGAGCCTAGAATAAGAAGCAATCTTCTTTGTCATCTCTGTCAGTAGTAAGATTTCTTTTTCCTACTCCACTCAATCAGAGGATATAGATTTTCAAGGTATCTGGCTTCATGCAGGGATCTCAGTTCCAACCATAGTCTAACACAGGTGGGCCTATGGTTTCATTCACTGCAATAGCAGGTATATTAAAGCCCAAGCTTTGAGGTAAAAGAGACCAGCAAACATCTAGGGCAGCTGAGGTCACGTAAAGGGGCTAACTTCTCCAGTTTTCAGTTTACTCTTGGTTTTTAGGCCCCTGGGGATTTCTCTTACTTTCTTGGAAATTCAACTATAAAAGGCTTTGTTATACTTATCCATCATTTACTTTACAGGTTAGCTGGCTTGCTATAATGCTTAAAATGGAAATCTCTAGGTACATTTCTCAGGTATTCAACTTCTCAGAGGCCCACAAAGGGAAGCCAGACAGATAGAATCAAGCTTAGAATGATTTTTCCTCTCACCATTTGTTGTCCAAGCCTTGTCTTCCAAATCATTTGTAAAAATAATCAGGCTGTAAGAATGAGACCCACAAGGCCTTCTTCGTTTATTTAATAAATATTTCTGAGTGCCCACTGGAATTAAAGCCATCAGGTAGGTGCTGAGGAGACAGAAAGGGATCAGAGGTCCCTGCCCACATCCAGGTGAGGGGACAGACATATATACATTGACAATTACAATATCATGTAGTAATTTCTACTTTAAGAGGTCAACACGAGAGCGTGCAGGAAAACAGAAAAAAGGCAACTGTCCAGATCAAGGCAGCAGTGGAGTTTTGAAAAGCTAATAAGTCAAGTGATCCCCTGTTTCATATCCTTATGCTCTGGGCCTGAGGCATTCAGATACCTTACTTCCTCACCTTCTTCAGCTCTATTCAGACATCGTCCAATCAGTGAGGCCTTCCCTGACAACTCCCTTGTCCCTCTCTATCCCCCTTCCCTGCTCTGTTCTCCATGCCACCTACCATCACCCATATGTTATACTTATTTAATATGCCCTACAGAATAGAAGTTCCATAAAGGGCATGTACATGTCTGTTTTATTCACTGCTATACCTCTAAACCTAAAACCCTGCCTGGTAATTCACAGGCTTGACAAATGTTCGTTGAATGTTTGAATGAATGGGTGAGTTGGATCTTAAAGGCTGAACAGTGGGTTAACCAACTGAAGGGTAAAAAGGAGAAGAGGAGAGGGAATGGATATGAAAAGCCTAAAGATCGCAGAAGCACACTATGAGCTGTGGGGATTCAGAGTAATCCAGTATGACTACAGTGAAGCGCAAAAGCTGTGAACGAAGATGGCACTGAAGGGGTCGGGCGAGGGCAAATCCTGGGAGGCTTCGATACCTTATTAAGCTGTTTATCCCATGGGTAGGGAGCCACTCAACAGGTTTTGGCAGATGAATGCCAAGATCAAGTACATATTTCAGACCACTCTTTCAGGTAGCCTTCTGGACAATGAACTGAAGGGGAAAGTTGCACTGCTTTGGGCTACAGGTTCCTAGTGTCAGTCAAGACAAGTTTGTCTTTCACAGCATATGAGTGATTTATTTAGCATGTGAATTCACTCAGCATGTGAATAATTCATTTCACTGGTTTCTAACCTCAAGTGAGAAGAATCACAGCTCACTATCCAAAAGGATGGGGAGGTGGCCTCCTAAGTCCAGAAGAAAAACTTCCCCTCACTCCAATTCTGGGTTCTCAACTGTCTTCCTCACACCATACTTGAGCACACCTCTCTCTTAATTCAGGCTCTCCTGCCAGACAGACAGGCTGTGTAATGGTTTAGAAAATAAGGTTTGGGCCAAGCCAGGACTACATGAACTTGGGCATGTAATTTAACTGCTGGACCCTAGTTTATAAAATTCAGTAGAATGGCTGAAAGAATTGAGGTAAAAAGTGTAAATGGCTGTTACAGGGCCCATGACACAGTAATGAGCTCAATATATGACAGCTGTTATTTTTGGACTGTCAATCACTACATATTCTAGTGTTACTCCTCAAAACCTGTGGAGGAGGAGGATGAAGACAACCACCATAATTACAACTACCCTTCTTTAAAGTATTTAAACCCCTCTGCCCCTCTGGGAGAGGTCATATTTTAAATTCTTGTAAGGATATGAGTTAATATCAACACTATTAATCATCAGCCTGAGATAATATCAACACTATTAATCATCAGCCAACACAAGACTATTGGTCAACATCAAAACAGAATGTGTCTGGGTGACAAGAATAAAGCACAGAAAAAGCATAGGAATGGGCAGGGAGGACCAGGAAAAAACGAAAGGGACAGGGAGTGGGTAGGGACAGGGAGTGGACAGAACTCGTAAGGAGAAGCACAAGTTCTTACTATGTGACCTTGCACTAGTCACTTAACCCAGGTCTTGGATTCCTTGCTTATAAAATGTGGATGAAATAATACTTACCTAAGATGACTGAAGAACCACTCAAAAGTGCTTCATAAACTTTAAGGCACTATGTAAGTAAAAGTATAAATTCAGAAGTCTTCACAATTTATGGTTTTGCTATCACTGTAACAATTAGAGTCCCTATCACTGCTTACTAACTATGCTGATCATGTTGATGGCAATGGTAACACACGTGGTGGCTGTGGCATCAATACCCAAACTATTTCACACAAACCATGTGCCAGGAGCTAGGGACAGAGAAAAATCAGATACAATTCTTTTGCTTTTCAACTGTGCTTTGAACTGTGTGTTGGAGAAGACTCTTGAGAGTCCCTTGGACTGCAAGGAGATCTAACCAGTCAATCCTAAAGGAAATCAGTCCTGAATATTCATTGGAAGGACTAATGCTGAAGCGGAAATTCCAATACTTTGGCCACCTGATGCGAAGAACTGACTCATTGGAAAAGACCCTGATGCTGGAAAAGATTGAAAGCGGGAGGAGAAGGGGACGACACAGGATGAGATGGTTGGATGGCGCCACCGACTTGATGGACATGAGTTTGACCAAACTCCGGGGGTTGGTGATGGACAGGAAAGCCTTGCCTGCAGTCCATGGGGTCGCAAAGAGTGGGACACGACTGAACGACTGAACTGACTGGAGTTGTTCATTTCAGCAGAAAACTCAACATTATTAACTACTGCTCCACATAATCACCTTTCAATCAAGATTTCCCTGCTCTCTTATTGAGAAGTATAGTGTAACATGGACTTTAAGACTGACTCGGCTTTGACACTTACTAGCAAATCCAGTTTACCACTGAGCCTCAGTTTCTTCCTGCAAGGGAGATAATGCCACCTATTTCTCAAGCCTGAAGAATAACATAATTCCACAGACTCCAATTAATCTAGTGCAGCAAGCAGCCTCCAGTGAGCCCCAAGGGAGACTTCCCCATTTTATTCACGCCTAACAACTAATACTTAAGCAGCACTCATCATATGTTAGGTCTTTGAAGATCCCATGGTCCAAACTCCTCTCATGGTACACAATAGGATTCTCAGATCCACAGAGGGGAATAAACTCCTCTAAGGCCACTCAATGAGTCAGTAACAAAACCTGGACCAAGGCCCAGGACTCATATAAGTTTTAGTTCTGGGCTCTATGAAGCCTGTAGACCCTCTCCAGTAAGAAGAGTTTTCCCAGTCTCAGTTCCCTTCCATCGCAAAACAAGTTAGGCTTCAGTCGAAGGAAAACAAAAACAGAGCTAGCCAAGAATACCTTCTGGCTGTGTCTGAGAGATTAGCCCACTGGGGTGTCTCTGACCCAATAGACTGGATTTCCTAAATCCAAAGAGTGCTGCCGAACCTGTCAGCACAGTCACTTCGCCTCACGTTTTGGGAGGCCCTTTTCACTTTCATGCATTGGAGGAGGAAATGGCAACCCACTCCAGTGTTCTTGCCTGGAGAATCCCAGCGACGGCGGGGCCTGGTGGGCTGCCGTCTATGGGGTCGCACAGAGTCGGACACGACTGAAGCGACTTAACAGCAGCAGCAGCAGCCAGTCTTCCAGCCACACTCACCTGCAGGGAACCCCGGCTCCTCCATCTCTCTCGGGCTGATCTGGGCGCTGGGTCAAGCACTCACGTCTCCGACACTGAAGCCCTGGAGAATGATCAAGCCCTGGAGACGAGGGCAGGAGAGAAACTGCGGACGCGGACACAAACCACGAAAAGTGAAGAAACACGGCGACAGAGACATCGAGAGGCTGGCGGCGGGGCTGACAGATTGGGGAAGCCGAAAACAGCCGTTAGGAAAGGAAGTCCAGGAAGCTCAGAAGACGCAACCCGCCGGCGGTTGGGACCCGCAGTTGGCTGCGGCCTGGAGTCAGCCCCGCCCCCTCGGGGGGGGGGCGGTGCAGCCGAGGCCCCGCCCCCTCCTTCCCCCGCCCAGTCCCTTAGCGGTCCAATCTGGTTCATTCCTCCTCTTTCAGGCCCCCAGTTCCGGCCCAGCGGTGGCTTGGAACTTGCCCCTCCCTCTCTTAGCACCCGACCCCACCCGCTCCAACTCAGGCCGAAGTTCAGTCTCCAACTGCCACACAGCTCCCTGGCTGCGACCCTCACCCTTCCACTCCGCCCACCTCCGTCTTCAGTCCGTTTTCCCCACGCCCTCCCCTATTGGTTGCCGGTCTGTTGATAGGCATCACCCTAAAACTTCCCTAGACAACTTGAGAGTCGAGCGAGAAAGTTCCGGATCTCAAAGGGGACGCCACTAAAATGTCCAGCGGTCCAGAGCATTGGGCAACCGACCCTTAGGAAAATAAAAATTTATATGTGTTATATACATGTGTGTGTGTGTGTGTGTGTGTGTGTGTGTGTGTGCGTGTGTGCGTGTACATATATTTTCAGTAACTGATAGTAGATTACAACCGCTGAACAAGTTAAAAGCCCACGTGTCCTTGTAGATGTGCACAATTGAATAAATAGGGAAGAAAGGACAGCTCTTCCTTTAGTTAAGAGTCTAATTAATGTAGACCATGCACAAACTGTTTGAACGCAGTATGGTTTATGCTGAATACCTGCTTACTTTCTGAGAGTCTGGAATTTTCAAACATGCCAGGCAGAGTGCCCAGGTAATCTGACCCCAATAAAAACTGTGGGTTCCAAGTTTCTAATGGGTAGGTTCTCTAGACAGAGACTTAGGCTCGCATGCTGCTTTTGTGATGCTGGGTAAAGTGTGCTTAGTGTGATCCTTCATGAGAGGGAGTGGGCATAAGAAAGCCTATGCAAGGATTTTTTCAGACTCAGCCTGCAGTCTTATGATCCTGTGTGTGTCCTTACTACATTGCTGAAATCAGTGTTAGCCCTGAGTACACCTCTATGCCTGGTCCTCTGAGTACTTCTGATGCTGAGCAGGCCCCTATATGGCTTCTAGGCATGAAAGTCTTTTTGACCCCCATTTCTTATAAATAAGACTCCAGCCTCCATGGCCTGAGTTCCAAACAGCAGAACTATTATTAATTAAAGGTGGAACAGCCAGGAAACCACCTGAAGCAAGAATAAAGGGACCAAAGAAACTCATCAAGATTAGGAGATTGGACCGCTTAAGACCCTGATAAAGAAAGCTGAGCACAGAAGAATTGGTGCTTTTGAACTGTGGTGTTGGAGAAGACTCTTGAGAGTCCCTTGGACTGCAAGGAGATCCAACCAGTCCATCCTAAAGAAATCAGTCCTGGGTGTTCACTGGAAGGACTGATGTTGAAGCTGAAACTCCAATACTTTGGCCACCTGATGTGAAGAGCTGCCTCATTGGAAAACACCCTGATGCTGTGAAAAGATTGAGGGCAGGAGGAGAAGGGGACGACAGAGGATGAGATGGTTGGATGGCATCATTGACTCAATGGAAATGGGTTTGGGTGGACTCCAGTTGGTGATGAACAGGGAGGCCTGGCGTGCTGTGGTTCATGGGGTCGCAGAGTCGGACACGACTGAGCTGAAATGAACTGAAGACCCTGAAAGTGAAAAAGTGCAGTCCCTGGTTTGGTTTTTTGCCCTCCCCGCCCACTGCACATCACTGTGGATTTCTGCCAGTTTCTCGGCACTTGACCATTCTGCACCCAGGGCTCCCTGTCCCCATGGGGTGAAGTAGGATGGTGACTTAGATGTTTATATTCAACAGAGCTATAAAAAGGTAATCCTTCTCCTCCTCAAAGATCCCCCAGCATACACAAAGTCTTTCCTTAAAGCAGGAGAGGGAGTGAGAGGGAATGGATCATGAATTTATTTTTGCTTCAGTGGTTATCTGCCTGGACTCAACAAACTCCTAATACTGAATATTTTGGGTCCACTTGCTGCTGCTGCTGCTAGTCACTTCAGTCATGTCTGACTCTGTGTAACCCCACAGACAGCAGCCCACCAGGCTCTCCCGTCCCTGGGATTCTCCAGGCAAGAACACTGGAGTGGGTTTCCATTTCCTTCTCCAATGCATGAGTGAAAAGTGAAAGTAAAGTCTCTCAGTCGTGTCCGACCCTCAGCAACCCCATGGACCGCAGCCTTCCAGGCTCCTCCATCCACGGGATTCTCCAGGCAGGAGTACCGGAGTGGGGTGCCATTGCCTTCTCCATTGGGTCCACTTAAAAAGCTTTATATCCTTATTTCTGACACCACTTATTTCAGCTTTGGGGAAACCATTACTCATCAGTCAGCCATACTGCCTTCAACTGGGGCCACAGACTTGCTTGCCTCATTGTCAAAACATCCTTTCATTCTCCTGCTCTGAGAATTGAGCTACAACCAGTCAGACAGTGTGTTTCAATCTCACCTCTTGTTGCTTAGCCTCAAAACATTCATTAACATGTAGGACAACTAGAGGCCCTTACTCCCCTCCTCACATGGCAGCAGTTGCTACCAGGCGCCCAGTTATCCTCTCATATCACCTGGCCCTTGACCTTCCTCTTCTGGAAAGACTTGTCTGTCAGGATCCCATCCTTGTTACCAAACTATCAAGAGTAGCCCATGAAGGGTTTCAAATTTTATCCTCCTTGCAAACAAGTTAACCTACTTTTTTCATGAAGACTGGCAGATGACATGAGACTTCTGGATCAAAGAACTTTATTACTTATGATGCAGCAAACAGCAATGGACAGGTTTGTGCTAGTTCCCCATTCCCCTTCCCCAACAAAACTGACACAGGTAGGCCTAGATGGGTGCCCACATGCACAGTAGGTTGTGTCATAAGAAAAGAACCCTGAGCTTGGGGGGAGTCCACACTTTTAGTGAACAGTAAGCAAACCGGCTCCAGGAAAGAGATATTACTTCCTCTCCCTAGGCTGCTCACTACCAAGAGAATACTGAGATTTGGCCCAGAAGAAGTGGCCAGGGTCTTTGCATTTACATGAAGAACTTGCAGGGATGGGCTCACGGCTTGTGGCAGATTGCCTCTCCCAACACTCATTCCCCAGTGGGTCACCTTTGACAGCATTATACACAAAATCCAGGGCACTAAGAGCCTGGATACTGAGTACTATTCGATATTAATCAACTGTTTCCCAGAGCAGTTTGTCAGTCACAGGGACATCTCCCTCAAAGAGCCAAAGCTCCCTTACAGCAGCCAAGATCCACTGCAAAAAATTTGGAGAGTTTTACTGTTGTCTCCGAATGGATCTAAGGGTGGCATGATAAGCAGCAGGAGGGAGCTGGCTGCAAGACAATCCAACACCTGCCATCCCTCCTCACCCAAGCAAACCAAGGTTTCTAACAATTCACCTGGTTTTTGTTCACAGAAATAGGGAATTTCCCTCCTTTCACTCTTGTGTAGATGTGTGTCTCTGTAACTGCTGTCTGAAAAGAAGAGAAATCTGCTGCCCACCGGGGAAGAATGTTAGTGTTCGTGGTTACAATGGGGCAAATCTGAAGCTGATTGCCAGATTAGTCAGAAATCCTCCTGCTCAGAGAAAAGTGAGCACCAACACACACCTTCTGAGCAACTGTCTTTAAACCTACTTCCCAGTACTAGGAGCCTACAACCACCTCCCCAATCTTCATTAGCAGGCAATAGTATATTCAAAACATTCTGAGAAGCGGGTCACAGAGAACACCAGACTGTCATAAAAGTTCTATGGTATATAACAAAAGGCTAATTCTTCAAGTATCTGTGGATAGCAGAGGAGTCACCTGAGCAAATGTGCTTTCAGGCTGGATTGTTAAGTAATAACATTAGAGGCTGTCTGTGGGGACAGGGCACATTTTATAAAAAAATATTGTGATATTATTAACAGAGCTTCCCTGGTAGCTCAGCTGGCAAAGCCACCTGCAATGCAGGAGACCCAGGTTCAATTCCTGGGTCAGGAAGATCTGCTGGAAACGGGATAGGCTACCCACTCCAGTATTCCTGAGCTTCCCTGGTGGCTTAGCTGGTAAAGAATTCACCTGCAATGTGGGAGACCTGGGTTTGTTCCCTGGGTTGGGAAGATTCCCTGGAAAAGGGAACTGCTACCCACTCCAGTATTCTGGCCTGGAAAATTCCATGGACTGTATAGTCTATGGGGTAGCGAAGAGTCGGACAAGACTGAGTGACTTTCACTTTTCATTATTAGTAGAAGCTTCCCCAGATATTATAACTTTCATCAGGGAAATAAGGTTTGGGTCAAGGGTAGCCAGGGGTGGTGATAAGAGAGTTGGTGTTAGAAAGCTCTAAATTGAGTAGGAACTTGGACCCAGAGAAAAATACAACTGTGGGTAGTCCAAGGAACTTTCACATTTTCTTTCATTTCCTAAGGCTGTTCTGAAGCAAAAAGACTGTTCCTAATAATATATGAAACACCAATTGTCAAATACATGTTAGCAGGTCAAATTTGCAAATAATGAAAAACACAGCTCTCTCCCCACTCTTCTTAGCAGTCTCATCCTAGAATACCACAACTGGATAGATGAGGGGAAGGGGTGCATGCAGGATGCATGGCTAGGCTGCTAACTCATTTCTTTATTTATTAAACCAATACTGTCTCAACTGGTTACGGAGTCAGGGGAACACCTTAAGACATCCACACAGCCTAAGAAATCTCAAAGCAGGGTTTAAGGGCAGATTTAAAGGATAACAGCATTCATATTCTTTGAAATAAAAAAAATGTTTTATATATAGGCATCTCTAGGCAATAAGGAACCTTCATAATCTCAAAGGATACACTGTCTGAAAGCTCTTTTGAAGGGTTCTTTTAGTCCTAGAGAAGAAATGAGATTTTCCCAAGGTCATAAATTAAAATACAGCTGAAAACCCAGGTCTCTTGCCTATCACTCAAGGATATCTCTTTTTCTCCTCTTCTCCCAAACTGACTTCCCCCTTGGGATAGTGAAAAACCAGAAGAAAACAAACATACCAATAAAGAAACATCACAGTTAAAACCATTTCTACCATGGAATATTATGCAACTATTAAAAACGCATTTGACCTATGTATACTGACAAGGAAAGTACCTAAGAAATATCAAGTTTAAAAAAACACAATGTAATTCAATTCTCGTTAAAAAAAAAAAAAAAAGAAAATACATGTTCATATATGTAAAGAAAATGGTACAGCTGGTATGAAAGAATTCCAAGGAATCATCATGGAGAGGGTTATTCCCTAACAGTAACTCCTTCATTATAAAAATATGATTATCTGATTACACTTTTGAAAGCTTCAAGTGGCTGACAGAACAGAATTACCATTTGGGCGGTGGGGAGAAGAAACTAGGAGAGAATTACAAGGCCTACCCAAGGTTCATGGAAATACAGAATCCAAGGCTTCAACTTCCTATCTAGTGATACCCACAATCTTCTACTGAAGTGAAGTGAAGTCGCTCAGTCGTGTCCGACTCTTTGTGACCCCATGGACTATAGCCTACTGGGCTCCTCTGTCCATGGGATTTTCCAGGCAAGAGTACTGGAGTGGGTGGCCATTTAACTTCTCCAGAGGATGTTCCCGACCCAGGAATCGAAGCAGGGTCTCCCACAATGTAGGCAGACGCTTTACCTTCTGAGCCACAATCTTCTACTGTGTGAGCTAAATAGGGCAACATTCCCAAGTCAAAGAGGAAGATGTGATAACTGGGGTTTCTTACAAACTGATTATAGTATTAGGTATTAGGCTCAGCTGGAACTGTACTTACAAGGTGAGAAGTACAATATTCCTATAGGTCACAGGATCTGGGCAACTCCCAGTTCTTCTCTGACCCTAGTGGGAAAATACTACAAACGATGCTGCTCACAACTCTGGAGCCAGACACAACAGTTTAAATCCCAGATCTACTGTTAGCTGTGTGGACACAAATTAACCAATTTTTGTGTCTCAGTTTCCTCTCCTATAAAATGGGGATAATAAAAATACCTACTTTCTTAGGGCAGCTGGGCACACTAGTGAGTTAATACACATACAGAACTTGGAATACTACCTGCCACAAAGTAAGTACTGAGTGGCATTACTGTCATCACTGGAAAGTGAGCAGTTCCTCACCTCCAGGTTCTCAGGGGCCTCTGACTGAACAGAAACAAAGGAAACCTATGTAGTACCACTGTCAACAGGTACTGCTCTGTTCCTTCCATCAAGACCATGACTCCATTTTTCAGATCTTCTTTCCTTTTATTGAAAAAAATTTTAGAAAATGGCAGTTAATAAAGGGCACAAACAAATCAACAGGGATATACTAGTGGAAAACATAGACAACATAAAACTAAAAATGCCACTGGCTTCTTTAATTGGTTAAAAGCACAAAACGTAACAGGCAGAAAGTCTCTCTTAAACAAATTAAAAAGCTATGTTTTTCCCCCCAATTCTCCCCAAGTCAGATATATACACACCCACAAAAATGGTGTGTGAAGGGAAACTGTCATACACAAGAAGTTGTATTCTGAATTAAGGGAAACAGCTGTTGAAACAGGAATTAACATAAAAAGGTCAGCAACAGGTTAACAATTTTAAAAACTGAGTCTTCAAATGCTGCATGGCACAAAGCTATACTATATAAAGTACTGCTAGGTATGAAGGAGGAAGTCTGTACGGCTTTTAGCAAAAATGCTTTTCCAGAAAAGCAAATCAAAACAATGCAATCAGCAGACCAAAGAGGCTATAGCTAGATATCAGAGCTACAACTTCTCATATCTGAGCTAGAAGTTTCTATTTATCCAGAATGGGCTAAAATTTTAAGACAAAACAGGGACATTTTTAACATTTCTTACTTTATCCATATTAAGTTCTCTGTTTCTTTCTCCCTCACCCCTTAATTCGGCAAGATCCAGCCAAAATATGGCTGCTTTTAGAAGCAGCTACTTTATTTTTCTTTCTGTGGCAAGACTGTCGTGGAGTCTAGATATCTCAGGCTCATATGCGTCCATGACCAGAGTCCCGCTGTGGTCAAAAAACTTAGCAATGGACTTGGTGAACTCAGCTTCCCGTTGCTGCTTCGTTCTTCCACTGATGAAGGTCAGTTTCAGAGTGTATTTATCATCGAACCTAAGCAAAGATGACAAACCAAAAACCAAACACAGACATTCAGCCAGTAACAACAGAGCACCAAGAGTTTTTGAAGAATAGCACTGAGCAGGCTACTGGTGATGTAGGGAACATACAGCATTATCCTTTCCAAAAAAAAAAATTAGGGGACATTCAGGATAAAAAATCTGATTTGTAGGTGCTGCTATGTCCCCCCTGATTTAAGTACTATGTGCCTTCTTTACCTTGTCATAGACTGCTAAATCACATGGACTATCTTCTCTCACTTCTGCCCTTTACTTTGCTGTTATGGTAGAAGGGTATTGTCAGCAGACACTACTCTCCAGTCTTACCTGATTAGGTCCCATTTCTTAATACTATACTTGGGCATAAACTTTTCTGGGAAAACCTTCCCAAATTGAGTTAGATGTCTTGCCTTTGTCATACATACACTATCCATCAGTCAACCCAAATACTGAGTGCCCATCATCTGCTAGGTCTGACAAGCTCCTGTGCTGTCAATGAAATTATCTATTGAAATGATAATCACGTAGTGTGTTCTTTTCTAGTTTCAGGGATTTTTGAGGGGAAAGATTTTGTCTTGTTTTCTATTCTTAGCTTGGCACTTGCTAGGTAATCAAATCATGATGAATAAAGAAGAACCCTTGCTTTCACAGATGTTCCCCAATTCCAGGCTGCTGGGTCCTTGCTTCCTGTAATCAACCTAGCTTCAGGTTCTGCCTTGATCCCAGGCCAGCAGTATCTTTTACTCCATGAATTCCAGAGATCCCTTTTAGCTACTCCTTAAAGTATCTTGAAGGCCTTTACTATCTCCATTCATTCAAGAGGGTTTATGACATCAACCCCTGGCAGGCCAATGTTCCTCCCCCGCCATCCCTACCTGTTTCTGTCTCCATTTAATTAGGGCATATTCAGTGGATTGTCAGGTTGATATCACCTTTAGAGGAAGCAGAAGCTTGAGCCTCAGATTTCTTCGTGCATATTTAAAAGAGGGAAAGTCCCGCCCACTTTATAGGATCACTGTTTTAACAGTGCCTATCATTAACCAGTGCTCAAAAAAAAAAAAAATTATAGCTCGATAAATTGTCTAGCCAGTTACTTTCAACCTGGATAGATAGGAGAAAAGGTCCTTGAATACTTTCAACACCTCAAAAAATTTTTTCAAGCTCTGCTCAACTGCTTCTAACTGATATCACAGTAATTTTTGGACTTTTGAGCCCAGTTCCATGGCTCTGATGGCAGGACACAATCTAATTTATTTTAAAAAATAGTTCCTCATTAATTCAACAAATATTTATTCAGGACCAACCAGTATTCAGGTTGATATCACAGTAATTTTTGGACTTTTGAGCCCAGTTCCATGGCTCTGATGGCAGGACACAATCTAATTTATTTTAAAAAATAGTTCCTCATTAATTCAACAAATATTTATTCAGGACCAACCAGTATTCAGGACTAGGCAGTATTAGATACTAAGGATATACATCAATGAATACAACAGACAAATCCCTGTCTTTTGAGACTTTTAGTGTGTGTGAGGGAACAAACAATAAAATAAAAATTATAATGTTCTTTTAAATATGGAAAGTCGTCACTAGGCAGATGTTTGAGCATAGCCTAAAAGAAGGTGAGAGAACAAGCTATCTGGAAAAAGTATATTCCAGGCAGAATACAGTAAATGCAAAGGCCCTGAGGCAAGCACATGCCCAGAATGTCTGAACGACAGAAAGGAGGCCAACACAAACAAAACAGAGAGGGAGACGATGAGAGCCACAGGCTATGGTTTGTCTGCAAATGTGTGGAGGGTGCAGCTATGTAAGTATGGACTTCTAAGCTATGCTTAGGATTTCAGCTTTTCTCTGTGTGAGAGGATTTTGAGCTGAGGATTGAGTTGATCTGCCTTATGTTTTAAAAAGATCATTCTGCCCACTATATTGGAAATAGACTATGGGCAGGGAGAACAGCTGCAGAGGTCCATTAGGACATAATTACAGTAACCTAATTGAGAGATGATGGCCAAGGTGGAGATATTAAGTGGTCAGAATGAATATAATTAGAAAGTAGAGCTGACAGAATTCGCTGACAACCTATTCAAAGGACCGAGAGACAGAGGAGACAAAATGATTTCAGAGTCCTGACCTGAGTAACTAGAAGGATGGAGTTGCCCTTTACTGAGATGAGGAAAAGCAGGTTTAGATGAGGCATAGCAAGCAGAGTTAGGTTTTGGATATGTTCATTCTGAGATACTTATTAGGATCCAATGTCAAATAGAAAGCTGGGACATAACTGGAGTTTGGAGAAGAGGTCTAGGATGAAAACACAGATTTAGAAATCTTCATTATTACAAATGGTATTTCAAGTCCTGGAAGTCTGGCTAGGATTACACCTAGTGAGTGAATACAGACAGAAAAGAGATACTAGGAATAGGCACTAGTGGCATTTCACATTTAGAGAAAGGGGATAAGAAATCACAGAGGACACTGAAGAACAGACACAAAAAGATAAGAATTATAAGATTATGGTATCCTAGAAGTCTAGTTTTTTAAAAAAGTGTAACAAGGAGAGAATTATTCGCTGTGTCAAATGTGACAGGTCATATAGGATGAGGAAAGAGAACTGAAGAAAAGCAAATCCAAGAGATAATGGGAGAAGACAACAAAAGGAATAGAGAAATGAGAAGACCATGTGAGGAGGATAAGGAGAAGAAAAACAACTTTTTCAGTTGGGACAAATTACAACTTATTTGTATGCCAGGAAAAAA
Organism: Bos taurus; assembly: GCF_002263795.3. Lineage (NCBI taxonomy): Eukaryota > Metazoa > Chordata > Mammalia > Artiodactyla > Bovidae > Bos > Bos taurus. Next base: position 54,243,530 of record NC_037342.1, on the reverse strand, counting down.
TGACCCAGCAGAGAGGGAAACACCAAGTAATCAAGAAGGGATAGAATCAAGTGGATGAATGGAGAGGAGGCTTCAGATAGGAACTGAGGAAGAAGGCAGAGTGTAATGAGCGCTGCAAGTGGATAAAGATGGGAGACTCCCGGCTGCTGCTCTCTCCCCAGAAACAAAGGAAGCTGAGAGTGAAGTCGGGGAGGAGAGCAAGAGGTTTGAGAACAGAGAAGGCAGGAAAGACCCTCAAGGACAGTGAGAGAGTAACTGGAATATAGAAATGCCACGGAAGCTAAAAGCTAGGTAAGGAGCAAGTGAGACAATGGAGAGAAGAAGGCCAGGGAAAAGATGGTGGGCTCCAAGGATTATGGATGCCACTGGGGCTGAAGAACTGTTGGGGCAAGAGAACAAGGAGGAGACAAACTAGAAAAATATAAAGCAGTGGTTAGAGAGTGAGATATTTAAAAAATGAAATTAGTTATCAATAATACCAAGATCTAGCGTATGTCTCAAAGGAAGTAAGTATTTAAGACACTGCAGAAAACAAGATACTCAGAGGAGAGAAAGTAAAACTAAGAGGCCAGCATCCTGGAACAATCATTTACGGGGATACTGAAATCACTGATTAAACCTTCTGAAAGGAGCTATGTTAAACAGAGTGCCAATGAACCAGGAGCCATCTTCAAGCAAAGAGAAGTGAGTCTGTATTTAACTACAAGGAGAATGAACAAGGTGGCATATTTCCTCTCCAAAGGCACCAACAATGTGGCAGTTGGTAAAAGTCAGCAGTGAATGTGAAAAAAAAAAATCAGAACCCTCATATACTGCTAGCAGGACTATAAAATGGTGCAGCTGTTTTGGAAAAGAGTCTGGCAGTTCCTTGAGCAAAGAGTTACCATACGACACAGCACTTCTTCTCGTAGGTATATGAGAAATTAAAATGTTTGTCCACAAAAAAACTTATACATAAATGTCTACAGCACCATTATTCTTAACAGCCATAAGGTGGAAACAACTCAAATGGCCCTCAACTAGTAAGTGGATTAAGGAAAATGTAGTATATCCATGCAATGGAATATTATTTGGCACAAAAAGGAATAAAATATTGATAACATGTTTGAACCTTGAAAATATTATGCTAAGTGAAAGAAGCCAGTTACAAAAGATCACATATTGTGTGATTCCATCTGTATGAAATATCCAAAAGAGGGACATATACAGAGACAGAGAGCAGATTAGTGGTTACTTAAGGTTTAGGAGAATGAGGGGACAGGGAAAGGACTGTTAATATATAGGGTACAGAGTTTCTTTTGGCAAGAATAAAAATGTTTTAAAGTTGACTGTGGTGATGATTGCAAACATTTTTAAAAACATAAGAAACCACTGAACTACTTTATGGTGTGGAAACTGTATTTCAATAAGGCTGTTAAAAAATATTTAAGTCAGAATGTATATAATGAAATTAGGATGTTGCTTGGGTCTAGAATTCTGCAATTCTGCTTTAGTGCTCTGATGCAGAGTATAGATTTATGACAGCTGAGACCAAAATGGCAGCTATTGAGTCCTGCCAGGAGATAAGAACTCTGGTGCAACATTAGAATGAAGCCCAGCTCCTCCTCACAGGCACCTCCACAGGCTGGTAATGAGAGACTGTATGGCATTGATGCTACACTTACCTTCATATATGTGAGTAGGAGAGCCTACTACGTGCTAGGAACACTACCATGTGTTTTCAGGATGGTGACTGAGAGCATGAGTTCAGGCATGGGCTAAATTCACTTTTGGGCTCTATAACCATGGAAAAATTAATTAAACCCTTTGAGCCTGTGTTCTTATCTTTAAAATGGGTTATTCTAAGGTTTAAATGAGACAATGCGGTTGGCACAATACTCAGTACGTAGTAAATGCTCAATAGATACTTGCTTTCATAATGTTTGGTGTACAGTTGAACAATAAGGGGGCAGTGTTAAGGTTGCTGACCCTCTGCAGTTGAAAATCCACATATAACTTACAGTTACTCCTCTATATAGATGGTTCCTCTGTATCCACAGTTCCAAATCTGTGGATTCAACCAATAATAGATCATGCAGTACTTCAGTATTTACTACTGAAAGGAAAAAACTCCATATATAAGTGGACCCATGCAGTTCAAATTCCTGTTGTTCAAAAGTCAACTATGTATACCAGTTGGCAACCTCACAACAACTCTACGAGTCATTTTTACCCTACTAAGGCTCAACTAGCTTACCCAATATACCAAAAGTCACACAGCTAGAGGTGAGCTGGAATTTGAACCCAGTTCTGGATACTCAGAAGACCTGAGGTGTCAGCTGCACAAAGTTACACCTACCATTAGTCAGAAACAGACTGAATTGTGCTTCTCTGAGTTGCTCAGTGCATTGCTTCAGAGATTTCTGATTGCACAGACTGCAGTCAGGATCACAGAAGACATAGAAGCTAAGGTGGTTCTTCAAAAACAACTGACTTCACACCTCTGGCCTTTATAGTTTTATATATAGTTTATAGTTCTGCTCTCTAATTGGCTCCATTTATTGGCCACAAGGAAACAGAATTGTTCTTCATTCTTCCACCAAAGTTACTTTCTCTCACAATTTATCCTCAGAGCACTTCTGTGATAATACAAAATACAATCTCAGAAGTGCAACAGGAAAAATCTTCTAGTTCATTCATAATCCTTTCTTCACTTTATATGACTAGCACTCTGATCTGCAAAGAGTAGACATATAATAGTCTGTTGATGACTAAACACCCAGACAAAACCCAACCTCAGGATTTAGGAATCTGTGAGGATAGTCATACCTTTTGAGACTGGACGAGAGTTGCCAGATATCATCAGGATCCATGCCTGTAGGATCTTTCCTGTGGGCCACGAGAAAAATGCTCTTCTCCTTATACGAAGTATATATGGTCAGGATCCCCATCATCACAAAATAGGTGCAGATAAAGTTAAGGGGAAAATACACAACATACACACAAAAGAGAAATAACACAAACTGACAAGCAAGGGCTACAAAAACTTCCATAATAGTTCTAAAGAACACAGTTTTGTCTTGCTGTAAAAACACTGAAATTTTAATTACTTCGTATTCATCCTTATGTTTACTGCAAGAGAAGCAAGGATCTCTCTGGTTAGTTCTGCAAAGAACATCTCAGGAAGAAAGGAAAATGGTAGAGGGCATAAACCAGCTCTCTCTCTCCTGTTCAAGGACAACATATCTAAGAAGATCCTCTATTACCCGGTTTGTCAAGACTTGTGTTCATTTCTCCATACAATAAAAAACAAATAACCAAAGCGGACTTGACCACATAACCAATTTCAAGGGTGATTAAAAGAAAGAGAAACTAACTTTAAAGTAGTTTACTAAAGAGTCTCATGCTCTACTAAGTAAGCTAGCTAGGCAATCACAACAGTTTAGCTTACTGTAAGAACAATTACTTTGTACATACACGTAGGCTTATTATTAAACTCAAGTTTTTGACAGTACTAGCTACCATATTTGGGTTCCTGTGTGCCAGAAACTGGCATAAGAACTCTGTGTACATATGTCATCTAAACAGTGCAAAGTGAATGAGCTTTGGAGTAAAGGAGTCCTAAATTTGAATTCTAGTTTTTAACCAACGTAACCTCGACAAATTACTCCTTACTCCAAGGCTTAACACTGTTGCCTCTAAAATGGCAATTAAACAGACTTTTTAGAATTGTCATTAGATTTAGTGATGCTATATATACATTTTGAAGTCACTGCAGATGGTGACTGCAGCCATGAAATTAAAAGACGTTTACTCCTTGGAAGGAAAGTTATGACCAACCTAGATAGCATATTCAAAAGCAGAGACATTACTTTGCCAACAAAGGTTCATCTAGTCAAGGCTATGGTTTTTCCTGTGGTCATGTATGGATGTGAGAGTTGGACTGTGAAGAAGGCTGAGCGCCGAAGAATTGATGCTTTTGAACTGTGGTGTTCGAGAAGACTCTTGAGAGTCCCCTGACTGTAAGGAGATTCAACCAGTCCATTCTGAAGGAGATCAGCCCTGGGATTTCTTTGGAAGGAACGAAGCTGAAACTCCAGTACTTTGGCCACCTCATGTGAAGAGTTGACTCATTGGAAAAGACTCTGATGCTGGGAGGGATTGGGGGCAAGAGGAGAAGGGGACGACAGAGGATAAGATGGCTGGATGGCATCACTGACTCGATGGACATGAGTCTGAGTGAACTCCAGGAGTTGGTAATGGACAGGGAGGTCTGGCATGCTGCGATTCATGGGGTCGCAGAGAGTCGGACACGACTGAGCGACTGATCTGATCTGATATATACATTTTAGAGTATAGCACACAGAAGACATTTATAATGGTACTCATTACTATTATGTATAAAAATGGTATGATTATAAAAATGGCAAGATCCTGTTTTGTTTTAAACAAGTATAACCAAACAAAAGATATTCCATCAAGGCAGTTTCTTGGGAGGCCATATAATTATAATAAAGTTGCTGTCATTGTTCAAACCTCTTTGGAACTCCTTTGGGAACTGTCTCTAGAACCCATGGCATATTCTTTTGAACTGCCTTAATTGTGAAAAAGTTCATAATAGGTTGGTTTGTGTGATGCTGAAAAGAGTCAAGGTGCAAATTCTGGGACTATGATTTGAGATCAGTTTGTACAAAGAGGATGAGATGGCTGGATGGCATCACCAACTCAAGTGACATTAGTCTGAACAAACTCCAGGAGATAGTGAAGGTCAGGGAAGCCTGGCTGTGTGTTTTGCTACTAGGTGCTCACACTTAGATTATAACCTCTACATTAGTAACTGACAGAATTAAAAATAAAATAACCATATTGAATCTAAAATATCAATAATTATAACAAATTTAGAGATGCTCACATTTCATAATGTTAAATCCTAACATCAGCAGGCCCCAAAGTGAAAGTCTGTTTTTTTTTTTTTTTGTAGGAAGCAGAGAAGAATATCAGTAGGGACTTAAAAAAAAAAACTGTCAGTAGAAAACAAACCTGAGCTTAAAGGATATGATATAACACACAAGGCCAGAACAGGTTTGGACTCTGGGAAGGGATGCATATAATCCCAAATCAAAGCCACGATGGCGAAGAAACAGGAGATGGTACAGATGATGAGGCGGCCATCAATTAGACCAAAATTCTCCACATACTTGTACTTTTCCAGAAGTACCTAGTGAGAAGAACAAGGAACCAAGCTAGTAGGATTACTTCCCTCCTTGTACCTGCTTTTCTTCTTAATTTCCATGATGAAAGTTATGATAATCATTTAAATGACCAAGTAGTTCTCTGCAATCAGGATTTTGCCACTCAGAGCAAAAAAAAAAAAAAAGACTAAATGTGTTTACAAAAATCACAGAGAAAAAGCTCATCAACTTCTGACACATTTTTTTAAATCCTTATCTTCTTCTTTAGACTGAAGCTAAAATTTTCTTTTCCCTTTTAAAAGAGAGATAATCAATCATGCATGCTCGTCGTATATTCCCTCAACCCTCTTGCCTCTAGGCAATTAATCTCAAAAACAACAGATTACTAGTTTTCTGGAATTCAAAAATTAAAGAACTTGAAGAGAAATCTGAGGTAAGTAATAATTATATTTTAACACATGCTCCCCTATACATACAGCAAAGTTCAGAAAATGCTTTCTGTCTCAATTCCTAATACTGAAAACTAGTCATTCCAACGCACAGAAAGAAAAAATCCTGCAAGAGATGTGCCATCAGTTGTACATGAACTAAAAGACACTCCCCCTCACCTCTGCCCCCAAGAAAGTACCTTTTTGGCAGAATCATCCAAAGAATTTTTCACAGCTGATCCATCCCATTTGTCAATTTTTACAGGCTTATCGTCAATCTTCCACTGTAAAACAAATTGACAAGTTGTGCGTTAAAAGACATGGCATCTTACTAAAAGTAAAGTGAACTACTTCCTTAAGAGCATCCTCAACTATACATAACATTTATTCTCTCTCCTGATGTTGGACAGCTAAACAACAAAACAATTGAAAATGAATCTGAAGGAAACTAGGTCACTAGAATCAGCTGGTAATCACATGATGTTTCCAGTCTTCACGCTGAAAAGTCAAATCTACAAGGGTTGAACACTGACACGGGTTGTAGAGACTGTAGTGGGAACTCAAATATCCCATCCCCATTTTACCCAGATATGGGAATAGAAAGGAATTGCATTTGTTCATCCTACCACTCTGCGACTACAAAACTCAGACAATATCCATCCAGACACTAACAAAAGAATGGTCTTCTTTAATACATTTTTGTCTCCCGACATTTTACATTTTACCTGCACGTCTTAAGTAAGAAAAGAGCAGATTCAGTGTAGTCTTTTGGAAAGAACATTTTGAATTAAAAACTGAGTCCTATCACCAGTGAGGTATGTGACTTTGGACAAAGCCTGCTTCAATTTCCCTCATCTGTATAGGTTTATGCTGCTGCTGCTGCTGCTAAGTCGCTTCAGCCATGTCCAACTCTGTGCGACCCCACAGACGGCAGCCCACCAGGCTCCTCTGTCCCTGGGATTCTCCAGGCAAGAACACTGGAGTGGGTTGCCATTTCCTTCTCCAATGCATGAAAGTGAAAGTGAAGTCGCTCAGTCGTGTCCGACTCTCAGCGACCCCATGGACTGCAGCCTATTAGGCTCCTCCGTACATGGGATTTTCCAGGCAAGAGTACTGGACTGGGGTGCCATTGCCTTCTCCGGTATAGGTTTATAAAGGTTCCCAAATACTGTGCTAATTAAAGGCAAATGATTCTCTCACACACACTGCTGGTAGAAGTTCAAAAAGGTGTAACACCTACAGAAGATAACTTAGCATCTTGGATTCAACTTCCCACTTGTGGGAATTTTTCCTTATATGCATAGACATTAAATAATATACAAGGTTATTCACTGCAGCACATTTGCAACTGTAAAAATATAACTCAAATGCTCACTTACACCGGACTGGTTAAACAAACTATGGTACACCCAGATATCCCGAAAAGGCTAAGGGACGTGGGTGGGAATGAGACTTTTCAATGTGTACCTCTTTCACTGTTAATCATGTGAAGAGATTCTGTAAATTTTTTTTTTTTCTCAAATGCAAGTGATTATGTGAATGTAGGTTAAGTGAAACAGGGTACAGAAATGATCTGATAAACCTGCCTTTTTTATAGATTATATGCCCAACTCAATTTTTTCAGATCAAGTGAACAAATATATGTAATAAAAATTACAAACCAGCAGACAATCCAAAATTCATTTGGCTTTAGTATAGATTTTACTGAAGGTCAGAGAAGAAACCTTAATATTATTTAACTCTCTGATTGAGCACAAGTTCAGAGATACTGCGGACAAGAAATAAAGAGATGGAATAAATATCTGTAAAACGTGAGATTTTAAAGGAACACAGAAATATAATTCATCAAACTTAATTTTGTAATTCTACATGCTATTTCACAGAAAAGAAAAACTACTGTGAAGTCTGTTGGGAGAAAATGCATGAGCTAAAAAAACAGTCATACTTCAAGTGATTAAAACTCAAATCAAGGCTTCTCCCCTTTGTGTCTCATAAAAACAAGAATTTTCTTTGAGAAATTACTACCGGCAGCATGCTGTAATAAGATTCTAACAGCCTGCCAGCCTACAAATCAAACATGACACCTAATTTTAAAAACACAAATCGAACCAAGAAGAAATTAACAGGCTATCTAGCTAAATAGCTTGCTTATACTTACTTTAGTAAATCCCATTTTGGTAACAGCAAGCAAAAGAAGGAAACCTGTACAGCCAGAATCCATGACAGAATTTGAATTATTTATGAATGAAAGTCATTAAATCTTTTTCGGCTCATTCCAAAAAAATGATATTCTCATAGAAACTCAGCCACACGTCACTACTTGCAATGCATTACAGAGAAGAAACTTGCCTCTACAATTCAGAGGATAATTTCTTGGCAATTTGGGGGGATAAAATGCATCAGAAGCCATCACAATCTGTTCTAATATAGCCTCAGTTCTAATTCCACTGGTACCTAGAAGGATCTTCAGTAAGTGGAACAAGAACATTTCCAGTCAATTACATGACCAAGAAAATTTATAACTGATTTTTGAAGAGATGGGAGCATCATTTATTCGGTGTACATGAAAAACCTTAGACTATGTCAAAGCAAACAGCATCTCTGCTGTAGCACAGAGACACATCTGGAAAAGAGGCAGGAGGGTGGACATTTTCCATCATTCTCAAAAACTGTCCATCAACTAAAATGTATGATATTCGTCATGTACTCTTCACCGCTATTCAAGGTATTTTAGAAACCATTTTCTTTCCCTCACTTCTCTTCCTCAACCCTAAGAGTGAATTATCTTCCTTTGTAGTTAATAAATAATACAAAGCAAAGGTTGGCTTCTTTTATGTTGAACCTCCCAGGATGAATCACAAGAAAATTCTGTGTAGAAAAGAAACATAGATCTTAGATTGCCATCCTTAGAAAAACCTGTGTAAAAGGATGGTTCTTGGCTGGCATGTGGGAGGTTGGCTGGTAAATGGATTCCTACACTGATATTAAAACTTTCCCCAAGTGATAAAGAGTAGCTCACTATGCCTAAACTGCTTGTATAAACAACATGGTTTATGCTAAATACCTGTTTTTCTTCTAGGAGTCTGGAATTTTGGCACAGACCAGGGAGAGGGTGCCTATTTAATTAGCCCTTAATAAAAAACTTGGGCACTGAGTCTCTAGTGAGATCCCCTGGCAGACAACACTTCACACACATCATATCACATTGTTGCTAAAGGAATTAAGCAAAACCCATGGAAATTTAGTGGGAGAGGACTCTCGACTCCTGCACTTGATTTCCTCTGGACTTCCTCCTACTCACCTCTGCCCTTTGCTGGTTTTGCTTTGTATTCATTTGCTGTAATAAATCTTACCCAAAAGTATGGCCCTGCGGGTACTTCTAGTGAATAACAGAGCAGGGCGATCCCAGGGAGCTCTGATACACAGGCAGTATTGCCAACTGAGATATAGCAGATGTGGTAACCTGGCACACAATTCCTCTTCCCCTCATTCCCTATGTATTAGAGATACATGCATATTGGGCACAATCAACAATCGGTGTTGACTAAGCTAATATTTGTACCAAGGTCATATACGCACATGGTTTAAAGAGTTCTGTAAGTTATTAAAATTAAAAAAAAGAAAAAGAATTAGTAGTCCTGCTTTCCCTCCCTTGAGACACTCGTGACATTGTCCACTTCCTATTCCCCAGACACTAATTTCAATTCCTTAGGCTGATTTTTGGGGTACCCAGCTCCATATCTTAGGGAAAAGTTTATATTATTATTTTCAGTGTTCAGCATTAAGTCTTCTGACTTTTTCACCCACCATGAAAGATGAGATTTAACCAATTCATCCCCTAGCACTTTCACATTTACTTTTCCTGCTCCTCCTCACCACCTCTTGAATACAGTTATAGTAGACCAATATTGACTTGTTATTACTTAATACCTTAGTTTTTTGCTAGATCATTGTTTGGAGTGTACAATATGATCGTAAGTGCTGCTCACAGATTAAGTCATGTAATAGATTCGGATTCCTTTTCTGCATAGCTTTTTGCTTTCCTTGGAGCTACTGCTGTTATCATGGCTGTTTTTAATCAGACAGTGTATTTCTTACCAATATATTCTCAAATTCTCCCCCAGTTCTTAAATCTCCTCTCAATATTTGCAGTCATATTGAGCATTTTGTGAATTTCATCTTCCTAGAATCTGGAAGCCTTCTGACCTGCTTCAATCTAGGTGGATTTCTTTCTAGGCCCACTGTGTAACTGTCATCCTGGAGTCTCCCTTTACCACCTCTCTGAGGGTTCCCTTAACCTCCTCTTGGGCTGATCCCCCTTTTCTTAGATACCATGTGTTACTCTTTGCTTGGTTTGCTATTCCAGCCTCCGTCCATTATCCCCATCCCTCTCCTGCTATCCAAATTGATATACTGAAATCCTAAACCAGAATGTGATGGTTTTAGGAGGTGGTACCTTTGAGAAGTAATTAGGTCATGAGGGGCTTCACGAAAGGGATTAATGCCTCGAGAAAAAGACCTGAGAGTTTGCTTCTATTGTTTTCCACTATGTGAGGATACAAGAAGGTTGTCTGCAAGTACTTAAGAAGGCTGTCACCAGATGCAACCATGCTGGCACTGGATCTCAGACTTCCCAGCCTCAAACTGTGAGAAATAAATTTATGGTATTTTTATTAGAGCAGCCCAAACTGACTAGCATCCTCTTTTTACAGATAACATTAACGGTCTAAGAAATTTGCCCAAGGTGAAAGCCAGAAAGTAGTAAAGCTGGGACCTAATCAAGTTCTCATGATTTCAAAACCTGTACTCTTTCACTACTTTACACTGCTTCCCACAAAATACAAGGAATTATTAGCCATGAAAACCAAAAGGAAACAGATCTCTGAAGTGACAGCCACATAAAGTATCTTGATTTTTATCTAATAAATTATAGTTAATAAACTAAAAAAAAGCTTAAAAAGATTTTAATCTTAATATGCCAACAAAACCTATAGGATATAAAATATTTGGAATTTTCCATTTTCCTCCATTGGAAACCAACTGCTATTTGGCTGAAAATATGGTTCAAAAAGCCCTATCTTAAAGAAATCACTTCCCTGCCACTATCAACACAAAACACTTTATCAAGCCAGCATATCTGATACCAAACCTTGATGATGAACCAAACACAAAATTTAGGCATTTGATGGCTTTTAGAGAACATCACAAAGATTCAACTTCAGTTATGATTCTCAATTGCAAATTTGAATTAAAAAATTTTAGTACAGTGAAAACAGAAGTAAAGTTATGCAGTGATAAAGATCTCAGTGGATTTCTTCATAAAGTTCCTTAGCCTGACAACTGGGCAGTAAGACTCAAAGGATTCCTCAATTCACACTGAAGAGATGAGGATACCAGAGGTAAATTGTGTCAACAGAAGGGGCCTGCTCTGATTTTAAAGGAACTCGAAGAAATAGTATTAACTTCTTATTAATATTGGATTGAAGAAATATTAATAAACCTTTTTTCTCCCTTCTTTGGCCTCTCTCAGATTAGATGGTGGCTGCAGGCTGCAAAGACGGTAGTAGTAGGAGATGTGGCGCATGACAGAGGCAGCACATCCTAGATGACCTTATTCACTAGGTTAAGGGACTTGATTCTGAAACAAGCAATGGAGAATATTTGAAGCAGGTGAACAAGACACCAATTTGTGTTTTTTAAAAAAGTCATTTTTAGAGGCAACTTAGCAAAAGGTCTGGAGGGGAGTAACACTGGAGATAGACTCATCAGACGGGGCCCGATTTAGATGCAGGGCTTGAATTAGATCAGCAGCAGGGGGATGAAAAGGGAATATTTATGAGGTACAACTGTCAGGACTTACTATCAGACTAGGTACAAAAAATGTGAAAGAGAAAAGACAGAGGTGACCACTCGACTAGAATTTGGGCTTAGATAACTAAGCGGTCATGTTGTTTTCCAAGAGAAGGAACTGAGCAGGAAAGATGAGAAACACCCATTTGCACATGCTGAGTTTGAGATGTTTAAGCTCTACAGTTAATAGTGATTTCAGAATTTTCTAAACCAAAATAAGATTATGAAAACTTATGGCAGACTCAGAAGCTGAGATATTATTTGAGTTGAAAACAACACACCCCTACCTCCCACATGTACACATTTGCAAAATGATCACAAAGCAGTAAGCTCAAAATATGAAAAAAAAAGTTCAATTTGGGCAGCAAATGATGTTTGTCTTGAGGAAGCTTCAGTTCAGTTCAGTCGCTCAGTCATGTCCGACTCTTTGAAACCCCATGAATTACATCACGCCAGGCCTCCCTGTCCATCAGCAACTCCCGGAGTTCACTTAAACTCATGTCCATCGAGTCGGTGATGCCATCGAGCCATCTCATCCTCTGTCATCCCCTTCTCCTCCTGCCCCCAATCCCTCCCAGCATCAGGGTCTTTTCCAATGAGTCAAATCTTCACATGAGGTGGACAAAGTAATGGAGTTTCAGCTTCAGCATCATTCCTTCCAAAGAAATCCCAGGGCTGATCTCCTTTAGGATGGACTGGTTGGTTCTCCTTGCAGTCCAAGGGACTCTCAAGAGTCTTCTCCAACACCACAGTTCAAAAGCATCAATTCTTCGGTGCTCAGCCTTCTTCACAGTCCAACGCTCACATCCATACATGACCACTGGAAAAACCATAGCCTTAACTAGATGGACCTTTGTGGGCAAAGTAATGTCTCTGCTTTTCAGTATGCTGTCTAGGTTGGTCATAACTTTTCTTCCAAGGAATAAGCGTCTTTTACTTTCATGGCTGCAATCACCATCTGCAGTGATTTTGGAGCCCAGAAAAATAAAGTCTGACACTGTTTCCGCATCTATTTGCCATGAAGTGATGGGACCGGATGCCATGATCTTCGTTTTCTGAATGTTGAGCTTTAAGCCAACTTTTTCACTCTCCAATTTCATTTTCAAGAGGCTTTTTAGTTCCTCTTTACTTTCTGCCATAAGGGGGGTGTCATCTGCATATCTAAGATTATTGATATTTCTCCTGGCAATCTTGATTCCAGCTTGTGCTTCTTCCAGCCCAGCGTTTCTCATGATGTACTCTGCATAGAAGTTAAATAAACAGGGTGACAATATACAGCCTTGACGTACTCCTTTTCCTATCTGGAACCAGTCTGTTGTTCCATGTCCAGTTCTAACTGTTGCTTCCTGACCTGCATATAGGTTTCTCAAGAGGCAGGTCAGGTGGTCTGGTATGCCCATCTCTTTCAGAATTTCCCACACTTTATTGTGATCCACACAATCAAAGGCTTTGGCATAGTCAATAAAGATGTTTTTCTGGAACTCTCTTGTTTTTTCGATGATCCAGCGGATGTTAGCAATTTGATCTCTGGTTCCTCTGCCTTTTCTAGATCCAGCTTGAACACCTGGAAGTTCACGGTTCACGTACTGCTGAAGCCTCTTGCTGCTGCTGCTGCTGCTGCTAAGTTGCTTCAGTCGTGTCCGACTCTTTGCGACCCCATAGACGGCAGCCCATCAGGCTCCCCCATCCCTGGGATTCTCCAGGCAAGAACACTGGAGTGGGTTGCCATTTCCTTCTCCAATGCATGAAAGTGAAAAGTGAAAGTGAAGTCACTCAGTCGTGTCTGACTCTTAGTGACTCCATGGACTGTAGCCTACCAGGCTCCTCCATCCTTGGGATTTCCCAGGCAAGACTGCTGGAGTAGGGTGCCATTGCCTTCTCCAGCTGAAGCCCCTTACTATCATCTAATTTAGAGTACAATTCAGAAATACCAAGATATCTCAAAAACATATATTATAGCTCCTGGTAACATAATCTTCAATTTCCATCTCTCTTTTTTTTCTTTTTTAATAAAAATGGCCAAGAAATACTCCAAAGAAAATTACTTCTTAATAGTGGCTTATTACTATCTATCGTTATCACTGGAGTTAAGTTGCAGGTTAGAAATTACCACGTTAATTACGAGCATGAATTACTGGCAACACCAGAGTAAGTGGAAGTAAGTAAGTGGAGCTAAGTAAGCAGAGGTAAGTAGACTGGCTCCAGCTATGGCAAGCAGGCACTGAGACATATAAATCTGGGGCTCAGAGCAGAGGTCTATATTGAAAACATAAATGTGGAAGTTATTAACTTACAGACAGTATTTAAGCCAGGACACTGTGTATCTCCCTGGGATGTGTACACAGACAGGGCCAGGGGCTTGCCAGTACTTACAGGTCAGGAAGAAAAAACTAACAACAATAAAGACAGATAAGTGGAGGAGGAAAACCAGGGCAAGTGGCATTCTAAAAGCCACACAAAGAAAATATTTCAAGAAAGAAGTGATCAATGAGTCATATACTCAAGATCAGGTAATAAGAAAAACCACTATTGAGATCTGACAAGATGGAAGTCAGAACAGAGAAACGGTGCAGGCAACAGCTAAAACAGGGAGCTGGGCTGTCAGAGGTTATTAACATCTATGATACCACTGTGTTATACAGTGATGAGTAAGTAGTTAAAAAAAAATAACTTGATGCTTTAAAGATCACTCCATAAACGCTGTAAAATGAATGAGTTTTAAAAACAGATCTAATTCATGTATCAGAAAACTCATCATATAAAAATGTGCAATGGTTTTCATTCTATTCACGACATTATGCAACCATCAACATCTAATTCCAAAACACTGTCATCATCCCCAAAAGAAACCCCATACCCATAAACAGTTATTCCAATTACCATGACCCCACTCCCAGCCTTGGCAACCACTACTTTCTGCTTGCATGAATCTGCCTATTCCAGACATTTATCATCTACGGAATCATATAATATGTGGCCTTTTGTGATTAGCTTTTCTCACTTAGTATATTTTCAAGGTTCATCTGTATTGTGTCCTGTGTCAGTGTCTCATTCCTTTTTATGGCCAGGTAATACTTCACGGCATGGATATACCACACTTTTATGGCTTGCTTCCACCTTCTAGCTATTGTGAATAATGCTGCTATGATCAAGTTTTTGTGTAGACACATTTTCAATTCTCTTGAGTTCATAACTATAGTGGGACATGCTGAGTTATAACTTTTTCATCATTTTACATTTCCATCAGAAATGCAGGAGGCTCCCAATCTCTCCATATCCTCACCAAAAATGGTTATTTTTCTTTTTTTATTATAGCCATCCTAGTGGCTTCTCATTGCAGTTTTGATTTGCATTCTTTAGTAACTAATGGTGTTGAGATCTTTTCATGTGCTTACTATTTGTATTAATGTATCTTCTTTGAAGAAACATCAATTCACATCCTTTATTCTTTTCAAAATTGGTTTGTCTTTTTTATTATCAAGTTATAAGACACTTTATATAGTCTAGATCCTAGACCCTTATCAGATATACGACTTGCAAACATCTTCTCTCATGCTGTGGACTGTCTTTCCACTTTCTTGATAATGTCCTTTGATATGAAAAACTTTTTTAATGAATCAAAAATAATGAGTTTTGACATGTTTTTAAAGTTTGGTTTGCAAAATGCAATTAAAAGTCAGCATCTTATTTCTTTAAACACAAACACAGGCATCACAGTAGTGCCATAAAACTGTTCACTGTCAGAGCTTGGTTAGGGTACAGGCATACTACCCTGTTCAAGTTTGGCAAGCAAAGATCCCACTGAAGAGAGCAGAAGAGTATATATGACCTAAGGATGCATGGCTGGTGGGTGACAAAGCCATGGTTTCAGCCTAGGTCTTCCAACTTCAAATCAGATGCTCTTTCCACTACTACATTAGCTAGAACATGGTCTGCTCCAGTACGAAAGGCAATGTGCTAAGTAAGGTAAGAGTACTGGATTAAGAGCTGGACAGCCAGATTCTGGAACTGTAACTGATTGTGTGGTCTTGGATAAAGTGCTTCATCTTTCCCTCTCCAACTGTATCAATGTCTGTATCTATGTCTCTAAAATGAGGAGGTTGGAAGAGATGAACTTCAAGGTCTCTTCAATACAAACACGTTAGAGAAATCACTACTGATTAAGCAGAATAGTTGAAAACCAAACAAGAAAAAAAAAATCTTAAGATGTCTGAATCAGTAGGGATTTAAAAAGTCATCTAAGACAGACGTTCTCAACCTGGATGTAACTGTTAAAATGTAAAAGAAAAAAATAAATGAATAGCTATGTGTGAAACCATGCAGCTGTCCAGGCCCCACCCCCAGAGAACCTGATTCGGTTCTGGGATGAGGTCCAGAAGTTTGTATTTTTAACTAAAACCCAAGAGGGTCTGACTAAAACCCCAAGAGGGTCTGATGCAAATAGTATTCATAACACGTTACAAAAAATATTATCTAAGAAGTGAAGTCCAGAGAAACTAGCTAGTTAGTGGCAGCTATTTGTTTCGTTCAATGTTTACTATGTACCAGAAACCACTTTTTAAGGTAAAAACTATTAGTATCCCCACTTTACAGATGAGAAAACTGAGATACAAAGAGATTTATTATTTTGCCCAAGAACACACTTCTGATAAGTGGCAGAGCAAGAATTCAAAGCCAGCCAGCCAGCCTGGCACCAGAACCTATATTCTCAACTACAAAGGTATAAAAACTCTGCTCTAAGATCAGGTTGACAGTTCAGCCAGGAGACAGAGATCCACATACGAAGTTAAAAGGGCTGGGTACAGCTTCTAAAAAGCATATTTTAATACCACACATCAATTTTAATAGCCAAAAAATCCAGCAAGGAGACAGAAATCTGGCTATGAGATTAAAATTTGGATACAGTTCTGAAAAGAATGCTTTAATAGTATAGTAGTGTCAGTCACTCAGTCAAGTCCAACTCTTTGTGACCCTGTGGACTGCAGCCCGCCAGACTCCTCTGTGCATGGGATTTTCCAGTCAATACTGGAGTGTGTTGCCATTTCCTCCTCCAGGGGATCTTCCTGACCCAGGGATCAAACCCGGGTCTCCCACAGTGCAGCCAGATTCTTTACTGTCTGAGCTACCATGGAAGCCCTGGTGCTTTAATACCACATGTCAATTTTAACAGCCAAAGCAGATTAAGTACACAAATTTTTTTTTTATAGCCTGCTACATAGAACAAAATACTTGGATGCATTTTGGGGAAATAAGTTATCATAATGATCTAAGTTATTCTGTGATGGATGCTGGAAGGTTATATTTGCATATCTATTTTTAAGATCAGGAAGCTAGAATTGCTTTGTTCTCCAAGTCAGTTTCAAAGGAGCAGAAACTCACATCTGTTTAGGGAAAACCAGAAGCACATTTGCATCTCTTTATTACATTTCTCTGGCAAATAAAACCACAGCTGCAAGAAAATAAAAACCCTCCAAAAAAAAAAAATCGAATTAAAGAAATGTAAAGTAACAGCCCCTCATTTTCTCCATGTTCTCTTCCACAGTACCTGCTTTTCAGACAGTTAGAAGCACCATTCTCTAAAGCCGTTTCTGAAGACTGGGGTGGCAGATATGAAGTTTTCTCTTTGCTAAATTCAATGCTTCAAGTACTTACTCTATGCTGATCACCACAAAGAACCTCTCATAGGAAACTGACATACTAATTGGGGGCAGGATACAAAACAATATGTCATAGTAAGTGACAGCTAAATTCCCATGTGCAATAAACGCCAAAGACTTCAGAGGAAGAACAACTCAATGTAAGGCTGAAATCAAGTTTTCCAAGTAAAAACACCTGAACAGCTCCTGATTTATTTTCTCTCTCCTCGGCCCCTCACTTCTTGCTTAATTCTGCCAACGTTCTCTTTTGTGAAGCCTTTCATCTATCTCTGCTAGCAAGTTAGGGTTCTCCTCACCTTGTCATTCTGTTTTTATAACCCTTCACAAAGACCATATACCAATTTATTATATGACAATATTCACAGTAAGCCACAATTACATATGGGCATCCACATTGTTTATATAAGGAAATTTAAGTTCAGTAATACCACATAACTTATCCAACACCATATAGTTTTCAACATGCTGCACTAGAATTCAAACATGTCTTTCTTTTTGTATTAAACCCCATACAGCAGTATGGTATGAGGCCTATAGGAAGACTTTTAAATTCTACCACTCCCAACTATCTGAATGATTCTTCTAAAACCACTTAATATATTAGACTCAAAAACCTTCAGCAGGCTCCCTACTCCTACTTCAGGCAATCCATGCCCTTCTCTATCTGATTCCAGTCGGTCAACAGAGTACCTGAGAAACAACAGCCGCCAACCACACACCTTTGTTCAAGGACATTTTTACCTGGTATGCCATCTGTCTCTCAAAGTAAGGTCCCAGCTCCACCAGGGCTCCCACCCCTTTTCAAATGGATCTCAGGGATCATTCTTTAACTTCGTAAGAAGTGCACAAGTGAATGCCAAATTCTTTTATGTTCAGTATTTTGGACTTACACTCTGCTATACAGAGTATTTTTTGACAGCAGGATTTTTTATTTTTTTCCTCTGCCATTATATGCCTGAATTAGATACTCTTAAGTTACAGAGGTCATTCATGCGTATCATCTCATTTGATTCTCCCCCAAACTCTAATATTTCAGGTGAAGAAAGGAAAACAGTGACATTAAATGACTTGCTAATCTTCATATGTTACTTTTCGGTAATCACTGCCTTAGCAGACTGTCCATGCTTAATATCTGCTTGAGGTGGAGAAAAAAGCAAGAGCACTCAGTGGAACAGAATGAACACAGGCCATGAGGTGCTCACCCAACAAGAAAACAAAATTACCAGTGACTATCAATCCCCAATACTTTCATATAGCTTTTCATATTTCCCATCCCAACTGCTGGACAGAACAGGACAGAACATGTTCCTATCTCTTAAAGGCTGAGAGTGTGTGTATGTATGTGTGCTCAGTCACGTCTGACTCTTCATGACCCCATGGATTGTAACCTGCCAATGGGATTTAGCAGGAAACCCCATCCAGCTATGGGATTTCCCAGGCAAAGAATACTGGAATAGTATTTCCTACTCCAGGGGACCTTCCCAACCCAGGAACCTGAGCCTCTTGTGTCTCCCTGCACTGGCAAGAGGATTCTTTACCACTGTGCCACCTGGGAAGCCCTAAAAGGGTGCTATACTTAGTCGCTAACTCGTGTCCAACTTTCGCGACCCCATGGACTGTAGCCCGCCAGGCTCCTCTGTCCATGCGATTCTCCAGGCAAGAATACTGGAGGGGGTTGCCATGCCCTCCTCCAGGGGATCCTCCCAACCCAGGGATCAAACCCAGGTCTCCCGCATTGCAGACAGGTTCTTTAGCATTGCAGGCAGATTCTTTACCGTCTGAGCCACCCAGGGAAGCCCATGTAATTCAAAACCAATGACACCCAAAAAGAGAAGCAAAAAGATTTGGATAGGAACCCCTCAATATGATCACCTACTCATTTCTTAAGCACTCAGCAGGTGTTAAACACACAGAAGTCTGAAAGCTGTTTTCAATTAAAAGTTAACAATCCTATGTTAAAAACCCCAAGTTTATCATTTCTCATCAAACTGACCCAGGACCCTACAATGAGAGAACTGGAAGAAACCTTAGGATACATTCATTTTACAGATAAGGAAATAAGACACAGGGAGAACAAGCACATTTCAAGGTCACACAACTAGAGGCAGAAGCAGTACTAGGACCCAGATCTCCACGCAATTGTTTCTTTCAAAATGCTATGTAAAGGGCAAGAAAGCCCAACTCAGGAGAATTTTCCTTTTTAAGTCCCTGTTCCTAGGTCCGCATTTTAAAAAGGAAAAAAAAAAAAACAACTGGATGGAGAGAGGGGAAAAGAGGTCAGCGTGAACAGGTAGCAAGCTTATGCATCCTACTCATCCAGGACACATTCACCTGGCCTGGTAGCAGACGAGGAGGGGGAGGAGGTGCGGGGGGTGGGGGTGGGGGAGCGGTGTAGAAAGAGAAAGGAAAAAAAAAAAAAAGATAAATCTTAAAGACTTCCAGTTAGGCCGTAGGAGAAGTCGGTACTCGAAGTTCAGTATTCGGGTATCGGGATAAAAAGCCTAGAAACTTCAGGAAGCAAAAACCCAAGAGCACTCTGGAATCGGTAACAGCATGCAAGTGTGGCGGTCGTGGCGGGTAGTTTGGAGACTACTAACTTCGAAGAGTTGCTTTCATTCAGTCGAGATTCAATCTTCCCTGTCCGTGAAATAAACAGATTAAACAGTGGCCCCCCAGCACCACCGAGGAAAAGCGATGGCCGCTCTGAAACGTGGGAATAATCAAACTATCTTAAGAAGCTGTAGTGCCCAGAATTTAGGAGGAACACCTCCCAGAAAGAAAAAGTCCTCAAGAGGAGAGAGCCCAGGTTTGAGGTATGTAGGGAGCTGGCTACAAGCGCAAGTTAAGCTTCCCACGGTGGACCAACGAAAACTCCCTCTGAGAAGCCGCAGAAGAAAAGGGGGGCGAGATAGGAAGAAGGATTCGCCGCCTCCCTGGCGCTCCCCAGGCTTCGACTGTCCCCAAGAGTCGACTTCTCACCTTGTCCAGTAAACCGCTACGGCTACTGCCTGTCCCACAGCCGGAGCCACCGCCAGCCCCACTACTGCCTCCGCCACCACCGGCTCTCCCGCCCTGAGAAGCTGCCGCCGCCATCTTGCTTGTCTCTGCGTTTCCCTCCCCTCTTAAACTTGTCCGAAGCCGATTGGCTGAAACTGACGGCGTGACGTACTGCGCGGAGTCCATCGGGATCCGTAGTTGGGGCTGGCTGACGGGAGGTTGCTAGCGGAAGTGGCCGCGAGGCTTGCCGGGACTTGTAGTAATTAGAAGCTCCATCCATCGGTTGCCGCCTTCTCGGCCGGCCGCCGCGTCGCGGTTACTAAGGGGTGGAGAAGGTAGTGGCAGGCCCCACGGTGGAGCGGCTCCGAGATTCCCGGGAGGCTCGGAGGCGCGCATCCCGCCCGACCGGGGCGTCGCCCCCGCGGACATCTCGGAGGCGGAAGCGACGCCGGAGGCAGGTGCGGCTGGAAACTTAGTTTGCGTTGAGGGGTTAGAGTCTCCGCCGCTCCACATGTAGTGTTTCTCAAGGATGGGGTAGTAGCTCGTCCTTATCCTTTTTTAGCCTTGTTACTGCACTTGTTTTCTGGTGACTGTCATCTTATTTTCGTGATACAGAGAACTCACAGTCACTGAGTGCCTGTTGCCTACCAGGCGCTGTCTTCAGTCTTAAGTGCCTATATATCCATCCTCATTTAGTCCCCTGACGGAACAGATAGATGAGGAAACTAAGGAAATTAACCAAAGCCAGATAGCATGTATCAGAACCTAGTTTAGCAGCCAGGTGTTTGCGTCATCAAACCCGTGCCATGCTCCCTTTGTTACCACCTGGGGTCCTTGAACTCTTTAATCAATAGAAATTGATAAGAGGCCAGGCAAGGAATTCGGGCAAGATTTTATTAGGACTCCACTTGCAGCAGGCTTCCCTGATAGTTCAGTGGGTAAAGAATCCGCCTGCGTTGCAGGAGACCCCTGTTCGATTCCTGGGTCGGGAATATCCCCTGGAGAAGGGAAAGGCTACCCGCTCCAGTATTCTGGCCTGGAGAATTCCACGGACTGTGTAGTCCATGGGGTCGCAAAGAGTCAGACAGGACTGAGCGACTTTCACTTTCCTCTTGCAGCAGCAGAGAGCAAAGCAAGAAACAGTGTGGGGGGTAGGGTGGGGGTGGTGAGTGAGCTGGTCCCTTAAATGGGGTGAGGGTAGGGAGCCAAATGGGTGAGGTGGGGGAGTGGCTTACTGTGGTCTGCCCACACCCTTTGTGGTGCTGTGTGCAGGGATCATGCACAGTATCCTACTCTTGATCCTGGCACCTCAGAAGAGACAGTTGGATTTTGGCCTTTTTATGTGTTATTGTTCATAATTTGCCCCACCTGTGCATGCATGCAGTTATTTTTAGTCCCTTCTAGTTTATTTGTGTTAATATTTTGCTGTACAAACAGGTGTTTGTCCAGGTACTAGCACTCTAGTAAAGGGTCCCAGGTCCCAGCCTATATCACCTTTGCCTCTCTGCCTTTACAGTTTTAGGATGTAATAATAGTCTATATTTTTATTAAATTTTTTACACAATATTTATTGAGCACCAACCTTACTTGCAGCTGTACTAAGAGATACTAGGGGATCAGAAAAGACATGTTCCCTGAGTTACCATGTAACAGAACCCAATACACTATGAGCTACTACATTGTATCATTTTTTATTTTTTTTAATCCCTAAAAATTCCTGGTGGTTGTTTGGTTGCTAAGTCGTGATCGACTCTTGCGACCCCATGGACTGTAGCCTGCCAGGCTCCTCTGTCCATGGAATTCTCCAGGCAAGAATACTGGAGTAGGTTGCCATTTCCTTCTCGAGGGGATCTTCCTAACCTAAGGATTGAACCCAGGACTCCTGCTTTTTAGGCAGATTCTTACCAACTGAGCTCTAGGGAAGCCCTTGAAATTCCTCATGTAAATGTCCAAATCATTGAACAAATTAAGTACTTACTATGGAAACATTCCCACTCCAGTACTTTTGCCTGGAAAATCCCATGGATGGAGGAGCCTGGTGGGCTCCAGTCCATGGGGTCGCTAGAGTCGGACACGACTGAGCGACTTCACTTTCACTTTTCACTTTATGCATTGGAGAAGGAAATGGCAACCCACTCCAGTGTTCTTGCCTGGAGAATCCCAGGGACGGTCTATGGGGTCGCACAGAGTTGGACACGACTGAAGCGACTTAGCAGCAGTAGCAGCAGCATGGAAACATTACATGCAGTTTCTTCATCTTTGTGAAGCAATCCAGTCAGATGCCTCTGTAGCTTCATGTTTATCTTTTAATAACTTGTGTTTCAAGACCCAGCTCTAATGTCAACCTGCTCTGTGAAACCTTTCCTGATCCTCCTCCTTTCTTTGCAGACAGAATGGAGAACTCCATAGCATTGTGTTCATGGTTCTGTTTGGTTCAGTAAGCACTCAGTTGAGCCTCTTCAGTGGTCCAGACCTTGTATGAGGTGTGGGTGATAAAGATGTGGTTAGGACCCAGGCCTGGCTGTGAGAGGCTCCCAGTCTGAGGCTGGGGTGTGAGGAGTGGGAAACAGATAGGTAAGCAGGCCATTGTAATACAGTGTGGCACAGTGCCTCCATTAAGAGGTGGGGTAAGATGGTAGCACAGATAAAGGTCAACCAAAGGAGGAGGGTATACAGGGAAGCTTTTTGTATGAGTCAGGCAAAGAAGAGGGGCAAAAGTGTGATAGCCCAGAGGGATGGAAAAAAGCAAATGTATGCAGATGAAAGTGAAAGAGGAGAGTGAAAAAGTTGGCTTAACACTCAACATTCAGAAAATGAAGATCATGGCATCTGGTCCCATCACTTCATGGGAAATAGATGGGGAAACAGTGGAAACAGTGGCTGATTTTATTTTTGGGGGCTCCAAAATCACTGCAGATGGTGACTGCAACCATGAAATTAAAAGACACTTACTCCTTGAAGAAAAGTTATGACCAACCTAGATAGCATATTCAAAAGCAGAGACATTACTTTGCCAACAAAGGTCCATCTAGTCAAGGCTATGGTTTTTTCCTGTGGTCATGTATGGATGTGAGTGTTGGACTGTGAAGAAGGCTGAGCACCGAAGAATTGATGCTTTTGAACTGTGGTGTTGGAGAAGACTCTTGAGAGTCCCTTGGACTGCAAGGAGATCCAACCAGTCTATTCTGAAGGCGATCAGCCCTGGGTGTTCTTTGGAAGGAATGATGCTAAAGCTGAAACTCCAGTACTTTGGCCACCTCATGCAAAGATTTGACTCATTGAAAAAGACTCTGATGCTGGGAGGGATTGAGGGCAGGAGGAGAAGGGGATGACAGAGGATGAGATGGCTGGATGGCATCACTGACTCGATGGACATGAGTCTGAGTGAACTCCGGGAGTTGGTGATGGACAGGGAGGCCTGGCGTGCTGCGATTCATGGGGTCGCAAAGAGACATGACTGAGTGACTGAACTGAACTGAACTGAATGTAGATGAGAAGCATTTGTCTGTGTGTGTGTGTGTATTTTGGAGTTGAGAGACACTACCATCAGATTGAGATTAGCTGCTTCACATTTGAGACAGAGACCAGAGGTGGCTGAAACTAGGTCGGCAGCCTCTAAGTCTGGAACTTGGTCTTTGTTTTTTCCATCACACAGGTAAATGCCGTACTTTTCTTAGGGATTACTTCCTAGACAGTGTAACCTGGGGGTTATGTGCTCTTCCTAACATGTTAGTCATAAATCTACACCTTCTCACCTGGTATTCCTCATAGGAAACTGTAGTTTCCAGGATACTTAGTGAATATCTTTTCCCAGATTGTGTCTTTAAGTTTTGTCTTTGCTGCTTTTGTCATGCATAAGTTTATTTTGTGTAAATGGTGGTATAAATGATCCTTTCCTTTCTGATTTGTGATTTTCACTTCCTATTTAAGCTCTCTACCCCCAGGGAAAACAAACCAATCTGATCACATGGACCACAGCTTTGTGTAACTCAATTAAACTATGAGCCATGCCTTGTAGGGCCACCAAGACGGACAGGTCATGGTGGAGAGTTCTGACAAAACGTGATCCACTGGAGAAGGGAATGGCAAACCACTTCAGTATTATTGCTTTGAGAATCCCATGAACAGTGTGAAAAGGCAAAAAGATATAGCACTGAAAGATGAACTCCACAGGTAGGTAGGTGCCCAATATGTTACTGGAGATCAGTGGAGAAATAACTCCACAAAGGATAAAGAGATGGAGTCAAAGCGAAAATAACACCCAGTTGTGGATGTGACTGGCAATGGAATTAAAGTCCGATGCTGTAAAGAACAATATTGCCTCGGAACCTGGAATGTTAGGTCCATGAATCAAGGCAAATTGGAAGTGGTCAAACAGGAGATGGCAAGAGTGAGCATTGACATTTTAGGAATCAGCGAACTAAAATGGACTGGAATGGGTGAATTTAACTCAGATGACCATTATATCTACTACTGTGGGCAAGAATCCTTTACAAGAAATGTAGTAGCCATCATAGTCAACAAAAGAGTCCGACATGTGGTACTTGGATACCATCTCAAAAATGACAGAATGATCTCTGTTCGTTTCCAAGGCAAACCATTCAGTATCACAGTGTTCCAAGCCTATGCCCTGACGAGTAATGCTGAAGAAGCTGAAGTTAAATGGTTCTTATGAAGACCTACAAGACCTAGAACTAACACCCCCAAAAGATGTCCTTTTCACTATAGGGGACTGGAATGCAAAAGTAGGAAGTCAAGAAATATCTGGAGTAACAGGCAGATTTGGCCTTGGAGTACAGAATGAAGCAGGGCGAAGGCTAACAGAGTTTTGCCAAGAGAATGCACTCATCATAGCAAACACCCTCTTCCAACAACACAAGAGATGACTCTACACATGAACATCACCAGATGGTCAATACCGAAATTAGATTGATTATATTCTTTGCAACCAAAGATGGAGATGCTCTATACAGTCAGCAAAAACAAGACTGGAAGCTGCTGTGGCTCAGATCATGAACTCCTTATTGCCAAATTCAGACTTAAATTGAAGAAAGGAGGGAAAACCACTAGACCATTCCGGTATGACCTAAATCAAATCCCTTATGATTATACAGTGGAAATGACAAATAGATTCAAGGGATTAGATCTGATAGAGTGCCTGAAGAATTATGGATTTGATCTGATAGAGTGCCTGAAGAATTATGGACAGAAGTTCGTGACATTGTACAGAAGGCAATGATCAAGACCATCTCCAAGAAAAAGAAATGCAAAAAGGCAAAATGGTTGTCTGAGGAGGCCTTACAAATAGCTGAGAAAGGAGAAGTGAAAGGTGAAGGAGAAAAGGAAAGATATACCCATCTGAATGCAGAGTTCCAAGAATAGCAAGAAGAGATAAGAAAGCCTTCCTCAGCGATCAATGCAAAGAAATAGAGGAATATAATAGAATGCGAAACGCTACAGATCTCTTCAAGGAAATTAGAGATACCAAGGAATATTTCATGGAAAGACGGGCACAATAAAGGACAGAAATGGTATGGACCTAACAGAAGCAGAAGATATTAAGAAGAGGTGGCAAGAATACACAGAAGAACTGTACAAAAAAGATGTTTCATGACCCAGGTAACCACGATGGTGTCCTCACTCACCTAGAACCAGAAATCCTGGAATGCAAAGTCAAGTGGGTCTTAGGAAGCATCACTATGAACAAAGTTAGTGGAGGTGATGGAATTCCAGCTGAGGTATTTCAAATCCTAAAAGATGATGCTGTGAAAGTGCTGCACTCAATATGCCAGCAAACTTGGAAAACTGAGCAGTACCACAGGACTAGAAGAGCTCAGGTTTCATTCCAATCCCAAAGAAAGGCAATGCCAAAGAATGCTCAAACTACCACACAATTGCACTCATCTCACACGCTAGTAAAGTAATGCTAAAAATTCTCCAAGCCAGGCTTCAACAGTACGTGAACCATGAACTTCCATATGTTCAAGCTGGATCTAGAAAAGGCAGAGGAACCAGAGATCAAATTGCCAAAATCCATTGGATCATCAAAAAAGCAAGAGTTCCCATAAAACATCTACTTCTGCTTTATTGACTATGCCAAAGTCTTTGACTGTGTGGATCACAACAAATTGTGGAAAATTCTTCAAGAGATGGGAATACCAGACCACCTTACCTGCCTCCTGAGAAATGTGTATGCAAGTCAGGAAGCAACAATTAGAACTGGACATGGAACAACAGACTGGTTCCAAATAGGAAAAGGAGTACGTCAAAGCTGTATATTGTCACTGCTTATTTAACTTATATGCAGAGTACATCATGAGAAATGCTGGACTGGATGAAGCATGAGCTGGAATCAAGATTGCTGGGAGAAATATCAATAATAACCTCAGATATGCAGATGACATCACCTGTATTTATGGCAGAAAGTGAAGAAGAACTAAAGAGCCTCTTGATGAAAGTGAAAGAGGAATTGGCTTAAAACAACGTTCAGAAAACGAAGATCATGGCATCTAGTCCCATCACTTCATGGCAAATAGATGGAGAAACAATGGAAACAGTGAGAGATTTTATTTTGGGGGGCTCCAAAATCACTGCAAATGGTGACTGCAGCCATGAAATTAAAAGATACTTGCTCCTTGGAAGAAACGTTATGACCAACCTAGACAGCATATTAAAAAACAGAGACATCACTTTGCCAACAAAGGTCTGTCTAGTCAAAGCTATGGTTTTTCCAGTAGTCATGTATGGATGTGAGAGTTGGACTATAAAGAAAGCTGAGCACTGAAGAATTGATGCTTTTGAACTGTGGTGTTGGAGCAGACTCTTGAGAGTCCCTTGGACTGCAAGGAGATCCAACCAGTCCATTCTGAAGATCAGCCCTGGGATTTCTTTGGAAGGACTGATGTTGAAGCTGAAACTCGAATACTTTGGCCACATGATGTGAAGAACTGACTCATTTATAAAGACCCTGATGCTGGGAAAGACTGAAGGCAGGAGGGGTAGGGGACGACAGGATGAGATGGTTGCTTGGCATCACCAACTCAATGGACATAAGTTGGAGTAAGCTCCGGGGGTTGGTAACGGACAGGGAAGTGTGGCGTGCTGCCATCCGTGGGATTGCAAAGAGTCGGACATGACTGAGCAACCAAACTGAACTGAGCCCCACCTCATTGTCATAAAATTATTTTCTTCTTACACCTTCCTGTCTATGTCTCTGTTTTCTTTTCTGTCTATTTCTGGAATCTTGAGTCCTGTGGCATTTTTCTAGGCCCCAGGTGAGACACATTTTGGAACAAAGTGTCACAGAAGGATATAATTAATGAGAAAGTTAAAGAGATCTAAATGACAGACTAAAAAGAAGTGCAATGTCTATTTTATAGGTGAAGAAACCGGAGAAGAAACAGAATAAAAAAGAAGTCAAGAGGTCTCTTCCAAGATCAAAGATCAAGTAAGTACTATGCAGAACCAAAGTCATCATATTCTGTAAGTTATTGAAATTTTCTCCAACAGTCATCTCTGACCTTTCCCAGGTAACTGTGTACTCATTCACTCATTCATTTACCCATCTAGCAGATTGTGGTTAGTCCCAAGAGGGATTTCCTGAAAGACAGATTGAATCCATGACTGTGTTTCCCCATCCAGTCATCCATTCATCCCTTCATCTTCCTGACACATTTTTAATGAGTCTAGGCTCTATGCTAGGCTCTGGGATAATATAGGTAAATAGGTATTATAGGCCCCATAGCAGGTAGAAAGTTGGTAAGGGGATAAAAATTATAACAAAGTGATAAATATTATACCAGGAGAAGTAGGGGGTATCGCAGAAATACATGGAAAGGATCTCCAACCTTTTTCAGGGTGGCAGGGGTCAGGAAATTCACAGTGCCCTGTGTTGAACCAGAGGAGATAACAAGATCACTCATTCATTCCATGCTGCTGCTGCTGCTGAGTCACTTCAGTCGTGTCCAACTCTGTGCGACCCCAGAGACGGCAGCCCACCAGGCTCCCCGTCCCTGGGATTCTCCAGGCAAGAACACTGGAGTGGGTTGCCATTTGCTTCTTCGATGCATGGAAGTGAAAAGTGAAAGTGAAGTTGCTCAGTCATGTCCGACTCCTAGCGACCCTATGGACTGCAGCCTACCAGTCTCCTCCGTCCATGGGATTTTCCAGGCAAGAGTACTAGAGTGGGTTGCCATTGCCTTCTCCCATTCATTCTATAGGCGGAGTCTATTATGTGCCAGGTGTTAGATGCTGGGAGTGAAGAGATGAGCATCATCGATGCTGTCCTTCCTCAGAGCCTAATTAGGGAGATTACAAATATGTATTAAAAAAACTCTGGGCCTTGGGAGGACCACTGTATCCTTCATTTGACTCACACTTGTTTACTGAGTGTTTCCTGTGAGCTTTCCAAAAGTAGAAGAGAGACAGTGAATTGGACCTGTTTTGAGACTTTCAGGTTCAGAGACCATTGAAAGAGTCCCTTTATGACTGTTAGTAATCTCACGAGGTAGAAGGGGTTCCAACCACAAAAGATGTACAGAAGAAACACGCCAGAGTTTAGCTAAAGCAGCAGTTATTTACCTTTGGAAGTTTCAGTGAAGGTTTTATGGAAGGGATGGCATCTGGATTGAGTCTAGAAAGAAGCTTTTTTTTTTTCTCTATTACCTCATTTAATTCTTAGAACAGTTCTCTGAGGCACAGGTTTAATCCTCATTTGTATTTGAGAAATCTGAGGCACAAAGAGGTAAAGTGATTTGCCCAGGGTCACTCCGCTCAGTGGTAGAAACTAGCCTCAAACTTAAGTCCCTGTCTGTAAAATTGTTGCCTCTTCCTGTTTCACCCATCTCCTTGTCATATGTTTCTCTTCTGGGAAACATTTTCTGAGGACACCTGATCCCAGCTCTCTACTCTGCTCCTCCCATGGACTGAATCTTCCCAGACCCTCCATCTTAGGGTCCTACCTTCTTGCCAGGGTCTCCTTTCCCCTGGCCAGGGGCTTAAAGGTTCCTAAACCTCTGCTACCCCAAATTGTCTAAAGCTATCCCAAAGCAGGTTTAGGAATTACTGCTGCTACTGCTGCTAAGTCGCTTCAGTGGTGTCTGACTCTGTGCGACCCCATAGACGGCAGGCCCCCAGGCTCCCCCGTCCCTGGGATTCTCCAGGCAAGAATACTGGAGTGGGTTGCCATTTCCTTCTCCAATGCATTAAAGTGAAAAGTGAAAGTGAAGTCGCTCAGTCATGTCCGACTCTTAGCGACCCCACGGACTGCACCCTACCAGGCTCCTGCGTCCATGGGATTCTCCAGGCAAGAGTACTGGAGTGGGTTGCCATTGCCTTCTTCTAGGAATTACTGGATCCCTTTAATGAAAAATCTCAGTCTCTAAGAGCTCAGGGTTTAAAGAATTTAGATTTTCGATTAGAAGTTTCTTTTCCTAAAGGAAGTGGCATTGGAGCCTAATCTTAAAGCATGAGATCAGCGAGATGAACAAGATGGAAGAGCTGTTTTGGGCCAAAGGAACACTAAGAACAAAGGCATGGACCTGTAGGGCCTCAGAGAAAGGGTGTGTGTTGGGGGTGGTCCTGGTGGGCTCATAGGCTGTGCTGGGGTGAGAGCAGCCCTGCCCCTCCTCACTCCTTACTTCCTTGTTTTCCGTGCTTGGCTCTCAGGGTCATGGCCTCTGCAGAACTCTATAAGCTGGATGATGGGAAGCCTCACCTGAGCAACTGCTTTCCAGCTAAAAACCTGCTTCGGACACCAGAGGAAGGTCAGGTGACTTCTCAAATCAGAACCTTTGCCTCACACTCAGCACCTGCTTCAGAATGTCTCTAACACCCATGTCTTCCTCTTCAACCCATTCACTAATGTTTCCTGCCCCATCCTATCACTTCCCTTCTAATCCATCTTCCCCCCCAGCAGCCTCAGGGAGTCTAATTTTTTTTTTATCCTATTCATGTGTGTATTTGGGCTTACCAGGTAGCTCAAACGGTAAAGAATCTGCCTGCAATGTGGGAGACCTGGCTTTGATCCCTGGGTTGGGAAGATCCCCTGGAGAAGGGCATGGTAACCCACTCCAGTATTCTTGCCTGGAGAATTCCATGGACAGAGGAGCCTGGCGGGCTACAGTCCATGGGCTTGCAAAGAGTCTGACATGACTGAGTAACTAACACTTTCACTTTTATGTATCTGTTTAAAATGTCTTATTTTTATACAATTTTTCAAGATTACTTTTCGTTTACAGTTATTACAAGATGTTGGCTATATTCCCCATGTACAGTACATCCTTGAGCCTAACTTACGCCCAGGAGTTTGTACCTCCCACCCCTACATGGCCCCTCCATCCCTCTTCTGCGCTTGGAACCACTAGTTTGTTCTCTGTGTCTGTGAGTCTGCTTCTTCAATTTTTTTATTCACTAGTTTGTTGTATTCTTTAGATTCTACCTATAAGCAATATCTTATATGGGCAGTTTTTCTCTTTCTCTGTCTGACTTATTTCACTTAGTATAATGCCCTCAAGGTCCATCCATGTTGTTGCAAATGGCAAAATTTCTTTTTAATGGTTAAGTAGTACCCCATTGTATATACATCCCACAGATTTTATCTGTTTATCTGTTGATGGACGCTTAGGTCGTTTCCTTGTCTTGGCTGCTGCAAATAATGCTGCTTTGAACACTGGGGTATGTTTTTGAATTAGTAACTTTGGTTTTTTAAAATTATTTGTTTACTTTTGGCTGTGCGGGGTCTTTGCTGCTGCTCGGACTTTTCTCTAGTTGCAGGGCGTAGCGGCTGCTCTTTGTTGTAGTGTGTGAGCTTCTCATTGCAGCAGCTTCTCCTGTTATGGAGCGTGAGTTCTAGGGCATGTGGGCTTCAGTAGCTGCAGTGCATGGGCTCAGTAGCTGTGGTTCCCAGGCTCTAGAACACAGACTCAGTAGTTACTGTGCATGGGCTTAGGTGCTCCATGGTGTGTGGGATCCTCCCAGACCAGGGATCGAACTGGTGTCTCCTGCACTAGGAGGTAGATTCTT
Source organism: Bos taurus (assembly GCF_002263795.3). Classification (NCBI taxonomy): domain Eukaryota; kingdom Metazoa; phylum Chordata; class Mammalia; order Artiodactyla; family Bovidae; genus Bos; species Bos taurus. The sequence goes on along the minus strand of NC_037342.1, from coordinate 54,212,405 downwards.
TACCACTGAGCTACTAAGGACGCCCAGCAACTTTGTCTTTTTTGGATATATACCCAGGAGAGGAATTTCTGGATCATATGGTCGTGCTATTTTTAATTTTTTGAGGAACCTCCATAATGTTTTCCGCTGTGGCTGCACCAATTTCCATGCCCACTAACTGTACAAAGGTTCTCAGGGAACCTTCTCATGTACACCACAGTGTTCTCATCTGTTCAGTGAATTCTCACTGCTGTTCCTTTACCTTTCTACTCTACCCCAGGCCTTGATTTATGCCCTATTTCATAGTGTTCTATTTTGACATAGCTTTAAAAAAAATTGTTAATTTTTTTAATTGAAGGATAATTGCTTTACAGAATTTTGTTGTTTTCTGTCAAACCTCAACGTGAATCAGCCATAGGTATACATATCCCCTTCCTTTTGAACCTCCCTCCCATTTCCCTCCCCATCCCACCCCTCTAGGTTGGTACAGAGTCCTTGTTTGAGTTTCCTGAGACATACAGCAAATTCTCCTTGGCTATCTATTTTACATATGGTCATGTAAGTTTCCGTGTTACTCTCTCCATACATCTCACCCTCTCCTCCCCTCTCCCCATGTCCATGAGTCTATTCTCTATTCACATAGTTTTTTACCATTTGCCTGGAATGTTCCAGCCCTTATTCCAGTTGTCCAGACTCCTCCCATCCCACAGGCTCAGCTTGTCTCCCACACCTTCCAGTAAGCCGTGTCCAGCTACTCCAGCCCTCAGTGCCCATCCTCTCTTGTGAGCCATCTTCCTTTTTGTGTTTCTTGTTTGATGTATAGTCATAGTCTGCCTAGCTCCTAAATAAAGTGGCTTAAACTTGACTCTGCTAAATAGTTTTTCAAGCATTTATCTAATTAAAGACTCCCCTGGGGCAGGGACCCCTCCTAATGCTGAGCAGAGTCCGGCACATGGAACACTGCTGAGAAGTGTGGTTTCACTGGATTGGATTTATTGCTCTGAAAGTGTAGAGCAAGGGAAAAGTACCCCTAGCTTACCCTGGATCAGTGGCTTGCTGGTCACTCTGTACATGGAATAGTGGAAGAACCTACTCCTTTAGCTTGTCCTCCCCACTTCTCTTGAGTGATTTTACTTTTCACATAGGACCTTCTGTGGCCACCTAGTTGTTTAAAACCCTCCTGTGGAGCTGTCAGTAAGAACTCATGATTTCATGCCCACACTCCCTCGCACACACATAGATGGACAGAGAAATAAATACAGCTGTATATATCTTCATGTGTTAGTATACATATGTATATTTCCTGGCCCACGGAGGGCAATAATACCTCAGTTGCAAAGGGATGCTTGGCACCTCAGTATTGGTTTCTAAATACCATTCTCGAATACAAGAAGCCAGGGCTTCTCAGGCAAAAAGTTGTTTCTAGGGCTGAGTCAGGAAAAAATACACTTTGAGCCAGAAAATAAAGCAGTGCTCAGAAAAATGATGAGGGCAATTTGAAAGGACATAGGTGTCAACCTGAGGGAATGCCCAGTGGGGAAAGCTGGAACAGTATGAGCAGCAAAATAAACAAAGGTAATATTGGGTTGTAATCTGTAGAATAAGTTTTAATATATAGTCACGATCTCATACAATATAATTAAACTCTGATTACATAAATAAGTGGGGGAGAAGAGCAGCTCTTCCTTACAATAGAATTCTGGTTAATAAATGTAGAGGAATGAAGGAAACAGAAAATCACTATCAAAACATCACAATAATAATTTTTACAGGCAAGAAGCTCTACAGTGTTCTTTAGAGAAATAGAACCAGTAGAATGTGTGTGTGTATGTCTCTCTGTATGTATATCCTGCATGTTTTGTTTTCATATACATACATGTGTGTATATATGTGGACTAACACACACAGATAAATTATATATTTCAAGGAATTGGTTTATGAAATGTGGAGGCTGGCAAGTCTGAAATCTGTAGGACAGGCAGGCTGAAAACTCAGGTTTTCATGCTCATGCTGCAGTCTTAAGGCAAAATTTCTTCTTCCTTTGGGAAGCCTGTTTTTTGGCTTTTAAGGTCTCTTAGGTGAATGGGTGAGGCCCACACATTATCCATGGATTGTTTCAGGTACTTAAAGTCAACTGGTTGTCAGAAACACCTAGATTAGTATTTGATTAACCAACTGCTTACCATAGCCCAGCCAAGTTGACACATGAAATTAACCATCATAGATGCTAGAATTCATGGGTTAAAGTATGATGAAAAACAGGTTATTTATATAGTCTTGAGCTGTCTTTACTAATTTCAAAGAGACTTCTTAGTAGAGTAACTAAGCTGACACCACCTTGGCTGAGTGATCAAAATTAACATCACCAGTAATAAGACATAATTGGCATCATGTATGCTCTGATATGTTGTGCTGAGGAGGGCACAGCACCACTTCTTGCCAAACTGCAAGGCCTTTAGTCTATATTATGGGGGGGGCGGGAATCAAACAAACTCAAATTGAGACACATCTTATAAAGCAATTGACTATTGATTAGTGCTCTTCAAAAGTGTCAGGATCACACAAGAAAAATAGACTGCAGAACTGTCACGGATTAGGGGAGACGAAGGTGATGTGACAGCTAAATGAAATGTGAGATCTTGGATAGGACCCTGGAACAGAAAGAGAACATTAGTGAGAAAACTGATGAAAGTCAAATAAAGGCTGTAGATTAATTACTAATATTATGCCATTGTTAATTTCTTGGCTTCAGCCATTGTATTATGATTAAATACAATGTTAACATTAGGGAAACTGGGTGAAGGCTGTACAGGAACTCTGTGTTATTTTTACAGCTTTTCTGGAAGTCTAAAATTATCTCAAAATAAAAATTTACAGGTGGGTGGAAACCTTCCTATGGACAGATACTCTTCCTACTAAAAGCCTACCACATTAAAACCTAAACTCCTTATTCTGGTCCTCCAGACCTTTCAGATCTGACTCTGCTGACCTCTTCAGCCTCATCTCTTTTCCTTCATGTCCATCTCCCGACACATTCCTTCCTGGGTGTGCTGGCAGTTTTGGCACCAGCTCAGGCTGGAGTGTTCAAGAGTTTGGACTGCTGGGATAGGACAAAGGTGCATGTGCTAGATGAGGGCAGCCCTGGGAAATGAGTGCCCGGGCTGTCGGGCCCCGGGTGGAAATAGGAACTGGCTCACATCAGGCATAGGGCAGAAGCAGCATCCAAGAGCCAGGATTAGCAGCAGTACTCAGGTGAGCCAAGGCAAGCACCTGAGGCTGGGGAGTGGGCTATGTGGCAGGGAAATGGTGGTTAAAGGCACCAAGCTTGTCCCCACAGCTCTGTGCTGTTCTTTGCAATCCCAATCTTTCATGCCTCTGAGTACTTTTTGTGCCCTTTTCTCTGCCCAGGCTACTTGGTTTTTCCCTCTTCACCTGGTCAGCTTTCAACATACAAGACCCAGCTCATCCCCTAGGCTGGTAGCTCCCCACTCTGGGCCTCACAGCACTCTTTATATTTATTGAGCACCTTTGAATCCTCAGTCATATTCTTCTCCATAGCCCCAACTCCTGCCACAAAGTCAGTGCTCAGAAAATGTCTGAATGGATGATTGTGGGTGGGGGCTGTGGCTCAGGGTTCATTCAGCCACACTCAGTGCGGTAAGCTCTGTGTAGGCCTTGGGAACATTGAGATGAATGAATCAGATCCTGTATTCTCATGGAGCTTCCATTCTAGAGGGCAAGACAGGCAATAAACAAGTGAACAATGATAGATATTGAACAATGAAGAGTGAACAATGACCAGTAACTGCCCATAGGAAGGTTTCCCCCCACCTGTAAATTTTCATTTGGGGATAATTTTAGACTTCCAGAAAAGCTGTAAAAATAAAACAGAGTTCCTGTACAGCTTTCATGCAGTTTTCCTAATATTAAATGAATAAATTACTGATGAAGGAGAGAACAGAGTCTAGAATGTTGTCACGATTTTTATTGGATAGGCTTAGTAGTGAACCTCATATTCTTTTTCAGTTCAGTTCAGTTCAGTCACTCAGTCGTGTCCAACTCTTTGCAACCCCATGAATCACAGCACGCCAGGCCTCCCTGTCCATCACCAACTCCTGGAGTTCACTCAGACTCACGTCCATCGAGTCAGTGATGCCATCCAGCCATCTCATCCTCTGTCATCCCCTTCTCCTCCTGCCCCCAATCCCTCCCAGCATCAGAGTCTTTTCCAATGAGTCAACTCTTCACATGAGGTGGCCAAAGGACTGGAGTTTCAGCTTTAGCATCATTCCTTCCAAAGAAACCCCAGGGCTGATCTCCTTCAGAATGGACTGGTTGGATCTCCTTGCAGTCCAAGGGACTCTCAAGAGTCTTCTCCAACACCACAGTTCAAAAGCATCAATTCTTTGGCGCTCAGCCTTCTTCACAGTCCAACGCTCACATCCATACATGACCACAGGAAAAACCATAGCCTTGACTAGATGGACCTTTGTTGGCAAAGTAATGTCTCTGCTTTTGAATATGCTATCTAGGTTGGTCATAACTTTTCTTCCAAGGAGTAAGTGTCTTTTAATTTCATGGCTTCAGTCACCATCTGCAGTGATTTTGGAGCCCCAAAAAATAAAGTCTGCCACTGTTTCCACTGTTTCCCCATCTATTTCCCATGAAGTGATGGGACCAGATGCCATGATCTTCGTTTTCTGAATGTTGAGTGTTAAGCCAACTTTTTCACTCTCCTCTTTCACCTTCATCAAGAGGCTTTTTAGTTCCTCTTCACTTTATTTGTGTACAATTTCTAGTTCTTTCTACAGTGGACATGTATTATTGAGTCTTTTAAAAATGGCAGCTGTCCTTTGATTTTTTTTTATCCTGAGCTCCTAACAAGACCTTTGCCTTATAACGATAGAATTCAGGGTAAGGTCCAGGAAGATGGAACCCATTGAGTTGGTGTCACACAATGGACTCTACCCAAGAGATAACAAATGGTACAGTAACTAGCTGGCCCAGGAAAAAAGGATCTGCTTAACTCAGGATAGTCAGGGAAGGCTTCACAGAATAGGAAATATTTTATCTGCAATCATGAAGGAACCATTAAGAGTTCAAAGGCAAAAATGTGGAGGAAAGAACTGGGCAAGTCATTCTACACTTTTGAGTCTTTGCCTTTTTGTCTGTAAAACGGGGGCAGTAGCATGTTTCATTGGGTTTGGAGGCCAATTAAATAAGACAGGTATATAGATGTTCCCCTGCCCCCCACAACCCCAGTTGTAGCACAGTATCTGGTGCATATTAGGTAATGAGGAGCTAATTTTCATTTTTGCATTAAAGATAAACATTCTGGAAGGGCACTAGTTTTGGCTTTTAAGGAGTTCACTCCTGTTCTCATCTTTTCACTGTTCTCATCTTTTCAGCAGGCCGAGGACACTGGCTAGTGGCTCGGAAAGGTGGCCTCAAGAAGAAGCCCAAGAATGTGGCTGAGACAACAGCTGAAGGTCAGGAAGGCCAGAAGGTTTCCTTTGAGGTTGAAGGGAAGAAAGGGTCTCGACAGGAAAACCAAGTGGACACTCCTGGACACATGCTGGACCTGGCTTTTCTGGTGAGAGTGAATGCATTCTGGAAGGGCTGGCAGCACCAGCTGACGACTGTCTTGGTGAGGGGGTGGCAAGGACTTGCCCTGCTTCCCTCTGGTACATTTACCTCCCATCCATCCCAAACTATTCGAATGGGCTTGGCAAATGGAGTGCCCCCAAGATGCTGAAGGGACCCAGAGCTTTCTTTATATGTAAAGCTTTCTTTACATCCACTTTGTGAGATAGGTGTTATCATCCCCATTATATTGTTGCCCTTGTACAAATGAGAAAACTGAGGCCCCAAGAATTAATGTGCCTTGGCCGAAGTTCCTCAGCTAGTAATTAGGACTCTAGTTTACCCTGGATTAGAACTACTCAGAATTAAAACTCTGGTCTATTGACTGTAAAGCCTATACCTTTACAAATATTTTATCAGGTAAAAAGTCTTCATTGAGCCAGGGAGACAAAGCAGTAAGTCAGGGTAAACAGTAAATTTAAAAATCCTATTCCAGCACCCTGCTGGCTCAGTTGGTAAAGAAGCTGCCTGCAATACAGTAGACCTGGGTTCGATCCCTGAGTCAGGAAGATCTCCTGGAGAAAGAAATGGCAACCAGTATTCTTGCCTGGGAAATCCCATGGACAGAGGAGCCTGGTGGGCTACAGTCCATAGGGTCACAAGAGTCGGATGCAACTTAGCAACTAAACCACCATCACTATTCCAGCACATAGTAGGGTGTAAAGCCTTCTACTCTGCTCTGGGGAGACTCTAGGAGCAGGGGAACTAGGGAGCCTCACACACCACTGCCTTTGTCCTTGGGGTTTAGTGTCTGGCTGAAAGCCAAGGATGCCAACTAGATATACCTAGTGTCTGGGTCAGGCTTTACAAAGAGGACTGGGATGGTAGTTTTTATTTACTCTGTGCAATGCCTCAGTGGCTTTACACAGAAAGACCTATTTTGTAAACCAGTATTAATGTGCGGTCCAATGCTCATAGCTTCCCAAGAAGAACTCCCTGGCAGCTTACTTAGTTCCCAGACTCTGCTTATGGTTCCTGCACAGATCAAATGTTGAAAGAGAACTTAAAGGAGGCATCTCACCTCAAGGTGGGTAGCATAGGCTTTTTGCAGAATACTGTGGAGTTTCTTTGATTATTAGGTCCACTTCTCATTAGGGATGAGGAAGATTGAAGCAGCAGTACTGAGAAGGGGCAGAACCACTTCCCATAGTGCTCTTCTTTTCCCCTTTATTTTCAGCATTTCAACATATCCACACTGAGATCACTTGTTACAATTCTGAGATGACTGCTGAAACTCTGGTCATCACATTTATTTATTTTTTAATTTTTTTGGTCATCACATTTAAAGCATAACATCCAGAGGTAGAAAAGGGAACGTCACTGTCTTATACTGATTTTTAAATATAAGCAGCTTCCCAGAACTGACCTCCTACCCCAGCAGCCTGCGTCTCATTGGCCAAAAATACATCACAAGTCCCAGCAGTCACTGGTTAGGGGACCATGACCACCATGCTTGGATTAGACAAAGTCAAGACTTAGCCTGTAGAGCTGGGGTTGAAGGATACATCTAGTTAGAGAAATGTGAATGATACTGGGTTCTTTCACAGTGAGAAGTAGAGAATGGCTCTAGAGAAATGAGCTAACAATGTCTGGTATAGTGGTTTCTTTCCACCCTTTTCTGTCTTCTCATTCTCTGTGTGTGTCAGATACAGCAGTTTTTGTAAAATTGCCATCAGCCCTCTGCCAAAAACCTCTTGACAGCTTTCCATTGACTGTGGGCTAAAATCCACAATCCTTTGCAGAGCCACCATGAATCCACATGATCTAATAAGCGCGTCCATAACCTTACCTACCTGTTTTTCATCCTCTCAGAAACACCTTGCTTTCATTTGCCTGAATGGCATTCACAAACCCTGCCACCCACTTTCATGGGACCAGCTCGTACTTAGCACTTAAGGTATCGGCTGAAATATTCCTCAAATAGGTACTTCCTCACTTCTACACTAAGATAAGGATCTCCCATTACTGTCTCCCATGGCTTCTTGAATTTCTCCTTTAAAATACTTACTGTATTTGTAAATACTTGCTTGCTCATTGGCTTCCATGCAGTTTTAAGCTTTATGAAGGCATGAAATACTTCTGCTTTTCTTTGTTGTCTTAAGTTCCCAGTTCCATGCCTAACCATAAAAGGCACCATAACTAAATGATTAACTGAAAGAAGGAATGAGGTTTGGTTAAATAGAAATAGCAACTTCAAAGTTGAGACTTTTTGTCTACCTTTTAATTGTCAAGGACAATATATGGTAGTCCTAAGAGCACAGTGTTTAGTGATTACAGATTTGGGTTCAAATCATAGATCCATCACTTATTGGCTGTGGAACCTTAGGGAAGTCATTTCCTCTCTCTCAGCCTTATTTTTCTCATTTATGAAGAGATATATTCCCTTATGTCGAAGAGTTTAGTTAAGATTAGGAGAAAGTAATTTTTTTTTTTTTTTGGCCACACTGAGTGGCCTATAGGCTCTTTAGTTCCACAGCCAGGGATCAAACCCGCACCCTTTGCATTGGAAATACAGAGTCTTAATCACTGGACCACAAGGGAAGTCCCCGGAGAAAGTTCCTTGATATATTTAGCATGACACATGGCCCAAAGTAGTATATAAATATTTGGCGAATAAATGAATAGATGAGCAAACATAAAAGTTATGACAAGTGTTTTGGTAGTGCCCCAGAAATAAAGATTTTATTCTAAGAATCAGTTAGAGGAAGTGGAGCTCTAAAAAGACAGAGAAGGAATAGAGAGGAATGCAGCCTCCTAAGAGCCCCATAAAGTCCATGTTTCCACCCCCATCTTACATATGAGAAACAGAGGTGGGAGAGCCGACGTGGCAGCTTGATTCTGAGCAGCTCCAAAGCCTGTTCTTCCACTGTACCAGGCTGCCCTCCTCACCAGGGAGTCATTTGTTGTCTTGGCCAATTATATGAGCTTTGCTGGGGCCCTGAGTGCTGATTCTTTGCATTGTGTTGCAGCTGAAGCACCACTGTGTGAAGGATCCATCAGACCTCTGCAGCATTAACGTGAGCGGCCTGAAGTTCTCCAAGGTACGACTGGCCACCAGAGATGTGATTGTGGTGAGCTACACCTGAGGTGGCTCCTGTCTGATTGACCATCATAACTTCCAGAGTCTCTGGGAACTGGGAATCTGGGCATAGGAAGGAGGAGAGTCACACAGGGACTCACTGGGTGGAAACAACATTCACAGACACTGTCTTTTGCTATAGATTTGGTATTGCCATTATCCCATGTGAGGTGAGTTAAAGGAAATAAATAACCTTATGGAAGCGGTTTGAATGTGCATAGAATCTTATTGGGGTATGATTCATTGTGTGCAGAGAGTTCCCATCAGAAGAGCCTACAGGAGAAATTTCTCTCAGGTTTCAGTGCCAGGAATGGTATTGGTTCTCCCAAGATACTGATGACTGTTTTTTTTTTTTTTTTGACCATGGCATGCTGGATCTTTCCTGAGCACCTATCGAACCCGTGCCCCCTGCATTGGGAGGGTGGATTTTAATTACTTGACCTCCAGGGAAGTCTTGGTTTGTTCTTAGCTCACAGACTCTGTGACTTATATAATGAGTCATGTTTCTTTCCTTGCACTGGCTAATGGGTAGCTTGGAGCTAGATTTGTGGCCTGCCATCCCCAGTATATATATTATAGCACGTATTTTTGATCTGTAGGCCTTCCATATCATATAAAGAGAGATTGCTTGTAGAATGCCACACAGAAGTTAAAATGTATGAATGTAAGTAAATCTCAAAAGATCTGTGTATCTCAACACAAGTGAATCTCAAACATGTGGTGTTGAGTGAAGAAGGCAGATTGCAGAATGGTATCTACAGTATGATGGTACTTAATATAAAATTTTAAAACATATAAATAAAAACTATATATGGCTTGTGGATACACATTCATGTAATGCAAGTATTAAAGAGATGTGGGATAATCACCAATTCAGGATAGCTGTTTTTTATGAGAGGGAGGGTAGGGATATGTTGCAGGGATATCAATTCTCTATAGTGTTTTATTTCTTTAAAGAAATTTGAAGCAGAGACAGCATAATATTCAGATTTATTAAAGCTGGATAGTGGTTACACGGGCCTTCAGAGTAACACTTACAATACTTTGCTGACTAGAATTATTTCATAATAGGAAAATAAAAGAAGCAGAAAAGCCCTTCCTGTCTTTAGCAAGTAAATGCTCTTGTTCTTAACCCTTGAAGTCTTTGCTCCTTCTGACAGCAGCCCTGGAGCTTCAGCAAGGCCTCCAGGCAGGGAACTAATCTTATGTTCTTTGAAATGCCCTTTCACAGGCTAAGGAAAAGGATTTCAAGCATTTTAATTCAGTGATTTACATCAATGCCTCAGAAAACCTGCTTCCTCTAGGTAAGTTTTCTTCCTGAAAACCACCTCCTGCTTCCTGGCTGCCAGTCTTTCATGTTAGAAGTTGCCTGTCTGTTCACCTGTAACGCCATACATCTTGTTTTTGGAGTGCAATGAGCTGAGTGTGGGAGAACACATAGACCTGGATTCCAGCCCAGAGCCAGCACTACCTACGCAGAACACTTCTCTGTGAGCTGCCGCTTCTCTCTCTAAATGGAGATGATCCCCTTCCTTTCTTCCTCCCTAAGGCAGGATACTTTGTAGACTCAGACAGGATCAGTACAGTCAGCCCTCCATGTCTATATTTCCACATCCATGGATTCAACAAAACAGGGATATAAAAAATTTAGAAAAAATTCCAGAAAGTTACAAAAAGTAAAATTTGAGTTTGCCATGCACTGGCAGATATTTAAGTAGCATTTGTATTATATTTACAACCACTTACAAAATATGTTTCCTTGGAGGTTCAGTTGGTAAAGAATCTGCCTGCAATGCAGGAGACCTGGGTTCGATCCATGGATTGAGAAGATGCCCTGGAGGAGGGCATGGCAACCCACTCCAGTATTCTTGCCTGGAGAACCCCCATGGACAGAGGAGCCTGGCGGGCTGTGGTCCATATGGAATCACAGAGTCGGACACGACTGAGTGACACAGCACAGCACAGAGCATTTATATTATGTTCGGTATCAGAAATCTAGAGATGACTTAACGTGTACAGGAGGCTGTGTGCAGGTTATATGCAAATACTACATCATTTTATACAAGGCCCTTGAGCTTCCACAGATTTCAGTGTCCTTGGTGGTGATGCAAGATGGAGGTGGAGGTTGGGGACTGGGGTAGGGGGTGTGTATGGGGGTGTGTATGTAGAGGTGGGTGGTCCTGGAACCCATCTCCTACCCATACCAAGGGACTGTATGTAAAAAGTTTTAAGTCCCTGAGAACTCCTGCTCCTACTGCTAAGTCACTTCAGTCGTGTCCGACTCTGTGCAACCGCATAGACGGCAGCCCACCAGGCTCCCCCATCCCTGGGATTCTCCAGGCAAGAACACTGGAGTGGGTTGCCATTTCCTTCTCCGGCTGAGAACTCCTATAGGAGCGTAAAGCCTTCTTGTTTATTCAGCAAATCCACAGCGACCCCTGCTGGGTGTCAGGACAGTATGACTATTTGGCTTTTAGAAATCAGTGTGTCCAGTTTTCTGTTCTTCTGAGCTCAGTTATAGCAGGATACGGTAAGTGCAACGATAGAGGGAATCAGAAAATCAACTGGACCTCGAGTGTCAGAAGATACTTGTGAGAAAAGGAGTATGTAAGCTGAGATTTAAAACACAAATAGGAGTGACTCAGAAATTAGAAGGTGAGAAGGCATTTCAGGCCAACAGAACAACAGATGGGGGGCAGCAGTGCCTGACCAGGGACCCTGAAGAAGCTTTGTATGTGTGCAAGAGGTATAAGCAGAGGAGAATGGAGACTAGGAAGGTGGGCAAGGGGCCGCATATTATCAGGGGCACTGAGTGACATGGGCTTAAATCTGCAGGCAAAAGAGAACCTTGGAAGGCTTTGAAATAGAGACTCAGTAGTGGCTGTGAGGAGCATGGATTGTAAGATGGGAGCCAGGAAACCTGGGAGATGGTTGAATTTTTCCAGGAGAGGGGAGGTGAGGCCTCAACTGGGGCTGTGGCCACAAGGGTAGAGGGGACTGAGAGAGACAGAGTGAGAGAGGAGGTAGAAATAAACCAGACGTGGTAACTAAGGGGCATGTAAAGAAAGAGAAGAACCAAGGGGATTTACTGAGACAGACAGCAGTATAAGAAAGGCAGGTTTAGGGAGAAATAGGATGAATTCAGTTTTGAATGCATGGAGTTTGAAGGGTGTTTTTAAAGAAGTGTGTGACAAAGTCCCTGTCCTTGAGGAAACAGTGTGGTATCTTAGGAGCCTGAGTTTGAAAACAAAGGCCAGCAGGCATATGGAAAGATGCTCAACCTCATAAGAACTATTTTATGCCTATCAAATATTGACAGAAATGAGAAGGACTGATGACTTGCCAGCATTGGTAGGGAAATGGGTACTCTCGTATTCAAGTGAAATAAATTGGTGCAACATCTTTAGAAGGTAGTTTGGCAATGTCTCTTAACATAGTTGAGTAGTTCCACTCCCCAAAATTTATTCTACAGAAACACACTTGAACAAGGATGTTCATTGGAAATACCCTGAAAGCACATGTTTCTATTTGACTTTCTAGAACATTCCAACTCACAAAACCAACATAGGCCACACTTGACACCAGGTTCACTTAGAAGGCTCTGGGTAATTCCCCACGTATGCCAGCAGCACAGCCTCAGCACTTCATGTTCAGTGGAATCCTCTTGCCAGTTCCTGAGCAGTTCATGTAGCTGTTGAGGTAGCCATCCGTGAGCCACTCTTTGGCCACTCTCAATGGGTTGATGCCAGCACTCTGGCTTAGAAGCCTTATTCACCACAGGAGGAAATAGCTGTTGTTACACTCCATAGACAAGGCGCCCAGAGTTCCTGAAAAGGACATGGCCAATCACAGGAGTGCCCGCACCCAGAGAAGCCCAAAGTTATGGCGCCCCCTTCAGACAGGTATAGTTCATTCTTAGTTTCTCCTAGTCCAGATGTGACTTACCAACCTGGGGTCATTTTTACCACTGCAGTTTTGCTTAATCACACAGTGACTGTACCATTTTTTTTCAGGTTACCAATGGAAGAGGGCTAGAAAGTTAACTCAAGGTCCAGTTCTCAAGCAGAAGGGGAAGTGTTCTTAAGCTTTTATTCAGATAATCTAGCCACTATCCCTAGGGGTATGGTTAAATAAAATAGGGTATGTCTATACTGTAGAACATAATTCAAACATTATGCAGATCTGTATGTTTTGACTTAGAACATCTTTAAATCATATTGTTAAGGGGGAAAAAAAAGCAAGTCACAGTACAGTGTGTGTAGTATGAGTCCCTTTTTGTAGAAAGAAGTGTGTGTGTGTCTGTGTGTTTCAGTATGCACATAAAAAGTCTAGAGTACTATATGTGAAACTTTGAATAGTTACCTCTAGGTATTGAGATTAAAAGGAACTTTGATTTTTCTTATTTTTCTAAAAAACTTTTGTGGAAATGTTTACTTTTATAATCAGAAATAATAAGGATCATTTTTTAAAATGGGCTTTGGAATTAGATTCAGTTCTTGATCTTTCCATTTAGCAATTCTATTTCTAGCAAATCACTTAGCCTGGCTGAGCCTTGGGTTCTTCAGCAGTGGAATGGAAGTAGTAATCACTCTTTTTCAGAGTTGTTAGAGATTAAGAGTCCATGTAAGTAAAGCACTTTACGCAATGCTGGGCCTAACCCAGTGGGAACCCAGTAAATGACCACTATTTTATCTTTCTCTTATGTCTTTTACAAGTTACAGTTTCCCTCTTTCTCCTCCCTCTTTAGAGGCATTTCACACGTTTCCAGTCTTAAAGGAACTGGAGCTCGCATTTAACGGCATCAAAACAGTCTATGTGAAATACGGAGACTTTAAGTCCTTGGAAGTAAGTTGGAGGTAGGGAGTTTTTGGTGCCCACCTGTTTCCCTGTAAGGAATGGGTGTAAGGAGTCTACTGGTCATAATTTTTGGGAAGGAGCTCTCTGGGCCTTTATAGCTACCTTGCTTCAGGTGGTCCTCTGGGGAGGGTGGCAGAGTTGGTGGTGATGATAAAGGAGTGGGTTGGTGGAGGTGATGGCAGTTGGATGAGAATACACTATACCCATGGCCATGGTACATGGTCTTGGAAAATAAATGCCTAAGTAGTCTGTGTAGGAGAGTAAGTTTATTTTTTTTAATATAAATTTATTTAATTGGAGGCTAATTACTTTACAATATTGTATTGGTTTTGCCATACAGGAGAGTGAGTTTAAATAGAGTATTTTAGGACAAAGAATTTGAGAGGACATCTGGATCCAGTGGGGGTTGAGGCATGGGGGTTAAGTGCTAGGCACAGCAGACTAGCCCAGCTGAATGGGAGGTGTTGTGAACTTATTCCTGAGACCCACCCTGGTATGAATCAGCCAGATTGGTTCCAATGAGCTTGGATAAGGTTATGGGCCATAGACTCAGGGATGAGTATGAATAAAACGGAGCCTCTCTAAGTTCTATAGCAGACTCTTGACATCTGTATATCCACAGCTGTTTTGTATTTGAAAATATTTTTAAAAATTGCGCTCTTCTTGGAAATCTTTCTCCTATATTTCCCATAGTCATGCATCTTCTATACATGTTCTCATACTTCAAGTTAATCACCTATCAGCATCTATGAAAACTTTAGGGTAATTTTGTTTCACAAAAAAGCAAAGCTTTTGTCACCACCTGAGAATCTGCGTGCACAAAGAGTAGAGAACAGCAGAGCTGGATTGAGGTGTGGGGCAGGCATCTGGCCAGGCTCACTCACTAAGTAACGGGCTCTTCCTTACATGTTGGCCTTCTAGAAAAGCTTCAGAGTCACACCTCACCAAAATGTCTGCATGTCATGATCCTTGGGGTTTGCCTCAAAGAACTGGTAACTTAAATTATTTAATGTACAAACATCAAGAGACAGCCATTCTTCATAAAAACCTCATTTAACCCGGTCTGACCAGAGAGAAACCTTCCATAAGAGTGCACTTTTAAGAGTTACATGCCAAAGTTTTAAGGTGTTTTAACCACTTGGGATGGTGATCTTCCTGAAGTGGATTATACGTCCTTGTATTTTTAAAGCATGCTAAACTGAATGTAATGGTACCTTTTCTCCATGGTTTCCAGTCATATTGAGGCTCACAGTGCTTTACTATGATTTCTGACAGGAGTGGTTCTCATACTTATCCAGGAAGTGAAGTTCTTGAAAGTCCTTGAAAGGAGAGAAAGAGAGAAAATTTACAACAACTCATGCAGCTTTGTGCTAGGTTAAAAAACATGTTATACCAGAGTTTATTATAAACAGAGGGAAACAGGTTCCAGAAGCTCTAGAGATATAGGGGGCCACTTCTTTACCTACAGGCCTGGGAGCTTCTTACAGGTTTCCATTAATTTGTTATTTTGCTTTTTAAAAAGTAGTTATTGAGCTCCTGTATGTTGTACATTGTTCAGAGACTCCTACCTTCCTTACCCCAACCATTTCAACCTCCTACTTCAAGTGCCTGTGGGCCCACAGGGAGGGGACGTGACTACAGGCACTGACCCTACAGCTGACTTACTGGTTGATCATTAATTGACTTTTTGGAGGCCCTGCCTCATAGTGTGATTGCAACTGATGAATATTATTTATCCAGCAGACCAATCCTATCCAAGGGAATTTGTTTATATAAGAGAACAAAGTCAAGATTCAGAATGTAAATGAGAAGAGGAAATCTCCTGGTCAGTCATTTATTCCCCCTCTCTCTATGGTTTGCGAGGGCTCTCTAAGAAAAAGGATAAACCTATCAGATATCCTGAATTTGCAGCCAATAGCAGTGAATAATGTGTAATGAAACTTGATGTGACTCAGCAGATGCAACATCCAAGTTAGGAATCTTCTCTCCTTGTTTGCCAGAAAGGCTGTCACCCAGAGTAGAACTCTTCAGGAGTCAGTTTAGAAAAACAGCTTTGTCATGATTTTATTCTCTGATCACAAGTCTGAAAAAGAGTCAGCTGGAGAACTGCCTTAAAGTCAGGACACCTTGTTTGTAGTCTTGGTCCACCCCTGCTTTCCCCTAACCTCCTTGGCCAAATAACTTACCCTCTCAGTGGAACTTACGTCTCCCCCTCTGTAAATTCTGGGCCAGCTGTGAACTTCTTTGCCGTGCAAGTTCTAAGACTATTCATTTCTTTGAACTGTCCTTACTTCCGTAGAAAGCAGATTTGGACCCAACATTAAATAGCAAAACAGCCAGAGCAAGGGTCGGCAAACTTTTTCTGTAAGAGGCCAGACAGTGACTGTTTTAGGCTCTGCAGCCCCTAGGCTTGTAACTAGTCATAACTGTCATAACTAGTCCACTCTGCTGTTGTAGAAGGAAAGCAGCTGTAGACAATATGTAAGCAAATGGGCAGGGCTATGTTCTCATAAAACTTTCTGATGCTGAAATTTGAATTTTATTTAATTCTCATACAATGTTATATCATTGTGTTTTTTTCCCCCAACCATTTAAAAACATACAAAGCATTCTTAGCTCACAGGCCATACGAAACAGACAGCAGGCTGGATATGGCTTACAGGCCTTCGTTTGCCAATTTCTGAGCTAGAACACTGATGGAACAGCTCAGTATGGTTGGAATGCAGTGAGACACAGTAGAATATGGTGATAGATGAGCCCAAGAGGAAACAGAAGAGACTGTAGAGAGCCTTGGAAGAAGAGGATTCAGTTCAGTCGCTCAGTTGTGTCTGACTCTTTGCAACCCTGTGGACTGCAGCATCCCAGGCCTACCTGTCCATCACCAACTCCTGGAGCTTGCTCAAACTCATGTCCATCGAGTTGGTGATGCCATGCCACCATCTCATCCTCTGTTGTCCCCTTCTCCTCCTACCTTCAATCTTTCCCAGCATCAGGGTCTTTTCCAGTGAGTCAGTTCTTTGCATCAGGTTAATACAGTCATACTTCACAAAGTATTGGAGTTTCAGCTTCAACATCAGTCCTTCCAATGAATATTCAGGACTGATTTCCCTTAGGATTGACTGGTTTGATCTCCTTTCAGTTCAAGGGATTCTCAAGAGTCTTCTCCAACACCACAGTTCAAAAGCATCAGTTCTTTGGCACTCAACTTTCTTTTTAGTCCAAGTCTCACATCGATACATGACTACTGGAAGAACCATAGCTTTGACTAGACAGACCTTTGTTGGCAAAGTAATGTCTCTGCTTTTTAATATGCTGTCTAGGTTGGTCATAACTTTTCTTCCAAGGAGCAAGCATCTTTTAATTTCATGGCTGCGGTCACCATCTGCAGTGATTTTGGAGCCCAAAAAACCAAAGTCTGTCACTGTTTCCATTGTGTTCCCATCTATTTGCTATTAGTGATGGGGCTGGATGCCATGACCTTAGTTTTTTGAATGTTGAGCTTTAAGCCAACTTTTTCACTCTCCTCTTTCACTTTCATCAAGAGGCTCTTGAGTTCTTCTTCGCTTTCTGCCATAAGGGTGGTGTCATCTGCATATCTGAGGTTATTGATATTTCTCCCAGCAGTCTTGATTCCAGCTTGTGCTTTAGCCAGCCTGGCAACTTGCATGATGTACTCTGCATATAAGTTAAATAAGCAGAGTGACAATATACAGCTTTGATGTACTCCTTTCCTGATTTGGAACCAGTCCATTGTTCCATGTCCAGTTCTAACTGTTGCTTCTTGATCTGCATACAGATTTTTCAGGAGGCAGGTCAGGTGGTCTGGTATTCCCATCTCTTTCAGAATTTTCCACAGTTTATCGTGATCCACACAGTCAAAGGCTTTGACGTAGTCAATAAAGCAGAAGTAGATGTTTTTCTTTAACTCTCTTGCTTTTTTGATGATTCAACAATTTGATGAATACCAGCTGGTCTCTGAGGACAGCTTAAGTGTTACCTGCTGTGTGAAGCCCATCTGAAGCCCCTAGTAGAGGTCAAACATCTATGCTGGTAGCATTGCTACTTAACAGACACACATTATGTATCTAGCTGCCTGACTAGGCTGTGAGCTCACACAGGGCATGGACTGGTTCACAGTAAGCCTTCAGTATACAGGCCTTGAATGAAGGGATGGTGATGACCATGACAGGCATCATTA
The DNA here is from genome assembly GCF_002263795.3 of Bos taurus. NCBI lineage: Eukaryota > Metazoa > Chordata > Mammalia > Artiodactyla > Bovidae > Bos > Bos taurus. Next base: position 54,194,649 of record NC_037342.1, on the reverse strand, counting down.
AGCATTTACTGTGTTCCAGGCTCTATGCTAAAGGCTTTACCTACACAATTTCTCATAAAAATCCATTATTATTTCTACTTTATACATAAGGAAGCTCAGTTTAAGTAATTTGTCCAATATCACAGTTAGTCAGGACTTAAAGCCAGGTCTACGGGGGGTATCAGTTAATTGCTGCAGTGGAATCAAACCAAACCCAGCCCTCCTCCGACAGTGACCTAGAGTCAGTTGTGTTTATGTGTGATTGACTGTGTTTTACTGAAGCGGTAGACTAGAGACCTTGCCCCCTGCACCAGCTGTGTAAGATGCTGAAACTGGCCCCATTCAGTAAGGGTCAGTGGTGTGTGTGGGTGGATGTGCTACCAAGTACTGCTCGCCACACAACAGGCCAGTAAATCAAGAGACAAGTTGTTGGGGCACTGAATAGTGAATTTATTCAGAAAGCCAGCAAACCAAGAAGATGGTGAACTAATGTCCCAAAGAGCCATCTTGCCTGAGTTAGAATTCAGGCTTCTTTTCTACTAAAAGAGGAAGGAATAAAGTCAAACATTTCCTGGATTAGTCAGCCTCCTGAGGGGAAGTGTTAATTTCTTCCTTCCTGCAGTCATTCAGAGGTGGGCCTGCTCAGGAGTTTTCCTGTGAGCTAAACAGAGAATTTTAGCTTACGGCTCATTACCTGGGAGGCAGGATTCCCAGAGATGGGCCATTACGTATAATTTAATTTTATAGGCAACATCCCTTTAGTGATTACCAGGTAATAAAATAAAAAAGGTTCATCCCTATTACAGAGAGGGAGGGAAGGGAGCAAAGAGCTAAAGTAGGTGTCCAGAGAGTCTCTTCTGGAAAGAAAACAAAGACTGGAGTGATACCATTTATCATAATTGCCTTTGTGTTTGCAGAGAGAAACTCAGTTTCCTGGCTGGCCCCCTAACCCAAGTCGACTGTATCATGAATCTCGGTGGCTAGTTAGAATGTGCTTTATGATGAGGTGACAGTTTGGGTCATTGTCCTCATAAGCCAGTTCATTTCAGCTGCTTATTTTATGTGCACCTACTGTGCCAGGGCCTGTGCTAGATTACAGTGGCAAGGCACTTCACCTCGGAGTTTATAGCCTAGCCTACCGCTGTGCACCAGGACCTGCTCGCTTGGCACATCCATGCACCAAAATCTCTAGTCCTCAGCCTTATATCCCGTTATCACAGTTACCTGGCTGACTATGAGAAATACCCTGGAAGCAGTCTAGATAAAGCACTCAAAGTCAGAGGAGGGAGAGAGTCCATCTGGCTGGGAATGAAAAAAGCTTTCAGAAGGAGGGAGCTTTTGAGCTGGCCTTTTAGGGCTTGGATTTTGATACATAGAAAGAGGGCATTCCTGAGTGAAAAGCTCAAGCAAAGATCTCTGGATGGGATGGGGCAAGGAATAGGGAGGAGTCACTTTGGCTAGCACCGCAAGATAAGCAAAAGCTTGCAATATGGGAGCAAAGGCTGGAATTGGTTGGGAAGTAACTCTTGTAGACCTTGAATGTTAATTCAGAGAGTCAGGAGGGTTTTAGTCTGGTTGATGGGCCCCCTGGAAAGTTAAAAAAAAGAAGTAGTCATCTCCCACCTCATGTAGGAGCATGATTGTCACGAGGAGTGCTTCTGTTTCTCTGTCTTCTATCTTTGCACCATAGTTCCTGGACCTTTCCTTCAACAGCCTGACGGCGGAGGCCATCTGTGACCTGGGGATTCTGCCACACCTCCGTGTCCTGCTCCTCACAGGCAATGGCCTCACCTCTCTGCCACCGAGTTTGGCTGTTGCAGAGCAGTAAGTCCCAGAGTACAAGTATCCAAACAAATAGTCCAAAGCAGTTCTAAAGGGCTGTAAGGAAAGACTGTAAGTGTTCGAAGCCGGGAGAATGCCACCTACTAAAGCTCCCAGTAAAGGTACCGGTAGATGCAAAGCCCCAAAAGTTGGGGAGGCCTCAGCTAGGGAGTCCACACCCCTCCCCAATAGGGAGTGACACGGGTGTCTGCATGTCACTGTCCTTTCCTCTGATTGCTCATTCGTAAGTTGTGGCTATTGCTCTTGCCAGACTATTCCCCTTCATGAACCCTCTAAATAAGCTTTGCATATTTCCATTCTGCACATTTGCTGAGGCTGTGCCTTCTGGCCAGAATGTACTGGCCCTTTCTCTCTTAATAATAGTAATACATGTGTAATGCTTACTATGTGTCAGATACTATTCTGACACTCTTAATATATACTAACTCGTTTAATCCTCACAACCCTATGAGGTAAGTGTCCTATTATCATCACCCTCATTTTATAGATGAGGAAATTGAGGCACAGGTAAATTAACTCAACCAGAGTTACAAAGCCAAATCGCAGAAGCAGAATTTGAACCAAGTCCATCTGACTCCAGAGAGCAGGCTTATGACCATTACTTTCTCTTCTTATGTTGCTTCTGTACATATTCCAAGGGCTACCTCAGACTGTCCTCTTTCCCTCTCAGAAGCCTTTCTTTCTTAACCATTTTAAGTGTACCATTCAGCAACATTAAGTACATTCACACTGTTGGGCAACTGTCACAATCATCCCACTCCAGAACTCTGTTCATCTTGCAGAAATTCCATCAACTTTGACTAATAGACATGATGCTTTTAAGAGGAATACCAGATAATTCTTTGGATTCCGAAGATATTCCTTTTTGCCCTCAAGGTAGAGCAGCAATCATACTTTTTCTGATAATTGGTATCAGTCACCCAGCCAATATAATAAACCCCTCTTTCCCTGCCTGTTGGTTCAGTGGAATAAAGAACCCAAGAGGCCAGTAGTAAACTTAACTTCCGGTTAAGTCAAACTATTTTTGTGTTCCCTGTAAAAGTATTCCTCCCAAGGAAACTCAGAGCTCTAACTTAAGAACTCAGAGCTGCAGGAATTAGAAACAAATTGTAAGATGAGCGGCTTTCATTTTCATTCATTCATTCCTAGGCCCTTATGATCCGATGTGAGAAAAACAGAATCAGTTTTAGTTGCTAGTTTATGTGACACTCCATCCTGTAAGTCAGCATCCAACCTCACAGTGGGTAGCCTCCTAGCTAGTGGAATAAATAAGTTGTCAGAAGACTGTTTTACAATTCTGTTAGGTCAGCTACTTCTGTGTGATGGAATACATGGCAAAAAATTAAACTCCATGTCCTTGAGTCCATTATTGTACTTCTTTGCAATGAAATGTGTTCCACGGTTAAAAGCAATGTTATGTGTACTATTTAAATAATGAATAAGACATTCTGTAAATCCACAGATTGTGATGCTTGGCAGAACACTCTGGTTAGGCAGGGAAAATCCATGTCTCAAATACATACATATTTCAGTAAGAAAAAAAAAATCACTGCTCCTTTTATGAAAGTAAATGTCCACTCTAGTCATCCTTCTACTGGATGGTTGGCTAATCCTTCTAGAAATGGTGCCTGTTAGCAACTCAGCATTAGCCTCTGTTATTGGCAGATTGGGTGTTCAACAGGACTGGTAGCCAAATGAACTTTGTGGAGGGGAAGTATGTAGACTTCTTCCCTGCTGCCAAGGCCATTTTGCAAGTAGCAGGGTATCTAACCGACATTCATGGAATGGGTCATCTTGTTCACCTGATCATTGAGAGTCTTATCTGAAGTGGATAGTCTTTGCAAGAATTCATGCGAGATACAAATAATTCTCATCCTATTCATTCTGAGAGGTCCATTCACATAATTCTCCCTCAGTCCTCCCTGTCAGCAGTTCTACATTATGGTTTCCAAGCTTTGACTCATCAGCTAAACCACTGCCCATGAATCAGCATAGACCTGCACTTTTGGCTGTCTCACCAACCAAGGAAAATGAACAGTCAGATCTATTGTTCTGGGTTTTATCTCTTGGGAGGATTTCTCCTCCCCTGTCTTTTCAGAGCCACCTTTGTATGGAGTTATAATCCTGCAACGGTCTGGTTTTGGTTAGTATCAGCATATCATGCAAAATCATTTGTAAATCCAGTTGCATATTGTTCTCCTACACCCAGTGGTCATGGAACATTAGTTATGGGTTGACGGAGAAGAAACAGTTCAGCAGGAGTAGGCATCATAGAAATCTAAGCAATGTTAATTCATTCAACTTTCCAGATTTGCTTGAGCTGATCTCCAATGTTATTTTCATGTGCTGAGGGAGTTCTGAGCATTCAGGTCATGATGCACAGCTCAGGAAGTGTGGTCACCTTAGTGTCTCGTGGTCAGGTGTTCAGTCTCTACCAACATGCAGGAGTAAGCTAGAAGCTGTCTTTCAAAAGGAAAATAGTTACATGAAGAACAGAGCATAACTTTGTTCAAATTATGATTCTGTAATTGATGCCTTGAAAAGGCTCTGTTCGTAGAGTGAGTGACCCTTCACTCTATTTATCATCCAAACCAGGAACATCATTGAGAGGGAAAAGCATCACTATTAATTATTTGGCGATAACAGGTGAAAATTCAAACTGTCCTTGAAAACCAGGATATATGGTAACCCTATCTATACAGCCTTAGACAGAACACAGTTGGACCTGCTGAGTCATAACACCCAATACCCTTGGTAAATGACATAATGCCCAGAGAACAATTTGCGTGGCAATTGGACCTGTTGCAGAGCCTTGCCTTGCTCTTCCCACACAAAACTAGCAGCCTCATTAAATGGATCAGAACAGCACAAATGTTTTATGTGTGGCTGCCCAAATAAAAAAAACGCCAACAAAGCTTTGTAACTTTTTCTTAGTAGAAGGCAGTGAAAGATGTCTTTCACATTGGAGGTATATTCCAACATGCTCCAGATACCTGGACATCAAGAACATTCATCACGGTGTCAGTTTCTTGAATTTTTATAAGATCTACCTCCATCCTGTGGCACAGTCCATACTGATGCATCTAAAGTATTTGCATTTCCTGCCCATTAGCTCTAATCAACATAGTGTTCTGTGGAATACCAAAATAATCAAGATTTCCATGGATTAGGTTATGATAGAGCTAAAGAGTTGATGTAGCCCCCAGGGAAGAGAACAAAGGTATACTGCTGTCCCTGACAGGTGAAAGCAGACTGCTTCTGGTAGTTCTTGTTCATTAATAAAGAGAAAGTAACATCTGGAAGATCCTTAGCTGTATCACAAGCGCTAGGGGCTGTGTTGATGTGCTACAGTAAGAAGAGTTCACAAAGGGAACAGTGGCTGAAATTGGAATCACCATATAATTGAGTAATTTACAGTCATTCTTTGAGACCTGTCTTCTGCACAAGTCAAATAAACAAGATAAACAGGGATGTTACAGGACTCATCATCCTTCTACCTTTCCAGTCTTTACTTCCAGTTTGCAGTAATCTCTGCAGTTACCTCAGAGATGTGGAATTATCTTTGATTTACTGTTTTGGAAGCAAAATTCCTAGGGCTTCAGTTTGGCGCTTCCTATTATAATATCCCTCATGTTATTGGTCAGTAAAAAAAGTGTGGTTATTTTGTCAGTGGCTTAGTGCATCTTTTCTAATGATGTGAGAACTGGGGAGATAACCACAAAGTAGGTTTGTGAGTTTACCAGGTCCCTTCACAGGCTAAATTTCCATTCTTCCTTTGAATCATCACACTCGCCCACTTTCTGGTATGGACCACCGTGCCTTTCATACCCCAGACTTAGCACCAATTTGCAGATATTTTCTAGTTATGTTTGAAAGCATTCATTAGCATTCTCTATATTGTTGGAAATGTTCTATATCCACATTGTCCAATATGGTAGCCACTAGTTGTATTGAGCACTTGAAATGTGGTTAGTGTGACTGAGGAGCTGAATATTTCATTTTATTAAAGTTTGATTCCCATGGACAGAGGAGCCTGGTAGGCTGCAGTCCATGGGGTTGCTAAGAGTCGGACACGACTGAGCGACTTCACTTTCACTTTTCACTTTCATGCATTGGAGACGGAAATGGCAACCCACTCCAGTGTTCTTGCCTGGAGAATCCCAGGGACAGTGGGGCCTGGTGGGCTGCCGTCTATGGGGTCGCACAGAGTCAGACACGACGGAAGTGACTTAGCAGCAGCAGCAGCAGCAGTTTTAAGTGTAGATAGTCAGGAACTGAATGAGAAACCATGACTCCCCCTGTGGGCAACTCAAATCACTTTTTTTCCTCACCAGATCTAGAGTTCTTTTGGCTATATAGGTCACCAATAACTCCAAATCAGCTTAATTCATTTACAGAAATTGAAGTTGTTTGAATAGTCTTCAGTCCCTGCCAGGATCACAGTTTTCTAGTTCACACTTCCTCTTTGGATTTAGTCCTGCACTGCCCTAACTTAAAACAGGGGCAGTTGATTGGGGCTCCCTTTCTGTGACATACTCTGGACTCCAGTTTTTGGCCTCCTGGACTAGCAAGGTTGTCAGAATCTCTGCTTAGCTTCTCAGCCACTTCTGGAGTCAGCAGAGAGCCCTAGGCGAAAAGTGGCCCCAAATGTTACATGAATCCCTTCAAGTTTTCTCCTTCTTCCAAATCTTGGTGCCCTAACTTTTCACAGCTTATTAGTTCCCAGATGCCCTAAAGAAGATTGTCTTTTATATATATATATATGTATGTATGTATATATAGTCTGGATTTTATAGTTTATACTTGGGAGAGAGTTGGCTCATGGTATTTAGTCTGCAGGACCATGAGCCTTTCCATTTATTTTGGCCAGGTGCCTAGGTGCCTGGTATGGAATCATTTTAAACTAAATAAACTAGCTGGCTATTTTATGAACCACTCCAATGATACAAATATCAGCTGGAGTTTTTCAGGAAGACCAGCTTGCCCTCCACCTTCCCCTTCTCTGTTCACTCCAAGGTAGTTTTCCCGTGATTTGGGGATGAGAGGAATGGGCTTAGTTCTGATTCTGAGGGTACCTTTTTTTAGGATCCCAGATTCAAGTGAGGACCTCCAATTATATGCCCCACCTTCTCTTTCAATAACATCAGCAAATATCCTTATGGCAAAAGTAGCTTTTTATGCCCGGTTTCTATCTCTGGAGTTTTATTTTTATTTTTTTTAAGATTTTTTTTTTAACGTGGACCATTTAAAAAATCTTTATTGAACTTGTTACAGTATTGCTTCTGTTGTTTGTTTTGGCTTTCTGGCTGCAAGGCCTATGAGATCTTAGCTCCCTAACCAGAGATGAAACCCGCACCCCCTGCATTGCAAGGTGAAATCTTAACACTGGACCTCCAGGGAAATTCCTGTCTCTGGAGTTTTAGATTTTGGCACAGTACTTTACTGTCTTTGCATCTCTTACATCTTTTTATTTGTTTTTTGTTTTTTTTTTTTAATTGATTGGAAATAGTTGATTTATGTTGTGTTCATTTCAGGTGTACAGAAAAGTTAATCGCTTATACATATACATATATCTACTCTTTCTTAGATTCTCTTCCCATATAGGTCATTACAGGGTATTGAGTAGAGAGTTCCCTGTGCTATACTGTAGGTCCTTATTAGTTAATCTGTTTTATATATAATAGTGTGTATGTCAGTCCCAATCTCCCAATTTATCCCTCCCTCCTCCTTTCCTCCCTGGTAACCATAAGTTTGTTTTCTCCATCTGTGACTCTTATTTCTGATTCATAAATAAGTTCATCTGTACCACTTTGTAGATTCCACATATAAGCAATATCACATAATGTTTGTCTTTCTCTGACTTACTTCACTCATTATGACAATCTTTAGGTCCATCTATGTTGCTGCAAATGGCACTATTTCATTCTTTTTTATGGCTGAGTAATACTCTATTGTGGAGAAGGCAATGGCAACCCACTCCAGTACTCTTGCCTGGAAAACCCCATGGACGGAGGAGCCTGGTAGGCTACAGTCTATGGGGTCGTGAAGAGTCAGACATGACTGAGCAACTTCACTTTCACTTTTCACTTTCATGCATTGGAGAAGGAAATGGCAACCCACTCCAGTACTCTTGCCTGGAGAATCCCAGGGACGGGGAGCCTGGTGGGCTGCCGTCTATGGGGTCGCACAGAGTCGGACACGACTGATGCGACTTAGCAGCAGCAGCAGCAGCAGCAGTACTCTATTGTGTGTATATATATGTACCCCATCTTCTTTATCAATTCCTCTTTGATGGGCATTTAGGTTGCTTCCATGTCCTGGCTATTGTAAATAGCGCTGCAGTGAACACTGGGGTGTGTGTATCTTTTCAAAGTATGGTCCTCTCTAGATATATGCCCAGGAGTGGGATTGCTGGATCATGCAGTAGGTCTAAATGATAGGTCTTTAAAAAAAAAAAAAAATATATATATATATATATATATATATATATACTTTATTCATTGTTCTAGTTGTTTCCAGTGGAAAGTCTTATTACATGAAGTAAGACAAGTCTTCACTACCCTGTACTTCCTATTTCTTTACATATAAGAAAGAGAGAATAAATATACTCCTGTTTACATCAGAGTATCAACTGAAATAGTTATGCTTTGAAAGCAATGCGGCTTCAGACAAGTATTATTGTCATTTTCTTCCTACACATATGTCCACACTCAGTATGCTCTGTCGATTCCCCTTTTCTGCTAATCTCTTAAATTTTGGTCCCCCATTGTCCACTCTGAACCCACTGTTTTTCTTGATCTTTAGTCTTTCTTAGTGTTCTCATCCCTTCCCAAGTCTTATGTTATTTCTCTACTTCACTTTTGTCATCTGAACTATACACCCATGTATCCTACTTATCGTATCAAACTCATCAGACACATGCCCATGCCAGCATCTCCTCCTCTGGCCTCATTGATGGGCACTGCTCTTCATCTGCTGTGCAGTTGTCCAGGCTAGAAACATGGTCATCAGCCTGAATTCTTTTCTTCCTCACCTCTCACAACCAACTAGGCCCAGAGATACTTGAATCTAGAAACCAAACAACAAGCAAAGCAGCAGTGACAGCAGAACCAGAGCCCAGGGCTCCTGATCCCCACTCCCATGCTTTTTCCAATATGGTACTCGAATTCCCATTCCTGAATGGGAACCCAGCCACCAGGGCAGACTCTTACCTTCTAAACAATTCCGTTAAAGCTACCAGATTTTAAATGGTATCACTTCCCTTTGCCAAGAGAAGCTATAATAAAAATAGCACTACAGCTGGAAATCTCGGTTTCTTCATTACTGACGGACTCCTGCCACTTCAAAGAACTCTTCTCCCAAAACTGCTGTGGGAAGGGCTCAGCGGGAGAGTCTGATGCTTTCCTATGAAGCTTTGCATCTTGTCTTCCTCACCTACATATTGATGGCCCCCCTATTTCAAGGCATGTGTTTAGAGACAAAATGAAACTCCTCTATGTTATAATTGGAGCTGAACTTTGAAAAGGCAAAGTAGTGTGACTTTTCACAAGAGACAGGTCAGAGCTAGCTTTTTTATTATGGAGCTTAAGAGGAATTTTTTGAAGTCTTACTTCTTAGCTGTTTCATATTTCACTGGAGTAAAATAAAGATTGGCCAATTAACTATAGATCAACAGAGCTTCTGTGCACCATCCTATAATTCAGGTAGATTAAAAATTCACTGTGTGAATCAGGAAGAGGAAGAGAGTGATCTGTGACCCTGAAAAATACCAGGAGCTAAAGGCTTCCTTCATGCTCTGTTGAGTGTCTCTGGTCTTTGGATTTCAAGCCTCTTGCCCCTCACCTTGCCAGGGCTCTTTTGGAAACAGTATCTGACCCCTTCCTCCTTTTAGTCAGAATTATCATGGTTATAATCTACAGAAATCCATCACTATTAGAGTAACAAAAAAGGAAGAATTTACTGTAAAAACAACGAGGCATCTAACACTCAGGCCTGGGGCCATGCGGAGTATCAGTCCTGAGCATTGTGGAGCACCCCGGAAGTTCTGTCTGTCAGCTCTCAGGCCTGCTCCTCTCAGTGACTCACCCCGTTTGTCCACAGGTGCGTGCCTGTGTTTCTCTGAGCCCCATGTTGAGGCACATGACCAGCCAGAGCTCCTAAAAATACTACAGCTGCAGCCACAAAACAATGATTTGTCTTCCTGTTCCTCTCCTTAGCTCACAGTTCTTAAGAAAATAGCAAATTCTCTCTCCTTTTTTTCCTTTGGCCACACCTCATGGCTTGTGGGATTTTAGTTCCCCAACTAGGGATTGAACCCGGGCCCTCAGCAGTGAAAGCCAGCAGTCCTAACCACTGGACCAGCAGGGAGTTCTCTCCCTCTCCGTCTTCATGGTCTAGCTTAAGCATTGCCTTCCCTGGGCTCCCCCCGCCTGAGTGGGTGACTCCCATCAAGTTTTGTGCCTGCCTCTGCTCTAGTATTGGTCTCACTGTGTGCTGAGCATCTGTCTCCTCCACGAGACTATAAGAGCTTTGAGAGGAGAATGTGCTCTTTTTCTCCTTGTATTCCCTGTACCTGGCTCCACAAATATGTGTAAAAAATTCTTGAGTGTGAATGAATGAATGAGTGCACAACTGGCTGTATGCTGTCTTTAAATTCACCTTTGAAATATTCCTGCCTTTAGGTGAACTGGTAACAGTCCTTTTGGGCTTGAACTCACTGTCTACCTTTCTCAGCCTCTCTTTCACCCAGCCAGCAGCTACCCTTCCACTTCCCCACCCTTTAATTCACATAGGGCTTGAACATGTGATGTGCGAGGTGGGCGCTGTAGTGGAGAGGGCCTGGAGTTTGGAATTGAATTGGAGCTCTAGCACTTGCTGACTATGAGATTCTGGGCAAGTGACTCTTAAGTTCGAATTTCTTCATCTGAAAAACAGATAGATCACACCTGTCCTTCCCAGTGCTCCTCTGAGATGACAGATGTAAAACAACACAGTGTCAGGAATGCAGTAGGCTCAGAAGAAAGGCTACTTTCCAGTCCTCTTATTGTAGGCCTGTGATTCACATTTGTGTATGTGTGACCAGGTATCCCTATGTGTTTGTTTTTGTGTATAGAGAGGATGGGGTTGGAGGGAGGCATGAAAACACAGTGTGAGTCATCTATCTCTCATGTGCTTAGAAATAATTACCTAAGCCTCATCCACATGGTGACACAAATGAGGTCATGTTGATGGTGGTACCTAAATACCACCACTTCCCACCCCACGTGTGTGATTCAGGACCTCAGCCTGTTAAATCCCACTCTCAAGTGTTTCTGAAAATCCTCAGAATTTGAATTTAAGAAAAGGCTTCTCAGTTCCATACTGATGTGTGCACTCTACAAAGGCATTTAGAGGAGAGCCTCAGTGCAGCCAGGAGTGGTGCCCTTCATCTGTCTTACCTTACCCGACTTGGCCTCTGCCAGGGTCACTATCTCCAAGTGCTTCTGTGGTTACCAGTTCTTGGGGTGACACAACATACTTGGGAGTCTTCCCTGACCCCAGATTGTGCAGTGTTCTTCCTGTAGAATGTTTCCCCTAATTTTGCCACCCTGGTATCGTCCATGAACATTACTAATACCTCTCCATCCTGCCCCAACTTGGGCTCGCTGAGTCCATCAGTGGATATGTGCAACCTTTCTCCAAATGAAAGACTGGATGTGTGAGTGGGGTTTGGGGAAGGGGGTCATTGGAGATGGGATTACACTTTCTGGTACCTCTGTCTGCAGAAACCATTCTTGGGCACTAGAGAAATTTCCAAGGTGGTTAGGCTTCTTTTTTTTTGGTGGGAGGGGGCTACGCCACAGTTTCAGACTTGGTTTCAAATCCTGAAACCAAGTTTCAAATCTTCAAATTCAGACCATGTCCCCTTGCTTCAGAAGGCTGGAGTCTTAACCACTAGACCATGAGAGAAATCCCCTGGTTAGGCCTCTTGATTGATTCCCTATCCTCTGTTTCTTCCTGGGAATGATGGAGCTTGTCCCGTGTGCTTGATCATGACTGCAGGTCTTTGTGCACACAGGGAGGCGTCTGTCACATCGCTGACCACCAAGAGGTACATCCTGAGGTTCCCAGCGCTGGAGACACTGATGCTGGATGACAACAAACTCTCCAACCCCAACTGTTTTGTCAGCCTGGCCGGGCTCAAGAGGTAAAGCTAAAAGCCTGTCTCTGCAGGGCCCGCTGTAACCCCCATCCTTGCTCACACCTTGAGTACTGCTCTAGAAGCCAAAAGGCCTGGCTTTAAATCCCAGTTCCTCCACTTATCTCAGCTGTGTGGGCATGGGTAAGTCATCTCCCCTCTGAGCTTTAGCTTGAGCCAAAAAAGCAGGGCATTGGTAAAGATATTTCTGATCACATGATTGGTTTAGAAGCAGCAAAGAGGAGATTAGGATGAGATATTATCAGAAACGGGATCCTAACCCTAGGAGAGGAGATGGAATAAAAGAAAAAAGAGTGAGAATCAGATAAGTTAAACTCTGAGCTCCATCTATAGATGGCCCTCTATACATCCAGAGATTCAACCAACATAGAACTCATAATTGTGGAGGCCTGACTATATTTGGTTAAAGCAATGAAATGCTGGCCTTTAAATGATTAAATTTTAGATCTCTGGAAATTTTACTTGGGGTTCAAATGCCATTTACTGAACACTACTTTGTATTCAGTACACAGAGTAGTACACAAAGTTCACTACATTATTTACATATTTTGTCAATCCTCACAAGAACCTCAAAAGGTTAATAAATGCTACCCCCATTTTAGAGGTAGGGATATTGAGACCCAGAGAGGGTAAGTCATTGGCTCAAGGTCACAGAGGAGGAGTAAGTGTCCAAGACTGATTCCATGTTCGTTCCCTAAAGTTGCTTGGTAAATGTCCCTGAGGTATCATTACTGCTGTGATTCTGTATTCACTTTCCTTAATTGAAGACTGAAGAAGTTAAGCCTGGACCAAAACAGGATTTTCCGGATCCCGTACCTACAGCAGGTTCAGCTCCGAGATGGGTCTGGAGATTGGGTTGGAGGCAGGGGGAGTCCCCGGAAACAGCCCCAATCCATGCTGCAGTCCAAGTCGTGGATATATGAGGCCTCAGATGACCAGCCGGATTATACTATACTGCCCATGAAAAAGGACGTTGACCGGACAGGTTAGTGATACCCCTTGTTAAAGAGACTCTTGACCCATGGTGTGAATAAGCTTCTAAGAATTGATTCTGAAAGTCTATGGCTCCCTGGGGAGCTCCTGCTTCTCAACTGCTGGGTCTGGGGAGATTGCGGTCTCACATAAAATATTTCAGTAACTTCCTACCTGTTCTGTCAGTCAAGATGTTTTTACAACCCAGCTATAAGTGTATTTTTTAAAATTTTTTATCTCAAATAGTAAGAGGCTAGAAGTAAGCCTTTCCAGTGATGGTTAATTCTGGGGTGCATTGGCATTCTCAAGGGACTCAGGCTTCTTCCATCCTCTCTTCTCCATCCTGGGCCTGCTTGCTTGTCCTTCCTTGCTTGTCCATTTGCATGTCTTCTTTGGAAAGATATCTATTGATATCCTCTTTGATTATTTTTTTGCTATTGAGTTTTGAGTTTAAAAAAAATTACTTTTTGGATAGGAGTCCCTTGTCCAGATACAGTAATTAAAAATATTTTCTCCCCTTCATTCGGTTGTACTTTCATTTTGTTCATGGTTCCCTTTGCTGTGCAGAAGCTTTTTAGTTTGAGGTGTACAGCTGAGTGATTCAGTTATACATTTATATGTATATGTTTATATTTTTTTGATTCTTTTCCACTGTCATTTATTACAAGATTTTGAAAATAGTTCCCTGTACTATACAGTAAATCCTTGTTGTTTATCTATTTTATATATAGTGGTATGCATCTGTTGATGCCATACTCCTAATTATGCTTCCTCTTTCTTCGCCTTTGGTAACCATAAGTTTGTTTTCTGTGTGAGTTTTTCTGTTTCATAAATAAGTTCATTTGTACTATTTTTTAAGTTCTCCATATAAATGATATCATATGATATCTGTCTTTCTCTGTATGACTTCACTTAGTGTGATAATCTCTTGGTCCATGCATGTTGCTGCAAATGGTATTATTTCACTCTTTTATATGGCTGAGTAATATTCCATTGTGTGTATATCACATCTTCTTTATCCATTCATCTATTGATTGACACTTAGGTTGCTTCCATGTAGTGGCTGTCATATATAGTGCTGCTCTGAACATGGTGGAGTTACATGTTTTCTTTGAAATTAGTGTTTTCATCTTTTCTGGGTATATGCCCAGGAATGGGGTTGCTGAATCATATGGTAACTCTATTTTTAGTTTTTTAAACAACCTCCATACTGTTTTCCATAGCAGCTTCATCAATTTACATTGCCACTAGCAGTGTACAAGGGTTCCCTTTTCTCCACACCTGCTCCTACATTTATTATTTGTAGACTTTTAGTTGATGGTCCTTCTGATCTGTGTGAGATGATACTTCATTGTAGTTTTGATTTGCATTTGTCCAATGATTAGCAATGTTGAGCATCTTTTCATGTGCCTGTTGGCCATTTGTATGTCTTCTTTGGAGAAATAAAGGAATGTTCTAGTTCTGTAAAAAATGTCACGGGTAAATTGATTGCATTAAACTGTAGATTACTTTGGATAGTGTAGCCATTTTAATAATATTAATTCTTCTGATCAATCTATGGTATATCTTACTATTTCTTTAAATCATTTTCATGTCCTTTATCAGTGTTTTACAGTTCTCAATATATAAGTCTTTCACCTCCTTGGTCAGGTTTATTCCTAAGTATTTTATTCTTTTTGATTTCAATTTTAAAAGGAATTTTTTTTACTTTCTCTATTTCTCTGTTAGTGTAAAGAACTACAAGTGGTTTCTGTATATTAATTGTTTTTTAAAGTTTATTTATTTATGGCTGTGCTAGGTCTTCATTGCTGTGTGAGCTTTTCTCTAGTTTTGGCAAGCAGGGGCCATTCTCTGGTTGTGGTGCACAGGCTGTCATTGCAGTGACTTCTCTTGTTGCAGAACATGGGCTCTAGGGTGCTCAGGCTTCAGTAGTTGCGGCACCCGGGCTCAATAGTTGAGGCTCCCAGACTCTAGAGCACAGGCTCAATAGCTGTGGTGAATGGGCTTAGTTGCTCTGTGGCATATGGGAGCTTCCCAGATCAAGATCAAACCTGTGTCTCCTGCATTGGCAGGTGGAATTTTTACCATTGAGCCACCAGGGAAGTCTGCTATATGTTAATCTTGTGTCCTACCACCCTGCTGAACTCATTTATCAAGTCTAGTAGTTTTGTGTGGAGTCTTTAGGGTTTTATATATATATAGTATAATGTTATCTGCATATATGACAATTTTACCTCTTCCCTTTCAGTTTAGATACCTTGTATTTCTTTTTCTTGTCTGATTGCTGTGGCTAGGACTTCCAATACTATGTTGAATAGAAGTGGTAAGAGTGGGAGTCCTTGTCTTGTTCTAGATTTTAGCTGAAAAGCTTTCAGCTTTTCAAAGTTGAGTATGATGTTGGCTGTAGTTTGTCATAAATAGCTTTAATTATGTTGAGATATGTTCTCTCTGTACCCACTTTGGCAAGAGTTATTTTTTTTATCATGAATGAATGTTGAATTTTATCAAATGCTTTTTCTGCATCTATTGAGCTGATCTTGTGGTTATTGTCATTTCTTCATGTATCACGTTGATTTGAGTCAACACATCTATTCTGTATGTCTGCATCTCTATTCCTGCCCTGCAAATAGATTCATCAGTAATGTTTTTCTATATTTTCTATATACGTGTGTGTGTTAATATGTGATGTTGTTTTTCTCTTTCTGACTTACTTTATTCTGTGTAACAGGCTCTGTGTTCATCCACCTCTCACTAGAACTGACTCAAATTTGTTCCTTTTTATGGCTGAGTAATATTCCATTGTATATATGTACCACAACTGTTTTATCCATTCATCTGTTGATGGACCTGTAGGTTGCTTCTATGTCCTGGCTATTGTAAATAGTGCAGTGTGTATGTTTGTTTTAGTCGCTAAGTCTTATCTGACTCTTTGCAACCCCATGGACTGTAGCTTGTCAGGCTTCTTTGTCCATAGAATTTCCCAGGCAAAGCATACAGGAGTGGGTTGACATTTCCTTCTTCTGGGGATCTTCCAACACAGGGATCGAACCTGCATCTCCTTTGGTTCAATTCTTTAACCACTGGTAGACAGATTCTTTACCACTGAGCCAACTGGAAAACCCGAACATTGGGATATATGTGTCTTTTTCAATTATGGTTTTCTCAGGGTACATGCCCAGTAGTGGGATTGGGTCTTCATGGCTACATATGGGCTCTTCTTTAGTTGTGGTATGTGGGCTTCTTATTGTGGTAGCTTCTCGTGTTGCAGAGTGCGGGCTCAATAGTTGTGGCACACAGGCTTAGTTGCTCCAGGCATGTGGGATCCTCCCAGACCAGGGATTGAACTGGTGTCCCCTGTGTTGCAAGGTGGATTCTTAACCACTGGACCACCAGAGAAGCCCAGCACTTTAATCATTAATCTTTATAAAGTTTCCCTTGCCCTGTTTTTTCTCCTTCATTCTTAATTCCTCCTACCATTTCCCATTTTCATCTGTTTTTGTGCTGAATATATTTTCCTGGATATATGGATATATCTTCATAAAATATATTAGTTTGTGTGTAATGTGTTTTGAGTTTACATAATGGTAATATGCTGTTGAGCCCATTCTTTTAATTTTTTTTCCACTCAGCACTCTTTTTAAGGTTTTCCTTATTGCTATATGCCCATCCAGTTCTTCCTTTTATCTAATGCATAATATTCCACACTGTGCTCTAACCACACTTTATTCATCTATTCCCTTGCTAATGGACACCTACATCACCTAACCTTGTGTATGTTTCTTGCATATACCCCTGGCCAGAGTTTTTCTGGAATATTTACCTAGGAGTGAGTTTGTTGGATCACAGAATACATGCATACATAGTTTAAATAAGTGCCACCTGATTGTTCTTCAGAATGCTGGCCCTGGTATATACACTCATACTTGAAGAACATCAGAGCTCCTGTTTCCTTACAACCTTGCCTGCACTTGATATTTCCAAGCTTTTTAATTGTTCTAAATTTTGTTATTTTGGTGGGTATAAAGTGATATTTCATTGTTTTAATTTCTATTTTATAAATATTGGTGATGTTAAGTATTTCTTCATTTACTTAGTTTTCAACTTTTATGAATTGCTATTTCATATCCCTTGATAGTTTTAATATTTTCAGTTTCTTCTTTTATTTTGTAATCACTTGACTGTTTATTTCATCTGCGATGGTAGAGATGACATTTTGAAGAGAAATTCTTAAGTTTGATTTACCCAAGTATATTAGTTTGCTAAGACTGCCCGAATACCACACACTGTTTGGCTTAAACCGCAGATATTTATTTTCTCATGGTTCTGGAGGCTAGAAGTCCAAGATCAAGGTGTTGGCAGATTTAGTTTCTTTTTCAGCCTCTCTTTGCTTATAGAAGACTGCCTTCTTGCTGCATCCTCATTTGGTCATCTCTCTGTCTGAACTGTCTATGTCCTAATCTTCTCTTCGTACAAAGAGAACGTTCATATTGAATTAGGGTCTATCCTAATGAGCTTATTAACCTCAGTTACTTTTTTAAAGATGCTGTTTCCAAATACAGTCTCATTCTGAGGTACTAGGGGGTTAGGAGTTCAGCATATGAATTAGGGAGGTGATGGGGGACGACACAATTCAGTCCATCACACCACACCGGTACAATTTTATCATATGGCTTATGCCTTTGGGTTCTTGTTTAAGTATCTCCCTTTCTCATGGTCACAGAGATAGTTTCCTATGCGGTATTGCTTTTCATTTTGCTGTTGAGTTGATATCTTTCAAAGAGGGTTTGCATATAATAGATTTTTCTCAGCCCATAAAATATCCCAAATTACATTTGTTTTGTCATTATACTTGAATGCTAGCTCACTGAATAGAGAACTGTAGCCTTAAAATAATTTTTCCTGAGAACTTTGAAGATATTACTTGATTGCCTTCTAAATCCATTGTTGCCATGAGAAGTCTGATACCAGTCTGATTCCCATCCCTTTATAGGAAACCTATTTTTACTTCCTGGAATAATATTTCTCTTTTTTCCTTTGGAAATTTGAGTAAGGTGCTTCTGGGTATGCAGTTCTTTTTGTTATTTTGTTAGGTACTTTGTTCTTTCCAAGATAGTTTCCTTAATCTTGGAAAGTTTTTATTATCCTTCATTCCATTCTCTGTTTTATGAATTAGCTTCTCAGATGGACCTTTTCTTCTATACAAGACATTTATTGAATCTTTTATTTGATTATGATACTTTAAAATTACAAAATTAGTAACAGTTTCTCTTCCATAATGACCTAATTTTGTCTTAAAATGAAATAGTCTTTTGAATTCCTTCAGTTCAGTTCAGTTCAGTTCAGTTGCTCAGTCGTGTCCCACTCTTTGCAACCCCATGAATCGCAGCACGCCAGGCCTCCCTGTCCATCACCAACTCCCGGAGTTCACTCAGACTCACGTCCATCGAGTCAGTGATGCCATCCAGCCATCTCATCCTCTGTCGTCCCCTTCTCCTCTTGCCCCCAATCCCTCCCAGCATCAGGGTCTTTTCCAGTGAGTCAACTCTTCACACAAGGTAGCCAAAGTACTGGAGTTTCAGCCTTAGCATCATTCCTTCCAAAGAAATCCCAGGGCTGATCTCCTTCAAAATGGACTGGTTGGATCTCCTTGCAGTCCAAAGGACTCTCAAGAGTCAAAAGCATCAATTCTTCAGCACTCAGCTATCTTCACAGTCCAACTCTCACATCCATACGTGACCACTGGAAAAACCATAGCCTTGAGTAGACGGACCTTTGTTGGCAAAGTAATGTCTCTGCTTTTGAATATGCTATGGCCATAGTTTTTCCTGTGGTCATGTATGGATGTGAGAGTTGGACTGTGAAGAAGGCTGAGCACTGAAGAATTGATGCTTTTGAACTGTGGTGTTGGAGAAGACTCTTGAGAGTCCCTTGGACTGCAAGGAGATCCAACCAGTCCATTCTGAAGGAGATCAGCCCTGGGATTTCTTTGGAAGGAATGATGCTAAAGCTGAAACTCCAGTACTTTGGCCACCTGATGCGAAGAGTTGACTCATTGGAAAAGACTCTGATGCTGGGAGGGATTGGGGGCAAGAGGAGAAGGGGATGACAGAGGATGAGATGGCTGGATGGCATTACTGACTCAATGGACATGAGTCTGAGTGAACTCCGGGAGTTGGTGATGGACAGGGAGGCCTGGCGTGCTGTGATTCATGGGGTCGCAAAGAGTTGGACACGACTGAGCGACTGATCTGATCTGATCTAGGTTGGTTATAACTTTTCTTCCAAGGAGTAAGCGTCTTTTAATTTCATGGCTGCAGTCACCATCTGCAGTGATTTTGGAGCCCCCAAAAATAAAGTCTGACACTGTTTCCACTGTTTCCCCATCTATTTCCCATGAAGTGATGGGACCAGATGCCATGAATTCCTTAGAAGGCATTAATTATTCTATTTAAAGTTTTTATTCTTTTGGTTAAATGACCTCTCTTTTTTTCAGATGCTGGTTCTTCTTTTATATTTAATAACTTTCTTTCATGGTGCTAATTTTTCTCAAATATTAGGAAGTGCCTGACTGTACATCTCTTGAATGGTTCCCAGTCTGAACCTTAGAATCCAGGTTCTGGTTTCTGGAGTTCTTTCTTATAACTGTGGGAAGGGCCAAGGCCTGAGTTCAGATAGAGTGTACCTCAGTTCATCTTCCTAGATGTGGGGGCTCTCTGTCTCTCCCCAGAAGATCACTGCTTAGCACCCACACTTGTGACCATGGCTCATCCTTTAGCTAACTCCTACTTTTTTCCTTGCACAAACCTTTAACAGATTCCTTTCAGACCCTTGTCATCAGAGTTGTTCTTGCCACATGGTGTTCCACCCATATTATTGCTTATTTCATTTTAATGTAACCTTCTCAATATAATATCATTAACATGTGGAAGGGGTCCCATTAGTCAGGGCAAAGGTGAGTGGTCCCTGCATAGGATCCAGACCCAGCAGATGCTTTGCTTTATTAGGTTGAACTCAGCTCTTTATTGGCTCCTCTTTGATGATTTCAAGAATGAAATCACTCTGCAGCCTCCTTCTCACTTGTCTCTCCTGAATTCACTGTCTTAACGCATTCTATTTCTACTAGTATAACAAATAGTATTTTTAAATCCTCCGACAGAATATCTTTTATATACATTTTTCTCTTCTAAAACAGTTGGTTTGCCTTCTGACCAATACTGACTGCCCTGTAGTTCTGAGGCTTACAAGAGCTTGCATAGTGCAAAGTCAGGAAGAAGATCAGTGTGGCTGATATATAGTGAGTGAGGGCCAGGGTAGCATGAGATAAGACTGGAGAAGTAGGCAGAGGCGAGATCAGGCAGGACCTCCAAAGCCTGGCCAAGGAGTTTGAATTTTGTTCCAAGCACAAAGGGCGTATTACCCGATGCGTGTCACAGCTGGTTCCTCTTCCTAGTTAGCACTGAAGCTTAGGACCAAGGAGCACCCGCTGCGGGAGATACTCTGCTGCACACAGTGGGTGGCAGACGCAGACCCTGGCCTCCTAGGGGTCAGTTAGCACTCTCACCAATCTCCATTCTTTTCTCTTATATTTCAGAGGTCGTGTTCTCATCTTATCCTGGATTTTCAACCTCAGAGGTAGGAAATGCCTACTTTATATATTTGTCCTTGCATAAGAACATTAGTTTTAGTAAACAAAAATAAGTTGATGGAGCCATGAGAGGCATTTGCATATATAACACTGAGGAAGCCCATTCACTGAATGCGGATTTCCTGAGTCCCGACCACGTGCCAGGCGCTATGCTGGCCTATGGAGATGTAGCAGGGGACTCAACTGACAGGTCCCAGGCCTCACATAAGCCACAGACCAGCTTCCTTCTTCTTCAGTGGGGATGATTCCTGCCTCAAGTGATCAAGCTGGCATTGAACTGAGGCTGCCACTAAGATGAAGCCCAGTGGTTCCTTAACAAGAGCCCCCACCCCAAAGCTAGAGCAATCCTGGCCAAACACACCGCCATCTGGGATCCAATCCTGGTGTCACAGGCTTAGACACTTGATTTTTGTCAGCACAGAAAACTGTCTTTTTTCTCAGGGTAGATGCTCACTAAGCAAGTTCAAGAAGACTGACACACTAATATTTATCTATTTATTCACTTACTTATTTATAGTAAGAAGTACCATTATTCAGTTAGGCAACCTGCATCCTTGGGTCACAACTCAGTATACCCTCTCCCCACAGATACAACTGGGTGAGAAATTATATCAATTGCTATATTATTGCCACTTAACAAGCCAACACAGTTGTTGACTTCAAACAATGACAATTTATTATTTCTAACAATTATTTGGGTTGATTAGGTGGTTCTGCTGGTGTTTAGCTAGGGCACATTCCTGCAGCTGGCAGGTTATCTAGGAGCTGGACTCATAGACAGCTGGCAGGACTTGTCATCTTTATGTTACCTTTTCATCCTGGACTTCTTTGCAGCAAGGTGGCATTAGACTTCCAAGAGCAAGGTTCTGAAATTCAGGCAACGGCATTTTCTGTTGATCAAAGCAAGTCATAGGCCAGTATAATACTGCAGTGCAGTTCTGATGCTAGCCACTTGGAATTAGCCTGAGCCCACAAGAGCAGAGTCCCCAACAAGACTGCCCTCACTTTAGGCAGTACTTGCGAGTGGGGGGTTCCCGGGCTATTTTAATGGCAGTAAATTCTACAGCTGCCACGATCCCCTCAGGTTCAGTAATTTGCTAGAATGACTCAGAACTCAGGAGACCATTATACTTCTGATTACAAATTGACTATAAAGGGTGCAAATCAGGACCAACCAAATGAAAAGATGCACAATGAGGGCTGGGAGGGTTCGAAACTTAGAGCCTCTTTGCCCTCTCACTGTGGAATGAATGTGTGACATGCTCCCAGCACAGCTGATGGGTTCACCAGCCAGGTAGCTCACCAGAGCCTCAGTGGCCAGGACTTGCACTGGAGTTTCATTGCATAGCCATGATTGATCGAACCGTTAGCTACATGATTGAACTTGATCTCTAGCCCCTCTCGCCTCCCCAGAGGTCAGGCTGGCTCAAACCCCAATCCTCTGATCACATGGTTGTCTTTATAATATGGCCAGCCCCCATCCTAAGTCATCTCATTAGTGTGAACTCAGGTATGATCCAAGGGGTTATGAATAACAAAGACATTCCTATCACTCTAGAGATTCCAAGGGTTTTAGAAGCTCAGTACCAGAAACCCAGGACAAAGACCAGACAAATTCTTTATTGTGCAGCAGCCAGTCTGGTTTCAAAGGATTAGAGATACAGACTCCAGGTCTGAATGGCAGGAGCAGCCAGGTCACTCTGCATAAAGTTGTGCCTAACAGATAGAAGGTGTGGCCATAGAAGCCAGAGATTATTGGCAGGTTGCTTAGTGCTCAGGTCCCAATTGTGTGCCATCTGAGAATGTAGAGTGATTTGAATGGATGGAACTTTTAGTGGCCCCTCTATCAACATCAAATACATCCCCCCCTAAGACAGGGCCCTCTGTGACCCCAGCAGAGCCAGTCATGCCCTCAGGTCAGGACCTTCCTGGCCCTGGAGAGGGCTAGATAACTCCCAAGCCTGTCTGGTTTTTTCTTCTCTGTGCTTCAGTCTGACTTACCTTCTTTGGCTCACATGGCCTCCCTCCAGATCGGGAATGGCACAGTTGAGGAGATGCCTTAACAGACTGCCACCACCTTCCCCTCCAGCCTCTGGGAGATTGCATTCCGATTTCCCTGAGAGGAGAGTTCCCAAGCACCATCACTGGTTTTTGTTTTACTCTCACCCATGACTCATCCATTTGTGGCTGTACAACGTGGAGCCCAGGAAGAAACAAAATACTTGGCCCAAAGTAGGTGCTCCACAAACGGTCATTGAATGAGCAGGTGAAAATAAGTGACTTGCTCAAGATTACACAGCAGTTAATGGCACCTAGATGAATCAAGTTCATCTGAAGCCAGTCATCTGAGCCTGTGACTTCCTTTGGCTCCATCTAACTCAAGGAATCAGTGAGTAAACTGAGTTTGGCATAGTTAATCCAGCAACTTCCATTTTTCAACTTGATCGTCATCTAGGACTTAGCTACTGTTTCATCCTGGAATGAAGAACCCTCCACTGTAGGATTGGATGAGTGCATCAGAGCAGTAGTTCAAGGCTCAGCTCACTCCTGCTCTGTCTCCTCACCAGGAAGAGTCCCCTTAATGATGCGAGCATGTACCTGCCCTTTTGCTTTCTGGAGAAATCTTAACCCAACTGTATAGAAGGGCAAGTTCAGGATAAGCCACTATAGGGCAGAAAGTGGGAGGTGAGCAGGGAGCTTCTGCTGTCTGCCCTGCTGCTGTGCCATCCTTTGGCTTCAGAGAACTTGAGACTGGAACTTCGGGTATAAGAGAACGAACTAACTATGTGACATCAGAGAACTTGGAGCCAGAACTCTAGGCCCTTGGTGACATGCCCCCCTTATGACCCCAGAAGCCTCCTTTGGGCCAGCCCCTCTGGAATGGTCATTCTTTCACCACCCTCCCTAGGAAGGGTCTGTTGGTCCACTTCTTTATCACCACAGCGCTTTGACTTTGACTCTTTTCCTTCTAAGACGACCAAGGTATGTGCACTTCCGCCCATATTCGAGATTCTTCCTGTGAAGTCACTGAAGGCAAGGAACCAGACGCTGGCCCCACCCTTCCCAGAGCTGAGATACCTTAGCCTGGCCTACAACAAGGTGACTCTTGGCTTCTCTACCTCTTTCCCCAGGAGCAGATGGGAGGGTGGGGTGTGAATTGCTCTGGCCTGAAAGCCAACCCTCCCATTCCCTGCATCAGCAGAACGCAGGTTCAGGAATTCTCAGGGTGGGGGTTCTCAGGGGGAAACAGAAGGCAAGCAGGCAGAGAAAGGAGTCATTCGATTCAGTCACAGGTATTGATTTACCACTCACCATGTTCCAGGCTCTGTGCTGGGCACTGGGGATACAATTGCACGAAGAGATTTGACCTCTGCCCTTACAGAGCTTGTCACCTACAGGGAAGACAGAGCGAACAAATGATCACAGTATAAACATGCCCAGTGTTGCGAAGACATTCACAGTGCTATGAACTATGTGAAGGTTAGGTCTCACCTCATATTTGGGACCAAGGAAGGTACTCTTTGAGAGTGGTGTTTAAGCTGAGATGGAAATCAGGGAGCTTAGTGAGGTGAAGACTGAGGGTTGAGTGACTTGAGACATGTTTAAACCAAAGAGAACCGCAGATGTAAAGTCCATGGAATAGATTTAATATGTGTTTCATTTACAAGTTTTATGTTAACATATTTTTCCATGTCTTATAAAACTTCCTGTAAGCCCCACTAATTGAGCCCTACTCAGGTGTGAAATGCCAGCAACTTTTAAGAAACCCGGCTTACATTGCTCCTGAGGCAAGCAGTTAGTACAGCCAAACTCCCCAGGTGGTTTTCCTCTAAGAGTTATAATTTTAGTCATAACATTTAGGTCTTTGATCCATTTTGAGCTAATCTTTATATATGGTGTGAGGTAGGGGTCCAGCTTCATTCTTTTGTATGTAGATATGCAGTTTTCTCAACACCTTTTATTGAAAAGACTGTTCTTCTGCCACTGAATGGTCTGCTCACCCTTGTCAAAAATCAGTGGACCGTAGATGTATCAATATTATGGATTATCCTATTGTTCTTGAAACTGGTAATTTTCGTCTTTTCTATTTATTGATCCAAAATAGAAATTACCCTTTTATTGACTTAGAAAAATAACTAGCTACTGCTTTCTTTGGATCTCTCTGTTGTCTGTTTACTATTTCATTGATTTTTGCTTATAATTTTATTTCTCTCCTACTCACAATGAGTTTAATTGACTCTTCTTTTTCCTAGATTCCTAAGTAGTATAATTTTAGATCGTTGATGTAGACCTTTCTTCTTTTTAATATAAGCAACTATAAATATCTTCTTTAAACACTGTTGGAGCTGCATTCAATAAATTTTGTGTTTTGATTTTCATTCAATTAAAACATTTTTAATTTTTTGTGATTTTTTCTTTGACCTATGGTTTGTTTAGAAGTGAGTGGTTTAACTTCCAAATATATGGGGGCTGTTCCAGATAACTTATACTTATTGAGTTCTAATTTAATAATGTTGTAGTCAGATAACGTAATCTGTAAGATTTCATCCTTCTGAAATGTATTTAAACTTATTTTATGGTCCACCCTATATTCTAGGTTGGTGAATGTTCTGTGTGCACTTAGGAAAAAAAAAATGTATATTCTGCATTTTGAGGGGATAGTGTTCTATAAAAAGTTATTGTGGTCGCTACAATAGTGAAGCTGAGTAGTTACAATGGAGGTTGAATGGCCTGCACAGCCTAAAACATTTATTATCTGGCCTTTGACAGAAAAAGTTTGCTGACCTCTGGTCTAGATGATCAAATGTCAGAGTCCTTCAAGGCCTACTCTGAATCTCTTTCTCCTCTTCCTCTGTATTTTCTCCTGAGACTGGCTTCACATATCCATTGCCTATGACCAGTGCCTCATAAACCTTTAACTCCTTATTGTACCCCAGACCTACGTGAATTTCTACTTGGAAGTCTAAAAGGCACCTCCAAAGTAGACATATACAAAGTGAATTAATGATCTTACCAGTTCAAATTTGAATGTTCTTCCACTGTTCTGTATCTTAGTCAATAGCTGAGTTACTTGGGCTGTTGACTCCTTCAGCTACTTGAGTCAAACCCTGGTTGTCATCTTTGATACTTCTCTCTCCTGAAAATCCCTCCTCCCCACACACAAATAATCCATTTCCCAGTCTTATCAAATTTAGGTCTTCATATTTTTTTATGGAAGTATAGTTGACTTACAATATTGTGTTAATTTTAGATGTACAGCATAGTGATTCAGTATTTTTGCAGATCATATTCCATTATAGGTTATTACAAGATAATGAGTATAATTCCCTGTGCTACGTAGTATATCCTTGTTGCTTATCTATTTTGTATATAATAGTTTATATCTCTTAGTCCCATAACCCTAATTTTGTTTGTTTTCTGTATCTGTGAGACTTTCTGTTTTGCATATACATTCACTTTTGTTATTATTATTTTTTAGATTCCAATATAAATGATATTATATAGTATTTGTCTTCCTCTGACTTACTTGACTAAGCATATTTCCTAGGTCCATCCATGTAGCTGCAAATGGCATTATTTCATTTTCTTTATGGCCAATACCACCAATTTACATTCCCTCCAACAGTGTACAAGGTTTCCCTTTCTCCACATCTTCTCCAACATTTGTTATTAGTAGACTTTCTGATGATAGCCATTCTGACAATGTGAGGTGATATTTCATTGTGGTTTTGGTTTGCATTTCTCTAATACTTAGTGGTGTTGAGCATATTTCATGTGACCTTTGGCCTTTTGTATATCTTTGGGAAAATGTCTATTAAAATCTTCTGCCCAAGTACTATTTACAACAGCTAGAACATGGAAGCAACCTAGATGTCCTTCAACAGCTTAGTGGATAAAGAAACTGTGGTACATATGTTCAATGGAATACTACTCAGCCATAAAAAGGAACACGTGTGCGTCAGTTCTAATGAGGTGGATGAACCTAGAGCCTGTTATGCAGAGTGAAGTAAGTCAGAAAGAGAAATATAAATATCATATACTGATGCATATATATGGAGTCTAGAAAGATGGTACTGATGAATTTATTTTCAGGGCAGCAATGGAGAAACAGACATAGAGAACAGACCTATGGACATGGCCGGGGGAGAGGAGGGAGAGGGTGAGATGTATGGAGAGAGTAAAATGGAAATTTACAATACCATATTAAAATAGATAGCCAGTGGGAATTTGCTGTATGACTCAGGGAACTCAAAACAGGGGCTCTGTGATAAAGTAGAAGGGTGGGATGGGGAGGGAGGTTCTGGAGGGAGGGGACATGGGTGTACCTATGGCTGATTCTTGTATGACAGAAAACCACAAAATTCTGTAAAGTAATTATCCTTCAATTAAAAAAATAAAGTGGTAGAAAGCAAAACAAAAATCTTCTGCGCACTTTTCAACTGGATTATTTGGTTTTATTTTTGATAATGAGTTGTATGAGGTGTTTGTTTTAGATATTAACCCCTTGTCAGTTGCATCATTTGCAAATATTTTTTCCATTCCACAGATTGCCTTTTTGTTTTATCAGTGGTTTCCTTTGCTGTGAAGCTTTAAGTTTAATTAGACTTCTTCATCTGTTTATTTTTGCTCTTTCTTTGGCCTTAGAAAATGCAAAAAAATATTGCTGTAATTTACGTCAAAGTGTTCTACCTGTGTTCTTCTAGGACTTTAATGATTTCAGGCCTTAAATTTAGGGGATGAAACTGTTTTGAGTTTTATTTTTGTATATGTTGTAAGAGAATGTTCTTTTTATTTTTGGGGCTATGGCATGTAGTTTGTGGGATCATAATTCCCCAACCAGCGTCTAAGTAACCTGGGCCCTTGGCAGTAAAAGCATGGAGTCCTAAACACTGCACAGCCAGGGAATTCCCAAGAGAATGTTCTAATTTTTTTTTTTTTTTACACGAAGCTGTCCAGTTTTCCCAGCATTGCTTATTGAGGAGACTGTCTTTTTTCCATTGTATATGCTTGCCTCCTTTGTCATGGATTGATTGTAGGTGTGTGGCTTTATTTCACAGCTCTTTATTCTATTCCATTGATGTATGTATTTTTGTGTCAGCACCACATGGTTTTTATGACCATAGCTTTATAGTATAGTCTGTAGTATGAGAGGATTATACCTCCAGCTTTGTTCTTTTTCCTCAGGATTGCTTTGGCAATTCTGGGTCTTTTTTGATTCCATAAAAATTTTAGAATTATTTTTTCTATTCTTCAGAAAAAAGTAATGGGCATTTTGATAGGGATTGCATTAAATTTGTAGATTGTTTTCGGTAGTATGTCCATTTTAATAATAATAAGACATCATGGGATATCTTTTCATTTCACTGAATCATCTTTAAATTCCGTCATCAAAGTTTTATAGTTTTCCAAATACAGGTCTTTCATACCCTTGTTTAAGTTTATTCCTAGGTATTTTTGGGGTGTGATTTAAAAAAATTTTTTAAATTGAAGAATGCTTGCTGTACAATGTTATGTAAGTTCAGTTCAGTTGCTCAGTCGTGTCTGACTCTTTGCGACCCCATGAATCGCAGCACGCCAGGCCTCCCTGTCCATCACCAACTCCCAGAGTTCACTCAGACTCATGTCCATCGAGTCGGTGATGCCATCCAGCCATCTCATCCTTTGTCATCCCCTTCTCTTCCTGCCCCCAATCCCTCCCAGCATCAGGGTCTTTTCCAATGAGTCAACTCTTCGCATGAGGTGGCCAAAGTATTGGAGTTTCAGCTTTAGCATCAGTCCTTCCAATGAAACACCCAGGACTGATCTCCTTTAGAATGGACTGGTTGGATCTCCTTGCAGTCCAAGGGACTCTCAAGAGTCTTCTCCAACACCACAGTTCAAAAGCATCAATTCTCCGGTGCTCAGCTTTCTTCACAGTCCAACTCTCACATCCATACATGACCACTGGAAAAACCATAGCCTTGACTAGACAAACCTTTGTTGGCAAAGTAATGTCTCTGCTTTTGAATATGCAATCTAGCTTGGGCATAACTTTCCTTCCAAGGAGTAAGTGTCTTTTAATTTCATGGCTGCAGTCACCATCTGCAGTGATTTTGGAGCCCCAAAAAATAAAGTCAGCCACTGTTTCCACTGTTTCCCCATCTATTTGCCATGAAGTGATGGGACCAGATGCCATGATCTTTGTTTTCTAAATGTTGAGCTTTAAGCCAACTTTTTCACTCTCCACTTTCACTTTCATCAAGAGGCTCTTTAGTTCCTCTTCACTTTCTGCCATAAAGGTGGTGTCATCTGTATATCTGAGGTTATTGATATTTCTCCCGGCAATCTTGATTCCAGCTTGTGCTTTTTCCAGCCCATTATATGTTACAGGTGTACAATATAGTGATTTATAGTTTTTAAAGGTTGTACTTCATTTGAATTACTATAAAATAATGCCTATATTCCCTGTGTTGTACAGTATATCCTTGTAACTTATTTCATATTTAAGGGTTTATACATCTTTCTTCTCTACACCTATATTTCTCCCTTCCCGCTCCCTATTGGTCACTGCTAGTTTGTTCTCTGTATCTATAAGTGTGCTTCTTTCTTATTCACTCATTTCCTGTATTTTTTAGATTGCACATATAAAAGATATCATACAATATTTTCTTTCTGCATCGCACTTATCTCACTTAGAATAATACTCTCCAAATCCATCTGTGTTGCTGCAAATGGCAAGATTTTCTTTTTATGGATGAGTATTAGTGAATTGTGTATATCTATGTATCACGTCTTCTTTATCCATTCATCTGTTGATAGCCACTTAGGTTGCTTCCCTATCTTGGCTGTGGTAAATAATACTGCTGTGAACATTGGGATGAATGTACCTTTTCAAATTACTGTTTTTTTTTCCCAGATATTTATCCAGGAGTAGAATTGCTGGGTTAATGGTAGTAAATGGTTGCTTCTAGTGTATTTTTCATTTCAGTTACTGCATTCTTCATCTTTGGTTGTTCTTTATATTTTCTAATTCTTTGTTTAAAAACTTCCAGCTTTTCCTCTGTGGATGCATTCTTTGTCTGAGTTCTTTGGTCATCCTTAGGATCATTACCCTGAACTCTCAGGTAGATTGCCTATATCCACTTAGTTTTTCTTCTGAGGTTTTACCTTGTTCTTTCATCTGGAACATGTTCCTATTTCACCTCATTTTGCCTAAATTGCTGTTTCTGTTTTAATGGATTTGGCAGGCTGGTTCTGTATCTTTTCTGGTAGGTTCTGGTCCTTGTCATCAATGGTCATTCTGTAAATAGTTGTGATTTTATGTGCCTGTGAGAAGAGGTGAGCTCAGGGTCTTTCTACTCCACCATCTTGGCCAATCCCTAGTCTGGAACGGATGTTTTTTATGTGGGAGTACCATATGTTGGCTGGGTGTCCCCAGTGTCTTTGAGGTGAGAGCTGGATCTGAGGTGAACACCAGCCCAGTCTTTCCTCAGGGGTGCTGGCCTCTATGATAGAGGGTGGGGCTGGTGTGGGTCAGCTGGCACTCCAGCAGAGAGTGAGGCTACCAGCAGAGGCAGAGGCTACTCTGTCAAGGGGCAGGGTCTGCTGCCTAGCTGCGGGGGTGGAAACCTGGAGGGTCTGATTCGGGCTGAGTCTGTTCCCTTTAAGTGTGTGTGGTTTTCCTTCTCCCACACTGGGGCCTTTGCCCTGAAGGAGGGGAGCGCACAAGTAAGGGGCTCCTGTGCTTTACAGAGGTCCAGCGCTGTGCCTGTGTAGGCGTCTGCAGTTCTACTTAGCTGCAGTCCAAGTTGCATCTTTCCCCCGTTATGGTCGGCCCAGATCTAGTGCACAATTGTAGCACAGAATGGGCAGGGCTGGAGCCTTCACTAGGCTGGGACTGGGAATCCTGGCGTTGTGCTTGTGGGAACTGAAGCGCTGCTCAAGCTGTAGGAAGTTGGGCTGCTTCTGTGTAAGTGCCAGCAGTGGCCACCATTGCCCACCAGGCCCCCCGCACCACCTCTGCATCCCTAAATGGATTCTTTTCCTAGAACCTGACTGCCCTAGATCCACTGCTGGCCTGGGGTGTTCACTCAGCTCAGATTGAGAGTGTGGCATGGCTGCAGCTGCTAGGGTAGACCACCCCCTGCCCTGTCTGTGGGTGAGCCAGCACCCACACCCTCCTCACCAGTGCAGTCTAGGCTTCAGCCTTTCTCCAGCCTGTCCCAGCATTTCTCCAAACAGCCACAGGGTTTGCCCTTTCTGTGTAGGACCCCAGGACTGGACACCCTGTCTGTGTCCTGACCCCCTCACTCCCTGGGATAGTATCCACCACGCCGTCTCCCTCTTCCTCTTAGTCCCCTCCCAGGGACACAGGTCCTGACCAAGTGCCTTTCTTCTCATCCTGCCTGATTATGTGGGAGTCTCTCTTTTAGCCTTGGTGGTTTAGGAGCTCTTCTGCCAGATGCCATAACGTTTTCCATGAAAATTGTTCCATGTGTAGATATAGTTTTGATGTGTTTGGAGGGGGGGTGAGCTCCATATCCTCTTTACTCTGTCATCTGGATCCCCCTCCTGAAGCAATAGCCTAGGTCTTCATATTTCTAAAAATTCATCTAATAGGTTCTCTATGGACCAACATCTTTAATAAACTTTGGTCCGGCCCATACTTGCATCTCCAGTCTCATTTTGCACCAACCACCTTTTCTCTCTGCTTTTAGTCACACTAGTCTATGGGGTCACACAGAGTCGGACACTGAAGTGTCACACTGAAGTGACTTAGCAGCAGCAGCCTTCTTTAAATCCATCCAACAGGGTTTCTCCTCTTTGCTGTGGTATCTTTCACACATTCTTCTTTGTATGGAATGTTTCCTGTCTGCATTAGAGGAAGTAATACTACCTGCTGTGACAAACTAAAAATGTCAATGAACGCAAAAGTGTATTTCTTGCTTTTACAAAACCCATTGTGGATATTCCTGGCTGGTAGGTGGCCTTTCATATGATTCTTCAGAGACCTAGATCTCTTCTGGCCATAGCTCTGTCATCCCATAGAACCTTAAGAGAACTTACTGAATCCTATGCAACTGGTCAGGTGGCTCAGTGGTAAAGAATCCACCTGCTGATGCAGGAGACATAGGTTCAATCCCTGGGTCAGGAAGATCCCCTGGAGCAGGAAATGGCAACCCACTCCAGTACTCTCGCCTGGAAAATCCCATGGACAGAGGAGCCTGGGCGGCTACAGTCCATGGGGTTGCAAAGAGTCAGACACGACTTAGCGACTGAGCATGCATGCACACAACTGGTGGAAAGATGGATGAGTGAGGAGAGGATCCTGCAGGAGGTTTTGAATGGGCTGCACCTGGAAATGGCATAGCCCATTTATCACTTCCACGCAGGTGGCATTGGCTAGAACTGAGTCATAGGCCCACGTCTAGCTGCCTAGGAGGCAAGAAGAAACAGTCTAGCTGTATGCCCAGAAACCAGAGGGAATGTTTCGATTAATACAGAGATTTCTTTGACACGTACTGCATCCCCCACTGCATTCACTCATCGCCTCCTGCCATCCTTCGGATCTCAGGAATGCCCTCTCTTAGCTCTGTGACTAGGTCAGACTAGGTGAAATTGCAGAGATAAGACAGTCCCAGCAGTAAGTCCTGTCCCCAGCAGCCTCACTCCCCCAGCCCCACTCCCACCCCAGACCTTGCAGGCATGCAGCCCTGCATTGTAGGGCCTAGAAGCAGTTGGGCAGAGGTGCGGGGTGGTATCAATCTGATGCTCTCCTGCATTCCTTACAGATTGCAAAGGAAGATGCCATCCTGCCGGTAGCTCTCTTCCCATCTCTCTGTGAGCTCATCTTTCACAACAACCCTCTGGTGGCCCATACACGAGGTATGGTACCCGCAAACCTGCCCCCTGAGCCCAGTCCCCAAGAAGCAGTGTGGAGAACCTCATCCCTGCCTCAGTGCCAAGCCCTGCTCTGCTCTGTGTCACGGGTGGACAAGCTTCATAGTGCACTGCGGCTGTAGAAAACAGCAGAGGCTGCTGAGCACATGCTCGCACTGACTCATCCCAGCAGCAGCCCTGAGAAGCAGGCATTATTGTCCTTATGCACAGAAGACGAAACTGACGATCAGAGAGAATCACAGGCTACCCAAAGTCACACAGCAAAAAAAAAAAAGGCAGCACTGGAAATGCAACACAGAATTATCTAGATCCTGTGTGAGCTCCATAATGACACTCTGCTCTGTGGGATAAGTTGCTGCGACCTCACTCCCCACTTCCCAGCTGGGGAGGAGCGTGAAGCTGAACTGCAGAGCCCTCCCCCTCCCAGAACACCTGAACGCAGTAGCTGCCGCGTCACTAGTGGAGCCCACTGTCCAAGATGCAGCAGCTGGAGGCGTTTAGAGTCCTGGGTCTCTGGAGTGACAGTAGGGTATTCTAATCTCTGCTCTACACTGTCTTCATTGCCTCGGGCAAATTCCTTAACCTCTCTGTGACTCCGTTTCCTCATCTGTCAAATAGGCATGATATAGGTTTCTACCTCCTAGGGCTGGTGTGAGAATTAAGTAAGGTTATACATGTACATGAACAGTGCCTGGCACATAGAAGCCCCCAGTAAATGTTAGCTAACAAAATAATCTTATTTTCCCATCATGGCTCCAGGGGTCCCACCACTGCTAAAAAGCTTCCTCCAGGAGCGGCTGGGAATCCACTTAATTCGAAGGAAGATAGTAAAGGCTAAGCATCATATTTTGATGCCTCGGAAGGACTCTCGGAAGGTAAGGCTTCAAAGGCAGGACCCCCAAGCCCAGAGGGAGTGGAGCCTATTTTAATGCTGCAGATCAGCCTGGCAGCAGAGCCACTCCCACCCACAACGCCTGGGAGCCTTCTGTTAGGTTTGTAGCAGCAGTGCTGTCTTCTCCTTCCCTCACTGTATGACATACAGATATATCCAGGAGAGGTAAGACAGTCAGACACCCAAAAATTAGAGTAGGGAGGAGTATGGAGGGCATTGAGTCTGATCCCCTAATTTTCCAGAGGAACTGAGGTCCAAGAAAGACACTGTGGAGAAGCGGGGGGAAATCAGTCAGAAGACCCACATGTCAGTCTGGTGCCATCATTTCTCATAACTGCCTAAACTTGGGCAAAATTTCCACTCTCTGAGCATCAGCTTCTCAACTCTAAAACCTCTGAGCTGCTGAGAGGACTGGATGAAATTGATACATTATTAACTTCCCAAACCTCCTACCAGGGCAAGTTATGTCACCCCTGGTATCATGAATGGCTGTGCCAGCCCTAGAATACGCATCTCCTGCCTGACTCTTGGGAAGCATTTCCTGGTGTGGAGAGCGGTCTGCCCCCTCGGTGCCTCCCCTCAGCTAGTAGTCCAGACTTAACTTCTGGGATGCCATAAAGTAAGATCCCTCTTTCATCCAAAGGATTTCAGAAATTTCTGTGAAATGCTTCTCCCTCCTGAACTTTGTCTTCCTACAGCCAAAAGCTGGACTGGGCATTGCTGACCCCAGAAGTTAAATAAAGATATTCCCTAGGCCCCTCCCCCTAGAGTCCGCCTGTGTACAGCCAAGCTCTTGTCTTGAGCCCTCAGGGGACCAGAGCAGCATTTAAAACCAGCAATAGAAATCCAGAGGGTTTCCATAATCTTTGCCCCCATCTGCTGCCTCCTCTAAGGGTCCTACTACTTCCCTTCCCGTCAGGCAGCTGGGGAGGGGTGGAATCGGGGTGAGCCAGATGCTCAGTACGTAATCCTGTCTCCTGTGTACAGAGCACCCATGCTGAGAACTTGCACACTCACTCCCCCGTAATCCTCACCACAGAGAAGGAAGCAGGCTCAGAGAGGTGAAATAACTTACTTGTTAAAAGGAGTGTTGGGGTCCAGGGGCACCACCATCGTTGCAACTAATGGAGGATAAACACACACACCAGTGGCCACATGAGAAACGAATCAGCGCTCTGTAAATGCTGTCTGACCTCCAGCACGGGCTACGCGGAGAGTATGGTGTGGGCTGCAGGCAGGCTGGAGATGCCTGCATGTCCCCAAGGTGCTCCCAGAGATGGGGTGGATGTACAGCCTTTTACTCAGTTACGTAGACCAAGGCTGCTGGCACTCCTTCCTACGAGACTTGGACAGGACAGGGAGAAAATGGAGAACCTGCCAGAGCAGGCCTGGACCCACCCAACGTGGAACCAGAAAGCGGTGTGAGGCTTCTGTGTGAGAACACAGATGGAAGATAACACGGCCTGCTCAGCAGTCCAGCATACAGGACCCAGTGACTCTCAACCTCTGGCCAGTCAGATTACCCAGTCTTTGCTCAGGAGAGTGGTGGTGGGATAGAGGAAGAGCATCCCCAGCACTCCTCCAGCACAAACCTGAGAGAGGGAGGAGTCAATGTGGCCCCTTCCCCACCAGCTGGCAAATAATGGCACTTGTTTTGGCCACTGTGAGGCATGGCTTCTGAAAAAACACTGGGTCCCTCAGGCTTCAAATCTAAACACTGAGATTTTATGTATTTCAAAAAGGATATACTTAAAAAGAACCTTATTGTATAAAATAGTCATCCTTCCCACTCCCTAGCTCACCAGGCACATTTGAGCACACCATTGAGATCTCACTTGGGAAAACTCTGCAAGATAGGCAGGCAGGGACTGTTTTCCCCTTGTGTGAGCTCAAAAGGTAGAGTGTGCTTGAGACCTTTCCACTGCACTGCATGGCCTGTCAAAGTACAGATGTAAGTAGACTAGATACTTCTGACAGAGAATAAGCAATCCACCGGGTAACTAGGGAGGGGAAGCAGGACTAAGCCCAGCTGAGAGAAGCTGGGCGCATGGCTCTCTCCTGGCAGATGAGCAGGGGCATGGAGGGGAGGTGACAGGCTTTTGCTAACTAAGAAAGCTGAGCAGTGCAGTGGGAAAGTATTATTTCCTTGGGCCTAAACCCTGAGAGAGATTTGCCTTATAGGTCTTTGTATAAGGTGCAGGGACTGGCACCCTGATAGGGGCCTGGTGCTGCCACCTTCCAGAAAATGTGGGGCCATCTCCCCCAGGCCCTCCTTGGAGTCCCTGAGGAAAGTCATGGCACTGCAGGACACCTCGATCAGAGGAATGAGGCTACTGAGGGGCAGAGTGATACAGTCAGGGATCCAGAATGAGGCCCGGAGCCTCTGCCACTGAATAACTCTGTGGCCTTGGACAAGTCATTTTACCTCTCTGAGCCCCCGTTTTCTTGTTTATAAAATGAGGACATTTATTCACTGGGTAGTTTGAGGTGTAAATAAAACGTAACATGTCATGTACGAGGCACATCGTAGATGCCCACTAAGTGTGATTTTTGTCCCTTCCCTCCCCATGAGACCTACCCCAGTGCTTTGACTGCTGTACTGGTTGGCCTTAGGCTGCTTATGTCCAGGAACAGAGATTCTGACTAGGAAGCAGACCAATTCAGCCCTTCTCCCGTGACAGGTGAAAACTCAAGTTCCCAAGGTGCCAAAGCAGCCTATGATTCTCCCTCACCCATCCGTGATGATCAAATCTCCCTCAAAGGAGATGCTGGAGTCAGAGGCAGAGCTGACTATGGAGCCGCCTCCCACCAAAACCATTTCTGTGGAGCGAGAGATGCCCATCGAGGGCCTGGGGGGCCCTCCCATGCCCCACCGGACCTTCGTGCCACTGCCTCCCATTTGCTCCGACTCCACTGTGCACAGTGAGGAGACGTCCCCCCGGAGCGATGCTGCCGGCCGCCTCAGCGCAGACCAGCTGTCAGATGAGGACACCAAGAGCACAGAGTCCATCTTCTTGACCCAGGTGCCTGCGCCCCACCTGCTCCCGCCCACTGTTCCCAGCTCCCATGGGTTCCTGTCCAGCCCTTAGGCAGCCCTTCTAGGCAGCTAGAACTAAGCACAGGGCAGATCTGGAAACCAGAGAGTGGCACCCTTGGCAGGGCCTGCAAGCCCCTTCTGGGAGTTCGCAGCCCCCCACTGATCCAAGGTTACTGGTAGGGACACCCATGGGGACAAATCACAGTCCTCCTTTCTCATCACTTGCAGACCATTCCCCAACCCCAGCCTGGGAATGGCTCTCCTGGTTCTTCAAGACTTAGCTCAGGCTAAGGTAACAATCCCTCCAGGACGCTTCCTGGCCTCCTGGGCTATTTTAGAGCTTTCTGTGGGCTCACCCAGCACCCTTGTGCTCCCGTCTATTACAGCATTTATCTCAGTGTATGGTCAGTGTCTGTTTTCATGTCTGCCTCCTCTCACCCCAGGCTTGCTTCTTGCCCTAAACAGGATCCAGCATGGGGGCCCACACAGACCTCAGAGGTGTTAATGGAATGCATTTTCTTTTCCTTCTTGGGCACAGGTCAGTGGGTT
Source organism: Bos taurus (assembly GCF_002263795.3). Classification (NCBI taxonomy): domain Eukaryota; kingdom Metazoa; phylum Chordata; class Mammalia; order Artiodactyla; family Bovidae; genus Bos; species Bos taurus. Next base: position 54,157,655 of record NC_037342.1, on the reverse strand, counting down.
GTCTTCCTCCATCTTCCAGAGGGATGATTCAGAGATAAAGGAGAAAGAACAAAGACCACCATCCACAGCACCCAGAGAGGCAAAGAGGACTCAGAAGAAGCCCCCATCTGCCTCTTTCCCCAGGAAGTACCATGGCTATGAGGAGCTGCTGACAGCCAAGCCTGACCCCACCTTCGTTGAGCCAAAAGGTATGTGAGGAGAATGTCTCTAGGGCAGGGAGCCCTCTCCATGACTCAGAGCAAGTGAGGGCAAAGCCAAGGCTGGTGCCAACACTCTTTTCCAGGCCAGGGTGCTGTTTTCCATCTGCCCCTCGGAGTGTCCTGGTTTAGAGCCCTACTTGTCAGGAGCCCTGGCCTGGACCTTCATTGGTTTTGAGGGAATCACAGCTGTTCAGAGATTCCAGCCATTCTGGACCTACCTGCTTTGGTTGGAAGTCTCTCCAGGAAGGGTTTAATGAATAAACACCCAGACTAGTCAGATTCCCCAGGTCCTCCCCCAGCCCAGGTAATCCCTAAACCGAACATCCAGAATCCTCCCTGTTTGGTTGGAGACAAGGGAGGCAGCATCTTCTCACACCCCTTATTTTGGACTGATGTGTTTTGCACTGGTGCCCAGCTGTGCTCTTGTGGGTGTCAGTCTCTGCAGTGTGACCCTCCAAGGTTAATGGGTTACCTTTCCCCACTCTTGTGCTGTTTTTCCATTAGGACCTGTTCACTGAATGATGGTACCTCTGGCACCACAACAGATCAGGCCAGGATATGGGAACAGTGTCTTCTTGGCTAGAAAGGGTCTTCTTGGCGCCCCCCATCTTTTTACCCAGGGCTGCTATGAAATGGGGAATGAAGAAGTCAGGGGAGGCATCCAGGAGGAGGGGGATGTGCCTTGACTTGACCTTGTCCTTTTGACCTAGGAATCCAGAAGAATGCACAGGCCTTGCAGCACATGTTGAAACACCCACTCGTGTACCGCTCCAGCAAGCCCAGGCTGGATACTCTGCAGAAGCACTATGTTCCCAAGGAGAAGCGGGTAAGCCTCCACCTCACTGTGCATGTGAACTGCCCCTGGGGACCCTAAGGAACAGAAATGGCTGTCACTTGGGACCTCCAAGAGCCATGCTTTTCCCTAGTGCCCCTAGTTCTCCCCTGCCTGTCGTTGTGACTGAATGAGGTGAGGCCACGAAAGTCTGAGCCTGTGCTAACACTCTGCTCTCTCACCTCCTGTCAGACCCGGAGGATCCCTGTTCCACCCCGACGGAAGACTCGAGCCCAGCTGCTGGATGACATCCTCATTCGCATGCGGGACACCCAGAACATTACAGAGGCACCACTAGGTATGGCTCAGGCCCCCCGTCCTCATCAGCCAGGCTCTGAGGTCTAGACATTTGCTCCCCTTCTGGGATAAGGCAGAGGGCTTGTGTCGGAACAGGAAGAGCCCTTTAGAGCATCTGCCCGACCTTCCTGTGTACAGATGGAGGAAGTGAGCCGAGTGCAGCAGAGAGCTGCCTGAAGTCACACAGCATGTTTCCAACGGCTTGAGACAGACTCAGAAGGCCATCCCTCTGGCCTTCTAGTGCCCGAGCTGGAGAGGCCATTTTCAGGCCCTCACCATCCTCTTCCCACTCCATCCCACTTTATGGGGGACTCTGGACCCAGTCCCTACTGCTCTGGGATAGGTGGGACCCCAGGTGATCTGGGTGTCCCTCCTGGCTTTTCTCCCTACAGGAGCCGTCCTGCGCCAGCGGACAGAACAGCGGCTGGTGAACCAGAAGCAGTTCCTGGAGGCCAAAAAGCTGCTGAAGGAGTTCCGTGCGCGCTACCGGCGGCTGGTGCGCTGCTCGCTGCGGTCAGTGTTTGGGACCACAGCGCCACCCCAGGCCCGCCCAGCACTGAGCGGGAGCCAGCCTAAGTTGGGCCGCTTCCTCGAATTCATGGATGAATTCTACCAGGAGCCCACAGCCAGTGACTTGAAAGGCTAGGGCTGTGCATGGGGCCATGGGTGCCAACTAGCCTGTGCCCTGCACCCTTCACAAGGGTGCCACACCCTTGACCACCCCTTGGGACAGGTTCGGGTCTCCGAGCTCTGCTCAGCCTTGCTTGCTGGCCACAGAGAGGGGGAGCTGGTCAGGACCTCCCCTTCCTGGGCCAGGCAGGAATCAGCACTTTGTCCAACAGCAATAAAGAGTGAGTGCATAGAGCAAGGTAGCCCTCAGTCCTTTTTGGAGCCTGGGCCGGGTGGTTCCATTGTGGGGGAAAAAACCCCAGCTGATACACATCCTGAAGAGTCCCATGGGAAACCTGCCTGAGTCACACAGGTGATAACACGGTAATCCCACAGAGCTGGGGTAAGCACTAAGACACAAAATGGTCGATGCAGCAGAGAAGCAGCACAGAATCTAAGGCTCAGAGAGGTTAACTTGCCCACAGCCGTGTGTGTGTGTGCCAGCCAAGTGTGTGTGTGTGTGGGAGGCGGGGGACAGGTCCAATAGTGTGTGTGTGTGTTGGGAGCAGGGCTCAGGTGCAAAGCTGAGGCCTCTAGGCCCTTGGAATCCTTGAGGCTGTCTCTGTTGGGTAGCCTTTTCCACTGTGACGGCAAATGGAAGGGAGAAGAGGACTGGGGATTTCCTTGTTTAGATGGACATCACCACAAAGTTGGGACAAGTTGAGGGAAGGGCTTACATGGAGTTTCCCAAGGTCTTCCAATCCAGGATGTAAACCAAAGTCCCATGTGCAAGTACAGTGGGATGTGACTAAAACTGGATTGTGGACTGTGCAGGGTCAGCGTGGACGCAGGGTAAGCAAGCTAGTTCTGGTCAAGGCAACCTAAAGGGTTGCTCCATTCTTGTGCGTGCAGTCCTCCGTGCCTGCTGCAGAGGAGAAGGCCACTGGGGCTGAATTCTGGAGACGGCTGAATTTGGGACGGACACTGGGTGTGACCTAGTCACCTGGCCAATGATTGCTCCTTAGACTGCTCTCCTAGAGGTGCCTACAAGTCAGACCTGGGGCAGGCCTATAGTTCCCAGGGTCCAGGAAGCAGTGGCATAGAAATGAAGGATCCACGGCAAGGCACAAAGTCTCACATCTAAGGTGTAATTAAGGCAATTACAGAAGTAGTCTGGTCGCCACAGGTCTGTGGTGCAGTGTCTGCTGTATCTTGAGTGTGAGACTGTTAGGACACAAGTGTTCGCATGTCATCACACTCAACCACAGCCACAAACGGGGCCAGATACATATTTACACCAAGCTGTATCATACCAGACATACACATTCAAGTTCAGACAGTCTCATGCACAATCACACACATTCTCATAGACATACCAAGTTCCAAAGTCAGTTCCATCTCACACAGGCACCGGGACCGATTCAGGTAACACCTACAGTGCTACCCTCCACGGCACTCCTGTGCTGGGGCCTGTTGCTGAATTGCCACGTTGGATCACCTAGGCCCAAAAGCACCCTTCTGCTAACGTTAGGAAAGAGAATCCACCCCAACACTCACGCTGTAAACCTCACTAGGTTCGAATTCAGGAGATCTGGGATGCTCCCTTCAGCCAGAAACACCTATCAAACCATAAGCTCACAGGCCTGAAAGGCTCCTGAGAACACGCTCGCCCAGCTTCAAGGCAGGAAGTCTCTTGCCGTCTCCCCAGCAGATCACTCAGTTTGTGCTTGCACATCTAGTGACAGGGAGCTCATTCCCTCCGAAGGCTGTCCCTTCCTTTGTTGGGAAAACTATTGGATGGCTCAAGTCATCGGGCTAAGCATCTGCCCAAGTCCCTCAGTAATCCTGACTCTGCTTTTTGGCCCAGAGCATATCTGCTCTCTCTGCCCAGTCAGCCCAGTCCTTTACTTGTATGAGACTATCCTGAAGAGGCTATACTTATCTACAGCAGATGCTCTTGCTGCTGCTGCTAAGTCACCTCAGTTGTGTCCAACTCTGTACGACCCCATATACGGCAGCCCACCAGGCTCCCCCGTCCCTAGGATTCTCTAGGCAAGAACACTGGAGTGGGTTGCCATTTCCTTCTCCAATGCATGAAAGTGAAAAGTCAAAATGAAGTCGCTCAGTCATGTCCGACTCTTAGCAACTTCATGGACTGCAGCCATCAGATGCTCTTACCTTTGTTATTCCACATGGATACCATCTGAATAAACTGATTTTCCTATCATTTTGAATGCTGAAGCAAGACATTCCAATATGGGGCATCTTCTAGAGCAAAAATGGCACCAGAACTCATATACAGTCTACACTTAGCTCAGATTTGCCTGAGATTGCTCTCCAGAGATAAGACTTTGACTAGAAACAGTTCATGAGTTTGCTTTACTGTATTCTCAACTTGGGCCTCTCCTCAGCCTGGCAAACCTACGTTGAGGAATGCACTTCAGTACTGTTCAAATAACACATCATCCCATTTGGTCCTGTGTGGGCAGAAGCATTCCTGATAGGCATGCCCTGTTCTGAGTCCTCTTTGTCAAAACGCTGTTTTTGAAGAGTTGGAGAGGAGGCATCTAGCAGTGGCACTGCCAAGGATCCAGGCCCCTTCTGTACTCTACTGAAGACAGCAGATTGAATAAAACCAAAATCCAAACTATGTTCTTTCTGGGTGGAAGGGGATAAGGCCTTAAGGATAACTGTATGAAGAATTAAGAGTAAATAAATAGTACATCAGTCACACACAGACAAGAAAATCCATTAGCTGGCACTTGAGACAATCACATTTCCCTTACATAATTATCCATTCTCACTGGGACTTTTAAGGTTCTGTTGGAGGTTAAGGGTTGAACCACTGAGCAAAAGCCCCTGCCCCTGGTGGCACAGCATAGGGAGAGGGCAGGGCCAATAAGGGAGAATATGCCACCATCTGGAGCCAGGGCCCAAAAGCTGCTCTTGAGCTCTCACGGCTCAATCTTTGAGGAGTACACTCCCTATTTTTACCCTTTATTAAATGAGAGGAAAGGAAGAACAAGCCTGGCTTTGCCTTGGCTTTGTCCAACTAGTTCTTAAGACCCCAGAAAAGGTAGAAAGGGAGGCACCCCAGTTTGAGGTTGCCTCCTACAACTACTGAGACAAGGCATTGAGGAAGCATTTACTCACAAAGCAAAGTGTGTACATATTTTTCTTAGAAAAAAATACTGATAATACATAGAACAACGTGCACATTCAGTCTTGGCACGTTTCCTTCATCCAATATAACCAGTTTCTAAACTGAAGGCTTCTGTGTATGTATCTTAGCTGTGGATGACATGTGTCAAGATGCATTTCTGGATCATCTTTGGAGGAAAGCCTATTCAAGCAGCCTCTTTTCCTAGTATCCCACCCCTCAAAAAATAAAAAGCAGACCTGCTTCCTCATTGACACAAGAATAAGTCGTTCTCATTGAGTCACAACATAAGTAGCTGTATTTACTTCTAAAAGCCAAGCCAAATGACCAATCTGTGGGTTGATGAGAAATGGCTGGCCGAGAAAAATTAAGTCTCTATGGAGTTTTTGATTTTCAAAGAAAAATGAAGGGCTGACTGGGTTCTAATCCCTGGTAGTTAAAAATGACAGGCTGTTCAATCAAAATATATCACTTCCCAAGATTTCACATTCACATTACTCTCACTATGGGGGTGGGGGTGGGGGCGGGCGGTTCCCTACCTGGGTGTGTATTCAAGGGATCTGGGTACATTTTAATTCTATCTGAAAAAAAGCAGGAAGAAAAAGCTGTTAAAATAATCATTTGGATATCTCCTTCATGAGCAAATTGTGTGTGTGTGCAGCTTAGAGGACTTAGAGGACTATTCATTCAGACCCTAGATAACTGTAGTACAAAGTATGACACAGGGCACTGAACCCCAAGTTCCTTGTTTCTTAAAGAGAAGGAGGGCATCAGGTGGGATAGTGTGACTTGGGTAATTCCCATGCCCATTCCAGCTATATAACATTTTGTGATTATGATCCAGCCTTCATTTTTCTTCCCCTCACCACCAGCTGGCCTTCTATCTCAATGGAAAGCTGTGCAAGAAAAAGGCAAAGAATCCCAAGTTGCTGCCAGATTTGGTGAGAGGTCTGGTTCGTGGAGAGGTTGGTAGGTTGCTAAGTTGAGATCTGAACCTCCTCTGGCCATGTCAGTGATCCACAGTCTTCCTCATTTCTCAGGGCTTTATGCTAAAAGCAGCTCCTGGAGAACTATACTTGTCCTATAATCGTGGGAGGAGAAAGATCATTCTCCTCTGGTAAAAGTACTTCAGAAACAGAAAGCAATATTGCAGTCAGGTTCACAGAACTGAGGGGGGTATCTAAAATGTCCAAGGGTGCTAGATGGTACCTTGAATGGGCCACCCAAGATCATCACTATGGCCCTTTACGAAACCATTAACGAACTCTCCAGCCACACATACATTCAAATACATTCCAGGAGACGCTGAGTTCAAGAGCACGGATTGTCCTTTCCTTCTTTATATCCATGACCCAGCACAGGGCTGGCAAAAGTTCGAAACTCAGGAAATATCTGTCAAATGGAACAGAAAGGATGAGCAGCACAGCCTTCGGTCATCAGCATCACCAGTCAAGCCAGTGGCAGCTTTCTTTCCATCTTAGTCAGTTTGTAATCACATAGCAATTAATCAAGCAGCTTTAATCTCTTAAGGGCATTTTTAAGAGAAAATGAACAACAACCAAAAAAACACAGAAGGCATTCATCACTAGTGCTTCCTCCAGGCAAAAATTTAAGGATTCCATTTAAAAAAATAAATGAAGCCATTTACAAAAGGTTTTCCTGGGAAGTTTCAGCCAAAAAGAATCAACCTTCTAAAAAGAGGCAATTATATGAAAGGGGCCAGGGGCTGGATACATAATCCCCAAACTTGACATCAACCCAACAGGCCCAGATAACTTCTTCCAGCAGATACAATCAATGGATCATGAACATGTTCCCAAAGTATCTTTCCCACTTGTTAAAAAAAAGGGCTTTGAGCCCCGTTCTCAGGAACCGTGTTTCTTGGATTTCCCATTAGAATGACCTCCATCCTCCAACTTCTCATAACTTCCCCTTTAATAAGAAAAAACACAATGCATATACACAAGGAACAGAGTAAACAGAACATGGGAAATTTCTATGGTGAAGCAGATTCCAATGATTTGTGAGAAATGTTTGTTTTGGGAGATGGCGTATCTTTCATTCTAGCTCACAAACCCTCCCCACATTCTGTTTTCCTTCCGTGTCTTTTTCTCTAAAGAATTCATGTCAACAACTCCATTTGTGACCAACTTCACAATTAAGCAACAGGGGAGGGGAATTCTTTCAGAAAGAAGTGTTCAGGTTTTAGTAGTTAAGTATGGGAAGCATGTTAAAATAGAGATAATATCTTAGTGGTTTTACCCTCCTCCAAAGCCAGGAAGAGGAAAGATTAAGCCTCCTCCTTCCTTAGCTTACTTTGCCTGTGTTTGAAGGACTGCTGCTCAGCTGGAAGTCTGGAAACAACTGTCAGTACCATTCAAGGCTCCACAGTAGGGGGTCACTAAACTGGATTCAGCTTTTGGAATATTCACGTAACAAATTTTCATTCTGTAACCTGACACTAAAACTTGTTGTCACTACTAAGCAATTTCTTAAAATGAAAGTATTAGTTTGGGGAAATATTTAAAATATATATCTTTTCTATTAAAAATATTCATCTTTTTTTCCAAAAACTAAAATTAGCTCCAACTGAAAAGTTTTTCAAATTATTGGAGATACAGAAAAAGGTGACAAGTGGAAAAATAAGTGTCTTTGCTACTACCAATGAGACTAGCCTTCCAATAACATTTACTAAGATCGAAAAGGAACACCATGAAATGGCAGTAACTGACATCTTCTTTGAGGGCATTTAGTAAGTCACCCTCCCTGCCCTCTACAGACCACTGCCAGCTTTTCTATCCTGGGCACCAATATGCCCTCCAGCGGCTTTTGGAGGGCCTGTGTTGCTGGGAGGACCTAAAACTGAAGTGGTATGAAAATGAAGTAATGAGATGAGTGTATATTTTCTAAACACACATCTGCACGTGTGCACGCACAGACACACAGAACACATACATTCAGGTGAGTGACACTCCCCACCAAAGTAGTCACTGAGGAGGCCCCACATCTCTCAGTGATTACCCAGGTACTTCAGACATCTCTGGAACTCCTCTGGGAATTGTGTATGAGTTGCCCAAGAAAACGGCTCTGACTGCTTTACAGCTGCACCTCGTTTCTGACTCCAACCCTCTTGATAACCTACTTTCTGTTCCAAAGGTTTCCAATAGGTTCTGACTAGTTTCAAATTAAAATTATCTTTCCTATAACCCAAAGATTAAAGAGAAGAAGGGAGGCAAATCTTCTGAGAAGAATCAAAAGTAGGTGATACAGTAAATCCTTTGTGATCTGGATAAGTGAGTCATTGTTCTGGACCTTAGCTTCTGCCTTAGTAAGAAGAAGAAGCTGGAGTAGACAACCATTAACGTCCTTTCCAGTTTGACTATTAGATGTCTAGATGTCTCCAGACTTTGAGGACAGTTCCAGAAATGTTTTCACCAAAGACAACATCATTGGAAAAACTGTGCAGCCTCCAGCTGAGGCCACCTGAGGGGGACAATGTACACTGGGATATGTAAGATCTGAAAGGCTTGTTAAAATGCCAGTCACATGACTTTATAGTAACAGCTCATACATGCACAGGGAATGCCAGTCCACCAGAGATTCCCTAAAATTCTATCCTAATCCCTACTCTCAATGAGCCCAGATGGGCAGAAGCACCAAGCACCACCAGAGATGCAAAAGACACACGGTGTCACCTGCTAAGGAAAATAAACCCCAAAGGTCCATGGGACTGAATTGACCAGCTGCATCCAGCTAGACACCGTGTTTCCACAGTAGGGAGTCTCAGTACTGTTCTTGCCTGACTTCTGGGCAAATTTTTTGGATTTTAGAACAACACTGCAGATAACTCTTGTCCAAAAGGAGAGTAATAATGAGGTCCAATCAGTTTATCTAACAGAGTGGAACCCCAGGAAAACAGAAGGCTGTAAACTGGAGGAATGTGGATAACTGTACAGTATATGTTTGCACTTCCAGTCAATCTCAATTATCTGCATGTGGATTTTGTACAATAATATTCAAAGCCCAGCCAGCTTTCTCTAGGCTCCCCTGGTATGTCCTTGGATCGATGTCCATTATGGCAACCTCTTAAGTGTGGAAAAAATCCATGGGATTTGTTGTTGGGAGACCCAGCAATCAGTCTGGGCTATGTATGCCCTTAGTAGTTGAGAGAACCTGAACATCTGCAATGCAGTTTCATCATCAGAAACTGGGGCTAATACCACTTACATGTGAGGTCTCCTGAAAAGACCAAATTAAACAATGACTATGAATGTGGTCTGCCAACTATATAGTATTAATCAAATGTTATTTTTTTAAACAAGGAATGTAAATTAACTTTTATAGAAGCATAAAAACTGATTTCATTAGGTATATTTACTTGAAGCAAAGGTAAGAAGGGGGAACACAATCTTTTTGGATCTGCCAAAGAACTACACTGTTGCACTTCTTTGGAAAAAACAAAAAAAAAAGATGGAACTAATTTTTATCTGCAAGGCTGATTTAAAACACCACCTGCTGAAAAAAGTCAGGAGGTCTATCAATGTAAGAAGGCATCCCCTTTCTCCTCTACCATCTAACCCTAGCCACTCTGCTCCTGAATCTCATGCCAAGCAGGTGCTGCCAGATTTGGCCTGGATACCCTAAGGGGTGGGCCACCCTAGGGAGTGAGGAGTGCTTCTGGCCTGGGTCACAGGGAGGCAGAGACAGAGTTCCCTTGGATATAGTCTACAAAGGCCTCCAAACCTCTCAGAATCATACTTGACAGTGTTTTGCCATTAAAAGAAACCCAAAGTGAGAACACTCATTTCTTCATGATAAATGATCAAGCTCAAAGACCTCTGAGAAAAACAGGTAACGCTGTTCATCAGGTGCTACTTGGCCCCCGCCATGCTACTGGACCGCAGGAGATACTGATCCACGCTTCCTTTTCGCCGACTCACAGTCCGCCTTTCGTTGTCAAACATGCGCTGCAACTGCAGAGCCAGCTGCCGGTCCTCTTCCTCTTGCTGCAATTTCTGCTCCATCTCTCGCAGCACTGGGTCTGTGGGGGCCAGACCCACCTCACCACTGCTTTGTCGCAGTTTCTTAAGGGAGCCATTTTGTTCCAAGTGCTTGGTCTTACAGCGTCTTTTCCTGCCCCGACGCAAGGAAGGAAGTGGCTCATCACCTAGGTTGTCTGCCAGAACACCATTAGGCAGATCAAAATGATTCACTGTCTTCAGCTGTTTCTTTGTTTTGAGGACCCCACCCAAAACACTGTTTTTAGGTAGCACTGAGTTAACTGCTGAGATTTTCATACTTGCTGTTATACGGGTTTTATCTAACTTGGCATCTGGGGATGACCCTGACCTTTCCGACTGCTCTCTCTCCAAAGAAGTCCCACTGGCCCCCACTGGGAGTTCTGAAGAGCAGCAGGTTTCCAATGGGATCTCAGTGTTCTTTTTACGGTCACTGCCCTGTTCTGCTTTTGTCTGGCTAACAGAGGAAAAATAATCAAGGTCAGGGGCGGTAGGTCCCGTACATTCAGAGAGAACTTGCCCACTGGACAGTCTTGTATTTAAAGCCAGAAGAGGCTTCTCCTTGTTGGACTGCGTAACTTCAGAGACCAGTAAGTCGTCCCCTGTTTCTGGAGCCAGGGAGGTGAGGGTGGCTTTTGAAAGGGTCTTTTTGATCTGCCGCTCCTGAAAGATCTGCTCCCACTTCTTGAGGATCCGTGGACTAGCCTCATAAGAAGTCTGCTTCTGCAGGCTTCTGTTTAGGTTGCGGGGTGTCGATTTGATGATGAGGGGACTCAACACGCGGCCATCAGGGAGCCTCTTAGGCGGAGTACATGGTGAGCAGACAATGGGCTTGAAATGGTTTAGCTCTTCTGAGATGCTGTCGTTACTCTCAGGGCTGATAGAGCGCTCTGGCTTATGTAAGGAAGCCAAGGCTGACAGGGAGCTGAAGGGCAGGCGCTTCTCAACGGTTAGGTCGGGAGCCGAGAGGCAGCGGTGGTTCCGGGTAGACAGCAGGACACCGATGATGGGGTTGGAGGTGGGGGTCATGGCTGTGGCCTGAAAGAGATTAGAAGACTATGTATACATACATATATAACCTTTTTCTTCATCATTCCTTCTTGATGGTAGAGGGGTAGAGGAGAGAAGGGTAAGAAAAAAGATAACGGGTGATACAAGTCTAAGTAATGTAGAAAATCCCTCATTTAGAGTGCACCCACCATTTAGAGAAATTCCTACACATGAAACAAATAATGAGATTGAAACTTTTATGAAAAAAACCTCATCTAGAATTTTTAAGAAGGTTTTTCTAGGAGCCCTCATTCTACTTATCTTCCTACTAATTCAAACTCTCTTCCCTTCACATCTGTTTTGTAAAATTCTCCAACATAATGAGTTTGCCTAGGATCCATTGTGCCTCTTCTCATCTGAAATGGTTCTTTTGTGGCCGTGTGCAGGAGGTTATGGGACGGGACGAGAGAGCCCAAGAAGAAGCTGTGTCTGAGGTCTACCTTGGCTTTGCTGGTTGGGGCTGCTCTGAGTCTGCTCTTCGCTCTGTCCTGACCAGTGTCACTGCAGCTCTGACTCCTTTCCATCTTGGAATTTAGGTTCCTAAAAGAGAATAAAGACAAACTGTCAACCGTAGCCTATGATTGCTAAGGGAAAAAAGATGACAATCTCGTCTGTGCTTTCAAAGCTATGCAGCTATAACAGAAAATGTATTAATTAACAAAATAATTTTAAGAACAAATCCTGTCCAAAGAGAGTTCTCCAGAGAGGACATTTGGTTTAAGTCTTTGTTTCCAAACTTAGATCCTGCCTAAATAACACAAGACCAATGGCTATTTCACTCATGCTTAGAGAAATATAGGGACACCTCACCTTCCTTAATAGAATGGATACAGGGACTTCCCTGGTGGTCCAGTAGACAAGAATCTGCCTTCCAATGCAGGGGATGCAGGTTTGATCCCCCTTCAGGGAACTAAGATCTCACATGCCTCAGGGCAACTAAGCATGTACTGCAGCAAGGAGTCCATGCCCCACAAGAGAAGCCCCTGCGTGCCGCAACTAGACAAAGACCACGCACTGCAGGAAGAGCCAGTGCAGCCAAAAAGTAACTTTTAAAATAATAATTTTAAAAATAGGATAGATACAATATCAAATCAACTTTAGAAACTTTTTTTTTCCTTTGCTTAGGCCCAGACCTCTTCTCAAGCAATCTAAATCATCCATGAAACAAATATTTAAGTACTTATAAAACACCTAGCAAATCGCTAGATTCCCATGTAGGTAGTAAAAATTAAATACACTCTCTCCCTTAATCTACTACATTTAAGCTTCCAAAGGCCTACATCCTGGTGATTAAGAGATTTCAAGATCAGAAGATTTGTCTTGTGCATTATATTATGATTTTACAATGCAAACCAAAAACCAAAGTAGCTGTATTATAACACTGATCTTACTGGATAACAGCTCTACTCAACAAGCATTTAACATACAGTTACTATATGCCAGTCACCTATGAGCATTATCTGGGCACTGGAAATACAGAAAAGAATGAGGTACAGTCTAGGTCTTCAAGGAATCAGAGTCCAGTGGAGCAGACAAATAATTCAATATAACACAGTTAAATGGTACAATGAAAACTTATGCCTAATAATTTTGCCTAATAATGGCATAAGAGAGTTATTAATTAATTACCTGGGACGGAGTGAGAACAGGGTTGGAAAAGCCTTCAGTGGCATATGTATTTTGAAGGATAAATAAGAATTTACCAGAAGACAAGGTGGACACCTAGCTATGCAGATGATCCCAAAGAGAAATTATTTCCTTGAGTGATTTTACTTAACTCTGGAATGGAATAGTCATATCTACTCTTTTGAGCAAAAGATTTAAAATTTTATGATAGTAGATTAGTTAAGAGAAAACTTATAAAGGAGGTAATGAGGTACATGTCCTCTCCCAATTTGGGACCAGTCTGTTCCATGTTTAGTTCTAATGGTTGCTTCTTAGCTGCATACAGATTTCTCAGGAGGCAGGTCAGGTGGTCTGATTCCATGTCTTGAAGAATTTTCCACGGTTTGTTATGATCCACACAGTCAAAGGCTTTGGCATAGTCAATAAAGCAGAAGTAGATGTTTTTCTGGAACTCTCTTGCTTTTTCGATGATCCAATGGATGTTAGCAATTTGATCTCTGATTCCTCTGCCTTTTCTAAATCCAGCTTGAACATCCGAGGTTCTTGGTTCATGTACTGTTAAAGCCTGGCTTGGAGAATTTTGAACATTCCTTTACTAGCGTGTGAGATGAGTGCAATTGTGCGGTAGTTTGAGCATTCTTTGGCATTGCCTTTCTTTGGGATTGGAATGAAAACTGACCTTTTCCAGTCCTGTGGCCACTGCAGAGTTTTCCAAATTTTCTGGTGTATTGAATGCAGCACTTTCACAGCATCATCTTTCAGGATTTGAAATAGCTCAACTGGAATTCCATCACCTCCACTAGCTTTGTTCGTAGTGATGCTTCCTAAGGCCCACTTGACTTTGCATTCCAGAATGTCTGGCTCTAGGTGGGTGATCACACCATCGAGGCTGTCTGGGTCATGATCTTTTTTGTATAGTTCTTCTCTGTATTTTTGCCACCTCTTCTTAATATCTTCTGCTTCTGTAAGGACCATACCATTTCTGTCCTTTATCATGCCCATCTTTGCATGAAATGTTCCCTTGGTAGCTCTAATTTTCTTGAAGAGATCTCTAGTCTTTCCCATTCTATTGTTTTCCTCTATTTCTTTGCATTGATCACTTAGGAAGCCTTTCTTATCTCTCCTTACTATTCTTTGGAACTCTGCATTCAGAGGTATGTATCTTTCCTTTTCTCCTTTGACTTTTGCTTCTTTTCTCAGCTATTTGCAAGGCCTCCTCAGACAACCATTTTGCCTTTTTGCATTTCTTTTTCTTGGGGATGGTCTTGATCACTGCCTCCTGTACAATGTCACAAACCTCTGTCCATAGTTCTTCAGGCACTCTGTCTATCAGATCTAATTCCTTGAATCTATTTGTCACTCCCACTTTATAACTGTAAGGGATTTGATTTAGGTTATACCTGAATGGTCTAGTAGTTTTCCCTACTTTTTTCAATTTAAGCCTGAATTTTGCAATAAGGAGTTCATGATCTGAGCCACAGTCAGCTCCCAGGCTTGTTTTTGCTGATTGTATAGAGCTTCTCCATCTTCGGCTGCAAAGAATAGAATCAATCTGATTTCGGTATTGATCATCTGGTGATGTCCATGTGTAGAGTCTTCTCTTGTGTTGTTGGAAGAGGGTGTTTGCTATGACCAGTGCGTTCTCTTTGCAAAACTCTGTTAAGCCTTTGCCCTGCTTCATTTTGTACTCCAAGGCCAAACTTGCCTATTACTCCAGGTATCTCTTGACTTCCTACTTTTGCATTCCAGTCCCCTATGATGAAAAGGACATCTTCAGGGAGGCCTGGCGTGCTGCAGTCCATGGGGTTGCAAAGAGTCGAACATGACTGAGCAATTGAACTGAACTGAACTAGAAGGTCTTGTAGGTCTTCATAGAACCGTTCAACTTCAGCTTCTTTGGCATTAGTGGTGGGGGCATAGACTTGGATTACTTTGATATTGAAGGGTTTGCCTTGGAAATAAAGAGAGATCATTCTGTCATTTTTGAGACTGCACCCAAGTACTGCATTTCAGACTCTTCTGTTGACTATGAGGACTACTCCATTTCTTCTAAGGGATTCTTGCCCACAGTAGTAGATATAATGGTTACCTGAATTAAATTCACCCATTCTGGTCCATTTAGCGCACTGATTCCTAAAATGCCAATGTTCACTCTTGCCATCTCCTGTTTGACCACTTCCAATTTACCTTGTTTCATGGACCTAACATTTTGGGTTCCTATCCAATATTGTTCTTTACAGCATTGGACTTTACTTCCATCACCAGTCACATCCACAGTTGGCTGTTGTTTTTGCTTTGGCTCAGCATCTTCATTCTTTCTGGAGCTATTTATTGGGCACCTACTGACCTGTGGAGTTCATCTTTCAGTGTCATATCTTTTTGCCTTTTCATACTGGGGTTCTCAAGGCAAGAATACTGAGGTGGTTTGCCATTCCCTTCTCCTGGTTAAATTTACTCATAACTATTCTGGGTTTTTCTGTGTGTGTGTGTGTGTGCTACTGCAAATACAATTGCTCTCCTAATTATATTTTCACAGTGTTCACTGCTAATATAAAAAATGCAACTGATTTTTGTGTGGTGATCTTGCATCCTGAAACTTTCCTAAATTTGTTTATTAGCTCTAATAGTTTTTTCATGAATTCCTTAGGATTTTTTATGAATAATACCATATCATCTGTGAACAAAAATGTGAAAGGAAGAATACTTGCTCCTTTGCAATCAGGATGCTTTTCTTTTCTTTCACAGTTTTACTGAGCTATGTTTGACATATATTGTATAAGTTTAAGGTGTACAAAGTGTTGGCATTTGATACACATGTATTGTGAAAGGATTCCATGGCGAGGTTAGTTAACACCTCCATCACCTTACATAATTACCATTTATTTTGAGGGGTGAAGAACATTTAAGACCCGCTCCCTTAGCAGCTTTCAAACACATAAATACGGTATTGTTAAGTATAATCACCATGCTGTACATTAGATGCCTAGGACCTATTCACCGTAGAATTGGAAATTTATACCCTGTGACCAACATTTCCCCATTTCCTCCGCCTTCTGCCAACCACCATTATACTCTGTTTTTATGAGTTTGGCTTTTAAAGATTCCATATGTAACTGACATACAAAATTGTCTTTCTCTCTGACTTAACTTTGCTTAGTGCAATGCCCTCAAGGTCCATCCACACTGTTGAAAATGGCAGAATTTTCTTATTTCTCATGTCTGAGTAATATTATATATACATATATGTATCTCACATTTTCTTTATCCATTCATCCATGGACAGACACTTAAAGATTGTTTCCATGTCTTGGCTATTAAGAATAATGATACAATGAATGCGGGAGTGCAGATAGCTCTTGGAGATTCTGATTTCATTTCTTTGTGTATATACCCAGAAGTGGAATTGCTGGATCATATGGTAGTTGCAATGTTTGCTTTTGAATTATATACGTACCTTAGATATTTTGGATATTAATCCCTTATCAAATATATGATTTGCAAATACTTTCTCCCATTCTGTAGATCGCCTTTTCATTTTGTTGACTGTTTCTTTTGCTGTGCAGAAGCTTTTTAGTTTGATGCAGTCCCACTGACATCTGCTTTTGTTGCTTAGTGTCATCTCCAAAAAATGATAGCCAGACAATGTCAAGGAGCTTTCTATGCTTTCTTTTAGGAGTTTTACACATTCAGGTCTTATTGGTTAAAGTTAATTTTTATGAATGATATAAAATAGGGGCCCAATTTCATTTTTTTGCCTGCAATTTTCCAGTTTTCCCCAGCACCATTTATTGAAGAGACCATCCTTTCTCCACTGAGTTTTTTTAGGCTCTCTTGTCTCATATTAGTTGACTGTATTTGCATGGGCTTATTACTGAACTCATTGGTTAGCTCTAATAAGTTTTTTGGTGGAATCTTTAGGATTTTCTTTTCTTTAGGATGATATAAGATGATATCATCATAAACAAGAACAATTTTACTTCTTCCTTTCCAATTTGGATGCCTTTTATTTGTTTTTCTTCCTTGACTGCTACAGTTGGGACTATACTGAATAGGAGTGGTGAGAGTGGGCACCCTTGTTTTGCTCCTGATCATAGAGGAAAATCTTTCAACCTTTCATTCATGAGTATGTTAGCTGTGGGCTTGTCATATACGGCCTGTATTAGTATGTTCCTTCTATATCCAATTTGTTGAGAGTTTTTATCATGAAAGGATTTTGTATTTTGTTGAACACTTTTTCTACATTAAGATTTACAATTTTCATCTTTCATTCTATCAGTGTGGCATATCACATTCATTGATTTACCTGTGTTGAACTACCCTTGTGACCCAAGGGTAAAACCAGTTGATCATGGTGTGTGATTCTTCCAAGGTGTTGCTGACTTCAGTTTGCTAATAGTGTGTTTGGAATATTTAATCAGGGATATTGACCTCTAGTTTTCTTTTCTTATAGTATCTTTATTTGGCTTTGGTATCAGGGTAATACTGGGTTCATAAAATGAGTTAGGGAGTGTTCCCTCCCCTACGGTTTTTTGGAAAAGTTAGAGAGGGGTCAGCATATTAATTCTTCTTTAAATGTTTGGTAGAACTCACCAGGGAAACCATCTGGTCCTGAGTTTTTCTTTGTTGGGAGGTATTTCACTACTGATTCAATTTCATTACTCATTATTTGTGTATTCAGATTTTCGATTTCTTCATAATTCAATCTTGGTAGGTTGCATGTTTTTAAGAATTCATCCATTTCTTCTAGGTAATCTAATTTGTTGGCATATAATTGTTCACAGTAGTTTTTTGGGATCCTTTGTACTTCTATGGTATCGAGTGTGATGTCTCCTCTCACATTTCTGATTTTTTTTTTTTTTAGTCTTTTTTCCCTTACTTAGCCTGACTAAAAGTTTAGTAATTTTTTTCTCTTCAAAATATCAGCTCTCAGTTTCACTGGTCTTTTCCATTGTTTTCCTGGTCTCCATTTATTTCTGCTCTGGTCTTTGTTATTTCCTTCCTTCTGCAATCTTAGGCTTAATTTGCTCTTCTTTTTCTAGTTCCTAGAGGTATCAAGTTAGATTGTTTATTTGAGCTCTTTCTTTTTCTTAATAGGTCTTCCCTGGTGACTCCATTGGTAAAGAGTCAGCCTGCAAGGTGGGAGACTGGGGTTTAGTGTCTGGTTTGGGAAGATCCCCTAGAGAAGGAAATGGCAGTCCACCCCAGTATTCTTGCCTGGAGAATTCCATGGACAGAAGAGCCTGGTGGGTTCCAGTCCACGGACTCACAAAGAGTTGGACACAACTGAGTGACTAATGCTTTCAATTTCACTTTTTTCTTAATATACGTGTTTATCACTATATACTTCCCTCTTAGAACTGCTTTTGGTGCATCCCATGCATTTTGATATGCTGTGTTTCCACTTTTGCTTCTTTCAAGGTATTGTTTATTTCTCTTTTAGTTTCTTCTTTGGCTAACAGGTTTTTCAGGAGCATGAAGTTTATTTCCCTTTATTTGTGAATTTTCCAGTTTTCCTCCTCTTATTCATTTTGAGTTTCATACCATTCTGGTCAGAAAAGATACTACGTATGATTTCAACCATCTTAAATTTGCTGACCTGCTTTGTGACTTGTATGATCTATCCTACACAATGTTCCATATGCAGTTGAGAAGAATGTGTATTCTATTGTTGGGTGGAATGTTCTATATATGTCTGTTTGGCTCATTTGGTCTAAAATATAGTTCAGTTCCAACATTTCCTTATTGATTTTCTGTCTGGGTGATCTATCCATTGTTGAAAGTAGAGTGCTGGAGTCCTCTACTAATATTGGTATTGTTGTCTATTTCTCCCTTTGGATCTGTTAGTATTTGCTTAAAATATTTAGGTGCTCCAATTGTGGGTGCATATATTATATATTTATGATTATTTTATCTTCTTGATGAATTGACCCCTTTTTCATTATGTAATGCCTTTTTGTCTGCTGTTACCATTTTGGGCTTAAAGTCCATTCTCTTTTCCCACTTCGGTTTTCATTGGTATAGAGTATCTTTTCCCATCCTTTTCGCTTACAGCCTACCTGTATCAGCAGAGCTGAAATAAACCTCTTGTAGGCAGTATATAGTTGAGTCTTGTTTCTTTATTCAATTTGCCACTATATGTCTTGTGATTGGAGAATATAATTCATTTACAGTTAGAGTAATTATTGAAAGGTAAAGATTTACTAATGCCATCTTAGTCAGTTCCTAGTAGTTCTGTACATCTCTTTTTCCTTTAGCCTTCTTTTGTGGCCTGCCTTTGTGAACTGATAATTTTCTATAAAAGTATGCTTTGACGTATTTGTATTTTTTGTGAATTTACTGTAGGTTTTTGCTTTGTGGTTATCATGAGGCCTACATAAAACATAGATATGAGAGTCTATTTTATGCTTGATAACAACTTATCTTCAATGACATACAAAACTTTATGCTTTTACTCTCTTCCACTTTATTTCTGATGTCACAACACACTTCATGTCTTTTTATATTGTGTATTCATCAACAAATTAGTTTAGCCATAGTTATTTTTCAACACTCTTGTCCTTTTAACATTTATACCAGAGTTAAATGGTTAACTGAGAACTTCCCAGGTGGCTCAGTGGTAAGTGATTAATGAGGACAGCCTGCCTGCCAACACAGGAGATGCAGGTTTGATCCCTGGGTCAGGAAGATCCCCTGGAGAAGGAGATGACAACCCACTCCAGTATTCTTGCCTGGAGAATCCCATGGACAGAGGAGCCTGGCGAGCTCAGTCCACGGGGTCTCAAAGAGTCAGACACAACTAATGACTAAATAATAACAATAAGTGTTAACACATCACCATGCTACCTTATTATTCTTAACCCTAACGCCTCCCAGCTAGTGACTGTTCTAGTGTGTAGATCAGAACATCTCTACAGTGATAGTTTTATCAAAGGGGCAGTGAGGGGTGTTTCCTTGGTAACTAATGAGCCAACCTGATATCAGTTTTCTTTATAATTAGTAACCTCCCTCTCTCTCTGGTTGTGAAGATCACTGCCGTGTCCTGCCCGCTGTCTGCTGCACACAGTGTGATGTCACTCAAGTACCTTGCTTCAGACATGGAAGATCCCTCGTTAATCCTACTAAACTACTGATGTCTATGTTGCTGCCTCTGGGCTCTTTCTTTAGTCTTGAGGTAGGGCAAATACAGGCTTGCAGACCTACCGGGTACAGCTCAACAGACACTGGGAGCATGCACAGGGAGCTGGCCACAGGGTGAGAGCATTTGTGAATGAGGCATGTGGAACGATGGGAATGCCCATTGGCCAAAGGGGAGGATGCACAGGAGAGGTATCCCAGTGGCTTGGGGGTGATGTCTGTAATGTAATTAGTAAGAGCTTCATCTCTTTGAACCCTCTGGAGTCCTATCTACTGCTTTCCTAACCTCTTCCTTCTGCTCAGTCATAGAGCTCATGATTCAGTACCCGGGTTGAGGCAGGAGAGAAATAGGCTTCATCTACAGTTGGAGCCTTTTAATAAGAGAGTTTATTTACATTTAATGTAATTACCAGTAAGGAAGGACTTCTGCCACTTTTCTATTTGTTTTCTACATGTCTTACACCATTTTTACTCCATAATGCCTCCAATAATGCCTTCTTTTGTGTTAGATATCTCCTACTATAACCATTTTGATTTTCTTATTTCTTTAACCATATCTGTTATTTTCTTAGTGGTTGCCCCAGGGATTACAATTAACATCCTATTTGAAAACAATATTTCAAATTAATGCCAACTCAATTTCAGTAGTATATATAAGCTTTTTTCCTATATAACTCTACTCCCCCAATGTTGTTATTATCACATGAAGGTCACAAAAATCATGAGTGTGAAAATATTGTGGAAACTATCAACATAATATATAGATATTATTATTGCAGTATTTGGTCAGGTTAAGGGGCTTCAATGCTGGCTGAGAACAGTCAGCAATAAACTTGATAATGTTCCTGAGATTTAAGAGCTCAAACAATACCTTTGCTAAAAAAACAGGAGAAGTAATTACACCTCCCACCTTTCCCACATCCATTTCTATATTCCCAAGCCCTAACAAGTACCTGAAACACAGTGGATATATTTAATAAATTTCTTATAAGTGAATAAAAATATGTACAGAAATACCTATGACCTGCTTAAGAAAGGAGAGAAAACCTCAATATTTATTAGGAATCTATTACCTCTCAGGTATTGTGTGTTTTAAATATATTATATCTCATTTAAACCATACAGAAACCCTGTAAATCAGCATCCCCAAATTTATAGACAAGGAACTGAAGGAAGTGATTTTTTTTCCAGGTCGCACACGAATCTCCAAAATTCTAAGGCATGTGCTCCTTCTCCCTCAGCACACTGATCTTACAGCCTGCTCTATTCCGCCACAGAACAGACCCAGCACACCTAGGGAAGTTCTCTTTTCCAAACACATAGTGAAGTCATAAACAAGAGAAAGCGGCATTGTCTGAAAGGTTACTAGCTTAAAATTTCCACTGCCAAGGGACCAGATGGTTTCTGGGATGTCTCGTTAAGCTAAAAATACCCACAACCACAATGAGTCTGACTTACAAACAAAGAAAAGGAGGAGCAGCCAGTGTCAACATGCAGCTGGAAAGCTAGAAGATTTAATGCTTAGGAAACACTGCTTAAAGGGCTTTCAAATGGTAATACACGGTATAAAACATGAGATAGCTCATGTTATTAATTGCTTATTCATCACTCTCTCTCACATACCCATACCACATTAGTGTCTTTTTCCCCCCCACATTATTTTCTTAATCAAAACTCTCAGGCCTGGCAGAGTCCCACCAAGAAGCTGAAGGCAAGAGAGGATCCTCCTCCCAGCCCCTAACTTGGATATGTGAGGCCCCTCACCCCAACACATACATACTTGAGTAAAGCAGAAGCAGCTTCCTAGGGCCCAACTGTAGCTGCCATGAACCCAGAAATGGGTAAGATTTTGTTACAAGCCTTCCCTTGAATATTTATTATTGGGTTATCTGCCTTGTGTACACTAGCATTCTTTTTTTTAAAGTGTACAATTTAATGGTTTAAGTGTATTCACAGAGTTATTTAACTATTACCACAATTTTAGAACATTTCCATCACCTCATAAAGAAACCTCATACCCTTTAGCTACCACTCCTAAACCCCCGTTTCTCCTCCGCACTAAGCAACCACTGATCCACTTTCTGTCTATATGTATTTGCCTACTAGGGACATGGACTAGTATTTTTTTGCTGATGGATGGAACCATTGTTTCCACAGCTATATTTCAAAAGTCATGCAAAAGGCTTTGAATTCCCTCAAACAACAGGATAACTGGGCAGCTTCTTACCCAGCTCTATACAACTTTGTGGTTTTTTAGAACAAGACAACGTATAAATTATTTAAACAAACAGAAAGAAGGAAGCTCTCTGTTACAAAGGTAGATCATTTCCAGACAAAGATCTAAGTGCAGAGTCTTTTGTCATAGGATTCTGACAGTGGTTTGCTAGAAAGAGCACAGGTTTGTGGAGTCAAGAGAGACCTGAGTTCCAATTTCATCTCTGTCACTTTATTGAGGTGAGAAGTTCTAGGGTGAACTGCTTAATCTCTTTGAACTGCATTTACCTTAGCTGAAAAATAAGAATGTTAGAAATCTTACAGGATTAATGTAGAAGCTTAAGGAAATGAGGTATGTAAAGTACTAAATACAGTAGGAAGACCTGGGAGAAAGCTAGTTCCCTGATGCTACTTGTCACCATCCTGCCATATCCCTCTGAAAACCACCAGTATATTCCTATTGTAGTATGACAGAGAGATTCAGTTCAGTTCAGTTCAGTCTTTGCTACCCCTTGAACTGCAGCACGCCAGGCTTCCCTGTCCATCACCAACTCCTGGTGCTTACTCAAACTCATGTCTATTGAGCTGGTGATGCCATCCAACCATCTCATCTTCTGTTTTCCCCTTCTCCCACCTTCAATCTTTCCCACCATCAGGGTCTTTTCAAATGAGTCAGTTCTTTGCATCAGGTGGCCAAAGTATTGGAGTTTCAGCTTCAGCATCAGTCCTTCCAATGAATATTCAGGACTGATTTCCTTTAGGATGGACTGGTTGGATCTCCTTGAAGTCCAAGGGACTCTCAAGAGTCTTCTCCAAAACCATAGTTCAAAAGCATCAATTCTTCGGCATTCAATTTTCTTTATAGTCCAATTCTTACATCCATATATGACTACTGGAAAAATGATAGCTTTGACTAGATGGACCTTTGTTGGCAAAGTAATGTCTCTGCTTTTTAATATGCTGTCTAGGTTGATCATAACTCTTCTTCTAAGGAGTGTCTTTTATTCATGGCTGCAGTCACCATCTGCAGTGATTTTGAAGCCCCCCAAAATGAAGTCTGTCACTATTTCCACCGTTTCCCCATCTATTTGCCGTGAAGTGATGGAACTGGATGCCATGATCTTAGTTTTCTGAATGTTGAGCTTTAAGCCAACTTTTTCCACTCTCCTCTTTCACTTTCATCAAGAGGCTCTTTCATTCTTCTTTGCTTTCTGCCATAAGTGTGGTATCATCTGCATATCTGAGGTTCATATTTCTTCTGGACAGAGAGATGACTGACATCTCTAAAAGCTACTACTTAAGTTCCACATCACTTCTCCTTAGGCTATCTTTCTTTTCCAACTGTAGCTGCCATGCCTATATGAAATTCATACTTTTAGCAAGATTTGTCCTCTTAACTAGTTCATCTACTGGATTTCTGTTCTTTTATCCCTCTCCCACACACACACACACACACACACACACACACACACACAGGATCTGCCCTAGACCATCATTAAGCCTTGTGGTTTCTTTTAAATCACTACCTCAGTTTTCTCTCATAGTCTCCTTTCCCTGACAGTTATTGTTTGGACTATTCCCCACATATAACTTGCTAAATCCTATCCTGAGATTTTTTACAGAACCCACCAACTGCCCTTACCCCTTCCATTTCATGCCCTGGCCACATTTCTTCCACCCTTTAAAACCCTACTTTAAGCCACTTCTAGATACTCCAATCTTAGAGGTGACAAGAATCTTAAATCATTCAGTGAAATCCCCTGCCCAGCAAGCAAAAAGTAGGGCATAACAACCTGTATTTTACATAAATTAAATAGAATGAGGTCAACTGATTTTACTCAAGCTCACACTACTGTTTCCCTAAAACCTCCCAAGACTGGCTTCTCCATCCTCACACCTCTCTGGCTTGTCTCTTTTCATCAGTTCTAAAGTTAGTCCTCCAGTATCACAGCATTTATGTGTCTGGTATCTGTCAGCTGAAAGAGTTCATATTTTCATGTGTTTGTTTTAAAAATGAGGAACAAGTCAGGACAGTTTAATTCATCCCAACACTAGCTGGGCATGCAGTTATTATGACTGAGTCAGGAGTCAGTCTCTGTCTCTCTCTCTTCATACACACACACCTTACAGGAAGCACAGACACTACAAGGCTCTTTTGCTGAGCCCCACTCTGAACCACAATCTCAGGCTTAAAGTATCGGAACATTAGCAAACAAAATAATGTAGTTAATTTCTACTTAATTAAGGTTTAATTATGACTTGGTGCAATACAGACTTTTCTCTTACAGAATCTATAAAAGGATCCCCTTTTATAGATCCCCCATAATCTACTGTTAATGCATTAAAGGGAGAAGCTAACTTTATAGTATAAAAGCTTTATCAGTGTGGTCACTAGA
Organism: Bos taurus; assembly: GCF_002263795.3. Lineage (NCBI taxonomy): Eukaryota > Metazoa > Chordata > Mammalia > Artiodactyla > Bovidae > Bos > Bos taurus. The sequence goes on along the minus strand of NC_037342.1, from coordinate 54,133,119 downwards.
TCCCCCCCCACCCAAATCCCATATTAATCTTATAGAATCTACTCTAAACAACAGCCACTAGCCATTCTGTTTCCTCTACAACTCCCAGAGTCCTCTTTCCTAGAGACCCTGCAAGTTTGACAATTCTGACAAAAAGCCTCCTTTAACCTACCCACGGGCACAAAGACCTATATCATTAAACATTTCACAAGTATTTACTGAGCCTCTCCTGTGTGCCAGGTACTGTACTAAGTATTTTGAATATAATGGCAAACAAGATTTTTGTCACTGCTTGCAAAGGATTTAAAGTCTAGTGGGAAAGTGACTTTTAGAAGGGATTTTATAAAAATCAGGATCTATAAGAAGGTGATGGGGGGACAAAAGAATACAGTGGAAAGAGCCAAGAAATCTAAGTTCTAACTCATCGTCCTTCTAGTCCAGCAGTCTAAGATTTGACAAGCCATGTTTTCTTGCTGGCCTTTAGGCTTTTCACTCTGAAACAAAGGAATTAGATAAGACAATATTTATGATCTGCTTCAGCTCTGGGTTCTAAAATAAAAAACAAAATAGTGGCCGCAATACTCACTGAAGACTTAACATATGCCAGAAATCTCACTAGGCACCGTTTGCTTAACCTACAGTTTTGTACAGCAGTACTGGCAATACTGCCTCACTTTCCTTTTTTCATTTTTTAAACTGGAAGGAGGATAGATGGTTTGACTATATTTTTTTAATGGTTATACCCTATTTCCCAAGTAGGAGTTTAAGTGATTTACAGTAAAAATACGAAAAATTGAGCCTTAATAAAGACCACATTAAGTAATAGATATGAGAAGAGTATACCAAATGTTATTTTTAAAAATTATATGCCATGTTGTTGATTACAGTAAAAATATGTAAAAAATGAGCCTTAATAAAGACCACATTAAGTAATAAATATGAGAAGAGTATACCAAATGTTAGTTTTAAAAATTATATGCCATGTTGTTGATTACAGTAAAAATACGTAAAAAATGAGCCTTAATAAAGACCACATTAAGTAATAAATATGAGAAGAGTATACCAAATGTTAGTTTTAAAAATTATATGCCATGTTGTAAGGCCATGATGACCAAACTAAAAACTCTGCCATAATCCTAAACTTCTTAACAGCCAAAGCCCAGAGGAAAATGGAACTGGACATGTAGCTCTTACAAAAGACACTGGCTGAACAGAGAAAGTTTTTCCAGATTGAACTTTTAGGTAAAGAGGGTATGAGGAATGAAGGGAAATAAATTTAAATGAACAACAAACCAGTTTTTCAGATATCTAAAATAAGACCTTAACTTTATAATTTATATCTTATGGTTGAAGTTATTAAATCTTTTCAATTCACATATATTTGATGATTAACTTAGAGATGACCTTGAGTTAACTATTACTCTATCTGACTATTTGAAAGAAGCTTCATTTTCAAAGAGCTTTAACTATTACTCTATCTGACTATTTGAAAGAAGCTTCATTTTCAAAGAGCTATAGGACTTTATTAATAGCGTAGCAAAACATTCTTTGTTTTGAACGTTTCAAATGCAAATAGTCTGAGCTGCTCTCACAAGATTCAGCCAGAATCTACTGATGGACTTCTTCCAAAATAACCATCCTACCAGGCCTACTTGCTCTTACCTCCGTGCTTCTGGGCTTAAGAAAGAAAAGTTTATAGAGTAGGTAAGTAAAATAAATGCAGATTAATTTGATTTAAATACAGATGTTTAAAAAAACTTTAAAAACTTTTACAAATGAATTCTCGTTAGGAAACAAACTTGCAGAGAAAACCTATTCTTTAACTGTGGCTTACCAGATAGAAAAAAATGTATTTGAAATATTCCCAAACTATTACCAATGCTAATTCCTTTTTACTTGTGCCAAAACATATAACATAAAAGTTACCACTGTATCCATTTTAAGTTCAGCGGCACACTGTGATGCAACCGTCACCATGCTAATTCTCTTTTAATATATCCATAAACCTCATCTCAGTGTCAGCACTAACAATGCCACACTATTTTCCTAAATATCATTTAAAATTGAAACAATATTTTCTTAACTAAGAAATAAAAAATGTTGACTAAATAAGAGATGCAGTTCACTGTATTACCATAATAGATTTTCCAACCTAAAGTTTCTATGACATCAACAAATTATTTCCTAAAAAGATAACTGTACCAACCCAAATCCAATTAATTTTCTTTTCAATTGTCCTAGTAATTGAACTCAGCCCACAACCTTGTATATTTGGAGGAAAATGCTGAAATTCATAAATGTATAATATGACTGTAAACATCTCATAACAATAAAATGTTAAGTGAATATTTTCCTATAAATTAAGCCCATTGTGACTCAGTGTTACAAACTATGAGAAAAGATGAGCCAAGGAGCAGGAAAAGAAGATGTAGTACAGATATTCCAGAGCCACACATAATCAGAAGCACTCCCCTTGGTATATAGACTAGATTTTGCCCTTCAGAGAAGAATTTTCAAAGTTCCTTGCTAGGCATTTCTAAGTAACAACATATTAACCTTCTAACCACTTTAAAAGAATGAATTACATGGGCAGAGATCAGAATTGGTAATAAGTAGTTCACCTATACAATGTCTACTCCAATTAATTGGGGCAATTTGACCTTGACATCGTATTTGGGTTTTAATAGAATTTCCTTTTTTTCCAAGTAATTTCAAATGAAGAGACATTAATTGACTAATTGCAGACTGCCAAGAGCAACATTATTTTGTTTCAGGGGATATTTATTGTAACTTGATCGGAATTAATGCTATGATCTTTTTTTTTCTCTTTTTCAGTAGATCCCTCTAAAAATCATTAAGATATATCTGCTATAAATGGGGAAAAGTTCTATATATACATTCTGCAGATGACAATTCTTAGTCAAGCAATCTTGAATTTTTTAACTTTACAGAGCATTTATATTTCAAGCACATATGCACAAAGCAAGAGTATCATCATCACCATAAATGGTTAAGTACACTGGCTTACACATTATATACTGGGTCCTTATTACATCAGTCAAACTTCAGTGGCAGTAATACAGTGGCCGTTCAACAAATTTCAAATGAATGAATAAATAGTTTAGCAAACAGCCTTCCTGGAAGGAGTTACCATCACCCAGAGAAAGGAAGGCATTTAAGGGAAGGACAAGTTTAGTGAATTTTACTCACAGAAATATTCAACATTCTATAATAATCTATATGGGAAAAGAATCTGAAAAAGAATGAATATATGTATAACTGAATCACTTTGCTATATACTTGAAATGAACACAACATTAAGTCAACTATACTCCAATAAAATTTTTTAAAAAAGAACAGGAAAATCAGAACACATACAAAAAGGATTCAGATATAAAAACATCAGGGATCACAACAATGTGAACTTTACGACATTCTTAAACTTAGTAGATATTTTTGGTTTTATTTATTAGTGATTAACAATAAAGAGCATTCAGATAAAAAGGATCCAGGTGTATGTCCACAAGTAAACAAGAGAAGGCCACTTCATAATGCTGTGTTAAGGAAGAGAAGAACCCTAGAAGTAAGAGTGAGCAACGCCAGCTTTAAACCAAAACAGACAACAAAGTGGGGTAAAGATTGTGTCTTTTCATATTAAAACAGAGTATGGCATGTAGTAGCTGTCCCCAAAATGTCCGTTGAATAAATGATTTGAATAAATGATTCCTTCCAGCCTTCCTCCCTTCTTTCATTTTTCCTTCCCTTCCTTTCCCTCCTATCCATCTATCCATCCTTCCTTCCTTCCACTGAGGCCTTCATTATTCTTCCATCACCCAACATCCATCCAATTCCTCCTTCCTTTCCTCCCCAGGGCCTGCAAAGTCCAAAGTATCAAGAGATTTCTTGACACGGGTCTTAAAAACTTTTCAGTTTGCCCTCTTGAAACCTATCAAGATATATTTTACTTCCAGGCACTGAAAAAAAGTCAACTTTGGCCTCAAGTTCCTACTAAGAGAAAAAAGTTCACAAAGAAAATCCATGGCTACTGTCTTCAGTATCAATGGATACTGAATAAGGCTTTATTGTTTCCTCCCAGAATAGAAAGTTCAACTCTTCTGTTCAGCAGAGCAATTAGTACAATCCTATCCTGAGGATACCAGAAAAGGATAATGTTTACTTTTCTTTAAAAAATTCAGTTCAGTCCCTTATTTCTTTCTAATCCATATTTGAAAACCAGTTTCCCCCTTCCCCAACTCCCACCTCCCCGAAAGTAACTACAATAAATCCTTTTGCTCCCCCGCCCCACCCCCAACCCCATCCCTTTTGCCTCATACCCCAAAATGAAAGAACCCTGACTGAGTTCATTATCAGTCTCTTACCCTGCCAGGAAAGCTAAGGAGTAGGAGCTGCTCTTGGAAACAAATGCCGAGCGGTGTGTCTGTATCATCTTGCCTCGGGAAGGTTCTTCATTCTCTGAATCTGAGAGGCGTGCAGGACACTGGCAGGAGACAAGGGAGACAACACCGTCTATTTGGGGTTCCCATGGACTCTCCCACAGCTGTTGTTCAAGTCTCTCTATTATATGCCCCTTCTCTCTCAGTCCAATCCATGTTGCCAACTGCCTCCTGGGATCCCAATCTGGATAGCCCAAATACAGCTCAAACTTAATATATCCAAAATCAAACTCACTATTTCTCTTCTCTAAGTCCCACTATGAACCCAGTTAGAAGCCTCAATGTCATCCATGACTCCTTCCCTTTTTTCAAAGTCATAATAACATTGCATAGAGCTCTTGAGTACCCCAACACACCCAAATATTTTATTTCATTTACTCTTTAACCAGTTCCACTAAGAAAGGCCTATTATCTTTTACAGATGGCAAACTGAGGCTCAGAGTAGTTAATTTGCCTAGGATTTTACAGTTAACAGGTAGCTAAGGCTGGTACTTCGATCCAGAGCATCTGTTTTCAAACTGCCTCCACGTTATTCCTACTTTGCTCCTTTGTACTCCTCACATGTCTCTCAGATCTAATACTCTACTGTCTCTCATACTCTACTTGTGTATACTCATCATCACTGCCTTTCCTTAGATTCTCATCATCTCCTGCCTTGACTACTGCAATAATCTACTTACAGGTCTTGCTCTTTCCAGCCTTTCTTCCCTCTAATCCTCTCCATCCTATTAAGCACACAGATCCCATCACTCCCCTGCTTAACTGTTGGTGACTTTAGGATCAAGTCTAAATACCTCAGCAGGATCCAATAACCTTCAAAACCTAGATCCAACCTTCTATAAAGTTTTTTTCCCAGCAGTTCCAACACAGGTAACTCCTTGAGCTCTACAGCAATCAAACTACTCTCAACTCTCCACATGTACCATCATAGTCTTTCAAAACTTCTATTCTTTGGGACATGCTATTAGTCCCTTTCCCTAAGATTCTCCTTCCACATTTTTTGCCTATAAAATATTCACTGACCTTTCAGAGGCATCTTAAATACTATTTCTCTTGAAAGGTTTTTCCATCAGCTTTTTCCATCTTGCTGACACTATTTCATTTATCTTCACTTTATTTTCGAGTTTCTTCTTGAGTTTTTAAATTTATAATGTTTCTTTTACATGTGCCTTTTACATACAACATATGAGAATTTGCTCATGATTTAATATGAGTTTCTTCTTTATAGTGTGTATGTGTGGGCTAAATCACTTCAGTCATGTCTGACTCTGGCAACCCTACAGACTGTACCCTGCCATGCTCCTCTGTCCCTGGGATTCTCCAGGCAAGAATACTGGAGTGGGTTGCCATTTCCTTCTCCAGGAGATCTCTCCAACCCAGGGACTGAACCCGTATCTCCTGCGCCTCCTGCATTGGCAGGCAGGGGGAGCAACTATCACACTGAACTGTAGCTTCTTATTTAGGAGTCTGACTTCTGTTTTAGACAACTGACTCGGACAGCAAATGATTACCTTTTCTCTAAAACTTCTGATACTGTTATACAGTAGGTAAACAAAAAAAATGTCTAATCATCTAATGATTAACCAGTTTTCTAATGATTAAGTTAATATCAAAGTTAGAGTTATGGACAGAGGCATGCAAGGCATCTTACGGCTCAGAGTACATTGTATTCCTTAAATGTTTTGCTATTCTCTAGGCTGATAGGCACATTCATACAATAGGCTAGGTTTCCAACAGCCTGCAAGAAAGAGTTCAAGGATTATAGTTTACAGAGAAGCTCTTCAGTTTTGTAGGGTATCTATCACTCCTTAAAACCCTGTTGTACAAACTATTCACTGGAGAGACGTTAATAGCACTAACTAACTCATTACCAAATATTGTGGGAAGCAAGAAAAACCTTTGACATCAATAGACTCAACAAGGGGATAAATAATGGCAATTCTTCTTTATTTAGGCTTTTCTACACAATCAATTCAGTACCGAATAAAAGAATATTCAAATTCCAGCTCTACTATTAGCTACCACTGTCACTAGAGGTTAGTTGCTTTACCTTTCTGAGTCTCAGTTTCTCATCTATAAAATTAAGAATTCTCTCTCTACTATTAATACACCTATTGTGATAAACCATAAAAACACACGGTGCATTAGCTCACAAGTAGTAAATGGTCAACAAAAGATAGATTGTTTACATCAACATAAGTATTATAAGAAAACACTTTAGTGTTATAATACAAATATGCCAGGTTTCTTTTAATTGTTGAAAATAAATTTACATTATTATAAATAATTACATAAAGAGAAAGTACTCTAAACCCCAACTCCTCTCTATTTCTACCCCCACAAAAACCTAAAACAATAAGATAGGAAAATATTCACCTCTCATCTTTAACACTGCATAAAAATAAACCTATAGCACAGATCCCCTGGAACAGAATATGGCAAACCACTCCAGTATTCTTGCCTGGACAATGTCATGAACAGAGGAGCCTGGTGGGCTAGAGTCCATGGGGTCTCAAAGAGTTGGACATGACTGAGAGATGAAGCATGCACACAGGCAATGAGACACATGGGTATCATCACAGTGGTGGTTTCAGACAGCAAAATATCAACAGGAGATTAATTACGTAAATCCTACAGTAAAGAATAACTAGCAGGCCACTAAATAATGATGTGGGATTCTTTATTTACATGGCAAGACATCCATGATTTATAATTTATTAAAATAGATTATAAAACAGTATGTATACTAGGTTGCATTTTCTGAAAAGAGAAACAAAATATGTTATACACACACACACACACACACACATTTAGAAATCTGGAAGGATATTCACCAAAATGTTTATAGCAGTTATCTCTAGGTTATGGGATGACAAGCAATTTTCCACTTTCAGCTTTATAATCTTTGGTATGGCTATAATTGTTACACCAAATTGTTTCCTAACAATTTGAACTATTATTGGTATTAACTATCATAACAGATCATAATAAACACTGTGCTATTTTATTTCCATTCTAAACAAATAACAGATAACTGCTTCCAGAATTAGCCCTTGCCTTCCTCTATTTGAATTCAACTTGATAAACATGTATCAAACTCTTGTGATGTGCAAGGTACTATGAGAGATTTTTTAAAATGGTTAAGACACATTTCCTATAATCAACAAACTTACAAATCAAGTAGAGAAACACAAACACACAAATAACCATAACATAAGGAAGAATTAAATAAGTCATATAAAAGTTACAAACTGAGGACAGGAAAGTTGAGGGGGAAGAGAATGGATAATAGAAGTGGAAAAACAAGAAATTCCTACCAGTTCCAGGAAGGCAACAGCTTTTGAACTGGACATATAGAGAGATTAATAGCTTTTCATCAGGTAAGGTTAATGGTGTATCAATGAGATGAAATGCAAGAGCAAGGATCCTCAGAAGAGAAAGCATGGGTTATACGTTTGGGAGAAAGCAAACAGCTCAGTTCCCTAGAGTTCTGGGATATAAGCAAGGATAGAAAGATAAGCTAGACTAATACTAAAGACTTAAATGTGAAGAGTTCTCATTTAGTTCCACAGGAAATGGGGAGCCACTGAGCTTTTTGATTCAGGAGGGTAAAATGATCAGCCCAGCTCTAATCATATTACTCTCTATTAAAAACAATCCTTTAGCTGACTTTCCACTGAGACCACTTGAACTTCTCTTCAGTCCCAACGAATGTATCACTGGCTAAACTAAATGAAATTACTTGTCCTACACCAAAATTTCTTAAGAAATATTTGATTGTAAAAGTCTCAAAAATTTGAAATATAAATGCAGACAGAAAAAAGGTAAAATCACAAAATCTAAAACTTGAAGTGTTCATAGATCCAATTTTATTCAATGTATAGGCAATTTTGCAAAACTGGCCACGACCCATCAGAATTGGTATTAATACTTCCTGATTCCTTTTAAGATTAAATTTTAGGTTGATGTAATTAATTTCTATTTCAAAGATTGAAGTGGCAAAAGAAAAAATAATTAGAGCAAATTTCCATCTTTGTTATGAGTGGATATTTGAGATCATTTCCTCAGGGAAACCTGGGTCTGGCAAGGTCAACAACAGATTCTTTCTATCAAAGGGCCATACTAAAGAGTAAGCTCTCTGCCAAAATCGGTTTGTTCTGAAAAGAAATCTCTTTCTGGGCAGTTTTCGATGAGAACAATAATGGATAGTCCTGTTGGGGTGAAGAGGCAGAGTGTGCAGTTTTCAGAGACCACAGACAACTATGAGTTCGGGGCCATTAGTCAGAAGAACTACTATATGCACACCACCACCACGTGTTTTATTCTCGCCTTCCTAGATGAACTATATTCTCTCCAAAAGCAGTCTTTTTCCTTTTGTAGCTCCTGATGAAGAGTTTTAAGAGTACATAAGCGTTTCATATTTTTTAAACTGAATCTTTCAGAAGGTTGGAAAGCAAATAGTTGTTTTTAACAATCAAATAATAACAATTATTGTAACTGGGATCAAAAAGCCCCACATACACGCTGACAGTCAGCAAATACTATCAATTCAAGAAAGCTTATGTAATCTCAGTTTCTAAAGTTCAGGAAAAATGCCTTTGCAAAAAGTAAACCAAAAGCACTGAGAAATTATGTAACATGGCCAAAGTTGTATAATCTGTTATAATGCTGGGACCTGTTAAACAGGCAGACTTCTGGTATAGAGCTTTTTTCCCCTCTATTCTGTTATGCTGTCTGTCTTTATATATAATAAAACTTTATTAATCCACCTAATTAAAAATATAACCTGAAATATGAACAAGACAGAATCATAAAGCATTTTAACAGGTATGACTCTAAAGGTATGCTAAGTACATATAGCAAGTAATAGAAGATGTCTGATCCAATATAAATTGCTAAAGGAAAAGAAAACCAATTGTAATCATACATTTGAGCCATAATCAGTGGATCCTCCAAAGGGCTTTCCTGTATTAGTTAAATATACCATTTACAACCTTTTCCAGTAATTTGCTTGGTAAATAAGTAATGAAAAGAATTCAGGCAAGATTTAGCCGAATTAGAAGTTTAATTAAGTTAAGTTTAAACAAAGTATCTCATCTAATATTGAGGACTGACCCTCTAAGCCTGGGGGGCTACAGTTCATGGGGTCGCAAAAAGTCGGACATAACTGAGCACACACAGAAACAAACACACACACACACACACACACCTTGTAACTAGAGAACTATGCTGTTTGGGTTATTATAAAGAGTAAAGGGAAATAAAATACAACCTTTAAGGAAAGTTCATCCTCCTAGTTGAGGATATAACACATACAGAACTCCATCAAATAACAACACCTAAGTCAAAATGACAATATATGTATAAAGCTTACCCAAAGTAGCATATACCACACTAGGTTCTTCTTCTCACTCACCATTTTTCCCCACTGCTCCCCCTTAATCTTTTCACGCAAGTCTGATTGTCCTGTTCACAAATCATTTTCTCCAGCTCTCCATCTGGATGCTAAGTTCTTCAATACTCCTAAGTTGCACAGTCAGTGACTGTTACTGATCACCAAGACAGGTTTTTCAGATCCACGTCACCTGGGCTAACGGCTGATTTTGAGACAGGTGTCCATCAAAAAAGTGATCTACTTACATGCTCTAGATTTGTCTTCAGTACTACTGGCTCATCTCTTTTTTTCTGTTCATCCATTTTCCTTTTTCCTATTTCTGTGTCCTCTGGTAACAACTTGTGGATTTGATCTTCAGAGGTTTTCTCCTCTTGTAACTTTTCTTCTCGCAGCTAAAAATACAAATCACATCGAGACAGTAGTTTTAGGCAACAAAAGACTTAAAAATATCATTTATTCAGTAGTCTATTAGAACAAACAGGAAAGTTCTGAGACTATTTTCTTATTGGATATAAAGCCCTCTTATTTTTTAAGTAAGTCAACTTCTACTTGACTCTTGCCAAACATACACTTCATGGCTTAAGATTTAACTTCTCTGCATTCTTGAGCAATATGAAATCACAAAAGCTAAGATAATACACATAATCAAGAACTAAGGTTTATTCACTTAGCCAAAAAACGCTGAATCTAAAAACTTTCTTTATTTCCATAATCCAGATATAACTGCAGTAGGCCAGGAGAATAGCAAAGATGTATGCCACAGAGGGTCAGGGAAGTTGGACTAAGCAAGAGAGGGCTTTGGGCCTATTGGCAACAGAAAAAATGGCTTATAACAGTCCCAATGTCTTACAATTTATGCTGTTTTCTTGTTACCTACAGGATAGGTCAAGTACATGGTCTACAAAGAAAGTGAAGGCAGACTAATATGCTCCTCATTTCAGGAAGGTAGCATGGCATTATGAAAATAAGATAGCTTTTGGAATTAATTAGTATCTTGCTATATACTTACGGTATATCAAGAGTTCCTTTCCTAACCTCCCTTTATTCTCTTCTCATTCCCTGGGACTTTAATAAAATTTCAATGGTACAATGTATATGAAAGCAATTTTAGGCTACTAATATTTTTAATCACACTTATAAAAAATAAAACTAGAGAACAAATTTTTTCATTGGCTGTCAACTCAGAGTTATAAAACAACAATAACAATAAACAACAATATTCAGTTTTTAAAATTAATATTTCTTTTTTATTTTTTTAAGTTATGAAAGTATAGCTCATTTACAGAAGACTTGGAAAACCCAGAACAAAGTAACATATAGTCCCACTTACATTACAATTATTTTTTAAGTAGGCAAATTAAAAATTTTAGTTGGAGTTTCAATATCAAACTGAAAAGTTAATAGAATGAATAGACAGAAAAGTAGAACACAGTAGACTCGAGGGCTTCCCAGGTGGCGCTAGTGGTAAAGAACCTGCCTGCCAATGCAGGCTCTCTTGGTCAGGAAGATCTCCTGGAGGAGGACATGGCAACCCACTCCAGTATTCTTACCTAGAGAATCCCATGGACAGGAGCCTGCCAGGCTACAGTCCATAGGGTTGCACAGAGTCAGACATGACTGAAGTGACTTAGCACACACGCACTCACACACATGAACCAATTGGTACCATGAACCAATTCCAGATAAATTAAGATTTATACAATTTTATAACTATAAACTATAAACTTCTATAAACTAGAAGACACTGGAACATTTCCAGGGACATAAAACAAGGTGCAAAAATTTCACGGTCTAAAGGTATTAAAATCATACAGAGCCTGTTCTCTTATCATTGTGGAATTATGTTAGAAATCAATATCAAGAGATATATGAAAATAACCCACATATTTTTAAGTGCAATGTGACATCTACCAAGAGAGTTCATTGACTTAGTCATTTAAAGCCTCAATAAAGTTAGACTGAAAAAAACACAGACGGTGATTGCAGAGAAGAAAGCATTTAAATGAGAAATTAATATCCAAGACACTTTAAAAACCCCATGCATCTGGAAATTAAATGTCTACTTTAAAATGATGGGTGTATCTAAGAAGCCATAACAAGGAAAATAAGAAAATTTTTGTAACAGAATAAAAACGAAAAGAGAATTTATCAGAATTTGTTGCATGCAGCTGAAACTGCTCAGTGTAACTTAAATACAATGTGGAATCTTGGAAAAGGTATGAAAACAAATAATGGACACTGGCATAAAATTTTATGAAATTTGAACAAAATCTGTACTTTAGTTAATAAAACCATATCACATGTTAATTTACTGTTTTTGATAAAGATTGAGCCTTATATTTCCAACTTCCATAGGTATGACTCCAATGAGCCTGAACTAGTCTTAACATGCTGAGTCTAACTGAAGAGGTTATGAATATGCAAAGAACACCAAATACAATGTTATGTAAGGAGGAGATTCAAATGAAATAATGTATTCCCAATTTCTCAAGTCAAACAAGGACACAAGAGGACGAACGCTGAGCCACAGCTAGAGAGAAAGCAAACCTGAAGTCTATGCTAACTGCCTACATGAAAGATCAAAGCCTTTTAACAATCTTAGATGAGAAATTCTTATTCAACATGACCACAGGCTTCACTAAGGGGCATTTCACTTGAGAACAGAAAGGCAGAGTGGCAAAAAGAAAACAAGTTTCAGCATCACCTTATCATTTACTGAACTGGTGTGTCAGATGTGGCACTAAAAAAAAAACAAACACTAAGATTTACGATTTAGGTTCAGTTCAGTTCAGTCGCTCAGTCATGTACGACTCTCTGTGACCCCATGGACCCCAGGGTTCCCTGTGCATCACCAACTCCCAGGGCTTGCTCAAACTCATGTCCATTGAGTCGGTGATGCCATCCAACCATCTCATCCTCTGTCGTCCCCTTTTCCTCCTGCCTCAATCTTTTCCAGCATCAGGGTCTTTTCCAATGAATCGATTCTTCACATCTGGACACCAGAGTATTGCAGCTTTAGCTTCAGCATCAGTCCTTCCTATGAATATTCAGGATTGATTTTCTTTAAGAGGGACTGCTTGGATCTCCTTGCTATTCAAGAGACTCTCAAGAGTCTTCTCCAATCAGTTCAGTTCAGTCACTCGGTCGTGTCCCACTCTTTACAACCCCATGAGCTGCAGCACTCCAGGCCTCCCTGTCCCAACACCAACTCCCAGAGCCTACCCAAACTCATGTCCATTGAATCGGTGATGCCATCCAACCATCTCATCCTCTGTCATCCCCTTCTCCTCCTGCCCTCAATCTTTCCCAGCAACAGGGTCTTTTAAAATGAGTCAGCTCTTCACATCAGGTGGCCAAAGTATTGGAGTTTCAGCTTTAACATCAGTCCTTCCAATGAACACCCAGGACTGATCTCCTTTAGGATGGACTGGTTGGATCTCTGCAGTCCAAGGGACTCTCAAGAGTGTTCTTCAACACCACAGTTCAAAAGCATCACTTCTTCAGCACTCAGCTTTCTTTATAGTCCAACTCTCACATCCATACATGACTACTGGAAAAACCATAGCTTTGACAAGATGGACCTTTGCTGGCAAAGTAACGTCTCTGCTTTTTAATATGCTGTCTAGGTTGGTAATAACTCTTCTTCCAAGGAGTAAGCATCTTTTAATTTCATGGCTGCAATCACCATCTGCAGTGATTTTGGAGCCCAGAAAAATAAAGGCTGCCACTGTTTCCACTGTTTCCCCATCTATTTGCCATGAAGTGATAGGACCAGATGCCATGATCTTAGTTTTCTGAATGTTGAGCTTTAAGCCAACTTTTTCACTCTTCTCTTTCACTTTCATCAAGAAGCTCTTTAGTTCTTCTTCGCTTTCTGCCATAAATAAGGGTGGTGTCATCTGCATATCTGAGGTTACTGATATTTCTCCCAGCAATCTTGATTCCAGCTTGTGCTTCTTCCAGCCCAGCGTTTCTCATGATTTACTCTGCATACAAGTTAAATAAGCAGAGTGACAATATATAGCCTTGACATACTCCTTTTTCTATTTGGAATCAGTCTGTTTTTCCATGTCCAGTTCTAACTGTTGCTTCTTGACCTGCATACAGATTTCTCAAGAGGCAGGTCAGGTGGTCTGGTATTCCCATCTCTTTCAGAATTTTCCACAGTTTGTGATGATCTACACAGTCAAAGGCTTTGGCATAGTCAATAAAGTAGAAACAGATGTTTTTCTGGAACTCTCTTCCAATACCACGGTTCAAAAGCATCAATTCTTTGGCACTCAGCTTTCTTTATGGTCCAACTCTCATATCCATACATAACTACTGGAAAAACCATAGCTTTGACTAGATGGGACTTTTGTTGGCAAAGCAATGTCTCTACTTTTTAATATGCTGTCTAGGTTGGTCATAGCTTTTCTTCCATGGAGCAAGTGTCTTTTAATTTCATGGCTGCAGTCACCATCTGATGTGATTTTGGAGACCAAAAATATAAAGTCTCTCACTATTTCCATTGTTTCCCCATCTTTTTGCCATGAAGTGATCGGACCGGATGCCATGATCTTAGTTTTGAATACTGAGTTTTAAGCCAACTTTTTCACTCTCCTCTTTCACTTTCATCAAGAGGCTCTTTAGTTCTTCACTTTCTGCCATAAGGGTGGTATCATCTGCGTACCTGAGGTTATTGATATTTCTCCCGGCAATCTTGATTCCAGCTTGAGCTTCATCCAGTCCATCATTTCGCATGAAGTACTCTGCATTTAAGTTAAATAAGCAGAGTGACAATATACAGCCTTGTCGTACTCCTTTCCCGATTTGGAACCAGTTGGCTGTTTCATGTCCAGTTCTAACGGCTGCTTCTTGACCTGCATACAGATTTCTCAGGAGGCAGGTCAGATGGTCTGGTATGCCTATCTCTCGAAGAATTTTCCAGTTTGTTGTGATCTACACAGTCAAAAGCTTTATAGTAGTCAGTAAAGCAGAAGTAGATGTTTTTCTGGAACTCTCTTGCTTTTACAATAATCCAACAGATGTTGGCAATTTGATCTCTGGTTCCACTGCCTTTTCTAAAACCAGCTGCAAATGCGGAAGTTCATGGTTCACGTACTGTTGAAGCCTGGCTTGGAGAATTTTTAGCATTACTTTACTAGCGTGTGAGATGAGTTTAATTGTGCGGCAGTTTGAGCATTCTTTGGCATTGCCTTTCTTTGGGATTGGTGAAAACTGACCTTTTCCAGTCCTGTGGCCACTGCTGTTTTCCAAATTTTCTGGCATACTGAGTGCAACACTTTCACAGCATCATCTTTTAGAATTTGAAATAGCTCAACTGGAATTCCATCACCTCCACTTGCTTTGTTCGTAGTGATGCTTCCTATGGCCCACCTGACTTCACACTCCACGATGTCTGGCTCTAGGTGAGTGATCACACCATCGTGGTTATCTGGGTCATGAAGATCTTTTTTGTACAGTTCTTCTGTGTATTCTTGCTACCTCTTCTTAATATCTTCTGCTTCTGTTAGGTCCATACCATCTCTGTCCTTTATTGTGTTCATCTTTGCATGAAATGTTCCTTTAGTATCTCAAATTTTCTTGAAGAGATCTCTAGTCTTTCCCATTCTTTATTTTTCTTTTTTTAAATTTCCCATTCTTTATTATTTTCCTTTATTTCTTTGCATTGATCACTAAGGAAGGCTTTCTTATCTTTCCTTGCTATTGTTTGGAACTCTGCATTCAAATGGGTTTATCTTTCCTTTTCTCCTTTGCCTTTCGCTTCTCTCTCAGCTATTTGTAAGGCTTCCTCAGACAACCATTTTGCCTTTTTGCATTTCTTCTTCTTGGGGATAGTCTTGATCACTGCCTCCTGTACAATGTTACGAACCTCCATCCATAGTTCTTCAGGCACTCTATCAGATCTAATCCCTTGAATCTATTTGTCACTTCCACTGTATAAGCATAAGGGATTTGATTTAGGTCATACCTGAATGGTCTAGTAGTTTTCCCTACTTTCTTCAATTTAAGTCTGAATTTGGCAATAAGGGATTCATGATCTGAGCCGCAGTAAGCTCCCAGTCTTGTTTTTGCTGATTGTATAGAGCTTCTCCATCTTCAGCTGCAAAAAACAGAATCAATCTGATTTCAGTATTGACCATCTCGTGAGAGTCCATGTGTAGAGTCTTCTCTTGTGTTGTTGGAAAAGGGTGTTTGTTATGACTAGTGCTTTCTCTTGGCTAAACTCTGTTAGCCTTTGCCCTGTTTCATTTAGTACTCCAAGGCCAAACTTGCCTGTTACTCCAGGTATCTCTTGACTTCCTACTTTTGCATTCCAGTCCCCTATAGTGAAAAGGACATCTTTTTTGGGTGTTAGTTCTAGAAGGTCTTGTAGGTCTTCACAGAACCATTCAACTTCAGCTTCTTCAGCATTACTGGTTGGAGCATAGGCTTGGATTACAGTGATACTGAATGGTTTGCCTTGGAAAAGAGCAGAGATCATTCTGTCATTTTTGAGACTGCACCCAAGAACTGCATTTTGGACTCTTTTTTTTGACTATGAGGGCTACTCCATTTCTTCTAAGGGATTCTTGCCCACAGTGGTAGATATAATGATTATCTGAGTTAAATTCGCCCATTCCAGAGTTAGGTAATGTGTTCAAATTCAGAGCCATAACCTTTGAAAGTGAAGTCGCTCAGTTGTGTCCGACTCTTTGTGACCCCATGGGCTGTAGCCTACCAGGCTCCTCTGTCCATGGGATTTTCCAGGCAACAGTCCTGGAGTGGATTGCCATTTCCTTCTCCAGGGGATCTTCCCAACCCAAGGATAGAACCCGGGTCTCCCTCATTGTAGACAGATGCTTTACCATCTGAGCCACCAGGGAAGGCAATCTACATTTACCTTGGTGGTTCTCAGCCAAGGATGATTTTACAGCTGGCAATGTCTAGAGCTACTGCTAGCTGTCACAGCTGAGGGGATAGATGTATGTTGCTACTGGCATCTAGTGGGTAGAGGCCAGGAACTGCTACTAAACATTCTAAATGCATAAGATAGCCCCCAATAATATATACATACACAGATGTTGCCATTTTAAAAATTTCCTGTTTTATGTATTTTAGCGTTACTTTGTTCAGTGCTTAATTGTGTTTACATACTATGTTCTCTGGCTTTTTAAGTGTTTCAGAATGCATCCTTTGCTTCCTAATAATGTTTATTGCTGCTCTCAAAGTTTTTGACAGTGAATTTGTGCTATTGGCAAAACAACTTTTTCATTGCAATGTTGAGTCTCTGTGAACACAGCATCAAATTGAAGTTAAAAATTTACAAAACTGAAAACCCCATATATCTGTTTAAATCTTCATATGAATCATGTTGGTATTTTCTCTATACTGGATTCTGTAGATGCTAGTTTTTGGTCCCTTTTGATGGTTATTTATAAGGACTTGAGAACTTGGTCTCTAGGAAAGAGTTTTTATACTCAGGGAAAATGGCTCAGATAGTGTCAGACAATAGCATATAAACCTGAATAAGAAGAATTGATAGCTGCTGTTCATTGAACTCTTCCATGTTTCAGATATGAAGTTTATAGAGCTTACCTTATTTAATCCTCAAGGGCTTTGTTTGTACCTATCATTACCATTTTATAGACACAAAAATTAACACTCAGTGGTTATTTCCTAAAGTCTGTGTTTGAACACTGATGAGCTTAGATTTTAAAGCAAACCACTGGCTTCAAATACTAGCGTTTCCCAACCTCAGTACTATTGACATTTTGGGCCAGATAGTTCTTTGTTAAGGTGAGCAGGTCAGAGTCTGAGTAGAAGGCTTTTTCATGAATACTTTGCTGGGGAGCAAGAGTTAAGGATGGAATGGTACAACAAGAAACAGCAAGCCAATAAAAGTGGTTGGGCTAATAGTTGTCCTACAGAGGACAATGTGAGAAACTGTATGAAATCCAGCTCAAGACTCAATCTGATGTGAGAAACGAGGAAGCAAATATTATATACATATATATGTATGTGTGTGTGCGCGTGCGTGCATACATAGACTCCCACCTCCTGCTGACCAAGGTTTGCTCCACTGGATGTTAAATACCCCTCACACTGGCTTGTACAACTCCAGTAAGTTCCCATGGAAAGCACCGTACAGCAACCACAGAGGAGCCCTAGACCTAAAAGCAAGAAGCAAGCAGTGTGAGCCAAAACAAGAGATCTCAGACTGTACCAAGTGAAGTTGCCCACCTCTGTAAAGTGGGATGCTTTTTACTGCCTCCATTTTTTAAAATGTTTACTTATTTATTGGCCATGCTGGGCACTCACGGGATCTTAGCTCCCTGACCAAGGATGAAACCTGTGCCCCCTGCAGTGGAAGGGGTGAGTCCTAATCACTGGACCACGAGGGAATTCCCTGCCTCCATTTTTAGATACTATTAGTGACAACTATTGACTTCCATATAGTAATCTCATTCTCAGCCACACTACCAAGAATACCATGTAATTTTTTTCCTCAAAGTATCTTTACTTTGTCATTATTAATTTTTTAAAGTAAACTTCTTTTAGGCTGTGCTTTGCATGTGGGATCTTAGTTCCCCGATCAGGGATCAAACCCATGCAGCCTACAGTTGAAGCACGGGGTCTTGACCACTGGACCATCAGGGAAGTCCCCAAAATAAACTTTTAAAAACCAAGTCACTATACACACAGTGTACAAATGGTAAGTGTAAAACATGAAAAATTCTACAAAATAAGCACATCCATGTGACCACCACCCAAATCAAGAACCCCTTGTGCCTACTCCTCACCCCAAAATATCCATGATCCCAGTTTACAACACCAAAAACATACTTTCACTTATTTTTGAATTTTATATAAATGGAATTTTATGTACGTACTGAATCTCTCTTCCTTCAGTCAACACTTCATTTGTGATCCAAGAGGGAGGGATATATGTACACACATAGCTGATCACTTTTTGTATAGCAGAAACTAACACAACATTGTAAAGCAACTACCCCCAATTTAAAACTGAACATTCCATTTGTGAGATTCATCCATGTAGGTGTATTTAGTAGTTTGTTCTTTCTCATTGTTTTATACTACTCCATTGTTTGACTACAAAATAACTCAATAATTTTATTATTATAGATATTTGTGTAACTATTAATTTTTTTATTCACAAATAAACTACTATGGCCATTCTTGAAAATGTATCCTGACACATATACTGTTCTGTGGGATATATTCTAGAAGAGAAGCTGTTTAGTCATAAAGTAGGGGTACACTGCTATAGCTTCCCCAAATTAATTGTACAAATTATACTCCCACCCCAATCTGCAATGGAGCAGGAATGACAGCTGCTCTCAACCTTGTTAACACTCAGAACTGTCTATTTTAGCCATTTCAGTGCATGCATATTGATACTGCATTATGACTTCAATTTGTATTTCTCTGATGACTAAAGATCTAGAGCAGTTTCTCACATGCTTATTGACTATTTGGAAATTCTCTTTTATGACATGCCTGTTTACATTGTTGCCCTTTCTCCTTTCAAATATTTGGAATTTCCCCTAATAATATATAGGAGTTATATACTTTTTGGATATGAGGCAATTTTCAAGAAAAAATACATACATACAAGAAACACACACACACTTTCCCCCTCTCATACTAGCTTGCCTTTTTTATTCTCTTGGTAGTGCCTTTTGAAGACAAGAAGCTCCAGGTTTTAATGCAGTTTAACATTAGTGATTTTTTAAAAAGAAATTGTCTCATAGTATCTTTTTTTTTTTTACTCTGTTCCCGGCACTTGAAGATAGAACCAGCGGACCGGAAGCTGCTGGTACTGAAGATATGACGCCAGGAGGCCAGAGCCCATTCCTTCTACCTCCGTACATTACATGGATCGGGAATCCCTGCCAAGAAAAGGAGGGTCCACAGGCACCACCCTCCTCCCCAAGATCCCCAGCACAAACCCCATGTCTACAAAGTCACACTCACTCAGTCACCTCCCTCATAGTATATTTAAGGAATTATTATTTGACATTTCACACACAGATCTACAATCCACCTTGAGCTGTTGTTTTATTCTTTTTTTAATCAACTATGTTAAGGAATAACCTACATATGATAAAATGATCACACATGGAATGCACAGCTCAACGAACTTCAACAAATGTATATATCCATGCAACCATATCCCTAATCAAGATACAGAGCATTTTTACCACCAAGAAAGTCACCTCAAACCCACTAGTGGGAATTCCCTGTACAGTGCTTAGACTCTATACTTTTACTGCCAAGGGCCAGTTTGATCCCTGGTCAGGGAACTAAGTTTCCACAAATCATGCAGCATGGCCAAAACCAAAAACAATAAAAAAAACCCACTAGTAATCAATCTCCCACCCTACTCAGCCCAAACCAACACTTAATTTTATAACTGTGATTACAGATTAGTTTTGCCTACTATAAAATCATACAGCATATATTCCTTTTTGTCAAGATTCATTCACAGCACATTTTTTATATTCATCCATGCTACTAAGTTCATTATAATACTATATTCCTTATATTCCTTTTATGTATAAGTTATATTCTATTGCATGAATATACCACAGTATGTTTATCCATTCAAGTATTATACATGTGGGTTGTATTTAGTTTGGAGCATTATGAATAAAGTTGCTATGAACATTCATGTCTTTTTCTGAACAGATGTTTTTATTTTGCTTGTCTAAACAGCTACAAGTAGAATTGCTCCGTCAAGTAGTTGCTGCTGCTGCTGCTGCTGCTAAGTCACATCAATCATGTCCGACTCCGTGTGACGCCATAGATGACAGCCCACCAGGCTCCTCCGTCCCTGGGATCCTCCAGGCAAGAACACTGGAGTGGGTTGCCATTTCCTTCTCCAATGCATGAAAGTGAAAAGTGAAAGTGAAGTTGCTCAGTTGTGTCTGACTCTTAGCAACCCCATGGACTGCAGCCTACCAGGCTCCTCCGTCCATGGGATTTTCCAGACAAGAGTCCTGGAGTGGGTCGCCAGTGCCTTTTCCATCAAGTAGATAAGTTATGTTTAAATGTATAAACTGCCAAAATGTTTCCTATGGAGATATACCATTTTATACAATCAGTCCTCCATATCCATGGGTTCCACATCAATAAATTTAACCAACCACAGATCAAAAATCAAAAATCAATCTGCCAGAATTCCCTGGTAGTGCAGTGGATAAGAATCCTCCTGCCAATGCAGAGGACATGGATTCAATCCCTGGTCTAGGAAGATTCCATGTGCTGCAGAGCAACTAAGTACGTGCACCACAACTTCTGAGCTCGCACTCTTAAGCCTGTGAGCCTCAATTAATGAGTGCCTGGGCCGCAACTACCGGGCCCATGTGCTGCAGCTACTGAAGCCTGTGCATCCACAGCCTGTGCTGCGAAACAAGAGGAGCCACTGCAGTGAGGAGCCCACGCACTGCAATGAGGAGCAGCCCCAGCTCTCTGCAACTAGAGAAAGCCTGCATGCAGCAATGAAAAGCTGGTGCAACGAAAAATAAAATAAATAAGCGTTTTAAAAATATCAATCTGCCTTTGCTGGAACCTGTGTACACTGAACCTGCAGATGCCAAAGGCCAACTGTACTCTGTTTTTCATAAGGGACTTGAACATCCATGGATTTTGGTATCCACATGGTTTCTGGAACCATTACTCCGTAGATATGGAGGGAGGATTATAATCCCACTAACAATTCATGAGAAACCCAGCTTATTCTCATACTCATTTGGACACATGGAATTCTTAGCCTTTTAATTTTAGCTATTCCAGAGAAAGTAGGGGATATCCCATACGTGATTTTAGTGAGTATCTCCCTGCTGTTTAACTATGTTGAGCACCTTTTCACATTTTCGGTAGCATGTCTTCTTTTGTGAGGTGACTGTTTTCAATCAAGTGGCGGATGCATGTTGATGTATGGCAAAACCAATACAATATTGTAAAGTAAAAAAAAAATTAATTAATTAAAGAAAAAAGAATGGGAAAAAAAAAGTTCAAATGAAAAAAAAAATTCTAAATAAAAGTCAGCTGTTAGATATTTTGAGAATATCTTCTCCCAGTATTTGCTTTGTTTATTTTCCAAATGTATAGAAGATTTTAACTTTAATAAAATTCAATATATCATTTTTTTCTTCTGTGATTAGGATTTTTGGGGTTCTTGTCTAGTAAATCTTTGCCTACCCTAAGGGCAATATTTTTTTCTTCTAGGTCTTCTTCTGCATAATTTTAGCTTTTATGTTTAGTCTACGATCCATGGTATACAGATCAAGACTGACTTATTGACAGGATAAGTCTGTTCCAACATCACTGTTGAAAAGACTGTTCTTTTGCCACTGAATTATTTCTGTGTCCTTAGGAATATCAATTGACTATTTATGAGGGGGTCTATTCCAGGACTATATTCTATCCATTGATCTATGTCTTTTCCCTATGCCAATACCATACTCTCTTGATGACTATCATTTTAAAATCAGGTAGTAGAAGTCCTCCAATAAAAAGTCATTATTCATAGACATGATCCTCCATGTAGAAAATTCACTAGAATCTACAAAAAAAGCTACTAAAACTACTAAATGAGTTTAGCACAGTTGTAGGATAAAGTATCAAAATGTAAAAACCAATGGTATTTTTATATACTTGCAAGAATTATAATACCACTTACGGTAATATCCAAAAATGTGAAATCTTTAAGATACACCTGATAAAAGATCTGGAAAGTGAAAACCACAAACCACTGCTGACAGAAACTAACGAAGAACTAAATAAATAGAAGGATATCATGTTTATGGGTCTGAAGACAATTACTGAGATACCAATTCTCCCCGAATTGATCTATAGATTCTGGACAATCCGAATCAGAATGCCATCAAGTGTTTTTGTAGAAATTGGCAAGCCAATACTAAAATTCAGATGGATATACAGTGAACCAAGAAGCCAAAATAACTTCTTACTATGCTGCTGCTACTGCTGCTAAGTCCCGTCAGTCGTGTCCGACTCTGTGTGACCCCATAGACGGAAGCCCACCAGGCTCCATCCCTGGGATTCTCCAGGCAAGAACACTGGAGTGGGTTGCCATTTCCTTCTCCAATGCATGAAAGTGAAAAGTGAAGTGAAGTCGCTCAGTCGGGTCTGACTCTTCTTACTATAAATCTACAATAATCAAAACAGCATGACACTGGTGTAATAAACAAACAGATTAATGATACAGATACAATATAGAGTTTAGAAACAAATCCACAATATGCGGTTAACTAATATTTGACAAAGGTGCAAAAAGCAATCCAATGAAGAAAGGATAGTCTCTTCAGCAAATGTGCCAGAATAACTGGGACATCCATATGTACAACATATATAAAAATTAACTCAAAATGGATCACAGACCTAAATGTAAAGCCTAAAACTATAAAACTTCCAGAAGAAAACACAGGAGAAAATCTTTGTTAACTTTGGGAAAAGAATTCTTGGATATAACACCAAAAGCAAATCTACAAAAGGAAAAAAAAATGTACACAGTTCATTTTTTGAAAGTTAAAAACTTCTACCATTCAAAGGGCTCTAAGAAAATGAAAAGACTGATACAGGGAGAAAAATATTTACAAATCATATACCTGATAAGACTTGTATTCAAAAACATTTCAAAATTCAACAGTAAGAAAATACAAATAAACACATGAAAAGATGCTCAACATTATTAGTCATTAGTTTAGTTCAGTTCAGTCGCTCAGTCATGTCCGACTTTTTGCGACCTCATGAACCACAGCACGCCAGGCCTCCCTGTCCATCACCAACTCCCGGAGTTCAACCAAACCCATGTCCATCGAATCGGTGATGCCATCCAGCCATCTCATCCTGTCGTCCCCTTCTCCTCCTGCCCTCAATCTTTCCCAGCATCAGGGTCTTTTCCAATGAGGCAGCTCTTCACATCAGGTGGCCAAAGTATTGGAGTTTCAGCTTCAACCTCAGTCCTTCCAATGAACACCCAGGACTGATCTCCTTTAGGATGGACTGGTTGGATCTCCTTGCAGTCCAAGGGACTCTCAAGAGTTTTCCCAACACCACAGTTCAAAAGCATCAATTCTTCGGCCCTCAGCTTTCTTCACAGTCCAACTCTCACATCCATACATGACTACTGGAAAAACCATAACTTTGATTAGACGGACCTTTGTTGGCAAAGTAATGTCTCTGCTTTTTAATATGCTGTCTAGGTTGGTCATAACTTTCCTTCCAAGGAGTAAGCGTCTTTTAATTTCATGGCTGCAATCACCATCTGCTGTGATTTTGGAGCCCCCCAAAAATAAAGTCTGACACTGTTTCCACTGTTTCCCCATCTATTTGCCATGAAGTGATGGGACCGGATGCCATGATCTTCATTTTCTGAATGTTGAGCATTAAGCCAACTTTTTCACTCTCCTCTTTCACTTTTATCAAGAGGCTCTTTAGTTCTTCACTTTCTGCCATAAGGGTGGTGTCATCTGCATATCTGAGGTTATTGATATTTCTCCCAGCAATCTTGATTCCAGCTTGTATCTCTTCCAGTCCAGCGTTTCTCATGATGTACTCTGCATATAAGTTAAATAAGTAGGGCGACAATATACAGCCTTGACGTACTCCTTTTCCTATTTGGAACCAGTCTGTTGTTCCATGTCCAGTTCTAACTGTTGCTTCTTGACCTGCATACAAGTTTCTCAAGAGGCAGGTCAGGTGGTCTGGTATTCCCATGTTTTTCAGAATTTTCCACAGCTTATCGTGATCCACACAGTCAAAGGCTTTGGCAAAGTCAATACAGCAGAAATAAATGTTTTTCTGGAACTCTCTTGCTTTTTCGATGATCCAGTGGATGTTGGCAATTTGATCTCTGGTTCCTCTGCCTTTTCTAAAACCAGCTTGAACATCTGGAAGTTCACGGTTCATGTATTGCTGAAACCTGGCTTGGAGAATTTTAAGCATTACTTTACTAGTGAGATGAGCACAATTGTGCGGTAGTTTGAGCATTCTTTGGCATTGCCTTTCTTAGGGAAATACAAATTAAAACCACAATGAGATACCATTACATAACAACTAGAATTGTGAAAATTAAAAAGACTAACCCTACCAGATGTTGGCAAAGACTGAGAGAAACCAGAACATTCATACACTACTGGTAAGAATTAAAATGGCAAAACCACTTTGGAAAAGTTTGGCAGTTTCTTTGAAAAGGAAGCACACATACCATATGATCCAGCAATTTCAAGTTAAGTATTTACTTAAGAGAAAAAAAAAATTATTTTGTACAAAGACTTGCAAGTGAATGGTCACAGTAGCTTTATTTGTAATAGCTAAGAACTGGAAACAACCCAAATGTCTATTAAGAGGCAAAGAGATCAACAAACTGGGATATGTACAATGAAATACTACTCTGCAGTAAGAAAGAATAAATTATTGATACATGTAACTAGCTGAATGAACCTCGGAATTACTATGCTGAGTGAAAAAGTGAAACAGAAAAGCATTAAGCAATTTAGACCAAAAAGAAAAAGCATTACTTGGACTTCATCATAACTAAAAACTTTTGTGCAAACTAACAAAAAAATGAAAAAACAACCTACACAGTGAGAGAAAATATTTACAAATCATGTATCTGATAAGGATTTAATATTCAGAATACATTTAAAATAAAACTTACAACTCAACAACAAAAACCCAGCTCAAAATTGAGCAGAAAGATCTGAACAGACATTTCTCCAAAGAAGAAACACAAAGTTATCAATAAGGACATGAAAAAAGGCTCAACATCATTCATTAGGGAAATGCAAATCAAAACCTAATGAGATACCCACTAGAATGGTTATTTTTTAAAAAATCAGAAAATAACAAGTGCTAACAAGAATGTGAGTAATTGGGGCCCTCACACATTGTTGGTAGGAATGTAAAATTGTACTGCTGCTGTAGAAAACAGTTTAATGATTCCCTTGACCTGGCAATTCCACTTCTAATTATATACCCAAAATAAAAGAGGGAGGCAAACGGACACTTGTATTCCAATGTTTATGCAGCATTATTCACAACAGCCAAAAAGTGAGAACTCAAGAGTCCATCAGGAGATGAAAGGATTAACAAAAATGAAATGGTGTTGTTGTTCAGTTGCCCAGTCATGTCCGACACTCTGGAACCCCATGGACTGCAGAACGCCAGGCCTCCCTGTCCCTCACCATCTCCCAAAGTTTGCCCAAGTTCATGTCCATTGCATCGGTGATACCATCCAGCCATCTCATCCTCTGATGCCCTCTTCTCCTTCTGCCCTCAATCCTTCCCAGCATCAGGGACTTTTCCAATGAGTCATCTGTACATATCAGATGAACAAAACACTGGAGCTTCAGCTTCAAAATCAGTCCTTCCAATGAATATTCAGGGTTGATTTCCCTTAAGATTGACTGGTTTGATCTCCATGCTGTCCAAGAGTTTCAGGAGTCTTCTCTAGCACCACATTTCAAAGGTACCAATTCTTTGGCGCTCTACCTTCTTTACAATCCAGCTCTCAGAACTATACGGGACCACTGGGAAGACCATAGCCTTGACAAAACGGAATATCCAGCCATAAAAAGGAATGAACTACTAAAACATGCTACAATGTGAATAAACCTTGAAAACATGCTGCATGAAATAAGCTAGGTCACAAAAGGACAAATATGATATGACTCCACTTACATATCTAGAATAGGCAAATTTGTAAAAAAAGAAAGTAGGTTAGAGGTTAACGGGGGTTGGGGGGTATGATGGAATGGGGCGATATTGATTAATGGGTACAGAGTTTCTGTTTGGAGTGATAAAAATATTTTGGAGAAAGAGAACAGCGATGATTGCACAATACTATGAATGTATACTTAAGGCCAATGAATTGTATACTTAAATTGGTTAAAATGACAAATTTTATGTCATATCTATCTCACAGCACTTAAAAGGTTTTTTGTGTGTCATATAACTTACTATATAAGTATCATTAAGTTCCAGCTAGCGTTCTATCCTTTTAGATACTAAATAAATAACCTGTATGACAGGTTCACCCAAGGCAATCATCTAGCAGGAGGTTCAACTAATCTTCTGGTTAGAATCAAATAACTGAATTGTCTGACAGCTAAACACAAAAGCAAACAGAATTCCTAGCCATAGGGCAAGCCTCCACTGAAGGAACAGGCTGTGGAGCTCACTAGATTATTCAATCCTGTTGATTCGAGAGAGAGATCCCTACAGAATATTTGTAGCTGATCATGTCATGAATAATACCCATTTACCATGAAAAATTACTTATCTTCATAACTGCAAAATATGAGTGATGGGTATACAGGTGTTCACATTTTATTGACCTTTTTATATTTGTTTAAACATTACAAAAATTAAAAATTTAGAAAACATTTATAATATTCATTATGCTAGTCAACAAACCGCAGGCACTGGATGATTGCAGAAATAACTGAAGGGTTTATAGGAGCCTCTGTAGAGAAAGTTCCGATTACTGTCTTTCAAATGCTAAGTAACTACCCAAGAGTATGTATTCCCTATTATTAATAGTACTTCAAATGTTAACTAGCCATACTTAAGAGTTTAGAATAAAACACATATGAACTTCTTTCAATTTGGAACCAAGTCCTATTCATCTTTGATGTCTCCTCTCCCACTTTAGTACTAGACATAGGGCCTATATGCAGTAAGTTTAATTCCATGAACATTTACAGCACACGAGAATCTGAGTTAGGAACTGCTTTTAGAGCTAAGGATATAGCCCTGACCAAAAATGACAAAGTTTTTGTATGAGGCTTATACTCTGTAAGAATGTGATTGAAATGAAAGACGTGATTGGACTAATCAATTTTTAAGAGGTCTTCCAACAAATATTCCCTGCAATACAAACTATACCTATTTTGGTGACCGCAGCAGTCCCCACGTTTTGGGGGAGCTTCTCTCAATTCCACAGTAAAAGATAACCAATGCAGTGCTGTCATGAACACAGGGCTGGTGGGAAGAGTGCTGTTCAATGGCACTTTAAAAAAAATCTGGATATAACTGCTCTCATTAAAGTTACATGCTTATCAAAATTCCCCCAACCAAAGGTAATGTTCCATACATCTGTCTCAGGCTAGAGAAGAATTTATTACTAATGTAATACAGTCACACATAGAGTGTGCCCTTCCAGCGATGGCAAGGATGATTGTGAGAGTTCTGCTCTAAATGGACTAATAATGATAGGATTTTTCTAAAATATTTCAGACCTTTCAAAGATTAAAATACACAGATCTTTACCACCCCAGCCTCTCTAGCTGTGCAGGAAACAACCAAGTTATGAGAGCATTTATCACATAATGTAATGCATGCACTAGGCCTCACAAGTGTTGAAACAGGAAACACTAATGCTTGTTACACATGAAGTCTTCAGTTAACCTGAAGCCTTGTTTTATTTTGTGAAGCAAACCATTCATCACTTTCATCTTCTGCCACTGCATCATCCAATAATTTGCTTCTCTCTGGATCCATCTTCTAGAGTTTTCAAAATGCTTCATCTCCCACAAAGCAAATTTCATGTCCATCAGGGTTAGGCAGAATGATCACTTGCACTGTTGCTTTCCCTAGAGTGTCCAGACTCAAATGGGAGTCAGAATCCCCCGGTTCTCCCATTTTATCAAGTCTTCTGACTACTCTTTCTAGGGGCAAGAAAAGGCAATTTGTCCAAAAGCTGCTGCAAGATCACTGCCTCCAAGATGTCCTATAGCTCCAGCTTACACTGGTTATCAGCACAGCCCAGCAAACTACTCTGCTTCTTTTCATCTTTTTCACAAACTTTCATTCCTACTACATTATACCAGTAGCCAAAGGACTTCTCAAGATCAGACTCTGGTAGAGTTACTTTTAATATAGGATCTGTCTGTGGTGGACTGCGGTTCTGCAAACAGAATTTATATCCTCCAGGGGCTTTGGTTTCAAAAACAGCTCCTGCAACCTCATTGAGTGGCCACTCCAGCTTCCTGGCATTGCTGATGGCCTGGCTAGAAGAGTGAAAAAGTTGGCTTAAAACTCAACATTCAGAAAACTAAGATCATGGCATCCACATGGCAAATAGATGGGGAAACAATGGAAACAGTGACAGACTATTTTCTTAGGCTCCCAAATCACTGCAGATGGTGACTGCAGCCATTAAATTAAAAGACGCTTGCTCCTTGGAAGGAAAGTTATGACCAACCTAGACAGCATATTAAAAAGCAGAGACATTACTTTGCCAACAAAGGTCCATACAGTCAAAGCTATGGTTTTTCCAGTAGTCATGTATGGATGTGAGAGCTGGACTATGAAGAAAGCTGAGCACCGAAGAACTGATGCTTTAGAACTGTGGTGTTGGAGAAGATTCTTGAGAGTCCCTTGGATTGCAAGGAGATCCAACCAGTCCATCCTAAAGGACATCAGTTGTGAATAGTCATTGGAAGGACTGATGCTGAAGCTGAAACTCCAATACTTTGGCCACCTGATGTGAAGAACTGACTCATCAGGAAAGACCCTGACGGTGGGAAAGATTGAAGGCAGGAGGAGAAGGGGACAACAGAGGATGAGATGGTTGGATGGCATCACCAACTCAATGGATATGAGTTTGAGTAAACTCCAGGAGTTGGTGATGGACAGGGAGGCCTGGGATGCTGCAGTCCATGGGGTCGCAAAGAGTCGTACACAGCTGAGTGACTGAACTGAACTGGCTAGAAGTGATTGTGATAATCACGAAGTCATTGCCAAGTTTTTAGTCTCCGATGCCCCAACTGTAAGTCAGTTCTGCAACAAAATGATCAGCCTCAGGTCCAAATCCATCCATCATTTTACTTCATTTCCCATCATTAAGGCCTTCATGCCCAGGACATCATGATAGAAATGCCGTTAGGAAATGGTTTTCCACTTTGAACATGAAGTGCAGAACCCTGCAAGTCACCATGGCCTCCTACAGTACCCACCCCTCACACATACAGTGCCACACCACCCACAGATGATGCCAGCACAGTAGTCCCAGTGGCACTTTAAAATTTAGAGGCTTGTGCATCTGTAATTGTCTCGTTTTCTTATCTAAATTGGTAAAATGGTCTACCACCCAATGATAATAGACTACAGAAATAATTTGTGAGAGTTGGAGGAGCTTCTGGCCTCTTGGTGCTTCCTTAATCTTTCCCCTGTGCTCATTCACTTCAGTAGGATCATACTCTTTGCAATCCGATGGAACTGTAGCCTGCCAGGCTCCTCTGTCCATGGATTCTCCATGCAAGAATACTGAAGTGGGTTGCCATGCCCTCCTCCAGGGGAAGCTCCCAACACAGGGTTAACAAAATTCTTTCGCCAATCAATGCAACAAGATGGAGGGCTGAGCACATTCTAATATTCTCCTTCTGCTTAAAACAACATGAAATGTCAGGAAACTTCTCTTTAATGGAACATATCTATAAAAGTACAGAAAAAAATAGCATGCCATTAGCAAACAAGATCACAAATATGCAGAAGATGGAACTAGTTTTCGCACTTAAAGGTGTGAAATTGCTAAATAAGCAATTCACACACACACAAAAAGAAATGGGTAGTAAGCACAAGATGCTCCTCCTCTCTAGTACTCCAGGAAATGTAAATGAAAACAATGAGATATTTTATTCAGGAGATAGCAAAATATTAAAAATAATGAAAAGGGACTCTCTTTTACTGCTGATGAGAAAGTCAGGTTGAAAAAGTCTTCTTAACCCACCAAAACACAAAGTGTACATACCACTTGACCCGCACTTTCACTTCTAGGAATCTCACTTAACATTTGCTCAGATATATTCATACATGTTTAGTGCAACATCTCTTCAAAATTGGGGAAAATGGGAAACAATTTAAATGATCAGTGGTTAAATGAATTATGTACGCCTCATCCACATCATGAAATATCATTTGGTATGAAAAAAGGACCTACATGAAAGCACTTGCTTCCCATCCACACATACAAAAAAAACATACTGTCAGAAAAAAAAAAAAAGAAACTGGCTACAGAGTAGATCATATTTTTCCTCAAAACTCCTAGGTTCTTTGACGTCTTTACCAGTAGACCGTAATACTCACAACCCTTCTCTGTGGTCGTCCCCTACTTTGCCTGTCAACTCCCTTTATTAACAGAAAACCTCAGCACCAAAGTTTCTGCCCAGCTACTCCAGTGATCATTCCTGAAGATTTCAATAGCAGTATTTTCTCTCAGGTTCTTCACTGCCTTCTAGATAAATCTTTTCTTCCATCCTATTTCAGTTACGCCCTCCCACAATCATATCCCAAACTGTCATGCTCAATAACTAAAACTACCTCTCAGCATCACATTTAAGGCTCTCACACTTCTAGGTTTCCAACTTTACTAATATGCTAGTCACCCTACTTTCCTAATTCTTTATCCCCATCAAAACTTCCAGTCCACCAACTCTACCACTCTCCCTGTCCACCACGCCCCTCATGTTCTCAATTCCTTCCTCAAACAAGCTTCTTAAAGCAACCATAGTTCAAAATTACAACTTCCTTGTATACACCTTCAGGTCTACTGCATCATTCCCTCTGTCATACTTCTTAGCGCACTTTCTAATCCTGGTTAAACCCAACCCATTGCTTACTCCATGTTCTAATTGGTCTTATTTCCATTTTTGCCCCATGAGGCAGAGATAGCTAGCTGCCTACCCAGTATTCATTTTTTCATTTCTTACTAAAAGAATCCTAATTTTACTGAGGAAACTAATGTACCCAACTAAAACACTGTTTCCCAGCTTTCCTGACAGCCACAGGGAGTCTGTGACACTAAACTACAAAATATAGGAGAAAAAGACCAAATTCAGCTGACATATGCCCTTCTGCCTTACCTTCTGTCTAGATGGAATTCTGGAGAAGAATTAACCATCTCACACCACAAGGAGACAGGCATGCTAAAAGATGTCTAAACAGAAAAACAAAAGGACCCTGAACCTCTGATGTCCTAGGGCTGCTGAATCCGTCCTGGACAGTTTACCTCCAGCTCTTTTGTTACTCGAAAAAATAAAACTCCTAATTTATTTGAGTCATTATGTCGGGGTCTCTACTGCTCTGCTTAGTTGCTCAGTCATGTTTTACTCTTTGTGACCCCATGGATTGCAGCCTGCCAGGCCTCTCCATCCATGGGATTCTCCAGGCAAGAATACTGGAGTGGGTTGCCATTTCCTCCTCCAGGGAATCTTCCCAACCCAGGGATCGAACCCAGGTCTCCTGCACTGCAGGTGAATTCTTTACCATCTGAGCCACCAGGAAAGCCCAAGAATACTGTTGTCTCTACTACTGATAGTAAATACAATTCCTAATTCCTACGCCTATTACGTTTATTCCCCACAAGGCAAATAGAGACCTTTTAAAAGTATGAAAGTGAAAGTCACTCAGTCATGTCCGACTCTTTGTGACCCCATGGACTGGTCCATGGGATTCTCCAGGCCAGAATACTGGAATGGGTAGCCTTTCCCTTCTCCAGGGTATCTTTCCAACTGAGGGATAGAACACAGCTCTCCACCATTGCAGGGCACAGCTGAGCCCTGCAGCCCTTTACCAGCTGAGCCACAAGGGAAGCCCAAGAATACTGGAGTGGGTAGCCTATCCTTTCTCCAGTGAATCTGTCTGACCCAGGAATCGAACTGGGGTCTCCTGCATTGCAGGCAGATATAAGTCAGATCATATTACTGGCTTTCCAACACACTTAAAATAAACTTAGGGTCCTTACCAGGCAACTAGGCCTTCTCTGCGGAGAAGGCAATGGCACCCCACTTCAGTACTCTTGCCTGGAAAATCCCATGGGCGGAGGAGCCTGGTAGGCTGCAGTCCATGGGGTCGCTAGGAGTCAGACATGACTGAGTGACTTCACTTTCACTTTTCCCTTTCATGCATTGGAGAAGGAAATGGCAACCCACTCCAGTGTTCTTGCTGGAGAATCCCAGGGATGGGGGAGCCTGGTGGGCTGCCGTCTCTGGGGTCGCACAGAGTCGGACACGACTGAAGCGACTTAGCAGCAGCAGCAGCAGCAGGCCTTCTCTGATATGGCCCTCCTCTCTCTCACAACTCACATCATACCAAATCCCCATACTGCACTTCCATCCACAACTTGTACACTCAGTTCCAGCCAAGGTGTTCCTTTAACAAGGAAAACCTGTTTCCATCTCAGGGCATGTGTGTTTGCTGTTTCCTTTGCCGGGAATGCTCTCTCCTCACAACTTTACTTGGCTTGCTCCCTCACCTCTTCCAGGTAGCATCTCAAATGTTGCCTTCTCTGACATTTTCCCTGATCCCTGTATTAAAAACAGTCGTTTTGTGTCTCAAGTTTCCCTTCCACTCCCCTGTAACTCTTCCTACCTTGCTTTATTAATATATATTAAATACTTTTTTGCTTATTTACTGTTCATCTTTCCCACTAGAATGGAATCTCCCTGACAGCAAGAACCTTGGGTGTCTCTTTCAGCATCATATCCCTAGTACCTGGCACACAGTGAGGACATAATAAATATTTGTTGAATAAATGAATATACACCATGATCTCATTTATACTGAAAAAGTGTATGTGAGTGTGTGTGTGTGTGTGAGTACATTAAAAATCTAGGATATACACTAAACTGTCGATGCTAGTTATCTCTGGGGAAGAGAGTGGAAAATAAAAAAAAGAAGAACTTTCACAGTTTGCTCTGCATATTTTTGCATAAAAAAGACAAAATTAGCTATAACACATGGCAGGAAGAAAATTTTAAACATATTTAGAAATATAAACCTATTTATAGAATCATAAAATTTAGACACTCATAGTAACCTCAGTAAGCATAACACTACACCATGGGTAGAAGGATCTATGATTAGCAAGAAAACATCTTTTAAAAGACTTAGAATCAGGGGAATAAAACTTCCTGATTACTTTTTATAGCCTTTATAAAGGTTTTTACTGTCATTTAAATAAAATAATAAAGTATACTAAGCAAAGTGTATTGTACATCAAATTAGTCATGAGTTGTGTAGAATTAATTTCCATCACTTGCTCAGTAAAAACTTTTAAATATCTCCCTTCCCTAGGGATTCATCTAGATAATTATATATTTGCTTTGTTTCAGAAAATATGCATTCTAAAAGACATCTTTTTTAAGTTTTTTAAGAACTTTTTCAAGTTCTCCATCCAAATGTCTAGTATCTTAATTTTTTTACTTTCTGGAGGCATATTTTTACATGTTATATAATTCATCCATTTCAAAAAATTCAATGATTTTTAGTAAATTTACCAAGTTGTGGAACATACCATAAATCAGTTTTAGAAACCTTTATCGCTGCAATAAAATCATTCATGCCCATTTACTGTTAACCCCATTCCCACCTCTACTCAATCAACCATTAATCTACTGTCTCTATACTTTTGTCTATTCTAGACATTTGCCATAAATAGAAACATACAATATGTGGCTTCTTTCACCTGATTTCTTTCACTTAGCATCTTTTCGAGGTTCATCTATCGTAGCACGTCAGTATTCCATTCCTTTTTGTTGCTGAATAATATTCCACTGTATGGATATAATTTGGTTCTATGACTTGGATTTCCATTTTCCAGATAATACAATGGTTCAAGGATAACTTGGGTACTTGGGGAAGGGAGGCAGGGAGACTCTATGGTTAAATTTATTCAACACAATGACATAGGTGAGTGTTTTTCAATTCCAATCCAGTTTATACAGAATGAGATTGTCATGGCTTCACTCAACATTATGCTATCAGTCACTTTTCAAACTATAGTTTTAAAACTATTTTTTCTGTCCCTCCCTCCTAACAGGAACAAAAGGATAGTTCCCCAAGGTTTATGTCTCTCTACTAAGGTTTATTAAAAAATCTCTATACTTACTATGCCTTCTGCTTTACTTCTTTTTTCTACCTCTGAGTCCTTATTTTCTCATTATATTCAAGCTGATAGCTTTAAAATGTCCATATTCTCCAAATCTATAAAAAGTTACATTAAAACTAAATATCTGCATATTCTGGAATTTTATTTAAGAGAAATCTGTGGTTCTCTTCATGTAGCCCCTGAGAACAATTTCTTTCTATGTAGAAAAAAGCTTTGTAACTGATTTAAAATGAAAAACAAAAAACTCACAACTCTAAGATAAAAGGAGCAAGTGGACCCATGTCAACATTTGACACTCGTTTAAAAGAAAAGATCAAATATATAGTAATTAAGCACAGTCCTTTTTCTCTTCTCTTTCTCTTTAATATGACCTTTCATTCAGTCTAAAATGCCATAGTAATGTTATTGTCTTGTCTCTGCTTTATGATGATGTCCGATTCAGATTAAGTGGATTATTTGTCTTTATAAAATATTAAACATTTACATGTAGAGTGATTATCTAATCATTATGATCTTAGGTAAGGGATGGTGGTTCAGGGAGAGGGCTGGGGAAGGATAATACAAATCTTACACTTCTTATAACCGGACTTTTTGAAGTCTTAATTTTCCAAATGATTCCCAGACTATTAGCTTGAAAATATCAAAAATAAGATGATGTGGACACAGCTAAAAGCTTTCCCGATGGTAAATGTTCTCCAACGAGAAAATTATCCCACTATCCCTTTATCAGTCTAAGTTACAGTTCTTAGAGAACACATGTAATTAGAGTAACCTTATAAGATAATGAAAAATAATACAAGCTATTATTATTAAAGGTTAAATGTTAGCTTTTAACTAACATTTAAATGCCAAGAACACCTCTCCTGGTGGCCAGTTACTGTGGCAGGTGTATGATAGGCCCTGTGAGCTACATTTTCATCTGTTTGCTATAATGCAGACAGGTTCTACTTTATCAACTTTAAAATTCCCTATTAAATCTAAGCTTCCACTAAGTACTCTTTAATGTCATTATTCCAATTTACTTTAAGAAAATGAATGGCATAATAATATGTATACTATACCTTTCTCAGGCTTTCATATTCCTCACGAAATTCCCCAGGCTTGCTTAATTTGATTGGCGCTCTGAATATAAACTCTGGAGAAATGAGAAAAGAAAACACTAAATTTTTAACAGAACTTTCTAGGAAGGAACCAAGATCTTGTCCTACATCATAAAGCACATAAAAATTGTGGTCATCTTCCCACAATTTGAAAATTCATTCATTCAGTCAACCAATACTTATTAAAGGGTATAAACCAGGCACAGTCCTGAGCACTGGGGAGAAGCACTGAACAAATAAAGTCCTTGCTATCATGGAGCTTATAAAACTGTGGAGGGAAACAGACAATAAACACCCAAGTGTGTGTGTATAATACCGCTGATGGTACTAAGGGCTATGAAGGAAAATAAACATAAGATGGAAGGAAAAAATAGTACACAGAGTGGTCTGAAGGGTCTCACTGATAAAAGTAACATGGTAAAAGACCTCAAGGAAAAGTATATTTAAAGCTCTTAGTTCAGGACTTCCCTGTCAGTCCGGTGAGTAAGACTCCGTGCTTCCACTGAAGGAGGCGCAGGTTTGACTCCTGACCCGGAAACTAAGATCCCGCACACTGTGCCACTGACACGGCCAAAAATTATTTACTTAGTTTTTTTTTTTTAAAAAGTTCTCAGTTAAATATTACCAAGCGACATTTTAAATAAGCTGAGGTTTTACTCATACTGTTTCTTTCTACTTCTTTTTCAACCCTGCCAACAGATTACAACCTATAAATATTTTCAGTATATACCCTGATTTTTTTTTTTTATCCTCAAAGCCTTCATTGGTTTTGATCAGCCTATAGAATAAGGTCAAAACTCTTCAATGTCACTGAAGGTCTTCCAGAGACTGGTCACAACTTCATCTTTCTAAAGCACTCTCTCTCTCAACTCTTGACTACCTAATTACAGTATACATGCCACATATTTCTAAACCTTTTATGTTGCTTTCTCAGCTGAAATTCTGTGTTCTTCTCTTCTCTATATATAGTTTTAAATCCGAGAGTCCAGGCCCACAAGAGGCACACAATACACATTGGTTATATAAAAAATAAAAATCCAACTTAGGAACAAATAAAAGATAAGTCCTAAATGCTATAAAAAGGAAGGAGAAAACACACACTTCAGCCTTCTTACATGTACATGACACTTCTATACACCCCCATGTATATATTTAGTGACTTAAACATGGTATTTAAGACTTACTAATAACTCTACATCCATTCAGGTTGATAATATCTGTTGTAGAAAAGTGGGCTCCTCAAAAAGGTGACTTTCATCCTTTTTCAGTTGTCTCAACTACTTTAGAAAGACTCATTTACACCAGAGAAATGTGGAAGATTCTTAGACAGAAACACTGGACCTAATGCAGATGCAGAAAACAGGAACTTAAAGCTGTACCAAACAGGAGAGAATTATTAGACCCAGGGCTTGGGAGGAAAACATTCCATCACCTTCATCCACTTAAAAAATAAACTCCTGATGACTATTTTAATCATATCTCTTAAGAACACTTCTAATTATAGGCAAATAGTGTTCAAAAGCAGATGCTCTAAAAGAGCAGTGGAAAGGGAAGAGAAAAGCAAACCCCTTAAGACAAAAAAAGGAAAATATTTTTAATCCATTTATGAAGAACTTATTCCTGAACAATATTTCATATACATTTTCTCAGTGAATCTTCACAGAAACTCTGCAAAGCAGGTATCATAACCATTTTACAATAAGGAAAATGAGGGGTTAATGACTTCCCCAAGACCACAGAACTAGTACATGGCAAAATTAAGAGAAAAAGAATTAAGGTATAAAGACGGAAACTATATAATGATGAAAAAGTGAATTCATCAAGAAGATACAATAATTATGAATTTGTATGAACCTACCACAGAACAAAACAATAAGACTATAAAAGAAACTAATAAATCCAAAATTATAGTAAAAAATTTTAACATATCCCAATTAAAAACAGATTAGGCAGAGCAAAGGTAATAAAAATACAGAAAAATTGAACAATAAAATTAACAATCTTGATTATGTATTTATGAATTCAATGAACAGAATATATATTCCTTAAAGCAACAAGGAACAATTAAAAACACACTAGGTCTCGAAGTTATAAAAACTGTCAAAGATTTCATATTATATAGACTTTGCTCTTGGATCTTAACTGCCATTTTCCAAGCCAAGTTCTGTAGCTACCTGGCTGATAACTTTAGCTTACCCAATATTCTTTCTCAATAAATTCCTTTTCTGCCAGAGTAGATTTCTACTGATAACAACCAGTGGGAGCGGAGTTTGGGAGAGAATGGATTCATGTATATGTAGGACTGTCCACCTGAAACTACCACAACATTGTTAATTAGCTCCAATATACAGTGGTTTAGTCGCTATGTCATGTCCAACTCTTGTGACCCCATGGACTGTAAGCCCACCAGGCTCCTGCATTCATGGGATTTTTTCCAGGCAAGAATGCTGGAGTGAGTTGCCATTTCCTTCTCTAAGGGATCTTCCCGACTCAGGAATCAAACTCTAGTCTCCTGCACTGCAGGCAGATTCTTTACCGACTGAGCTACCAGGGAAGCCAATATAAAATAAAAAGTTAAAAAAAAAAAAAAAACTAACAACTACTGGCTGACTCTCTTTTTCACATGGTACTATGAGATGATTCAGAAGCAAAAATCAAAACTGGTTAAGGAAAAAAAAGAGAGAGAAGACAAATTACTCCTAAGAATAAAAATGAGGACCAAATTAGAGGTATGAAGTGAGTTTAAATCTCCAGTAAACTGGATTTAATCTCTATTAAAACAACGTTACAATGAGTGATCTTGCATCTGAATTGTTTTGCATATCTACAAGTATATCCATAGATTAAGTTGCTGGAATCAGAACTGCTAAGTTAAAGAATATGTGTTTTAATTCTGGCAGACAACACCAAATCCCCCTTCATAAAACCTGTACACACTTACAGTCCCACCAGTGATGCATGAGACTGCAATTTCCTCACACCTTTGCCAGCACAATGAGTGCTGAAATTGTTTAGCTTTCCCAATCTAATTGGTGAAATTCTGCACCTTATGTGCTTAATGAATGAAACTGAGTACTTTTCATATATTTGAGTAATTTACATTTCCTTTTATATGAAAAGTATATACATTTCCTCTACTCTTGTTGGAGTTAACTTCTTCTTCCAGATTTGTTAAAGCTCTATGTTAGAAAAATTACCCTTGTGTCACATGAATAGCAATACTTTTCTTAGTTTATCATCTGTCTTGACTTTGCTTACAGTGGTGATTTTTGTGTAGTTATATTAATCAAACTTCTCCTTTATGACTTCTGCATTTTGCATCATATTTGGAAAGACCTTCCTCAGGCCAAAATATAGTAACAAATTCTATCACAGTTTCTTCTGGTACAAAGTGTAAGACTTTTCTCATATCTACTTTTAAAAATTCTAAATCTATATTTTTATTTGGAAGCAACATAAGGAGCGTAATCTTATTCAGGCTTTTAATAAGTCTACTATCTAACACAAGGGACCAAAAATACTTTAGTGACAGACTAATAAAAATGATTATAATTTTTACTTACTGTTAGAGAATTTGTTTTCTTTAAAATAATTCTTGATGGCATTTAAAAGAAAATGTCCAAAGAGCCTAACATCTTTATTATATAGTGTAAATAATACAAAATTAAAAGCCTGATCCCAAACTTAGAAGCTTCCAAAGTCTCAAATAAGTCAGTCTTAACTTCCTCTTCTAAAAATCAGAAAAATACCTACTATGACAGCCAAGTATGAGGATCAAATGAATATAATGAAAGTGAAAACAGTGTAAACTATTTTCAGACAGTTGAGTGGCATGCAGTAGAACCTAATAACTATAAAACTGCCTCTGGTATTGACAAGATTAAGAAACGGTAGTTTGGTCTGGTTTATTTGCAAGTACAACTTAAGAGAAATGAAGATAATTACCCAACTGCTTTGATACATTTATTATATGAAAAGTTAAATTCACTTTGGGATACTTACTAAGAAATCTCAAAGTTCATATATAAGACCAAGTAAGAACTCGGCATGCTGACTGAAATATTACTATGCCTTGACGCGTTTGAGGGTAAAAGGTAATGACAAGGGCAGGATTAATTTCTACTCACCAAGACTAGTACTGATATAGATTAGCTTACTGTTGGATTAAGATTAATGTATCTTGATGCTTTAAAGATTAAAAATGATAAACAGTCACTTTTTGCAACTTCTCCCAACGGGACTGTGCTGCATTAACTGGCATCATGCCCTAAAGTTCAAAAAATTACACAGTCAACAAAGTAATTCTTGAATACAAAAACAGTTAAGCATAAAAGGTCATGAACTGGTCCGATGTGACATTAACTTAAATATTTAAGCCTTTTCCTATTTTAATAATGCCCTCTAGAAATGTCAACAAGGCAAAAATAATTTTTTTCTTCCCTACTGGCTTGCAAAAAGAACATATTAGGTTCTGACACCTGCTCTGTCAATTAAGTGAGAGTATCTAGATATATCAAAGATTCTCTTTGCCTTGGTCTCATCTATCAAATGGAAATTAAAATACTGCTTCACAGGAATGCAGAAGACCACATTTAGTAGTAGCAGTAATCAATGAAGAATCCCTATAATAAAAGCAGCTAACATTTAATAAGAGCATCACATGCTAAATGCTACACACATATACACACACACAATGCAGAAAAGACAACAATAGAAGGCCTAACTGCCTATCCTAAGGCTTGAGTACAGGGTTAGCCCTTAACAGGTGGCTAGGAAGATTTTGGGAGAGTTCTCAGGCACCCTGATTAGGCACAGGCTCACTGTTACCTAAACAGTCTGTATAAACTATGTAGTTATTCTGAATACTTTTTTTCCTGATGGGATTCTGGAATTCTGAAACATGTTAGGCAGACAGTCCCTATATGATCAGCCCCTAATAAAAAACTTTGGGCAATAGGCCTCTAAGAAGCTTCCCTGGTTTGCACCGTTTAACACATGTAGTCACAACTTGTTGCTGGGGGAACTAAGCATGTCCTGTGAGAATCAACTGAGAGAGAACTCTAGAAGCTTATGCCTGGTTTCCCCTGGACTCTGTCCAATATTCCTTTTCCCTTTGCTGATTTTAATCTGTATCCTTTCACTGCAATGAATTATAGCCACGACTAGGACTGTATGCTGAGTCCTGGGGGCACTGCTAGTGAATCATCAAACCTGTAGGGGGTGAGGGGGGCGGTGTCTTGGAGCCCTCCTGAGACACATATACACAAGGCATGGTTTAAAATCTCTTCAGATCTCAGTTTATCCTGGAGAAATGAGATTAACTTCTACAGGCTTATCTAGCTTCATTGTTCTTCACTTTCTTACACTTGATAGGTATCATGGTTTTTACAAATTGAAGGTTTATGACAACCTTGTTATTGTCAGATGATGATCAGTATTTTTAAAT
Organism: Bos taurus; assembly: GCF_002263795.3. Lineage (NCBI taxonomy): Eukaryota > Metazoa > Chordata > Mammalia > Artiodactyla > Bovidae > Bos > Bos taurus. Next base: position 54,091,823 of record NC_037342.1, on the reverse strand, counting down.
TAAGGTATGTACATTGTTTTTTTAAACCATGATGCTACTGCCCACTTAACAGATTACAGTGTGGTATAAAATGAACTTTTGTGTGCACTGGAAAACCAAAAACTTTGGTTTTATTGCTTTATTGCAGTATTCACTTTATTATGGTGGTCTGGAACCAAATTCTCAGTATCTCCAAGGTATGCCTGTAATAATATTCTTATCTCATTTTCATTTACTACTCAACAGGTTTCTCTAAATTCTGAAACACTCTATTATATAATGGGTAAAAATGCTATTAGGATTTAAGCTTACTTAAGTGTAGCTATAATATCAAAATAATTTCTTAGAAGCCTTATGAAATATGGTTTCAATCCACCTAGACTATTATGAGAAATGAAGCAGGAAAAAAGGTCAGAGAAATGAAAATCTCCCCTTTTAAATCAAAGTCATTTACAATGCCTCTTAAAGCTTACTGGAGAACATGTATACACTTAACATTTTAATTATACTAAGATATTTATCAGTCATGATTAACCTTTCAGGTTCCCTGAATTTTACATTAATTTAACAACAGAAAAAAAAATAATTCCTGTCTGCTGATGTGGGACTTAACTTTTCTTAATTTTCTCTTTACTTCCCTCTACCTTTCTAGAGTCATATCAACTCCCTCCACTCCCAAAGCTGAAACTGTGGTTGCAATGCCTGCAATACTATCAAAAAAGGAGAGCAACAGGAGAAAATCTACATGATTTGGTAAGGTGATGCCTTTTTAGATAAAATATCAAAGACATGATTCATAAAATAAGTAATTCATAAGACGGAATTCATTAAAATTAAAAATTTCTGCTCTGCAAAAGACAATGTCAAAAGAGTGAGAAGAAAAGCCACAGACTTGAAGAAAACATTTGCAACAGATGTATTTGATGTAAGACTGTTATCCAAAATAAACAAAGAACATCAAAACTTAATCAGAAAACAACCTGATTTTTTTTAATGGGCAAAGACCTTAACAGACACCTCATCAAAGAAGATTTAATGTAAAGAAGACGTAGCGAACAAGCAAATGAAAAAAAAAAAAAAAAAAAGGGCCAACATCGTATGTCATTAGGGAATTACAAATTAAAACAAGATGCTGCTACACAATGCTATGCCTCAGCAGCTAAAGAATCCGCCTGCAATGTAGGAGACACAGGAGATCCAGGTTCAGTCCCTGGGTCAGGACAATTCCCTGGTCAGGAAGATCTCCTGGAGGAGGGCACGGCAACCCACTCCAGTATTCTTGCCTGCAGAATCCCATGGATTGAGGAGCCTGACAGACACAGTCCAAAGGGTCACAAAGAGTCTAAGCGTGCACACACACACACATACACACACTACATCCCTAATTAGAAGCGCAAAATCCAAATCTCTGACAATACCAAATGCGAGTGAGGATGTGCAGCAACAAGAATTCTCATTCATTGCTAGTAGGAATGCAAAATGATAGAGCCACTTTGGAAGGTAATCTGGCAATTTCTTACAAAACTAAACATACTTTTACCGTGTGTGTGTGTTTATGTGTGTGGGTAGGTTACTTCAGTCGTGTCCGATTCTTTGTGACCCTATGGACTTATAGCCCATCTGGCTCCTCCGTCCATACTGGAGTGGGTTGCAATACAATCCAGCAGTTGCAGTCCTTGATATTTACCTAAATGAGTTAAAAACTTACATCTACACAAAAACCTGTGAATAACTGTTGATGGTACTTTTGGTCATAATTGCCAAACCTTGGAAGCAACCAAAATATCCTTCAGTAGGTAAATGGATAAATAAACTGAGGTACATACTGTGAAATTATTAATAATCAAAGAAAACTCAGCTAAAATTAGAGTAGGGACAGGCCTGTAGGGGGAGTGCTCATGCCTCTCTGTATCTGTCAGTTACTCCAAATAGGAAGGGCTATACACCTCTATCTGTGACAGAAAGGTGTTGCTTACTTTACTATCTAGCAAGAAGAAAACTTCTTTCCACCCAAATCAACTCTACCAATCAGACATGCAGCAGCTCAACTGATGAGAAGCCTCCATACTTTGTACTCCCAGCTTCCTCCATGGACTCTGGCTATTACAGCCCTTCCCAACATCCCTCTTTTCCCTGTAAAAGCAAATTCCCCTTCCTTGTTCTCTGGATTTGCCTCCAGTCTGCCACAGTTTGCATATCTTGAATTTCAATTTTTCTGGCTATTCCCAAATAAACTCACTTTCACTGGTAAAATAACTGTCTATTATATTTGAAAGCTGATAATCCAGACAATGGAATATTATTCAGTGCTAAAAAAAAAAAAATGAACTTTAGACACTCATGAAAGAAATTAGAGATGACCCTAACAGATGAAAGGATAGACCAGGTTTTTGGATTGGAAGAATCAATATTCTCAAAATGAATATACTACCAAAGGCAATTTACAAATTCAGTGCAATCCCTATCAAATTACCAATGGCATTTTTTCACAGAATTAGAACAAAAAATTCTAAAATTTATATGGAAACACAAAAGACCTCAAATAATCCAAGCAATCCTGAGAAATAAAAACGGAGCTGGAGGAATCTGACTCCCTGACCTCAGACTATACTACAAAGCTACAGTAATCAAAACGGTCTGGTACAGGTGCAAAAACAGAAATACAGATCAACAGGACAGGACAGAAAGCCCAGAAACAAACTCACACACCCAACTAACCTATGACAAAGAAGGTAAGACTATACAATGGAGAAAAGAGTCCCTTCAGTAAGTAGTGCTGGGAAAACTGGAAAGCTATGTGTTTAAAAAAAAAAATGAAATTAGAACACTAACACCATATAAAAAATAAACTTGAAATGTACTAAAGACCTAAATATAAGGCTGGACACTATAAAACTCAGAGGAAAATACAGACAGAATGCTCTTTGACATAAATCACAGCAGTATCTTTTTTGATCCACTTCCTTGAGTAAGTTAAACTAAGGAATTTGAGTGATTTATGAGGTGTTACTGTACGTCCATCCTTGGTAACAAAGCTACCATCCTGGTGAGCGACAGTGATAATGGGGGTAGCTATGTATGTGTGTGGGCAGGGATCATATGGAATATCTCTGTACGTTCCTCTCACTTTTGCTGTAAAACTAAAACTGCTCTAAGAAATAAATTTGAGGGCAGGGGAAGCACAGCAACAAGATGTCAAAAGAACCAGAAAAGGCAACATCACCCTCCTTAATCCAGAGAAATTAGTCCCAACGCCCACCAATCCCTCCACCAGAACCTACTGGGATTTTCCAAGTGTTTCAGTAGCACAGAAACAACCATTCACCTTCCTTCATCTCACAGAAAAGAAATACTAGAAACTATTTCAGGTGTCACTGAATGTTGAGTATCTTAGTATTTATAAATGAATCCAGTGGTGGAAATACTTTCTTAATGCCTGTCCTCTGACAACTACAGTTGACACTGGAACAACACACGCTTGAACTGCACAGGTCCACTTATACGCAGATTTTTTTTTTTTTTTTCAATAAATACCTACTACAGAATCATATGATGTGAGGTTGAATCCAAGGCTGGCTGAATCCACTTATCCATCATAAAGCTACATATAGACTTTCAACTGTGCAAAGGGGTTGGTGCCTCTAATCCTCGCATAGTTCAAGGGTCAACTGCACCATGCTTAAAAGGAAGAGAAACTCTGTAAGGCTATAATACCCTAAGAATGACAAGCACCCATGGTCAATGACCAAAGCTGAGTACTGACTGCATTCAGTCTAATGTGAACTGTAGGAGCAGCTGTACTTCCCTGATGGTCCTTCCTGAAAAGGATCTTCTCTAGGGTGGTGTGACTGGTTATTAATAAAGGCAAACAAACTATAAGACTGGTATCTTGCTAATTGTACCAAACCCTCAGGAATAAAGTGTCATTGTCAAAGCATCCACACTCAATACAAAATCAGAAAAAGAACCTCTCTGAACTATACTCAGAAGATACTACCCCAATAACTCTCAAATCCAAAGATACCTATGCTTGAGTTTTCATCCCTGTAGGTTCAATTTCTTATCAATGCAGCAAAATGAAAAAGAATAAAAAGAACTCTAGACTCAAAGAGTCCCAAAATCTAGAACCTAATCTGGACACTCCCACTTACTAATTTGTCCTTGGGCAAATAAAAAAATCTCTTTGCTAATTTCCATCTCTATCTCCACCACCAGCATCATTCTGATGACTGGCAGTTATGTAGTATTTTCACTATGCCAGGTCCATTTCTAAGCACTCTATGTATTTTTAACTCATCTAATCTTCATAATGACCCAATGGGGAGATGCTATTATCCCCATTCTACAGATAAGAGAAACTGAAGCACAGAGCATATAATTTGCCCAAAACCTCACTGCTGTAAGTGAAAGAGCTATGATTTAAACTCAGGCAATCTAGCTCCAGAATCAGTGCTTTTTATTCATTATTTTTCATTACCTCTTTAATAAAAAAAAGAAAATGGGGAAAAAAAGCTGAACAATCCTATATAACAATGGGCAAAAGAACATGTACAGGTGGTAGATGTTTTTTTATAGAAAAAAATAAATTCAGATGACATATTAAAACATGCTCAATTTCATTCATCTTAAGATATTAAAAACTTTTAATTTTTACTTATTTTATTATGCATTTTTGGCTGCACTGGGTCTTGGTTGCTGCATGTGGGGCTACTCTCCAGTTGCTATGTGTGGACTTCTCATTCTGGTAGCTTCTCCTGTTGCAGAGCACTGGCTCTAAGGGACTCGAGCTTCAGTAGTTGCAGCGCACCAGCTCAGTAGCTGCAGCACGTGGGCTCTAGAGTGTGTGGGCTTCAGTAGTTGCGGTGCATAGGTTTAGCTGCCCCAGGGCACGTGGAATCTTCCTAGACCAGGAATCAAACCCAAGACCCCTGCATTGGCAGGTGGATTCTTAACCACTGGACCACCAGGGAAGTCCTATTAAAAACTTCTGAAACAAAAGACTTTTATGTATTAGATTCACAAATATAAAAAAGAATTTGACAACGACCAGAGTTAGCATGGGTATTCATTATCTTAATGATAATACATATGTACAAAGATAGAGAACAAGAATATTCCCTGCAGATCAATCACAATACTACAGAGTGGAGACAACCTAAATGTCCTTCAATTTCAGACTAACTGAATAAGTTATCAGTGCCTGGCATACAATGGATCCTTTTCTGTACTGTCTGGTTTATTCCCGGGCTGGTCTCTTGGTTTACATGGTAATTTTTTTTAGAATCCCATCTACTGTGCAATGAAAAACTATAAAGGCTGTGGATGATATTACACTCCTATAAAAGATTCACCATGTTCTGTGACTGGCAGTCAGACTCAGAGTAGATCACTTCACAATCCAATCAGGACACGAGCTGATTCAAGGTTGGCTGCAGGCTTTGTAAAGCTTGAAAACATCTATCCTAGTTGGTAGCCCTCCCAGTCTAGGGTATTTACCAAGCCTGCCTTCCTTGGAGGGTCCTGAACTCTTTTCTCCTCAACGGTGAAGAAATGCTGAGACCGCTTTGCTTTTCATTAGCCTTCTGTGGAGCTTTTTAGCCTTTTACCCTGCACCAAGACTTTGCCCCAACAGAAAAAAAGCAGGTGGAGAGGCTGTGGAGGTGGGGAGATGCACCCTGCTTCTCTCTGGGATCTTGGCCTCTCAAGTTCTGGTTAACTTGGCAGCCCTGAACTATAATTTTTGTATCGCTAGCCTCATGAAGAAAGCGCTGCTGGATTTTTTGCTTCTTAATAGCAATACTCTCTCTTTGCCAAGAATCCACAAAAGTCTGAAGTCCTGGCTGCCTTGGCAACTTACCAATGCCTTCATATAGATCTTTTTTTTTTTTTTTAAGTCAGGCTTTTCTAGTTATTCTCAGCAGGAGTTTTGGTCTACTGACAGTCTGCTCCATCATAGCCAGAAGCAAAATCGACATTCTTCATAAGCAGTGGAGAAGACAGGGTATTCATCATGAAACCACAAACCATTACTAAAGAGGGAATAAGCAATGAGGGAGAAGACAAAAGGAGAGAATATTCTTTCGAGAAAGTCAAGAAAGGAATCCAAAAAAGGTAGGAATACATGTGGGCCAAGTCCTAGAGAAACTTAAAATCTTACAAGGGAACAAAAAAACATATGTGAGTGAAACTACTACAGAATGTTCAAGAGTTATAAAACTGAACAGCTAAGTGCTGCATGAGGCAGAGGTGCACAAGAGCAAAAAAAGGCAATGCATCAAAATTCACCTTCTACAACAAAGTCTACGCAACTGCAGAGGTGCACAGGAAACAAGAGGCCATTATCCATATTAATCTCAAGGTTACCTGCTTATACTACCCACCAAACTTCTGAATTATCCTCAGTAAGGAGAAACTTTAATGTTAAATTAAGCATTCCATTTAGAAGTAGGAAGGTGGAAACAAGGGGAGTGAACCACAAACATGTTCTAAAATGAAAGTGCTTTCCATTTTACCTGTATTTTCAGTTTACCCCTTCTAACTCTCCAAGAGTGCAGATGACAGTCAAGTGGCAACTGTCTTAAACTAACACAACTGCTTATTCCCAAGACAGTAACAATTTACAGTAGGCAATATGAAGAGTGTTTACCTGGAAAGAAGAGGAAGTACAGAGAGAAAGAATTAAAAGCTAATAAAATGTTCATGCCAGATTTTAAGGCTGCTTACCTAATACCATAATTAACACTACAGATTACTATTCTAATAACTTAAAGCCATGTTTTAAAACTATCCTTGACAAAGAATTAATAAAATAAAAGTTTATTGCTCACATACCAAGAAGTTAAAAGATGTTTATAATTTTTGACCTAATAATTTCATTTTGTCAACAAAGGTCCATCTAGTCAAGGCAATGGCACCCCACTCCAGTACTCTTGCCTGGAAAATCCCATGGACGGAGGAGCCTGGTAGGCTCCAGTCCATGGGGTTGCTAAGAGTCGGGAACGACTAAGCAACTTCACTTTGACTTTTCACTTTCATGCATTGGAGAAGGAAATGGCAACCCGCTCCAGTGTTCTTGCCTGGAGAATCCCAGGGACAGTGGAGCCTGATGGGCTGCCATCTATGGGGTTGCACAGAGTTGGACACGACTGAAGCGACTTAGCAGCAGCAGCAGCAGCAGTCAAAGCTATGGTTTTTCCAGTAGTCATGTATGGATGTGAGAGTTGGACTATAAGGAAAGCTGAGCGCAGAAGAATTGATGCTTTTGAACTGTGGTGTTGGAGAAGACTCTTGAGAGTCCCTTGGACTGCAAGGAGATCCAACCAGTCCATCCTAAAGGCGACCAGTCCTGGGTGTTCATTGGAAGGACTGATGCTGAAGCTGAAACTCCAGTACTTTGGCCACCTGATGCGAAGAGCTGCCTCATTGGAAAAGACCTTGATGCTGGGAAAAGATTCAGGGCAGGAGGAGAAGGGGACAACAGAGGATGAGATGGCTGGATGGCATCACAGACTCAATGGACTTGGGTTTGGGTAGACTCCAGGAGTTGGTGATGGACAGGGAGGCCTGGCATGCTGCGGTTCATGGGGTCGCAAAGAGTCGGACATGACTGAGCAACTGAACTGAACCGAATAATTTCTAGGAATCTAAGAAAATAATCTAAAGTATAGAAAAACTTTACATAAGAAGATTTTCATTGTAACATTGTTCACAATTGCAAAACAAAGACTGATTATAACCTAAATATCGAATACTAAGGGACTGACTAGGCTAATTATGCAAGTCGCTAGGCTGAGTATGCCTTATAATTTCAAACAAGAACATTAAATATGGAAACAGCAATAACAAATGGAAAAGAAATAGCAATATAATTATAGAAGTCACAAAGGGAGAAGAAACTGTTAGTGATAACATATCAAGTTATCATACGTAAGTGTGTAAGAATAATGGAAACCATAATCAGAGATCAGGAAGTTAAAAACGGAAGTGAGCAATGAGGAAGAGGGAGGTGCCATAGGAAGAGAAAATACACCAAAAAAAGGCACGAGACTCTTCCCCCAAAGCACTTATTAATAGAGCTTATTAGCTAAGACAAAGTCATACAAAGTTGTAAGAGATTTAAATAATTATAGAGACAATGACAGGTGCAAAGTCACAAAATGGAACAACTGCCAAACACATCTTACAAGCAAACGCTGCAACAGACATCAGTAGGAGCAAGAGAACAAAGCCTGGGAAGGAGAGGCAAGGCTTTGGGAAGGTGGAACGCAGCTGAGTCTAACTGGTAAAACTTAGATAAGTTAGAAGATGGAGGAAGAGCAATTCATGACCAAGAGCAAGCATGACCAAGATTTGTAATAACACTACTGAACTGCACACTTAAAAGGTAAAGATGGTAAGTTTCAAGTTATGTGTTTATTGACACAATTTTAATTTTTTTTAAGCATGAAAGCTGGATAGTAAATAAATATGTTCTACTCGAGCAGAAAGTTTATGTAGGAGAGTGGTATAGGCCAGAAAGGGTAGGTTGAGGCCAAATTAGGTTAAGAAATCTAAACTCATCCTGTCAACAACAAGAACCATACTACCATATTTACTACTATTAATATAGTAAAACTATTAATAAACAATAAAACCTCAGTTATCCAGCATGCTTGGGGAACACAATGTTCCTTAAGTTTATGGGGTAACAATGCCAATTGTAACAATTTGGGCAGTTACAATACACAGTTACAGCACTTTACCATCCACACATGTCTGCCTGGTAACTTCCATAAGTAGAAAGATCCCAGGCTGTGGAGACCAACCAGACTCCACACTTATCAATGTGCACTCAGCACAATACAACTTGTCTAGCCCTTAGTTTTCCCAGTCCTCAAATAAATTGTTATAAATGATTAAATGACATGATTTAAAGTAATGCTTTGTACAATGTTGGATATATAACTGATAATTATTAAATGTTAAATACTTCCTTAAAAGGAAAAATTCTACTTAATCTTTTCAGGGATAGCAATTTCTCAGAATTGTAGGAAAGCAGACCAAAACAGCTGCTCAATTCTACCATTGCAGCATGAAAGCAGTCATAGGCAATATAAACAAGTATGGCTGTATTACAATAAAACTTACAAAATAAGCAAGAGGCTGGATCTGGCCTGCTGAATGTAATTTCCTAACCCTGGTGCTACAGATTCAATGTTGTATCCCCCCCAAAATTCACACATTGAAACCAAATCCCCAACATGATGGTGTTCGTTGATAAGGTCTTGGAAAAGTGAATAGGTCATGAGGGCCAAAAGCTCTCATGAAAGGTTAGGGTGCTTGTAAAAGAGACCCTAGCGAGCTCCTCTGCCCCTTCCACCAAGTGAGGACACAGCAAGAAGACAGGAGGCAGGCCCTCATGAGACACTGAGTCTACCAGTCTTGATTTTTGACTTGCCGTACTCTAGGACTAAGAAATAAATTTTTGTTGTTTATAAGCCACCTAGTCCATGGTATTCTGTTGTCACAACCCACACAGGTTAACACATCTGGATTACAGAAAGACAAAGAGAGTAGAATTTGCAAAAGCAGGTATTAAGTAACAGTAGAGTCCAAGTGTGAAGAGCAGAGTCAAAGTGTAAAATTCCTTTTTCAATCCAGCAATGGCCCAAACAATAATGCAGAACAAGGCAGCCCACACTGGATCAGCACAGTCAAAGCATGAGGCCCACAATAAAAGAGATCACAGAAGCAAATGTAGGTATAGGAATGCTGCAGAGACGAAGGTCCGGCAGACCAAGGCAGGACAAGACCATGCGGCTGTCGCCATCACTATATCCACAACCACCCTGATAAAAATGCCTTTGGGCTTAATTTCCACTCTTAGAGTGTAGAATGTGGAACCATATCAACCTGCATTCAAATCTACTACCCACTGGATTTGTATCTACCAGTATTTATCCTTGTGAAGCCTGTTTCTTCATCCATAAAATGGGAGTAATACCTACCTAACAGTAATACCTACCTTATCATCTAATCTTCCAGTACTTTCTTGTTATGTTAAATGGTAGTCTAACTGACCTGTCTCTAAGACTCTTTTTTCTATCTCCAATACTGCTTTCCTAGTTCTTTACAGAGATCTGACCCTATCATCCTCCTACTTAATAACTTTCATTGGCTTCCCTCTGCCTCCAAGATTTATAAACAAGACCAAGACTATCACTCCAGTCACATTTCCACAACACCTCAATACTTTCCCCTTCCCAGTCTTCACACAATCACTGTTCCCAGATATGCCAGACCCAATCTCTCTCTGACTGTACATATGACACTTTCTCTTCCCTCTTTTTCACTATAATTAGGTCAAAGCCCTGTTTATTGATCTCTCTTCTGCAGGCCCTCGCAACATTCTGCACTTAACTCAGTATTGGCGGGATTTATTATCTGTGTTATAATTACTGTGTTATAATTACTAATTCCTCAAACTAGGAGATTTTCTTGAACCCATGGGGATGATCTCTAGGTATAGTACATACAAAACAGCGACTTAAAATTTTTGTTGTTGAATGAACCAGTGATAAAGTGCTTTAATACCAGGACCACTTTGTACGAAGTTCTTTTAAAGAATTTGTTGTCTGAAAGAAGATCAATTTGTAAAGTTTTTCTTTATAATGAAAGCAAATATAAACTTTTGAACCTGCATCTCGTATGTCTCCTGCTTTGGCAGGTGGATTCTTTACCACTAGTGTGACCTGGGAAGCCCAGGTAAACTTCAGTAAAGTCAAATTCAACTTCAAATTAACAGAGTCCAGTCTTTTGAGGTTTTACCATAATAGTTTTACAGAAACAAACACTAGAGGAAACACAAAAGAAATGGCAAAACATCAGTAAAGGGAAAATAGTTCCACTGCTATTTAGAAAAATAAAAACCAAAACTGGATAAAAGTTCTCTTCAGGCTGAAAAATTTAATTGTACACACCTCTGATGAGGAAGGCTGGCTTAATAGCAGTTCGTGAAAAAAAAAAAAAAAAGTTGTTCTATTGCCTACAATCTCAGGATAAACAAGGCCAATGCAACTTTTGGCGGTATTAATAAGAATTTAGCATCCTGGAGCTTTCCTGGTGGCTCAGTGGTAAAGATTTTGTCTGCCAAGGCAGGAGACACGGGTTTGATCCTTGGTCTGTGAAGATCCCACATGGTGCAGAGTAACTAAGCCCGCACGCCACAACTACTGAACCTGTGCTCTAGAGCTCAGGCACCGCGACTACTGAGCCCATGTGCCACAACTACTGAAGCCCTCAAGCCTAGAGCCCGTGTTCCACAAGAGAAGCCACGGCAATGAGAAGCCCGGGCACCACAACTAGAGAGCAGTCTCCACTTGCCCCAACTAGAGAAAAGCTCATGCAGCAACGAAGACCAAAAACAGCCAAAAATATAATAAGTAAAATTATTTTTAAAATAAAAAATAGAACCAGTTGTTATATGCTTTTTTTAAAAAAAGAATTTAGCGTCCAGATGGAGAAACAGTAAACCCCACTGCATTTTTTCTTTTGCACTGGTCAGGCATTATTTAAAGCATGACGGTCAATTCTGAGTGGCATATTTAAAGATGAGCAGAAGGATAAAGGAATCATGACATATAATCAAAAATATTTTTAAAGGATTTTTTAAAGACTTTTTAATGTATTAAACGTTTACTGAGTATCTAACACAGTCTAGGTACCATGTTAAGTGCCGAATACACAAAGACATAGTCCCTGACCTCAAAGAGTTCAGTGTAATCCCAGAGACAGACACACAAACAAGGAACTGAAATCCAGTGACATGACCAATACACATATTTCCATGGTGGCACAAAGGAAGGTAATCAACTCCTCTATGAGAAAGAATTCAGAGTACTTGTTTCACCGGAGTATAACCTGACAGAAGGATAAGAGGGAAGAATACTCAAGGCAGACAAAAGGTCAAAAAGGTTTCAAAAACCATTCTATATTACAAGAACTCTAAGTAGTGAAAGTGAAGTCGCTCAGTCGTGTCAGACTCTTTGCGACCCCATGGACTGTACCCCACCAGGCTCCTCTGTCCATGGGATTCTCCAGGCAAGAATATTGGAGTGGGTTTCCATTTCCTTCTCCAGGGGATCTTTCCCAACCCAGGGATCAAACCCCAGTCTCCCACATTGCAGGCAGACACTTTAACCTCTGAGCCACCAGGGAAGACAAGTAATGTAGTACGACCAGAAATTTGGGAAAGGAAGATAGAAGACCAGAGAGATGAATTTGAGAAATTTAACCTAAAATTTTAGATGGAAACAATCCTGGTCTTTAAATATCTGAATACTGAAACTAAAGAAGAATCTCTTGATTCACTGGAAACTTAACTTTCAAACACTGGAGAGTAATGAGTACAAAGTCACTAGTTTGGGAGAAATATCAGTATACATGTATAAGGTCTATCTTCCCCTGGTATTCTAGATCTCATCCCTAATTACTAATGATAGCGAACATCATTCCAGATGTTTTATTGGTCTTTCAGTTTCCCTTTTTTGTGAAATGTCTATTCAAATTCCCTCACCATTTTTCTAATGAGGTGTCTGTCATAATGATTTGTAATTCTTCATATATTTTGGACATAATCTTTGGTTACCGATTACACTGGAAATATCTTCTCCCATGCTGTGGTTCATCTCCCTACTTTATATTTTATCATATGAAGTTTTGATTTTAATATGACCAAATTATTAATCTTTTCCTTTATTCTGCATTTCTTATTTGTATAAAGAATTTTTCCTATCCCATTATAGATACTCTTAGTATTTTCTAAGTTTTATAGCTTGACCTTTTGCTATCCATTTGCTATTAACTTCTTGTGTATGGTGTGAAGTAAAGATTTTTTCTTTACTTTTTCTTTTCTTTACTTTTCTTTTTTTTCTATAAGCTAACCATCCACAACTGGAAATATCTTTGCCCTACTGATTTGTAATGCCACCTGTCATATATCACATTCAAATATTTGAGGGCATATTACTGGACTCTTCAATTACTTTTTTGGACCTGTTAACTATTTAACCATAGTTCAGTGTTCTTGGCCACTAATCATTTGTATTGACAAATTCCACTAAAAAAATTAAAATAAAAAAAAATCCCACCTATTCCAAGTGTTCTAGCTTTTACAATTAATAAATGAACAATAAATACTATCAAATGCTCTACTAAGCATCTACTGAAATGATCATATGGTTTTACTCTTAATCAATATGGTAAATTACATTAGAGTCTTAATACTAAGCTGAACTCTCATTCCCAGAATACTACTACTTGATTGTGATTGTGATTGATACAAAAAAATTAGACTACTAGACTAGTGCAGATTTCACTTGGACTGGCCTCTATTATTCCTTTCTATATTGTCTTTGTGTGATTTTGATATCACACTGTAAAAGCCCCCTGAAATGAGTCTAGAAACATTTTTTATTCTCTGGAATGGTCTGTACAAGGATTATCCATCTGTCTATATCTGAATAACCTGTAAAACCATCTGTGCCTTGTTTTCCTTTAATAGAATCTTTTCCTGCTTTTTACTATAAAAATGTCTCAAATATTAGAGAGACCAGTACAATGAGCCCCAACATATTTATCACCCAGCTTCAACAGCCAATCCACTGTCAATCTTATTTCATCTATTTCCCTAATCGTGCTTGTCCTCTCTCCCCTTGAATGAATTATTTTGAAGAAATCCCAGACACCATATCATCTAACTTCTAAACTTAGCATGTCTTAAAAATAATGACTCTTTAAAATATGTAACCAGAAAACTGTCACATTAAAAATCGGGTAACTTTTAATACCAACATCCAGTCAGTATTCGAAATCCAACAAATATTTTTATAGTTTTTCAAATAAGAATCCAAATTAGTCCATACACTTAAATTGGTGGCATCTTTTAATCTGCAGGTTTTCCTTTTTTTATTTTTGGCTGCACTGGGTTTTCGTTGGTGCACTTGATCTTTCTCTAGTTGCGATGAGCAGGAGCTACTCTGTTGCTGCAGTGTGTAGGTTTTTCATTGTGGTGGCTTCTGTTGCAAAACATGGGTTTTTTAAAATCCTGATATTCACAATCATATTTTCTGCTTCATTTCTAATATTATTTATGCTTTCTTGTTTTCCTTCATCAATCTTGCCTGAGATTTGCCTATAATTCAGAACCTATATTAATATTTTCAGTGAATTAGATTTGGGGTTTATTAATCCTCTTCAGCAGTACGTGAACCGTGAACTTCCAGATGTTCAAGCTGGTTTTAGAAAAGGCAGAGGAACCAGAGATCAAATTGCCAACATCCGCTGGATCATCAAAAAAGCAAGAGAGTTCCAGAAAAACATCTATTTCTGCTTTATTGACTATGCCAAAGCCTTTGTGTGGATCACAATAAACTGTGGGAAATTCTGAAAGAGATGGGAATACCAGACCATCTGACCTGCCTCTTGAGAAACCTATATGCAGGTCAGGAAGCAACAGTTAGAACTGGACGTGGAACAACAGACTGGTTCCAAATAGGAAAAGGAGTACGTCAAGGCTGTATATTATCACCCTGCTTATTTAACTTATATGCAGAGTACATCATGAGAAACGCCGGGCTGGAAGAAGCACAAGCTAGAATCAAGATTGCCGGAAGAAATATCAATAACCTCAGATATGCAGAGGACACCACCCTTATAGCAGAAAGTGAAGAGGAACTCAAAAGCCTCTTGATGAAAGTGCAAGAGGAGAGTGAAAAAGTTGGCTTAAAGCTCAACATTCAAAAAACGAAGATCATGGCATCTGGTCCCATCACTTCATGGGAGATAGATGGGGAAACAGTGGAAACAGTGTCAGACTTTATTTTTTTGGGCTCCAAAATCACTGCAGATGATGACTGCAGCCATGAAATTAAAAGACGCTTACTCCTTGGAAGGAAAGTTATGACCAACCTAGAAAACATATTCAAAAGCAGACACATTACTTTGCAAACAAAGGTCTGTCTAGTCAAGGCTATGGTTTTTCCAGTAGTCATGTATGGATGTGAGAGTTGGACTGTGAAGAAAGCTGAGCGCCGAAGAATTGATGCTTTTGAACTGTGGTGTTGGAGAAGACTCTTGAGAGTCCCTTGGACTCCAAGGAGATCCAACCAGTCCATTCTGAAGGAGATCAGCCCTGGGGTTTCTTTGGAAGGACTTATGCTAAAGCTGAAACTCCAGTACTTTGGTCACCTCATACGAAGAGTTGACTCATTGGAAAAGACTCTGATGCTGGGAGGGATTGGGGGCAGGAGGAGAAGGGGACGACAGAGGATGAGATGGCTGGATGGCATCACCGACTCAATGGATGTGAGTTTGAGTGAACTCCGGGAGTTGGTGATGGACAGGGAGGCCTGGCGTGCTGCGATTCATGGGGTTGCAAAGAGTCAGATACAACTGAGTGACTAAACTGAACTGAACTGAATCCTCTTCAAAAAAGCAAGAGATTCCAAAAAAAAATCTACTTCTGCTTTATTGACTATGCCAAAGCCTCTGACTATGTGGATTACAACAAACTGTGCAAAATTCTTCAAGAGATGGGAATACCAGACCACCCAACCTGCCTCCTGAGAGATCTGTATGTAGGTCAAGAAGCAACAGTTAGAACTGGACATGGAAAACCAGACTGGTTCCAAATCAGGAAAGGAGTATGTCAAGGCTGTATACTGTCACCCTGCTCATTTAACTTATATGCAGAGTATATCATGAGAAATGCTGGACTGGATGAAGCACAAGCTGGAATCAAGATGGCCGGGAAAAATATCAGTAACCTCAGATATGCAGATGACACCACCGTTATGGCAGAAAGCGAAGAAGAACCAAAGAGCCTCTTGATGAAAGTGAAAGAGGAGAGTGAAAAGTTGGCTTAAAACTCAACATTCAAAAAACTAAGATCATGGCATCTGGTCCCATCACTTCATGGCAAATAGATGGGAAAACAATGGAAACAGTGACAGACTATTTGAGGGGCTCCAAAATCACTGTAGATGGTGACTGCAGCCATGAAATTAAAAGATGCTTGCTACTTGGAAGAAAAGTTATGACCAACCTAGACAGCATATTCGGAGAAAGCAATGGCAAGCCACTCCAGTACTCTTGCCTAGAAAATTCCATGGATGCAGGAGCCTGGTAGGCTGCAGTCCATGGGGTCGCTACAAGTTGGAAGTGACTGAGCGACTTCACTTTACTTTTCACTTTCACACAATGGAGAAGGCAATGGCATCCCACTCCAGTGTTCTTGCCTGGAGAATCCCAGGAACGGCAGAGCCTGGTGGGCTGCCGTCTATGGGGTCGCACAGAGTCAGACACGACTGAAGCGACTTAGCAGCAGTAGCAGCAGACAGCATATTAAAAAGCAGAGACATTACTTTGCCAACAAAGGTCTGTCTAGTCAAAGCTATGAATTTACCAGTCGTCATGTATGGATGTGAGAGCTGGACTATAAAGAAAGCTGAGCGCCGAAGAATTTATGCTTTTGAACTGTGATGTTGGAGAAGGCTCTTCAGAGTCCCTTGGACTGCAAGGAGATCCAACCAGTCCATCCTAAAGGAAATCAGTTGTGAATATTCATTGGAAGGTCTGATGTTGAAGCTGAAACTCCAATACTTCGGCCACCTGATGCGAAGAGCTGACTCATTGGAAAAGACCCTGATGGTGGGAGGGATTGGGGGCAGGAGGAGAAGGGGACGACAGAGGATGAGATGGTTGGATGGCATCAGTGACTCAATGGACATGACTTTGAGTCAACTCCGGGAATTGGTGATGGACAGGGAGGCCTGGGATGCTGCAGTCCATGGGGTTGCAAAGAGTCAGACACAACTGAGTGACTGAACTGAATCCTCTTCACTGTTTTCTACTCTATTAATTTCTATTCTTATCTTTATTCTTTCCTATCTTCTACTTCCTTTGGGTTTAATCTGTTACTTTTCTAGCTTCTTCAGTTGGCCACTTAACTAATTTTCAGCTTTTCTTCTATTCAAAAACCTTTCAGATTCTAGGACATCAATTTTTTCGTATTAATATTGCTGAAATTGGGATATTTCTTACATTTAGCCTTACAATCACTGTCAGGAAACAATGATGGTGCCACTGTCACTGCTTATATATGTACTAACATAAAGAATAAGCTTACAAAAGTACTAGTTATTTGGTAGTTACCTCTGGTTGCATGACTAGACTGGTAATTTCTCAATGTTAGTCAACAAACCTTTACAGACCATGTGAGAAAGAACTATGAGTCTCACCTGAAAACCTTCTCTTGATACCTTCTGGCCAGTTCAAGAAAACATCAGAATCAAGACTGGATGGGTGTCAGCAGTTTGAAGAAAATGCTGGGGATCGCTTAAGAAATGTTCTTCACCAATGCTCTTTCAATGACATAATGAGCAATACTATATAGGAAAACACAAACCTCTATGACTCTACCCAAGAGTGATAGAAAAATCAGACTGTGAATGTGAAGTCACAGGAATATTCTAATTTATTACTTCACTTCCTTTTATAAATATGTGTATGAGTGATATGCTAAATCTATTTCTAAGTAAACCTAAGAGTTCTTTCAGTAAGTATAAAGTTTAAAAGTCTAAGTGATAGAAAAGCACTGTACTTGGAAAGCAACAGTCTATCTCATGATGATGACATCTTAAGATTTAATGAAATATGATATAGGCACTTAAATTTTATCCCAGACCAGGGATAGAACCCATGTTACCCTGCATTCTCAGGCAGATTCTTATCCACTCTACCATCAGGAAAGTCCAATCCATACATTTTCAGTTTATTTTTGCTTTTTTTAAACAAGTTAAGAGGTGAGGGGAATCAGTCATATCAATATTTGTCATTAGGTTCTAATTTTATTGTATTGGAGTCAGAAAACATGGATTATGTATCAAGCTATGGTATTTGATGAAATTTTTTGTGCCTAGTTACATAAATATTTTACATTTGATTAAAGAGAATGTAGTCTCTAATTTGGGAAGTGTATGGTTCTATATGTGTATAGTAGATCGTTATACATTGTATTTCTTTTAGTGGTTATGCTTAAATTTTTAATATGCATTTGACTGAAAGCCTAAAGTTAATCAATATCTCTATCCTCCTCCTGAACTATATATAACTCTTTAATGCTGACCACTTTCCCTCCCAGCTTATACTTTATCATCTGGTATTTTAGCTCCACTTTAGTTTTAGTTCCCACAAATCAACCATAATTATTTTTGTTTTACAGTCAGTGCTTAGTTTACCTAACCAATTTCTTTGTTCATCATGATGTCTTGTATCCTGTTCTTTCCTCTAAGTTACATTTCTTTCTTCCAGAAGCGCGTACTTTCACATAAAAGTTGTTTCAGAAACAGTACGGTAAATTCTCCGGATTTTTGTTCATCTGAAAATACTTTTATTTTGATTTCACTCTTGAATGGTAACTCAGCTGAGTATGAAATTCAGATCTCTCTCAGTACTTGGAAGATATTAGTCAGTCTTCTGGTTTCTCTTATAAAGAGACATCTGCTCTCAGTCTGATTCTTGGTCCTCTGTCTTTCCTTTTTTGGTTGCTTTTTAAAGAGTCTCTGGTGTTCTGCAGTTTCATTGCAATGTATTTAGTTGTGGGGTTTGTTTTGGTTTGCTTGTTTAATCCTTGCGAGGCTCTCATGAATGAGATGGTTGGATGGTATCACCAACTCAATGGACATGGGTTTGGGTGAACTCCAGGAGTTGGTGATGGACAGGGAGGCCTGGCATGCTGCGGTTCATGAGGTTGCAAAGAGTCGAACACGACTAAGCGACTGAACTGAACTGAGGTTCTCATGAACCTTAAACTTAAAAATTCACTTTTATTAATTCCAAAAAAATTTCATCTAATTCCACGTCTCCCTCATTTTATTTTTCTCCTTCTGAAATTGCTACTAGATGTTAGGTCTTCTTGTTCAGTTTTTCATTTCTCTACCTCTTTCATATTTTCCTTCATCTTACTATTCTGCATTCTCAGGATTTCCTCATACCCAACTCCCAGCTTGGAGAAGGCAATGGCACCCCACTCCAGTACTCTTGCCTGGAAAATCCCATGGGCAGAGGAGCCTGGTGGGCTGAAGTCCATGGGGTCAAGACGAGTCACACACAACTGAGAGACTTCACTTTCACTTTTCACTTTCATGCGTTGGAGGAAATGGCAATCCACTCCAGTGTTCTATCCCTGGAATCCCAGGGATGGGGGAGCCTGGTGGGCTGCCGTCTATGGGGTCACTTAGCAGCAGCAGCAGCAACACCCAGCTTACTATTTTCTCTTCATCTGTGTAAACTATTGTTTATTTGTTGTTGTTCAGTCGCTAAGTCATGTCTGATTCTTTGCAACCTGTGGACTCCAGCACACCAGGTTTTCCTGTCCTTCACTATCTCCCAGAGTTTGCTCAGATTCATGTCCATTGAGTTGGTGATGCTATCTGTACATCTTATCCTCTGCCATACTCTTCTCCTTTTGTCTTCAATCTCTCCCAGCATCAGGGTCTTTCTGAATGAGTCAGCTCTTTGCATCAGGTAGCCAAAGTATTGGAGCTTCAGCATCAATCCTTCCAATGAATATTCAGGGTTGACTTTTTTAACCTCTCTGATTGTATTTTTTTATTGTGTTTAATTCTTTTCAAAGATATGTTTCATGTCTTATTTATTTATTGGGTTGTCAATTAATTTTTAATGTCTTTCGTCACTTAAAATAGGCTAATTTAAATTACCTTTCCAACTGCTATTCTACTATTCCAGTTCTTAGAGCTATAATCCTGCTTGTTTTATCTACTGATTCTCATTTGTGGTAGAAAATGGTTTTCTTGTGTGTCACTTTTAATTATAAATTTATCTTCTGCTGGGTTTATTTCTTCTGTGAGAATTCCTTGTGGCCCAGGATATGGGAGTACCCCTTCAAGTCTTTCCTTTCTCCAGATGATCCAGGGGTTATCACTAGCTTGAAGTTAGCTTTTATATTAATTTCTCAGCATGGAGATACCTGAACCGTATAATATACACTCAGGTCCCAAATATGAACAAGGCACAGGTCTTGTACTTCAATTCCTCAGAGAAGCTTTTTTTCCATTTTCTCTTTATATAGAGTCCAGGCAAACCAAGACAAGATTTCTTATTAACAATATTTGTGTCAGTGGGAAGATTTTTCTTTATCTCACCTTTCACCTAGGATGCAGCACATCAAGAATCCCAGCTTGATGAAAAAGTCTTGGTTTTGGTTCCTTTTTCCACACAGTTAAAACTCAATTACTAGGAATGGCAAAACCAATAGAATATTGTAAAGTAAAAAAAAAAAAAAAAGGCAGAAATAACCCTTCACTCCATTGCTTCATCTTTGTCCAGGGCAACACAGCATGAGCTCAAGGGCTTAATGAAGTTCTGGGTTTTAGTTCCTTTTTTTTTTTAACGTAGATATCTTTTTGTCTTTTCTGCAAACTCAAAATACATTTAATTTAAAAGAACTGTTGCTTATCACCCAGCTTTTCTGGATACCTGTAGCAACAGAGTCTTTAGCTAATCTCAGTGACTCATCCTGCTAAAAGAAATTTGGGATCTCCAATCCATTTGCTACATTATTCCCTATAGGAGTGATCTCTCTAAACTGCAAAGATGCGCTCCTCTTTCAAACTCTTCCTAGCATGGCATTCAGAGTCCACTATTATCCAGTAACTGCTTATTTCTGCAATTCTGCCTCCCTCCACTCTCCCACACATACTCTATGCTCAAAAACTATCCATATTTGCAATCCCTACAACTCTCCTTTTGTTTCATACTACGCTTTTTTTTATTAGGGCTTCCCTAGTGGCTCAGAGAGAAGGCAATGGCAACCCACTCCAGTACTCTTGCCTGGAAAATCCCATGGGCGGAGGAGCCTGGTAGGCTGCAGTTCATGGGGTCCCTAAGAGTCGGACACAACTGAGCAACTTCACTTTCACTTTTCACTTTCACGCATTGGAGAAGGAAATGGCAACCCACTCCAGTATTCTTGCCTGGAGAATTCCAGGGACAGGGGAGACTGGTGGGCTGCCATCTATGGGGTCACACAGAGTTGGACACAACTGAAGCGACTTAGCAGCAGCAGCAGGGCTCAGATGGTAAAGTGTCTGCCTGCAATGTGGGAGACCTGGGTTCGATCCCTGGGTTGAGAAGATCCCCTGGAGACGGAAAAGGCAAGCCATTCCAGTACTCTTGGCTGGAAAATCCCATGGAAGGAGGAGCCTGGTAGGCTACAGTCCACGTGGTCACAAACAGTAGGGGGACTTCAATGCTTTTAAATGTACTGATTTCCCTCACTTTTATCCTGCCTTCATCCACCTACTGAATACTCATGGTCAAGTGTCTGCCTTTCACTGAAGCCACTGCTGACCCATCCAAGCTAGGTTCTTTTTTGTGAAAAGAGCTAACATTTGTTGAGCTCTTTATATGTTAATAACTCACTGAAATAACTCAGTCTTAACAACAACCTTACGATTTTGTTACCATTACTATCTCCATTTTCAAAATGAGGAAACCAAGGTACAGAGAAGTTAAGCAAGTGCCCAAAGACAAACAGCTATAAATGGCAGACCTGGAATTTGAACACAGTGTCTCCAGATCCTGCTCCATTAACTTGCCCTATTAACATATACTATACTGCCTTCTACAGTTATATCTTGCATTACAGTTACTGCATTTATTACCCCACATTCTAGTTGCATGCTTATATATCAATCTTAACTACACTGACCTTAAGAGGCAGAATTATGTTTTATTTCTATTTGCAGCCTCAGTGCCTAGTACACAGAAGGCCCTCACCTGAAATCGTTACAAAATTAGTGAATAACTGAAGGAAACATCTCCAGAGTCACTTCTTTAGTCTAGCCCTTATTCATCTGTCTGAACTACTAAAATAGTCCCCTAACTCCCTTCCTCCAATTTCTATTCACATTTCCTCCACACTCCAACCAACACTGTCTTTCTAAAGCATGTTATAACAATGTCATGCCATTACTTAAATATTTTCAAGGGCTCCACACTGTCTATAGGATAAAGTCCCAAATTCCTTCAGCATGACACACCATGACCTTCATGAACCAACTTCTGTAGTTTCTTCTCTCCTCCTTCCGCACTGCAGCCCCACATTCCATCTATATTTAACTTCTTGTCATCTCTGAATACGCCAAGTGCCTTCATGCCTTTGCACATGCAGGTTCTTCTGCCAGGAATGGACATCCTCTCCTCCTTCACCTGGTAAATTCCTACACTTTTCCAATACACAGCACAAGTGCCTTCCTCAAGTTTCCTCAAAAGATTGTCAGTTACCCCACTGCTCTACTCTCCCTGGCATTATGCATTTATTATTATCAAATAATAATACCACTTGGTATTGGGTGTGCTGCCCCAACCAGACTCTAGTCTTAAAGGACATGAACCATGTCTTATTCATCTTTTTTATTGTATTGTCTTACACAAGTGTGTGTCCTAAATGCTCACTAAATTAGTGAAATGAAATTTGGCAATTTTTTCCTACATCCTACACTAAAGCAAACTCAAATACCAATGAATTCAATGCAGTCAAGTCTTCTAAGATTAAATGGAAGTTAGAAAGTGGAAATATGAATGAAAAACAAATACCACGTAAATTCCTGCTCCTCAATCTTGAAGCCTATAGCATGGAGCTATTCTGTCAATGGTGATTAAGGCTTAGTTTACAAGGCAATCTCATCCTGAGTTTTAAAAAACACAAAGAATATATTTCCATATTAGTAAGACACATAAGGACACTCATATTCTGGAGTATGTGTTAGTATGGATAAAAAGTTGAGTCATTTTATATATTTTAAGACAAATCCCTTCGGACAAGGGAAATTCCTGTCCTTTTACACTACAGTCACATGATTTCATTATTCACTAGTCCTAAATGCAATTTAGGTTGCACACATAGCAAACACTGTCTGCCAACTGAGTAATAAACCATAACTACTTGCTTTTCACAGAAGGAGGAAATTTTTTAAATGTATAAATGTTAACCCTAAGTGAACAGGGAGGTTGGATGGGATAAAGGGAAGGAATAAATGGGGCACTATTCAATTTTTTTTATTTATTCGATTTACGAAATGCATTTTAACACTATAAAGAGAAAAAAAATTAAACTGTCAATCTGAAAGATTCATCAGCCTTTGTCTACATTTTCTCTTCAATTACTACCCATGGCAAAAAGAAAAAGAGCTGTCCTAAAAGATCTTGGTTTCAAGTACAAAGGCAGCATAATTTAGAATGATCATCCTTGATCTCAAATCAAAAGACTAAATAAATTCTCAAAATTATTATCAACAAGGTGTAAATGTTCTTATAGTTGCAAATCTACCTAGGTACCATGTGGTAAATTTTCTTTTTAAAAAACATCAATGGCTCAGGGACCCCAGCTGGTGGTCTAGAGGTTAAGAATCTACCTTGCAATGCAGGGGACACAGGTTTGATCCCTGGTTGGGCAACTAAGATCCCACATGCCACAGAGCAGCTTAGCCCAAGTACCAGCACTCCTGAGTCCAAGTGATCCAGAGCCCACATGCCACAACTCAGATCCAATGCAGCCAAATACATAAACAAACATTAAAAACAAAATCAATGGAGCAGGACTGTTTCTATATTTAGAATACAAGTTCTAAGAGGAAAGGATTTCTGAATATTTCCTTCACTGATGTCACCCAAGGCTCTAGAACAGTGTCTGGCACAGAGCAGACACTCATTACATATTTGCTGACTACTGCTCAAGATGGTCCAAATACTTTATATGTCAAGACAAACAATGAGCTGCAGATCCTCAAAGAACACAAAGGTGAAGTCTAGGTTCATCTTGAAATGATCATTGACTTAGCCCTCAATACACAGGGCTGCACAAATCAACTGATATGGCATCCAAAAGCAAATTGACAATGCATGTAAGAATAAAGTAAAATATTTTGTGCTCGCTTCGGCAGCACATATACTAAAATTGGAACGATACAGAGAAGATTAGCATGGCCCCTGCGCAAGGATGACACGCAAATTCATGAAGCGTTCCATATAAAAAAATAAATAAATAAATAAAATATTTTATACAGAAGTTCTTAAGGTTCTGAACTGTAAAGACTGTCAAAAAGCTGACAAAACAAATATATCACCAGCACAACCAAAATTTTCAACACACACAAACTCTTGCACTTTTTTTCAGAAAAAAATTCAATTTGATTCAATTCCAAAAGAGCCACAGGGCTTCAATAAATTAAAAAAAAAAAAAAAATACACCTAAGAATTTCACTTAAATGCCAGTGACTTTACTACATAATTTCATTTCCAGTTTTACAAAGCAGGACTGCCCTTCCTTTTATCAACAGACCTAATTATGCCAAAAGAATACTGCTAAGCAATATACTTCAGAATATACTGAAGTATAACAAGATTGCTAATTCTGTTGTTTCCCACTCAAAAAAGTGTAATGTAAATATTTATGAAGCTGGTGTTTTTTACTTTTTTAATTAAAAGCTATCATGAGATGTCCCTAGTAGTACAGTGGATAAGAATCCGCCCAACAATGCAGGGGACACAGGTTCTACCCCTGGCCCAGGAATATTCCACATGCCACAGGGCAACTAAATCCCTGTGCCACAACTACTGAGCCTGAGCGCCACAATTACTGAAGTCTCAGTGCCTAGACCCTGTGCTCTGCAACAAGAGAAGCCACCACAATGAGAATCCCCCGCACCAAACCAAGAGTGGTCCCTGCTTGATGCAGTAAGAGAAAGCCCACTCACAACAACAAAGATCCAAGGCAACTAAAATAAATAAATAAAATAAAAGCCATCATGAATATTTAACTGTGAGTTAGGTTATGTTTTAGCCCTTATGTAAAATTTAGCCTTTCAGCCCTTGTTATCTGCTGCTGCTGCTGCTGCTAAGTCTCTTCAGTTGTGTCTGACGCTGTGCGACCCCATAGACGGCAGCCCACCAGGCTCCCCCATCCCTGGGATTCTCCAGGCAAGAATACTGGAGTGGGTTGCCATTTTCTTCTCCAATGCATGAAAGTGAAAAGTGAAAGTGAAGTCGCTCAGTCGTGTCCGACTCTTCACGACCCCATGGACGGCAGCCTACCAGGCTCCTCCATCTACGGGATTTTCCAGGCAAGAGTTCTGGAGTGGGTTGCCATTGCCTTTTCTACTAACCTACAATGACCTGGTCACTCTGTTCTGGGCTTCAGTTCTCTCTTCTGTAGAATGAGGGACCTGGGTTAAAACAACAATTCTTAATCTTTTTCTCTGCAACCCTTTGAGAATCTGATGAAAGCTACAGGTGAACTCTTCATAAAACTGTACACAAACATTGTATAACAATTTTATAAACAACAATTTA
Source organism: Bos taurus (assembly GCF_002263795.3). Taxonomy (NCBI): domain Eukaryota; kingdom Metazoa; phylum Chordata; class Mammalia; order Artiodactyla; family Bovidae; genus Bos; species Bos taurus. The sequence continues at coordinate 54,066,434 of NC_037342.1, read as the reverse complement.
TAATGGCAAAACATTGGAAACAGTCTAAATATCCCCCAGTGGATGATTAAGTAAATTATGTTACATCCACTCAATGAAAGTCTTTGTAACTATAAGTAGCAAGAAAAAAACCTTTCATGTACTGATATGAAAAGATATCCATCATGTATTGTTATATGAAAAAAAAAAAGCAAGTTACAGAACAATAGTTATAATACATAACCTTTTGTGTAAAAAGATCAAAAAAATTAAATATATTTGAATTTCCATGTATAAGCATAAAGAAATTGGAAGAATAAACATGAATCTCTGGTGAAAATGGAAAATGAAGAAAGGGATAAGAGGAACCTTTTCATTGTATACTTTCTTTTATTTTTGTTTGAATTATGTGAATTGTCTATTAAAGTCTTAAATTTTAAAATATTGCATGTAAACTCAAGAGATCTAGACAACCTGCTAAAGCTAGATTATTATTCCCAAACTCTGTTCAGCAATATTCTTCTATGTTTTGATTTAACAAGTATATAATGATATACACTCAATGATCCAACAATAAGAACATTTAAGGAAAAGTATTTTTCATGATGGTCCTCATACAAACATACAAAGTAACTGGTGGACACTCAGTGGCTCAAAAGAGCCTAATTTGGGATCTCATTTTCTATCATTTTTCTTAATCACTGATACACAAATTTCTTCAAGGAAAAAGTTCGCACCAATTATCAAGTCATATGTTCGCTTATGGTTCAAATCTCAGACCTGTTATTTCATAAGGAAGCCCAGGTTTTGGAAACAAATTTCTTTTTTACTTGACCATATAAATCTATAGTACGAGTAGGAAGACCAGAGAAATATTCCCTTATTTTTTTTACCATAATCTCAGAATTTGAGGCAAATTAAACAGCATACGAGATCATCACACGCATTCACAAATTGGACAATGTTTGGGAAGTCCTTCATCTTATTTGAGCAGCAATCAGATGAACTGGGTTTTCATCCTTGGGCAAGTTACTCAACCTCTCTTGGCCTCAGTTCCAGGTGTAAAATGGCAATAAAAGTACCTCATAAGGATGCTATTAAGCTTAAAAGGAATAGGAAGGTACACAGAAAGTAAGACATAGAAAATAAAAGGTATCCTAGGACAGTGGCAGGTGTCTGCTTGAATCAAAACAGACTGCATTCTGGAACCTGTAGTTTTTAGGGACTGCACTTTCATATACAAGCAATGCCTCTTTTTCCCTACTGAAAATAACACATGGCAGAATTCCCGACCCAAAAGATGCACATTATCTGGCTTTTCCTAATTATGTTTCTTGAAAAATCTCTTCCTAGGTAAGCTTTTATCAAAGAACTCTAGCTGTTGTGTTGACTGGATATGTCTGAGTCCTAAGTTATAACATAATTTTGTTTTGTGTTTTCAATAGGGCACTTTCTATGTCAAGCTCAGCACCAGACTGGCAGGCTGCTGGGGGGTGGGGAGGGGAGGCAAAGCCGTCGAAGGCAACAACAGTCCTTCAACAGACGGGTAACTGGCAGGAAAATAGTAGGAAACTTACACTGCCATGGAGACAGAAGCAGCCGCCGCCAATCAATCTCGACTTTCAAAACTTTTAAACCCCATCCGTCTTTTTTGCAGAGCACTACTGGAGCTTATTATTAGTATTATTATAAATATAAATAGCAGTTACTTATTACTTCTCTACATGCCAAGCTCTTGCTAAGCATATGTTTTTCAAGATTCTGTGAAAATTGCATATATGAGCTCATACTCTCAACCCACTCTACCCTCAAGTCTGAAAAGCTCCCTTCACATCCTCAAAATCAATCTGCCCCCTAAACTTCGTATACTCCACATCTCTTACAGACCCACTCAGGCCCAGGAGTCACATCTTCACAAGACCACGCTCTTCACCCAACATTAAACGAAGCACTTCTCGGAACCTCCACAGCCCCTGCGAAGTTTGGTACCCTCCTCCACTCACCAATTCCAATCTGGCCCTAACTTGTTCCAAGAAATGTTATGACTCCCTCCAAACTTCTGACTCCAAACCCATCGTGCCTGTACTTCATTCCGAAGTTCAAAATTCAGAAACACAAACTGACTCTGGGCAGAGCCCGGTTCCAACCCCACGAGAACTCTTTACACCCGCTCGATCAGGGCCTGGGACCCTCCACCCTCTAAGTAGGCCAGGCCGGGGCGCGGCGGCCTCGCTCCGGACCCCAACGGGAGGAGGGAAAGCTCCACCTGGCTCCGCGGGCGCGGCGCGCGACTCCTGCTCCGGCCTGGGCCCCGCGGCGGCCGCGCCCCCGTCCCGACGCGGGCGGCAGCGCTCCGGTGGGCCGCGGCGGGCGCGCTCGCCCAGCACCTCCGCGTCGGCCTGCCAGTCGTCGCGGGCCCGACGGCGGGCCCAGCCAGCTCCGCGGGCGCGGCAGCGCGGGCAACACGGGCCCGCCGCGTCGGCAGCGCGTTGGGCGCAGCCTCGGCACAGCGAGTGGCCGCACGGCAGGGCCGCCGCCTCCCCTGGGGTCTCTAGGCACCCGGCGCAGTCCGACTCCTCCGGCCGCGGCGGTGACGGCGGCTGCAGCAACGGTGGCGGCAACACCAGCAGCGCGGGGCCAGCGGCCGGGCCCGGGGTGCCCGCTTTGGCTGCCGCTATCTCGTCACAGCGGCCCCGCCGACCCCGCCGACTCAGAGCTGCCGCCGCCGCCGCGGAAGAAGCCCGAGTACTCGGACCTGCAGCCGCCATCTTGTTTCCCGTTTGTAGGGAGAGTCCGTTGCGAGGGAGAAGAGTAGAGGGCGGGGCAGTGGGCGGTGGGCAGCGCTGTATACATATTCATGAGGGGCGGGGCCCTGGACTTGTTCTCCCCGGGTCGGGTTGGCGGGAGGTGAAACCTTATTAATATTTATTAGTTACCCTGTATATATCTTGTCCTCGGCCTTGCTTTTTCAGTCTTTGCCACTTCCTCTTAGATGAGCGAAATCACGTTGAGAACTGAGAGGATTTATTTGGAAACTCTGAGCGATATTAAACTATGAAGTTATTACACTTAGTTATCCTGCAGTTATCCTGATAACTGAGGCTAAGGAGAGTGAGGAGTATGTGAATTGTCCAGAACCCTGCCTCAGTGCTTCATTTATTGTGAGGTTAGCTGTTGCGACATGAGAGTAATCCTACTAGCAGCTTCTTGTCAGTTCACATCTCAGTATACACTCTCTTCAGATTCCTTCCTGAAACTTCCCTCCCTTGGCTGGGAAAAAACAGTTTCCTTGATTTTTTTTTTTTTTTTTCCCCTGCCCTCAGCTCTTTTTCGGACTCTTTATTGAGTCCTCCCGCTTGTTTTAGGGGCTTAAATGGGGTTATTACTCGAGGCTCAGACCTCAGTCCTCTTCCCACTCCTTTCCGTGTATTGGCCCCCCAGCCCCTACCCTATGTCACATTTTCTTCCCGCTGAAACTCCCGAATTGAAACTTGCAGTCCAGACCTCCTCAGTCCAGCCCTGCATAGTCAAATGTCTGATGGAAACATAGTTTTAGATGTCTGATGGAAACATAGTTTTGGATGTCTGCATCCCTCATGTACCAAACTAAAGTCACTGTCTTCCACCCTCCTTTCAACAGCTTTTCTGATTTGCCTCATTCTAGTTCAGTTCAGCTCAGTCGCTCAGTCGTGTTGACTCTTTGCGACCCCATGAATCCCAGCACGCCAGGCCTCCCTGTCCATCACCAACTCCTGGAGTCCACCCAAACCCATGTCCATCGAGTCGGTGATGCCATCCAGCCATCTCATCCTCTGTTGTCCCCTTCTCCTCCTGCCCTCAATCTTCCCCAGTATCAGGGTCTTTTCCAATGAGGCAGCTCTTCACATCAGGTGGCCAAAGGATTGGACTTTCAGCTTTAACATCAATCCTTCCAATGAACACCCAGGACTGATCTCCTTTAGGATGGACTGGTTGGATCTCCTTGCAATTCAAGGGACTCTCAAGAGTCTTCTCCAACACCACAGTTCAAAAGCATCAATTCTTCGGCGCTCAGCTTTCTTTATGGTCCAACTCCCACATCCATACATGACTACTGGAAACACCATAGCTTTGACTAGATGGACTTTTGTTGGCAAAGTAATGTCTCTGCTTTTTAATATGCTTTCTAGGTTGGTCATAACTCTCCTTTAAGCATCTTTTAATTTCATGGCTGCAATCACCATCTGCAGTGGTTTTGGAGCCCAAAAAAATAAAGTCTGCCACTGTTCCCGCAGCTATTTGCCATGAAGTGACGGGACCGGATATCTCTAGTAAAGGTGCTATTCTTCCAGTCCCTCAAGCTCCAAACCTGGTAATCTTTACTTCTCCCTCACACCCCACATCTGTCAGTTTCTTAGTCCTGTCAATTCTTCCACCAAAATGAACGTTTTCCTACCTATCCTCTCTTCTTCATCCCATTCCCACTGCCCAATTCAGTCTCATCATTCTCTCACCTAAGTTATTGCAATAGCTTCTATTAATTGTCTCCCTACCCACAGACACTCTTCCTCCAATCCATCCTCCATAGCTCTAGGCTTACTTCCTGAAGAACAGCTCTGACCACGCCATTCCTTCTTGGCTTAGTCACTGAATGAGATGCTCAGACTTTGATGCCAAGGCCCTTTCTGGATGCAGAAGGTGTGGGAGAAACAATGGCTTCCCTCTGACAGAGAGATGGTCCTGCTACAGCAATTCTCCTACCCTTTGCTTTTTTGGTTTTTTTTTTTTTTTCACTTTAAGTAGATTTGGAGCAGGAAGGCATTAAGCAAATGGCATTTCCTGTTGGGAATCTTTATAGGAAAGCACAAGTTTCGTAAGGAGAGCAAAATAAAAAAAGTACATAATGTAATGGAAGGGATCAGAGGCCCTGGGTTTTCATGAGATTGCCTGGAAACAGCGTCTGAGCTGATAGTAAACCAGTCCAAGGCAGAGTGATTGGTGGAAGTCAGACAGCAGAGAAAAGAAAGACGTGGATTCCCAAAATGAGAACCAGATGGCTACAGGACAGTGAAGAATTGAAGAAGGGTCAATGAGTAATTGAAACAAGGGCTTGTATGCACGGAGGCCCAGACAGTCAGAATCCTGCCAAACACAGAAGTATGGGCTTAGCCAGGCTGTCCTTCATCCAGAGGTCCTCTTTGTTACACTTCCCACTCTAGGTTCTTGAGGACGCTTTGGCCAGATTGCGACAAAGGGTGGGTGGGGGGCTGTGGTCCAGAGATCAAGCCAATTGCCGTTAGAGATGCAGCCCTTGGTGTGGGTTGTTCACTCTTGACGGTTTGGGGCTCTTAATCTGAAGTCTGTTTACTATTGAAGAAGCTGAACCAAAGTAGTATAGCATGCCTTCTTAGATATGAATAAAGACGGGAAATTTCTTTTTGCAGTGGGAAAAAGCAAGAGTTCAGAGTAGTACTAGATCAAAAGCTAGGAGATCTAGAATTTGTCATGACCACTTTCTCCCTTTCATTGGGCTTCCCTGGTAGCTCAAATGGTAAAGAATCTGCCCGTAATGCAGGAGACCTGGGTTCAATCCCTGGGTAGGGAAGATCCCCTGGAAAAGAAAATGGCAACCCACTCCAGTATTCTTGCCTGGAGAGTTCCATGGAGAGAGGAGCCTGGTGAGCTATGGTCCATGGAGTCACAAAGAGTCAAAACATAACTTATTTATTTTTGGCTGTACTGGGGTCTTTGCTGCTTCAAGGGCTTTCTCTTGTTGGGGAGAGTTGTGGGGCATGGGGGCTTCTCACTGCAGTGGCTTCTCTTGTGGAGCACAGGCTCTAGGATGTGTGAGTTTCCATGGTTGTGGCACACGGGCTTACCTGTTGTGGTGCATGGGCTTAGCTGCTCCGTGGCATGTGCGATCTTTCCAGATCAGGGATTGTACGTGTGTCTCCTGCATTGGTGGGAGGATTCTTTACCACTGAGCCACCAGGGAAGCCCCTAACTTGTATAATTTCTAACAGATAAACTCTCTATGGACCTTAGTCACCTCATCTTTAAAACAAGAATGCTCAAGTTCATCAGTTCTCAACCTGGGGGGCATTTCAGAAAGACACACACACACATGCCAAAGTCCCTTCTCAGATCTACTGAACCCAAAATACTGAGGATGGGATGCCAGCATGTAAATTTTTTATAATGCCACAGGAATTCTAATGAATACTCCTAGATCAGGCCACTACAATAGAGTGGTCTATTCAAAGACCAATTCAAATGTCCCTTCTAGCTCTAACAGTCTAGAAGTTTCTGTTTGGGGGAACGCCCCATTTTATGCAGTTTCGCTGAGACTGGGGAAGCTGAACCACAGAGGTAGTCTTCTCCCTGCCCCAGGGCAGCCAGAACATGACATATGACCTAGGCTCAGCCACGTGGCCACTCCTCTCTGAACTTTGAATCTTCAGGGGATGACACAAAAACATATTGACACATTTAGAATCATTCACAGGAATGGATGGGCTTCCCAGGTGGTACAGTGGTAAAGACCACGCCTGCCAATGCAGGAGACGAAAGAGACACAGGTTTGATCCCTGGGCCAGGAAGATCCCCAAGAGTAACAGTTACTGGACAGAGGAGCTGGTGGGCTACAATCCATGGGGTCGCAGAGTCAGACACAACTCAGCACACAACAGGAGTGGGCACAGTAGGTGTGCAACCACAGTGGGTCCCTCGGGGGTTGCGATAGAGGGGGGAGTGTCCCTACCATGGTGACGGTGGTCATGCCAGAGTGCTCCTGAGGCATGAACTTGGCTGTAGTGCCTGCTGCCTGGCCTTCCTAGGTTAAACCTATTTTTCCACATGCAGGTTACCAGCCTTCCTGTCAACTCTATACCCTTTGAGTAAATTCCTTTTTTCCCCATTAAATTGCTCACAACGTCTGTTGTTTGTAACAAAGTACTCCAACTTAGAAACAGGTTTGTTGTTTCTAAAGCGACACCTGATCATAGTTGTCAGGGCTGCTTCCTACGTTATGAAACCATCTGAAAAGCTGAGCCCAACAGCCTGGAGCAGAAGAAGCCGGGGTGCAGGTGATGCTTTCCCCCTAAGCTCCCACCTGTGACACAGTCACGTTAGTGCACTCATCGAGGATGCCAGCCGGAACAGGTTGTGGCGCAGCCACACCTACCAGGGCTTCCTCTCCAGCTACTTTTGCTCTGCCACTCATGCCACACTTTGTGAGGACTGCATCACTGCCAAAGCTCCCTGCCATCCTTCTCATAGTGGTCCATACCACTGCTCTGGCTTTAGCCCTCCTCATCCTCATCACAGCAAACCTTCCCTCTTCCGGCCAGCTGGAGGCTCCAGCTACTTCCTGCTAGACTGAGGGCTATTGGTTTGGTTCCAGGTGGAGACAGGCTGTTCTTCCCTGCAGCCCCCAAACCCCTTCTTGCCAGCCTAGGCACTGAGTCCCTCCTGCAGGCCTCACACACCCAGGAAGGCTCAGGCCCTCAGACCCTTCCAGCCCCACCCCTCCCTCACCTTCCTCCTCTCTCCTGGTGGCCTTCTCTTCTCTTCCTCCCTCAAACCAGATTTCCCCTTGTGATTTGCCCCCTTCCCTTTTGCTTTAAAGATTTTTTGCTGCATTCCTAACTATCACTCATCTTCAGGGCCTTCCCTTTTGTTTCAGGGGAAAAGCAGTTTTTGCAAAACTAATCCTTCTGCCTGTCTTCTTTCCAGCCTCCTCCAGATTCTTGCCAAATACTCTACAAACACAGAAAAGACTTGGTCCCTGCCCCACTCAAGGTCACAGCCTAAACAGACAAAATTATACATAAATAATTATCACAGGGAGGTAAAAAAGACTATTATAACAGAACTACAAACTCTAAAGCTGAGACACATACAAGGTGCTTTGGAAGCAGAAGGCAAAGTTGGGGTGGGGAGGGAGGGAAGGTTTCACAGAGGAGGAGACCTGTGAACTCTGATTGGAGGATGAGGAAGAGTTCACTAGGTAGACACAGGGAAGGCATTCCAGGCAGAGGGAAAACAGGAGCAGAGGTGCAAATGTATGAAAGTTCACAATCTGTGTGGGACTGACAAAGAATCTGATGTGGCTAGAACAGTGGGTGGACATGAGGCTTAGGACACTTGAGAAGCAAAGGAACTAGAACTTATTAAGTAACTACCTACCACATACTAAGCACATGCTCAGCAGTAATCCGTCTATCTCATTTAAACCTAAAGTAACCAGATAATCATGATGGAGTGATCACTCACCTAGAGCCAGACATCCTGGAACGTGAAGTCAAGTGGGCCTTAGGAAGCATCACCATGAACAAAGCTAGTGGAGGTGATTGAATTCCAGTTGAGCTATTTCAAATCCTGAAAGATGATGCTGTGAAAGTGCTGCACTCAATATGCCAGCAAATTTGGAAAACTCAGCAGTGGCCACAGGACTGGAAAAGGTCAGTTTTCATTCCAATCCCAAAGAAAGGCATTGCCAAAGAATGCTCAAACTACTGCACAATTGCACTCATCTCACACTCCAGTAAAGTAATGCTCAAAATTCTCCAAGCCAGGCTTCAGCAATACGTGAACCATGAACTTCCTGATGTTCAAGCTGGATTTAGAAAAGGCAGAGGAACCAGAGATCAAATTGCCAACATCCACTGGATCATGGAAAAAGCAAGAGAGTTCCAGGAAAACATCTATTTCTGCTTTATTGACTATGCCAAAGCCTTTGACTGTGTGGATCACAATAAACTGTGGAAAATTCTTCAAGAGATGGGAATACCAGACCATCTGACCTGCCTCTTGAGAAACCTGTATGCAGGTCAGGAAGCAACAGTTAGAACTGGACATGGAAAAACAGACTGGTTCCAAATAGGAAAAGGAATACATCAAGGCTATATATTGTCACCCTGCTTATTTAACTTAGATGCAGAGTACATCAGGAAAAACGCTGGGCTGGATGAAGCACAAGCTGGAATCAAGATGGCCGGGAGAAATATCAATAACCTCAGATACGCTGATAACACCACCCTTATGGCAGAAAGTGAAGAGGAACTAAAGAGCCTCTTGATGAAAGTGAAAGAGGAGAGTGAAAAAGTTGGCTTAAAGCTCAACATTCAGAAAACGAAAATCATGGCATCTGGTCCCATCACTTCATGGCAAATAGATGGGGAAACAGTGGAAACAGTGTCAGACTTTATTTTTTGGGGCTCCAAAATCACTGCAGATGGTGACTGCAGCCATGAAATTAAAAGATGCTTACTCCTTGGAAGGAAAGTTGTGACCAACCTAGATAGCATATTGAAAAGCAGAGACATTACTTTGCCAGCAAAGGTCCATCTAATCAAGGCTATGGTTTTTCCAGTAGTCATGTATGGATGTGAGAGTTGGACTGTGAAGAAAGCTGAGCGCCGAAGAATTGATGCTTTTGAACTGTGGTGTTGGCGAAGACTCTTGAGAGTCCCTTGGACTGCAAGAAGAACCAACCAGTCCATTCTAAAGGAGATCAGTCCTGGGTGTTCTTTGGAAGGACTGATGCTAAAGCTGAAACTCCAGTACTTTGGCCACCTCATGGAAAGAGTTGACTCATTGGAAAAGACTCTGATGCTGGGAGGGATTGGGGCAGGAGGAGAAGGGGACGACAGAGGATGAGATGGCTGGATGGCATCACCGACTCAATGGATGTGAGTTTGAGTGAACTCTGGGAGTTGGTGATGGACAGGGAGGCCTGGCGTGCTGCAATTCATGGGGTTGCAAAGAGTTGGACATGACTGAGCAACTGAACTGAACTGAACTGAACCGAATACAAGTACGGAGAATTCATCAGTGGACAAGACAGGAAGGTGTGGATGCTGACCAAGCTTTGGTGGGACCAGCTTTAGTTACAGTATCTGGCACATTCCAGATGTTATGGAATGAATGCATGTTCCCTCCTTTAGTTATGTCTATAGTGTTTAGCAAGATTTAAAGTTCAGAGCATGCCAAAAAAGAAAAAAATTCTGTTTAACACATAAGCACATTGGTGGAGAAAAAGAACCCTTTAATTTCTTTAAATATCTCCCTCTAGATGCCTAAAACTCCACCTTGAGTCTGCAACTTGTTTCAATTTCTCTCTCTGCTGCTCCTTCCCATCCCCTTGGTCTTGCCTTCTCCTTTCCCTACCCTCAAGCTCTGGTCCAAGATACCAAGCAAAGAATTCCCTCTTTTATTTGGTTGTTCTTTGAAGGGAATAAAGGTGGCTCTAAAGGCAATGGCACCCCACTCCAGTACTCTTGCCTGGAAAATCCCATGGACGGAGGAGCCTGGTAGGCTGCAGTCCATGGGGTCCCTAGGAGTTGGACATGACTGAGCGACTTCATTTTCCCTTTTCACTTTCATGCATTGGAGAAGGAAATGGTGACCCACTCCATTATTCTTGCCTGGAGAATCCCAGGGATGAGGGAGCCTGGTGGGCTGCTGTCTATGGGGTCACACAGAGTCGAACACGACTGAAGCGACTTAGCAGCAGCAGCAAGAAGCAATCTCAGATATGCAGATGACGCCACTCTTATGGCAGAAAGTGAAGAAGAACTAAAGAGTCTCTTGATGAAAGTGAAAGAGGAGAGTGAAAAAGTTGGCTTAAAACTCAACATTCAAAATACTAAGATCATGGCATCCGGTCCCATCACTTCATGGCAAATAGATGGGGAAACAGTGGCAGGCTTTTTTGGGGGGGGCTCTAAAATCACTGCAGATGGTGACTGCAGCCATGAAATTAAAAGACACTTACTCCTTGGAAGGAAAGTTATGACCTACCTAGACAGCATATTGAAAAGCAGAGACATTACTTTGCCAACAAAGGTCCATCTAGTCAAAGCTATGGTATTTCCAGTGGTCATGTATGGATGTGAGAGTTGGACTATAAAGAAAGCTGAGTGCTGAAGAAGTGATGCTTTTGAACTGTGGTGTCGGAGAAGATTCTTGAGGGTCCCTTGGACTGCAAGGAGATCCAACCAGTCCATCCTAAAGGAGATCAGTCCTGAGTGTTCATTGGAAGGACAGATGTTGAAGCTGAAACTCCAATACTTTGGCCACCTGATGTGAAGAGCTGACTCATTTGAAAAGACCCTGATTCTGGGAAAAACTAAAGGCGGGAGAAGGGGACGACAGAGGATGAGATGGTTGGATGGCATCACCGGCTCAATGGACATGAATTTGGGTAAATTCTGGGAGTTGGTGATGGACAGGGAAGCCTGGCATGCTGCAGTCCATGGGGTTGCAAAGAGTCGGACTGAGCGACTGAACTGAACTGAAACTAAAGAAGCCCTTTAGGTCCAACAGATAGCAATTAAGGAAATAAAATGGGAAAACACCCCGCCTTAACTCTACTTCAGAGTGAGACACGTAAAAGGCAAAACTTTTAGGGCCACTGGGAGTCCACACAGGTCAAATTTCTGGGAACCTATCTGGCCGGGCAAACAAAAAGTATCCAGCACACTTTCCATCTCATCCTGCTTTCTTCTGTTTTCCAACTCACAGTCTGAATGGTCTCTCTGAAGCATGAATCTGGGGAATGGGGAGGGGAGGGGATTAGATGAAGAGGATCAAAAAGTACAAACTTCCAGTTATATACGATAACAAGTACTGGGGATATAATATACTACTTGATCAATATAATTAACACTGTTGTATGTTATATATGAAAGTTGTTAATGAGAGTAAATCCTGAGTTTTCACCACATGGAAAAGGAATTTTTCTTTTTTTAAAAAAAAATTTATATGAGGTGAGGAATATTCCCTGACTTTATTGTGGTAATCATTTCATGATTTCTTGTTTATTTAGTCACTCAGTCTTGTCTGACTCTTTTGCGACCCCACAGACTGTAGCCTGCCAAACTCCTCTGTCCATGGGATTTCCCAGGCAAGAAGACTGGAGTGGGTTGTCATTTCCTTTTCCAGGGGATCTTCCCAACCCAGGGATCAAACACGCATCTCCTGCATTTGCAGGCCGACTCTCTACCAGGGAAGCCTCTTTCATGATGGATTTAAGTCAAATCACTATGCCATACACCTGAAATTTATAGTGTTGTATGTCAATTATATCTCAATAAAACTGGAAGAAAAAATACAGCATGATCTAAAATAAAATAATAAAAGACAAACTTTCTCTGCTAGTATTGATCACCTTTTACAATATAAATAGCATGTCTTATTCTAGTCTGTTTTTCTCAACTCATCAAAAAATCCTTCTGCAATTATTGTTGCTGAGAGGAAGGGACAGTTAGGGAATTTGGGATGAACATGTACACACTTTCATTCCCTGGTGGCTCAGATGGTAAAGAATCTGCCTGCAATGAGGGAAACACAGTTCAATCCCTGGGTGCAGAAGATACCCTGGAGAAGAGCATGGCTACCCACTCCAGTATTCTTGCCTGGAGAATTGCATGGAGAGAAGAGTCTCATAGGCTTCAGTCCAAGGGGTTGCAAAGAGTCAGACATGACTGAGCAGCTAACACACACACATACACACTGCTGTATTTAAATGGATAACCAACAAGGACCTACTCTATAGCACATGGAACTCTGCTCAATGTTATATGGCAGCCTGGATGGGAGTGGGGTTTGGGGGAGAATGGATACATGTATATGTATGGCTGAGTCCCTTCACTGTTCACCTGAAACTATCACAACATTATTAATCAGCTATACCCCAATACAAAATAAAAAGTAAAAACAAACAAACAAAAAAAAAACCCTTCTGCTACTTTTACTTTTTTTGGACCAAGTACCCCAGAAGGAGGAACTCATGGCCCTTCTCCAGGAAGAATGGGAAGGAGTAAAACCCTCATTTTGTCATAAAAAATGGATGGACAGTCAGTTCAGTTCAGTTGCTCAGTTGTGTCCGACTCTTTGTGACCCCATGGACTGCAACACACGAGGCCTCCCTGTCCATCACCAACTCCTGGAGTTTACCCAAATTCATATCCATTGAGTTGGTGATGCCATCCAACCATCTCATCCTCTGTCGTCCCCTTCTTCTCCCGACTTCAATCTTTCCCAGCATCAGGGTCTTTTCAAATGAGTCAGCTCTTCACATCAGGTGGCCAAAGTATTGGAGTTTCAGCTTCAACATCTGTCCTTCCAATGAACACTCAGGACTGATCTCCTTTAGGATGGACTGATTGGATCTCCTTGCAGTCCAAGGGACTCTTGAGAGTCTTCTCCAACACCACAGTTCAAAAGCATCACTTCTTCAACGCTCAGCTTTCTTTATAGTCCAACTCTCACATCCATACATAATGACTGGAAAAGCCATAGCCTTGACTAGACGGACCTTTGTTGGCAGAGTAATGTCTCTGCTTTTTAACATGCTATCTAGGTTGGTCACAACTTTCCTTCCAAAGAGTAAGCGTCTTTTACTTTCATGGCTACAATCACTATCTGCAGTGATTTTGGAGCCCAAAAAAAAAAGTCTGCCACTGTTTCCCCATCTACTTGCCATGAAGTGATGGGACCAGATGCCATGATCTTCGTTTTCTGAATGTTGAGTTTTAAGCCAACTTTTTCACTCTCCTCTTTCACTTTCATCAAGAGGCTCTTTAGTTCTTCTTCACTTTCTGCCATAAGGGTGTTGTCATCAGCATATCTGAGGTTATTGATATTTCTCCTGGCAATCTTGATTCCAGCTTGTGCTTCATCCAGCCCAGTGTTTCTCATGATGTACTCTGCATCTAAGTTAAATAAGCAGGGTGACAGTATACAGCCTTGACGTACTCCTTTTCCTATTTGGTACCAGTCTGTTTTTCCATGTCCAGTTCTAACTGTTGCTTCCTGACCTGCATACAGTTTTCTCAAGAGGCAGGTCAGGTGGTCTGGTCTGAATGGACAGTAACACTGACCAAACTGAAAAATTTACCCCAGCTATGTTCTGGATGTTCAATTGCTCTCCTATAAAATATGTATTGGGTTTCCCTGGCTGTTCAGTGGTAAAAAAAATCCACCTGCCAATGTAGGAGATGCAGGTTTAATCCCTGGGTTGGGAAGATCCACTGGAGAAGGAAATGGCAATCCACTCAAGTATTTTTGCCTGGGAAATCCCATGGACAGAGAGCCTGGTGGGCTACAATCCATGGGGTCGCAAAAGAGTCAGGCACGACTGAGTAACTGAACAACACCAACAAAATATGTATCAGAAAGCCTGAGAGGGAGGGTGAGAGTTGGAGGCCACTGGATTCAGGACTGGAACTTCAAATTAACCTATCTTTAGATTCGAATTTGGCCAAGAGGGACAATGGATTTTGTACTACTATCACTGTCTAGTTCTTCTGAACCCAAACTAGCTGGCGACAAGAGGTGGTGCACTGAGGATCAGTGTCTTTTTATGTGAAAACAGGAAAAAAACCCAACTTGCCTTAGAAGAGAGTACTGTGATGGGAGCAGAAGAAAAAGTCGGGGAATACAGAAGAGCCTCATAAAGACTGACTTCCGCTGGTTGGGACAGAAACAGATACGACATGGGTTTAGTTCCTTTGTCTTAAAGGAGGATGGGATTCTATACCAATCCACCAGTGACTGACTGATTTGTTCTCTAGAATGGTCATTGTTCCACAGTTCTTTGTTTTCTAGACTCTGGGTTCTGCTACCTCCATCCCTGAGAAAAGCCTACAGCCAAGTCTCCTGGGACTGTGATGTTGCTGAGTGACCACCAGGGGGCAAAGCAAGACTACGAAGCTCTCCCCACCATCCCTTCCAGTTTCCATGGAGTCAAATTCAGCCGGAATCCGCTTTAAAAATCATCCAGGGCTTTTTTGATCAAACATCTTTGCTTACAGGCAAAAAAGCCAAGGTCTAAAAAAGAGAAATCATTTTTCAAGGCCACGTAGTGAATTAATGGTGACGTTGGAACCAGAAACCAAGTGTACTGGCTATTCCAATGTTATACAGGTTCTACCACATCAAGCTTTCTTCTGTCTCATATTTTATTCTAGAATACACTGGTTTTTAATAATGTATTTTCCATAAAAACGACTTGTCTCTCTAGTTAGATTGTAAGTCCTTGGGGCCAGGGACCATGGTTTGCCCAGCACTGTATATCTTTTCCTTCAGAACCTAGCATATAGCTCTGCAGACAGCCTATGCCCAACACCAGGTGCAGGATTTCAACAGACATTGTGAAACTGCTGTCTGGTGGGCACAGCCATGGTTCCTGAGAACACAGAGATGGAAACAAATGACTATAATTCAGGAGGTGAGGTTTTTTTGGTTGTTGTTTTTTTTGGGGGCCACACTGAGTCATGTGGGATCTTAGTTCCCTCACCAGGGATTGAACTTATGCTCCCTGAATTGGGAGCACACAGTCTTAACTACTGGACCACCAGGGAAGTCCCAGGAGGTGAGTTTTTAACAGCGGTGTAGACAGAGTGCTGTGGAAGAACAAGAAGAGGAAGTGACTACCCGGTTGGGATACAAAATTGAGTTCTAAAGGAAGAATGAGAACTCATCAAAGACAGGAGATGGGAATTCTGAATAGAAGAAACGGTAGAATAAGCCAACATATAGAGACATAATAAGCTACCCACTCAAGTATTTCTGGGCTTCCCTTGTGGCTCAGCTGGTAAAGAATCTACCCGCAATGTGGGAGACCTGGGTTCGATCCCTGGGTTGGGAAGATCCCCTGGAGAAGGGAAAGGCTACTCACTTCAGTATTCTGGCCTGGAGAATTCCATGGGCTGTATAGTCCACGGGGTCACAAAGAGTCGGACACGACTGAGCGACTTTCACTTTCACTTTCATGGAGGGATGAGGGCATGGTGTGTCAGGTGAAAACGAGTGGTTCTAAGTAGCTGCAGGGCAGTAAACAAGCTTGAGGTCAGTTGCAAAGCTGGTGTCTACTCGTTCACTTTTCATCGTAGAGACAGTAAGTACCCTGCAAGTGCCGGGCAGCACTGTTGTACATAACGATGGTTGTGAGATGATAATAAAAGTGAGGTCAGTAATAATAATAATGATGAAAATACAAGTGTGGTTTAATTCCAAGGATTTGGTGTCTTGAATTTAGGGTTCATTCCTCACGGGAATCAGATAATCCAGATAAATATTCTATCCTTCTTTTATTAAAAAAATAGTCAGTAAGCCCTTTGTATGCGCTCAGCACCGTTCTATGAACTAGGAATATAACAGTGACCAAGGATTGAGGTCCAGGCTATTATAGAGCTGTCATTGCTCATGGGCGAGGCAGATAATAAACAAATGAAGACATGCCTTTCAGATAATGATGTGACACAAGGGAAGTAAAAGAAGGCAACATGACAGGAAATAACTGAAGGGGGATATCATTAGATAGGTGGCACAAAGGACCCCGTACTGAGGAAGTGACATTTGAGCTGAATGAACTGTCAGCTGCAGGGAAAGCCGAGGGAAGAATATCCCAAGCAGGAGAAATCTCCAGGGCAAAGACCCTGTGGGGTGTACAGGCAGCCTGGTGTGCCCAGGGACAGGAAAAACTACTAGAGCCTAGCAGCCACCGGGAGGATGGTCTATAGTCAGAGGGCAGGCAGAGGCCAGGTCATGGAAGGGTGTTCAAAATGTGGCAAAGGGTTTAGATTTTACTCTAAATGCAATGGAGACTTTTGAAGCAAGATAGTGATGTTGAATGATTTACACTTTTAAAAGCTAGCTCTGGTGGCTCCTCACTCTACCTTTGGGTGGATACAGTGCCTGCCACTGTCTGGCTGTGGAATCCAGTCATGTAGCACTGTTTACTGGTGCTCTAGCTTCATCTTTACAGACCTATGGAAGGAAGTCTCTGAGGACAAACTGCTTTTTGAAAGTCCCCCTGAGCTTGGGGGAGGCAGGAACAGAAGGTCCATTCTCCTTGGTGCTTGGTGAGTGATGATGCTGGCAGTGAAGGAGGCCTCTGGTCAGTTGCTAAGCTTAGGACCTGGATGAAGGATGCTCCCACTCCACGCCTTCCATTAAAGACACTTTGTCCCCACTCAGCGTCCCTCCTGAGGGCTCTGTGAAATTAAGAGCTGTGTGTTCCTTCGTCTTGCTTTCTTCACACCTCCCTCAGAATCACTGTGTGCAGGCTGTCCCAGGAAGAGACATGAGGGGGAAAAAGGACTTAGGAGTATTCACATAGCCACATAAGTACCCATACAAATAAATATGGATGGGGCCAGGGACCATGTTTTGCCCAGCGCAGTATATCTTTTTTCATTCTAAAAGCAATTTATTTAGGCTAACTATATGCACAGAGGATGAGATGGCTGGATGGCATCACCGACTCGATGGACGTGATTCTGAGTGAACTCCTGGAGATGGTGATGGACAGGGAGGCCTGGAGTGCTGGGATTCATGGGATCGCAAAGAGTTGAACACAACTGAGCGACTGAACTGATATGCACAACATCTGGAGATCCAAATGAATATGTCCTAAAATAACTGTAGTTTTTTTTTTTTTGCATCAAAGCTATTTATTTATTATTTTTATGGTTGTATTGCCTGGCATGCAGGATCTTAGTTCCCCAACCAGGGACTAAATCTGCACCTCCTGCAGTGGAAGTGTGGAGTCTTAACCACTGGACTGCCAGGGAAGTCCCAACAGTAGGTCTTAAATGATTTTTACATGGATGAATAACTGACCTGACTGAAGGGTGGAAATGGAATGGTGATTGTTCACTTTACAATAACATCAACTTTAACAGCTCTTTTAAATAAGACTCTCCTCTTTAATGTATCTAAATTGGATACAACTTTCAAGAGTCAATTCATTCATCCTTTCCAGGACATCAAGTAAAGACAGTGTACTGGAACTGGTTTATAAGGGCTCTGGAGAAAGTGAAAGTTGCTCAGTTGTGTCCAACTCTTTGAAACCCCATGGAATATAGGGTGGGCTTCCCTTGTGGCTCAACTGGTAAAAAATCCGCTTGCAATGAGGGAGACCTGGGTTTGATCCCTGGGTTGGGAAGATCCCCTGGAGAAGGGAAGGGCTACCCACTCCAATATTCTGGCCTGGAGAATTCCATGGACTGTATAGTCCATGGGGTCACAAAGAACTGGACACTACTGAGCGACTTTCAGATACCCAGGACTATAGAGCTGATGGAACTCTCCAGGCCAGAATATTGGAGTGCGTAGCCGTTCCCTTCTCCAGGGGATCTTCCCAAGCCAGAAATCGAACCCAGGTCTTCCTCATTTCAAGCGGATTCTTTACCAGTTGAGCCACAAGGGAAGCCCAAGAGTACTGGAATAGGTAGCCTATCCCTTCTCCAGAGGATCCTCCTGACCCAGGAATCAAACCGGGGTCTCCTGCATTGCAGGTGGATTCTTTACCAACTGAGCTATCAGGGAAGCTGGAGAGCCCAGTGGTAAATTTTCAGCAATTTTCCAAGCAGATTGTTAAAACTGATCATTACTAAACATTAATAAATTTACAATTAAATGTTATACTTGAAATATTCAAATTCTTGCCTCCTAATTAGTTTAATGCATTTTACTATCAGTGTTCTTGAAGTTATTTATATGTACCTGTAAGATGGAAATACTGCATAATGGTGGCCTACTGTATGTCACAACCCCATATTCAGTGATGTCCATCTGTAGCCTGAAATTGACCCTGATGGGAATATTTACACCATGAAAATTGGCAAATGCTCTAAACCAGGGCTTTTTTCCCCCGGAGAACTATCAGCATACCTCAGGTGTAGTATGTATTATGTAGTCATCTTATATTAATTCTCATATGGTGAATCTGCTTTTAGAATCTTACTTACAGAACTAAATGGACTGAGAAAACTTGCCTTGACACTGAAGTCTATGATCCTTATTGCTACATTAATTTTACATAAGCAAGCAGCCTGCAGTCCAGGATGCCTGTTGGTCACAAATAACAAGTCACAAGAGGACTATTTGAAAGAATTAGAATCTTGTTCAACAAACCTTTCTTTAGCAGTTACTATGTACAAAGATGTATGCTGAAGGCTAGGGAAGATATTAGATAAATAACAGTGCATGTTCTCCTTTTAGAGGAGATGACAAAAAACCTTTGGTGATACAATGTGGTAAGTGCTATAATGGAGATACAGAAGCGGGGGGAAAGAAGGTCATCAGAGAGACTTCAGTGAGAACCTGGACTATCAGCATCAGTGTCTCTCTTGTTCTCCACTGTGTTCCTAGCACCTTGCACAGTGCCTGGCTGGCACAGGGTTGGTTATCAATAACTATTGGATGAATGAAGGAGTTTACCTCGATCCTGGAAAAATAAGACAAACAGATAAGAGTGGGTAGAGGCAGGGTGTTTGAAAAACACACGGACTTCCCTGGTGGTCCAGTGACTGAGACTCCGCATTCCCAATGCTGGGGACCTAGGTTCAATCCCTGGTCAGGGAACTAGATCCCACAGGCTGCAGCTAAGGCTCAGAGGCTGCACCTACAGATCCCCTGTGCCGCAACTAAGACCCGGCACAGCCAAAAAACAAATAATTTAAAAAAAGAAAAAACATAACGTATAGAGACCTGGGTAGGGGAGGTAAGGGGAAGAGCTCAGCATATTTCAAGAGAGAGAATGTTTAAATTTAATGTGGCATGAGGGGTCCAGGGGCTAGAACTGATAAGGATGAGAGTACAGAAGAGGAGTTCTCTGCCTCAAATCTCTGTAGAGCTCTAAAAAGACCAAAGGAGTTGGCTTGTTGTGCAGCCCCAAGGTCAGAGTTAGGAGCAATGTGGGGAATCTCAGAGAAATCAGATTTAGTTAGAGAACTTTCTAACAGATCTGTCCAACAGTGCGATGGGCAGACTAGGAAGGCTGTGAGCAAGTTCTCTAAGAGGGTAGCAGACAGGTGGCAGACAAACTTAGTGAGACAGATTGCTATGGGTAGATAGATTTTTTTTCCTGACTAGATTTTGGAAGAATTTATCAAATCTCCTTTTTAAGAGTATTAGATAATATATGGGCTTCCTAGGTGGCACAGTGGTAAAGAATCTGCCTGCCAAGGCAGACCACACAGGAGACATGAGTTTAGTCTTTGGGTGGGGAAGATCCTCTGGAGAAGGAAATAGCAACCCACTCCAGAGTGGGTTTCCAGGCAATTTTCTTGCCTGGAAAATTCCATGGACAGAGAAGCTTGGCTGACTATAGTCCATGGGGTTGCAAAGAGTCAGACACAACTGAGCAACTGAGCACAGATAATATATGGAAAATCATCATGAACAGCATTTCTACAGAAGACATAGAAACTTTCCTCAAGGGTTTGTTTCTTTTTTTTTTTTTTCTTTTTGCTGTTTTTATTTATTTATTTTTTGGCTGTACTGAGAGGCATGTGGGATCTTGGTTCCCCAAGCAAGGATCGAACCTGTATCTCCTGCGCTGGAAGTGCAGAGTCTTAACTGCTGGACCACCGGAATTTCCAAAGGCTTGTTTCTTATGTCAGTCACTGAGAGCAATAGGGGTGCTGAAGGGTCTCCCGTGAGAAAGTAAATATCTTTTCAAGTCATTGAGGTCTTCACTCCATCATGAAGCAGTTATCTATCCAGTATCTTTGTGTATCAGGGACTTTGCTAAATTCTGGAAATATAGATACAAAAGAAAAAAAAACAAACCCTGCCCTCAGAGTGCAGGGTGGAAAGGCAAATATTTATACTTCAATAGTTAAAATACCATTTGCTACCAAAAATTTGCTTTGCTTGGGGGACTCAGGGAAGCCCTGAAAGAGAAATGACTCGGAGCTGACTTTTGAAAAGTAAAACAGAATTCACTACATGAAGGAAGAGAAAGATAGTCCAGACAGAAAGGAAACATAGACTAAGCCATGGAAATTAGACAATGCATGGGCAGGTGGGGAGGTGAGTGGCTGGTGAAAGTACAGGGTAGGTGGCAGTAAGAGCCAAAATGCACGCGGCCTTGAATCCAGAGCTGCCTCACTGGAAAAGACCCTGCTGCTGGGAGAGATTGAGGGCAGGAGAAGGGGACGACAGAGGATGAGATGGCTGGATGGCATCACCGACTCGATGGACATGAGTTTGGGTGGACTCCAGGAGTTGGTGATGGATAGGGAGGCCTGGCGTACTGCGGTTCATGGGGTTGCAAGGAGTCGGACACGACTGAGCGACTGAACTGAACTGAACTGAATCTGTCAACAATTGGAAGTCGATAATGTTTTATCCTATTATTTATTTAATAAATTTTTTATTTTGAAAGAATTTTAGACTGACAGAAAAGTTGCAAAGGTAGTACAGAGTTTTTTCTAAGAACCATGGATCTTTCATCCAGTTTGGCCCAGTGTTATCACCTTACATAGCCACGGCACCTTTGTCAAGACTAAGAAACCAATGTTCGTACATGACTATAAATTAATAGACTTTATTTACCAGTTTTTCCACTCATGTCCTTTCACTATCCCAGAATCCAAGCCAGGATATCACATTGCACTTAATGTTTTAATGTTTTTCTTTTTACTTCCAATAATGGGTCTTAAGTGGGAAGATGATGTGATCAGGTTTGTCAGTAGGAATAATCTACGTAATTTTTATGGCAAATGTGAAGAAAATAGATTGGAGGTGCCCACACTAGGGGTGGAAGACTTGCTAAAAGGCTACTAGAGAAGTCCAGTAAGAGATGATGATGGCCTGAACTCTGAGGACATTAAGGATGAACAGGTGTGTTGACACCTTTTTGATCTTATGGTAGAGACCTTTCCTGAAGTAGAATGGATAGGATATAGGGGAGGGCAATGTCAATCCATCTCCTTTATCTGAGATGAATCTATGTATATAGCAGACTTTAAACAAAGATGGAGAAAGGAAAAGATCTCTGTCCCAGATCCTTGGGATGAGATTATGTCTTCAATTAAACACTAAACTTAACTCCGAGTGCCCTGAAAGCCTAAGCAAAAAGGGAAGCATGAGGACATTTCCTTCTCCAGGGAATCTTCCCCACCCAAGGATCTCATCATCTGTTAAAACGAAGCATACTCAAGGGAGAGGAAGTGGCCAGGTTGGAGAAGAAGAAATTAAGCCTGGAGGGCACCAGCAGCAGATCCTGTTTGTCTCTGATTCAGAGGGCTCTGGGGAGGCTCTGTTTCTTTTCTTTTTTTTTTTTTTTAAGATTTCATTGCTGCGGACCATGTTTAAAGTCTTTATTGAATTTGTTGTAATATTGCTTCTGTTTTAGGTTTTGATTTTTTGGCTACAAGGCATGTGGGATCTTAGCTTCCAAACCAGCTATTGAACCTGCACCCTTCCCACTCCCACCCCTACACACACTGGAAGGCAAAGTCCTAACCACTGGATTGCCACGGAGGTCCCCCAGAAGCTCTCTTTCCTCCAGCACTCTCTGTTCTTGGAGAGCATCAACTGGCAACACAGGAGGTGGGGACCCCAGTTATCTTTACAGACACAGTCGTAAGTGTTTCAACCTGGAAATGTGATTCCCTACCAGAGAGGGATGTGATTCAATATCCCTTCTGTCTTATCTCTTACTCTTCCCAGTCTGCTCCCCTCCAACATTTACTGAATTTCCAGCAGCTCTGCAAGAAGTTCCTCTGGGGAGGAAGTTGAGGTCCAAAATTGGGATAGATGAACTTACCCAAGACATCCAAGCAAGCCAGGGAGAGAGCCAGGACAGGAGCCCTGTCCTTTTGAGTTCAGAGTTTGCGTGTTTCTTGTCTGGACAGAGCTGGTGGTTCTCTTCTTAGGTCCTATTAATTCATACACTCATTTACCACGAGGTATGGGACACCAAGGATGGGCTGAGGTGAGGGGCTCCAGGCCCTTGCCCCCACCCCCACCCCATCAATTTCAGGTAAGAAAGACAATGCTTCGACCTAAAGCCCTTACTCAAGAGGATTGAGTATGACCAACCCTCTCAGAAAGGTGCAGGCCCTGCCTGCAGAGGCAAAGGAAAGACTGTGTCCTGCTTCTGGAGTGCTAGGGTGGGATGGGAGGGAGCAGAAGATTCGCAGAGGAAGGGCCAGGGATCCCGCATGGCGCCTCTAGATTCGGGGATAGCTAGCCAGAGCATTCCAGGCGCCTGGAATTCGGACCCCTTCTCTTCGAGATCTGAGTGCTTTGACGTGCTCATCCCACGTGCGAAACAATTGTGGGATTAAAAACATTAAAAGATACTTAAGATACTAAGGTCCCCATTTTAGCACGGGGATCTGGGAAACAGACTCACGTGGAGTGGCCAAGTGCACAGACAAGAACAGCAAGTGTCCCGATTTCATCCAGAGGCGGGGTTCTGTGCAAGCACCATGGAACTCCCTCACCTGGGCGCCTGTCGGATCCACAGCCCGCTTCGCCTTTCCGACCCCGACATCTCTCCCTTCCCCACCCGAAAGTTTCTAACAGGGTTCAGTCCTCCTGGGCTCGGGGCGCCGCGGGGAGTTAGGGGTTAAAACCCGTGGCCCGGGTGGCTCCTTCCCCCTCCCCAGCCCCCTCGCCTCCTCTCGGCGCGGCGCCTGGAGCGTCTGTCCCAGAGACCGGCACGAGAGAGGAGGGGGAAAGTGGGCCTGTTTCTCGGGTGGCCAATCCACCGAGCCCGCGGTGCCTCAGAGGAGGCGCCAGGGCTAGGCCAGCGCCAGGCCGGGGCTGCCTGCTTCCCGCGGCAAAGTACAAATGCGCCCGAGCGCGGCGCCTGGCGCCCTTGGCGTGCACAGCCGGCCCGCGCGCAGCCTCCCCCCGTGGCCGCCGCGCCGTCGCCGCCGCGGGTACCGCCGCGCCGCCGGGCTCCAGGACCCGGCAGCCCGACCCCGAGCTCTGCGAGCAGGGGGCGCCGGCCGCTTCTAGCCCGCACGCCCGGAGCAGCCCGCCGGTCCCGCGCGCCTGGCCCAACGCTGCGCAGCTGGGCGGACTCCGGTCCTCCCTCTCCCGTCTTTCTTCTCCTCCCCTCCCTCTCACCTTCTCCTTTACTTTAATTGCTTTCCCCTCTTGCACACCTTCCTGTATCCCTCCAACCCTTTCCCTCCGTTGGCTTTCCACCTTCCTCCTATTCCCACCTTGGACCTCCCTTTTTGTCCTCAACACCTTCCTCTCAAGCCTTCTCTGAATCTCTAACCCTAACCCTCCCCGGGTCTGTGGATTGCTTTGTGCCCCTGGGCGTCAGTGTCCCCCGCATCTCACTTTCCCCGAAGTCCCCTCCTGAGGGCCTGGCCCTGGGGAAGAAGGATGGTTCCCGAGGTAAGGGTCCTCTCCTCCTTGCTGGGACTTGCGCTGCTCTGGTTCCCCTTGGACTCCCACGCACGAGCCCGTAAGTAGCGGAGTGGGTGTGCTGGGTGGCAGAAGAGGGGACCCTGGGGATGTGCTGGAAAGTGCCAGGACTTGGAACCCCAGACTGTTCTGACAGCCATCCAGCGAGCACCTGTGCCGGGAGGGTGGAGGCTTCTCTGCGGACCAGTTAGGGCTGACCAGACTGGGGGGAACTCGGCAAGACTCAGAGCTAAGGGGGCTGCGGCCACGGACCCGAGGGTGAGGGACCTGAGAGCAGTGGGCGAGAGGGCAGGGCACGGTGCTTCTTCTGGAGGAGCGGGGGATGCTTATTCCTAGCTGAGAGTCTGGCGTGTTTGGCGGCAAGGGTGTGATGATGAAGAGGCTATTGCATTTAAAGAGAGCCGGTGGAAAGAAAGAAGAGTTAACTGGGATAACTTTCCCATTGCTTTTCTCTTTTGAGACTTACAACACTCCGGTCAGGTGGGTATTATCATTTGCATTTTACAGATGAGAAAACTTAGACTGAGAGAGGAAACTTGCTCACGTTGACAGAGCTAGTGAGCCATCCGAAGCCAGAGTCTTCAATTCCCAATCTGATGCTTTTCCCCCTGGTCCCACAGCACCTGGAAGGAACTCTGATTTTGAGCTGTGACATTGGGAGGCAGCAGGGCACAGGGAGATAGACCAGGGTCTTCATGATCCCAGATCTGCTGACTACCAGCTGGTAGGAGGCAGATATGTCTCTGAGCCTCAGTTTCCTAATCTATAAAATGGGAGTGAAAATCCCAGGACTGTTCTGAGGATTAAATGGAAGAAAACATGGAAAGCAACCAGCACCAGCAACTAGCTGGTCCATGGTAGGTTCTCGAAAAACACGTTCCCTAAATCATGTTTTTCTACTTGTACACAGTGTAACCTCAGTGAGTTGATATCAACTCTCTGAGCCTCAATTTCCTCACTCTTTCCACAATAGGCTGGTGGCGGACCTCCTACCCATCTTTTGACCGTCTCTTGGAAGGCTGGGAGGGTGAAGAACAAAACCAAAGATTCTCTTAAAAAGAAGGAAGCATCTTGGTTCAAATGCAGACATACCCAGTAAAGAAACCAAGGCCCAGCACGGGCAGTGTTCCGCCCCAGGTTACACCGGGCACAGCCTGGCATTAAACCCCATTTTCCCAGCCTAGAGCACGTTCCTCTCCACAGCTCAGCTCCTCCATCTCTGCCTTCTTTTGCACATGACTTTCTGGAGCCAGCATTGCTGGGTGTTGTTTCATTCCTGTCTCTGATCATCAGGGCAGGCTGCATGTCTGTCCGTCTCTGGGTGGCCACCAGCATGAGATTCACAGAAGTCCTTAGTAACAAGCCCTGAAAAGAGCCCCGTGTTAGTTCAAGTCCTGGCTCTGCCCCTTAGTAGCTGTGTGGCTTTTCGTAAGTGACAACCTCTCGGAGCCTCACTTTCTGCATCTAAGACGCACACCCACCTGAAGGCTTCTCAGGAGGATTAGAGGAGATGACTGTTAAGTGCCCAGCACAATGCCTACTGCTCTGTCAGTGTCTCCTCCTCCTCCTTGAGGCCTGGAGGTTTCCTCCCAACACCTTCTCATTGCTTCTTAAAAGAGAGAATTAGCACAGGATGCCCTTAATGCCTGCCTCCCTTGCACTTGGCACATGGCTCTTAACCCCCCAGATTTCATTGCCCTGGATGCATCTTAGAAAGATGGCCTAGAATCATCTTTATGTAGATTGCTCACATCTCCCCACGGCTCTCCTCCTTGCCTCCCAGAGCCTGTCAGCCCTCTACAGCCCAGCTTAGGTCACACCTCTTCCAGCAAACTCTCCCTGCCACCTGATCCATGCTGATCTTCCCTCCTCTGTGCTTCCACTCTTCGGGCCATATTTCTCATTAGGTGCTGCCAGTATTCCATCTCCCCTAGACTGGAGCCTAGTTACCGACATGCAAGAAAAACCTTGGAGCAGAATTCTTGAGTTAAGGTGACGTGGAGGTAGTCAAAGGGGTGTAAGATGCTGTGATTTCAAAGCTGAAAGAACTTTTGAAAGTCACCTGTTTCTACACCTCAATGTACCAATCCATACAGTTAAACCAAAGCCCAGAAAGGACAAGTGACTTGCCCAAGGTCACACAGCAAATTTATTAAAGAAATGAACCGAGACCTGGATCCTAGTCCCTGATTTATCACTTACTGGTTATGTGAATTAGGACAAATTATTTCCTTCTTTTAGCCTCTCAAAGAAGGCTAATAACTTCTGTGTAATGCTAATAACCTATGAATCTTTAAACAGTCCTGTAGTCATTTGTTAAGGTCTTGTTTGAAGGTCTCCTGTGAAGGCCCTTGTCTTAGTTTAGTAAGTTTAGTTAGTAAGATCTGGGGCCTGTTGTAAGTAAGAAATCTCCTGGTGACATCTTAGGTGCTTTCAGAAGTGGTACCCACAGATAGAAATTCTCAAACCCTGTGGTGTCTGATTCCTGAGATGGCCCTGTCCTGTAGAATATATAGGCCTGTGAACATGTATGGCAGCTTGCTCCTTAGTTTAAAGTGCAAGGGTATTCAAGCAAAGGTTATTCTATCCTTGACTCTATTTCCAGCCACAGATTGAGCCTTGATCCCAGCCCAGACTGAGTCTCAACTCCAGCCACAGACTGAGCTCTAATCCTCAGACACTACTGTGGATCAAGCCCCATTTCCATTCCCACCTAGAGCCCTTAGCCAGGATGAGCCCCTGATCTGGTCACTGGCCAGTGCAGTCCCAGGCTGAGCCACCTGTGTGTATGACGTCAGTCACTTTGGGCACCCATCCCCACTTGTGTCTGTGGAATGAGAACCTGCCCAGTTCCTTGACTCCCTCTCCAGTGCTCTTTCTCCTCTGTCAGCTCCTCTTCTTTGTGCTCTTCCCCTGGTGGCGCAGAGGCTAAAGCGTCTGCCTGCAATGTGGGAGACCTGGGTTCGATCCCTGGGTCAGGAAGATCCCTTGGAGAAGGAAATGGCAACCTACTCCAGTATTCTTGCCTGGAGAATCCCATGGACAGAGGAGCTTGGTGGGCTACAGTCCACGGCTCGCAAAGAGTCGGACTCGACTGAGCGACTTCACTTCACTCACTTTACTAACTGTACCCCCTCTCGTAACTCCCCCCCACCTCCGCTTTAAGGTGTACAGCTGCTTCTGTTTTTTCATCTCTCCCTCCATCCAATCCTGACTTCAGGAGAGAGTTGGTTATCAGGTAAAACCACCAGCTCGTCTACCTCCAAGGTTTATGTATACCATGGAAATCAAAGTTTTTGGCCCCAGGTGACAAAACCTCAGACCCAAGAGGCAGGGTGGGGGCAGGAAAGGAGCTTCTGTGCTATGACATGGTACAGATGGAATCAGAAGGTCAGGGCTCCGGTCCTGGCTCTGCCTCCAGTTCCAACTGTGACCCACAGCAGGTTGCCTTTGTCTGCCTTGACTTTTCCCAGCTGTAGAGCAATTCGGTGGGAGTCAAATAGATAATCTTTGAGGACCTTTCCAGCTTTAACATCTCATGATTCTAAGACCCAAAGATGCTATCGCCTTGGTTCAGGGTCCGCTCTGGCCTTTGGAAAAGGGAATTGGGGGAGGGTGGGTCTGCAGCCTGGTACCCTTGCCCTCCAGGGAGGAGTGGATAGACAGACATCCACTGAGAATCAGACACCAACAGAAAGGGCCTAGAGGGCCTGGGACAGAGGGTACAGAGGGCTGACGTCTGGCTGCAGTCAGATCCCTCTCTGCCTGTCTTGAGGTTCTGCACCTCTCTCTCCCACCAGTAGAGGTCTCTGTATCACTCACTCGCTTGCAGGCTGTTGAGCAGAGCTGGGCAGCAGCTGTGCAGTTGCTCCAGCTGTTGCACCTGTTCCAGGGCTGGCCTCTCAAGTTCCCCCAGCCGCCGGCCATGGCACCAGGCTCTGGGAGAGAGACTTTGAATCCCTTGGACTCCCAAAGAAGAGGACTGGCATGCGAGCAGTGCTGCTGGAAGGTGCAGTGCAGAGATCATTGCAGGCATCCCTCTGCCTCTGGGCAGGATGTCATCCCAGAGAAGCCTGTTTCATACTCTGTTACCCATACTTATAGTCAGGATTCTTCCTTTACCTCAGATAAATCCTTCTGTTTGCAATTTAAAGCCATTTCTTCTGATCCTGTCCCTTAGGGGATGGGCATTCCTATGAGAAGCCCCCACCTACCTGGATCTGAAGACACATTGGAGTTCATGCTGGAAAAAATCAATTATCTTAGACCAGGGTCAGGCTCTCTTTGGGACTGTGTCCACATCTGTAAAATATGGGATTGGACATAATCTCTCAATCCCTAACTTTCTAAGATTTTGTGTGTTAGTCATTCAGTTGTGTCCGACTCTGCGACCCCATGGTCTTAGCCTGCCAGGCTCCTCGGTCCATGGAACTCTCCAGGCAAGAATACTGGAGTGGGTTGCCATTTCCTTCTCCTTCTAAGATTTTCTGAACCTATAAATGTATTAATACATGTCCATGGAAGAAGAGAATGTAAATAGTTTATTCTCTACCCACTGACCCTTGCCAGGCAACTGAGCTGTCTTTCCTGGTTTGCTGACTCTCTCTTTTAAGGTCCTTCTATGCTCCTGAACATTTGTCATGTGCCAGATAAGAATTCGAGTTCACAGAAGCCAGGGTCCTTTCCCTAGACTGCACAGCTCATGCACTGAGGAGCCGAGGTTTTTACTTCTGATTCCCTTAGGAGGCCTCACTCATTGAGTGCCAATACCCAGCACAGAGCTTATGTCTCAGAGAGGAGCAAGTTTCTTGGTGTGAAAGGGAACTATAAATAAATAAAGTACAGCATAGTGGGCATGAGGGAAGAGATGTGAACTTTCTCACATCCCCATGCAGGCTGGCTCACTCAGGTTTCCTGAGTTCTTGCAGGCTGGGGTCAGGCCAGCCACAGTTCCAGCCCCAGGTCTACCTGGTGCCCTTCTCTTGGTCTCATCCTGCCTGTTTTGCAGCCCAGAATATTCTTGTGTCTTTTCTGCCTCCTCTTGGAAGAATTCCCAGCAACACTACCCACTCCTGGCTACCCCTTAAGAGATCTTAAGAGACCATGAGAGTCTCAAGGCAGACTGTGGGATGACCTTGGATGGGACAGCTTGGGAATTTGGACTTACATGTGAAGATCATGAAATCACTCAGCCTCATACCTTCCTGGGCTCCTGGCTATTTTGTACATAATGTTTGGTGAACAGTTTAGGAGTTCAGATGATGGGAGCTGGAAAGGGGAGGTCCAGGGCCAGTTTCTGTTAGGCGGCAAGGTCAAAGTGCCCAAAGAGATTTGGCTCTTCTGTCACATGATTAAGTTCTCTTTTTGTTGAAGCAGGAAGTTTCCAAGATAAAGAACCAGCAATTGCCTCCTCCTCCAGAACCTTTCTTAACTCCATTCTTTCATCCCACATTCATTTACCAAGCGCTGATTCTGTGTAGGCTCTGCACAGAATACTGGGGATACAGAAATGAATGCCATTGGCCCTTGCTCTCAAGAGACTCACAGTTTACTAAGGAAGAGAAGTCCATTCAAAAAGTACTTCTAACCTAGTATGATGCAAATTGTGGCAGAGGGCTGAACTCAGTCTGTAGGACCGCCAGAAAGGACTGGCAAGTGGCCTGGGAGTTTGGGATGGCTTCACAGGATGGCATTGAAACAGGCTTTGGAGGATGAGGAGTTGGTCCAACATTGGAGATGGAGAATCACATTCCAGGTGAAGAAAGAGTATGCGTAAGGGTACACAAGCATGAAGGAGCGAGGGTAGGGGCGGGGTGGGGATGGGAAGAGTGAGAAATTTAGCGGGAGGATGTGAGGCTTAAAAAAGGGCCACCACAGAGAGTTCTGCTGGAAAAGCAGGTGGGAGCCTGCTCATCATAGGCTGGAGTGACATGATAACACTATGACACATACCAGAGTCTGTCTGATAAACGTAGCTACCTTGAATTCAGATTAGGTCAACGAAGTTCAATCATCAGGCTAGGTAAAGAGATTCGGCTTTGCCCTGGCCAAGTGGGTGTTTCCTGCAGGGAGAGAAACTAGCCCCAGCACACCCCAGTCACCTTCAGGAGACTACATGGACCACAGTCACTCCCACCCCTTTGCGTGCAACTTCTTCTCTGCCCGACTCCACCTTGTTAACTCCTTCAAGATCCAGTTCAGGCATCTGCTCAAGGAAGACTTCCCTGAAGACCCCATGCTTCCACTGTCAGAGCATTTGTCTGACTGCATGTATTATATCTATCTGTCTTCTTCATTAGGCTGTAAGCTCCTTGAGGGTGGGCACTATGTCCTGTTTAGGCATGTACCAGGTCCATGGGCATGTATAACTTGATATACAAAATGCTCAGTACATGAATAAAGGAACCAATGTTACTATTACTAATGATAATAAAACATCAAAATTAATGGTAACACTTACTGCCTATGTGCTAAGAACCCCACATTCACTTGGTTATTCAGGCCTGAAACTCCAGTCCCACCCTTGACTGCCCCTTCACCCTCTCCACCCTTATCAGTCTGTCTGAAAGCCTACCCACTGTACCTAGTAGGTAGTCCTCAAATCTGTATTTCTGTCCCCCAGCACTGCTTCTGCCTTGCTCCAGGTCAGCGTGATCTCAGAAGAGATGACTGTAACAACCTCCTGTGGTCTCTCTGCCTCCAATTTGAGATCTAGAATGTTTGACCTTAGTGGCAGGTACCATGATGTTCTGGGTACTTGGGGGCTGCCCATAGGATTCTTGGAGTAAAAAGAATAGTATGAGAAACAGAAATTGTTAGGGTAATTTGGGGTCAGCAACAAGGTCTGCTTTTTCTCTCTTTGTTTTTAGCCTACCATTTGGCTGAACA
Organism: Bos taurus; assembly: GCF_002263795.3. Lineage (NCBI taxonomy): Eukaryota > Metazoa > Chordata > Mammalia > Artiodactyla > Bovidae > Bos > Bos taurus. Next base: position 54,035,417 of record NC_037342.1, on the reverse strand, counting down.
TCTAATATGTGGCAGGCATTAGTCATATTATATATGTTATTTGACTTAATTCTGCAATAACCCCCAAAAGGTCAAGATTATTACTCGACCATTTGACAAATATGGAAACGGGCCTGAAGTGTTTAAATAGCTTGTCTAAATGCAGGTTGCAAATAAAAGCCAAATTCAGTTGGAACCCCAGCCTATCTGACTCTGAAATCAGAGTTTCGGGACTATATACACACTGGGTGAGGGGTATGAGACCCGTCCCTGTTCTTCTCTGTCTCTCTAAAGACAGAGAACAGCTCTCTAGAACAGCTCTCTCTAGAACAGCTCCAATCATCCGCCTCAAGCAAAAACTTCCTCCACTAACGTCTTACTGGATTAGACATCACTGCTGGGGGCCATTAACTCCTTAAGTCCCCTGAGAGAAGGAGCAATTGGTCCCCAAGTTGGAGAAAGAGATGATGGGTGGTCTGAGATGTGGTGGCGGGGTGCCAGGGCCGGAGTGGGAAGACCACAGAGGACCACAGAAAGGAGATGAGAAGGGAGGGAATGTGAGAAACAGACTTTGCTCCTTCTCTGTGTCTCTCAGGATCGGCTGCACTGGCTGCCTGGGCCTCATCCTGCCCTGCTTGGAGCCCCTGCAAGCCTAGGTGTACAGAACCATCAACATATCCTGAATCATGGAAGCTTGAAATGGTCAAATCTTAGAATCACAACATCATGCAGTTCTAGGAGCTTTGTTGTCTCATGATATGTAGGCTCTCAGAAACTTGGAATTCTCAAATCTTAAGTCTTAGAAACTTAGAACCTTAGAGTCTAAGAATGTTGACATCATGTATTCATAAACTATCTGTACAGAAAACCTGTGAAGATCAGAGTTCATGCCCACTCCTTATTTTGAAGATGGGCAAGTGAGGCCCAGAGAAGGGAAGCAAGAGTCTTCCTCAACATCACACAGTGAATTCATGGCATAAGGAGCTAGAGCCCCTTACCAGCCAAGTGCAAGGATGGGGCAAATGCCAGAGCTGCACGACGGAGGCAGCCTGCAGTCTTGCCAGGTCCTCCTCCTGCCTGGTTTTGGCGTGGCCTTGGGCACTCACCTCCCTAGAAAAAGGGAGCTCCAGGCAATGCCACCCTTCCTTGTGCTTCTCACCTTGGAGGGCGTGGTGGGGTGGGGATTGTGGCTCCTGGGGTTGACGGACAGTTTGCCAGGCCCCCCATATTCTTAGCTGCTGCCAGGTCCATCAGTGGGGGAAAGGGCCCCTTGGCCTGGGCATAGGCTGATACATTCTCTCTGTCTTCATGCTCTGAGGAGGCGAGGGGATGGAGTGGGGGTGCCAGCTGGCACGGGCCAGTCTGCAGGGCCGTCCCAGGGAAGATGGAACAGGATTTCTTCAACAGCAAGGCTAAGTCCTAAGGCTGCAGCAGTGTTGCAATTGCGCCCTTTCCTGGTCGGGGGAGGGGACTGAGGAAGAAAGACATTATTCAATCCTTGGAGAGTTGGGCTGGCTCTGACAAGCACCCCAGCTGGGCCTGTGTCCTGCCCTCTCTGCCAGCGGAGGCTGAGAGATAAACACAGCTCATTTGATACGGGCCAGCCGGGGCCTTGCTGGGAATGGGATCTGCTGTCTGATCCCCCCTCTACTTTGTGGGGCTGGGGAGCAGATGGGGCAAACCAAGCCATGGTCCCCAGTGGCTACCGAAACACAGACCCTGAGGGCATCATGGCCATGGCCTCAAATCCTTGTTCTGGGAAACCCAAGAGACACAACAGAAGCAGTGCAGGGAGCCGAGGAAGCTGGTCTCAGCTTCTCACAAAGGCAGCTTTCTAAAGGTTAAGAATGGCCCTTAGCTCCTGTCCTCCATTCCAGCCCACCCTCAACGTGGAGGGGGAATTCCTGTCTCAAGGGCGAGCTGCTCCTGCTACTGAACTGCTTTCGATGCCCTGCGATCCTGCAGAGTTTAGGTGTCTAAGAGAATGATTCAGAAAGTGTGAGACTCTAGAAAGTGTGCAGGACGGAGGCATGGAGAGGAATATCTGGATTCTAGATTAATAGAGGACCAAGAAAAAAAAAAAAAACACTCCAGTACTTTGGCCACCTCATGCAGAGTTGACTCATTGGAAAAGACTCTGATGCTGGGAGGGATTGAGGGCAGGAGGAGAAGGGGACGACAGAGGATGAGATGGCTGGATGGTATCACCAACTCAATGGATGTGAGTTTGAGTGAACTCCAGGAGTTGGTGATAGACAGGGAGGCCTGGCATGCTGCAATTCATGGGGTCGCAAAGAGTCGGACACGACTGAACAACTGAACTGAACTGAACTGAAGAAAAAAAATTTGGGAAAGGGGGATGGTGGCCAGTGGGGACAAGAAACCTCTAGGCCCTGAGTTTGAGCAAAAAACCATAGCAGGTGAGGTGAACTGAAGGGAAGTCTGCTTGGGAGTATGGGGTCCTGGGTTCAAATCGATAGCTGGGTGGCCTCAGGCAAGTCAACTTGGTCTTTGCAGCTCCTCAGTTTTCTCATCTAGTTTTCTTAATTAACAATCCCAATGACCCTGCAAAACTGCCTTATCCTCTTGAATCTAGAACAGATGATAATGTCCATCCAGCAGGGTCATTGTTACCATAATTGTCATAATTATAGCATTCAACTATGTGTCAGCAACTGGGCTAAGTGAGCGTTTTCCAAGCATTATCCAATTTAATTGTCAAAACATTGATGCTAATAAGATAAGTAATTTATGTAAATAGAATATCATCGATAAACATTGGTTCCTTTCTCCAAATTTCAATCTCATTTAGTATGTCTTTATGGACACTTAGCTTGTGCTGGGCCTTCCAGATTCCCCCCTAAAAGAGCTTAGATTATTCTTTAGGTAATGGAGAGTTTTTTGTAGAATGATAGCATCCCTTCTCTGTTGTAAAAATCACAAGGTACCTGTATGCAGGAGGGTTGGCAAGGGATAGGGCCAGAGGCAGAGCAGCAGGGCGAGGAGGCTTCAACCCCCAACATGGAGCCCTGACCTGGGGCTGGGTGCAGAGCTGGTGAGGGGTGAGGACACGAGATTCAGGACAGAGCCCCAAAGACTGGGCAACTGACTGGCTATGGAAAGACAGAGGGGTGGAGGTCTCAAGAAATCAGGATTGCAGGAGAGATACCTAACCCACATAAGGAAATAAACTATTTCAGTCATTCTTAAAAGCATTCCTCTACATATTGACAACATATCCGTTGTTTGTATCAGTTGTAAATCACTTGTAAATATCATTTGTAAATATCATTTGTAAATCATTACAAAAATAATCAATTGATGTGCAGTCACAGTACCACTGACCATTTTTAAGGATATTGTAAAAGTCAGTTTTGTAGCAACCTCTCACTGGGCAGCACTTTGTTTTCCTGATTCAAACACTTAACGATCAGAGCTCACTGAGGTATAGGGACACAGCATAGTATGAAAGCAGGAAAGCTGCTTTCAGTAGCTTTGTTCGAAAGATATATCACGTGGCCCAGAGTGTGTGTGTGTGTGTGTGTGTGTGCATAGGCAGGTAAGCAGCAGGGGGCAAGAGAAGGTGGTGCAGAGATGTGGTAAATAAACAAGCCAAATGGGACAAAGGAAAGGGAAGCAAGAGTGACTGTGAAAGTGGGAGCACTGCGCTGAGAGTCAAGAGGCTCTGGGGTCATCCTTGCTTGATGACTGACTTACTGTGTGTCCTAAGAGGTATAGTTTGGCCTTTCTGGGCCTCAGATGATTCATCTAATTATAATAACTAACATTTCTACCACAATTTAAATCTGTAAAAAGCATGTTCACTGCTTGACCCTCTAACCACTCTGTGAGAGAAGTGTCAAAGTTCGGAGAAGGCCAGTGACATGCCCAGAGTCACACAGCCAGGCAAGCTGATATTGAAACTCAGTCATTCTGGCCCCCTGACTAGGAGAGCGTGTCCTATGGATTCTCTTTTGCTTGAGTGTCCAAATGACATCCTTCCTAGAGCCAGAACGAAGGAGGGATGAAGCAGGGACTCCAGGCTGGAGCCTCCTGGGACTCACAAAGCACCGGTTGGTTTGCCAGGCCCAGACATGTTCTGCCTTTTCCATGGGAAGAGATACTCCCCCGGCGAGAGCTGGCACCCCTACCTGGAGCCTCAGGGTCTGATGTACTGCCTCCGCTGCACTTGCTCCGAGGTAGGTTCCTCTGGCCTCCTGTGACAGGTATGTCTGGGAGATGGAGGGAAAGAGGACAGCCTGACTTTGGATTGGGGGGACTCTAGAACCAGGCCCCCATAGAATTGGGGTCTATCGGCAGCATCTGAGGGACTTGGGGCCACACCACTTCACTACTGAGTACTCAGGCATGGGCATAGAGGCCTACTGTGGGCCTCCCAAGACAAATCACACAGTGGATCAGTGGCTGGACTGGGATGAGGACACGAACCTCCCCTCTCTCACCCAGCCTTCTTTCCTGCTGCCACCAGCCTCCTGTGCCTACGCAGCAGAAGGCAGAGCTTCTACCATGTTGGCCCCTGGTCAAGCCTGATGCCAGTGGGAGCACAACCCCCCATCCCTGCCTCCCCTTGGTTTCTTAGCACATCTGAGGCCAATCAGCCTTTTCAAAAAGAACTTTGTGAAATATAGCCAAAAAACAAGAAGGAAACCATAACAGAAAATTCCAGACATATCATGCGGTCCAGTTGACCAAGTCCAAGTTTTGTGATCAGTGGAGCTAATTCATTTCTCCCTCCCTGGAGTTCACACATACACAGTTTCCTCACCCCAAGGGGCTGTAGCTGACATCCCCAAAATACACTCTGAATTCCTTCCTTCTTTCCATTATCATCACTTCCCCTAGTCTAAGCCACTTTCCTCTCTCACCTGGGCTGCTGTGTGAGCATTCTAGAGTCTCCCTGTACCCCTTTTCTCTTTTTAAAATATTTTTTGGTGTTGACCATTTTTAAGGTCTTTATCGAATTTGTTATAATATCACTTCTATTTTAGGTTTTTTGGGTTTTTGGCTGTGAGGCATGTGCTATCTCAGCTCCCCCCACCCCAGTTAGGGATCAGACTCGCACCCTGGCATTAAAGGCAAAATCTTAACTATTGGACTGTCAGGGAAATCCTCTTCCTGTACTCTTTCTAATCTGTCCACTGCATGGCAGCTCAAAGGATCTTTTCTGAACATAAAATTAATCATGTCATTCAGAAGCTCTTAAAACCCTTCAATAGCTTGTCATTGCACCTAAAGTAAAATTCAAATTGCCTACTGTGGGATCTACACCATCTGAACCATCTGATTTCTGCCTTGTTCTCCAACCTCATCTCCTACCTGCGCCAATACTGCAAACTCATTCCAACTTGCTCCTCCACTCGGAATGTTCTTCCCCCAGATCTTCCCAGGAATGGTTCCTTCTCATCTCGCAGTGCACGACATAAAGTTACCTCCTTATGAGGCTTTCTGTACAGCCGTTTCTAAAATAGTCTAACCTTGTTAACGCAATCACGTTACCCTGTTTTATTCCTGTTATAAATTTAACATCTGACATGATCTGGTTCCTACTTGTTTATTTTTTATAGTCTGTCTCCCTCTCCGCTAGGATGGAAGCTCCGTGAGAGCAGAACTCTTGTCTCTTGCTCACTGTCCACAGTGCAGAAGGGACGTGGCACCCAGTTGCCATGAAGTAAATATCGAGTGAATGAATGAGGCCCTGTTCCCTCCACCTGAGGCATTTCTGGCATCACGAAAAGTGCTCAGACCTACACAGTGCTCACCTGCTGTGTGTCTTAGGCAACCTCTCAGAGGCTCTTTTCTCATTTTGAAATTGTGAAAAATAATAATACCTATGAGAAGGCAATGGCAACCCACTCCAGTACTCTTGCCTGGAAAATCCCATGGACGGAGGAGGCCTGGTAGGCTGCGGTCCATGGGGTTGCTAAGAGTCTGATACAACTGAGAGACTTCACTTTCACTTTTCACTTTCATGCATTGGAGAAGGAAATGGCAACCCACTCCAGTGTTCTTGCCTGGAGAATCCCAGGGACGGGGGAGCCTGATGGGCTGCTGTCTATGGGGCCGAGCAGAGTTGGACACGACTGAAGCGACTTAGCAGCAGCAGCAGCAGGGTTGTTGAGAGAATGCAGTGAGATAATACATTTCTATATAACATAATGCCCCTAGTAGCCATTCAATAAATGCCCCTAATTATTCAAGGCCCATTTATTTTAGAGAGCCTATGATAGAGATGCTAAAATGTTTGAATTAAAAAAATAAATAAATAAAATGTTTGAATTTATGAGTTACACTGCAGTGGTTAGATTTTTATGATTTTGCAACTGTACTCCTTATACTCACAAAATTTGTCTTGTAAAACCTGTTTTGGGGGGCAAGCTTGATAAAATCATTACCCCTCACCGATACACCTTAAAGTTACATATTTGAAATCATCAGAACCACTTGAATGCTTCCTCCATGAAAGCTGTATCTTCAGTAGCTGGAATAGTACCTATACAAAATAGCTGCTTCATAAGCAGTTTTTATATAAATAAATAGAACCTCATTTTCTTCGATTAAAACAGAATAATGACTTTAAAAATAAATAAATAAATAAATGGCCCTAGTAGCCATTCAATAAATGGTAGCTATGCTTTTCCTGAGAGGTGCCCTTTGACTGCAAGGCCTCATGCCTTGCCCCCACGGCCGCCCCCGCCACCTTTTGCGCCCTAGCCTGTTTCTACCTTACTTCCTGCTGCATCTTACTCATAATCTCCATTCCTTGATACCTTCAAGGCCGGAATCAAGAGACGGATTCTAACTCTTCAGGTACCAAAGTTCCTTGCATTCTATCCTAGTTTCTCATCTGAAGGGCTCCATTCATGCTCTGGAGGTTTATCCAGCACCCCTGGGTCCCAGGCCTCAAGAAGACCACTTTTAGAGCTCAGACAGATTCTGTGGACTCTAGGATGCCCTTTAGCACTGATTAATCCTTGTGATCACCTCTGGCCATCTTAGGAAGCAGTGACCCCAGAAGGACTAGGGCCTGGTCCAGGGTTCTCCATGGAGCAGGAAGCTGCTTTGGTAGAAGTGTTTTAGGGCCTCTCAGGTGGGCCAAGGGTCTGGAATCTCACTCGGCAACTTCAAAGTTTAAACAAAGCTGACTCCAGTTGACCAAGAAAGAGACTATCTCTCCCTCCCCTGCTGGTTCTCATTCATTCACTCATTCAGACTTCAGCAGGCACTCGCTTGGAGCAAGGCCCCGTGCTCACAATTCAGAGATGAACAGAAGGAGGCTTGGTCGATGTTCTGCTGAACAGAAGAGACAGATGTACTGTTACAACCCAGGGCAACACCTCTTAGAGCAGAAGGGGGAGGAAGGTTTGGGCACCTGAGACAGGCTGACAAACTGCCCGAGAAAACCTCCCGGGGTGGCCTCTCCCCCCAGCTCCTCCATATCTGCCCACTGTCCTGTGCATGTTTCTCTGTCCCTTCTCTCTCCTTTGCTGTATTTGAAAAAGCCTAAGAACTTCAGGCCCTTCCTCTGGTTCCAGTCCCAAGGCCGTGTGTGGGATCACTCACACCTCCCAGAGACTTAGGGAGCAGATCACAGAGCCCTGAGTCTTCTCCACTTCCCTGTCACCTGCCTTCATGAGTCACAGTCCTCCATTAGCCACGAGGCTCAGATCCAGAGGTAGAAGAACAAAGCCTTGGAGTTAAGACAGCACAGTCAAGATCAATGTTGAGGGACTAATCTGGCAGTCCAGTGGTTAAGACTTTGCCTTGCAATGTAGGGGGTGTGGGTTTACTCCCTGGGGAAGCTAAGATCCCACATACCTCAGGGTAAAAACCCAAAATATAAAACAGGAACAATGTTGTAACAAATTAAATAAAGACTTTTTAAATGATCCACATGAAAAAAAAATCTTTAAAAAAAGTCAGTGTCAAAATAACCCAAGTCTTTTACTTGGATTTCTCTCCTTAGTCCCTCACCACTAAGATCTGTGCAGATCCAGGCACGTGGTGTGCTCCTCCGTGGTGGGAAGGGACACGGATGAGTGAGCCACACAAGTGAGCAGGCGGGAGGGAGACTGGACACGTGGAATTTATCACTTTTATCCCACTGCAGGCTGAAAAGGAGTGCAGCGCCCCATAGTTGGGAGGGGTTTGAGAAGAGGACAGTGGGAGGCAATGGCTCTTTGGAAGCACGACTGACCCCTGTGTCCCCCTCAGAATGCCCACGTGAGCTGTTATCGCCTCCACTGTCCGCCCGTCCACTGTCCCCAGCCCGTGACTGAGCCGCAGCAGTGCTGTCCCCGCTGTGTGGGTGAGTGGCCTTGCGTCTGCCCTCGTGCCAGCCTCCCACCTGCCCACTGGCCCTTGACCCACTCCTGACACAGCCACTCCTGGAATGAGAAGGGCAGACTCCAGCCACCAGAGCTGTTGAGACACCAAGGTGCTCACAAAACTCATCCTCCTTGGATCCCCGAGGAGGGCTGGGGTGGCCACAGACTTCTCAGCCTTGAGTAGCTGTGCTTGGCAGGAGGAGGGAGGGAATGTGGAAAAGAGCTGAAGGAAAACAGGCGTGCTTGACCTGTTGATGGCACAGGTGGGCTTCGTTCTCTCAGGGGCTGGCCAAAGCCTGAGAGAGTGGATGCACCCCGTGTGAGTGGAGGTGAGTGAACTGGGGCTGGGAGGCCCTGCAGGGTGACCCTGGGATTACCGCCTGGCGCTGGGAATGGCCACAGGAGTTGAATATGTTCTCTGAGACTTCTCCTGTGCTGCGGTTCAGAGGTTCTAATATGTGCCCCAGTGCTAAATGTCCATGATTTTAAGAATCTACCAATAGCTGCTGAGACTGGGATTCCAGGAAGCAGAGGTAAGAGAGGAGAGAGGAGAGGTGATCTGAGAAGAAACCGACATAACCAAGTGGCAAATGAGGGGCAGTCAGCGGGGTGGCCAACTCGGAAGGCAGGAGAGGTCAAGAGGAGGACCCGTGTTTAGTAACATCGAGAAGGTGATGAGGGGAGGGAGTCCCAGGTTGTAGCCTCAGCTCCAGACTCTGGAAGCAGCTCTCTTGGGGGACTGGAGACCTGTGTGGAGTATGGGCGTAGAGGGGCTTCTTTTCCAAGTGGGATCCCAGTAGGGATCTGACTGTGACTCCACCTTGGGTCATGGTTTCCTGGCTCTGGGTTCACTAGGGGAGTGGGGTCTCTAGGCTTCATCCTTCCCAGTGTGGGAGCATCACACCTCCTCCCGGCTGAGGCTGACCCCAGGAGTCCTGACCACTCCCCGCTGTGCCTCAGCCCAGCCCCCTTCTTCCTGCCATGCTCCTCACTCCCTTCCTCTTTCCCAGCCTTGACCCTTTGCCTGCCTGGTCTGCATATTCCTCAAGACTCATCTCAGCCATCGGCCCCTTCAGGAAGCCTTCCCTGACCGTCCTTCCCGGCTGAGTTAGCGGCGCCTCTTTTATGCTGCCACATCTTCTGTGCTCCCATCTGCCCTAGCCCAGACCATACCAGAGTCACTGCTTGGGGCCTGTCTCTCTACCCAGTGAGACCATCAGTTTCCTGATGTGAGGGGCTGGGCCTTATTTACACTCCATTCCCAGCATGTAGCATGGCACCTGGTGCAGAGAAGGTGCTTAGGAAAGGTGCCTTGAAAAAAGGAGCAGGTTCCACTTGAACTGGAGGGCTACCCCTCCACTCAGTAGGGTGAGGACAGGCTAACTGGCAGGTGATGGGGAGGGTGTCTGGTGGCCAGGGAGTGGAAGGCACTCACTCCAAGACCAGGCACAGTCCAGATCACACGAGTGAACTCCACAAGGATGAAACTCCATACGGAACCTTGTCTTGTTCACTTCTGTATCCCCAGAACCTAGAACAGTGCCTGGCACTAGCAAATGCTCCATGGATGCTTACTGAATGTTGAGTGAACTAGCACAGGTCTAAACTGAGTGGCACTCAGTGGAGCTGAGGCTTCTGGCCTTGCCTTATTGCTGCAATCAGAGCCACCACTGACACTCAGGGGCTTAAAGGCCATGGGAGGGAGTGACATGGTCAGAGAGGAATGTCAGGGTTCCTCTTGGTTCATCAATATGAGGTCCGGCTGGGAGGGCTGAGGCCAGAGCTTGGTTTAAATGACAACAAGGGATAAGATACAAACATTTCAGAGAAGTGGCCCAGTTAGTTCTGATAAAGCTCTAGACCATTTTCTTCTTCCTCCTTCCCCTCCCCACCTACAGAACCTCATACCCCTTCTGGGCTCCGGGCCCCACCAAGGTCCTGCCAGCATAATGGGACCACGTACCAACACGGAGAGATCTTCAGTGCTCACGAGCTGCTCCCCTCCCATCTGCCCAACCAGTGTGTCCTCTGCAGCTGTACCGTAAGAACTTCGACTCCCCTCTCATGTAGGCCAGTGGTCTGGGCCCCGGGGGATTGTCCCTCCTGGTCAAAGGGCATGAGAATGAATGGGCTCCAGGGAAGGGAACATCTGTGGGTGGGAACCTCCTGCTCAGGGCTTCCACGCCCTTCTGAGCTGCCTGGTCACCTCGCACTGACCCTGGCCATTTCTGTGTCCTCTGTAGACTGCACTCCTTGAGGGCAGGAGATATACTCAACTCATTTCTGTATCCTGCAGGGCCCCCAGCTCAGGGCCTGGCACATAGCATGAATGAATGAATGATCAGTGATCAATCCTGGGGTGCAGAGACAGGGCCAGACTGTTTGTAGTAAATGTAATTTAATCTGAAGCTAATTAAACTCCCCCTGCTTTGGTCAGAGCTGGGCCTAGGGTCAGGTCAGGCAGAGCTGAACCAGCAGTGTTATCAGGAGACAGAGACTGAAGTCAAGCAGGACCTGAGCTGGAAAGTCTTCCCCTCCGCCTCGGGGGTTCCAGGCGTGGCCCTGCTGCACATTTGTAGGTGGCCTTCAGTATGTCATCCTCACCCTTGGGCTTAGTGCATCTGTGCACTGGGGTGGGAAAAAGCCCTGCTGTCTCGATTTCCCTACCACCTCCCCAGCAAACTTCTCTGAGCCTCAGTTCTTCTGAGTGTGTAAGGGGGTCTAGGCTTCCCTGATGGTGCTAGAGGTAAAGAAACTGCCTGCCAATGCAGAAGACATAAGAGACATGAGGCCGGGAAGGTAGTCTGGAGGAGCGCATGGCAACCAACTCCAGCATTCTTGCCTGGAGAATCCCACGGACAGAGGAGCCTGCTGGCTACAGTCTGTAGAGTTGCACAGAGTTGGACATGACTAAGCACACATGCATGCACACCCAGGAGTCTAACAAGGTGATCTCCGAGGTCCTCTCATTAAATAATCATCAATTCAGCAGTGACGAGAGGGTAAGAGGTCCATTCTAGGTGTCAGGCACCCAAGTTTCAGCTCTGGCTCTGCCACCATTCCATGCGTGACTGTTAGAGACAGTCATCTCTCTCGGATCTGTCTCCCATCTTTTCAGTGAGAGGATCCCATCACTCTGAGTCTAAATTCCAAGGTATCTGTGCTGCAGAGCAAACAACTTATAATAAAAGGGGCCACTTAGAAATCAACCTAGACAGTGGTTATTTTTGCAAGGCCTGGGCCTCTTGAAGTAAACTAGGGCACTGTACCTACTAGGAAATGCCTTATGTTTATATACAGTGTCCCAATGGCCCTATGAGAAGGCTATCACTAATCATATTTTATAGATAAGAAAACTGAGGCTCAGAGCAATTAAACGATTGGCCTAGGGTCACATGACTTCCCAGGTGGCACAGCAGTAAAGAATCTGCCTGCTAATGCAGGAGACACAAGAGACGTGGGTTTGATCCCTCAGTTGGGAAGATTACCCGGAGTAGGAAATGGCAACCCACTCCAGTATTCTTGCCTGGAGAATCCCATGGACAGAGGAGCCTGGTGGTCTATAGTCCATGGTGTCACGAAAAATCAGACATCACACACACACACACACAGCTAGTTAAGCGGCATACTCAGAATTCAGACGCAGGGCCACATGGTTCCAAACCCACACTCTTTCACCTGTACTGTGCTGCACGTGGATGAAGAGGGGGCTGTGGGAAGAGAGAACTCATGGTGGGGGAACGTGGTACATGCATTCTTGTGATCCCTTGTCCCCTCCCCCTGGATACTTGGGTCTCCCCTTCTTTCTTCTCATCCCTGTTTATATGGGACTTGTTTGAAGGATCGGAATCCTCACTTCTGAGACTCACTGGAAAAGGAATAGGGGAAGGATTCGAAGTAATCTCACTCCCTCCCAGGGACATATTGTGCCTTCAGTTTAAAAAGGGTTTTCATAACCGTTCCCTCATTTGATTTCACAACCCAGATGGAAGTGCCCCCATTTCACAGATGAAGAAGCTGAGGCCCAGAGAAGTGACTCACCAAAGGTCATCTGGCCTCCTGACTCCCAGAAGGCCCTTTCTGCTGCAGTCTCGCCTTTCCAGGCTGGGTCCTGAAGTTGGGGACCTAGAGTTTGCATAAGAGCAAGATGAGCTCAAGGAGACATGCACTCGTCCTGCTCATCTATGCTGGGCTCCCTGATCTAGGCCAGGGGAGAAGGACATTGACAGCAGGAGGAAGAGCCCGAAACATTCTGCCTGGCTGCGTCTCTGACTTCAGGGGGTTCAGGCCCCTCCATAGTCCCTTCCCATCTGTAGGTTGGGAAAATCTCACCTCACTAGGTTGCTGTGAGAGCCTAGGAAGGGCCTGGGTATGAAAAGGCTCAGAAGCTGAAGGATAACTGTTACCTTGGGGCCTGGAGTGAGTGGGAAAGGTGCAGAGCCCTCCTCTGAGCTGCCTGGGCCTTGCCCCGGACACTGTGCTGCTCCCCTCTGCCCACCTCAGAGGAGACCTCAAGCCATGAACCACCAGAGCGGGGGCTATCCCAGCCCCAAGGCTGGTCCTCAGCAGAGGTCATCTCCCAGCTCCTGTGTGCTCTGTCTGTCAGGAGGGCCAGATCTACTGCGGCCTCATGACCTGCCCAGAACCAGGCTGCCCCGCACCCCTCCCACTGCCCGCCTCCTGCTGCCAGGCCTGCAAAGGTGAGTCTGTCCCTACATCTGGCAGTGTGCACCCACCCACCGCAGGGACCTAGCCATGGACTGTTCAGGGGACCCTCAGGGGTCACCCAGCCCCTTCCTTCCTCAGGGTGGTGGCTTAGCTGCACCCCTCAGACAGCTGAGCCTGTGCCAGACGCTGATGTGCAGTATTTGTGTTATAATCCCAGGGAGCAGGAAGGAAGGGACAGAAAGTGAAGCAGGGAGGGAGGGAACAACAGCAGAGGAATGTGCTGGGGAGCTGGCCTTGACTTGACATCAAGCGTGACCTATTGCTCCAAGTAGCCTTCTGCTCCTCAGAAAGGTCTGGAGGTGACAGAGGGAGAGGAGGAATTGGTCCACCAGCCACCAACTCCCACTGGTCAAAGATTCACCCCAAGGCAGGGTCATTCCCTCCCACTCCCCACTGTGTTGGGCTATCCTGGGAATGGGAGAGGGAGTGGTGGTGGAGGGGGAGATAAGACATGGGGGCGGAGACATGGAGGAGGCGTGGCCTGAGGGCACCTGCTGCCAGATTGAGTCTGAAGGAAGCTGGCTGCAGTCCACGTGAAGAGGGTGCTGCTGCAGTGCCTGCAGTGAGGGGATAAAATGCCTGCTGTCAGATGAGGCCAAGAGGATCCGAAGAGGCACAGGAGAGGGGTGTGTAGAGCAGAGACCATGTCTCTTCCTGTCTTCCTCATCACAGAGCTGGGCACAGGCCTGGGTTCACTGGGGCTCCAAGCCCCTGTGTCAAGCAGAATCCAGGTAGCATCTGTGTACGGAACAGAGACAGGCAACACAGTGGCGAGTGCAGGGCAAGCAGCTTGGGCAAAATGAAATGCATGGATGGCCAGATTGTTCCCTGTGGGCTGAGGTAGTCCAGGAAAGCTTCCTGGAGGAGGCAGACCTCGAGGAGGGCAGTACTCCACCATGGAATGCTTGCCCAGATGTTGGCATCGTGGAAGAGCACTAGACCAGAAACCAGTTTAGTTCTGGTTCTTCCAGTGAATTCCTGCAGATTCCTTCCCTTCTGTGGGCCTCAGCTGTGCTGTGCATGCACTGAGTGAGTGCGCTTGGTGATTTCTAGCAAGCAGTCTGATTCCCGTGTTCTGGGTCTTTGAATCCAGACTGCTCAGTGGCAGCCAGACTGTATGTGAGGCAGCGGTAGGGGGGCCCTAGGAAGTTGTAGGACTTCACAGGGTTTTGAGTGCTGGGGCCCAGACAGGTAGGGGTGGAGGAGTCCTAGGCTGTTCCAGTGGGAGGGACAGAGAGGCTAAGGGCAGCAAGGGAGCGTATAGTGTAAGCCAAGCCTGGTGACTTCAGGTATGGCTGGGCTGAGAGGCTGCTGGGGGACCGCAGCTAAGCAGGCTGTGGGGGTGGGATTCGCAGCCCCTACACCATCTGAGACGAGCACTGAATGACACGCTCTGGCCTAGCCAAGGGGTTCAGTCTTAAGTGACCAAGAGGCCAATGTGGAGATACAGTCTGCAGTTCAGTTGTAGGGATTTCATCAACCCAAAGGTAAGGAGACGTGTAATGAGAAGTAGGAATAAATACCCATGGGGCCAAGGGAACTACTGGTATGGGGCTGCAGGAGTAGTGCCAGGCTTTGGAGGGGTAGAGCCTAGAGGTGGGGAGGCCCACAGGGCTCCAGCCAGGAAGGCTGAGGAGGTGGAGGCTCACTGGACTTCCCTTTGGGTTTCTAGATGGGTCCAGTGAGAAGTCGGCTGAAGAGGACACCACACAGTCACACCAAGGGGTGGTGAGCGCACAGCTTTATGGAGCAGGTGGGGAGGGGGGCGAGGGGGCTGGTCTCCTGGGCCTGAATCTCCTTGACTGTGGAGCAGGCAATCCCAGCTATTGCCTTCATGTCTCATTTGTCCCCTATGTCGGTTCCATTAGCCACCACCAGGTTCCAGGCTCCTCTTTAGACTTCCATTCCAGCTCCCACAGTGGCTGGTGAGGAAGGAGGGGTCTGGGGGAAAAAAAAACTCCACACAGGGCAGAAGCAGGCCTCAAGCCTCCTGATTTCCCTCCTGGAAAATTCTGACACTGTCCTGTCCGGAGCCTGTGTCTGTCCTTATTCAGGCCACCTCTGGGCAGCATGTCTTCAGAGGGAGTGGCCTCTGACTTAGGCCAGCCTTCCATCCCGCTCCTAAGGTTCCAGTTCTCTGTCTGGGGCTACCTCACGTTTCTGGCTCCGTCTTGACCCCTCTCCATCTTGGTCTAGCGTTCAGATGAGCTAAACTGCCTGACTCTGGTCAGAAAGAAAAGAGCTGGGAGAATGGGCTCACACCCTGACTCAGCTTCCTGTCCATGCCTACTCTGTGAACAGCTCCACCTGCGCTTTCCGCCTGGATCACCTGGACCCTGGGGCAGTCGAAGTGGGACTTCCCTCCCCAGAGACTCCCCAGAGGTCTGAACTAACGAGCCTCCCTTCTCCTCTGCCAACTCACCCCCTTTCCAGGCTAGGTCTTCCCTAGAGGGTCCTTGACCATGCCACCCACCTCCCTCCCCGCCCCTGCCATGCGTGCGCGTGTGCTGTCGCTTCAGCTGTGTCCAAGTCTTTGCGACCCCGTGGACTGTAGCCTGCCACGCTCCTCTGTCCTTGGGATTCTCCAGGCAAGAATACTGGAGTTGCTGTGCCCTCCTCCAGGGATCCTCCTGACCCAGGGATTGAACCTGCACGTCTTATGTCTCCTGCATTGGCAGGCAGGTTCTTTACCACTAGTGCCACCTGGGAAGCCCCTGTCCTTGTCATAGGAGGCAGCTAAGTGAAACCCACCAGACTTAGTTCCAGTAAGTAGTTCCAGCTATTCACTGAACTCAGCTGGATGATGTGGGTAAGTCATATAGGGGTGTTGGGCTCTTCAATTCCTTCTTGCCTCTATTTTACTTGACAAATATTTCCTGGGTACCTCCTGTGTTCCTGGGCCCGTGCTTGGGGCTGGGACATAGTTTTCACTCTGGGAATTCCTGTGGGCTTAGTACAGACATTGAAGGACTGTCTCAGAGACTGTACAGTCAGGAAGGGGCTGCAGAAGAAGGAATGTGACTCAGTGTCAGTGAGGGGGTGATAAATTCCACCCCTGCCCCCAGCCCATTTGCTTTTTTCTCAATCCCCAATTTTTGGATCAGGAAGCTCCTGCTGTGTTTCATGGCCGTCACACATACCCTTTGCTTTCATCGCCAACCCTCTCAAGAACTGATCTGGAGGTGTAGGGTCTTGGGGTGTTGGATTCAGAAAAGGGGCTCCTAAGATCCATCATCTCTCAGTCCTCTCATCTGGGGGATTCTGCAGTCAGGTGGGATCTTTGGAGGTCCATCCCCTGTCCCGTCACCTAAATCTTCTCAGACAAAGAATTTCCTGACGCTCATCCTCACTCCATTTCTTAAATATTAAGTTCTTGGGGTCCCTGATCACTTGCACCTTCCAGATCAAGACCTCAGCCCCCTCTGCTCACTCTTCAGCCCCAAGGTTCTGGCGCTGCCAGCTGAAGAAGGGCTCGGTGGAGGCTGGACTTCCAAACCACTGACCTCCGAGCATCTTCAAAGATTCATTGCCTGGGAGTGTCTTTGACCCTGTCAGACCTTCCTTCTGCCCAGAGCCTATGCCGTCACAAGAGCCACCTCAGGCCTCTCACTGCAGCCTGTTTTTCTGCTTCTGCACTGGCAGAGGCCCATCAGTGATCTTCATCTTTCCTGCCCTTTGCAGAAACATTCCCAGGATCTGTGTTCAGGGGACAGCGGGAGAAAGAGAGACCTGAGCACCCCGTCCCCCACTGGGCCCAGCGCCTCTCTGGGCTTCATCCCTCGCCACTTCCGACCAAAGGAGGCAGGCAGCACCACAGTCAAGATTGTTCTGAAGGAGAAACATAAGAAAGGTGGGAACCGGAGCCTCTGCAGACCCTGAGGTGGGAAACGAGGCCCCTGTCTGCTCCTACTTCCCATCCCTGCACCTCCACCCCATGGTTCCCCAGTCTCAACTTGGCCATGGGCTGGTAGACTCATAGAACAAACATTAGATCTAAACTTCCATCTGACAGATGAGGACACTGAGGTTCAGAGTATTGAGTTAAAGACAGAACCTGTTCTGAAACTAGGACTACAAGCCATATAACAATCTTCCTTTGAGTATGATTTTGCTGGGATTGAGAGGCAGAGAAGAGAGAGATGAAAATGGTCCCTTTCCTCAAGGGACTCATAGACTAGTAGGGGAGACAAGCATGTAAATCAATTATTACAAGATAAGGAGGTATTGAGGGAAAGGTTTTGATGAAGGAAGGGGGAAGCAGAGCTGGGCTGCAGGAGGATGGTTGGGATGGATCACGGAAGCAGGTCAAGGAGACAACTGTGGCAGCAGATGGGGAGAGAGACCTCACTGCATGTCACCCTGATTGGTGGAGTGGGAGGAGCCACAGTGGCATCCGTCCAGCCCCTCTCTGACAGATGGGACACTGAGGCTGTGAAAACACACAGGACCTGCCCACGCTCGCATGGCCAGGTATTGATAGCACAGGTCTCCTACCATCAGGCCAGCCCTCTCCACACTTCATCATGGGTGCCCATGACAGGCAGGGAGGACTCTTCATCTTCAACAAGAACTTACCGGTCCCACCTCTGCCCTGAGTGCTGAGATGGGGAATGTCAGGGACAGGGGACTGGTTTATTCCCTGGCCTCTACAAGCAATGTGGCTGGGCCAGACTGGTGAAGCAGGGGCACCCCAGGGACCTACCCTCACCCATTATTGGACTCTGTCCCAAGCCCAAGGTACTGACCCTCCTCCCTTCCTGCCTTCCTTGGCCCAGCCTGTGTGCATGGTGGGAAGACATACTCCCATGGGGAGGTGTGGCACCCGGCCTTCCGCTCCTTCGGACCCCTGCCCTGCATCCTGTGCACCTGTCAGGATGGCCGCCAGGACTGCCAGCGGGTGATCTGCCCCACTGCGTACCCCTGCCATCACCCTGAGAAAGTAGCCGGGAAGTGCTGCAAGATTTGTCCAGGTACAAAGAGAGCGTGGGGGCAGGGAGGGCACTGGCTAGAGCAAGGCCTAGGTCTCTCTCCCCAGGGCACAGACACGTAGAACCTCTCCTGTGGGCATGGATAGATGGGGCATGGACTCAGAGTCAGGGGGTTCAGGGGCTTTTAGATGCACAGAATGCTGGAAACATGGCAGTGAGAAATGCCCAACTCATAATACGAGACTTAGAGAACCATCTAGTGCTACAGATCCAAAGACTCTTAGGCACACACAGAATCAAGTAATGTCCTGGATTCGGTGAAGTCATAAAATCTTAGGCTATTTTTTAGGACTTTTTTTTAAATTAATTTATTCTTTTATTGAAGGATAATTGCTTTACAGAATTTTGTTGTTTTCTGTCAAACCTCAACATGAATCACCCATAGGTATACATATATCCCCTCCCTTTTGAACCTCCTTTTAAGAGAAATGAGTACTTATCATGTGCCACATAGGTATTTTGCATGAGTTCATGCAATCCTCACGACAATGGACAGGGTGGTCATCTTCATCTCCATTTTACAGAATGAGAAGATAAATACCTTGTCCCAGGTCCCAAAACTGTAAGCGACAGAGTTGGGATATGAACCCTGTCTGTCTTATTCCAAAGACAATGCTCTCCTTTTTTTTTTTTTTTTTGGCCATGCCATGAGGCTTGCTGGATCTTAGTTTCCCGACCAGGGATTGAACTCAGGCCACAGCAGTGAAAGAGCCAACTGCTAACCACGTGGACTGCCAGGGAATCCCCACAAAGACAATACTCTTGATCCCTGTTGTCTTCCTTCCGTCCTCATCAACATATGGGAAAACTGAGACCCAGAGAAGGGAAGGGACTTGCCTAAGTCACACAACAAAGGAGCAATGAAGCTGGAAAGAAGTCCTTCCAAAACCTCTCCCGTATCACACTCACCATCGCCATTACTGCCACCATCACCTCAACCTCTCCCAAGCCTTCCCTTCTGTGTGTGTTCATTGTGAGCCTGTGTTTGGTGGTATGAGTCACTCAAAAGACTTGATTCCTTCCCTTGACCTTATGGGTCTATTTTAGAGAGAAAACACAGCCAAGCAGTTTTAAGGCCACACAGGGCAGTGTGGGATTAAGGGCATGAGTGGAAGGCATAAGCAGGAAGGTTTTAAAAGCTAAGGGTGGGAGGAAAGGGCAGAGGGTGGGGGTAACAAAGCTTCTAGAAGTTAGGCTTCCAGAGTTGCCGGCTGAGTTCTTTCAACAGTGACCGTAGGATTAATGGCTGTGCAGGAAAAAACGTCAGAGCATCTCATTGAGAAGAGCAGCCTGTGACTGTCAGCAGGAGTTGTTGTAAGGGGCGGGCCCGTTCCCTCAAGCCTGGAAGGAAGGCAGGTGGGGTTGAAGGCGCTGTCCCGGTCACATCTCTGACAGGGCTGGCTACAAAGCTGAAAGGAGAAGAACGGGGAAGAAACAGAGGAAGGAAACGCTGAGAACCGGCTGTGCACCCAGTATTGTACTATGATTTCAGAGTTTACTTAATTCTTCCATCTCATTTATTTCACAAATGAGATATCCGAGTGGCTATGATTATCCTAAGTCTCCACCTGCTCCAGAATTTGCTGTCAGGAGATGTGAGTTCGCATGGGTTTGCTCCCTGATATACTTATCTACCTAACTTACTCTTCTTAGCCAAAGACAGCTTACTTTACCTTTCTGAGCCTTAGACATAGAGTTGATGAAAGTGCTTTATGAATTGCAAATCAAAACCAAGACATAAGGGATAACAATCACTTATAGATTGATAAACAGTAGGGGCAAGGTGAGAGAGAAGCATGATGGCATGATGGATGAGGGTTCAACTTGAATTCTCTTTATTTATTTGGCCATGCATGCAGCTTGCAAAATCTTAGTTCTCCAACCAGGGATCAAACCCAGGCCCACAGCAGTGGAAGTGTGGAGTCTTAACCACTGGACAGCCAGGGAATTCCTTCTTTTTTTCTTTATTTATTTTAAAATACATTTCTCTTTCTCTTTTTTTTGCTGCACTGCACAGTTTGTAGGATCTTAGTTCCCCAACCAAGAGTTGAACCCAGGCCCTCAACAGTGAAAACACAAAGTCCTAACCACTGAACCGCCCAGGAATTCTCTTGAACTCTCTATGAGAATGGCTGTGGCTTGTTGCTGGGCTCCTTCACAAACACACGTAGTCTTGGGCTTACCCTCAGATCCTACTCCATTTCCCCTAAAAGATATTGAGACAGCTTATAGCTTTTAGCTGGACACCTCAAAGGTCTTCATAATTAGTAAGAGTCTAGAAAGTGGGGAGATGTGTAGGGATTTAGTCCTTCATTCCCTGAAAGACAATCAGGGAGTATTGATACATGGGAAGTTCTGGGAATGTCCTTGAAATTCCAACATGTCAAGGCTTTATGACTGGATCCAGTTTGCAGGATTCAGAAACAAACATTACCCCCACCCCACCCCCCACCCCCCCCCACAGTCGCCATCATCACCGTTATCACCACCTGTTCCGTGTGACACTCCATCGTCATTACTGCCGTCAGCTCCTCAACCTCTCCCAAACCTTTCCTTCTGTTCATTGTGAGCCTGTGTTTGGTGATGTGAGTGACTCAAAAGACTTGAAGAACAGGATTCCTGCCTTTCCCCCTGTGGGTTTATTTTAGAGAGAAAACATACCCAAATGAAACAACTACAAGGCAATGCAAGGCAGCATGGAACTAAGGGCATGAGTGAGAGGCATAAGCAAGAAGGGTTAACAGCTATAGGTGGGAGGATATAGGGTGAACTAAGCTGTTCCAGGTGGGCTGCCTGGAGGAGGTGGAAGGTGAGCTGGGCCCTGAAGGGTGAGAAGCTTTCTGACAGGCTAATCAATGGGAGGAGACTAGGGGAGAGGCCCCCTCTCTGTTCCCCAGAAATCTCCTTGTCTTCCCAGGGGCACCAGAACTTTCCCAAGGACCCTAATGACCCTGAGGGAGATGTCAGCCCCAGTGGTCCCCCAGTGGTACCAGGAGTGGGGAGACAGAGCGTTCACAGCTCCTTGTCTCTCCCAGAGGACAAGGCAGACTCGGGCCACAGTGAGATCAGTGCCACCAAGTGTCCGAAGGCGCCAGGTCGAGTTCTCGTTCACACGTCAGTATCCCCAAGCCCGGACAACCTGCGTCGCTTTGCCCTCGAGCGTGAGGCCTCTGAGCAGGTGGAGATCTACCTCTGGAAGCTGGTGAAAGGTGAGCACTGGTCCATTCCCACTCTGGCCTGTCCCCCTTCCTGTGCTCCAGCCGCCCCCTCCCAGGGGTGTTAGGGAATTGATTAAGTGCCTCTGGCCCAAGAAGACCTGCCTCAGGTCATCTTCCAGCTCTGAGTCCCAGATTCCAAGATAGAGGGAGACAGTGACTCTGACAGTTGTGATACTCTCGCCCACTCTGAGATGCCAGAGCCTTGAAGTGCTCCCTCTCCTGGGGGAAAGGGGTTGTTACACTTTGTGAGGAGCCAGGACAGAGTAATGCCTACCCCGATGAACCAAAGAGCTGTCCATTGGTAGAATTTCAGCAGACTGGGAGGAGAGATCTTTTCAGGCAGGAGGGCCCTCACAGCTCCCTCAAATCCTCAAGGCCAGTTTCATCTAGCCTTCCTTTATGGTGGATCCTATCCCTCTACGGTAAGTCAACATATTTCTCATTCTGTGAGAAACTTACCCTGTTCAGCAGGCTGCTTCTATCACCAACTGAAGGTTAAGAGAAGGGAATTGCCGAGAGTTCAGCTTTGGGGCTCTTCTTGTTAACTGTAAATCCCCTGGGTAGAGTAAAACAAATTAAACCTTTAACTGGGAATTAGTTCTAAGGTCACTTTTCTCTACTGATGTGGTTGGCTGGCAGTGGGGAGGTGGAGGGGATGGGGGGCGGAAGAGGGAATGATAATAAGAATGATGACAATGATAATAACAACCAATGTGTGAAGCACTTTGAAATTTACAAAGTGCTTTCACATTCATCATTTCATTTGATCCTCAACGATCCTGAGAGTTAGGTATTATTATCCCCATTTTACAGATGAGGAAACTGAGGCTCAGAGAGGTGAAGTACCTGGCCCAAGGCCACACAGCCAGTAAGTGGAGGAGCTAGAGCCCAGGTCTTGTGACGTCAGATGCGGCTCTTTCCCTGCTCTACTCTGCCCCCTGTCGTGGGAGGAATGGACCAAGAAAGCGGAGCTGTTCAGCCTGGAGAAGAGAAGACTCAGGGGAACAGGACCGCTGGCTTCATGGCTCTGAAGGACTGCCCCAGGCAGAGGGAGCATTTGTGCTCTGAGTGACCACAAGGGTCAAAACAACAAGCAGGGGCTTTGGAATCAGACAGACCTAGGTTTGAATCCCGGCTCTGCCATTTCTTAGCTGTGTGGCCTCGGGCAATCACTTGACCTCTCTGGGCCTCAAATTTCTCTCCTGTGAATGGGAGAGAAGGGGCTTGAGAGGCTGAAGTGAAATGACATAGGTACCACCACCGACCCATAGTAGGTGCTAAAAATGTCTGCATCCTTCTCATCCCACCTCACTGGCTGGGTTAGAATGTCAGAGAAGCACGTTTCTGTTAATGAGAGGAAGTGCCTTCTCAACCTGAAGTCTTCCTGCAGTGGAAGGGAGGGAGCAAGTTCCATTCACAGAAGTGTGTAAGCAAGAGCACGGGGGAGACTTGACCAGAGGCTGAGGGGGAGGTTCAGTAATCCTTATGGTTGCTCTGAGCGTTGGGAGTCCATCAGTCCCTGGACAGGTGGGGTTGCAAGTTTATGCTGGGCCTCCTCTCACCTGCTCTGGCACCACAGAGAGTAACAGGCCAAGCCTCTGTCCTCAGGCCCTCCTGGATTGCAGGAGCTCCCTGGGAGTCGAGCTGGTCAGGGAAACCTTCATGGAGGGTGGGCCTGGGCTGGACAGGATGTAAAAAGGCAAGAGGGGGCACACTGCGGCGACGGCCTCAAACTGGCTCCAGAGCCCATGCTTATATGTCCGGCGCTTTGTGACCGGTGAGTAGCAGGGACTATGTATAATGTCAGCAGTTCACAGACCTAAGAAACCGGAAGGGTATGTATTGTGTTAATTCCCCATTTTGCAGATAAGAAAACTGAGTCTGAGAGGTAAAATGACTTGCTCAAAATCACACAGTTTAAACAGTAAAAATTCAAACCCAGGTCTTACTGTCCCCAGTGCCACCTCCACAAAGGTGACCTTATGCTCTTAGGGAAGGACCCGAGGAAGGCACAGGATGGCAGAGATGGGAGAGTCATAGCTCAAGGCCAAATCTCATTACCAGGGGTGCAGCGAAAAGGAAGAAGTGGGGAGGACTCCTCAATTTCTCAATGCCAGGCCCTGCCACCCTCTCACTAGCAAACCTACCCACCCTATCACCTCCTAAGCCCCTGGGTGGCTGAAATACCCTATCAACACCCCGCATTCCCTCCCTGTCCCAGACAGAGAAAGTCAAAACAAACTCTCCCAAGGGCCGATTGTCAGTGGGAGACTGTTGCTGTTTCCTCACCCAGACAAGTGGAAACAGCAGCCCTGGGGGCCAGGAGAAGAAGAGGAGAATTGACCTGGAGACAAAGTGAGCTGAAAACTGGGCTGAGACCACACCAGAGTGGGGCCAGCTCCAGGCTCAGAGTCTAAGCAGAGAACTGGCTTACCGTTAAGGATTTTTCAATTCTAGCATTTCAAGAGGAGAAGGGACCTCAGGGTTCTCAATTCCTCCCCAGCTAGGGAAGGAAGTCCCTCTGTTAACCTCCCTGATGGTCTTGAGCCCCTGACTGCACTCAGCCCCACCTCACCTCCAGACAGGTGGTTCACTTGCCATTCCGGGAATGGCTGTGCTCGAGAAGGTTCTTCAGTAAGCCGAGCCTGTCCTGTCTCTTGGAACTCACCCACCACTACACCTCTGCCTGGGACACACAGAGCCCAGCCACTCTCAGGCCTGGCACACCCTTCACAGGTCAAAAGATCACCCTTCACCGTTCACAACCATGACCCTCAGACAAGCTCTTGCTTCTAGGCCCAAACGCCCAGACCTTTCAATCACGCTTTGCAAGTGACAGCATGGAGACCTCTCTCTTCCAGTCACTTCTCCAATTTGTGTTTGGGGGTTTGTGCAGTGGCAGGCTGGGGCACCAGGATGCATCCTCGTCTCATACTTGTGATGCAGCCTGGGCCTCTGGAGCAAGCCTCTCCCATATTCTGTCCCTGGCACTGGGGTGGGGGACCTGAGCACAGCGCTGGGTATTCCTGGCTTCCTGGAGCTCAGTCCCAGGACCAGAGCAGTCTGTGCCCCTAGGCGGGATCCCACCCGGATTCCCATAAGCAAGGCCAGTTCTTGGTTTTCTTGAGGGTGGTACTGGCCTAGCAGAGGCCTTGCTGTCACATCTGTTCTTTCTGGCCACAGCCCCTGGTGGCAACAGCTGGCGCGACCTCATAGCCCAAGTGCTCAGGGCTTTAGCACCATGTGTGGTGCCTGTGGCCAGCTCCCTGGGGGATACAAACATCAGGAGATCCAGCTAATACCTCATTCCCCCTCAGGGCCTGGCCTAGACAGGGTACTCATATATTTGCTTATCCATCCATCCAGGGATTCATTCATTCACCCCTTCAGCATGCCTAATATGGGCCAGGTTCAGGGAACCCAAGAAGAGTCCTCTCCATTCCCAGTCTGGTGGAGGAGGCAAGAACAGACACAATGATAGCATATTAGAAATAGGAACAATCACAAACAGAAGCCAAGAGGTGTGGGCAACCCAAGGAGGAAATTATAACTATTTAAGGGAGGAGGGAGAATCAGGAAGACTTCCCAGGTAAGGCTGGGAGGATGAGAAGTTCACCTGTGGCAACAGAAAATGGAGTTTGGCAGAAGAGATGGCAAATGGGAAGGCTTGACCCCTTCAGGGACCTCAAGGAGTTGGTTAGGGCTGGAGTACAGGCAAGGGATGGGGTGAACTGAGCCTTGAGTGGAAAGGGTGCCTACAACCCTGACACCTGTAGTGCTTTGGTGTCTGAAGCAAATCACCTGTTGATTTTTATCATATGTTCTATGTCCAGAAAAAAAAAGACTAATTAGGCCCTATAGGCCTGGCAGCTTCCCACCCTCCCTCCCTCCCTTCTTCTCTCCTTGCCCCTCTGCATTGCTGACAGGTGAGGGGTGTGAGCACAGGATGATGATGGTGAGAGGAGCAGGGTCATGGAAGGAGGGGGTGACAGGGTAACAGGCATGTTTTCCAATGCCTGCAGCTGGGATCACAGATGAGAGGCGGGGTTAAAGGTCAGAAGTCTAGGGTAGTGACCCAGGTAAGACACGATGGGGCCCAGAGGGGAATGGTGACATTGGGGGATAGGGTGAACAGATTCAAAATATTTAGGAAACTGAGTCCTCAGGATTGGGTGTCTGGTCAGAATAGGGGAAGGAAGGGAGGTGACTGGGTCTGTCCTGGGTCTAAGTCACCCCGTTTCACTGACCACACACCCTCCCTTTCGTGCTCATGCCCTTGTCTTTGCCCTCAGGAATCTTCCACTTAATTCAGATCAAGAAAGTCAGGAAGCAAGACTTCCAGAAAGAGGCTCAGAACTTCCGGCTGCTCACCGGCACCCACGAAGGTGGGACTCTGGGCCGAAGACAGGGGCCTGGGAAGAGAGTCGGGCTAGAAGCTGGGGAGTTCCAGGCTGCTGGTGCTGGGAGGGGGTTGCTGTCAGCCACAGACGTCAGTTCCCGGCACAGGAATCCAGTGGGTGTCTGGGCCAGAGATTTCCCAACTCAGGCACTCGAGAGCTCGGGAGCAGGAAGGTGAAGCAGAGCCAGCTGGATCTGGTCTTGGGGCGAGGGAGACAGGCCTGTCAGAGGGGACTCTGAGCCCCTAAATCCTGGTCCTGCGTAGTCCCTCTACTGGAACCTCTCCCACTGAAACCTCCTAACCACATTCCTACAGAGGCCCCCAGCTTATTCCCCACCACCCTGAGGAAGATGGACCCAGGGGGGTGGAGAGGAAGTCACAGAGGGGAGGTCACCAACAGGTGTCAGGTTGAAGGTGGGCTCCTGGGCCAGAACCCTTTGGGCTTATGGGGGTAGGATGGGGTCCCCATCTCCTTCCCCTCTGTGGGCTTCAAACCCAGCCTACTCGGTCCTCCTCGTCCCAAGTTTTCCCCACCCCAGTCACCCTGCCTCAGTTGTGCACACGTATGCACACGCACACACCACAAACACACCCTTACACATACATACACTGCACACCCGCACACAACTCTTCCTCTTTCCTCCATGCAGGTCACTGGAACATCTTCCTAGCCCAGACCCCGGAGCTGAAGGTCACGGCCAGTCCAGACAAAATGACCAAGACCTTATAACAAAGATCTGAACAGTTGCAGATATGAGCTTTATCATTTTTGTTGTTATATATTAATAAATAAGAAGTTGCATTACCCCTCAACCCTGCCTGTTGAGTCCGTTTCCAGTCTCTGCGTGTTCTCATAGTGATTACAGGCAGGCCTGGTTATCCCCATTTTACAGGGCTGGGAACTGAGGTGCAGAAGGGGCAGAGGCTGGCCCCAGTCCTCACAGTGAGTGGTTTTGAGGGCCAGGGCTAGTACCCACCCCACCCCCCACCCTGCCTTCTGACCCAGGCCCTTGTCTGCCATCGTGGCCTCTCCCCTGCTCTGGGCTGCTGCTGTCCGCAGCCCCCCAGCTACAGCGCCTCCTGTTTTTGTGGGCAGCCCCCTTCCCATAACTCTTTGGCACTGAGCCTAGTGAGGGGGACTGACTCCAGTCAGCCAGCCGAGGGGTATGCACGGAGTCTCAGAGTACTTTCCCAGCAGATAGTGCAGGGGTCCTGACAGTCGTCAGCTACTCTCTACAATGAGGACACAGAGTTGAGGGAGGAGCAGTAATTTGCCTGAAGCCACAGAGCAGGGTGGTAGCAGATTCGGAATTGTATGCCAGGTCTCTTGCTCCAAGCTCGCACTCCTTCCCATTCCACCGTGACCAATGTTATAAACCCGAATATTCTCACCTCAGAGGCTTTCCAAGACTTGGCAGTCAGATTGCCAGCCTTGGCACCACGGTCTGGGAAGAAGGCCTAACAGTTACAATTAAAGACAACATCAGTCATTTATCCTGCCCATGGGTACAGTTCCTTTCCCTTTCAAAGATGTTTTAATGCCCATGATTCTACTTAAGGTGAACAATATAGGAATTACCCCCATTTTAGAGAGGAGAAGACAGAGGCTCAGAATCACCCAGTGTCTTCCCCAAAGCCTTACAGTGATGAGTGGTGAAGCCAGGACCAGAGCTCAGACCTACTGACTCGCAGACCTGTGCTCTCATCCACAGTCACATGTCACCCCCCCATCCCCAAACCTGATGGGAAGCCATGGAGAGATGGTGTCAAGTGGCCTGTGAGCTGGATTTTGCCACCTGCAGCCACGTGGCTCTTCTCTGAGCCCCTGTCTTGTCCCTGGGCGTCTGAGGTTGGGGAAGTCAGCTAAGCTGCCTCCCAACACCGCCCTCACTGACAGGGAGGGGTATCATCCTCCCCAAAATCCCCCTGCCTGCTCCCCAGGGCATTTTCTGAGACAGTGGGGTTTGAGGAACATGCCTGAAATCTCCCCCTCATCCTTGGAGTAAAAAGACATCCAGCTTCTCCCAGCTTCTGCCTGTCCCTCCTGGAGAAGACTCCTCATTCCAGCCTGGCTTGCTCACCACATGGGGTTAATTTGAAGTCCAGGGTGGCTTCTGAATCTCCTGAGTTGAAAGTCTAGGAATCAGTTAACACCGTTAACTGGTCATCCTTCAGCCTAGCTCAGATGTCTTCTACTCAGTGGAGATTTCTCTACCTCCTGGAACCTACCTCCGCCCCTCCCAGCACAGGGATCCCTTCCCTCGCTGGAGAATGGGGTTGGAGGCAGGGATCTGTGAGCAGAGGCATTTCCTGGTCCTCAGGACAGTAACGATTTCCTTGTATACTTGTCCTGATGTTGCAGGCCAACCCCCTCCCTGGTTTCTCTGATGGACTTATTCGAAGATTGTGCTATACACCCCAAATCTTTCCCACCGTGGGAGGCATGTTCAGCACATCAGAACCTCCTGACTTTGGTCCAGAGCTTTCTGAGTGTGTCAACACACTCAGAATCTCTAAGCAGCTCTCCCAGGGTTTGACATCACTCTGAGTTGTCTTTTCCTTCCCTTTATTCATTCTTAAAACATTTTCTGAGCTACTCTGGTCTAGGCCTTGTGCTAGATGACCAACACGATATAAGGAACCAACATGGTTCCCTGCCTGTCCTGAGTGAGCCAAAATCTTGAGCAGGAGATGAGTCTTTACAACACCATGAGTGCAAGGGCTGTGACCACAGGGCCATGGGGAACATAGCCCCTGCCCAGATGGAGAACACTTCGCTGAGTCTGAAGGATAAGCAAGAGTTAGAAGAAAAGGTGGAGGGGAGGGAGGGGAAGGTAGGTGGACAGTGGCACAGGAAGAGACCGCTGTGGGGAGATGAAAAACAGCTTCTTACAGGGAGGACCACAAACAGTTCACTGTTGCTGGATAATAAAATGTGAGGGAAAGAGCAGAGGGAGGTGAGGCTGAATACCTAGCCGAGAAGCTTTGGCATCACCCCGAGGGCAGCAAAGAGCCCTGGAAGCGTTTCAGTGCTTCGGTCAGGTTTGTGGTTTAGAAAGCTGGCCCTGCCTGCTGGTGAAGGGCAGGGTGGAGGAGCGAGACGGGGACCAGGTAGGAGGCTGTTGTGGGATCCAGGGAAGGGAGGACAGCGCCTGGGCAGGAGAGGCGCTGGGGCTGGAATGGACGCAGGCTGAGGAAGAGCGGGGAGTCTGGTGGAGCTGGTGCCTCACGGGGTGGCTGAGGGGAAAACCCAGGAGTTTCAGCTGAGCTGAGTCTCAGGCGAGAACCTCAGTCCTTTGGGTATATTATGGTCTAGAAAGGAGGCTGGGCCAGAGACAGAGATGTGGGAGCTGTTGGCCTGCAGGTGGTAACTAACACCTGGAGATGGGAGATGCTGGCCTGGGAGAGACTGTAGGGTGAAAAGAGAAGGGGACTAGACAGAGCCCTGGGGCATCAGCAAAGGAACCTCACGGAGGCAAGAGAGAAGTCAGGAGAGTGTGTGGCTGAGTCCAATAGATGAGACCTGGAAAGGGCTCTCCATGGGCAGAGGGGGCTTCTAGGGACCACGGCAATGGGCCATGTCAGGGGAGCTGGGAGGCAGAAGCAGGTTGTGGGGGGCTGAGCCAGAGTCTGGGAGATAAGGAAACAGAATGAGTGGTGAAAGAGGGGAGAGAGGCAGGTCAGTGGCTGGCAATAGACATAAGATAGAAGAAGTGGGTTTTCAGACAGGATTTAAGCATGTCTTGGTGATGAGAAAGGAAAAAGTAGAAGAAACAGGAGTGAGGATGGAGGAAGGGAAGGTTTAAGAACAAGTTAAGATCCATTCATACCAGAGGCTTCCTTGGTAGCTCAGCTGGTAAAGAATCTGCCTGCAATGCAGGAGACCCAGGTTCAATTCCTGGGTCAAGCAGATCCCCTGCATAAGGGTTAGGCTACTCACTCCAATATTCTTGGGCTTCCCTGGTGGCTCAGCTGGTAAAGAATCCACCTGCAATGTGAGAGACCTGGGTTCGATTCCTGGGTTGGGAAAATCCCTGGAGAAGGGAACGGCTACCCACTCCAGTACTGTGGCTTGGAGAATTCCATGGACTGTATGGCCCATGGGGTCACAAACAGTCGGGCACGACTGAGTGTCTTTCACTTTCACTTTCCATTCCATAGTGACTTTCCATTCTTCCTCAGTCCCCAACTCGCTGCCTAACCCTGGCTGGGTTCCCCATGAGTGTGATGTGGGAGAAGGATGGAGTGGTCTCCAGGTGCTCCCCAAGACTGCTGTAGGGAGTCCTGTGGGATCTGCCATCTTGCTTGGTGGCCAAGCTGGGCATAGCCTGGGCTCTGGGTGAAGCACGTACATCCCTTCCCACATGCACGGTCAAATCCAATGTCTCATCTGATACCCAGGATGACCCAGTGAGGTGGAGACTGTCAACTACATAGCGAAGAAGAAGAAACTTCTGGGAGAGAAAGTGACCTAATCAAGATCACACATCAGTAAATGGCGGGGGTTGTTGGGGTGGGGGTGGATTCCAGGGGAGGTCTGGGATTCTGCCCTTGAAGGATCCCAGAGCACTGGAAGGGCCAGGTCTTGGGCTAGGACAAGCACAGCCTCTGCTCCACTCAAATTTCTTATGTAGTTTTCTGGCCTCCAAACTTGATCATCCTGTTATAAGGCCAAGCCTGGCCTCCAGGTTTCCTGGAGAGGCTCCCTCCTCCACCTCTCCTCCTCCTCTAGCAGCTGTGAAGCCACCTCCCCTTGTCCCCTCACGAACCCTGGGCTCTGGGAAATGGCAGTATTTCTGAGAAACAGGACGTGGCCTGTGGTTTGGGGCTGGCCTGGGGGTGAGGGAAGGCCTGGGGCCCCACCAGGCACAATGGCATCTCTCTCCAGGGAAGGCCTGGCCACCCTCCTTCCCCTCACCCTGGTCCCTGGAATAGACCCACTGCCGGCCTTCTTCTCCTGCAGGATCAGTTTGTGGAAGATGAACAGGAAGTGCCTTAAGAGGTTGGCTGATGTTGGGAAGGGGTGGGGTGGCATGGGTTTCTACACACAGGAGTTATCTTCAAAGTCAAAATGTTAGTTGCTCAGTCATGTCCAACTCTTTGTGATCCTATGGACTAGAGCCCGCCAGGCTCTTCTGTCCATGGGATTTCCCGGACAAGAATACTAGAATGGGTTGCCATTCCTTCCTCCAGGGGATCTTCCTGACCCAGGTACTGAACCCGGGCCTCCTACATTGCAAGCAGATTCTTTACCACCTGAGCCATGACATTCTCTAATGGGAACTGGGACGAGGATCTCTGGCCCCCAGCTCAAGGCTGTTTGAATGACCGCATGACATCTAATGGATTTTATCCATCTCCAGCACAAAACAGAGCCCACATAACTCGCCCAAAGTCAAAGAGCAGTGAAGAGCTGGGGCTGTGACTGGAACCCACAGGGTCTGACCCCAAAGTCTCCTTCCCTCTGGCCCATGATATCTGGGGTTAGGATGAGATCTGTCTTCTCACAAGCCCCCTGCCATCAGCCTCTCCTCTTCACCCCATTGATAGCAAGTCTTGCCTATCAAAACAGCATGATCTTTAAAAACACAGATCTCACCCTGTCTCCCCCATTAAGCACCTGCTTTAATGTCTTCCCTTTGTCCTCAGAATAGTATCGAAATTCCCTCTTCTGGCCCTTGGGGATCTGGCTCCTGCTGCTCCAATTCTCTCACCTCTTCTCCCAGCTGCATCCCAGGGTCCAGTTTGCTGCTTCATCTGATCAAGCTGGGATGAATGTGGGCTCTAGGAAGACTTGGGTCACAGGTTTCGACACCATCAGGGTGTTCTCTCTCTCTCTGTTTCACCCTGCATAACAGCACTTCCTTTCCAACCAACTCTGTTAAGAAGCAGACATACTGTGAACTGTTCAGCATCCTGATATCTCCTTGTCAGATAATATACAAAGGCTCTTCCCTTCCAATTCCAATAGAAAGATCCTAGGGAAGGACTCAGATGGTCCATCTTGGGTGATCAGGAAGGAGGTATTAGAATCCTGTGATTGGATTGGGGGAGGAGCCTCCCCAAATAAGAGTGTGGATAGCACATACAGGTTCAAAAGGAATCCCTGTTTCCAGGTTATCCTTTCTTAAACTACTGTCCTCTCTTCTATAACTTAAACATGCTGTTCCCACTTTCCGGAATGCTTTTCCCTATTCTCTGCCTATAGTGGCCCAGCTCAGATTTTAAGCCCTCCTCTGAATGGCTCTCCTGGTCCCCTCTGTTGCTCCTAGCATTGTACGTTCTTCTGTAATTCAACCTTTTGTATTGCAAAGATCTGTTTCTGAGCCTTTTATCCCACTGGTCAGTAAGCTTCTTGAGCCAGAGACCACATTGCAGTCATCTTTGCATTCCCAGCCCCTAATACAGCCCCCACAATACATGCTTTTTGAAGAAGAAAGTGAGAGAAATAATGATGGTGAAGACAATGGTGATGTGATGTGGTTGACTACTGACCTATAATAGATGTTCAGTAAATGTTGAGCCTTCAAATGATCACCACGACAATTTTTACCATCATCACGACCATTTCCACCACCATTGCTGCTGCCTCCATCACAAAGACCACGCCTCTCATTTGCAGGGTCCAACCAAGAATACAAATGGAGCCTACTTACCATATCCTAAATATGTAAAAGCTATAAATCAAACTAAACAAACTATTAAATAAATATCTTCTATCTTCCTACTTTGACAAACGTAATTTCTTAATGAAGGCCAAATTTTAAAATTTCTGACTTCTCTGAATTCTGTGCCAGAACATAGAAGCTCAGGAAGGGCAATCCCCAGGTTCCAACTCTTGGCCCACCTCTCTTCTCATTCCAGCTCTGCCTGAACTATGAGGGGGGGCCTCATACACACACGGACTTGGTGGAAATACCCTAGCCTGCATGTCTTTGGTGATTTTAAAACATGTCTAACATGTCTACAAGTGCTTTTATACTGCTGTCATTGAGAGGTGTGGCCCATGTCCCCTCCCCTTACATTTGGGTAGGCTGTGACTCATTTGTAACCAGTAGATTATGCTAGGTGACTTCCAAGGCTAGGCCAGGGAAAACAACACAGCTACTTCTCTGTTTACTAAGATATTTGCTCTAAATAAGAAATCCAACTACTCTGAGGCCACCATACTGTGAGGAAGCCCAGAGCACATGGGGAGGCCATACATAGATGCTTCAATCAACAACCCCAACTGACCTAGCCAACTGCCAGTATCAACCATCAGATATACAGATAAAGACCCCTCCAGATGACTCCAGCCCCCAGTTACTGAGTCGTCCCAGCTGAGGACCAGACATTATGGAGCAGAGATGCACCATTCCTACTGTGTCCCATACAAGTTCTTGACCCACAGAATTCACAAGCATTAAAAAACAATTGTTTTACAAATAGTTCTGAAGTTTGTATTGAAATACAAAAAACCTAATCGACAAAACAATCTTGAGAAAGAGGAACAAAGCTAGAGGTGTGGTGCTTCCTGATTTCAGACTACACTACAAAGCTACAGTAACCAAAAACAAAAACACACACGTAAATCAGCGGAACAGAAGAGAGAGAATGAACCCACACTTTTACAGGTAATTAGCATACAATAAAGGAGGCATACAATAAAAGAATGTACAAGGGGGAATAGACATCCTCTTCAATAAATGGTATTGGGAAAGCTGGAGAGCTACATGAAAAATAATCAAACTGGACTGTTTTTTCATACCATATTCAAAAATAAAGTAAAAATGGATTAAATAGTTAAATGTAAGATGCGAAATCATAAAACTCCTAGAAAACATAGGCAGTACATACTCTGACATCAGTCTTAGCAATATTTTGGGGGATGTGTCTCCTCAGGCAAGGAAAACAAAAGCAAAACTAAACAAATGGGACTACATAAAACTAAAAAGCTTTTGCACAGCAAAGGAATTTATCAACAAAATGAAATGGCAGATTAAGTGAATGGAAGAAGATATTTGCAAATGATACATCTGATAAGGGGTTAATATGCAAAATATACGAAGAATTCACATAACTGAACATAAAAAAAAAATTTAAAAATGAACAGAGGGTCTGAATAGTCATTTTTTCCCAAAGAAGATAGACATATGGCCAGCAGACAAATGAAAAGATGCTCAGCATCACTAATTATCAGGGAAAAGCAAATAAAAACCACCATAAGATATCACCTCACAACCATCAGCATGGGTATTATCAAAAAGACAACAAACAACAAGTGTTGGAAAGGATGTGGAGAAAACTGAACCTTGGTGCACTGTTGGTGGGATGATAAATTGGTGCAGTCACTATGCAAAACAGCACGAGATTCCTCAAAAAATTAAAATTAGAACTACCATAGGAACCACAATTCCACTTCCAGGTATTTACCCAAAGAAACAAAAACACTAATTTGAAAA
Source organism: Bos taurus (assembly GCF_002263795.3). Classification (NCBI taxonomy): domain Eukaryota; kingdom Metazoa; phylum Chordata; class Mammalia; order Artiodactyla; family Bovidae; genus Bos; species Bos taurus. The sequence continues at coordinate 54,001,316 of NC_037342.1, read as the reverse complement.
GATATGTACATCAGTGCTCATTGAAACATTATTTATAATAGCCAAGATATGGAGGCAACCTAAGTGTTCATCAACATACAAAAGGGTAAAGATGAGATATATGTTCATACACACAGAACAGAATATTTCTCAGCCATGAAAAAGAATGAAATCTTGCCACTTTTGATAACATGAATGGACTTAGAGGGCATTATGCTAAGTGGAATAAGTCACACAGAGAAAGAGAAATACCACATGATCTCATTTATATGTGGATTCTAAAAAACAAAACAAAATAAAAACAGACTCATAGATACAGGGAACCAGTGGGTGGTTGCCAGAAGGGAGGGACGTGGGTGGTAGGTAAAATAGGTTTAGGGGATTAAGATTACAAACCTCTAGTTATATAATAAATAACTCACAGGAACGTAATATACAGTACAGCATAAAGAATACAATCAGCAACATCAGAATAACTTTATATAGAACAGATGGTTACTAGACTTGTAGTAGTAATCGTTTCATAATGTATACAAATGTCAAATCATTGTGAGCAACCTGAAACTAACATAATATTGTACATCAATTACATTTCAATAAAAAAATGTAAAATCCCCTCCAAAAATATTTGTTTTAAGCTAAGCTTTGGCATAATCTGTTATGTAGCAATAGTAACTAGAAAAATGCCCCAGTTTCATCCAAACCCTCCTCCCTCTGCCCATTCCCCCAGGCAAACACCCCAGGCTTAAGAGAACAGATCTGGGGAAGAGGACTGCACAGTCCTGGAAGCAGACTTGGGCCGTCTGGGCAGAGAATTCCAGAATCCTGGGTTCCCTGGTCTAAGAGTGGGATAAGTACACATCCTTTTGAACCTATGGACTCCTTGCACACATGGGTAGGGGTGCAGCTGAAAGGGGGTCAGAGTGGGGCCCTCTAGAGGGTGTGGTCCAGGATGGTGGTCCCCCCTGCCTGGATTTAAGGGGGGTCCTACGCTTCACTATCATCACCATCACCACCCATTACTACCAGCACTGGTGACGTAACTGTCCACCTTGTCTCATTGTACTCTCAAAAAGATCCCAGTCTGATGAGGAAGAAAGCCATAAACATGACAGCTGAGGGGGACAAGCACTCTGATAGAAAAAAGCACTGAGGGGCTGTGAGAGACCATGGTGATGGGGGAGGGGTTTCAGAAAAAGCTTCCTAGAAGAGGGGATACCCAACTAGTGACTTTAAGGGAGTAGCCAGAGAAAGTGGGGAAATCACATTCCAGCCCTAGGAAACAGCATGTTCAGAGGCCTGGAGACAAATAAGTGTGGTACATCTGGAGAAGTGCAAGCAGATCAGCCCAGCAAAACAGTCGGGCTGGGCAGTGGAGGCGGGCGGTACAGCCAGCCAGGAGCAGGAACAACAGGCTCTAGAGGAAAGCCTGGAGAGGTAGGCAGATACCAGCCCTTCCAGGGCCCTCAGAACAGGGATGGGGCTCAGGGAGGATGCCCTCCCATGGCTGTCAATGCTGATGCCTATTCTGATTGCCCAGAGCCTATGCCAAATCAGTAGTAATTCTGAATATCACTCCCATTTTTTTTTAAAGCCTGAAAGTGTTTTCAGCAAAGAGGTGACTCAATCAGATTCGTGTTTTACAATGATTCCTCAGGCTTCTGTGGGAGACAAAGCCTTGGAGGGAGCCAAGAATGGAAGCCATCCATGAGTAATTTATCATAGCTATCATGAGAGAGATAATGGCAGTGGGGACTAGGGTGTGGCAACAGAGATGGAGAGAAATAGATGGGGTTAAGCACCATTCAGAGGGTAGAATCAAGGAAGGCAAAGGTGAGACATGGCCTCTATATTCAGAGAGCTCACAGTGCAAGAAAGAAGAAATATGTGGACATGCATAGCAATTAAAACGAGCTCATTTCATCCTCATCATGAATCTCAGAGACAGATACCAATATTTCTCTTTTGCAAATATTCTGCGGCAGATGCTGTTGGTTGCCCCCTTGGCAGCCATTCCCCAACCTCCTCTTTGCTAACAGAAGCCCATTTGGTTAGGTGTTCAGCAACTGGAGTGAACCATTGCTGACCAAATGCGGCTTTGGCAACCCAACACTCCTCTGCCAGTGACTGGTCTAGGGCTGGGCCTCAACCCCATTTCTGGTAGGATGTCAGTGGGGGAGGGGCACAGGGCTTTTCTTCCACATTGTAGAGAGTCACAGGAGAAGAGAGTCTTCTTGCTGCTGCCCTCCCTCTCCTGCTTCCTGCTTCAGATGCTATCAGTTAAGGACATAAGACGTGGAGTGGAAGCAGCCATCTTGTGACCATGAGGCAGAGGCTTATGAATGTCAGTAATGCTGAGGAAGGCTGTAGGTAACTGAATTGATGAACCACATTGAGCCAATCTGGGGACCACTTACATTTTTTTTAATTAAGAAAACAACATATATCCTCATAACTTAGGCCACTGTAGCAGTACTGCCGATGACCCTCTCATCCCTTCCATATTTTCATACTTGTACGCCTCCAATGTGCTTTCACTCCCAACAGTCAGTATCAATTTTTTCTTATCAGAAGACTACCCTCAGGTTGCTGGAGCCCACATTGCCTGTTAGTGTGGAAAGCCAGAAAATCCTGGGAATTTACACACTCCCTCCCACTCAAAGGTGCCCCTTAACCAATGACGGATGAGTATGGAGGTATCGGTCCTCCAGCTTCCTTGCATTGATCTGTATAGCTCTGAGGAGAGATCTGTACTATCCCCAGAAATCCTCTGCAAGATGGCACTGAAGTTCCCTTTTGTGGGACTTGGCCTGATATCATACTTGCCCTCTCAGTCCCACTTCTCTACTTCCTTACTACTGGTTTGTCTTGGAAATACTTCCTAACACAACATTTTCACACTACTCCTCATCTCAAACTCTGCTGCTGGAAAGCCATCATTGGTCAATTTTCTGTACTTGCAACCTAAAGCATCCTAACAGATATAACCCAGCAAGGTGAAGGTCTCATAGCAAGTTTGCTCAAAGGTAGGTTTCCTGCTTGCAAATTCTATTTTTTTAATTCACTAATTAACAAGCAGAAGATTAAAAACTTAATTTTGTAAAGTGCTATATTCTAAGCATAATAACAATGGTAACTAACGACAACCATTTACTGAGCACCTCTCATGAGCCTGGCACCAGGCTAAGGCTTTATGTTACATGTGTGCGTATCAGGTAACTTCAGTCGTGTCCAACTCTTTGCGACGCTATGGACTGTAGCCCGCCGGGATCCTCTGTCCATGGGATTCTTCGGGCAAGAATACCAGAGGGGTTTCCATGCCCTCCACCAGGTGAATCTTCCTGACCCAGGGATTGAACCCATGTCTCTTGCATCTCCTGCACTGGAAGGTGGGTTCTTTATCACTAGTGCCACCTGGGAAGCCCCAGGCTTTACTTTCAGTTTCAGTTCAGTTCAGTTCAGTCATTCAGTCATGTCCGACTCTTTGAGACCCCATGAATCGCAGCATGCCAGGCCTCCCTGTCCATCACCAACTCCCGGAGTTCACTGAGACTCACGTCCATCGAGTCAGTGATGCCATCCAGCCATCTCATCCTCTGTCGTCCCCTTCTCCTCTTGCCCCCAATCCCTCCCAGCATCAGAGTCTTTTCCAGTGAGTCAACTCTTCGCATCAGGTGGCCAAAGTACTGGAGTTTCAGCTTTAGCATCATTTCTTCCAAAGAAATCCCAGGGCTGATCTCCTTCAGAATGGACTGGTTGGATCTCCTTGCAGTCCAAGGGACTCAAGAGTCTTCTCCCACACCGCAGTTCAAAAGCATCAATTCTTCGGCGCTCAGCTTTCTTCGCAGTCCAACTCTCAAATCCATACATGACCGCTGGAAAAACCATAGCCTTGACTAGACGGACCTTTGTTGGCAAAGTAATGTCTCTGCTTTTCAATATGCTATCTAGGTTGGTCATAACTTTCCTTCCAAGGAGTAAGCGTCTTTTCATTTCATGGCTGCAGTCACCATCTGCAGTGATTTTGGAGCCCCCAAAAATAAAGTCTGACACTGTTTCCACTGTTTCCCCATCTATTTGCCATGAAGTGATGGGACCAGATGCCATGATCTTCGTTTTCTGAATGTTGAGCTTTAAGCCAACTTTTTCACTCTCTACTTTCACTTTCATCAAGAGGCTTTTGAGTTCCTCTTCACTTTCTGCCATAAGGGTGGTGTCATCTGCATCTCTGAGGTTATGGATATTTCTCCTGGCAATCTTGATTCCAGCTTGTGCTTCATCCAGCCCAGTGTTTCTCAAGATGTACTCTGCATCTAAGTTAAATAAGCAGGGTGACAATATACAGCCTTGACGTACTCCTTTTCCTATTTGGAACCAGTCTGTTGTTCCATGTCCATTTCTAACTATTGCTTCCCAACCTGCATACAGGTTTCTCAAGAGGCAGGTCAGGTGGTCTGGTATGCCCATCTCTTGAAGAATTTTCCACAGTTTATTGTGATCCACACAGTCAAAGGCTTTGGCATAGTCAATAAAGCAGAAATAGATGTTTTTCTGGAACTCTCTTGCTTTTTCCATGATCCAGCGGATGTTGGCAATTTGATCTGGTTCCTCTGCCTTTTCTAAATCCAGCTTGAACATCTGGAAGTTCAGGGTTCACATATTGCTGAAGCCTGGCTTGGAGAATCTTGAGCATTACTTTACTAGCGTGTGAGATGAGTGCAATTGTGCAGTAGTTTGAGCATTCTTTGGCATTGCCTTTCTTTGGGATTGGAATGAAAACTGACCTTTTCCAGTCCTGTGGCCACTGCTGAGTTTTCCAAATTTGCTGGCATATTGAGTGCAGCGCTTTACTTTAGTGACCTCTTAATCTTTACCAGAACCCTACAGAGTAGGTACAATTGTATCAGTTTTTTAGACTGAGTAACAAACTACCACAAATTTAGCAGCCTAAAACACATTTATTATGGGTGGGGCACTGGGTAAAATAGGTGAAATGGGTGAGATGGATTAAGAAATACAAACTTCCAGATATAAATAAATTGCCGGACATAATCTACAGCATTAAGAATATAGTCAATGATACTAATAATTTTGTATGGTGGCAAATGGTTACTGGACTTGTCAAGGTGATCATTTTGTAATGTATATGATTGTCAGGGCACTATATCATACACCTGAAATGAACATAATACTGTACATTAACTATTCTTTTAAAAAAATACATTATCACACAGTTTACATAGGTCGTAAGTCTGAACACAGGTTTGCTGGGTTTTCTGCTTTAGTGTCTCACCAGTTCATAATCACCATGTCAGTAGGGGCTGAGGTCTCATCAGAAACTTGACTGGGGGAAAGATCCACTACAAAGCACTCTTGGGTTATCGGCAAAACTCAGCTCCTTGTGGTAAAAGGACCAAGGTCCCTGTTTTCTTGCTCACTGTCAGCTAGGGGCCACTCCTGGTTTCTAGAGACCACCACATGCCCTTTACATGGGCCCTCTCACAACACAGGGCTTCCCTTGTGGCTCAGCCGGTAAAGAATCCACCTGCATCGTGGGAGACCTGGGTTCAGTCCCTGGGTTAGGAAGATCCCCTGGAGAAGGGAAAGGCTACCCACTCCAGTATTCTGGCCTGGAGAATCCCATGGATGTATAGTCTCACAACATAACAACTTACTTTTCAAAAGTCAGCAATAGAGAGTCTCTGACTCCAAGGAGGGTCTGGTTCATTTTAGGAAATTTTACTTTATTAAATTAGGCCCAGGTAAGATAATCTTCCTCTTGAGTAACTCAAAATCAACTGATTTGAGACCTTAATCACATCTGCAAAATCCCTTCACCTCTGACATACTCCACTGGCCAGAGCAAATCACAGGTTCCACTCACACTCAAAGACGGGCATTGTACAGGATATGAAATCACAAGGGCCATCCCATAGTCTATTCGCTACATGAATATTATCCAAACCGCATTGCTGTGGCAACTGAGGCAAAGAGGGATTTTAGTAATTTTACCCAAAATCATAGGCTTCCCAGGTGGCTCAGGGGTAAAGAATCCACCTGCCAGTGCAGGAGACTTAGGTTTGATCCCTGAGTCAGGAAGATCCCCTGGAGGGGGAAATGGCAACCCACTCCAGTATTCTTGCCTGAAAAATCCCATGGACAGAGTAGCCTGGTGGGCTATGGTCCATAGAGTCACAAAGAGTTGGATACAACCGAGTGACTGAGCATGTACCCAAAGTCATACTGCCAATGAGTGGAGGTAGAATTTCAAACCCATGCCCTCTAGTTCAAAGTCTGAAGTCTTAACCATGACACGGCAGTGACTGCCCCCAATCACTTTCCCTTTCCTTAAGTCCCCGAATCCCCTCAGTAATCACAAGGAGGAAATAGAGGCTCAGAGAGGTTAAGGAACTTGCCCAAGGCCACACAATCATGGCAACAAATCAGGTTTATCAAACTTCCAAACTCAAGATCTTAACCAGTGTAGATAGTAATTAGTGCTTTAACAGAGGACTAAATAGTGCTAGAGTAGTTCATAGAAGACTGATGCAGGGGCAGGGTAGGGCAGGAGTGGAGGTAGCCCTTCAACAGGATAATAAAGCAATGACAGAATTCGTCTTTTTGAAAATGGAGATGAGAGAGGGAGATGAGAGAGGGAGAAAGTGTTATGTCCAACTGGGACAAAGGCAAGGAAGCAAGAAAACACGGGTGTCTGGGACAGGGTAGGGATGCTGTTTTGGACCAAGATGGGGGACTATGAGAAAAGAGGCTGGAGATAAGGCCAGGACCCAATTTAGAACGTTAGGTTGAGGAGTCAGAGTTTTAATTTGAAGGCAACTGGGATTCACAGAAGGGTGTTGAGCAGCATCAGTCATGCACACACAAAAATGTCTTTAGAGGGGTTGGTTAATGGCCGTGTGTGGGAGAGGGGGCTGTTTAGAGTTTCTTGCTGCTAATACCCTTTCCCACAAAAGGGCACCTTTAGTCCTCCCAGAGCCCCAAAAGTGCGGGTGGATGAGCCAGGCTGTGCCCATTTTACGGGCAAGGACACTGAGGTCTAGTGAAGGACATGCTGCTCTATGAGGGGACTGAGGGGCTCAAAGTCCCTCTTCAGTCATGGTGCTGGGGGAGTAGGGACTAAGAATTACATTTTTTCCTGCAGACTATGGAAAAGTCATGGAGAAGGCAATGGCCATCCACTCCAGTACGCTTGCCTGGAAAATCCCATGGACGGAGAAGCTTGGTAGGCTGCAGTCCATGGGGTCCCTAAGAGTCGGACATGACTGAGCGACTTCACTTTCACTTATCACTTTCATGCATTGGAGAAGGAAATGGCAACCCACTCCAGTGTTCTTGCCTGGAGAATCCCAGGGACCAGGGAGCCTGGTGGGCTGCCATCTATGGGGTTGTGCAGATTCGGACACGACTGAAGTGACTTAGCAGCAGCAGCAGCATGGAAAAGTCATAGTCTTCATTCAACCTCTGCATACCCCATATTCGCCCACAAAAACCAACATGGGGACAGTTCCAAGTGTGGGTTCTGGGACCCCAGGCCATAGATTGAGATTCAGCAGGTGTGGAGTAAGGCCAGGCTTTGGCATTTTAAACAAGCATTCCAGGCAGAGCTGAAGGTCCTGACTACTCTTTATGAGGGCTCAAGAGTATAATGGTCAAACCTCAGGTAGTAGAAGGCTGCTCATGGTGGGACCTTCTCCCTCAAGGTCCCCTCCTCATCTCCCCCCCAACCCCCAATCTGATGGCTGCCCCAGCCCCTCATATGGGCCCTCATCACAAGCCACTGCCTCCAGTCCCAACCCTTAAACTCCCCCCGCTATAGGACAGTTCCCAAGTGAAATTTCCAAAGAGCCAATCTGCCCTTTCTCACCCGTGTACACACACACACACACACCGCCACACCACCCTCCACCACCACACCAACCCCCGACCCCTGTTCCCTGGCCTGTCCCCTAAGAAGTGTTTTCAGTGCCTTGCCCCAGGGCTAGCCCTCCTATTTTCTGATGGAAACCCTTCCAGCACCCACGTTAATGGCGGGCTGACCGGGTGAACGCTATTATTAACTGACACATCGAGGTTCAGAGCGCCAAGAACGTGCCCCGGGTCCGTCCACTGTAAAAAGGCGAGATTCGAACTCAAGGCGGCTGCTGGGGAAGGCTCCAGTTCCCGCAGCAGCCAGCAGGGGTACGCGGAGCCCGGGGGATCCGCGAGGCTGAAAGGCGGGGGTCGGGGCGGGGACGCTGGAAGAACGGGGGCTTTGATTCCCATCTCCCGGCGCAGACCCAGACACTAATTAAAATCGCCTGGGCCGCGGGGGCGGCGGGGCGGGCACAAAGCCGGCTTTGACCTGGCGGCGGCGGCGCTGGCGGGCGCGGGGCCGCGCGGCACAGGGGCCGCTTGTGGGACGTGTTTGTTTTCGCTCGTAAAGCGCAGCAGCCGAGTGGTGCCCTGGCGGCGAGGGGGGCCGGGGCCGGGAGAGGGCCCCTGAGGCCACGACCGCCCGCCCCTGCCCGGCCTGCCCCCCGATCGGCGGCTCTTGCCACCCCTCACCCCACTCGGGGGGCCCCCTAGAGCCCCATCTCTTCCCTCTCGGAGTGTCCCCATGCGGTCCATGGTAAGGATGGTAACCTAGTAGTATCACTAAGAGTTCAGATTTGTTGAGCGCTTACCGTAGTACAGGCCCTGGGCTAAAACTTCTCCCACTGACTTGATGCCTCCTACCCTCATAGCTCAGTTGGTAAAGAATCCGCTTGCAATGCAGGAGACCCCGGTTCGATTCCTGGGTCGGGAAGATCCCCTGGAGAAGAGATAGTATAGTCTATCCACTCCAGTATTCTTGGGCTTTCCTGTCGCTCGGCCGGTAATGCAGGACACCTGGGTTCTAATCCCTGGCTTGGGAAGATCCCCTGGAGAAGGGAAAGGCTACCCACTCCAGTACTCTTGCCTGGAAAATCCCACGGACGGAGGAGCCTGGTAGGCTGCAGTCCATGGGGTCACTAAGAGTCGGACACGACTGAGCGACTTCACTTCCACTTTTCACTTTCATGGAGAAGGAAATGGCAACCCACTCCAGTGTTCTTGCCTGGAGAATCTCAGGGACGGGGGAGCCTGGTGGGCTACCGTCTATGGGGTTGCATAGAGTCGGACACGACTGAAGCGACTTAGCAGCAGCAGCAGCAGCATAGTCCATGGGGTCACAGAGTCGGACAGGACTGAGCGACTTTCACTTTTCAACTCTATTAATAGCCCCATTTTACAGATGGAGCCCGGGGAGGTTGAGTGCCTTGCCCAAGGTCACAGAGTTCTAAATGAAGAGCCAGGCCTGGAATCCAAAACCAGTGACTGCAGAAGCTACAAGAGGCTGCCTCTCAGCAGAAGGGGACCAAGGCTCGGGCCAGTGGGAAGTGTCACAGGATGATGGGTTTCAGCAGGAATTATTTTCCTGGTCAGAACCTGCTCCCTGCCTGTCAAGCAGCAGGTCAGAGTGAGCTCCCCAGTGCTGGAGTATTCAAGCAAAGACCCAGCAGGAGCCAGGGCGGCTGTCTGAGGTCCCTTCCAGACCGGACACCAGGTCCCCTGGGAATGTACCCGTGGCACTGCCCTCCAGGGGAGGCTTTCATCCTGGACTGTCCTGGGTGGTGGGGTAGAATGGAGTAGTGTGTGTGCCTGCGGGGGTGCAGGTCTGTGTGGGTGGGTAGGGACTAAGGAAAGATGGGAGCCTCCTCCTGGGGAGCCCCTGTGTTTGGAAGGTCCCCCTGGCCGCTCAGGTCACAGAATCACTGAACTGTAGGCCCACTCTCTGGGCCTTTACACCAGGGCCTCCTGTGATGAGAACTTGCTCCTACCATGTAGAAGTCCCTTCCAACCACTTTTTCACCTGACTTCTACTCATCCTTCAGTTGTCAGCTCTAAGCAGGTGGCACCCTCTCAGCACCCTGGGAAGATACACTGATTGAGCAGTATTTCAATTCAAGGCATTTCCGGTGCCTTGGGATCAGAGTTCACCCTCAGTCAGAACAGACTCAGTGAAGACTGGGCAGGGGACTTGGGGTGAGGGTGGGCATCATTAGAGGGATACAGAGCCTACTGGGAGCCTGGGTTCATCACGTGCATGCAGTGGGGGGGTTGGGGGATGACAGACCAGGCAACTGACAGTTTCCATCCAGTGGCATGAGCACTGACAGAAGGGTCCTGTGTCTGGGACCTTCCCCTCTGAGACTGGGCCTCTGTCGACCCTGGCTATAAGCCTCTTCACCTCCCTTCCCCCACATCAATCCCCCCACGTTTGCCCTGTGTCTGCAGATGCCTGGCTGGGGAGAGCTCTGACCTGGATGGAGCTCCCCACTGATCCCAGGCACCTGTGAGGAGAAGAACACTGATGAGGAGGAGGGGAGGAACAAGGAGGGAGGGAGTTCTTCTCAAAAACTCTCTGCCTCCCTAAGCCCTGGGAGCCAGAGTTTGGACAGAGACACTATTAACACAAAATTTGCAAACATGGCTTCTAAAAATAGCCCCAGCTGGCAAGGCCCACCTGGCACATGCTGCACCTTTGCGGCTGCTGGCCTGCTCCCCTCAGAGCGCCGCCTTGGTCTGTCAGCAAGCGTGTCACTCTGCCCTCCCCCTACCCAGCGTGAGGGCAGCCACAGCCCTGGGTCCAACCCAAGGGAGAAGCTGAGGCTTGTTCCAGTCTGATGGGGGCTACGGGGATGTGCAGGCCTAGGGGAAGGATGGTTTTGCCTATAAGGTGGTTGGAGGAGACAGTGCAGCCTACAGGGAGCTCCCCAAATCAGGGTAGAGGTCAGGGATGGGGGTGGGGGGGTTAGGACACATAAGTACAAAGAGACCAAAGTGGTATTTAAACGCCTACAAGAGAAAACAGCCCGATTAGAGTAAAACATACCAAGAAGATGAAGGAAGAAAACAGGAGTGGAGGAGGGCGGGACCTGGAGAATGGTTCATGGATCCAGATGCGGGTGAGCATGCGGTCAACTCCCAGCAAATCCTTAGGCCCTCAGAACTGAGAAGCAGCCTGAGGGCTCTTCTTATCCAACCCCTTCATTGAACAGATGAGGAAACTGAGGCCCAGAATGGTAGTCTGACTTGCTCCAGGTTCCTTAACAAGCCAGTGGCAGGACTGGGTCTGCTGGCCCAATGCCCTTTCCACAAAGCCCCTTGGTCTCCTCTGTTGGCTGATGGGGTGACCCTTGTTAATAATGAGTCTCAAAATGCTCCTTTCCCATTATTGGCCTATTCGGGAAAGATTTACTGAGCACCTGGTGCATGCCAGACTCTGGGTTCACAAAGGTGAACTGGACAGGCAGGCCCCTGCTTTCTGGTAAGTCCTGTTACACTCTAATGGCCAGAAGTGCTCAGGTGTGCACAGAGCTCTGCTGTGTTCAAGGTGCTTTCATGTGAACTCACAAAACAGAATCCATATTGTGTTTCCCAGGTAACAGTTGAAGAAACCAAGGCTTCAGTTAATGTCTTGTCCAAGGTCAGGCAGTAAAGTTGGGATTGGAGCCTCTGCTCATTACCCTAGGAGGCCTTGGATTCCTTCTCAATCAGCGAAGACAGCCTGTAGGAGGCGTCACTTACTTCTGGAAGCCTTCTGTCCTGGATGTCCATGTGGATGAGAGCTGAGAGGGCACTGGGACGTCCCATGACGAGAAACACCAGATTGCCCTCAGTGCCTCATCTTTGGCTGGATTCAGTGGCAGCCTCTGGACACGTTACACAGGTCGATCCCGGTCCTCAGAGAGTCATGGCAGAGCCTGGCTGTTCCCCACTAGGTAGCTTCTCCCTGACCCCCCTGTGAATCAGACCAGATGTGAAGGCCCTTTCCTGGAATAAAAGCCAGAGCTGCAATCTTCCTGGCCCTCACACAGGCCACATGCAGGATCTAGAGCAGGAAGGGCCAGTGGTCAGCAGCGCAGACATCTGACTTCCCTCCAGGGGGCCTGACTATGCCAGGTCCCTCACCAGAGCCCTTGGCATTGCCCACTGTGGTCTCTAGAACCCTAGGCTTACCCGGAGTAGGGAGCCTGCATGCCATTTCTTCCTCTTTTGACCTTGCCACAGTGAATTCTACTCTGCAGTGGGCTCGTTCCAGGTGGGCTTCTCTGGGGCCTGCATAGTCACTCTAGCCATTCCCCTATAGCCACAGGGGCACCTAACCACACCTTCACCTGCCCACTTGTTGCCTAGAACTTTCCAGAACACCTCGATGCCACAATTGCCTTGAGTCCTCATCTATCGCACATTTGGTTGGCTGACAAGGCTCTGACCGTGAACCTAGGGAGTCACTGACTATTTCACTCTGTTCACACTCCGAGACTCATCCACAGTGAAGAGAGAATTCTTGCCCTGGGGAGCCTGCTACTCGCATAGCCCCTGCTGATAAAAATGGCTCCTGTGGACACATAAATTGCCAGGTTTGAGTTACATGCCCCTTCTACCCACCACACCTCAGGCAAAAAAAACCCCATCTGTAGACTGGACCTCAGAGAGACTAGTGTTCACCCTGGCCTAGAAATCCTGCCCCCTAGGGGCACTCCAGGATAAGTAGTTGTTGTTCAGTCGCCCATTCGTGTCCGACTCTGCAACCCCATGGACTGCAGCACACCAGGCCTCCCTGTCCTTCACCATCTCCTGGAGTTTGCCTAAATTCATGTTCATTGCATCAGTGATGCCATCCAGCCATTGCGTCTTCTGAAGCCCTCTTCTCCTTCTGCCCTCAATCTTTCCCAGCTTCAGGGACTTTTCCAATGAATCGTCTGTTCACATCAGATGACCAAAATACCGGAGCTTCAGCATCAGTCCTTCCAGTGAATATTCAGGGTTGATCTCCCTTAAGATTGACTGGTTTGATCTTTTTGCTCTCCAAGGGACTTTCAGGAGTCTTCTCCAGCACCATAGTTCAAAGGCATCAATTCTTTGGCATTCTGCCTTCTTTAAGGTCCAGCTCTCAGAACCATACGTGATCACTGGGAAGACCATGGCCTTGACTATATGGACCTGTGTCAGCAGAGTAATGTCTCTGCTTTTCAACACACTGTCTAGGTTTGTCATCACTTTCCTGCCAAGAAGCAAACATCTTCTGATTTCATGGCAGCAGTCACCGTCCACAGTGATTTTGGAGCCCAAGAAGAGGAAATCTGTCATTACTTCCACCTTTTCCCCTTCTATTTGCCATGCAGTAATGGGGCTGGATGCCATAATCTTAGTTTTTTTTTCTTTTTTTTAATATTTAGCCTTAAGCTGGCTCTTTCACTCTCCTCCTTCACCCTCATCAAGAGGCTCTTTAGTTCCTCTTTCCTTTCTGCCATTAGAGTGGTATCATCCACATATCTGAGGTTGTTGATGTTTCTCCTGCCTATCTTGATTCCAGCTTATAACTCATCCAGCCCAGCATTTCTCATGATGTGCTCAGCATATGGGTTAAGCAAACAGGGTGACAGCAGACAGTCCTGTCGTACACCTTTCTCAATCTTGAACCAATCAGTTGTTCCGTACAGGGTTCAAACTGTTGCTTCTTGACCCGCATACAGGTTTCTTAGGAGGCAGGTAAGATGGTCTGGTATTCCCATCTCTCTAAGAGCTTTCCAGTTTGTCATGATCCACACAGACAAAGGCTTTACCGTAGTCAATGAAACAGAGATAGATGTTTTTCTGAAATCCCCTTGCTTTCTCTATAATCCACCAAATGTTGGCAACTTGATCTCTAGTTCCTCTTCCTTTTCTAAACCCACCTTGGACATCTGCATGTTCTTGGTTTGCATAATACTGAAGCCTAGCATGCAAGATTTTAAGCATGACCTTATTAGCATGGGAGATAAGTGCGATTGTCCCATGGTGAGCATCCTCCTCTAGGGATCTGAATCGTTCTGCTGAAATTTCATCGCATCCACTGGCTTTAATAACAGCACTGTTTCTTAAGGCCTGCTTGGCTTTGCACTCCAGAATGTCTGACTCTGGGTAACTAGCCACACCATCATAGTAATCTGGTTCATTAAGATGTTTTTTATACAGTTCTTCCATGTATTCTTTCCATCTCGTCTTTATCTCTTCAGCATCTACTAGTTCTCTACCATTTTTATCCTTTATTGTGCCTATCTTTGGGCAGAAATCTCCCTTGATGTTTTCAATTTTCCTGAAGAGGTCTCTAGGCTTTCCTCTTTTGTTGTTTTCTTCCATTATTAAACACTGTTCATTGAAGAAGGCCTTCTTGTCTCTTCTAGCTACTCTTTGGAACTCTGCGTTTAATCGGATATTTCTTTCCCTCTCTCCCTTGCTTTTTTCTTCTCTTCATTCTTCTGCTATTTGTAAAGCCTCCTCAGATAACCACTTTGCTTTCTTGCTTTTCTTTTTCTTTGGGATGGTTTTCTTTGCCGCTTCCTGTATAATATTACAGACCTCTGTCCATAGTTCTTAAAAGGCACACTGTTATCTAGATCTAGTCCCTTGAATCTATTCATTACTTCCACTGTGAATTCATAAGGGATTTGATTTAAGTCATACCTGACTAACCTAGTGTTTTTCCTGGTTTTCTTTAGTTTAAGCCTGAGTTTTGCTATGAGAAGCTGATGATCTGAGCCACAGTCAGCCACAGGTCTTGTTTTTGCTGACTGTATACAGCTTCTCCATCTTTAGCTACAAAGAATGTAATCAGTTTGATTTCGGTATTGATCATTTGGTGAATATCCATGTGTAAAGTCATCTCTTGTGTTGTTGAAAAGGGGTATTTGCTATGATTAGTGCATTCTTTTGGCAGAATTCAGTTAATCATTTCCCTGTTTCATTTTGTTTTCCAAGGCCGAACTTGCCTGTTACTCCAGGTATATCTTGACTTCCTACTTTTGCATTTTGCATTCTAATCCCCGATGCCATCTGGTCCCATCACTTCATGGCAAATATATGGGGACACAATGGAAACAGAGACTTTATTTTGGGGGGCTCCAAAATCATCGCAGATGTTAACTGCAGCCATGAACTAAAAGATGCTTACTCCTTGGAAGAAAAGATATGGCCAACCTAGACAACATATTAAAAAGCAGAGACATTACTTTGCTGACAAAAGTCCATCTTGTCAAAGCTATGGTTTTTCTAGTAGTCACGTATGTATGTGAGAGTTGGACTATAAAGAAAGCTGAGAGCCAAAGAACTGTGATGTTGGAGAAGACTCTTGAGAGTCCCTTGGACTGCAAAGAGAGCCAACCAGTCAATCCTAAAGGAAATCAGTCCTGAATATTCATTGGAAGGACTGATGCTGAAGCTGAAACTCCAATAATTTGGCCACCTAACGCAAAGAACTGACTCCTTGGAAAAGACCCTGATGCTGGGAAAGATTGAAGGCAGGAGGAGAAGGGGACAACAGAGGATGAGATGGTTGGATGGCATCACCGACTTGATGGACTTGAGTTTGAGCAAGCTCCAAGAGCTGGTGATGGACAGGGAAGCCTGGCGTGCTGCAGTCCATGGGGTCACAAAGAATCAAACACGACTGATTGACTGAACTGAACTGAATCCCTAATGATGAATAAAACATTTTTTTTAGGTATTAGTTCTAGGAGGTATTCTCGGTCTTCATAGAACTGATCAGCTTCTTCGGCATTGGTGGCAGAGGCATAGATTTGGATTACTGTGATGGGTAAGTAGAGGCAAAGTCAATCTGAAGGCAGTAAGGATGTTCACACTGGCTCAGTGGTAAAGAACCTACCTGCCAATGCAGGAGACTCAGGAGACATGGGTTTGATCCCTGGGTGGAGGAGATCCCCTGGAGTTGGAAATGGCAACCCACTCCAGTATTCTTGCCTGGAAGATTCCATGGAGGAGCCTGGTCGGCTACAGTCTATGGGGTCACAAAGAGTCTGACCTGACTGAGCACGTGGATAAGGATGTTCACAGCCTAACCTGTCCAATATTTTCTTCTAGTAAAGCAACTACCCTAAACTCTTTTGAGAAAGCACTGCTGGGCAGGTGTTTTTGTCCAGGGAAGGGCACTGATCTGTCAAGAGGTCAGGAGAGCATCAGCTCTCAGGGTCCCTGGACCCCTAGTTGGTGTCTGCAAAGGGTCGGCTGGTGAAATGATTAGCTCACCAGTGGTGACTAGCTCGGCCTGTCTGCATGTGCCCTGCAGGGGTCTGGACTGAGCAGGTCAGAGCAGTGGCATATGAGAGTGGAGTGGGTGGAGGGCTGCCTTGGTGCCTGAGCTCTTTCCAGTTCCAGACCATGTGTCTCCCCAATGCAGAAATTGATTCCTAAGATGGCCTGAGAGAACTGGTGTGCCTTGCAACCAAAACGCTTGTCTAGCTAACAGATTCTGTGTTTTAGGGGGTTTAAATGGGAAGTACAGAACACAGGCAGGAAAGAGAAGCAGAGACTGCAAAAGGCTGGGTCATGGGACCAGGAGGGGCTAAGGTGGGAGCTGAGGCTGCACTTCTCAAGGGGGCTGGAGGGGCTGCTAAGCCAACAAAGCCACAGTTTAGACCCTGGTATCAAAAAGGCCATTCCTCCTGAGAAGTCCCATGTTCCCTCGCCACTCCAACATGTACCCACAATAATCAGTGGATCTCCATTCCTTGCAACCTGGAGCAACCTGCACTTAGCACTGGACTCCTGCAAAAACCCTCAGGCTGGAAGGGAGAGGAATGGCCCAGCCATGGCATTAACTGCCAGGTGACCCAGTTCAGTCACTCAGCCTCTCTCAAGCTCAGTTTTCCCATCTGGAAATTGGGGCGACCAATCCCCATTTCTCCATTTCCTATTACAAAACATGATGTTAGCAGGGGGTGGGGCTGTGTGAATAAAATGAGATCACAAATTGGAAACCACACGGAGACTCAGCGTCCAATTACACGTGATTCATCGTTTATGACCTCAGCCGCGTGAGAACACCAAATGGCAAATCCTTGCCTTCTTCCCTCTCTCAGGTTAGCAGATTCTTCTGTCATTTGATCAATGGTTCAGGGATAAAAAAAAAAACAAACAAACAAAAAACAAAAAACCTTGAGTGCCTGGCACCATTTGGGTCTGAGGGGCAGAAGAGAAAAAAACCCTAACACAGCCCTCCAAGGGTTCATTGTCTGGGAAGATGGGACTCACACAGAACATAATTTCCACCATTTTGGAGAGCACCCACTGTGCCAGCGTCATGCAGAGGGTGTGCTCTGTACATGATATTTCATGGAATAGATCAACCCCATCAGGAGACTACCCCATCAGGTATTATTCATCAGGTATTATGAGAAACTGAGATTCAACAAGGCCGCTGGGAGGCTTGTCCTGCTTTGTACTGTTAGTGGCAGAGAAGCTGCGCTGTGCCCAGGAGGAGCTGCCTCTGAGTATGTGGTCTTTACAGCATCCCTGGCTGCCTGTGGATTATATTGAGAGGGGTCTGGATGAAGCAGGAGGGGCTGCCCACTGTGACTCCCTAATGTCTGCCCTACCCTGGCCTTGTGCTGGGAACCAGCGTCCAGAGCAGAATCGAACTTTTACCCCCAAAGAGCATGTGGTGGGGCCAGAACTGCCTCTCCGCCCCACATCTCCAGGTGTTCCCTCCCAGGACATCTGCTCCCATCCTGGCATATCTGATCCATCAACAGTAAGAATCACAGCATGCACACTGCTAGCTCCTCAGAAAGGGAGTTCTGGGAGTTCTGTGACAGGTTAGAGAGAAGGAATCCCCCTCACTTTTGACCCTCCATGGGGTCAAGCTCTGGGTGGGACGTGCTTATTAAGGTCTAAGGAATTGGGTACAGCTCAGGGTCTTGGCAGAGCACCCAGTGTGAGCCCAGGACATCTGCTGGAGACACACAGGTGCCCCTTCCTGTAGGTAAATGTGTGTGCCAGGCTCTGTGCTGGGTGCTTGCTCTACACCATCTTATTTAACCTGCACATTATATGTTATTGTGATCCAATTTTACAGACGAAGGAATGGAAGCTCAGGGATGTTCAATGACTTGCCCAAGGTCACACAACTAGTAAATGATGGAGCTCAGTCTCCATCCTGTCTCTTGACTCGCTACACCTCACAGCGTCCTTTTGGGTAAAGAGTAAATTCATCTGGCATCTGAGAACTTTTGCAGAATGACCTCTAAACCATGCAGCAGTGTGGTCTCTCTCATCACTGTACTGAGGCAGGCCCGCTCATTCCCACCAACACACATCTGTGTCTCAGAAAACTAGAGAAAGGGGACATACGAACACTGGAGGAGAGGTCGTGTCTCCTTGGGACTTGTGAGTTTCTTTCTCCCCAACAGTATGCCAGGTTGGGCATACAGTCAGTAGGAATCGGGTGACTGAACGCCGCAGACTGTGCATGTTATCCTGGGCAAGCACAGTCCCTCTGCGCTCCGGCCCTCTTCTGTCTGGAAGGAGCGGGCTTCAGATGATCTGAGACCTCACCAGCTCTGAACCTGCTCCCCTGAATGGATGCAGCTCCCAGGTCTCGGCTGATGCCCGTTCACCTCTGCTGCAGGTGCTCCCTTGCTCCAGACCCAGGACAGTGGCAGTGACCGACACCCCATCCCCAACACACAACAGACCAGTTCCCTGGAAGCAGGTTTCTGGGAGTGCTCCAGCCCTAGTGGTGGTGCTCCATGAGAGACGTCTCAGGAGCACTGAAACAAGAGGTAGGGACCCCTGCTTCTTGTCCTCTGTTATCCACTCTGCAAAGTGATGCCGGGCAGATCGGTCCCCCCTTCTCAGCCAATTTCCTTGGTAAACTGGGGGAAAGAGAGGCTACTGGATGGTCTCTTAAGTGTGCTTTCCGTCCTGATCACCAAGGAGTTCGCTGAAGTGAAGGCATTTCACACATCAGTGGGGAAGATGGGAGGGACTTGACAACTCTTGGGCAGCAGGACTTCTGCCAGGAAGCAGAGCTGTTCTGTCCACCTGGGCAGCTGTGCGGCCCGGCTGAGCAACTCAGTGGAGGAGGGGCAGTGACCTAGGAGAGGAGAGGTGCCCGAGACAGGTGGGACAACCAGGGGAGGGACTGACAGGAGAAGGCAGTAAGGCTTCGAGGGGAGAAAGCAGAGAGATGGAGCCGAGAGGGAGGGTGGGGAGCACAGAAAACAGACAGGAGGGGAGGGAATGGGCGTGGGGCTGCACTGGACCAGTCCTCAACGGCACTCCTGGGGCAGGAACCACCACGGGTGAATGCTGATCAGCCAGAATCAGATGTGCGGACACTGAGCCGGTCCAAAGCCACTTTCTGTTTTCCATAAGAAAAAAAACTCAGAATTGCTAACTGAGGGAGTGTTGGGGACAATGCTGCCTCTCCTAAACTCTTCTGGAAAAAATTGTAAAAATCACAGTGATATCAACTAACTGAAAACAATATGCATAGAGAGAAGCCTGGAAGGACCTCTTGTCAGGGAAGGAAGAAATACAATCAGAAACAGATACACCAGACTTCAATTATATACATAACGGTTTATTTCTCAAGCTGGAGGGTGGGTACGTGGGTGTCAATAACATTACTCTTACATTTTTTCATATGTTAAAATATTTCATATTTAAATCTCCTTATAAGGAAATTGGGCTTCCCTGGTGGTTCAGACAGTAAAAAATCTGGCTGCAGTGTAGGAGACCTGGGTTTGATCCCTGAATCGGGAAGATCCCCTGGAGAAGGGAATGGCTACCTGCTTCAGTATTCTTGCCTGGAGAATTCCATGGACAGAGGAGACTAACAGGCTGCAGTCAATGGGGTCACAAAAGAGTTGGACACGACTGAGCAACTAACACTTTTCATGAGGAAATTTGCTAAAATCTTAACAGTGGTTCTTTGGGACTATGGAATTATTATGATGGCTTTTTTAAAATAGTAAATATCTCCATTTATTTAAGTCTTTAATTTCTTTTAACAATTCACTCTAATTTTTAGTGAAGTTTTTCCTTATTTTGTTACATTTATTTCTAAGTATTTCATGTTGTTTTGGTACTATTATAAATTTTTTTTAAACTTTTGATTTTTATTGGAGTATGGTTAATTAACAATGTTGTGATAGTTCCAGATGAACAGAAAGGAACCCAGCCATACATATACATGTATCCATTCTCCCCCAAACTCCCCTCCCATCCAGGCTGCTGCATGACATTGAGCAGAGTTCTTTGTGCTGCACAGTAGGTCCTTGTTGGTTATGGAATTATCATGATTGTCATATCTTCTTTTTGCTTTTAGTATTTTCCAAATGTTCTACATTGAGCAGATATGGAAAAAATAACTAAACCTTTTAAAATAGATACACTCGTCCTGCCATGACCATAATTTTAATCTTTGGTGGAAATTAAACACAACTGTTTGAGCCACCTCATCCTCACGTTCTTTCCCTCAAAGATTCCCAGGCTCAGTAAATCACTAGCCTCCTCTTTCGCCCTCCATTGCTACCCTAAAGCTGATACTTCTCCAAAGTAAAGCTTCCAGGGCTTTAGTTCTCAAGCCCAATAACCTTCTAAGTTGAGAGGAAAGACATTAGGTTTATAATAAGAAAGACACAGGTTTGAAACTTAGCTTTAGTAGCTACTGGTTGGTCATTTAACTACTCTAAATCTTAGTTCCCTATTTGTAAAATGATCCAAGGTTTTCATGAAGATCAAAGGAGATGATACATATAAAATACCAGCACTAATTAGCAGTGCCTGGAACATAGGAAGTATTTAATAAATTATCATCATCATCTTCATTACCATCATCATTGTTGACTGCATACCACTTCCTCCAGGAAGCCTTCTTGACTTGATGAAAGAAAGACTTCAGTCTGACTTGGGCACCAAGCTGGCCTTCTTCTGCAAAATGTCTGGATTCCAATCTCAACTCCATCACTAACTGTGTGACAGAGAAGTTTCTTCTCTTTCCTGTGTCTTTGTTTCCTCATCTACAAAATGGTAGGCTTGGACTTCCTGCTGTAATAGTCTGTGACTGGGGTAACCATACAGTTTATCCTTCAAGCCAGAATACTTCTAAGAGTGAAAGGGGTGTTGTTATCAGTAATCACCCTGGGATGACAGGTTTAAGCCCGGATAGCTCTGGGCACACTGAAAAGTCTGATCACTCCACCCTGGACAAAATCCATTACCTTCCTGCCCTCCAGTGTGGTAGGCAGAATAATCCCACCCACCCCACCCACCATGCCCCCACAAAAATATCTGCTTCCTAATCCCTAGAACCTGAGAGTTTGTTCGATCACATGGCAAAGAGAATTAAGTTTGCAGATCAGCTGCTTGAGATGGGAGATAATCCTGAATTATTTAGGTGAGCCCAAGGTAATCATGTGACCCTAATACACTGACTTCCCTGGTGGCTTAGACAGTAGTCTGCCTACAATGTGGGAGACCCGGGTTTGATCCCTGGGTCAGGAAGATCCTCTGGAGAAGGAAATGGCAACCCACTCCAGTACTCTTGCCTGGAAAATCCCATGGACGGAGGAGCCTGGTGGGCTACAGTTGATGGGATCTTAAAGAGTCGTACATGACTGAGCGACTATACTTTCTACTTTCTCAATTCACTGACATGGGAGGCAGAAGAGGAAGAGTTAGAGTGATGCAGTTTAAGAGTCTTGACCAGCCATTGCTGACTTGAAGATGGAAGAGGGCCTTAAGTCAAGATATAGAAGCTTCTAGAAGCTGGAAAAAATAGGAAAATGGGTTCTCCCCTAAAACTTTCAGACAAGAATTCAGAACTGCCAATGTCTTGGTTTTAGCCCAGTGAGACACATTGTGAACTTCTGATCTCCAGGACTAGAAGATAAAAAATATGTACTGTTTTAAGCCTCTTAAGTTTGTGATGATTCATTACAGCAGCAATAGAAAACTAACACACCCAGTGTGGCTCAGTGGGTCCATTTGGCTGGCTGCTCCAGCAATGCTGTCCTTGGAGTGTGAGGGAACTAAATTCCAGGAGAGTTGGGTTCTAGTCCCTGCTCTGATCCTAACTCACCCTGGAACCTTGAATAGCTCAGGAATTCCTCTTGGGACTCTTGTTTTCTCTCTGTAGTATGGAGGTTAACACTCCTGCCTCATCTCTCTTTGTGGCGGGTGGGGGGAGGTAGGGTTGTCAAACGTTCAGTGGCTAGAGCTATGCTCAGCTCTGTGCTGGGGAGGAAGGCTCCTAGGTGAACCAGATCTGATCCCAACCCCAATCCCTGCTCTTGAGAAGCTCCTAGTCTAGATGGGGAACAGACAGACTTGTAAGCCAGTGATTAAAATACAGTGTGATGAACACAAGAATAGATGGTTATGAGCATGCAGAGAGGACATAGATAGACCTACCTGCTGGGAGGATGGTCAGGGAAGGCTTCCTGGAAAAGGTGACATGGGAGCTGGGCCTTAAAGAATGAGTAGGAGTTAGCCAAGTAAGGGAGACAAGGAGGATTGGGAAGGAGAAAAGAACAATCCAGGGACTTCCCTCATGATCCAGTGACTAAGACTCCTCGATCCCAATGCACGGGTCCCACGTTCGATCTCTGGTCAAGGAACTAGGTCCCACATGCTGCAACTAAGAGTTAGCATGCTGTGACTTAAAAACAATCCCATGTGCCACAACTAACAGCTGGCACAGCCAAATGAACAAGTAAATATTTTTTAAAAAGAGAGAGAACAACCAGACAGAGGAAGCAGCGGAAGCAAGACCCCAGAGATGTGAATCAGCACAGCAGGGGGGACAGAGGTACAAACAGCCCGGTGGTGTTGACTTGGAAAGCCTGAGTGTAAACGGGATGCCACAGGGATTAAGTGGGATGACGGGCGAAGGCATGACGTGAGCATAAGGCTGCATTATGGGTCTGTGTGTCCCCCAGACCAGTCCTGGGTCAGGAGATGGTCTGTAACATACAATTCCCTTGACCTGGCTTGGAGTGATCCCTTCTGCTCGTCTCATCCTCACATTTCCCCCAGACGGGTGCCAAAGGCCTGGCAGCTTCCCCAGTCTGCTGGCGGGGGAGGGGTGGGATGGTGCCGTGCAAAATTACAGCCACTGCAGAGAGGCCGGTGTGACCTTAGGAGCTGGGTTTCATCACTCTGAAATCATGTTCCTGGCCTTAGCCAGAGCCAGAGAGGAGGGGAGGGGAGGGTGGGAAAGCAGAGTGGGTGGCAGCAGGTTTGGGCAAGGTGCCGGGGCTGGAGGAGAAAGCAGCTGGGACCAGCGGGGGGTGAGACTCCAACTTGGGGGCCATCCATCGTGCTGTGTGAGCTCAGGCCACATACTTGCCCATTCTGGGTCTCTCTGGGTAGTATAGGTCCTGGGTACCATTCCCAAGGCCCATGCCCCCCCTGGAGCGTCCTTGCAAAGGGCAAGAGGCTTGGACTCTCCTGGTCATTTCTCTAGAAGTGGCTCTTTGTGGGTGAGCAGGAGCCCAAGCTGGGCCCACTAGGCTGCAGGGCAGGGCTGTCCTGAAGCATCCACACGTGCAGGAGAGCCATGCCTCTGAACCTGCGTGAAGTTAACTGGCTCCTGTCGGGGTCAGACCTGGGGCGATCTCTCTAAGTTTTAGGTTACCTAATGCACACTGCCCAGTCGTCCTTCCTGCTTGCATTCTGCATCCTTGGTCGGTTCTTTTAAGTGCTGGTTCCTGGGTGAGCTTGGGTGTATTAGTTTGCCATGGCCTTCATTACTAAGTACCACATTATTAAGTACCACTCAAGCAACAGAAACTCATTTCTGGAGGCTTATCCAAGATCAACGCAAGAGCAGGGTTGGTTCCTTCTCCTTGGCATCTCTCCTCGGCTTGTAGATGGCCATCTTCTCCCTGTGTCCACACTTAGTCTTTTTGCTGTGTCTGCCTTTGTTCTATTCTCCTCCTACTATTAGGACACCCATCATACTAGATTAAGTCCCACCCTCAATGACCTCTTTTAAGTTAATTACTTCTTTAAAGCCCTGTCTCCAAATATAGTCACATTCTGAGGTGCTAGACTGCAACATATGAATTTAGGGGGGGGACACATTTTAGCCCATAACACTGGGCTTTTCCAGTATTTTCTGACCACCAGTGGAGCCTCCTTTTTTTAAATTGGAGAATGATTGCTTTACAATATTGTGTTGGTCTCTGCCATATTATCAGGTCTTCCCAGGTGGCGCTAGTGGTAAAGAACCTGTCTGCCAATTCAGGAGATATGAGAGATGCTGGTTTGATCCCTGGGTTTGAAAGAGCCCCTGGAGGAGGGTACATTAACTGCAGTATTCTTGCCTGGAGAATCCCATTTACAGAGGAACCTGGTAGGCTACAGCCTGGCGACCATGGGGTCACCAAGACTCAGACAAGACCAAGCGACTGAGCCTGCACTCCCACATGTCAACATGAATCAGCCATAGGTATAAGTATGGCTGAACCTCCCTCCTAGCTCCCACCCCCAGTGGAGCCTTTGTAAACACAGATGTCTGGGTCCCTATCCAGAAAGTCTGAGTGTAAGCCCCTTGTGGGCAGGGACTTAGCTCGTGGCTGCATTCCTACTGCCTAGAACTGTGTCCCGTATGTGGAAAGTGCTCAGTAAATATTTGGGGAATGAAGGGATGATTAGTAAGTTTGGGATGAGGCCCACATGTTTGCCAGTAGAAAGTTCCATGGTTGATTTTGATTCATCTCAGAGTGAAATCCCCTGAAATGTGATTGGGTTTCATCCTTCCTGTTGCCGGGTAGGAAGCCTAAGGCTCAGTAAGGAACAGAAATACCAGGCCTGGCATCCCAGGAAGAATGTGGGCTCACTGTACCTGCCCAGTACCTCTCCAGAAAGCCTTGGCATCTGAGGAAAGGAAAACGGTTGGACTTGATAACCCTAGGCTTACCAGCCCCAGTCACCTTGAGTCTGGCCTTTACCCCATAATCCAGAAGGGTGTTTCTAGAATGCATGTTTGATCATTTCCCTTCCCTACTCAAAATTTTCTTTGTCTTCCTAGTCATTAACAGGATCAAGTTCAAACATTTACCTGCTGTGATGCTGTGGTTTATC
Organism: Bos taurus; assembly: GCF_002263795.3. Lineage (NCBI taxonomy): Eukaryota > Metazoa > Chordata > Mammalia > Artiodactyla > Bovidae > Bos > Bos taurus. The sequence goes on along the minus strand of NC_037342.1, from coordinate 53,976,380 downwards.
ATAAGAAATATATATTTGATCTTTATCCCTATTTCTGGCACTAAAATCCATGGAATTTTCTAAGTTAAGAGAGCTGCAAGTGTGACTTTTGTTATTTATAACAAGTACCTTTCCAGCACTCCTGAGTTGTTGCCAGAGGAGCCCACCCTAGATTTCAGGGTTTGAAACTCAATCTCACCACCTCCTTATATCTGACCTCTAGGGAGGGGAGGGCGGGTGGGGTTTGAATCAATCAATGATGACCAATGAGTCAATCAACTGTGCTGCCATAATAAAGCCTATATACAAAGCTCTAAACTACGAGGTTTAGTGAGTTCCTGGGTTAGTGAACATGTTCACATGCTGGGAGGTGGGGATGGGACACCCCAGTTCCATGGGGACAGGAGCTCTTGCACTTGGGGCCTTTCCAGATCCTGATCTTTGTACCTCTTTATCCGGCTGTTCATTTTTATCCTTTATAACACCCTGTCTAATAAACTGGTGCTGTGCTGTGCTGAGTTGCTTTCAGTCATGTTGACCCTTTGTGACCTCATGGACTGCAGCCCACCAGGCTCCTCTGTCTAAGGGATTCTCAGGTAAGAATATACTAGAGTGGGTGATAAACTGGTAAACATTAATGAATGTTCCTCTGGGTTCTGTGAGCCACTCCAGAAAATTAAGTGAACCTGAGGAGGAGGTTATATGGACCACCCACTCTCAGCTAATCCTCCAGCAGCACAGGTGGGGGTGTTCTTGTGGATTGGAGCCCTTCACCTGTGGGAGCTGACAGTAGAGGATGTCAAAACTGCGTTCATTGTTTGATGTTGGAAAACACACTGTGAACCTGCCAACAGCTGTCTTCTTCTCCCGTGGCTTCAGCCTCAGCCCTGCTCAGCCTATGGATTAAGACATGTGAACCCCGCACCATCCCCTGAGCCTGTCCCCCTCCTCACCTCAGTGTGCCCTGGGAATTGTCTCCTCAAGCTCCCACTGAACTTGAGGCCTTCCCTGGTGGGCTGGGCTGGGGGCGGAGGGGGTACCCCCGGGCCTCTCCGCCGTCCTTCCCTCCCTCATATGCAGCTCATGCTGGCAGCAGGGCATTCTCGTGTCTCCTCAACCGGACAGGCTGTGCTGGTGAGTTGTGTCTGTGTCTTAGCGCATGCAGAGGGCATGGTGCTGGGTCTAAGTCCTCAGCCGGGCTTCGAGGAAGGAGGATGAACTTTGAAGGGAAGAACAGATGCTCTGGGAGGTAGCATCAGGAAAAGCAGAAGAAATTCCAGCACAGGGCCTCGATGGGAGAGTCATTCTGCAGAAGGTGACATTCTTTCTGTGCCCATTCTTCCCCAGTATTGGCAGAAGTGGACCTGGTGATGGGGTTCCTGACCTCCACCCTTTCCCCTGCATTGCCTGCCCAGGGAGGCCTGTGCACCGGACAGGGAGGGAAGCAGAGGCCTAGCCTCAGGCTGGTAGGGCTGGCCAGGCAGCTCAGGGAGGTGAACGAGCAGTGGTCTTGAGGGGAAGAGACTGGAAAATAACAGTAATGGGGAGAGGTAGATGGCCGGGGGTGCTGAAGTCCTGATTTCTGCTCTCTGCACTATAGTTCAACTTCAGAGAAGCTCCCCTGATCTGACCTTCTTGTTCTTGTCTCTCCAGGCCTCAGGTTCTTCAGCTGAAAAAGGGGGCAAGTGGGCTGGACTAGATGGTGGCTGAGGTTCTCTCTCACCCTGGCCTTGAAGCTTTGCTGAGAGTGTGGCTGCCTCAGAGGTGCTGTTTGAGGGGACTGTCTCCAGGCTGGCACATAAATTGCTGGGGCTCACATCTAGCCAGGCATTGGGGAGACGTGTCTCTGGGCCTGGAAAGAACTGGACGCAGCTTCCTCAAGCCTCCTGCACTGGACTTTGTCCCACAGTGCTGGCAGGCCCACGGCGGCCCTGGGCTCTAATGAGGCTGGCCACCTGGAGAGTCATAGGAGCCCAGCTTGGCCTATTTTGTGGTGAAGCCATGGTCATCTCTCTACCTAACCCTGAAGTGGTGCTCCCGAATGTGGCCTCGGGGATGGGCAGCACCCTTCATGGGCCACCTGGGACCCTAAGAAGGACATCTGGCTGGGCAGGGCCTGCAGGAAGCTCCAACCCACAGGTCCCAGGAACCAGGTCTCTGGCCATGTGGACAACCTCCATTGGCCCCACACTCCCTGGGGCCCGCCTGGCCAGGACAGGGCCTGCTGTCCTGGGCCCGTGCCTGCAGCCATTCGCTAGGCCATGAGTTCAGATTCAATTGGTGAAGACAGGCCTCCTGGGATGAGCCAGTTGGCCCCTGTCTCTTATTTGCTTCTCAAAGTTGGAAAAACTACGCTGTGCCCCTGGCAGTACTTGCTGCTGCTGGTTTTTCTTTCTTCCTTTTTTTTTTTTTTAAGAAACAGAAAGTAACCCCTGTGCTTATTGCAACCAAATCCATTTTATTGGCCTTCTGCATCTCCCACTGCAATAATAATAATCCCTTACATTTGGTGAGTCTTTTACAGTTTACAAAGCACTTTCTTATGCTTTCTCCCTTTTTAGTCCAGGCCACAGTTTGGGGAGGGAGAGAGAACTGGCATTATTGTCCCTGATTACAGATGAGGAAACTGAGCTTCAAACAGTAAGATCAGCTGCCCAAGGTCATGTAGCAAGATAGGTCCTCAGACCCTAGTCCTGGGTTCTGTCCCCTGCACCACACACCCCTCTTGTCACTTGAATACCCAGGGTCTCAGACAACTTCTTCCAAAGAAAAAAAAGGGCAGAAGGTTCAGGTGCACCCCTGCCCTGGCTCTTTTTATTTCTGAACTTTTTGCCTTGGTAAACTTAACCATCGTCTAACCAAGACTATCACCTCTAAGTCAATGACGCCAATCTGTGCTTCCCTCTGAGGCCCGAGATCTCCAGAGCCTACCAGGTCTCTTCAGGTATTGTTCATGCTTCCACCTGCTCCTCATTCACCCAGCTTAGAAAACTCAGCATTAACTTAGTTTTTTTCTCTTTCAACTTCTAAATCCAGTTGGCCAGGTCCTGGGCATTTTACTTAATTCCTTTATTCATTCAGCAGATACTGATTATATGCTGTACCTTTTGAGTCTACTCTGCACCCCAGTGTTACATAATACACAGTCCTGTGTTCTGTCTTCTTTTGCTTAGTGTAAGATTTATAAGGTCCGTTCATGTTATGGCATGTGTTAATACCTCACCCCTTTTTTTGGCTGAATAATACTTTGTTGTATGGATATGCCACATTTTACTTATCTGTTCATCAATTGAGGGACATTTAGCTTGTTTCTACTTTTTGGCTATTAGGAATAACACTGCTATGAACATTTGTGTACAAATTTCTGTTTTGACATAAGCTTTATTTCTTCTGGATATATATTACTACCTAGGAGTAGAATTTCTGGGTCATATGGTAACAACTATATGTTTAACTTCTTGCTGGTGCTGCTGCTGCTAAGTCGCTTCAGTCGTGTCCGACTCTTTGTGACCCCATAGATGGCACCCCACCAGGCTGCCCCGACCCTGGGATTCTCCAGGCAAGAACACTTCTTGAGGAGCTACCAAGTGGTTTTCGAAAAGGGCTGCACCATTTTGCATTTCCACTGGCAAGGCATGAGGGTTCCACGTTATCCATATCCTCAACAACATCTAATGACTAATGATGCTAAGCATTTTTTTTTTTATGTGTTTATTGGCTGTTTGTGTATCTTCTTTGGAGAAATTCTATTCCGATTCTTTGCCCATTTTTCAGGTAGGTTATTTGTTTATTGTTGAATTGTAACAGTTCATTATATATTCTGAATGTAGTTCCCTTATTAGATAAATCATTTACAAATATTTTCTCCCATTCTGTGGGTGATCTTTTTTTATTTTTGAAAGCATCTTTTGAAGTCCGGTTTAACTATCTTTTCTTCTATCATTTATGACTTTGGTGTTTTAAAAAGGCTTTATTTAACCCAAGTTTATAAAATTTTAAGAGTTTTATAGTTTTAGTCCTCATATTTAAGTCTATAATCCACCTTGAGTTAAATATTTTTATTAAAAACTTTTAAATTGTGGTAAAATATCCATAACATAAAATTTACTATCTTAACTATTTTAAAGTATACAGTTCAGTAGTGTTAACTACATTCATACTGCTGTGCAATCAATCTTCAGAACTTTTCATCTTGTGAAGCAAACTCTTATTAAAGGATTCCCCATTCACCCCTACCTCCAGCCGCTATTCAGGTTGCTTTTACATATAAAGCAAGAAAGGAACCCAAGTTTATTTCTTAGCATGTGAATATCCAGTTATTGAAAAGACTATTCTTTTCTCATGAAGTATCTTGGCACCCATGTCAAACATCAGATGACCATAAATATAAGCATTTAATTCTGAACTATAAATTCTGTTCTATTGATCTATATGTCTGTCCTTATGCCAGCATCAGGCTGTCTTGATCGCTATATCTTTGTAGTAAGTTTTGAAATCAAGAAATTTGAGACTCCAACTTTCATCTTCCATTTTGAGATAGTTTTGACAATTTATGGCCCCTTATATATGCATATAAATTTCAGGATTGGCTTGTCAATTTTTGCACACACACAAAAGTGATATTTTGCTAAAAGATTTTGATAGAGACTGCATTCAATCTGCAGATCAATGTAGAGAGCATTCCCATCTTAACAATATTAAATTTTTTCATTTATGATAGTGGGGTATCTTTCCACTTACTTGGGTCTTCTTCAATTTCTGTTGACAGTGTGTTGTGGTTTTCAGAATACAAATGTTTTATTTCTTGTTAAATGTATTTCTGTTCTTTTTGATACCATTCTAAATGGAACTGTTTTCTAATTTAATTTTTAGATTGTTCATCTCTAGTTTGTAGAAATACAAAAATTGACTTTTGTGTATTGATTTTGTTTCTGAAATCTTACTGAACTAGTTTATTAGGTTTAGTGTTTTAGTGTATTCCTTAGGATTTTCAACTAGAAGTTTATGTCTTCCGAACATAGAGATAGTTTTACTTATTTCTTTCCAATATGGGTCCCTTTTGTTGCTTTTTCTTGCTTAATTGCTCTGGCTAGAACCTCCAGTACAACATTAAATAGAAGTGGTAAGAGACATCCTTGTCTTGTTCTTGATCAGACGGCGAAAGCTTTCAGATTTTCACCATTAAATATGATGTTAGCCATGGGTTTCCATCAGTGCCTTTTATCAGGTTGAGGATGTTCTCTTCTATTCTTTTTTTTTTTTAAGTGTTTTTTATTTTTAAATCATTAAACCATGTTAGATTTTGTCAAATACTTTATCTGACTATTGAGATAATCATGTAGTTTTTAACCTTTATTCTATTGATAAGATGTTATAGTAACTGATTTTCAGATGTTTAATCAATCTTACATTCCTAGGATAAATATCACTTGGTCATGGCGTGTAATTTTTTTTATATGTTGCTGACTCAGTTTGGTAGTATTTTGTTGAGGGTTTCTGCATCTTTACTCATAAGAGGTACTAGTCTGTAGTTCGCTTGTGATGTCTTTGGTTTCTGGTAGTAGGGTAACAGTGATCTCATAGAATGAATTGAGAAGTGCCTTCTCTTTGAATTTTTGGAAGAGTTTGGGAAAACTGGTGTGAAGTCTTCTTTAAATGTTTGGTAGGGTTCATTCCTTTCTATTGCTGAGTTGTATTCTGTTATATGAATATAGCATAATTTGTTTATCCATTCACCTGTTGATAGATATTTGGGTTGTTTCCAGTTTTGGAATAAAGCTGCTATGAACATTAGTGTAAAAATCTTTATATGGACATATGTTTTCATTTTCTTGGGTAAATATTTACAAGTGGAATTGCTGAGTCATTTGGTAGGTACATGTTAGCTTTATGAGAAAGTTCCAGACTAATTTTCAAAGTGATTGCATCACTACACTTTACACTCCCACCAGCGATGTATTTTGCTTACTCCATATCCTCACCACAGTAGGTATTGCCAGCCTTTTAAATTGTAGCCATTCTAGTAGGCCTGTTGTGATATCTCAATGATGTTTTCATTTGTTTCATTGATAAATAATGATATTAAGCACTTGTTCATGTGTTTATTGGCCATTTGTTTATCTCCCTTTGTTTAGAGTCTGTTTATCTTTTGCCCACTTTTTAAAAATTGGATTTTAACTTGGTGTTCTTAATGTTGTAGGAGTTGTTTATATATTCCGAATAAAATTCCTTTGTCAATATAGATATGGCTATAGATAAATGTATAGTGACTATTTATTCTGTCTATGGCTTTCCTAATCATTTTCTTAATGGTGTCTTTTGATAAGCAGAAGCTTTAAATTAAACCTTTAAATTTTGATGAATACTATTTTTGACTTTTCTTTTATGGTTATTTCTTTCTGGGACCTGTCTAGGAAATCTGTGCCTAGCCAAAGATCATTAAAATAATCTATGTTTTCTTCTAGAAAACATTTTCATAGCCAACTGTTTCAGCACTGTTTGTTGAACAGACTTTTCTTTCCACATTGAATTGCTTTTGCTCTTTGGATGAAAATCAGTTGTGCGTGCTACGTCTCTTCAGTCATGTCTGACTCTGTGATCCTATGGATTGTAGCCTGCCAGGCTCCTCTGTCCATGGGATTCTCCAAGCAAGAATACAAGAGTGGGTTGCCATGCCCTGCCCTCCAGAGGGCCTTCCCCACACAGGGATTGAACCTGCATCTCCTGCATTGCAGGCAGATTCTTTACTGCTGAGCCACCGAGGAGGCCTGAAAATCAGTTAACTACTCATTATTTCTGGACTAAGTATTCTGTCCCATTGATCTATTTTTTTCATCTTTATACCAGTACCACACTGTCTTGATTACTATGGCATTACTATAAGATCAGAGATCAGGTAATGTAAATTCTTCAACTATGTCCTAAATCAAGATTGCCATTTGAGACAACGTGGATGGGCCACAGATTATTCTAGATCTTTTATATTTCCATATAAAAATTTTTTCCCAATTTTATTGAGAAATAATTGGCTTATATCACTATATAAATTTAAAATATATAGCTTGACAGTTAGATTTACATATATTATAAAATGATTACTGGAGAAGGAAATGGCAACCCACTCCAGTATTCTTGCCTGGAGAGTCCTGTGGACAGAGGAGCCTGGTGGGCTGCTGTCCATGGGGTCACATGGAGTCGGACACAACTGAAGCGACTTAGCATGCATGCATGCAATGGAGAAGGAAATGACAACCCACTCTGGTATTCTTGCCTGGAGAATCCCAGGGATGGAGGGGCCTGGTGGGCTGCCATCTATGGGGTCACACAGAGTCAGACGCAACTGAAGCAACTTAGCAGCAGCAGCAGCAAAATGATTATACCACATTTCATTAACATCTATCATCTCATATATGTACAGTAAAAAGAAAAGAAAAAAGTAATTTTTAAATTTATAAATGTTATAAGAGATAAAGATTTAATAACTCCACCTCTCCTTCCTCATCCTCTTTTCCAAATTTTATCATAATTTTAATTATACTGATAATTAGCTTTTGCATCATTGTAACAATGTAAGTATTATTTACTGCAGAACATCTTAGAAAACAGTGGTTACATGTCCTTTTTTGTTGTTGCTAACTGACGTGTAATTGATCTACAACACTGTGAATTCCAGGTACACATTATATGATTTGATATTTCTATAATTACAAAATAGTCACAGTCTAGTTACCATCTGTCACCATATAAAGTTACTGTAATATTATTGACTATATTTCCCATGCTCTACACCTATGACTCCTTTATTTTGTAACCAGAAGTTGGTACCTTTTAATTTCTCTTGCTTATTTCATTCACCCCCCTATTACCTTCCCCCTCTGGCAACCATCTTTTTGTTCTCTGTATCTGTGAGTCTGTTTCTATTTTGTTCTATAAAACATTATACATACACACCACATCTTTATCCATATATCCATATATCTATTAATGGACACTTAGATTCTTTCCAAATCTTGGCTTTTATAAACAATGCTGCAATGAACAGTGCTGTGCCTATATCTTTTAGAATTAATGCTTTTATTTTCTTTGGGAAAATATCCAGAAGTGAAATTGCTGGATTGTACTGTAGTTCTATTTTTAATTTTTTGAGAAACTACCATATTGTTTACCATAGTGGCTACACCAATTTGCAAAGCACCAACAGTGCACAAACATTCCTATTTTTCCATATCCTCACTGTTATTTATTATTTGTTGTCTTTTTAAGGATAGCCATTCTGACAGTGTGAGGTGGTATCTCATTGGTGTCTCACTTCCCTGAAGATTGGTGATGCTGAGCATCTTTTCATGTGTCTGTTGGCCATCTATCTGTCTTTGGGAAAATGTTTAGTCAGGTCCTCTGCTCATTTTTTAAATTGGTTGTTTGTTTTTTTGATGCTGAAGTGTATGAGTTCTTCATGTATTCTGCATATGAATCCCTTGTCAGATATATCATTTGCAAATATCTTCTTCCACTCAGTAGGCTGCCTTTTCATTTTGTTGGTAGTTTCCTTTGCTGTGCAAAAACTATTTAGTTTGTTTATTCTCCTCTGTAATGGGAAATTCTTTACCTCTGTTCTGTTTCAGGATGGCTATATTCTAGATCTTCTATATTTCCCTATAAATTTTAGAACCAACTTGTCAATTTCTTAAAAGAGGATTGCTAGAAATTTGATATTGCTTTGAACCTCTTTATGAATCTGGGGGGAATTGACAAATTAACATATGGGGTTCTTCCAATCCATGAACATGATATTTCTCCATTAATTTTGAATTTAATTTCTCTTTTCAGTGTTTATGATTTTTGATGTAGAGGGCTTGCACACATTTTGTTATATTTATTCCTAAGTATTTTGTTTCAATGCTATTATGGATAGTATTTAAATTTTTAAAAATTTTCAGTTGCTTATTATTAATGTATGTTAATACAATTGATTCTTGTATGTTGACTTGGTGTCTCATCACTTTGCGAAATGCACTTAGCTCCATAGTTTTTTTGTTGTTGTTTTTCTTGTTTGTTTAGATTTCCTTAGGTTTTTCTATGTTCATGATCATGTTCTTTGAGAATAAAGACAATTTTACTTCTTCGTTTTGAAGCCATATTTTCCTTTTTTATGTCTCTTATTTAGTTGTCTTATTCTATTGGCCAGAACCTCCAATGATATAATATTGAATGAATTAATAATGGCCAATATCACATTCTGCTTTACAGATTTAGAATGTTTTGTTCTTTTTCTAGTTTTTGGAAAATTGCATGGGGTGTTCCCTTTTTATCAAGAATAGGTGTTGAATTTTGTAAAAAGATGCATGGCTTATTCTCCATGCACAGTTGAAAAGAACAGATATTCTGCAGTTACTGAGTGCAGTGTTCTGTAAATGTCAATCAGGTAAAATTGGTTGATAAGGTTTTAAAATCTGCGTATTGTTGTATTGACTGCTTTTCCCATGTGAATATGAATCACACTTTCCCATTTCTTTGCATATCTCATTTCTTGTGTTTGTTAGATAATATATTCTAGCAATTCTGAAATCTGTTCTTTCTTCTTTTAGGGGTTGTGTTGTTTTTGGTGGTTTAGTAATTTGCCTGGAATAAATCTGTGGAACCTATAGTGTGCAGCCATTGGTATCTACCTTATTTTTGTTTTGTTTCTTGAATTCTTGACTTTATTTTTAAGCCTTGCTTCCTAGGGATTGCCTCTGTGTCAGCAATGCTAAGTAGTCAACCATTCACTGGTTAGAGGTTGTATTCAAACACTCTAAGCCCAAAAGATTTTTGTTTTCTTCACTGGTTCTATGATGAATCTAATGTGTGGGTTAGAAAGTACATTCAAAATCATAGCAGTTTACAAATCTGCCCCAGCTCTTACTTTCTGTTGAGTGCACTCATGTTCCCTCTGCTGCTTACATGGCCTTAAGTTCTACCAGGAATATGTGGATAGCCAGGGCACTCTTTGGTCTCTCCTGTGTACAGTGTACACTTTTGTACACAGATCTCTCCTGCGTACACTCTTTGGTCTTTCATGTGTTTTGGTGGAGCTGTTTGGGACTTTTTCAAGGCCCACTTTATTGGCTCATTCTTGGTATATCCCTATTAAATTTCTGGTCCTTTGCTTGCCCCAACCAACACTGCAAACTCAGGCCACCTGAGTTGTTGGCTTTCCCTGTTTGTGTGTGTGTGATCAGCCACTAGTGTCTGTCTTACTTTTTGTTTTGTTTCTTCCTCTGCATGACCTGACCTTTTAAACCTCTTCAACCTTGAATCTTGCCACTCTGAGCTTTCTTGACTTTGCTTCAGCCATATTGGACTATGTTCTTAATCTCTCCAGGACTTTACATTGCCTTCTTCTCTGTATGAAACTTTATTATTATTTTTTAATTTATTTTTTTATTGAAGGATAATTGCTTTATAGAATTTTGTTGTTTTCTGTCAAACCTCAACATGAATCAGCCACAGGTATACATATATCCCCTCCCTTTTGAAACTCCCTCCCATCTCCCTCCCCATCCCACCCTTCTAGGTTGACACAGAGCCCCTGTTTGAGTTTCCTGAGACATACAGCAAATTCCCGTTGGCTATCTATTTTGCATATGGTAATGTAAGTTTCCATGTTATTCTTTCCACACATCTGACCCTCTCCTCCCCTCTCCCCATGTCCATAGTCTATTCTCTATGTCTGTTTCTCCATTACTGCCCTGTAGATAAATTCTTCAGAACCATTTTTCTAGATTCCATATATGTGCATTAGAATACGATATTTATCTTTCTCTTTCTGACTCACTTCCTTCTGTATAATAGGTTCTAGGTTCATCCACCTCATCAGAACTGACTCAAATGCATTCCTTTTTAATGGCTAAGTAATATTCCACTGTGTATATGTACCACGACTTTTTTATCCATTCATCTGTCGATGGGCATCTAGGTTGCTTCCATGTTCTAGCTATTGTAAATAGTGCTGCAATGAACAATGGGATACATGTGTCTTTTTCAACCTTGATTTCCTCAGGGTATATGCCTAGGAGTGGGATTGCTGGGTCATATGGTGGTTTTATTGCTAGTTTTTAAAGTAATCTCCATACTATAAAACTCTTAGAGGAAAACATAGGCAGAACACTCGATGACATAAATCAAAGCAAGATCCTCTATGACCCACCTCCTCGAGTAACAGAAATAAAAACAAAAATAAACAAATGGGACCTGATTAAACTTAAAAGCTGCTGTACAGCTAAGGAAACTATAAGCACGGTGAAAAGACAACCCTTGGAATGGGAGAAAATAATAGCAAATGAAACAACTGACAAAGGATTAATTTTCAAAATATACAACCAGCTCATACAACTCAATACCAGAAAAACAACCCAATCAAAAAGTGGGAAAAAGACATTTCTCCAAAGACTTTCAGATGGCTAACAAACACATGAAAAGATTCTCAACATCGCTCATTATTAGAGAAAAGCAAATCAAAAGCACAATGAGTTTACACCGGTCAGAATGGCCATCATCAAAAAGTCTACAAACAATAAATGCTGGAGAGGGTGTGGAGAAAAAGGGACACACTTGCACTGCTGGTGGGAATGTAGGTTGATACAGCCACTGTGGAACTTTATTTACATCCTCAACTTGGCTCACTGATTTAGAAATCGGCATAACTTTATTCACTCCTCCTTTTGTTTATTCACTCATCAAGCATTTATGGAGGTCTATCATGTAGCCCCCCTGGAGGAGGGCATGGCAACCCACTCCAGTATTCTTGCCTGGAGAATCCCAGGGACAAGAGGAGCCCGGCAGGCTACAGTCTATAGGGTTGCAAAGAGTTGGACATGACTGAGCGACTAAGCAGAGTGCAGCATCATGTAGCAGGTGCTATGATCTAGCAGTGAAAAGGATATACATAGTCCTTGTCCTCACCAAAATTTACCCTGCATCCTTAGCATATCCACCAAGTCTCGACTTGAGGCCTCTTCTAGTCGAGAAGTTTCATGGTGTCCTGTACTTCTCTCTCATAGCCCTTCCCTTAAATATTGTAATTATTATACTTCTTACCAACAGTCAACCCTCACTAGATTGTAAACTCTGTGGAGGCATGAACCATGACATCCTGATCTTTATTTCCCCTCCCTAGCACCACATTTGGAGAAGGCAATGGCACCCCACTCCAGTACTCTTGCCTGGAAAATCCCAAGGATGGAGGAGCCTGGTAGGCTGCAGTCCATGGGGTCACTAAGAGTCAGACATGACTGAGCGACTTCATTTTCACTTTTTACTTTCATGCATTGGAGAAGGAAATGGCAACCCACTCCAGTGTTCTTGCCTGGAGAATCCCAGGGACGGGGGAGCCTGGTGGGCTGCCGTCTCTGGGGTTGCACAGAGTCAGACACGACTGAAGCGACTTAGCAGCAGCAGCACCACATTAAACATTTGTTCAATCAACAGTAAATTGCTGAAAAGTCAGTTTGGTTCTGAAACATACCCAGAGCATAGTCTGTGCAGGGCCCTATAGGAGACAAAAGTACAGGCCCCTCCCACCAGCCAAGTGTGGGTAGTGAGCACTAAGATCTCTGACTCTTGGGCCCATAACCCCACTCGGGGAGCTAACAAGCCCATTATGATACTCTCAGAAGTCTACTGGCAGTGGTCACTCATGCTGATCTCCCCACCGACTCAGCTTCTACTAGAGTTTTCTTCCTTCCCAGTACTTTATTTCTCAAGGACTGTGCTGGGTCTTCATTGCCGCCTGTGGGCTTTCTCTAGTTGTGGCGCAAGGTCTTTTCATTGCAGTGACTTCTCTTGTTGCAGAGCATGGGCTGTGGGTATGGAGGCTTCAGTAGTTGGACCATGTGGGGTCAGTAGTTGCAGCTTATGGGCTCTAGAATGTGGATTCAGTAGTTATGGAGTACAGGCTTAGTTGCTCCATGGCATATGGATCTTCCCTGACCAGGGATCAAACTCGTGCCCCCTGCATTGGCAGGAGGATCCTTAACCACTGGACCACCAGGGAAGTCCCTTCTTAGTACTTTTTTAGCCCCCAGTCCACAGGGTTCTATCAGCTTCACAGACCCTCCGCTTACATCTCCAGGAACCACACCACATTCTCAGCAGCAGCAGCCACACACCTGAGTGCCTCACTGTCAGTGAATTGGTCATTCACCAATGTGAGGTACCTTTCAGCTTCCTCCTAGGCCTTGGGGAGTTTCATGCTTCCTATAGCTCTTCCTGTTTCCTGTCCCTATAGCTATAGAGAGAGGAGTGGACTGAAAGGTCAAAGATGAAGTTCTGCCACTGACATGCCCAGTGGTCTTGGTAAGTCACCTGGCCTCCCTAAGCCTGGTTCCTTATCTACAAAATGGGGTGTTATCTGCCCACCTACCCTAGGATGTAAGGAAGGGGTACAGATGTCCCTTTTGACTGTATTAGGGCTCTCTCCGTAATGGCAGGTCTTGTCTTCCATGATTTCCTTTGCCTTTAGAATGACACAGTCCTTTCCACAGTCACAGGCTTCTCAACAGTCTGGCTCAGCCTACCTCTCTGGCCTCAGCTTGGGTACAATCTTTCTGTCGATCACTGCACCTCAGCCACATTCCACCAGGGTCTTTACATGTGCCTGAAATCCTTTACCCGCCTTGCCTGGCCAACCCCTACTTATCTGTAAAGTCTGAGCTTAAATGTCACTCTTGCTGGGATAGCGCCCTGATGACCCCCAACATAGTTAGGCCCATTACATCTTGTCACAGTGGCCTCTGCAGATCCTTTGTGGGGCTTATCACAGCAGTCCTTAAATACCTGTGCATGCCATAATTTATTTGGTCGCCTCTCCCTTTCAAAACTCTATGAGGGCAGGTTCTGACTCATTCATGACTGTATATTTTCAGGGATTGGCAGAGTGCCCATCCCAGAGACACAAGGTAACTTATATATATATATATATAGAGAGAGAGAGAGAGAGAGAGAGAGAGAGAGATTTGGCTGCACCCAGTCTTAGTAGCAGTACATGGGATCTTCTGTCTTCATTGTGGCGTGTTTGGGTTCTTTAGTTACGGCATGTAGGATCTTTAGTTGCAGCATATGCAAACTCTTAGTTTTGGCATGTGGGATCTAGTTCCCTGACCAGGGATGGAACCTAGGCCCCATGCTTTGGGAGTGTGCAGTCTTAGCCGCCGGACCACCAGGGAAGTGCCAAAGTAACTTTTTTAAATGAATGAACTCTTATCATCTTAGAGCATCAGGAATAGCAATCTAATGGTTTCATTTTACAGCTGACAGAATGAAGGCCCAAGGAAGATAAAATGACTTTCCCCAGAAGGCATGGCCAGTGAGTGGAAGAGGTAGTTTTAGAATTCATTCATTTAAGAAATCTTCTCTAAGAGCCTACTATGTTCCAGGCACTGTCCTAGGTGCTGGAGATGGAACTATGGCCAAAGTAGGCCCTGACCTCCTAGGACTGACTACACTGTGGTGGAGGAGATAAGCAGATAAACAACTAGCACTTATCATCATTTCAGGTGTTATATATCTGTGAGGAAAGAGGTGCTCTGAAGACAAAATCCCATAAGCAGCGAGGACTCAAACCCATGTTTTCTGCTTCCAAGTGCAGGCTCTTTCCACTACACCACGCTGCCTGCCCTAAGTAAACAAACAAAACCATAATTTATGAGGCTCCTTCAGCTGCCTGTGTGTGTGCTTGGTGGGGTGAAACCCTCATGAAGTCCATGAAAAAGGGCCAACATCATCAGAAGCAGCAGCTGACTGGCTTGCCTGCTGAAGCAGGTGTCCCGGCGTTAGCCAGCCTGGCCTCTACTGCCTTGAAACTTCACATCTGGCGCCCAAAGAGAGAGGGAGTGTGTTTAAATAAGACAGTTATTGACCAAGTGGATTGAGGAGGTTGGAGTTGGCTCGTATCTGGGAATGATGCAAACCGCAAGGGGACAGTACTCAGGAGGCGGACAGAAAAAACAGATGGGCTCACACTGCAGGCATGACTATGAGCACCCCAGCCCCCATCACTGGGGCAGGCAGGAGGAGGCCTCTTCACTGCCGGAGATCTGTTTACTTTTCACTTATAAAAGAGCCCTCTGATGCCTGATTTTGGAGACATAGAATGTGTACTCAGACCCCTGGCTTTCCTCTAAACCGTTTCAAGTAGAAGTGTGGTTGAAACAAGAGTTCGGAATGTATACAGAAGGACATGTCAGCCCACTGAGAGGGACAGGTGATCAGAATCACAAGGCTGACCACTTGAACACTCTCTCCTAATTCGGCAGAGCATCAGATGTGATAGGCCGATGTGTTGTCTATAACAAAGGTTAGTTGAAAAACAAACAAATGAAGGATGACAACTCACTTTTCTCACACAGGTAAGATTAAAATCCAAAGCACTGCTTTGAAAATAATGATAATTATTTACTGACCAAACACTATGAATTGGACACTTCCTGGTCTCTCTTCCTCATACTGATCTGCTTGTAGATACTGATATTATCTTCATCTTACAGATGAGCAAATCAAGGCTCAGGGAAGTCCGATGACTTCTGAAAATTCACACTGGTAATGAATGGGCATTCAGCTCCAGTCTTTCTCAACTCTAAAATCCAAGTACTTTCTATTAATACAAAACCAAGAAGTGACATCCACTTGCTTGAAAGCAAAAAGTGACACTTTCTAGCTGCTCGGCTGCTTCTAATGTGTCATTGGCTAAGAAGTTACGCAACTCAAGCCGTGAGTTACACACAATTTTAAGTAAGGGTGGGGGCTTCATGCAAAGGCTTCAGGATAGCTGGTCCCCTATTTTAGGGTAAACCTAGGAGTTTGCAGCCAAAACTCCTCACTGCTAGAGTAGAAGCCTATCATTGTCCAGTCCCGAGCATAATGGCTGTTCAGTGAGTGCCTGATGTGAACCCTCGTTACAATATGCAAGATGGTCAGGAGAGGATGGTGATGGGACCCTCAGTCTGCCCCTCAAACCCCAGCTCTGCCAAGGCTAGCCAGATAGCCTCTCTTAATTTCTTAATTCACAAAATTGGGCTGATATCTACATTTCACAAAATCATGAGTAAATGATAAAGTATATGAAAGCACCTGGGTGTAATAGGTGTACAATAAATACAACCTTAGTCACATTTATTCATTATTCATAGGAGATGAGTTTAGTTGACCAGTCTGGGACTGTGGGTCATTTTGGCCCAGAAAATTCCAGGGAGATACAGTCAGTTCCAGGTCTAAATCAGAGTGTGTGTTCGTGCGTCAGAGAATGGCCTACATGGTTCCTTAGTGGAACCGTGGAACCAATCCCATCTCCATGGTTTAACGAGGACCATGGCTCAGGCAAAAGCCGGAGGATTTCCAAGCATGAGATGACCCAGCAAAAGGCTACTCAGGCCACATTTGAAGTCACCCCAATCCTCTCCTGTCCTGAGTTTCCAAGGGGATCACAGAAATTTGCCTGAAACTAAACTAAATCCAGTTTCATATTGTGTTCATCTGCTTGTTCGATCTCAAGATACAGGTGCCGTTTGGCTTTGATTTATGACCTATTTCAGATTGGTGATTCTCCCTTCAGGCTACAAAAGGTGATTTTTCTAATGTACGAATCTCAGATGTTACAATTTATCAATGGCTTTCTATTGCCTATTGTCTAGACTATTCAGCAAGCCTCTGTGATGTGGCCTCTGCCTACTTGTCTCAAAACCCACTGTTCCGTCCCTCGCTAAACCACCTGTGTCTGTGTTCTCAGTTCCATCTGACCCTTTGAGGCTCCATTAACACTCTGTGCTCTCCCATGGGTCTATGCCTCTTATGTAATATGTCCTGTTCCTTTCGCCTGGGGTGCTCTTCACTTTCCCAGTTGACAAACTTTTATTCTTAGTTTACTAAGAACTTTATCCCATGAACCCTTAATCCCTAAGGCAGTCACAGACAACCCTTCTCTGGGCCCACACCGACTGTGGGCACATACTTCCTTCATGCAGCAGAGGGAGGACATGACACAGTGGAAAGAAAATAGGTTTCAAGTCAGAAAGCCTAGAGTTTAAACTCTGGCCGTCCTCCCAGGCCAGCTGGAGAGATGTAGCCTTCCAGCCTAATGTATAGTCCACTCGTGTGGTTCCCCTTATGTAAAGACAGATGCAGGGACTTGTAGCCACAAGATTTAGTGACCTGAACCACCAGTAAGGTCATCTCTATCTGACAATTCTGAAGTTATAATTAATTTTACTCCTTTTGTTCCAGCCTCCACATTGGCCCACACATCCATCTGACAGGGAATCAGCTTCCTATACAGGTTTGCTAATCGCAGTCACTCAAGTATTCTAGTTCCTCCAATTTTTCATTATAAATTTATTATTGAAAACAAATGCATCTCACCTCTGCCACTTACTGGCCAAATCATTTAAACTCTGAGCCTCTGTATCATTTGTTGATGAAAAGTGTTCTGAGGATTAAAGAAAATAGATCTAGCACAAATTCTGGCCCACAGTAAGGACTGCTGCTGCTGCTGCTAAGTCGCTTCAGTTGTGTCCGACTCTGTGCGACCCCATAGATGGCAGCCCACCAGGCTCCTCCATCCCTGGGATTCTCCAGGCAAGAACACTGGAGTGGATTGCCATTTCCTCCTCCAATGTGTGAAAGTGAAGTCGCTCAGTCGTGTCTGACTCTTAGCGACCCCATGGACTGCAGCCTATTGGGCTCCTCCGTCCTTGGGATTCTCCAGGCAAGAGTGCTGGAGTGGGGTGCCATTGCCTTCTCCGACAGTAAGCACTAGTGTTTTATCATTACAGCACATTTTAACTATTTGTCTATGTCTCTCCCTCCACTAATTCCTCAAGGTCAAGAAATTCATCTTTGTATCCCCAGCATCTAGCACACAGTAAACTTTTGACAGAAGTCTATGAGATGCACAAGACATACATACATGTTTGGCCTTTACAATGACTTTCAGTTCCAGGAAGCAGAGAACTTGGATGTGGTTTTCCTTTGTCTTTCATAGCAGCCACCATGACTGTTGGGCAAATCAGTAAGCATTCATTCAAGGCACATTCATGAGAAGACCAACACATTCTTCTTAGCAGTTGCTCTACAGTGGAAAAGTTACATGATGTGAAGTCTGAAGACCTTGGTTCTAGCCTTAGTCCACCCCTTACTGGGAGTGGGGTTAAGCATACTTGATAAATGACCTGGGCTTGTTTTCTACAAAACACGGGAGAGAAAAACCTTGAGGTTTATCACAAGGGTGAAATAAGATCAAGTGAAGCAACACGAAAAGGTGGAATATAACTAAGAGGGAGAAGGCAAACTCTCCTGTCAGGCTTCATGGTTTCAGGAAAATGGTTCTGCTTCCTGTACCTCCTATACCAGGAGAGGCTAAAACAAAACAACCCACAATACCAGATTATGCTGTTTATGCAATCATCACATATCTTTTAGGAAAACCTGGTTTGAGGAAGACTCCCTTGGTCTAATCCTGAAGCCACTTTACTACCTGTGAACTCAACATGGCTTCAATAGGGCAAAAAAAAGCCAAATTTTTTGATTCTCTTACAGAGGTTAAGTCAAAGGCAAGGCCAAGAATTGGACAATCTTTTCCAAGGAAAAACAGCATTCTTGATTTAGACTAAAAGCAACTAAATGAATTACTTAGGAAACTATGCTCGATTCAGAAGAATTTCCTGATGATCTAAAAATTAATCATAAAATTTTATTCTAGCCTCTCTTTAAATTCTTCCTAACATTTATTAGTTTACTTATCTATGTAATTTAGTAAGTATGGTATACTGAACATAATTGAATCTTTGTTTATAGATTCAAGACCACTTGGCAGGAATGCTGTAGAGAGGACTCAGGCAGAAAATGGGTGGTTGAGTTGGATAAACAGTAAGATCACCTTCAAATCTGACAGCCTGGGATCTGAACAACCTAGCTGTATTTTCACTTGTAAAAATGAACATGAATCATAATCAGGCAGTATGGAAGTGTGAGCTAATATAGAGCCCAAACCGGTATAGCATAGGGTTAAGGCTGCAGGCACTGAAGCCAAATTGTCACAATTGATAGTCTGCCTGTCACTTGCTGACTCGGTGATCTTGAACAAGTTGCATTATTTCTGTTTCAGTTTCCTCATGTGTAAAATGGGAAGAAAAAAAAAAAAAACTTGTCTCTTAGGGTTGCTGTAAGGATTAAGAATTAATATATCTGGGAGGAAGAGGCAAGATAGGAATAGGGGATTAAGAGGTACAGACTACTAATATAAAATAAGTAAGCCACAAGGATTTACAACACAGGGAATATAGCAAATATTTTATAACTATAAACTAAAACTTTTAAAAACTGTGAATTACTATATTGTATACCTAATATTATATATCAACTATACCTCAATTTTTAAAAAAGCTAATACAGTCAACATTCTTGGAACAGTACCTGCCACACAGTAGGTGTCCTGTTTTGTGTTAGCTAAAGTGGAAGTGGAAGTTGCTCAGTCGTGTCCGACTCTTTGCGGCCCCATGGATTATACAGTCCATGGAATTCTCCAGAATACCGGAGTGGGAGCCATTCCCTTCTCCAGGGGATCTTCCCAACCCAGGGATCAAACCTAGGTCTTCATTGCAGTCAGATTCTTTACCAGCTGAGCCACTAGGGAAGCCCTTGTGTTAGCTAAATATATGTCAAAATGGGGCTTCCCCAGTGATGCCAGTGGTAAAGAACCTGCCTGCCAATGCAGGAGACATACGAGATGCTGGTTTGATTCCTGGGTCAGGAAGGTCCCCTAGAGAAGGAAATGGCAACCCAATCCAGTATTCTTGCCTGGAGAATCCCATGGACAGAGGAGCCTGGCGGGCTACAGTCCATAGCGCTGGAAAGAATCAGACACAACTGAAGCGACTTAGCACAGTATGCATGTCAAAACACTAGGGACTAACTGCCCATGCATCATTTTATGGAGCCTGAAAACAACCCTTTAGTGTAGATGGTATAGCTCATTCTAAGAATGAAGAAACAAGTTCTTGGAAGATGAGTACCTCACTTGATGTCAGTGCCTGGCACAGGGTTTGAATCCAGGCCCACTGCCTCCCAACTTGTGTTGCTTCCATCACAGCTTCCTGCTTCCCCAGTATGTCAAAATTGTTGTGTGTGTGCAAAACTGAGTTGAATTTACACTGATCCAATATATGTAGATCCTGCCTTTTGGAATAACCCTGGGTACATGCTTGCTATCTTGTCAATATTCTCATTTTTAAGGTAGGGCAGAAATAACCCCAGTAAGGATTCACTTGATCATGGTTTACTTACACCATGATTATGTAAATAGTCATGTTCAAACAGCTAGAGAAAAATCCACTAAAATGGTGAGCCTCCCTCAGCCTGTTTCTTGTCTTAAATCCTATTATTCTTTACATGGGACTATGGATTTTGCCCATTATGATTATCCCGGTTCTGTTCTGAATTAAGTCCCTCTTGCCCCTCACCTAAGCACCATCTCAGCTGCTATACAATGCTCTTTAGTGTGCGTGTGCTCCACTCCAAAATGCTAACCTCTGAGCTCTTGCAATCCCTCAAGTACCTTATCTAGGACTAAATATAACTATTCTTCAACAACTCCCTGACCCTTTGGATTTGAATGACCAAAGCAGATACTGAACAATGTGATTTTTTCCCATTCTTCATGAGCAGTTCAGTAGAAGACATAAGAACCTTGAGAAAGCAAGCCTAAAGGACTGAAAAAAAGACTAGCCGTGAAGAACTTTGAGTGTTAAAAAAAAGGGGGGAGGGGGAAGCCAAAGTGAAGCCTCAAAAAACAAGAAGTCTGGCAAAAAGCAAATGAGAAAAAAGAAGGGCAGAGGTGGTGGAGGAGCCAGACGATAGTTAGGGGTTGAAATGAAGGGGAATTCTAGAGTTAAGGTGGGTTTGGATCAGAAGCCTTCCCAAGTTTCTCAGGCTCAAGAGCCTGGGTGGCAATCTGTGGGTGGCCCACACTTAAGAACACACGAAAAAAAACTGGACACAGATACAAGTGGTGAGAAGTGTCAAGCAGCAGGGAGTGGCAAGAGTCAATCCTAAATGCAGTCATTTGGGTACAATGTGCCCTTCAGAGAGGGCATGGTGACAACATGGGCTGATTTACAGAGCCGCCAGGGTAATAATTCAGAAAGCAACACTGCCTTTTCCCAACAAAACGAGGCAGCCCCAGAATGTTTCATGGTGGTAAAAAGCTGCATGACAGCATACTGAGGTCCCAGAACCAATGAAAGGAGACAAGTTTACCAAAACGAGTCTTGACACAGAGTACGTTTCTGGCAAATATGTTATTATGCACTCACTCTACTCAGGTCCTGGAGCAACTATTTCGTTTCCTTATATGGCCCTTCTCTTCAGCTCTCTCCTGTATAATAACTAATGTCTTCTTAGAGAAACAAAGAAAAGGAATAGAACTGTTCCACTCGTCCTCTGCTTTTTTCAGGGAAATGAGCAGAGCCACATATCACTGAGATGTCAGAGGAGAACTACCAGTTTTTTAAAATCACTTTTTAAAAACTTGAAATCACTTCTGCTAGAGAAAGTTGTGTTGATGCAGGAAGACAAGGGAAAATACTGCAGCTGCCTATCCCGACTGCCAGAATTAAGCAGTCGTACTTTAACCAGGACATTTTTAATTCCATCAGAACTTTAAATATCACTAGAACTAAGATACAACGTGCGAGCATGGGTAGAAACACTCCCTATATGGCACACAAAATCAAAGACAATGCCAGCTGTCATGCTTAAACAAACATCAACTTCTAATGTTACTCTTCTTAAAATTCTTCAATTGGCCCCCACAGTTTTCAAATAAAATCCAAATTCCTTAGCAAGACCCTGACTTCGCTTCTCGGTTTATTTTCCTCCCTATTTCCAAATTCTAACAGTTCCTTTCCCCCTAAAAGTCCTGTTCCTCTGCCTGGAAAAAATCCTTTCATCTTTGCCTGGTAGAATCCTACTCATCCTTCAGAAAAATTGCTTAGTTTTCTCTCCTTTGGGAAGACTTCCCCAACACCCGCCCTCCTGTGGGCTCTCAGAAGACCCTGTGCTCATTTACAACTGCACTCACCATGTGAGGCTGCAATTTCATTTTACCTCCTTATTTCTTCTACCAGTTCCTGAGGACAACTAGTAGAAGAAACTAGGATTTCTATAGAATTTCTAGGATTCTATAGTCTAGTGGTCACGACAGAAGCCTGACGTGATGTACAATGTCTTCATGAATAGTAAAGATAGTCATTTGTGAATCTTACTTTCTCTCAGTAGGAAAATATACTCTCTAAAACCTTGCATAAAACAGTATAACAATCTTCGTTCCCTCTTTGACTACATTTACAGCCAGAATGATGATTTTGAAAGAGTGTAACATCTGGGTCATATCCTCGATAACATTTCAGGAAGCTGGTGGCTAATTGCATCATTTATGACATCAAGAAGGAAGCCATCATTTGCAAAGCACCTACGTGTTCTGAATTTATTCTGTATATAAATTACTTCACCCTTGACAATCCACGGTAACTTGTCTGAGCTCTAGTTTGATAAAGAACCTGAGGTTTAGAAATCTGCCCGTGGTCATACAGCCAGCAAGTAGTGAAGCCAGACTAACACAATGTGCAGGATCAGGACAAGAATTTCTTCTCAAGGAACTAAAACATGAGGTTGGCTGAAACTAAGATTTCCCACAGGGCTGAAAAGTGATGAAGACAGCAAATAACTTGTCCATCTCAGACTATGGGTATGCTATTTTAACAATATAAACTGAAAACCAGCCTTCTTCCTGTTCAGAGTTTGAATAATTGCATACACTCTTGCTGTCCTGTCAAGTAACAGACTCATCAGACACTCAGTTTGAAACACTGTTTTAAAACAACTTCTCAAATTTATTTAACTCATGTGAATAACATGGTAGTTTTTTTTTTGTTTTTTGTTTTTTTTTACAAAAAGAAAAAAACAGCCAGTACTTACTACTTACCAAGCCTCACAGACGGCTCAGAGTGTAGGCAGCGTACTGGGCACAGTGATCACAGGATTTGCATTATCCTTGCAAAGACAGAACTCCACCAGCACCAGAGGTTTGCAATTTGAAATGTGATTTTATTAGAGATCCCAATGTAATTTTTTAAAAAACGACTGGATTGTTGCTTTTTTAATTTTCCATTTCTAGTTAGAAAAATGACTAGAGGCAATGACAAAAATAACCATTTAAAAGGGATTCCTCTCCAGATATTTTTTTGTAAAGGTTTAAGTTCAGCCCTTCCAGCCTTCTCTCTGTCCTTTTACGTTTTAAAAAGAAAGAGGTTTGGAATATGTCAACCTTTACTCAGCTTGCTCACAAAGCCTCTGTCTTCTCAAGTTGTAGACATATCGCCGGGACTCATCTCCCAAACCTCTGGTTTTAATCAAGTCCATGGGGTGCCTGGCTGGAGGGGCCTGGATGACAGTTGCTTAAAGAAGCTCCTATTAATTAAAGGTCAGTCACAAACCTAACCTTAAACAGTAGATGGCTGACTGCATCACTTACGACATACACCAGGCAAAGGTGGATGGAGAAGAGGCAAGTCAGACATCCCTCCTCTGTTAGTCATGAGTCAGGCCAGCAGCTGAGCCTGCGTTCCTTTCCTCTCCTCGGAGCTCACTGTGCAAGGTCGACCACACCACCTCCATCCCCCAAGCTCACTGTCCAGCCATACAGGAAGTTGCTTCCAAGTTTTCACTAAATAAATGATTTTCCACGAATAAAAAATGAAAATGTTGAGATGTACCAATGACTTGGCTCTCTCCATCTCTTCTTGGGGAACCTTTACTTTTAAGCACGTGGGGAGTTAAAACTACAGAGGAGCGACACTGACAGCCAAGGTGCTTTACCTCTTTCTCATTACCTTTCTGGAAAACTGCTGTTTCTAATATTCAGGTTCCTTGAAGAGGAGAAATTTTACTTAACTGTCGTACACTGTGTGTAAGAAGGGACTTCTCTTTTTAGCCTTCATTTCACTGTGTGGGTTTCCCTCTCTAGGTCTTGACAGTGGGAAAGGGAGAGCGGAGAGGAGACAAAAATCACAAAGAGCAATATACAGCACACCCTCCGCCAGCAACATGACAAGTCCTCTAATATCATCAGTGCTGACTCTAAGTAATTTCTGGGGGTTGAATACATCATTACTTTCTATTTGTGCTCTGCCTCAGGCTTTTCCCTAACCACTAATTGCAAGTAAAGGTCTAGAGAGTAAGAGCTTTTGTGAAAGGGCTAGAACACAAGTAACATGCTGGTCTGTGGCCAGGTGTGTCAGTGTACTTTATAATGGAGGATAAGAGGATTACAGGCAGATTTTTGTTTCAGCCTTAGTCCAAGCTTTAAAAGACTTACAGAAAATACTTCACACAGAAGGGTGGTAGTGGGGAAGGGAGTGTAGGGGGATGATAGACACACCCAGTAAAATTCAGGGATAAAAAAATACCTGCATAAGTCCACGGAGCACAAAAGAACGAGGAGGATCACTTCCTGAGCCACACATGGATGGGTAAGGGCAAAGGATGGGTAGGACACAGTGGATTAGCCACTAATGGCTTCAGTGATAATTCAGAAACCCGTTCCAATATATTTTTGGAGTGAAACCTTCTCCTGGACAGGTCAAAATTGTGCTTAAAAAAATGTCATTAGAAGGTAACAGCTTTTTAAATATTCTTTTGCCTCTTGCGTCCAGGTGATTTCTTTTTTGCTGAAAACCAGAAGCCGTATAAACCTTACAGGGTGGAAGAACAGTCTTTTGACACAGGTGAGGCGAGGCGCTGGATGAACTTACACAGTAAGTGAGAGTCTGTACGTCCTGGGCTTGTCCCTTGACCACACCACATCTCTGACCTAGCAGAGATGGCAGTTCACTTTCTCTGGAAGAAGCCAGTAATGGCCACTTGTCTATTGGCTTTGCCCATAGCAGCAGTTCCCTTCTTTGGGCCCTTTCGTTCCTCTTTGGGTTCCTTTTTCACAGCCATGGCAGGAGGCCTATGGACAGAGGAAGTCTTCATCTTAAGCTCTTCTTCACTATCTGTGCAGGATTCACTCTCGTAGACTTTCTCAGTCACTGGTAGAACGAGGGAAAAAACAGGATATGGGTGGGTTGAGTCATTTAGAACACTGCTCTCTAGAGAGAGTAAGCTGTCTGGTTCACTCCAATCCCCTCAGTCCCACTGACCAAGAGAGGTGTGCTCACCGATCACCGCAGCTTAATACTGCTGGGAGATCAGATCCCACCTCAGGCTGGAGACAGTATCTTGAGCTCACAGGCCCGAGCTGTGGCTCAAAATCAACATTACCCCTATCCTGTCACTGCTGTGTCCCATCTTTGAGTGGGCCCGTATCATTTGATTGCCCAAATCCTGCATTTGGGCCTTGGTCTGTGCTAGCTAACTGCCTGAACCCTGTATGAGAACCGTCTGCTTCCAATCTCAAACACTTGCTTCTACCTCCACACTCTCACTGACTTCTTCAGTCTCACCTCCTGACCCACAGTGCTGCCATCGCCACCTCTGGTTTTCCCGCTCTTAGTCTCGGTTCCACCTGCTAGTCCCCGTCCTGCCTAGCTAGGCTCACTGCCATGGTACCTCCTGGCTAGCCCTGCCCTGATGTCACGAGGCTCCATGTGTCCTAAGTACAGAGAACTGGAGATTAGCTAGTTCCTCCCTTGTTCAGTTCTTGGTTCTCAGTGACCCAAGATTTAGCAGTGGTCTGCATCATGAAGACACTATCTCAGGCAAACTCAATCAGATGGCAAACCTGATAGTTTTAAGGAAAGACGATGATAAAATGAGAAAGTTACCAGTGCTTTTACTCCCTGTCGGCCAAGGGCATATTTTGCCTTTTCTCCTACCAAAATATTCACTGAATTCTTCCTACAGGAAACTTTTAAAAAAATCTCCATGAGTGAGGAGTCACTACAAGAAAGCCCCCAGGGCACAGGCACAGACAGTGGCTTCCAACAATGATGTTCCAGAACCGACGAGGTTCTTCAGTACTACTGCAGTGTACACAGCAACCACAAGAAACAGTACAATGCCACCCTCCTGTGACTTTAGAGAGATGCAGCAGCTGCACAACCAACACCACCTAAGCCCTTTCTCAGCACATGATGAAAAACGGAGAACTCCTTTTCTTAGCGGAACAGAGTAATATGCATATACATGCATATGCATAATATGCATAATACATATTCAAGTGAGCAAAGTGAAAGGTATTTTTTTTTCCCATTAAGGAACAGTGATAGTTTCAAGCTCTCAATTATTGATCATGTCTTTCAAATAAAATATGTCAGTCAAACTGTTCTAGAGGCATAGACTTTGGAATCAAATACACCTGTGTTCTAATACCTAGTATGTCACTTACCTAACCTCCAATTTTAATGTGTATCAGAATTACTTGAAGCCTTGTTTAAGCATGGATGGCTGGGCTTTATTTCCAGAGTGTTTAGATTCAGTAGGTCTGGGGCAGACCTGAGAATTTGCTTTTCTAACATGTTCCCAGGTGATACTGACATGCCGCTGGTCTGGGGGCCACACCTTGAGAATCACTGTTCGTTGCTTCCCTGTAAAAGGTCATCTGCTGCCTCAGAGAAAGTACAAATACATCCAGTAATCTCTGGCAAGCTCTCTTTAATGCTATATTTTCCCCTCATTGGCCATGCTGGAGATCAACTGGCTCTAGCAGTGGAGTATTCCTTCACCTTATCCGTCTATTCTTATTAAGGATGCATAATTAACAGTCGTCCTCCCACCCCCACCCCGCAAGAGTTCCTAGGATTTATCATTACTTTCAAGAGCCTAGAATTCACTTTGGGTGACTCCTGCCAACTTGGAGACTACATAAACACTAAAAAGTTTAAAATATATATTGAGCATTCTTGGAGGCCTTAAGGCTTCCCAGACCAGAGGCATTAGCATCTCCCATGAGCTTATTAGAAATACAGAATCTTAAGTCCTACCCTCAGGGCCTACTGAATCAGAATTTGAAATCTGGCAAGATCTTCAAGTAATGTATATACTCAGCAAAATGTAAGAAATGTTGCTCTCAGATTATTTAGAGACCTTCCATGGTAGGCCTATAGTGCAACAATTATGATTGCAGAACATCATCCCCATTCTGATGCCAAAGTACTACATAACTGGATTTTGGAACAAAATTATGAGCTGTTTACTCAATATCTCAAATCAGGCAAGTCCAAAGAGCCATCTATCTACACATACAGAAAAGACATGACTTACTACAAAACTTGCTCCTCCATAAGCTATATTCTGTATTAAACTGGTGGCATGTCTATAATATTAAACTTCAGCATCAATTAGCTCATTATTTCTTGACTAACCACTGGCTGTCTCATTGCCAGTTCTGTGCAATCCATTGCTTAAAGGAGTTAAAAATCAGTCAGGGCAGCATCAACAGAATTTCTTAAGCAGAACACTTGGTATAGCCCTTAAGAGCTAAAAGGAGCATTTCTATATTCAAAGCTGTAGCTACTTCAAACTACAGAACAAAGGAGATTTCAACTTAAAAATACAGGACCTTTATTTTAGCTGAACAACATGCCACTTTTCTGGGCTGCCATAAAAAAAAAAAAGGCCCAGTTTGTGGGGGTAACAGAATTCTTTTCCACTCAACTGTTTTGCTCTTATAAATCTACCCTGTCCAGAAGTCTACCCCACACATATCTCAGGGGCCCAGCTCCCCAGTCCCTGCAGTGAACTTACAGAAAGGGAAAGATCAGCTTTTTAAATCTACAGAATAACTGCGATCCAGCACAGGGCAGGACAAGCCCCCTGAGCTGGTACGTTTGGAACAGTCTGAGCACAGAGAGAAAAGCAGAACTCTTTTGTTGGTTACAGGAGCCAAGATTCATTAAGTTGAGTTTGGAATAAAAACTTTTCAAAAAAAATGTGCTATGTGAGCACAGTTTTCATTGTTGCATCCAAGGCTCTTAATAGTCCTGTCTGGAGACAGGAGTACAAAAAAGTTCACATCCCATACCTGGCCAAAACTTGAGAACTGTGTTTTGAACAAAGCAATATGTAATTAGCCACAAATCCCCAATGAACTCTTATAAAGGTATTTTTGATGCTTTTCTTTTGGGGTAGCAGGAGGAAAAAACTAGCACTGATGCTTCTGTCCTCTTAAAATGAAAACGAATAAAAAAATTCAATAGTAAATACATAAATTACCACTAACAAACCAAGAGGCTTGAAATTCATGACTAGAAGATTGAAAGCAAAAACAAATAAAACAAGACCAAAGTCCAGAATTCATAGGCTCACGAGAAAGTTGGCACTGCAAAGACCAAAATGTCCTGTGTGAGGAATTTTACTCCCCAAGCATATGCTACAGTGAAAGTGGCAGAGGCCTTTTCAGCTGAGTGAGGTAGGGAACCAGAGAGGCTCAAGGTCAATGAGATGTCTTCACTAGTTTTAACAAGCACACTGTTTGGAAAAGTTGATTCTTCATAGTCAATTAAACCTTTTTAAGACAAAAATGTGAACCAGAAAAGGAAAATCAAGAAAAGGGAAAAAATACTTCTCTACAAGAGCTGAGGTGTGGCAGATGCCACAGGAAAAAAGAAATGACACTTAAGGGCCATCTCCCTAACAAGAGGTTGAAGAGCCTAAACCCACAACTCATCACAAACACAAAAGATAGTACCAGGATTTTAACATTTCATCGGGACTCAAGTGATGACTCAAAGCCTGAATTGCATTTTCCCTCTACATCTCTGTAAAAGGAACATGCTTTTATCTAACATGACTTACAAAACAGGAAACACACAGGAAGTGATATGGAAGTCATACCCCTCTAAACAACAAATGGGACAAAATATGAAGACGACTCCTGACACTCTCTTCAGAGTCCAATCATCTGCAGGAGCCTCTTTTCCACAGTTCAAATGTATAAAATAAACGTTCAAAACAACCCCACTTGTTTCTCAGTGTCTTTGATAATACTTAAAGTTGGTATTGTGGTTTTCACCTTGAAAGTGTTTTTTTTAAATCTATTACTTCACGTGAATCTTCACAACAATCTCACATGTAGGCAAAATGGCTATTTTCCCCTCCACGCCACAGATAAGAAACTCCCCAACCAGAGACGCTGCAACTTTTATCCAAGATCTCAAGTGTATGAAACAAACAGGAAGCAGGTTCTCTGTAGTTGCAGTGTTCCCCGACTCAGCCACTCAGTGTGGGCCACAGCCAAGCAGCCAGCATCACATGGTGATGAGGCGCCCTGCTCTGTGAGGGATTAAGGTGCTCTCTACGGTCATAACTCTATCCCTGGAGCCAACATTTTTTCTTACCCATGCAGCCCTCCTCATCTGTAAAGGTTTTAGATTTCAGCACACGTTTTCGTTTTCTTTTGTTTTCTCCATCGGAGCCCTAAAAGGTCACAGGAAGATCAGAGGATACAACATTAAACTAACCAATCAAGCTGTAGAGAAGAACAAAATTTTTTTTTATCTTTTGACAATCACCCTCCAATATTTTATGAGGATAAAAAGTTACACAAGGTATCTACAAATTTCCCTTTAGGGGACCAGCCCAACCACAGACAAGTTATGCTCATTGATACCTCACTGTGAGAAGAGAGGCCGCATGCTGAGCAAAGAATTGTGTTCATTCAGTCAACAAACTTTTGTTGGAGAGAGTAGGCACCATGGTTAAAAAGACCAATACGACAACAGCCTTAGTTGGAGGAGAGAGACAAGGAACACAGACCACTGCGGTAAGGGCTTTAACGGAAGGCCACAGCAGATACTGGAAGTGCCCAGGGAAGGCCCCTAGACTGCAGGTCTCCAAGGCATCCAGCCTTGCTGCGGATACCTGCTAGTTCAGCCTCGACACTGCAACATTACAACTGTCTAATTCAGTATCAAAAAGGTTTACTTATACCAACTTCTTTTTCTCTCCACTGGCCTTTCACTCCATTTTCTTTTAAGCTAATGAGGAATTTAGTGCCAAATTTAAATGACAGTCAATGAATTAAGGAAAACTAATAATCATAAAGAAAAAAAAAAAACAAACCCAACTTCTCAATCCTTCATTATTTACACTTAAAGATGCAGACAAGACCCAGCTGAAGATTACTGGAAACTGTATTTCCCCATTTGCAGCCCTTTTCTAGAAGAGCAACAAAGACACATAAGTTGTTTGTTCTACTCTTTCACAAACTCTGCTACACTTAACTGTGCATAATGCCAATAGAAGTTGGATAGCACAGCTGCTCTGAAACTGGAAGTCATGAAAAACTAAAGAGCCCCCAGGATTGACCTCGGCTACATTCCTGAGATGATGCCCTATGGCTCAACTTGCCCTTCCTGTGAGAAGAGAGGGAATGTCCATTCTGTACCACCTACAGGAGAGCAGGATGAGATAGGAGCCAGCTACTGCCACATGTGAAGTGTAGAGCAGAGAACTAACGCAGCAGAGTGGCTTCATTCTTGGGCGATAAAGGACACATCCCAGTAAAGTTTTACCTTGACAGGAGGAGGCTCCGGCTCAGTCTTTAGCACTGGTTCAGGAGAAGGAGAAGGAGGAGGTGGGGATGGTGACTCAGCTTCATAAGCTCCAGGAGAGTCTGGTATGACTGAAATAAGGGAACAAACTTAGATAAGAGAACCACGACAGTGTCTGGTACAATGCCCGCTCACTAGTTCTCTACACTTCCACGTCCAGCAAAGGGTATTCTGCAAGCAGTAATTCACGACAATCAAGGACTGTGCAGTTATATATCTATTAATATACATATAACTAGACAGATATCTTTAAAATACACATTTTATCAATTTTCATATAAAGAGAATCAAAGAATCAAAAATTTTTAGAGCTGGCATCGTAAAGCAATTGTAGTCCAATTAAAAAAATTATTAGAGCTGGAATGTACCTTAGAGATCATCTTAGCTAGCTTCTAATTTTATAGATAAGTCAGGGTATGCAGTTGTTTTAAAAATATCCACTGATCATCTACCATGTGTCATCTATTTCAGTGACATTACTTCACTTTCGCCTTATAACAAACCTAAGAGACAAATACTATCATTCATACATTAGAGTTGGGTAAACAGAGGTTCTGAGAGGTTGATTAGCTTGCCAGGGGCACAGAGCTTGCAACTGAGGCAAGAGGTTTTAAACCCCAGTCAGTCTGATTCCGCAGCCTGACTATTTCAACTATCCCATGCTGCCTACCATGCAGGGACAGACATTTTCTTAAGATGAAGTAAGTGGAGAGAGTCCTCAGATTATACCAAGTGTGAGCACCTTTCAACGGAAGAGCTACAACTCCATTCCAACTACATTTGAAACACACCAACACATCCATCATTCCTTAAGCTTATGTCACTAAAAGCATACTGAAGGAGAACACTTGGGTTAATAATAAAGACTAAGGCAGACCAATATGGATCCTAGCATATGAAGGTGGGCAAGTTTTTAAAAAATCTCTATGAACTTCTGTTGTATGCAATAAATAATAGTAACAATGATTTTGTGACTGTGATTTAAGGACTATTTGCAATCACCTGAGATGTCCGTTAGACTTAAATTTTCCAGCTGACATTGAACAGCATAAACCATGGGGTTGTGGAATCATCTTTGAAATGATGATCACAATTATAGCTCTAACAACTAAGACTTGCTCATTATATGATCAGCAAGAAAAGAATATTTTAAGGAGACAAATATGATTATGGAAATGGTACCACCTGAAAAGAGAGCACCACCAGAGGGATCCCATCAGTTTTGAACAGTTCCAGAAACAGTGGTCTTAGTTTAAGGCCCATGAGAAGGGAAGTGAAAATCCTCAGCTGACCCATTGCTTAATCACCGCAAAGAAACTGCTGGTCAAGGGATTGGGGAGCTGCTTAGCCTCACCTGCTCCCTGAATCTCCTGGCTGTATTCAAATTCTTAGCACAAGTCTTGGATCTGAAATTCTCCCAACTCATTAGGTCAGTGTTAAAAATTATGACAGTGGAGAGTTCAAGGCCAAATGACCTAAAGAGGTGAAGCAGAACAACAGCCAGAAAGAAACAATAAATTACACACTTCAAGTATGAAATGGGCCCCCAAACTTTATAAACTCTAGGAAATAGAAACATAAAAGCAAAGTGGTCCAGCTATTAACCAGCACTGGGAGGCTAGAACATGTCAGGAGCTTGAGAAAGAAAAAGTCCAGTCAAACCACCAGAACCAAGCACCCATTTTCCTGAAGGTATAGTTATTAAGAAAGCTGTGAAGCAATGAGTTACAGTGGTAGGAGAGACGTTTATGCAGTGAGGACGCCAAAGAAAAGGAATTTTGAGTACTCAGTCATAAATTTATGAGTTCTGATTCTGTTTCCAGTTCTGCAACCACTTGACTTAACCAAGGAAAACACACAATCCCAGCGGCACCCTCTAAGACCCCCTCACTGCACGTGTGGAGCTGTTTAGAGCCCCCTTCAGACTCTTAAGCTCCATACAGGCAGAGGCACCACCACTTCCCTAGCGCTGAATATACAGTAACATTTTTAATAAAAGAATCATTTTCTGAACTATAATTGGGATGAGGAGCTTCTAAGTCAAGGAAGATTCGGCATATGCCTCCCTCTGCCTTCCACACACCCTCGATGAGAAACGTAACAATAATAAAGGAAAGAAATGTAACCCCCTCATAATAGGGAAGAGAATGTCACAGGAGCCAAGAGCTCCTCAGGAATAAGAAATTTCAACAAACCCTTGGAAGATGGAAGGCGGATGAGAAGAAGTTGACAAGAGAAGCATCAGTCAATTAGGTGAGTCTGATAGGAGAGGTTACTATTAATATATAACACTTATATATGTATTACTTAAATTTTTTTTTAATTACAATATTTTAAGAAAGGATAGGGAAAACAACTAGAATTTTCTGGGCTTACAAACATTAATCATTCATTTTTATAATAACCCCACAAAAATCACTATTACTATTTGTTTTATACAACCAAGGTTCAAAGAGACTTAATAAAAAAAATACTTGCCCACTTTCATATGTTAGAATCCATGTCTGTCTGCCTTAGTCTTTATTACCAAGACGACTGTACTCCTTCAACATATTTTTAGTGATATAAGCTATGGAATGATGGGTGCATTGGTGTGTTTTAAATATATTTGTAAGTGATTTTGCAGCTCTTCAGATGAAAGGTACTCAAGTAGTGAAACATCACTTACCCCAGGAAAGCACCCTTCACTGGGGCAGAATAAGAACTGTGGTAAAGATAATTGCAGGGATCTAGCAATGTAACCACTGTTTACCAGTTTTCTGGAAGAGATGGGTAATTAGAATTCCTGGAAACCATTCATAGCTTCCTAGGAAATTTTTTAAACTACTTATCTTAACCTTCAAAAAAGGGGTGGGGGTGGGTCATTTGCTTACCATTCTCTATAAACAATTTGCAAGGACTGAAAACGGTAGCAAAGCCTGAAACATACCAGTTAAAACTACTTTTTCCTAGCAATATAGATATTACTCTTCATGTTATTTCTTTCTGGGTCTGGCCTTTCTTTACTTTAGACAGAGAGTATACAGAACTGCTAACGGTGCTTATGAGTCTGCCAGGGAGAAAGAAAAAGGAATACTTTCTCGGGTATATAGTTAAGAATATGAAGTTGAAGGGAGTTTTCTGAGAGAAGGTACTTTCAAGTATATTATTACCATTAAACGCTTACTGACTTTCAACAGGAAAAGTGGGGTGAATATTAAGAAAACTGATTATATGTTAAGCATTGTCCTGGCACTTTTCAAACAGCATTTTATTTGATGTTCATAAAAGGCCTATCTTATGTGATAACATCCTATCTTAGAGAAGAGAAAACAAGGAACTGAAGAAGTAACCTGCCTAAAGTCACAGTCAGTAGTGGAGGTAAGCTTTTAAACCCAGGTCTGTCTGACTCCAAAGTCTCTGCCATTTGCTCCACTTCTGTTGCCAACTTCTAGCTGAAGATAGCTTACTGAACTGACAGCACATATTCAGCATAGCAGAAATAAAGCAATAGCAGGTTAGAGACTGTATGAAGGTTTAAAGTAAAATCCCATTGGCTCTGAGACAAAGAAGAAATTTAGGAATAAAATGGCAATAGTTTATAAATTTAGTCAAATGCCAAAAATTATCTTTCCCAGATAAAAAAAATCTGAGTGCCTCTGCTCTGTATCATGTTATAATGGGTTGCCCACCTCTTTCACATTTCTTCTCCCTTCCAGACTAAATAACCCCACTCTTATTTCTAGTCACTTAAGAGTATCATTTTTGTGAGCTAAGGATTAGAACTACAGAGAGTATTTCAGAAGTATGTAAAGAGTGTTCAATCAATCACAGTATTACGGCTGACTCCTTCACTAATACTAGAGTATCTAGTTTATTTTTTAATGTATATTAAGGCTGATGATTTCAAAGACTTATCCAGAATCTTCCTCAAGTTCTTTTCCTGGTTGGAATTAGGGATGACTGCTCCAGTTAGCACACATTCCTAAGTTACCTTCTAAGTTATTTTCCTATGTGTCTGCAGAGTTGCCTCTATTTCCTCAACTCTTAACCAATCAGAATGTTCCTTGATGGTTGTTTCATCTACACACTTCGAAATCTTCCTTTCTGTGATCTTGGTTAAATCATTTTGATAAATGACATGGAATGAGGATTCAGCATCCCACTGGGATGCTCACAATACCAAATCCCTATCTGTTTCACAGTCAACAAAAACCCTAAGTCGAGGGAGGAGTCCAAGGTGCAGCCCTGCCATAGGCACAGTCAACCTGCTTGTACAGTTTCTCAGGTCTGTTCGTTTCCTTTGTGTGACTGCCATCTATAATTTGTTTTTCAGCTCACTCGAGATAACACTCCCCCAGTTTGGGTTGCCTCTGTTACCACTTTTAGTGCTTCTTATAGTAGTTTCTGGTAAGACTGGAGTTTAACAAGTTTAGCTTTGCCCTTCAACAGCATAGCAGGTTTCTTTTTTTGCATTCATTTCTCTTTAATCTCTTAAAGAATCTCTCAGTTTGTTTGCTTTCGTCTACCTTTACATGATGCTGAATCCCTTTGGATGAGAGTTCTGGCCATTTCCTAAAATAATATGCCATGAATTCATGGAGAATCAATCACAGCAGCTCAAGCTTTTCACCACCAGTTCTCAGAGCAGGCTTTTCAGAGATGAAGTCATATGGCATATCAGTCCAACCCAGAAATCCTTCTCTTTGGTCTTTTTAAAAAAAATTTACTTGGCTGTACTGGGTCTTAGTTGCGGCACTAAGGGATCTTCATTGCCACGTGCATGAAGAATCTTAGTTTCATGTAGGATCTAGTTCCCTGACCAGGGGTTGAACCTGGGCCCCATGTACTGGGAATGCAGTCTTAACCAGTGGACCATCAGAGAAGTCCCTCCTTTTTCTATATATTTTCATTTACATAATTTGGGAAGAATACTTGAATTGGCTCTTAGACTACTTGATCTTCTCTTAAAAGGCACATTAATTTTCCAGGCGAGATTCTTGCCCGTACTCTGTACTTATTTTACAGCAGTGTCTACAACTTAAAACTAGGAGGGTCCACAGTGTCATTCCTTTTCCACAACAACAATGCAGATTCATCTCAGTGTGCTTTTACTTATGTGGTACAAAACAGCACCATTACCCCTGATGCCTACAATCTCACTTTTTATAAGACACACATGAAGGTACCCAAAGGAAGAGCTCCATTTTATTTTTTAAAAAAGAAAATATCCTTGATAATAAATATAATAATAATCCTTATCCTCCTTCTCTTTGTGTTTGCTACTTTCACAAATTACCAGAAGATTATGGTTCTTGTTAAAAGGTTAAAAGTTGGTTTTGAACAGAAACAGGTACACTGTGTCTCTCAGTCCTAGGATTACTATTGTCACTGCAACCCATAATAAGCAACTTTTTAGCTTCTTGAGCTAAAGTCATCACAAGAAGAACTGACCCTTCTGTGGACCGAATATTTGTGTTCCCTCAAAATTTATATGTTGAAGCCCAAATCATCAATAGTAGCAGGAAAGGGACCTTTGGGAGATAA
Source organism: Bos taurus (assembly GCF_002263795.3). NCBI lineage: Eukaryota > Metazoa > Chordata > Mammalia > Artiodactyla > Bovidae > Bos > Bos taurus. The sequence goes on along the minus strand of NC_037342.1, from coordinate 53,940,297 downwards.
AACGAGGACAGGACTGTAATGAATGAGATTAGAGACACAAAGAAGATGATTTCTTTCTCTACCATGGATAACACGAAAGGAGGTATTCTTCTACAAATGAGGAAGAGAGCCTCTCCCAGGAACTGAATCAGCTTGTACCTTGATTTTGAACTTCTCAGCCTTCAGAACTATAAGGAATAAAGTCCTGTGGTTTATGCCTCCCAGTCTATGGTATTCTTATAATAGCAGCCCAATTTGACTGAGACAATCCCACTAGCCAAAAATTAAAATTTTAAATTAAAATTTAAAATAAAAAAATTAGCAATGCCCACCTTCATCTTCACTGCTATCAGACTCAGGAAGTTTGATTCTTCTCCTCTTTTTCTTCATGTTTTCAGTTTCTTTTGTCTCATCATCAGATAACTCCATTTGCTTCCTCCTGTTGCCATTTGGGAATAATTTAAGCATGTTACACAAAATAAAAATGTAAGTATTCATAAGCTACTATCGGCCTTGCTTCATAATTCATGAACTTAATTCCAGAGGGTAGAAAATAAAAGTAGGATACTCCACTAACTGCCCACACACAACTAAGTCACTTCAGAATAAAAACTTCCTCTAGCTCTCTAAAGACCACTGTAAGCTACTTACCAGATCATTGAAAATTTCTTTAAATTCCTTACTTCCCCTACTTTTGATTCAGTCATTCAACAAGCATTATGAATGCATTCATAATTCATTAAGTCAACAAGCATTATGAATGCAACAGTTGAATGACTGTTGATTCAGTCATTCAACAAGCATTAAATAAGCAGCTACTACTTACATAAAGACGTTTTGCTAAACACCCAGATGCAAAGATCAAAAAAGTACCATTGTTCTTAAGAAGCTCTGGCAGGAAAAACAGATACAAATACCACTGACTATAAAATACAATATGATAAATTTTTCTGAACAAATAAATGTTAAGTGACATGAGTCTTATTTTAAAATCAAAATCTAAACAGTTTATCAGATAGAAAAGGGAGACATAATTTTATAAAGAAAGAACAACATGAACAAAGGCATAGGCAGAAAACATTAAGGTGACTCTAACTCTAAAATCACTGTGGATAGTGACTGCAGCCATGAAATTAAAAGACACTTGCTCCTTGGAAGAAAAGCTATGACAAACCTACAAAGCGTATTAAAAAGCAGAGACATCACTTTGCTGACAAAGGTCCATATAGTCAAAGCTATGGTTTTTTCCAGTAGTCACATATGGATGTGAGAGTTGGACCATAAAGAAGGCTGAGTGCCAAAGAATTGATGCTTTTGAACTGTGGTGCTGGAGGACTCTTGAGAGTCTCTTAGACAGCAAGGAGACCAGACCAGTCAATCCTAAAGGAAGTCAACTCTGAATATTCATTGGAAGGACTGATGCTGAAGCTGAAGCTCCAAAACTTTGGCCACCTGATGCAAAGAGCCAACTCACTGGAAAAGACTGCTACTGGCAAAGACTGAGGGCAGGAGGAGAAGGGGATGACAGAGGATGAGATGGTTGGATGGCATCACAGACTCAATGGACGTGAGTCTGAGCAAACTCCAGGAGACAGTGAAGGACAGGGAAGCCTGGTGTGCTGCAGTCCATGAGGTTGCAGAGTCAGACACGACTTAGCAACTGAACAGCAACAATGACATAATAAAAAAACCTAAATTCATCTTGACATTATTTAGCTCTTCTATCTGGATACTCCACCACACTATTCATTCAATCAACAATAATTTATCAAGGGCCTACTGTGTGTTACAGACACAAATAAGGACAAGACATAGTTTTTACCTTCAACCATACTTTTTTTTTTTAATTTTTCATACTTCTTATATAACAAATATCAATATATTTTTTTACCTTAAGCTAGACAAAGAATAAACCCAAAGCAGAAGGAAATAATAAAGAGCAGAAATCAATGAAACAGAAAATTTTAAACGGTAAAAGTTATTTTTCAAGAAAACTAATAAAATCAGTAAGACTTTTATAAGATTGATAAAAAGTATATAGTACCAGTACTAGGAATGAAAGAAGAAATCTGTAGCAATACCTACAGATTCTGTAGATATTCAAAGAATAAGGTTATATATATTAAGAACAATTTTAACTTAGATGAAATACATTTTTTTAAAAACACATTCAAAACTGACCACAAAAGAATAAAGATGTACTTGAATAGCTCTATTTAAAGAAATCAAATTCATAATAAAAATTTTCCCACAAAGAAAACTCCAAGCCTGGATCCACTGGTGAATTTTATCAAATTTTTAAGAAAAAAAAAAACCAAAACATATCTTACATAAACTCTTTTGGAAAACAGAGGAAGAAGATACTCCTCTTAACTAATCACATGAAATGAGCATAACTTTGATACTGAAATCTGGTAAAGACATTACCAGCAAAGATAATATAACTGATTATACCCCCATAAACATAGATGCAAAAAATTATTAACATTAACAAATCAAATCTAGCAATAATAAAAAGGATAATACATCATGACCAAGTGGGGTTTATCTCAAGAATGCAAGGTTGGTTTAAAATTTGAGAACTAGTCGGTGTAATTCACCACATTAACAGAAACACCATACATTTACCTCAATAAATGTAGAAAAAGTATCTGTCAAAATTCAACACTCATTTATAAACACCATACATTCACCTCAATAAATGTAGAAGAAGTATCTGTCAAAACTCAACACTCATTTTATAAAACATCAAACTAAGAACAGAAAAGAACTTCCTGAATCTGGTAAAGTTCATGTATTAAAATGCCAACTCTTTGCGACCCCATGGACTGTATAGTACATGAAATTCTCCAGGCCAGAATACTGGAGTGGGTAGCCATTCCCTTTTCCAGGGGATCTTCCCAACCCAGGGATTGAACCCAGGTCTCCCGCGTTGCAGGCGGATTCTTTACCAGCTGAACCACAAGGGAAGACCATGTGTTAAAAACAGAGAGTTAACATCCCACTTGGTGGTGAAATACTGAACGTGATCCTGGCAGTAACTATCAATGAGAATTGTACTCACGGGAGGAGACATTTTAACCCATCCATATCACACATTCTGAGGAGGTGAGGCCCACTGGACAGAGCTTTGACCCTCTGCAACTTCAGCATTTTGTTTATGTTTTCTAATAGAGTGGCCACAACCTTGCCACAAAACTCAAGTATTTCTGGGCCTATCAGTGCTGACAGTGTCCTTTAGAATTTCTTTCAACAGACCAGTTCCTACCAACTATGAGGTAGTGTCTCAAATTCCTGGATTCATTTTTAACAGCTTGTGTGCTTTTTATTTTCTTTTCTAATTACATTTTACCACTTGAAAAATAAACTCATTGATACAAAAAGAAAACAAAGAACTTTTTCTCTTAAATTTCACTGGAAACAGTAACCCCTCATCTGGCAATCTAAGGTGAAAAACAGCCACAGAGACATATGCTCAGGCACACTTACGCCATGCCCACAAGTATAAACTGAAGTAAAGAAGACAATCAATTTAGATCAATGGGGCCCCAAAAAACTGGCTTTGGGCTCTACATCACCCGAACTGGTTGATTCAAGTTCTGCTTCACTAGATAAGCTATGGAGCGTCTCTCTCAATTTTGGTTATACAGCTGTATCCCTAAGGCATTAAGTAGGATTTAGTACTCAACTGAAAACTGCCTGCCTGTCAATAAGCCCAGACCTTTTCACCCCCAGCAGAGACACTCTTCCCTCACAAGCAACAAAATTTTCCTACCTTTTTTTTTCTTTCTGTTGCATCCTAACAGGCTCTGCTTTTTTGCTAGATTTCTTCAGGTCCACAGGGGCTGCCAGCTTTGGTTCAGTGACAGACAGAGGAGGTTGCTCCACTTTTTTTTCTTCTTTCACTTCTTGTTCTGAATCCAAATTGACTTTAAGTTTATCTATAAATAAAGTATAGCAGATGATATATAACCCCGTCGTGCAATATTAATTTATCATTCCTTTGACAGTTTACTAAGTGCCAGGTAATATATTAGGAACATGGGCTAAAGGGATGAAAAACAGTCCCCGTCCTAACAGAGCTCATGGTCTAGTCAAGAGAACATTTCTCCTTTCCAACTACCACTCTAGTTGAAACTGTTTTCATTTCTGCCTCCTGCTAATCCCTCATTATATCATAGCCCCCAGGCCAAATGATAGTAAAAGTAGGACTTAGAAAAAAATGAATACAAATTTATGAAGTACCAACATTCTCATTTGTTATGAGGAAATTAAGAGTCAGAGGGATTAAAGATGTTTCCCAAGAATATGCAGCTTATGAATTATGACAGCAGAAAAGCATCTCCTTTTTATACTGAAAAAAATATGAAAAACCTTTTTAAGCAAAGAAAGATAACAGATGACGACTTCCTAATTTGTCACCAATGCTGCAATTTTTAAAAATATATAAAACATTAAGGTGTTTGTTACTGAGACAGAATTCATATATCATAAAATTTACCCTTATAAACTGTACAATTCAGTGCTTAATTCCAACACCACTATCCAATTTTAGAACATTTCATCACCTCTAAAAGAAATCCTGTACTCCACAAACCATCCCTTAACAACCTCTCTGTCTCTCTAGGTTTGCCTATTCTGAACCTTTTGTATAAATGGAATCATATAACATGTGGCCTTTTGTGTTCAGCGTCTTTCATTTTGCCATTTTCAAGGTTCATCTATTTTGTAGCATGTCTCAGTACTTCATTGCTTTTTATAGCTTAAAAGTATTCCATCTGTCACATATTGTCTACCCATTCATAAGATGAAAGACCTTAGCATGATACGTTTTCACAGGAGGAGGAAGCCCTCCTTATGCACTGTGTGTACATGTGCTCAGTCATGTCTGACTCTGTGCAACCCCATGGACTGTAGCCCGCCATGCTCCTCTATCCATGGGATTTTCCAGGCAAGAATAATGGAATGGGTTTCCATTTCCTCCCCAAAGGAATCTTCCTGACCCAGGGATCAAACCCACATCACTTGTATCTCCTGCACTGGCCTTATGCATTGGGCCTGAAATAATACAATCATGCTTTCCCAGTAACCTGAAAGTAGCAAATTTTCATTATTTTTTTCAGAATATAAAAATGTTTTATGATAGCTTTTATGGGAAATAAAAAAACTATTACCCCAATCTATCCCCTAACTACCATTTTGACCATCACAGAAAAGCAGATTTCTGACTAATTTTGCTTGCATAGGCATGTAACAAAATTGCTTCCCACAAAATCTTTGTAAAGCATTATGCTCCAAGAAGTGTGCCATAATTACCCTTCAACTCCTGCATTCTTCCTGGTATTCTGGCCACATACCCTCAGGGGATGTGTATTTGATATGAGAAGTACGGAAATATGTGATTATTGGTTCTTTTTATTTGAAAGAATTCTCACCCAAATATATATTTTTAAATAAAGGAGATTTGCTTTCTCAAAATGTAAATATTTATAAATGGTCATTACTACCTGGGCCCTCTTAATTCAAACTGAGGTCTAGTTCATTACTGTAAGTAATCTGCAAAAATAAGAAAGGCAAAAAATTTGTTTTTGCAGCCCCTTAGGAAACAGAATGGTCATACCAGGCAAACCGACAAAGCATCCAAGATATTAACAGTACACTGTTTAACCAAGCAACTTCCCTTTTACTTTAATCACTCATTTTCAAGAACCCTATTATTTAATTCTCTTTCCAAGGCAGGAAGTAAAATCAAAAATAAGTAAACTATCCTTCAGGAGATCTCAACCAAACCCAGCTCACCAGTAAAATCCACTGTTCCAGTCGGTTATGTTCATCAATACACAGGTTTGTAGACTGCAAATTTATGTCAGGATGTAGGAAAACCACAGAGTAGTGTGTTAGATGGGTAAAAACTGTACAAGGTGGCCTTCACCTCCGATAAAAGGTTATTATATTAACATTCACATATTAGTCAAAGGAACCTAAGAACATGCTTACTCATAGCAGCTTTTCCAAAAAAATTGCTTATGACATTCCCCTTCCCTGGTGCCTTGGGGCCTACCGAAGATGCCTGAAAGCAAAGCAAAAGAAAACACACATGATTTTTTTTTCTGTGTTTAGGCTGTTCTTCAAGAAACAGTAAAAAATGTCAATAGTAGAACACACTGTCGTGATCATAGAGCCTCTATATTACCATGCCAGAGTGCGTACATACTAGGTATAAGAACAAAGCCAGACCACACAGCGTTTGGTATTCATCTCCAAAGCTTAGTTTCTCATAGTTTTTATAAAATTATTATCCATGAATGTGTCTAAACATTTTTTTATTATATTTAAAAACTACTTACTTTGACAGAATTAAAACAGATCAGAGGCAATATGGTACAAAACGGGGAAAAACCTTCAGAACATTACATTTGTAATCACCGTAAGTGGAACTGCATTCTGGTTCCACCACTTAACAACAATATGACATCCAAATTACTTAACAAGATGACCTCTCCCTCACAGAACGGAAAATGAGGATTTAAACAAAGATCAAACTATCGGCCCAAGAATTAAACGACCTACACCAAAGTAGAAAAAACTAGAACTAAATATCAGAACCTTATATAATTAAACCACAACCACTGGAATTATCAAATGCTTTCTAGTTCCCCATTCTGAGCTGAGAGAAGACTTACATTCATTACTTCTTTAGCCTCTGTTTTGGTTTCCTTATTGGCATCTTGGGCTTTAGAAGCAGCTTTAGAAGCAAACATGCCCATGATTCCTTTGGGCTGCTGGGAACTCTGTTTGGGGACAGGTGGGCCGTGACCATTGGTTGTCAGCTCATCGCTGGCTTGCATCTCAGGTGATACCGGAGGATCTGACTGCTCAAGCTTTTCAGAAGAGGAGGATTCGGCAGGAGCTCTAGGAACTGCAGCTGCACACTGGATGGCACTAAACCTGAGGACAGAAATGTCACATTAAATTAACTGTCCATATCAAACCTTCCTTTCAAACTCTTGCTTCTTCTACACAATGCTTTCTAACCCTAATACTATAAAATTAGGAAATTTTACAATTAAAATGGATTTTAGAAATAAGTTTGTGCAACAAGTACTGGAGAGAGGTGAGTGAAGTCCTAGATTATACATCTTGTTGGTAATAAAACTAAGACTGAAAACAGGTGTCTTCTACCAAACTGTATGGGTATTTTTGCTTTTTTGAAAAAGCACCCTAATTCAAAATAGTAAGAATATACCAAACAATACGAAAATATTAGTAATTTCACCAACTGTGGTAAACCAAATGGTTATCTCTTATTTTTAAAGACCTCTACCTTATAGGGCTAGATATACCATAAATATTGACTAACTCAAAATTAAAGCTTTAAATATTAACAAATTTCCTGGCAACTCTCCTGACCAGAATGGATCATGCTTTAGAACACGGAATAAGCTGGGAACAGAGCCACTAGCTCCTGTAACCTGTGGTCCTTTATAGTCATTTGTTAATAATTTATAATAATCTCAACTAACAGCACCAGAGAAGTCTGCCCATAGCCAAGTGAAAAATTTGGCACACTTTGCATGCCATATTAAAGGGAACATTCATCTCTTCCTCTGTAATCACTGTAGATGTGCCTGTTTCACAAAAATCCAAAATATAGTGTTCTATGTTGTAAATGGGTAACTGATCCATCCTTCTGAAATGGTTGTACTTAAAGCAAAGTTTTCCAACATTTCCTGACAAAGAACAACATTTTATTTCCCTCAGTCTTTTGCTTATTGAGGATAGGTGAGAGCTCCTTGAGGGTGAGTATATTATTCATCCTTTGTATTTCTGGTACCTAGTACAAGACCTGGCGCATACAAAGATTCAAAGAGAGATTATTTAAGATACTGAAAGTGAGTCTTCTGGCTTCTCTCCCTTCTTTAGTGTATCATCTCAACTTGGGATGGGAGAAGATGGAGGTTAAGAAACTATGTGATGATAGCAATTACCTTAGAGATCAACCAGGCACAACTTTGAGATTAACTGGCCTAAGGAAAAAAACCTGGATAAAATCATTTAATTTTTGAAGTAACTTTAGGCTGAACAGCCCCAAGCTAGAGTTCACAGCTCCAAAAACCTTCCACTGATTTATTACAGTCTACACAGAAAAACCTCGCATTAACACAAATATTTTGTGCATCAGAGTTAAGAACAGGCGGAAGTCATTTCCTTTCAACCACCATTCTTCCTCTCTGGCCCTGCAACGCCGCCATGCACAAGGAAAGAACAACGTTTTAGTTCATTGTCAGCGTCTAAAGTTGGCCCCAAGACAACTCTTTCTCCATTTGGTCTACATTTCCACACCTTAGGGTCAGGACCAGGAACTGGCAATGAGGAAGAGACCAAGTTAGACTGGGAACGTGTCTGAAGAGAGAAGAATCTGCTCAATCTAAAATATCAACTTTCTTCCTGTCATAGCACTTCTTAAAACACAGGAAACAATGAGTCAGATCTCAGTGGACCCATAATTCTCAGGACCAAACACAAACTTCTTAATTGGAAATAAATTCTTCACATTTCTTTTTTATTTGTTTATTTTCTTCACATTTCTACTGAGGATATTTTAAGTATTTAAGTAAAGTTTCATTAAAGTGTCTCCTACTATCACATTTCTACTTGCCATGTTTATTTTAGTGGTCTCTATGCAAATTTAATTTTGGACTTTTGTTACTTTTGTGTCACTTTTATTCTAGTTTCCTTACTTGCTAGATACAATAGAACTGATTTTTAGAGCTTGACATGCCAAAACTAGATTTTAATACAGATTATTTTTGAAATCTAATAAATTACATAAACATATCACAGTGTTTATGTTTTCTTATAATCCTTCTCTAAAAGACACCAGACATAAATTACTCTTTAGCAGTATAATTATATTTATCTAATAAATATTTGTATGCCTATTACATTCAAGGTTTTAAGCAGAATAAAAAAAAAAAAGAGTCAATGTCTACCATTAATTCACTCAACAATTATTTATTTAATAGTTACCAGGTACCGTTTTAGGGATACAGTGGTTAACAAAATAAACGATCCCTATTCTCATGGAACTTACAGAAATTATTTTTGGCAATTCTATATCCACCTGGATATAGACCCAACTGTATCAGTTAATCCACCTCTTCCAGTATCGTCAACCATTTCTTCTTTTTATGGCTCTTTACTAATAATACAAGTTCAAGGCATTCTCAACTCTAAAAATGGATACATTTCCCCTACCCCCAAGTCTCAATTCCTCTGTAGCAGGTCACCTCTCTTTTTCCTCTGTTTCAGCATCAAACTTCCCAGAAAGTTGTCCCTATTTGCTATCCCACAGCCTTATATCCCCATCTACCCAGGTGACCAGAATCTGGCTGCTCCACTGAAACTGCTCTCACTAAGGCCATCACTTTTCAGTTCCTATTACATTCCACTTCTCAACAGGGTTTGATACTGTCAACAAGTCCCTCCTTCTTGAAACTCTCTTCTTAAGTTTTTAGAACTCCATACACTCGTGATTTTCCCCTTATCTCTGGCTGCTTCTGCTTAGGTCCCTCTTTTTCTGTCCACCCCTTAAAAAATAGCTATCACTTAAATAGCGCTTACTGTGTGCTAAGCACTGTTCTAAGTGCTTTACATGTATGTATTCACTTAATCCTCTACAACCCTGTTAATCACTCAGTTGTGTCCAACTCTTTGTGACCCCAGGACTGTAGCCCACCAGGCTCCTCTGTCCATGAATTTCCCAGGCAAGAATACTGGAGAGGGTTGCCATTTCTTTCTCCAGGGGATCTTCCCAACCCAGGGATCAAACCCGGGTCTCCTGCATTGCAGGTAGACTATTTCCTGTCTGAGCCACCAGGGAAGCCCCTACAATCCTGAGGTTGATACTATTATCAGTTTCATTTTAGGAAAATGAAGCAGAAAGGTTAAATAATTTGCCCAAGATTACACAGTAACTGTGGCTAGAGTTTAACTTTCTGCTCTTCTTTCATCCTATACATTCTCTCTGCATGACTGTATCTACTGCTGTAGCCCAATTAATTACCTATTTTCTCTGATTCCAAAATGTCTATCTTTACCTCTTATTTCTCTCCTTAGCTCTAGACCCCTGTATCTATTGCACTGGACATCTCCACTTGGACTCCCCATCCAGTACTTAAACTCAACATATCCAAACCCAATTCATCATTTTTCCCTTCTCCCAAAGCTTGCTCCTTCTCATATATCCCCATTCTTAGTGATGGTATCATCACCCATCCAGCAATTCAAACCAGAAACATGACCATCATCCTTAATGTCATGAAGCACCCCACAATCTCCATCATAACACACTCTCTTGGTCCCACTACCAAACCATCCAGGTATTGATGGTATGACTCTTTAACCTACGTACCTCTCCACTCCCAATACCAACTCTATACTTCAGAGACTATCATCTCTACCCTGAATCACTGCAACATTTCTCCTTCATAGTGGCCTTGTGTGCAATTATTTCCTTCAGATCCACTTTCACCATCACAGCCAGAGTGATCTTTCTGTAATACAATTCTGATCATTTCAATCATCTGCTTCAAAATCTTCAGTGGCTCCCCTGTGCAATAAAACCTAAACTTATCCTAGCAGTCAAAGCATAGAGTCTGACTCCTTATATCTTTATTTCCTGCCCCTCACTCTAGTTTTCAGGTATAGAAAACTACTGTGGTTCTGCATAAGCATCGTGTTTCCTCTCAGCCCTATCCTTCCTCTCCCACTTCCCTCTGCCTGGCTACTTCTTCTAGGCCTTTAAGCCTCAACTTAGATGCCATACCCTTCTACAAGCCATCTCTGTCTTGACTCCTCACTCCACCCCAACAAAAAAGGCAGGGATGAGTGGTCCCTCAACTTCCTCCTACACATTTATTCCTACTGTAGCACTGTCACACTATACCGTAACTGCCTCCCATAAGACCATCAGTTCCATAAGCAGGTATCAGGTTACAATCACTCTACAGTATGTGGCATGTCACACATACTCATCAGATCTTTGCTGAATTAATTCAAATTATCTTGCTTAGTGCATGCCAAAGTAGTAGGTGTTCAATATATGCCTGAGAATCTGCTCCGAACCCTCCACACCACCTCACAAAGTAGGCATTATTATATCCAACTTAAAAATGATGAAACGAAAGCCCAAAAGAGTTTAAGTAACTTGTCCAAAGCCACTGGGCCATTAGCAGTGAAGTCAAAACTCCAGCCCATGACCATTAATTTCCAAAACCACGTACATTATAGTCCACCTCCTCCCCATGCTGTGAAGGATACAAAAGATGAATAAGATCTGATACTGGCTGTGGAAGATCAACTTGGATGATTTTGGATGGAAGGTAGAGGGATGTCAAATTAGGAATAGTTTTTTGAAGGACAACATGTCAACTGGTTCTTGAAGGGTGGGTAGGAATTAGACAAGCAGAGACTGGGGTAAAGGAGTAATGAGGGGGCACAACAAACAACATTTCTGGTGGCAGTGACAGGATAAATACATGAGAAGCAGATTTATGGGGAGTCTACTGGGGTTTTCAATATGGGTTGTGGCTATTTTTCACCTTATGATGTACTAATAAAACCAGGCATGTGTCTTACTGCAAGATAAATGAGGTTTTACTAGACTTGGCGTTCACTCTTAAGAGGCAGCCACTGTGTAAACATCTTACAAAATCAATTCGTAAAGAAGCCCACAAGGAACATTAAGGAGCTCACTTGCTGCAGTTCTGCAAGTTGCTTTTAAGGATGTCATAGTCGGTATTGAACAGAGGCCCACTGTCCTTCAGCATGGCTTTCTGGATGCTGTACACATGTACGCTGGCAGTCACCGCTAGCTTGGACTTCACTGCTACAAGTCAACAGGAAAAGCAGTCTGTTAATACACAAACTTCATAGCATGTGGGGACTTTAACAAGAAACCCTTCTGCATTAACACCATTTGTAATCGGTGGTGGTCCAAAAAAGCTCTAAAAGGCCAAACAGTCATGTATACAGTATAGTATCAACTCTTCTGTCTGTGACAAGGACATTATGATAGGTAGGTGATGATGAGTCAGTTCTAAGTTCAGCACTGTGAGGGTATCACTCAACCAGTGGACACTCAGTAAATATTAATGAATAACTGATGATACCGTGATGTGTTTTTTGTTTTTCAGTCAGGGTAGAATCTATATATACTATATATAGTATACATATATATACTGTATATATAGAGTATATATACTCTAGCATATATACATAGCAACTGAGGAATAAGTAATTTCTACCTGAGAAGTCTTCTATTTTAGTTTATAGAAAGAAACTCTAAAACAATACTACTACTAATCAGATATGTCTTCAGAGGAAAATCACAAGAAAAAATTTTAGGTTCCATGATGGAAGGGACCATGCCTCACTTGTTCCAAGTCCCTAGTGCCTAGCATAGAGCTTGACATAGAGTAGATACTTACTATGTATCTACTGAATGAATAAATCTACCACTGTGAGAATTCAGAAAGAAAATCTTGGACATTTTCACTATCTTGAATAATTCAGTTAATTTATAAGAAAACACTCCAGTGGTAGGCATCTTTATATACAAAGTATGACAGTGATTTTGTCTTGAGACATCCAAGATCACGTGGCTATTACAAAATTCCTTTGACTTGGGTATTAAAAAAATAGAACAGTAGCATTAACAGTCTTGAAATAGGTAGACAAATTTAACTTAGAAGTTATACTATGCCTTTCTGGCTTTATAATATCATTCTTTAATTTTCTTCCTAAAAAAATTGCTATGGAATACAACACGATATTTAGAGATGATTGTCTTTTTATAGTTAATGAGGTGTTCCATACGGTATTCATAAGTGTTTTACATGTCTATCACGAGTTTTGAAATTCTGTGATAAAAGTGCTTTATCAATGTTAGCAGCTATTGGCCTTAAAAATGGGAAGTTAGTGGAGTATCATATTTTAACATGTTTCAGAAACTACTAATAAAAGAATATATGGCTCTCCAGTAAAACAGCTAAATATATATGCGATGTTAATGACACTGATGCCCTAAGAGGAAAAACTTGCTAAATCGCTAAAATACTTACCTTCCAATTTATCTTCTCTCACTACTGCAACCTTGTGGCACTGTAAGGAAATAACACTTCATTAGTATTTAAAGTATTAATAGTGCGACTTGCAGTTTTAAAGTTTCCTTACCAATGACTCAATTGCACTGGGATGTAAAATTAGAAACATTAGGTTCCTCTGAAAATATATGTTCCAGACCCATTTTTAACTTGCTTTCTTTAAAACTTCTCAATCAGGTTAAGGAAAGTGAGAGAGTATATATAAATCAATAACAAAAACAAAAAAACCCAAATTAAAAAAACACAGCATCTCAAACTTGCACTTTGCCTACTGCAAGGAGAAGAGGAATTTTCAGTAAGTAACATAATGAGAATTATTGTATAATCATATGGAACCAGTTAAAAATTGGATCTGTCTTATACCATGCAAAAAAAATTCATTCTAAATGGATCAGAGATCTAAAAGTAAAGAATTAAACCATATATGCACAAGAAAATAAGGGTGAATTCTTCTAAAAACTAATATAACCTGAGAATACAGAAAAGTTTCTTGACTGCAATTCAAAACCAGAAGTAACTGAAATTATCCATAAAAACTAACAAACCATTTTTGGTTAACAAAAAAACAATTTTAATTAAAAAGACAAATGGTCAAGTGGGAAAAATATCTACAACTTACATCACAAAGGGCTACCATACAGCTTCTAAAACAGAGAAAACAAAGACTAACAATCCTTTAGAAAATAGGCAAGAAGTATGAAGACACAGTTCACAGAAGAGAAATGCAGATGATGCTGAAACAGGACATGTGCTGTGTAGAAACAGGTGCTCTCATACATTGCTGGTAGGAATGGAAAATGGAGAGGTATTTGGCAATATTCATCAAAGTTCATATATAGCCTACCTCTAGGGACATAACCCTAAAACACTCTGGCAAAAACATAAAGCACATACACATTGAGCTATTCACTGTGGCACTGTATGTACTAATCAGACTGTAAATAACTCAAATAACTATCAGTAAGGGACTGCTGAATAAACTAAGGTATATCCATCAATGTAGGATCATGTGGCTGTAATAAGGAATGAGAAATACTTCTGCAAATAACTGGCCAGAGTAATGCTCAGGATCACTTACAAACCTTAAACTGCCTTTAGTCATCATATTGTTAGTAAAATTATTGGTTTTGCTTTTCTAAATCTCATGTATCTGGCTAAAGCAAATACATATTCCTTTTAATGTTAGGACAACCAAAGTTTACAACATAAGAAAAAAAGAGTAATGTAAAACTGAGTAAGTTTTTTAAAAATGTAATTGTAAGTTTGAACTGAGAATATCGGTATGTCTTCATAATGCATTTTCTCTTAAAAAAAAAACAAGCATTCTTAAAAATGTCATGTTCTGCAAAATTGTACAATAAAAATTACAGAGCTTATGAGAAAAAGAGCATTAGGAACTAATCACTCAAACCTACGTAAAAGGAGCCCTAATAACAATAATTGGTACCCTCAGGAGAAAACATGGCAGCTGAGACAGTTTAGTACCTTTAAACGCTGCCTTAGGGAATATTAGAAATGCAGAAAAACAACACGGTGGAAATGCCAGTGCTAAAACAATGTAAATGAGAACAGAGCTCTGATTCAGTGGGTTCCTGTTAAGGGCAAAACAGGCGTAAGTTCAGCATCCATAAACCCAGAGCCTGGCTGGGGGCAGGCCCCTTGAGCTGTTAATCAAAAAAAAAGGGAAAATATGGCTAGTTGATGAGAGAAAGTTCCTCTTCATAGAAACATTTCAGTCAGTAAATCCAGATGGAATGACAGAATTAAAACATCACCATTTTGTAACTCCTGGAGAACTAATGATCAAGGTAATGATAAAAATCAATCTCAGCTAAAATCATCACATGACAAGCTAATGGGGAACCTAATAAAAAATGGATCAGGCCAACAACCTCTAACATCACAAAAAGAATCAACCGAACATTTCCTTTGAAACATTCAAATAATCCTTTGGAAGACTCTGCAGGATGAGATTAGAAGGAGATTTCTACTTTCTATGTATTATTAAGCAATTTTACAATAATAATAATCACTGGAAAAATAAAATTACTTACCTGTTTAAAAAGCCATAGATAACCTACGCATCTTTGAATCAGGTCTGCTTAATCTTGTTTCTAATATACAATGACATCTGATTTCATCTACACTTGCAAATATCTAATTAACATCTGGCTTGCCAAATAGTTTACTAACAAGGAAAGAATATGCTCAGTTCAGTTCAGTCGCTTAGTTGTGTCCGACTCCTTGCGACCCCATGAAATGCAGCACGCCAGGCCTCCCTGTCAATCACCAATTCCCAGAGTTCACTCAAACTCACATCCATCGAGTCGGTGATGCCATCCAACCATCTCATCCTCTGTCATCCCCTTCTCCTCCTGCCCCAATCCCTCCCAGCATCAGAGTCTTTTCCAATGAGTCAACTCTTCACATGAGGTGGCCAAAGTACTAGAGTTTCAGCTTTAGCATCATTCCTTCCAAAGAAATCCCAGGGCTGATCTCCTTCAGAATGGACTGGTTGGATCTCCTTGCAGTCCAAGGGGACTCTCAAGAGTCTTCAATACCACAGTTCAAAAGCATCAATTCTTCAGTGCTCAGCTTTCTTCACAGTCCAACTCTCACATCCATACATGACCACTGGAAAAACCATAGCCTCGACTAGACGGACCTTTGTTGGCAAAGTAATGTCTCTGCTTTTGAATATGCTATCTAGGTTGGTCATAACTTTTCTTCCAAGGAGTAAGCGTCTTTTAATTTCATGGCTGCAGTCACCATCTGCAGTGATTCTGGAGCCCCCCAAAATAAAGTCTGACACTGTTTCCACCGTTTCCCCATCTATTTCTCATAAAGTGATGGGACCAGATGCCATGATCTTCGTTTTCTGAATGTTGAGCTTTAAGCCAACTTTTTCACTCTCCACTTTCACTTTCATCAAGAGGCTTTTGAGTTCCTCTTCACTTCCTGTCATAAGGGTGGTGTCATCTGCACATCTGAGGTTATTGGTATTTCTTCCGGCAATCTTGATTCTAGCTTGTGCTTCATTCAGCCCAGCGTTTCTCATGATGTACTCTGCATAGAAGTTAAATAAGCAGGGTGACAATATACAGCCTTGACGTACTCCTTTTCCTATTTGGAAGAATATGCTAGTCATAGAATATAAGTCGGAGAAGGCAATGGCACCCCACTCCAGTACTTTTGCCTAGAAAATCCCATGGACGGAGGAGCCTGGTAGGCTCCAGTCCATGGGGTCGATAGAGTCGGACACGACTGAGCGACTTCACTTTCACTTTTCACTTTCACTTTTCACTTTCATGCATTGGAGAAGGAAATGGCAACCCACTCCAGTGTTCTTGCCTGGAGAATCCCAGGGACAGGGAAGCCTGGTGGGCTGCCGTCTATGGGGTCACACAGAGTCGGACACGACTGAAGTGACTTAGCAGTAGCAGTAGAATATAAGTATCTTATAGCCTTTCAGTTCAGTTGAGTCACTCAGTCATGTCTGGCTCTTTGCAACCCCATGAGCTGCAGCATGCCAGGCCTCCCTGTCCATTACCAACTCCCGGAGCCTACCCAAACTCATGTCCATTGAGTCGGTGATGCCATCTCATCCTCCGTCGTCCCCTTTTCCTCCTGCCCTCAATTTTTCCCACCATCAGGGTCTTTCCAAATGAGTCAGCTCTTCGCATCAGGTAGCCAAAGTATTAGAGTTTCAGCTTCAACATCAGTCCTTCCAATGAACACCCAGGACTGATCTCCTTTAGGATGGACTGGTCTTCTCCAACACCACACTTCAAAAGCATCAACTCTTCAGTGTTCAGCTTTCTTTATAGTCCAACTCTCACATCCATACATGACTGCTGGAAAAACCATAGTCTTGACTAGACAGACCTTTGTCAGTAAAGTAATGTCTCTGCTTTTTAATATGCTGTCTAGGTTGGTCATAACTTTCCTTCCAGGGAGTAAGCATCTTTTAATATCATGGCTGCAATCACCATCTGCAGTGATTTTGCAGCCCCCCAAAATAAAGTTTCTCACTGTTTCCACTGTTTCCCCATCTATTTGCCATGAAGTGATGGGACCAGATGCCATGATCTTAGTTTTCTGAATGTTGAGCTTTAAGCCAACTTTTTCACTCTCCTCGGTAAAGCGTCTGCCTCCAGTGCAGGAGACCCGGGTTAGATCCCCAGGTTGGGAAGATCCCCTGGAGAAGGAAATGGCAACCCACTCCAGTACTCTTGCCTGAAAAATTCCATGGACTGAGGAGCCTGGTAGGGGTCCACGAGGTCACAAAGAGTTGGACATGACTGAGCGACTTCGCTTTCTTTCACTTTCAAGAGGTTCTTTAGTTCTTCTTCACTTTCTGCCATAAGGGTGGTGTCATCTGCGTATCTGAGGTTATTGATATTTCTCCCAGAAATCTAGATTCCAGCTTGTGCTTCATCCACCCCAGCGTTTCTCATGATGTACTCTGCATATAAGTTAAATAAGCAGGGTGACAATATACAGCCTTGACGTACCTCCTTTTCCTATCTGGAACCAGTCTATTGTTTCATGTCCAGTTCGAACTGTTGCTTCTTGACCTGTATACAGGTTTCTCAAGAGGCAGGTCAGGTGGTCTGGTATGCCCATCTCTTTCAGAATTTTCCACAGTTTATTGTGATCAACACAGTCAAAGGCTTTGGCATAGTCAATAAAGCAGAAATAGATGTTTTCTTGGAACTCTCCTGCTTTTTCAATAATCCAGTGGATGTTGGCAATTTGATCTCTGGTTCCTCTGCCTTTTCTAAAACCAGCTTGAACATCTGGAAGTTCATTGTTCATTCACGTATTGCTGAAGCCTGGCTTGGAGAATTTTGAGCATTACTTTACTAGCGTGTGAGATGAGTACAATTGTGCGGTAGTCTGAGCATTCTTTGGCATTGCCTTTCTTTGAGATTGGAATGAAAACACCTTTTCCAGTCCTGTGGCCACTGCTGAGTTTCCCAAATTTGCTGACATATTGAGTGCAGCACTTTCACAGCGTCATCTTTTAAGATTTGAAATAGCTCAACTGGGATTCCATCACCTCCACTCGCTTTGTTTGTAGTGATGCTTCCTAAGGCCCACTTGACTTCACATTCCAGGATGTCTGGTTCTAGGTCAGTGATCACATCATGGTGATTATCTGGGTCGTGAAGATCTTTTTTGTACAGTTCTTTTGTGTAGTCTTGCCACCTCTTCTTAATATCTTCTGCTTCTGTTAGGTCCATACCATTTCTGTCCTTTATTGAGCCCATCTTTGCGTGAAATGTTCCCTTGGTATCTCTAATTTTCTTGAAGAGATCTTTAGTGTTTCCCATTCTATTGTTTTCCTCTATTTCTTTGCGTTGATCGTAGTTCTGTTTCTCCTTGTAAATTACTAAATTGCCATTCCAGTCTGGAATCTCACATTCTTAAGACTCTATTGATATAGGCCAAATACAGTAAGTATTTGGATAAATCTGGCTTCTGAACTTATGAGTCACAGGGAAAGTCAAAAGAGAAGAGGAAAACATGCATCTGTGTGTGATTCTCTGAGGATCTTGATCCTTGGGCTAAATTCTCTAGGGCTGGTGGTATGGGAGCAAAAGAACCTTCAGGTGAGGTTTAGGAAGTGAGAACCAAAGAGGTGTTCCTCAGTTTGGGGAGGAAGCAAGAAAGAAGGCATTAAGTTCCCAAGAATCAGTCTGGTACAGGAGAAGGAAAGGAGTTATTTCAGCAGAGCTTCTGGGGTGAAAGCTCAAATTAAAATCAAATTCACTTAAAAATTGTATTTGCTGAACACCTGTGTGGCTTGACATCTGAACAGGCTGGAAATTAACCAGCATTGTCCCCAATATAGCTTCAAAAGGAAGAAAGAGGAACAGAAACAGTCTGGAATGTCTTGTTGTCTAGGGAAATTGTACAATGATGATAATAGTCTCTGTATTGATATTACCCAAACTTCTCGAGAGTTTTAGGTTTAGTCTACAAATTCAAAATAATCACTGTCTTCAAGTAGCTTTTTAAAATTTCCATAATACTGGATGTTGTTGTTTTTGCCCTGTGTTATGTTAGATAATACTATTAACAGCTCAAACACATTTAAACTCATTATAAGATTCTGAGAACTTACAGAATGTCCATTCTGAATGAGACTGCCAGACACTAAATAGGTGACATGCAGTTGGGCTCCTGAATTTTCCTTTCGCTTCCTTTCAACGTAATCATAGAGCATCCTGTTACAAACAAAATGCACAAGTAAGTCATTAGCGAACGTTTACCTCACCGACTCTTAATTCATGACTTAAAAGTTAGTAAATAGTAAATCTGACAGTCCATCAAACATTATACAGAATATTTTTGCTCTGTTCATAGACAAAGAATTAAAAAAAGACGAATGGAACACAGGGGGTGGGGTCAACTTGTATAAAGCCAGCACAGTGAGTGACCAAACAACTGAAATAAAAGAAATCTAATAATCGGTCAAGTGAGATTGAGCTTGCATTAAAAGAAGTAAAGACATAAAATGGCTAGAATCATCAAGAATAAGTTCAGTCACTATCTAGCCATGTGACCCTAGATAAAATAGTTTTTCTAGGCTTCTTTATATCCTGAGGTATAATTACAGAGGGCTGTATGAGATTGGCAATTCTTTTACCCTGGGATCCATAATCCTTCACCCCTCAATATTGTAAGCAAAATGTGTGTTTTGCAAGGGGAAGGAGGCGGGGAGAGGGTAGAGATAGTTCAAGGTTTTCAACAGATTTGCAGAAGGATTACTCCAAAACATTAAGAACCATCTTGTAGATGATCACAAGGGCCCTGCTCTGAAATTCCAATTTTAGGATCATTCAGAATCAATGTTGTTTCAAAACCACAAAGTAACAGTTTACTCACACTGCCCCAGTATTCATTAACCTAAGACTGCCAAATAGTCACTATAGAAATAATGTTGCTTTTAGTAACATTCCCTAAATTCGTTTTTATCCATACGATCTGATTAGCATCAGAAGTTGACTCCCCTCAATAACTTAGTTTAACTTCAAGGAAAGAGACATCATTTGCGTTGCTATTTCAAGAAACATTTACCAAGCCTCTATAATATGTCATAGGTCTGCCAAGGATGGCTAGAAACAAAAGTTCCAAGAGAAACTCAACCTACACTGTGGACTGAGCTCTTAGCTTCCTTGATCCAATGCCTCACTCATCTCCTGCCACTCTTGAATTGGCTCTGCTCTACTTCCTGCACAGACTTGACTTCCTCCTCCTCTTCTGTACTGCTGGGGTTGTCTTCAGCTACCTTTTCAGTCTATATTAGAGTGAGCAATCATCTGGGTTTGCCTGGATCTGAGGTATTTCCTGACATGGACTTTTAGTGCTAAAACCAACAGTCTTGGGCACACCAAGGATGACTGGTCACCTTACGACATACTCTCCTTGACCCATTTCATTCATCCCCTGGCTTCATTTATTCCCAACAACATCATCTGCTCAAACCATCCAAGCCAGAAATCTGGGAGTCATTATCCCTCACTTCTCCCAGTCTGGTGAGGTGCCAAATCTTGTCAGTTTTACCTCCCAAGTAATTCTTGACTCCCTGCCCTCCAAATCCCTTGACTGGACTATTTTAATTCCAAGTGTCAATGCCTTCGTCACACCCCCTTCCCCTTCATTATCCACAAAGCTGCCAAGGTGAAGTTTTAGAAATGCAAGTCAAGTCATCTGTCAACAAAACTTAACTGGGTGGCTACTTCATACTCTATGCCTTGGGGATAGAATAGTGAACAAAGCAGTCAAAGTGCTTACCCATTTAGAGTTTGTACTGCAGAAAAGAGAGACAAATAATAAGCAAACAAGAAGTCAGATGGTAGTAAATCTACAGGGAGAAAAAAGACTAGAAGAATAGAGTGTCTAAGAAGTTTTGCTATTTATATAAGATTAGGGAAGGCCTCCTGAACAGAGCCCTGTGGGAAGTTACAGAGCCATCAATGTGGATATCTCAGCAAAGAATATTCTAGGCAGAAAAAACAAATTTGAAGGTTCTGAGGCAAGAACGTAAGCAAGGTGCAAGGAACAGAAAAGGTGAGTGTGCTGAATAAGGAAGAAGGAAAGAAGAGAGCCAAGCACGAGACATGTAGGGCTTTGTGGCCCATTAGGAAGGAAGTCATTAGAAGGTTTAGAGCACAAATAACATGATCTCACTTTTTAGGAGGATTTCTGACTGCTGTGTGGAGAATATACTATTAAGAAGCAAGGAAGGAAGCAGGAAGACCAGTTACAAGGCTACTGCAGTAATTCAGGCTAGAGATGACGGTGGCTCAGACTAGGATGGTAGTAATTAGTGGATGAATTCTGGGTACATCTTAAAGGAAGAAACAACAGGATTTGCTGATGGACTGATTGTGAGGTATGAGAGAAACAGAAATCAAGGATGACTGGACTAAGCAACTCAAAGAATGAAGTTGTCATTCACTGAGATGGAGAAAAGCAGAAGGAGGTGATGGTGGGGGTGAGTGGAAAATAATTAGGAATTAAGTTTTCAGTTCAATTCAGTTCAGTTCAGTCGCTCAGTCATGTCTGATTCTTTGCGACCCCATGAACCGCAGCACGCCAGGCCTCCCTGTCCATCACCAACTCCCGGAGTCTACCCAAACCCATGTCCATTGAGTTGGTGATGCCATCCAACCATCTCATCCTCTGTCGTCCCCTTCTGCTCCTGCTCTCAATCTTCCCCAGCATGAGGGTCTTTTCAAATGAGTCAGCTCTTCACATCAGGTGGCCAAAGTATGGGAGTTTCAGCTTCAACATCAGTCCTTCCAATGTTTTGGGGCGTGTTAAATCTTAGATGCCCATTAGCCATTAAGTGCTGTTGAAAAGGTAGCTGGTTATTCTTATCTGAAGTATTACTCTTTGTTCAAAAGTTTTCAGTAGCGCCCTATCCCCTAAGGAGCCACAGGTCCATCAGTGACGTGTAAGACTTTTCTTCGTCTGGCCCCTGTATTTCTCACCATTCTCCCATACTCACACTATTTTCAGCCTTATGAAACACTCTGAAGTTCTCCTAGCTCTTTTGTATGCCCTTCCTTCTGCCTTCTGCTCAGACCTCATCTATCTAATTCCTCATCAAGACAGCAGCTCAGGTATTATCTCCTATGTGAAGCCTTCCCTAACACTGCTAAGCAAGCAGGGCAGCCTTGCTTTCTAAGTTCTAACAGGAACTATCCCACATCTGTTATTATAGCACTTACCACACTGTATTCTAATTGTTTAATATCTGCCATCCCCACTAGACTATAAACACCCTGAGGGGGGGAAAAAATCAGCATTTTTGTTGATTTCTATCTCCTGTTCTCTTTAGTATTTCCTTCCATGCAGCAATTATGTTAGGAAAGATGAGGAACACAGAGTCATGAACATTTTGGTTTATTTATGCTAGTTAGGACCATCCTAGCAGAAGAAATGGTAGGCAGGGACTATACCAAGATGCTCTCAGCTTGCTGGTGAAATGCAGTCTTTTATCAACAACTCATAGTCTCGCTCGCATCATTACAGTCATTGTCCTCTGTGCACCGTCTCACCGGATCAACCGGTTGTTTTATTACATCTATTACATAATATAGTATCTGTTATATTAACAAGATGGTCAACACTGCACAACCTCTTTAAAATTTTCTGAATGTCTGAATCTCTAAAACATGTTCATCTAATTTGATTATGTCAAAATCTCAGCAACAAAACACACAAAATATTCTTAAATATGAATGATAATAAATATGATTTCCTACAAGATGCACTTACTACCCACATGATTAACTATATACCTTTCATCTCTCCTGATCAGTTCCACCCATAATTTTCCTAAGATATATAAGGTGTATAGTCTATATTATCTTCCCTAATCTAATTCCTTCACAGCATTTTTATAGCCTGAAATTATCTTAAGTCAATGATGGGAAAGACCTTGTCTGTCAAGTTTGCTGCTTTATAACAGAGCCTAGAATAATGCTAAAAATGTAGTAAAACCTGAAACAATATTTCTTATTGAACCCATGCAAACAGCAACAACCATGCCCAGTCACTGCCCTCAGTGCCAACAATGATAAGTTAAATGCTCTCACTATAGATAAGAGAAAAAAGGATGCCAGGACACTCTAAGTCTCTGTTTTCTCATGTGTTAAAAGAGATTGATAACACCCATTATATTGGATTATTATAAAGATTACATGAGATAAACATTTGTGAAAATATCTACCATAGTGCCCAGAACTCACTCAACAAATATCCACTGGCACCTATTATGAGCTGGGAAAGATGGAAGGCAAAAGGAAAAGGGTGTGGCAGATGATGAGATGGTTAGATAGCATCACTGACCCAGCGGACATGATCTGAGCAAATAAATGCCAGGAGACGGTGGAGGACAGAGGAGCCTGGTGTGCTGCAGTCCATGGGGATGCAAAGAGTTGGACATGACTTAGTGACTGAACAATATTATGAGCATGGTGTGAAGATACAATAATTGTGGCAGACTGTATTTTCCAAAGATGGCTGCCACAACATCTCCCATCCTGCATGCTCTTCTTCATCCTCCCATAGACAGGTGGAGTCATCCTCTCCCCTTGCATCTGGGAAGGCTAGAGATTAAATGTAACCAAAAGAATGAAGCAGACACAACACTGCTTGACTTCTGAGGCCAGTAAGAAAAGGCAATCAGCTTCTGCCTTGCACTGGAATGTGCGTCTTTACAGCTGTGAATTGCTGGGTAAGGCCTCACTACCCGAAAATATGCTCTTAAGAAGCCCAGGCCATATAAACAGGTCACACACAATGACTGGTCAATAGCCCCCACTGAAGTCCCAGCTGACAGCCAGCAACAACTGCCAGACATGAGAATAAAGATGCCTACACATGATCAGGCTTCAGTCACTGATGCCTCTCAGCTGAGGCACCAGACATTATGGAACAGAGACAACCATTCTCATTGCACCGTGCCCAAGTTCCAAATCAGAAGAATCTATGAACATAATAAAATGGTTGTTTCAAGCTGCTAAATCTGGGGGCAATTTGTTACAAAGCAACAGTAACTGGAACAGTGATGAGCCTGATAAACATGTTGCCTGCCTCATGGAGTTTACATTCTAGTGGGAGGAGGGCATACAATAAGCGAGAACATGTCAGCTGGAAATAAGAATTATGAAATGCTGGAACACTGGATATCCACATGAACTGGGCCCTTTCCTTATACCATATGCAAAATGATGCCTGAAAAAATAGTTATTATTTATAGGCATACCCCAGAGATATTGTAGGTTCACTTCCAGACCACTGCAATGAAGTGAATATCAAAATAAAGCAAAGCAAATAA
Organism: Bos taurus; assembly: GCF_002263795.3. Classification (NCBI taxonomy): domain Eukaryota; kingdom Metazoa; phylum Chordata; class Mammalia; order Artiodactyla; family Bovidae; genus Bos; species Bos taurus. Next base: position 53,915,793 of record NC_037342.1, on the reverse strand, counting down.
ATTTTTGGTTTCCCAGTGAATATAATAGCTATGTTTACATTATACTGTAGTCTATTAAGGGTGTAACACCATTATGTCTACAAAACAATGTATACACCTTAATTAAAAAATAATTTATTGTGGACTTCCCTGGTCGTCCAGTGGTTAAGAATCTGCCTTGCAATGCAAGAGACACATGTTTGATCCCTGGTAGGGTAAGTAAGATTCTACATGCTGCAGAGCAACTAAGCCTGCACGTCACGACTGGAGAATCCGAGCGCTACAATGAAAGAGCCCATATGCCACAAATTAAGACCCGATGAGGCCAAGTAATTTTTTTTTTAATTTGTTGCTACAAATGCTAGCCATCCTCTGAGCCTTTAGCAAGTCACAATCTTCTCGCTGATGGAAGGTTTGAAACATGATGAGAATTACCAAAATGTGACACGGAGATAAGAAATAGGCGAGCGCTATTGGAAAAATGGCACTCATAGACTTGCTCAACTCAGGGTTACCACAAACCTTCAATTTGTAAAGAAAGAAAGAAAATGTAGTGTCTGCAAAATGTAATAAAGAAGAGTACAATAATATAAGGTATGCCTATACACATTTTAGGGCTTCATTCATAAGTTACCTTGAACCAACATCTAATTTGAAAACTACAGTGTACTCTTACTGTGAGGAAGTATAATAAGAACAAAATATGTAGAAATGTTAAACTGATAATTACTGATTTAAGAGCTAAGACTACAGAACTCTCAGAAGAAAACAGAATTAAATCTTCATGATTTACTTGGGTTAGACTATGCCTTAGATACAATATAAAAAGCACAAGCAACAGAAGAAAAAAAATTAGACACTATCAATAATAAGAACTTCTTTGCTTCACAGGACACCATCAAGAAAGTGCAAAGACAACCCACAGAATGGGTCAAATCATTATCTGATCAGGACACTGTTTCTAGAATTATGTAGAGGGACTTCCCTGGTGGTTCAGTGCCTAAGACACAGCACTCCCAATGCAGGAGGCCAGGGTTCAATCTCATATGCAGCAACTAAGAGATTGCAAACCGCAACTAGAAGATCACATGCTGCAACTAAAAACACCCCACACGACACAACCAAAAAGGATGCCTCACGCTACAGTTAAGACCCAGCACAGTCAAATAAATAAACAAATCCGGACTTGATTACATAAAGAACTCTCACAATTCAATAATAGTAAAGACAAAAAAAACCCATGGAAAAAAATGGGTAAAGGATCTGAACATGTATTTCTCCAAAGAAGATACACATATGGTCAATGAGCACAGGAAAACACGTGCCATTAGCTAAAACATTAGCCATTACAGAAATGCAAATCAAAAACATAATGATAAAACTTCATACTCACTAGGATGGCTAAAATTAAAAGACAGATGGTAGAAAAAGTTGACAAGAATGTTGAGAAAGTAGAACCTCATACTTTGTTGGTGGGATTGTAAAACAGTGTAGTCACTCTGAAAAACAGCTCCTCAAAATGTTACATATGACCCAGAAATTCCAATCTTAGGTGTATACCAAGAGAACTGAAAACATGTCTACACAAAAACTTGTACACAAATGTTCACTGTAGCATTATTTATTAAAGCCCCAAATGTGGAAACAACCCAAATGTCCATCCGTTGATGAATGGACAAATAAAATGTTGTATATCTATATGTTATGGGTTGATCTGTGTCCCCCAAAAAAGATATGTTGACGTCCTAACCACCAGTACCTCAGAGTATGACCCGATTTGGAAACAGGGCCTTTGCAGATGTAATTAGTTAAGACAGGTCATAGTGGAGTATGGTGGGCTCCTCATCTACGACTGTATCCTTATAAGATGGCTATGTGAAGAGACAGACACACAGGAAGAATGCCAAGTGACTATGAAGGCAGACAGTGGGGTTACACAGCTACAAACCAAGGAATGCAAACCACCAGAAGTAAACCACCAGAAGCTAAGAAGAAGCAGGGAAGGATTTTTCTGTACAAGTTTCAGAAGGAACATGGCCTGGCCAACATCTTAATTTTGGACTTTAAGCCTCCAGAACTGAGACAATAAATTTCTGTTGTTTCAAGCCACCTGTTTGTAGTATTCTGTTCTGGCAGCCCTAGAGAACTTACACCATAAATGGAATATTATTCAACCACAAAAATGAATGAAGTACTGACACATGCTTTAACATAGACAAACCTCGGAGATATGCTAACTGGAGGGAATTAGATACACAAGATTGCTTATTATATGACCCCATTTATATGAAATGTCCAGGATAGGCAAATTTCTATAGAAAGAAAGTGTATTAGTGGTTGCCTGATGCTGGGGGGTTGGGAGGCAGGAATGATGAAGGACTGCTAATGGATACAGGGTTTCTTTTCTGGGGTGATGAATATCTTCTCAAATTAACTATGATGCTGACTGCACAACTCTGTAAATATATTAAAAACCAATGAGCTGTACAGTCTAAATAGGTGAACTATACGATATTTGAAATACATCTAAAGAAAGCTTTTAAAAAATAACTATGAAAAAAAAATTAAGAGAGACAGAGAGAGGAGTAAAGCATTAGGAAAGAGCTGTTACACGAAGTAATGTGTGAAATTTGAGCTGAACTGTGCACAGTGAGGACAGCTGTGAGAACAGCATTCCAGGCAGAGAGAATGGTACAAATTTCCTTGGGTGAGAACGGGCTTGGTATATCTAAGGAACAGAAAGGTAAATATGGCTAGAATATAAGTGAGGTAGAAGGTGCTATGGGATAAAGTTGGTAGACAGGCAAGGGCTAGACGTGTGTATTAATTCCATAAAACTTATAGGAAATAAGGGTAGCTACAGTAAAATTCCACCTCATGCAAAGAGTTGACTCATTGGAAAAGACGCTGATGCTGGGAGGGAGTGGGGGCAGGAGGAGAAGGGGACAACAGAGGATGAGGTGGCTGGATGGCATCACTGACTCGATGGACATGAGTTTGGGTGAACTCCAAGAGTTTGTGATGGACAGGGAGGCCTGGCGTGCTGCGATTCATGGGGTCGCAAAGAGTCGGACACGACTGAGCGACTGAACTGAACTGAGAGTAAAATTCCAGGCAACTTTATTTCATCTCCAGTCCTCAGTATGCACCTTTAATCTCAATAGGCTTATATATTAGTAGTAACAATTACCTCACTCCATATTTAAACACTCATAACCGTAACAAACAATTACTCTTACGGGTATCCAGTCCTAAAGTTACCTAACATGCTAGGTTTGGGTCTGGACTAGTCTTAGCAAGAGCAATCTCAAATAGTCAAAATCAGTATAAACCTAGCCCTGAGCCAAGAGTTTTAAGTCTTGAAGGCATAAACATCTCATTCAAAACTAGGGGACTTCCTTGGTGGTCTAGCAATTAAGAATCCATCTGCCACTGCAGGGGACACAGGTTTGATCTCTGGTTTGGGAAGACTGCACATGCTATGGAGCAATTTAGCCTGCATGTCACAGCTACTGAAGCCCTCATGCTCTAGAGCCCTGGCTCCACAACAAGAGAAGCCACAGCAGTGAGAAGCCTGTGCACTGCAACCAGAGAGTAGCTCCCACTCAAGAAAGCCCACGCGCCAGCAATGAGGACCCAACGCAGCCAAAAATAACTAAATAAAACTCCTAGAAGCTCTGTAAATACTTAACTGTTGTGCTGAGGAGCTGAAGAGGGACATGGACCTCAAATACCTGCTGGGACTGGAGTGGGGGAGTGGGGCACGGGTCTAGAAATCAAGTTTCTACCTATACCTTAGGTAAAGTAGACCCTCCTCCCCGCTTAAAACTCTCAGCTAGTTTGACCTCAGTTTCACAGGCAGGAGAGCTGGCCCAGGAGCCCCCTGAAGCGGGTGTTCCACCATGGCCTAAGTGCAAGCACCTGAGGGCGGTGGGCACATGTATGCACATGAGACAGGACACGAGGCTGGGGCTTGCCATTACACATAAAGACTGAATTCCTAGTTGTAGCTTTTACTATGAATGGGAGATTTTTCTCCTTGCTTCTGTCATTAAGAATAAAAAAAAAAACTGTGATCTATCATAAAATAAACTCCTAAATCTGTCAAACAACAAGCCATTCTAGAGATCAAAGATTTTTCTAAGACTCACAGAATGTTCCTATGATTCAAGGAATAGGGAAAAATCAGACCACCATCAGGAATAAAGCAAATGAAATGAGTATTTAACTCAATATATGGGCTCTCAGTCTATTCACCAATTCCTACCCACTGGACATTTGCAGGTGAAGAAACTTTGAAGTTAATCCAAAAGCCTGCCTTTTCCATTTTGGTTCCAAGTTGGACTACAAGTTTCAGCAAGGAAGGTGATAGGGCAAAATTTAAGAAGACTGATACTCTCTGTGCCATCCTAAACCCTCCCTTTTTAGTTTCTCTTAAGTGTTCTCCCCTGTCTTATACTGTTATATAGCCTGTGTCAAACACCTGTTGACCTCATTATGGAAGTATTTCAATAACACCCAGAAACGGGCCTAAGAAGCACATGTGAAAATGCAAAGATGTTTTACATAACAGACATAGAAATCTGAGATCTAAACAGAACTGGCTAGCCCATTTAATAAATTTTTTGAAATAACAAAGTGATTAACCAGAAGGCAAGGCTACAAATAAATACAATAAACATATCACCACACATTTGTATGCAAGTCCACTCATCTCTTAACTAATAAACAAAAACCGTAAAAGGCAATAGAAACACTATGCTTTCCCATTTCCCTGGGTGGGGGAAGAGGGGGTGGGGAGTTCTAATCAAGAGACTCTCTGTAAAGCTAACAACAAACAAAACAAAACAAAACAAAAAGTTCCAATCTGATTAAAGTTAGTAATCAATTGTACTTACTGTTTGGCCTGATTAACATGAACTCCTAGTGTATAGCTCAGCCATTTGTATGTCACCTGTAAGAAGGAATTTTTAAAAAAATTTTATTAGATGACTGCAGAGTGTAGGTCAGCCCAAAGGGCTCCTAAAGATTCTAAGGCGATTACGCCTTATAAATTACATTAAATGCCACCCTAGTTTTGCCAAGAACCATCCATCTGGGCAGGCAGGACTCAGACATTTATTTTACAAAGAAGTCTGTATCACAGAATAATGCAAGAATCTAAAAAGGTTGAATATACACAGAAAAAGCTCTCAGTTTCCTTACACTCCCTGTTTCACCCTGGTCCTTCTTTCCACATTTCTCTCTTTTTATGGGGCCACCACCAAAAACTATCCTCAAACTCACTCAGAAACTTGTTACTTTGGAGTGTACAACTCAGAAACTTCCGAAGAAAGTTGCAGCCACATAAATATTAAAGGGCACAGGTGGTGCAGGGGTCAGGGAATGAATGAGTGAAGTGGATGAATACTCTGTCAGAGGTTAGACTGGGAATTACTGGCATCAAGCTTTGCTCTTCCTTCCATCCTTCCTTGAACTGTCATTTGCCACTTCCTTGTAACCTGTCACCCTCCCCTCAAAGTCTTCCAATTCTAAACGCTGAGTTTCCAGTAATTAGAAGACTTAGCACAGGTTGGGCAAAGGCAGTGTGATGTAGAGGAAAGCACGAGCAAAACAGACATAGACTGGAAAACTGATTATCCCTTGTGTGTGTGTGTGTTAGTCTCTCAATCGTGTCCTACTCTTTGTGACCCCATGGACTACAGCCCAGCAGGCTCCGCTGTCCATGGAATTCTCCAGGCAAAAATACTGGAGTGGGTTGCCATTCCCTTCTCCCAGATCTTCCCAACCCAAGGATCAAACCTAGGTCTTCTGCAGGCGGGTTATCCCTTACTAACCACAAGTTATTTGGCCCCTCTGCTTCAACTACCTTTTCTAAGGCTACTTCCGCCGACCTCTATGGGTCACTGTAAAAAGTAAAAGCAATAATGTATATCCAAAGCTCACAGTAGGCACTCAATCATCACGATGTGCGAAACGCTCTCACATCCATCGTCTCACTTGATCTTTACTTCAACCCTGTGAGGCAGGTCAAGCCTGAACCAATAACAAACTTCGAGGAAAACGAAACCAACTGATGGTAAGATTAAACAACTTGTTACTTAACCCGGTCAAAACACAATTTCCTCAACTGTAAACTTGAGACTTCAAACGCCAACCACCTTGCCAGAAACGTGTAGAGACGCCTTAGAAACAACATCAATTAATGCTCCTCCCTCCCCGCCCGACCTCCGTGGCCCTTGGTCTGCGCAGAGCCGAGCACGCCCACCCGAGGAACCTGGATCTGCCGGTGGGGCAGGAGTCCTCGCCCTGCCTGGGGCACCAGGAGTGGGGACCGTCTCCACTGGACCAGCCCCATGCGGGAACACGCAGAGGGATCAAGGCCCCCGCCGCCCTCGCTGGGCCCAAAACCCCAGTCGCATGCCCGCATTCCCCAGTCCTAGCTCCTCACGATCTTGTTCTGGTCCGTCACGAACTCGTCTATATTTTCCAGATAGAACTGGTCCGCCATGGTGCCGCGGCGTTGTGCTCCGCCGCAGCTGAGCTCCCCTAGCCGCCACAACCGCAGCTCCCGCCGGCGGGAAACGTCTTTTTTCCCCTCCCAGGTCCCGGGTCGTTTCCCACGGCAACGAAGGCGACGCGCTACGGCGGCCGCTCGAGGGTCAAACTAGTCTCGGAGACGGCGTAGGCTGAAGTAGGTGGAGCTAACAGGAGCTGACGGAAGTGAGGAATGAGGAGCGTAGGCGTGGTCTAGAACGGCTGTCTATAGAACCCTAGTGTCGAATCCAGGCTCTGCCAGTTCGTGGCTGATGCACCGCAAGGGACCTCACCTCTATAGGAGTCGCGGTCTTTCCACCCGTAAACTGATAAAATAATCCTTGCCCTGTCACACATTTAGTCAATGAATATTAATTAGGTACCTAGTCTATTTCCAGCCACTTCCTAGGCACTAGGACACAGCAGTGAACAATAAAGACAAATAAATATTTTAGTCAAGTCCTGCCAGCTGGGATAAAGTACTGCATGTTATAATCTCTCAGAATTGAGAAATTAGGGAAAGTTTTCCAGAATGAATGAGAGAGGGGGTGTTTGCTGAGAAGAGAATAGTTTTCATTATAGTTGAAATGTTGGGAGAAAAGGACACGAGGAGAGATGAGAGGAAGGAAGAAGCCAAACTATGCAGTGCCCACAAAGTTTGCGTGAAGGTGCGCGTGAACTCTATTCTCAAGAATTGGGGGATTTCAAATAAAATTTCTCCTAACATCAGCTTAAAAAAAATCCTTCCGTATAAGCTGTGTATTTCAGTACGGCAGCACAGTGAATAATGGAGCTGGCACTAGAGTGGGACCCTGGATTTGAATCCTGGTTTTGGTATTTGTTGTGTGAACTTAGGTAAATTGCTTAACCACTGCAAGCCTGTTCCCCATCTGTAAGATGGATATAGTAATAGTTGTTGCTGTTAAGTCGCTTCAGTCGTGTCCGACTCTGTGCGACCCCATAGACGGCAGCCCACCAGGCTCCTCCTTCCCTGGGATTCTCCAGGCAAGAACGCTGGAGTGGGTTGCCATTTCCTTCTCCAATGCATGGAAGTGAAAAGTGAAAGGGAAGTCGCTCAGTCGTGTCTGACTCTAGCGACCCCATGGACTGCAGCCTACCAGGCTCCTCTGTCCATGGGATTTTCCAGGCAAAAGTACTGGAGTGGGGTGCCATTGCCTTCTCTGATAGTAATAGCAACCCACTTCAAATGTTTGTTGCAACATGCATTCATTCAGGATATAGTTAGCAAAAGCCTAGTAGGGGCCTGGCATTGTCCTGCAGATACAGCTGTGATCAATAACACAGGGAGCCTGTCCAAATGTGGCTTACATTTTCTTGGAGATTTTTGAGTGAGGGATGATAGCAGCTTAAAATAGTATCATTTGTACTAGAAATTGAGAACCCAGTAACTTGGTTTCCTTTTGTTTTTGAGTCAGGAAAACCCGCTAATGAGTTAGATGAGTGGAGAATGAGAAAGATGGTAATAAAGACGGTAATAAAAATTGCCTAGACTTGGAACCTAAATCTATATGTTAATAGTGATGTCTTTGACTATGGGATATGAAGACTTGAGAGAAAGTGCAGATGATAAAATTAAAGAATTTTATTTGGCCAGAGCTATAAACCAGATAATATATACATAACCCTTGTGCCACGCCTGCACACAATGAAATCTACAGTTAGTATCTGTACTTGGGATGGGCGGGCTTCCCTGGTGGCTCAGATAGTAAAGAATCCACCTTCAATGTGGGAGACCTGGGTTCGATCCCTGGGTCAGGAAGATCCCCTGGAGAATGGAATGGCTACCCACTCTAGTACTCTTGCCTGGAGAATTCTGTGGACAGAGGAGCCTGCTGGGCAGTCCATAGGGTCACAAAGAGTCAGACACAACTGAGCGACTAACACACACACTTAGACTGGTGACATTGGCTTTGCTGGTGGCTCAGACTGTAAAGAATCTGCCTGCAGTGAGAGAGACCCAGGTTCAATCCCTGCGTTGGGAAGATCCCCTGGAGAAGGAAATGACAACCCACTCCAGTATTCTTATCTGGGAAATTCCATGGACAGAGGAGCCTGGAGGGCTACAGTCCATGGGGTTGCAAAGAACTGGACACAACTGAGTGACTAACACACTCTCTGGTGACTTTGGGCAGAGGAGTGAAAGAGGCACAAAAGCCAGATTTCAGTGATTCAAGAAGTGAGGAAGAAAGAGAAAAGGAACTGAAGATAGAGCTTAGAGACAACTCTGGCTACTTAACTCCGTGAAACAGAGAGGAGAGTGGGGTGAGGCTCATGACTTTCACAACAAATCTGCCTAAGCAACAGGGGTGGGAGGTGGTGGTGGGTGTTTGTCTGGGAAGGAAGTAGGATAGGCCTTCTGGAGTCTTTTCTATGTAGAAGATCCTCAGTCAGGATTGCCTCAGAAACCGCAGGCCTGAATCTGCAGGAGGAGAGCATGTGACACATCCTCAATTCCCATTGAATGGAAATTTTTTCCAAAGGCCTTTTCCCCCTGGATTCCCAGCATCCAGCATGGCCATTGCTGGCAGACCGTAGGCCCTTAACAAATATTTGTTGACTGATAACTAAATGGCAGAATGAGTAGATGGATGGATGAATGGAATTGAATTAAACATTATTCTGCTCTATAATCCCTTTTGTTGATTTTCAGAACATTGTTTGTGGAAGGTTTTGTCTTTCCATCCACCTCTGAAATGGTTACATAGTCTGTTATCAGGGGGAGCATTATTGATAAGTTAACTGGGGAGATTCAGCTGCCTTCAAAGTCCCAGTGATCAGAAATAGGGGACAAGGGGTGCCCTTTTGTGGACAAAAGTCAGGATCAAGCCCAGATCCTAAACAGCCTTGAGACTTGCAAAGAACACTGCTGCTGGAGACCCCAAAGGGAGGCGCCATGCATTCCTACATGTACAATCTTTATAGACAGGATTTTATCTAGTAAACATTCCATATACTTTGAATTGACTAATTTGAAGCATCTTACCTTTCAGTATTTCTTCTGAGACTCCATAGAGTAAGAGACAAAATCAGATGGTAGACTCTCCCCAGACTGATTCTCCTCATCTCCCTGTTCCCTATCCCATGAGGAAATGCCTCCATCATCCTTCTGATCTCCCTGGACCTTCTCTATTTCAGACCTTCCTTATCATCAGTCTTCTGTTTTTAAGTCGTTTTTCATCATATAAAGGAAATGCATGCTCATCCACATCTTCTCTAGCCTGGTCTCTGTTCCAATCTTCCCCCAACCCCAATCTGGGTCCCTCTTTAACACCAGTTTCAGGATGACATTTCTAAAACACAGAACTGATGAAAAAAAAACACAATCCAATTTTAGAACACTTCCATTGCCCACCAGAAGTGCTCTTGTGCCCTCATTCCCTGCTTACACAAAAAGTCCCTATTCTCACCCCCAATATCAGGCAATAAAGGGTCTGCTTTCTATCTCTATAATTTTGTCTCTTCTAGAAATTTCTTATAAATGGAACCATAAATATGTAGTTTTCTGGGTAGAGTTTTTATTACGGACTGAGGTGTGTCCCCCCCATAAATTCATATGTTGAAGTCCTAGCCTTCAGTAGCTCACATTATAACTGTCAACAGGGTCTTTAAAGAGATAATTAAATTAAAATGAGGTCATTAGGGTGGGTCCTAATCCCTGGTGTCCGTATTAGAAGAGGAAACTAAGATAGGCAATCCACTGCAGATAGAAGACCACATGAAGACCCAAGAAGATGACCATCTATAAGCCAAGAAGAGAGCCCTCAGAGGTCAGCCCTGAGAACACCGTGATCTTGGACTTCTAGCCTCCAGAACTGTGAACAAATAAATTTCTATTGTTTAAGCCTCCCAATCTGGAACTTTTTTATGGCAGCCCTAGCAAACTAATATAGCTGCTTTCATGTAGCACAATGTGTTTGAGCTTCTTTTAAAATAGTATAAATATTAGTAGTTCTTTACTTTTTGTGCTCGGTAGTATCCAATGGATGTACCATATTTTGTTTATGTATTCACCAGTTGATGGACATTTGAATTACTTCCAGTTGTGGTGCTAAAACTCCTGCTAAAAAATTTGCATACAGGTCTTCACATGAACGTATATTTTCATTTCTCTTGGGTAGATCTAAGAGCTTTCAAGATCAAGTTTAAGTTTATTACTTCTTCAACCTCACCTCTCATCCTTCATTGCTTCTTACCTTTACTTCAGCACCAGAGATTGCTCATAAGTCCTTGCATACACTATTCTATTTCTCACTTATAAGTCTTTACATCCATGATACCCTCTCTGGGCTTTTGTTTCCTCATGGTAAAATGGAGATAATAATCAGACATACTGAGTTTGAGATATTAGTGGAATAAAATCTAATTAACAGTACCTCTCATCTAGACAGTGCTTTACACAAGTTTTCAAAGCTTATTTACATCCTTTATCTCCTTTGATCAACTCTGTCCAATAGTCAGGGGTTACAGGTTAGCAGCTATGACTGTGAAAGATAGTGAAAGTCGCTCAGTTGTGTCCAACTCTGCGAGCCCATGGACTATACAGTCCATGGAATTCTCCAGGCCAGAATACTGGAATGGGTAGCCTTTCCCTTCTCCAGGAGATCTTCCCAACCCAGGGATCGAACCCAGGTCTCCCTCATTGCAGGCAGATTCTTTACCAGCTGAGCCACAAGGAAAGCCCAAGAATACTGGAATGGGTAGCCTATCCCTTCCCCAACAGATCTTCCTGACCCAGAAATCGAACTGGGGTCTCCTGCATTGCAGACGGATTCTTTACCAACTGAGCTATCAGGGAAGCCACAGAAGACTGTAAAAAAGCCCAGAAATTACTCCCTTCCCTCTATCTATACCTTTCAAAAACATCCTCCCACCCTGACTCTGGTTTGGTTTTGTGATTCACTTTGACTAGAAACATGCTTGAGTACAGGGGCTTCCCTTCTCTTTTTGCATGAGGAGTCCAGAGATCACCATGTGGATGAGCCTAGGTTAGGCTGCTAGAGGACAAGAGGCCACGGTGGAGGAGAATGAAGGTACCCCAAATATGTGAGTGAGGCGACTACCCAATTCGCCAGTGGACTATAGATCCAAGGAGGAGCCTAGCATAGATCCGTTGAGCTAACCAACACCAGGTGACCTATAGCATCTGAGCTAAATAAAGTGATCATAGATTTAAGACACGATGTTTCAGGCTGAGTCATTTTATATCAATGCTAATTGATACAGATATTCAGTACAAGAAAGCTTTGAAGCTAAGCAGTCTGGGTTTGAATTCTAGTTCTGCCATCTACTAGCAGCGTGGCCATGGGCAAGCTACTCCATCTTTCCAAGCTTCAGTGTCCTCATCTGAATAAAGAGGGTAATGGTAGTGCCCATCCCCTGGGGTTGCAAAGATTCAATAAGATGATGGATGTCAGGCATTCCCTCATGTGCTACTGGCTCAGAATAACTCCCTGAGAGGGAGCTATTGTTCAGATGAGTAACTAAAGATTAGAAAACTAAACTCCCAGATGTTTAGTGACTTTCTCCAAGATCACACGGCCAGAAAATGACTGAACCGGGGGCTGACACTAGGACTTCGTGACCTCCACCAAGTCTGGGATTCATGATAGACAGTGATTGACTGGTGGTTGGGAGGATCGTTCATTGTCCACCTGATGACAGATTTCATACTGGCCTCAGTGTGAAAGCCAAAATAGGCCAAAGTTAATGAATGACCAAACTGAAGTTTTATGAAGATTAATTTGGTAACACAAAGTACAAGTCACTGGCAGGCATCGATGGTCCCATATCTTCATTCTCGGAATTCCGTGTCTATCCAGGTCTGTTTTTTGTTTGCACTGTTTCTCAAATCCACTCTTTTTTTTCCATTTTCTTACCTTAACCTGTGCCCCTTTCTGAAGCTTAACTTCCTATGGTGTGTCCTGTTCCAATCCTTTCTCTTCTGCCTGAAACTTCTACACTTTGGGCTCTGTGCTAGTACGTCACTGATGCTCACGACAGGACAGATTCTGCATGTGGGTTTTACCCAGCAGCTGGCTAGATGGCTTCCAGATATGAAATGAAAGACCTCAAGACATCTCATTCAGAAAACAAAGGGCCTACAAGGATCCGACCATTTCTGCAGGCAGTATCCAAAGCCTAACAAAGACTGGCAGGTACGTACCATCACTGAGCAGCAGATGGCAGTGTCAGCTCTTCCTTTGTCATCTCCCATCAGGAGCCGCTGGTGCTTCTTTTCACAGGAAGAATAACAGGAAGATAGAAGGCAATGGCACCCCACTCCAGTACTCTTGCCTGGAAAATCCCATGGACGGAGGAGCCTGGTGGGCTGCAATCCATGGGGTCGCTAAGAGTCAGACACGACTGAGCAACTTCACTTTCACTTTCACTTTCATGCATTGGAGAAGGAAATGGCAACACACTCCAGTGTTCTTGCCTGGAGAATCCCAGGGACGGGGGAGCCTGGTGGGCTGCCGTCTATGGGGTCACACAGAGTCAGACACGACTGAAGTGACTTAGCATAGCATAGCATAGGACCTTAACAATCAATTAGAAAACACTCTGTGGTCAAACTTTAACTGATTTAATTGCCTGAATTGAAAGAAAAAGGGATTTCATATAAAAATAGGGTTTCAGGCTTTATTTATTAACTCAAACATCCAGCTGCCATCTTTTGTCCAGCCTGTGCTCTCCTGTTCAGTTCAGTTTAGTCCCTCAGTCTTGTCTGACTCTTTGTGACTCCATGGACTGCAGCACACCAGGCTTCCCTGTGCATCATCAACTCCTGGAGCCTGCTCAAACTCTTGTCCATCGAGTCGGTGATGCTATCCAACCATCTCATCCTCTGTCATCCCCTTCCCTCCTGCCTTTTATCTTTCCCAGCATCAGGGTCTTTTCCAGTGAGTCAGTTCTTCCCATTAGGTGGTCAAAGTATTGGAGCTTCAGTTCTTCCAGTGAATATTCAGGACTGATTTCCTTTAAGAGTGACTGGTTTGATCTCCTTGCAGTCCAAGGGACTCTCGAGTCTTTTCCAACACCACAGTTCAAAAGCATCAATTCTTTGATGCTCAGCCTTCTTTATGGTCCAACTCTCACATCCATACATGACTACTGGAAAAACCATAGCTTTGACTAGATGGACCTTTGTTGTCAAAGTAATTTCTCTGCTTTTTAATATGCTGTCTAGGTTGGTCATAGCTTTTCTTCCAAGAAGCAATCACCTTTTAATTTCATGGCTGCAGTCACCATCTGCAGTGATTTTGGAGCCCCCCAAAATAAAGTCTGTCACCGTTTCCACTGTTTCCCCATCTATTTGCCATGAAGTGATGGGACTGGATGCCATAATCTTCGTTTTTTGAATGTTAAGTTTTAAGCCTTCTTTTTCACTCTCCTCTTTCACTTTCATCAAGAGGCCCTTTAGTTCTTCTTTGTTTTCTGCCATAAGGGTGGTATCATCTGCATATCTGAGGTTATTGATATTTCTCATGACATTGTACAGGAGGCAGTGATCAAGACCATCCCTAAGAAAAATAAGCACAAAAAGGCAAAATGGTTGTCTGAAGAGGCTTTACAAATAGCTGAGAAAAGAAGAGAAGTGAAAGACAAAGGAGAAAAAGAAAGATATACCCATCTGAATGCAGAGTTCCAAAGAATAGCAAGGAGAAATACAAAAGGCTTCTTCAGTAATGAGTGCAAAGAAATAGAGGAAAACATTAGAATGGGAAAGACTAAAGTTTTCTTCAAGAAAATCAGAGATACCAAGGGAATATTTCATGCAAGTTCAGTTCAGTCGCTCAGTCCTGTCCGACTCTTTGCGACCCCCTGAACTGCAGCACGCCAGGCCTCCCTGTCCATCACCAACTCCCAGAGTCCACCCAAACCCATGTCTATTGAGTCGGTGATGCCATCTAACCATCTCATCCTCTGTCGTCCCCTTCTCCTCCTGCCCCCAATCTTTCCCAGCATCAGGGTCTTTTCCAAGGAGTCAGCTCTTCACATTAGGTGGCCAAAGTATTGGAGTTTCAGCTTCAGCATCAGTCCTTCCAATGAATATTCAGGATTGATTTCCTTTAGGATGGACTGGTTGAATCTCCTTGCAGTCCAAAGGACTCTCAAGAGTCTTCTCCAACACCACACTTCAAAAGCATCAATTCTTCGGCTTAGCTTTTTTTACAGTCCAACTCTGACATCCATACATGACTACTGGAAAAACTACAGCAAAAATGGGCACAATAAAGGACAGAAATGGTATGGACCTAACAGAAGCAGAAGGTATTAAGAAGAGGTGGCAAGAATACACAGAAGAACTGTACAAAAAAGATCTTCATGACCCAGATAAACACGATAGTGTGATCAGTCACCTAGAGCCAGACATCCTGCAATGTGAAGTCAAGTGGGCCTTGGGAAGCATCACTATGAACAAAGCTATTGGAGGCAATGGAATTCCAGTTGAGCTATTTTAAATCCTAAAAGATGATGTTGTGAAAGTGCTGCACTCAATATGCCAGCAAATTTGGAAAACTCAGCAGTGGCCACAGGACTGGAAAAAGTTAGTTTTCATTCCAATCCCCAAAAAAGGCAATGCTAAAGAATGTTCAAACTACCACACAATTGCACTCATTTCACATGCTAGCAAAGTAATGCTCAAAGTTCTCCAAGCGAGGCTTCAATAGTATGTGAACCGAGAATTTCTGGATGTTCAAGCTGGATTTAGAAAAGGCAGAGGAAACAGAGATCAAATTGCCAACATCTGTTGGATCATAGGAAAGGCAAATATCTATAGCAGCATTATTCATAATGGTAAAAATATGGAAAAGACCTTTAAAAAAACAAAAATCAACAGAGTAAACTTGAAGATCTAATTGGCTTTATTCTATTGTTCTCCTGCCAATGCAGGAGAGGGGTTTGATACCTCAACTGGTATCAAATTGGGAAGATCTCTGGAGGAGGGCATGGCAACCCACTTCAATATTCTTGCCTGGAGAGTCCCATGGACAGAGAAGCCTGGTGAGCCACAATTCATGGGGTCAGAGTCAGACACAACTGAGCGATTGAGCATGCATGCAATGATTCATGAATCCAGCAGCAAACTGCGTATTTACTAGATAGGATGTACTCAAAGGAGTTGTACAAAATGGAAGGTCTTTTTAGGTAGAGAAAAAAAAAAATGAGACAGGACAAGGAAGTTATTTGCAAAAGAAAAGAAAGAATTGTTTCAGGCTAGGTCACCTTCCCTAGGTGAGCTGCACAGGGGGAGTCTTATCACACTTATTACCTCACTAGTGTTGATGGGAAATTCCAGACTGACAGATTTACAGTTCCACTCCTGGGAGTGCCTGAAACTGCATTCAGGTTAGGTATTAACACTTGGTGAGGTTTAGCAGAAGTGACTCCATCTTGGGTTTATTTATTTTTAACAGACCCAAATGTCCATTAACAAATAAATGGATAACAAAAGCTGGTATGCAATAGAATAATATTCAGCTGTAAAGTGGAATCAAGTACTGATACATGCTACAGCACAGATGAACCTTGAAAACATTATCCTAAATGAAGTAAGCCAGTTACAAATGACCACATACCATATGATTTGTATGAAAGTCCAGAGTAGGGTAATCTGGAGACAGAAAGTTGATTAGGAACTGCTGTGCCCTGGGAAGGGACAAGGGGCAGGGGAATGATAGTTAAATGGTATAGGGTTTTTCTTTTTGAGAAGATAGAAATATTCGAAAGTTGACTGTGACAACGATTGCACATACCTATGCATATACTAGGGCTTCCCACTTGGCTCAGTGGTAAAGAATCTGCCTGCAGTGCAGGAGTTGCAGGAGACAATGCTGGATCCCTGGGTCAGGAAGAGCCCCTGGAAAAGGGAATGGCAGTCCACCCCAGTATTCTTACCTGGAAAATTCCATGGACAGAGGAGCCTAGTGGCTACAGTCCCTGTGATCACATAGAGTCTGACACAACTGAAGTGACCAAGTACGCACACATGCATATACTAAAATGTGAACTGTATAATGTAAATGAGTGAGTTATATTTCAATAAAGCAGGTAAATTGGAAGAGACTCTGATGCTGGCAAAGATTGAAGGCAGAAGGAGAGGAGGGCAACAGAGGATGAAATTGCTGGGTGGCATCACCAATGCAATGGACATGAACGTGGGCAAACTCTGGGAGATGATGAGGGACAGGGAGGTCTGGCATGCTGTAGTCCATGGGGTGGTGAAGAGTCAGACACAACTGGGCGAGTGAACAACAACAACAAAGCTGTTAACACACTGGCAGAAACAAAGGGAGCCAAGGCAGGTACAGCCTCAGCCCAGATCGTGCTACAGATGCAATTCAATAAGAACACCTCTGCCACCCAGACCCTTGCTCTGAATATTGGACCCAGAGGCCACTATTGACTGTTGATCTTGCTGCCCCGATCTTGCTGCCCCAAAACCTAGATGTTACAACTACTGGCCCGCCACTACTGAAATGAATTCTCCATTGTCCCTGCTTACTTGGAATAAAAATGTCTTATTCTAAGTTCTGGGAGAATGTACCTGATTGATTGAGTCTGGATCATATGTGCATACCCTAGCTGTAAGAAGGGACTGGGAAAGCAAATATCTGGCCTTCATCACTTCTATAATAGGAGATAAGGTCTGCCCCGTCCAAGATTCATATGGTAGACAATTCTCCAAATACAAGAAAGGGGTTTCAAAGTTGGGCAAACAGGCAAACCAACCAAACAACAAATGAAAATGAACATCCTGGCCTCTGTACATATGTATGCTTGCTAAGTCACTTAAGTTGTGTCAGACTCTTTGCAACCCTATGGATTGTAGCCATCCAGGTACCTCTGTCCATGGGATTCTCCAGGCAAGAATACTGGAATGGGTTGCCATGCCCTTCTCCAGGGGATCTTCCCAACCCAGGGATTGAACCTGTGTCTCTTACATCTCCTGCATCGGCAAGAGGGTTCTTTGCTACTAATGCCACCTGGGAGATAGATGTGAAAGTGAAAGTCACTCAGTCGTGTCCAACTCTTTGTGACGCCATGGACTATGCAGACCATGGAATTCTCCAGGCCAGAATACTGGAGTGGGTAACTGTTCCCTTGAAGCTGCCCCAGTTAAAATGCAAATATTCCAGGGGACTTCCCTGGCAGTTCAGCAGCTGAGAGTCCTTGCTTCCACTGCAGGGCACTTGGGTTCGATCTTTGGCAGGGGAACTAAGATTCCACATGCTGCAGGACGCAGCCAAATAAACAATTCTAATATTCCAGAATGCTCATTCAGTCGTGTATGCCTGCAATCATTGTGAGAATTTATTAAGAACCTAAAAACTCTTTGTTAGCTCCATGCTAAGCCTCATGGAATCAGAAACAAAACACTGACCTGGACCTCAAGGTGATCACTGTGAGCAGGAGAAAAGATGGAGTGTTATAGGTCACAGGCTAAAAGTACAAGGAGTGAGACAGGGGTGCACAGGAGAGACTGGTCAGCTCTCCTTGGGGAGAAGGTTAGAGAGCCTTCACAGAGATGACCTCAAGGAAAATCTTAAGAGGTGGGTTGATGCCTTGCTAGGTGGAAGGGAGGATATAGGGGCCTTGTGCACTTAAGCACAGGAGGGAACCAGGAACAATGCTGGTCTGGAAGTCTGGGGTGACTCAGGGCACAGCAAGAGCAAGTGGAGAAGTCACTGGGACCAGATCAGACCAAACAGTTTGGTATTCCCTCTTTTCAACAGAGATCTGCTGAAGGATATTTTATTTTCAAAACTTTGTCTTGATGCTGTATAGAAGGTGAACAGGAGGAGAGAATGGGCAAAGAGGTCAGATGCCGCTGCCATGATCTCAACGTTAGATGGCAGAAGACGATCTAGCCCAGGGTGGTAGCAGTGGCCACGAGAGGGACAGAAATGGAT
The DNA here is from genome assembly GCF_002263795.3 of Bos taurus. Classification (NCBI taxonomy): domain Eukaryota; kingdom Metazoa; phylum Chordata; class Mammalia; order Artiodactyla; family Bovidae; genus Bos; species Bos taurus. Next base: position 53,897,341 of record NC_037342.1, on the reverse strand, counting down.
GTGAGATATGTGTTAGTCACTCAGTTGTGTCCGACTCTTTGTGACCCCATGGACTGTAACCTTCAAGATTCCACTCTGTCCATGGGATTCTCCAGGCAAAAATACAGGAGTGGGTAGCCATTCCCTTCTCCAAGGGATCTTTCCAACCCAGGGATTGAACACAGGTTTCCAACATTGCAGAGAGATTCTTTACCATCTGAGCCACCAGAGAAGCCCTAGATATGAGATAATGGGTAAGGAAAACTTTAGTTTACCTTATCTTTGCAGAACTGCCTAAGGGGGACTTCCCCAGTAGTCCAGAAGCTAAGACTTTGTGCTCCCAATGCAGAGGGCCTGAGTGGTCAGACAACTAGATCCCACATGCCAAAACTAAAAGATCCTGAGTGCTGCGCTGAGTCTCATTCTCAAAAGAAAAATGAGCTGCTTAATAGACAGAAGGACCCTGATGACCTTCAGGATAAACCCTTGCACCCATCTGTCCCATCTACACACTCACTCACTCCTGCCCCAACACTTTTTGAATCAGTGTTGGAGATACAGAAATGATTTGCAATTTAGAGGAGCTCTATCTGGAGAGGAGACAGGAATCGAAAGAGACAGTTGTGAAGAGTGGGATGGTTGCTAGGAAACTGCTGGATGGAAGACACTATGGGAGCACTGTGACTGGGGATTTCAAGGAGGACTTTATAGAGAAGAGTTGAGACCTCTTTTAAAAGATCAAGAGGAGTTGGCCAAAAAGAAAATGCTGGGAAGGAGGCAATGGAGGCAGAGAGAAGAGCTTGTTTTGCAACCATGAAAAGGTGCTTGCAGTCCTCCAACTAGAGGAGTGTAATAGACCAAAGGCAGATGGTACCCAGATGGTACTCTTTAGAGTCCAGCATCCAGGTTTGTGCTGAGACATCACCTCCCATGAGTTGTTCTCAGTGGAGGACAGGGCACAGCAGGGAGACTAAGGCAGGTGTATTCTTAAGAAGCAAGGGATTCCTCTGACTTCTGACAGCCATCTTTGGCTTCAGGATAACACAAGCTTTCTTAGACCAAATGGCCATCTAGGACACTTGAGGGTTCACCCAACCCTTATCTCCCTTCTGCTCACTCAGGGTCAGACTTGAATGGAGGATTCATGATTCAGCCATACTCTCCCTTCCCATTTTTGTAAAATCTTGTAGGCTTAGTGCTTGCTTGGCTTTGCTTCTTGGAGAACCCAGACTAACATATTTGTGTAAAAGTATACATTCTTGAAAGACTTTGGACTTAATTCTGGACTAATTCACAAGACTAGGGACACTTTTAGTAAAGTATAATGAGACAAAATAAAATTTGAAGCTTGGAGGTGTATGGTTTAGGAGTGCAGAGAGAATGAAGAAGGTATAGCGAGCAAACAGTTGTACAGTTGACCCTTGAACAATGCAACAGTTAGGGGTGCCAACTCTGCACAGTCAGAAATCCAAGTATAACTTTATGGTTGGCCCTCCATATTCATAATTCCTTCTTATCCATGGTTCCTTCCCATCCAGTTTCACATCCACAGATTCAACCAAACACAGATGGTGCTGTACCTGTAGTATTTACTATTGAAAAACATCTGTGTATAATTGGGCACACGAAGTTCAAACCTATGTCAACTATGAGGACCTTTTCATGTTTGGAGAGTTTCTCATCTTATGACACAGACAGAACTGGCTTCTTAACTCACTTTCCCAGCATTCCCTACAACTAAGACACAGCACATGACGAATATCCTGCCAATTAGATAATATCTGCCTTAGGCTTTGAATTGGAAGCTAGTGAGGTAAAGAAGCAGGAGTGTGCAGAATCAGTGTTAGCCATGGCTGGCAGCATGGCAGAGTGGCAGAGTCCAGGATCTTGGATTGGTCATCTTGATGGTACTTGAGCGGTCCCAGTCCTCAGAGCAGGGACTGTCAATGTGTTCACTGGACCAGTTCTATATAGTAAATTTGGGAGTTGATCCTGGGAGAAAGTTCCAAGCCTGGTTCTTCACCTTTCATAACAAAATTGTGTTGTTCACCCGCTCAGGCATGGCTGATCTTTGCAACCCCATGGACTGCAGTATGTCAGGTGTCCCTGTCCTTCACTATCTCCTGTTGTCTGTTCAAACTCATGTCCTTTGAGTTGGTAATGCATCTAACCATTTCATCCTCTGTCGCCTCCTTCGCTTCCTGCCCTCAATCTTTCCCATCATCAGGGTCTTTTCCAATGAGTCAGCTCTTTGCATCAGGTGGCCGAAGTATTGGAGCTTCAGCTTCAGCATCAATCAGTTCTTCCAATGAATATTCATGATTGATTTCCTTTAGGATTGACTGGTTTGATCTCCTTGAGAGACTCTCAAGAGTTTTCTCCAACACCACAATACAAAAGCATCAATTCTTTGGCACTCAGCCTTTTCTATTGTCCAGCTCTTGTATCTGTACATGACTGCAGGAAAAACCATAGCTTTGACTATATGGACCTTTGTCAGCAAAGTGATGTCTCTGCTTTTTAATATGCTGTCTATGTTGGTCATAGGCAAGGAGCAAGCAGCTTTTAATTTCATGGCTACAGTCACCATCTGCAGTGATTTTGGAGTCCAAGAAGATAAAATCTATAAGTTTCCATTTTTTCCCATGAAGTAATTTTTCCTATCTATTAGCCATGAAGTGACAGGAATGGATGCCATGAGCTTTGTTTTTTGAATGTTGAATTTTAAGCCAGCTTTTTCACTCTCCTTTTTCACCTTCATCAAGAGGCTCTTTAGTTCCTCTTCACTTTCTGCCATAAGGATGGTGTCATCTGCATATCTGAGGTTATTGATATTTCTCCCAGCCATCTTATCTCCAGTTTGTGCTTTATCCAGCCTGGCATTTCACATGATGTACTCTGCATAGAAGTTAAATAAGCAGGGTGATAATATACAGCCTTGATATACTCCTTTTCCAATTTTAGACCAGTCCGTCGTTTCATGTCCGGTTCTAACTGTTGCTTCTTGACCTACACAACAAAATCTATGGCCTTAAACAGTGGAAATCTACTCCTCATGGTTCTGAAAGTTGAGAAGTCTAAAATCAGGTTGCCAGCTGATTTGGTTCCTGGTAAGAGTCCTCTTTCTGGTTTGCAGAGTGTCACCTTCTTGAAGAATCCTCACATGGCAGACAGAGAGAAAGAGAGAGATTGAGAGTTCTGGTCTCTCCTGATAGGGGCACCAACCCTTTATAATGACCTCTACCTGATGCTCTCATCTAAACTCAATTACTTCCCAAAGGCCCCCCTCCAAATAATATCACTACTGGGTCTAGGATTTTAACATATGAATGGCAGGGGTGGGTGGACAATCAGTCTACAGCAACCTATTCACTTGAGTGACCTTGAACAAGTCATTCATCTTTCTGAGCTCCAGCTATCTTATCTGTAAAATGGGGATATTGAGTTTTACCTCCTTCATTGTTGTTATTATCTGGTCCCTCAATCATGTCTGACTCTTTGCAACCCCACCAGGCTCCTCTGTCCATGGGATTATCCTGGCAGGAATACTAGAATGGGTTGCCACTTCCTCCTCCAGAGGATCTTCCTAATCCAGGGATCAAACCCACATCTCTTGCATCTCCTGCATTGCAGGTGGATTCTTTACCACTAAGCCCCCTTCAAAGCCCCCTTACCACCTTCATAGAACTACTATGAAGATTAAATGAAATAATAGGTACACAAATACATTGTAAACAAAAAAGTGAGCTCTACAAATGTTTGTAATTTACTTTAATAGGGCCAAGCACACAGTGTGTTAGACAGAGGTGCTTTTCAAATGTTTCAAGTAAGAAGAAAGGATAATAATTATTTTTAGAGCAATTACTGTGTGCCAGCCACCATAATAAATGCTTTACTAAAATTATCTTTCTAATAGCCTAAGGTGATCAACTTCCCAGTTTGCCTGGGACTCCCCTGAAACTCACACATCCTGGGAATCCCCTGAGATCTGAACATAGGTTTGAGTATCATTTCCATTTTGTAGATAAGAAAAATAAGGCTTAGCAAGATTATGCAACGTGCCCAGAATCACATTTAATAAGTGACAGAGTCAAAATTTGAACCCATGGAACTTCCCTGGTGGTCCAGTGGTTAAGAATCTGAGCTTCCAATGCAAGGGGTTACAAGTTCAATCTCAGTTTGGGGCACTAAGATCCCACATGCTGAGGGGCACTGTCAAAAAGTAAGAAAAAAAAAGGAAAGAAAGTAAAGAAAGAAAAAAATTGTAATCAGAGCTATCAAAGAGTAAAAATGAAAAGAGAAGTCTTCAGAATGAAAGATAGAGGGTATCAAAACATGCTGTTTTAACCATATGACTCTAGTCCGGTTTGGTGTCAGTGGCTGGTGCTGGGAAACTCTTTAGAGAAGGTCATAAGCTGGGCCCAGCCCCAAGTCATCTGCTCCTCCAGGGCAGTTCCTGGCAGATCACAGTACTTTGTTTTTTACTTCTTAGAAAGTCTCCTGTTGTATAGGGTAATTAAACCCTATACATGCTTCATCCTGTTTGTATTTTGCGTTTGTCTTTTGTTTTACTTATGAATGAAAGAGCTAGTCAACCTTCCTAATCCAAATTCCTTATCCTCTTAAAGCAGGTGTTTTGGGTCTTACTATAAATATGTATAGGCTTCCCAAGTGGCTCAATGGTAAACAATCTGCTTTCCAATACAGGAGACACAGGAGATACATGTTTGAGCCCCAGGGTGGGAAGGTCCTCTGGAGGAGGGCATGGCAACTCACTTCAGCATTCTTGCCTGAGAAATTCCATGGACAGAGGAGCCTGGCAAGCTACAGTTCATGGAGTCACAAAGAGTCAGACATGACTGAGCAACTGAGCATGCGCACATAAATAGGTATACAGAGGTGGAGGGATTCTGTGCCCAGCCAGTGTCAGAAGCAGACCATTTCTTAGATGATAATGGGTAAGTTTTGCTCAGGGTACAGAGAAAGGGTGGTCAGAAGAGAAAGAAAGTCTGGTTAACCTCAAGATCAAGATTCCTTCCTGTTCAGATACATCTGAAGTGGCCTCATCTTGTTGTTGTATAGATGCCCAGTTGTGTCCAACTCTTTGCCACTCCATGGATGACAACATGCCAGGCCTCCCTGTCCTTCATCATCTCTCGAACTTTGCCCAAGTTCATCTCCCTTGCATCAGTGATGCCATCCAGCTATCTCCTCCTCTGATAATAGGTAGCCTATTAGGCAGCCTAATCAGGTTACCATAGTCTCTTCTTCTGCCCTCAATCTTTCCCAGGATCAGGGACTTTTCAAATGAGTCGACTGTTCACATTAGTTGACCAAAATACTGAAGCTTCAGCTTCAGCATCAGTCCTTCCAATGAGCATTCAGGGTTGATTTCCCTTTAGATTGACAGGTTTGAACTCCTTGCAGTCCAAGAGACTCTCAGGAGTCTTCTCCAGCACCACTGTTTGAAGCATGGATTCTTTGGTGCTCTGCCTTCTTTTTTTTGTTGTTGTTGTTTGTTTTTCTGCCTTCTTTAAAGTACAGCTCTCACACCTGTTTGAGACCACTGGGAAGACCATAGCCTTGATTATATGGACCTTTATTGGCAGAGTAATTTCTCTGCTTTTCAATACACTGTCTATGTTTGTCATAGGTTTCCTGCCTCTGGAGGAGGGAATGCAAACCACCCCAGTATACTTGCTGTGAGAACCTCATGAACTGTATAAAAAGGCCCCATCTTATCTCCTGTCAATTCTCTCATGCTGTGCTGTTAAACTGAGAGTCCAGAAGCTGGCATGTAACCCCTACTCTGCCTCTAGTGAAGTGTTTGCCCTAGATAAGTCTCTTCCTTCTCAGAGTTTCAGTTTTCTCATCAGTTAAACAAAGAGGAATCAGGTTACCAGATTAGGTACTTTCCTATAGAGTTCCTATGGTGTTGACACCTATGATACTATAATAGTACATATAACTGAACTGCTTCCTCAGGATAAGGATATTAAATTACTTATTTACAAAAAAAAAAAAGAACAAAAAAAGCAACGGTTAGAACCGGACATGGAACAACAGACTAGTTCCAAATTGGGAAAGGAGTACGTCAAAGCTGTATATTGTCACCCTGCTTATTTAACTTCTATGAAGAGTACACCATGAGAAATGCCAGGTTGAATGAAGCACAAGCTGGAATCAAGATTGCCAGGAGAAACATCAATAACCTCAGATACACAGATGATACTACCCTTATGGCAGAAACCAAAGAACTAAAGAGCCTCTTGATAAAAGTGAAAGAGGAAAGTGAAAAAGCTGGCTTAAAATGCAACATTCAGAAAACGAAGGTCATGGCATCCGGTCCCATCACTTCATAGATGGGGAAACAATGGAAACAGTGACAGACTTTATTTTCTTGGACTCAAAAATCACTACAGATGGTGAGTGCAGCCATGAAATTAAAAGATGCTTGCTCCTTGGAAGAAAAGCTATGACCAACCTAGACAGCATATTAAAAAGAGACATTACTTTATCAACAAAGGTATGTCTAGTCAAAGCTATGGTTTTTCCAGTAGTCATATATTGATGTGAAAGTTAGACTATAAAGAAAGCTGAGCACCGAAGAATTGATGCTTTTGAAGTATGGTATTGGAGAAGACTCTTGAAAGTCCCCTGGACTGCAAGGAGATTCAACCAGTCCATCCTAAAGGAAATCAATCCTGAATATTCATTGGAAGGACTGATGCTGAAGCTGAAACTCCAATACTTTGGCCACCTAATGTGAAGAGCTGACTCCTTGGAAAAGACCCTGATGCAGGGAAAGATTGAAGGCAGGAGGAGAAGGGGACGACAGAGGATGAGATGGTTGGATGGTATCACCAACTCAATGGATATGAGTTTGAGCAAGCTCCAAGAGTTGGTGATGGACAGGGAAGCCTGGCGTGCTGCAGTCCATGGGGTCCCAAAGAGTTGGACACAACTGAGCGACTGAACTGAACTGAATAGAATATCCTCAAACTGACAAAAGAAGAAAATGTTTTACAAAATATAAGGGATTGCAGAACAAAAATAGGTAGATATGAAATAAAAGCAACTTGATATGATAAGATTATAAATGCTATAATTGAAAAAAAATATGTATATCAAGGGAAGAATTTAGAAAATATAAACTTCAGACTGGATCCAGTTAAAAAGTTAGTTATTGAACCACTGGGGGAGTGTACCCTTGTATCTTGTTTTTTCCCAGTGAATTGCTTCTGAAGGCATATCTGGCTAGGCTGTGTATGGGGGTAGATGTGAATGTGTGCAAGTGTGTTTGCATGAGTATGAGTGAGAGTGTGGGTGTGTAAACAGGTCATTCTCAAAAAAGATAACCTCAGGGCTTACATGAAATTCCAGATCTGGTGAAAGCCCTTCACCCATCCCTGCCTGACTCTCCTGAATTGGCTTTTCCAGACTCAGCTGCCCCATAAAGTGGGATGTACAAACATTTCTCTTCGTGAGACAACTCTGTGGACAGGAATGAGCACTGATGCTGGAGTTACACTTGGGCTTGGGTCCTAACTCCACCCTGTACTTGCTATTTGACCTTAAGCAAGTTTCTTGCCGAATCCTGAATTTCATCAATGGTGACAAAGAGCTAACAGTCCCTAACTCAGCATAGTTAGAGACTGGAATGGAAAGAGTTATGTCAAGTACCTGACTTAGAAACTAATACATTGGATACCTACATCAGGATCAGGTATGCAACTTGTGAATCCCAGGGCGAAAAAGAAAATGTGGGCCTCTTGTTCAGAAATTATCAAGAATTTCAAGATGGCAAGAACAGAGCATTAAACCAAGCACAAGGCCCTTCTAAGCACAAGGCCCTGGGCAACTACACAGGTTACATCCTCTTGATATTAATTTTCTTTCAGGCAGGTTAGCTAAGCTGTCAGAAGAAGAATGATGGATGGAAGAGGGATGTCATAAGTAATGGCCCTCAAGTAACTCAGGAAGCATTAATTGAGGCTTGGAAATCTCTCCATCCCCACCCCCTCCCTGAAGCTGCCCTGGCCATGGGAAGGCACAGATGAAGGTCAGAGCAGGTGAGTCACTTGTTTCCTTAACCACTGAGAACATTTTTTCCCACTTTATGAATTCGGCCTCCCTCCCTTCCAGATGCAGAGGCTTAGCTCAGGATAAGACAACATGCATCCTTTCCCAGAGAGTCAGTCTTCACTTCTTTTACGTCACCTAAGTCCTTCTGGATCCCCTGGAAAGGAACTGAGGGCCTGGGGCCCAATGACAAGGGAAGGAGTGGCTGAGGCAGGTCACTGTCCATTGGGCAGAAGGGATCTTCCAGACCAAAGTACCGCTGAACACTTGGAAGCTGGGAAGTCAGCCAGCGTTTCATCTTTTGTTTTTTCCTCCTGGGGCTTCCTGTCCCAAAGGTGGATGGAGAGGGGTCATGGGGGACTTCCTGACCTCTACAAATAAATCTTTCCGTTGTCGTTGGCCAGGCAGTACTTCCAGGCCAGACAGATCAGGTAGATGGGCAATAACAGAGGAAGACAGCAATGCTGCCTGCAGAGGAAGCTCACCCCTAGTTCCATCAAAGTTCTCAGCAAGAGGAGGCTACACATTGCTGGGTGGAAAAAGTGATCATGGAAAAGGCCAGGACTGACTGCCTACAGTGGGGGTTGGGGTGTATAGAAACTGAGTTGAGGGGAGCATCAGAGAATGTGAGGGCTGAAAGAGACTCCAGAGTCATCTAGCATGTTCTCTGTTGACTCCCAGTACCCAGATAGTTTCTGGCACACAATAGGGGTTCAATTGGCATTTAATGAATAAATGAGAGAATCTAGTTCAATACCTTTCTTTAACTGAGCCAGAGAAGCAAGGCCCAGAATGGAAAAGAAAGATTCTCAAGGACACACAATGAGTTAGTATCAGAACCCAGACTAGAACTCAGAGTTCCTGAATCCCAAACCAATGTTCTTTCTATTGGGCATAGGGGTGTATGTGTGTGTGATCAGTCATTAGGTCATGTCCAACTCTTTGCAACCCCATGGACTGTAGCCCTCCAGGCTCCTCTGTCCATGGGATTTCCCAGATAAGAATACTGGAGTGGGTTGCCATTTCCTTCTCCAGGGGATCTTCCTAACCTAGGGATCAAACCTGTGTCTCCTGATTGACAGGTGGATTCTTTACCACTGAGCCACCTGGGAAGCCCAGGCATAGGGGATAGTAGCGACTTTCTCCTCCTTCTCTATGCTGAGGAAGAAAGGGGATTTCAATAAACCTGCTCAGAGAGCTTGACATGTGACTCTAAAGTTGAGTCATCATAAGACACAGAATTTGACACACATTTGAGGAATATAAAAAGGAGAGGCTGGTGAACTTGGAGGACAAAGAGAGAGGGTTACTGCCAAGAGCTGACTGTTCTCTCACTGGCCATGGGGCAAAGACACGTGTATCCTGGGGACTGGTATGGATCTTCTTTAAAGTGACATGCCCTCAAAGCATGGAGGGCACTGTGACTCCAACAAAGAGAATGATGGACCGCTAGAAGCTCAGGAGCTAACCTGGAGGAGAGGCCTTGATTCGTCAAGAGAAGTGCAGGTGGAACTCCTGAAGTGCGGGGGAATGTCCAAAGGACCTGCTAAAGCCTTCTGAACAGAACTGGCTTTAGACATCTGATCTGTTCCAGACAGCAGTGTCATATCAAAGTTGGTGCTCTGTGTTCCTCATCCTCTCTCTTCCTTGGAGGCAGAGATGATGTTCCTTGAAACTAATGAAGCTTATATTTCAGAACCTCTCACTTGCACGGGCCCCCTTTGGCCCATAAATCTTATATTTAATTTTTATTCTTTTTTCTCAAGAGTGTATTAGTTCTCTAAAGATGCATAACACATTACCACAAACTTAGCAACACAAATTTATTATCTCGCTACTATATGCTGGAAGTCTGGTATAGCATATGTGACTCAATGCTCTACTCAGGGTCCCAGGCTGAACAAGGTACTAGTCAGGTCTGAGGCTCAGGGTCCTCCTTGAAACTCCCTGGTTTTTGGAAGAATTGAGTTCATTATGGTTTTAGGACTGAGATCTTTATTTCTCTGCTGTCTATCAGTTGGGGACCCCTGTCAGCTCCTATAGTCTACTCCCAAAACTTTGCCATGTGGCCACTTATTATGAACTGAAAGTTTTGTGTTCCCTCCTCCCCAAATTCATACGTCGAAGCCCTAAATCCAAATGTGAATGTATTTGGAAATGGGACCTTTGGAAGTTAAAATTAAAATTAACTGAGTTACCCAACAGGATCAGTGTCCTCATAAGAGACCTCAGAGTAGGCTGTGTGTGCTGTGTGAGCACCTAGAGAGAAAGGGGCCATCTACAAGCCACGAGGAGTGCTCTTACCAGAAAGTGACCATGTTGGCACCCTAATCTCAGACCTCCAGCCTTCAGATCTATGATAAAATAAATCTGTTGTTTAAGCCAGTCATTCTGTGGTATTCTGTTACAGCAGCCTGAGCTAATACATTACACGCCCCTCCACCACCCCCCAAATCACAACACTGGTTTGCTTTCTTCCAGACCAGACAGAGCGCATCTCTCTTTCTGACTTTATCTTCTTTTTAACACTTAATAAGAATTGGAGAAATTTCATTACCTGAGGACCAAAAAATACCTACACATCAAGCAGCAAGGAAAGATCTATTTGGTAACTTAATTTCAGAGAAACTGGTGGGAAAAATAAGTATTCTACTTGAGACAGTATGAGTCCAGCTTGTTCAACAAATTAGTTGCACTTATAAAAGAGGAGGCATAAAGACAGTAAAACAAATATACAGCACAACAACACGAGCACATAACGGTTCTGAAAGTGGCCCAAGTAGAGAAGTTCCTAGACTGGACGATGAGGGATTAGATTGTAGCCCTGATTCTTTCACTGACCACTTAAGTTGCAGTGTGGAATGTAGTTGTAGTACGGAATATACACACAACAAACAACCCACAGAGAAGAATGGACAACTGATAATAATACAAAAGACAATCCATAGAAGAGGAAATGCAAACGGAAAATAAACGAATGAAAAGATGGTCAAATCCACTCTTTGTCAGGGATATGTACATAAAAAAAAATAGTTTTTCAACAGTATGTCTAACAAAAAATAAAATAAAATATTGAAAATACCCAGCCTTTGTTAAAGAGTAAGGAAATGGACATATTTCACATTACTGGTAAAGGTATAATATTGTACTATAATCTGTTTGGAAAATCTTCTGGAGGAATCTATTTAACTTTAAAATGTACATACCCTTTGGTCCAGAAACCTGTTACAAGACTGAATACCATTGGAATAAAAATATCAGTTCAGTTCAGTTCAGTTCAGTTCATTCGCTCAGTCGTGTCTGACTCTTTGCGACCCCATGAATCGCAGCACGCCAGGCCTCCCTGTCCATCACCAACTCCTGGAGTTCACTCAGACTCATGTCCATCGACTCATACATTGCTTGTAGTGGCAAACAAAACAAAACTAGAAATAACCTGAATGTCCAACAGGAAAAAAATTATTGAATACATTTTTATGTACTTATATTACATTATGGAATATAATCTAGCTATTAAAAACATGAATTAAATCTATCTGTATTAACCAGGAGGAATGAGTATGATATATTAAGTGAAAAAGCAAATTGCACAGTAATGTGTATTGTAGGTCCCCATTTTTCTTAAGGGAAAAAAGAATCCCCTTTTTTATACTTCGTTATTTGTATCAGCAAAAAGAAAGATGTGCACAGTTACACAACAGAGTGTTAATGTTGGGGTGGAAGATGGTATTAAGGGAGTGGTATGGCACCCCACTCCAGTACTCTTGCCTGGAAAATCCCATGGAGGAGGAGCCTGGAAGGCTGCAGTCCATGGGGTCACTAAGAGTCGGACACGACTGAGTGACTTCACTTTCACTTTCCTGCATTGTAGAAGGAAATGGCAACCCACTCCAGTGTTCTTGCCTGGAGAATCCCAGGGACGGCAGAGCCTGGTGGGCTGCCATCTATGGGGTCGCACAGAGTCGGACACGACTGAAGCGACTTAGCAGCAGCAGCAGCAAAGGTATTAAATGGTAAAGGTATTAGGGCTTCCCTGGTGGCTCAGATGGTAAAGCATCTGCCTGCAGTGTGGGAGACCCGGGTTTGATCCCTGGGTTGGGAAGATCCCCCGGAGAAAGCAATGGCACCCCACTCCAGTACTCTTGCCTGGAAAATTCCATGGACTGTAGCCGCAATGGCACCCCACTCCAGTACTCTTGCCTGGAAAATTCCATGGACTGAGGAGCCTGGTAGGCTACAGTCCATGGGGTCGCAAAGAGTCGGACACCACTGAGTGGCTTCACTTTCACTTTAAAGGCATTAAAAGGAAGAAAGGGGGAAATTATTAATGTGCTTTATATGTTAATTTTTCCATTGTTTGACTTACCATCAAGTATATGTATTACTCTAGATTTTTTTTAGTATGTTTAAAAATTAAAAGAAAAAAAGAGTAAAAACATAGGTTTGGCAGTCCAAAAAACCCAAATTTAACCTCTTCTTCACTAGCTGGGTAACCATGAATGACTGATTGAAACCTCTCTGAGCCTCTGTCTTCTCATCTGTTAAGGTGGGTATGATACCTAGCTCCTAGAGTTGTTGTGAGGATTAAAAGAGATCATGTATTTAAATGCTGAGCACATAGCAGGTATTTTAATAAATAGTAGTTATTATTAGCCCCACTCAAGATAGGGGTGAGGATTGGATTCACTTATGGATTGGATTGACTTATAGTCATGTATGGATGTGAGAGTTGGACTATAAAGAAAGCTGAGCACTGAAGAATTGATGCTTTTGAACTGTGGTGTTGGAGAAGACTCTTGAGAGTCCCTTGGACTGCAAGGAGATCCAACCAGTCCATCCTAAAGGAGATCAGTCCTGAGTGTTCATTGGAAGGACTGACGTTGAAGCTGAAACTCCAATATTTTGGCCACCTGATGCAAAGAGCTGACTCATTTGAAAAGACTCTGATGCTGGGGAAGATTGAAGGCGGGAGGAGAAAGATTGATGACAGAGGATGAGATGGTTGGATGGCATCACCAACTCAAAGGACATGAGTTTGAGTAAACTCGGAGTTGGTTATGGACAGGGAGGCCTGGCGTGCTGCAGTCCATGGGGTCCCAAAGAGTCGGACACAACTGAGCGACTGAACTGAACTGTATAGGAGCTCTGAGCAGGTTAATGATTTGGTAGCTTTCAGCAGTTTCACCCTTCAGGAAAACAAAATTCACATTAATCATGTTAGTAGAATTTCAATATAGAGACTGTAAGGTATAGTCTGGGCAGAGGCAGAAAAGAGGGAAAGACGACCTCAACGGAGGTAAGTTACCTTTATTCAGGCAAGGAGGGGCGACAGTCGGCCTAATGACCAGGCTGAGTGCAAGAGGGATCAGGGAGGCTTCATATTTAAAGGGAGGTTTGTGGAAGCGATAAGGGAAACTTTAGTCAGGCGGGATGTTTTGGGTAATCTTTAGTTGAGATGGCATTTGTAGTTGAACAAGGGGTGGGAGGTTTTGGGCAGGGGGTGATAAGTCCCAGGTAGATGTAACCGGCCTGGAGCATCAGGGCGGGACTCAAAGTTCGGTTTTGTTTTCCCCGAAGTTAGATGATTCAGAAAGGGCCTTTGAGATCTTTGTTTTCTTTTCTGGGCCCAAGAACTCCTTCAGAGACTTCATTAAATTGGGAGTTGGAAGACTGAAAGTAGAGAAAAAGGCGAGAAAAGAGAAGATGACTGGGACTTCCCTGGTGGTCCAGTGGTTAAGAATCTGCCTTCTAATGCAGGGGACATGGGTTCAATCCCTGGTAGGCGAACTAAAATTCCCCACATACTGTGGAACTACCAAGACCACTCACCACAACTACTGAGCCTGTGCTCTGCAACAAGGGAAGCCACTATGATGAGAAGCCCACGTATCGCAACTAGAGAAAGTCTGTGTGCAGCAGCAAAGACTCAGCACAGCCAAAATAAAGAAGTAAATAAATAAAATAATGACTGCATTAGCAGTTACCTCCCCAGGCATGGGCAAATACAGAGAAGAGTCATCAATCTAGAAGTTTAGATGTGTTCTGAGAGGGCACCTTCCCCAACAACCCTCAAATCTGGAAACTGGCACCAACTGCTGCTGTCAAGGTCAATGACCTTTGCCAGGGAGCCATTGACAGGAAAAAGAAATAGAACAAAAGGAACAAGTCCCATCTCCCTCCTGCAGTCTTCCTCCAGTGCCCCTTGCAGGGAGAGCTTCATAGAGGACCAGGCTGGCAAAGGAGAAATGGGGTTTGCAGACTCGCTGCCCATCTCAGGGTTTGGAAGGGTAGATTGGCAGCTAAGAGATTGCCACAGCTTCTTCAAACCAGCTTTCTTTAACTATTGTTCTACATTTAATTAGATAAGAGGAAGGGCAGAAAGGAGGACGGGAGGTGGTAGGCTAATCCCCACCTTTATTTTCCAGGGCAATCCAGCTGTGAGTCAAATTTGTTTACTCCAGTCCACAAAACAAAAGCCCTTTGTCGGTCCAATCCAGACTCTTCAGGAAGCTGTTGAGTGAGCATTCATGGTTATTCATCCTTATCTTAAATTAATCAAAAGTGTCTTTACAAGGACTGGAATTCACTGTCCTAGAAGGGCTCTCATATACAGACACACATTTTCCTACCTTGTTCAACTTCCTGTAGTGTTTTGGTATCCAGAGATGTTTGTACATGGGTGTATGCTCAGTTGCTCCAGGCGTGTCTGACTCTTTGGATTGTAACCTGCCAGGCTCCTCTGTTCATGAGATTCTCCAGGCAAGAATACTGGACTGGCTTGCCATGGCCTCCTCCAGGGGATCTTCTGGACCCAGGGATTGAACCTGCATCTCCTGTGTCTTCAGCATCACAGGTGGATTCTTTACTGCTGAGCCATCAGGGAAGCCCACCCAGAGATGTTTGGGCTCCCCTTATAAGCCAGAGTCTTATAAACTGGAGCAGCTGCCTACACTCTAGGTCAGATCACCAGCAGGTCACTTTATCTCTTTGGGTCCTCAATTTCCTCTTTTAAAATAAGAATTTTAGGCTCCATATTCCTAAAATTCCTCACAATTCCAGCATTGTATAATTTTGCCTATTCTACGATCAAAATGAAACAAGCCTCTTCTTTTTTGAAGATTAATAAACTAAAAATGGGTTTTCAAGAATGTTAGATGACACAGGCTAAGCTTAGGATTTATTACTGCTATTACATTTACATTAAAACTGCACCTTGACATGAAAGAATCCAGGTATCAAATGTCAATTAGATTTATTAAGGGCTGACATGAGCCAAGTTCTACAATGGAGATTCAGAAGAAAGATAAAACAGCACTTTAACTTCTGATGAAGCCGTAAGTGTAAGAATAATTTAATAATGAAACAGAGGGAAGGGTGCTGGGCACAACCTTTGAAAGAATAACATAAACTGAGGATACAACATGAACTGGTTAGAACCAAATGGATCCAAGATGGCAGACAAGTTGACCTCCACTAGACTTTGAGCCTCAGTATATGCTCACGGTAACACATCACCAAGCTGTGACACATCCGCCAGTGCCGTGACAGTTCCAAGGCCGACCACCAAATACCAAAAAGTGGTCCATTTCCTGGAAATCTCTGCCCCATCCCCCAAATAGTTGGAACAATCCTCCCACTCATTAGCCTGTGAAATTACCCAGCCCATAAAAGCTAACCACACCGCATTTCAGTGCCCTGTCACCTTCTCAGATGGCCCACGCTCTGTCTATGGAGTGTGCTTCTCTCTAAATAAACTGACTTCTTTGTCTCTCATTGCATTCTTTCTGTGATGAGATATCAAAAACCTGAGCTTCATTAAATTCTGAAACAAGGAGTGTGATCTCAGTTGGAAGACTGTGGGTTTTGGCTGGGTTCAAGTCCCAGCTCATGGGTTCAAGCCCCAATCTGAGGTGCATGGTTTCGATAAGATAACAAAGCAAAAGGTCAATACTCGAGTAATGTACCAAATTTTGTTCTGGAATGAAACTGGTTTGGTGTATTGAACTGCTTTGTTGGTTGGTGATACAAGAGTAGGGAAGTTTCTCAAAGCAAATGAGCTGAGTTTTTTTGAATTTTATTGTTGCTGTCCAGATGCTAAGTCATGTCGAACTCTTTGTGACCCCATGGACTGAAGCACGGTAGGCTCCTCTGTTCTCCACGATCTCTGAGAGTTTGCTCAAATTCACGTCCATTGAGTCTGTGATATTATCTAACCAGCTCATCCTCTACCATCCTCTTTTCCTTTTGCCTTCAAACTTTCCCAGCATCAGGGTCTTTTCCAGTGAGTCATCTCTTTGCATCAGGTGGTCAAGGTATTGGAGCTTCAACTTCAGCAACAGTCTTTTCAATAAATATTCAGGGTTGATTTCCTTTATGATTGGCTGGTTTGATCTCCTTGTAGTCCAAGGGAATCTCAAGAGTCTTCTCCAGCACCACAATTTGAAAACATCAATTCTTTGGTGTTCAACCTTCTTTATGGTCCAACTCTCACATCCATACATGACTACTGGAAAAACCATAGCTTTGATTATATGGACCTTTGTTGGCAAAGTGATGTCTCTGCTTTTTAATACACTGTCTAGGTTTGTCGTAGCCTTTCTTCCAAGAAGCAAGCATCTTTTAATTTCATGGCTGCAGTCATCACTTGCAGTGATTTTGGAACCCAAGAAAATAAAATCTGTCACTGCTTCTACTTTTCCCCCTCCTATTTCCATAAAGTGATGCAATTGAATGCTGTGATCTTTCATATCTTTCATATCTATCCTATTTATTTAAAAAGAGGGAGAAAAACCCTCTGGCTACTAATAGAGCAAGCAAACTTGATAATTGGCTCAAAAAGACATTAATCATAGTAGAGGCAATGAAGAAAAATTTAAAAATTAAAACTGATCTACAAAATAAAATCTTGGTTGGAGTTTTATTAGGTACTTCCATAATATATCAAATAGTGCTTGAAGTTGGGTGATCAGACTTAAAGAGTGGATTAATCCCCCAATTCCAATTCTGTACTTGTAGTGCTATGTCCGAAATGCTAGGAATGTATTTTGGAAGTCACGAGCACCCCAGAAAAAAAGTAGTTCTACTTTTCTTTACTTATGCCACTGGCCCAGCCTAAAGGCCTTTTTCATGGCTTATCTGAATATTTCTCATCTTCTGTCATCCTCCAGGATCCACACAGTCTAGCTCAGCTCCTATCTGAAACCTTACCAGGGTGTGAAACATTGGCTTACAGTCATCTGTCCTCTCTACTGAATGGACAGGGCTGAGTTGAACAATATCTGACTGTATCCCATCTCCTATCATCCACAATTACAATCTCTCACAAGAACATCTGCTTCTGAAGATATCAGGTCCTAATCTTTGAAACCTGTGTTACCTTATGTGGAAACATGGCCTTTGCACAAATATGTAAAGAGCTTGTTACAGGAAGATTATCTTGGATTATTAAGGTGGGACCTAAATGCAATCACACAACACCTTCTTAGGAGAAAGAAGGAGATCTGATGACCTGCAGTTGAGGAGGAGGCAATATGACTATGGAGGCAGAGACTGGAGTGATGTGGCTGTAGGCAAGCTCTGATAGCCACCAGAAGCTAGAAGAGGCGAGGAATGGAGGGAGGCATGACTCTGCACTGACACCTTGATTTTGGCCCAGTTACAATGACTTTGGGCTTTTAGACTCTAGAACTATAAGGGAATAAATTCTGCTATTTATTTTTTTATAATTATATATGTAAATTATATATAATTTTATATAAATAAAATAATTATTTTATTATAATAAGCCACTAAGTTTGTGGTAGTTTTTCACAGCAGCAATAGGAAATTAATATAACCCCACTGAGATTTAACAATATGAACTAGTAGGGTACTGAACTCTCTGCTGAACCATGGCATTTAGAGCTGGTCCTGCTCACATGAAGACATCAGAATTATGGGATAGAAGAGAACTAATGCTTCTGTAATTCTTGCTGTTGCTGGTTGGGTTCTTCAGAAGCAGATGCTCAGATGGAGTCTGGTGTGCTGGATATTTTTTAGGGTGAACACCTGTGAAGAGAAGGGAGGTTTCTTTTGTTTTTAATATTTATTTGGCTGCACTGGGTCTTAGTTGCAGCATGTGGAATCTTTAGTTGTGGCATGCAGGCTCTTACTTGTGGCATGTGGGATCTTAGTTCCCTGATCAGGGATCAAACCTGGGCCCCCTGCCTTGGGAGTGTGGAATCTTAGCCACTGGACCAGGAGGGAAGTCCCAAGAGGAGAGGATTAACATAGACCAAGAGCAAAACTGTAAATGTATTTTGTGCCCTGTCCATGTGAATATGAACTGTTTCTGATATTCTTCTCTGATTGAAATAGAAAAAAAATTCATTTTGCAAGTCAGCAACTGCATATCATGTACCTGAGGCCCTGTTAGTCTGTCCCAACAAAGAATTCACAACTTGCTCGTTCATAATTGCAACTATTGCTTGGTTGAGTTTGCTCAGTGTGCTATCATCCTCTAGCATACTATTTAGTAGCTATAAATGAAGGTACTGCTTGGTTAAATTTATGAAGCTACTGTTATCCTCCAGGATTACATTATTTCTGATGAATTAAATGGAATATGATGTGGACCATCTCCCCTGCATCACTTAGATCTTTAAAACTGTCACTAATTTCCAGCCTCCTGCCTAGGGTATGATATTGTTTCTGATTTACGACTGGATAGGAGGTAGTTTCAGAGACTTCTATTTGGTCCTTCCTTCTATGACAGCTCTTATCACACAGGCCAAAAACTCAATGTAGGGTTGTATCAGCTACCAAATATGTCAGCTTCAATCACACACTTGAATAATGGGAAAAACTATTGAGTATGGCGGCAAACCTAGTAGACCCACCGAAAAAAGAACCAGCTATTATTGGGTCTCCATTCTCAGAGAGGAGCCATAATAATGCTTTGGATCTCTGGGTATAAATGTCAACTTGGACCCTATAATCAACTCTCTCCAAAATATCTTGGTGTTCTCATTTTCACAGTAGGGGTAGGACTGCGAGGGAAGTCATTACTGTGTGTACTCGCCAGAATGTTACAGGGTTTTTTCCTTCCAGAGACAGCCTCTTCTTCATTCAATGCGTTTTGGTCCAAGTGGCTCAGGATGATCAAATTTTAACTGGAGCCAGAACTTTCAATGACTCTTTCAAAGATCTTAAATTGTACCCACCTGGTTTCTAGTCACCTCTATAAGGTAGTGGTTAAGTCCTGCCACCTGGTTTCTATTATTTTTGCGTTTTAACATGATCATTTCTATTCACTGTGCCTACTTCTGTAACAGTTTCTCCTACCACTAGTCCTAGTGTTCGGAGGACAGCCACCACTGAATTTTTCAGTCATGGTGGTGCCCCTCTTAGCAGCACATTCATTGTAGCCTTGGTAAATGGTGTAAAGTTCCTCTGGAGCATAGTTATCTGTGAATCTTCTGGCCTTCCAGAGGGTAACCGCTTCCTGGAACCTTTTCATTCTTTCTTCCACCACCTGCATTGGCACTTGTGACTTTAAAAAAAATTTTTTTTAATTTTGATCCCTGGTCAGGGACTAAGATCCCATGTGGGATCAAACCTGTGCCACCTGCAGTAGAAGCATGGAGTCTTAACCACTGGACCACCAGGAAAGTCCCTACTTGCGACATTTTAACTTTTTCTTAGTGAGAGCTATCACTTTTCCTAAGCTTCTAGGAACCATCCTCAGAGGAAGTTTCCTTATCTACTAAGTCAAACTCTCCTCTTTCTGGTCTTAGGTTTTGGTTCCCTAGATCAAGCCTCCTCAGAATCCAGACTCACGTACCTCCAGCTCATGCTAATAAATGATGGCTAGACCCTGTAGTTCCTTTGCAGTTCCTTTGGTGAATAATCCTTTTCTTCCTTTAATAGGCTCAGAACACCTCCAGCTGAATTTACTATGACTTTACGCCCAGTGTAGGCCTAGTGTGAAAGTGTTAGTCGCTCAGTCGTGTCCGACTCTTAGGAATCCCATGAACAGAAGCCCACCAGGCTTCTTTGTCCATGGAATTCTCCAGGCAAGAATACTGGAGTGGGTTGCCAAGCCCTCCTCCAGGGGGTCTTCCAGATCCAGGAATCAAAACCTGGATCCTTTGCATTGCAGCCAGATTCTTGATGATCTGAGCCCCCAGGGACTAAGGCCTAGTAGCCAGGGGTATAGGTGGGGACAGGACCTGAGAAGGCACACTTTTTTGTTAAGGGTCTGAGTTCTCTGCTTTACTTTCAAGCAACAAGGGTGTGCTACCTGTTAAAAGGAGAAGGGGGTCCTGCTGCATGCTCAGAAGATTTAGAGGAGTCTAGAAGATCAAAGTACACCCAGATGTCCTGTCCTAAGTGTCAGAGTCCCATTAACCTTGATATAACCTGCCTTGGTTAGTCATTTACCTTCTCTGGGACTTGCCTACTCTATTAAGACCCCGTACAGGTCTTCAGCCTTCTCTACCCTCCTTCTGCAGGAAATGAGAGCCTCCTTGTTAGCCTTCACCCTTGGCTTTCATTGCTTGTTAATCACCTGCACCTTTTTTTTTTTCTTAAATTTTTTCTAGAATATGCATGGATTTTTTCCCAATAATCACTCAATCCCATTATCCTTGTAGTTACTATTTCTCCTGTTTTTCTCAAATGCTTATGACATTGTACTGAGGACTTCCCCAGTGGTCCAGTGGTTAAGACTTCACCTTCCAATGCAGGGAATTCAGGTTCCATCTCTGGTCAGGGAATCAAGATCCCACATGCTTCATGATGAGTCCAAAAAGAAAAAAATGAAGACATCTCACCAGTTAGTCTAGTGCATTCCTCTCCATGGGCATATCACCCTAATTTGTCACCAATAAGAACCGAACCACCACCTTTCCTCCCCCACCCATTGCCAGTGATGCGATCCTCATTTCCAACAAGGTGGTTAGTGATCTAGTTTTAAAATCTCATCTTACCACCTGCTTTTTTGGACTACCAGTTTCCACAGGTTAGTCCTCCAGGTGCTGATGCTGATATCTGTAGAAGGAAGGCCTGCAGAAAATTTATTCAGGATCCGTATCTGTGAAAAGGAGGGACAGGAAAAAAAACTGGGCAGAGCGAAAAGCTTAGAGGCCATGCAGGTCTGACAAAGCTTCAGCCAACCATGGGATCTCTGGAACATTTCTAATCCATAAGAACTGTCCCGAGGTGGGCCAAAGTGGCCAAAATTTTATATCCCTGTTTTACTCCTTCACTGAGAATCAGGTGCCCCTGCAAGACAAGACCTTGGGTAAGGTAAGTCTCTAGAAAGCTGAGGCAAAACCTGAGTAAACGGACAGAAGTTGTCTTAGAGCAGCACTCCGAGCATTTGGGGCAACAAATCCTCTTTGAAGTGAGATCTGGGGCAGCATATCTATAACATTAAATTAGGTTACAGGGCAATTTATTCCCCAGGGCATGATGAAGGGAGTAGATCAATCAGCCAGCAATTAATGGAGCCAAACATCTTGGTGTGATGTCAATGAGGAAGACAGCCTAACAGAGAAATCAAGGAAAAAATACAAAGAGAGCCATGATAAAACCACTGTTAACCCAGAGTGACATAGCACATATTGAAGGCTGTGTCATCTGAGAAGTGACATCAGAGGCTTCACACTATGGAGGAAACAGACTTCACTAAATTAGTGCAGCCAAACCCTTAAGTGAATGAATAAACAAACATCAACAAAAGCCTCAGAGAGGAGAGAAGGGAATTAGGATCCAAAGTGGCTGCAACATATTACCTAAAATGTCCAGTTTTCGACAAAAATTATGAGACATACAAAGAAACAAGCAAGTGTGGCCCATACGCTGTTTTGTTTTAAAAGCAGGCAACAGAGACTGCCTATGAGGAGATATTGATGTCAGACTGAACAAAGATTTCAAAGCAGCCATTATGTTTCATACATTCAATGATCAGCATTCAAAGTTCAAAGAACTCAAAGAAATGTGTTTAAAGCAAAGGCAGATAAACTGACAATGTCTCATCAAATTGAAAATGTTAACAAAGAGATAAGTGAGTAAGTATAAGTGAAGTCGCTCAGTCATGTCCGATTCTTCGCGACCCCATGGACTGTAGTCTACCAGGCTCCTCTGTCCATGGGATTTTCCAGGCAATAGTACTGGAGTGGATTGCCATTTCCTTCTCCAGCGGATCTTCGTACCCAGGGATCGAACCTGAGTCTCCCACATTGTAGACAGACACTTTACCCTCTGAGCCACCAGGGAAGTCCTAACAAAGAGATAGAAATTATTTAAAAGTAACTAAATGGAAATTCTGGAGTTGAGAATTACAAATAAGTAAAATTAAAAATTCAATAGAGTGGCTCAACAGTAGATTTAATTTGGCAGAAGAATCGGTAAACTTAAAATGATAGAGATTATGCAAATTCAAGAACAGAGAGAAAGAAGAATAAGGAAAAATGAACAGAGCTTGTGAGACGCTATTAAGTACACCAATATATGTGTAAAAGAAGTACCAGATAAGAGGAAAGAGAGAAAGAAGCAGAAAAAATATTTGAAGATACCTGGCTGAAAACATCCCAAATTTGATGACAACCACTGATACACACATCCACACCTACCAAGCAGGAGATGTGAGTTCAATCCCTGGATTGGGAAGATCCCCTGGAAAAGGAAGTGGCAACCCACTTCAGTGTCTTGTCTGGGAAATCCCATGGACAGAGAAGCCTGGTGGGCTACAGTCCAAGGGGATCGAAAAAGAGTTGGACACAACTTAGCAACTAAACAAAAACAACAACACATCCAAGTAGTTTAATGAAGTTCAAGTAGGATAAAAACAAAGAGATGCACACTCAGATGTATTATAGAAAAAAATGCTGAAAGACAAAGAAAAATTTGAAAGCAGAAAACACAAGCAACTTGTACAAGAAAGCCCCAGTAAAATTAACAATTGATTCCTTGCCGGGGTCCAGCCCCGGTGGATCCAGGGAAATTTGAAGGAGAGATGGCGTTGGCGAATACACTGGCTTTAATTAGATATTAATTAGAGATATAAAAAGTAATAGAATGAGGATAGCCCAGCAGGAAAATTCAGTGGAGAAAAGAGGCTGAGTAGCTTGGTTTAAGCAGGAAACCAATAAAACCTCAAGACAAGAAGTTTGCACCACTTACGTAGGCCGCAGGCATCCTTCCGTTCTCCCGAAGGAGAGGAGACACTGAGACCTCCCCGGTTGGATCTTAGAAGCCCAGGCATAATTAGTAAGCATGGCGGGTTCCACGCTCCAGATGGAGACTCAGCCAGAGTTTGAGAGAGAGCGCGACATGCGGAGACCAGTATTTCGAGAAACTGATCCCAATTCTTTATTTTCCAGAATCTGTTTTTATACACTGAGATGTTATACAAAAGTCACACGGGGTCAGCAGTCCTGACTTTTATTAAAGTCAGATGCTTCATACAGATGTATACAGAGGTCTTAGGGGTGTTACATCATCTTCTGGCCAGGGGGCCTGCTGACAATTTATGACCCTCTCCTTGTGACAGCGGCCAGTCAACACTTATTTCTCCAGGGGTGATTATTTTTGAAACAGATGCCACCTTCCGAAGGTACCAGATAAAGTTACATTCCTATAGGGTGCGGGTGTAGTGGGTTTTAATTAAGGAAAGAATTTACTTAGCCTAAGGTCTAACGTGATTAATATCAAAGGTTAATACTTATTTCTTCTATATATTCATTAATGTGTATAAGGGCAGGGGATGTGGAGACTTAGCAGTAAACATTGGCTCAACAAATGAAAAACCCTTCACCAATACAATTTCTAATCAGCCCACTATACTATACTAATAGTTTTCTAACTTCTCTAAAGAATCTGTTTTTAGAAGGTTTAAAGCATCTCGTGCCTCTCACGGTTAGGAGGCTGTGAGCAATCATATGTGGCCGGACAAGCCTGTCAGGCAGGCTAGAGAACCTTTAGAGGAGTTTGTAGGTTGAAACACTCCTATCACGCCCAGGAATTATTATTAACTGGAGCTCTAAGTTAACTCCTTCTCCAAAAGAGGTGGTGGGAGACAGCCCCCTGTAAAGTCAGAGGTGTAGGTGAGAGCACAAAGTAGTAAAGTAGGCAGACTCTGGTTTTGGGGGTAGATGCTCGAGAATTTCCAGGGGGACTCCTGAGGCTCAATCCCGCCTTTGCGTATGTCGAGCCTCCTTCCTCATGACCTTTGCCACAGGTGGAGGTCCTCACGCTGGCTCCCCACAATTCCTTGTAAGAAATAGTGGAAGCCAGAAGGCAGTGGGAAGATATATTCAAAGTGCTGAAAGTGAAAAACTGCATCCAGCAAAGCTTTCAAAAATGAAGGTGAAAAAAAAACACTTTCAGATCAATAAAAGCTGAGATAATTTTTTTTTTTTTTTCTAGCAGACCCACTTGCAGGAAATGCTAAAGGGATTCTTCAGCCCGAAAGCAACTCACCCAAGATGGTAATTCAAATCCACACAAAAAAACAAAGAGGCTTGTAAGGGTAATATATTATAAAAGATGAACAAATACCTTATTTCTTCTCTTTTATTCTATTAACTGATTTTAAAAGCAACTGTATAAAGCAATATGTACACTTTTTGAAAATGACATTAAAAGCTAAAACAACAACATTAAAAAAAAGAAAACACAACACACAGAATAGAGGCCCACAATGCTTCCTTTCACTCTTGTGAGTCTCCAAGTACTATTCTTAATTACATTTGTTTTTATTTTTCTTCATATATTTTTAAATGGGTCCTGACTCTGTAAGGGCAGGAAGTGTCATTTAGCATAGTTCAGTGAGTACTTCAATAAACAATTGTTGATAGTGAAGATAGTCTGAATCTACCACGGCAGGGAAAGAACATTTTGAATAGGAGAGTGGTTACATGTGGACTCGGGAAAGTTAGCCAACCTCTATTGTAATCACCTGTGGAATCTAGACAGGAGGTAGATACCCTGGAGCCAGCTCGGATTCCATCAATGTTATTGGATTTTTTTTTTTTTTAATCCCACAAACTAAGAAAACTTTCTATCCTGATAGCAATCTGTCTACTTTAGTTCCTGATAAAATTCTCTGTGAAGTCCAGACAAGAACAATGGCACTGGCCCTAGGCCTCTGGGGGTATTTAACAGCCGGGGCCATGATTTCTTGGTGGTGTCAGCAACTACCCACTTATCTGCAGCAACCAGCACAAGCACAGGACCATGTAGGTAGGCTCATGATGTGAATGAGTGAATAAAACATCAAAGGGAGAGAATTCAAGGCCAGAAGCAGAATCTTCAGGAGAAACTTTCATAATAGAAATACTTTAGCCTACACCAGAGGACATCAGAAGATTTAATAATCATCATCTTCAGGTTTTTATAGCCTGGGGTCAGCTGTGCTGGTAAATATGTAACCAGTCTAAGAAAAAAAGAAAGCCATTGCTGATTTCAATGGTATAAGTCCTCCTACAATGGCCAATTTCAATCTACTAACATGCACACCATAGCTTTGAGAGCAAGTTCATTTTTCCAGCATCATAAATTATTTCAACACTGGAGCACACCTGTGCAGTCATTTTATTTTTCTTTTCTTATACTTCCCCAAACTCTCTCACTACTTTGCACTTTGCATTCCATGATCTCTTTAGCATCTAGCCTTTTCCCAGTGCTCAACTTCCCATGTCTTTTAAGGCTCATTTCAGGAATCACCTCCTTTGAAAGAAGACATGTTTTCAGACTTCCCTTATGGTCCAGTGGCTAAAACTCCATGCTCCTAATGCAAGGATCCTGGGTTCGATCCCTGGTCAGGGAAGTAACTAGATCCGACATGCTGCCACTAATAGTTTTCAGGTGCTGCACCTAAGACCCAGCTCAGCCAAATAAACAAATGTTAAAAAGAAAAAGAAAAAAGACACGTTTTGACGACCTCAGCTGGATTAGTTGCCTCTCTCTGCATCCCCACAGTCCCCTTCTCTTCCCTGAGTCACTGCACTCATCACATCTCTATTGCTTTGTCTGCTTGCCTCTGTTTCCTGACCCTCCTCCATACCCACCATGTAGTCCTTATGGGAGCTGCCTATTACACTATACCTTCCCTTTAGTGAGTCCAGGGGGCAGGTGTACAACCGAAGTTAGACGAATCTGAGTCTGGCCATAGGAACTTTTGAACTGAAACTGCAGAATTAAGACTGTAAATTATGAGATGGGGATTTAAGCCATCATGGCAGAGGCTAATCTGAGAAAAGAAGTCCAAACGCAAAATAAACAGAAATGGATGGACAGATATGTGATAAATTAAATATAGCAAATGTTAACTACTGTAAAATTTAAGTGGTAGCATATATATGTACAAATTTTTCAACTTTTCTGTATATTGAATTTTTAATAACAAATTATTGAAGGAGGGGGTAAGAAATAGACAAGGGTCACAGAGTGAGAGAATTCTGGGGAGATTCCACGCTCTGGGTTCAGCTGTCTGAAGGGTGTGCCTGATTTCTTGCTCTGCTCATCATGATTACCTAGAAAAAATTTCCCCCTTTTTGCTATGCTAGGTCAAATTGGAATTCTGTCTCTTGCAATGAAGAAGGTCCTGACTAAAAGAATGTATAATGTAGAAGAATGCAACTTTTTTCAAGCCTACCTTCTCTGTTAAGCTTTAAACTCTGAGAGGGGTCTTCCCTGGTGGTCGAGTGGTTAAGAAGCTGCCTGACAATACAGGAGACACAAGTTCGAGCTATGGTTCGGGAAAATTACACATGCTGTGGGGCGCTAAGTCCTCATGCTGCAACTACCGAGCCTATGTGCTGCAACTAGTGAAGCCCTGTTTCCTAGAGCCCCTGCTCTACAACAAGAGGAGCCACCGCAGTGAGAAGCCCCCACACCTCAGTGAAGAGGAGCCTCCGCTTGCGACAACTAGAGAAAGCCCAAGAACAGCAACGAAGACCCAGCCCAGGCAAGAATAAATTAATAAATAAATAAATTTTTAAAAATAAAATCTAAACTCTGAGTGGGCAGGGATCCTGCATTATCTATATATATTTTTTGTCATTCCATGTTCTCCAAAAACGGGCAATTTAACAGAGTGGTAAAAAGCATGGGTTTAGCAGTCAGACAGGCCTAGATGGATATAGTCTAGATCTGCCGTCTTACTGTGGGATTGTATACAGCTACTTAACTTAAATCTTTCTCATACTCAGTTTCCTCATCTGTAAAATGGAGATTATTTGCTGAATAGAATGTGGGAATAAAATAGGTAATGTATGGAGAGCATTCAGCCAAATGTCTAGCCTGCAAAAAATGCTTGATAAATGTTTGCAATACTTACTGTTATCAGGCGATTCATATGACCTCACATTCTCCTATTCTCTGTCCTCTGTTTTTTTAATTATTAAATTTTATCTGTTCTGAATTGCCACTGGTTATAAACCACATTATAGATTTAATAGCAACTCATCATAAAAATAAGGAAATAATCACACATAAAATATATGGTAAGTCAGTATATTTTGATGGTTTAAAATGTGAGTGCTAAAGACAGATTACCTCTATTTTAATGATCTTCAATAAATTACTTAGCTTTCCTAGGATCGGTTTCCTCATTCAGAAACTGTAACTGTTCAATAAATGTTAATATTCTTATTAATATACTCACTGATTATAACATAGTGGTTTTTCAAATTTTCAAGAGAGAAGAATGGCTAGAGTTCAAAAGGCACTATACTGAGAGGCAAGAACTCCAGATATCTGTTGATTTTCTTACTTGTGTCTTTCAGCTGAGTAATGACCAGCACACTGAATCATTACTACCAGGGAAATGACCAAGACCAGGGAAGGAACCACCTTAACAGACTAGAGGTGACAATGGCCAGTACAGTCCAAGAATAGTGTCTCTTCCCACCAGCCAGACTAGGAAAACTTATATTTAATGCGACACTGGGTGGAGCAATCAGGAAGGTCTTGGCTCAGTGGTGCCATAAAGAGGCAGGAAAATGTGAATTTCAATGAGAAGAATATCAACCAATTGAAATGGACCCAGAACTGACACAGATGTTTGAATTAACAGAGCAGAACATTGAAACGGTTGTTATAACTGTATTCCATATGTTCAGAAAGTAAAGGCATGGAAGACATAAAAAGACCCAAATATAACCTTTAGAGGTAAAAACCTTAGATGTCACTGATTATAAATACACTGGATGGAATTAACAATAGATTAAATATAGCAGAAGAAAACATTAGTGAATTTAAAGGCATAGAAATATAAACTATACAAATGAAATAGAGATAAAAGTGAGTTAAGAATAGTAAAAAGAACATGAGTTAGCTGTGGGACAACTTTGGTCTAATACACATGTAATTGGAGTCCCCAAAGAACAGAACAAAGAGGAGGACAGAAAAAATAACTGCTGCATTTTCTTCAGATTTGAAACACAATGCTCAGTGAATGTCAAGCTGAAGAGACATGAAGAAAACGAGGCACATCGCAGCTTAATTGTTCAAAATCAGTGATAAAGAGAAAATACTGAAAGCAGTTAGAGGAAAAGGCAAGGTACATACAAAAGAGCGAAAATAAGGCTTACAACAGTTTTCTTATTGGAAACAATTCAAGTGAGACTATAGTGTAGCAAGATCTTTAAAGTACTGAAAAAAAAAATGTGAACGTAGCATTCCAGTGAAAACACCATTTAAAAAAATCAAAATAAAGAAGTTTTCAGACATAGAAAAACTGGAAGAATTCATCACCAGGTGACAAACACTGAAAGAAATGCTAAAGGAATTTTTTAGCAGGAAGGAAATACCAGATGAAAGCATGAATCTTACACAAAGGAATGAAAAGCACAAGAAGGGGTAACTTCATGGAAAAATATATGAGTTATCATTATTTGTATCTCTTTAAAAGAAAACAGGGACCTCCATGGTGGTCTAGTGGTTAAGACTGCACTCCCAATGCAGGGGGTCCAGGTTCCATCCCTGGTCAGGGAACTAGACCCACATGCCTCAACCAAAGATCCTCCATGCCATAGCTAAGACCTGGTGCAACCAAATAAATAAATAGAATAAAAACAAATATTAAAGAAACTTAACCATTTAACAAAAAGAACAAAGTAATGTAGAGTTTATAACATACATAAAAGTAAAATGCATAAGAGCAATTGCACAAAGGGCAGGAGAAGGGAAATGAAAATACACTATTTTACAATTCCTATATTGCACTAGAAAATCCTTGGTGTGTCTTCTGTGCAGGAGAAAACCTAGTTCTTCCTTACAGTGTTTCTCTTCTGTGTGTTTTCTTGACTATTCACACAGACCACTTCACTTCTGACACTTCTGGTCACTAAGTGTGTGGAAGCTTTCCACCACACCAACAAGCAATTCTCGAACACCAAGAGAGTCCCACAAGACTGCTCCTCGCCCCTCACACACACTTCAGATGCCAATCAAAAGTCCAGATCATCACCTGGGCTTCTGACCAGCTGGCTATAAATCAGAGGGTTCCTTGAGAAGGTTCAGTTAATTTGCTAGAGCTGCTCACAGAACTCAGGGAAACACTGACTTACACTTAACATTTTATTGAAGTATATGGTAAAGGAAACAGGTGAACACCAAGATGGAGGCAATGCACAGGACGAGGCATATGGGAAGAGGGTGGAGGTCTATGCCATCTCTGGGTGAACCATTCTCCCAGCACATACCTGGAAGTTCTCTGGACCCCATACTTATGAGATTTTGTGGAGGCTTCATCACAAAGGCGTGACTGATCATCAACTCCATTTTCAGCCCTTCCCTCTTTTCAAGAGGATGGGGCTAAAAATTCCAAGCTTCCAATTATGGCTTGGCCTTTCTGGTGACCAGCCCTCATCCAGGAGTCTAACCAGAGTCACCTCAATGGAACAAAAGACACTCCCATCACCCAGGAAATTACAGGAGTTTCATGAACTCTGTGTCAGGAAAGGTGGTCAAAGACCAAAATTAGAACAAGAGATGACCCTAGTGTTATCACTTAGGAAGTTACAAAGATTTTAGGAGTTCTGTGCCAGGAACTAGGGGCAGAGACCAACATATAGCTTCTATTATCTCACAGACTATATGTGAAATGGTAAAATATTGACTGTAAAAAATCTAAAAATTTATAGTCTAAACCCTAAAGGAATCATTAAGATACAAAACAGTTAAAGCCTATTATCTAACAAAGGAGATAAAATGGAATTGTTTTTTTAAATGTAATTAGACCAACAGAAGGCAGAAGAAGTGCAAAAGGAAAAAAATACAGATAGATACTCTACTTGCTGTGCTGTGCTTAGTCACTTAGTCATGTCCGTCTCTATGCAACCCTATGGACTGTAGCCTGCCAGGCTCCTCCATCCATGGGATTCTCCAGGCAAGAATACTGGAGTGGGTTGCCATGAACTCCTCCAGGCGATCTTTCCAACCCAAGGGTCAAACCCAGGTTTCCCGCATTGCAGGCCAGTTCTTTGTTGTCTGAGCCACCAGGGAAGCCCAAGAATACCAGAATGGGTAGCCTATCCCTTCTTCAGGGGATCTTCCTGACCCAGGAATTGAACCAGGGTCTCCTGAATTGCTTCCTGAATTGCAGACGGTAAAGCGTCTGCCTGCAATGCGGGAGACCGGGTTCGATTCCTGGGTCAGGAAGATCCCCTGGAGAAGGAAATGGCAAGCCATTCCAGCACTCTTGCCTGGAAAATCCCATGGATGGAGGAGCCTGATAGGCTACAGTCCATGGGGTCGCAAAGAGTCAGACACGACTGAGCGACTTCACTTCTCCTGAATTGCAGGTGGATTCTTTACTAGCTGAGCTACCAGGGAAGCCCAGATACTCTACTTATAGATAAGTAAGTAGAATACTTAAAGCAAAGAATAATATAAGTACCAAAGAGGATCATTTCACAATGATAAAGGCATTAGTTCATCTAGAGCAGTAGTCCCCAACCTTTTTGGTAGCAGGGACTGGTTTTGTGGAAGACGACTTTTCCATGGTCAGAGGAGGGGGAGGGGAGGGGATGGTTTCAGGATGATTCAAGCACATTACACTTATTGTACACTTTATTTCTATTATTATTACATCAACTCCATCACAGATCATCAGGCATTACATACATTGGGGACCCCTGATCTAGAGGACATAACAATCCTAAATTTCATTAAGGCAACCTAATAAAAAAGTTTAAAATATGAAGCAAAAGTTCAATTCAGTCGCTCATTCATGTCCAACTCTTTGCGACCCCATGAATTGCAGCACACCAGGCCTCCCTGTCCATCACCAACTCCCGGAGTTCACCCAAACCCATGTCCATCAAGTTGGTGATGCCATCCAGCCATCTCATCCTCTGTCGTCCCCTTTTCCTCCTGCCCCCAATCCCTCCCAGCATCAGAGTCTTTTCCAATGAGTCAACTCTTTGCATGGGGTGGCCAAAGTACTGGAGTTTCAGCTTTAGCATCATTCCTTCCAAAGAACACCCAGGACTGATCTCCTTTAGAATGGACAGGTTGGATCTCCTTGCAGTCCAAGGGACTCTCAAGAGTCTTCTCCAAGACTACAATTCAAAAGCATCAATTCTCCAGCACTCAGCTTTCTTCACAGTCCACCTCTCACATCCATACATGACTACTGGAAAAACCATAGCCTTGACTAGATAGACTTTTGTTGGCAAAGTAATGTCTCTGCTTTGAATATGCTATCTAGGTTGGTCATAACTTTCCTTCCAAGGAGTAAGCATCTTTTAATTTCATGGCTGCAATCACCATCTGCAGTGATTTTGGAGTCCAAAAAAATAAAGTCTGACACTGTTTCCACTGTTCCCCCATCTGTTTCCCATGAAGTGGTGGGACCGGATGCCATGATCTTAGTTTTCTGAATGTTGAGCATTAAGCCAACTTTTTCACTCTCCTCTTTCATTTTCATCGAGAGGCTTTTGAGTTCCTCTTCACTTTCTGCCATAAGGGTGGTATCATCTGCATATCTGAGGTTATTGATATTTCTCCCGGCAATCTTGATTCCAGCTTGTGCTTCTTCCAGCCCAGCGTTTCTCATGATGTACTCTGCATAGAAGTTAAATAAGCAGGGTGACAATATACAGCCTTGACGTACTCCTTTTCCTATTTGGAACCAGTCTGTTGTTCCATGTCCAGTTCTAACTGTTGCTTCCTGACCTGCATACAGGTTTCTCAAGAGGCAGGTCAGGTGGTCTGGTATTCCCATCTCTTTCAGAATTTTCCACAGTTTATTGTGGTCCACACAGTCAAAGGCTTTGGCATAGTCAATAAAGCAGAAATAGATGTTTTTCTGGAACTCTCTTGCTTTTTCCATGATCCAGTGGATGTAGGCAATTTGATCTCTGGTTCCTCTGCCTTTTCTAAAACCAGCTTGAACATCTGGAAGTTCACGGTTCACATATTGCTGAAGTCTGGCTTGGAGAATTTTGAGCATTACTTTACTAGCATATGATTACTTTACTAGTGTGTGAGATGAGTGCAATTGTGCGGTAGTTTGAGCATTCTTTGGCATTGCCTTTCTTTGGGATTGGAATGAAAACTGATCTTTTCCAGTCCTGTGGCCACTGCTGAGTTTTCCAACTTTGCTGGCATATTGAGTGCAGCACGTTCACAGCATCATCTTTCAGGATTCCAGTTCAACTGGAATTCCATCACCTCCACTAGCTTTGTTCGTAGTGATGCTTTCTAAGGCCCACTTGACTTCACATTCCAGGATATCTGGCTCTAGGTGAGTGATCACCAATAGGCAGAAGATGATCAAGAATATAGATTTAAACAATTATATTAAATACTTAATTGATATGTATAGTATACTCCATCCCAAATAGCAGAATATCCATTCAGTCCAAGTTCATATGGAACATTTCCTAAGACTGATTGCATTTGGGACTGTAAAACAAGTCTCAATAAACTTAAAACTATACTGAGATCATACAAAGCATGCTGTCTGAATGCAATACAATTAAACTGAAAGTCAATAATAGAAAGATCTCTGGAAAATCTCCTAAGTATTTGAAAACCAAATAACATGCTTCTAAATAACACATGGATCAAAAGACACGTCAAAAGAGAAATTAGAAATTATTTTGAACTGAAAGAAAATGAAAATACAAAATATCAAGATTTGTGGGGTAGCAGTAAAGCACTAAAGCAATACTTAGGGAGAACTGTACAGCATTGAATACATATATTTAATATATATAATGTATGTAATATAGATATTATGTATGTGTGTATATATATACACACATACACAGAAAGAGAAGAGAGGTCTCAAAAGAATTATGTCCTTTTCCACCTAAAACCAAGAAAAGGAAAGGCAAATTAAACCCAAAGAAAGTGAAAAAAATTAAGAGCAGAAATCAATGATGTCAAAAAGAGAAAAATAGAGGTGAACAAAATCAAAAGAAAGTTCTTTGAGATCAATAAAATCAATAAACCTCTAGACACACTGATGAGGAAAAAAGAAAGATGACAAAATTATCAGTATCAAGAATGAGACCTGTGACATCCTTATAGATTCTACAGTTTTTGAAAGGACAATAAAAGAATGCTATGAATAACTTTGTATCAATATATTTGACGGAGAAGGCAATGGCACCCCACTCCAGTACTCCTGCCTGGAAAATCCCATGGACGGAGGAGCCTGGTAGGCTGCAGTCCATGGGGTCGCTAAGAGTCGGACACAACTGAGCGACTTCCATTTCACTTTTCACTTCATGCATTGGAGAAGGAAATGGCAACCCACTCCAGTGTTCTTGCCTGGAGAATCCCAGGTACGGCGGAGCCTGGTGGGCTGCCGTCTGTGGGGTCTCACAGAGTCCGACATGACTGAAGCGACTTAGCAGCAGCAGCAGCAGCAATATATTTGACAACTTGAATGAAATGGACAATTTCCTTGAAGGCACAAACTGCCAAGGTTCAGTCAAGAATAAACAGACATTGAAAATGCAAACTAATCTATAGTTTCAGAGAGCAGACTAAGAGTTGCCCGGGAAAGGATAAAGGAGTCAGAGGAAGGGATTGCCAAGCGGCATGAGGAAATTCGGGAAGGCAATGGAAATGTTCATTATTGTGATGATGATCTCAAAACACATATGTCATATGTCAAACTTATCAAATTATAAACTTAAAGTATGTGCAGTCTGTCTGAAGGCATGCTAAGTTTCTTCAGTTGTGTTCGACTCTATGCGACCCTATGGACCATAGCCCACAAGGCTCCTCTGTCCATGGGATTCTCCAGGCGAGAAGACTGGAGTGGGTTGCTGTGCCCTCCTCCAGAGGATCTTCCCTACCCAGGGATGGAATCTGCCTGTCTTACATTTCCTGCATTGGCAGGCAAGTTCTTTACCACTAACACCACCTGGGAAGCCCACGTGTAGTTTATTGTATGTCAATTATATCTTGATAAAATGTTAAAGAATAAAAAGTGAAATGAATCAATTCTTCATGCCATATACTACAGAAATTCTTCATGCCATATACTGTGGAAGATCCCTTTTCCACATCTTCATGGGTTTGGGAAGGTGTCTTACCTTCTTCTCCATCAATCCAGGTTGCTCTGGACTGTTTTAGCAGCTCTACTGTGTCCTGCTTCTGACCATTGCCTTTGGTCCTTGCTGTTCTATACCTGATGCCCTTTGCCCCATGCTGGACACCAACACCCCTCTTCCTGTCCTTTTTCCTCCCAAAGTGGTATTAACACATGGCTATTACTAAAGAATTACAGGTGATGGGGAGCAATTACATCACAGACAAGAAAGAAATTGAATGTCAAATATCACTTCCCCAAATGTTTACTTGGAGTAGGAAATGGCAACCTACTGCAGTATTCTTGCCTGGAAAATTTCATGGACAGAAGACCCTGGTGGGTTACAGTCCATGGGGTGGCAAAGAGTTGGACATGACTGAGCGACTGAGAACAAAGGTTTATTAGCCATCTGTATCAGAAGATTCTTTTCTACTGGCTACATCTCTCTGTAGGCTCTTTTCCTCTCTTTAAACTTCATATATTTCCCCTCTCTCTGTTCTTCTTTGGTGTTTTAGCAGGGAGGCAAGTGTGATCTTAACTCCCTGACCAGGGAGAAAGATTCACCTTTCATATTCCCAAAGGCTGTTATGGTATTTTTCTAGACATATACAATCTTTTCTCTACCGATGAATATGGCATTCCCTGGAAGGCAAATAAGACTATGCTAAGTTTTGTTTTCAGTATCCATTTTTTCCCCTTCTTTCAATGATTCACGAAGACATACTACAATAAATGTTATCGTAGCAAATGCCCTACACCAAAAAACTTAACCTGGCCACAGGTCTTATGCTGATACTGCAACTAAACAACTTCAGAAATCATAGAATGTTGAAGCTAGGTAGGACTTCCCCAAGCACTCATTTCCCACACCCATACCCCTACCCTCATTACACAAAATGTGAGAGTTTAAATGATTGCCCAGATTCACAGGTCAGGGACTGGAGCCCAAGTCTCCTGGCTCCACTCAATTCCATTCAGTATAACAAACGCCAAGTGAGCCCCTGGGAACCCAGCCAAGGGAAAGGAGTGGTGAGGGTTTTCTGGGAAGGGGCTCTGGGTCTAGGTGACCTCACTAGGTCAGGGCTCGGAGCCAGAGAATGTTTGATTGTTCCCAGACTCTGGATAATCTGTCCCCATCTCCCACCCTCAACGGGTGTGTCCTGGGTAAACTGACCTTGTATAATACAAAACTAGATTAAATTCCTACAATTCATGAGGCCAAGCTAAAGGTGTGAGCACACAGGAGGAGAATTTAACTCCAGTAAGAATTTTTCAACCAGCAGGTAGGATTAAAATAGGTGGAGTTGGCAGGGTGTGCATGCTTGGGGCAATGGTCATAAACTAAGGCAATCTGCATGTCTGAGAGTTAAATTTGAACCCCAGTTCTGCTGTTTGAGCAAATTCCCTTCACCTCCGTGAGCCTGTTTCTTGACCTATAAGATTGAGATAAACTATGTCTATGCAAGGACTTCCCTGGTGGTCCAGTGGCTAAGACTCCATGTTCCCAATGCAGAGTGCCTGGGTTCAATCTCTGGTCAGGGAACTAGATCCTACGTGTTGCAACTAAATTTCCCACATGTTGCAATGAAAATTGAAGATCTCAGAAGCCACAACTAAGACCCAGGGCAGCCAAATAAATATATTTAAAAAAAAAAAATCTCCATGTAGACTGGTTGGCAAGATTAGATGGGATAAAGTAGGAAATGTGTTTAGCATTAATGATAGCTATTAGAATAACTGTTACTGTATTCCAAGCACCTGCCCAATTAATCCTCACAACAGCCCTGAGGGATAAAGTTTTATTAGCCTGACCTGAAGCTTGGAGCTCAGCTTTCTTCACAGTACAACTCTCACATCCATACATGACCACTGTGGTGTTGGAGAAGACTCCTGAGAGTCCCTTGGACTGCAAGGAGATCCAACTGGTCCATTCTGAAGGAGATCAGCCCTGGGATTTCGTTGGAAGGAATGATGCTAAAGCTGAAACTCCAGTACTTTGGCCACCTCATGCGAAGAGTTGACTCATTGGAAAAGACCCTGATGCTGGGAGGGATTGGGGGCAGGAGGAGAAGGGGATGACAGAAGATGAGATGGCTGGATGGCATCACTGACTTGATGGACGTGAGTCTCAGTGAACTCTGGGAGTTGGTGATGGACAGGGAGGCCTGGCATGCTGCGATTCATGGGGTCGCAAAGAGTCGGACACGACTGAGCAACTAACTGAACTGTACTGATCTGAAGCTTGGAGAAGTTAAAGACTTTACCCAAATTACTCAGGTAATTTGGTCACCATCAAGGTATCAACCTCAGAAGCATGGCTGCAGCAGAAGGTATACGTATCAAGGGCAGCAGAAAATGGTAAAGGAAATGTCAAATGTGCCTAACCCTGGAAGACGCAGTTGCCTCCTAGAGGCCCTGCGCACCTTTTCTTGGAACTACACGATAATAGGTTGTTGGTTCATCTTCTTGGAGGTCATTCTGACTTAGGTGGATGAGAATGTACACTAAGGAGCTACCAGAATGTTTCTCAAATTCAAGTAATGAATAGGTGGGCCTCTGCTTAAAATTCTCACAGACTCACCCCAAAGTTGACTTAAATTATTTTAATTTTAATACCACTTTACATATTTATAAGCACAACACAGTATATATGCCTACGCTTATGGCTCTTCTACAACTCTAAACAAAGACATGTAGAAAATAAAACTATAAAACCTACAAAATTCAAATATACACTTCAATTTAATGTGACTGAAGATGTTGTTTGGCTGAAATTAAACTGCTATTTGAAACCTGACTGTGGCACAGTTCTTCGGAGCCTGGTACCCATTGCACTGTGTTACTATGTCATCTACCACCATGCTTCCCTGGTCAAACTCCTGGAAAATCTTCATCTTGACAGCACACCAAGAGCCCATGTGACTTTCACTTTGCACAGAAACATCATTTACAGTAAGTCCACCTCCCTATTTTCCTGGTCAGGCTACAATTCACATAGCATGACTGGGTACTGGAGCGATCACAAACGTAAAGTGAATGCCACAATGGCAAGGCAGGTGGGCGTCTTTCAGCCAATTCAGAACACATGGGTTTTAATTTGTCTGGATCATTGCCAAAATGAAATATAACATTTAGAAGATCTCAGAGAACATCTCAGGCTACTAAAAATACATCTATTGGGCTCAAGGGGGTCCACAGACTCAGATTTGAGACTCTCTGATCTAATCACTTCCAAAACTCTGGGATGTCTTTTCATGAAGAACTATAAGGCAGAACACTCGTCTCCTGGGCTTGAAATGATGGATCATACACTTGTGCATTTGCTATTCTGCTGTTTTCCCCTTTATCTGCCTGGTGACCTTCTACTTGTCCCTTAAGTGGATTCTTCATCTGGAAGCGCTACCTGGCCTCTGCAAGCTATGTGAGACTTGCCCACTCTGCATCTCTACCGCACTGCCTACACTCAGCCCCCAGGCTCATAGCCCCCGCTGGTATGATCGTTTATTTACCCTTTTGCTTTGCCGCCACATCATCCTTTCTATCTCTTAGACTGCAAGCTCAGAGCAGTCTGATCCATTTCTGGTCCATACTTCCCTGCACAGGAAACTAGATCCTACATGCTACAACTAAAAAAACCCAGCACAATCAAATAAATTAAAAAAAATTTTTAAGTATATCCTAGACTCATAGAATATTAAAGGTAGAAGGGCACTACAGCTGAAGTACAGAAAGGGGAAATGACTTGCCCAGGTAGCCAGCTAGGATGTGAAAGCATCGGGCCAGAAACCATGTGCTCTGATTCCTATTTTAGTGTTTCTGGGGACATTATTTCTTTACCATTTTTTCATTTACTTATTTTTGGTTTGGGCTGCCCTGGGGAAAAACTGTGATCCCTTGTGACCTCACCTCCCTGTGACAGTGTTTTGGGAACAAACTGGATTCTCACGGTTCTCCCAATGGTGGCAAGGTGCCCATGTCAGGCAAGGTATTTTTCATAATGAAAAAGAAACAAAGATAGCGTCAGACCTCATTTGTAATTTCCCCATAGCAGCCAGAATCTAGAAATCTCTTTGTTCCTTTCTCAGCTTATTATGCTGCCCTTGTCCTTGGTAGAGTGGAGCAAGAAGGTGGATTTGGAGCTTAAAAAAAAAAATCTGTACTCTTTTGTTCATGTATGTATTTACTTAGAAAAGCATTTATTTTTGCCACATAGGCCAGTATGGACATCCTGAAATTCCCACCCAGCTTTCCTCCTTAATTTAGCCATCTCACTTCTCTCCCATGGCCACAAACACTAGTGTCATCCCTGACCTCCGGACATCCTCTTCCTTCCAGGCAGGGAGGCAGCCTGCCTCCTCATGCCTGGCCTTCCCAGTGAGCCATCCTGGCTTTGACCCCACAACCACCAGATCCTTGTTCAACATTTAATCACTTCCTCCCTCGACACCGGTTTTGCACTCCTTCATCCTGCCTCTTGGCCAAGGCCCGGAACCCAGGTGCAGAGAAATACAGAAGCAGGGAAGAAAGAAACTCAGACACACAGGTCATCTACTAGATACGAGGGACCTGCTTTGTGTGTGTGTCTGACCTCTTTTACTCAGGATATCATTTATTTGTTTATTTTTATTATATATATATATAATATAAAATGTACCATTTTAACCATTTTTAAAAGTATACAGTTCAGTGGCATTATTATATTTACACAGTGGCACAACCATCACCATGATCCATTTCCAAAACACTTCCATCATCCCAAACTAAACCTCTGTACCCACTAATAATAATTACCAGGCCCCCTGCTCCCAGCCTCTGGTAACCACCAAATGCTTTTATATAAACTATTTCATTCAGTCCTCACATCCACTTTATGAGGTAGGTATTGATATTTCCATTCTTAACAAGTGAGAAACCTGAGACTCAGAGAGGTTAGGTAACTTACCCCAAGGTCACTCAGTTCATGAGAGTCCAGGCTGAACGTCAATTTCATCTGACCAGGCTCTTCCATTCTTTTCATTTGTGGGCCCCTTCTCAGTCTGTGGGACTTCCCTGGTGGCTCAGACGGTAAAGCATCTGCCTACTATGCCAGAGACCTGGGTTCGATCCCTGGGTTGAGAAGATCCCCTGGAGAAGGAAATGGCAACTCCAGTACTCTTGCCTGGAAAATCCCATGGGCGGAAGAGCCTGGTAGGCTGCAGTCCATGGGGTTGCGAAGAGTCAGACACAACTGAGCGACTTCACTCTCAGTCTGTGAGAGAGTGAGGTGTGACGTGGAAAAAGTGGTCTTTGCCTTTAAGGAGCCTGTTCTTTAAAGAAGAGCAAGTTCTGTTTGTCTAAATGTGTGGTTCAACATGTGCAGAGGTTTCACAGTGAGAGTACGGCTGTGGTGTCGACAACTGGGACTCTGTGTTACTATCCATTCCTTCAATATTTACTGGAAGATTTCATCACATCTCCTGGGCCCAGAGAGCCACCAGATCCCATCCTGACCTGGAGGAGCTGACTTCCTAGTACAGAAGGCAGGGATCTAAACAGAAGTATAAAAGTCAGTGTGCTCTCCTCTACGTGGAGGGCCATGGAGGGTAGACAAGGAGCAGAAGGCCTCCGGAGGAGGAGACATGTCAGCTGAGCCCTGAGGGATGAGGAGGAGGGTGGCCAGTGGAGAAGACGAGCTAGAGTATTCCAGGCAGGGGTCCAGGAATAGAATGTCCTAGAACACAGAGGGATCAGGAAGCAGTACGGTGACAGGGGTCCTGGCTGGGAGGTGGACCTGGAAAGATAAGTGAGAGCTGGATGATAAACACAAGGGAGTTTGGACTCAAGTCGGTTGGCAACAGGGAGCCAACAATTTCCATCTCCAGCCCGGAACTCTGTTCTCAACTTCTATCCATTTACATAATATTGTGCTGATATTTCCACTTGGACATTTTTTTTTAATTTAGTTTTGGCTGCGTCAGATCTTAGCTGTAGCACTCAGGCTTCCTCCTAGTTGTGGCCCACGGTCTCTCTAGTTCTGGCACAAGGGCTTAGTTCCCTGTGGCATATGGGATCCCAGTTCTTCAACCAGGGATCAAGTCCAAGTCCTCTACGCTGGAAGGCATATTATTAACCACCAGGCCACCAGTGAACTCTTTTACACTGGATACCTTATAGTCATCTCTAACTTTATATTCCCAAAATGAACTCTGATTTACATGCTTCCTTGCCCAATCCCAAGAGCAGTGATACTGAAATGTTTAGGGCACAAGCCCCCACAGGTCCCCAAGGTTTGGGATCAGTATCTTGAAGGCCATCCTGTGCCAGGTATTAACTCTTTAGATGCTGGAGAGTGGAAGGGTCTGAGGGTCCCAGAGGAAAGTCCAGCCAGCTAGGACAGCAAAGGGGCTCAGAGCAGCAGTGCTTTTCGTGATGGGCATGGCTAGTACCAGTTGTATGCAACCCTGCCCCCACCAAACCTAACCCTCCTGTGTTTTCCTCATCTCAGTAACAGTACCACCATCTGCCCAGGTACTCTCACTGGAAACCAAGGCAATATCCCTGGAGTCCAGGCCAAAAACACAGTGGGACTCACATACTGTAAGTCTAAATATTTCAAAGTTATAGATCACACTAAATCAGTTACTTATTCAGATACAAAGTCTTCTTAACTATATCAAGGCATTTTTTTTTACATAAAATAAAATGCACACATTTTAAGGGTATGGTTTGAGGAGCTTTGACAAATATATTATGCAACCACCCCAATCACTCATGAATAGAGAATATACCCATTACCCCAGAAAGTTGCCATATGCCCATTTACAGTCAATTTTCTCTCCATTCCACTCCAGGCAATCACCCATCTAATTTCTATCATCATTGTAAGCTTATTCCAGAATATCAATAGAAATGTCAGGATTCTTTTGCTCAAAACTTATGGGTTTTTGAGCAATGTTTGAATGTTGATAAAAAAGTCAAAGATGACTGAATTTAATGGTGTCCTTTTGGTGGACAGTAATATTCAATAAAAAGAAATATATAGCTCATGGATGATAACATAATTCATAAAAATTTTTCTTCCATTCACTTCAAAGAATCAGTAATTATGCATTGTCATCAACGTTTTCAAATAATTTTGTTTAATTGAAAATAAGGCCTAAAATTAGATAAACTTTGCTGAGTCACATGTTTAAACATTTTTTTTTTTACCTTATTAATATCCATTTAGAGAAACTTTTCCGTAGCAACTGAAATTGTCAACAAAATTCTTGGAACAATATTTTAGATTAAAAAATACACATTGTGAATTTTATGTATTATGGTCAAATATTATGGGAATCCATAATAAGTTACATCAGTTCAGTTCATTTCAGTCACTCCATCGTGTCTGACTCTTTGTGACCCCTTGGACTGCAGTATGTCAGGCCTCCCTGTCCATCACCAATTCCTGGACTTTACTCAAACTCGTGTCCATTGAGTCTGTGATGC
Source organism: Bos taurus (assembly GCF_002263795.3). Taxonomy (NCBI): domain Eukaryota; kingdom Metazoa; phylum Chordata; class Mammalia; order Artiodactyla; family Bovidae; genus Bos; species Bos taurus. Next base: position 53,855,271 of record NC_037342.1, on the reverse strand, counting down.
CATCCAACCATCTCATCCTCTGTCGTCCCCTTCTCCTCCCACCTTCAATCTTTCCTAGCATCAGGGTCTTTGCAAATGAGGCAGCTGTTCGCATCAGGTAGCCAAAGTATTGGAGTTTCAGCTTCAGCATCAGTCCTTCCAATGAATATTCAAGACTGATTTCCTTTAGGATGGACTGGTTGGGTCTCCTTGCAGTCCAAGGGACTCTCAAGAGTATTCTCCAATACCACAGTTCAAAACCATCAATTCTTCGGCACTCAGCCTTCTTTACAGTCCAACTCTCATATCCGTACATCACTACTCAGAAAACCATAGCTTTGACTAGATGGACCTTTGTCGACAAAGCAATGTCTCTGCTTTTTAATATACTGTCTAGGTTGGCCATAACTTTTCTTTCAAGGAGTAAGCGTCTCTTAATTTCATGGCTACAGTCACCATCTGCAGTGGTTTTGGAGCCCAAGAAAATAAAGTCTGTCACTGTTTCCATTGTTTCCCCATCTATTTGCCATGAAGTGATGGGACTGGATGCCATGATCTTAGTTTTCTGAATGTTGAGCTTTAAGCCAACCTTTTCACTCTCCTCTTTCACTTTGATCAAGAAGCTCTTTAGTTCTTCTTCACTTTCTGCCATAAGGGTTGTGTCATCTGCATATTTGAGACTACTGATTTTTCTCCCGACAATCTTGATTCCAGCTTGTGCTTCATCTAGCCCAGCATTTCACATGATGTACTCTGCATATAAGTTAAATAAGCAGGATGACAATTTACAGCCTTGATGTACTCCTTTCCCAATTTGGAACCAGTCTCTTGTTCCATGTTCCTTTCTAACTGTTGCTTCCTGACCTGCTTACAGATTTCTAGGAAGGCAGGTCAGGTGGTCTGGTATTCCCATCTCTTTCATAATTTTCCACAGTTTATTGTAATCCACATAGTCAAGGACTTGGCATAGTCAATAAAACAGAAACAGATGTTTTTCTGGAACTCTTTCGATGATACATCAGATGTTGGCAATTTGATCTCTGGTTCCTCTGCCTTTTCTAAATACAGCTTGAACATCTGGAAGTTCACGATTCACATACTGTTGAAGTCTGGCTTGGAGAATTTTGAGCATTATTTATTAGTGTGTCAGATGAGTGCAATTGTCCAGTGGTATGAGCATTATTTGGCATTGCCTTTCTTTGGGAATGGAATGAAAACTGACCTTTTCCAGTCCTGTGGCCACTGCTGAGTTTTCCAAATTTGCTGGCATATTGAGTGAAGAACTTTCACAGCATCATCTTTTAGGATTTGAAATAGCTCAACTGGAACTCCATCACCTCCACTAGCTTTGTGGGTAATGATGCTTCCTAAGACCCACTTGACCTTGTATGACAGGATGTCTGGCTCCAGGTGAGTGATCATGCCATCATGGTTATCTGGGTTGTGAAGATCTTTTTTGTATAATTCTTCTGTGTATTCTTGCCACCTCTTCTTACTCTCTTCAGCTTCTGTTAGATCCATATAATTACTGTCCTTTATTGTGCTCATCTTTGCATGAGATGTTCCCTTGGTATCTCTAATTTTCTTGAAGAGATCTCTAGTCTTTCCCATTCTATTGTTTTCTTCTATTTCTTTGCACTCATCACTGACAAAGGCTTTCTTACCTCTCCTTGCTATTCTTTGAAACTCTGCATTCAAATGGGTATATCTTTCCTTTTCTCCTTTGCTTCTCTTCTTTTCTCAGCTATTTGTAAGGCCTCCCCAGACAGCCATTTTGCTTTTTTGCATTTCTTTTTCTTGGGGATGCTCTTGATCCCTGTCTTCTGTACAATGTCATGAACCTCCATTGGATAGTTCTTCAGGCACTGTCTATAAGGTCTAATCCCTTGAATCTATTTCTCACTTCCACTGTATTATCGTAAGGGATTTGATTTAGGTCATACCTGAATGGTCTAGTGCTTTTCCCTACTTTCTTCAATTTAAGTCTGTATTTGGCAATAAGGAGTTCATGATCTGAGCCACAGTCAGCTCCTGGTCTTGTTTTTGCTGACTGTATAGAGCTTCTCCATCTTTGGCTGCAAAGAATATAATCGATCTGATATCGGTATTGACCATCTGGTGTAGAGTCTTCTCTTGTGTTGTTGGAAGAGGGTGTTTGCTATGACCAGTGCATTCTCTTGGCAAAATTCTATTAGCCTTTGCCCTGTTTCATTCTGTACTCCAAGGCCAAATTTGCCTGTTACTCCAGGTATTTCTTGACTTCCTACTTTTTCATTCCAGTCCCCTATAATGAAAAGGGCCATGCTCAGTAAATCTTTAATCCAATTTGCTGATGGGCGGGGTTGTGTCCCCTTCCTATTGTTTGTCCTGAGGCCAAATTATGGTAGGGGTAATGAAGATAATCCTGACCTCCTTCAAAAGGACTTGTGCTTCTGCACTGTTTTATTCAGTGCCCCTCATCCCGCAGCACGCCAGTGTTGACCCAAGCCTCCGCTGGAGATTCCTAGACACTAAAGGACAGAAACGGTATGGACTTAACAGAAGCAGAAGATGTTAAGAAAAGGTGGCAAGAATGCACAGAAGAACTATACAAAAAAGATCTTAATGACCCAGACAACCATGATGGTGTGATCACTTACTAGAGCCAGATATCCTGGAGTGTGAAGTCAAGTGGGCCTTAGGAAGCATCACTATGAATAAAGCTAGTGGAGGTGATGGAATTCCAGTTGAGCTATCTCAAATCCTCAATGATGATGCTGTTAAATTGCTGCACTCAATATGCCAGCAAAGTTGGAAAACTCAGGAGTAGCCACAGGACTGGAAAATGTCAGTTTTCATTCCATTCCCAGAGAAAGGCAATGCCAAAGAATGTTCAAACTACTGCACATTTGCACTCATCTCACACACTAGCAAAGTAATGCTCAAAATTCTCCAAGCCAGGCTTCAACAGTATGTGAACTGTGACCTTCCAGATGTTCAAGCTGAATTTAGCGAAGACAGAGGAACAAGAGATCAAATTGCCAGCATCTGTTGGATCATCAAAAAAGCAAGAGAGTTCCAGAAAAACATCTAATTCTGCTTTATTGACTACACCAAGGCTTTTGACTCTGTGGATCATGACAAATGTGGAAAATTCTTCAAGAGAAGGGAATATCAGACCACCTGACCTGCCTCTTTAGAAATCTGTATGCAGGTCAAGAAGCACCAGTTAGAACTGGACATGGACAATGGACTGGTTCCAAATTGGGAAAGGAGTACGTCAAGGCTGTATATTGTCACCCTGCTTCTTTAACTTCTATGCAGAGGACATCATGCAAAATACTGGGCTGGATGAAGCCCAAACTGGAGTCAAGATTGCTGGGAGAAATGTCAGTAGCCTCAGATATGCAGATGACACAACCTTTATGGCAGAAAGTGAAGAGAAACTAAAGAGCCTCTTGATAAAGTGAAAGAGGAGGGTGAAAAAGTTGGCTTAAAACTCAACATTCAGAAAACTAAGATCATGGCATCCGGTCCCATAACTTCAAGGCAAATAGATGGGGAACAATGGAAATCATATCACTGCAGATGGTGACTGCAGCCATGAAATTAAAAGATGCTTGCTCCTTGGAAGGGAGAAGGCAATGACACCCCACTCCAGTACTCTTGCCTGGAAAATCCCATGGACGGAGGAGCCTGCTAGGCTGCAGTCCATGGGGTCGCTAAGAGTTGGACACGACTGAGCAACTTCACTTTAACTCTTCACTTTCATGCATTGGAGAAGGAAATGGCAACACACTCCAGTGTTCTTGCCTGGAGAATCCCAGGGACGGGGGAGCCTGCTGGGCTGCTGTCTATGGGGTCATACAGAGTCGGACATGACTGAAGCGACTTAGCAGCAGCAGCAGCTCCTTGGAAGAAAAGCTATGACCCATCTAGACAGTATATTAAAAAGCAGAGCCATTACTTTGCCAACAAATGTCCATCTACTCAAAGCTATGGTTTTTTCAGTAGTCATGTATGGATGTGAGAGTTGAACCATAAAGAAGTCTGTGTGCCAAAGAATTGATGCTTTTGAACTATGGTGTTGGAGAAGACTCTTGAGAGCCCCTTGGACTGCAAGGAGATTAAACCAGTCAATCCTAAAGGAAATCAGTCCTGACTATTCATTGGAAGGACTGATGCTGAAGCTGAAACTCCAATATTTGGCCACTTGATTGGAAGAATAACTCATTGGAAAGGACCCTGATGCTGGGAAAGATTGAAGGCAGGAGAAGGGGACGACAGAGGATGAGATGGTTGAATAGCATCACTGACTGATGGACATGAGTTTGAGCAAACTATGGGAGTTTGTGATGGACAGGGAAGCTTTACATGCTGCAGTCCATGGGGTCTCAATAAGTTGGACACAAATGAGCGATTGAACTGAACTGAGACCCAGTGTTTCCCTTTATGGTCAAGACTGCTAGTAAAGGTCACTGTTAAAGGACATACAGTTAGTTATTCATTCAATTAATGAGTCATTCATTCATTCTACAAATATTGACAGCCTAAGAACTTACTTGGCACCAGGTACTAGGCTAGGTGGGATCCAGGGATCAAACTATACATTACCTACCACAAAGGAGCTCATATTCTCAAATCAACAGTGATAAACACAGGACATGAACTCAGATCCCCAACTTCCCAGCCTAGATCCTTCCAATTCATACCAGGACCTTTCTCAGGCTAAAGCACTGAGTTCATCTTTTGTAGGAACCAGGTCATTTGAGTTACTTTCCCCATCACATATTTGTTTATTGACTACAGCTTCTCTGGGACAGGGCCTTAAGTAATCCAACTTCTGATAGCCTGGAGCTATCTAAATGTTTTGTTTGCTTTTAAACAACAGCACTTCCATTGATGACTCACAATGACTTTTGTAATCTGTTCTGAAACCTACCATTGTATACGTCTGTCCCTGCTATCTGGTCTCTTTCTTAATTTCTTGGCCCAGAGCCTGATTTTGGTTGTTATTCCCTGTCCCAGCTCCAATTTCCACTTCCTCCTTTCCAACCTCTGTGGACTAGTCCTATACACAAAAATTAATTTTAGATTAGGTCCATATAGTCAAAGTTATGGTTTTTCCAGTAGTCATGTACAGTTGTGAGAGTTGGACCATAAAGAAGACTGAGCAACAAAGAACTGATGCTTTTGAATTGTGGTGCTGGACTATTGAGAGTCCCTTGGATTGCCTGGAGAGCAAACCAGTCAATCCTAAAGAAAATCAACCCTGAATATTCATTGCAAAGGCCAATGTTAAAGCTGAAGGTTCAGCATTTTGGCCACCTGATGCAAAGAGCCGATTCACTGGAAAAGACCCTGATGCTGGGAAAGAGTGAAGGCAGCAGGAGGAGGTGGCAGAGGATAAGATGGTTAGATACCATCACTGACTCCATAGACATGAATCTGAGCAAACTCCAGGAGATAGTGGAGGACAGGGGAGCCAGGCATGCTGCAGTTCATGGAGTCTCAAAGAGTTGGACATGACTTAGTGACTGAACAACAACAAATCAGCTACATAAGGATTAGTTGATAGTTAATGTTTAAGTGCCTGTACTCCCTTAGCTTCACAAATTGCATATAGAATCTGGCCACACACTCTTTGAGGGGCTACTTTCTTGTCTAGGAGTGGGGCTGGAGCCAAGAGAGATCATACCACCATGGTTCCCTCTCTTGGTTAGTGGCCCCATCATCCTTGGACATCTTGTCCATTTTTACTGCTGAGCAGTATTTCATTGTATGAATATATCACACTGTATCAGTTCTGTTACTGGTAGATACCTGGGCTGTTCCCAATTTGGGAATATTATAAATAAAGTTGCCATGGGCTTTGCTGTACAAATCTTTTTGTGGTATAAATGTTTTCATTTATCATGGGTAAATTCTTAGGAATATAACTGGGTCATAGGATGGGTGTATATTTATTTCACGAAAAATGCCAGACCTTTATGACAAGTGTTGATGCCATTTTACACTATCACAAGCAACATGTGAGAGTTCTGGTTACAACCTTGCCAACACTTACTGTCTTTAGTCTTCTTAATTTTAGCCATTCTGGTGACGGTATAACAATATTTCATTGTGGTTTTAATTTACATTTCCCTGATGACTAAAGATGTTGAGCACAGAAAGACAAGAAAAAGGAAACAGACAAATAATAAACAGAGAGAACAAACACAAATAAAATAAAGGGTCAGACTTAAGCCTTAATATGTCAGTAATTGTGTGCTGTGTGCTCAGTCATGTTCAACTCTTTGTGATCCTATAGACTGTAGCCCACCAGGCTCCTCTGTCCATGGGATTTTCCAGGCAAGAGTACTGGAGTGGGGTGCCACTGCCTTCTCCGATAACCCAACTATATGCTGTCTATAACAAACTCACTTTACTATTTTTTAAAATATTTATTTTGCTGCACTGAGTCTTAGTTGCAGCACACAATATCTTTCATCTTTGTTGTAGCCTGTAGGGTCTTTAGTTGCAGCATGCAAACCCTTAGTTGTGGTATGTGAGATCTAATTCCTTGACCAGGGATTGAACCCAGTCCCCCTGCCATGAGAGCACAGAGTTTTAGCCACTGGCCCACTACGGGAGTCCTTAAACTCACTTTAAATATAACAATAAAGGCAGGTTAAAAGTAAAAGGATGGAAAGATAAATCATGCAAAGTTAATCAAAGGAAAGTGGGAGTGGCTAGAGTAATATATAAAGTAAACTTCAGAGCAAAAAAACATTATCAGAAACAATTACATTATAAAGTGATAAAAAGGGTCAGTTCATCAAGAATATATAGAAATCATAAATGGATATGCAATAAACAATGGAGCTGAAAACCATGAAGCAAAAACTGATTAAACTTAAGGAAGAAATAGGTAAGTCCACAATTAGGTAAGTTGGAGACTACAGTACCTTTCTCTCAACACTTGATAGAATAACTAGACAGAAAATCAGCAAAGATATAGAAGAACACACCAGCACCACTGACTAACAGGTTCTAATTAACATTTATAAACCACTGCACCCAACAACAGCAGAATACACATTCTTTTAAAGTGCCCACAGAACATATACCAAGACAGACCGCATGCCGGGCCTTAAAAAAATTTTTTTTAAGAACTGGGATCATACAGAGTGTGTTCTCCATCCACAATGGAATCAAATTAGAAATCAGAAAGATAACAGGAATACAACATAGTTCAAAGTAATCCATGGGTTGAAGAAGTCTCAAGAGAAATTTTTAAAAATATGTTGAACTGAATGAAAGTGAACACAGATCATATGTTCACTATGAACATATGAACACAGATCTATGAACATAGGTCAACTTTGGAGGCTACAGCTAAAGTCACACTGAGAGGGAAAAGTTTAGCACTAAGTTTAGCACTAAATTCATACAGTAAAAAAGAGGAAAACAATCTCAAATCAATTATTTAAGCTCCCACTGAGAACACACAGGAAAAGAACCAAATAAAGCAAGCAGAAGGAAGGAAATAATAAAGATAAGAGCAGAAATAAATGAAATTGAAAACATAAAAACAATTTAAACAATGAAACAAAGAGCTGATTCTTTGGAAAAAGTAATAAAATTAACAACCTCCTAGCAAGACTGACAAATGAGAGATAAGATAAAAATTACCAACATCAGGAATGACAAAAAGGACCTCACTATAGATCATGTAAACATAAAAAGAATGACTGAGTGAATATCACAAACAACTCTACACGCACAAATTTGACAATTTAGATAAAAGGGAACTAATTCCTTGAAAAACACAAACTACTGCAACTCACCCAATATGAAATAGATAATTTGAATAGCATTATAACTATGGAGATAATTGAAGTTGTAGTTTTAAAACTCCCCCAAAGAAATTTCAAGATGGTTTCACAGAGAATTCTACCACACATTTAAAGAAGAATGAAGACTATCTACACAATACCTTCCAGAAAACAGAAAAGGACAAACTATCCAACTCATTTTAGAAGCTAGCTGCTGCTGCTGCTGCTAAGTCACTTCAGTCGTGTCCGATTCTGTGTGACCCCATAGACGGCAGCCCATCAGGCTCCCCTGTCCCTGGGATTCTCCAGGCAAGAACACTGGAGTGGGTTGCCATTTCCTTCTCCAATGCGTGAAAGTGAAAAGTGAAAGTGAAGTCACTCAGTCGTGTCCAACCCTCAGCGACCCCATGGACTGCAGCCTACCAGGCTCCTCTGTCCATGGGATTTTCCAGGCAGGAGTACTGGAGTGGGGTGCCATTGCCTTCTCCGTTAGAAGCTAGCAATACCCGAAAATCCAAAGAAGGACAAAAAAGAAAACTATAGACCAATATATCTCATAAACTTCAATGCAAAAATTGTCCACAAAATACTAGCAAACCAAATACAACAATGTATAAAAAGAATTATACAGCACAACCAAATGGTATTTATTTCAGTTGTGCAAGGTTAGTCAACATTCAACAATCAATCCCAAAAAATCAATCAATGCAATCTACCACATTAACAGGCTAAAAAGAAGAAAAATCACATGATTATATAAATCATTGCAAAAAAAAAAAAAAAGCTTTGACAAGAGTCAACACCCTTCATATTAAAAACTCTCAGAAAACAGGAATAAAGAAAAACTCCTTCAACTTGATAAAGACCGTCTACAAAAAACCCTACAACTGACAGCACACTTAGCAGTGAAAGACTGAATGTTTCCCCCTAAGATCAGAAAAAAGGGAAAGATGTCTGCTCCTGCTACTCTTGTTCAACACAGCATCGGAAGTGTTATTCAGTGCAAAAAAGGCAAAACAAGGGAATTTAATTCTTATGCATATTCATCAGAAAGGAAGAAAATAGAACTGTCCCTATTTGCAGATGATAAAATTGTCTAAGGAATCTACAAAAAAAAAAAAAAAACCCAAACTCTTAGCACTAATAAGTGCATTCAGCAAGGTATCTTGCAGGATGTAACATAAATGTACAAAAATCAGTGGCATTTCTATATATTTTCAATGAACATATGGACACAGAAATTAAAAATACAATACTATTTATATTCACTCAGGAAAGAGAAAACTTAGAAATAAATCTAAGAAAGTACATGTAGATTTATATGCTGGAAACTACAAAATGCTGATAAAGGAATTCAAAGAATATCTAAATGGTAAGATGTACCATGTTTATGGACTGGAAGACCCAGTGTAGCAAATATGTCAAGTTTTCCCAAATTGATATATAGGTTTAATGCAATTTTTCTCAAAATTCCATCAATATTTTTTCATATATAGACTATTCTTAAATTTATATGAAAAAGCAAATAATGAATACATTTTGAAATAACTAAAACAACTTTGGAAGGAGGAAGAATAAAGTAAGAGGAATCAGACTACCTGATTTCAAGACATTGTATAGTTACAATAGCCAAGAATACATGTGGAGGGAATGACACACAGATTAACGGAAAAGAACCCAGAAATCGGTCCACCCAAGGATGCTCAACTGATTTTTGACAAAAGTGTAAAAGCAATTAAATACAGGAAACATAGCTTTTTGAACAAATGGTGCTGGAGCAATGGGACATTCGTAGGTAAACACACACGTACACATACTACAAAAACAACTAAGCCAAAACCAAACAAAAAAAAACCAGGACCAAAGTTTCAAAACTTAGGGGGAAGCAGGAAAAAGTCTTAGGGCCACGCAAAAACTTCTTGGACCTAAAGCATGATCCATAAAAGGAAAAGTGGATAAACTTGACTTTATCACAACTATAAACTTTTGCTCTGCAAAAGACCGTGTTAAGAGGATGAAAGTACAGGCCATAGAGGGATAGAAAGTATTTATAAACCAGACATCAGTACTTAGAACACATAAAGAACTCTTAAAACTCAACAGTGAAAAAACACAATCAATTAGAAAATGGGCAAAATACATGAACAGATATTTCATTGAAGAGGATATACAGATGGAAAACAAACACATGAAAAGATGTTCAACACCACTAGCCATTAGAGAAATACAAATTAAAAATCACAGTGACATACCACTATACACCTATCAGAATGTCTAAAATAAAAAGTAGTGGTAAGGCCAAACACTGGCAAGGATGCATAAAAATTACATCATTCATATATATATTGCCAGTGGAAATGTAAAATGGTACAGTTACTCTGGAGAGCAGTCTGGCAGTTTATTGAAAAACTAAACAGACAGCTACTATATGACCCAGCAGTTATACTCTTGGGCATTTATTCTAGAGAAATGAAAACTTACATTCACATTAAAAATTTGTATACAACTATTGGTAGCAGCTTTATTCATCTGACAACTGGAAATAACCTAGCTCTTCTTTAGTGGGTGAATGGTTACATACAATATATCCATATCATGAAATACTGCTTATCAATAAAAAGAAATGAATTATTGATACATACAACAATCTGGATGAGTCTCTAAAAATCATGTTGAGTGGAAATAAAAGCCAGTTCCCACAGTACGCACTGTATGATTCCATTTACACAACACAGATTATTGTTTGCTGGGAGTCAAGTAGTGGTGTGGCTATAAAAGAGAAATATGAGAGATCCTTATGGTGGTGAAAATGTTCTGTATCTTGACTGTATCGCTACCAATATTCCAGTTGTGACACTGGCAACACATTACCTTTGAGGGAATCTGGGTAAAGGGTACACAGGACCTCTCTGTATTATTCCTTACAATTGCATGTGAGTCTACCATTTTCTGAAAATGAAACATTTAATTAAAATATTACCTGTGTGGTTTTTCTCTCATCTAAATCCTGATTGATGCAACACACTTCATCAAATTGGGGAATTTCTCTTTTCTTCCTAGTTTTATGAGAATTTTAGTTAGAATAGGTGTTGATTTTGCCAACTGCTTTTTTTTTTTTTTTTTTTGCATTTATTGAAAGCAATCATATGGTTTTTCTTCTTTTTTGGTGAATTACATTATTTGATTTTAGAACATTAAGCCAATGTTTCATTCATGAGATAAATACTACTTCATGATGATATATTAATTCTTTTACACACTGCTGAAAAAATTTGCTAATACTTGCTTAGGAATTTTGTCTACATTTATGAAATGTCTTTCAGACACCTATGAAAGTGATCAGTGTTATTAGCTTTAAAAATTAAAAGAGACTTGAGCAAAAGTAATAAAATATTAAAATTTGATAAGCCTGGATGGTGGGTAAATAGTAATTTGTTATTTATTTTCTATACTTTTCTGCTTTCTTTTCATTCTTTCAATTAAACAATCCTTGGTTGCAGTTTAGAAAACAGATTCAGAGGACAGATTGAGGACATAAAAACTGGGTTCTGTATGCTATTAGGATCACAGAGGTAGGATAGCTTTGTGTAACCTCTTCACATAGCCTAACACACAGTTGTGCTGTGCTGTGCTAAGTGGCTTCAGTCGTTTCCAACTTCCAACTCTTTGCAACCCTACAGACCCTAGCCCACCAGGCTTCTCTGTCCATCAGATTCTCCAGGCAAGAGTACCGGAGTGGGTTGCCATTCCCTTCTCCAGGGGATCTTCCTGACCCAGGGATCAAACCTGCATCTCTAAAGTCTCCTGCTTTGGCAAGCAGGCTCTTTACCATTAATGCCACCTGGGTACTCAGTAAAAATTTATTGAGGGGCTTCCCAGGTGGCCTGAGTGGTAAAAACCCGACTGCCAATGTAGGAGACATAAGAGACTCAGGGTCAATCCCTGGATCCGGAAGATCCCCTAGAGGAGGGCATGGGAACCCATTCCAGTATTCTTGCCTAGAGAATCCCATGGACAGAGGAGTGTGGTGAGCTACAGACCATAGGGTCACAAAGAGTTGGATATGACTGAAACAACTTAACACACATACACACACACACACACGTTTATTGAATGAATTTAGATTTGTTTAAATCACACTTCAATACAACATAATGGATACTGTGAGCCAGATCCACCCTCAGGATCTAGTCAGTCATCCCCCCAGTTTCTGGGGGTAGTTGCTCATAAATCCAAATTCCTCCCAGGGAATTGCCCTCTTTGAAAGGAAAGAGTCTTGCCAAAAGTCACAGTACCTCTCCAGATACAGCCTCAATCACTTATCAATGCAAGGATATAAATTTCTCACTCCCTTCCTCAATTTGGAATAATTCTGAAAGGTCATCCCAGGCTCAGAGCATTCTTCAGGATTGGCAGAGGCTTCTGATGAGATAATTTCACAACTCAACCTCTCTTACTGACCAATCCTGCTTCCATCACTCCATTACAAGCTTGGTCTTGACAGTAACTTCTCCCCAGCCCACCCCAGTTAACCTCTTGAATGTTAATCTCACTCTTCCACAGGGAACTCCACTCAGGATACACATTATCCTATTTTACTTTTCTTTTCATAGCAGTTATCAATATGTGCAATAACTTTATTTATTTAATACTGTAATATTTGCTTATTGCTTGCTGTAAGAATGTACGAGTTACAGGGCAGATTTTTTGTTTTCCATACAGGGTGCACTGCTATATCAAGCACCTAGGGCAGGGCCTGCAGAACACCATTAGGCCCTAAATACTGGTTGTTGGACTGAATTAAATGAGACACACCTTGCATTGCATTCAATATCACAGTAATCCAAGTCTATGCCCCAACCAGTAATACTGAAGAAGCTGAATGGTTCTATGAAGACCTACAAGACCTTCTAAAACTAACACCCAAAAAAGATGTCCTTTTCATTATAGGGGACTATATGCAAAAGTAGGAAGTCAAGAAATACCTGGAGTAACAGGCAAATTTGGCCTTGGAGTGCAGAATGAAACAGGGCAAAGGCTAATAGAATTTTGCCAAGAGAATGCACTGGTCATAGCAAACACCCTCTTCCAACAACACAAGAGACAACTCTACATATGGACATCACCAGATTGTCAATACCAAAATCAGATTGATTATATTCTTTGCAGCCAAAGATGGAGAACCTCTATACAGTCAGCAAAAACAAGACCAGGAGCTGACTGTGGCTCAGATCATGAACTCCTTATTGCCAAATTCAGACTTAAATTGAAAAAAAGTAGGGAAAAGCACTAGAACATCCAGGTATGACCAAAATCAAATCCCTTACGATAATACAGTGGAAGTGAGAAATAGATTCAAGGGATTAGACCTGATAGACAGAGTGTCTGAAGAACACTGGAGGTTTTCCATGAACAATGGACAGAGGTTTGTGACATTGTACAGGAGGCAGTGATTAAGACCATCCCCAAGAAAAAGAAATGCAAAAAGGCAAAATGGTTGTCTGAGGAGGCCTTACAAATAGCTGAGAAAAGAAGAGAAGAGAAAGGCAAAGGAGAAAAGGAAAGATATACCCATTTGAAAGCAGACTTCAAAAGAAAAGCAAGGAGATAAAAAAGCCTTGTTCAGCAATCAATGCAAAGAAATAGAGGAATACAATAGAATGGGAAAGACTAGAGATGTCTTAAAGAAAATTAGAGATACTAAGGGAACATTTCATGCAAAGATGGTCACAATAATGGACAGAAATTGTATGCAGCTAACAGAAGCAGAAGATATTAAGAAGAGGTGGCAAGAATACACAGAAGAACTGTACAAAAAAGATCTTCACGACTCAGATAATCACAATGGTGTGATCATTCACCTAGAGCCAGACATCCTGGAATGTGAAGTCAAGGGGGCCTTAGGAAGCATCACTACGAACAAAGCTAGTGGAGGTGATGGAATTCCAGCTGAGATATTTCAAATCCTAAAAGATGACACTATTAAAGTGCTGCACTCAACATGCCAGCAAATTCAGAAAATTCAGCAGTGGCCACAGGACTGGAAAAGGTCAGTTTTCATTCCAATCCCAAAGAAATGCAATGCCAAAGAAAGTTCAAACTACCGCACAATTGCATTCATCTCACACACTAGCAAAGTAATGCTCAAAATTCTCCAAGCCAGGCTTCAACAGTACGTGAACCATGAACTTCCAGATGTTCAAGCTGGATTTAGAAAAGGCAGAGGAACCAGATTTCAAATTGCCAACATCTGCTGGGTCATTGAAAAAGCAAGAGAGTTCCAGAAAAACATCTACATCTGCTTCATTCACTATGCTAAAGCCTTTGACTGTGTGTATCACAACAAAGGTGGAAAATTCTTAAAGAGATAGGAATACCAGACCACCTTACCTGCCTCCTGAGAAATCTGTATGCAGGTCAAGAAGCAACAGTTAGAACCGGACATGGAACAACAGATTGGTTCCAAATTGGGAAAGTAGTAGTCAAGGCTGTATATAGTCACCCTGCTTATTTAATTTCTATGCAGAGGACATAATGGGAAATGCCGGGCTGAATGAAGCACAAGCTGGAATCAAGATTGCTGGGAGAAATATCAATATATGCATCTCAGATATGCAGATGACACCACTCTTACGGCAGAAAGTGAAGAGGAACTAAAAAGCCTCTTGATGAAAGTGAAAGAGGAGAGTGAAAAGGTTGGCTTAAAACTCAACATTCAGAAAACTAAGATCATATCCAGTCCCATCACTTCATGGCAAATAGCTGGGGAAACAATGGAAACAGTGACAGACTTTGTTTTTCGGGGCTCCAAAATCACTGCAGATGGTGACTGCAGCCATGAAATTAAAAGAAGCTTGCTCCTTGGAAGAAAAGCTATGACCAACCTAGACAGCATATTAAAAAGCAGAGACATTGCTTTGCCAACAAAGGTCCATATAGTCTAAGCTATGGTTTTTCCAGTAGTCATGTATGGATATGACAGTTGGACTATAAAGAAAGCTGAGTACTGAAAAATTGATGCTTTTGAACTGTGGTGTTGGAGAAGACTCTTGAGAGTCCCTTGGACTGCAAGGAGAGCCAACCAGTCCATCCTAAAGGAAATCGTCCTAAATATTCATTGGAAGGACTGATGTTGAAGCTAAAACTCCAATACTTTGGCCACCTGATGCGAAGAACTGAGTCATTGGAAAAGACCCTGATGCTGGGAAAGATTGAAGGCAGGAGGAGAAGGGGACAACAGAAGATGAGATGGTTGGATGGCATCACGGACTCGATGGACATGAGTTTGAGCCGTTTTCTGGAGTTGGTGATGGACAGAGAAGCCTGGCTTGCTGCTGCCCATGGGGTCGCAAAGGGTCGGACACGACTGAGCGACTGAATTGAATTGACCTTACAATTAGGTATCAAAACACTCTCTCAACAGCCAGTAACAAGCATCTAGGGGCGGAGGCTCCGAGTCCCCGCCCCTCCCGGCCCACCCCCTAGGCCCAGAAAGGAGGCGGAGCCCCGCAGAGGCTGCGGCGGGCGAAATGCTGCAACCGGCGGTACGCCTGGTGTGGCTGAGTCAGGTTCCCTACGCCGAGCTGCTGGCGTTGCAGCAGCGATGGCTGCTGCGGCTGCAGGCCGAGCCAGGGCCCGAGGCGGGTGCGCTTCTGCTTTGCGAGCCCGCGGGGCCCGTGTATACCACCGGGTTGCGCGGCGGCCTGACGTCCGAGGATACGGCCCGACTGCGGGCCTTGGGTGCCGAGGTGCTCCCCCTTGGCCGGGGCGGCCTAGCCACCTTCCACGGCCCGGGCCAGCTGCTGTGCCACCCGGTACTCGACTTACGACCCCTCGGCCTGCGCCTGCGCGCCCACGTGGCCGCGCTGGAGGCGTGCGCGGTGCGACTGTGCGAGCTCCTGGGCCTACCCGGCGCCCGCGCGCGGCCCCCACCTTACACCGGAGTTTGGCTGGGCGAGCGCAAGATCTGCGCGATCGGTGAGCGCTTCGGGGCGGGGCCTGGAGGGGCCGGACCAATGGTGGTGAGGGCAGAGCGGGCGGGTGTCACTGGCGCGGGCTTTGAATCATCTGCCCACTGCCTTTAAGAGTTTCTAAGTTTCTAAGGCTCTCCTCACTGATAGCTTCAGAACCAGGTCACTTCGGAGGTCACGTAGTTCAACACACTCATTTTTAGAAATGGAGAGACAATGAGAAGTGAGTTGCCAGGTTACTTCACAATATCTGGACTATAAGGGTGAAAAATTTTTTTATACTTTTTTTTTAAACAGTGGAATCTTTGTAAGGACATTTCTGTAATGTTCATAGTAAGTGCAGCCACTGTGGAGCCACAGGCGTCTCCTCTCATTTTGTCCCGCTCCCCTGATCTGTGTACAACCTCTTGGGTGCTCTAGAAACAGAGTTGGAAAATCAGTGGTCTAGTCCAGTTTCTTCATCTCACTGAGGGCCATCATGAAGCCTGGGGAGGGAGGGTGTCGATTCTAAGAGCCGTTGGTTTGCCTTGCAGGTGTCCGCTGTGGAAGGCACGTTACGTCCCACGGCCTGGCGCTGAACTGTTCTACGGACCTCACGTGGTTTGAGCACATTGTGCCCTGTGGGCTGGTTGGGACAGGCGTCACTTCCCTGAGTGAGGAGCTCCAGAGACATGTCACTGTGGATGAAGTAATACCACGTTTCCTTGAGGCCTTTAAAGAGACCTACAAGTGCACGTTGACCTCAGAGGACAGCCCCAGCTGAAGGGCGTTTATATTATCTCACCCTGGAGGTCTTGCCTTGGAAAGCACCGCACCAGACTTGGAGTCACTGAAACCCAGATTCTAGAACTGGCCCTATCATTCACACATCATGAGACTGTGGGCAGATCATGAGCTCTGGGCCCTTGGTTCCATGTGTATACGGTTTATTTATATCTTCCCAACCTACCTCAGATATAGATATGAAAACATTGTGAAAAGCATAAATATAAGGCATTAGTACTTCTGTCGACACCCATTTCTCAGCTAAGAAAAATTCAGGTATCATAGGGTGTCATTTCTCAAATATTTCCTCGGTACTGTATTAAATTGGGAAGTCTGGGCTCCAGTTCCTTTGATTGTTGTAAGAATCATTTTTCAGCATCATCCAGGTGAAGGTGATGTGATGTGGATTTTTTTTTTCATTCTTAGACCTGGGAGCTTTCTGCAATAACAGGGAAAAGGAAAGGCTTCTTTAAAGAGTAATATGGGATTCTGTCTTCCTGGGTTGGATTCCTCAAGCCTGATGGCTTTTTTAGTTAAGTAACCTGAGTTAGGCCAAAGGCTAGGGGAAAGAGAATAATAATTTCTGACCCTGTACAAATGCCAAAAATAGAAGGTTGTTTTTTTTTTTTAATATGAGATCTCTATAAAGGTTGTATGTTAATTATAACAAGCCATCCCAAAGCTTAATGACTTAAAAGAATAAACATTTATTATCTCATATACTGTGGTTTGGAAATTTGGGAGAAGCTTAGCTGAGTGGTTCTGGGTTAAGGTCTCTTCTGAGACGCAATCAAGATGTCAGCTGTCGGGGGACTTCTCTGGTTCTCCAGTGGTTAAGACTCTGTGCTGCCAATGCGGGGGCCAGAGGTTCGACCCCTGGCTGGGGACCTAAGATCCCACATGCTGCACTGTGCAGCCAAAAAATTAATTAAAAAAAAAAAAAAAAGATGTTAGCCGGGGCAGCTCTCATCTGAAGGCTTGACTAAGGCTATGGAATCAGCTTCCAGGATAACTGACTCCCATGCTTGGTTGGTACTGGTTATTAACAGGAGGCCTTAATTCCTCTTCACTCTGCGTTGTTCAGTCGCTCAGTAGTATCTGACTCTTTTCGACCCCCCATGGACTGCAGCACACCAGGCTTCCCTGTCCATCACCAACTACCAGAGCTTGCTCAAACTCACGTCCATCGAGTCGATGATGCCATCCAACCATCTTGTCCTCTATTGTCCCCTTCTCCTGCCTTCAGTCTTTCCCAGGATCAGGATATTTTCCAAGGAGTCAGCTCTTTGCATCACATGACCAAAGTATTGGAGCTTTAGTTTCAGCATCAGTCCTTCCAATAAATATTTAGGATTGATTTCCTTTAGGATTGATTGGTTTCATCTCTTTGCAGTCCAAGGGACTTTCAAGATTCTCCTCTAATACCACAGTTCAAAAACATCAATTCTTTGACACTCAGCTTTCTTCATGGTCCAGCTCTCACATCCATACATGCTACTGGGAAAACCATAGCTTTGACCAGACGGACCTTTGTTGGCAATGTCTCTGCTTTTTTAATAAGCTGTCTAGGTTGGTCATAGCTTTTCTTCCAAGGAGCAAGCGTCTTTTAATTTCATGGCTGCAGTCCATCTGCAGTGATTTTGGAGCCCCCCAAAATAAAGTCTCTCACTGTTTCCTTTGTTTCTCCATCTGTTTGCCTTGAAGTGATGAAACCGGATGCCATAATCTTCATTTTTTGAATGTTGAGCTTTAAGACTCTTTAGTTCCTCTTCACTTTCTGCCATAAGGGGGGGTGTCATATGCATATCTGAGGTTTTTTATATTTCTCCTGGCTATCTTGATTTCATTTTGTGCTTCATCCAGCCTGACATTTCGCATAATGTCCTCTGCCATAGAAGTTAAATAAGCAAGGTGACTATATACAGCTTTGTTGTACTCCTTTCCGAATTTGGAACATGGAACCAGTTTGTTGTTCCATGTCTGGTTCTGTTGCTTCTTGACCTACATACAGGTTTCTTAGGAGGCAGGTAAGGTGGTCTGGTATTCCCATCTCTTTAAGAATTTTCCACAGTTTGTGGTGATCCACACAGTCAAAGGCTTTAGCATAGTCAATGAAGCAGATGTAGATGTTTTTCTGGAACTCTCTTGCTTTTTCTGTGATCCAACGAATGTTGGCAATTTGAAATCTAGTTCCTCTGCCTTTTCTAAATCCAGCTTGAATATCTGGAAGTTCATGGTTCACATACTGTTAAAGCCTGGCTTGGAGAATTTTGAGCATTACTTTGCTAGTGTGTGAGATGAATGCAATTGTGCAATAGTTTGAATATTCTTTGGCATTCGCTTTCTTTGGGATTAGAATGAAAACTGACTTTTTCCAGTCCTATGGCCACTGCTGAGTTTTCCAAATTTGCTGGCATATTGAGTGAAGCACTTTCACAGCATCATCTTTTAGGATTTGAAACAGCCCAGCTGGAATTCCATCACCTCCACTATCTTTGTTCATAGTGATGCTTCCTAAGGCCCACTTGACTTTGCAGTCCAAGATGTCTGGCTGTAGGTGAGTGATCACACCATCGTCTTTAACTGGGTCATTAAGATCTCTTTTGTATAGTTTTTCTGCTTATTTTTGCCACCTCTTCTTAATATCTTCTGCTTCTGTTAGGTCCATAGCATTTCTATCCTTTATTATGCACAACTTTGCATGAAATGTTCCCTTGGTATCTAATTTTATTGAAGAGATCTCTAGTCTTTCCCATTCTATTGTTTTCCTATATTTCTTTGCATTGGTCACTGAGGAAGGCTTTCTTATCTCTCCTTGATAATCTTTGAAACTCTGCATTTAGATGGGTATATCTTTCCTTTTCTCCTTTGCCTTTCTCTTCTTTTCTCAGCTATTTCTAAGCCCCCCTCAGACAACCACTTTGCCTTTTGCATTTCTTTTTCACGGGGATGGTTTCACTTTATAGGACTGCTTGAATATTCTCATTGCCTGGCAACTGGCTTTCCCCAGAGCGAGTGATGCCAGAAAGAGACAAGGTAGAAGCCACAGTGTCTTTTTTGACCCAGCATTGGAAGTCACACAGTCATTTCTGCAGTCTCCTAATATGTGAGCCCTATTTATTCAGTATGGCAGGGACCACACAAGGGTGATAGGAGGTGTAGATCATTAAGGGCCATCTTGGAGACTGGCTACCACAGGCAGTTAGGGTAGAAGGAGCCTTGAATAAGAAGTCAGGCAACCTCAGTTCCAGTCCTGGCTGTGTAAAACAGTAACCAACAACATTCAAGATGGCAGCCGCTTCCTGCGGACTGCAGGGAACAGAGCTCCCTGCTGTTGATTGACGTGTACTGGAGGTAAGCCACCAAGTGTTCATTTGTGCCACAACTAGTGAAGCCCTCACGCTTTAGAGCCCATACTCCACAACAAGAGGAGCCACCACCATGAGAATCCTGCTCGCTGCAACTAGAGAATGCCCTCGCACAGAAGTGAAGACCCAGAGCGATCATAAATAAATGAATAAATAGTTAAAATGGTAAATTAAAAATCCAAGAGTGGAGCTGCAGCTGGCTCCTGAACAAAACCAGAACTTTAGTCCTTAGGAACCCACATGATCTCTTCTGTTCTCCGCTGTGCTTCCTGGTGTGTTTGCTTCATTCTGTCTTACTCCAGTTCAGCTTTCTCTGTTTCCCAGACCATGTGGTAGAAGATGGCTTCTGCTGCTGTTACCCATGTATGTTGGAGTAACGTCAAGGAAAATCCCCAGGTTTCTGGATGCTAGAGGTATTGCTGGAACAGAGAACACTGGATGATGACAAAGTTTGGAGAGGATGATAATGAGTTTAGTTTTAGACAAATCAAGGTTGAGATACTTGTGGAAGATGCGTGTGGAGAGGCCCAGTTGGGTCTGTGGATCCAGAGCACAGCTGTCATGAGTGACAGTTTATGTCTGGAAGCCCAAAGAGAGCAGGGGAGGGCAGAGGGCTGATAAGTGTGAGGTGCAGGCCAAGGAGACCGAGAAGCAGTCTAGGCAGAGACGTAGCACAGGACCCAAAATGAGGCAATACGCCGATCTCATTCACTCTTCTGGCTGCATAGCAAAATAGGGAGGTTTATTTTACAGATGAAAAAACTGGCTTGGGAGGCTGAGTGACTTCTATGAGGTCATGCACTTAGGGGCAGAGTCAGTCCCTGGCTCCTAAGCTGGGTCTTTCCGCTCTTGCACAGCTGTCTCTGAAGGGTGAGCAGGGAGAGCCAAGGAGGTCGCTGGGCCTGTGGAATGGGGTCAGCCCACTGCTGCGGGTTCCCGACTCTCCTTCCTTCCTGGTCAGAGCCCACCTCCGGTTTCCCACCGGGGCCCTTCCTCAAGGAAGGAAGCGAGGCATACGAAGGAGGGTAGTTAACACCCTGGCTTTCCCACCTCCAAAAAGTCTCTCCTTGTTTATGCAGAGTCTTTTCCTCATAAATAAACAAACTTTCCAGAGTCTGGTAAATGAGTGCTAAGTGCGAGGACGTGACCAACTGCAGTGACTTTTCCAGCATCTTGTTCCTCAGTGAGGCTGGCAGGAAACCAAATGGGACCTGCTCTGGCAGGTGACCAGGTGCACCTGGCTTCATGAAGAGAGCCTCTTTCTAAAACCTTTATGGAAATCAGATATTTGCAATCAAAATGTGATTTTTTTCACTAAATTGTAATTTACATATTATCACACCATATTATACTAACTATACAGTTTTAAAAAACAATAAAAATTTCACTCCCACCTAAAAAGCATCCTCTCCATTTGTGTGTGTTTCCAGCACTTGATCATGAGCCGACATCTTTTATTATTCCAGCCCATTATTCTGTCTTATAATTCTATTATTATAAAGTATTACATGGAAAAAATTTTGTATACTCTTTTAAACCAAAAATAATATTATAAACATTTTCCCACATTACCAGATAATCTTTATATTTTTAATGTCTTAATCTTATTTTTATTTCTTTTAAAACAAATCTTCTAAAAAATATATCGGTAATACATGCACATGGAATAAAGTTTAAAAGGTACAAGCAGGCTTTCCTGGTGGTTCAGTGGTTAAGGCTCCAAACTCTCAATGCAGGGGGCACGGATTTGATCCCTAGTCAGGGAACTGAGATTCCCACATGCTGCATGGGCAGCCAGATAAATAAAAGGTACAAAACTCTATTACTAAATTGTAAGTCTTACTCCTATCCCTTTTCCCTGTAAACTCAGGCCCTTTCCTAGAGGCTTAAATGAAGGTAAATGTCTCATTTATACTCTTCACATGTATTTTATACATTTCTAGGCATACATGCATTTTCATGTGGTAGCATACTATACACACATCCCTGTACTTTGGAGATTGCATCAGGTCAGTATATAAAGAACACCCTCATTTCAAAAATGACTATGGAGTATTCTATTCAGTGGATTTATCATGACTTATTTATCTAATCCCCCATTAGCGATGTTTAGATTATCACTAATTCTTTCTTTTACAACTAAAGCTACAGTGAGAATCTAGGACTTCCTTGGGGTCCAGTGGCTAAGACTCCGAGCTCCCAATGCAGGGGGCCTGGGTTTGATCCCTAGTTAAGGAACTAGCTCCCACGTGCCACAGAAAAGATCCCGCATGCCACAGTGAAGATCAGAGACGCCATGTGCCACAACTAAGACCTGGTGCAGCCAGATAAAAATAAGTGTGTGTGTGTGTATATCTGCATTTTCTAACGCATGTGGTGAGCACAGAGTTTGCGTGTCTAGAAGTGATTTTCTGAGTCAAAGGATATGTGCATTTTTATTACATATTGTCATACTGCCTTCCATAAAACTTGCTAATTTATATTCCCATCAGCAATGTACAATGCCTGTTGTATTTGAATTTTAACTGTTTTAGCATCTTAGAGTTTTTCATCATTGAAGTTTTTTATCATAAAATCTTTCTAATGTACAGCAGTGAATCCCATCATTCGGGTAAAACAATCAACTCATGACCAGTCTTAGCTTATCTAAACCTGGGCCCATTTCCTGCCTCCTCCCTGGATTATTGTGAAGCAAATCACAGATACCATATAAAATATAAAATATTTCAGTATGTATTCTCAAAAGATAAGGACTCAAAAAATAACCACAATATATTAACACATGTAAAAAATACATCTTCAATATCAACAAATATTCAATTAATACTCAGATCTCTCTCTCTCTTCACCCCTCCCTCTTTCTAATAGGTGATTTGTTCAAACCAGAATTGAAACAAAGTCTACACACTGACTTTGGTTCATAAGGCTCATAAATGTCTTTTAAGTCTCTTTTCACCTATAGGTTCCTCCTCCCTCTTTTGAAAATCTTTTCCTCCTGTATTTCCCGAAGATTCAAAAGTAGATCCTGATATTTGGTCTGATTCAGATATGATTTTTTTTCTTTTTTTAGCAAGCCTGCTTCATAGGTGATGGTGTGTTTTTACATCAAGTGGCACACAGGATCTGTTTTGGGTTTTTTTTTTTTTTTCCCTCTTTCTTGTGATAGCTAGACCCTAGATCTATTATTTTAGTGAAAGTGAAAGTCACTCAGTTATGTCTGACATTTTGAGACCCCACGGACTATACAGTCCATGGAATTCTCCAGGCCAGAATACTGAAGTGGGTAGCCTTTCCCTCCTCCAGATCTTCCCAACCCCTGATTCTATCATTCCATCTTCATTTACCGGTAGGAATATGTCTATAGAACTGGCAGTTTCAAAAGAACTCAATATGACCTGTAGCATTAGTGTTATCAATATTAGCATTTTATTAGCTTATTGTTTTGTCCATTTTCATTAAAATGTGTACTTAAACACTGTATAAAAGAGTAGCTTTTACAGCTGCCTTGAAGTTTAAACTGAGTTTAAATTTGAATCATATTTAGATTATTAGCACTGAGTACTTCCTTTAAAAAAGGGGGTTCATACATCATTCAAGTTCAAGAGACACTAGCATAAGGCTACATTTACAGTGTTACATTTTTTCAATTTACCTAAACTGTGAGCTTTTTTAAGCCAGAGACTCTTTGTTTTGTTTTGTCTTTGTATCCTAGCATGTGAAAGGAAACAGTGGTTCAGTGACTTGTAATTATGAGGAA
Source organism: Bos taurus (assembly GCF_002263795.3). Taxonomy (NCBI): domain Eukaryota; kingdom Metazoa; phylum Chordata; class Mammalia; order Artiodactyla; family Bovidae; genus Bos; species Bos taurus. The sequence goes on along the minus strand of NC_037342.1, from coordinate 53,831,636 downwards.
TTCCCTGTAGACTCCCTTCAGTCCTTCTGTTGACAGACGTCAGTGTCCATTCTATAAAGTGGTCATCCCAGCCCCACTCACACAGCCCCAGAGGTAGAGCTTTCTTTATAGTTCCAATTGTTAGAAAGTTTCCTCATCCCAAACTGAAACCTGCCCCGAAGCATCATAATTCTGCCCTCCTGCAAGTCCTCTTCTGAGAGCCCTTCCCTGGCTGTACCCTACACCCCCATCCTTGGTTCCAAGTCTGAGCCTGTCCAGACTGTGAGCTCCCCAGGCAGGGACTATGGCTGTATCACCCATGACCCCCTCAGGACCAGCCCAAGGCCTCACATGCAGATGCCCAGTAATGCCTGTTGAGTCAGCACATGAGCTCTATCCTAAGAGCAGTCTCATCTTCTCATTACACTTTCCTGATTTTTCTGCTCTTCATAAAATGTGGCCTCCAAACTCTACCCCACTGCCCTCATCTCAACAGGCTCCACTTGGCTAACATGCCCTTAACCTGTGTTGCTTGAAGATAACACGCCTGGTGTGGTCTGGTCAGTGCGTGGTGTGTTACTGGGGACACGGAGATATATCAGACTTGGTTCCTGTCTTCAAGCAGTGTCACTGGGGACTGCGGACTTGGAGACAAATCACACTTGGCTCCTGTCTTCAAGGAGCTCACAGCTTTGTGGAGGAGACACACCAGTAAAGCATGTTCACAGCAACCAGTTATAAGGACCATGAGAGAAATTTGCATGTGTACTGTGGAACACAGAAGAGAGTAATCTTAACAGGGAACAGGGGAAGAAAAGGCTCGAGTGACTCCTAGGTTGTAAGTAAGAGAACAATCTAGCTCTAACTCAATGAAAAACAGTATCTTAGATCTGGTAACTAAAGAGTCTGGGGATAGACATTAGCACAGATTCATCCCTGGAGTAGGAAATAGCAACCCACTCCAGTATCTTGCCTGGGAAATCCCATGGACGGAGGAGGGAGCCAGTCAGGCTTTCTTCACCCCTTTCTTCACTTTCTTCACCTTCTCTTTCACCCATTGCCCGAGGAGACTGAAAAGGAACGAAAAGGAACGGGAGGATCCCACCCATCTGACTGTTGCCACCGCCTATGCTTGCTCCTCCCACTTGCCCCCCAAATGCTCACACACTTCTTCACCTATCAAGGGCCTCACCTCCTTGCTCTTGAGCTTCCATCTGGGTTGGTGCATAAAGAGGCACCATAGGGTGGAAAGAGACAGAATGGAGGGAAAGGAGGGGGGTTCCTACATGACGTCACAGTCCCACCCTGGCTACCCTCCTTGGGTTCCAGTAAACCCACCCCGGCCCTCCAAACCTAGCAATGCTTTCCCTCCTCACTGTTGCTACCAGACCTCCTTCCATTCCCTGTCAAGTTCCTAAATCCGCCTTCATGCTTTCTTCAGAGTATCTAGTTGCAGAGTGCCATCTGACTCCTGCCAGAATGCTGACTTAAACACAGCCCTGATTTGCAGTCAGAGGCTGGACTGGGAGCATGCTATGCCCTGAGAGATGTTCGATGCCAGCAAGGAGTTCCTGTTATTCAGCTCAATTTCACCCCTCTAGCTCAACCCACATGGGCACAGGGCTATGCTAAGCATAACTTTACAGTCATTACTTAATCATCACAGCAAATAACAAACCCATAAAGTTGTATTGCTTGCTGACTGTGTTCTGAGAAGAAGAAATTGGCTCAGATGAAGATTCGCCCAAGTTCACACAGTTAGCTGGAGGCAGGTCCATGATTTGCATTTAAAGTCTGGGTTCCAAAGACTGTACAATAAATAGCACTCCTATTGTAGGGGAAAGAATCACTTTCTACTGGCTTTATTCACAGAATATAGTGTATACATGGAACAGCAGGCAGACCATCTTGTTACCACAAAATGGGATCCTGCCTGAACATGGAACATCAGTGAGAATAGCAGAGCCCAAAGATGCAAAAAGACGGATTCCTGAAAATATCACCTGAGCTTCTGGATCCAGCTATGCCTGAAGCTACATATGTCAGGATATTAAAATTTTGTGCCACGTGCTCAGTCATGTCTGACCCTTTGCAGTCCCATGGACTGCAGCCTGCCAGTCTCCTCTGTATGGGAATTTTCAGGCAAGAATGCTGGAGTGGGTTGCCATTTCCTCCACCAGTGGATCTTCCTGACCCAGGGATTAAATCAATGTCCCCTGCATCTCCTGCATTGGCAGGCAAATTCTTACCACTTACGAGCTGATAAATTCCCTTTCCTACTTAAGTCAATTTGCATTGGGTTTTCTGTCTGTTATAGCTAAGATTCCTAATTGATACACCTACCTCCTCTATAAACTTTAGTCCTGACTGAACCCACATTCTTCTGCATTCACATAGCCCTTATTGTTTAAACCATTCAAAAGTCCACATTTATACGATCATGAGTGCACGTGCCCTTTTAATTTTTGAAAACATTTTTGCCCATGTTGCATGACTTGCAGATTCTTAGTTCCTTGACCAGGGATTGAACCTATGCCCTTGGCAATGAGAGCAAGGATTCCTAACCACTGGACTGCCAGGAAATTCCCAATAGTTATTCTTTATGAAACACTTGCTATGTGCCAGGTACCAGGTGAAGCGCTTTAAATATAATATCTTACCGTAATCCACACAACTATAAGATGCAGTTGTTTTTATACCCATTCTACAGATAGTTCCCTAAGACTCAGAGGGGTTAAGCTCTTACAGCTGATATTAATAATTGGCAGGGCTAGGATTCAAACCCAGCTCCACCAGACCCCAGAAGCTGTGTTCTTCACCACTGTTCTACCTTGCCGGCCAGGACCGGGCTTGTGTGAGGGTGAAGTGGAGAGAAGAGGCCACTGAGATGTTCAGTCTCCTGACACTGCACCTTGCTCCACCTCCTCCAGAGCTCTTTTTACTGCTTTTTGCTGCCTGCAGAGGCAGGAGAATGGTTAAGCTCAGAAGGAGAAGACAGGGACTTCCCTGGTGGTCTAGGGACTAAGACTCCACGGTCCCAAGGCAGGGGGCCCAGGTTTGATCCCTGGTCAGGGACCTAGATCCAACACACTGCAACTAAAGATCCCGCTTGCTGAATCTAAGACCTGGTGCAGCTAAATATGTATATATAGAAAAGAAAAGAATGAGAAGACAAGTGTTCTGCAGGTTAAACTGACAGGCCAAAATGAGACAAGATCGCGGAAGCACAGACACAGGCTCCTGATGAGTAATGGAATAAAAGAACTTGATGTGACGGTTAAACTTCCTCTGTGATTCATGCTGTATTTTCCTTGGTAACCCAGGCTTCTGAGACTGTTGACGACGGATATCGTCCATGCTCATCCTCCCTCCCAACGCTGTCCCCCACCTCCTAGATAGACACTGACTTATATCCTGGGTATTCCATGGTGAAAAAGACATACCTGGTCTGTGTTCTTATAGTGCTTACAGTCCAGCAGGAAAGACAGACCCCAAATCAGTACACGAAAGTGAAAAAAGTGAAGTTGCTCAGTTGTGTTTGACTCTGCGACCCCATGGACTGTAGTCCCCCAGGCTCCTCTGTCCATGGGAATCTCAGGCAAGAATACTAGAGTGGGTTGCCATTTCCTTCTCCAGGGGATCTTCCCAACCCAGGGATTGAACCTAGGTCTCCAGCACTGCAGGCAGATTATTTACTATCTAAGCCACCAGGGAAGTCAAATCAGTACATAGATAAAGAGAAAACTGGGTTGAGTCCTATGAAGAAAACAAACAGGGGACTGGATGGGTGATGGTTCCATTGACCAAGAGATAGACGACTCAAGGAAGCCAGGGAAGAGGTCACAAGTTCCAGTCCCAAAACGTTATCCAAACAGAGACTTTACGTAGGTAGTTACATATAAGAGTCTAGCATTCAGAGGAGAGAGTTCTGGCCAAGAGGTTGAAAGAGCATCAGCTTCTCTCAGGTTCTATTCCTTCCTGGAAGCTTTCCCTGATAACATAATTCTGAGTGATCTTTCTCTTCATTACTTTTATTCATTCATTTATTCAAAAAGTTCTCAGTAAGGTCTACTCTGTGCAGACTCCATGTTAGCTTAGTGCCCTTAAGGAGCTTATATTCTAGGTGTGGAGTCAACAAATAGAGTAGGCAATTAAAAGTACTTTGTTCAAGGGAAGTGCAGGGGGCTGTAGGAGAATGGCCTTCTGCATCAGCCAGGTTCGGCAGGAAGCAGATGGCCTTCTCACGCCGGTAATTTGAGGAGGTCCTATTCAAATAGGTGGGCAGGGAGTAGGGAAACCACCAAGTATTGTGAAGTACCCTGGATCTTCACATTTGGACATCACTACCACCCAAGGCCTGAAGGGGAGCAGGAAGGAGGTGGTAACAGAAATTCAGAGAAGAAAAGAGTACTGAGAAGGACTGACTGACGGGAGCTGTGACCTTCACTTGAGGGATGCAGCAAGAACAACAGTAGCCATATATATCCCATCACTTCATGGCAAATAGATAGGGAAAAAGTGGAAACAGTGATAGACTTTATTTTCTGAGGCCCCAAAGTTACTGCAGACAGTGACTGTAGCCATAAAATTAAAAGACGTTTGCTCCTTGAAAGAAAAGCTGTGACAAACCTAGACAGCATGTTAAATTAAAGGAGACATAACTTTGCCGATAGAGGTCTGTATAGTCAAAGCTGTAGTTTTTCCAGTAGTCATGTATGGATGTGAGAGCTGGACGATAAAGAAGGCTGAGCACCAGTGAATTGATGCTTTCAAATTGTGGTGTTGGACAAGACTCTTGAGAGTCTCTTGAACTGTCAGGAGATCAAACCAGTCAATCCTAAAGGAAATCAACCCAGAATATTCCTTGGAAGGACTGATGCTAAAGTTGAAGGTCCAGTATTTTGGCCACCTGATACAAAGAGCTGACTCACTGAAAAAGACCCTGACGCTGGGAAAGATTGAGGATGACAGAGGAAGTGATGGTTGGATGACATCACCAAGTCTATAGACATGAGTTTTAGCAGATTCCAGGAGATGATGAAGGACAGGGGAGCCTGGTGTGCTGCAATCCATGGGATCGCAAAGCACTGGACATGACTTAGTGACTGAACAACAACATATATATAAATATATATGTGTCTGTGTGTATGTAAATATACATATGTGTATGTATGTATATATATATATAAATTTTTTGTTTAAAAATTTTTTATTTTTGACCACATTCAGGATCTGTTACCCAACCAAGGATCAAACCTGCGCCCCCTGCAGTGAAAGAATGGAATCTTAATCACTGGACCATCAGGAAAATCCCTATTTTTTAAAGTTAAGTGTTGATAGATTAGCTGATGTTAGGTGTTATTGGAAAGCAAGGCAGGGAAGGGCTTTGGGGAGGTCAGGAAAAGGGAGGGATTAGAATTTGTAAATAGATGGTCAGGGAAGGCCTCACTAAGAAGGTGGCATTTAAACAAAGTCTTGAGGTGTATCTCGAGATGAATCTTCAGTTGGCCCACTCCACTCCCTCACCCCCCCTGTTTCAAGGTCCTGGCCTTGTCCCCAGCCTCTCTGGATTAGAGAGTTCCCTGAAGGTCCTTCTCAGGTTTGTCCAGGAGTTCTGTTTCATTCTTCCTTTTCTCATCTAATAGTAATGGAAGCTGCCACTTATTAAGCATGGGCATCATACTCTTGCCATGTTACACATCAGGTCATCTAAGCCTCATAGTAAGACTGAAAGTCACAGATGGGAGATAAGGCAGTCTAGCCTGCTTTCCATTGACTCTTTGGCCAGCTGCCTTCCCTGACAGGGTTCCTGCCTCATCCTCACTCCAAAGGAAGTGGAAGATAGACCTAAAGTTTTTGAAGAACTGAAAGAAGGAACAAAGCATTGGGCACAAGGACCAAAGGGTCCTTAGAAGGCAGTGTTTGTTTAAATGTGAGAACATCCTAACAATCAGAGCCTCAGATCCCTTGGAGGCAATGAGCTCCTAGTCACTAGAGGTGTGCAAGAGAAGCTGATCAATCTGTTGCCAAAAATTGAGTCTAGCCCAACCCCCAGCCACCAGTTTCTCACGCCCCAAGGGCTGGGGGCATGTGCATGACTCTCCTCTGCCCTGTGAAGGGTGTGTGCCTCCAGCAGCTAAGAGCCTTGGAGCCACTGCCCTCGTTTTCTGTTGTTGTCTTGAATGTAGTCCAAGGGAGGTACCCTGCAACCAGCATGCTGAGTGCCAGGAAAGACCAGGAAATAGAATTGGAGGCACCATGTGCTATATACGAAGGAGATGAAAAGTTTCCAGGAATTAAGTCCAGTTTCATTTCAGTATAGGATAGTAGAAAATGATGATCCCAAAGCCTTTTTCATAGAAGTTTCCGGGACAAAACAAATCCTCAAACACCTCCAATCATGTCTATGAACGCATCTTTTAACATCATATCATCAGGTATAAAGCAGAACTTGTATCAGCCAAGTTACAGGAAGCAGTGAAAGTTAATCTCAGGACCGCCATGTTGCTAGAATACACCAAGGATAATAAAGAGCGGTTGATGGAGAATCACCATCCCCATTAATTCTACCACATCCAAAAGCAATAACACAGCCCATCAAGTGAGAAAAAAAAGATAAGGAAAACAACTTTCAAAAGTCCAGAGGGAACTACATCCAATCTCTTGGGATAAACTATAATGGAAAAGGATATAAAAAAGAATGTACATATGTGCATAACTGAGTCACTTTGCTATACAGCTGAAATTAGCACAACATTGTAAATCAAGTATATCTCAATTAAAAACAAAATAGTGAATAAAAAACAGAAGATCAGAAACATAAGTTAACAGATAAATTTCTGTTAACCATAAAGGAGAACTTCCTCAAAGATGGAATTGGATTGATATAGGAAGAAAAGTTATGACCAACCTAGACAGCATATTAAAAAGCAGAGGCATTACTTTGTCAACAAACGTCCGTCTAGTCAAAGCTATGGTTTTCCCAGTAGTCATGTATGGATGTGAGAGTTGGACTATAAAGAAAGCTGAGCGCTGAAAAATTGATGTTTTTGAACTGTGGTGCTAGAGAAGACCCTTGAGAGACCCTTGGACAGCAAGGAGATCCAACCAGTCCATCCTAAGGGAAATCAGTCCTGAATATTCATTGGAAGGACTGATGTTGAAGCTGAAACTCCAATACTTTGGCTACCTGAGGTGAAGAACTGACTATTTGGAAAAGACCCTGATGCTGGGAAAGATTGAAGGTGGGAGGAGAAGGGGACGATAGAGGATGAGATGGTTGGATGGCATCACTGACTTAATGGACATGAGTTTGAGTAAACTCTGGGAGCTTGTGATGGACAGGGAGGCCAGGCATGCTGCAGTTCATGGGGTCACAAAGAGTTGAACACGACTGAGCGACTGAACTGAACTGAACTGAGTCAAACAAAACTGGCTCTACGGATGATGATTGGCACTTGGAACTTGAGACATGGGAAGAGTATCCTTTAAAAAATTAACTGCGTTCAAAATCTTTTATTATTCTTTTCTAGGACTGAAGTGGCTTTTTATAGAACAGATTTTGTTGGTCTATTTCTTACATTAAAAATATTTTAAGCTGAAAGTCATGAGGATATCTGGTTGTATTAAATTATTTTCACAAACTTGCCTTAATAAAAGGTAAAAATGTTACTGATTCATATACTTTATGAAGCCATTTGAGCTTTTTAAATGACAAATATAGGTGATAATAATCAGTGTTAACTTATGTGATCTTAGTCTAGTGGATGTAATTTTTTCTAGAGAAATATAAAGCTGTTTTCAAACTCTCATCCCAGTGGAACAGAATAATGAGTGAACAATTAGCCCACAGCGTGATGCATATTCATAGGCTCCTCATCTTAATAAAGTCTTCATCACTTCTTTCTCTTAATTACTGAAGCATAAATTGCTTCAGAGAAACTTAAATACTAGTATTTGTACTTTATACATAATATTCTTTGTAGTTCCTTTTTCTTTTCAAGGGCGAACTGCTTCTTTATAATAAATGAGTATCTGTTTATATTGATACTTTTCTCTTGGTTTGGGTCACAATGTTCAATTATGAGAGCTTTCAATGGAATGTTGAACAGGAGAATATAAAAACAAATCTGCCAAATGCATCAGAAAGTATTTGAATAGAAGTGCTGGCTCCTATTTAAAATATTTCTCTTTGCTGCAGATAGATGGGAGTAAAAGATGCCTTAATATCTAATTTTTGTATTATTAGAGACCATGGTTTTAAGAAATTCCTATTTATCTGTTGTATATTTTTAGTTGTTTGGTAACTGAGGTCTTCTAAATTTTTTAACACAAAACCACATTTCCAGTCTTGCTTCTTTTCAAGTATCCAAATGTATTTCTCAGGGACTTCTCTGGTGGTCCAGTGGTTAAGAATCCACCTGCCAATGCAGGGGAAGTGGGTCTGATCCCTGGTCTGGGAAGATTCCCACATACCTCAGAGCAACAAAGCCCATTCACATATCTACAGGGCCCACACAAGGCAACTACTGAAGCCCACATGCCTAGAGCCCATGCTCTGCAACAAGAGTTCAGTACAGTTCAGTTCAGTTCAGTTGCTCAGTCGTGTCCAACTCTTTGCGACCTCATGAACCACAGCACGCCAGGCCTCCCTGTCCATCACCAACTCCCGGAGTCCACCCAAACCCACGTCCATTGAGTCGGTGATGCCATCCAACCATCGCATCCTCTGTCGTCCCCTTCTCCTCCTGCCCTCAATCTTTCCCAGCATCAGGGTCTTTTCAAATGAGTCAAGTCTTCGCATCAGGTGGCTAAAATATTGGAGTTTCAGCTTCAATATCAGTCCTTCCAATGTAGCCACCACAATGAGAAGCCCTCACGCCACAACTAGAGAAAGCCTGTGCACATCAACAAGACCCAGTTCAGCCAAAATAAATACATTAAAAGTTTTAAAGAAGCAAAAGAAAAAAATAAATGTATTTCTTAGTACCTTTGTAATAGTAGATACAGAAGTCTCTCAAATGCTGAACTGTAGTATATACTTACTTCAAAAAAAAATCATTCATAGGGGAAACTATTGGTGTAGTTTCACCGGAAGTTTTTAATATGTATGTGTGATTCACAGGGATTCTGTATGTGCTCCCCAGCTAAAAAAAACACATAGGACTACTGTGGTGGCATCTGGGAGAGTTGCTGGTTGGTTCATCAAGTCACAGCTGTGCAGCTTGGGTCTGAGTTTTTAAAGAATAGTTAACTTATTAAAAAGTTTCCTTAGCAAAAGAGCAGTTGAGCTATGTCCATGAATTTTACTGGGCTAATGTTGGTGTCAGTTAAATTGTTTGAATTATGAAGTATAATTACAATAAAGAAGTTCAGCCTCATGTTTGAAAACTGAGTCACATTTCTTGAATTAGTATGATAGAAACATTAAAATTCAAGACCATTGGGATATTTTGATTTGTTTGCTGTTTTTTTTTTTTTTCTTTTTAAAGAAATTGAAACTAATACATTTGCTAGTGGAAGAAAATGGTTTGTTTGGCTTTGAAGATTCTGAAACTGTTCAGGCTTATCATGGGTCATAGATTACAAAGAATAATGCTAGTGAAATGCAAATCTACTATTTTTACTCATTTTTTTTACATGAAATGTACAAATTTCAGCAGGGTGGTGATGGTGGCAGTGGTGCCTCTTTACTACCTTATGTAAAACAGTTGAGCATTCTTATCAATAGTGCCATCATCTATTTAACACTCCCAGTACATTTTCTAAGTTTGTTTACTTAAAATTGTATGAAGTGACATAATTAACAAGCAATAAAAATCTCTATTACATACATACATATACACACAACACAACTTAACACATACACAAAGATACAAAGAAATGTAGGGAATTCTTCAGTTCAGTTCAGTCATTCAGTCATGTCCGACTCTTTACAACCCCATCGACTGCAGCACGCCAGGCTTCCCTGTCCATCACCAACTCCCAGAGCTTGCTCAAACTCATGTCCATTGATTCAGTGATGCCATCCAACCATCTCATCCTCTGTCATCCCCTCCTCCTCCTCCTGCCTTCAATCTTTCCCAGTGTCAGGGTCTTTTCCAATCAGGGGGCCAAAGTATTAGAGATTCAGCTTCAGCATCAGTCCTGCCAATGAATATTTTTGGGGAATTCTTGGGTAAGAGATTTGACTAGATAACTCTGAGAGTCCTTTCAACTTAGGTTCTATTACTAAATGATTCTAGAACTCTAACATGGTATGATTCTAAGGCTGTGATTCCAAAATTTTATTAGGACAAGAAACAGTCCCTATTTTCAAAGAACTCACAACCTAGCAGATGAGGTAGACAAATAGTTACTTTTGATAACTGTAATAAATAGTCCTATAGATTAGATGCAAGGCCTTGGCAGGATGTGGGAAGGAAGGCTTACTGAGGCAGGGCTTGTTTCCTCAAGGCTGGTCTCAAGAACCACTTGCATCACAATCTTTCCGGAAGCTTTCTTTAAAAAAAAACAAAAAACTAATTTCTGGGCTCTATTCCAGAACTCCTGAATCAGAAACTCTCAAGTGGAACCCAAAAGTCTACTTCACTTAAAATAAGGGCTGAGGTGATTCTTAAGTAGACTGAAATCTGAGACTGCCTGCTAAGGGATTTCTCTGAGAGATGATATATACAGACTGAGAAAAAGAAGTAGCTGGGTCAAAATATGAAACTACAGAAGTCAAACAGAAGTACGGTGTTTTGATGAAGATTTTGTACAGTTTTGTACAACATTCCCTCCATGGAATAGGCCTTTTTTGAATGATAGCACTTCTTAGATAGAATCTGAGGTTCTGTGATTGAGGGTATATGCCTCAGATGTCCTAGGACAGAGTTTTCTTTGCACAGGAGTCAGAGCTGACCTCAGTTTGTTATAACTATCCCAAGGCCATAGGCTGGCAAAGAGGTCTCTGATACAGACTCTCCACAGAGTCCCTGAGAGTCTACTCCCTGCCACCGTCCACTCCATTGCCGTGGCCTCCTGGCCCTCATTTCCCAATTGTCCCTGGCAGCTTCTTTTCTTTGGAACCTGCAGTGTCTGCAGTAAGGAAGCAACAGCTTGAGTGAGGGCCTGATGGCCGGAAAGCACACGGTCTGTGGGATAGGGAGCAGTGAGATGTGTCTGGACACCAGTTGTCTGCATATGTGAGGGACTGCTGAGACTTGGAGGAGACACTGGTTAGGGGGAGAGAATGGCCTAGTGGATTTTGAGTCTGAGCTCCGCCAGCGACTTCCTTGGTGAGCCTGGGGCAGTCCCCTTTCCCAAACTGGGCCCCTTAAACTGTATCCTGTCTGGAAAACAGGGTTTGTGTTAGAATCAGATGATTCTCCAGTGACCATCTGGGTTTAGTATTTTGGATTCTAAGATCTCTGATCCTAACTATCGCCCTGTGAAGAATGCATGCAAGAATTGTACCCATTTTACTGCGAGGAAGCCGCGGCTCAGTGAGGAGCAGTGACTTGTCCACCACCACACAATCACGGAGTCGGATTCCACCAGCACCCGGCTCTCTGCCTCCTCAGACCCGGCAAGCTGACGTGAAGCAAGAAAACAGTCGGTCTCTGGTCCAGGAAGCAGGCGCTGCAGGGGACGGAAGGGTCGGAACCCATAGAGCTGTGGGGCCAAGCAGCTGGGCGGAGGTGCCCAAAGCCAGCTCGGGGAGGAGAAGTGGGTGGGTTAGGGGCCGGGCGGCGCCGGGGGTGGGGACGCCCGGGGGAAGGGAAAGGGCAGCAGAGCGCCGGTCGGAGCGCGAAGCAGAGGGGGCGCAGGCAGTGCTGGGCGCGGACTGCGAGCAGTGGGGCTGGCGGAGAGCCTTGGGGCGCAGTGAGGGGCACCCGCGAGCCCAGGGCGAAGAGTCCAACAAACAGACTGCGCTCCTGTGGCCTTACAGATGGGCAGGTAAGACGCACTCGCGGGGTCCGGAAGGCCGAGCCGGAGCCGTGGATAGAAATGAGCGATCCGACCGCCTCCCTGGAGGCCGGCGACCCGACCTTGGGGGCGGCTCGGGTACAGACCCCTCCTCTCCAGGAACCCAGCCACAGGGATCCCGGGGCGCACGTGGCGAGGCTGGGCCCCTGGCACGCCTTGCCCGGAAATCTGGGATTTGGGATCGGCACTCATTGGCCCCGGGAGGGCAGCACCAAAGTTCCTTCTACATCCACAGATGTGCGAGGGAACACCTGCGGCTCTGCCGCGAGCGCACACGCGAGTCTTCTCGCCGGGCGGGAGCCGCTTTCTCTGCGAGTGGACTTGCCAGTTTGCCACTTCGTTGTGTCTCTCGTCCTAGGCGCCCAAGTCCCGGGAAAAGCTTTGGGGCCCCCTTAGCCATATTCTAGCTCTAGTAACATAGGTCTAGGCTGGGGTCAGGAGACTTGCATTCTAGTTTACAGGTGTGTAAAGCTGTGCCAATCGCCCACCTACCTGCTGCTCTAGGCTCTGTGCCTTCTCCTCTTGGGTCACCACCTGTAAGATTGGCCTCCCAGTCGTGCTGCCCACGTACTCCGCATGGCCTGTGGGGAAGAGGGGCTGGAGCCGGGAGTCTCTGCTGTAGAAAGCACAGGAGTTCAGACCCTTTTGTGAGGGCTCATGGAGCAGTATCTCCTCCTATCCCCTCTCCCCACTTATCAACAGTTTGCCTATGGGGAAACTGAGGTCCAGAGAGGAGATGGCTTGCCCAGGGTCACAGACAGAAGTAGAACTCAAGTCTCCTCACTCCTAGCTCAGGGCTGACTCCACTTCAACAAGTTGTTGTTGTTCAGTCACTAAGTCGTGTCCAACTCTTTTGCAACCTCATAGACCGGAGTCTGCCAGGCTCCTCTGTCTGTGGGATTTTCCAGGCAAGAATACTGGAGTGAAGAATACCCCATATCCTTCTCCAGGGGAATCTTCCCTAACCAGGTATTGAACCTGTGTCTCCTGCAGTGCCAGGCAGACTCTTTACTACTGAGTCACCAGGGAAGCCCCTTCAGCCACAAGAGTGCATTGTAGATGTGTTAACTGCTCCTTATCTTCTGGTATCCAACCAGTTGTTGGCTCTAAGTCGGGGAGAGCCATACTGGAGGCAAGGAAACTGCCTTCAGATTTTCTTGATTCCTTGAGATGATAGCAAACAACCTTCTTCATTCCTTTCTCACTCCCCACTTTGCAAAGCACATTTCTACTTATAAACTGAATAGGTGAATGCTCCAAATTCCTACTAAGAGGGTAGCGAGACAACAAAGCCCATCTTACTGATGGGGAGAATGAGGTCCAGAGTGAAGAAATGACTTAACCAAGACACATGACTAGACACACCTACAAAACAGGACAGGTCTCTTGACTCCAATTCCACTGTGTTCTCTATCACCAGCAGGACTACAGGATAGTACCCCTAAATGGAGAGAGACTACAGGGTTGATCAGAAAGGATGAGAAACAAGAAAGATACTCTTTATTTCTGAAAGAGGTAAGTGTATCTGATAATCAAGAATAATAAAGAACCTCCTGGCTTCCTCTGAGGGTAAGAGAAGGAAGGGAGGGGAGAGGAGACAGAGTTGGCTGTTCTTGGTAAAACTGGGGGGCAGGGTTGGGGGAGGTAGATAGGGAGACAGAAAAGGAAACAAAGTGACCAGCTGCCCAGTAATTCTCTCTAATGTTTATATGATATGTTGCAATTTCTTTTTTTGTTTGTTTTTTAAATATTTATTTATTTGACTGTACCAGGTCTTAGTCGCAGCAAGTGGGAACTCTTAGTTTTGACATGTGGGATCTAGTTCCCCTATCAGGTATCCATCTGGGGCTATCTGCATTGAAAGTGTTTTGAAAAAACACTTGCATTGAACAAAGTGCATTGAAAGTCTTAGCCACTGGACCACCAGGGAAGTCCCTGCAATTTCTAAAACACTTTCCCTCCATAGTCTCTCTCCAAATTGCCAAGTGAGGCAAGTTGGGGGGTGGGTAATTATCCCCATCTCATAGATGAGATTCAGAGGAAATAAATGCAGTGCTCAAGGTCACACAGCCAAGCAGACAGCCGAGATTGGAACCATGAAAGGCCACTTGAAAGGCAAGATTAGAGGCTGGGAGACTGGGACTTGGACTGTGTGTGTGCAGCAGGTGGGTGTGTGTAGCCACACCCTGGGTAGGTACACAGGGAAGAGGCTTCCAAAGCCGCTGCTGGTGTTCCAGGCCAAGAGTGTTTGCCCTTTGGATTGAATGGGGTTCAGGTGCAGGGAAATCTGTGCTTCCAAAGGCGGCTTAGAATGCCTCCTCCCTGACCTCACTTCCCCACCTGACCAAGATGGTGTCTTTTTTTTTGAGCTTCCCCTTCCCATGACCAAAAGGAATCTATTTCAGCCTGCCTTTGAAGTTGCTTTGTAAGTGCTTTCATGAATGCGTATTTGTGTGTGCAGGAGGGACTAGTCTAGTAAGAAGAGGTATTTATCCATCTGTTCTTGAGTGCCTACTATAAAGAAACGTATGAGGCACAGGTGCCTCCCCTCACCCCTCCCAGCTCACAGTTTAGTATATATATCTATATCTATTTATATTTATATAGATATACACACCCAATACCAATATAATATAGTGCTCTAATAGGATTTTATGCAAAGCCCTTCAGGAACAGACAAGAGGAAGAGACTTAACTGGCTAGAGTGGAGAAGATGTCTCAGGAGAGGGTCTACCAAGGTGACATTGGAGCTGGGTCTTGAAGGATGTGTGGGAGTTTGCCAGGCAGATAAAAAGAGGATGGGCATTTCTGCCTTAGCAAACAGTGTGAGCAAAAGCAAGAGGGGGCAAAATGCAAGGACTGTTTGGAGAATGGCCTGTAGCTCAGTATCATGGGGCATGGGCAATGGTGAGAGCTGTGGTGAGATGAGGCTGGAGGCAGGGTCATATCTAAAGGAGCTTGAATGATAATCAGCAGAGGTTAGACTATCTTATAGAGAACAGAGAACTTATAGTGAAAAGATACGGAGATAACTGTTTTTGGTCCCAGTTCCTAGGCTGTGAGACCTTGAGCAAGTGACTTCCTCTCAGCGTCGGGGTGGGGGGTTGGGGGGTGGAGCGGGTGGGGAGGAAGTGTATGGTTTTTCCCCCTGGTTGAATGAGGGGGGTACACCAATGACATGATTATTAAGATCTCTTCCAGCTCAGATTCTATTTCTTTGTCTCCTTCTAACTATATGTTACGCTTCCTTTCACACCAGCCCATGGTGGTGATAAGACCACCAGGTGGGCCAGAGGCAAAATCTGCAGTCCCAGGAGTTATCTTTGGATTCCCTACCTGCTTTATGTGTCCCCTTTCCCGTGCCTTTCTACCACACTTCCAAGCACTTCAGACACTCTTTCTTGAAGAATAGCTGGAACAGAGCAGTAGGGAAACCAAAAGAACCAAAAGTGGAGTTTATTTTTCCCCAGAGAAACCTGAAAGAAAAACCTCACTAAGATACCCAGTTTATCCTTCAGGTCCCAGCTTTATGCCGCCACTCCCAAGAAACAGGTCAGGCAAACTGAAGTCAAGAACACTTTGGGTGAATCTGTTAATGTGCAGGAAAGAGTAGCACCAGGGTGTGGAGGAAGAGGGTGCACTTGGTTTGTATGGGGGAGCAGAAGTACATCTGGAGCAGAAAGGACCATGGGAGACAAGACTGTAAAGGAAGGTTAAGTGTCTGACTCTTTGTGACCCCATGGACTGTAGCCCGCCAGGCTCCTCTGTCCATGGAATTCTCCAGGCAAGAATACTGGAGTGGATGGTTATTCCCTTCTCCAGGGGATCTTTCCGACCCAGGGATCGAACCTTGGTCTCTTCCATTGCAGACAGATTCTTTACCATCTGAGCCACCAGGGAAGGTTAACTCCTCCCAAAGTCACCAACTTCTGCCTTTATTGGATCCTCAGTTACGACTGGTGAGAGGGACTTCTCTTGTGGTCCAGTGGTTAAGACTCCATGCTTTAATGCAGGGGGTGCAGGTTCTATCCCTGGTAGGGTCACCAAGATCCCACATGCCAGGTGGTATGGCCAAAAAGAAAAGATTTGTGAGAGTCTGGAGTGCAGGAAAAAGCAGTAGCGGTGGACCTACAGGAGATGACGCCCCAGGACACGAGGAGCCTGTGTTTGGTGGGAAGTAACAGCTCAGCTGCCAGAAGACATTGCCATTTGTAGCGGAAAGAGCACCTAAACAGCACCCCAAAGACGTGGGTTCTCATCTGAGCTCTGCCATTTACTAACCATGTCAATTTGGGCAAGCCACTTCCCCTGTCTGACCTTTAGTTTTCTCAGCTACAAAATGGAAGGACTGCCTGAGAATCTAGATTCTAAATGGTCTTTAAAATCTCTTTTCAGTCACTGTTCATCTTCCTTCTTGATTATCTCCTGTTTCAAGTCAAGGACTTTCAGGGCAGGAGCTCTGTCTCCCCAACCCGAACAGCTTCATAATCAGTTATTATCTTGAAGAGGGAAGCCAAGGAGCTCAGAAAGAGGAACAAAATTCCCCATGTTGCCAATCGCCAATCCCTGCCTTGGGAGCCGGAGGCAGGTCATAGAGAACCAAGCTGTCCCTTTAAGAGCTCTCTGCCTCTCCTGAAGCCACAGGATGCCCTTGTACACAGGCCCTCCCTCCCACCTCAACCCAGCTTCTAAAGACATGCATCTGTGTCTCTTTTGCACCCTCCATCAGAACCACAAATATCCAACCAATTTGTCCAGAGAGGAGCTGGAAGAATGTCTGAGGAATGAATGGTTTTGTGAACCTTTACTTTCCTCATTGAACCCCACCTCAGAGCCCACCCTGTCCTCCATCCTTTCCCCCTAACCCCACTTTCTAACACAGAGCCTGTCTCTCCCAGGCTAGATCTCACTGGCAGGTGAGCTATAAAGAGGAAAAATAAACAAGTTTGGCTTTCAGTTTATCTGGGCTGGAATATTAAATGTAACAGTCCTGAGACTCTGAAGAATCTTAACCTTGGAGGAAAAAGTCTGCAGTCTTCTCTATCTTGTCATCTGTGGGACTCTAGACAGCCCCCCAAATCCTCTCCCACCAGCCTACCCAGTCTCCCAAATATCACAGTGTGGTTTATGGTATCTTCATGGGATGTTAGAGCTGATCAGGACCTTACAGGATCACACAGTAAAACCCCTTCATTTTACAGATACACACAGGAGCTGGGGCCCAGAAAAGGGAAGTCACATACCCAAAGTCACACAGGTAACAGCTGAACCAAGACAGCTCTTTGGTTTTCATTTCTTTCACTGTAAAATGAGGGAGGTTAGACTAGATGGACTCTGAGGGCCCTGCCAGCCTCTGCTCTGCACAAATAAAACCACCACCACATCTGTGGAGTGTCTAGAGCCATGCACTCCCTCATTTTCTCCTTTAATTTTTGCAACAAAGCTATGCTACAGTGTTGATGTCATACCTGTGTTTATACCCAGTCTATCCAAATAGGTGGATTGGTAACATGGTTTTTTCCTGTGTAAAACAGCAACCCAATTTTGGCTGCCATTCTGCTACTCACCTCATTTCCTTGGGTCTCACATCCTTTCAGCCTTTTAGAGACTCCTAATGAGATGTCAGCACTCAGGGAAAGGGAATGTTTTAACTTCATTTATTTATTAGACTGCATCAGGTCTTCGTTGTGGCACTAGGGATCTCTTTTGTGTCATGGAGGCTCTTTCATTGCGGCACATGGACTCTCTAGTTGTGGCACGCAGGCTCAGTTGTCACATCAAGTGGGCTTAGTTGCTCTGAGGCATGTGGGATCTTAGTTCCCCAACCAGGGATTGAACCCACATCCCTTGCATTGCAGGGTGGATTCTTAAACACTGGACCAGGGAAGTCCCAAAAGGGGATGTTTTAGACTGCACTGTTAGCTGATCCCTGAGCAGCAGCTCATGTATTGAACTGAGGTTTCTCAGTCACCCAGTTGAGACATTGTGAACCTGGTGTTGGGGATCAGCAATCAAGGGTCCCTTGGCCATGGCACAGTTCCCTTAACTACAACCCTAGGCTGGCCTGATCCCGCTGCTGCAGGAAGGGGAGGGGAAGTGGGAGGGAGTGATTACCCACAGTAAAGTTATTGCACAATTCTTGGGGCTTGGCCTTAGGCGATCCACCCTGGTTCTGGGGGGTTTTTTTCCCGTGTGTCTAGTTCCTTCCTTTTCTGTCCCCCAGCCCCACCCCCCCAGATCTGGACCTTCCCAGCTTCCAAAGTCCATGTGTTGCAGGAAAGCAGACCCCTTCCAGGGCCTGAAACTGGACTCTTGTCTAACACTCGGAAATGAATTGTCCGAGGAGATACATCTGCTGACAAAGCAAGAGATTTTATTGGGAAAGGGCACCCGGGTGGAGAGCAGAAGGGTAAAGGAACCCGGAACAGCTCTGTCACGTGGCTTGCAGTCTCACGTTTTATGGTGATGGGATTAGTTTCCGGGTTGTCTTTAGCCAATCATTCTGACTCAGAGTCCTTCCTGGTGGTGCATGCCTTGTTCAGCCAAGGTGGATACCAGAGAGAAGGATTCTGGGAGGTGGTCGGACATGTGGTGTCTCCTTTTGACCTTTCCCGAACTCTTCCTTTTGGTGGAGGCTTATTAGTTCCGTGTTCATTACCAGGATCGCCTATCCTAAAACAACTCTTGCAAATAGTTACTATGGTGCCTGGCCAGGGTGGGCGGTTCCAGTCAGTGTGTTTCCCGTAACACATGCTTAGACCTCAGATGTGTCCAGGGACATCCTGAAGAGGCTGCAGAACTAAGGAGCCTTGGGGCACCCACGGGGAGATTCCTGGAGCTGAGGAGGAGCCAGTGAATTTGCCTGCTGTTCGTGAGCCTTCCCGGGGGAGGTGGCCCTCCACCTGCCCTGTCAGTTCAAACCCCCTCACAAGGATATCCAAGAGAAGTGGTGACAGTACTGCCCTGGGAAGGAAACCTGGGCCACTGGGAATAGAGAGACTGCGTTTTCACTGTGCACACTGCTTCCGTTTTTTCTTTGTGTATATGTATTTACTTCACAAAAACAACAAGTAGATTTTCATTTTAATGAAAGCCATGGTCTTTTTTTTAATTAAAATGTGTTTTAAAAATCCTCTTCACCATAATAAATGTATATGCTCCAGCAAGCCTGAAGAGGGGGCAGAGCAGAGATAATAATCTTCTTCTTTCTAATTAACGAAATTTTTAATGAGGTTAAAAAAAAAGCAATGTAAATGTTATCATCTCAACCATTTTTAATAGCACATCTCAGTAGTGTTCATTGCTATACAACAGACCTCTACATCTTTTTCATCTTGCAAAACGGAAACTCTACCCATTGAACCACAATTCCTGGTGATAATCTTTTTTGATAGATGAGGAAACTGAAGCACAAACAGGGCAAGAAACTTATTTTATTCAAAGTGAGTTCTTCTAGCATTTATGCTATCTGTCTGTTGTCTGCCTATAAAACTAACTGAGGCCCCTTCTTCCTGCAACCATTACACTAGCCATCCCCTCCCTCAAGTGCCCCTCACATCCTCCATCTGTCCCTGCCCCGACCTTGTCATCCCCTCCAGCTCAGCTCAGGTCTCAGCATCTTAAACCTAGACTATTTCACTTGTCATGTGGCTCCCTGCCTCCATTCTTGCCCCTTTCACTCTGTACTCCGCATGGCAGCCAGAGAGTCCTTTCCAAGTACAGATCTGATCATTTAACCCCACCTTTAAAATGTCATTCTGTGGTTCTTCTCCACCTACATGATAAAGTTCCAACTCTGCAGTCTGGTACTCAAGGCCCTCCCTGATCTGGTTTGGACCAGCATCTCCATCCCACATCTTATCCTTCCAGGCATATTACACTCTTTTTGCTACTTTCCATTCTTCAAAACATGCTTTCTTGTTATCATGCCTCTGTCCATCTGTTTCCTCCCCTTGCCTCCTCTACTTCCAAAATATTCTTCAAGGTCCAGGTCAAATTCTTCCATTGCTGTGAACACTTTCCAAGCACCGATCAGAATTCATCCCTTCTTCCTTTAAGCCCCAGTACCTCCTAGGTTGTCTCCTGCATTAAGAACTGGCGATGTGCCCTAAGTGTAGGGACTGGCCTCCTGGAACTCCCAGGATGAGCCTCCCAAGAGTGAGCCCCATTAGTGATGACTGGCCAGATGATTCATTGAGCCATTTGTTTCATTGTGCTGCTCCTGCTTTCCATTAGCTCATATGAGGAAAGGCAAAGGCACAAATTTCTTGCCTGATAAGTGGGATAGTACATGAGAACTATGCTTCCTGGATCTTAACTCTTCCCCTCCTCCATCCAGACAAGGTTGTCCAAGTTCTAAATGGCAGAGGGCCCCAAACGCCTTGCACAAAATGTGAGCCACTCCTGGGTTATTGCTGTATTACTTAGATTCTTCCCCCCAACATCTACATTCATAGCATTATTCATGAATATTTATTATGAACATAACTAACTGTCAACTTTTCTGGGGAAAAGACCTTATGGTTAATAGTCAAGTGTGTTAACTTTGATTGGTTGACAGCACTACCTTAGATAAAAGAGTTGGAACCAGTTCAGTGAACACTGAGTGCTTGGCCCATGAAAAATCCAAAGTGGACATTTTTACTGAAGACCACCAAGGGAAGGAGAGCTAAGGTAGTCCTCTCACCGTGGGAAGGAGCATAGCCTTGCTGACCAGGAGCATGTGGCTGCTGATAACCCTTATCAGTAACAAGAGGACAGCCTCACATTGCCTCACATGTAAGTGCTGGGGCAAAGGGAAGACTGTGATGATAAAGCTTGTGGATTATGGTGGGAGTGCACAAAGGCTTCCTGAAGGAAGTGAGTGTGGAGCTTTGTTTAAAAGGAATGACGTGTTTTTTCAGAGACTAGGATGCAAGGCTGTCTTTGGCGGTTTTTCTAAGCTGTAGACTAAGGATATCTGAGCCACGTACACACACAGTGATGTTGTTTTGGAAGGCAGAGTAGTGGAAGTGGCCAGTGTCTTTTTTCTCTGAGGTAGGTAAAACCCCAAACCAGACTGAGTGCTCCTTTCACTCCACTCCCCCCAGGCCCAGTGCCTGCAATGGTTTCAGCCCCTCCCTGCTTCCCCAGCCACCTGTTTTCCAACAGAATTTCCCCTCAATAGCTATGAATACCTAGAGTGGGACCTAGGATGCTTTAGCAGTCAAAAGACCCAGTGTCTGCTTCTCGAGGCAGAGGGAAATCTAAGCCATCCCCAAACATCTTCTACATGGTGTCTGTGAAGCATAAAAAAGAACTGAGCTGTGGTAGAGTTCTGAGGCATATCTTCTTACTGTGCTACATGGTCCTGCCCAGAGCTCACATGGAGGCTGCAGGAGCTCTGAGCTAGTCATCAAAGAGCAGGGCTCTGTCTCGGGTCTACCTCCGATATTCTCTGTGATCACGGACGAGCCACCTGGTTTCTCTGGGCCTCAGATTCCCTGTGTGTAAAATGGAAAGAATTATAGTGTTAAATAATTCCTAAGGTCCTTCTAGCCTAAAGCTCAGTGATTTATAGAGTCCCCAGAAAAGGATAGATCAGCATGGTTATAGTGCTCAAGGAAGACTTCCTTCCACAGGCATTTATTGAGCACCTACTGAGTGCCGTCATGAGTGCTCATATATAGCAGTGAATAAAACAGACAGAGTGGGACCTCCCTGGTGGTCCAGTGGCTAAGAGTCTATGCTCCCAATGCAAGGGGTGTGGGTTCAGTTTAGGGAACTAGATCCCACAAGCTGCAAGCATGAGTTCACATGCCACAACTAAAGATCCCACGTGCCACAATGAAGGCCCAGCAGAATCAAATAAATAATATTTTTTAAAACAACAACAAAAAACCAAAACAGACATAGTCCCTAACTTCCTCGGGCTTGCGGTCTAGTGGAGAAGATAGGTAAACAAGTAATTAGAATAAACTGTGAGGCTGGGATTTTAGCTGGGGTCTGAAGAAATGGAAGGGTCATTCAAGCTTTAAGTAACAGAAACCATCTTCTCTCTTTTCTGTCACTGCCAGAACATCCTCCAATTCTTCCCCCACCTTCCCTGTTGCTATGGAGACCACCAGTGGGGCTGAGACCTGGCATGAGAGCCTGCACGCTGTGCTAAAGGCTTTAAATGCCACTCTTCACAGCAACTTGCTCTGCCGGCCAGGGCCAGACAACCTGACTGAGGAGAAGCGGGCCAGCCTGCCTGGCCGCAATGATAACTCCTACATGTACATCCTCTTCGTCATGTTCCTCTTTGCTGCCACTGTGGGCAGTCTCATCCTCGGATACACCCGCTCCCGCAAAGTGGACAAGCGCAGTGACCCCTATCATGTGTACATCAAGAACCGTGTGTCTATGCTCTGATGCTAAGAGGCCGGGGATGGCAGAAGATCAAGATACCCAAGGATTATCTTCTGGGGCCTCCAGAACTCAGCTATGGGCCATATCCAGCCTGCGTGTCCTTATCTGTAAGATTAACAAGAAACAGTGCTAAGGGAGGTCATTGTCAGGGTGGGAAGAGAAGATCTGGTGGACCTGGGCCTTGTGGATAAGGATTTTTTTCCAGCAAAGATAGACCTTCCAGCCTGTGGGAGCCCTATGAGCAAACACATACACACAGCAACATAGAATAAAAATGAGTGGCCTAGTGGCCAGAGTGTTGGGGTCTAGGGGTTCAAGGAAGGAGAACAGGAAGTCATAGCAAGGAGAAATGAGATAGGAAAATACCCTGTTCAGTTCAGTTCAGTCGCTCAGTCGTGTCTGACTCTTTGCGACCCCGTGAATTGCAGCACTCCAGGCCTCCCTGTCCATCACCAACTCCCGGAGTTCACTCAAACTCAGGTCCATCGAGTCGGTGATGCCATCCAGCCATCTCATCCTCTGTCGTCCCCTTCTCCTCCTGCCCCCAATCCCTCCCAGCCATCAGAGTCTTTTCCAATGAGTCAACTCTTTGCATGAGGTGGCCAAAGTACTGGCGTTTCAGCTTTAGCATCATTCCTTCCAAAGAACACCCAGGACTGATCTCCTTTAGGATGGACTGGTTGGATCTCCTTGAAGTCCAGGGGACTCTCAAGAGTCTTCTCCAACACCACAGTTCAGAAGCATCAATTCTTCGGCGCTCAGCTTTCTTCACAGTCCAACTCTCCAATCCATACATGACTACTGGAAAAACCATAGCCTTGACTAGACAGACCTTTGTTGGCAAAATAATGTCTCTGCTTTTGAAAATACCCTGAGGACACAGTTTTTTGATGTGTTATGGTGATGACCATATCACAGATAGGAAATCTAAGTTATGCTGCTTTTTCATAGTTGTTCACATTTTATGTTTTTCAGCCCATTCAACATTTGTGATGTTACTCCCCTGTGAGGGAAGCAGAGCAAATGCTCTTCTGCCCATTTGGGCCAGAGTGGTGCCATGACTGGAACCCAGGATCTTTGGTCTCTTTGCCTAGTGCTTTGCAAAACTCTGTGCTACCTAAGAGTGGATCTAGGCCTGAAATTTACATAATTCTAGGGAGTCCTCCTTAGGAAGAGTAATTTTCAAATATCTTATTTTTGCAAATATTCCAAAAACATATCAGCATATTAATACATTGTTAGGTCCCCTCCTAAGACCTTAATAAGGAGCCATGTGAGTACAGAACCCTAAATGTCAAGCCTCATGGTTCCTGTACCCTTCCAGCCATGTCCCTCTGTCCTTCCCAGTCCCATCGCCAGTCCTGGGGACTTCACTACCTCTAAGGCAGCTTCTAACATTTTGATTGAATTCTGTGAGAAATTTTCTGATACCAAGTTGAAATCTTGCTTCCAGAAAATTATTATTACACCTAGAAGATATCATATTAAAAGAAGCAGGTACTTGATTCAGTGGAAAGAGAACCAGCCCTGATTCTACTACCAGTGTGGTGTGTGATCTGGCTAGACACTTTTCTGACTCTTGTCCTTCTTCAGAACCGTGAAATATAAGGAAAATTGAAATAGTTGAAAGTCTCTAAGTGCTTGATCAGATCTGACATTCTAGGTTTCATGTACATTGATTTGAATCATATAAAACTGCTGTGCTTGTAGATTAAAAAACAGCGAATATCAGTAGTTTCACATGGTTCAGCTGAATACATCAAATGTGGCAAGCTACAAATCCCAGACTGGAACCTTCCACTCTTCTGTTTCATTTCTGTTTTTAAGGGATCTCCATGGGGTCTCCAGAAAGCCCTGTCAAAACACATATTTGCGTACAGCAAACACTTTGAAAGAATATTTTGATAGCACTTACACTGAAGAGGAGGATTATGGGTGACTTTCCCCTTCTACTTTAAAATTTTATGTAATATTTGATTTATTTGACCATAAGTATGTTTCTTATATGATAAGGTCAGGTGTGGGGGAGGGAGCTACTTCCACTTTGAAAAAATAAATGCCTGTGTGTTCCTTGAATGGAGGATCACAGTACACCTTCGCTCCCTTGAGCAGTTAGTTATGTTGATTCCGTGCAAATTCATGTGCTCAAGCTTCTCCTCATATCTTCTTGAGGGAGAAGGTGGAGACCTGATTAAGAAGATGTAATGTAAGAGTGTACAACAGACTTGGAAGTCTACAACTGGATGGGACTTTGGCGACCACCCAGTCCAAACACCCAAATAACATACAGAATCCCATGAAGTATGAGAATGAATGTCAAGTGATGGATGCTATCAGGATTTGGGGAGATGAGATTGAGTAGATGTAGAGGAGCCACAGAAAGGTAGGATTTGAACTGGGCTTTGAAACAGGACAGATCTCAGTGGACAGAGTGAATGAAGGGAACGAAACAAGGAAGCTTGGAGGCAGAAATGTGGTGAGACCACCCCCCCTGAAGAGAGCACGGTCAGATGGATGTTGGGTGGAGCAGGAAGCAGCCCAGAGTGGCTGCACTGGGAGTTCAGTGTCCCCATCGATGGGGGAAACTCCCCTTCACACCCCTGGAGAAGGAAATGGCAACCCACTCTGATACTCTTGCCTGGAAAATCCTGTGGACAGAGGAGCTTGGCAGGCTGAGTCCATCAGGTCACAAAGAGTTGGACACAACTGAGCACACACACATGCCCCTTCACACAGTCCTTATAACTCACAGGGCTTAATACAGTAATACAAATTGAATGCGAGTTACAGAAATCCAGTGTGCATTAGCATACGCACAATGGAGGATTTACTGAGAGGAATATGAGGTAGTCACCAGTTCAAAAGAGGAGCTGTAGACACTAGGGCAATTCCAGGGATCTTGGGGCCTAGAACTACTTAATTGTATGGATTTACAAAGTCGGGGCTCAATAAACTTCATTGTGCACACCCACGGTTGGACTAAATAGAAATCTAGAATTTTGAGGTATAATTTAAACATTCTAATATTTTATGATGTAGGTACTCCCCGGCCCTCCCCTCAGCTCTAGCTCACTAGCTATCCCACTACCTCCTTCAGCCCACGTGCTCTTTTTGGCTGCACTGGTTCTGCCCCCTGCTGGCCAGATCCCAGCACATCACCTCGAGCCTTCAAAGCAAAACTTTGATAATCACATAGTGGCTACTATGTGCCATCGACTCATCTAGGCACATTTGAAATACATAAGGAAACGAAGATCAAAGAAATCCCTGCCCTAATACTTAAGAGAACTTAGGATACCGACTGTGGCCTAAACATTTTAAGGACGTTAACGCATTTAGCTGTTAAAACTTTCATAATAACCCTTTGTGGGTCTTCCCAGGCGGCACAGTGGTGAAGAATCTGCCTGCCAATGCAGGAGATGCAAGAAACGTGGGTTCGATCCTGTGTCAGGACGATCCCCTGGAGGAGGGGAAATGGCAACCCATTCCAGTATTCTTGCCAGGAGAATCTCATGTTCAGAGGAGCCTAGTGGGCTACAGTCTATGGGATCGCAAAGATTTGGTCATGACTTAGCGACTGAGCATGCGCAACATCCCTGTGTAGTAGGTATTACGGCTACTTCAATAGAGCCCATTTGTTCAGTCAACCCCTCAGCCCACTTTCATCACCATAGCATACCCAGCCCAGAGCATGGGTCTGAACAGTCCCCAGAGATGAATGGGAAAATGATTTGGGAAGATGACGGCAGAGTATTGACACCAGTAGACTGAAGTTGGGTTCCCTACAAGCAGAGTCTGAGACAGGCATTTACTGAGGGAGCACTTTTGGGAAACAGGCAATGGAAAGAGTGAAGTAAAAAAGAAAGGGAACAAGACAAACAGTGTGTGTGTCAGGTCACATCTAGCCCGGGGGCCTGACACACAGGGAACTGGAGCATAAATCACATGGCAGAATTACAGCACCCCACTCCAGTACTCTTGCCTGGAGAATCCCATGGATGGAGGAGCCTGGTAGGCTGCAGTCCATGGGGTCTCGAAGAGTCGGACACAACTGAGTGACTTCACTTTCACTTTTCACTTTCATGCATTGGAGAAGGAAATGGCAACCCACTCCAGTGTTCTTGCCTGGAGAATCCCAGGGATGGGGAAGCCTGGTGGGCTGCTGTCTATGGGGTCACACAGAGTCAGACACGACTGAAGCGACTTAGCAGCAGCAGCAGCAGCAGAGGCAAGAGGGGACGGGGTTTCATGCCTCGTATCAGTCAGTCATTGGTTGCGGGCCACCCTGGTGAGGCGGGGGATGAAAGGAGGTTTACAAGGAGGTTCCATCAGCTGAGAGCAGGTCTCTGGAGAAAAGAGCAATTGCAGCCTAGGGCAGTTGGCTTGGTTGGAGATTTGCAACAGCCTAGTTCCTCAGGAAGGTTCAAAGCTTAATTTTCATCACAGGATCAGTCTTACCTTTTGTGACTGTTTCTACTGCATGTAACTCACCATTGACCACTGGATGCTAGAGGGAGCACATAACCTCCCACAGATGCTTACATCTGTCTGAGACCAAAACTCTGGAGAAGGGGCAGCTCTGAGCTGATGACAGCCAACACTCACGGCAGCTGGAGAAGGGGCTGCATGGGGGCTCCGTCAGCATCCACAGCAGCTGTGTTGGTGGGGAAATGGGAGCAGAAGCAAAGTGTCACATCTTGGGATCTTCTAGCTTAACAGCCAAGAAGCACACACTGAATAAAGAACAAAACAAGATAACACCAGAAATAACCAAGTAGGAAACAATACAGTTAAGTGTCAGAAAATGTAGGGAAATTATAAATGTGATGATTAAGAAAAGGGAGAGAGACATATTCATGGGGTTTCCTGGAGACAGGATTTGATTAGAAGCTCTAGTGTGTATGGTCCAAGGCAGCATTCCAAGTAGGTGGATAGCTGTCCTCTATGCGGTCATTTAGGGACTTGGGGATGATGACTGCCATTCTCAGCATGTAGCTTCCAAGTTTACTCTGTAGAAGCACTTATAGTTAGTGGGGAGAGAGAAAGAACAGAATTCAAGGGCCAGAGATTTAAGCCAGCAAGGCAAAAGCTGCCTGTATCCCATCTTCTCACGTCTCTTGACAAGAGTTTGGTAGCGTAGGCACAACTGGCTACAAGGGGAGCTGGCAAATGATGTTCGTATCTGGGCAGTCACGTCCCAGTCAAACCTCAATTACTATGGAAGAAAGAATGGATTTTGTGACAGCTAGTGTTCTTCACTCCATCCTCCTCACTTTCCTCAGGACAGATCATGATCAAAAAAAGTATAGTCCTGGACTTCCCTGATAGTTGAGGAGTTAAGACTATGCTTCCACTAGAGGGGACATGGGTTCAATCCCTGGCCCAGGAAGTTCCACATGCCACGTAGAAGGAAAAAAGAAAGAAAATGTTCAGTCCTGCCAAGAAGGAAGAAATGTTGTTTACTCTGATTCTATCATGTTTTCTTAGGGGTGCAGGTGGGAGCCTTGTAGGTCTAACTAAGCATGTCCTGGGAGTGTGACTTTTGCACTGGTGAGTCTGGTCTCTACTGGCATTGGAGTGGTAATACCCAAGATATTTGTTTAGGCAAAGGGGAAATAGACAAAGTAAGGCTTTCAGCCAGTTTTGTGTAGGATAAAGAATCCTCTTTCAGGTGCCACTAAGAAACCAAGAACATGATCTGCCTGGATGAAACCAGAGAACCTATCTGTGATTAAACTGTGACACAGAATCAGGTCTGGGAGCAGGAGAGAAAGAAATTTAGTGAACAGGAAAGAAAATGGGAAGAAAAACTATATTTGATGTGCAGCCTATCTCTGCCAGGCACTGTGCTGGGAAACTCTTGAGGTGATTATTTTTCTAACCTCATTTTATAGACAAAGTAACAAGCTCAGAGGTGAAATAGCTTAACATTCACTTAGTTATTATGTAGTGCTGTCTAGATTTTAACACAGACCTGTCTAAATTCAAAGCCCATGTTTTCCCCACGATAGCTGGTCCCTTTGAAAGTCACATTAGATCTTTTCTTGAGACTCGTGGTGATGATTTAGCAGCTTAGTCGTGTCTGACTTTTGCAACCCCATGGACTGTAGCCTTCCAGGCTCCTCTGCCCATAGGATTTTTAGAATAAACATTCCTAATCTCCCAGCAGATTCTGTGGCTGGCCTCTCGGCTCTCCTTCCTGGCTCTAGTACAGAGCAGCCAGGAGCTTGTCCTCACCTAACTCTTTCTACACCCAAGCAAGATGATTCAAAGAACAAAGAGGGCATTGACATAGTGCTTGCTGCTGCTGCTGCTGCTAAGTCGCATCAGTCATGTCCGACTCTGTGTGACCCCATAGATGGCAGCCCACCAGGCTCCACTGTCCCTGGGATTCTCCAGGCAAGAACACTGGAGTGGGTTGCCATTTCCTTCTCCAATGCATGAAAGTGAAAAGTGAAAGTGAAGTCGCTCAGTCATGTCTGACTCCTAGCGACCCCATGGACTGCAGCCTACCAGGCTCTTCCATCCATGGGATTTTCCAGGCAAGAGTACTGGAGTGGGGTGCCATTGCCTTCTCCCGACATAGTGCTTAGGAGGACTAATAAGCCAACTGGGACAGCTTTTGGGTGAGAGTCCTTAAGTCCCTACTGCCCTAACTCAACACTGGGGACAAGAGAAAAGACCAGTCACAGAATCTGCTTGGAGATTAGAAACGTTAAATCTCAAGAAAAGGTCTAATGTGAATCATTGGTGACTCTCCCTCAGTTACAGAGAGGATGAGATTATTTAAATACATTTCAAAAGATCTCTGTTGGACAGCTACAGGCTTACTTCTGCTCTTGGTTTATCATTCATTCATTCAAGAAATATATTAAGTACCAAGATGTTAGGCAATGTGTTTGGCAAAAGCATACAGCAAATGTGAAAGGCACAGACTCTGTGGGCAAGGATTAGCTTACCCACTTCAGGTTTTCTACCTATAAAACTCTTCTGTTCCTATGAAGCTCTACTTTGAACTCCCTTCCTCTGCACAGGTCAAGGCTTCTTTAATTCGTGTTATGGCCCTGCTTACAATTCTTTGATCATTTTTACCACATTATATTCTCCAGGCATGTCTTTTCCCCACCTAGAAACCCTGCAAAGGTGCAAGCAGGAACTATGGCTAATGCATCTCTCTGCCCTCATCAACTAAGCTAAAGCTTGGCACAAAGTGTATGCTCCATAAATATTGGTGAAAAGAATCAGCATGATTATGAGTATTGTGCTACATAATCTCGCACATGTGTATGTGTACGATGCAGCCAACCTTTCAAGACATTTCCATCTCCTTTCTTTCATTTGGTTTAGAGAGTTTGGTCTGGTGGATTCTGTGGATGTGAGAACACTTTGTAAAATATGAATGGTAAGGATTGTTATGAACCATATTGAATATGACTAGCCCTGAGGCCCGGATACTTTAGGTAACATACTTAAGGTCATGCAGCAGGAGTCTGTGCTAGAATCTGTGTCTCATGACATCTGTTTCTGGACTTCTCCTCCCTGCATCAGGGATCATTGACAAAAGAAAAGAACACAGTACTCAGGAACTCCCTAAATTGCAAACTCCCAGGAGTGGAGATAGTGGTGCTCTGCCTAGATCTTTGGGGCCAATGCACCCATCATCCAGCTGCTGAGACCATGGGCTACTGACAACTCACAGCTACAGCCCTCACTGTGCATTTTCCTGGGCACAGGGTCATAGCCTTTCATCCAAGGCTATGACCCCTCCTGGGGAGCAACTCATGACCAGTGACAGACTGATGCAAGGATACAAAGATCTGGTTCCATTGTATCATTTTGGGACAACTCTGAGGAGCCATATCAGCTTCAGAACTCCCAGGAGGATCAGCTGAGGTTTCAGTTGCAACCACAATGTGGGTTAGCTTCTCCCTCTGCCCACTCTGGCTTCCTCACTTCCTTATTGATGTGTCTCCCAAGAGCGCTCTCCAAAAGACCTGCAAGCCACTCTCCACCTTAGTCTATTTCCCAGGGAATTGATCTCTCCCTCAAGAACTCTTCCCTGGCACTGAGCCTGTCCAAAGTAGTTGTCAGTAATAATAAACAACTGGGATGATAGAATATAGATGGAGGCAGTTAGTGGTTCTAGCAAATCCAAATTGAAGATAAGGCAGCTGGTAAGAGATTGGCAGTGTAGGAAAAGGCAAGTTATGGTCACTGAATAAGAACTGGCCACTAGAGGGCCCAGCACTACACTTCTATAGCTCTGCTGCTATCATCGAGCAAAATTCTAATTTTGCCCTTGACTTGGCAGACACCACCTAACTGTCTACACTAGGGGGGAAACTGCTGGTCCAATGCTTCCTTCTCTTTTATCTACGCCATGAACCTCAGTGTCCTAGCCTGTTCCAATACCCTGTCACCATCTATACCGTTACATATAAATATGTTCCCATAAATCAAAGCTTCCAAAACCTATGTTTTCCCACCCACTGTTCTCATTGTTCCCACGGGGTTCCAAAGATCAGAAATGTGGAAGTCCAAACAGTTGACTGCTGCAATTCTTGCCCAGAAATGGAGAGAATCAGCAACATAACCTGTCTAGTCCTGTCACACCTCCTTCCCCACCCTGCTTCCCCAGTTTACAGTAAAGACACACAGGATTACATGTGAATTATAGTAGCCAAGGGAGAAAGGTGTCATGGGAGTCTACACAGAACATGAAAAAGTTTGAGAATATTGTGTGTGAATTAATGATTGCTTAATTAAATCAATGATTTTTTTTTCCTGTGTGGACTTAGTGAAAAGATTTATAGAAAATTTTTCTCTATATCCTTTATGGAAGGACAGTTAGTCCTTTGTAGGCTGGGAGGCTTTCTTTGAGGAATGGGGAGGGAGGGTCTGGACCATTTAGAGGTCTCTGTTTCCAACATATACATCCTTTTTTTTTTTTTAATGTATTCTTTTTTTAATTGAATGAAAATTCTTTAAAATCTGTAGCTCTTTTTATGATTTCTAAAAGTTCCACACACATAATTTCATGTAATCCCATAAAAACTTTTCCCCCCTTACTCCTATATGACCCTTCCCCCTTCCTTCTCCCCACTGGTAGCCACTAGTTTGTTCTCTAAATCCGTGAGGCTGCTTCTTTTTTGCTTTATTCACGAGTTTCCGACATATACATTCTCAAAAGGACAGAGCTGGGTTGTTTGGGTGGAGGAAAGCTCTGAAGATTAAAGAGGAGCAGACTTGGAGTCTACACAGGCAGGAGGATGGAGGGGAGGTGCGGACCTGAACCTGGCTCTCTTCCAGTGTCTCTGGCAGAGGTGACTACAAGCACACCCAAGGAATGAACACTAAGCCATGGCTTTGGGAGCATACAAGAGTTCTTGGGGACACGGTTTAGAACAGAATGATCAGATGCTTTGAGCAACTGGGCGAGATACATCTGACTTGGAAAAATGAGCTACAACTTCAATGGACTGAAGATAGTTCCCCAGGTTTTCTAGATTGGGTAAGCCCTGAAGGTGTGTTTTTTTGTTTGTTTTTTTTTTGTTTGTTTGTTTTTTTTAATCCCCATAAAAGTTCTGATACTGAATGTCCCACCAACCTGATAGGTGAGGCTGAAGTTAAATTTGATTTGAATTAGAAAAAATAAAATGTAATTTGATTCAGAAAAAAAGTAACTACATCTAATGTCTTTGCACTTGCTATTGAACAATTTAAATGGGTTCCAATAGTTGGAGCTCTGATGTGTGTTGGTTGCACAGTCGTGTCCAACTCTTTGTGACCCCATGGACTATAGCCCACCAGGCTCCTCTGTCCATGGGATTCTCCAGGCAAGAATACTGAAGTGGGTTTTCATTTCCTTCTCCAGGGGATCTTCCCAACCCAGTGATCGAACCTGGTCTCCCACATATCATGGAGCTCTGATATCACAATAGTAAATCTAGCCTGGGTAGGTTAATAAAAGAATAGGAATAATGTTTTGAGAGACTATCATGTGTTAGGCAATGCACTATTGCACAGCAGTCCCCAACCTTTTTGGCACCAGGGGCTGGTTTCGTGGAAGACAATTTTTTAACAGACCAAGGTGGTGGGGATGGTTTCAGGATGATTCAACTGCATTACATTTTTTTTTTTTAATCTGTGCTGAGAGATCTGACTTGGGTGTTGGATAGTGCCAAGAGTGGGGTTGGACGGGGTGGCACTAGAGGAATTATGCCACTTTGATTTTGTTTCACAAAACTAATAAGCTGAGGAAATTCCTATGAAAAGAGGCTGCCACTGGGATCTCATTCCTGCTCAAACCAGTCTTCGAAATTTCCTCCCTCTCTCAACAGCACTTACATCCTATGAGTCACTAAGACTTCCTTCCCAATTTCTCACAGCTGTTGTGTTTCTCTTCACCTCCCCTCTTTGGTTCCAGTCCTCAGTTCTGACTTGGTTAACTTGTGAAAAAGTTTCTAACTGGTCTTCCTGCTCCGTTTTTTTTTTTTTTTTTTTTTGGCTGTATTCTGTGGCATGTGGAATTTTTATTCCCCAATCAGGAATCGAACCTACACCGCTTACAGTGGAAGCCCAGATTCTTAACCACTGGATTGGCAGGAAATTGCCAATATATTGCCTCTATTCGTTTTTGCTGATTGTATGACAGGAGGTCCTTGAATGATATCTAAGATGTACAAAATTTTATCCTGGAAGAAATAGGATTCGGGGAGTTTTGTGGGCATGACATAATCATGCCCATGGAAATCACTACATGGCAGAATGGAGAATGGTTTGGAGAACATCAAAACTAGGGGCAAAGGGGCTTTCCTGCATTACATTTATCATGCACTTTATTTCTATTATTATTATATCACCTCCACCTCAGCTTATCAGGCATTAGATACTGGAGGTTGAGGACCCCTGATATTACATTTAACCCTCACACTCTACCGATGAGGTAGGCTGAGACCAAGAAAACTTAACTGGGTCAACCCCAGGTCACATGGTTAGTAAATGGCAGAATCAGATTTGTTGGACTCCACTTCTATCTAGCTTCTATACTCACACATTCCCGGTCATCTAGCCAAGCATTCACAGACATCTAGTCCATTGGTCACTAATTCATTTAGCCAGATATTCACTTAGACAGTGAGTGGCATCAATATAGTTATTCTGTTATTTGAACAGTAAGATAGATCTAGTAGTAGCTTGAAGAACAAAAGAATCTTAGAATTATAGAATGTTTGCCCTGATATCTGTATATTACAAATACTAATACACATATATTAGACTGAGGTAAAGATGAGAGATATAATCTCTCTGTCTCATACACATATATACATGCACACAGAAAAAGCTACAAAATTTGCTACATTATTTTATGAGATCCAGTGCAAAATGAAAATGCAAAACCCCTTGTTTAAAAATTATTAAGAATTTCAAAGGACTTCCTGGTGGTCCAGTGGTTAAGAGTCTGTCTTGCAATGCAGGGGATGCAGGTTTGATCCCTGGTCGGTCTGGGATCCCACATGCGGAGAAGCAGCTGAACCTTCATGCTGCAACTCCTGAAACCCGTGTGCTCTGGAGCTTGTCTTGTGCGCTGCAACTGTTGAGCGCATGTGGCACAACCAGAAAGCCTGAACCACAGCAAAAGCTCTCACATAATCTAATGAAGACCCCACATGCCACAACTAAGACCTGATGTAGCCAAATAAATGGATGAATGAACGAAGAAAGAATTTCAAGATGATGATAGCAGATTATACCAAGCATGAAATGAAGTGAAGTCGCTCAGTCATGTCCGACTCTTTGAGACCCCGTGGACTGTAGCCCGCCAGGCTCCTTGTCCGTGGGATTCTCCAGGCAAGAATACTGGAGTGGGTTGCCATTTCCTTCTCCAGGGGATCTTCCCAACCCAGGGATCGAACCTGGGTCTCCTGCATTGCAGGCAGACGCTTTATCCTCTGAGCCACCAGGGAATCTCCTAATACCAAGCATGGGGCCCCTCTAAGGACCCTGATGGCATGTCAGTGCCTGGCACAGAGTACATGTGCAATAAATGGTAGTCCTTTTCACTCTCTAGATTATTGATTGTAACCCTCTCCTTTTGCAACTGAGCAAACTCAAGTTCAAAGAAGATGAAAAATGCAAGTTACAGCAGAGCCAGGACCACAATCCAGACCTCCTCTCTTCCCAGTCAGTAGTCTTCACCTCAGCATTTCCCAAGTGTTCTGTGTACAGTAATAATAGATACTCCATGAGTAAAAGTTTCCATCAATACACAAGTTTGCAAAACACTGGGTTAAGGGTAAGGAGACATCTTTTTCAGAGCTCTTCAAGACTTTTCTATGAACGACATGAATCTCCATGACAAAGATATAAAATGAAACATCCCCCCACTGCCCATCCCCACTGTATGAATATGGAATCCTTTCTCAGGAGCATGTTAAATATCTCTTAGAATGCTTTCTTATACATTACTGCAGGGCAGTGGAAGTTTCCATGAAGTTTGATCTTGGGGGTGTGGTTGTTCTTATTCTAAATTAGAAGTAAACATATTCCTTCCATTAGGTCTTTTTGTCCACATCTCTGCCTCAGCTGACTTGTGAGCCTGAGGATATAAAAATAATGAAAACCAGACTCTAGAAAGAATATATTTATTTAGAGTCACCTAATTGCATCCAAAAGGCAGATCCATTCTGCCTCTCTCCCAGGAGTAGGAATATAGAGAAAAAACATACACCATGACCCCTGAATTCTTTCCGTGCTTGGTAATTTGCTCACAGCTTCCACATCACAAAAGTATCAGTTATAGTCCCTTATGAAAGCACACAGGAGGCCAGGAATGCATGATTCTCATGTTAGCTCTTCCTCTATTAGCTGCTGGACCTAGACTAATTCATTCCTCTGCAGAGTGAAGGACAGGGAAGCCTGGAGTGCAGTAGTTCATGGGGTCACAGAGTCGGACACGACTTGGCTACTGAACAACAACAATCCTCTTATTCTTATTGAAAACCCTCTTGCATCAAATTAACCTCTAAAGGGCTTCCATACACTTATATTTTGTCTGTAGCTCTCCTCCCCCTGGGCCCTTGAGTATGTCTTTGGGGCACAGTTGGAGAATCAGCAGACTAAATGATATCCACAGTCCCTTTCTCTGATAATCTGTAATTCAAGTTTGTATGTAGTTTTGCAAGCTATTGCCTCCACCTGTTAATAAAGGACCCTAGCTCCTTGAGAAATGCATCTCTTAATTTCTTAGAGGCCCAAAGAGTGATTCTCACTCACTGGGTTATGAGATGCCAGGTGATGCTAACCTTCCTGAGTCCCCAGTCTACAGAATCCATTATATGAATTGTGCAGAGGAGAGAAGAACACTTTTCTCCCACCATTGTGCTACATGAGCTCTCAGTAGGTACTCTTTATGCCTTTTGCAGAGGCTTCCCTGGGGGCTCAGCTGGTAAAGAGTCAGCTTGCAATACAGGAGACCCAGGTTTGATCCCTGGGTTGGGAAGATCCCCTGGAGAAGGGAATGGGTTGCCTGGGAAATCCCACAGACAGAGAAGCCTGGTGGGCTACAATCCATGGGTCACAAAGAGTCAGACATGACTGAGCAATTAAGCATGCATGCATGCATGCCTTTTTAACTTGCAGAGTTTTTAGCGAAGCAGCTCTTCTATATTTTGCTGATTACTCCTCACCTGCATTCGCCTCCATAAATCACTAAGCATGAACCAATGGTGGGGTAGGGACAGGGCTGCAGTGAGGCCAGGAAGCAAATGTGAGTGATAAACCTAGAACCGGTTGAACTTTGACTCACTTGTGTTTGACTCTGACGATTCTGTTGCTGGACACAATTGCCTAACTCCTTGCTTTTTTTAGGATGAGTTTCCTGCCCAAAGAGACCTAAGGTCTTCATGAAAAATAGACTTTTGAGTTGGGCCCACTAAGGTGGAAGTGCCTGTTTGGGTCCTCTG
Source organism: Bos taurus (assembly GCF_002263795.3). Classification (NCBI taxonomy): domain Eukaryota; kingdom Metazoa; phylum Chordata; class Mammalia; order Artiodactyla; family Bovidae; genus Bos; species Bos taurus. The sequence goes on along the minus strand of NC_037342.1, from coordinate 53,795,334 downwards.
GGAAGCAGATGTCAAAATGAAGCAAGAAATGCAAGAGACTTACTAGGAGAAAATATCTCGGAAGGATACAGAGGAGAAGGAGGAATAGGTGGGAGAGCCATAAATTGCAATGCAAGAGAGATGCCTTTGAAAGGAAAGGAAGAAGGAAGGAGGCTTGAGCAGGAAAAGCCTCAGACTGATGCAGCTCTGAGACAGTCTGAGCCAGGCCAATCAAATGCCACAGAACAAGACTGACCATTGGAGGATCCCCATGTTAGGCAGCAATGGCTTGGTTCTAGCATGTCTGCAGTGCTCACTGACAGAGAGAAAGAGAAGGAGAGCATGACTGTGGTGTAAACACCACAATACACTGTGAAGGTGTTACAGCCAGAGGCTGTCAGTTAACAACACTCTTCCTGGCAGGCTCTCTGTGTGGGAGATCTGAGCAGGGTACTCCCCATTCCTGCCGCACAGGCATGTACCCACCTGTGTGAATTCAAAAAGTGAATACAATTTAAGCTCAAGCTTAGGCACATTTGACATATTTATTACAAATATTTATTGAGCCTATAAAAAGTATTACCCTAGGCACTATAGCAGCCCTACCCTCTCCAGTGGAATGACTGAGTCTGAGAAGGTTTCAGATATCCTGGTAAGTTTTTTATCACCATTATTGTCAACACAAGGCATGTTTTATTTTCCTGGGCTCCAAAATCACTGTGGTCGGTGACTGCAGCCGTGAAATTACAAGATGCTTGCTCCTTGAAAGAAAAGCTGTGACAAACCTAGATAATGTATTAAAAAGCAGAGATATCACATTGCCAACAAAGGTCTGTATAGTCAAAGCTATGCTTTTTCCAGTAGTCATGTATGGATTTGAGAGCTGGACCATAAAGAAGGCTGAGTGCCAAAGAATTTATGCTTTTGAACCGTGGTGCTGGAGAAGACTGAGTCCCTTGGACAGCAAGGAGATCAAACCAGTCAATTTTAAAGGAAATCAATCCTGAATATTCATTGGAAGAACTCATGCTGAAGCTGAAGCTGAAGCTCCAATACTTTGGCTACCTGATGCGAAGAGACAACTCATTGGAAAAGACCCTGATGCTGGGAAAGATTGAAGGCAGGAGGAGAAAGGGACGACAGAGGATGAGATGGTTGGATGGCATCACAAACTGAATGGACATGAGTTGAGTCAACTCAGGGAGACAGTGAAGGATAGAGAAACTTGGCGTGCTGCAGTCCATGGGGTTGCAAAGAGCTGGACATTAATAGCGACTGAACAACAACAAGGCATGTTTTACTAGCCTCCATTGTAAGTGGTGCTAGTGGTAAAGAACCCGCCTGCTAATGCAAGAGACATGAGAGACATGGGTTTGATCCCTGGGTCATGCAGATCCTCTGAAGGAGGAAAGGGCACACTCCAGTATTCTTGCCTGGAGAATCCCATGGACAGAGGAGCCTGATGGGCTACAGTCTATAGTGTCTCAAAGAGTCAGACACAAGTGAGGCGACTTAGCACACATTGTGTACTAACACTGGGTCAAGCTTAATACAACAAAGAAAAATCCTTAAGAAGCTCAAGATAAGGTTCCAGTATAATATCCCTCCCCCTTAGGAAGCTCAGAGGAGATTTTTGAATATTTCTTTCATGCCAATCACCAAATGTACCAAGGAGGAAGGAACCTTTTAGTAGAATTGACCTTGGAGTTTACCAGAGAGACCTTGAAACTTATCTGGCAGCCAACCGGGTGGCACAAGGGCTTGCTCCACCCCCAGGACCATGCCAGCCAAGAGTTAGGATTTGCTGAGAGGCAGGCCCAACACCTGTTGTAGCTCCTGGATCACAGTCAAATTTGGGAGGGAAATGGGGGAAAAGAGGAAGGAACTGGGAAAGAGGGATTTGTAGTGGGAAGAGATAAGACAGCAGGCTTTTCAGAAGCATGCCAGAATTCATCTCAACCTCACCACTTGGCAAAAGAGATAGTGTCTGTGGCAGAAAGAATACTGAGCATGACACCCAAGCTCTGCCTCTAACTCCCTGGCTGACCTTTGTCACGAAATGCCCCTGTGGGCCTGTGCTCCTTGGCTATAATCTGCAGAGCTAGGCCAGACACTCCTTAAAGTTCTTCCCATTTGAACACCCTAACATTCTTTTCTCCCCCCAAAATGGATTTTTACTGTATCTACCAACAAAATGAACCAAATACTATTTTTCATTTTAATCTCACAGTTTTTTGATACTTAAAAATTTTTAGAGGATAATTACTTTAAAATATTGTGATGGTTTCTGCCATACATTAACATGAACCTGCCATAGGTATACATATGTCCCCTCCCTCTTTAACCCCCCTCCCACCTCTCTCCCACCTAAACAGACATTTCTCCAGAGAAGACATACAGATGGCTAATAAACACATGAAAAGATGAACAGCCTAACATTATAACAGCTTCCAGAAAACAATCCTGGAAGAGCCTGCAGAGAGGCATGAACAAGTGGGGGTGTAGGATGCAAAGAATTTCCAGTGAACTCAGGAATAATACAACATAATATAACATAATGAAACATGACATAGCAAGCATTGTGATAGGTAGCAGAATGTAGGAATAGGGGCCAGTAAAAATCTCTAAAGTTGAATTCATTTCATGATCAAGACATTCAGGACATCCAAATATGACTCTACCTTTATATACAGGTACAGTTGATCCAGGGAGGAAAATATTTTCCCCTGTCAGCTGGGGATCTGAGATTCATAAACATAAAAGATCTGAGATTCATAAACATTCCATCAATACATGAACCTCACTATTATTAAAACAAAGAGAAAGCACTGTCCCTGTCCTTTGCTGACACTTCTCCAGTTTTCTCTTATAAAAATGAACCATTTCTACTCCCCTTTCAGCCTACATTTTCTGTTTGTTTTTTTACAGATAAGAACGCTGGGAGAGGAGAGCATACTGTGAGGTTTTCCCCCAGGCCTAACATTTTAGGATTCTAAGAACAGGATTGCATGTTCCCTTCTCATCTCTCTCTCTTTCTGAGCTAAGAAAACACCACAGTTAAAAAACAAAAACAAAAAACCTGCAGTCCAAGGAATGGCATAATTAGCAGCCAATCAGGAGAAGGCTCCAGGCCCTCATACACTGCACCTTCCAGGCTAGCCCCTCCCAGAGAGGATCAGGTTTTCTCTTGGGGTTTCTTCCCTTTTGAATTAAGCACGACTGACGGCTGTAGTCCAGAAACACAAACCCTAAACCTAGTCTCCGGTAGACAAACAGGTCTGGGAAGATTGTATGACCCGCAGGGATAGAGTGCTCTGGGCTCCCCGGGAGACCAGGCTCGGGTGAAGGGAAAATATGTCCATGGGGATGCAAGAGCAGCCATGGGAGGACTGAGTTACCTAAATAAATAAATAGTTTGGCAGCAGACCCAGTTTATGCCTGGGCCTCCAGGTAGGGAGTCTGCTAACTCACTCTTAGCCTTTGGGTCTCAGCTTAAATCGGATTTCCCTGGGAAGCAGGTGCCTCACAAGGCTGTGCAGGTTGCACACTGCACATACCTGGGATGTGTCACAGCATAGATATTACAGATTTACATATTTTTATGACAATTTTCCAGCAGTTGGTTGTCACGTGTTTTGAGGAAAGGCATCTTGCTTTGCTGATTCATAAAATGGTGCCACATGGGCTCCAGTGATCCTGCTGAGAAGCCTCTTCTAACTCAGCTCAGGTTCAATGCCCCTCTCATCAGCTGCAGAAGGACCCTGTACTTCCCCTACCACCACATCGACCACACTTTATTCTAAATGCCTGTTTACTGGTCTTATCCATTCTGGATCATCAGCTTTGTGAAGACAGAGTCTGTGTCTTGTCCAACAATGTACCTTGCTCTGAGAAGGGTGCTTGGCCTAGTGCAGGCTCCATGGTATTTGGTGAATGAATGAGCAACATATTCTGAGCCAGCCCAATGCTCTTGCCCAAGTGGACAGAGAGCCTAGCATAGTAGAAAGAGTCCTAGCCATATCTTGGGTTCAAGACCTTGCTCTTCCTCTCCCAAACTATGTGATTTGGGGTGAGTCGTGCTGTGACTTTACCCCAGTGTCCTTGATGCAGAATAGGGATAACCCTGCCTTGCCCTGTCCCCCTCAAAGTGTCATTGTGAAGGACAATTTAAACTTCCACTTGGCAAACTATAAACATAGACGAAACAACATGTGAAGTAAACAGCTGTTCCAGGGAAGCTGGACCTTTGAGAAGCCCAGGACCAGGAGTAGCCTTGTATCTGGACACAGTGGCCTCCAAGAGACAACTCAGGATTTCTGGGTCAGACAGTACTTTTTCAGTTGCTAGGAACAGAAACCTAAAAATGTTAAAAAGCAAATGTATTACTTCATATGACAAGGGGAAAGGTGTAGCTGGGCCTCCAGGACAATGGAAATAGACACAAGGATGCAGCGAGGTAGACATCCTTCTGTTCTCCCCTTTATCCTGTCCCTTCGCTGCCCCCACCCCCACCCCCCGCATCTGTCTCCCTCTCGTTTCCGCCTGCCTACTACAGATGGGCTCACTCAACATAGCAAGGGACATGGCTACCTGCAGTTTCTGGCTCCATCTCACAGTTTTGCCATCTGAGAGGGTTGTTGCTGTTTAGTTGCAAGTCAAATCCAATTTTTTGTGACCCCATGGACTGTAGCCTGCCAGGCTCCGCTGTCTGTGGGATTTCCCAGGCAAGAATACTGGAGTGGGCTGCCATTTTCTTCTCCAGGGGAACTTCCCGGCCCAGGGATTGAACCCACATCTCCTACTTGGCAGGTGGATTCTTTACTGCTGAGCCACCAGGGAAGACCAACTGAGGGAAGTCTCTCTCAGAGGACTGAGCCCCTTCTCTTAATTCCAATTTGCAGAATCTCCCTTTGCCCTGGCTTGAGTGATGTATCCAACTCTACACGAATGGTGAGGGACACGATCTCTGGCCCACATTGGAACCACATGACTAGAGTGGGGCAATCAATGTGCCAACAGAAGGAAGGTTACTGTTCCAAGAAGAATGGATGGGTGCCAGGGAGACAAAATAATAAATGTGGTGCATCTCCATTTTCTGAAAGAATTCCCACACTGAGACACGAAATGCTACCATTTGCAATCAATTAGCTTTGGTTTGGGTTCTGCTCCTCCAGACTCATTTTATCACATGAGTTCCCTATAACACAAGGAGGTGAGCAGAAGGATGGGCAACGAAGTAAAATCAGAGTGTGATTTCCTCTGCAAACCTTCAGTGAATAATGAAAGACCAACCATAAATCCAAAAAGGTTTGTTTCCTTTTTAGAAATGGTATCTACTGACCTCACCTGCTCAACATCAGACCCTAAAATCCTCTGTACTTTGTCCAGGTTGTGGATCGAGAGATAATTTTACTGAAATAGAATACTATTCATCCAGTCTGACCGCTTTCACTTTCTGTCCTACAGCAGAACAGAGACAAGACCACCCTCTTTCTCATTGTAAATAGTCCAAACCACACACCTCACAGATGGAGAAACCAGTCTCTGAGCGGGAATATTTCTTATCCAACCTCACATATTAAAAGGGGGTTAATGGCCACATCAAGAGCAGATCCCATGTCATCTGACACTTGTTTTTCTCATTGGGGCCACCCTTTGTTTTTCTGCACACTTATATCCCAAAAAATGAGCTACCCTTTCATCTCACCTTCTTCCCATTCTTTTATCTCTCTGGATCACCTACTGGGCTACTTTCTCTAGGTCAGTTTTACTGTATTACTGTTTAGTCACTTCTAGGTCCCAGTCAATTGGCTATTGCCTTAGTCTAGCTGTCAGAAATGAGAGATTTCCCCATCAAATACACAATATTCTCTTCACTACTCTTCAACATAAATCCACTATTTAAGCAAACCAGTCTTGACTCGTGGCAGAATTTCAGGCATCAACTTGTTCACTCATGTTTATCTTTCAGATATCCATTTAGATTATTTTATTTTGGAAGTGAAATATTTTTTATTTGGTCTGTCTCCCCTGGCTGAGTCAGGAGTACCTCCTACAAGCACCATTAGTGCCCCATACTTCCTCCAACAAACATGTATAATATCACCCTGGACAGTAATTGCCTGCTTATTTTATGTCTGTTCTCTACTGAAATTTCTGTAAGCACAGAGACTGTTCATTCCTGTTTCCCAGTACTATTGTTTCCCCCAAGACCTAAGCAAAGAGCGCAGCACATCACAAATGCTGCGTGAATATTTATTGAATGCATGACCAACTCTGACTAAATGGTTTCTAATTATTTTCACAGTAGTGATCAAATGACAAAAAGATGTGAATATTAATACTTTACAGTTGAACACGTTATATGAAGGACTTATTATGTCAAAAGAACTCATTAAGCTGGCTATCACTATAATAAAAACCTTCTTTGCTTCTGATACGGGGATGCAAAAAAAAAAAAATCAACGTTTCATCCACAAAAGACTCTTAAAATGTTTAAAAGGGTCCTACTACTGCCATAGGTAAACATCATCACCAGAGTCAAATGCTGCCTTTGTAACGTTATCCTGACCTCAAGGGCAGGCTGGACACCCTGCCTCTGGTCTCTTCCTCAATCTACTTGGTATTCCTGTACTGAGTGTTCACCGTGAGTCAGTTCCTAAATTTTCACACGCGTTATCTCATTTAATTCTTACAACAGCCCTAGGAAGAGAGTTCTATTTTTATTTCCTTTTAACAATAGGAATACCAAGACACAGGGAGGTTATACAACTTATGCAAAGACACAGAACTATCACCTGGAATATTCAAACCCAGCTCTTGCTCTTAATTGCTGTAAGACTGTTCTTTCTAATAAGTTCATGGACAACAATCTTCCATCTTTCTTAGAATGGCCTCCTCCTGTTATCTAAACACACCTAAGGCCAACCAGCTAGGAATTGAGGTAGATTAAGTATGGCCACAAATTCTTTTCAGTTCCTTTTCCAACTCCATGCATCTAGAATATAATTTTATTAAGAATTTGAAGAAGTCTGGTAGACTATCTTATTGAATAATCTTGTGGTCCAGACAATAAAGAATCTGCCTGCAATGCAGGAGACCCAGGTTTGATCCCTGAGTCAGGAAGATCCCTTGGAGAAGAAAATGGCAACCTACTCCAGTATTCTTGCCTGGAGAATCCCATGGACAGAGAAGACTGGCGGGCTACAGTCCCTGGGTCACAAAGAGTTGGACATGACTGTGCTACTAACACTATGCTATGCTATGCTATCTCTGACAAAGAGTAGTATGTATCATGGAAACAATACTAGCTTTGGAACAAGGAAGATCTAAAGTAAAAACTTGACTGTTTTTGTTACCTATGGTTGTGTAACAAACCACTCCATAACTTAGCATTTAGAAGAACAGCAATTTATTATTTCTCACAATTATGTGAATCAGCTGGGCAGTTCCTCTGAGGATTTCACTTGAACTCATTCATGGATTGGCAATTTAGTGGGATGGAATGTTCATCATGGCCTCATGTCTGGCTTTGTTGGGGTGCCTGCCACATGGCTATTCATCTTCCAGAAGGCTAGACCAGTTTCCATAAGTGGTGGTGTTGGTGAGAGGAACTGAAAAGAATTTGTGGCCATACTTGATCTACCTCAATTCCTAGCTCTTTGGCCTTAGGCAATTTATTTCTCCTGAGATCAGCTTCCTTATCTGGGAAATTGTGAAAGTAATCCCAATTGTCTTGGGTTCTTATAAATATATGATAATATATGTCAAGTACCTAGGAAACTCCCTGCCATTAAACAACTATTTATCTACTGTTATTTTCATTTGCTCTAAGTCTTATAGTTACTTAACATTCCTAGGGTCTGGAGTGAATGCTTCCTCCTTCTCCCTATCATCTCTGCAGTCTGCTTAAATCCTGTACTTCAATCAAAACCCAGTTCTGGTCTCATCTTCACAAAAATTTCTAAAGTCAGTAGGCTTCAATAATTGTCCATATTAGGAAATTCCAAAGTTCTATTTATAAATCAAATGTTCCCAGCCTTTCCTCATCCCTGAAGAAAAAAATAGATACATGTGAAAGAATTTATTGTTGTGCACAATTTGTAACTTCTGGCTGCTGCTGCTGCTAAGTCACTTCAGTCATGTCCCACTCTGTGCGACCCCATAGACGGCAGCCCACCAGGCTCCCCTGTCCCTGGGATTCTCCAGGCAAGAACACTGGAGTGGGGTGCCATTGCCTTCTCCGAACTTCGGCTAGTTGGATATAATTCTACCCTGTTTCCCTCAGTTGAAGAAAGTATACTGAAATGTGGATAGAAATGTCTTTATTAGGCTAATTTATTTTATAAAGGTAAATTGTTTGCAAAATTTGCTCCGTTATTAGCAACAACTTACTAAATCACTCATTTGGCACTAAGCATATGCCCCTTTATTTTTAAATCTTTTTAAAGATATGTCCTGTCTTCTAACTAGGTTAAAAACACTAATAAAAAAGACCCTGATACAACACACATACCTATATAAATATGTGCATATATATATATATTTAATTTATCTTGTGGTTCTATCAAAGTGAACTGAACGTACTAGAAAGGCAATACATATAACCCAAACCCTTCCTGTTGAGATTTGTGTTGAGAATGAGCATGAAGCCGCTTGGACAGTGAGAAAGAAAATTGGATTTAGAAGCACAGGTTCCAGGCTTATGTGCTGGATTCTGGATCAAGAAGTACCTATTTATTCTTTAAACTTCTATGTTAAAATACAAGAAAAATTGGATAAATAGAGTGGGGGCCCTTGGGCACTCAAAACTCACTGTCTTAGGCCAATAATTCTCAAAGATCAGAGGGGAGGCCATTTTTATCAAAATACACAGGCTTGATCCTTCCCTTCTCTTGCTCATTGATGTACTCTTGGATGGGAAGGCAACAGAGAAAGATATATTTGGGAAATGGTCTCCTGCTGAGAACCACTATAGTATTAGAATCAGATTAATCAGTGTAGTTAGCTCCAACAGCTTTGTGCAATGGCAGGGAGAAAGCATCTTTCTCCATCAGTTCAGTTCAGTTCAGTCACTCAGTCATGTCCAACTCTCTGAGACCCATGGACTGCAGCACGCCAGGCCTCCCTGTCCATCACCAACTCCTGGAGTTTACCCAAACTCATCTCCATTGAGTCAGTGATGCCATCCAACCATCTCATCCTCTGTCGTCCCCTTCTCCTCCCGCCTTCAATCTTTCCCAGCATCAGGGTTGTTGCAAATGAGGCAGCTCTTCGAATCAGGTGGCCGAAGTATTAGAGTTTCAGCTTCGACATCAGTCCTTCCAATGGACACTCAGGACTAATCTCCTGTAGGATGGACTGGTTGGATCTCCTTGCAGTCCAAGGGACTCTCAAGAGTCTTCTCCAATACCACAGTTCAAAAGCATCAATTCTTCAGCGTTCAGCTTTCTTTATAGTCCAACTCTCACATCCATACATGACTACTGGAGAACCATAGCTTTGACTAGATGGACCTTTGTTGGCAAAGTAATGTCTCTGCTTTTGAATATGCTATCTAGGTTGGTCATAACTTTCCTTCCAAGGAGCAGCGTCTTTTAATTTCATGGGTACAGTCACCATCTGCAGTGATTTTGGAGTCCCCCAAAATAAAGTCAGCCACTGTTTCCATTGTTTCCCCATCTATTTCCATAAAGTGATGGGACCGGATGCTATGATCTTATTTTTCTGAATGTTGAGTTTTAAGCCAACCTTTTCACTCTCCTCTTTCACTTTCATCAAGAGGCTCTTTAGTTCTTCTTCACTTTCTGTCATAAGGGTGGTGTCATCTGCATATCTGAGGTTATTGATATTTCTCCTGGAAATCTTGATTCCAGCTTGTGCTTCATCTAGCCCAGTGTTTCTTATAATGTACTCTGCATATAAGTTAAATAAGCAGGGTGACAATATACAGCCTTGACGTCCTCCTTTTCCTATTTGGAACCAGTCTGTTGTTCCATGTCCAATTCTAACTGTTGCTTCTTGACCTGCATACAGATTTCTCAAGAGGAAGGTCAGGTCGTCTGGCATTGCCACCTCTTGAAGAATTTTCCACAGTTTGTTGTTGATCCACACAGTCGTACCAATATTCCCTTGTATCTCTTTGGCATAGTCAATAAAGCAGAAATAGATGCTTTTCTGGAACTCTCTTGCTTTTTTGATGATACAGCAGGTGTTGGCAATTTGATCCCTGGTTCCTCTGCCTTTTCTAAAACCAGCTTGAACATCTGGAAGTTCATGGTTCATATATTGTTGAAGCCTGGCTTGGAGAATTTTGAACATTACTTTACTAGCGTGTGAGATGAATGCAACTGTGTGGTAGTTTGAACATTCTTTGGCATTGCCTTTCTTAGGGATTGGAATGAAAACTGACCTTTTCCAGTCCTGTGGCCACTGCTGAATTTTCCAAATTTGCTGGCATATTGAGTGCAGCACTTTCACAGCATCATCTTTCAGGATTTGAAATAGATCAACTGGAATTCCATCACCTCCACTAGCTTTGTGGGTAGTGATGCTTCCTAAGGCCCACTTGACTTCACATTCCAGTATGTCTAGCTCTAGGTGAGTGATCACACCATCATGATTAACTGGGGCATGAAGATCTTTTTTGTACAGTTCTTCTGTGTATTCTTGCCACCTCTTCTTAATATCTCTGCTTCTGTTAGGTCCATACCATTTCTGTTCTTTATTGAGCCCATCTTTGCATGAAATATTCCCTTGGTATCTCCAATTTTCTTGAAGAGATCTCTAGTCTTTCCCATTCTGTGTTTCCCTTTCCCATTCTGTGTTTCCCATTTCTTTGCACTGATCACTGATGAAGGCTTTCTTATCTCTCCTTGCTATTCTTTGGAACTCTGAATTCAAATGGGTACATCTTTCCTGTTCTCCTTTGCTTTCCGCTTCTCTTCTTTTCACAGCTATTTGTAAGGCCTCCTCAGACAGCCATTTTGCTATTTTGCATTTCTTTTTCTTGGGGTGGTCTTGATCCCTTTCTCCTGTACAAGTCACGAACCTCCTTGTATCATGACTATTCTGATTATTAAGAGCTGTTTTTATTCAATTGAAACCAATAACTGTTTTTTCAAAGAAGAGTTACCAACTCCAGGAGACTGAAGAGGGAAACACAGAGATTCATAAGTATCCCAAGCTGTCTACAGTCTACTTACAGAACCCACTTGGCCAAATGCTAACTGTATATAAGCATTACCTTCAATGCTTTCCCTCTTGTCATGGCCAACTCCTAAAAGCCCTTATATTGATAAGAGTTTGCATAATGCCTAGAAGATAGCACTGTAGATGTTTGCTGCTTCTCCAGTTATGCAGAGGGACTACTCTCTCTGTAATAATTCATGTTAACAATTTGTTATGGTGGTGGTGTCGCTCAGTTGTGTCCGACTATTTGCAACCCCATAGACTGTAGCCCGCTAGGCTCCTCTGTCCATGGAATTTTCTAGGCAAGAATACAGGAGTCGGTTGCCATTTCCTCCTCCAGGGAATCTTCCCAACCCAGGGATTGAACCTGGGCCTCCCGCATTGCAGGTAGATTCTTTACTGTCTGAGCCACCAGGGAAGCCCCAACAATTTGTTTTGGTTATATTTATATCTAGCACAGTAGGAGATACCAGAACATGCTTAATAAACATTTTTGGATTGACTAGAATGACCTGTACATCTTTTTTCTTTTCCAAGACAGTTGGGGGAACCCTCTAATTTAATACCACTCTGGATCTTAGTACCTCAGAGAAAAGTCTCTAATGAAAAGGAAAGAAGATGAAACCTTAGGGAAGTTGTAAGCAATTTAGCATTACTGAGTCAGGTGGGAATGTTTAATTTGCCTACTAAAGAGAGCAACATGATCTCCAGGGTACAGCAAGAACAAAGCTGCTGCTAATAAAAAGCCTTCACATTTGTTTAGCCCTTTATATTAGGTTACAAAGTGCTTTCATAGTGCTCATCTCACTTGAGCCCCCAACAACCTTGTTAGGTAGATGTTATTCATCTTAATTTTATAGAAGCAGAAACTAAATCTTAGATGGCTTTTGCAACATACCCCAAGTCACATAAATGGGAAATGCAGCAGAGTGAAGACTATTCCAAGGTTTTCCTCATTGGATTAATTAGGGCTTTTGCAAGATGAGAAAGAAATTTAACATACAATAGTTTAAGCAGGAAATAGTTTAGATAGCTAATAGGGTATAAAAGATATGCGATTGTCTCCCCAATATCTATTCCCTTTTCTCTTGGTATCTCCCCTGTTTGTTGTTCATTCTCTGTTCTCCCCCTCCATCCCTAATGTGAAGCCCACGTGCTTTGGGAAACTGACCCACCCCTGCCTGACTCAGGGAGGAGCTTATGCTTAAGTTTAAACTGATCAGTGTAATCCCACCTCCTGGCCACAGTCATCAGTTCAAAGATGAGCATGTGACAGACAATATATGGACTAATGAGAAGCAAGGAGAGGTTTGCTAAGAGTTTTAGGGAATTTAATGAGAAAGTATATGGAAGGAAATGTCTTCCATCAGATGTGAGGACACAACTTCCTTTTTACTATGTAGAAAACCAGCCTTAGAACAAAGATGTCAATGTGGGTGGCAAACAGGGTCTTTAGTAACATTGCTAAACTACTAGATCAACTATTTTGGAAGCCCAGTATATCTCTGGACCTTGCAGTTTCATAAGCCATGAGCTATCTTGGTATACTTCATGGCAAGTAATAGAAAACTCAACTCAAATTGGCATAGACACTCACTGGCTTCTTGTTACTTGCCTGTTTGCCATGGAGTCTACTAAGGTAACTGAAGAAATGGAAGGAAGAGCTGTAGAAACAAGTGTTCCAGGGACTGAAATCCAAATCTTGGTAGCATCAGGACTTTCCCTCTTCATCTCGTACTTTAATCCTCCCTCATTCTCTTCTACTTGAGACATGCCTGTTCCACTATATGGCAAGTGAATGATCACCTGGCACCTCAGGGTATCAGAGAGAGTGCTGACAGGAAACAGGCCTTTCGGTTTGAGTCATGAGGAGAGTACAAAGAGATTGCATACACAAATATGGGTAGAAACACCACAAAGGATAATGTAGTGCCCCAGGCTAGAAACAGCCTGGGGGGAAGATGTTACCTCCCCAAAGCCTGACAGGATAGCGGAGGCAACAGATACTGGAATCGGAGACCAAAAAGCTGCGTGAAGAGGGTCACCTGAGAGGAGTTGTGCCAAGGGATAAATCAGATTGAGTTCCAGCCTAAATCTCCTCCTTCTAGTTAGCTGCTGGTGTTCTCCCTTGCCCAAACAGACTGGAAGCGGAGGAGAAGGAACCCTGTGGATGAAATCCATACAGGTCAACCCCATGAGGCAGAGTGAGCTGTGGGAGGGTGGAGGGTGGATGTAAAGGGGCATTTGGGTGGCTCAAACAGTAAAGAATTTGTCTGCAATGTGGGAGACCCGGGTTTCATCCCTGGGTCAGGAAGATCCCCTGGAGAAGGAAATAGCAACCCACTCCAGTGTTCTTGCCTGGAGAATTCCTTGGACAGTACAGACCACCAGGTCACAAAGAGTTGGACGCAACTGAGCAACTAACACTTTCACCTTCATGGAAGAATCCAGTGTACTAAGGTTAGCAGCCTCTGCAAAATAAGAGCATTTCTTTTGCACATCATCTGAATGTCAACATATAAATAATTCCTTACTCTCAACAAATACTCTATAGAGTTGACCTTGGAAGAGTATCAGGGAGAAGTTTATTATAAAAGAGTATCAGGGAGAAGTTTATTAAAAACATAAATATTACCATGAGTGGGCAGAATATTTAGATCTTACTTGATTTTCCACTGACCTTTTTAATTTATGATGTAAAATACAAGGCTAGGCTATTATAAACAACTCAGATCAATGTAGCAGTTTTATGATGGCAATCATGTCATTTCTTAGTAGTAGTACCACTAGATTAGAGCATTATTTTTACCACTGTTAAAACAATATTATTATTAAATTATAGCCAAATGGTTAGAAGTTGGACCTTTGCTCATAACAGCAAAACTGAAAACAACCTAAACTTTCTTGTCATATGCTTACAATGGAGTATTAATCAGGAATTAAAATAAAGTGACAAGAAAACTTTAGCAACACAGAAAATCCTAAAAGATAACATAGATTATTAAAATCTTTTTATAAGAATAAAAAATAAGTAAAACAAGCAATATGTGATAAAAAAAATACACCCCCTCCCCTAAAGTAATGATAAAAACAAAACCAGGAAGGTGGGAATCTAGGGGAATCTAGCTTCTTCCTAAGAGGGAAGCTAGGGGTAGGGATAGGACTGGAGAACACAGAAAGATGTAAGTTATTTGTTGTTAGCTTGGATGGTAGATTCATGGATGTTTATTTATTAGTACAGATAAAAAATTGAAAAGCAACACATGAATAATAGATCTCTGCATTGGACCAGTGATGACATTGTATCATAAACCAAGGATCGTATTTAATCCAATACTGTCTTTACCAAGAATAGTGTTCATAGCAGCTTTATTTGCAATAAAGAACTTGAAAATAAACCAAACATCCAACCCAAACAACACCAACTAAAAAGTAGTGAAAGGTTAAAGAAAACCTGGCACCTCCATACAGTGAATACTACTCAGCAAAAAAAAAAAAAAAAGCAGAGGGAGGGGTGGGGAACTAGGGATAAACATAATAACCTGGATGGATATCAAAGACGTCATGCTTAATGATAAAGCTAATTTAAAAAGGCTATTTACTGCATGACTCCATTTAATAACATTCTCAAAATGACAAAGCTATAGACATGGCAGACAAAGTGGTTGCCAGAAGCTTGACAAGGTGGGGTAGAAATATTAATGGGTAGTGCCAGGGAGTTCCTTTGTAGTTATGAAACAGTTTTACATATTGAATGTGGTGATGGTTTCACAAATATACATATGGGATAAAACTGCACAGAGCTACACACACACACACACACACACACACACACACACACATGGTATTTTTAAAGATACAGTATTCTATGCATGTGGGCTTCCCTGGTAGTTCAGCTGGTAAAGAATTGACTGCAATGCAGGAGACCCTAGTTCGATTCCTGAGTCAGGAAGATCCCCTGGGGAAGGGATTGGCTACCCACTCCAGTATTCTTGGGCTTCCCTGGTGGCTCAGGTGGTAAAGAATCCACCTAAAATGGGGGAGACCTGGGTTCAATCCCTGGGTTGAGAAGATCCCCTGGAGGACAGCATGGCAACCCACTCCAGTATTCCTGCATGCATGTTGGTACAGACACATGAATGGACAAAAAAGATCAATGGAATGGAAAACAGATCAGTTACAGACCCCAAAACAGAGAGATTAAGTATCTGATAAGATATTTCAATCAATGACAAAAAGGTGGATTATTTAATAAAAATTATCTGCCCTAAATAGGTCAAAGATATATATAAGTAAAAAAGAAAAAGAATTAAAGTGCTAGGAGAAAGCATGAGATGATTTTTCTTAAAATAATCAAGGAGAAACTCTGAAAGCATAAAGTAAAATACTTACATAGATGACCATATCAAAATTTAAATAATACAATAAAGTCAAAAGATAAATGACAAGATGGAGAAAATGCTTGCAAGACATGTGACAAAGAAAATTGTTCTTGATATATAAAGAGTTCTTACAATAAGAGACAACCAATAAAAAAATGGAAAAAAACACAAACAGAAGTTAAACAGAAACTAAAAAATGGCTGAAAAATATATACGATGTGTAATCTCATTTATAATTTTAAAGATATAAATTAAAATAAAAGATTCTTTAAAAAGTTGATATTAATTGTATTGGCCAAGGTTTAAGGGGAGAAAAAATGAACTAATTGATACTTTAGAAGTCCAGAAACCTTAAACCTTACAAGTAAGTATCATTCAGATGTTTATTCATTCAACAACTCACAATACGTAGCATCTATATGCGCCAGGTATTTTTTATGCTGAATGTGCAGCAGTGAATAAAATAGATTAAAAAAAAAATCCTGCCCTCGTGAAGCTCACATTCATTCTGGGAAGGAATGGAGAGGCATGCTGGGAGCAAGCTTTGTGGGAAGAGAGGAGCAAGATGGGAGAGACAGGAATAAACCTGACCTATTTTACACCTCTATATATGAATTTCTTCTCTCTCAACTGTCTGGCAATAGCCTACCTATCTATATCAGGGTTCATCTCTAGCGAAGCTTACTGCCTTCCTGACTGCTTCCCATCCACCCCACGTTGTAAAAAATATTTTTAAAAATTATAAAACAGTATATAACGTGGTGTTGTTTTTACATTTCCTGCAATGTGTACAATTGTGCTGTGGACATATCAGATGTCAGGTAAATGAATAAATGAATTTTTGTCAAAGGCAGCATGTAGGATATGTAAGCAGCAGAGCTGTCGCAAGAGAAAGCAGATGGCTTGCAGAGAATGGGCAGAAGAACAGATGACCAGGCTGCTGCTTCAAAACGCAAAGTATACCTCATATTAACTGTGTAATAAACGTGAATCATCAGTATTGTGTCAGTAAATATGACATCATTTTTAGTAGGTCATAGTGTAGCTAAAAGAAGTAACTACAGTAAAGGCAGTCTAACATGCACACACATTTTTCTTTTTTCTTTTTTTTTAAATTAAAGATTTACAATGTTGTGTTAGTTTCAGGTATACAGCAAATTGATTCAGTTATGCATACATCTATCTACTCTTTCAGATTCTTTTCCACTGTATGTTAATACAAGATATTGAAATATAGCTCCCTGTGCTAGACAGTAGGTTATTGTTGTTTATCTATCTTGTATATAGTAGTTTGTGTCGATTAATCCCAAACTCCTAATTTATCCTTCCCCACCTTTTCCCTTTGGTAACCATAAATTTGTTTTTTTGTCTGTGAGTTTATTTCTGTTTTGTAAATAAGTTCATTTGTATTATTTCTTCTTTTTAAATTTTTTCCTTTTTTAAATTGAAGTGGTTTGTATCATTTTTTTAAAATTCCACATATAAGTGATAGCATATGATATTGTCTTCATCTGATTTACTTCACTTAGTACGCTAATCTCTAGGTCCATCCATGTTGTGTAAATGTCACTGTTTGATTCTTTTTGAGGACTGTGTAATATTGATGGCTGTGTGTATATATACACACACAAGACATTGTCTTTATCCATTCATCTGTCAATGGACATTTAGGTTGCTTGGCTATTTTAAATAGTGCTGCTATGGGAGAAGGCAATGGCACCCCACTCCAGTACTCCTGCCTGGAAAATCCCATGGACAGAGGAGCCTGGTAGGCTGCAGTCCATGGGGTCGCTGAGGGTCAGACACGACTGAGCGACTTCACTTTCACTTTTCACTTTCATGCATTGGAGAAGGAAATAGCAACCCACTCCAGTGTTCTTGCCTGGAGAATCCCAAGGATGGGGAAGCCTGGTGGGCTGCCGTCTATGGGGTCGCACAGAATCGGACACGACTGAAGTGATTTAGCGGCGGCGGCAGCAGCAGCATGAACAATTAAGGTGCAGGTATCTTTTCAAATTAGAGTTTTCATCTTTTCCAGATATATGCCCAGGAATGGGATTCCTGGATCAAGTGGTAACTCTATTTTTGGTTTTTAAAGAAACCTCCATACTGTTCTCTACAGTGGCTGTAGCAATTTACATTCCCACCAACAGGGTAGGAGGGTTCCCTTTTATCCACACCCTCTTCAGCAGTGATTTGTAGACTTTTTGATAATGGCCATTCTGACCTGTGTGAGGTGATACTTCATTGCAGTTTCAATTTGCATTTCTCTGATAGTAATGTTGAGCTTTTCAGCATATGCATTATTGTTTGTCTATTTGAAAACAAATATTAATAGCTAACCTGGTGACTCAGTGGTAAAGAACCTGCCTACAATGTGGGAGCCTCAGGAGACGTGGGTTCAATCCCTAGGTTGGGAAGATCCCCCAGAAGAGGGCATGGCAACCCACTCCTATATTCTTGCCTGGAGAATCCCATGGACAGAAGAGCCTGGCAGGTTATGGTCCATAGGGTCGCAAAGAGTCAGACATGACTGAAGCGACTTAGCACAGCATTAATAGCTAAGGCTATAAATACAATGAAAATACAAGCAATTAATAGCTAAATAAAAACTATCAGGTCAAAGAATTACTTTTTAGGCTTTT
The DNA here is from genome assembly GCF_002263795.3 of Bos taurus. Classification (NCBI taxonomy): domain Eukaryota; kingdom Metazoa; phylum Chordata; class Mammalia; order Artiodactyla; family Bovidae; genus Bos; species Bos taurus. The sequence goes on along the minus strand of NC_037342.1, from coordinate 53,777,138 downwards.
CATTACCCTAACTTTAACTAGCTACAGCTCTTTAGAAGTAGAGCCTATTCAGCCTTTTTGAAATAGAATATATTCCCTAGTGCTATTATTATAAAGCTGGAACACAACATCCTTGCCTTAGCATGTCATAAAAGCCACTTCTTTTGCGCATACTTGTTATTCAAGCAGGCAGTAAAGACAGACTGCAGAACGTTCAGGAGTAAAAACAGAACGAGTGGGAAAGAAGCACAATAAAAAGCCAGGATACTGTATACTGCTCATACTGGGATCCTTAATGATTGCACATTTCAAAGATTACACACCACCAAACTCCCTCTTCACTAACAGGAGGCCAGGGAGATAGAGGAAGTAACACAAAAGGCAGATTTACAATAAAGATGTGACATAATTCCAAATTAGAGTTTTCATCTTTTCCAGATATATGTCCAGGAATGGGATCACTGGATCACGTGGTAATTCAAATAATTCAAATCAGTGATTCATTATGGAAGAGTTCCTGAGGGTCAAATGATTTATCAATTTTAAGCAGTAAAAATTTCCAAATCCTATTTTGGGGAATAAGCACTTATTCTATCACTACTTGGAATCAGTATTGCAACAAACAAAAAGGCATGAGTAAAAAATTTTTTTACATATAAAAAGTTTTAAAATGAAAAACAAGGGAGGGGTTCTACATCTGTGATGGACAGAAATCAGAATCAGTTCTGAAATGGTCCCTGTGGCAGCTGAAGCCCAAGAGGTGGCTGTGCCCATGGCAGAAGTGGACAGAATGAGTTGCCAAGAATGGCATCCTGTGTGAGCTCCAGCCTTTACCAATGTGTGCCGAATCAGGCCAAGTCCAAATTAGGCCATGTCCAACCTGGGAACAGCAGCCCCCTTCTAAGTTAGTCTCAGCTTGCCAGTTGCCAGTACTGATCCCCAGTGTCCCCGCAGTGGATGATGTTCCCCCACACACCTTGGCTGATCCATGAGTTAGGGAACTGCTAACTTCTGCACTTTGGAAAGGACTTGTCAAGGCCAGCTGCTGCTACTCTGCCACCAAGTCCCTTCCCTGAGGGCACCTTAGCAAGACAGCATCAAGCTGTATTCTTGTCAAGTTGTATTCTTCTGCTCAAGATGTCTTGATAATGGGGAGTGGGGCTTGGGGGGAGGGATTTTTATTTAGCTATTAAACAGATATATTTTCATTGTGTTAGTGCCTGGCTGATGAACCGGGTAGATCAGGCACTCATACCCTGGGGTGGATTAAGGCACAGAATCTGTGGTGGGACAGAGCAAGGGACGATGTGGCTACACAAGAATTTCCTGCTCCACTGCCTCTAGGTTTTCCATGTTTTATTCAAGCACTCTGCATTGTGATTTTACTCAGCAGCATGCCTGTCTTCCCTATAAAATGACATAAAATGCTCAGTAGTCACATCCACATAGCTCCCAGCTCTTAGTGTGTTTGTCGCTCAGTCATGTCCAGCTCTTTGTGATCCCATGGACCGTAGCCCACCAGGTTCCTCTGTCCATGGAATTTTCCAGGCAAGAATACTGAAGTGGGTTGCCATTCCCTTCTCCAGGAGATCTTCCCAATCCAGGAATCGAATCCAGGTCTCCTGCATTGCTCAGGAGAGACACATCCAAATAGCCCCCAGCTCTTATGTTCCCTGATCTAAATCCATGTTTCTACAACTCTCCCAACTCTTCCTCCTACTCAGTCCAGCAGTCAAAACAATTATTCTCCCTGATGAGCTCTCTAGTTGTCATGGTAACCAAGATAAGTGCAAGAAAGAATCAGGTAGCAAGCGTAGATACAAAATTTGAGCTATTCCTAGGTAACTGGCTAAGACCACTTACTTTCTTTTTATCTTGAATGCATATAATAAATAAACTACAGTCTGTGTGGTTGGTTTTAACTGTTAAACTTGACTAGCTAAAGAAAGGAGGTGGGGGGTGAGGACTAGCTCAACCTATTTTTTTAGAAGCTTTTTTTCCCTTAATTTACTTGGCTGCCTCTGGTGTAGTTGTCGGAGAAGGCAATGGCACCCCACTCCAGTACTTTTGCCTAGAAAATCCCATGGACAGAGGAGCCTGGTAGGCTGCAGTCCATGGGGTCGATACAGTCAGACACGACTGAGCCACTTCCCTTTCACTTTTCACTTTCATGCATTGGAGAAGGAAATGGCAACGCACTCCAGTGTTCTTACCTGGAGAATCCCAGGGACGGGAAGCCTGGTGGGCTGCGGTCTATGGGGTCGCACAGAGTCGGACACGACTGAAGCGACTTAGCAGCAGCAGCAGTGTAGTTGCAGCACTCTAGAGATCGTTGTGTCCTGTGGGTTCTTCCACATCCCCTGCATTGCGAGGTGGATTCTTAACCACTGAACCACCAGGGAGGTCCCTCTCAATCTATTTTAAAGAGGCTTGTTGCCAACCTTTAAGGTAGCTTGCTTTAACTACTTCAGGTTTTAAAGACCTCATGAAAAAAACCTTCAAATGGACTCACCAGTGAAATTAATGAATTCCACTCCAGGCAAATAATATTCCATCTCTTGATGATAAAGAATGCTTTAAGTAAAAGCAAGTAGTCTACAGCACTCCATCCTAGCTTACTTTGCTTTAAGATCAAACATAGAAACAATTTCTCCAAGTATTCCATAACTCGATATCATAGGGAGAAAGGACTGCTCTTGGGACAGACCTTACACCAAATATTTGAAAAAAATGTTTCATGAGGTCAATTATTTCCTCTAATGTAAAAGTCCATACACCAAAAAAAAAAAAAAAAAAGAATTGAACACCTGCTATTCTCTACATTAATTTGTCTGTCTCTTGAGGACCTGTGGAAAATATATGACGTTTTGATGCCTTCCTCCCCCCAGGAAATGTTGATGTTGCTGCTGCTGCTGCTAAGTCACCTCAGTCATGTTCTACTCTGTGCGACCCCATAGACCGCAGCCCATCAGGCTCCCCCATCCCTGGGATTCTCCAGGCAAGAACACTGGAGTGGATTGCCATTTCCTTCTCCAATGCATGAAAGTGAAAAGTGAAAGTAAAGTCGCTCAGTCGTGCCTGACTCTTCGTGACCCCATGGACTGCAGCCCACCAGGTTCCTCTGTCCATGGGATTTTCCAGGCAAGAGTACTGGAGTGGGTTGCCATTGCCTTCTCTGAATGTTGATGTTACTGTGCATTCAAGAGCTTAGGATTGTATAGCCTCTGCCTCTTGCTCTCTGTTTTATGTCTCTGTCTCTCTCTCCTTGTTGTTACTTTTCCTGTCTTTAGCAGATATTGTTGAAACTTTTCCATATGCCACTTCTTCCTTTTCTCATGCCAGCAGACCTCCACTTTTGAGTAGATTCCATCTTCCTGCCCCAGGCTCTCCAGTTTCTGCCTATGCCAAGAGTGAAGGATGGTGATCCAAAGCATTCATGTGGTCTCATTCTCCTTGCCAGGGACTGATTAGGCATGTATCTAATTTGGGCAATTAGATATGAGTAGAAAGCTGCCAAGGACCTCTGGAAAAGGTTTCTCAGGCCAATAAAAAGATATATACGGTCCTTTTTTGCTCTTAGACATTATTGGATTCAGATGTGACGACTGGAAATGAATTAGTCCCTTACAACTATGAGGACAGGAGTGACACACTGAGGATGGCAGAGTTCTGAGCCACTGAATGAATGAATCAACGCTGTTGTGGTCTCAATGCAGAGCTTCTAGTTGTGGGAAATAGTATATTCCTCTAAGGTCATAACAGTTAAGGTTTGTTGTTATTTACAGCTGAAATATCCTAACAAAATTTCTTACAAGTTTCCCATGGATAGCTAAGAAATGAACACACTATCAAATTCTATTCAGTTTGTAATAACCATTCAGTTCAGTTCAGTTCAGTTGCTCAGTTGTGTCCTACTCTTTGCAACCCCATGGACCGCAGCACGCCAGGCTTCCCTGTTCATCACCAACTCCCGGAACTTGCTCAAACTCATGTTCATCGAGTCGGTGATGCCATCCAACCATCTCATCCTCCGTCGTCCCCTTCTACCGCCCTCAATCTTTCCCAGCATCAGAGTCTTTTCAAATGAGTCAGCTCTTCACATCAGGTGGCCAAAGTATTGGAGTTTCAGCTTCAACATCAGTCCTTCCAATGAACACCCAGGACCGATCTTCTTTAGGATGGACTGGTTGGATCTCCTTGCAGTTATTTTGAAGCAAATCTGGAGACCTCAATATTGTTTCATTAAGAAATACCTCTAAGATTAACAATTTTGTTCAAGATATACAGACTTGTAAATAGATAACAGAAAGAGCACTATCATACCTAAAAATGAATGACTCATTTCCACCAGTCATTTTATTTTATTTTTTGGCTGTGCCACATGGCTTATAGGATCTTAGTTCCCTGACCAGGGATCAAACCCATATCCCCTGCACTGAAAGGCAGATTCTTAACCACTTTTCTACCAGGGAAGTCCCTGAATAACTTATTATTACCATTATATACCCTGTCAATATTAAAATTTCCCAAGCTGTTTCATACCATATATATATATGTATATGTATATGTATGTATGTATATATATATATATATACACACACATACATCAGAGAAGGCAATGGTACCCCACTCCAGTACTCTTGCCTGGAAAATCCCATGGACAGAGGAGCCTGGTGGGCTGCAGTACATGGGGTTGCTAAGAGTCAGACATGACTGAGGGACTTCACTTTCACTTTCATGCACTAGAGAAGGAAATGGCAACCCACTCCAGTGTTCTTGCCTGGAGAATCCCAGGGATGGAGGAGCCTGGTGGGCTGCCGTCTATGGGGTCGCACAGAGTCGGACATGACTGAAGTGACTTAGCAACAGCAGCAGCAGCAGCATATACATACATACATATAGAGGGGGTAATTTCCAACATTTCATGTATGATTTTAATTTTGTTCATTTCCTTTACAGTTGAGTGCCTTGACTCCTTTAAGTTGTTTCATAATTTTGATGGCTGCTGCTGCGCTGCTGCGAAGTCGCTTCAGTCATGTCCAACTCTGTGCGACCCCATAGACAGCAGCCCACCAGGCTCCTCTGTCCCTCTGTCCCTTGCCTGTCTCCAGGCAAGAATACTGGAGTGGGTTGCCATTTTCTTCTCCAGTTTTGATGGCAAATTTATTTAAATCAGGATCAAACAAGTTACACAGATTGGATTTGAATGACATGTTTCTTAAGTTTGTTTTAATCTACAGTTTTCCCTCTCCCTGTTTTTTCCTTGTAATTTATTTGCTTCTCAAAAAAATAACATTTAAAATATCGATACCGGAAAAATTAGATTTTGTGGAAAAAATGACCACAAAACAAAATGCACAAAGGCAGAGGTTATGGAAACACTTGACATGCATGAAAACTTATGAATGAATCAAATCTTTGTTGTAAAATGTAAAGGGAAAATAATTTATTTTAGAACAATTTTAGACAAGATAAAAATAAGAGAGAAAACTAGGAAGAAATAGTATAAAATACAAAATTTATCGTGCCAATAAATTAATTTGATAGAATTTACTCCATAAAATATTTTCTTAATGAAAATTCATCATATTAACCTAATTCTGATGAGCTTCTTTACTCTCAAAATGTCTTCATGGTTGAAATAGTGGTGTTAAAATAGTAAAAAAATAATCAAGTCAGAATACTTAATATTTGTCTATGAGATATCCAAGTGAAAATACTTGATAGGATTGGGAGGCCAGAAGAGAGACAAAGGCTTGTGTCCTTGGTTGACAAACATGATCAATTAATTAATGATTGAAGCCACAGGAACATTAAAAAAAATCACCCAGGATAAATATGAAAATTAAGGGCTTCAGAGAGAACATGGATTTGAATAATGTACTGATAGAAGAAAAGCCAGCAATGCAGACAGCAAAGAATGTCAAATTGTAGAGGAAAAAAGTAGGAGAATGTGATATTTTGAATGCTATGGCAGCCTAAAGAATGTACCTCCAGACTTCCAACCACAGGGAAGGTAACTGATCAGGGTTCCCACTACCAGACTCTGTAATCTGCTGCTATGTTTGCCACAGAACCATTCTACGCATTGATCTAGATGTTGTCTAAAGCATGCTGATATGCTCATCAACTTTCCAGAAAACATGCTACAGTTTCTAAGAGGTTAAGATGATAAACCCCTAATTATACATTATATAGTTTGTAGATTATCAAGGTCTTGAGCCTCTATTTGCCACTTCTGCTAAATACCTACTGAATACCCATTCTTCTTTTTCCTTATCATTAGAAATTTGATTTCCCAGAAGTGACCAGGTGACATACTTCTAACCAATGAGATGTAAGGGGAAAGTCTACTGGGTAGCTGCTGCTGCTGCTAAGTCGCTTCAGTCATGTCCGACTCTGTGCGATCCCATAGACAGCAGCCCAACAGGCTCCCCCGTCCCTGGGATTCTTCAGGCAAGAACACTGGAGTGGGTTGCCATTTCCTTCTCCAATGCTTGAAAGTGAAAAGTGAAAGTGAAGTGGCTCAGTCGTGTCTGACTCCTAGCGACCCCATGGAGTGCAGCCCACCAGGCTCCTCCATCCATGGGATTTTCCAGGCAAGAGTACTGGAGTGGGGTGCCATTGCCGGTCATGGGAAAACAAGTGCTTTTCCTGTATTAAAAGAAGATGGGTGGGCTGACTTGACTGGCATACACTTTAAGCCCTTTACCTTTCACTCCTCATCTAGAATTCAGATACAATGATAAGGTGGTTTAGTGATCTTTTTAAAAATAGTCTCTTTTTTTTTAAGAGCAATTCTAGGTTCACAGTAAAATTAAGTGAAAGAGTCCGACACGAAGATACACAGATTTCCCCAATACCCCTGCCTCTATACACACATAGTCAGCCTCTCCAACTATCCACATCCCCCACCAGAGTAGTAATTTGTTACAACTGATGAACTTACACTGGCACATCTTACTCACCTAAAGTCTATAGTTTATATTACCTTTTACGCTTGGGGTTACGTATTCTATGAGTTTGGACAAATGTATTGTGACCTGTATCCACTGCTACAGTAGCATATGGAATGGTGTCACTGCCCCACAAATCCTTTGTTCTCTCATTCCTCTCTCCTCACTAACTCCTAACAAACAATAGTCTTTTTACTGTCTCCATAGTTCTGCATTTTGGAATCATACAACATTAGCCTTTTCAGATTGGCTTCTTTTGGCTTAAGTTTCCTCCATGTCTTTTCATGGGTTGATAGTTCATTTCTCAGGAGGGAAGAAGAGAGTTGACTCTTGGACAACACAGATTTGAATTGTTGTATAGCTTTGATTAGAAGGACCTTTGTTGGCAAAGTGAACAGTATGAAATCTGGGAGGTGGAAACACAAATATGGGGTTCAAGCATCTGTAGATTTTGGTAACTGTGGTTAGTCCTGGAATCAATCCCCTGCGAATATCGTGGGACAAGTGTACTATGTGGTCCAGATAATACAAGTGTTGTTATCCATTCACCTACTAAAGGACATCTTGTTTGCTTCTAAGGTTTGGCAGTTACGAATAAAGCTACTATAAACATCCATGTGCAGGTTTTTATGTAGGTATTAGTTTTCACCTCCTTTGGGTAAATACTAGGGAGTATAATTGCTGGATTTAATGGTAAGCATATGTTTAGCTTCATGAGTGAGTGAGTGAGTAAGTGAAGTCGCTCAGTCGTGTCCGACTCTTTGCGACTCCATGGACTGTAGCCTACCAGGCTCCTCCCTCCATGGGATTCTGATACTGCCAAAACTATCTTCCAAAGCAGCTGTACTATTTTTCATTCCTAACAGCACCGAATGAGAATTCCTGTTGTTCCACATCCTTGTCAGCATTTGGTATTGTCAGTGTTCTGAATTTTGGCCATTCTAATATGTGTGTAGTGGTATCTCAGCGTTGTTTTAATTTGCATTTTCATGATGACAAATTATGTGGAACATCTTTTCATTTGCTTGCTATCTGTGTATCTTCTTTGGTGAAATGTCTGTTAAGCTTTTTGGTCAATGTATATATTTATATATATTTTGGGGGTCCATTTTTTAGATTGGGTTGTCATTTTCCTATTGTTGAGTTTTAAGAATTCCTTGTGTGTTTTGAATAACAGTCCTTTATCAGTATGTCTTCTACAATTATTTTCTCCCAGTCTGTATGTTTTCTTTTCATTCTCTTAGCATTGTCTTTCACAGAGCAGAAATTTTGAATTTTAATGAAGTCCAGCTTATCAATTCTTTCCTTCAGGGATTGTGCCTTTGGTGTTATATCTAGAAAGCCATCACCAAACCAAGGTCATCTGTCATGGCAAGGTGTAGAGGGAAAGGAAATGTTGTGTAGTTCTAAGACTAGGTTGCTGTTGTTTAGTTGCTCAGTTGTGTTTGACTCTTTTGCGACCCTGTGGACTGTAGCTTGCCAGGCTCCTCTGTCCAGGGGATTTTCTGGGCAACAATACTGGAGTGGGTTGCCATTTCCTTCTCCAGGGGCTCTTTCTGATCCAGGGATCAAACCTGCATCTCCTTCTCCAGAAAGCTTAAACTAAGTCCTCAACTTATTAGATATTACTTTTCTATTGTGAGATAATATCCACCCAATAGACATTATTAGATATTCTTACAAGGCTTATAGCTGCAGGCGCTGGAATTCAAAAAGAATGTCCTTTTTGTTGTGCTTGTTACTTCAGTGGTATTTTTTCCATGGCAGTATGATAAAAGAGGCTTGATACTTGTCATTTTGATCTTTCAACATCCAAATATTCTTCTTTTTTTTTTTCAAATTTTATTTTATTTTTAAACTTTACAATATCGTATTAGTTTTGCCAAATATCGAAATGAATCCGCCACAGGTATACCTGTGTTCCCCATCCCGAACCCTCCTCCCTCCTCCCTCCCCATACACCTCCCTCTGGGTCGTCCCAGTGCACCAGTCCCAAGCATCCAGCATATTCTTCTTATGGTTGCTGTGGAGAAGGAAGGAGGGAAGGGATAGTTAGGGAGTTTGGAATGGATATGTACACACTACTATATTTAAAATGGATAATCAACAAGGACCTTCTGTATAACATATGGAATTCTGCTCAATGTTATGTAGCAGACTGGATGGGAGGGGAGTTTGGAGGACAATGGATACATGTATATATATGGCTGAATCCTTTTGCTGTTCACCTGAAACTGTCACAACACTGTTAATTGACTCTAAATAATAATGAAATAATGAAGTCGCTCAGTCGTGTCTGACTCTGCGACCCCGTGGACTGTAGCCCACCAGGCTCCTCTGCCCATGGGATTCTCCAGGCAAGAATACTGGAGTGGGTTGCCGTTTCCTTCTCTGTTGACTCTACCCCAGTACAAAATAAAAAGTTGTTTTTTTTAAAAAATAGTGAGATTTGTCTTATTTTATTAATTTTGCCTAACATGCCATATCCCCATTGCCTAACTCCTATTTATTCTTCAGTTCCAAGCTATGCTATAAAATGAAACCATTTATATCTGTTTGAAAGAGAAAATATTTAGGAATATGCTTAAGACTTGTAAGACCTCTACACTGAAAACTATATAATCTTGCTGGGAGAAATTAAAGAAACCTTTTAAAAATAAAGAGATACATCATTTTCATGAATTGGAAAACTCAGTATTGTTAAAATAACTATCCCCAAATTGATGTAGAGATTTAACACAATTCCAATCATAATCTCAGTAGGCTTTTTTGGGGGTAGAAATTTACAAGTTTACTCTAAAAATTACATGGAAATGCAAAGGATCTAGAAAACTCAAAGAATATTGAAAAATCAGGACAAAGTTGGAGGACTCAGGCTGCCTGTTTTCAAATTTTACTATGCATAGCTATTACTTCTCTTAGGATACCTTGCATGGCCCTTCCAGTCTGGGTTAATTGTTTTTCTTCTGTTCTTCTGTAGTATTCTGGACTACATTAAAGTCATTAAAGCACTTACCACAGTGCATTTCAATGATGTATTATTTGCTTATGTTCCCCACCTTAGGTTTCATAAGGGCATAGACCAGAATCTATCTGGTTTATCACTGAATCTGCGCCACCTGCAGAAGGGTGCCTGCACACTACAGACATGCAAGTATTTACTGCATTAAGTTGTACTTAAATAATTTTTATCAAAAAGTTAATATTTTAAAAGAAAATTCATAAAGATCATCTTTTGCTTGAGAACTATTCATACAACTAGCTAGGATTAGTTTATCTGGCTTAATTTTAAAAGACAGTAATATGGTAACACACTCCAGTATTCTTGCCTGGAGAATCCCATGGACAGAGAAGCCTGGTAGGCTACAGTCCATTGGGTCGCAAAAGAGTCAGACACGACTGAGCGACTTCACTCACTTAATATTACCATGGGGCTTCCCAGGTGGTGCTAGTGGTAAAGAACCTGCCTGCCAATGTAGGAAATGTAAGAGACGTGGGCTAGGTTGAGAAGATCTCCTGGAGGAGGTCATGGCAACCCACTCCAGTATTCTTTCCTGGAGAATCCCATGGACAGAGGAGCCTGGTGGGCTATGGTCCATAGGGCCACAAAGAGTCAGACATGACTGAAGCAACTTAACATGCATACAAGCACAATATTACCATGACAGAAATAAATAGATTAAGATCATGCAATTCAACTCAAAAAATTATACCAATCCTTTGGAAATTAAATGTCTTAAGCACGTACAATATATTGCTCAGTAATTGTACTCCCAAGAAGCTAGATGTATGAAATAATGTAAAAGGCAAAAACAGCTTTATGAACAAAACGTTCATTGCTATTGTTATTTATTATAGAAAAAATGGAGACAAGCTAAGAGTCACACAAAACGAGATTCATTTAAAAAAAATAATATGGCAGATCAACTTGATGTAATATTTTACAGCCAAAAGATGCTTATCAAAATAATATAATAGCTCTTAAAATGGGTTTTTTAAATTAACCTTCCTGCTATAACTAGGTAACAAAACTCAATTAATATTTTTCACCTTATTTTAAATCATGGGAGAAAGGTGACAAGCCAACAAGAAGTTACCAGGCCAAAAGTAAAGGAAAAAGAGAGGTTACGGTTGAAATGTAGCTTTTTTCCTGAAAGTATTTGTCAATCCTTAAAATTTTGCACCTGAAATTTAAAAAACCTTTTGGGCAAGAAAGAAAATAAACCTTAGAGCCTACAAAAGACTGAGAGTCTCAGGAGAAACTTCTCACAATATGTTGGGACTTCACACCCAGAGTAAAGATAAAGTAGGAGAAAAATATCTTACACAGAATGACACCCTAAGTAGGGTAGTAAGAGCACCAGAGAATTATAAGCCTTAACGTAGTTGAACTCAGGAACTTAGCGGAAGCAAATACAAATCCTCTCTAGATAAAAATACTTTCCTTGCTAGTCTAAACTTATTCACACAAATAGTTGGTCAAATATAATGTCCACACAAACACAAAACTCACAAAGAAACCAGACTCTATAATCAAGAACTAGGCAAAGGGAACTAATTCACAAAGATTTCAGATACTGAACAACAATGCTGACTATAGATAAAGGACATGAGTCTGAGTGAACTCCAGGAGTTGGTGATGGACAGGGAGGCCTGGCGTGCTGCGATTCATGGGGTGGCAAAGAGTCAGACACAACTGAGCGACTGAACTGAACTGAATATTCCATTATATAGGTTTACTATATTTTATTGGTCTATATATGGACATATGGGTTATTTCTGCCTTTTGGCTATTATGAATAATGCTGCTATAAACATTTATGTACAGTTTTTGTGTAGAAATAATAAACTGGACTTCTTCAAGACAAAAAACTTCTGTTCTTCAAAGAGTATCAAAAAGAATATGGAGAATTCCCTGGGAGTCCAGTGGTCAGGACCCCATGTCTCACTGCCAAGGTCCCAGTTTCAATTCCTGGTCGGGGAACTAAGATTCCACCAGTCATTGCCAATAAATAAATAAATAGGGATACTTAAAAATATATGTATGAAAAGACAACCCACAGAATGAAGGGGTATATTTGCAAATCATATATCTTATTTGGCTCAGGGGTTATGTCCAGAAACATAAAGAAAAGTTACAACTCAATAATTAAACAATTTTAAAAAATGGGCAAAAGATCTGACTAGACATTTCTCCCCAAAAGACAAATGGCCAACAAGTACATGAAAACACACTAAACATGATTAATCTATAGGGAAATGCAAGTAAAAACCACAATGAGAATCCATTTCACAGTCACTGAAATGTCTAGAATCTAACTGAGATAATAACAAGTGTTGGAAAATCTATGGAGAAACTGGAACCCCAATACATTGCTGGTGGTAATGTAAATGGTGCAGTTACTGTGGAAAACAGTCTGACTGTTTCTTAAATGATTAAACAAAGAAGTTAGCACATGATCTGGGAAATTCATTCTTAGGTATATACCAAAGGGAAATAAAAGCATTCTACACAAAAACTGTACATAAATGTTTATAGCAGCATTATTCATAATAGCCAAAAGGCAGAAATAACCCAAATGTCCATCAATGGATAAATGCTAACTTGCTTCAGTCGTGTCCGACCCTGTGCGACCCCACAGACAGCAGCCCACTAGGCTTCCCCGCCCCTGGGATTCTCCAGGCAAGAACACTGGAGTGGGTTGCCATTTCCTTCTCCAGTGCTGCTGCTACTGCTAAGTCACTTCAGTCGTGTCTGACTCTGTGCGACCCCATAGATAGCAGCCCACCAGGCTCCTCCGTCCCTGGGATTCTCCAGGCAAGAACACTGGAGTGGGTTGCCATTTCCTTCTCCAATGCATGAAAGTGAAAAGTGAAAGTGAAGTCACTGAGTCGTGTCCAACTCCTAGCAACCCCATGGACTGCAGCCTACCAGGCCCCTCCGTCCATGGGATTTGCCAGGCAAGAGTACAGGAGTGGGGTGCCATTGCCTTCTCCGAATGGATAAATAGACCAATAAAATATAGTAAACTTGAATATTCAGTTCAGTTCAGTCACTCAGTAGTGTCCGACTCTTTGTGACCGCATGAATCGCAGCACGCCAGGCCTCCCTGTCCATCACCAACTCCCGGAGTTTACCCAAACTCATGTCCATTGAGTTGGTGATCCCATCCAGCCATCTCATCCTCTGTCGTCCCCTTCTCCTCCTGCCCCCAATCCCTCCCAGCATCAGAGTCTTTTCCAATGAGTCAACTCTTCGAATCAGGTGGCCAAAGTATTGGAGTTTCAGCTTCAGCATCAGTCCTTCCAATGAACACCCAGGACTGATCTCCTTTAGGATGGACTGGTTGGATCTCCTTGCAGTCCAAGGGACTCTCAAGAGTCTTCTCCAACACCACAGTTCAAAAGCATCAATTCTTCGGCACTCAGCTTTCTTCACAGTCCAACTCTCACATCCATACATGACTACTGGAAAAACCATAGCCTTGACTAGATGGACCTTTGTTGGCAAAGTAATGTCTCTGCTTTTTAATATGTTATCTAGATTGGTCCTAACTTTCCTTCCAAGGAGTAAGTGTCTTTATTATTCAATTACAAAAAGGAATGAAACACTGATACATCTACAACATGGATGAACTTTGAAAACACTAGGCTAAGTGAAAGAAGTCAGTCACAAAAGACCCCATATTCTTTGATTCTATTTATATGAAATGTTCAGAACAGGGAAACCAATACAGAAAGTAGATTAGTGGTTGCTTAGGTCTGGGAGTGGGAGATAGGGCAACAGGATAGCTCAAGGTGATAAAAAATGTTCTAAAATTTACTGTGGGGATGTTTGTGAATAAAACAAAAAAAAACATTAAATTGTATACATTAAATAGGAAATTGTTTGGCATGTGAACTATATCGCAATGAAGGTGATTTAAAATCTGTAATGAGACACATCCTCATGGAATTCTACACTTCCATAAACCTAACAGGAAGTGCCTGCTTGGAGTTTGCACCCTAGGTTCTTTGCCTTGCTTCGTCCTAATCCTAGGCGTGCTCTGTATCTTTCCCCTTATACAAAGAAAACCACTTCTTATTTGTTGTTGTCGTATCCCTTGTCTCAGCAGAGGTTTTACATAAAGGAGCTACAAGTAGAAAGTTGCTTAGAAGATACTCATTTCCTTTCCTCCTCCCCCCCCCCCCCCGCTTTTTTTTAAATACAGCATTCACTAGAATTTATGACAAGCATCTTTGGGAACAATAAGAAAATATTTCTCTTTTCAGAGTGATCACAAGCAGAATGATAGATTTCTTCCGATTTTAAAGTTTTAACATAGGAGGGTAACAAGACCTGAGCTCCGTTTGGTGGCAGTGTTTCTAGGAACTGCTAGGATTTAGAGGGGATGGCCATGTGCCTAGACAGAAGCTTTGGGGTTTGTAGCCTCAGTCAAGTTTCCTGGCCATACCTGAACACTATGCAAGGGGAAAAAGCTGTTAGACTTCAAGACCACTATGACCCTGGACAGTATAGATGTTAGCAGAAACCTTGATGATCTAGAGCTATCTGCTCTTCCTCTTTCCCCAGTATCATTTAAAGCCTGGGCTGGAGATGAGAGACTCTGATATTGATGAAAATTTAATTTCTTGCTACCCTGACCAAAAGAGAACTTTGAGTATCTTAATTAGATTTTTTAAAACAATAAATAAAAGGTGTATATTAGGACCAAGAGAGAGATTCTCTTTCATAACCACAGAGTTGTCACATTTAGCAAATAAAAATACAGGATACCGGGCAAATTCCAACAGAAATGAAAGCTTCTGAGCTTCCCTGACTAGGAAAACTATTGTATTCCCTCTTCTGGACACACTTAGATACTGTTCTTGAATTTAATGAGTTCTGGATCCTCTTGTTTATCCTTCAAATCCTAAGCAACAAGTTGGAGATGCTGGGCAAAGTTTCTGGTAACTAGTTTATGTCTGTCATGATCTTGCTGATAAAAATGGGGACTAGTTGATTCTGGTATTGAATTAAAACTTGCATTTCTCCCATCCTTTATACTTGCCCTATACAGTTTCACCTCTTGAAAGTTCTGTTGACTCAGTAGTGTTTCTCAGAATTGAATTAGGGTTGTCTTATAAAAACCACTGCTTAATCACATTATATATATATATATATATATATATATATATATATATATATATATACACACACACACACACACACACACACACATCATCATCATCATCATCATTGGATCTTGTTAAAATGCAGATTCTGATTCAATAGAATTGGGATGGGGCTTGAAAAAAAATTTTTTTGGGGGGACTTCCCTGGTGGCTCAGACAGTAAAGCGTCTGTCTAGAATGTGGGAGACCCAGGTTTGAGCCCTGGGTTGGGAAGATCCCCTGCAGAAGGAAATGGCAATCCACTCCAGTACTGTTGCCTGGAAAATCCCATGGACAGAGGAGCCTGGTAGGCTACAGTCTATGGGGTCACAAAGAGTCAGACACAACTGAGTGATTTCACCTTCACTTGAAAATTTTTATTTCTTATTAAGCTCCAGAGGACTGATCCTCCTATCACACTTTGAGTAGCAAGATTATAACCACTTATGTCACAATCAATAGGTATTTGTTAAATATGCAAGTACCTAGGCCCTGTCCCAATGTACTGATTCAGAATCTCTAGGACACTGTCCCAGAGAACAAACTCCTAGGGAGACCCTGATCTCTACCGTTTTCTCTACTTACTAATTTTTTTCCTTTAAAGCCCATTACTAGTCCCTTCTGCCACTTGATGCTCTTACCGACTACCTCACACCCTAAATTCTTAACAGTTGTCTGTGGCAAGCACTTGCTGTTTATCATGAGCTCTTTTCTTGTATACATATGGTCTTCCCAGACAGATTTCATTCTTACTTTCATTTTTTATTTTTTGAAATGAACAATTTTATTATATATTTTCTCTTAGCCTCGGCCCCTAGCATAAAACTTTGCATAGAGTACATGTTTACTTAACGTTCATCGTGGACAATAATGGTGATGATAGTGAGTGATGAATTTTTCTCCAGGACTCATGTGTATTTCCCAGGCCTAGTGTGAATAAAGGAACCTGCTGATTATGTAAAGGAAATACTTAACTGACTAGCAAAAACTGTAATTCCCAACTATGGCACACTATTTTTCAGGGATGGGCAATACAATCCTTCTATACCTTGGTATTTGGGATTTTATTATGATAAATGGCATTTTTAAAGGAAAGTAATACTTTGAATTTATTATATCTTTTATCTGTGAACCTCCAAGTACTTTAAAGCCATTTAAGTTACTGCAGCCAAGGTGTAAATACTATTACACTCTCCTTGCAAAAAAACTGATGAGAGAAAGAGTCACTTGGTCAAAATCGTAGAGCTACTGTTTAAGAAGCTACACCAAGAGACTCAGGAGCAGCTGTATCTGACAGGTAAGGACTTGTCAGCATCTCCCACACCTGTTCTGAGACCTGAAAGGTGAACATTCTGTAGAAGAGAGGAGGCCAAAATAAGGAGAAATTTAAGATTATTTCTTTTCAATCTTTCTTCTTGCTCCATATTCCTGTTGCCAGTACTTTTTGCACGCTAACGCTTATTCATTTTTGTGTTATGGTTAAATGCTGACACATCTTCCCTCTTTCACAACTTGGTTGTTTTTCCCCAGTTACCTTGTTCTCCCTACCTCCTAGTCCACTGTAGCAGCAGAGCAAAATGAGCTGCTGAGACCTAAAATGAGGTTGGATTGCTCGTTCGACTACTTTTGAACTCCACCTTTGAAAAAGTCAGTTCACTCAGAGGCAGCTTCCTCTTTGTGTGTAAAATGAGAATGGATCATGTCCTTTTTACTGTCACACGATGGTTTAGACGACAGAAGGCGATTCGTAAACTGTAAAGTACTGAATAGATATCAGCTGTACCCTTCCTGCACCTGCCCTTGTTTAATCTAATTGAAGCCCAGGGACACAACTGCAGTGGACCTAACGCGGACCGGGCGTTTCTATAGGAAACAGCCTAGAGGTGTAGCTTTTTTTCCTTTGAGAAAACGCAGGGCAAGGAGCTGCTGGGAGTTGTAGTCTGCGGTGGTCTTTACACGCCAGGGCTGGGTCGGGGGGGGAGCTTGGGGGGAAGAGATGAAGAACTACAACTCCCGTGAGGCCATGCGGGGACAGCCCTCGCACTCTCCCGCCAGGCGCGCTCCCCAAGACGAAACAGGAGGGGGCCTTCGCGCGCAATGGATTCACAAAAGCGAGCTCTGAGGCGGGCGCATCGTGGTGGACATGGCGTCTGATGGAGAAAAGGAGACGCGTGGGGGTGGGTGGGGATTGTAACAAGAATAAGACACGGGGAAAAAGGCAAATTAAGAAATAAAATGGCCCTGCCCCTATTCCTCACTTCGCAGCACAGTCCTAAATAGCGCCGCTGGGAAGGCGTCGGGAGCGCGCTTCCCGGCTCGCTCCCCGAGTCCCGGGTGCTTAAATCGGCTGGGAAGGGGCGGGGCCAGAGGCGCGAGGGCGGGGCCTAAAGCTGCGAAGGCGGCGGTAGCGGCGGCGGCCACGACCCAGACATCTGGGGCTGTTGTTGTTCTCTCGAGGTGGGACCGCCTCAGTCCGTTCGCCCAGAGAGACCAGGAGCTCGTCTAGTGGGAATAAGGTGGCCGCGTCCCCCCTCTCTCCTGTTTCCCCGAAGCTGCGGCAGGACCTGGTACAAACGTCCTGCGTTTGGTCTCCGATGCCTTTCAGTGAGGAGGGGGCGTCGAGATCCCGGTGAGCACACGTCAAGCTCCTCCAGCTCGGTGTCTTCGCTGGATCCCCATTCTCGCACCCGAGACTGGCTGCCATGACTGAAAACGCAGAGGGGGACCTGAACTCCAACCTGCTCCACGCCCCCTATCACACTGGGGACCCTCAGCTAGACACAGCCATCGGGCAGTGGCTCCGTTGGGATAAGGTGGGTACCTGGTCAGCAGGGCATCCTCCCCCTCCTCCTGCACGCCCTCCCACACCGTGAACGCCCTTGCCCGTCCCCACCCGGTGCTCGGCAGGCTGTGGGGGCGATGGCTCAGGCCAGCGGCGGGAGCTAGCGGAGCTGGGCGTTGCCACCCACCTATGCCTGGGCTGCCTCCCTGGGGCCGTCTGAGCTGGGAAAGGACGCCTGTAGTCGCTTCCTTTTGCAGGGCGAGAAATTGCTACCTTCCTTCCTCCTCCCCCCTTCCCGCCTCCCTTCAAGTGTATATCATGTCCCTTTTCTCCAAAAAAATGATAATAATTAATCATCATCATCGTATACCCTTAATAGAGATATTTCCTTCTCCCTTTCTTTTCCCTTGACTTCCTTCTCCGCAAATCTGAAAGTGGGTGGTGTGTGTGTGTGTGTGTGTGTTTTTCCGCCTTCTGAGACAGTATCTAACCACTGTGTGTGTGTGTGTGTGTGTTTTTCCGCCTTCTGAGACAGTATCTAACCACTATCTGCTTGAGCGCTGGTCTGGTGTGTTTCCACCTTACGTCGCTAGGTAGTCGCTGGTATCGCTCCCGCTCCCGTGTATTCTCTAATACCACCTTTTGCTCTTGAGAAAGATAAGGGTTCTCTTTTTTCCTCTGGCCAGAAGTTATTTTCTGGAAGTATCCTCTTCCAAAAATCATTTTTTCCAGGTTTCATGCGATGCTCCGTATACAGACTTGTATCCATTCCTCCTCTGTTCCCCTACCCGTACTCTCTCCAAATTGTTGCGGTGTTTTCATCTTGTGGAGGCATATGGGATGGATATATGAGAGCTAGAATTAAAATGCAGCCATCTCACTTGTAAAGAGGCCCTTAGCTCCAACAGAGGAAGATGATCCAAGCTTCTGCTTTGTCGAGTATATTACATTTGTTGAAGTAGAGACGGCAATGTATTTTAAATGGAATTAATAATACTGAATTAAAGAATTAATGTGGTCATATGTGAAATCATGTTATTCAACTTCCTAAAGGATTATTAGCCTTCTGAAAAAGTTTTATCTTTGTTCAGTCATTCATGCGTTCAGCAAAAAATATCCATTGAGCATTGGGTAATGTTTCAGGGCCTGTTGGGTCCAGGGTATGCTAGTGGTGAGGAGGCTAGAAAGGGTTCCTACCCTCAAAAAGCCTTCAGTCAGCAAATAAGGAAGACCAACAAATAAGCAATTACTTGTTTAGTATTACATGGTTATATGTATCTTGGACATTCTAATTCTTCCTCTGGAGTCTAAACCAGTGCATTTCAAACTCTTGAAGTGCATGCAGATCACCTGGAGATCTTTAAATGCAGATTGTGATTTAGGAGGCCTGGGGTGGGGTGTGAGATTCTGCTTCATAATGGACCACACTGTGGACCACACTTTGAGTAGTGAGGCTCCAGAATGTTCTGAATGAGCTACTAGAGAGCTAACACCCTCTTTGTAGGATTTGACCATTTATACAAAAAATACATATGTACACACACTTTTTTCAGTCATGTACAAAATCTGTGGTATCCCATTGATTACAAAGATGTGAAAAATGCAAATAACTTTAAATCCATTTTGCCTGTTTTTATGATTGCCTACTGTGAATATAGTTCCTTGTCGTGGAAGGATACAAAAGAAGTGAAGATTTACAGATTACTCTTCTGCTTTTGGTTCATTAGGGAGGAGGAAGCCTAGTAGGAAAAAAGAGCTAAGGCTTAGCATACTGTAAATGATATATGCTGTAAACTGACCATATATATGTCTTCAGCAGAGAAATCTAAATTACAAATGAATGTTATCTCTATAGGTTTAATATAGTTAATTGCTATTGTTTAAAGCCATCTGCTGTCAGTAAAGAAATGTGATTGCACTTGTGTCTCTGTGAAGTGAAAGGAAGATGTATGATATTCAAAGATACTTGTAGAATTCCAACACAATTTAATTTACTGCTAACTATTATGTGTGTCAAAGCCTTTGGCCCTTCAACAATAGGAGTTTGTTTCATTGCCACAGGTGAAATCTTTTGTTCTATTTAGGTGCCAATTTTGACTATACTTTTCCTAATGGGTCTTTTGATTTTTAAAAATATTGGCTGAGTGAATTAATATCAATTGTTCATGCTGTACCTAGATATTGTTGGGTATACTGAAATGTGACAAGACTATGAGATACATATACACGTAAAAAGATAATGCTGGGATGGTATTGGTGGCAATTTAATAGTTTATAGGCAGTTGGTTTTTATAGGAATTTAAAAATAGTGACCTGTGGACTGGGGTAGTCAAGGAAGACAATAAGAAGATGGGATACATATAAAAAGAATGGGGATAGCCCTCACCGAAAATGGAAGAGAAATTAATTTATATTTAAAGGGCCTTCTATATACAAGGTACTGACTGAAAACCTGTGGGAGACACAAAGATTAATTAGATATGGACCATATCGTCAAAGAACATAGAAGGGAATATAAAACAAAAGCTTACAAATATAATACACGTAGCAAGTAACAAGTGCTTTTAACAGATTTAAACAAGTTTAATAATTATTTAATAAAAATAATATTTACTTAACCAATGGAGAAGGCAGTGGCACCCCACTCCAGAACTCTTGCCTGGAAAATCCCACGGATGGAGGAGCCTGGTAGGCTGCAGTCCATGGGGTTGAGAAGAGTTGGACATGACTGAGCGGCTTCACTTTTCACTTTCACTTAACCAATTCCTCTCTCAATGGGAAAAATGCTTTTAATTAGTAAGGAAAGATACATCTATTGTAGACTGATAGTGTAGGTCAGCTAGGCTCTGGTGTCCCAGGGCACTGAAATGTGGAGTGCAGAAACATGAAACAATAGTTTGGATTTACAGCATTTATTGCATTACATGTTGGTGATGACATGTGTGGTCTTCCAGCATAGAGAAAGTGAGGTAATACCTGATTAATACCTATTTATTTTCTTATAGTGAAAAAAAGAACCTACCAAATGCCCTGATCCTTGATGACTCTGGTGAAATACATAGTACCAAGTCATAAGTTGATCTAAAAGCAATTTGTTACTTGTCCAGGTCACTAATATTGCTAGTTTTAGTCATGGTGGGCGGTGTTCTTTGAAATTTCTTCATAAAACAGGTGTTATCTGTGATAAACCCTTCAGAATTAGTTAAAATTTAGACTTGTCAACATTGAGAGGAAGAATATTCCAAGCAGAGATAAAAACATTAATGTGTGTACTTAGAAAATTTGTTTCTGCAGTAGCTTAGGGTACATAGAAACTGTTGGAAAGGCATGTAGACCAGGTCATAGAAAGGCGTTAGTATGTGGTTAGTGGCCTTGAATAAAGGTATATGAAAGTGTTAAAACAAAAATAGTGCAATAAGACAGGGTGTTTATTGGGGCGGTCCCAGGTACCCCTTGCTGTTGCTATGGAGTGACATTCTTTTGTTCTGTTTACTATAGTCCAGGATCTGACCCTTGGTTCTTATGCCTTCAGACTAATTTGTTAGTCTGTCTTGTCTCAGGATGGACTCATGCTCCTCAAGGTCACAGTAACTGATGTCAGAATTCAGAAAGCTGTTTTATTAATTTATGGCACAGATGTAATATAGATGAATTTGTCTCAGTCAGGCCATTTTCTAGATGCACCATAAGGGAAGTGAAAGAATCTGAAGATTTGTAGTGATTATGAAATCAAATCACAAGGAGTCCAATATATGGCATAAATGTTTAACAGCATTAGCCTGTAATAAGTAAATGCATCCATCTCTCTGATGGGACTGTCCTACACACTGGAATCCAACAAGTCTGTGGATCAAAGTGTTCCTCCTCCAGCCAGGGCACAGATGACACCGCTACAGTGCTCCCCCCTTCTATCTTTTAGGGCTAAGGTCCCCACTTCCTTCCTAATGCTTTCATACGTTCTATCAGATTACAGACAAGTCTTGCTGGCTAGAAGCTAGGTTCTCTATAAACATGACAACTCTCTCCTGTTTTTGATATACTGTAAATTTTACAATTTTTTAAAACAGTCTTATCAGAGACATTAAGCCCTGTCCAAGTTTGGGTGTGTAAATGTGGGTAGGGAGTGGGATGGGACCCAGGGCAGAGCTGCTCAGTCAGCTGTAGTGGCAACAACTATATACATGTTGACAACAGAGTGGAGACAAGAATTGGCCATGGCATTTTGAGAAATAACAAGTAGAATGCTGTGGTCTCTGAAGGTAGGTTTATGTTGAGAAAGAGTAGAATGTAAAGATAGATTAATTAGGTTACGGTTATGAAATGCCTGAAAATAGAAATAAAAGACTTCATCCTAAAGTCAGTGGTTTTCAAACATCTAGCAATGAAAGTTTTCAAGCAAAATACAGCCCGTGTTTTTTTTAAAGTGGTGAATGAATTTCCTTTTAAATTATCGTGTCATGGAAAACACACCCATGAAGCACCTTTACAGAGGTTGTCTAGTCCAGTTTCATTGTGTAGAGACCCAAAGAAGTGGAAATTATCAATGGTGGTGGATAGAACCTGAATCAGAACTTGAATCTGCCACCTAGTTCAATACAGTTTTTATAATGGCTTAATCGCTAAATCGTGTCTGACTCTTGTGACCCCCATGGACCCCATGGACCCCATGTGACCCTGCCAGACTCCTTTGTCCATGGAATTCTCCAAGCAAGAATACTAGAGTGGGTTGCTATTTCCTTCTCCATTTTTTTTTTAATAATACTAGTCTATATTACACTTTTTGTTAACCTTTTTCTAATACTTTACATAATTTGGCATTTGATCAATGAAGAATACTTATCACCTTGTTAATTTTGGAAAATATTAGTGGTTATTACTTGAATTTATTTGTGTAGTGTTTCAAACCTTGATGATCTAAATAATTTGATATTCACAGCAACCCTGTATGGTAGGCAGGTTAGGTGTAGTTATCCCCACTTTTACTACTAAAGAAACTTAGTTTCAGACAGGGAAGATGACCTGCTCAAGGACATATGGCTTCTAAGTGGCAAACTTGGAACTAAACCTAACGATATCTGATCTTTACTCTAGCTTTCTTATCACTGTACTAGACTCTGTAACTGGAGTGTTTAATAGATGTTAGTGACATCATAAACCAAGTTTCAAGGACCTCATTAAAAACATTTTATTGGTTTTTGTAAAAGCTGAAGTAGGCTATAATATTCTGCAGAATAAATTGCCATGGAATTTTTTTTTAAAGAGCTGAATTTGCTACTTAACAGTTGCTTTGGTTTCCTTGGCAACAACATTCTCCCTCTGTCCAAGACATTTAGTATGTAGAAATAAGGGTTTGGAGATATATATACACATATATATATGTAATATATATGTATGTATGTATGTGTATGTATATGTGTGTGTATATATATACACAAACACACATACACACATTTATTTGTTGCTTTTGTATATTTCCAAATTTCTTACATTTGCTCTTTAGTTTCTACAATTTTATTTTTAAATTTATTTTTATTTATTTCAAAGAAATACATGCTTATGTTTTTTTAAAAAATAGTAAAAAGAGATTGTAATGGAAAGCAGTGTTCCTACTTACCTCTTCTCATCCTCAGTTTGCTCCTTAGAACCCATTTTTGACTTGTTAGTTACTGTCATGACCATAAAAGCTAGTACCACTATTCCTTGATTTATTTTACATATTATCGGTCAGATGCATGCTGTGAAAAATGAGATCGCACTCACCCTGTTCTCTGTCTTGACTAAATTACATTATGCCCTTAGTTTTAGTTATTCTTTTGAAAACATAAATAATTTAATTAGTGCTAACAAAGTCTCCAGGACCGTAAGCCCAACTCACAAACACAGAGCTCCCAATTAGCCATTCTGTTTGAGAAGAGATTAGCAGAAAACATGCCCATGTATTAAAAACCAGAGAAAACCCGTACCAGCTTCCCAGAAAAATTGGTGGATATCAGTGACTTACCAAGGATCAAGTTATGTAAAGAAGACAAGCAGCATGAAGAGTAAAAACAAAGCAATGGACCCAGAAAAGAACCAAGGTAAAGGAACATAACAACTTAAAATCAATTTTAAAAGGTAATTATTCTATCAAAATAAAGAAAGATGCTATGTAAAAGGAACAGGAAAGAAGAATGAGCTCTTGGAAGTTAGAGGGACAAAAAACTGTATCCCTTCACCCCCTGCCAAATGCAATAGAAAATATAAAAGTTCAAGTTGAAGAAACCTATAGCAAAAGGAAATAGAAAATATGAGAGAAGCTGACATGAAGGAACCACCCCAGGAGTCCATTGTAAAGAAATCACAGATGACAACTGTGCACTAGTTCGACACTGGGCTTTAAAGAAATGTATCTTAAAAAAGAATGCAATGTCTGTGCCATCAGAGAGAGCTGGAAGATGTTAATGATAATGATGAAGATGGCATGTTATTTCTGGCAACAGCAACATCAAAAAAAGAAAAGCAGTTAACCACAGATGGAAGAAAGGGAGGAAGGGGAGGAGGGAGGGCAGGGAGGAAGGAAGGAAAACAGACTTGAATAAGCAAGTTATGGTTCAAAAGTGAAGCAAACTAAAATAGGGTGTGATTTTTAAAGACTTAATTGATGGAGCTTAAGGGGAAAAAAATCCATTTGATCTCAGCACCTTCAGGTGACCAAGGTGAGCCTGGAAAAATGAAATTTTATCCAAACTCAGGGTCTGTACTTAACAATATTTAGATAATCTTAATCTAATACTTGCAGTATTTTCAGTTTTGAGGATTAATCTGAAGAAAAAACAGAAAATTCAAAGTTTTATTGTGGTTAAAAACACATAAAATTTACCATCTTCACTGTTTTTAAGTGTGGGACTTCCCTGGTGGCTCAAATGGTAAAGCATCTGCCTACAATGCGGGAGACCCGGGTTCAATCCCTGGGTTGGGAAGATCTCCTGGAGAAGGAAATTGCAACCCACTCCAGTCTTCTTGCCTGGAAAACCCCATGGACGGAGGAGCCTGGTAGACTATAGTCCATGGGGTCGCAGAGTCGGACGCGACTGAGCGACTTCACTTTTTCAATAGCATTAATCAGATTCTCATTTTTATGAAACAGATCTCCAGAACGTTTTTGTCTTGTGAATCTGAAACTCTGTACTCATTAAAGAAGTCCCCTTACCTCCATTCCCTCTAGCCCCAAAACACAGTGTTAACAACAGGGGAAACAGGTGGGGTAGGAGGGTTTAAGGGAACTCCCTGTACTACGTGTTCAATTTTCTGTAAACCCCAAATTTTTCTAAAAATTCAAGTCTTTGATTAAAAAAAAAATGCTTGAAAGGGAAAGGATTCTCATTTGAAAGCACCCTCTTCTTTCCCATCTGAAAATGTCAAAATAGGTAGACTGACTACTTCTTCCTTTTATTTAGGGTCTTCTTTGCCCTGTTTTTTCTATCAAAAAGGAGTTTTGTTTAGTTCCTTTAAGTTTTCTACAAGGCCATTAGAAATCTATTTGGTTATATCTTTAATCTAGAATTATTTTTTCCCCATCTCTTCCTTTCCTCCTATTTGAAAAATCAGAGAGCCAAGAGAAGCTAACGAAAAGGAATTTGTCTTTATTTGGCTCTTCCAAATTATTAAAGTGAAAGTGTTAGTTGCTCTGTAGTGTCTGACTCTTTACGACCCCATGGACTGCAGCCCATCAGGCTCCTCTATTCACGGGGTTTCCCAGGTAAGCATACTGGAGTGGGTTGCCATTTCCTCCTCCAGGATATCTTCCCGACCCAGGGATTGAACCCAGATCTCCCACATTGCAGGCAGATTCTTTGCCGTCTGAGCCACCAGGGAAGTCATGGGAAAGTAGTAGTCGCTTAGTCTTGTCTGACTCTGCGACCCCATGGACGGACTGTAGCCCACCAGGCTCCTCTGTCCTTGGACTTCTCCAGGCAAGAATACTGCAGTGGGTAACCATTCCCTTCTCTAGGGAATCTTCCTGACCAGGGATTGAACCCAGGTCTCCTGCATTGCAGGCAAATTCTTTACTGTCTGAGCCATGACTGGGACTGCCACAACAAGAGACACCTTATGCTTATACATTAAATTAACCAAGGAATGTAAATGTTATTAAATGCCTCTAACTCGGATTTTCATGGTCTCTCCTTGGACAATCTAAATTTGATTTATCTGTCCTTGTGGGAAGACAGTGTGTTTTGCTTATGTAGTTGTTTTTATTTATTTCATATGTCTGTTCTATATTGTAGAAACACTTTTTCCCCCAAATAAAAGGTTGGGTAGTAATTTAGTGTAGATTTTGCTAAAGGAGTATTTTTTTCCATTAGTTACTCTCTGCATTATTGCTAATTAGAACTGAAGCTGCTGCCCTCTGGTGTTGGGAGTTAATGAAGAAAATGATTAATGCTGGTGGAAAGAATACAGATAGTGTATCCAGTCTTGCATAGGCTCTTTTATACCAAGTAATTTAATGAAGGACTATATCTTACCAAACAAAACTATGAAAATGGTCATATTGAATGCTCAAAAGGGTATGAAAATTATAATGTAAATGAAAAATACTGTGCTTCTTAGATGCAAAGTCATCTTAGCTTTCAGCTCACCAGACTTTGTTAGAAAATCTTTTCAGTGTAAGTGGTAGTTTTGTGGTTTCTGCTTCAGAATTTTCTCATGTAATTTTCCCTCTGAAATATTTTATTATTTATTGCAGGTAAAAACTATTAAAAACCTAAATGCCCACCAATCAGAGAAAGGATATATAAACTAGAATACTGCAGCAGTTGAAAACCTATCAGGGAAATTAAACTGAACAGGGGACTTGCAATAACAATGAAGAGATTTTTTTTAATTGAGGTATAGTTGATATACAATATTATATGTCAGGTGTACAGCATAGTCATTCAAAATTTTTATAAATTATATTCCATTTGAAGTTATAAAACATTGGCTATATTTCCTGTGATATACAATGTATCCTTGTAGTTTATTTTATACCTAATAGTTTGTACCTCTTAATCACCTACCTCTATTTTGCCCCTCCTCTCTTTCCTCTCCCCATGGGTTTTTCTCTGTGAGTCTGTTTCTATTTTGTTATATTCATTCATTTTATTTTCTGTATTCCACATATAAATGATCACATATGGTATTTGTCTTTCTCAGTCTTATTTTATTAAGCACAATACCCTCCAGGTCCATCCATGTTGTTGCAAATGGCAACATTTCATTATTTTTTATGGTAAGTACTTTTGCATTGTGTGTGTATGTGTGTATTACATCTTCTTTATCCATTAACCTGTTAATGGACACTTGGGTAGCTTCCATAGCTTGGCTATTGAAATACTACTGCTGTGAACATTCAGTTCAGTTCAGTCACTCAGTCATGTCCTACTCTTCACAACGCCATGGACTGCAGCACACTAGGCTTCCCTGGCATTCACCAACTCCTGAAGCTTACTCAAACTCATAACCATCGAGTCAGTGATGCCATCCAACCATCTCATCCTCTGTCATCCCCTTCTCCTCCCACCTTGAATCTTTACCAGCATCAGGGTCTTTTTCAATGATGCAGTTCTTCACATCAGGTGGCCAAAGTATTGAAGCTTCAGCATCAGTCCTTCTCATGAATATTCAGGACTGATTCCTTTAGGATTGACTGGTCAGCCACTGTTTCCACTGTTTCTCCATCTATTTGCCATGAAGTGATGGGACCAGATGCCATGATTTTCGTTTTCTGAATGTTGAGCTTTAAGCCAACTTTTTCACTCTCCTCTTTCACTTTCATCAAGAGGCTGTTTAGTTCTTCTTCACTTGCCATTAGGGTGGTATCATCTGCATATCTGAGCTTATTGATATTTCTCCCAGCAATCTTGATTCCAGCCCAGCATTTCTCATGATGTACTCTGCATATAAGTTAAATAAGCAGGGTGATAATATACAGCCTTGATGTACTTTCCTATTTGGAAAAGTTGTTGTTCCATGTCCAGTTCTAACTGTTGCTTCCTGACCTGCATACAGGTTTTTCAAGAGGTGGGTCAGGTTGGTCTGGTATTCCCATCTCCTTCAGAATTTTCCACAGTTTATTGTGATCCACTCAGTCAACGGCTTTGCATTGTCAATAAAGTAGAAATACATGTTTTTCTGAAACTCTCTTGCTTTTTCGATGATCCAGCGGTTTTTGGCAATTTGATCTCTGGTTCCTCTGCTTTTTCTAAAACCAGCTTGAACGTCTGGACATTCATGGTTCACATATTACTGAAGCCTGGCTTGGAGAATTTTGAGCATTACTTTACTAGCGTGTGAGATGAGTGCAATTGTGTGGTAGTTTGAGCATTCTTTGGCATTGCCTTTCTTAGGGATTGGAATGAAAACTGATCTTTTCCAGTCCTGTGGCCACTGCTGAGTTTCCCAAATTTGCTGGCATATTTAGTGCAGCACTTTCACAGCACCGTCTTTTAGGATTTGAAATAGCTCAACTGGAATTCCATCACCTCCACTAGCTTTGTTCTTAGTGATGCTTCCTAAGACCCACTTGACTTCACATTACAGGATATCTGGCTCTAGGTGAGTGTGAGTGATCACACCATCATGATTATCTGGGTCGTGAAGATCTTTTTTGTACAGTTCTGTGTATTCTTGCCACCTCTTCTTAATATCCTCTGCTTCTATTAGGTCCATACCATTTCTGTCCTTTATTGAGCCCGTCTTTGCATGAAATATTCCCTTGGTATCTCTAATTTTCTTAAAGAGATCTCTAGTCTTTCCCATTCTATTGTTTTCCTCTATTTCTTTGCATTGATAGCTGAGGAAGGCTTTCTTATCTCTCCTTGCTATGCTTTGGAACTCCGCATTCAAATGGGTATATCTTTCCTTTTCTCTGTTGCTTTTTGCTTCTCTTCTTTTCACAGCTATTTGTAAGGCCTCCTCAGACAGCCGTTTTGCTTTTTTGCATTTATTTTTTTGGGGATGGTCTTAATTCCTATTTCCTGTACAATGTCATGAACCTCCGTCCATAGTTCATCAGGCACTCTATCAGATCTAGTCCCTTAAGTCTATTTCTCACTTCCACTGTATAATCATAAGGGATTTGATTTAGGTCATACCTGAATGGTCTAGTGGTTTTCCCCACTTTCTTCAATTTAAGTCTGAATTTGGCAATAAGGAGTTCATGATCTGAGCTACAGTCAGCTCCCGGTCTTGTTTTTGCTGACTGTGTAGAGCTTCTCCATCTTTCACTGCAAAAAATATAATCAATCTGATTTTGGTGTTGACCATCTGGTGACGTCTGTGTGTAGAGTCTTCTCGTGTTGTTGGGGTTCAGTTTGTGTCAAATGCTTTTTCTGCATCTACTGAGAAGGTCATGTTAGTTTTTTTTAATTAGAACTTTATTTTTTAAGCAGTTTTAGGTTCACAGCACAATTGAAGGTAAAGTATATAGAGAGATTTCTCATATTCCCCCTACCCTCACTCATGGATAGCTTCCCTCATTATCCACATCCCCCACCAGTGTGGTACACTTGTTAGAATTGATAAACATACGCTGACACATTAACCTCCCCAAATCCACTGTTTCCAGTATGCTGTTGAGCCTCACCCCACAGACCTTCATGCCTTGTATTTGCCTAGCCTCAAGGCTGAAGAAAGAGCTCACAGTCAGCAACAGAGACATCAATGATATAATGGACAGGGGCATCTTACATGTCTGAAGCAAGGCCCTGGAGCAACACCCCATCATGTATGGCAGATGGCATGGCAGTAGTCTTAGTTATTGGGGAAGGCAGTGAGGGAATTTACCAGTTACCAAAGGAAATTGATGTCAGGTCGGCACATCAGTTACCAGGGAAACCAGCAGAGGAGCATCACTGCCCTTTTGATAAACTATCATATTGGAGCTGTTCTGGTCTGGAGATTAGAGCAATCACTAGCTGCGGCTGGGGGCAAGTATGTCTCTGTGATTAGGAAGGAAGGTTAGTCATGTGAGTAGAGTGTAGGTGAAGCAGGGAGTGATCGAATAGGGTGTATTCAGGGAGGAAGAGAACAGCCTTATTATACATATGTTTTATTCTTGGTAGTGTACATTGTATGGGTTTGGACAAATGTGTAATGACGTGTGTCTACCATTTTATTATCATGCAGAATAGTTTCACTATCCTAAGAATCCTCTCTCTCTGCTTAGTTGTGTCCGACTCTTTGTGACCCCCATGGACTATAGCCCACCAGGTTCCTCTGTCCATGGGATTTTCCAGGCAAGAATGCTGGAGTGGGTTGCCATTTCCTCCTTCAGGGCATCTTCCTGACCCAGGGATCAAACCTGCATCTCCTGCATTGGCAGGTGGATTCTTTACCACTGAACCACCTGGGAAACCCCAAGAATCCTTTATGTTCCACCTGTTCATCACTTCCTCAACCCTCAACCTCTGGCAGCCACTGATCCTTTTAGTTTCCACAGTTTTCCCTTTTCCAGAATGTCACATAGTGGGAATCACACAGTATTTAGCCTTTTTAGATTGGCTTATTTCACTTAGTAATATGCTTTTAAGTTTCCTCCATGTCTTTTCATGGCTTGAGAGCTCATTTATTTTTATCACTGAATAATAGTCCATTGTCTGGATGTACCATAACATTAAACAGTTTTTTTACTTTGTGATATCATGAATTATAGTGATTTTTGAATGTTGATTCAACTGATATTCCTTAGATAAATACTACTTGGTCATAATGTATTATTCTTTTTATATATTTTGTTAAGAATCTTTTTGTATATTTGTTAGATTTTTGTATTAGGATTATGATGGCCTTGTAAAATTAATTGAAATGTTCCCTGCTTTATTTTCTGAAAACCTTTTTGTACGATGGTATTATTTTTTCTTTAAATGTTTGATAGAATTTGCCACCTAACCCATCTGGGCCTGAAGCTTTTTGAGAACAAATACAATTTCCTTAATAGATATTGGACTTTGGGGATTTTGTTTCATTAGTTTCAATTTTGGAAAATTAACTTTCCTCAGTTTATTTAGAGTTAATATTATACCACTAATATTGTAAGTTCTTGCAACAGTGTTGGCCCATTTTTTATCATCAATACCACCTCCATCCTTTATCATTTGTATCACTTTTTATAAAAGTGTTATAGTTTTTGCTTTAGTCAGTCCTCTGCATTTTAAAGACATTAAGAAAAAAAACAGTCTGTTTATATTTATTGAGCTTTCTACTATATCCAGTGCTCTTCATTCTTTCCCCAAAATTCAAGTTTCCAAATGATATCCCTCCCCTTCAACTTAAAGAATTTCCTTTAGCCTTTATTATAATACAGATTCACTGGTAATGAATTCTCTTAGTGTTATTTATACATATGTTAGATTTCTTGGTATTGTCTTGGATACATCTCTGAGACTCTATTTTTATCTTTTTTCTCTCTGTATTTCAGAATAGATCATTTCTATTGATCTGTCTTCTAGTTCATGGACCCTTTCATCTCCATTCTGCTATTAAGACCATTCAGTGAATTTTTAATCTCAGATATTGTATTTTTCAGTTCTAAAATTTCCATCTGGTTCTTTTCTATAGTTTCTATTTCTTCTGTAAGATGTCTCATCTTTTCGTGCATTCCAAGAGCATTTTTCTTTAAGTCACTTATAATAGCTCTGTTAAAATCCTTGTTGGCTAATTCTAACATCTGGATATGTTAGAGTTGGTCACCACTAATTATCTCTGCTCTTGAGAATGCATCGCGTTTCTCTAATTCTTCATTTGTCTGGTAATTATGGATTGCATCATGGACATGATGAGTGTTATATTGTGGAGAGCCTGGAATCCGTTTTTCCTCTGGAGAGGAAATATTTTGTTTATTTTAGTATATCATTAACTTGGTTGAACTCAGACTATACATGCTGTTTCCTGAGAGGCTTCTCAAATCTCAGTTTGTTTTTTTATCCTTAGCTGATTGTCTGTCCCACACTTATGTAGTAGAGGAGTCAGCTAGAGTTTGGGACAGTTTATGGACAGAATGTGGGGTTCTCCCTTTCTAAATCTCTCCTTTCTTGGATGTGTACTCCAGTGGGCATGGTGGCCCTGAATCCTGTGTGCTGTTTCTTCCAGCCATAAGGACCGTGGGATTTCCATTGGTATTTCAGCCGCTGCACAAGGCTCTGACTACTGTCTGTTCTCAAAAACCATAAAATTAGGAAACTCATCTGTGCTGGTTCCTTCTCCTAAGTGTTAACTCCCTTTTAGAATCAAATCTGTATTTATTCACTCTCTCGGACTTTAAGGTCTTGTGGATTTTGTTTCTTTCTTTGTTTTTTATTTGGTCTAAGAGGTTACAGTTGTTATCTGTGGGAAGGTCAGATATGGTTGGAATTTTCTTGGTCCATACAGGAAACAGGTGGTACATGATATTTTTTATGCCATTTAAAATTATTTCTTTCTGTTTGCTGGTATAGAGAAATACAGTTGTCTTTTGAACATTGACCTTGTATCAAAAAACTCTTAACTATATTCTAGTAATTCTAAAAATTATTTATTCTCTTAGATTTTTTAATGTGCCCAATCATTTCATCTGCAAATTATGTGAGTTTTATTTCTTCTCTATTCTTGTACCTTTTGTCTGTTTTTCTTTCTTTATAGGTTTGACTAGGACTATAGGATTTTCTGTCTTGCCACCCCATCCCATCCTGCCTTCCTCCTTCTCATTCTCCTCCTCCTTATAGCTTGCCATTAACAGATTCAGGAAGTTCCTTTCTATTCCTTATGTGCTGAAAGTGGAAAGTTTAAACTTACTTATGTATATTTTAGGGTTTTGTTCCCTAGAAGCAAAGAGGAATTTCTGTGCAAGTGATTTATAAAAGGAATGCTCTCAGGAGAAACCTGTAAAGGAGTGAGGGAATCAGGATAGGGAAAGGAAAGAACTAAGCAATGATATAATTTCAGGTGAAGTTTAATTAATCAAGTTTAATCAGCTTGATTCTATGCTTTCTGGAGTGTTAATTGCACAATAGAGTTATACTTCTGCACCAAATATCATTAGCTGTTGGCCATGAGGGAAAGGTGTGTATCACTCTCAGGTCTTTTGCATAAGCTGGTTCCAGTCCTCCCAAGGAGGTTCTCCAGAGAATGTTGTGTGTGTGAGCTCATAGCAGTAGTACCTGTAGCTGCTAGAAATGGACACAACCATCCAGTTAAGAGGGTCTCGGGAGAATCTTAATAGGATCTTAGCACACACATCCCGAGTTTTTCTATATTCCTTGTTTGCTAAGATTTTATCATATGTAGTAAGTGTTTTACTTTATTAGGTACTTTCTCTGTATCAGTTCAGATTGTCATTTGATTTTTCTTTTTAAACCTGTCAATGTTGTGGATAACCTTGATTAATTTTCAAATATTATACCAACACTATATTCTGGCATAAAAACACATTGTCATGATTTATTATTGTTTTTATGTATTGCTGGATTTGGTTTGGTAGATTTTACTTAGGATTTTTGCACCTTTGTTCATTGGTGAGGTCAGACAATGATTTTTTCTTTCTGATGTTGTCTGTTGTATCTAGGTTAAGCTAGACACAAGAAAAGAATTGATGGGAGTATACTCTTTTATCTTCTCTGGAAGAGTTCTTTTAAGATTTGAATGATCTGTTTCTTAAATATACTTTGGAACTTGCCAATAAAGTCAACTGAGGCTGGAGGTCTCTTTGTGGGTACATTTTATGGTTTAATCTCTTGCATGTTTATAATTCTAATCATTTTTTTTCCTTGGACAAAATTGTCTATTTGTCTAAAATTTCAAATTAGAATTTTTGTCTTTTCCAGAAAAGTGGGATTTTGTATACCAGAGAGTGAAATTGCTGGATCATATGGGTTTTTTTTTTTTTTTTTTTTTAGTTTTTTAAGGAACCTCCATACAGTTCTCCATCATGCCTGTACCAATTTACATTCCCACCAACAGTGTAGGAGGGTTCCCCTTTCTCCACATCCTTTTCAGAATTTATAACTTGAGAATTTTTTGGTGATGGTCATTCTGAATAGTGTGAGGTGATACTTCACTGTAGTTTTGATTTGCATTTCTCTGGTGTTTAGAGGTGTTGAGCATCTTTTCATGTGTCTGTTGGCCATCTGTATGTCTTCTTTGGAGAAATGTCTGTTGAGATCCTCTGCACACTTTTTTTTATTGCCTTTTTACTTGTTTTGATTACAAATTTTTTTCCTCAATTTGTCTTTGGATCTATTTATGTAATTTTTATCATGCGGAACATAATTATAATTTTATTGACAGATAATACTTGGGAGATATGTCACACTTAACATTTTCTGTTTGTTGAACATCTTAAAGTGTTTCTAATGTTTGTCCAGTTTTTTTTTTTTTTTTTTTGAGAAATAATCTATATACATCACTGTATAAGTTTAAGGTGTACAGGACTTCCCTGGTGGTCCAGTGGTTAAGTCCATGCTTCCACTACAGGGGGCACAGGTTTAATCCTTGGTTGGGGAACTAAAATCCCACATGTCTCACAGTGATATATGGCATGATGGTTTGATTTACATATATTGTGAAATGATTACCACAGTAGGTTTAGTTAACATCCATCATCTCATATAGATAAAATAGAGTATTTCTGATTTTTTAAAAGCTATTTTAAATAATGCTGAGAGCACTGTTTTGCATATAGCTTTTTTCCTCTGGTTTATTTCTGTAGCATATGGAAAGATGACATATACATGAGATAGACCTATTTAATTTTTGACCATAGACCATTAGTCAGACCATAATTGTAGCATGATTTCAGAAGAATATGAAAATTGGGCTTTATTAAAAAAGAAAAAGTCCATCTTATTGTTTCCTTTGTTGATAGTTTCATTCTGATGGAAAAGTTTTTCCTAATTATTGGTAGTATTTTTACTACTAAGGCAATGGGACCCCACTCCAGTACTCTTGCCTGGAAAATCCCATGGATGGAAGAGCCTGGTAGGCTGCAGTCCATGGGGTCGCTAAGAGTCAGACACGACTGAGTGACTTCACTTTCACTTTTCACTTTCATGCCTTGGAGGAGGAAATGGCAACCCACTCCAGTACTCTTGCCTGGAGAATCCCAGGGACGGGAGAGCCTGGTGGGCTGCCATCTATGGGGTCACACAGAGTCGGACACGACTGAAGCGACTTAGCAGCAGTAGCAGTTACTACTTCAAAATATATATTAAACATCAGGCCATGAATCTTTTTCTGGTACAAACTGAATTAAGTATAGTTATAGAATCTCAATTGACAGGATTCTAGATATCATCTTGTTTAAGCTCCTGCTCAGAATTAAAATGTCTAAAATATCCCTAATAGGTAACTTCATTGTCAGAATATCCCTGGTATAGGGGACTCTTGTCTCACTTGGGAGCTAGATTCTAAACTCAATAAATAATGAAAATTTCATAAAGTAAAAATTACTCTTGGAAAACTCTTAAATTGCCTATGAACTATAGAATATGTGACTTCAAGTATCTATCTTTATAGAGTAATATATAATAATAATAATGCATATAGTAGTTTGGGCTTCCCTGGTGGCTCAGTGGTAAAGAATTCACCCGCCAGTGTAGGAGACACAGGTTTGATCCCTGGGTTGGGAAGATCCCCTGGAGAAAGGAATGGAACCTGCTCCACTTGCCTGTGTAATGCCATGGACAGAGGAACCTGATGGGCTACAGTCCATGGGGTTGCAAAAGAGCTGGACATGACTGAGCGACTAAACAACAACATGTTCACTATATATAATGGAGCACATGCACAAAATGTAATTTTTAGCAATACTTTGGGAGGTAGGGCTAAGTACATATAGTTGACTATGTGTAAGTTAAGTGTATATGAAACTAATGTAGTACAATATTGTATAGTAGAAGGATTTCTGGGTCTAATAATGGCTTCCCTGGTAGCTCAGCTGGTAAAGAATCCGCCTGCAATGAAGGAGACCTGGGTTCAATCCGTAGATTGGGAATATCCCCTGGAGAAAGGAACAACAACCCACAAGTATTCTGGCCTGGAGAAACCATGGACTATGACAGAGCCAGACATCCTGGAATGTGAAGTCAAGTGGGCCTTAGGAAGCATCACTACGAACAAAGCTAGTGGAGGTGATGGAATTTCAGATCCCAAAAGATGATGCTGTAAAAGTGCTGCACTCAACATGCAAGCAAATCTGGAAAACTCAGCAGTGGCCACAAGACTGGAAAAGGTCAGTTTTCATTCTAATCCCAAAGAAAGGCAATGCCAAAGAATGTTCAAACTACTGCACAATTGCACTCATCTAACACACTAGTGAAGTAATGCCCAAAATTCTCCAAGCCAGGCTTCAACAGTACATGAACCGTGAACTTCCAGATGTTCAAGCTGGATCTAGAGAAGGCAGAGGAACCAGAGATCAAATTGCCAACATCCATTGGATCATCGAAAAAGTGAGAGTTCCAGAAAAACATTTACTTCTGCTTTATTGACTACACCAAAGCCTTTGACTATGTGGATCACAACAAACTGTGGAAAATTCTTAAAGAGATGGCAATACCAGACCACCTGACCTGCCTCCTGAGAAACATGTATGTAGTTCAGGAAGCAACATTTAAAACTGGACATGGAACAACAGACTGGTTCCAAATCTGGAAAGGAGTACATCAAGGCTGTATGTTGTCACTTTGCTTATTTTAGTTATATGCAGCCTACATCATGAGAAACACTGGGCTAGATGAAGCACAAGCTGGAATCGAGATTGCCGGGAGAAATATCAATTACCTCAGATATGCAGATGACACCACACTTATGGCAGAAAGTGAAGAACTAAAGAGACTCTTGATGAAAGTGAAAGTGGAGAGTGAAAAAGTTGGCTTAAAGCTCAACATTCAGAAAACGAAGATCATGGCATCTGGTCCCACCACTTCGTGGGAAATAGATGGGGAAACAGTGGAAACAGTGTCAGACTTTATTTTTCTGGGCTCCAAAACCACTACAGATGGTGACTGCAGCCATGAAATTAAAAGACGCTTACTCCTTGGAAGGAAAGTTATGACCAACCTAGATAGCGTATTCAAAAGCAGAGACATTACTTTGCCAACAAAGGTTCATCTAGTCAAGGCTATGGTTTTTCCTGTGGTCATGTATGGATGTGAGAGTTGGACTGTGAAGAAGGCTGAGTGCCGAAGAATTGATGCTTTTGAACTGTGGTGTTGGAGAAGACTCTTGAGAGTCCCTTGGACGGCAAGGAGATCCAACCAGTCCATTCTGAAGGAGATCAGCCCTGGGATTTCTTTGGAAGGACTGATGCTAAAGCTGAAACTCCAATACTTTGGCCACCTCATGCGAGGAGTTGACTCATTGGAAAGGACTCTGATGCTGGGAGGGATTGGGGGCAGGAGGAGAAGGGGACGACAGAGGATGAGATGGCTGGATGGCATCGATGACTCGATGGACTTGAATCTGAGTGAACTCCGGGAGTTGGTGATGGACAGGGAGGCCTGGCGTGCTGCGATTCATGGGGTCGCAAAGAGTCGGACACGACTGAGCGACTGATCTGATCTGATCTGATTTTTAGCTGTAGCATGTGGGATCTTTAGTCGCAGCATGAGAACTCTTAGTTGCAGCTTGTGGGATCTAGTTCCCTGACCAGGGGTTGAACCCAGGCCCCCTGCATTGGAAGTGTGGAGTCTTAGCCACTGGAGCACCAGGGAAGTCCTTGAAGCTTCCTGACTTCCAAGGCTAGATCATAAAAGGTAATGTAACTTCCCCCTGG
Source organism: Bos taurus (assembly GCF_002263795.3). Taxonomy (NCBI): domain Eukaryota; kingdom Metazoa; phylum Chordata; class Mammalia; order Artiodactyla; family Bovidae; genus Bos; species Bos taurus. Next base: position 53,739,496 of record NC_037342.1, on the reverse strand, counting down.
CTTGTTTGTTCTTGAGATACTTGCCCTTGGAGCCATGTCACATATAGTGACCACTATAAATATGCAATTGACAGCCCCACCTAGCCCCATCCTGGCTCTGCCCTTTCTAATTCATGACCCACAGAAACTATGAGAAATAAATGACTATTGATTAAGCCACTAAGTTTGGAGTGGTTTGTTACCCCTGCCATTATAATTCTCCCTTCCCAGCACTGGGCTTACAATTTTGAAAACTCTTAATAAAAATTTCTAAGAGAAAAATGATATCTTATTCAATTTTTATTTCCTTGATTACTGGGAAGAAGCTATTGGGTAGGGAAGTAATAGTTGGCATGCTAGCTATAGATATCATTTCAAACTTAATAAATAAGTCTAATGCTGAAGTCATTTCTCTACCCTCAACTTGATCTTCACCCTTTTCTCTCCAATTTCTACTCATATTTCAGTTCAGATATTACTTCTTCCAGTTAGCTTTCCCTGGCTCTGCTCTCTACCTTTCAATCCATTCTGGGTTAGAGGCTTATCTTATGTGCTCCTATAGAACCCTGTTACTTACTCCTATTTTAGTACTTTTTATATTTGATGTGGTAATTGCCCTTTTACTTATCGTTATGCTTCAGTAGATCTTGAGCTTTACAAAAGCACTATCTTCTTGTTCCCTATAGCATTTGCTGTGCCTAGCATATAGTGTGGAGAAGGAAATGGCAGCCCACTCCAGTGTTCTTGCCTGGAGAATCCCAGGGACAGGGGAGCCTGGTGGGCTGCTGTCTATGGGGTCACACAGAGTCGGACATGACTGAAGCGACTGAGCAGCAGCAGCATATAGTGTGTGCTTAAAAAGGAGATATTTTTAATTAATTCAACAAACATTTGAGTGTCTACTGGGTACCAGGTTCTGTTCTTGATAGTGAAAATACATTAATAATTAAAACAAAGTAATATTTTGATTGATCACAAGTAGTATATATTTGTGATTTAATTTAACCTCAAAGATAACATGAAATTATTTTTCCAAAGGCCTTTATCTTAAAAAATATATCCACTTAATTAGAAAATTCATTTCAATTGGGAATTCTATTTGATTGCATGGTTACTTAAACCTGTTCTAATATTCTCTTTCTCTAATATTTATGTTCCCTGAAAGAACATGGCTATTTTGTCACTATGATTCTGAGTCAACACATCTTCTGTGTACAAGATACAACTTAGCTACTGTGGGATATACAAGGTTGTTGAAAATATGGTCACTGCTATCAACTATGAAGGTACCACCATTATGTAGTTGGGCTTCCCTGGTGGTAAAGAATCCACCTGCCAATGTAGGAGACCTGTGTTCATCTCTAGGATGGGGAGATTCCCCTGGAGAAAGAAATGGCAACCCACTCCAGTATTCCTGCCTGGGAAATCCCATGGACAGAGGAGCCTGGCAGGCTACAGTCCATGGGGTGGCAAAAAGTTGGACTCAGCTTAGCAGCTGAGCACATGCCACCATTATGTATGTGATTACTCTTTTTAAGGAAATTTCTACTATCATCTGTTAACCTTTATTTTAATACTTTGAGTGACATTGCACTTGGGATTGTAGCAAAAATATGAGCATAGTTATTTTCCCCATAATGTTTGCAAAATACAGACTTTGATGAATGTTGATTTAATGTATTAATGGCAAGAAGAACGCTTAGATAGGTAGAAGGAGAAATGATAGGGGATGAATTCAGTGTATTGAAAAACTATTTTATTGGGAGTCAAGAAGGCTCAACCTTATTTCACATCAGGACACAACCATCACCTACTGTATTAGGGTACAGTCAAAGCTGTGTAGCAAAGACTATGCAATGTAATGGCTCAAAGCAGAGAGAAGATAATTTCTCGCATACCCTTCAGAGGTCAGTGACTGACCAGGGCTGGTGGAGGGGACCTGTGCCATCCTCAAAATGTGACTGCCACTACTGATCCAAAATGGCTTCAACCTATGGGAAGAAGAATAAGATTTAGGAGAGTGTACACTTAATCCTTTTCAGGGAAAGACCTGAAAATGGAACATATCATTCCCACTTTCATGTCATTGGTCAGAGTTTAGTCACATGGTCACACTTATCTGTAAGGTAGACTGAATAGCCCTTAGCCAGGCTGCTGTGTAAGTACCCAACTGTATGATTAAAGGAGAGAGAAATATTGGGAGACATCTAGCAATTGGGTGCTATTACCAATCTGGGATCCTCAGATTCCTGACTTAACTGTCAACCTTGTAAAACATCTTGGGAAACTTATATATGTGTCTGCTTATCATCCATTTGAAATACCAAGTTCTTTTTGTTTTTGATTGAAATTAGGAGTGTATATGGTAGTACTTGAGGAGGGCATGACATCCCACTCCAGTATTCTTGCCTGGAGAATCCCCATGGAGAGAAGAGCCTGTCGGGCTATAATCCATGTGGTCGCAAAGAGTCAGACACGACTGAGCAACTAAGCACATGGTAGTACTTAAGATATGTTTAATTTTTAGCAATTGGCAATTGTCCTTGATTTAAATTTTGTAAATAAACTGATGTATTTTGTTGGACAAAAATATTTCCAAGTATGAACTTCATTGGAGAAATAATTAAATAGAGAGCAATGAAGAAGTTAAACTGTTGACTAGATTCCAAAGTGAATCTACAATCAAAATGTTAGAGTTTGAAAGGATCTTTTCTTTCGTCTTAAAAAAAAAAAAATGCATATAGAGAAGCTGTATACCAGAATGAGGTCTTTTCAGATTAAATTTCAACCCCTAAATTGTACTGATGAGCTTCAGAGAGAAGTGTTCAGAGAGAGACCTGTCCAAGGGCTCATAGTTTATTTGATAGAAGAGACTGAGTAAAGAACTCAAGGCTTCTAAGTTTTAATCTGTTAAAGAAACTGACAACAATATGGAAAGAGTAAGCTCAGCCAGGATACTGCATAAGCCCGGAAGATACAGAGTGAAGTAATTTCTTTCAGTCTACCACCAAAAAAAAGTTTTGAGTGGTATGTGATATTCCTCCGTGAATACTAAACTAGGGCAGGTTAGCTGTAGTAGCAAATACTCCAAAATTTGTTGGCATATTTGTGAGGTAGGAGGTAGAGGGGAATTTTGCTCTGTGAACCACCTATTCCATCTTGATGCTACATACTCCTATAAGTCCTTGGAGCCCTCTCTCTTTTGTGGGTTCATGAGGAAAGAGAGGATGGGGAGGGGGCAGAGGTGGCTGGTGGTAAGGGAGTGTTTAATGGCCTGGATTGACACACATCTCTTTTACTCAGATCTATTGACCAAAACTCTGTCACATGATCTCATGTAACTCTAAGGGAGGCTGGAAGATATATTCTATCTGTGCACCCAGGAAGAAGAGCAGAACATCATTCCTATTTCTTACAAGAGAGGATAATAGAGTAAAATTATCTGTTCAAAGTACTAGTAATAGATGCTACTGACTGGAGATTTAATATAGTCCCTCACATGATCTCTTACTGTAGAACTTGAAAAGATAATCTAAAAAGCTATAACACTCTACTGAGAATATAAGGTCTAGGAGGAGGTCAAATGATTTGTTCCAGATTGTCTAGCTAACCAATTGCAGACTCAAGATCAGAACCACTCTTCCTAGAATCATAAGGTCTGTGGTCTCTTCATTACCCTGCAATGACCTCCTGAACTAGTTGACCAACAGTTGGGTTCTTCATTTGTCAAAAAAGGTGAGATGTATCAGAATAAATAAAACAGTGACTATTTGAAATGTTTTATTTTGATTACCTTATATGAGAAATATTTTTATTTAAACCTTTATAGAGATATATATTACTATGTCACTGAATAGTCAACTTCAATTGAGTGTATGTGCTTTGTGATTAAAAAAAACAACCCAAGAGTTAAAAAAAAGACTGTTTATGTAATATTAAGCTTTGAAATAAACTGATTGTTTTATATTTCACACTAATCTTGGCATAATCAATATTATACTTAAATGGTAACAATGTATTTTTTAATTTATTTTCTACTTTTGGAGTACTTAGCATCTTTATTTACTGCATATGATTTTATATTCATTTAGTGATTATTATTCAGATTTTATTGTCAGTTGTTATTAAGTAAATATCATTTTTTATGACAAGTGTAGTCATTCAAGTTTTTTCCTAAACCAATTTAGTTTACATTTATTTCCATAATTTTTTAAAGATGGAGAAACTAAATTTAGAATTAAACCAAGATTAAAGGGAAAAAAATTATTGCTTTAACAAGAATGTATTTTGGACTCAGTCAGGAAGCATCTGGTTTGGAAAACATGTTCTGCATCAGGACTCTACACTTGGATCTCCAAGCTGGCTGACCCTCAGAAGTAAATGTCAGTTATATTCACCCTTGAGATTTTCAGATTGCAGTTTCCTATTTTAACTTGTCTAGAAATAAACTAGAAAAAAAATAAATTTTTTTTTCTCTGTAGTTAATATAAAACTGATGTTTACTGTATAGACAGTCATCTCCATCAGAAACATTTAAAAGTGTTATTTACAGTTTTGTAATTTTAGATATATTTGAGTTACTAAAAATCAATTTTATATATTGTCTCCTATTTAGATGCTTAACAATATTTTTTTAATTTATTCATTTTAATTGGAAGCTAATTACTTTACAATATTGTATTGGTTTTGCCATACATCAACATGAATCCGCCACGGGTGTACATGTGTTCCCAATCCTGAACCCCCCTCCCACCTCCCTCCCCATACCATCCCTCTGGGTCGTCCCAGTGCACCAGCCCCAAGCATCCAGTATCGTGCATCGAACCTGGACTGGCAACTCGTTTCATACATGATATTATACATGTGACTCCACACGGTTCTCCATAGTGGCTGCACTAGTTTGCATTCCCACCAACAGTGTAAGAGGGTTCCCTTTTCTCCACACCCTCTCCAGCATTTATTGCTTGTAGACTTTTGGATCGCAGCCATTCTGACTGGCGTGAAATGGGACCTCATAGTGGTTTTGATTTGCATTTCTCTGATAATGAGTAATGTTGAGCATCTTTTCATGTGTTTGTTAGCCATCTGTATGTCTTCTTTGGAGAAATGTCTATTTAGTTCTTTGGCCCATTTTTTGATTGGGTCATTTATTTTTCTGGAGTTGAGCTGTAGGAGTTGCTTGTATATTTTTGAAATTAGTTGTTTGTCAGTTGCTTCATTTGCTATTATTCTCTCCCATTCTGAAGGCTGTCTTAAAAATATGGAACGCTTCACGAATTTGCGTGTCATCCTTGCGCAGGGGCCATGCTAATCTTCTCTGTATCGTTCCAATTTTAGTATATGTGCTGCCGAAGCGAGTACAGCTATTCATATTTTAATAGTAACTCTGTATTTGTTAGTTTGTGCCATTTATGAAATAGAGACTCCTTAAGTCAAGGCATGCTCACACTCTCTCTATATATATATATACGTATATGTATATAGACATACATTTTTAATCATATTATAATTTCAGTTAATCAAAATTTCCATGTCTTCTCATTAGTTTTTGGCATGTATCCCAATAACTTTAATTTTCACTATTACTAGAATACATTTTTGTTTAAATTATATATTAACATGATTTTATTTCTCTGTAAGTGCAAATATACTCTAATATTTAGTATCTTCCATATGTCTTGGCTTATCATTCTGAATATTCATTATCATTGTATAGACTGTAGATATAGACAGTCTAAGAAGTTAGTTGGAGAAGGCAATGTCACCCCACTCCAGTACTCTTGCCTGGAAAATCCCATGGATGGAGGAACCTGGAAGGCTGCAGTCCATGGGGTCGCTAAGAGTCGGACACGACTGAGCAAATTCACTTTCACTTTTCACTTTCATGCATTGGGAGAAGGAAATGGCAACCCACTCCAGTGTTCTTGCTTGGAGAATCCCAGGGACGGGGGAGCCTAGTGGGCTGCCGTCTATGGGGTCACACAGAGTCGGACACGACTGAAGCGACTTAGCAGCAGCAGCAGCAGCAAGAAGTTAGTAGGGACTAAATCCATATTATGTATGGTAATGGAAGAGAGAAGTTATGGTTTACCTTATTTTTTTATTTTTGACTCTTCTAAAAATAAAATACTGGAAAATTCCATTTAAGTTTTATTCTTATTTATAATTGCATTTCAATTCAAAACTTGCTACTCACTTGTGAAGCACTATTTTCAGTTATAGGCATCCTTAGCTTTATGAAAATAACTTGAAGTATGTGCTAATGAAATAGGAATCCTAAAATGAAGATGTTGGCAAGTCTTGCTTCACAAGCCAAGTTTGAACTGAATTTTTATTCTCATTCTTAATCAAGTCCACATTTAAACTTAAGACCTTTTTATGGTCAGTTTTTGCTATAGATATTGAACAGTTTTCTGTGATTTTAAAGAGCAGTAAGGCTTATCTGCATGGAGAAGGCAATGGCACCCCACTCCAGTGTTCTTGCCTGGAGAATCCCAGGGACAGGGGAGCCTAGTGGGCTGCCGTCTATGGGGTTGCACAGAGTTGGACACGACTGAAGCGACTTAGCAGCAGCAGCAAGGCTTATCTGCGACTTCCCAGTTGGTGCAGTGATAAAGAATCCACCTGCCAATGCAGGAAATGCAAGAGACACAGGTTCAGTCTCTGGGTGGGGAAGATCCCCTGGAGGAATAAATGGCAACCCACTCCGGTATTCTTGCCTGGAAAACCCCATGGACAGAGGAGCCTGGCAGGGTATAGTCTTTGTGGTGTCAAAGAGTCGGACATGACTGAGAACACACACACGCACACACACACACTCACACACACAAGGCTTATCTGATCATTTTGAATTATAGATGTTTAGGAAGTATTTAATAGGCATGTTGTGATAACATTTATTTAATAGCTCCCACATTTCTTTTAAAACTGAACATAGTAATAATTGATGTCATTTTTGACTAAGTTTTATTTTGGGTCCATAGCTCTTAAGGTTGTCAGTTTGTTAAAAATTTCTTAAATATAGTATTTTTAAAAATATGATTAGAGATATATAAACCACCCTTAATAGGGTGTGGCCACTCTGGGGACTCAGTAAATGGCAGGTATTTTTTTATTACTGTTGTTGTTGCTCAGTTGCTCAGTCATGTCCAACTCTTTGAGACCCCATGGACTGCAGCATGCCAGGCTTCCCTATATACTAATATTATAAAGTAGCATTGTGGAATTTATAGTGAATGCAGAACCTTGTAACATATGAATAAAACTTATTGGCTCCTCAGAAGAGCTTCCTATTAGGACTCTACTTGTGATTCTGATTAAGTTTTAATGCATCTTTTTTTTAATAGAACCCGAAAACAAAAGAGCAAATTGAAAATTTGTTAAGGAATGGGATGAACAAGGAGCTTCGAGATAGGCTTTGCTGCCGAATGACTTTTGGAACTGCAGGACTTCGTTCTGCTATGGGGGCAGGATTTTGCTATATTAATGATCTTACAGTAATACAATCAACACAGGTAAGTATTATTATTATATGTGTACTTTTATCACTGTTTTTTGCTTTATAAATTAGGTTTTTTTAAAAAATAGTAAAAAAGCTTTATATCCAGCAAGATACTTTCTTACAAATAAAAAATGTAATATAAATTCTGACCTTTGGTCTTAACACAAGACTCATCTTAGAGGTCATGTGCGTAGGGTCACAGACTGAGGTTCTGGTTATTTTGGTTGCCATCGTCAACTTCCTGACAGTATTACTTCACATTTCAAACCAGGAAATGGTTATTGACATTTTCATTTAATACAAAGATGCAAACTTAGATAGAAGGTGATCTATTTTGGCATGTGGCCACTGATAAAGGTTAACCACAGTATTTGGAAATTTTAGTTGAAAATATTTCCCTTTAACATGGCTTTCTGTATAATTTGAGAGTTAAGACAGTGTTGATATGATTCAGTTTGTTTTATTTCTCCCCATTTTTATGCAATTTATTCTAGAAACAATTCTCTTTCCAGTGAATCATCTTTAACTGTTTCAGGGAACTCCACTTTGGAGACCAAAATACATTTGCTGCTAAGTCACATCAGTCGTGTCTGACTCTGTGCGACCCCATAGACGGCAGCCCAACAGGCTCCCGTCTCTGGGATTCTCCAGGCAAGAACACTTTGCCATTTCCCTCTCCAGTGCATGAAAGTGAAAAGTGAAAGTGAAGTCGCTCAGTCGTGTCTGACTCTTAGCGACCCCATGGACTGCAGCCTACCAGGTTCCTCCGTCCATGGGACTTCCCAGGCAAGAGTACTGGAGTGGGGTGCCATTGCCTTCTCCGAAAAATAGTCCTAAACTATAGAATTGCTCAGTAGATATAATTCTAATCAATACTGGCAAACAATAAATCTTATTCTGAGGAAATTCTCTAAATTCAATGGCTAATGCAGGGGTTTGGGAACAAACAATGACAAGATGACTGAATAGTGGGATACTTGCTAGCTCCTGTCCCCATCCCCTTTCTTTTCCTGGTTCAGAAATGCTTCAGTTAGATCTTTTTTATATGTTGGGCTTCCTCATAAGATTTCATTTTGACTGAAGATTCCTTGACTTTACAAAAAGGAGTGGAGGAGGTGTTTGAAAATCAGTTTCTGCAGAAATGCAAATTTTTACAGGAAATGAGATTCCAATATGTGAAGTAGAAAAGCCAGATTGAATCTGATTCTTAAACTCTAGCTTTTTTTCAGAACCTAGGTATAGTGGAATAAGATAAGATGGATTTTTACACCAAAGTATGAGATTCTGTGAGATTTTAGGATAGCATCATCATTAGAAATAAATAAGTCGGTCAATTTGGGCTGTATTGCATGTGTGAGTGCACATGCACACACAGACATACTCACTCATAAGGAGTAGGTTGGAAGAATAATTATACTTGAAAGAACTGTGAAAGAAGGGTCCAGAAGTCACTGGGACCTCATTTGGTACTGGCACCATAGTTACCTGGCAGTGCCTGCCATATCATAGGTCTTCATTAAATTAGTATAACATTGTGAATGAATGGCCTTGGGCAAGTCATTAAATGGAGCTTCAATCTTATTTTGTCTCCTCTTTTCTGGAAGAGATGGACAAAAATAAAACTGGTATCTGCATTTCTTTTCAGGGTTATTGTGAGGATTAAATGTGGCAACATTCGAGAAATTCGTTTTAAAAATGTTAGTTTTGTATAGTTGAAAGTGTTTATTAAAGTTAGCAAATCATTCATAAAATAGTTAAATGGCTTTGGCTTATTGTGGTATTTTCAATATTAAATGCTTTATTCCACTTTTTGTCCCCTTTGGTGCAAATTTTCCTTGTTTATAAGATTTTCTTTGTGATTTTAAAACTAAGGAATGGGATCAGCCATCTTAAGAAATATTCTAATGAAGGTTTATATTGCTGATTTAAAATGTTGATGTCATAAATAGATCAACTCTTATGGTTAGCTTCAATCTTACGATTTAGTAAGACCTAAAATGGTCAAACTTCCATTCTCTAGAGCCTTAATGCAAACAGCAATTTCTTTTGGTTCTTCTAACAGTTTTTCTTTTTTAGCATACTGACTTTCATGTCCCATCATTTTTTCCCTAATGTTTTATGCATTGTATTATATTTAACAGTTTCTTGATATTTCTGTGTATCAAATGTGTCCAAAACTTCAGGAAACGGGTGTTCGTCATCTCACATTTGAGGATTGAAGATTGTTGCTCTCATGTTGGTGAACACAGGCAAAATGAGGAGGCCAGTTCCCTGGGAGCCAATTAGCTGCACACCACACATAAAAAGCATAGATTTTAAGTCACTGAAAATGCAGGCATTACTCAGGAATTAATCTTTTTTGTTTATCTGCTTCAGGGGATGTACAAATACCTTGAGAGGTGTTTCTCAGACTTCAAGCAAAGAGGCTTTGTAGTTGGGTATGACACACGGGGTCAAGTAACTAGCAGCTGCAGCAGCCAGAGGTACAGTATTAATTGTCTCAGAGATTAAGCTGGATTGGAATAAAATCTGAAAAAAAATTTATGCCCAGTAGTAGGAGTTCTGAAACAGGAAACTGTCCCAAAAATGTCATCACATGCTGGTGTTTATTTAGAGCTGAAACATAAGCATTTCAAAGATAACCTTTGGTTTTTACAGAAAAGAGTAAATTTTTAAATATTTAAAGTTAGTATTTACAATGACATCGTAGATTATCTTATGATTTTATTCTTTTGGCAAAGGCATTGGGTAGCAATATTATGTAAGTTGTATTCTCTCACTATATTCCTATTTTATTAGATTTACCATATTTTCACACATAGATAATCATGATCTAGTGATACTTTTTTTAGGGGGTAAATAGGTATATTGTGTTTATCAAAGTCTCTGGTTTCACTTTCCTCCATGTTTTTTGCCTTTTGCAAAAGGAAAATTTTATTTCTTAGTAAAATAGCCACCAAAAGCTGGATCAGGGAAAAGGAGGAAATTAAAATGTCAATTCTGTTCCTTGTTAAAGTTCCTTTTAAAAAATCTTGTTTATTAACAATTTAAAGTTGGAGCATGAAGCTTAAATAACTAGTGATTATAAGAATTGATTGGATTAGATTGCTGTATATTCAAAACAATTGTAATGCATTTATTTTGTGGGAGGTTGGTTTTTTTTTAAGTATGATTAGCTAAGGACCAAGTGAAATTTCTGTCCCTTTTTCAGGCTTGCTAAGCTAACTGCTGCTGTCTTACTGGCCAAAGATGTTCCTGTGTATCTTTTCTCAAGATATGTTCCTACACCTTTTGTAGTAAGTGTGTTATATCATTGATCATACAGATTGCTACTCTTGAAAAAGTATTTCTTAAACAGGGTTCAAATCTTTGTCATTCATAAAGTTCTATATTAAATAATATGAAGGACCTAAAGAAAACAAATATTGCTCTGACTTTATTTTCATTCAACACACATGTGTTGAACCACCTAAGAATTTGGTCTATAACAAGTTGATAAGTCTACAGTCATGGCGGGGTATTTTAATATTCTTCTTTCAGAAACTGATTTATCAAGCAGGCAAAAATTACTATAAAACACTCACTTGAGTGTTTTATTTCTTCTTTAAAAATTCAAGAGTGTGAACAGTGCTTGCTTCTTGTCATATAACTTAACAATGAGTGTGCATCTTTTCTATGCCTTGGTGAATTATCAAAGTCCCTTCTAAGTCTGGGTTAACTTTCCACATTTTATCTTTTGCACATTCAATGTTATAAAATGATTTTGAGAATTCCTTTTTTGCCAGTATCATTTACTTTAGGACAACCTCATCATTTTCATCACAACCACATCCTTAACTTATACCCATACATTCAACCTTCACTAAGCTGATCTGATTGCCCATGTGGAGTCTCTTGAATGACAACAGTGTCAATGTTCCCAGTTATTTTTCTATAACTTCATTTATGATTGATTCAAATGTCACCTCCACTATTATCACTTTTTGCTTCTTTGCTGCACTTTCATCTTTGTTGGCCATTTCCTAATTTCAGTCATCCAGTTTTGCAAAACTGTCACATGGGTTATCTCTGGGAGGTAAAGTGGCAACACAGCTACATGTTTTGCTGTCTGTGCAATAGCTCACAGATGCACAGTGACCAACAGTGACATGATCAGTTACTAATCATGATGGCTCTCATAGGACATAGTTGTTTCAGGCTGAAGAGCTAGGAGCCAAGTTTTTACTTCATATAGGCAACTGAAATTTGAGCATGTTTTTAGGAGACTGGTATTATTTACTTAAGCATGGTATCAGAAATTCATGTGTATTGGAACTTTGCAAAGCAATGACTGTCTGGATTTTAAGAGCAGCAATGAAAACACTTAAGTAGCAAAAAAAAAACACTATGAGATTTAACTAAAGCTCTACTTAAAGGGAAATTTATAGTCTTGATGATGAATATATTAGGAAAAAAGTTTTAAGTAATGAACTAAGACTTTAGTATGTTAGGATAAAAACAGAATAAATCCAAATAAAATTTAAAAAATAATAATGGTAAAGGAAAAATCAGCTAAATAGAAAATAGGAGGGTATCAACAAAAGCAGGAGTTGGCTTTCTGAAGAGACAAATAGTAAAATAGACCTTTTGGCAAGGGTACTGAACTAAAAAAGAGAAAAGACAATCCCTGGTGGCTCAGATGGTAAAGAATCCTCCTGCAATGCAGGAGACCTGGGTTCGATCCCTGGGTTGGGAGGATCCCCTGGAGGAAGGCATGGCAACCCACTCAAGTATTCTTGCCTGGAGAATCCCCATGGACAGAGGAGCCTGGTGGGCTACAGTCCATGGGGTCGCAAAGAGTTGGACACGACTGAGTGACTAAGAACAGATTAAGAAAACCACAGTATTCTGAATGTGATGCAAATAAATGTGAAACTTAGGAGAGCTGGCCAATTTTCTTGAATAATTAATACATCAAAACTGATAAGAAATAGAAAGCCTGAACAGACCTGTAGTCATTAAAGAAATTGAGCTGATTTTTATTAATCTTCTCAAAATAAAAATGTCAGGTCTACATGATTTTGTTGACAAGTTTTACCAATTGTTAGATGATTAGATAATGTCTCCATAATCTGTTACTAGGGATTTATTGGACATATACAGAGTGGATCAAAGAACTGAAGGAATTTTTAAACAATTAGCTCTAATGAATGACAGAAACCAAGGAAGACCCAGAAATTTGAACTTTTTTGTAGAAGTCTGCCTCTGGGTTATACCATTTCCATCTGTAACTATGTGTTAGCCTTCCTCTCTTATTGTAAGTGGATCTGCTCTAGCTGCTAGGGAAGTTGTTTTTGGCACTCTTTATCAGCATGTCTTTGAGTCAGAGGAAATCTACTTACAGCAAAAACATCTTGGAGAAGAACTGGGTTTTATAAGCCAGGCTCTGAGTTAAATCATCAAAGGAATAGGTTACTGTAGTCAGATCAATGTCATGTGCCCATTCCTCCATGGCCAGGAGGAGAGAAATTGGATGTGATGGTAGAATGGAGGAACATCTTAGGCAAATAAATAATAACTGTGATGAAAAAGGGAAATTCAACCTGGCAATTAACTTTGGGAGAAATGGTAAATTGATTTTTATATGCTATAGAGGCCACAGAGTGTATGTAAAGATCTTAAAATCAAAAGGCAAGGGACCTATGTTCCACGCTTATATAATTCTTGCTTATGATCATATAATATTTAATAAACAATACACAGTGTGTAAAATATGATAGATTAGATGATTTCTAAATTTACTTTCAGGTCTAATATTTTATGATTAGATTCCCCTGTCATATCTCCAGAGTCTGGTGGAATATCTGGCATGTAGTAGGTGTTTGTTAAATATTTGTTAAAGGAACAAAATAATTCTAAGACTAAGTTAAATGAGACTAGGGGGAAAAAAGCATTCAGTCTAACAGGTGGTTGCTGCTGCTGCTGCTGCTAAGTCACTTGAGTCGTGTCCGACTCTGTGTGACCCCATAGACAGCAGCCCATCAGGCTCCGTCCCTGGGATTCTCCAGGCAAGAACACTGGAGTGGGTTGCCATTTCCTTCTCCAATGCATGAAAGTGAAAAGTGAAAGCAAAGTCATGTCCGACTCTTAGCGACCCCATGGACTGCAGCCCACCAGGCTCCTCCGTCCATGGGATTTTCCAGGCAAGAGCACTGGAGTGGGTGCCATTGATAATAGTTAGATGGCTTTAGTTATATCCCACCTAGTGAACCTAGAGTTGATTATTAAAGTTTTAGGCTATTTATATCTTAATGTCTTTTCCAGTTATTTAATCAAGTATTTGTTTATTTATTCTTGTGTCAAATGTATGAGTAGCCAGGAAACAGAATTACGGTGTTGTTGCTTTTTTAGCCATATGCAGTCCAGGAACTCAAAGCAGTTGCAGGTGTGATGATTACGGCATCTCACAACCGCAAAGAAGACAATGGATACAAGGTAAACCTTGGACTCTTCATCTTTGGTTATTTCATAGTTCTTATTTTATTTAAATAATATGTGCTGAGTATATTTTCTACAATGGGAACCAGGCTTAGACATTGGAAACAGAAAGATAAATACACTGAGGCTGCCCCTCAGAGAATGGCTTCCCAGGTGGCTCAGTGGGTAAAGAATCTGCCTGCAATGCAGGAGACACAGGAGATGTGGATTCGATTCCTGGGTGGGAAAGATCACCTGGAGAAGGGCAGGGCAACCCACTCCAGTATTCTTGCCTGGAGAATCCCATAGACAGAGAAATCTGGCGGGCTACAGTCCATAGGGTCGCAAAGAGTCGGACACAATTGAAGCTACTGGGTACCACCACCACTCAAAGAATGTGTATCCTTCCTGGCCCTTATTACATCTCAGTACGTGTTATTGTACTTTATATACTTATGTACTATTACAAAAGTCTCTTCAGTGGTCTTTACCTCTGATATCTTACTGCCCTTGATTTCCCCATCCCATCCCAAATCATCCTCTCTACCATTTCAGAGATAAAATCATTTTGTACCAAGAACTTGAAGAATGAGTGAGAGTTTGAAGGAAGAGAGCTGGAGGAATGGTACTTTGACCTCATTCTCCTCCTTTCCCTCCAGTCTTCTGCTGGGACTCCCTGTTGGCCACAGAATCTGTTTGATATGTCAGGCTTCATGGCAGAAAGCAGGGTGGGGAAGGGTGCAGAGTGCTCAGAGGGGCAAACAGAAGATACAGCAGTGTTGAACCAGCGTCTGGGGCTCCTGGCTCATGAGTGTATGATCTAATATTTCTTTTTCTTCTTGTGTAGGGGGGCACTCCAGGCACACTGAGCTCTGGTTTACTGGGGAAAATAATATTTTATACTAATCTAAGATTTTGACCCTTGCCAGCTAAGTGGGGAGTATTACCATTTACATAAGCAGTGAAGAAGCTTAATACATTAGTTTGGGACATAATTAAGTTTGAGGGATTTGTGGGTCAATCAAGCAGCAGCAACCTGTAGGCAGTTGAATATGCAGATCTGTTGTTCAGGGGAGAAATTTGGGATCACTGTACATATTATGTTAGAGCATTTAAGAGTATTTGGAAGTTCTTTATTTGGATGGGCAGCCCAGAGACAGTGTAGGTTAGAAAAAGAGGTCAAGAATGGATCCCTAGGGAATATCAACTTCAAATGAAGGGAGAAAGAAGAGGATCTAGAGACAGGACAAAGACAGGAAGAGACTGATGTTACAAAAACCAAAGGGGTAAGAGAGTTGCAAGGAGGAAGAGGTCAACTGTCAAAGAGTGTAAAGAACCCAGATCTGTTCTCTGATCATCAGACTCCTACATCCAGCTGCCAACCTGATATCCTTTGGGATGCCTAACATGTCTCAAAATTAGTATCTCTAGAATAGAGGCCTTGATTCTCCCACAACCTGCCATATATACACTCAAGTGTGTTCCTTCCCAAGTCTTACCCATCTCTATAAATTCAAACTACCACCGACCCAAGCAAAAGCCAAAATTCATTCTTGATTACTCCCTTTCCTTCACTCCAGACATTTAACTGATTAACAGGTTCTACAAATTCTGCACCCAAAATCTATGTAGAGTATGTTTACTTCTGCCCATGTCTTCTACCTCCATGGTTCTAAACCATTGTCTTTGCCCGAACAACATTGTCCTAGCTGGTCTCTTCCTTGCTTCCATTGTTCTTCCCTGCAGTCCATTCTCCACCAAGCAGCCAGAGGATCTTATGAAATATAAACAGGTCATGTTAGCTTTCCTGCTAAATCCAACCTCCTTACCTTGGGGCTTACAGGACTCTGTCTCCTGCCTGCCTGTTCCACCTCATTCTGTTCAGTCCTCTTCTGGCTCACTGTGTCCTGGTCACACGGCAGCTTCTTTCCATTCTCCCAGTGCCTCCAGTATACCAAACCCTTTCCCGCTCTGAGCCTTTTGTTTGTTCCTCTGCTTGGATTGCTCTTCCCCAGATCTTTCAGACTTGCTTATTTTCATCCTTGTTTCCTGCCCAGATGTTGCTTCCTTGAAGAGACCTTCCTTGGCCACCTTATCTGAAGTGGCTTGCCTCAATGATCTTCTCCTTATTTATTTATTTTCTTCACAAAACTTACCACTGTCTATAATTACGTGCTTCCTTTATAATAAATTATCTTCTTTGTTTATTGACTTGTTTGTTCGATCCTCCTCCCTGCCTAATTCCCCAATATAAGCTCATGGCTGGTGGGACTTTGTTTTGATATTTATTGTTATTGAACATACTTGTCATAGAGTTGACCCTCAAAGATTTTTTTTCTTAAAAGTATAAGCACAAGGTAAAAAGTATAAAAGTTAAACATTATAAAAAGTTAAACAATAAAGAGTATTTTCCCCACCTGTTTCCCTGAGCATCCCTTTTCAGAAGCAAATACTGTTTCTGGTTTTAGTTTCCTTCCAAAGGTAATCTATGCCTGTGTAATCATATGTGTGGTATTGGTCAGTCCCTCTTTTTCCCCTCATAAATGTCAGGGTATTATATATAGTGTTCTGCACCTTGTTTTTTTTTTTTTGTATACAACAGTGTGAAACAGTCTTAGAGATCATTCTCTACATCGGTCGATCTATAAGTAGGTTTGCCTTATTCATCTTTAAAAACCTATATGGATGAGTCCTAATTTATTTAACCAATCCCTGTTGATAAACATTTTATTTTGTTTCTAATCTGCTACTGCTTACAAACAGTGGTAAAATGAATGTTCTATACACATCTTTCTTCATATACACAAGTAGATTTATAGAGTCATTATAGAATAGTGGTTAAGAGTGTTATGGACTGGGTTTGAAACTTACCTCCACCACTCAGAAGCTTTGTAACCTAAGATAAATTACTTAATTTCTCTATGCTTTGGTTTCCCCATCTGTAAACTGAGAGTAATAATAGAACCAGTATTTTAGGGAGAGAGTTAGGATTAAGGGAGACAGTGCATGAAAAATGCTTGTATAGTATCTGGCTCTGATAAATACTCAATAAATGTTACCTGTTGTTTTTATTCTTATTCTCAGTAGCTGCACTGTCCACTCTGATAGCCAACAGCCACCTATGATTACCCAACACTTAAAATATGACTAGTCTGAATTGAGATGTGCTGTAAATGTAAAATACACACCAGATTTTGAAGACTTAATACAAAAAAGGCATGTGAAATATGTGGCTTGCATTGTGGCTCACATTATATTTCTATGGCCCTGCTGAGCTACAGAATAAGTTTCTAGTTGTGAAACTTCAGAGTCAAAGGAACTATGAAATAAAGTTTGTCATTCTCTATTCAAGGTGGTTGTCCCAACTGCTACTCTCACCAGCAATATAGGAGGGTCTTTATCCCACACCGTCCATTATTGTTTGTCAAACCTTTTCACCTTTGCCGGTCAGATATGTGGAAATGTTATCGTGAATCTGTCTTGTGAGTGAGGTTGAGCGTCTTTTCATACATTTATAAGATACTTGTGTTCCCTTTCCTGAAAAGTCTATTAAAGGCTTTACTCATTTTTGTCTTCGGTAGTTGCTCTTTGCTCTTTTCCTTGTAGATTTGTGAAAACTCCAAAGTAGCTCTTGATCATCTGTCTTTCAGTTATTTCTCCCCATATTATTGTTTACCTTTTGACTATTTTTCCATGCATGTTATTATGGTATTTTTCTCCATCTTGAAAAATTATTTCAGCTTTTTTATTGATATCATATTTCACTTGTACATTAGAGAGCTTCAGTATTTTTGTAATTTTTGAGTCTCTTTATTCAAGAACAGAATGTATCTTTCTATTCTTCCAAGACTTCTTTTAGACCCTTTAAGTGAAGTTGCTCAGTTGTGTCCGACTCTTTGCAACCCCATGGACTGTAGCCTACCACGCTCCTCCGTCCATGGAATTTTCCAGGCAAGAGTACTGGAGTGGGTTGCCATTTCCTTCTTTTAGACCCTTGAGTTGACTCATTGGAAAAGACTCTGATGCTGGAAGGGATTGGAGGCAGGAGGAGAAGGGGATGACAGAGGATGAGAAGGCTAGATGGCATCACTGACTTGATGGATATGAGTCTGAGTGAACTCTGGGAGTTGGTGATGGACAGGGAGGCCTGGCGTGTGCGATTCATGGGGGTCGCAAAGAGTCAGACACGACTGAGCGACTGAACTGAACTGAACTGAGTAACATTTTAAAGATTTTTTTACCTTTCACATTTTTTTTTAAGTTTATTCCTGGGTATATTTTTTTGCACAGATTTCTCTGTTACTGTATCAGGGAGGGATGCTTTCTGCTACAGGTTCAGAAAACCCACAAAAGTGGCTAAAGTTGATAGGAGTTAATTTGTCTCACATAACAAAAATCCAGAAGTATGTGGCAACTGGTATGGTTCTACAGCTCAATGTTGTTGGACCTCGCATCCCTGCAGTTTTGTTTTGGCCTTTTCTTCAAGTGCTCATTGTATAAGGGGTGCTGTACCTCTAGCCATCACATTCACATACAAGGTAAGAAACGCAGGGAGAAAGGCCAAGATTATTTTTCTCATGTTAAATAAATTTTCATGGAGAGCTTTCAGGGCTCATGAACAGGATCTTGTTGGTTGCTTGGAATGTGGGAACATCCCTTCAACTGGATTTTTGGTTTTGTTTTTTAAATTTCTGCAGGAACCTCAGGAGTTTCACCAACTGGGAGCAATTTTTATGTTAATGTAGACCTCAGATTTGAAATTTTTAATCACCCAGAATTTAAGAAGAGAGACATGCTACCTTATCATCTTTCAGTAATAGTGGACAGAACTTTTTCTATTCTATATTTCCACTAAGAAGGGCATCTCAGTTCCATTTTCCTGCTTTCTACCTGGGCATTACAATCAAGAGCCAGATAAATGGCCAGTTGGCCTTCTCAAAGGCCAGTTGGCCACAGCATCAATGCACAGCTTTATCTTTCAAGTTTATCATTCTTTCATTTTTTCCCACTGCCTGGAGTTTTCTCTTTCTTTTTTGTGAACTAAGCTATGTATTTTAGACAATACTTTTCTATTTTAGCTTTTTGAGTCATCTAGTCTACCATATTGCTTAGCACAAAGTTTAGTACATAGTATATATTCAAATGTATTCTTCTTTCCTTCATTCAGGATGTGGTAGAAGGGATTGATGTCAAATACATAGGAGAAGTTGGTATAGATGAGTCCCTTCTAACTTTGAGATCCTGTGAATTATAGAAATACATTTTCTGCTTTTTTTGTTAGCTGTTCCTAATGTCTTGTTGATTTGGCTACTTGACAGACTGACAACTTAATGAAATGTATTTTCATTAAATACTGAAAATACATATACCGAAATGTGTATGGAATAATTAATATGTTTGTTGTCTTCCCTGGAATAGACTATTTGGTGTGACATAAATTCTAGTTTAATTTATAGCTGAAAAATAAATTCTTCTTTATCATATAACAGAACCACTTTATAATGCTAAAATTTCATAATATCAAGTTTTTTCCATGGTTTCTTAGATCTTCTTTAGTATATAGTTATAGATCTAAGATTATGATTGGATGCTATGATATTTGCATATTTTAACAATGTCATAATGGTGCCCTGATTATATTTTTACTTGTATTGTTATTAAAATGTACTTCTAAATGAGAAAATAATACAGAATCATTTTGTTGAAAAGTCCCTTTGGAATCATTACCATCAGTATCCTTAGGTATTTATTAAGTTAGCCCAGCGTTGACATTGTCTACTTGACTAATTTGGTATGCTTCTTTGTAAAGTCAGATTTCCCTACTGTAGCTAGGAAAAAATATGGTCAACATTTCAAGTGCTTATAGCTGTGTTTACCTATCTTCTAGGTTTATTGGGAAAATGGTGCTCAGATCACATCTCCTCATGATAAAGAAATTCTGAAATGTATAGAAGAATGTGTGGAACCCTGGAATGGTTCTTGGAATGATAATTTAGTGGATACCAGCCCACTAAAGAGAGATCCTCTGCAGGACATTTGTAGGAGATACATGGATGATCTGAAAAAAATTTGCTTTTACAGGTATCCAAGGGGGAATGTAGGATAATATTACCTTAACATAAGATTAACAAATAACAGAAAAAAATAAGGATAAAAATGTGTTGGCTATTCATTATATTAAAATTATAGGTAAATAATACAGTTCATAGTAGTCCAAAAGTAGAAATAACCCAAATATTCAAATATTCATCAATAGATGAATGGCTAGAAATATATTCGTAGTATATCCATACATTGAAATATTATTCATCAGTAAAAAAAAAAGAAATACTGTTGCATACTACAACATGGATAAATTTTAAAAATAGGCTAAGTGAAGGAAGCCAGTCACAAAGGACCACATATTGTATGATTATATTGATATGAAATGTCTAGTGTAGACAAATCTATAGAGATAGAAACAGAAAGTATATTAGTGGTTGCCTATGGCTGGGAAAAATGGGAGGGTTAGGGTGTAGTGGCTCTGGGGTATGGAGTTTTTTGGGGGGTAATTAGAATTTTCTAAAATTGATTATGGTAATGGTTGAACAACTCTGTGAATATAGTGAAAACCACTGAATTGTGTAATTTAGAAGGATGAATTTATAGTATATTGATGGGTTTCCTGGTGGCTCAGATGGTAAAGAATTCACCTGTAATGCAAGAGACCTGGGATCAATCTCTGGGTCAGGAAGATTCCCTGGAGAAGGGAATGGCTACCCACTCCTGTATTCTTGCCTGGAGAATTCCATGGACAGAGGAGCCTGATAGGCTACGGTCCCCGGGGTCACAAAGAGTCAGACACGACTTAGCCACTAACACTTTTAAACTACTTTTTAACTACTACTAATTACCTCTTAATAAAGTTGTTAAAAATTATAACTCAATATATATATTCACTGTATATAATATAAGGAAATTTCCTCTAAAATTTGAGTTTTCTTTACCAATTTCCATGTTTCTATAACTGTTCCATAAATAGCTAACACTGTTCAGAAGTTTGTTGAGTGTAGTTTTCCTATCCTGACAAAATAGATTTTAGCCTTTTCTTGAGATTATTTTAAGTATACCACAAGTAATGAGTTTTATGACAGTGATTGAATGATATTTTCCTTTACAGGGAATTAAACTCAAAGACCACCTTGAAATTTGTACATACATCTTTTCATGGAGTCGGACATGACTATGTACAATTGGCTTTTCAAGTATTTGGTTTTAAGCCTCCAATTCCAGTACCAGAACAAAAAGATCCTGATCCAGACTTTTCTACTGTTAAATGCCCAAATCCTGAAGAAGGAGAATCTGTGCTGGTATATTTTTTCTGTATTTAAATTATGATTTAGTATATTAAAGTTTATCATGTGGATAGGACTCTGACAATTCAAAGATTACTTACAGAAGCAAAAACTACTTTAGCTTACATCTTTTAAATTATATTAGAGCCATATATCAGAGAAGGCGATGGCACCCCACTCCAGTACTCTTGCCTGGAAAATCCCATGGGGATGGAGGAGCCTAGTGGGCTGCAGTCCATGGGGTCGCTGAGTCAGACACGACTGAGCGACTTCACTTTCACGTTTCACTTTCACGTATTGGAGAAGGAAATGGCAACCCAATCCAGTGTTCTTGCCTGGAGAATCCCAGGGACAGGGGAGCCTGGCGGGCTGCCGTCTATGGGGTCGCACAGAGTTGGACACGACTGAAGTGACTTAGCAGCAGTAGCAGCAGCAGAGCCATATATTCTGTTTTGTTTGAAATCCCTATGGTGGATTTCCCTACTTCCTAGTCTTATTTTAAATTTAGCCAAACTAGATTAGCAGATGCAAACTATTACATATGGAATGGATAAACAACAAGGTCCTACTATATAGCACAGGGAACTATATTCAGTATCCTGTGATAAACCATAGTGGAAAAGAATATGAAAAAGAATGAATATATATACGTGTACCTGAACCACTTTGCTGTACAGCAGATATCAACACCTTGTAAATCTAACTATACTGCTATGAAATAAAGTTAAAAAAAGTTAGCCAAACTATATTCCCTTCTAAAATTCATTATCACTAATACAGTGCCTACATTTAGGAATATGAACTTTGAATTTAACATCTTCATTGTAATTCAGCCTTTTGGGTCACTATTTCAGGAACTTTCTTTGAGACTGGCAGAGAAAGAAAATGCCCGGATAGTGCTGGCTACAGATCCTGATGCAGACCGACTAGCAGTGGCAGAACTTCAGGAGAAGTAAGTAGAAGCTGTTAGTTGATTAAAATCTTAAACTTTGAAAAACAGTTTTTGATTTTAAGTCTTACAGGCTCATTGGAAATAATTTTAAAAAAACAAAAAGAAAAGAAATCTCCTGTAAGCCCACTATCCAGAGATAACCACTTACGTTGATATTTTGACGTTTCCTTCCTATGTTTTCTTCATTCAAATATTCAAGATATATTTGTTTTTTATAAAATTGTGATCATCCTATACACACATATATATATATTACTACTTTTGTGTCTTGATTATTTTCCACATAATATTGTACTATGAGCATTTTCCTCTATTTTTAAATATTGTTTAAAATATTGATTTTTAAACTAGTGTAGTATCTCAAAAGATTGCTTTATGAATGTAATCATTTCCTAATCATGGTTCTTTGGATTGTTGTGTATTTTTGCCATTATAATGTCATGACAAATGTCCTTACATAAAAAGGACACCATATTATAACTTTTTTCTCTTTAAGTAAGAAAATACAAGTAACAGTGTCAAAGCTTTTCAAAGTACATTGCTGCCACTCTTACCCTAAGCTCACCCTGATCAGTTAGAAAAGAAATAGTAAATGTTTTCTCAAAAATCCCATACAGTAGTTTTTAGGTTTCCCTTTGTGAAGGATGGTAATTTGTAGGTCCTAGGGTCAAGAAGTTTTAATGAGAAGTTACAAAGATCTTGCCTTGAATTTTCATTCTCTCTACAGTGGTGTTTGGAAAGTTTTCACAGGGAATGAGTTGGCCGCCTTGTTTGGGTGGTGGATGTTTGATTGCTGGAAGAAAAGTAAATCAAGAAATGCTGATGTGAACAACATTTATATGTTAGCCACCACAGTCTCTTCCAAAATTTTGAAGGCAATTGCACTAAAAGAAGGATTTCACTTTGAGGTAAGAATAGGTAATATCTATGTGCTCCTTTTCTAAACCTATTTCTGTAAGCTAAAGCCATCTCCCCACCAAAGTTGACTTTTATTGATTTCATTTCTAATTCCCTCTTTTTTTCAAACTCTATTAACACTTAACTAAAAGAGTAAGTCTTTTTGATAGTTTGGAAACCTTGAGCCAAATTCATCCTATATGTGAGTTTCTGAAACTAAGATAAACATTCTTACAAATTGCATTAATGCTTATTTTTCCATACAACAGTATCTGGCTTTCCTACCAAGAAAATCTGG
This sequence comes from Bos taurus, assembly GCF_002263795.3. Taxonomy (NCBI): domain Eukaryota; kingdom Metazoa; phylum Chordata; class Mammalia; order Artiodactyla; family Bovidae; genus Bos; species Bos taurus. The sequence goes on along the minus strand of NC_037342.1, from coordinate 53,716,079 downwards.
CTCCCAGTGACCTCATAAATAACATAAACTCCACTCCAAAAATCTGTAGGTGTCATGACCGCTTATTTAGCCTCTTCAGGTTCAGTCTTAAGAAACTTTTAAATAAAATTAAAAAAAGAAACTTTAAGTAGTCTCCTAAATTACAAATTAAGACCCAGTGATCTACATCCAAAAAACACAATGATTCTCTCTCAGCACAGATCATTAACCTTTGTGAACCTTGGGCAGTTAAACTGACCCCTTTTATAGCTACTGGGACTAATGCCAATTAAGTTGCTTTTCCTCTGCCCGCTTTGCCAAGTACCAGTGAAAAAGTCACCTCTGGGCCTTGAGCCACAGTCAGGCTATAGGTCTTAACACTAATAGGCTAACTAAAAGAAAATTGTACCTTTCTTAATGAAATAGAATGTTCAATCTCTGGGTTTCTAAATTACAAATAGCAAAATAGAAGAAATTGAAAATTCATTCAAACCTAAAATTCTGAATTACTATTGTTGTTGTTCAGTCACTCAGTCGTATCCAACTCTGCGACCCCATGTACTGCAGCACGCCAGGCTTCTCTGTCATATACTATCTCCCGGAGTTTGCTCAAACTCAGGTTCATTGAGTCAGTGATGCTATCGAACCGTCTCATCCTCTGTTGCCCGCTTTTCCTCCTGTCGTCAGTCTTTCCCAGCATCAGGGTCTTTTCCTTGTAGCAAGAAAATGCATAATGAGCACAAAAGAGAAAAAACGTGATTCTAAAGGCCAATATTATATATGTGCTTTCTTGTTTTTATTCCCGGAGGTGGTGCTGTAGAGATTTGGGGCTTTTATTGTGTTTTTCCCAGTGAGGAGGTGGAGAGGTGAATGAGAAATCTTAAATTAGTAAGAGAGCTCTAGAGTCACTGTGTATCACATGCTCTTCTGACTCTAAAGCAGTTCGTGTCTTTAGAATGCACACTAGCTCATCAGATGAAAAGTCCTCAAATCTAATTACCAAACCTAGTAACTTTCTTGATCGTTTTATTTGGGCCATGGTGTTATGGTAAAAGTATACTTGGTTCAAGTATATGTTGTGATAATGTTGAAAGTGCATTGTTAAAAACTTTATGGCCTTTGGTTACTCAGAGGGACTAAATTACAACCTTTGTAGGCACTTTTACATTAGTGCTTAAATGCAACTTAGAGAGCAGTTTCTGAGAAGTGATATTGAATCCTGGCTCTCTCATATGCAGGGTACTCTTGGGCAAATTTACTGAACCTCTGAGCCTCTGTTTCAGTAACAGAGTTTTTGTGAGCATTGAAAAAGATAAATGATGTAAAGCAATTATTACAGTGCTTGATAAATAGTGTATGATCATAATACATGTGTGGATTTATGGTACTTTGTGACTATATACATCACCACTTACTGGATTATATTTGGTGAATTATATCACTATTACTATGCTTGATAAATAGCAGGTCATCAGTTGTGGCAGTGTATATATCCATGCACTTTATGACTATATGTTTACCACTGTATAAATCTTTGTGGACTGAAGACCATAACAGATCATTATCAAAGTGTTATGTGCATTTAGTAATGGGCTTTTCTCTAATATATATATTTTTTGAAAGAGTCACTTAACTAGAGTGGCCTCTTCTGCATTTCAGGAAACATTACCAGGTTTTAAATGGATTGGAAGTAGGATAAAAGACCTCCTGGAAAATGGGAAAGAAGTCCTTTTTTCATTTGAAGAGTCTATAGGTATGTAGTAAATATTAAAATATTTGAAATATGAATGAGAGCACTTTTTTCAAATATAGTGATTCTGAAGAGAGGAATTTTTGTCATCTGGTTTTACACTTTGAGTTATAAAAACTATCAAGAACTCAGAAATGTGTAGATACATTTCTCATCAGGAAAAAAAACAAACCCTTAAAGGTCCCCTACATATGCTAAGTATCAATAGGTTTCCTTTATTACCAGGCTCTGAAATACATTGATCCTTCTGAAGAAATATGAAACTACTAAAATTATATATAGGCTTATGTTTTCCTCCTTTTTAAAGATTTTTTTAATTCTTAGGTTTTCTGTGTGGAACTTCAGTTTTGGATAAAGATGGTGTGAGTGCAGCTGTTGTTGTTGCTGAGATGGCATCTTACCTGGAAACCATGAACATAACATTGAAACAGCAACTGATTAATGTTTATGAAAAGTAAGTTCTACTATTTGGAATTTCGTGTTCTAATTTTTTTGGTGCTACTTTTAACTTTATAAACTTGTTTTGAGGAATAGTCATTCCTTTTTAAAAAGTACTAATATTGTCTGCATTAAGAACTGCCACTATCTGCTTAACACAATAATAGGCTTATCTTTAATTTGTACTTTTCTAAAGAGTGACTTGAAATCTGATTTTAACACTTTAAATCTTTGTACAGATATGGTTATCATATTTCAAAAACTTCATATTTCTTATGTTATGATCCAACTACCATCAAAAGTATATTTGAAAGGCTTCGCAATTTTGATTCTCCAAAAGAATACCCAAAGTTTTGTGGGGCATTTGCTATACTGCATGTACGAGATATTACCACTGGATATGACAGCAGCCAGCCTAATAAGAAATCAGTAAGTACCTATATTTTTAAGTTTTTAACAATTTGTAATAATTCATACTACAACAAAATGGAAGGTCAAGCCTGTGAGTTTCTTAAAACTTAGGATCCTTGTTTTTCTCCAAAGCAGTTGTAAGTTCACTAACTGGTTCTGACTCTCACCCATCCTGTCCTCATTACTCCCCAAGGGCATAGTATGCCCTGAGGGTGGGGAATGGGAAAGAGGATGAGAGACAGAATGAGGAAGGGAGGGTGGGAGGGAGGGAAAAAGTGTGATAATGCTAAATAATGTTGAAATTTTGTTGAGTCTAAAAGCCTGTAATTTCATCATATGATATTTTATGTGGAATCTAAAAAATTATACAAATGAACTTATTTACAAAACAGACTCACAGTCATAGAAAACAAACTTTTGCTTACAAAAGGAGAAAAGGGATGGGGGATTAAGTAGGAGTTTGGAGTTAAAGGTGGCTCAGTTGGTAAAGAGTCCACCTGCAATGCGGGAGACCTGGATTCGATCCCTGGGTCAGGAAGATCCTCTGGAAAAGGAAAGGGCAACCCAGTCCAGTATTCTTGCCTGGAGAATTCCACGGACAGAGGAGTCTGGTGGGCTACAGTCCATGGGATTACAAAGAGTCAGACACGACTAAGTCACTAACTTTCTTTGGAGTTAAAATATACACACATTAAATAAATGACCAACATGGACCTACTTCATAGTATGAACTATACTCAATATCTTGTAATAACCTATAATGGAAAAGAATCTAAAAAAGAATATATACACCTGAAACTAACACATTATAAATCAACTATATTTCAATTAAAATTTTAAAAATAGACTATAACTTTTTAAAAGATGAATGTTTTACTGATAATCTTAGCACCTAAAAAAATAAATAAATAAATGCCTATAATTTCAAAGCTATGTGTCTTTCTAGGGAAGTTTTAACTTCCCTTTCAACCTTATTCCCTGTGAATGCGTGGCTTCCTAGGTGGCTCAGTGGTATCCCCTTTCAACCTTATTTCCTATACCTCCAGCCAAATGGAATAACTTACAAATACTTCTTACATATATACATTAAAAAATTATTTTTCTATTTTTGCTCAAGCTTTTTCCTTAGTCCACCTTTTCTTCCTACTGCTGCAGATTCACACTTTAGCCATTATTTAAGACTTCATGCAGATGTCACCTCCTCCGTGTACCCTCCAGGTCTCATAATCAGATATCTTCCTCCTGAGGTTTCTTTATAGATTGTGCCTTCCTCTGCTCACTTATCACTTTCTATGTCATGTTACCATTGCCTTTTGCATGGCAGATTCATTTCTAATATACCTTTATGCCACTCAAAGCTCTTGCCTACACAGTAGGTGCTCAACTAACATTTAAATGCCATAGATTTGCTGATTATATTTATTTTGTTATTATTATGATTGTTATTATTAACCTAAATTTCCATGTATAATGGTCTGATATTGTCTCAAGAGTCTAGGAGCATAATATATTTTGGAAAATCTGCAGCCTCTTATGTAGAATACTACCCATATTCCCTTTGTGTATTTTCAGCCAGTCAACCAAAATTGGTTCGTTGTTGTTATTCTGTCTGTATGTACGTATGTTTTTCTGTGTTTATAAACTACTTGAAAAGAAGAACTAAATGTTTTGCTTCTTTTCATTTCTCTAGTGTTGCTATGGTTAGAATAGTTCTTGGTATGATGCTTTTCCCCTCTTGACTCCCTTTAAAGTTTATGATATTTGTTATTCCAAGCGCTTTCCTATCTATTCTCCACTAATGCTTAGAACACATTTTGTAAGGCTTGTAGTATAGATATTTGTTAATCCCCAGGGGTCACATAGTGACTGTCAAAGACTTCCTGAGTTCTTTCTTCTCCAACTTCAGATTGACATTCATCTGTGTGTTCAACAGGCATTTATCAAAACCCTTCTGTGCTACACTGAGAAGACAGTAATGACTAGACACTGTAGGAGTCTAGTAGGGAAACAGTCAAGTAAACTGATTACAAAATGATTAGGGGGTGTGTAAGAGTGCCATGAAAGAGCATAGGAAAGACCCTTACTCAGACCTGAGGGGCTCGTACAGGGCTTTGCAGAGGACTTTTGTGAGCTGAGTTCTAGAGTTTGGGCAGGAGTTATCCAGATGTGGGAGGAACAGAGGATGTTTGAGGCAAAGGGAGCAGTAAGCGCTACGTCTGGAGGTGAGAAGTCATGTTTTCTTTCAAGGAACCGCAAGTAGTTCTCTACAGCAGTAGTACGGAGTGCAAGGAAGGATGGCATGTATGGTGAGTGGGTTAGAGATGGTGAGAAGAAGGTCAGTTAGTACGCTGTTTGGTAATGGAGATGAGAGACAACAGGAGCCTGAATGTAATATGGTAGCAGTAGTGAAGGAGAGAGCCTGACAAAGCTGAGTTAAATAAAGGATAGAATAACCAGGACTTGCTAGTTGATGGTCTGTGAGTGGAACAGAGGGAAGGAAGGTCTCTGTCTTATGCAACTAGGGGTACCAGTCACAGAGAGGATCAAGCTCAGGACACCTGAGGAAAGAAAGGCTCCACTGTCAACCCCTCCACCCTAGTACAACGCACATGGTTCCCTCGAGACGCCTTCACGGACTGATTTGTGGTGCAGGAAGAGTACCTGTGTTAATCTATATATTTATGTCAGTAAAGCTTCATTCTTGTTTAATTTTTAGCTAATTATATATATTTGTACCCCAGTGGGTTATTTTGCCTGCCCTCTAGGATGTGTGCACTCTGCTTTGGAGACTGTTGAAAAACTATCTGTGAAAGTGTCTTGAAGTTGTAAAGCACTTTGCAAAAGTAGAGGTAGTTTGGACTTTGGGACAGATAGGCCAGGTTTCAACTTCTTGCTCTGCCACTTAGCTGATTACCTTGAACAGGTCGTTTACCCTCTCTGAACCTTGTCTGTAAATTGTCAGTAATATTTACTTTGCAGGGTTATTGTTGAGGTCTGGAGATCATGTGTATAAGGTATATAATCCAATGCTTCTACAATTATAAATAGTCAGTAAATGGTACAGTTATGAATTATGAGTGTAATCTTTTGTATTTTAAAGTTCTTTAAAATATTTAAAAATTTTTAATTGCAGTAAAAAAAAAAAATGCAGGTGCTTCCCAGGTAGCTCAGTAGTAAAGAATCTGCTGCCAGTGCAGGAGACACAGGTTTAATCCCTGAGTCAGGAAGATCCCCTGGAGGAGGAAATAGCAGCCCATGCCAGTGTTCTTACCTGGATAATATCATGGACAGAGGAGCCTAGCAGGCTACAGTCCATAGGGTCGCCAAGAGCTGGACACTACTGAATGACTGAGCACACACACACACACACAAAAAACATAAAATTTGTCATCTTAACCATTTTTAAGGGCTCAGTAATGTTAATAATCACATTGTTGTGTAACAGATCTCCAGAACTTCATCTTGCTAAACTGAAACTCTATACCCATTAAATAAGTCTCCATTTCCCCCTCCCCCTAGCCCTTGGCAACTGCCTTGCTACTTTCTCTTTCTATGAGTTTTACTGCTTTACCCACCTCATATAAGTGAAATGTATTTTACAACTCTTGAAAATAAGAAAGGTACCAAGTGTAATTGAGCCGTTGTTGCAATTGTGCCTAGGTGCTGCCTGTAAGCAAAAGCAGCCAAATGATTACATTTACTTTTCAAAATGGTTGTGTTGCTACTCTTCGGACTAGTGGAACAGAACCGAAGATAAAGTATTATGCAGAGATGTGCGCATCACCTGACCAGAGGTAGGAATCAACTTTTAAAATATTATGTATATATAAAAGCTTTATTGATTTCAGAACTGATCTCACTTTGCTGTGCCCCAGAAGCTAACACAACATTGTATAGCAATGTACTCCAGTAAGCATTAGCTAAAAAATGCTTTCTTAAGAGATGTAATTCACGTACCCTATAGCTCACCCTAACCCTATAGCTCACCCATTTAAAGTGCACAATACAGTCGTTTTTAGTACATTCAGAATTGTGGAAACATCACTATAATCGATTTTAGAACATTTTCATCACCTCAGAAAGAAAGCCCCTCCCAGTTAGCCATCACTCCCTATTCTCCTCCTTCCCAGCCCTAGGCAACGACCAGTCTACTACTTGTCATTATAGATTTTCTTATTCTGGACATTTCATATAAATGGAATCACACAATATGTGGTCCTTTGTGACTGGCATCTTTTATTTAGCATAATGTTTTCAAGGTTCATCCATGTTAGCATGAATCAGTACCTTATTCCTTTTTTAGAAATTTTGTTTTCATGGCCCAGTGATACTCCACTGTATAGATACACCATATTTTTAATCTGTTTACCAGAGGAGGGACATTTAGGTTATTTCCATATTTTGGCTATTATGAATAATGGTGGTCTGAATGTTTGTGTTCTAGTTTCTGTGTGGACATATATTTTCTTTTAATTTGGGTATATATCATACTTACATAAGGAGAACTGCTGGGTCATATGGTAGTTCTATGTTCAACTTTTTGAGGAACTGCCAGACTATTTTCCAAAAAAAACTGCATTATTTGGGAACTGAATCTTAATTTTTTAGTGAATTTATATTCCTAAAGCTTGAACTATTTAGGCTAAGCATAAAGAAATGATCAACAAATAATTTGTTCATTGCCAAATATTCATTTTCTACATTAATATGATTTGACTTAATATGCTGAATTACTATCCTTTTAAGAGTATAAATTGTGATTAACTTGACTTTAATAACATTTAGAGGGTATTTAAACTTTTATGAGTAGTATCTCCTATAATGTTGTCATTGGTCAATACCTATTTGGGAAGGAGATTTTTTTTTGGGAATTGCCTACAGAGCAATGTGCATTAATTACTTAGTATTTCTCTAAACCTTTGTGTTTAAGAGTAGATTTTATTTCCTTTGGGGGGAGAAAATGGCCTCCTAAGTCATTCAGAGCAGAGCTTAAAGTAAAGCAAATTGAACAGTGCTATCTTTGGTTTAAAATGAAGGGCAATTTTTAATGTAATAAAATTTTAATGTAATAAAAATTAAATTTGTTGTGTAGCTTGTAAAATGACTGTGAAGACAGTCAGAAAAGAGAGGTTTTTGGGGTAATGGCAGCTCTTCAGGTGATGGCTTTGAAGAGAATACTTGGTATTCTTTTAAACATCATATATTTTTAGTCACACTTCTTTCTTTACTTCCTAAAAGATATGCTGTATCACCCCATAATAATCTATAAGAGGTATGCCTCGAGGTATTTCAGGAAGCCAGTTTATCTTAATACCTGGTATTGGTGTTCTGAGCCATTTAAATTGCCTGCTTTAGGAGCAGTCTTTAGATTTACTCTAACTCATCCATGTTTCATGTGTCATTGTTACACCGCAGATATTAACCTCCTTTTAATGCAGTTCAATTTCAGTTTGTGAGAATGGTGTTTTCTGTGAGTGTGATTCCCCTCTTCCCACTTGTGGCCTTGTTTTGTTTTACACGAGTGAATTTCTGTCTTGTTTACCAGTTATTTAATCATCCCATAAAGTATATGCACTCTTAAAGTTACAACAATTTAAGCACATTTTAAGGCTATGGAAATACAGAATTTCAAAACTGTTAACCTTTTTCCTCAGTGACACTGCCTTACTAGAAGAGGAATTGAAGAAACTGATTGATGCTTTGATTGAGAATTTTCTTGAGCCCAGTAAAAATGGACTGACCTGGCGTTCTGTTTAGCCTTCACCAGAACATCGTTGCTTTGCCCCGGTCCATGGAACAGAGCAACCAAGAACTCCATGCATTGAACTCATGTTAGCATTCTCTCTGTGTGTCATCTGGCCAAGTATCTTTTTCCTTTATTTTCTTTCTTTTTGGTTGGCTAGCTAAACAAACTATAAATATTGAAATGAAATGGCTGGGAAGAAATGATTCAAATTTTTTCATAATCCTGAACAGAAGTCATTACATTAGAAGTATTATGGTAACACGTCATTCTTCCTTCAACAGAAACAAACTACAAATGTGAGTTTTCTTATTAAAGTGTGATTAAGCTTAGTTATATATTCTTGTGATTGTGTATAGCACAGTTTTTCTTAAAGGAAGATAAGTGTTGTATAATTGTAGAGTTAGTTAAGGAAATGAATCCATAAGATTGGCAAGAGAGTGGCGCTGCTCCCAGAATACTGTGGAAAAGTGTCATTGTTGCATTGCAGATATTAACTTACAAATTAGAGTATTTGAAATAGGATATTTAGCATTTCTAGGTTAGAACAGGTGTTACAATTTGTGGTTTCAGCACCTCTGTTTCAGGTGTTCTTGGTGCAGTGTAAATTTATTGTATTTATTTAAAAGTCTAACATTTATCGAACATAAAACAATTGGTGGCAACACTCCCAGTGGCGTGGTTCTTTCTCAGTGCCTTCTCAAGGCATGGTTTGAATTGAAATAGTGTTCTTCCATGGAGTATAATTTAATCAGTTAATTTGCAGACAGTTAAAGTCTTCCAAACTATATAGGTACTTCTCCTCTATTTAAAATAGATTGTTGATTTAAAAATCTTATGAATGTAAGTAAAAATCTTGATAAAAACAGGCTCAGTATAACTAGCTAAGGATCTTCATGTTAGAATTGTGTCAGCACAGCCTCTAAGTAAAGAAAAATACTGGAACTAAGAACGGAGCTGTGAATTTTTAATTTAAAAGTCTGACATTTAAATTACATTTTTACAAGAATATATGTTTCTTTATCACATGAAGTAGTGCTCATTTTACTAAGAAATAGAACATCCAGATTTTAGATCTTACAAAACAAGCTACATGTTTTAAAACTAAAGTCCAGTTTATCCTAACATCTTGCTGACTTCTGTAGAGTTTTTCATCACGAGTACTATTTATCTCTTTTAGTGGGGGAAAATTTTTTGGGAGGGGAATGTCACTTTTGGTTGATTCTGCATCTCTGAAAAAGAGTTAATAGAGAAGTGTTGTTTAATCTTCTCAAAGTGTATTCTGTCCTGTATTGCTCACAGAGTACTTAGCACACGTGGTATAGTTAAGAGTTAACAATCATGAGGCCTTGGATGTACATAATTATACTAAACAAATTGCCTGTGGGAGATAAGCGATATGAGAGAATTTATTTCCTTGAAAAATAATATAAAATTAAACAGACGAGAATATTTATTAAATCATGGTTTGATTTATTGCAGCGATCAGCTAACATTTGGCTGACTCCAGATAATCCAAATGTGATTTTCAAATTACTGTATTGCCACTATTGTTCATTTGTTCCTTCCTTACTTTCTTATAGCTGAATCTTGTGTGACTGTAGATAATAGAGCTAAATGTAGAGTGCTATTCCTGAATGAGTTTGTTTCCAAAGGCTTTGCACTAAAGAAGAAATGTGTAGAATGTTTTGCTTTATTTGCTTTTAGGAACGTAGATTGTCATTTAGGAAATGGCCTATATTCTACAAAGTGGTATGAACAATGCTATATATATATATATATATATATGAAAAATAATGTATGTTCTGTTTTAGTATCTGTGTTTCAGTGACTGAAGAACAAAGTGGAGCTAAAATGATACAACAGCTCATTCATAATCACTAAAGCCATGCTTGTCATTCTATTATAAAGAGAACAGTTTTGAATGCAACAATATAATGCAACAGGAGTCATCTTAATCAAGGTGAAAAGTCATTAAGGCTTGGATTCTTATGTCAAAAATTTAAATATCCAAAGTTAAAATGTTACAAATGTTCTCAAAGAGTATAGATTGAGGGAATTATTTGATTCTAGCCAAGCTCTTGAGCATGATATTTAACAAGAGCTTGACATAGTGGGTGTACACTTGTCTAACAAAATAAATTCAGTAGCACAAGACAACCAAGAAAAATAGAAGTACTGGCCAGTAGGACCCAGCCTTAGGATCTACATTATCTTTTTCTTTATGTACAGTATCATGGAAATGAATGCCTTCTCATTAAGTGTGTAGATCAAAACTGATATTTTCTAGAGCTTTGAGGAAAAGAAAAGAATTAATCAGGCAAGCTTAAAGCACTAGAAATAAACAGTAGAAATAAACAATAGAAAAGTCAGTAAAGTGGCAAGGAAAATGCTTCATGTGAAGAGCAAACTTACCACCCGAAAAGTAGGAAATGAACTGGCTGTGGGCAAGTTGTTGACTTGTTGTTATGATGAGCAGATAGTGATGCTTTTGTCTCCTTTTATTAGTGACTGCTAAGAAGCAGCCAGGGAGACCTTTGAGGTGGTGAGAAAAAGTACCCCTCATAGGATTCAGTTCCTGTTAGGATGTTGTGTTTTCAGATCATATGGGAACTGGAGAGGGGAGGATATAGCATAAATAAAAAGGAATGAAATATAGATTGAAAAATAAGACCTATAAGAAAAAGCACAAAAGATTAAGATCATTTAACTCTGGAGGGGAGGAAGTTGTTGAGATAGTTTAGTAACTCTTGAGTTATTATTTAAATCTTTTATTGAAGAACTCAAAATAAGAAGTAATATAACAGACTGTTCTCCGTCTCCAGCAGGGACAGTATAAAAGGGAATAAGGATTTTTTTTTAATACAATTAAACATTTTAGAATTATGGCATATGCTAAAAAGCTATTTAGCACTTTTTTAAAGTTCCTTCATTGAAATCTCAGGTTGGAACAAAGATGATATCATAAAGAGCATTGAAAGTAACATTTGAGTTTCACTCCATATCTGAAAGAATTTAGCTCACAAGATAGTTTTTGTATATGTTGAGTAGTAGATGCATGAGTGCAGTCTTTATTCACTGTATAAAGACCTGCTTAATTAAACCTGTAAATTCAGTGCGACTTGAACATAATTCCGTTCATCTTGAAGAATGTATAGGATATTTGAGGAGTTTGTTTTGAATATAAATTATTATTACTTGGATGTTGTAACTTCAGCAGACAGAAAGGTTCTAAGAGAGTGGATGTTTGGAATATCTATATAAGGAATAGACCTCCTATTTCTTAAGCAAGTTGCTTCTGGAATTGATGCAACAAAGATACTAGCTGAAGTTTAATGGAGAAATTGTTCTACAGACTGCTGCTATTGGTGTTTCTCTCAGATGTTTTCCACTGATGTTTGTGATGCTTGAAAACTCCAAATTCTGCTTGGATAAATTTGTTTTATGCCTTTTTCTCTCTACCTCCCTCCTTCCCTAGGTGCCCTTCCACATTCTGTTACTGTGAAAAAACTGTTGCCCTGTTACCTCACTTATGAGAAATCTTAACTATATTCATTCAGACTGCTTTAAGCTTATTCCTAAGCTGTTTTTGTTTATGGACTTTTGGTTATTTTGTTATTACTGTGAGAATATTTAAGACATTGTAAGAAGTAATTTTAAATCTGTTGCATAATCTTTTTTGGTCTGCTTGGATACTACTGTATATTAATTTATTATGGCCTTTTACAATTCACTTGTTTTCTGAGATTGCTCTAGAAACTGATGAAGAAAGACTCCTACTAACCAAAATGAATGGTCAATTGATCTGGCATTTTATTTCAGGTTTCCTTGTACTTTGGGCATCCAAAGCCCAAGATCTGAGGAAAAAAAATTTTTTTTTTTACATTTGTCCCTCAAACCATCTTACCATAAACCATGAGGAGTCTAAGTGGAAAGGAGGGAATATCTCATTGTTGGACTCTTTACACAGCCTAAGTTTACTCCTGGTTGGAAACAAAGTTAGTGTTTTCTGTTGGTGACATTAAAATATTCACCATACTATTACATTCATTAAGACATAGCTTCTCTTTGCTAATTCAAGACTGTGTACTTAAAAAAGAGAGCACAGAAGAATGACGAAAGTGACCACGGTAAGGGCAAAGTGGCGTATCTTTAAAGTTTGCTTCTCGAATTTTTCCATCAGCATAATCCTAAAGCAGAGGAGCAGGAATGTTTTGGGGGAAGGGGCCTGAGAGCAAAATCAGAAGCAGCCTGCACTCAAAATTTCGTGTTCTGTCTTGAAAATGTGATTTTTGCATTCTCCGTAATAAAACTGTTTTAGTGAAAAATGATACCTTCGCTCTTCGTGGAAACTGATGCCACCAGAAAGAGGCACTGTGTTTATCACGTGGGCTCTCAGTTTTCTCCCCCATCCCCTGCCTCAATTGCTATATACCCCCGAGGGGACACACTGACTCTAGTGTGACAAATATACATAGAACGTATATAAGATGTTCCCTTTAGAAGGTGACCTTTGAAGGTATTAATGCCAAGTTGAAGTGACCTGAAATAGTTTTAGTACCACTGAACCTTATAATATACTCCAAAGCATTTACCAGTTTCTTCTCATTAATTATTAGCATCCCGTGACTAGGAAGGAGCACCTGACTCTCAGCTCCCTGAGAGCAGGGATCATGGTTTATTATTTTTCATATCCACACCACCCACCACATGTTATAGAGTACTTAGTGAAAATAGGAATTATGGAATTTCATTCTAAAGAAACAAATAGTTTAGGCAATCGGAAACATTACTTTTCTGATTCAGCTTTTAAAACAGTTCTCAATACTGATATGTATACTAAGTAATGTTTATTAAGCGTGCACACTCTTAAATACTCTGTTTCTTTGGCAAGAGCAGAGCATATTCCTATTTTGAAGTTGTATGTAATGCCTACTATTTTACACTCAAAGCAAGATGTTGGCCAAGAAGGTTAAGAAAGTGTCTGTGTAGACTTAGTATCACTAGTATTAGTGCTGTTATAAGCCTACTAATGCTGCCTTCCAAGGGAGTCACAACTAATTGGATACCGTTTGATAAATTTTTGTCCAGTGTATAATTCATCATATGTCTGAAGAGAGCCACCCAAACAAGATTTGCACCTGTATGTGATGAGGCCTTGTGTTATAGGCTGAAACAAACTCTTTGTATACGTCATTGAATATGCCAGATAAAATATATGCAGTTAAGAATTAATTATTTGTCTGTATACCAGTAATTCAAAATTGTACCCTTGTTTCAATAGTTTCTGTCAACATCTTCTCATTTTTCCTTACAGACTACCAGGGTGTATCATAAATACTCCCTCTGAGAATTTGCACTTTAAGTATTTGTGTGCGTGGTTTTAGCCAAATGAAGTGTTATCAGTAATAAACAGGTCTCTTCATAGGCGTAAGTTTCTGTGTAATTTTTATTATCTTAGGTATTACATAGTTTATAAAGTTTGCTATCCAAACTGAACATGTTCTTAAAATATATACATGATATACCCTAGAAACTACTTTGACCCTAAATAAGTAGTGTAGCTCATTACTCAGTAAATATTTCTTTATTGGTTAACCAAAAGCTTCCCTGGTGGCTCAGAGGTTAAAGCATCTGCCTGGAATGTGGGAGACCTGGGTTCGATCCCTGGGTTGGGAAGATCCCCTGGAAAAGGAAATGGCAACCCACTCCAGTACTTTTGCTTGGAGAATCCTGTGGAGGGAGGAGACTGGTGGGCTACAGTGCATGGGGTCACAAAGAGTGGGACACAACTGAGCGACTTCACTTTCACTTTCACTTTAGCCAAAAGTCCCAGAAGAAAGAACTATTACTAAATCTTTTTCCACCTTATTTTTCTCCTTCTCTTCTTTAATTGACCTAATTTGTCTACCCATGTTGCTGCTGCTGCTAAGTCGCTTCAGTCGTGTCCGACTCTGTGTGACCCCAGAGACGGCAGCGCACCAGGCTCCCCCGTCCCTGGGATTCTCCAGGCAAGAATACTGGAGTGGGTTGCCATTTCCTTCTCCAATACATGAAAGTGAAAAGTGAAAGTGAAGTCGCTCAGTCGTGTCCGACTCTTAGTGACCCCATGCACTGCAGCCTACCAGGCTCCTCTGCCCATGGGATTTTCCAGGCAAGAGTACTGGAGTGGGGTACCATTGCAGCATCAACTAACATAATAAAAAGTTAAAGGTTTGGAAATCCCTCAAAGAAGTAACTATGTATCTGTGATAGAGTGGTGGTCATGCAATTAGTTTCCAGGGTTGTTAGGATTCTGTGGTCCTGGTCTCCACTGCCTGCTTCCTCTGATCAGGTTCAAAGGTAAAATGAGTGAGAATAACATTCTACAAGATAATTTTATCACCTTCCTTGTATATTCTGAAAACCATGCTAACCCCAGCCTTACCTTTTCCTCTCTTTTATTGTTGTTTAAGCACATAAACAATACATTTAGTATTACTACCTGTCTCTGTAGTCTCCACAAGCATAGCCTTTTCACTACATTACTATTGCCTACAACAGTACATGGCACATAGAAGGTATCCAGTAATATTTACTGGTTGAATTAACCCATCTCACATTTCTGCACGCAGAAGAAAAGCCCTGAATTCTGCTTTGATTCCACACATGCACAGGGTTGCATGTGATGAGACATATGCAGCAGTGATTCCACCCCTTTTAGAAATTTACAAGCCCATTAATCAGTATCTCATTCAGGCAACACCTACTTCTCACTACCTCTGGGTCATCTCTGCCCATGTCCTGCTGAAATCTCAAGCATTTTCTTCCCACTTTCCTGGCCCCATATTTTTCTGGCTTGAAACCTCCAAGTCGTCTTTTATTTATCATGCCACAGGATATGTACTAATTAACAAGTTATTTTTTTTCAATTGGAGTACTATATTAGTTGATTCACAATGTTGTTCGTTTCTGGTGTACAGCAAAGTGATTCAGATGTGTGTGTATTTGTGTATATGTGTGTGTGTGTTTTCTTTTTCATATTCTTTTCCACTATGGTTTGTTACAAGATGTTGAATATAGTGCCCTGTGCTATACAGTAGGACCTGGTTGTTCATCTGTTTTATACGTTGCATCTGCTAATCGTAAACTCCTAATTTATCCCTCCCTCACCCCTCTTCCCCTTTGGTAACCAATTAGTTTGTTCTCTATGTCTGTGAACCAGTTTCCATTTTTATAAATTAGTTCATTTGCGTTATTTTTTAGATTCCACATAGAAGTGATATCATATGATACTTGCCTTTGCCTTTACTTAGTGTGATAATCCCTAGGTCCATCTACATTGCTTCAGATCGCATTGTTTCATCCTTTATAATGGCTGAGTAATACTCCATTTTATATGCATACCATGTCTTCTTCATTCATTCCTCTGTCCGTGGACGTGGGTTGTTTCCATGTTGTGGCCATTGTAAACCGTGCTGCTATGAACATTAGGGTGCATGTGTCTTTTTGAATTAGTTTTCTCCAGATATATCCCCAGAAGTAGGATTGCTGGATCATATGACAACCCTATTTTTAGTTTTTTGAGAAACCTCCAGACTGTTTTCCATAATGATTGCACCAATTTACATTCCCATAAACAGTGTAGGAGGTTCCTTTTTCTCCACACCCTCTCCAGCATTTATTATTTGTAGACTTTTTGATGATGACTATTTTGAGCAGAGTCCCTTGGACTGCAAGGAGATCCAACCAGTCCATTCTGAAGGAGATCAGCCCTGGGATTTCTTTGGAAGGAAAGATGCTAAAGCTGAAACTCCAGTACTTTGGCCACCTCATGCGAAGAGTTGACTCATTGGAAAAGACTCTGATACTGGGAGGGATTGGGGGCAGGAGGAGAAGGGGACAACAGAGGATGAGATGGCTGGATGGCATCACTGACTTGATGGACGTGAGTCTGAGTGAACTCCAGGAGTTGGTGATGGACAGGGAGGCCTGGCATGCTGCGATTCATGGGGTCGCAAAGAGTCGGACATGACTGAGCAACTGATGTGATCTGATCTGATTTTGACCAGTGTGAGCTAATACTTCATTGTAGTTTTGATTTGTATTTCTCTAATAATTAGCAATGGTGAGCATATTTTCTTGTGCCCATTGGCCACCTGTGTTTGACAGGTTCTTTAACAGCCTCTGAAGGTAAGAACAAGTCCATTGGCCTGAGACCCACCTAAAACAGGGACCAAGAAGCTAACTTAACCTAAAATAGCAATGGGACTGTTATCATCCCCAAGGGAGAATTCATGTATATTTAGATGGAGATGTATTAGAGGAGGGATTATAATAAAAAGGCTTCCCTGATAGCTCAGTTGGTAAAGAATCCGCCTGCAATGCAGGAGACCCTGGTTGGATTCCTGGGTTGAGAAGATCTGCTGGAGAAGGGATAGGCTACCCACTCCAGTATTTTTGGGCTTCCCTTGTGGCTCAGCTGGTAAAGAATCTGCCTGTAATGCAGGAGACCTGGGTTCGATCCCTGGGTTGGGAAGATCCCCTGGAGAAGGGAAAGGCTACCCACTCCAGTATTCTGGTCTGGAGAATTCCATGGACTGTATAGTCCATGGGGTCACAAAGAGTCAGACACAACTGAGTGACTTTCACTATAATAAAAATGTTTATTTATTCTCCATCTTTCCTCTCTCGTCTTCTCCAAATAGCACTTCTTCATTCCTGTTAGTGATGTGACTGTTCTCCTGTTTATCTTTATTTCCCTCTCTTTACCTCTAGTTCTAATCATTAAATAGACCAGTCTTAACATGGATTTGCTTTAGATTATGTCTTTGACCTTTATCTCTCTGCTTCATTCATTCATTTTATAAATATTTTTTGACCCAGAAATATGTAGGAACCAAGGGCACTGCAGAAGGCTAAGAAGTAGGAAAAAAGACACAGCAACCATGTTACTGCTGGAACAGCAGGATGAGAACACTGTTCGCACGGCCCCACACCACCAGATCACCTGCATGTATTCTTGATGACTTTGAATTCAAAGCGCCTGAAGAGAAGGCCTCAGTGGCCTGGACTCTTGTCACATGCCTGCCTCCTGGCTGAAACTAGATCCTGGTAATGGAAGGATCTGACCCCTCAGCTTCCTTCTGAATGGCGGCAGGAGGCAGCGTGCTGCAGTTACCCTTCCGTCAAGACATGGTGACAGGAGGTTAACTCTGCAGTTGAAACTGTGGTGCAGACAGAAGGTGACCGTTCACTGCAGTGCCAGAGTACTGGAGAGTAAGTAAAAGCTCAGAAACAGGAAGAGGAGGGACATCTTAAGCACAGACAGCACACGCATGCAGAGAACCACGAGCAGTTCAGTACTGCCATGTTGCGAGCAGGGATGTGAGCAGAGACGGGAGAGGGCCCTGTGCGCTGTGCTGCAGAACTTAGACTTCAGTCAGTAAATGATGAGAGTCATGGGAGGGTTTAAGCAGAAAGTCTCCAAGAGATGATGGTGGGGGCAGGGAAAGTATGAGAGAATCCACCACTGGAAAGAACCTTGAAGGTCATCTTATCCAATCTCATCATTTTCTACCATTTGACTACCAAATGGGATAAAGATTTGAACTTCTGCAGTGACAACTTGCCAAGACAAGTTATTCTCTTTGAAAGAAAGACTAGTAGAGAGTTTTTATTATGTTCAGCTGAAATCTGCTTCCCGCAGCTTCTATTCTTTGGTTGCACTTGAAAACAATGTTATCCAAAAATCTGTTTCCTTGACACTTGAAGGCTTTTCCCCTCAGTCTGAATATGCGTAATTCAGTAACTGTTTCATGTGTGACCTGATTTTTAGATCCCCTTTACCTTTCTAATCACCCCATAGACAAATTTCCAAAGAGCTGGGTCCAACATTAATATAATACCATATGGACTCTAGCCTGCCAGGCTCCTCTGTCCATGGAATTCTCCAGGCAAGAATACTTGAGTGGGTACCATTCCCTTGTCCAGGGGATCTTCCAGACTGAGGGATCAAACCCGGGTCACCTATGCAGACAGATTCTTTACCATCTGAGCCATCAGGGAAGCCCCCATAACACTATATATCTATATATCTATATATATCTATATATATATATATATATACACACACACACATACACACACACATATATATAATATAAATTTAATATATATAATTTATAAATATATAAAATTTCAGTTCAGTCGCTCAGTCGTGTCCAACTCTTTGTGACCCCACGAATTGCAGCACACCAGGCTTCCCTGTCCATCACCAACTCCCGGAGTTCACTCAGACTCATGTCCATCGAGTCAGTGATGCCATCCAGCCATCTCATCCTCTGTTGTCCCCTTCTCCTCCTGCCCCTAAACCCTCCCAGCATCAGAGTCTTTTCCAATGAGTCAGCTCTTCATATGAAGTGGCCAAAGTATTGGAGTTTCAGCTTTAGCATCAGTCCTTCCAAAGAACACCCAGGACTGATCTTTAGAATGGACTGGTTGGATCTCCTTGCCAGTCCAAGGGACTCTCAAGAGTCTTCTCCAACACCACAGTTCAAAAGCATCAATTCTTCAGTGCTCAGCTTTCTTCACAGTTCAACTCTCACATCCATACATGACCACTGGAAAAACCATAGCCTTGACTAGACGGACCTTTGTTGGCAAAGTAATGTCTCTGCTTTTGAATATGCTATCTAGGTTGATCATAACTTTCCTTCCAAGGAGTAAGTGTCTTTTAATTTCATGGCTGCAATCACCATCTACAGAGATTTCGGAGCCCCCAAAAATAAAGTCTGACACTTTCCACTGTTTCCCCATCTATTTCCCATGAAGTGATGGGACCAGACGCCATGATCTTCATTTTCTGAATGTTGAGCTCTAAGCCAACTTTTCCACTCTCTCTCACTTTCATCAAGAGGCTTCTGAGTTCCTCTTCACTTTCTGCCATAAGGGTGGTGTCATCTGCATATCTGAGGTTATTGATATTTCTCCCGGCAATCTTGATTCCAGCTTGTGCTTCTTCCAGTCCAGTGTTTTTCATGATGTACTCTGCATAAAAGTTAAATAAGCAGGGTGACAATATACAGCCTTGATGTATTCCTTTTCCTATTTGGAACCAGTCTGTTGTTCCATGTCCAGTTCTAACTGTTGCTTCCTAACCTGCATACAGGTTTCTCAAGAGGCAGGTCAGGTGGTCTGGTATTCCCATCTCTTTCAGAATTTTCCAGTTTATTGTGATCCACACAATCAAAGGCTTTGTCATAGTCAATAAAGCAGAAATAGATGTTTTCCTGGAACTCTCTTGCTTTTTTGATGATCCAGCAGATGTTGGCAATTTGATCTCTGGTTCTTCTGCCTTTTCTAAAACCAGCTTGAACATCCAGAAGTTCACAGTTCACATATTGCTAAAGCCTGGCTTGGAGAATTTTGAGCATTACTTCACTAGCGTGTGAAATCAGTGCAATTATGTGGTAGTTTGAGCATTCTTTGGCATTGCTTTTCTTTGGGATTGGAATGAAAACTGACCTTTTCCAGTCCTGTGGCCACTGCTGAATTTTCCAAATTTGCTGGCATATTGAGTGCAGCACTTTCACAGCATCAGCTTTCAGGATTTGAAATAGCTCAACTGGAATTCCATCACCTCCACTAGCTTTGTTTGTAGTGATGCTTTCTAAGGCCCACTTGACTTCACATTCCAGGATGTCTGGCTCTAGGTCAGTGATCACACCATCGTGATTATCTGGGTCGTGAAGATCTTTTTTGTACAGTTCTTCTGTGTATTCTTGCCACCTCTTCTTAATATCCTCTGCTTCTGTTAGGTCCATACTATTTCTGTCCTTTATCGAGCCCATCTTTGCATGAAATGTTCCCTTGGTATCTCTAATTTTCTTGAAGACATCTCTGCTACTGCTAAGTCGCTTCAGTAGTGTCCGACTCTGTGCGACCCCATATACGGCAGCCCACCAGGCTACCCCGTCCCTGGGACTTCCCAGGCAAGAACACTGGAGTGGGTTGCCATTTCCTTCTCCAATGCATGAAAGTGAAAGTAAAGTCGCTCAGTCGTGTCCGACTGTTAGTGACCCCATGGACTGCAGCCTACCAGGCTCCTCCATCCATGGGATTTTCCAGGCAAGAGTACTGGAGAGATCTCTAGTCTTTCCCATTCTGTTGTTTTCCTCTATTTCTTTGCATTGATCGCTGAGAAAGGCTTTCTTATCTCTCCTTGCTATTCTTTGGAACTCTGCATTCAGATGCTTATATCTTTCCTTTTCTCCTTTGCTTTTTGCTTCTCTTCTTTTCACAGCTATTTGTAAGGCCTCCCCAGACAGCCATTTTGCTTTTTTGCATTTCTTTTCCATGGGGATGGTCTTGATCCCTGTCACCTGTACAATGTCATGAACCTCCGTCCATAGTTCATCAGGCACTCTATCAGATCTAGTCCCTTAAATCTATTTCTCACTTCCACTGTATAATCATAAGGCATTTGACTTAGGTCATACCTGAATGGTCTAGTGGTTTTCCCTTCTTTCTTCAACTTGTCTGAATTTTATTTTAATATAAATTTTGTTTTATATTGTTTATATAAAATTTTATAAAATATAAATTTTATAATAAATATAAATATATTATATAAATTTAATGTATAAAATTTAATATATAAATAATATTAATATATATGCCAGCCCAGAGTAGAAAAAGGTGCGATTTCTAACTGATATGGGGGCAGCACAACAGGTGTCAGGAAGAGGGCTTGGCCTACAGCACACTCTTGTTGCAGGAAGGGAGACCCCTTCCAGGCCTGAGAGTGGGCTTTTGTCTAACAGTTGGAAATGAGTTGTCTGATGAGACACACAAGCTGACAAAGCAAAAAACTTTATTGGGAAGAGGTGCCTGGACTGAGAGCAGGAGGTTAAGGGACACCGGGAGGTCTGCTCTGCCATCTGACTCGCTGTGCTGGGTTTTATGGTGATGGGCTTAGTTTTTGGGTTGTATCTGGACAATTATTCTGACTCAGGGTCCTTCCCGGTGGCACATGCATTGCTCAGCCAAGATGGATGACAGTGAGAAGGATTCTGGGAGGTGCTAGGACACGTGGCATCTCCTTTTGATCTTTCCTGAACTCTTTCAGTTGGTGGTGGCTTATTAGTTCCATGTTCCTTACTAGGACCTTTTGTCATAAAATAACTCAGGCAAATGGTTACTATGGTGCCTGGCCAGGTTGGGCGGTTTCAATCAGTATGTTTCCCCTAACACTTTGACATCTTTTGCTTTATGAACAGCTGCTCCCTTAATCCTCAACTCAAGCATCATCTCTTCCAAAAAGCCTTTCCTGGGGACTTCCCTGGTGATCCAGCAGTTGGGACTTTGCCTTCCAGTGCAGAGGGTGTGGGTTTGATTCCTGGTCAGAGAGCTAACATGCCTCTCAGCCAAAAAACCAAGACATAAAACAGAAGCAATATTGTAACAAATTCAATAAAGACTTTAAAAATGGTCCACACCAAAAAAATCTTAAAAAAAAAAAAAAGGCCTTTCCTGCCTGTCACCCACCCCCACCCCACCAACCACAGTGGGCAGGGCCCCACTCCATCCTGCCAGAACTCCCTTTGTTACAGCACTTCCCACGCCACGAGGAAATGGTTTCTGAGTGTGTCGGACTCTCCCAGTGGATTGTGAGCTCCCAAGGGCTGGAACTGGCTGACTCAGTGCAGTTCCCCAGAGCCCAGAACCAAGCCAAGAGGATAATGAGCCCTCAGGGGAAAAGAAATGTTCAGCTGAAGTGAACTGAATTGGAATTTGAGCTGCATTACAAGGGTAAGTAGGCTGTGAATAAGCAAAGGGGATGAGGCGTATTTGGTATATGAATAAATTCAACTCAAAGCAAAGAAAATCTATGGGTGACAACTGGGAAACAGGGAGACATGAGACTTGCTGGAGGCCTTCCTGCCAGACTGGCTGCAGCAAAGTCATGAGCTGGAGTTGGAAGGGTGGGTAGAAACCAACCTGAGGCTAAATTAGGAAAGTTGGAGTAGGGAAAGAGTAGGAGAGTGGGCAGGGAGCAAGGGCAGAAAAAAATAGTAACTGGATTAGTTTTTTTTCAGTTGTTTGCTATTCCCGCATCTGCAATGCTTCCCCCTAGTGGACAGGGATCAGAATCCAAATTCAACGCAAGCATCTCTCTTTACAGTTAGGAAAGTCTGAGGGTCAGGTTGGGGATCAACTTGAGGCCACAGAGTGGATTCCTGCAGAACCCAAGTCATCTTCTTCCCCCTGCTGTCTTTCCCCCATGACCTGAGGGTGCCTGGTTAATATGCATTCAGTGAATCTTAGTCTTCAGTCAGGAGTCCTCTCTACTTGTATTCAGAGAAAACTAAGGTCCAGAGAGCAGTGATCTACAAAGCAGTTCAGGGGCAAATCTGGGACTAATACTCAGGTCTCCCAAATGGCAGTCCCTTTCTCCTTCTGTATAAATATTTAGTAACCAGAGCTTCCCAGGTGGCTCAGATAGTAAAGAATCTGCCTACAATGCAGGAGACCCAGGTTTGATTCCTGGATCAGGAAGATCCCCTGGAGAAGGGAATGGCTACCCACTCCAGTATTCTTGCCTAGAGAATTCCATGGACAAGAAGCCTGGTGGACTACCGTCCATGGGATTGCAAAGAGTTGGACACGATTGAGTGACTAACACTTTTACTTTCAACCTACCAGGAGCAGGACCCTGAACAAAAAGTTGGTAAGACATAACCCACATATTTTAAAAGACAAAAACAATTACAATGCAATAGAATTGCAGTAGTAAAAGTAAGTATAGAATGCTGCAGGAATAGAGGGGTATCTTTGCTGGATCCAGGAAGGGCTCTAAACAATTGGTGGGAGCCTTGAAAGAATAGCTAGAGGTAGAGAAAAGAGGAAAGACCTTGCAGACACAGGAGACAACAAGAAGAAAGCAGGAAGAAGCATCCTGCAGAGACTGGAAAATAGGTTTCTGATCTCAGCCAATGGCATAGATTTTACACACTTTTTTCTGGGTGAAATGTCCGAAGTTCCAACTATCACTCTGAAGTTGGTGACCTACATACAAGTCTATGTGTTTAGGCCAGACCTTTCTAAGCTTCAGAGCCACACAGGATTTCAAGAAGAACTGAAACATGCATCTTGAGGCTTAATAGTGCCACTGCTTCATTCCATAGGCCAAGAATGTCACAAGCCCACTTCAGATTTAAGGAATGGAGAAATCGTCTCCATCTTTTGATGGGAGGAATGGCAGGGTCACAACTCAAGAGTATGGATTCAAGGAGGATTGAAATATAGTGATCATTTTTTAATCCATCACAGTATATACTCTGTGACTGTAATTGTTCACATTCCTTCCACAGGCAAAATACGCTTACCTCCATTTCAGAACCCCTAAAAGTCTCTTGCTGTTATGTCATCAGGCTGGAAGTCTAGGATCTTACAATCTACATCAGGTTTGTAGGTGACTTGATGAATGTTGTTCTTTCTGATCTTGATACCTATGTATTTAAAAGACAGCAGACATTTCTATTCAAGAAGGAAAAGCATGAGAGATACATAGTCATCCTTAAACAGAGGCAGTTCTGGACTCCAAGTTGACAAAGTTTGTCAGGTCCCCTCTCCTGGGAGAGGGAGTATTCCTTGCTGAGGCCTAAATTCTGCTCCCTGGGGGTACTTCCCTAGTCTATTGATCTCTGTGCTTCTTGCTCTGCCCTCTGGACTATGCTTTGTCCATCACCTTCCTTGGCTACTTCTGAAGAAGTGGCTCATATTGGCAACTGAGTGGCAATTCGAATTATTTAAGTCCCTTTTAGTTCAGGTTGGTGATACTTTCACATGTGTAACCAATTTAAAATTTTTGTGGGTCTTCTATGTATCTGATTGTAGTCTACTCCATACTCCAAATGCCACATTCACCCAATCGTTTTTGAGACATCTCTCAACTTTATCATTGCTATTTTGGCATTAGGTTTCGATGGATATTGCTCTTAAGATTTCAAGAAGTCTTTTTGTCTAGGAGTCTACTAGACATCACTTTAATTCTCTCAAAGGTCTTTACAAAGTGTGTTACAGCCACACCTTTGGTATGATTCACATCTCCAGGCTATATTTCCCCATAACAATTCTTCGCTGGCTAGAGAACTTCAAGATGAAGTTTTATTTTTTAACATAGTAAGTTCTGGCCCTCTCTCTTCTCTCTAAATTCATGTTTCAAGCAGGCCAGTTCTTTCTTTAATTCATACCTCTCTTCCTGTTACAAGGTTATCACACCCAGTTGGGAGCACCCAACTGACACAACATTCTCCCTAGAAATTTCCTTAGTTGAATCAAAATTTTAGTATTTTCTCCCATCTTCCCCTAGTTACCACGACAGTTTTGCCAATTGTTTTGCACTATAAAACACAGATTACCATTTTTCTAGCCAGTCACAATTTCCTCATCATTTTCCCAGATTTCACTGTTTACTTGCCAGTTTTCCAATCTCCACCCATCCCTGATCCCAAAGCCATTGCCATGAATTTTGGGTTTTTTTAATTTTTAAAGCAGCATTTCAGACACCAGTTCTATAACAGTCAACTTTTGCCACAAAACAAACTACCCACAACTTTAGTGACTTAAAACAATTATTTATATATCTCACAGTTCTGAAGTTTGGACTGGGATCAGCAGGCTGGTTCTTCTGGTCTTAGTTAGGTTCACTTATCAGATGAAGGTCAGCTGCCAAGTCAAGTCGCCTGGGTGCTGGTTAGCTCACGATGGTCTCAGCTGGGTCGGCCAAGCTCTGCCATGCTCCAGCAGGTGAACCCAGACTTGTTCACATGGGTGCCTGCATGGGGTTCCAAAAGACAGGACTGAAGCATGCAAGGCCTCTTGAGGCCTAGGCTCAAAACTGGCACATTGTCCCTTTTGTTGTATTTCATTGGCTAAAGAAAATAATAAGGGGAAATTGACTCCTTAATGGAGGGAGATGCAAGCTCACACCATAAAGGGTGTGGATACAGGGAGGAATAAGAATCATGGCTGTCTTTATTTATTTATTTTTTAAATAAGAGGATTTTATTGATGGCATTTTTATTGTCTTCATAATAAAACAAAATATGAAGCTCAAAACTGGATCACTTGGCCCTTTCTCTTCTTATCACCTCCCAGCTCAAAATGCTTGCATCTCTTAATAGCCAGCATTCTCTTTGATCTACAGTTGGGCTCAACACATTCAAGCCTCAGTACAATCTTCTTTGTAGTTTTAGCCTTTTTCCGGAAAATCGGCTTAGTCTGCCCACCATAGCCACTCTGTTTCCTGTCATAACGCCGCTTTCCCTGGGCATACAGAGAATCCTTGCCCTTCTTGTACTGTGTCACTTTGTGGGGCTGGTGCTTCCCACACTTCTTACAGAAAGTCCGACGGGTTTTTGGAACGTTCACCATGTTTGCGAGAGCGATACCAGCACAGAAAGCATGGCTGTCTTTATAGTCTACTTTGCCTTCTCAGAGGCCATCCTCCTCTTGAATTTTTTGTGTCCTTCCCTTCCAAAATTTTAAATTTATCTATGTGTACATATATACACGCACACATATGGTATTATTTTGTCAGTTTTCAGTTCAGTTCAGTTCAGTCACTCAGTCATGTCCGACTCTTTGCAACCCCATGGACTGCAACACGCCAGGCCTCCCTGTCCATCACCAACTCCCGGAGTTTACTCAAACTCATGTGCATTTGAGTCGGTGATGCTACCCAACCATCTCATCCTCTGTCATCCCCTTCTTTGACTTTAAATGAATAGCTTCATATATACTAAAGAATTTATGTAACCTAAGTATAAAATATAAAGAATATAGTACTTTTGTACCTACCACTCAGAGAAAGAAATGGAATTTTACCCATACATTTAAAGCTTCCCATGTACACCTACCTCCTAACTAAACATTCATTTCTCATCTGGATTATGCAGCAGCTTCCTAACTGGTCTTTCTACCTTGGCCTTGCCTCCTCCAATCAGTTCTTCCCACTATAGTCAGAATGATCCTTAAAAAACAAAAATCTAATTGCATCATTCCTCTACTTAAAACTGTTCAGGTGCTTCCCATTGACCTTAGTGTAAAAGTAAACTTAAGAGTAGGCCCTTCATCATTTGGCTCCTGCTTTTACTTCATGCCTCACTTTTGCCATGTATCCCTCCATGTGCTGTGTTTTTTTCTCAAAACTGTTCATTGGTTTTTAGCCAAGTGGCTACCATAATTCCTTGGACCTCCCCCTACATGGCATATGTCACTGTTGTTCTTGACTGTTTACTTGTCTGTCTCTCATCCTTGCTATAAGGACTCCGAGGACAGGGAAGTCATCTGGCTCCTCTGCTGTATTGCTGGTTACCAGGAACAGCACCTGGCACAACGGATGCTCAGTAATGGTTAAATGAATGAATGGATGAGTGGTAGGCTCTGGGGACAAAGAGACGCTCCACAAAAAGCT
Organism: Bos taurus; assembly: GCF_002263795.3. NCBI lineage: Eukaryota > Metazoa > Chordata > Mammalia > Artiodactyla > Bovidae > Bos > Bos taurus. Next base: position 53,689,298 of record NC_037342.1, on the reverse strand, counting down.
AGTCCCTAGTCTAGGGGCTTCCCTGGTGGCACAGTGGATAAGAATCCACCTGCCAATGCAGGAGACACGGGTTCAGTCCCTGGTCCAGGAAGATTCCACAAGCCATGGAGCAGCTAAGCCTGTGAGCCGCAACTGCTGAGCCCGCATGCCCTAGACCCCGCGTGCTGTAACGACTGAGCCCACGCACTGCAGCTACCAAAGCCCACGCACCAAGAGCCTGTGCTCACCAGCAAGAGGAGCCACTGCAATGAGAAGCCCTTACACAGCAACAAAGAGTAGACCCCACTCACAACTAGAGAAAGCCCGTGCAAAGCAGCGAAGACCCAGCATAGCCATAAATAAATTTTTTTTAAAAAATCTCCTAATCTATTGGAGGAGAGATACATACACTGAGAAATTAATCTTGTTTCTAAGCAAACAGCAAGTGTTTGACAAGGATTATGGGTTTGAATTGGCTTCTAAATTTCACCAGGGGGCGCTATAGGAATACCTCAGATTTCTTAAAAAATATTAGATTTCTATAAAAGAGCAAGTAGGGTCTTTTCAAGGAAATTTTCAGAGATGTAGTGGTTGTTTTGTGTTAGAATAAACTCCCTATTCTGTCCATTTGAAAGAGCTATAACAGCCATCTGCAAATTTGAAGGACTGAAGTAACCTCTCTTGGTGTCTATTTTATACCTGTAGTGGTTCTTCAACTTGGAATCACAAGAGGTTTGAAAAACATGATTTAATTTATCTTCCACACCAACTACTAGAAGCCAAAATAGGGGTTGTTGTTATTATTTCCATCTTAAAAGATGATAACTCTAAGGCTCAAGAGGTGAAGTAATTTTCCCAAGGAATCACAGCTGGTAAATACCCAAGCAGGCACTTGAATCTGTCTTCCAAATTCAAATGTATTCATTTACGAAAAACAGTACGTATTGAGTTCACAGCTCTGGAAAATATGATAGGGCTATAGAAGCCTGGCCTCCAAATTCAATGTCTTAGAAGAAAAGACTGTCAGAGCTGGAGGGAACTTTGGAAATCACCTAAGGTAGCGTTCTCAACTTAAATGTGCACAAGAATCACCTTATGAGCCTGTTAAAAAGGAGTCCTGGACTTCGCCTCCCCTTCTCCTACATTTTGATTCGATGAGTCTGGCAGCACTATGTCTTCTAAGCACATCCACTTTCCCCACTATGATTCTGGAGCAGATGTACTGTGGACCACACTTGTAGAAACATCAATCTATTGGTTTAATCCTTTCATAACACAAAGGAGAAGAGAATGAGACATGAGTGTCCCAGAAACGCTTCTTGAAGGGAGACTAAGCCAGGAGCTAATGAGCACCTGAAGTAATGATGTAGTGGAAAGAGTACTCAGCTGAGAACTGGAGACCCTGGGTTCAATTTCAGGCTTTGCCATCTTGCTGCTGAATCACTAATCTCAATGAACTATGGTTTTCCCAACCATAAAATGCAAAGGAACAATACATACCTTATAGGCTTATTGTGAGGATAAAGGAGATGAATATTAGAAAAGACCTGGCAAAGGACCGTCACACAGAGAACCCTCAATAAACAGCTTGAGTAGGAGGATTATTTTGAATGCTCTATTTGCTCTATTCATTCTTTTTAAATGAGTTCCCACTATTGCCTGGTACTCTGCTAAGCACAGCCCTGCCTACATGAAACTTATGCTCTGGTGGAATAGATAGACATGAATTATATAAAAAAGAAATTACAATTGTAATAAGTGCTACCAAGGGAAAATATAGGGGTGTTTTGAATATTAGGGGGATTTGACCCTAATCTGCAAGCAAATGAAAGATTCTTGAGGAAATGAGTTAGTCAGAAATTACACATGAATCAGGAAAGAGGTTGGCAGGAGCAGGAAATGAAAAGGCCAAAGGCCAACATGGCTGGTGTGGAGTGAGCAGGGGAGAGTGGCATGACATGAAGCTGATGATGATTTCTGGGAAAGCCTTTCTCTTCTGTGCCTTGATATTTATTTTGAAAGTCATGATCTTTTCCTCGATCCTTTTATTTCTTCTTTAACTTTCTATTTTTGCACTTAAAAAAACTAAAATAATAGTAACATTTCTTTAACGCTAACATCATTTTTTAGTTTTTAACATTCCGAAATAGAAATTGTGTAATAATGCAAGTCAAAAAACAAACAAAAACACCTTGCTGAATACCAAACAGGAACAAAAATTGAACCTCACAAACTTAGCTCCCTTGGAAAAGATCGATTCTATTGTCACATAATTATTTGTCTTTGTAATATAATTTAGTTAAAATTCAGTTTGGCTTTAGTCAAACTTGGAACCCTGTTGTTATTTAGAGTGACTTAAAGTTCTCTGTGATGCAGAATTAAAATAAAATGTTATAATGTAGGAAATTCTGTTTGTTGGAAGATGTCTTGCCCACTGAATGCAGCTATAAAATCTAGACAGAATAGAGCAGGCATTTGAGGACTCTGTAGTCAGACTGGGGGGAAAGGCCAGAATTTGAAGCACCGCTGAACTGGTAGTGAGTTTCCTCTTTTTGATCCTCAGTAGCCTTAAACCTGTAAGTGGACCCCAGGTTGAGGACTGGGAAAGCTACAGGGGAAGCCCTCTAGCTCTGGCTCAAGAACAGGGAAAGAGGACCGTCACATTGATGTGGAGGGGCTGGGTGGGGGGTAACATACACTTGTTTTTTATCTTTTGTTCTCCGTCCTCCTGCACCCCTCCCACCAGGCAATCCTGCAGTGATGGGCCACAATGGAAGTGGTGGTAGTGAGTGCCTGCTACTGCTGCTGCTACTGCTGCTAAGTCGCTTCAGTCGTGTCCGACTCTGTGCGAACCCATAGACGGCACTTAAGTTATCTTATGTATTCTATTCGTGCACATTAAAACCACTTAAAATAATGCTGTAATTTTTTCTTTCAACAATCCCAGTAGGGTGGGGTAAACCCCTGTTGAATTTTTTCCTCCCTCTATCCGCCTGTGACTTGGGCCCAGACACATGAAAAATACACAGGAGAGAAGAGGAACTGAACCTCCAACTTTTTTGGCCAGAGGGCTCAAAAGTGGGGGTTTCAAAAGACTGGAAAGTATCAGAAATCACAAGAGAGGGAGGAGCTCAGGAGAACAGCCCATAGTTTCTGACCTCACCCCTGAACTGTGCAAGCATCAGTCTGATGCCAAATAGCATACCATGTACTTGGGTACTGGGTATGGAATAGACCACTGTCCAGATCTGAAACTGGCCACTGGGTGGCGTACACCTTGGACAAATCTGAATAACATGGCAGAAACTTTGAAAACTGGATGACATTTTGGAACCACAGAAGCAGGTCAGTACTTCTGAATCAAACTGGGTGAGCTACATGCTAAAACAAACAGCAAAAAAAAAAAAAAAATATTACTATTATCCATTAGATTTAAATGAAATCTAGACATTTATAACATAATATTCAAAATGTCTGGGGCTTCCTAGGTGGCACTAGTGGTAACTAGAGGTATGAAAGTTAAAGTGTTAGTTCCTCGGTCGTGTCCGACTCATTGCAACCCCATGGACTGTAGACCACCAGGCTCCTCTGTCCATGGGATTCTCCAGCCAAGAATACTGGAGTGGGTTGCCATTCCTTCTCCAGGCAATCTTCCCAACCCAGGGATTGAACCTAGGTCTCCTGCATTGCAGTCAGATTCTGTACCATCTGAGCCACTGGGGAAACCCAGTAGTGGTAAGAACATGCCTGCTAATGCATAAGACAGATATGGATTCAATCCCTGAGTCAGGAAGATCCCCTGGAGGACAGCATGACTACCAGCTCCAGTATTCTTGCCTGGAGAATCCCTATGGACAGAGGAGCCTGCAGGGCTATAGTCCATAGGGTTGCAAAGAGTCAGACGTGACTGAAGCAACTTAGCATGCATGCATACATTCAACATGTCTAGTATTTAATCCAATGTTATTCAGCATATAAAGAACCAGGAAAATCTACATTAGTATGAGAAAAGACAATCAACAAATGTCAAGGAAAAGATAACACAAATGTTTAAATGATTGAAGATTGTTATAAAATGCTCCAAGAAGTAAAGGTGAATGCTCTTGAAGTGAATGGAAAGGTAGAAAATGTCAAGAAAGAAGAGATATAAACAGGAGCCTAATGAAAATACAAAAACCAAACTAAAAAATTGTGAAATTTACTCACCAGCAGAATATACCTGATAAGGGAACAACTCACTGAACTTGAAGATAAATCCATTAAAATCATCTAATCTGAAAAACAGAGGGAAAAAGATTTTTGAAAAATGAACACAGCCTTAATGACCTATGATGCAGTACCTAATTTATGTCATCATAATTCCAGAAGATTTTGAAAAAGAAATATTTGAAGAAATAATACATGGATATTTCCCAGATTTGACAAAAGCCAAAGTGAGAAGTTCAGTGAAGCACAAACAGCAAGCTGAATCCAGCAACGAAGAACAAGGTTTATCCCAGAGTACAATGTTGGTTTAACAAACAAAAATCAATCATGATAATACAAAATATTAATACAAAAAATAAAAACCACATGATCATCTCAAAAGGTACACAAAACATATTTGACAGAAACATTAAAAAAATTAGGAACAGAAAAAGATCTCCCTCAACCTAGTTAAGGCATTGACAAAAAACCCACAGCTAACATCATCCTTAATGGTGAAAGACTGAAACCTATCCCTCCAGGATCTGAAATAAGACAAGGATATCTTCTCTGGTCACTTCTATTCAACATTACACTGGAAGTTCTAGCAAAGTGTTGATAAATTAGTAAAAAAGACATAGCATCTAGATTCACATGGAGGAAATAAACTTCATTTTCCAATGTTTTGATCTTTCATGTATATAATCATAAGGATTACACACAAAAACACGATTAGACATAATAAGCAATTTCAGTAGAGTCACAGGATACAAGATCAGTATACAAAAATCAATTGTATTTCTATATATTAACCCTGAACAATCTAAAAAAGTGAAATTAAGAAAATAATTTCATTTACTGTTCAATAATATCCAAGGGAAACTATTTATATGAAGCATCTATAGTAGGTAAATCCATATAGACAGAAGGTAGATTGGTGTTTGTCACATGGGAGGGGGATAGAGTGACAGCTAATGGGCATTTTTTTGGGGGGGTGAATAAAATGTTCTAGAGTTAAATAGTGGTGGTGGTTGTACAACCTTGTGACTATGGTGAAAATGAATGAATTGTACACTTTAAAAATGTGGATTTTTATCGTATATAAATTATATCTCAATTTTATATATATATCTCAATTTTTATATATATCTCAAATATCTCAATTTTATATATATCTCAATATATATATCGTATGTAAATTATATCTCAATTTTACATATATGTCAATTTTTAATTTTAACAAAGTTATATATAATTATCTAGTTCTGTCTGCCAAAAGGACCTGGGAGCAGAGACATTCCAGTTGCAATGAGCACACCTAGCACCCAGATCTTGGTATCTGAATACAAGGAACCAGGGCTCATGGTGCGAATGCTTGATTCCAGGACAGGAGAAGGGAAAGTGCAGACAAGTTGGAATATCTTGGAAGTAATAAAGTATGGAAGTCCTCAAGGAATAAAGGGAACATATCAAAAGGACACAGGAGCCAGATTGAAGGGGCTACCACTGGCCAACTCTAGGGCAATTTGAGTTTCAAAATAAGCAAGTAATGAATTATAATTCATTCAATGAAATTCATGAGCCCATACTGATGTCAAGTAAGTGAATATGTAACTGGGGCACCTCAGGATCCTTAAATTAATCACACTTGCAAATTTCCTTTTGCTATGTGAGGCACCATAGTCACAGGCTTTAGGGATCAGGACATTAGCATCTTGGAGGGGGGCCATTATTCTTCCTACTACAATGCTCAACCTTCTATGAGCAGAAAGCAGGCTAAGATGACTACTCAGTTGCAAATACAGACCCTTAGCCATTCCAACATTGCCACCATAAGGGGATGTGTGATAAAGAGGAAGTCAGAGTGGAGAGAGAAAAATTAAACAATTGTGGTTAAAATACCTTTATTTTGCAAATTTTACATATAACATATATAAATACATATAACAATAAGAAAATAATGTTGGGTTCTGCCACCCCTCAATCCTGAGGCTGTTGGAAAGGATTTGTGTAAGTTAGGGGCCTTGAAGCTTAAGCTTCAAAAAGCTTCATGGTAAATCCGCCTCTGGTAGCAATTAAGAAAACGGTACCCAGACCCAGACCACCTGGGTTCAGGTTACTGCTCTACACTTATCAGCTGTGTATGTTGATTGTGTTGCCGTTACAGGTTGGGTTCTCCAGAAGCAGATGGTGAGATGATGCTTGAAGTGCAAGATATTGCTAGGGATCAGGGTCTGTGAAAGCACAGGAAAAGCAGAAAGGGCAGAGGAAGAGGTCAAAGAAGCTTGACAAAGCCTTGGTCTATGTGGCAGGAGGACTAGAGCCTGTCAGAGCTGTCTCATGTTGGGCCTAAATAACTGGGCTTTTATTCTCTCACCTTGCTGAGTCACTGGACGACTATTAATGCCCTTAAAAACTTCCACTGGTGGGATGCAGAGGGAGGTGAGACGGAGGTTAAAAAAAGAAGAAAAGGTTTCCACTGGATTTTCATAGTAAACAGCCTAAATTTCTTAGTATGACATGCAAAACCCCTTCACAATCTGACAGTCCCAGCTCCAAGGAATTTCTCATTTCTGCAACTCAAACTATTTTCCATCTTTAAACCTTGGTATACGTAAGTACCTTCTCCAGGAAAGCCCATCCCGCCCTTGCAGTATAACAGGTGCTAAATATTTGTTAAATGAATGAATGAGTGAATCAACATTGCCTGGGAAAGAGGGGGAAAGGGTAAGTAGTAGGATTAACAATACTTTTGTTTGCTTAAATGACCATGGGTATGTATTGCAGAGCAATGACCCAGGACCCCAGAAGTTTTGGTTGCATGGGTCCTAGATTTATCACGCACTGACCCTAATGGCCGTCACCCTCCTTACCTCCGGTCAAAATTCTACTTATCTTTGGAGATAGTTCAGACGTCAGGTCCTGTGTGAAGTGTTTTCCTTCCCCCTGGTCTGTCACAGCTCTTTATTCACACCGCTGTTACCATACCACAACGTTTACTCTCCTGATTTGTCCATCAGAATCCAGGGATGTTTCTGTATTTCCACCCCTTGATCCAGGGAGTGAATATTTTTGAATGACGTTGTACAGCCATAGACTGATGAATTCATTCCTCACCACGCCCGTTGCCTTAATTTCCCCAAGTGTGAAATAGGCACAGTGGAAATGCTTCCCCGGGGATGTGATTGGGGGACGGCGGGGGACACTGAGGTTGCACGCAGCCCACATGCAGTCCGAGGGGCAGGAAGGTCGGGGGTGGAGAGCGAGAGGAGGGGTTAGCAAGGAGTCGGGGGCGGGGCCCAGGGCCGGGCGGGGGCGGAGCGGCGAGAGCAGGGCCCGGCGAGACGCTCGGAGAGGACGCGCGCGAGCGCCGGCGATGGGCCCCGCAGCGCGGCTGGCGGCGCTGTTGGCGGTGCTGGCGTTCCGGGCAGGGGACCCAGCCGAGGTCGCGGCGCGCGGGGACACGTTCTCGGCGCTGACCAGTGTGGCGCGCGCCCTGGCGCCCGAGCGCCGGCTGCTGGGACTGCTGCGGCGCTACCTGCGCGGGGAGGAGGCGCGGCTGCGGGACCTGACCAGGTGAGGGGACCGGGGGGCGGGGTGTGAGCCGGAGAGACTGAGTCTCGGAGGACGGACGAGGCCCAGACTTTGTCCCGCAGGGCCGGGGGTAACTCAGGTTCGTGGTCACCCTGCTGGGACTTCGGATGCGGTGTCCAACCCGGAGACCAAGGTACCGTGGCCCAGTATGACTCCCCAGAGCTATCGTCATCCTGAGGGGCACCCCGAGACACCGTGTCACACTGCGTAGGACCTCAGACTCCGTGCCTCGCACACACGCAGCGGCACCCCCATCCAGCCTCACACCGCCAAGGTGGTCCGCTGTGGGAACCTGCGGTGGAGCGACTGTGGGGCGCAGTAGAGCTTCACAAGGTACTGAGTCAAGCTGTGTGAGCCCCCAGGTTCTCTGTTACGGAGACACAGCGACCCCGAGAGAGTGAAGCGGAGAGAATACGGTGACACTGTAGCCACACGTGTGTTGACCATGTGACCCAGGGAACTGATGTTTATTATGGGGGGACATTCTGTGACTGTGTATGAGATTTACATGTCATTGTGACTGGGGGGCACGACCCTATGGATATCATGCCTAGTAATTGTCCAGGTCTCTATAGGAATAATGCTTCAGGTTGATCAGTTCATTCACCGTATATGTTTGAGTGTCTTCTATGAACCAAGCACTGTTCCAGGCACTGGGAAGAGAATGGTGAACAAGAACCTACCCTGTCCTCTAAGAGCCTGGAGTCTGTAATATCATGATTGTTAATCTGAGATGTCTTCTCTTTACACACACATAAGAACTCTAAATACTGTCACTGAGATGTATATGTGTATGAACGTATTTGACAGCAGGAAAACAAAACCACTGGGCAAAACCATACTTGAGGCTTGGAGATGCTGAGTGTAGCACACACTAATAGATGCTCAGCCAATATTGTTTTGCTATACAATCAACCAGAAAAACGTCTACTTCTGCTTTATTGACTATGCCAAAGCCTTTGACTGTGTGGATCACAACAGACTGTGGAAAATTCTTAAAGAGATAGGAATACCAGACCACCTAACCTGCCTCCTGAGAAATCTGTATGCAGGTCAAGAAGCAACAGTTAGAACTGGACATGAAACAACAGACTGGTTCCAAATCGGGAAAGGAATATGTCAAGGCTGTATATTGTCACCCTGCTTGTTTAACTTATATGCAGAGTACATCATGAGAAATGCTGGACTGGATGAAGCAAAAGCTGAAATCAAGATTGCTGGGAGAAATATCAATATGCAGATGACACCACACTTACAGCAGAAAGTGAAGAAGAACTAACAAGCCTCTTGATGCAAGTGAAAGAAGAGAATGAAAAAGTTGGCTTAAAACTCAGCATTCAAAAACTAAGATCATGGCATCCGGTCCTATCACTTCATGGCAAATAGATGCCACTTCATGGGAAATGTTTCATTGGAAACAGTGAGAGACTTTATTTTGGGGGGCTCCAAAATCATTGCAGATGGTGACTGCAGCCATGAAATTATAAGATGCTTGCTCCTTGGAAGAAAAGTTATGACCAGCCTAGACAGCATATTAAAAAGAGAAACATTCCTTTCCCAACAAAGGTCCATCTAGTCAAAGCTATGGTTTTTCCAGTAGTTATGTATGGATGTGAGAGTTGGACTGTAAAGAAAGTTGAGCGCTGAAGAATTGGTGCTTTTGAACTGTGGTGTTGGGGAAGACTCTTGAGAGTCCCTTGGACTGCAGGGAGATCCAACCAGTCCATCCTAAAGGAAATCAGTCCTGAATATTCATTGGAAGGACTGTTGCTGAAGCTGAAACTCCAATCCTTTGGCCACCTGATGCGAAGAACTGACTCATTTGAAAAGACCCTGATGCTTTGAAAGATTGAAGGCAGGAGGAGAAGGGGACAACAGAGGATGAGATGATTGGATGGCATCACCGACTCAATGGACATGACTTTGAGTAGGCTCCAGGAATTGGTGATGAACAGGGAGGCCTGGCGTGCTGCAGTCCATGGGGTCGAAAAGAGTCAGACATGACTGAGCAGCTGAACTGAAACTGAAAATACAATCAACAAACTCTACTGTAAGACTTGGAACACTGAGGCACTGTAATCATGTATTGACTCTCTCAAACAGTGAAAGATAAATGAGTGGATATAACACCATGGTATGAATATGTGCTGTGCACCTTCTCTTGGGAAACTGAGAAACTCACAAAGTGAGAAATGGGTGTAACCATATAGTTACTTGAATATTTAATGCTATATATATAGCCCGTGACCCTCAGCTGAGCTGGGACAACAGAGGGTTATCTCACAGTGTGCTGCTTATAAAACTATGAGTGAGTGTACGTGGTGGTAATACTGCTTCCAGGGCATATGGGAAGAAGGTGTGAGGGCCACTATGGCTATGTGAGAGAGCCCATGTAGAAGAGTCAGTGAGTGTGAGGAAGTATGTGGGAGAGATCTTGTTTGTGACTCAGTGGTAACTGAATGATAATGTAATTTGGTACATGCTGTTAAGCATGTAGCTTGTATATAAGCAGTTGTATGCCTGTTTAAATTTACTGTTAGTTTGATCTCACAAGCTAAGATCCCACAAGGTGCATGGTGTGACCAAAAATAGCTTGATAATACACACACACACACATATACTATATAGTGTATATAAGTGTGTATTAATTATAATAATCTGCTGTGCTCAGTTGCTTAGTCGTGTCTGACTCTTTGCGGCCCATGGACTATACCCCGCCAGGCTCCTCTGCCTATGGAATTTTCCAGGCAAGAATACTGGGGTGGGGTGCCATTTCCTACTCCAGGGGATCTTCCTGATTCAGGGATCGAAAATCAAGTCTCCTGCGCGTCTCCCAAATTAGCAGGCGGATTCTTTACCACTAGCAACACCTCAGAAGCCCAATTATAACAATAAATGATAATTTTAATAATTCTTGTCACTCTTTGGAGTAGCATTGTTGCCTAGTATTCTGTGGACCCATATTTACAGAGTAAAATAATTTAATTTGGGGAATCCTTGATGGTCCAGTGGTTAGGACTCTGTACTTCTGCTGGTGGGAGCCAGGATTCAATCCCTGATAGGGAGAACTAAAATCCTGCAAGCCGCATGGTGTGACCAAAAAAAAAAAAAATTTCATTTTGTTCATAATCCATATTCATTGGAGTCCACGTTCATTGGTGGAAATAGAGGAGACTTTTTCCTTTGATTTGAGGCACCACCATGCTCCCCACTGCCCGTGTGCTTGTTCTCATACTACTAATCTCTTTATTTGGGTGGTTCAAATTGAGATGGGGGTCAGAATCCTGATGCCAGGCTTAATAGGGAATAGAGTCAAAAGAGCGAGCTAGAGATGTTGATCAGAGTGGCTGGCTAGAATTCCCCCCTCCAACCTGCATGCCGGTCTCCTTTACCATCTTCTCACCATTGTCATTGTCACAAACTTGTCACGGTTGGAGGCCTTGCACAAACCTTATCTCATTTGATTCTCTCTCACACAGTGTTTTGAAACAGGTTTGTATTACTCTTTTAAGCAAATGAGAAATCATTTAAAAGTGTGAAAACTAAAATTTAAGTACTGTAATCCAAGATTATAAAATCTAGTATGTAGCAAGGACTTCCCTGGTGGCTCAGTGGTGAAGAATCCACCTGTAATGCTGGAGACACCGGTTCAATCCTTGGGTTGGGAAGATCCCCTGGAGCAAGAAGTAGCAACTCACTCCAGTATTCTTGCCTGGGAAATCCCACAGTCAGAGCAACCTGGCAGGCTCCAGTCCATATGGCCACAAAGAGTCAGACATGACTTAGTGACAAACAACAGCAAAAAGTAAGTAGCAAAGCTAGGACTAGGACATAGTTCCTTTGATTGTTTCTTTCTATCACGCTATAACGTCCCTACTGCTTGCTTTGTATGATATGCCAGGATGCTGACCAAGCCCCATAGCTGTTGAGGTTTAATGGGCAGCTGGAGTACATAGTGGTTAAGAGTCTGGATTCAGGAATGTAATGTTTGTTAGAATGCTTGGCTCTGACCTTGGGCAAGTTCCTTTACCTCTTTAAGAATTAGTCTCCTAATCTGTAAAATGATGATAAAAATAGTACCTACCAACATGGTTTGTTGGAAACATTAACTACCGTATAAGGGAAAGTAGTAATTGCTCAACAAATGTTAATTCTTTATTATTGTTGTTTAAGACTTGCTGGTGAAGCTAGACACAACTTTTGGTTCTACACAGTAGCTAGGATTGTGAGAGCCCAGATAATAAAAAAGAAAGACTCAGAAAAATTCTAGAGTCTCTTCCCATATGACTTATGAACATTTAATTCCAGAAAGCTTAGTTTGATAACTTAGAGACTGTCTGTTCTCTAGTCACTGCTCTAAAACCTGGTGAAATATTTGCTTTTTAAAACAAGAATTCTGGCAGTTCCTGCTCATTTTCCTATACTTGCAATCTGGTGATCTAATGTAACTTGAGGTGTTATTTCTAAGGGGCCTAAGTTGATAATTCTTTGAATTTCTAGTTAGAAATTAAATATTTTTTGATATTGAAACTATACTCCCTACCCCAAATTGATGAATAAAAATTATACTAGTTACAATATATATAGCTATGTACTAATATAGTATTATGTATACTCATCATATAATATTTAGATAGTTAACCCCTAGCTTCTTTTGTTGTTGCAGTTTTTAAAAAGTACTAAGATTTAGAAAGTAGTATCATCAGCAATGACTTCTATGCTAGGAATTAAGCATTCAGAATGTCTCAGAGAACTGAGACAAAGCCATTTCTGAATTCCAAAGGAAAAACATATTGAATTAAAACAGCCCATGTATTGCGGTTGGGTAACCTGTCCCAGGCTATGTTTAATGCAGGGATTGGGTTGCAGCTTTTATGTGCAGATTCTTGAAGGAAAGGATCTGATTTTCCACTCTCAGCAGCATTTGTTAAAGCAAAAAAGCTGTTTAGGAAACCCTGAGGTTTGAATTCAGCGTCCAGTAACTCGGTCTCTAAAAACCAGCTATTGGCTTAGAGGCTGGGCACAGGGCCAACATTTGGATTCCAAACCAGCCTCAGATATCTGTTGATAGGTTTTTTCTTTTTTCTTTGTGTGACAGAAAGATGACGTACATGAACGTTGAATTATGTTCTTCAGTAGAGATCAAACCTCTGTCCTAAATAAATTGACGCCGTAATACAAAGTGGGATGTGAAGAGAACAAGGAGATGGTACCTTTGATCTTCACCCCTCTGCCGTGCTTCCTTTGCGCCTCAGTTTCCTCCAAGGCTTGTTATATTGGGTTGGCCAAAAAGTTCGCTTAGGTTTTTCCATCAAGATGTTATTTTTTGGCCAACCCAATACATTAGGTCTCAAGCACCAGATGAGGAGTTTGTTTATTCGGTTGTGGAAAAGGTGTTGGAAAGAAAGAACAGAATGGTTGTGCCGAAAGCATCCATAGAGATCTTCTAAACTAGACCAGGTTTACCATTTTATAGGAGAGGAAACTGAGGGATAGCTAGAGGCTGGGTAGGATACCTCTCACGTCTCCTCCCAGCTCCTCTCCATGCAACTGTCTTGTAAAATCCCTGCCACTCAGCCTGAGTTGTCCCTGGACACTTACACTTCAGTCTGAACTCAAGCCTGAGTCTCTGCTTGTATTTTCGTCTAGCAGTGGAATATCTTTCACTAAGTAGTTCCATATGGAGCTGAAGCAGAAAATAATGGGTATTAAAAAAAAGTCCTACACCCTGGAGGCTGGTTTAGTTTTAAAACCCTTGAGTAGGTTTAATTTTAAACCCCCCCTGTCTTGGGGATCAGAGATATCCTGGGACTTAACAGGCTTCCTATTTCCTCCCTGGGGCACCCAGAAGCAGACTATTTTTCTTAGTTTATGCTTGAATTGAATATTTGGCTCACTAGAAGCATCTCTACCCAAAGCAACTATTCTGTTTCAGGCTGTGTTTATAGTTGAGGCCTCACCCTTGAGAATTCCTTAAGTCAGACTGTTTCAAGGGATTGAAATCCTGCACCTTCCCCCCACCCCACCACTCCCTCTATTCCTCACTTCCATCCCTTTCGACTCACTGAAGTCCTCCACTCTGGCCAGAAAATTCTTCTATTCTCACATGCTCTTCATACATTCACTGTGCACCAAACACACTTTTTCTTTTATTTCTACTGTTGTTATTGTATTGTTTTTGAAAATAATGTTTAAAACAAAGGGAAAAAGTCTTAGAGGGCAGGACTAGAACTCTTAAGTCTGCCTTACTGTAACTAATAAGTTTCAATAATATAAATCCCAGTAGGGAATTAGAAATGGGATAACCATAGTATGCCAGGAAAGTAAACATTTCTCTCTTAGTTGTAGGAACACTCTTATAGGACATTGAGGAGGAGAGAAATTAATGAAAAAGATCATCACTTCTGGGCCCTACATTTCTGCCCCTTTACTGCAAATGTTGCTAAACCAGAAAGGTTGGCAGCGTGCTGAATAACCCACCTGTTCATTCCCCATTACAATCTTCACCAGTTTCTGTATGATTTGCTTCCTAAATATCTCTTGAAACCATTCCATTCTCTGCCCCCACTGTCACTATTTTGGTTCAGACTGTCCTATCTCTTGCTTACAGCTTTGAAATGGCCTCCTAACTGGTCTTTCTGCTCTGGTAGTAACCCTGCCACTTCTAACCCCTTCTCCTCACCCTCTTACAGATTTATATATGTAACATATCATAGTCCATCCCACTCTCACTTAAAACTTTTTGCTACTCCTAATTGCACTCAGGGCAGAACCCAGATTTCTCAGCAAGGTCTATGAGTTACTCCTTGTTTCTCCAGTCTAGTCTCCCCATCCTCCTAATACACTGCGTGCTCCAGCAATACTCAACGGTTTGTAAATTTCCCTACTGCTTCTCTCTGTACTTTTACACATGTTGAACTGTCTCTGCCTTCCTGGAAGGAGACCTCCTTCTCCCTTCCTCATTATTTGCTTTTACCCATCAGTCTCAGTTTATTATCTCCTCTGTGATACCTACTGTGATCTGCTGTGGCGGATCTGTGTACTTTCCTCTAAGCTTTGTTCTTAAATCTGCGGTTGCATCTGGGGTTGTAATGTCATTATTTGTGATCTCAAATGTTTTGAGATCAAGGTTATTGTCTTATTCAAAATTTTGTACCTAGCTCATAGAAGAATATATTTCATTCATTCTTTATGAATGAGTATATATTCATTCATAAATATATATTGAACTTAGGAAAAGGGTGATAAGAGGGAATTCCCTGGTTCACTGATGTGGCCCAGGTTCAGTTTCTGGTTGGGGAACTAAGATCCTACACACTGCACGATGTGGCCAAAAAAAAAGTGATGAGAAATCAGCTATTTTCTTGTTCATGAAATTCTTGATCATTGGACCCTATCTTGCCTTTTTATCCCCAGCTTCCAGAATGGAGTTTGACTTCTAGAAAATGACTTACTGAATGATTAAATATATGTTAAGCCTCTGCGCCTTTAGATACATTGGTCCCTGTTGGCTCAAAAAACCCACTCACCTCCCTTCTTTGTTCTGACTCCATGGGAAACAGTATGGCAAAATCAGTCAAGAACCCCAGCTTCAGAGTCAGCCAGGCTTCAGTTCACTCCTGGCTTTGTTGTTTACCAACAGCATAGCCTTGTTTCAGTTTTCTGTTCTGTAAAACGTGCGTGATAATATCTATTCTGAGCAGTTGGGGCAGGGGGAATTAAATAAGACAATATGTTTAAAACACTGAACAGGATGCCTAGTACATGGTAAGGGCTCAATAAGTAGTAGCTATCAATATTTTAACCAGTCCTTCCAACTCAGATTAGGTGCCGTATCCTCTGTAAAGTCCTCCCTTACACCGTCTAACTCCCACCTGCGTCAGGTGCCCTGCTTACAGAGCATTTCATAGCCACCGTTATCGTAATTAATTCAACAATGTTTTTTAAGCTTCTATCAGATTCTAAGTTTTGATTATAGAATAATGAAAGAAAAAAAGATTTTCTTATCTGTAACGTCCTTGAGAGCTCCACCCTCTCTTGCCTTTGGGTCTTGAGCATCTAGCATGATGCCTGACATATAGTGATTGACCAATGGAGACCGACTTGAAAGAACAAATGAGTGAACCTACTTTTGTTGTGTTGATAGTTTTCATCCTCTTTGTTCGTGTTGCTTAGAATATTACATGAGTCTCAAGGGGTTCAGCATTTCATTTTTAGCTACTCTAAATGTGCCTTCACTTGGTAGAGCGCTTGTATCAGTGGGTGAGGTCATTCTACCCCTCTCTTTCAGATTCTATCACAAGGTGCTATCTTTACATGAAGATTCAGCAACCCCTGTGTCTAACCCTCTGCTTGCATTTACTCTCATCAAACGCCTACAGTCTGACTGGAAGAATGTGGTACATAGTCTGGAGGCCAGTGAGAACATCCGAGGTAATGAGGAGGAGGGCTGGAGGGTAAGAGAAGATTCTATCTCCTGACTCAGTGGAAAGGAGAGAGATTCTGATGGGATGTGATGAAGGATAATAAAGTGGGTAGGTATTACTTGATCTCCTTAGCTCTGTTACAAAGAACTAGGTTCTTTTGTTAATATGTTTATGCAATTATAATTATAAAGCAATTTTGTATCCATTATCTCATTTTTTTAAAAATACTTTTTTGGCTAAACTGCATGGCATGTGGGATCTTAGTTCCCTGACTAGGGAGTGAACCCGTGTCCCCTGCAGTGGAAGCATGGAGTCATTACTGCTAGACTGCCGGGGAAGTGTCTCCATTATCTCATTTCATCTTCACTCCAATCCTGTGAAGAACTATAGGTTATATCATCCCATTTACATATGTGTAAAAGTGATGTTGTCTATTAATTTCTGTTTTATTAAGTTGCCACTACAGTGTTATCTGTAGTAAGATCACTTTCCTAATTTACTCTACTTTGTACTTGAAAGGCTTCCCCTGGGGCTCAGCTAGTAAAGAATCTGCCTGCAATGCCGGAGACCTGGGTTTGATCCCTGGGTTGGGAAGATCCACTGGAGAAGGGAAAGGCTAACCCACTCCAGTATTCTGGCCTGGAGAATTCCATGGACTGTATAGTCCACGGGGTCGCAAAGAGTCGCATGCGACTGAGTGACTTTCATTTTCATAATTGAAGAAGTTTGTCGACTTTGGGGAAGTTAAGAAGAAGAAAAGTTTTCCCCTCAAAAGGCAAGACTCCCGGAGACAGACAGAACGGAACAACATGATAAAGATGCTTAGTTTTTACTCTGAAATGTTTATTCCTCATTCAGAAGATTTTATTACCCTGGGAACAAAATCAGATAAAACATTATCTTTGCTCATGAAAATATTACGAGCTTAGTGATTATAGTAATTAAGGTGATGATGCCTTGCTGTATCAAATGCTCACCGCCTGTTTTTTGAGTGATGGATTGATGCTTTCGTGACCTCCACAGCTCTCAAGGATGGTTATGAGAGGGTGGAGCAGGACCTGCCAGCCTTTGAGGACCTCGAGGGAGCAGCAAGGGCCCTGATGCGGCTGCAGGACGTGTACATGCTCAATGTGAAGGGACTTGCCCGAGGCGTCTTCCAGAGAGTCACAGGCTCTGCTGTCACTGACTTGTATAGTCCCAGGCGACTTTTCTCCCTCACCGGGGATGACTGCTTCCAAGTTGGCAAGGTAATGGTATTCAGAGAGAGGGCAGATTGCTCAACTTTCTTTCTAGGGGATAAAATCACTCTACTCTGATGGTTGTTGTTAATACATATTTCTAATCCTGCCAGCAAAACTGGAAGTTGGGCATTATCTCCATTTTCAGATAAGATGAAGAAACTGAGGTTCAGAGAGGGTAAATGACTTGCCTAAGGTTACACAAGTTTAAGTAGAACTAAATTTTGAACCTGTGTCTTTTAACTCGGAATCCCATGCTGTCTCCATAATAGCTGGGGTGATCACATACTTAAGACACTCTTGAGAGTGAAGGAAGTGTTATTAGCCAGGCTGACAGACATAAAATGGGACTATCTTGGGCAAAATGGCCCTTTGGTCACCATAACCATAGCACTCCACCAGTAGATGGACAGCCAAGTGGAAAGGAGAAGCAAGGTCAAAGGATGCAGGAATAGAAAGGAGATGGTGATGTGAAGGTAAGATCATGGAAACTCAGCCTCCTGGGACTTTATGAAATCCCTTGCAACATTTCCTAGCCACTTAGAGATACTAAATTAAAGTAGTGCCAAAAAACAAACCATTTGGGAATTCCCTGGTGATCCAGTGGTTAGGACTCCATGCTTCCACTGCAAAGGGCATGAGTTCAATCCCTGGTCAGGGAACTAAGATCCCACAAGCCAAGTGATGCAGCCAGAACTAACCCCACTTTGCTATAAAATTGAGAAAATAGACTTTAGGAACCTTCCATATGAGATATTTAACTGATCTTTGTTCAGAAGTTTTGAGTACACTTGAGGTTATTTTACAATATACTCTTTGTTAGCTTTGCCCAGGAAGTAATGGAGTAAATCCTTTTTAATTTTGAAGATGCATACTGCAGGAAAGTGAATTTTCACCAGCCCCTGCAGTATTTGTTAGCCAATCTGAGAGTGGGCCTCTTGTGTCTAAATCCAAGTTTTGAGACTACATCCTCCAAATTAACACAGAGTGGGTTGCCCTAAGCCTCTCCATATATAACTTTTCCTCTTCTGAGATCCTAATAGAATCAAGCTCAATCATCATGTTCATGGCTAATTTAAAATGAAGTCAGTTAAAACAGTTCCATGTATGGTACCAATATATGCTTCCTTAGTGAGGCTTTTCTGAGACTAAAACCATATGTTGAAAATTCAGTTAAGTCATTTCCTGAAAGTCTCACTGACAATCATCATTTCTGTATTTACTTATTTTGAAAAATAAAACATTTCAAATATAAGAAAAGTACACATAATATAAGCAATTTTATCTATAATTGAGATGAAATATATGTTCAAATTTTGCTGTATTTGTTTCAGATTTTTTTTCCAGATTTTTAAAAAAGAATGTAAAGATAGCCAAACACCCACTCCTTTTCCTTCTCACCACCCCAACCCTTTCTATTCTCCCCTTGCCCAGGTACCAAGCGACCACTGTCCTGAACCAAATAGTAAGTGCTCTTGAGTCACTTAGCACCTTGTATCTGTGACATTTTATCCATGTTGCTGCATTTATCAGTTCAGTTCAGTCGCTCAGTCATGTCCAACTCTTTGCGACGCCATGGACTGCAGCATTTATCAGTAGTTCATTCCTTTCTGTTGCTGAATAGTATTCTGTTGTTTGAATACACCACAAGCTGTTTATCAGTCTCATGCTGATGGATTCTTAGATCTGTCTCCAGCATCAGCTGGAATAATGCTGCTGCTTTATTGATGTGTCTTTCTGTGGACATTTGTGTTCACTTCTCTTGGTTAAATACCTGGGTTGAAGAATGAACGTGGATAATTATTAACATGTAGACAAGTCTGTTTTATCTACATGCCCTCAATTCCCTCCTCTGTTGATTATTTTAAAGATCAGTCTTTTCTTCTGAAATGCTTAATTGTCTAGTTCTTCTGTTCCACTGTTGTGTCAGTTGACTCTTGCTCATGGTCTGTTATTTCCTGACACAGTTTATCATGTTTGATTGTGAGCTTATTTTTAGCAGGATTCCTCTCCTACCCGCCAAATAGAGACTTTCTGCCCAGAATTGTGGGAATATCCCTTCATAGCGTTTTGGGTTTTCTTCTTTCAGGTACTCTGTGATATCACTAGCCTTAGAGTCCTTTCTTTTTCCCCCTCTACATTACATCCCCACGACTTATTTATTTTATAACTGGAAGTTAATACCCTTTGACCCCCATCATTCATTTCACCAACCCCCTACCCTGGCCTCTGGCAAGCAATCCGGTTCCTGTATTTACGGGCTTGGGGGTTTTTGTTTCTGCTTTTTTTGTTTAAGATTGTATATGTAAGTGAAATCATATGGTATTTGTCTTTCTCTGTCTTATTTCATTTAGCATAATGCTTCAAGGTACATCCATGTTGTCACAAATGGCAAGATTTCATTCTTTTTAATGGTTGAATTATATGTATGTGTGTGTGTGTGTATCATTTTATTCATTCATTCATCTATTGATGGACACTTAAGTTGTTTCCATTATCTATTTCTCTGAATTGAAACCAGACAGAAACAAACCAACTTTCTTATCTCCTTGTGGCAGTGGATAGATTATTTTTCTGGTCAATTCTTTCCCTTAAAGTGTAGTTTTTCATGGGTTTCAATTTTATGAGTGTGTCTTAAATCCAGTTTTTAAGTTTTTTGAGGTCTACAAAGGCTCATGTACTGTCCTCCTGTGGGTATTATAACCTCAGATTACTAAGTACGGAGGTTACTAGGACTAACACCCACCCCATCCCAGGCAGCTTTAGCATCTGCTCATCAGCTTGTTACTTGGATTTTCAGCTTCTCTTTTATTTCTGGTACTTGGATATTTCCCAATCTTTCTAGAAAATGTATGATTAAATACTTTTTATATTTTATTCAAAATTTCTAAGTCTTTGTGATTAGGGATGGATTCCAGTTACCTGTCTGCCATGTTGCTAAGACTTAAAGTTCCTCATAGAAATCTTAATTAAATAAATTGTTAACTTAGCAGGAAAAGTTCAGTCATTTTTTGGTTATTCTTCAAATTAATGTTTTTCAAATAGGAAACTTAAGGACCAGAAAGATAACACAGCAGGCTAATGGCAGATGGGGGATAGGAATGAACTTGCTGTTTGGGCAGCAGAATTGCAGTATCTCCAGGTTCTGCTGTTTTTCTGCCTGTGGGGAATTATGCCTAAATTAGATCATTTTGCAAGAGGCCTTCCAAATCTGTGACTCTATAATTCCATGCTGTTTCTGACATCAATTTCCAGGAAATTCCACCTGCAGGTCTGGTATTCTAGTTAACTGTAAGCTCTTAGGAGACAGGAGCTATGTCTAGTACATGTTGCCATAGTCCCCATTTTCTGACATTTAACGAGCCATGAGAGCTATTCACTGAGCTCTCATAGCATTCCAGTGTCCACCTTCATTAAGGTGTCTAATGCATTGTATCACAATTACTGGTTTACTCATGTGCCCCTTGGTTGATTGCAAGCTTTTTAAGGCAGGAATCTCCATGTACATTATAAACACGGTAAATATTAAATAAATGCATTTAATTCATTAGTCACATTGCTCCCAACGATATCTTCCTAAAAACATGACAGTCACAACTCTAATTAGTGAAGCCCATATAGCCTTTTTATGTTTATTCCCTGCTTCGCTTTGCCTTAGACTATAATCACAATACTACTTGAACATTCTTGATTTTGGCTTCTGTTTCTACCATTCCCTCATCATAAAATGCCCTTCATCCCAATCTCTGCTCATTGAAATTCTTTTCCCTGTTTAAGGAAGATTCAGATGGCATTTTTTTCTTAAATTCTATATTTTTTTAATTCAATTAATTAATTAAATTAAATTCTAAATTTTTTTCTTAAATTCTATATTTTTTATTGGAGTATAACGTCCATGGTAGCTCAGATGGTAAAGAGTCTGCCTACGATGTGGGAGGCCCAGGTTCAATCCCTGGGTTGGGAATATCCTCTGGAGAAGGAAATGGCAACCCACTCCAGGACTCTTGCCTGGAAAACCCATGGGGTCGCAAAGAGTCAGACACGACTGAGCGACTTCACTTTATTGGAGTATGGTTGATTTACAGTGTTGTGCCATTTTCTTCTGTACAGCAAATGAATCAGTTACACTTACATATATCCATTCTTCAGGCGGCACTTCTTCCATGAAGCTTGCTGAAATTCTCAAGTCTCCTCCTTTCTTTATGCCTCCACAGCACGTCATACATACTTCTTTCAAGTAATTGAGCCATTCTGCTCAGTATTCTAGTTAATTCGGTTCGTATTTCTCACCTCCCATTTTTGGCTGTGCTGGGTCTTTGCTGCTGCACCTGGGCTCTCTCTAGCTGTGACAAGTGGGGGCTACTCTCTAGCGGTGACAAGTGGGGGCTCTCTCTAGCGGTGACAAGTGGGGGCTCTCTCTAGCTGTGACAAATGGGGGCTACTCTCTAATTGTGACAAGTGGGGGCTACTCTCTAGTTGCGGTGGCAGAGCCCTCATTGCAATGGCCTCCCAGGTGGTGCAGTGGTGAAGAATGTGCCCGCCAATACAGGAGGTTCGATCCCTGGGTCAGGAAGATCCCCTGGAGTAGGAAATGGCAACCCACCCTGGTATTCTTGCCTGGAAAATTCCATGGACAGAGAAGACCGGTGGGCTGCAGCCCACGGGGTCGCAAAGAATCTGACACGACTGAGCACACATACACCCTTGTTGCAAAGCATGGGCCCTAGGGCATGTGGGCCTCAGTAGTTGCAGCTTACGGGCTCCAGAGCATGGACTTGGCAGTTCTGGCGCATAGGCGCAGCTGCTCCTCAACATGTGGAGACCTCCCAGACCAGGGACTGGGGCGTGTCCCCTGCATTGGCAGGGTGGTTCTTAACCACTGGACTACCAAGGAAGTACAATATAAATTTTTTAAATGTGAGAATACTTCAGTATTCTCCACACCTAGTTACATTGTCTTGTATATAATAGATGCTTAGCATATTTAACTTAAATGAGTTGGAAAGAAAACTTGCCTTCCTGGGTTTCAAAGGCCCCTCACATTTTTGCATTGTTATTTTCTTGCTCTACCTGTGGACTCAACTTTAGTGATGGTACTTATGTTCCCTGCAGGTGGCCTATGACATGGGGGATTACTACCATGCCATTCCATGGCTGGAGGAGGCCGTCAGTCTCTTCCGAGGCTCTTATGGAGAATGGAAGACAGAGGATGAGGCAAGTCTTGAGGATGCCTTGGATCACCTGGCCTTCGCCTATTTCCAGGTAGGGGAGTAAGCAAGAGACCCACTCCTTTCATCACAGTAAGCATAATGCTTTATATCTGCTTTACCACTTTTTCAGCATTTTCATGTCTCTTAATTTATTTCATCTTCCCAATAGGACTGAATGTGTCAGGCAGGGCAGTTGTTTTATTATTTCCATATTTCTCATGTGAGTAAACTGAATCTCCAAAGAATTCCTAACTTGTTACAAAGTTCACAGAGGTCAGATTAGAGCCTGAGTCTATTTCTTCCTCAGTACTCTTTCCAATGCGCTGACTACTTTAAAATCATCATCTCCAATGTAGGAGGCGGTTTCTCACCTGTATCAGCAGCAGCTGCATTTACAAATGTTTAGTGGCTTCATAGTCAATGCAGGTCACTCTTTTGCACTCTCAGCAATTCATAACTCTTGCCATGATATTGCCAATGTCAAGGAAGAAGTTTGATTGTTATCTTCTCCCATCTGCTGTCAAGTCCAACTGTGACGTGAATCATGTCCAGATACAGAGCTGGTGTCATTGGTCCAGAGCATCAGCTCATTGCCTCCTGTAGGTGTTGTTTTTCATTGGCACCATTGACCTGTGATCTGTTGGAAAGCTCATTTCGCTTCTTGTGGGAGCTGCCATCCTAACCCCACGTCCGCCAGAGTTGTACAGTCTTTAAGAATAGGCTGGAAAAATCACTACAGAGTCAGTTCCCTAGGGTGTCCAAAACTAATAAACCATTTCTGCTCCACACATTCCTTTTTCTTTCCCCCTTTTCCTGAGAAAGGGAGGAGGATGTGGGTGGTCCAAACCTGTGTTTTGCTGCCAGAACAGATTTATTCTCAGTGCTGCAAATGGCCCTTTTCTTCTCATAGAAGTTCCTGGCTCTTTGATGTAAAACTTTCCAGGGTGCTTTTCCTATCTCTCTTGCTTAATTGCTATTAAAGCTGAAATAGAGTCACTGTGATGCAATAAAGGGTGAGAAGTAATTGAATTTTAATAGAAGGAAATGGAGAATTGATATGGAGACTCAGAGAAGATAAACTAAAGCAGCCCATTCTGAAAGATAGAGTTTTAGAAACAATGTCTAATAGTTTTGGGGTTTTTTCCCCTATGGTAACTTAGATTTCTCCTCTTCTCACTTGGAAACTCTCCCATTCTACAGTTGTGCTTTGTCTGGAAAATATTATTCATCTTACCAGGTGTAGCTCAAATGTCTCCTATTTTGTGAAGCCTTCTTTAATTCTCTTTAGACCCCTCAGATTCTCCTTCTTTGTGCCCTTATAGTGTGTGTGTGTGTTTATGCCACAATAATAAAACACATTGGCATTGTCTTATAGGCGATTTCTGGTCCCCTTTTTACCACTAGTAAATTAGGGATAAATGTTCCTCATGGATTTTTCATTATCATATAAAATTATGTATCTATATACACCACAAAAAGTATAATACATCATATTATATGTAGTACTATCATTTAATACATTTTCAGGATATGTTTTAGTAAAAAATCATTTCAGTAACTACAAATAATGAGAAACTGTGTGTAGTAACTAAACTCTAGGCTCTGAAGTCAGGCAGACCTAGGTTCAAGTTCTGTGAAAACTTGGGTAACTTACTTAACCTCCCTAGACTTTAATTTTCTTTCTTTTTGCTTTAAAGCTTCAGTTTTCCTCTATGATCAGACTTTTCTTCTTTCTACTTTTTTTAAAAAAATACTTATTTACTTTTATTTATGTGTTTATTTGGCTGCATTGGGTTTTAATTGCTGGACTTGGGATCTTTGGTGCACAGGTTCAGTAGTTGAGGCCTGTGGGCTTAGTTGCTCCGCAGCATGTGGGATCTTAGATCCCCGACAAGGGATTGAACTTGTGTCCCCTGCACTGGAAGGCAGATTCTTAACCACTGGACCACCAGGGAAGTCCCTAATTTTCTTATCTTTAAAGGGGAATAATAATGATAATGTGGGAGTGTGGAAATAATTTTCCCTGTAACCTTCTGAGTTTTTGGCTGAGCCCTCCCTGTAATATAAGACAGATTAATAAGAGGAACAATAAACGTAAGTTAACCAACATGTATACCTCCTGTAGACATGGGAGATATTGGGGGGCAGGGGATGAGTAACTCTCTGAGAGGATCTAAACCTTCATCTTAAATATGATGCATCCAGCTAAAGACAAAAGAAGGAAAGGTATTGGGGGGGCCAGTTCTGGGAGGTGACCAGACCAAGCAAGCAAGAGTAAGGCTGTTAGGTACCAATAGATTTAGGGTGCCTTCTCCATTGGTAAGATTTTCTTCTGATGTAGAGTCATCCTTCTCTTTCAGGTACATGGGGGAGATAACCTTCACAAAAGGAGATTTCCATTGTAAATATAAATTTCCCTTATGAAAGCATAGCTTCTACTCTGGTTTAAAAAACTTCTCTGATGTTTCTCAAAATAATTAGCTCAAAATAATCCTTATGCCAAAGAAGCATATTTGAGGATGGCATATTCTGCTCCCCTTTGTTGACTTAAAAAAATGCACAGTGTGAGAGTTGTGCATCAGGTTTTATTTGGGGCAAAATGAGGACTGTAGCCCAGGAGACAGCACCTCAGATAGCTCTGAGAAACTGTTTCAAAGAGGTTAGGGGGAAGGTCAGTATATATGTGATTTTAGTGAAAGGGGAGTGCATGCAATCAAACACATATTTTTTTTTTTTGCAGAAGGTTTCTGTTAGTCTTGAGGAGCAGTTGTCACCATGAAAAGTTTTAGTGCTTTTCTAGATATGAGGAAATACAAGAATTGGGCTTATAAAATCAGCTTCTGAAAATATCTAACTGTATGAAGACCTGTTCTGCCTTTGCACAGAGTGCCTCATTTATGCTCTCCACCCTGAACTATTTTCAGGGGGGTGTTGAAAGCCAGCAGCTGCAGCAGCTCGTGATTTAATCCTTGTGGATATAGATGGAAGTTCTCATGGCAAGTGCCAGTTTGTAGTTGGCAGTCATCTCAAAGGGCCGGCATGAGGATTAAGTGAGCTAATATACGTAAAGCCCTTAACCCAATTCATAGCACATATGTTCTCAATAAATGTAAGCTATCTTTACAGTATACACAAGTGTGTGTTCTCCTTTTTCATTGAACATTATTTACTATACACATTTCCAGAGAAATTTAACTGGGATATCAAAAGTAGCTCTAACTGTTCTTGATAAAACATAATTTTATCTCCTGATAAAGCCCTTGAGTTTTAAAAATATATAAAATTAATATTTTAGCTTTCTTCATCTCAAAGGGTTTGAAAATCTATAACCCTGAGTTAATATCTGACATTATAAGATATTAATAGATTAATTAATTACACATCTGTTAAGTACAGAACAGAATAATTCATAATATTAATTAGAAACAATCTATATGCCTAACAGTGGTGGAATGGTTAGATTGTCTGTGATGGAGCTTCTGGATGGAATGATATGCAGCCATTAAAAATGCTATCTCTGTTGTACACACATGTTCATAGCAGCACTGTTCACAACCGCCAGTAGGTGGGAAGCTTTCCAAGTATCCATCAGTGGGTGAATGGACAAGAAAAAGAAGGAAATTCTAACACATGCTACCACGTAAATGAAACTTGAGGACATCATGCTAAGTGAAACAAGTCACAAAAAGACCAGTATAGTTTGATTCCATTTATATGAGATTTCTAGAAGAGTCAAATTTATAAAGACAGAAAGTAAAGTGATGGTTACCAGGGGCAGACGGGGAGGAGATAATTGGGAGTTGTTAATGAGTAGAGTTTCAGTTTTGCAAGATGAGAAAACTCTGGAGGTCATTTGTACAACAGTGTGAATATATTTAGTACTACTGACCCGTACACTTGGAAATGATTAAGATGGTAAATTTATGTTTACCACAGTGAAAAGTACTAATTAAAAAATGCTGTTTCTGAGGACTATGTAAAAATATAGAAAGTACTCCTGATTACACTGTAGAGGGAAACAATCAGAATATGAAAATGTGTAATAAATATGACTGTAACTGTGTACACACTATGTATTATTCCAAAGTTTTTGAAATGCCTGGGTTTCAGTGGAACCTTTACTCCCATTTCTCATATGTTTTATAGTGTCCTTCTTCTTGCTTTTATCATTAAAAATGCATTTTTTTTAACATGCAAAAGTGAAATGATCAGAAGGACATACAGGTCTAGTGACTTATCATCATTTTGCAGCACCCAGAGCTGGATGACAGCCCACCCGCCCCGAGTGCTGTTCCCCAGGCTTGTCTGGAAAGCCTGTGTGTGCTTTCAGCCATGTGTAGTCCAAGGTTGAATGGCTGCAGGGAGAGCCATTGCTATGCAGTGGGAATGGTTCAGGTTTAGCTCTTCCTTTTTCTTCCCCTCACTAACTTTGTGGATTCTCAGAAGTGCTGAACCTGGAGAACACATCATATTCTTAGTAGGATTGTTGCAGTTCCATATTAACGTTTACTAATAAAATATACCAAAACAACAACACCCTACAATTATATGGTTTTGCATGCTTTGAAAGATTTGAGGGAATTTTAAGAAAGTTTATTTTCACTTATTTTTCTCCCTTCCCTGGTAAGGGTGGTAATAAGTCATTTGTAAATGAGGAAACTGAGGAGAGCTGATTTGCATCAGGGCTGCAAATCCTGAATTAGGACAGAGAATCTCTACATTTTAGTCTGCAGCTCATTTCAGTGAGTCTTACTATCTACTATTGGTAAGCTTATTTTAGAGTTTTTTTTAATCCATTTAATGATTCATTAGGGGAGATATCCTCAGCGCCGTTAACTCACTCTTTTCCTTTTCTTTCTTTTTTTACAGGCAGGAAATGTTTTGTGTGCCCTCAACCTTTCCCGGGAGTTTCTTCTGTACAGTACGTAACCATAAAAGATAACCACAGGTCAGACCTGTGGGAAATCCCTCTTGCTCTTGGCCTTTCATCCCTGCAAATGAAGTATAGCTGTCTGTTTTTATTTTTCGAATCTCATAATCCAAGGCACATTTCTAATTTTTGATTAAATCTTAACATACTGTTCAGTGCACCAGGGGGAGTTTTTAAGTTCATTGGAAGTGCTAAGAAAAAGATACCAGCGTGTGCCTTCCTCCTCCACCCCTATTGAGTCATATGTATTAGTGTTGCTTCAGTGGGGAACAAGTCCTAGGTTGGGAGCCAATTTCTTCAGGGACATTCAAAGATCCAGGTTTTGGGAATAGACCTGGGAATGAGTGCAATCAATGAGAGCTGTGTGTGCAAGAAGGAGAGCGACTCAGCAGGGTTGTTCACTTTGGCTGCTAACAGAAAGATAGCAATTCTTCTCTTTATACTGGAGCTCACTTTGCTATGCAAGCCTCCTGCCCAGCTGGCCACAGAGTTCAGCTTCAGCCCTCTCAAGCAGCGTTTCACCAGAGTTAAACTGGGGGAGAGATTTGCTAGCTTAACTCTGCTTAGATATTTTTACTTAAAATTTTGGTGGTAGAGGGCTTCCCAGGTTTTCTTTTAATAAGATGGATACTAAAAGATAGGTACATGTTACAGATATGTGTATTTACAGATATGTATATGTATCAGATATGTTAAGATATGTAATAACCATTCACAAAATTAGGTTGGCCAAAAAGGTCGTTAAAACACCAAACTTTTTGGCCAACCCAGTATTTATGATGTATTTCCTGTAGGACTTCACAAAAATATGTATGACTTTTTAATGAATCCATTTAGTAATGTTATTCCTTTCTGATAGTTTGGCAAACAGTAGGATAAGGCAGTAGCTGTGTGGTCTGGAAACATGTGGACAGTTAGTGGTACAGACAAAGTGATAACCCAGCCCCTCTATTTTTTGTGCTTGAACTATTAAAATCTCTGCATATCCCAGAGAACGTAAATTGTGCACTATTAAAGGTGAATAAGTAGACACAGCAAATTAAAATTCCTTGTTCCATAAATGGTCTCGCAATATTTTCATTGGTATTTTGGGCCCAATGTTTCTATTCCTTCAAACTTTATTTCTCCTTTGGTTAAAAAAAGGATGATAATTTCTGTCCCCTCATTGGCCAGAATGATGGTAACGGTGGAAGTGTTAGAAACACATTGAGCTCCTCAGAGAAAGATGCTTTGTGACCCTTACAGCAATGGAGCGCCTCCTTCCGAGATGCACTGAGATAATGCAGAGGCTAGCTGGCCATGGGTAGCTGCCAACTCACGGCGGATCTGCACCTAAAGTGGATACAAACAAGACACAAGATCCCTGTTGGGACCTTGGCTAGAACCAAAGTCTAGAACACCTTTGTCCCATACTGCTCTGTTGTGTCTAGGCCAGGCAGGCATTCTGAGGAATCTAGTAGAGTTGGGAATAGTTTAGCTTCCAGTTCTCAAGGGAAGAATAGAGCGAGTCTCTTTGCGGTAGGCTTTGGCTCTCTGGACTTCTCTTTCATAGCACTTTCTTGTTGTGTTTTGTTGTAAGTAGTCAATGTGTCTTTTCTCTGATAGACTCTAAACTCTGAGAGTTTAGCCTCTAGCACAATGTCTGGTACATGTTCACTGGAAAGTTACTGAGTGGACGGGTGAATGAATGATTGAAGCTTCTTTCCTAAACATAAAACTGACCATCACACTATCCTGCAGCCCCATCCTCATGATCCCTTGGTCTAAGAGTGTTCCTTCAGGTCTACCAGGCCCTGCTTAATCCTGCTGTAGGGGTGAGGGCCTTACATCCTCCTGTGCATGGACTTAGGAAGTTGTCCAGGTGCTGGTGGTGTGTAACAGTGAAGCTGCAGGAAACCTTGGTAGCACTCCCTGGGACCACTGTTTGTTAATCTGTTAATTTGTATTTTTTCCTGCTGATTTCTTCCAGGCCCAGATAATAAAAGGGTGGCCAGAAATGTCTTGAAGTATGAAAAGCTCTTGGCAGAGAGCCCTAACCAGGCTGTAGCAGAGACTGTCATGCAGAGACCCAATGTGCCCCACCTGCAGACCAGGGACACCTACGAGGGGTTATGTCAGACCCTGGGTTCCCAGGTATCACTTCTCACGGGAAGAAAAAGGGGGAACCAGTTTGGGGGATGGGAGAAAAGGTAGAATTGGGACAATTTAAAGGGAAAAACTGATGCATTAAAGAAGATAATAAAGCTCACTTGGACAATACCAGTGACTGAATTCTGAATCTCCTGAATTTCAGGCTTCTTATACTGGAGTTCCCATAAATTGGTTTCCACTTCTAGACCCTTCTTCTAAGCTGATTGTAGTCTTTCCTTTCAGCCTACTCACTACCGGATCCCCAGCCTCTACTGCTCCTATGAGACCAGTTCCAGTCCTTACCTGCTGCTCCAGCCTGTGCGGAAGGAGGTCATCCACCTGGAGCCCTATGTTGTTCTCTACCATGACTTTGTCAGTGACGCCGAGGCTCAGACGATCAGAGGGCTTGCGGAACCATGGGTGAGTGTCCACAAGGCCTGCTGAGAACCTCCCTTTGTTTCTTTGCCTGACTGATGTTCAGAAGTGTGAGAACGGGCAGCCTGAACTAGATAGTTCATCTGTTCAGGACTTCAAAATACCAGCCATTCCATAAAACTAATCAGCGGTGAAAAAACTCACAGTCGTCGTTGCTTCTGGCTGAGAAAAGTACAAGGGGATTTTCTGGGGTATTCACAATGTGCTTTCAATGTCTTGTTAGGGATGTGGAGTACATGGTTGTATGTTTGTGAAAACTCAGCAAATGGTACTCTTGAGATCTATGTATATCACTGTATGTAAATTTAATCTAAAAAAATTAAAGGAAGCCCCCCATCCCCAATCATTCCATAAAAGTGATAGAAGGAAAAAAAGGGTGGGAGAATTCTCTGGTGTTTCAGTGGTTAAGACTCAGCGCTCTCAATGCCTGCCTGGGGCCTGGGTTTGACTCCTAGTTGGGGAACTAAGATCCCACAAGCTGTTTGGTGTGGCCAAAAACAGAAAGAAAAAGGAAGAAAAGGGGTCAAATGACAGGGGAAAGGCGAGATTTCCTAGCACAGAAAAAGAGTGTGAAGATTATTTAGTTAAACGTCATTATTTTGTTAAAAAGAAATCCGAGGCCCGGAGAGGGAAAGAGACCTCGGGTCACATATATGGCTTGGCCCAGAATTGGAACCCAGAGGTACACTGATTGCTGCTCTGCTATTCGCCTTTATGTATCAGTTAACTTAGGCTGTTATATTTATTTGGTAATGTTGCCGGAAGTGGAGGGACCCCCTTCAGGGCCTGAAAGTGGGCTCTGGCCTAACACTCGGTAATGAATTGTCCAAGGAGATACACATGCTGACAAAGCAAGAAACTTTACTGAGAAAAGGTGCTTGAGCGGAGAGCAGGAAGGTAAGGGAGCCCAGGAGGACTGCTCTGCCGTGTGGCTCGCAGTCTTGTTATTTTTTGTGATGGGATTAGTTTCCAGCTTGCCTCTGGGCAATCATTCTGACTCAGGGTCCTTCCTGGTGGTGCACACATTGCTCAGCCAAGATGGATTCCAGCAAGAAGGATTCTGGGAGGTGGTAGGACATGTGGCATCTCCATGTGAGATGAATTTTCCCAAATTCTTCCTATTGGTAGTGTCTTGTTAGTTCCGCGTTCCTTATCAGAACCTCCTATTATAAAAGAACTCACACAAATGGTGCCTACAGAATAGGCAGTTACAGTTAGGGTTTCCTCTAACAGTAACAAGCAGCCCCCAAATCTCAGGGAGGACAACAGCAGTAGAGGCTGGCTTGGTCCTCACGTTATATGTCTGTCTTGTGCTGGTTGCTGCTCTGCCCCATGTTGTCCTTACTCTCAGACCCAGCCCAACAGAGCAGCCTCTGTTTGGAACATTGCCATCTCATGGGAGAGGAAAAACACAAAGATGGCAAACTACTAGCTGGCTTTTATAGCTTCTGCTTGGAAGCACCAGGCATTACTTCCATCCACATTTCCCTGCTTAAAGCAAGACATGTAGCCAACACTGCAGTCAGCTTGGTGGGTATATCTCATTCTTCCATGGAGAAGGCTCTGCAGCCACTGTGCCAAGCTTTATGTTGATGGGGAGGGGAGTTAGTCCTCCAGAAAGTATTGTTGTTATTCAGTCCCTCAGTTGTGTCCAACTCTTTGAGATCCCATGGACTGCAGCACACCAGGCTTTCCTGCCCTTAACTAATTCCTGGAGTTTGCTCAAATTCATGTCCATTGTGTAGGTGATGCCATCCAGCCATCTCATCCTCTGTCAACTCTTTCTCCTCCTGCCCTCAATCGTTCCCAGCATCAGAGTCTTCACCAGTGGGTTGGCTCTTCACATCACGTGGCCAAAGTATTGGAGCTTCAGCTTCAGCATCAGTCCTTCCAGTGAATATTCAGGACTGATTTCCTTTAGAATTGACTGGTTTGATCTCCTTGCAGTCCAGGGGACTCTCAAGAGTCTTCTCCAACACCACAGTTCAAAAGCATCAATTCTTCGGCGCTTACCCAGTCCAGTATTCTGACCTGGAGAATTCTGTGGACTGTATAGTCCATGGGGTCGCAAAGAGCTGGACACAACTGAGTGACTTTCACTTTCACTTTCCAGCCTTCTTTATGATCAACTCTCACATCCATTAATGACTACTGGAAAAATCATAGCTTTGACTAGACAGACCTTTGTTGGCAAAGTAATGTCTCTGCTTTTTAATATGATGTCTAGGTTTGTCATAGCTTTACTTCCAAGGAGCAAGCATCTTTTAATTTCATGGCTGCAGTCACCATCTGCAGTGATTTTGGAGCCCAAAATTAAAGTCTGTCACTGTTTCCATTGTTTCCCCATCTATTTGTCATGATCTTAGTTTTTGAATGTTGAGTTTTAAGGCATTTTTTTTCAGCCTCCTCTTTCACCTTCATCAAAAGGCGTTTTAGTTCCCTTTGCTTTCTGCCATTAGGATGGTATCATCTGCATATCTGAGGTTATTGTTATTTCTTCCAGCAATCTTGATTCCAGCTTGTGATTCATGTGGCCCAACATTTCACTTGATATACTCCATATATAATTTAAATAAGCAAGGTGACAATATATAGCTTTGACATACTCCTTTCCCTATTTGGAACCAGTCTGTTGTTCCATGTCCAGTTCTAACTGTTGCTTCTTGACCGGCATACAGGTTTCTCAGGATGCAGGTAAGATGGTCTGGTATTCCCATCTCTTTAAGAATTCTCCGCAGTTTGTTGTGATCCACACAGTCAAAGGCTTTAGCATAGTCAATGAAGCAGAAATAGATGCTTTTCTGGAATTCTCTTGCTTTTTCTATGATCCAACGAATGTTGGCAATTTGATCTGTGGTTCCTCTGCCTTTTCTAAATCCAGACTTGTATATCTGGAAGTTCTTGGTTCACATACTGTTGAAGCCTAGTTTGAAGGATTTGCACAATTGTGTGGTAGTTTGAACATTTTTTGGCATTGCCCTTCTTTAAGGTTGGAATGAAAACTGACATTTTCCAGTCCTGTGGGCACTGCTGAGTTTTCCAAATTTGCTGGCATATTAAGTGCAGCACTCAATGAAACTATGAGCCATGCTGTGCAGGGCCACCCAAGATGGATGGGTCATAATTCTGATAAGATGTTGTCCATTGGAGAAGGGAATGGCAAACCACTTCAGCATTCTTGCCTTGAGAACTCATGAATGTATGAAAAAACAAAAAGGTATGACACTGAAAGATGAACGCCCCAGGTCGGTAGGTGTCCAATATGCTACTGGAGAAGAGTGGAGAAGTAGTTCCAGAAAGAATGAAGAGCCTGAGTCAAAGCAAAAAACGATACCCAGTTGTGGATGTGTGTGATGGTGAAAGTAAAGTCTGATGCTATAAACAACAGTATTGCATAGGAACCTGGAATGTTAGATCCATGAATCAAGGTAAACTGGAAGTGGTCAAACAGGAGATGGCAAGAGTCAACAGCAACATTTTCCGAATCAGGGAACTAAAATGGACAGGAATGGGTGAATTTAATTCAGATGACCATTATATCTATGACTGTGGTCAAGAATCCCTTAGAAGAAATGGAATAACCCTCATAGTCAACAAAAGAGTTCAAAATGCAGTACTTGGGGTGTAGTCTCAAAAATGACAGAATGATCTCAGTTCATTTCCAAGGCAAACCATTCAGCATCACAGTAATCCAAGTCTATGCCCCAACCATTAATGCCAAAGAAGCTGAACAGTTCTATAAAGACCAACAAGACTTTCTAGAACAAACACCAAAAAAAGATGTCCTTTTCCTCATAGGGTGCTGGAATGCAGAAGTAGGAAGTCAAGAGATACCTGGAGTAATAGGCAAGTTTGGCCATGGGGTACAAATGAAGCAGGGCAGAGGCTAACAGTTTGCCAAGAGAACACACTGGTCACAGCAAACACCCTCTTCCAACAATACAAGAAATGACTGTACACATAGACATCACCAAATGGTCAGTACTGAAAATCAGATTGATTATATTCTTTGTAGCCAAAGATGGAGAAGCTCTACACAGTCAGCAAAAACAAGACCTGGAGCTGACTATGACTCAGATCATCAGTTCCTTATTGAGAAATTCAGACTTGAATTGAAAAAAGTAGGGAAAACCACTAGGCCATTCAGGTATGACCTAAATGAAATCTCTTCTGATTATACAGTGAAGTGACAAAAAGATTCGAGGGATCAGATCTGATAGAGTGCCTGAAGCACTATGGACAGAGGTTCGGGACATTGTACAGAAGGTGGTGACCAGAACCATCCCCAAGAAATGCAAAGGCAAAATGGTTGTCTAAGGAGGCCTTACAAATAGCTGAGAAAAGAGAAGAGAAAGGCAAAGGAGAAAGGGAAAGATTTATCCATCTGAATGCAGAGTTTCAAAGAATATCAAGGAGAGATAAGAAAGCCTTAAGTGAACAATGCAAGGAAATAGAAGAAAACAATAGAATGGGAAAGACTAGAGATCTCTTCAAGAAAATTAGAGATACCAAAGGCACATTTCAGGCAAAGATGGGCACAATAAAGGACAGAAACAGTATGGACCTTACAGAAGTAGAAGATATTAAGAAGAGGTGACACGAATACACAGAAGAACTATACAAAAAGATCTTAATGACCTGGATAACCATGATGGTATGATCACTCACCTAGAACCAGTCATCCTGGAGTGCGAAGTCAAGTGGGCCTTAGGAAGCATCACTATGAACAAAGCTAGTGGAGGTGACAGAATTCCAATAAGTTATTTAAAATCCAGGAAGTGTGGCAAATATTTAGAAAGGTCATGCAGTTGACCTCACTGCTATTTAAGTATATTGCCTCTTTTCAAATGGCACATAAGACAGTTGCAGAATCCCTGTGTCAAAGCAGACGTCATGGCCTTCACAGTGTGTTGTTTGCCCTGGCAGCCAGACCGTCATTCATCACTAGAACAGAGTGTGCTGTGTGCTAGATGCTGTACTGGGTTCTGGGCTGCTACACGGAGGTTAAGTATTGCTCCCTCTGATTTCAGAGCTTCCTGAAGAAGGGGAAAGAGATATTTACAATGCACTGTGATACATCCTGTAATAAGTATTGGTGTGCAGCATATACAGCAGCATAAAAATGAGAACCTTCCTCCAAGGGAAAGGTAGTCAGATGAAGAGCAGATAGAGGCAGAGGGAGGAGAAAAACAGAGGCTTCCCCGTGGATGTGAGATTCATCTGAGTGAAAGGTGACAAAGAATATTCCAGGAAGACAGGCAGTCTGTGCACAGGCCTGCTGTGTGGTGTGTTCAGAGAGTAGGGGGAAGCTAGGGGCTGAAGTGGGCAGGGGTGGGTGTGGGAGGTGATGGGAGATGCAAGGTGAGACACAATTAGGAGCTCCAGAAGTACCACGCTGGGGAGTTTGGATTTTATCCCAAAAGCCAGGGGAAGCAGTGGGACAATTTGAAATTGGAGAGCGCCCTGATCAGGCCTGCAGATTTTGAGGGAGACTTTGGCAGCAGATAGGAATTGGAGGAGAAGAATAGCAAAATAATTCCATCTAAAAGCCCTTCAGACGAATCTGGGATCTTTGTACAGAAAGTTTTTGAAGCCATTAAGCTCCCCGTGAATTGGAACGATACGTTTTCAATATCTTTGGCTTCTCAGTGAGCCAGCGGCAGCGTTTGGCCTGAAGCTCCCTTTTCCTCAGGACAACTCTGTTGCTGTGGTAACGGGACAGGCAGCCCACTTGGAGATGTTCATTTAATCCCCCGTGGCCAGGTCATCTGTCTGGCACGCACAGACCTTGCCACACTCCTTTCCCCCAGAAGTGTCTTGCCAGGATTGCTGGTCCCTGTCTCGCCTTTGGCTTACCCAGGAACAAGTCCTGGGTGTGTGTGGTAGTGGCTGCCCCACGGGAACCAAGCCACCTCAGTGGCTTGTGTTGAATTTCTCTGCTCCTGTTCACTGTCTGTTTCTCAAAAAATAATTTCTCTGCTCTCTCATCATTCCTCCCCCATCTGCATTCTGCCCATTCTTGAAGACTGAGTTGAAACTGGACACCTCTTTTGGCTTCCTAGCCCTTACCGCTTTGGCCCACTTTCACAGATTCTTTCAGCAGGAACATTTTTTCCAGAGCACTTTTTGGGGCCACCTACAATAACCTTCCTCCTCTGAACTCAAGAGTTTTTGTCTCCAGTCGTTTGGTACTTTCATTTATCCTGCCATTTACGTGTTGTCTGGAATTGCTCACAGTTTCACGAGTTAGTCCCTTATCTCCCTCAACCAGACTGTAGGCTAGCAGGGATCATATGTTGTCCTTGAAATGCATGGCCCTGTATTATGCCTGTTGCAGCTAGAGCAGTCTGCAACCGGTCACTTTCCACTGAGTCAGGCCCTTGCTTAAACTCTTTAATGGGTCCCTTTTGCTCTCAAATGATTACAGAGCCCCTTGGGCTGGCTACTGCCACCCTTTCTGCAGCATGCTGCCTTACCCTGACACCCCAGAAACGCTAAACAACTTGTGCCTCCATGAACAGGCAGTGCTCTCACTGGCCTTCCCACACACTCCTCTCTGCCTGAAGCACTCTTCCCTCGGCCTCTTTTCACCTGTGTGATTCCAGTTGTCTTTTGGGCATCCTGGGAAGCCTTCCTGTCCTTCGTAAGAATGGCTGGTTGTTCTTCTGTAACCCTGTACTTTTCCAGAAGGGCCCCACTGAATGACTTATGGTTATCCTGCACAGTGCTTAGTCAGAGAACAACCAGTAAGTATTTGTCCCCTCAAATGAATGACTGTGGATGCACAGTAAATAACTGTTATGCAGAGTGTATAATGCAGTATACAGATAATTTACACAAATAATTGTGGAAATGCAGTGTGGCTCTGGAAGGGAGGGGGCTGGCAGAGTGGAGTGGAGATTCTGTAGGATTTGTTTTTAAACCATTGATATTGCCCCAGAAGAGCAGCAGGGACTCTCTCTTCACTATGAACGCTCGGGAGAGGAGCTAGACAGAGGACCACACAGATACAGTATCAGTCACTTACCGATTCTCTGCATCCCAGAATTGTAGAGAGAGAGGCTGAGAAGGCGTCCAGGAGTGTGTTGTTCACAAGCTGCATTTTATAGCTGAGGAAACGGGTCTAGGGAAGGGAAGAGCCTTTTCCAAGTTTCTCTACCTGGTTTAGCAGCAGGAACAGTATTATTGTTGAAGCCTCTGAGAAAGGAAAGGGTGCCCTTCGTTGCTCCATGCTCTACTCTGACTGCACGTGAAGTGCCAGGACTGTGTCGTTAGGCTCAAGACTCTGGTTCATTCACTCCTGGATGCATTTCACCAATATTTAGCACCTACTCCCTGCCTGGCCTATTCTGCACCCTCGGGATACAGCACTGAAAAAGGGCCAAGCGCTTGCCCTCATGGAGCTGACATTTTGGCGTCGGATGCAGGAGCAGACATCCTCATGTAGATATTGTTTCTCTTTCTGTCCTTTGTACAGTATTTTTGCAATTAGAGGCTACTTTATTTAAAAATAACTTAAAATTCCTATCCGAACATTCAGAACAAAATAGAGACGTTCAGTTGAATTAGTGACTTCAGACCTGTTTGGTTGTTTTTTCCCCATAACAAAGGCAGCTGCAAGCAAAACAGATTTTGATTCTCTGTAAGGAAGGGATTTTATCTGAATTGTTCAGAAGGAGCAGGCTGCCTCTGAGGGTACAGAGTGTCCTGTCTTTGTCATTTAATTTGACAAACACTAAAGTCAAAGCTTAGCTGACCCAGACACTGGGATATAAAGATGAATAAGAAATAACCCTTAGGGACTTCCTGGGTGGTCCAGTGGTTAAGAATCCTCCCTGCAATGCAGGGGACATGGGTTCCATCTCTGGCTGGGGAACTGAGATGATCCCACATGCCATGAAGCAATAAACCCATGTGCCACAACTAGAGAATCTGTGTGCTGCAATGAAAGATCCCACATGCCTCAACTAAGACCCGACACAGCCAAATAAATAAATATTAAAAAAAAAAAGAAACAGCCCTTGTTCTTACAAAACTTACAGTCTTGCAGATGCAAAAGGGATTAAAAATCACTTTTATTTTAGTTCCAACAGACTTTTTTGAACATTTAGTATTTACCATAAGTATTTACCAGATATGAAGCTCAAGTTTATTGTCAACTTTGAGTTTTTATGTCACTTATTATTTTTTTCAAGATCAATAGCTATCACTAAATTAGTAGCGAGTGCAAAATATCCTTTATAAGGAGAAACTGGTGATTGTTAGGCTTATGCTAAGAGAGGGGCATGTCTATGCAAATGAGAGTCCTTCCCTTTGCATGGTAACCACTTGGACTTTCTCTTAAATCCTTCACACCAGTTACAGAGATCCGTGGTGGCGTCAGGTGAAAAGCAGTTACCAGTGGAGTACCGCATCAGCAAGAGGTAAGAGGGGTCCTTCCTTGGCAGGGACTCTGGTCACACCTGCTGGCCACCCTGGCACAGATGACTAAAGGTCAGCAGCAGTCATTCAGATGCCATCAGAGATTCCACCGGAGAACCTATATAGTTCAGGTTTATATCTGTGCATTCTTGCTGAGAGGGAGCAATATCCACTCCCCTCACCCAAGGGCCTTTCACAGGCTGTTACATGGTCTGAATACTTAACTAGGAGACCATTAGGGAAAGAGTTGAAAAAGCTCCTAAGCCCTAGACCAAAAATTAAGTATGTAGTTGTGCTCCTAAACAGGATTGCTTTTCCAGAAAGTCTCTTCAAAATTTGACTTTACAGAATTCTAGTTCCACCTTCTGATTCATATGCAAAGCATGACTTGCCACCACTCAGGCAAGAGGGAGGGCCAGAATCTCTGGATCTGGTGGCTTCTCTAGAGGGGAAGATCCAGCTGCATTCC
This sequence comes from Bos taurus, assembly GCF_002263795.3. Taxonomy (NCBI): domain Eukaryota; kingdom Metazoa; phylum Chordata; class Mammalia; order Artiodactyla; family Bovidae; genus Bos; species Bos taurus. Next base: position 53,650,281 of record NC_037342.1, on the reverse strand, counting down.
CTCCCCTCCATCCCTAATCAGCCCCACTGCAGCCCCTGGTTTGCGCTACAAGGACAGTATGGATGATACAGTAAGAGGAGGGTCCCCACCGGAGCCATGGGAGACAGCGAGGACATCCTTGGGGAGAGGCCAGACCTCAGGCTGGGTGGATGGTTTTTGTAGTCTGGGAAGTGAAGTGAGTGATGAAAGCTTTGATTCAGAATGCTTTGGCTTAACTTACTTGGTCTGGTTTACATTAGGAAGTTATTTTCTAAGTTTGGGACCTTTTACATTAGGAAGTTATTTTCTAAGTTTTGAAAAATCCGTATAACTTCAGCTTCATTGCTTTGCTAATCTTTCTGACGTTGTGGTGTCAAGGGGAAAATTCAACTTTCTGTTCTGCTTTCAGGGGAAGGAGGTGGTATTCTCCTTACTTTTCAGGTAAAGAGACTGAGACCCTCATTGCCTCCCCTCATTCACCACCCCCATCCCCAGCCACCACATTGCATTCATTTTGAATTTTGTTTCTGTCCTCACAGGGCTTCCCCAGTGGCTCAGATGGTAAAGAATCTGCTTACAGTGTGGGAGACCAGGGTTCAATTCCTGGGTGGGAAAGATCCCATGGAGGAGTAAATAGCTACCCACTCCAGTATTCTTGCCTGGGAAATCCCATGGACAGGGGAGCCTGATGGGCTACAGTCCAGGGTCAGATACGACTGAGTGACTGAGTGATCCCATGGAGGAGGAAATGGCTACCCACTCCAGTATTCTTGCCTGGGAAATCCCATGGACAGGGGAGCCTGACAGGCTACAGTCCAGGGTCAGATACGACTGAGTGACTAACCTTTCACTTTCTGTCTTCACAGCTTCACTAGAACTTGTCCCTCAAAGGTCACCAGTGAACTCCTAATCACTAAATTTGTTTCCTGCACAGAAACCTCCACTGACTCTTTGTTTTCCACCAAGACCAGATCCCTGAACCCAGGGTCCTCAGCTTACACAACATGCCCCGAGCCTGCTCTTCTAGCCTAATTTCCTGTCACTTCTCTCATAGACCAGACGCTTTCACATTGATATATATTATGTCACCCCACCACATCTGCACTTACGCTGTTTCTTCAGCCTGAAATACCCCTATGTTTTTTCTATCTATTGAAATTTTATGCACCCTTCAAAATTTGGCCTACATGTCCATCTTACTGCCATGCCAGTCAAAATTAACATCTCCTTCCTCTGTGCTCCTGAGGACTTTAAAGGCTGGTTCTCATTTTTCTACTTCAATTTATACTCGTTGTATTTGTGTATATTTGTGTGTCTCTTCTAATGAGCTCTTTGAACACAGAAGCTTTGTCTTGAGTACCTTTGTAAACCACAGCACCCACAGCATAGCACTATGCATGCACTCTATATAAAGGAATAAACAAATTAATCCATCATTTATAGACCCAGATGTGCCAGGGTACTTCCCTTAAGAGCCCTCATCATCTCCCTAGGAGACTCACTGGTTTGCTTCCTTACTTCCCAGGGACCTACATTCTGATCCCAAATCCTCCACTTTATCAGAACCTCAATAAGACATTCAGGAAAAAAGACTGAACTTTGCTCTTTGGCCTTTGACCTATCATGGTTTGTCTTGGAGTAGAGCAGAAGAACAGAGATTTTTCTGCGTTTTACAGCAATCACCAGCATACAGCCTACAAAGCATTTTCATAAGCATCATCTGTCATGATCATGTCTCTGTAATAGATATTATCACCTCTGTTTGATAGATTAATGCATTTCCTGTCCTCCCTGCCTGCCTTCCTTCTGGCAGATGACATCATTTGATCATTCACAGTTAGTCATTTCTGGCATCAGATCACTAATGCTTCAACTTGTGGTGTGTTTTAGTGCCTGGCTGAAGGACACTGTTGACCCAGTGCTGGTGACCCTTGACCATCGCATTGCTGCCCTCACGGGCCTTGATGTCCAGCCTCCCTACGCAGAGTATCTCCAGGTGGTGAACTATGGAATTGGAGGGCACTATGAGCCTCACTTTGACCATGCTACGGTAACTATGGGGTCAGTGACCATCTCCTGGGGGTAGGGAAAGGGGGTATTATTTATTTCTCTGAGGCAGAGCTCTAATAGGGCCCTCAGGGGACACTGAAATCTTGGAACAAAGGTTCATGTTCTAGGTAGATCTGAAAGTCTTAGTTTCAAGCTGATAGCTGCTGACTCATCTTTTTACTAAAACTCATTGAAAAACACTCTTACAATGACTGGATTTTATGACATGTAAATTATATCAGTTAAACTCTTCTGTAACAAAAGAATATGTCTCTTTGGCAAATAATTAGGAATTCCAGTCTTAGGACTTGGCATGTTTACAGAATAATTATCTGTAACATTTTATATATTATTTCTCTAACAACCTGAAGATACAATGAACCACCAGTCTTTTCACTGAGGAGTGAAAGTGAAAGTCACTCAGTTGTGTCTGACTCTTTGCAAACCCATGGACTATACAGTCCATGGAATTCACCAGGTCAGAAGACTGGAGTGGGTAGCCTTTCCCTTCTCCAGAGGATCTTCCCAACACAGGGATCGAACCCAGATCTCCCACATTGTAGGTGATTCCTTACCAGCTGAGCCACAAAGGAAGCCCAAGAATACTGGAATGGGTAGCCTATCCCTTCTCCAGCAGCTCTTCCTGACCTAGGAATCGAACTGAGGTCTCCTGCATTGCAGGCGGATTCTTTACCAGTTGAACTATCAGGGAAGCCTTTCACTACTAACAAGCAATTTAGTTTGATTAGTATACAATTCACTTATATGTGTATCTAATAAATTGGTAAAAGGAAAAAAAAATATATTGAGTAACTGCCAGCAAAGACAGGCACATACGTGACCAGTTATAGCTCAAGCTCTCTCCCATCTGTGACTCCCCCATTTTTCTCCTCCCTGTATTGTGGTGGAATACTGGTACCTTCTGGTTGTCACTCTGATGCCTTATGCATAAAATAATGATGTGTTCTATTTTTGTCTCAGTCACCAAGCAGCCCACTGTACAGAATGAACTCTGGGAACCGGGTCGCAACATTTATGATCTATGTGAGTCTTCCTCTGGAGGGACCGGGGTTACTTAATGATTATTTCTCTCTCTTTTATTTTATGGTTTTCAAAGCAATATAAGATACTGATTTTATGTGATATTCACAGCAGAAAAATCTCCAGGATGTTTGTAAATTTCATATAGCACTCTCATTAGGCACCATAGGAGGAATAAAAAAATACATGTCAGCTCCTGCCCTCAAAGAACTGACGTTATGTAGACCTAACTGTGACCTTGTTGTTAGCTGTGATTAGGATGGGAAGTGGCCTTACATGAAGGCCAGGAGATCCTGGGACCTGAACAACACTGGAAGGGGATGTGGTTCTCTTTCTTTGAGGTCCCATAAGACTACTTGCTGTTGAAAAGCATGGACCTATAGATGAGGTCGTGGAGCTGTGAGGGTAAGAGAGGAGAGAAATGAAGCAGCTGAGATTATGAGAAGGAAGAACAGAGATGCCTTCAGAGAAATTCAATAAGTGTGGCTCTCTCATATGTAATGAAAATTTTCTTCCTTTTCTCCTTATAGTCTTCAGTTAACTCTACATTACACCCCCTTAAAACAGTAAATTGGCCTCTTCTCCTAGCTTCTGACCTGACCTGGTCTTTATTATCTCACCTATCCTTTTCCTGTCAGATTATGTGGTTTTGCCTCCTTCTCTTTGGACAAGTCATAGTATCAGTCATCTGTCATTTAAAGCATAAGAGGTGTATTATAACGTTAAATATACATGCTCTACATTACACCCTAAGATGAGGGCCTGGTTTCGGGCTCATTAGAGTAGCAGATACCCCCACCCTAGCATCCCCTCTTTCCTTAGTCCTGTATCTGGTCTCCACAGTGCAGCCAAGAAAGAACAGAGGCCAGCACTCTATAGTCTTACTGCTGGCAGTCCCAACGTGGCTTTTTTCACATGGCTCGGTTTTCACTTTCTGCAAAACTGTAAAGCTGCCACTGCCAGTGGTGTCTGGCCTCTTGTGGTCATTCTGAACATTCTGATCAGGCAGAGGGATGGCTGACGTCAGCTCTCCGGGCAGGGCACATGGCTTGGATCAGCAGCTAGTGCATCTCTGGTTGATGACTCAAGCTGGCATGGGAGGTCACAATCTGTGAAGTCATAGGCAGTTGATGTCTTTGGATATCAACCAAAGAACAGGACGTCCAGGGGCCACAATCTCTCTGTTCTTTATCCCCCTAGTGTCTTCTGCAGCTGACTCCCTGATTACAGAGGCCTGGTTACCATGGTAAGGGTAGCACAGATGCAGGAGTCCAGCAGTTTTAAGTGGCAAATGCAAGAGTGTGTCTGTGTTTGGATTTTAAGCCTCTGATACACAGTGGAATGGCATGCGTTTGGATTTGGAGTCAGTTGGCCTGATTCAGATTCTGCCACTTAACATGTGGCCTCAGCACAAATCACAGTTCTCTGAGCTTGTTTTCTTGCTCTGCACCTCCTCACAGGGCTGTCAGCAGGACCTGATGAAGTCAGGTGAGGGGATCTCTCTCTGTGAAATTTCATACAGTATGTTTTTATTGTTCAATCCTAGAAAGCAAGTATAGGACTCCAGGAAGGGACTGTGGGACCTAGGAAGTGCTAGCTTATTCCCAGTTCTTTCATCTTCAGATTAGGGTTAAGACCATCATAAACATTTCTGAAGACAAGAGATAAGTTTTGTGGAGAATATAAGAATAATATTATAGGGGGAAAATAATCTTTAAGAAGTAGAGGATTGAGTTGAAATCAGGTTAGTGATTTTCTACTCAGACTGGATATAAGATCAGTCCCAGTACAAAGCAGTGGAAGGTTTACAGAGGGAAGATTTCCCTGCCCTCCACCAAGCTCACAATCGATGCCCTGCTCTGGAGCCTCACAGCACACTGATCCAATTCTCTTTTCAATCTGTTGTTTAAGTCCTTCCACCCCATTGTGCTATGATACCACAGGTAGTGTGCAAGAGTGCCATACAGTGGTTACCAGCAGGGTCTTTGTAGTCAGCATTGGCTCAGCTCCAGTCCTGGATTGGAGTTATGTGACCTTTCGTAAACTACTCAGTCTCTCTGAGACTTGGCTTCCTTATCCCTAGACTGTGAATAACAACAATCCTAATTAAGGATGATATATTTGTTGTGAGGAATAAGGATTTAGTATGATGCCTAACATACGGTCATTGCTCAATAAGTGTCAACTATTATAGTTAAACTATAAAAGTGCTTTTTTTTCCCTGAATGGTAAGATGATGAATAATATAAAGTATTTTAAAGTATTTTCCAGTATTTTTCAAAGTGTTTAGGTTGTGTATTCTTTGAAAATCAGTAAAAACTCTTCAAATTAAGTAAACATATCTATAATTCTAGAACATACCAGTGGTGAGCTCTTTAGCTGAGGTTACCTGGAGAGGGTCTGAGTGATCTGGGAAACACACCAAAGGAGCAATCAGTGGTTTCTATGAGGCCCAGCCTTCAAAAACGAAGTGTTCTGTAAGCCATTGGTCCTGATGCATTACTAGGCTGTGAAATCAATTTAGTGGATCTGGTCAGCATTTAAGAAATCTGAACTAGAAGAGAATAAAATAAAATGGGAAATAACAGACAGTATCTCATGTAGTAAGAATGTTCTATGAAACTTAGGGACACGTCTGTGTGTCTTGGGCTGTGATATAAACTACATTTCTTCCTGAGGGTCTCAAAGTTTGGACCTACCCATGGTAACCCTCAATAAGGATGTGAGCTGCAAGGGTAAAGTAAGAGGGGATTTCTAAATGTCCTCTCGTGACCATGCAGGCAAACACTGATGCCACTGAGTAGGCTGTCTGCATTCCTAAATTGGGTGATTGTCTTTCCGTAAGTATTTCTCCTAGAGTCGAAATAGGGGCGCACAGGAGGGAAATTTATGCAGAAATGACATCAGATGTCATGTGGAGCAGAGTAAGGCAGTCAGGCTATTTCAACTCTGGCTTTCCCTCTGGCCTTGTAGTTGAGCTCGGTGGAAGCCGGAGGAGCCACAGCCTTCATCTACGGCAACTTCAGCGTTCCTGTGGTCAAGGTGAGTGTGGGTCTGATGCCAACAGGTGATTTTTAGGATTGTTCGAACTAACACCTCAACTTTCGTGCTGTCAGTGCTTGCACGCCTGTTCTGGGAGGGGGGCAAAAAAGAGGTCTTTCTTGATTCCCAGAATCAAAGATAGTTCCTCAGTTTTCTTGACTACTGCACTTACTTGTACCTCTATTTTTTTTTAATCTTATTTACACTTGTATTACAAGTAGATGATTACATGTCTGCCTTTCAATTACAACAGAACTCGTCAAAGGTGAGAAATCTTTTATTCCTCTTCAGAATCTCAGCAGCAACTGGTCCCTTCAATCATTCTTTCAGTAAATACTGGGGGCTAGAGGCACTCAGCGGAGAAGGCAATGGCACCCCACTCCAGTACTCTTGCCTGGAAAATCCCATGGGCTGAGGAGCCTGGTGGGCTGCAGTCCATGGGGTCGAGAAGAGTCGGACACGACTGAGCGACTTCACTTTCACTTTCCACTTTCATGCATTGGAGAAGGAAATGGCAACCCACTCCAGTGTTCTTGCCTGGAGAATCCCAGGGACGGGGGAGCCTGGTGGGCTGCCATCTATGGGGTCGCACAGAGTCAGACACGACTGAAGCAAGTTAGCAGCAGCAGCAGCAGCAGCAGAGGCACTCAGAGTACAGAGGAAAGGTCATAGTCCTTGCCTCTAGGAGCTCACGGAGAGGTTAACAGTCAGTAATGGTATATACTGCAAGAAGAGCTATAAAGTCAAGCAAGGCATTAGAGGAGGGCCAATGTGGTAAGAGGTTTACTTAATTTCTCCCCCAAATTTCAGAGCAATCAATCAATCAATCAGGGATGGCAGCCCTTAATTACTTCCGGAATGAAATGAAGACAAATAATTGAGATCGTGCCTTCTAGCACTTAAAACAGTGCCCAGCACATCCTAAGCATACAAGTAAATGCCGGGTATTTAGCAAAATTCAGCGGTTTGGCCAGGGATAAAGTAAGTGTGTAGGAGAGAAATCTGAGTATAAGAGGTAGAAAGAATATAGAAGATTTGGAGTCAGAACACCTGGGTTTGAGTTCTGATGTTGATCCTTCTTAGATAAGTTATTTAAAGCCCCTACGCCTCAACTTCCTTTCTGCTAAGGTGGACATGACAATGGTGCCTGCTTCCTGGGGGTGTTATTAGAAGTGCCTGAGAAAGGCTAAGCATCAGAATGAAGTTCTTAGTTGTGTGAGGAATATTTTGCTCTTCCTTGTGCTTTTTGTTGAGTGCCTGTCCTGAGTGATTCCGTGACACCCGTGCTCCCCCTTCCCCTGGCACCTGTCAGTCTCCTCCTGGTTTGTTTTTATGTCTCTCTCCTGCAAGACTGTGAGCTCCCTGAGAGCAGAATTGATCATGACTTGTCTCTGCATCCACAGGGTCTGGAGTAGGGCAGGGCCCTCAGTAAGTAAGGCATCAGTGAATGAGTCAATGGCAGCTTGTCTATCATTTTGTGCCATCTTATGTATTCCTTGCCCCCATCTGCATGGACAGTTTTCTTGGTTAATGACACGCACGCATTTGTCCTCAGTCAAGTCCTTCCCTAGGACTGAGACTCTGAGCTGACCTTCCCTGGGGCGGGGTCTGCTTGCTTTCAGAATGCAGCACTCTTTTGGTGGAACCTGCATAGGAGTGGTGAAGGGGATGGTGACACACTTCATGCTGCCTGCCCTGTCCTGGTAGGAGATAAATGGGGTAAGGCCTGCCTTTCTGGGCATGGGAAAGGGGTGAAGGCTTCAGGGGAAAGTGAAATAGGGGTTGGATAGAAAATAACATAGCCTTTCATTCCAAAAGCTGCATAACAGGGACTTCCCTGGTGGCCCAGTGGTTAAAACTCTGAGCTTCCATTGCAGGGGGCCTGATTTGATCCCTGGTCTGGGAACTAAGATCCCACATACTGCGTGGCAAAAAGAAATAAAGAAGAAAATTTCTTGAACTGAATAAAAATGAAAACACAGCAAGTCAACTTTAAAAAATTAAATGGAAAATAACAAAATTAGGGGGAAAAAAGCTTCATAGCAATGCCACATTATATCGAGGTGATCAGATTCTGGGCTAGTGGCCGCAAGTACATTAGGAGCCCATAAAGGGGAGGCTTCTGTCCTATAGCTAGTGTCAGTAAAAGTTGACTGGCCTGACCAGATAGGCCCTGATTCCTCAGGACAGCTAAAGAAGAATCAGTGCAAAGTCCCACTCCTCTGTTCCAAGGAGAAAACCATCAAGTGCTTTCCCATGAGGAGAGGTCAAACAAGGAAGAGATAAGTAAGGGACACGCTCATGTCATACATGTATCCATGAGAACTTAGCTCTTAAGACAGAAAAAGTAGAGGAGGGACTCTTGTGCTGAGGTGGACCTGACCAGGGGATCCATGCCTTTTCTCTCACTGCCCTGAAATGGTACCCTGTGGGAGAAGGGGCTTTCAGGAGCTACATGAAGGATAAGTGACCACAGTACCCAGGGGGTTGAAAATTAAGTCTCTAGTAGACAGGACCTGTGGGGACTTTTTCCAGGGACCACTGCCCTTCCTGCTCTTTATTGCTACTGGAAGCAACATCTTGTAGTCTGTGACAGGCCTGGGACCAAGGTGAGGCAAGTGAGTCCCCAAGGGTATGGAATTTAATGACCCTGTGAGTATCGCCTCTGTCTGATCTGCTGAGCCTGCTCCTCTACCTCCCCGTTCTCCCCCAGTGGCCAACAAGTGGATACACGAGTATGGACAGGAATTCCGCAGACCCTGCAGCTCGAGACCTGAAGACTAAAGTGTTGGCTGAGAGAAGCTGGAGGAGTCCTTTGGCTTTCCAAAGAAGCCAGAAGTCAAAAACTAGGGTAAGAGAGGAGAAAGGGGAGCAAGCTTCTGGAGGAGGCCCTTGTCAGCACTGTCTGTTCCTTGCAAATGGGAGACAAGGAAGTGGTCTCTAACAGGGGTTACCTGAGAACTTGTTTCTCCTCAAGCCATGACTCACAGCAGAATGAACATGACAAAGGAGGGGGCACGAAGGCTGGAGAGAGAAGTTTCTGGAGCTCAGACTCTGTTGGAAACAGGGCATATCAACAGTCTCCAGGGTTTGGTCAGTGGGGCCTTCGCCACTTGAGCCTTGACCACAGGGGCCCAGAAGTGGGCAGTGAGGCCCCTGCTGACTCCCACGTGCCCTTCTGCCCACTGACTCCTGCTGAAGGCTGAGCAGGGGGTGTCTCTGTATCAGGAGTGTACCTCATGTGATGACTTTTTTAAAGCAGACAGTAACTTTTTTAAAAAATACGATTTTTAAATACAGCCATTAAAATGTTTTAATAGTCATAAAAAGTGTTTACAGATCATTTTTCACAACCATGAACATTCTTATGTTGTAACGTTATGTGAAAACAGCAGAGCAGAATGTTTTATTTATGTATAATCTTATCTTGGCTCATCTCCCACCACTCCCCGCTCAGTGCATTCCAGAAGCATTCTATTTCTTAATACCGACATTGGTTCCACTCTTCATGTCTTTGCACTCACTGCTCCCACCGGGGCTGAGCCCTCCTCACCATTCCACTCTTGAATCGGTGTCACTTCAGAGAGAACCTCTCTGACATCCATCCTTCTAGCCATTTTGTTCACATAGGCCAACTTTATTTTCTTCCTAACACTTTTCTCAAAGTTACTTTATTTATTTAATTGTGGTCAGTTGCCCGCCCTGCATGGTGAGTGCTTTAAGACCCCTCTCTACTTTGTAAATGCCTCTATTGTAGTCCCCATCTCACTCAATTTTTCAGTATTTATTTGCCTAGCTGCTTGCACTCCTTATACCTCTTGGTATCCCCCAGAAAAAGGTCTGTTTCAAATAAGTAGGCATTCAGCAAATATTTTTGGATAAGTGAGTAAGAAGGCCTCCTTTGAGCTATGCTTTGGAGGATGGGTAGGATTCTTATAGGCAGAGTCTAATGAGGAGCAGCACTTCCCAGCAGGGCTGGCATGAGCTAAGGCTGCAGTGATGAGTGACTGATATTTGAGCACTTGTGCAAAGTGAACATTCTAGGCAACTTGGCTCAGTTTCCTCAACAGGAGATGGGGGTGTGTGTTGTGCTCACAGAGAAGCCACACAGGTAAAAGGCTAGATGCTTAGATGCTGTGCTGCCTCTGCCCCCTCCCTGTACCACACACGCCAGGATTTCTGCCTCCCAGAGCTCTGTGGGCCCCAAGGAAAAGGTTCTGGTGTGCTGATATCCGGGGTCCAGCAGAGCCTCTGTGGGCACCTGTCACCAATAGTTCTGCTGAGTGCATCAGGACTCTGGAAGCCCTCTTACTAAATTACTGTCACATAGGTGAGCAAAAACACTTTTCCCCTCCCCTTCTGAGTTCTTAGGAATTCTGAGTTCTTATAGAGGTTCTGAAACCTCTATAGTAAAAGACATATTAACAGGAGGAACATAAAGAAGTTTATTAACATGTATATATCATGTATACATGGGAGATACCCAAGGGAAAATGAGTAATTTCCTGAGGTGGCTTAGAACTCAGGATGATATACTATCTTAAGAGAGAAAGGAAAGAGGGGAGGTAAGCCGCTTACATTCTTAGGAACAATGAATAGTCCTTAGAAAAGGGCCCACAGACGGGAGATACGATAGTGATTGTCTAGGTGTGGTGTCCACTTGTGGTCTTCTGTGAGGTTTCCTTGGTAAAATTCTTGAAGGAATTTCAGACAACTGAGTTCCTTCTGGAGCATCTGTCTTCAGGCAAGTGAGGCGAGTTTAGAGAAAGGGGTATAGCTGTGGGGTCCCAACAATGCTTAGTATGTAGGTAGCTGTTTCTAAATAGGACTGACTGTGGCTTGGTGCATAGCTTGTTTATAATTTTGCTTTTCTTTCTTGCGCTGTTCTTCGGCCATTTTTCTAACAGCTTTCTCTCCAAACTGGGCTCCTGGTGTTGCAATTGTATCCTCACAAGACTTGCTCCAGGGAAAATTCTTTACGTTAATGACTGTTATCATTGTCAGTAGTAACATACTAACCATGTACTCTTGGCTAGGCATTGTGCTAAGAACTGAGGTAGGTGTACTTGCCTCCTTCAGGCCTCACAATGAACAGGTACTATATCTCCATTTTATAGATGAGGGAAACTGAGGCAGAGAATATGTAACCTTCCTGAGGTTACATAGCTATAAAGTGGCAGAGGCAGGATTCAAAGTACAGGTGTCTCCCCAAAGATCTCTTTTTTAAAATTTAAGATTCACGCAACACTATAAAGCAACTATATGCCAATAAAAAAATCTTCATTGCAATGAAAAAATTTTTCAATTGAGGTATAGTTTCAGGTATCAGTGAAGTGATTCAGTGATATATATATCAGTGATTTATTTAGTCATATAGTCATCTTCTTTTTCAGATTCTTTTCCCTTATAGATTATTACAAGATATTGAGTATAGCTCCCTGTGCTGTACAGTAGGTCCTTGTTGGCTACTGGCAAACCACTCCAGTGTTCTTGCCTGGAGAATCCCAGGGGCGGGGAGCCTGGTGGGCTGCCGTCTATGGGGTCGCACAGAGCCGGACATGACTGAAGCGACTTAGCAGTAGCAGCAGTGTGTATATGTTAGCCCCAGACTCCTAATTTACCCTCCACCCTTTTCCCCTCTGGTAACCATAAGCTTGTTTTCTATGTTTGTGAGTCTGTTTCTGGTTTGTAAATAAGTTCTTTTGTATCATTTTTTTAGGTTCCACATGTAAGCAATATCATGAGATATTTGTCTTTGTCTAGCTTACTTTACTTAGTATGATAATCTTGAGGTCCATCTATGGACTAGAAATAGAAAATATGAATTACCAATTCATATTTACCAATACTTAAACTGAACCAGTGTAAAACTCCCAACAGAACTCCCAGGTGGCACCAGTGGGAAAGAGCCTACCTGCCAATGCAGGAAACATTAAGAGACAGGGGTTTGATCCCCAGGTTGGGAAGATCCCCTGAAGAAGAGCATAGCTACCCACTGCAGTATTCTTGCCTGGAGAATCCCATGGACAGAGGAGCCTGGTGGGCTACAGTCCCTAGGGTCAGACAGGACTGAAGCAACTTAGCACACACACAGCAACAAACAAGTCCAGCACCAGATGCCTTCAGAGGCAAATTCTATCAAACATTTGAAGAGTTAACACTTATCCTTCTGAAACAACTCCAAAAAAACTGCAGAGGAAGGAACACTTCCAAGCTCATTCTATGAGGCCACCATCACTATGATACCAAAACCAGACAAAGATATCACAAAAAGAGAAAATTACAAGCCAGTATCACTGATGTAGATGCAGAAGTCCTCAATGAAATATGCTAGGAGACTGACTCCAGTAAAAAGGATCATACAGCATGATCCAGTGGGATTTATCTCAGGGATGCAAGGATCCTTCAACATCCACAAATCCGTGTGGTACACCACATTAACAAATTGAATAAAAATTATATGATCATCTCAACAGATGCAAAAAAAGCTTTTGATAAAATTCAACATCCATTTATGATAAAAACTCTCCAGAAAGTGGGCAAAGAAGGAACCTACCTCAACACAGTAAAGGCCATATATGACAAACCCACACCTAACATCATACTCAATGGTGAAAAACTGAAACATTATCGGGGAAAAAAACTCTCTCCTTATATTGCTCAGTTAACTACCCAGTTAACTGTTTCCTCCATCCACCTGTAAGGCCAGCCACTTGGCTAGTCTCAGGTTCCAAGGTTTCGCCTGGCTACAGGCTGGGGTTTCTAGCAAACTGCTGGGAGAGGAAGCCAGCTCTAGGAATATGGGAGCCTCTTGAGTTTACATAACTTTCTGAGCCCTGGACCCAGACTGAGAATGTGTTGACTCTGGCCACCGATGGAGCAGCCAGCTGGGGCAAGAGAAGAGTTGGCTTGAAGATTACAAACAAAACACTGTCCCTGCAGGAAAGGGTACGACTGCTGTTTGCTTTCTCAACTCCTGTTGTAGATTCTTTTCTTGCTTTCCCCTTGTTAAAAGTCATGACCCTCTAATTCCCCAGCTCCAGTTCTGATGACACAGGCCCTTGAATCCAACTTAAGGGTCCTTGGCATCTCGCTGTCCAAATCAGTTTGTTTTGTCCATTCCACCTCTAAAATATCGAGCCTTCCTCCTCCTCTCATCCCTGCAGCACTTAGCTAGTTCAGAATCCCTTTGCCTTTTACCTAGACTACCACTGCCTCTTTACTGCTATCTAGTCCAGTGCCTGCAGTCCATTTCCACAGGTACCAGAGTGACTTTCCTTAGTGTCTGGCAACTCCCCATCTTGCCACTATAGGCCTTTATATCCTGCCTCCAACATCTGTCACAGCTTTTACTCCAGCCACACTGATAATACTCATCTACCAGCTGTGTCAGACTGACCTTCGTGGGCTTGTGCATGCTGCCTGCTCTCCCTGCAGTATATTTCCCTTTTCCACCTCCACCTTGTGATGATGCTTCAAAACTCAACTCAAATGCTACCTACTTTGTGAAACCATCCCTTGCCTGTTTCCAAAGAGGTTTAGTTGTCCCCTTCCCTTTGTACAGTGTGGTCACTGTTTCGATAATGGTCTTTCTAGACTATGAGCTCATTTGAAAGGCCTCATTATTTATCTCTGCCTCCAGAGTCAACTGGAAGCTTGACACAGAGAAACTGCTCAGGTTTGCTTAATCAGCAAATAAATGCTTGTAATAGCAGCTTTAGAAGAGGATAACAACAAGAAGTCGTGCCCAACTCTCCTCAGCCCTTCGAGTCTTCTCAATCTCAGGATTCTGCCCCCCAACATTAGATCTGTGTCTACCCCATTTGCCCACCTTCTTTCAGGAAGTTCTCCTTGGACATTCTTTAGTGTATGTGTCTGACAGACTGGCCTCTGGTTTGACCCAAATATGTTCCTTCTGGCTTTGTGGAAATCCTTCATTCAAAGGGTCCAAGGGTCTCCTTTATTCTCTTCCTGAGTTTGGAGTGCTGATCTGTAGGCTTCACAAGGATGCTACATCCAGCACATAGTAGGTGCTCCTTAAGAGTACATTATGTGGAAACCAACACAATACTGTAAAGCAATTACCCTTCAATTAAAAAAAAAAAAAAAAAGAATACGTTTTGTGAACATATGAATGGTCTCTTCTCTACTAGGAGATAGTGGAATGCTCAAAGATCCTGCCACCTCCTAGCCATGTCTATGGGCAAGTCATTTCACATCTCTGAAATTCAGTTTCTTTGCCTTTAAATTGGGGGAAAACTGGATCAGATCAGATCAGTCGCTCAGTCATGTCCGACTCTTTGCGACCCCATGAATCGCAGCACGCCAGGCATCCCTGTCCATCACCAACTCCCAGAGTTCACCCAGACTCACGTCCATTGAGTCAGTGATGCCATCCAGCCATCTCATCCTCTGTCGTCCCCTTCTCCTCCTGCCCCCAATCCCTCCCAGCATCAGAGTCTTTTCCAATGAGTCAACTCTTCTCATGAGGTGGCCAAAGTACTGGAGTTTCAGCTTTAGCATCATTCCTTCTAAAGAAATCCCAGGGCTGATCTCCTTCAGAATGGACTGGTTGGATCTCCTTGCCGTCCAAGGGACTCTCAAGAGTCTTCTCCAACACCACAGTTCAAAAGCATCAATTCTTCGGCGCTCAGCCTTCTTCACAGTCCAACTCTCACATCCATACATGACCACAGGAAAAACCATAGCCTTGACTAGACGAACCTTTGTTGGCAAAGTAATGTCTCTGCTTTTGAATATGCTATCTAGGTTGGTGGTAACTTTCCTTCCAAGGAGTAAGCATCTTTTAATTTCATGGCTGCAGTCACCATCTGTAGTGATTTTGGAGCCCAGAAAAATAAAGTCTGACACTGTTTCCACTGTTTCTCCATCTATTTCCCATGAAGTGGTGGGACCGGATGCCATGATCTTCGTTTTCTGAATGTTGAGCTTTAAGCCAACTTAAAGTGCTGCACTCAATATGCCAGCAAATTTGGAAAACTCAGCAGTGGCCACAGGACTGGAAAAGGTCAGTTTTCATTCCAATCCCAAAGAAAGGCAATGCCAAAGAATGCTCAAACTACCGCACAACTGCACTCATCTCACACGCTAGTAAAGTAATGCTCAAAATTCTCCAAGCCAGGCTTCAGCAATATGTGAAAACTGGATAGCTACATGTAAAAGACTGAAATTAGAACATTCTCTAACATCTTAAAATGGATTAAAGACCTAATAAACTCAGAATGGATTAAAGACCTAAATATAAGACCAGATACTGGGCTTCCCTGGTGGCTCAGTGGTAAAGAATCCGCCTGCCAACACAGGAGACTCAGGTTCAATCCCTGGTCCGGGAAGATCCCGCATACTGTGGAGCAGCTAAGCCCAGGTACCACAGCTACTGAGCCGTGCTCCACAGCAGGAGAAGCTACTGTAACGAGAGCCCATGCACTGCAACTCGAGAGTAGCCCCTGCTCTCCACAACTAGAAGCAATGAAGATCAGCACAAAAATAACAAATAAATAAAATTATTTTTAAAAAGAGACTAGATACTATAAAAATCTCTGTAGGAAAACACAGAACACTCTTTGACATAATCACAGTGATTTTTTTTGGATCTGTTGGCCTGAAGTGATGGAAATAAAAGCAAAACTAAACAAATGGGACCTAATTAAACTTAAAAGCTTTTGCACAGCAAAGAACAGCATAAACAAAATGAAAGGACAACCTACAGAATGCGAGAAAATATTTGCAAATGATGTGAACGACAAGGAATTAATTTCCAAAATATACAGACAACTCATATAGCTCAGAATCAAAATAACCCAATCCCAAAATGGGCAGAAAACCTAAACAGACAGTTCTCCAAAGAAGACGTGCAGATGGGCCAACAGGCACATGAAAAGATGTTCAGCATCACTAACTAGTCAAGAAATACAGGTCAAAACTACAGTGAAGTATCACTTCACACCAGTCAGAATGGCCATCATCAAAAAGTCTACAAATAATAAATGCTGGAAAGGGTGTGAAATGCTGGAAAAGGGAACCCTCCTACACTGTTGGTAGGAATGTAAATTGGTGCAGCCGCTACGGAAGCCAGTCTGGAAGTTCCTTAAAGAACCAAAAACAGAGTTGTCACACAATCCAGCGATTCCACTCCTGAGCATGTATCTGGAAAAGACGAAAACTCTCAATTTGAAAGATACAGGCACCCCAGTGTTCACTGCAGCACTATTTACTGTAGCCGAGACATGGGAGCAACCTAAATGTCCATCAACAGATGAATGGATAAAGCTTTGGTGTGTGTGTATACATGATATGTGTGTGTGTGTGTGTGTACACAATGGAATACTACTTAGCCATAAAAAGAATGAAATAATGCTATCTCCAGCAACATGGATCTCCAGCAACAATATAATCTCTAGGTCCATGAATGTGACAGAAAAAGACAAATATCATATGATATCACTTCTATATGGAATCTAAAAAAATGATATAAATGAATTTATTTAAAAAGACTCACAGACTTCAAAAACAAATTTATGGTTTCCAAAAGGGAAAGGTCAGGAGAGGGGTAAATTAGGACTTTGGGATTAATGTATACACAAAATATACACATATAAAGTAGATACACAACAATGACCTATTTCATACCACAGGGAACTATATTCAATATCTCATAATAACCTGTAATGGAAAAGAATCTGAAAAAGAACACATATATATAACTAAACCACCTTGCTCTACCTGAAACTAACACATTGTAAATCAACTTAAAAATATACTTAAATTTAAAAAATGACAATTTATGTGAACTTTAAAAAAAACAATAAATTGAGAACAATAATGCCCATACTTCACAAGGATTCCAAAGATTAAGGTGTAACTAGCAGGGTATCTGGAGAAGGCAATGGCACCCCACTCCAGTACTCTTGCCTGGGAAATCCCATGGATGGAGGAGCCTGGAAGGCTGCAGTCCATGGGGTCGCAAAGAGTCGGACACGACTGAGCGACTTCACTTTCACTTTCATGCACTGGAGAAGGAAATGGCAACCCACTCCAGTGTTCTTGCCTGGAGAATCCCAGACACGGGGGAGCCTGGTGGGCTGCCGTCTATGGGGTCGCACAGAGTCGGACACGACTGAAGTGACTTAGCAGCAGAGTATGTAATATAAAGTGAATGTTTCTCACTTTCCATCCATCAAGCCTGGTCATCATCCTCTTGCCAGGTATCTGTACCAAAATGACCTCTGCCCAGGGTCCCCTATATTGTCCAGGAGGCAGTGTAAAGAGGAAAAAAAGCTAAGTTTGAATTCTGATGCCACTTCTGAGCTATATGAATTTGGACCTAATGCCTGCCTGTCAAATGACAACATCACCTACCTCATAGGGTTGCCATGAGGATTAAATAGTTGTGTGTACAGTGAATTAGCTGCTCAACTTTGATGACTATTATGACTTAACCTGGTGAACAAAATTGGCTGTGTCCCTGAAAAACACACATTTGACCATGCTGCCCCCCTGTGGACAGAGTGCAAACAGCCCAGCAGAGACCTTGGTAGGCCCCTCCCGCCCCCAGAAGGGCTTGTGGGAAGCACACAGAACACACACAGGGACGTTTCTCTGCTAGGAGCTCATGCTTTACTCAGATATATTTAGTGAACATACAAACCAGAACTTCTCAGAATAATGTGCTTGTTTGGATGTAGATCAGTACTGACTCAAAAGGTCTGGGGTAAGGACAAAATCTTGAACAAGCTTCCAGATGATACTTATGAATGCTGCTGACCACAGGCCACTCTGAGTAAAGGTCTTAACTATAGTATGGGAGTGACATGATAGGAACCCTACATCAGTTACTGAGAGAGTTAACCTGTATTAACTTGTGTAGTCCTCAAGACCCTATGCGGTAAATACTGTTGACCTCTATTTTTCAGATGAGGAAACCAAAGCACAAAGAGCGAAAAGTACTTAGCTATCTGATACATCCAGTAAGGGATGGGCCTTAGGTTCTAATTTAGGCAGCCTAGCTCCAACACCTGCTAAGACTCCAACAATGTGTAGAGAGTAGCCAGGGGAGGGGCTGTGGCAAGGAGAGGAGGAGACATAGAATAGAGAATGGATGGCAGTTGTGAATGTAAGAGAGGAAGCCATCAAGGACACTTTGGCTGCCTTGTTTAGACCAGTGGAGAGATGGTGGAACCTATCACTACTGACCTAGGAAATATGGGAGAAAGAACAACTTTTAGGGGGAACGTAAGTTCAGCTTTAGGAATGGTCAATGTGAGTGGCTTTTGGTCATCTGGACAAGCAGACAGACCTAAGTGTCTATAGAGTTGAGGAGGTGCTTGAACTTGTAGATAGACTTTGGGCATTAGCAGATGCGAAACTCTGAAAGCTTGAGGTCATGTGAACAGTGTACAGACTGTCCTGTTCTAGACCAAAGTCAACACAGTACACAACTGGAAGAGAGAAGATTAGAATCTAGTCTCCCTGGCTGCAGTGGAGGCTGACTCTGTCCATTCTAATGGGCATTCTGGCTCGGGGAGCAGGCGGAGCATAAGACGTTAATGGGCTGCAGGAAACAAACAGGCTTTGCTGGAGCTCTATGGTGACTAAATCCAATGAACTGTCCCCAACCCCTAGATCAGAAGAAATAAGGACAACTCCATAGAGAAAGACCAGATAAAGGTTGGGAGATATTTATTTTCTTTAAACAAGGTCATAAATAACAAAGAAACAAAGAAGGTCCCAGACTTCGGACCCTGAAGCAGGACAGGGATAGGAAGTTGAGGGGTCAAAAGGTGGAGGGGGCTACGCATCACCTAAGACAGTCACAGAAAAGATGGGCTGCAGGAGACTGCCTCTCCCTACCCTTGGAAATGGCGTGCCTGGGCAGTAGGGAGGCTGAAGTGCTGTGATGAGGCAGCTGGAAGAGGGCAAATGTTGAGGATGCTGGACTGGACTGTTTCTATGAAGGGTGACATGGAAACCACAAATGACTAAGATAAGCTGTGGGTCTAGAAAAGGCAAGCGGGCACTCTGCATACCTCCAGGGACCAACTATGAAAATGGTTAAATCTGCTTCTTAAAAACAACTCCACGGGCCTTAGCCGGTGGCTTTGTGCATGGGCTGTAGTCAACCTGGGTTGCTTTATGGCAGGTGAGGGCTCAAGAGGCCCCTGGAGCAGCCTGGCCTCAGCCCAGGGCAGGTGCCCAGACATGTGGGAGTGGGACGTGGGCCCTCCCCAGATGGGAGGCCATGTGCTTGGACTGGCTGAGCCTGATTTTCAGGCTAGTTTCTTGTGATGCTATCCACCACCCCTCCCTCTACCTAAGGATGAGATCCTGACCTCTCTGGGTCTTCCAAGCCTAGAAGAATAAGACGGGGATAAAAAGGTATCCGACTGGTGTTTTATTTAAAAGGGAAAAATAAAGACCATCTTGCACATGGTCTAGCCCATGAGGTAGGGCAGGACCATGGCAAGAACAATCTCAAGCAATGGAGGTCCCTGTACCTGGGGAAACATGGGGACCCAGGTACATTACCTAATGCCAGGAACAGGGGCCCAGGGTGGCGGTTCTGATGGAGGCTTCACCCAAGGCAAGGCAGGGAGGACAGGCAAGAGCTATCCCTGAACAGGGAAGGGAGAGGAGCTGGGGAGCCTTAGACTGGGGAGACCAATGTTGATCGAAGGCCCTGGAAAACAATGCTTTGGGCAGGAATACACAAAAGGGTTTGTACATCTGGGGATGCCCGTCTACAGGGAGCCGGTGTCACATGGTCGGGCGGGATGGTGAGGAGGAGACAGCGGCATCACAGTGGCCTCTGGTGCGATGTATTTACAACAGAGCTCAATGTTGAGGGAGGGAAGGAGAGCAGGTCACTAACAGCCAGGAAACACACTGTGAA
This sequence comes from Bos taurus, assembly GCF_002263795.3. Classification (NCBI taxonomy): domain Eukaryota; kingdom Metazoa; phylum Chordata; class Mammalia; order Artiodactyla; family Bovidae; genus Bos; species Bos taurus. The sequence goes on along the minus strand of NC_037342.1, from coordinate 53,630,261 downwards.
GAGTGGAGAGAGAATGGAAAACAAATGTGACTGTCACTGGCTTACCCTGTCTCATCCAGGAAGCGCTCCTTAATGATCACCATGGCCTTTGCACATCTCTCCACCTCTTCTCAGCCCATCCAGGGCTAGACACAGGGTGTGCTCTCAATGTACGGCTGATCAGACCACAGCTTCAAACGGGCCAGGGCCCCCAGACACTGCTTACTGAGAAACTAAGAAACTTACTGAGAAACTTTATTGTTGGTTCCTAGGATCCATCAATGGTCAGCTGCTTGAGGGGTGGTCTGACATCAGGGAATCACTGTGGCTCACTGTACCAGGCCCTGGCATTTTCAGTGCCCACCTTGCTTTGTCATCCAAACCACTTAGGCCCTGGCATTTTGAACTCCGTGATGTAGAAACTGTTTATATTTCTTCAACATTTTTTCTTCAAACTTTCTGAGGGTGGGGAACAAGTTCCCTTGGACCATCATCAGAATTAGAAAAGAGACTTTCCAACTGGCAGGCATGACTCTTCATATGGCCTGTGGGGCTCTGTGAGGATGGGGCCTTCTGCAGCAAAGACTGGGAGCTCCTTGAGGTGGGACCAGGACCATGTGGTTTGGGTCACCATGCCTCTCTTCCTCCTCCTCCTCCACAAAGAAATCTACTGTGTCTCCCAATCTGACAAAGAGTTTCCCAAGATGAAAGGCATCCTTTTTCCTCTAGACCAGTGGTTCCCAAATGGGAATGACTTTGCCTCCCTTAAGACATTAGGTAAAATCTAGGAACCTTTTTGCTTGTCACAACTGTGTGTGTTGAGAGGGTGCTACTGGTTCCTAGAATGCAAAGTCCAGGGATATTGTTCATCACGCTACAGTGCGCAGAACAGCCCCACCAGCACAAAGGATTACCTGCCTCAAATGTAAACAGTGCTGAGGCTGGAAACCCTGCTCCAGATGTCTACATAGCCTCAAGGCCTGCCTCACCTTCCTCAACAGCAGAACAGGAGAAGGCATATAGAATTTTTCTAAGAGCCCGGGAATGGATAATTCCCATCCCAGCCTCCACAGGAAGGGGCATCTCAAGAAAAAGTACACATCACAAAGGGGGTAGGGGACTAGGCACTGTTTAATGTCAGTTTAGCAACAACTCACTGGACCAGAGCACACGGAAAGAACCAACCACGGCTTTGCAGAAACACACACGCTGGGCTCTGTGTTGAGGAGGAAGAAGAAAGGCATGGTGACCTAACCCAGGCAGGGGTAAGGCAGAGATATTTACAACCTTGCAAATATCTCCTTGTTGGGGTACTGCTGGGCTCTTTAAATCTTTGTACTTCCTTACCACTGGAATCCACCGATAGGCTCTGCAAACCTGTGCCGAATCAGGAAAGTGGCAACAGCTTCAGCTACCTGCAAAAGGGAGAGATATTCCAGGCCATGTTAAGGGTAGCTACGGGGTTCAGCCTTGGAGGTCCTATGGGCTTCTGTTGGAAGTTAAGGCATTATAGTGGACTCATGGTCCTGCAGTTCTGGGGAGCCTGAAAGCAAAAGGACCTGGGTCCTGCAGGGATGGCTCCAGAAAAGTCAAGAGGAATGATGTGAAGGCTTAGTTATCCCCGTAGTTACAAAGCACTTTTTTCCTACAGGAGGAGCACATATTAATTCCTAACTGTGTGTGTTTTAGGGAGCAGTGTCTACCACCGTTATTCCTTCTTCCATCTGGCTTTTGGGGATAATAGAGAAGCAGAGCTTACAATCTTAACCACAGTGTGTTAGTCACTCAATCGTGTCCGACTCTTTGCGACCCCATGGAGGAGGCTCGTCTCTCTCCATGGGATTCTCCAAGCAAGAATACTGGAGTGGGTTGCTATTCCCTTCTCCATCTTAACCACAGGGCCCTGGGTAAAACAGCAGGGCACCAGTAGCTCCTCAGCCCATACACAGAAAGGCAAGACCAAAAGCAGCTGCCAGGGAGAGGTCTGGGGTGCTGGTGGGATTGCATGTGTGTGGGCCCCACAGCAGCTGCTGCAGCAACACAGGCTGACTCAGAGGCTTATGCTGTCTGTGAGATCCACAGTTACTCTCCCAGTTGCCCTTTTACAGGCATCCAGCACCAGACTCACCTTGTCTGGAGCATCCTCATGGACTGCGTGGCCACACTGGGGCAGGACCTGCATCTGGAACTTCCCTAGGGAAGATATAAACCAAAGCCACCTCAAGGACTAAAATGGTCCTCTCCTTACCATCTTTGCAGCCTCACAGGTCACGTTAGCAGGCCAGGACCTCCCCATCACCCCACCCCAACAGTCTGGACCCAATTAACAAGCCTGTGCCAAGATGATAATACTTGACATTATAACCTTGAGCAAATCATTTCCCTTCACTTCTTCCTTCTGCACCTACTTAATATGCATTTACTTTGGGCCAGACACATAGAAAGAAACAGTTCCTATTTACACTACAGTCTAGTGGGAGAGCAAAACATAAAACTCAGATTTTAATGCAGCATATAGTTCCTAGGCTAACACTAAGCACATGGAACTGGACAAATACAGGAATTGGGTCTTTGCAATAAAACAGGGATCCAGGAAGGCTTCCCACACAGAAAAAGTAACTTACACAAAGCAACAGAGGATGAAATGGTATTTGCTCTTGAGAAGAAAAACTTTGGCATGGTGCTCATGAGAGTTAACAATGAGGCTGGAGATGTAAGTGGGGGCCTTATCATTAAGGGATTTGTAAATTAAAGATTTTGAGATTTATTATTACAATAATAAGTTACCATCTGAGTGTTTAACTATGTTCCAGATGGTACTAAACTACTTTTTCACACTGTCCTGTATAACACTGTAAGCTCAAACAAATGTGATCATTTTATTAAGAGTGGACAGAGATGACTGATAAAGCAAGATCTCTAAGGAGACCAAAGAACATGGAACCCATCCCTGGCCATCAAGGCCATGAGACATCCAAGCAGAGATGTCCAGCAGGTTTGATACATGGTCCAGGTGTGGACCCCAGGAGAGGTATGAGTCAGAGGGTTAGCTTTGTGAGTTATCAGGGTGTAGATGGGAACCATGAGATTGCCCAGGGAGAGTAAGTAGAAAAGAAGGAAACTTAGCAACAGAATCTGCTTAAGCCTGAAACCTTGACCCTGGAGTTGGCACCTTTTTTTCCTATAACCCGAAGTTGCCAATGCCTATTGACTTCACCTTTACCAAGCCTTGCATGTGCACTAAAGCCAAGAGCTTCCATGAAACCGGTTCCACTGCCTCCACAGTCATCTGGCCAGCACACCTGAACCTGAGCACATGTCACTTTCCTACTCATTACACCTCACAATCCCTGTGAGGCTGCCATCAATTTTCTCATTCTACAGATTGAGAAAATTAAAGCTAAGGCAGGTCAAGTAACTTGCCCAGGGTGAAAAAAAATTAGTAGGAAAGCAGCAGTACTCAAACACAGTTCTCCCAACTGCAGAGTCCTAGCTTTTACCACCTCATCATGTTGTCTTCTAAACAGAACTTGTATCTTTTTGTATTTGGGTTATCTTGGACCTTTCCCTTTCCTAAGAATTCTAACAATAATAAAAATACTGATCAGTATTCAGAATATCTCCTTTCATAATACATCTGCACACAGTACTTTATAATGCCCCTTTCAAAGACACTGTATCACTTTAATTCTTACAACTCTGAGGTCTATGTGGTAATATAATTCCCAATTTAGACAGAAAATTTCCACATGACTTTGCCCATTTCTCTGCCCTCAGGGGACCTAGGAATGTAATTTCTTCATAACTTACCTTGCATTTGGCCAATAGTCAGATCTTTATCCAATCTATCAACACCTAGAATAAAATAAGAGAATCCACAAGTAGCTTACTTGAAAAGGCTGTATGAAATAGGTTTTGCTGTTATGAAGTAAAAATTGTTACAAAGTGGTAAACATGATGACCTTCTCAATTCATGTTAATGCCAATCCTAACTTCCTGAGTGTACAGTCTCACCACATGAAGCTTTCGAGGCTGATGTTTCCCATAATCACTTTGCTTGTTTAAGCTGCTTTCTGAAAACAGGCTTTACTTTTTAAATTTCCTTTTTACTCAGAATATCCTTATACGACTCAAGGAGAAGGACTTGGGTTTGACCAGGTACAGAGACCAGGCCAGAATTAGGTCATCCCTGGTGGATGCTCATGCTTAGTTTTGAATTTGTCAAAGGAAGGAGAAAGGGCACAAATGAGTAAGGATGGTATTTCACTTTGGAAGTCGCTACCCATATGGTAAACACTTTTAACAAAGACATACTGAGATGACAATATACATACACTGCTAGGGACTGAATTGTGTCCCCCCGCAAAATTTATATGATGAAACCCTAATTCACAATGGGACCACATTTGGAGATATGAAGGTAATTAAGGTTAAATGAGGAAGTAATTAAGGTTAATGTCACAAAGGTAGGGCCCTCGTAAGATTAGACTGGTGCTCTCGCACTCTCTGCCACGTAAGAGCACAGTGAGAAGGTGGTGGTTTGCAAGCCAGTAAGAAAGCTCTCAGCAGAACCTGACAGGCTGGAACCCTTATTTCAGACTTACAGCTTCCAGAATTGTTTAAGCCACCCAGTATTTTGTTATGGCATCCCAGGCTGACTAATACATACACATGCACACTTACCAGCCAGGAGCAGCAATTTAGGAATAGGACAACTAAGAAAGAGATTGGATAAGCCTCGGAACCAGCCATCCCAGTATTTTTCTGTTTTTGCCAGTTCAATTCTCCAAGTGTATGGATGGTCTTTCTTGGTCTGAAGGAGTAAGAGCAAGTTTTGAGTCTCTGAGGGCAATCCCAGGAGGAACAGGAAAAAAACTAGGTCCGTGGGAAAAGGAAAGGGAAAGAAACTAGCACATATTAAGGTCCTACCATGTCCCAGACATTTTAATATACATTTAGTCTTTGTAACAGCCTTGTGATATAAGTTATTGTTGTACCTGCATGTTTAGATGATTAGAAGTAAACTTTTTACTTTTATTAGTTTCAGTGAACCTAGGAAACTTTCTTAAGATCACAAAGCTAGTAAACTGGTACAACCAAGATTGAGCTTCTTATACTCAACTGGCAAAAATAACACATTATCAAAAGAATAACTACAAAAACCACACTGCAGTATGGAAAAATGCTTATGACATAACATTAAGTGAAAGACGCAGAGTACAACATGTCATTTAAGTTAGGGTTACTACTGGAAAAATACAGTGTGCTTTGAGAAAGGACTAGAAGGGAAAACTGAAAATATGTTGATAAAATATTTTTTCTTATATTTTTATATATGACGATGATACGATGTAAACATGTATGTTAGTGTGTGAGCGTGCTCGGTCGTGTCCGACTTTTTGCAACCTCATGGACTATAGCCCACCAGGCTTCTCTGTCCGTGGAATTCTCCAGGCAAGAATACCAGAGTGGGTTGCTGTTTCCTTCTCCATATGTAGGTTTATTTATATAAACAGTAATTTATATATAATTTAAATAGTAATTTAAAAAGGAAATGACCAAATATAACAAAATCTGTTAAACTTCAATATAAAGTAGATGGCACAGAGTATGTGCCCATCAAATACAAGTTGAACAAATAAAATGTTCTCTACACTTTTTTGCATCATGAAAATTTTGAAATATTATAACTGAAATAACTAGAATACCACATCAACCACAATATGAAAATCTAGAAGTGAACATGAGACAGCATATATTGTGTTAAAGATCACCAGATGGTTGAGATGTTCATGTTACCCAAAGTGATTTGTATATTTAACACAATCACTTTCAAAATCCCAATGGCATTGTTTGCAAAAATAGAAAAATATATCCTATAATTCAATATGAAATATTAAGGGATTAATATTAATTTATCCATTAAATTCATATGGATATTAAGGGATCCCAAACACCAAAACAATTTTAATAAAGATAAACAAAACTGGAGGACTCATACTCTATTTCAAAATATATTACAGTTATAGTAATCAAAACAGCACAGTACTGGTATAAAGACAGACAAATAGAGCAATGGAATAAGCTCAAGAGCCCAGAAATAAACCTCATATATATGGTCGAGTGATCTTTGATAAGGATGCTGAGACCATTCAATGGGGAAATGACAGTTTTTTCAAAATTCAGCTGGGGAAACTGAATACCCACATGCAAAAGAATGAAGTTGGACAATATATAAAAATGAACTCAAATGGATTAAAACCTAAATATAATAAGAACCTACAACTATAAAATAAAGTTGTAGGTTCTTATAAACTTTTTAATAAAGCAGTCTTAAAAAAGAGATTTATGCATAAAGAAATATCTCTTGGACAACCAAAATAATGTTTTTCCTTTTTTTTCCTGTATTTTAACCATTATATATTAGAGTCCCCTCATCCCCAATAAAAATGTATAGCTTGTTTTCTTTCACAGAACAGAATGGATGCGACTGACCTCTTCTGTATGTCTCAGGGCCATTTCAAACACAACTTTTATACTGTGCTCAACAGAGATGCCCCTAAGAAGCTGTGCCTGGTTTTTTGTGTTGTTGTTGCTACATTTAATTGGCATTACTAATACTATCTCCATCATTTTATTTTTCCTTTATTGTGGTATCACTGACATACAACATTGTTGAAGGTGTACAGCATGTTGATCTGACACATGTATACACTGCAGTGACTACCACCACAGCGTGGTAACCACCTCTATCATGTCACGTAATTATCATTTATCTGTGGTGGGAACAATTAAGATCTAGTCGCTTAGCAACTCTGTAGTTTATAATACAGTACTGTTGCCTATAATTACTACTGTGCATTAGATATCCAGGACTTATCCACTAACTGCAAGAAGTTGTGACTATTGGGGTTTCTCTGTGTCCTTCCTCAGGTGGAGACTGTCTAGCTAAGTTCCTCACTGATTGATGTGCCTCAGTTTGTCCTCCTTATGGAACTGCTGGAGTTCATAAAACCCCATATATTAGGGCCTATAACAATGATAAGAAAAAAATGAGTTGCAATTAAAAATCAGAGGATCTGGATGTGTTTTAGCACTAACATTTACAGGTTGACCATAGGCAAGTATCTGCATCTGAGTCGCAAAACTGTTAATATTTACAATGCAGAGACAAAATGAGAACTAGAGATGTTAATGTGAATCATCCAGTATAGATCCTAGCACACAAAAGGGAAAAAGTAACTGACAATTTGTATCAGAGTTTCAAATCTACTAAACACTATTTGATTACCTTGGACAATTCTTCATCTCTTGAGTCTCAGTTTCTACACTGTTAACATGTGAGAAAAGATCTCTCCTCACCTCACAGACTGTGGGAGAGCAAACTGATCACGCATTATTCATAATTTTGTGAAATCCAAAAAGTTACAAAGTATTATCTTAAGGATGACAAGAAGATCCTCACTAAATTAAAAATACTGTTTTAAACAATGTACTCTCCTCCTTGCTGACACTAGCATCTCCAAATTCAAAGGAATATGTGGTGTACACTGAGTCCATTCCCTGTCATAAGTAAGACAGTCATAATCCATCCCTGAAAGTCTGTGGCTCACACTCACTAATCATTTCTCAGAAAAGCACCCCTTCCCACAACCATCCTCAAATCAGTTGCTCAGCAAGTTGTCACAGAACACTTACTATGCACACAACCTTAAGCTCTATGTTGAGGGAAATTCACACATAACATCAGTTCCTCTGCTCCAAATACATAGGTTATTTTTGAGGGGAAACAATGCTTGTTATTAGAGGACACTGAACCTGTATTATAGGAATGACTATTAGAAAACCATATATTATGAGTGTGGCCTAGGAAAATCAGTTATATGACTCAGTCACAACTTCAGAAAAGAAAGTGCTAAGTTGTGTCCTACAGACTGTCAGTGCTATACTGCGGAGGGACTAATATAAACTGAGGTCAGAAAGCTTCCCAAGGAGATACACCCTGAAAGATGGGTAGGATCTGATCAGTTTTGTGTAGACTGGTGGTAGGAAATGGGAGATTTTCTCATGAGATAAATCACAGGAACAGAAGTAGAGGTGAGAAAGGGCCTGATGAGAGAGCAGTTCTCTCTGAGGGTAGGGTAATACTCTACAAAATATTCCAATCTGTCAGAGTTATAAAGAAGTGCTTTATGCTTTCAGCCAGAGCCACTACCTTCCAGTAATTTGCCAAAATGACCAACACAAAGAGAAAGAGGAGGGGCAACTGCTACACGTTCTCTAGGCCTTTTTGAAAACATGGAGTTGTTCCTTTGGCCACATACACGCAAATCTACTAAGAGGGTGATACTGTAAATAACAAGGGGATGGGTACTGTTCAAAAAGGAATGCCCCACAAATGTTACCAGGGCAAAACTGGGAGTCTACAGTGTTATCCAGCATGCTATTGGCATCATTGTAAACAAACAAGGGCAAGATTCTTGCCAAGAGAATTAATGTGCGTATGGAGCAATCAGGCACTCTAAGAGCTAACAGCTTCCTGAAATGTGTGAAGGAAATGATCAGAAAAAGAAGGAAGTCGAAGAGAAAGGGACTTGGGTTCAGCTGAAGCACCAGCCTGCTGCACCCAGAGAAGCACACTTCATGAGGACCAATGGAAAGGAGCGTGAACTCCTGGAGCCCATTCCCTATGAATTCATGGCATTTTGGGTATAAAAATAAAGACCTGGATTGTAAAAAGAAAAAAGAAGTGTTTTATATCTTATAGTTAATCTAAGTATCTATTATGATAGTATCTTTGTCCCTTAAATATCTAATGATGGACAAAAAGAACAATGTCACCTTCCTTTCCCCACCTTACACACTATCCCATCCTTCTAAGAATACTAACTTTCACTCACCTCCATGTCATCTTCCTTTTTCCTCTTGTTTACTGACTCACTTCCTTCTTCGTCTTCTTCTTCTTCCTCTATGATTCCTTCCACTATAGATTTTGAGCCTTCTGGACTTGTAATTCCTTCACACCTAGGTATTAAAAAGAAAAAAAAAGTGCTATCACACACCTCTCTTCTACACACAAATTACCTTAGAGAAGCTATTTATGGGTTTTTATAATCAAATACTAGTTAAAAGTTAACAATGCTCTGGGAGGAGGGTGTGAAAAATGTGCATTTAAAAGTGTACAAAAGTGGAAGGTCATGGCCAACATTTCACTATATTCCAAGGGCTGGTTTCTGGTTCTTGCACCGATGAATGTTTTGTCACTCAGTCATGTCCAACTCTTTGTGACCCCAAGCACTGTGACCTGCCAATCCATGATCCACGATCCATGGTCCACGGGGTTTTCCAAGCAAGAACACTGGAGTGGGTTGCCATTTCCTTCTCCAGGGGATCTTCCCCACCCAGCGATTGAACCCAGGTCTCCTGCATTGCAGACAGATGCTTTACCGTCTGAGCTACTACTGATCCACAGAAGGTAGTAACCATTTCCTGAGGCATGGTGACAAGAGTTTTATTGGCATTATCTTATATAATCCTCATAGCAATCCCCTAAAATAGCTCTGAAGAGTTAAAAAATTGTCCAGGATCATTTAGCTCATGAGTGGATGCGGCTGGGAAGCAGATCCAGGCCCAGTTAACTCTAAAGCATGGTGCATAGTACAACATGGCTGGAACAGATTGGTAAAAGGCCCTCACTTTTAATTAGCTGACAGAAACTGGCAATTACAATAACCAGGGCCAGATAAACCTTAGAGATTACTGCATCTGATCCAACCAATTATTGTTGTTTTGCATCTAAAAATAATATCTCTTTATTTTCTATAATTAGGTAGAAAAATTATTACAGGAACAGCTGGTACCATAATTTCTTTTAAAGAGAACTCGTTGAACAAAAATACATTGACAGGTGTTAAAAGTAAAACCTCAAGAGCCTAGGTAGCAGCTAGGGCCAAGGTCTGTTCTTCATGATAATCTATCATTTTGCCCTTGAAAAAGGAGAGAGAAGGGAGACGAGGAGAGAGAACAAGCAAGATAAAGAGAGACTGGGACAAACTGAAGGGTCAGTCAAACTTCGGATGTAGATTTTTTAAGAATGGTAACTTCTGTCTTCTCTACCAAACCTTCAGTGATGTGTATGTTCACAAGTATTTTGTAAAGTGGGGGTTTTCTTAGGAACTTGAGGTGTCAAGTTTCACAATTAGGTCAAAGTATTAACAAAACAATATGTGCTTTGGGCTTCCACAGCAGTAAATTGGGAGGTTCAGGGGAATTACACCTAGATCAAGAAGGGCAGGAAGGTTCCAGTGGGCATCTAAGTGACAATTAAAACACAGATTCTTACACACACAGTTTTACATATTTAGAGAAAACATCACTTGAAGTAAAAATGTAAAGATAACTGAACTACCTGAATACAAACCATGTAACTCTTCACTGCTTAAACAAATCAGATCTCAAAATATTCAAGCATTGAAAAATGAGCAGTCTCACAGCTTATTTAAAGCCTCTGCATTGTGCCTGCCAGATATTACTACTCAAACTGCTCTTTTGGATATAAAATCCATCATGTAGGCCTTAAAGTCAAATACACAGGAGTTTGAGTTCTAAGAATATGAGTTCTATCATTCATTAGCTATGTGATCCTGGGAAAGTCACTTTACCTTTCTGAACTTCCATTTCCCCCCATATAAAAGAGTTACCTTGAAGAGGTATTGTAAGGATTAAATGAGGTAGTGCAAATCAATGAATGAAATGAATGAATGAATCCAGGTAGTTATCATCAATGGCCACTAATATTAAAAACAAACAAAAAAAAGACAACCAGACATTATGTGCTTCCTAACAGCAGTACACGACATCACCTATTGCTGTTGCTGTTTAGTTGCTTAGTTTTATCTGACTCTATTGTGACCCCATGGACTGTAGCCCACCAGGCTCCTCTGTCCATGGTATTTCCTAGGCAAGAATACTGGAAAGGGTTGCCATTTCCTTCTCCAGGGGATCTTCCCAACCCAGGGATTGAACCCAAGTCTCTGGTACACATCTCCTGCGTTGCAGGTGGATTCTTTGCGAACTAATAAAAAACCAAAATAAAAACAAACGAACCTGAATTTGATCAAACCTGTGACCTAGCAATTTACAGAAAATACAAGGAATAAAGGAACATGTTAAATTACACCTTAAGGAATCAATCAGCAAATCTAGATTGTGGGAGATTCTACAGAGCAAACAACCAGGTTTCCTCAACAAATAAACTGCCAGGGGGAAAAAAAAGAGACAGAAGGGTAGCCTATAGATTAAAAGATACTTAAGAGATTTATCAATCAATTGCTATGTATAAATTCCTATTATAGTTCTGGTTTGAACTAAAAAAAAAAATTAAGACAATCAGATACGTAGATACTAAAGACATTTGATGATATTAATGAATTGTTAATTTTTTTAGGTGTGATATTGGTCTTATGACTGTGCTTAAAGTGTCCTTACCTTTTAGAGCATACTAAAATTTTGCAAAGGAAATTATATCTGAAATTTTTTTCAAAATATTTTGTCCTTAGGGGAAATAAATAGGGGCACAGATGAAACATGAGTTCATAACTGTTGAAGATGGGTAATGGGTACATTGGGATCATTCTATTATTCTATTTGTGTATGTTTGAGAATTTTCCATTATACAAGGTTTTAAAATTACACAGTGTATATAAAATGCCGTGCACAATGCCTGGCAAAGAGCAGGCATTTAATAATGCTATTATCATTTTCATCCACCTTTGTACTCCCTGTGTGTCCTGGTGGGCAACCTCTTCCCAATTCACCTGAAGTTTATTTTGTGACTACACAGCAATACCCAGGACTCATGTAACCCTATCTAGGAGGATCAACTGGGCTAAATAATCTTTCGAAGTCAAGCGTTAGTTGCTCAGTCATGCCCAACTCTCTGATCCCATGGACTATAGCCCGCCCAGCTCTTCTCTGTCCATGGAATTCTCCAGGCAAGAATACTACAGTGGGTTGTCATTTCCTTCTCCAGGGGATCTCCCCAACCCAGGGACCAAACCCAGGTCTCCCACATTGCAGGCAGATTCTTTACCATCTGAGACACCAGGGAAGTTAAATAATAAATAATCTTAGCTCACCCTTAAAATCTGACTTTCACTCAGGCTGTGCCAAAGCTTTTTATAACGTGATTTCCTCACAACCAGGTTTGGCTTAGGAGACTGTTACCAGAATGAAACCATGGCTGCCAGCACCAGAGTGAACGCTAATCTTCATCTTTCAACACCTATAGTTATGCTAATAAGGTAATCCATTATTATACAGAACAGGGGTCCCCAATCTCCAGGATCTAATGCCTGATGATCTGAGGTGGAGCTGATGTAATAATAATAGAAATAAAATACATAATAAGTGTAATGTGCTTGAATAATCTCCAAACCATCCCCCCTCTGCCCCCCAGTCCATGGAAAAATTGTCTTCCATGAAACCAGTCCTTGGTGCCAAAAAGGTTGGAGACCACTGATATAGAAGACATTATTTGGCTTTGGGATTTCTGCAAAAAAAAAAAAAAAGAAGAAGAAGGGAAAATCTATACAACTGGCCAAACTGAGTTCTCTTATAAAAATTATCTAAAATAATGAAGGTATTCACCAACATGGTAGAATAGATGTATGACCAAAAAAGCAACCTGTAATTCCTCATTATGTTTCAGCCTCTAACCAGTGCAAGGGGGAAAAAATAAAACCTACTGTTTGACTTGGCCAACCATTGAGACACGGGCAGACTCCAGATTTCGAATCTGGCCACTCTTCACACTAGAAAAGTGAAACAGGAGAAAGAAGGTTATTCCTCTTTATCTTATCATATCAGCAGGGTCAAATCAACAATTTTGCGATTCTGTGGGAGCTACTAAAAAGGTGCAGTTATCAATGTAGCTTACTATGGAGATTACCACTACTTCCCATTTCGTTATTATGGTGATAAGCCAAGCAGTAAAAATTAAGGCACTGAAATCACTTAAGTCCTGGCAATATTTACCAAGAGGTAGATACCATATCCCATGCCTGAGCTCAAGAAGCACATAATTTAGTGGGGAGAAAGAAATGAAACAAATAATTTTAATAGAGTAAGGTTCCAATGAACCTCATTTATTTTGAATGAAGTCAGAGAAAACTTCCCAAAGTCTTGCCTAAACTGAGGACTTAGGATAAGTGGAAGATAAAAGAGGGTAGTCAGAGTAAAACAGGCAGAAGGCACACTGTGAACGAAGGTACTGTGATGTGAAAAAATCAGTAGGATGACGATCTTAGAAGGAAGAGAGCAAGGAGGAACAGAGGAGATAACAGGAGAGTGTGACAGAGCAGGACAGGCAGGGGTTAGCTTCTGGAGGGTCTTACATGCCATGATATAGAGGCTTAGGAGCTCACTCTTTAAATAGAATAGTCTTCTCGGAGTTGACTAAGGGCCAAGAAAAATGACTGCCTGTCCCAGGGGACCTGAAAACACTGCCTGAAGCCAGCCAGCAGAACACATTTCTTTAAATCTCATTTTTCAGCTTAAAAAAAAAAATCACATAAAATTTTATACTGTAAACCCCTTTAGATAATGACTTTGTTTCTTATTTTAATGATAAAAAGAAGCAATCAGAATTACTATTTCATTTTTCCACCACCAACTGAATCTACAAATCTACCTGTATTATAATCATATATACTCTACCTTGAAGAGTACTGAATATATGAAGTTATCTCTGTTTCTATTCAAGCCCAACGTTGGGCACTGGTTCAATCCTCTTTTGTTCATGAAGATCTTGTCCCTTTACTCATCCTGTCTCTTATCTGTGTCATTTTTTCCCTTTAGTAGATATTACATAAAACATCTAGTGGATATTATAAAACATCTTTTAAAAACATTTTCAACCCCACATTCACTTCTAGATACTACCTTACTTCTCTGATCTTCTATCTCAAAAAAGTTATCTTACTTGCTTTCTCCACTTTGTCACCTCACGTCCTTTCCTCAACCAACATCCCCAACATACATCAGCTTTTTATCTCCTACTTACTTTCAGAGATTTCCTTTGTCAAGGTCACCTTCATCAGGCCAATCCTAATGGTCATTTCTTAGTCTTGACCTCACTTGATCTCTCAGCAGCATTTGACAAAGATCATTTCTTCTTCCAAGAGAGAGCTAACACTCTCTTGCTTTCCTTCTATCTCACCAACTGTGCCTTTTCAGTTTATTTTGATGGATATTGCTTTCGTTCCCAAGCTCTAAATACTGTAGCGTATCCCAAAGCTCAGTACTTGGATCTTTTTTCTATCAACTAAATGATTGCATTCAATCTTTGCCTTTTTTTTTTTTTTTTTTGCATATTCAAAGAGAATATTTTTATTTGACCATGTGAATAAAAGTCCTGATTCCTGCCCCTTGCTGCTGCTAAGTCACTTCAGTCATGTCCGACTCTGTGTGACCCCATAGACAGCAGCCCACCAGGCTCCCCTGTCCCTGGGATTCTCCAGGCAAGAACACTGGAGCGGGTTGCCATTTCCTTCTCCAATGCATGAAAGTGAAAAGTGAAAGTGAAGTCGCTCAGTTGTGTCCGACCCTCAGTGACCCCATGGATTGCAGCCTACCAGGCTCCTCCGTCCATGGGATTTTCCAGGCAAGAGTACTGGAGTGGGGTGCCACTGCCTTCTCCGTACCTGCCCTCAAATCTGCTGTTCTTTGTCTCTATCATTCATCAATTATTGGGTTAAAAACCTAGTAGTCATCCTTGAATGCTGCATCTCCCCTCACCTGCTCTCCCAACACACAATCCATAAGGCAATCCTATCAGTCTACTTCAAAATACATTCCAAATATGACCATATAACTTCCTCTGTTGCCATCACAGTCTATGCTGACCAGCACTACTCTCTTCTACAATTGTTTCCTACCAATTTCTCACTTTTGTTATCATCCTTCCTCCTCAACTGCTTCCCCTATTCTGCTTTCCTCAAAGCATCTAGGTGGTAGAATCAAGATCCAAATCCATTTCTGACTTCAAAGCCCAGGCTTTTAATGACTACACCCTACTGCCTCTTATTTGCATGACCAAGAAAACAAAAGCAGAAATTCACTTTGCTTTAAATCTTTACTGGATTAAATGGATTGGTCTTGTATTTCAACATCTTGTCCCCACCTCAAATCTGGAATAACCAAAATAGCCATGAGTCATATACTATTCAGATATCCCTCAGACACAAAATAAAATTACCAAAAAGCCGGTAGTATTCTTTCTGATTCTTACGCTCAAAAGATATCTAAAAATCAGTGGCTCTCATAGAACCCAGAACATTTTAACATTCAACAAACAGAATGCTTATCCCACATCTGACACTAGAGTCAAGACTCTGTCTCCCCTTAAGAGAAGGTGCACTATGACCCTCAGACTGGGTTGGGTACTTGTCTTCTGTACCTCCTTTGTTGTGTTGTATTTATATAATTACTTGTATGTATTCCAGCTTTTTGATGAAAGGAACTAAGCCTAATTCATCCCCAGTTCTTAGATCAGGTACTGATACATCTCAGGTACCTGAAAAAAAAAGTGTTAACTGAATAAATTTTAAAAGCTATCTGTAATAACTTTTTCACTGGTTGTTACTGGGGAGGCAGGCAGGGCCCAAGGTACATGTTGAGCTAGTAGCAGTTGCATTCTCAGTGTGGCTGCTTAAGCCATCTTTGGTACTCCCAAGAGAGCATCTTACATCATGGTAGTAAACAGGGGAGGCAAAAGCAACCGTATCAAACACAAACATCATTCTGGCAAGCCACATTTGGCATGAGATCCTCTGTCCTAGAAGGAATGCCTAAGATACATTTGCCAGGTTCTTAATTCTCACTCGATATCTCTGACTCAGTAAATAAATACATTCTGCCTGCTAAAGCCACCTGCAGTATGGTATATGTTATATGAAAGTACAAAAGAAATAGAGAATAGCTTCTGATCTTATGCAGAAGAGCATTAAGACAGAAATAAAAATTAACAATATAAGCATGTCCCTTAAAGAAGGATTAGAAGACTTAGGGGTAAACAGTACAATGTAATATAGACTTGAAGGTTTTAGCAATTTTGCTGAGGGAATGACCAGGGTGGTTTGGAGGAGTTATAGGAAGTGTTCTGAAGAGGGGACTAGAAATGGATTTTGAGGAATAGGTAGGAAAAAAGGATACCGAAGACGTTTTATCCCAAAACTGATCTCTGTAGGGGAGGGACAGTGTTTTACTCGTCTTTGCATCATTACCCTTTAGCACAAAGTGTTCAATAAATATGTGTTTAATAAATGGTCAAATAATTTATTGAATTAGTGAATAAATTAATGACTGAACAGCCTTTACTTAAGTGGAAACCACAGCCAATTCTATCAGTAATTTCTATGAAAACTATTTAGCAAAGGGTTTTTATTTAGGCCAAACGCAAATAAAAACCGAGAAGGGAACCTACAGCCATCTGTTTCTCCACCTTTTCTGGAACAGAGAAAGTGAATCTAGAATCATGGCACATCAGAGTTGCAAAAGGCCTTACAGTCTCATTTAGTCCAAAATCTCACCTTAGCGATGGGAACAGCTAGATAGCAGATAATCCATAATTGTTAAGATTCTAGGAGGTACTATAGTATATTAGAAAAAGGATGGGTTTTAGACAACTGAGCCAAGTCCAAAACGTTTATTTTTTAAAACTGCTCTTTATGTAAATGTTTCCATACATGATATTACAACAAAGCTAAGGCTTGGAAATTGAACCATTCCCTTCAACTTGGTGCTTGAGCTGATGAAAAAGAAAAGCTAAAACCTAACATTTAAAATATAGATTATATAAATTTGTGGGTTACCTCCATTCAATGGCATTCTCCAGAGACTTGAAGGTTTTAGGACGACCACGTAAGAAATTCTGCATGCTATTAAGTGCATCCATGGCTGTACCTAGATGGTAAACAAAAAATTTTAACCACAGTACTTAACATATTCTGAGTCAACATAACTTAAAGAGTCAATTATATACTATGTATCTGCCCTCAATGACAGAATTAAGTGACTATGGAGGGAAAAAGCAGTTTAAGAAAATTCAGAAGACTAATGTGATTGCCTCCTTCTAAGATGTCCTCCAGTGATTTTTGCCTCCTGGTATTCAGTAGTCCCTCCACATTGAATAGAGCTAACTTATACAAGCAATAGTGTGACTTCTGAGGCTGGATCAGAAAAAAACTGGCAGTTTCTTTTTAAATAGTAATTAAAACTATGGGATGTACATACAATTGAAATATTATGCAGCCATAAACGATGTTTATGTAGAGTTTCTCATGGTATGTAAAATAACTATATAATGTGAGGTAGGGACAAAATGAGTGAAGGTGTGAAAAGTACAAACTTCCACTAATAAAATAAGTCAGTCCTAGGTATGTAATGTATAGCATGGTGATTATAGTTAATAATACCATATTGCATATGTGAAAATTTTTAAGATCTTATAAGTTCTCATCATACACACACACACACACACACACACACAAATCTGTAACTTTGTGTGATGACATATGTTAACTAGATATATTGTGGTGATAATTTCACAATATACACATATAACAAGCCATGATGATGTACATTTGAAAAGTTAAATGTCAATTATATCTAAATAAAAAAATACTTGGAATGCTTTTGCTACAAAATAACATTTAAAAAAAAAAGATACAAAAGACAGAGGGACATACTTCAAGATGAAAGTCAACAGTAAATAAAGATAACAATAATCTACCATGGATATCTTTAATAAGTCAAAGATTTTGATTTAGTCAGCACTAAGAAAACTTACCTTCCACAACATCAATCATGCACAGACCCAAGAGGCTTGGCACCAGGTTCGACGATGCTGTGTGGACTGCAATAGCACCGCCCATGCTATGTCCAATGAGCATAATTGGAGGAGGGAGGTCCCCATACATGGCTTCAACCACATTGCCAACATCTCTGCAGAGAAGAGAAGGAAGTAAAGCATGGAATATTACTAACAACACTGTAAAAATAGTTTTCTTTCCTAATTCTCTCCTTTGGTCTGTAACTAATAATCCCAGGACTGTAAAGGTCTAATAGACCATCTTGCAAATGCACCTAAGTAAACCTCCTAACACAGTCCCCAGTACCTATACAACAAGAGCTAAGAACCAAAACTTTGATTTCGCTTTACATCACACTTTCACTGTTCCACACATTTAGTACAATTATATAAATATCTACCTTTATTTTAAACCTAAAATAAGCCTGAAACTCTGAACAAATCATTCAACTGCTCTATGCCTCAGTTTCCTATCCATGAAACACGAAAACAATTTTTTTAAGCACTATAATGTAGCGGTTCGACATCAACTGCAAGATGAACTGCAGACCTAGTTTATTTTTTACTGTGTGAACTTGGATTAGCTACTTAATCTCTTAAGAGTTTCAACATCTATAACATGAAGATAAGGATATCAATTACTATTCTGGATTGCTCTGAGGATTACTGAGACACTCAGTGGTGAAAAGAGTACTTTCATCACTTTACTTTGAAAAGAGTAAGGTGTTATACAAATATTAATTATTATTTACAATTTGTCATGTAAATTTGCTTGAAGTATGAACGCAAACTTAGTGTTCTGAGAAACCAGAAAAATGTTCAGAGCTAATTTTTACTGGCTTCTGTTCTAGTCTTTAATTATGAGTCAATCTATTTAACAAAGTCAAACCCCAAAGCTTTGAAAAGGAGAAGTAAAGCAGAAACTTTGTTTTTCATTCGTGTATGGGCCTTCTTTGCTACAGGAAGAGTAAGTAAGGTGTGTTTCTAGAGACCACTGGCTCTACTGTCTTCTGGGAATGAGTCAGTCACGCAACTTTAAGCAGTTTTGTTTTGCTGAATGTCACTACATACCTCAGGCACTCATGCACTGTCAGCCATATAGCAGCTGTGAATGCAGGGACACAGTCTTTCAAATATGGTTCTCCACAGTATTCAGAATGGCAAAAATAAATATTATTTCTGAAGGAATTAATCTTAAAAATCTCATACAACAATTATAGATATGAATAGGATAGTTGCAATATCTACAGACAGTGTGAATGAGAAAGAAGCAGGCCACTCAATTTTATAAGCAAAAACAAATAATTTTTAATAATAAGGCTAAAAGTTTTGGTTTGTTAAGTATAATGAGTAAAATAAAAGGATGCTATGAAAGATTATCTAGTTAGTAACTGGATATACAATTTTGGTAGATGCTATCTAGGGGGATCCTGTTATATTTATTAATACTAGTTCATTTCCTGAGAAGCAGTATAGCATATCACAGACATAACAGAAAATGGAGTATCAGAGTAAGCTGAGCTCGAATCTTGGCTCTTTTACTTTCAGTGGAGTTTCATTTTACATAGAGTTTAGGTTCTAAGTTGATGTGAAAGGCAAAAACCATGCTGTCAGGGCTACTTGAAAACCCACCAACTGCCCATTAAAATGCCCATTTTAAGATTTTTGTTTCACAGAGTGATTGAATTCAGAAACAATATAAATGTTTTATTGCTTCACCTATTTCAGCAACAATCCAACTTGTTGACTCTTCTAATTCTTGGTAATTATCTTCAGTTCCTACAGAAGGTTTTAATCATTTATTTTCTTTTGAACTTTTTGTGTGAGTTATCAACTTATTATCTCTTAGCTCTTATTCACCTTTTACATGTTCCGCAATAACTGGATGAGGCCTTTAAATATTTTTCCTTTGCTAGCTGGCAAGATGTCAAGCTATGCCAGTAGAGGGCAAAGGAGAGATACTGCAGAAAGAGAGGGTTTTGTTCCTGGTGTGCACTGACTCCACAAGCTCCTGTAGCTTGTCTAGCATCCAGGACCTGCAGCACACACAGCTTTTCCAGTGACCAGCTCTTGAAACACAGAAGGTTTCTCCAAACACTCCATCCCCTCATCCCTAATGTTCTTTTATTCTCCCTAGATTTTTGAAGTATAATTGGTATATAAAAACGGTACATAATTAATGTATACAATTTGGTAAGTATACACTCCTGTTATCATCACCATGATCAACTCCTGTTATCACCATGATTAACTCCTGTTATCACCATGATCAACTTCTGTTATTATCACCATGATCAAGGGAATAAACACATCCATCACCTTCAAGATTCCTTGTGCTGCTTGTGTGTGTGTGTGTGTGCACACATACGCATGGTAGAAAGACTTTACATGAGAGCTACCCTCCTAACAAACTTCTAAGTGCACAGCATCATTAACTATAGGCATTATGTTGTACTGCAGATCTCTGGAACCATCCCCGGTAATTTTGCTGCAGAGTGCTGCTGGTGAGACAACTCCATGTGAACAGCTTCCCCTGAACCTGAAAGGGCAGATTTCTGGCAAGTTCTGCCAACAAAGCATCAAAGTGACTTCTACACCTTCAGTAAGCCATCATTAGTGCCCTCTCCAACAAGGGGATCTCAATCTTTTCCACTCAGGTGCTGTCTCGGTCTGAGGGGAAATAGGAAGTGGCTGCTTCTTACATCTGCTATTTCTAGTCTTTCCTTCTCTTTTTCAAACCTGTTCCCAGCTTTACAGAGATGTAACTGATAGATAAAATTATAATATATTTAAAAAGTGTACAATGTGATGATTTGACATGTATACACCGGGACATTGATTCCCATAATCAACTTAATTAACCCTATATTCTTTAGAGCTCTTACGTTTTACTAGCCAATTCCTCATTACTCCAATCCCCTGTTATAATTAATAAATCTTTATATTAAGCTTTCCTTGTTTATTACTATCTGATTTCTCTGATTGTCCCAGATTCATACATGATTAGGCAATATTTCCTTAAGGTCATCATCAATTCTTTAATTTCTTCTTGAATGTCAGTCAAGCTATCACATCCTTGTCTGGCTGCCTGGCCACTTAGATGATATATTTCACTTTTTTGTACCCTTTAAAAATCATCTGAAAATCTTTCTATGGGTATTACATGCTTGATTATTTCAGGCATTACTGTTCTCACATTACAAAGAAAAAAATGAGGGAGCAGATTCTTGGCTCTCCTTTCATGGTTTCTCAGGCACATGATTATTGAGTGGAATGGTTCTCACACATTGTTATTTCTCTCTCTTTGCCAAGCACTATGGTTGAATGATCACAGATCAGGTCCATTAACTGTGTGACCTCACATGGTTGGTTACTGTGCCAATTTCCTCATTGATAAAAAGGTGACAATATTTACACTATGGATTAAAACAAATAATTTATTATAAATAAATGTTTAATTTACACTTAATAAAGCCTGGAAGATAAAAATCACATAAAAAACATCTACTATAATGATACAATTTTGGCCACATGAATTCGGGTTCTGAAGAAAAAACAGAACTTATATCCAGATTCAACTTTACTTATATCCAGATTCAAGCTGCTAAAGAAAGAATGGACGAGGTATTTTTGGTGCCAAAAAAATACTTGAGAGAGAGCATGCATTAAACACATCAGAGCGCGCGTATTAAAAGCAAGGCAGCTTGAAAACGCCTGTTTACAAAATAGAACGTTGTATGTGTATGTACTCAGTCGTGTCCGACTCTTTGTGACCCTATGGACTGCAGCCCACCAGGCTCCTCTGTCCATAGAATGTTCCAGGTAAGAATACTGGAGTGGGTTGCCATTTCCTACTCTAGGGGAACTTCCCAACCCAGGGATCAAACTCATGTTTCCTGCATTGGCAGGCAGATACTTTACCACTGAGCTACCAGGGAAGCCCATACAATACAGAATAGTGGTTCCCAGATACCAGTCATGGGACTGGCTGCATCAGATTCCTTTATAGAAATTTATCAAAATATAAATGCCCAGACCCACTGGTAGAAGCATGAATTCAAGAGCTGTGAGGCAGGGCTGAATGATCTGTACTTTAAATCATTTCTCAGATAATTCTGATGAATGGCCAGGTTTGAGAGCCACTGTAGGTGCTATAGGAGAAGGCAATGGCACCCCACTCCAGTACTGTTGCCTGGAAAATCCCATAGATGGAGGAGCCTGGTAGGCTGCAGTCCATGGGGTCGCACAGAGTCGGACACGATGGAAGCAACTCAGCAGCAGCAGCAGCAGTAGGTGCTATACTCATCTTTTACTTTGCAGTCCAGGGTATAATCAGTTATTCTTTAATACCTTGTTCCCATCTTACTATAAAGCTGGAAAAAGCATGCGGGCAGGATATCATAAGAACATCTTAGAGGGCATTTTGTAAACAACTATTTTTCAAGTTTGGGTCCCCAATAGATATTCAGAATCTATTCAATATTCAACTCTGTGAACAGAAGGAAACTTTTCAAAAGCTAACACAGACTAAACTGTTCCCTGAAGAATTTTCAGGGCATCATTTTAAATGATGACCATCATACTGAATATACCAAGAAACCAGAGGTTTCTTTCAATATTAAATAGTAAAGAAACACTAGATATAGAGAAAAAAAAGAAGTAAAATGTTCTGTTATTTATTGTTCAACAATCTCACCAGGAAAGCCATAAAGATATATTATTATTTATGGTAGTAATGTAAGCCAGGTGATTGTATAAACAGTATTACTTACTTTGCCATTGTTTCTGCAGACAGGTCTTCAGAATTCCTGACTTTTGTTTCACCTAAAAAGAAAATATTTTAAAAATAAAATTCCCAAGGAGATAAATGATAAAATCAAGAGTACTGTCTTTCAAAAATCTCACTTTAGGATAATGAAATGGGGACTTTATAATTGTACATGATAGGCACAGCAAGGATTTTCTATTACAGACATATCTTTATGAAGGATAATTACAGTAGCAAAGAAGGAGGATAATTACAGTAGCAGGTATTTCCACATTCCTTATACACCACCTGCATTGGAATTTGGTTACATTAGCAGACATTTTCTCAACAAGATATATATGTGTGTGAATTTATAAAATATTTGTGAAAACTAAAAGCTAGGATTTCCCTCAAAATGCCCAAATGGAAATGACCAGACCCAGTGAACTTTTTAATACTTTACACTGTTCAAAAGGGTTGGCAAATGTGTCATTGAGTCAGTGAGTAATTAAGAACTTCACTCACCATGACCTCGAAGATCCAAAGCCACAATCCTACATTGAACTCTACTAATGATTGCTGCCTAGGAGGAAAAGGAAAAGTATTAAGACACATCAAGGTTAGCAAATCTTTCCCCATTACCAATGATAACTTTGTTGGGTGAACTGCCATCAGAAATAAAGGATCCCAAGAGAATTAAAGGAATTCCCCTTTAAAGAAAATATTTAAAACTAATGACTGTTTTTTTGATACACATTCTGGCTCTATCCCAACTTCAAAATATGAAATCCCTCAAATTTAACTCTTCCTAGCTTTCCATGAAACAGAATAAGCACCTCTAAGCAAAGCCCCTCTGAACTCTGCCATCACCTATGATTTTCGTCCACACTCACTGGTTATTTCTTCCCTATTCTAGAAGGAAATTCTCTAGGTGAGAACTGTGAGTCAGTCTGTATCTTGGTTCAGCACATCACACAAATGTGACACTCAGATAATGAAATAACCTTGAAAGCAGCACAAGTCATAAAATCTACCAAAGATTCACTTAAGATAGAGCAGCAGTACACATGTTTGTGCCAATTAAAAATATATTGAAAAAGAAATCATAATATCATGAGCCAGTACAATTTTACTGGTTTAAACAAACCTAAAATTGAGGATCTTCTTCCTCAAATGAACTAGACTCTTTGACATTAATACATCACAATTAGTGTTAGTAAACATCATCAACACTTTTTTAACTTTTAAAGAAACGACAGGACAACTATCTAGGCTAACGCCTACATTTCATGAATGAGGAAACAGAAGTCAAGAGATAGGAAATTATTTTCTCAGGATCATACAACTAGCAGTAAAAATAAGATGAGAACCAAGGTAAGCTACTAACATAACAGTCAATGTATAAGATAAATCAAAGCTCTTAAATCACATTTTCTCATTTTATTTTTAATTGACATGTTTTTAATATAGTCACATTATAAAAATATAAAAATTAGTAAGAAAGAGAGGAGAAAAAAGCTCATATGATTTGCCATCTAAATGTCATCTCTTTGGATGTTTCCTATGATCTTTTTCCCCAACTCTGCTGAAATATTATTGACATATAATATTAAGGCACTGGATGTGATCATTTGATACATGTGTATATGTAAAATGATTATCACAATAACCTCCAGCCTCTCACATAATCATCATTTGTGTGTGTGGATAATATTTAAGATCTATTATCTTAACAACTTTCAAGTATGAATACCATACAGCTAATTACAGTCACAATGCTGTACATTTAACAGATTCCCAGAACTAATTCATCTTACAGCTGGGAGTTGGTACGCTTTGACAAACATCTCCCCACTTCCCCCACCTCCTAGCCCTTGACAATCACCATTCTAATTTCTATTTCTATGAAGTCAGCTTTTTTAGATTCTACATATAACTGAGAACACATATTATTTGTCTTTATCTGATTTATTTCATCTAACACAACACACTCAAGGTCCTCCATGTGGTTGCAAAAGCCAAGATTCCTTTCTTTTTCATGGCTGAATAATCCTGTGTGTGTGAGAAAGAGACATGTTTTGCATGGAGCTATTCAGTTTCCCCAACACCATTTATTTTAGAGATTATCTTTTCCCCATGGAGCCTTCTTGGAGTCCTTGGAATTTTTGGTTTCAGTAAAGTTGAACTTATCAACCTTTTTTTAATGGCTTCCATTTCATGGGGCTGCCCAACACCATATATTAATGTTCTTATCATCTTTTTACATGGACTTCCCTGGTGGCTCAGACGGTAAAGCGTCTGTCTACAATGCGGGAGACCTGGGTTCGATCCCTGGGTTGGGAAGATCCCTTGGAGAAGGAAATGGCAATCCACTCCAGTACTATTGCCTGGAAAATCCCATGGACGGAGGAGCGTGGTAGGCTACAGTCCATGGGGTCACAAAGAGTCGGACACGACTGAGCGACTTCACGTTCATGTTCATCTTTTTAAATTCAGTAGTTTAATCCATTTGCAATTTTTATATTAACTTATTTTTATACATGGGCTTATTTCTGGTTTCTTTCTGCCAATACCATACTACTGATAAGAGTTTTAGAATATGCTTTGGTTCATGTACTGTTGAAGCCTGGCTTGGAGAATTTTGAGCATTACTTTGCTAGCGTGTGAGATGAGCACAATTGTGCGGTAGTTTGAACATTCTTTGGCACTGGAATGAAAACTGAGCTTTTTCAGTCCTGTGGCCACTGCTGAGTTTTCCAGATTTGCTGGTATATCAAGTGCAGCACTTTCACAGCATCATCTTTTAGGATTTGAAATAGCTCAACTGGAATTCCATCACTTCCACTAGCTTTGTTCAGTGATGTTTCCTAAAGCCCACTTGACTTCGCATTCCAGGATGTCTGGCTCTAGGTGACTGATCATACCATCTTGATTATCTGGGTCGTGAAGATCTTTTTTGTATAGTTCTTCTGTGTATTCTTGCCACCTCTTCTTCATATCTTCTGCTTCTGTTAGGTCCACACCATTTCTGTCCTTTATTGAGCCCATCTTTGCATGAAATGTTCCCTTGGTATCTCTAATTTTCTTGAAGAGATCTTTAGTCTTTCCCATTCTATTGTTTTCCTCTATTTCTTTGCACTGATCACTGAGGAAGGCTTTCTTATCTCTTCTTGCTATTCTTTGCAACTCTGCATTCAAATGGGTATATCTTTCCTTTTCTCCTTTGCCTTTCACTTCTCTTCATTTCACAGCTATGTGTAAGGCCTCCCCAGACATCCATTTTGCTTTTTTGCATTTCTTTTTCTTGGGGATGGTCTTGATCCCTGTCTGCTGTACAGTGTCAAGAACCTCCATCCATAGTTCATCAGGCACTCTATCAGATCTAATCCCTTGAATCTATTTCTCACTTCCACTGTGTAATTGTAAGGGATTTGATTTAGGTCCTACCTGAATGGTCTAGTGGTTTTCCCTACTTTCCTCAATTTAAGTCTGAATTTGACAATAAGGAGTTCATGATCTGAGCTACAGTCAGCTCCCAGTCTTATTTTTGCTGACTGTATAGAGCTTCTTCATCTTTGGCTGCAAAGAATATAATCAATCTGATTTCAGTGTTGACCATCTGGTGATGTCCATGTATAGAGTCTTCTCTTGTGCTGTTGGAAGAGGGTGCTTGCTGTGAACAGTGCATTCTCTTGGCTAAACTCTGTTAGCCTTTGCCCTTCTTCATTCTGTACTCCAAGGCCAAATTTGCCTGTTACTCCAGGTGTTTCTTGACTTCCTACTTTTGCATTCCAGTCCCCTATGATGAAAAGACATCTTTTTTGGGTGTTAGTTCTAGAAGGTCTTGTAGGTCTTCATAGAACCATTCAACTTCAGCTTCTTCAGCACTACTGGTCAGGGCATAGACTTGGATTACTGTGATACTGAATGGTTTGCCTTGGAAATGAACAGAGATCATTCTGTCATTTTTGAGATTGCATCCAAGTACTGCATTTTGGACTCTCTTGTTGACTATGATTTCTTCTAAGGGATTCTTGCCCACAGTAGTAGATGTAACAGTCATCTGAGTTAAATTCACCCATTCCAGTCCATTTTAGTTCAGTGATTCCTAAAATGTCGACATTCACTCTTGCCATGTCCTGTTTGCCCACTTCCAATTTGCCTTTGATATGACTGATTTCCAATTTGATTCATGGACCTAACATTCCAGGTTCCTATGCAATATTGCTCTTTACAGCATCAGATTTTGCTTCTATCACCAGGCACATTCACAACTGGGTGTTGTTTTTGTTTTGCCTTTTTCTCTTCACTCTTTCTGGAGTTATTTCTCCACTGATCTCCAGTAACATACTGGGCACCTACCAACCTGGGGAGTTCATCTTTCAGTGTCCTATCTTTTTGCCTTTTCGTACTGTTCATGGGGTTCTCAAGGCAAGAATACTGAAGTGGTTTGCTATTCCCTTCTCCAGTGGACCACATTTTGTCAGAACTCTCCACCATAACCCGTCCATCTTGGGTGGACCTACATGGCATGGCTGATAGTTTCACAGAGGTAACATTAACTTCCACTATCAACTACTTACTTACCGTGAACACAGCCCAGGAAAGGGCAGAATGGCCTCCTCCATGCAGAAGGAGTAGGACTGGACCTTCTGAACCACTCTTGTAAACTCGAAAAGTGTATGAATAGTTAAAGATAACATATCTAAGCTTTTGCTCACTGAAATTTTTGATTACTTAGTTATGATGATACCAATGAGAAAATTCAGACAGGACCAAATTATAAGCAAAGCTACAGCCTTCCAAGCTTGAGAGGCACTTATGGAGAAGTTTCTGAGACACCAGACCTGTTTTTGAGGCATGGGAGCTGTGTGACCACTTTTTCAATGGAAAAAAAAAAAAACACCGAACTATTCCCTTTGCCCTAATGAGGACATAATTCCTGGCTTCTAGACACTAAACTGGTTCAACTCACTTTACTCATGAAACCATCCCCTCAAAAGATATATCAGTTTCAGGAATTTAATTCTTAATCCCCTCCCATATATTAGACAATTATAGCCAAATAAGATATTAATAGTCTTACAAGTAACATCCCATGTCATGCAAGGAACAGACGGAATAAAAATGAAATAAACAGCAAAAATAAAGAACATTTTAGGAACTATACAAATCTTTGTAGACACTATAAATTTATTAAGGAATAAGCCAGTTTGCAAAGGATATATCCTTGCCAGTTTCATTCTCTACTTCTACATCTTCCATGGACTCAAAGTACTGACTCCAAGGAACAGGAGAAAAGTCCCGCTTTCTTCCAGGGCTAAGGGTAAGAAAAAGAGAGAGATTACAAATAAAACATAGTCACGCATGAAAAGATAAAATCTTGATCAAAATATTAAACCTGAAATGAAAACAGATATTTTCTCATAAAGATATGAAGAGTTTTTATACAGTTAAAATGTGTTTTAAAAAGCTCAAATATGTATAAAAACTTTAGGATTTTAGGAAATTTTATTAGCATATTTTAATCACAAATATATTACATGTATATAACAACACAAGTTCTCTCACCTTATTCTTGGCTATAGGCTCATTTCTATCCTTTCAATCCAGTTCAATATTGTTCCTACTACAATAATTTTTGGTCACTATTGCTTCGTCATACCTTTAATCTTCCATATTTTTTCATGCTTCTATTTCATTTCCCAACCAAATGGCACACTGGCCATATCAATACCTTGAATTTCTGGGTATTTATCTGAAGATAAGCTTACACAGAACTGAAATGACTTATCTATTCAATGTACCATTGTCTGTAATAGAGAAAAACTGAAAATAACCTAAATATCAGCAGGTAACTGATTAAAATAAATTTAAACAATAGTTATAAAAAGCAATTATATATTGATAAAATTCCTTATTTATAGATATGATACACTGTGAAGTAAACAAACATGATGCACATACTACCATATGGGTAAAAATGGGAAATACATATAAATGCAATTCCTTATGTATGTTCAGACTATCTCTGGAAGTATACTGATATAACATTGATGGTAACCTGGGAGGGGAACTATGACTAGGAGGTGAAGAGGAACAATTTTCAATGCACATCCCTTTCTATTTCTGAACCATGTATCATTTAAAAATATTAAATCATTTTAAAACAAAGCTAAGCAATAAATATCTACTTACAACCTATGTCTTCAACTTTGGATGGAACATAAGAAAGAAACCCTGAGTCTTCCTCTACTTCCGTATCTACTCTTCTTTCCAGTAATGAAGGAAATTCAGAATTCTATTAGGAGCAAAACATTAACTACTGCCTGAGATCTTTTACATGCTATGGGACCAAACCGCGGGTATTTATAAAGTATAATATAAAGTCCCTTTTAAATATTTAAGTGAATACAGAAGTACTCTAGGTTGAC
Source organism: Bos taurus (assembly GCF_002263795.3). Taxonomy (NCBI): domain Eukaryota; kingdom Metazoa; phylum Chordata; class Mammalia; order Artiodactyla; family Bovidae; genus Bos; species Bos taurus. Next base: position 53,601,232 of record NC_037342.1, on the reverse strand, counting down.
TATAATATGGAATGAATTACAGTGGTGCAGCTGGGCAATCAAGGATGTATTCTCTCAACAGTCAAGTATTTATTGAATATCGTTTTCTACTAGGCACTGCAACAGATTAGTGGGTCTCAATCCATGTAATAAAATTACCTGGGAAGTTTATAAAAATACTGATGCTTAGGTCTAACTCTAGAAATTGATTTAAACCATCTGGGATGTGGCCTAGGTACTGATAATTTTTAAAGTTTCCCAAGTTGAGAGAGAGGTGCTAGAAATATAAAGGAGTATATGGTTTGGAATAACAGAGGAGTTCAAACTCCTCATAGTTCCTACTATTTCCCTTTAATTCCTAACACAGTATGAACCTGGGCAAATTCAATTGATCTAAACTCTTTCTGCCTTAAATTATAGTGACTAAGTAAAATAAGATATCTTTTAAAAGAATCAAATATACTCAGCCATTAAAAAGAATACATTTGAATCAGTTCTAATGAGGTGGATGAAACTGGAGCCTATTATACAGAGTGAAGTAAGCCAGAAGGAAAAACACCAATACAGTATACTAACGCATATATATGGAATTTAGAAAGATGGTAACGATAACCCTGTATACGAGACAGCAAAAGAGACACTGATGCATAGAACAGTCTTATGGACTCTGTGGGAGAGGGAGAGGGAGAGGGTGGGAAGATTTGGGAGAATGGCATTGAAACATGTGAAACGTCATGTATGAAACAATATGCCAGTCTAGGTTCAATGCACGATGCTGGATGCTTGGGGCTGGTGCACTGGGACGACCCAGAGGGATGGTGTGGGGAGGGAGGAGGGAGGAGGGTTCAGGATGGGGAACACATGTATACTAATTAAATAATTTTCTATTAAAGAAAAAAAAATAGAAAAAAAAAGGATAAAAAAAAAAAACAAATGATGATTTGGAATAAAAGGAACCTTTATACGATGTTGGTATAAATGTGAACTGGTGCAGTCACTGTGGAAAACAATATGGAGGTTCCTCAAAAAATTTAAAAAATAGCACTTACATATGACTCAGTAATCACCTTTCCAGGCACATAGCCAAACATTTTGAAATCTGGATCTTAAAGAGATATCTGTACTCCCATATTCATTGCAACAGTATTAACAATACCAAAGTTGTGGAAATAGTGTGAATGTCTGTCAATCAATGAATGGTTAAAGAAAATTTGGCAGTTATATACATCAAAATGTTGTTCAGTCTTTAAAGATAGATATCCTATTTGTGAAAACATGGTCTAACCTAAGTGAGATAAGCCAAACACAAAAGGACAGACAACACAAAATTCCACTTACAAGAATAATATGAAATAGTGAAACTTACAGAAACCAAGTAAAATGGTAGTTATCAGGGACTAGATGTCAGAACTAGTGAGGAGCCATGGGTCAAAAGGTACAAATTTCAGTTATGCAAAATGGAGAAGCCCCAGAACTGTATTGTACACTATACTGCATCTAGTTAACAATACTATATTTCATACTTAAAATTTTGCTAAGTGGTACCTGTAGACAAATGAAAATGGAAGCACAAAGATGCAAAATATAGGAGACCCAGCAAAAGCTGTTGTCCAAGGGAAGTTTATTCAAAAAAATAAAAATAAAAAAAATAAAAGAATCAAATGAATCTGGTAGTTGCTCAGTAAATGTGTAAACCTACTTCTGATAGAAAAACTTCTGTGGAAGTAAACTACAACTTTAGTCTAGACCTATTTTTCTGGTTTGCTGGTTACACTTGAATTCCTACTGGAAAACTAAGAGCAGAACCCTTTAATTTTACTTACACTCACAAACTCATCTATGCATATATTAATTTGAGTATATATAATACAATAACATGGCATGCCAAACATATTATAATAGATTCTAAGGATCTTGAATGAAATTTTAATGTCTAGACCGAGGGATACGGTAGCAGTAGTACCTAACATTTACTGTACACAGCAGTGAGTCACTGTTCCAATTTACAGGCATGATTCTATTTAATTCTTATAAAACTTTCAAAGTTATTTTTATCCCCATTTCACAGATGAGAAAACAAATTAGGTACACAAAGCAACTTCCCCAAGGTTATACAACTACCAAGTGGCAGTAACAGGATTCAACTCCAGTTCCATCACTCTTCAAAGTCTCTCCAATGCTGCACTAATTCTCAGATTTTTAAAAAAATCTATTTGGTTGTATCAGGTCTTAATTGTGGTGCACAGGATCTTTGTTGCATCATGCAGAACCTTTCACTGCAGCATGTGGACTCTCTAGTTGTGGTGCAAGGGCTCACTTGCTCTGTGGCATGAGGGGTATCAGTTCCCTGACCAGGGATCAGACCTGCACCCCCTGCATTGCCAGGCAGTTTCTTAACCATAGAACACCAGGGAAGTCCCCTCAGACTTTTTTTTTTCCTTCTCTCTCATTTATACTTCTGAAAAGTAATAAGGCTTTATTTAAGGCATATTATCAAAGGTTTCCTGTTCAGAATCTAAATATGATTAACTTTGCCAAGGCCACAGAAACTTTCTGAGTTGGCCAGGCACAAGTTAAAGAAAAAGTACTTTCTACAATTAGAAATTATTGCTAGGAGAACAGCCTCCACTTCTTTCTAATCTTCCTTTTAAAAAAAAGTTTCAGGGACTACCCAACTTTACCAACGTATGAGTAATTCCCATTTAGTTTAAAAGGCAATAATCTACACCTCAAAATGCTGCTCCTACTACCACAGAGATTTTTTGGACATACTCCTAACATCTGCATTTCAACACATAATTGTTTATACACTCCAAGACTTGACGACATTTGGTAACTTAGACAAGAAGTAAAATAGTAAGGGCCTTGTATGAAAACTAGTTCTAAAAAATACACGCACCCTAATATTCACAGCAGCACTATTTACAATAGCCAGGACATGGGAGCAACCTAAACGTCCATCAGCAGAGGAATGAATAAAGAAAATATGGTACACATATTCAATGGAATGTTACTCAGCCATAAAAAGGAAGGAAATAATGCCACTTGCAACAACAAGGATGGACCTAGAGATTATCATACTAAGTGAAGTAAGTCAGAAAGACAAAAACACTGTATCACTTATATGTGGAATCTAAAAATATGACACAAATGAACATACCTATGAAACAGACACAGATTCATAGATATCGAGAACAGACTTGTGGTTGCCAGCTTGTGATTGGGGATGCAGGGGGTGGGGGGAGAAAGGATTTCAAGTTGGGGATTAGCAGATGCACACTAGTATACATGGGACAGATAAACAAGGTCCTATATATTCCATGATAAATAGAAAAGAATATATATTTATAACTTAGTGACTGCTGTACTGCTGCTGCTAAGTCGCTTCAGTCGTGTCTGACTCTGTGTGACCCCACAGACGGCAGCCCAACAGGCTCTCCTGCTCCTGGGATTCTCCAGGCAAGAACACTGGAGTGGGTTGCCATTTCCTTCTCCAATGTAAATATATATATATATATATATATGTAAATATATAAATACATATATATTCCAATATATAAATATAAATATATATTTATAACTTAGTGACTCGGAAATTAATTCAACATTGTAAATCAATTATAGTTTGATTAAATAAAAAACCCCTTGGCCTATATGTTGACCTTAACAGTCTATTTCCAACAGAAAGTGGAAAAATTTTTAAGAAGATGAAAAGAATGAGGGGCTACTGCACTCTTAAAACTTTTAAAATCTAAATTAATTTTCCATTTGCTAGAGACTAAAGCATTGTTCTGCCATTATTAATTGTGTGACCTTGGGCAAGTCACTTAACTTCTCAAGGCCTGAGTTTCTTCATGTCAGATAGGTTTGTAGCATCAGTTTTATATGCTTCGTTATGAGGATTAAAGTAGTCCTTTGGTTACTCTCAAATTATCCTCTTCTATTCTCTGGTGGCTCAAACGGCAATGAATCTGCCTACAATGCAGGAGACCTAGGTTTGATCCCTGGGTCAGAAGAATCCCTGCAGAAGGAAATCTTTTCCATGGCAACCCCCTCCAGTATTCCTGCCTGGATAATTCCATGGACAGATGAAGATGAGCCCAGTGGGCTACAGTTCATGGGTTCACAGAGAGTCAGACACAACTGAGCAACTAACACTTACTATTTCTGTCATGGAGCCAATCATTTTCAAAAATTAGTTTATTCCTTGGAAGTATGGATACCAGTGAGGCTGCAGAAGGAGAGGGTGGTGAACTGGGAGAACAGGACTGACATATACACTATCATGTATAAAGTAGGTATCTAGTAAGAACCCTACTCTATAGCACAGGGAACTCTACTCAATGCTCTATGTAACCTACATGGGAAGGAAATCCAAAAAAACTCCATTTTATTTGATGGAACACATCCTCCATTAGCTTCCCGAGACAGAGGAATTAATTATGAAACTTTGCATGTCAAACTTCTGTTACCCATTTTTACACTTGACTGACAGCTTTCTTTGATATTGAAATTTTATGTTACAGACCATTTCCATACTGTGGAAGGAAGTACCTTGATAGATTCAACTTTGGAAGTGTTCGCTAAAATTATACGTACATTTGTATAAAAATATGTGAATATATAAAAAATATATATAAGATCACATTTATATAATTATATTTTAAAACATATACAGGGAATTCCCTGGTGGTACAGTGTTTAGGAGTTGGTGCTTTCACTATGGTAGCCTGGGTTCAATTATTGGCTGGGGAACTAAGATCCTGCAAGCTATGTGGTGTGGTCGGAAAAACACACAAAAGCAAAAAACAAAGGACACCACTGAAAATATGAAAAATCATAGATCTGATAAGGAACTTGTATCTAGACTGTATAAAGAACTCATAATACAACGACAACCCAATTTCTTAATGAACAAAGGATCTGAATAGACATTCTTCCAGAGAAGATATACACGTGGTCAATAAGGACATGAAAAGATATTCAGCATCATTTAGTTATTAGGGAAATGCAAATCAAAACACCAAAGAACCACTTCACATCACTAAGACAGCTTTTGACAGAAAGACTGCCAATGACAAGTGTTGGCAAGAATGAAGAGTTAGAACCCACATACATTGCTGATGGAAATATAAAATGGTACAGCTGCTTTGAAGAACAGTTTGTCAATTCCTCAAAAGGTTAAACAAAGGTATCATATGATCTAGCAATTCCACTCCTAGGAAATTACCCAAGGAAAATGAAAACATCATGTCTACATAAAAACTTGTATAACAATGTTCACAGGGGCATTGTTCATAATAGTTAAAAAGTAGGAACAATTCAAGTCTCTATTAACTGTTGAACAGATAAACAAAATTTGGTATAAATCCAAACAATGGAATATTATTTGGCAACAAAAAAGGAATAGAATAATTCAACATGCTACAATAAAGATGAACTTAAAATATTATGGCAAGCAAAGAGGCCATTCACAAAAGATCACATATATTAAGTCCATTCATTATAAACGTTCAGATTAGGTACATCTATTGAGAAAGAAAACGATGGCTGCCTAGGGCTTAGAGGATTAAGGGAAAGTGAGGACTAAAAAGCAAGACATATTGCTCATGGGTATAAAGTTTCTTTGGGGATGCTACACATGTTCTAATTTGACTGTGGTAATGGTTGCAGAACTTTGGGCGTATGCTTAAAAAAACATTGACTGTACACTCTAAATGAGTCAGTTGTATGGTATGTGAACTCTATCTCAATAAAGTTACCAAAAAATGAGAAGGGGAACACTTAAATAATAGATTATATCATTACTTGTATGGTATGTAAACTCTCTCTCAATAAAGTTGTTACCAAAAAATGAGAAGGGGAACATTTAAACAATAGATTATATCATTACTACCCTAATGGAGAAAAAAATGAAATGAGAAAAACACAGGTCAGATGAGACAAAATACAAAATAAGATGGCAGAAATAAATCCAAATGTATCAAAAATAAACTAATTACTCTAGGTTTTAAATATCTTAAGATGAGATTTTTTTCTTTTAATTTTCAACTATATACTTTTTAAAAGAGACAGAAAGTTCCAAAATAAAAAAGATGGACAAAAACAAAGTAGGCAAATATTAGACAAAACAATTTTAATTTACATTTAATTTTAATTTACATTAATTTTATATTATTCTCTATCAAACTTTAGGGCATGTTTCTATCAACTTCTAATTAAGGTATTGCTTTTGAGTTTTTTTAATTTATAGATTTTCTGTCATTTCTTACCATTATATACTTTTTAAATTTTATTTTATATTGCAGTTGAGTTTTAAAGAATTTTTTTATCCCCCACATTTAGAAATTAAAGTTTAGAAACTTTAATCTTAAAAGTAGAACAAACCTCTTCTTAGGAGGCTTTCTTTCTTCTTAAACTTTCTCTTCTATTGAATTATATCTACTATACATGTTTTTATTCCCAACATTTACATTTTGTTCTCTGAAACCAGGTTCCTCTTTTTTTTTTTTTTAAATAAAAGAGCATTCTCTTCTTGTTTCACAGATGCCATACTGTCTCGTCTCCAACAAGAGATGTTGGGGGGCAGGGGATGTGTTTGGTTTGTGGGGTTTTTTTGGCTGTACTCCAAGGCTTGGCTTGCAAGATCTTTGTTCCCCAACCAGGGATTGAACCTGGGCCATAGCAGTGAAAGTGCCAAGTCCTAACCACTGGACCACCAGAAAATTCGAGATGCTCGCTTATTTAGTGTTTTATTTTGTTCTGTGCACTACTGTTTTCTTTTCTCATTTTGTTTTGGTTTCTGTCTTTTGCACTGTAGGCTTTCCCTGGATTGCCGGTAATGCTATGAAAAAGGAGGGCTTGCTGACTATTGAGTATCACTGTACAGTTATCAAGCAGAGACCCAGACTTTTAAATGACAGACTCTTCCCCTTAAATATCAATATCTACATGTCTTTTCTCTTAGGCCAGCCATTTTTCCAGAGATAAATCCTCCAATCTTCTGCTTGGGGACATAAAACTAGCTGTGAGCCTTCTGAAAAGGATCTAAAGAGTCTCATTTGTTCACTCAACAAATAGGTATTAATAAGTACCTATGAGATATTATTTTAGGCACTGGGAATACTACAGTGAACAAAAGACAAAACCCCTACTCTTGTGTTTACACTTAACAGGAGATACGAGCAAAAATTTGCAAGGTAGCAATAAGGGCCATATAAAGTCAGGAAGGGGGACAATGAATATCAGAATGAGAAGGAATGAATTTTAAATCAGGTAATCAGGGAAGGCTTCTTTAAGCAAAGACCTGAGGAAAGTAAAGAAGAAAACATAAACATATTTAGAAGACACAATTATGTACTTTCACTTAATACTTGTTTCATCCAGCTGCTTTATCTTTGCCCTCATATCCCTATTGTCTCTAAGTCCAGAGCCACTCTGGTTCAATTTTTCCAGAAGTTAACCTGTCTCCCATTATTGAGATATTTATTTTCAATAAATAGAGGGAAAGGAAAAGATCTGAGAGTCTAATGGAGTCAATCAATCCTATTTTTAGCCCCCTTTCAGAGGTACCTAGCATCTACAACTCCTGAATCTTTATGGGGTTGACATATGGATTAACTTCAACTTTCGTTCTCTTTCTACAGACAGTTTGCAGTTTGCTCTTCCCTGTCAGAGAATTAACAGTCTTCAACTTGCCATCTTCCTAAATCCTGCTGGTATCTTACCTTCCCTCCTTTTCTTTGTCCTTTGATTATTCTTTTTTCCAAGTTACTTTAATTTCAAGGGACTTGAGGAGAAAATGGAGATGAATTAATGAATTAATTTCCACAACTCTAGGGTAGCTGGTATTATTCCTCTTTTGCAAATGAGAAAGCTGGTATTATTCCTCTTTTGCAAATGAGAAAGCTAAACCCAAGAGAGGTTAAATAACTCATCCAAAACCATAGAAAGTAGCTCAGCTAGGGTCACTTCCTTATTAGTTTTTAATACTACCCTCAAAATAATATTAGGTTCTCTCTCCATTCTTAAAATCATCAAAGCTAACAATAAGCACCCAGAAATCCCCAGGAAGAAGTGGAAGAGGATTGGTTCCTGCCATAGGGATAATGATTGGTAGAGGACTCTTAAAGCAAGCCTGAGTACCATGGAGACTAAGAAGAAATCAAGGTTTACTACTATAATTATAATTATGGGAGAGCGCAGAAGGGTGGAGTGAAAAGGAAGAATTAGACAATTCTCAAGTTTCTCTGAAGTCATTCACAACGAAAGAACAGGGGAAACCTTTTAAAAGAGTTCCAACTTACAAAACACTGATTTACCAGGTGCTTGAAAATTCTACATCCTACTCCTAATACTTCTCTGCGTTGGCCAGTGATGAAAATGTTCCTTATTAACTGGGCATCACAGAATCCAAAAATGGAAATAGTAGGATTTTACACAACGTCCTGTATTAGACAAGAAAGGATATTTATGGCCCAATATACGACATGGTTGTATGAATGAAACCTTACCTTACTTAAAACCACTTTCAGATAAGATACTTAGTCTATGGTAACTTCCAACCTGCTGAGTCAGATCACACAAAAACCTGCTTTGTTTTAAATGGATGGATAAAGACAACTGCTGCAGCACAAGAACAACTCTAATCTTATACTTCTGATAATAAAGAACTGTGCTTTACCCAAGTTAGAAATTTTTCTAAATTTTATTTCTACCACTCACCCAATATAAGAACAGCATAAGTAGTAACATTTTCGAAAACACTAAAAGTAAATAGAAAAAAGGATATAAAGTGATCTGGCCTCAAACAAAAACACAATCACTGAGACATCAGTAATGAAACCAAAAAAGCAGACAATAGAACACTTTATGAGATTCTACAAATCAACTGGAGTTGTTCACTCTCATCACTGATGCATGGCCATTCTTAGTCATCAAAATACAAGTAAGCTACCATTCTGCTTAGGCATATCACAATAGGAAGAAAGAGTTTTGAGGTCAGAGCTTAAAGGCCAATAAAATCCTTACAGAAAACCCTAATATTTCAGAACCAATGGTTCTATAACCCCTTCCCCAGACACATCTAAATGCCATGACGATCCAGGATAAAGGACAAACAGCAAATATCTTTAGGGCAATTATTTAAGGGATTTTTTTTCCAGTCACAACTTGCTTATTTAAGCAGCTAACTTAATTTCAATTAAAGAGACCTTTGGGTATGCCTTGTATGGCAGGCCCTGATACACTTTCTGGGCATGAGGGAAACCAGCAGGCCTGAAATTTTCATCAATGAAAACTTGGTTCTTGACCTCAAAGACCTAATGTTTGGAGGGAGATAGGCAAGGAAACAGTCACTGTATACTACAGCTATGACAGAAATAAGCCTAGGGTACCATGAGAGCTCACAGATGGAACATTCAAGCTTGTTCAGGACACTTATGGGGATGGAACCAGGTGAGAGAAGGATTCACAAAGATTATATCTGGTGAGAAAATTTTGTTAAATCAAATGCTATAAAAATTGGAAGTACTATTTTTATTAAACAATGACTTGGATAGGGAATAGGCAAAAGTACAAACCTTCTAATTGTCAATTAAAAAGTAATTTCCCAATATTCAGTGGAAAAAAATGTCAGTGTATTCTCCAATTTAAAAATGGGCTTATATTCCAAAGGTTTGTAAAGTAAGTTGCTGGAAAAACTGAAGTACATTTCCTCTGATTAACAGTATTATAAAATATTCATAGATTCTCTGAGAAGCTCCATCCCCAAGTCTATTTAGCCATAATAGGTTACAATGCTATTTGTGATGAAATTCAGTTAATAATAATCATGTAGTTCAGGTGATTCACATAGAAAACTGAATTTAAATTGATATTAATATATCTTGAACCATGGTTCTTATGCTTAAGGAAAAGCTGGTTTAATTAAATGGATGAGAAGGATTAAATGAAACAAACCAGACACACATGCTGGGCACTTGACAAGCATTATCTAAATTTAATCCCCACAACAACCTGGGTTGCATTTTCTTAACACGATAAACATAGAGGGATATAAATATGGAATCATAGAGGGATATAATAGGGTCCAAGTTCATATTTATATACTGTTAATAATCACAGTTTTAAAATTTCACTTCTATGCTCAACAAATCTGGTTCTTCCCTCACATTTACTTCCCTACTAAATTCAGGGTGCACAATTCTAAGCTGATGGAAAAAATGTCATATATCCACTGTATCTGAGCATCATTCATTCATTGATCAAATGTTTATTGACCTCCTGCATGCTAACCACTTTGGGGCTAATACACAAAAGGAGATTGCTGTTAAATTAGTGAAGACTAAGCAAAATAGATCACCATCAAGTTGTTAGATGAAATACCGTATGTACAAGGCACCACTGGCTTATGATAAACTACGATTTTTGTAACACTAAAAAAAGAGCTACCAGGGAATTCCCTGGTGGTCCAGTGGTTAGAACTCTGCACTTTCACTGCCAAGGGAGCAAGTTCAAGCCCTGCTCAGGAAACTAAAAATCCCATAAGACATGCAGTGTGGCCAAATAAATAAAAAGAGCTACCAACTAAAGTATGACACAATACTTTATCACGCAGAATTCATTTTACATTTCTTTTTATAACTTTATATCTTTAGTTATTTTTGGCTACTCAGGGTCTGCATCGCTGGGTGTGGGTTTTCTCTATTGTGGCGAGTGGGGGCCACTCTCCAGTTGCAGTGCATAGACTTCTCATTGCAGTGGCTGGCTTCTCTTGGGGCAGAGTACAGGTTCTAGAGTGCGGGCTCAGTAGTTGTGGCGCAAGGATTTAGCTGCTCCATGGCCTGCACAATCTTCCTGGGCTTCATAGATGGCTCAATGGAGCCACCTGCCAAGGAGACCTGGGTCCAGAAGATCAATCTCCTGGAGAAGGAAATGGGAACTAACTCCAGTATTCTTGTCTGGGAAATCTCATGGACAGAGGAGCCTGGTGGGCTACAGTGCATGGAGTCACAAAGAGTGGATACGACTTAGCAACTAAACAACTAACTACTCTTATAGTAGGATCTTACTTCAGTTTTGGAGAATGATAAAGAGAAAAAGTGTCAAGTTTTGTTAAAGTAAAACTAACCAACAGGCATGAATCTTTATATACAAGAGACAAACTCCAAGCACGAGTTTCAACCATATGAGCATTTTAAATCTCAAATTAGTCAATGTATTTGTAAACACAACACACTCAGCCTAAATGCTTGGTGTTGAAATAAAGTATTGATTCTATTTATGAACTGAAATGATTTTCAATGGAGTATCACTTAAGTTACCCCATCTTAATGGAACCAGTGAGGAAATAAGGTTTCTTTATAGAATGAAGCTAAAGAGGTCTAGGATTTCAGTTTCTCATTCAGTCAGCACTTAAGCAGCCAGCACGTTAGACACCCAGGAAATTAAGACATGATTCCTACTCTTAAGAAGCTCACAGTCCTGAGTAGACAGCAGATCAATAATTACAGGAGTCAGAGGGCTAAATGTTATATCTACAGAAGACTATGCGGACATAGAAGATGTGCTCCTTGACAACTATGTGATAATGCCTACTAGGAGATAATAACCAAAACCAACAAAACTGTATGACCACTATGCATCAACTGTTAAGGAAATAAGGGAGAGGAGGAAGAAAAAGAGAGGAAAAATTATTCCCTGCCTAGAGACAAGGAATAAGAAATAAAAGCTGTATGTTTTTAGGTGAATGTCTCAAATCCAAATAGATATATTAATATTTCAACATCTACTAGCCTGCTTAAGTCTGTTAGGAGGGCAAGTAATGAGTCATGAGCTGCACAGTAGCAGTCCTAGTCACTGCTGTCACAAATTCTCCAGCTTAGGAGTCTTCTGGTGGGGACAAAATACTGAAGTTTAATTGCAGCCAGCTATTTAAAGCAAGGCACCACAGCTCTTATATATAAAAAAGAAAAGTTGTCATTAGCAACACTGAAGAGAATGGAAAGAATGGAAAGGACGGCAACCAAATGGCTGTCTGGGATCATGAGAGTTCATTACTATTGATAAGGGCATCTTATTAAAGCAGATGACTTAGAGTCTAAAAACTGTGTACTGGATCAGGCTATTAAGAGATCATCTAACTCAAATCTTACTTTATGGGAAGGAATAATTAGCTGTCTGTTATGTAACAAGCCGGATTTTGAATTCAGCAAGAAAAATATTCCCTTTAAAACATGTGAAAGACTCAAAGTCATAGATTTCCCAGAGCCACTCTCCATAGCACTGGAGCTTAGACTCAAGCATGTCTGGTGCCACAGAAGTCTTTATAGTACACCTCAGAGTTCCTTCTGAGGTCCAGAAAGAGGAAGACTTGACTAAGTCACATGCCTTATTAGTGGCAGAGATAGGATTCCCACTTACACCTGGAAAAAGTCCATGGCAAGGACATACAGAGACACAGTGAAAAAAGACTGATAGTAAACAACTTCAGCCTTCTGCCATGATTTCGAATGATTATAATTTTCAACATAATCTCTTATTCAATCTTCAAAATACAGAGTTGACCCTTGAACAACGTAAGAAGAGGGGCTGGGTTTGGGGGTGTATGTGTGTGTAACCCTTCATGCAACTGAAAATTTATGTATAACTTACAGTTGGCCCTGTGTACCTTCCATATTTGAGATTCCACAGAGGCAATTTCAACCGACTGTCAATTGTATTAAGTGTAGTACACCTGACCCTTCCACAACACAGTATGAACTCCATGGGTCAGTCCACTTACACAAGGATTTGTTTTCAATAGCAAATATTACACAAATGTAATGGTAAATAAAACACAAGTGGAAATTGGTTGAAGCTGCAGACACTAAACCATGGAAAATGGAGGACCAACTATAAAGTTATACCTGGATTTTTCACTGTGAGGAGGGTCAGCACCCCAACTCCCTGTTGTTCAAGGGTCTATGGCATTCACTATTGAAAAAAAAAAAAACAAAAACCCATGTATAACAGGACTTGCTCAGTTCAAACCATTGTTGTTCAAGGGTCAACTATATAGGTAGTATGTGCTTGGGACTGGTTGTCGATACTGAATTTGAAGGACATCTAAGTGTGGTATATAAGTGGACCATGCTTTTAAAAGAGCTATTTATTACTTAAATGTTTCTTCTCTAAAAGTAACTATTTCATAGTATAAAGGAAGAAGTTTTTCCTAACTAATCAAAAGTGTTTCCTCAAATCTGACATCAAGTAACATGACAAGAAAGTCTTGTCAGGTTAAAAAAATTCCAATTACCCAATTTTGGAGAAATAGATTTGCTGGCAATAAGTGTAGCAAAAATGGGGAAATGGACATTCACTCAGAAGTGCTCAGGTCAAGGGGCTCAAAAGTGGCATAAAGGGGAGAGGGAGAAAATGGGAGAGGGAGGGAAAGAGAGAAACCACTTCCTAAACCTGTGCTGTAAAGAAAACAGTAGGGAATCTGAAGTCAGATTAGCCTGTTCCTCTTGTTAATATCAAGATTTAGAGCAGTTGCTGTTTACTCTCTACTCCAGACATCCCTTTCTCACCACTCTCTATTCCCTAACAGAATTCCAAATAAATAGTAGCTAGTAAAGATCTTTGTTATCTCTTCTCCAGCCCAAAAGAATGAATCAGAATTGGTCTAAACCAGTCACAGTAATCCCATTCCCTACTGCCAGTGATTAGTTTTAGGATGTACATGTGAACCAGTTCTAGACAGAGACTTAAGGGAAAAACCTGCTGGGGAGTTTCCCATTCTAGGGGGAAAAAAAAAAACAGGGACAAGCTAAGTCAGGAAACGGTCTTTGTCTTTGTTTCTTCCTTTTTATTTGGAAAGAAGAATAACGGTAAGGTACAAGTGGAGTTGCAGCAGCCATGCTGCAACCATAAGGTGACCAGTAAGAGAAGGAAAAGCCAACATTTATAAGGATGTCAAAGGAAAGCATGCAAAAAGTCTGGGTCCTGACTGATACAGCTGAATAACTGAATCAACTCTGAACTTCGTATTTATAAAAAGTATTACTTCAATAAATAGTATTTCTGCTTAAATCACAAGTTGTTAACAAAAAATTAATTATTTCACATTAATGTAATATTGTTAATCTGAATTTGAGGAATTTTATAGGCTGTGTTTAAATAGTAAATATATTTAAATAGTTTTCTAATTATATTACTCTTATACATAGGAATTTATCCCTTGTTTTAATTTGTACATATTTAAGTAATATTAAATACAATATTAAACATGTCTACATTATGTAACATAAAATATTAAAAGTAACATGTCAGTACTTTCCATCGGAAATATTTTTCATTCAAAAGGGATTTATACAAATTGAAGAACATACTTCAAGGAAGACTCAACGTCATCAAAATGTTGATTCTAAGTTAACTTACATATTTAATATAATGCCGATAAAAATGCTATTAGGCACTAGTCTAGTTGATTAGAAAGTTTACACGTAAAAAAAGTAAGAGGAGCTAGGAAAATCCTGAAAGAGAATGAAGGGGAAGCTACCCCTACCATTTACTAAACATATTAAAAACGCCTCTCTGATTTAAAGCATAGCAGTGGCACATAAACAGACTGACGAAAAAGGAAAGAAAATTTGTAAACAGACCCAAATCTACATAGAAATTTGGTGTATGATAAAGATGGCATTTTAACTAGTGGGGGAAAGGACTAATTTTTACTGAGGTGAAATTCACATAACAAGATAAGGATAAAGACTTTTAAAAAATTGTGTTACACAATTGGACAGCCTATGGATAAAGATAAAAATGGCTTCCTAGGTGGCTCTAGTGGTAAAGAACTCGCCTACCAATGCAGGACATGCAAGAGACTTGGGTTTGATCCCTGGGTTGGGAAGATCCCCTGAAGGAGGACATGGCAACCCACTCCAGTACTCCTGCCTGGAAAATGCCATGGACAGAGGTACCTCAAGGGCTACAGCCCATAGGATTGCAAAGAGTCAGAAGCAACTCAGCATACAAGCATGCAAAAGATAAAATAGATAGATCTGTTCACTTGGCATATCAAGATAAACTTCAGATGGATGTAAAAAAGAAAGATACAGGTCTCAGGGAGAAAAGCATATTACTTTATAACCTGGAAGAAGGAAATATCTTTCTGAAATACAAAATCCAGAAGCAAAGGGTTTTTCTACAGAGGTTTGATTATATTAAAATTTTAAAACAGAACTTTTTACATGGCAAAAATTATTATAAGCAAAGTAAAAGGGCAACTTGGAAAAATATTTTTTAACACTTACAAGGGGAAAAAAACCCTAATATATAAAAGGCTTCAAAGCAATTCCATTCTTAGGTATATATCCAAAAAAATACAAACATCATTTCCACACAGAGATTTGCATGTGAATGTTCACAGGATCATCATTCATAAGAGCAAAACACTGGAAACCCAATTCCAGCAATTGAAAAATGACTACATAAATTGTGATATATCTATACAATGGAATACCATTCAGCAGAAAAAAAAAAAAAAGAATGAAGTACTAATAAATGCTACCTCATAGAAACTTGAAAATATTACGCTAAGTGAAAGAACCCAGTCACAAAAGGTCACATATTGTATGGTTTTATTTATATATCTCCAGAATAGGCAACTTCATGGACACTGAAAATAGATTAATGGTTGCTAGGGGAAGGGGAGGGTGATGTGAACAGTAAGTAGTTTCTTTATGGAATGATGAAAATGTCCCGGAATTAGTGATGATTGCACAACCTTGAACATCCTAAACATCACTGAACTGCGTACTCTAAAAGGGTGACTTCTACGGTATGTGAATTATAAATCAGCTGTTTGAAATTGATAATTAACATAAACAGATTACTCTTTTAGTAATTTAAATCTTTTAGTAACTTAATATGCAACCTTGAGCAAATCACTCCACTTTGCCCTTTATTTCTCTATCTGTGGTAAACAGCCCCTTAAAGCCTTCCTCAGAGGCCCTGATATTTGTAACACATTTAAGAAGTTGAATGAAAAACTGTCTGATCAGATATGAATAAATACACAGCTTGAAGGGGAAAAAGCTGTGTATTGTAAGATACATTATAAGCTACTGAAAGAAGTGTTTCTATTTCTTAAAGAATGAGCCTTTCTCATTGTTCTTAACATAATCTACTAGTTACCATTCCTTAAGAGCTTGTGTGTCAGGAAGCATAACTGCTTTTCATATATTATCTCGTTCTCACAGCACTCTAAGGTAAGCAGAAGTATCCCAGTTTTAGAGTTAAGAAACAGACCATGAGAGGTTAAATGACTTAACTAAAGTAAATTCAAGCTAGCCTTCAAACTCAGATCATTATCACTTCAAACAACGATCTCTTTTGCACCAAGGTGTAACGAGAACCGAGCTCCAGAATCACTGTGGACGGTGATTTCACTGCAGCCATGAAATTCAAAGACAACTGCTCCTTGGAAAGAAAGCAATGACAAACCTAAACAGTGTATTAAAAAGGAGAGACATCGCTTTGCCTACAAAGGTCTGTATAGTCAAAACTGTGGTTTTTCCAGTAGTCATGTATGGATGTGAGAGTTGGACCATAAGAAAGGCTGAGCACCAAAGAATGGATGCTTTTGAACTGTAGTGCTAAAGAAGACTCTTGAGAATCCCTTGGACAGCAAGGATATCAAACTAGTCAATCCTAAAGGAAATCAACCCTGAGTATTCATTGAAAGGACTGATGCTAAAGCTCCAATACTTTGGCTACCTGATGTGAAGAGCTAACTCACTGGAAAAGACCCTGCTGCTAGGAAAGATTGAAGGCAGGAGGAGAAGTGGGTTGCAGAGGATGACATGGTTAGATGGCATCACTGACTCAATGAACGTAAGTTTGAGCAAACTCCAGGAGAAAGTGGAGGACAGAGGAGCCTGGGGCGCTGCAGTCCATGGGGTCACAAAGAGTCAGACACAACGTGGTGACTGAACAAGTAAGAATAACAATAGTAACAAAAACCCAATATAAATCTGGGTTTCTGAAGTCTTGTTTCTGCCACTTAAGGATTCTGTGATATTAGGCGAGTCAGTGAACATTTGAGTTTTCTCAATAAAAGAAAATATTAACCTTTGCCCCAACTTACCTCATGGAATAATATAAAAAAGGGACTAATATATATGTATCATTTAAAGCACTATAAAACTGTAAGAGATGACTGTAGAAACAAAGTACTTACTACTGATGAACCAAAACTATACTGAAAAATGACTTACAGTCTAATCGTAATGGAATGTACTAAAATAGTGACTTTCAAAACACCCTTAAGCACACCACATGATATAGACTAAGTGTTTGTGCCCCCAAAATTCATGTTAAATCCTAACTTCCAATGTTACTTTTGAAGGTGGAGCCTTTGGGAGGTGATAAGGTCATGAGGGTGTAGCTCTCATCAAAGTGACTAGTAACCTTATTAAAGAGACCCTAGAGCTTCCTTTCCCCTTCCCACAGGTAAGGACACAGTGAGAAGACTGCCATCTATGACCCAAGAAGCAGTCCTCACCACACACAGAATCTGCTGGTGCCTTGATCTTGGATTTCTCAGTCTTCAGAACTCTGAGAAAAAAAATATGGTATTTTTTTTATGGTAACCCTAACAGACTAATACCAGTTGCAAGCAGGGCTCTAAAGTCAGAGTAGTTCCAAAAGCTTTTAAAAAGTTCAAAACCACTGTTCTGAGCATCATCTACTGGCATCTATCAGGGAACAATAAAACCAGGATTTCAGGCCTTACCCGAGAAATAACATACATAAAGCTACTGCCACAATGCCTGGCACACAATATTAACAAAAAGAAAAAAGTAATTGCTATTATAGCTTTATCCAGTAATACTTTGCAATTACTAAATCCAATTGGAAAAAAATAAATTATGGAAACTCAAGAAAAACCAAAATCTCAAAACCACCCTGAATATGCAAACACAGCTAAACAAGGTTTACTGAAACTAAAGGCAAGAGATTATGAAAAATAGTTGAAACAGTCATATAAGATACTATCAAAGGAACAGGTCCAATCTGAGAGTAAGAGAAAGGCTGGGGAGTTGAAAAGATGAGAAGATTAAAAAAAAGCAACTGAGAAGAAGTTAGAAATAAAGGATGATTCGAAACTGGCCGAAGTGACACTTTATAAACTAGGACTGACTAAAAAAAAAGGAAGACTAAATCCCAGGGTATTTGCAAAGGAATAAGATACATAACTCAAATTAACTATTGCCAACAATAATAATTACGAACCCAAAAAACACAATGGGTCTCAGAGTCCAGAGATCCAAGTCTTTAGTGGCCCTATTGCCCAGCTTCTAGAAAGCATAAGTATGAGGAAGATCTGTGTTTCAGTTTTCTCATTTATTAAGAGAAGATACTACTCCCTGCTTCCTAGTTTACCTAACAGAATACAGAAGTCTCCAAGGCTCAGTTTCCTCAACTATATGGTGAAGCAGTAAGACCATTTCAAAGCTCTCTTCCAGTTTGATGACTCTAGGGAAGGAGAGTCTATATTATCACTAATATTAGGGTTACATGCTGCTGCTGCTGCTAAGTCACTTCAGTGTCCGACTCTGTGTGACCCCATAGACGGCAGCCCACCAGGCTCCCCCATCCCTGGGATTCTCCAGGCAA
The DNA here is from genome assembly GCF_002263795.3 of Bos taurus. Taxonomy (NCBI): domain Eukaryota; kingdom Metazoa; phylum Chordata; class Mammalia; order Artiodactyla; family Bovidae; genus Bos; species Bos taurus. The sequence goes on along the minus strand of NC_037342.1, from coordinate 53,582,590 downwards.
GAACACTGGAGTGGGTTGCCATTTCCTTCTCCAAGGCATGAAAGTGAGAAGTGAAAGGGAAGTGGCTCAGTCCTGTCCGACTCTTAGCGACCCCATGGAGTGCAGCCCGCTAGGCTCCTCTGTCCATGGGATTTTCCAGGTAAGAGTACTGGAGTGGGGTGCCACTGCCTTCTCCGTTAAAGAGGTTAAGTTACTAACAATTAAGCTAATCAGTAGATTTTAGTATACGTGCTGCCGAAGTGGGCACTAATCAGTAGATTTTACTTTCTCTTAGAATTTTTCTTCAGTTCTTCATCTTCAGAGAACTTGTTTTGCCAAAATAAGAAGCTAAGCTCTAAACTTATCTGAAGCGCATATGGTTATTAAAAAGCTAGGATTTTTATGTATTTTCACAGAAGAGCACTGGAATACTGAAAAACCAAAGTTTAGATTAAGAAAGGCAGCAACTAAGATACATATCAACAATAAATGCTACATTAATTTTATAGTCCAGGTTAATCTTCCCCAAATAATCGACTACAGATCAGCTTCCAGATCCTCCACGATCATGTTACAGCCCTAACTTAGTCTTCCAAAGTCAAACAATCTTCACTTTACCTTACATGCAGCCTTCTGCCACCTCTTTGCACTGTGTGCATTCACTGACCCACCTTTTACCTTCCTCTGTCAAGGTTTTCTCATTTTTCTACTCTGTCCCATGGTCAGGTCTCCACTGCAAGTCTTTGTTTCCTTCCCCGGTTTTTCCAACCATTCTCACTACCCCTCTACCCTACTGTTTTAATTTATAGATTCTCCTTTCTCTCCATTCCTAGGACCTGTTTTCACAGCACTGTATCTCCTATCTTCGTCTCTTTTGGTAAGCTTTTGTACATGTTACTTCAAGATTTTTTTTTTTCTCTAGTCATTATTCCAAGAGTATCTATCAATCCTTCTCTAGAATTTCAAACACACACTCTTGATTACCACATACCTAAGTATTTTTTCTATCCCTTACAGTCACTAGTCTCCAGAATCCTGTCTGATACTACAAACACACCTCAAAACCGACTACCTGATCAATTACCTATTTTCTAGCAATTACCTCTCCCAGGTTCAACTCATTACACTCTCTCTCCTACATCTTAGATCCCCCAACCTGGCCCAGTTCATTCAACAACCTAAAATTCCAAAAGCCAACACAGCTCCTCCCATTCCAGTAAGTGGTGGTTTCCCCCAAAACATTTTAAGCTGCTACTCTCAATACTTCATTGAGTTTTATCAGATCAGTACATAACTTCCACCAGACCTACTTGCCCTGCAAAAATCAATTGCCCAAATCTTCCTCTTTAACCTTTCCAGACCTTCTGTCCGCAGCAAGCCATTAGTTAAACCCTATTTCTACTCATTTCTCAATCTCTGGAGCCCACAGTCACTCTCTAAACCCCTGCACGCTCTCTCTCATCACTCCTCTCCTTATTCCCTACCCTCACTTCTCAGCACATTCCTATCACCCCTAACAGTCTTCCTGGCTATGTTCTCCATCTTTCCTTAGGCCTATTCCCCACACTTTCTCAGCACCCCTTGAGACCTAATCTCTAAGTCACGTGCTCACTCCCTGAATATGCCTCTTCACCTTTAGAAACTCTCTCCAGAACCTTCTGCTCCCTAGTTCTCTTTCCTTCTCCAACCCTGCCTCAGGTGTCCCCTGTTTCCCCCAGCTTCTTTCTATTATCTAGTTCTCACAGAAACTTAGATAAGGATTTACTCCTCCCAAATCTTTCCCTAGTTCTTCTCCTAATTTCCCTCAACTTTTCACTTAGTCATTTCCCATTTCCCTCAACCATCCCTGGAAGATTTCCCCCCACCTTTGTTACAACTCTTTTTCCTTTTCTCAAACCTCCACCCGTTCTTCTGAGGTGCCTCCTACATCTCTTAAACTATGTTCTCAGCTTCCTCAATCTCTGCCTCATTCCCTTCTCCCTCCAATACTATTTGTCCTCTAATTTCCAGTGACTTGGTGCCTCCCCTAGTCCCCAGATCTGCCTTCTACTTCATGTAAACGTCTCCAGGCCGCCGCCAACATTCTCTCAATCCTTAGCCTCCCTTGCCATGCCACTCTGAACGCCGAGAGCCACCATTCTCCAACGGTCGGGGCCTGGCCTCTAGGGAGAAGGGGTACGGGTCACGTACCCCATTCGCATCTTGGCTCCGCTCTGACTGCCCCCGCTGCCGGGTAGTGGAGGGCGAGAGGGCAAGCGCCCAAGATGCATACTCTTCTCGAGGGCCGACATGAAGGGGAGGCCGCAGGTACTCGAACAGTAGCCGAAGCTTCGTCCCACGCTAAGTGCGGCCCAACCGGTTACAGCTCACTCCCCTAGCGACGCCCTGTAGCCTTTAGACAGCACCCAGCTACCGGCAGCACCGCCCACCGGCTCTCTAAACTCCACCCCCTTGCCCCAGCACTTCCACCGGAAGTGCGCAGCAACACTCCACAAAGGCAGCTGGGTAACGGAGTCTCTGACCCTTCAGACTCCTACCAGAGAACTCCACGACCTTCGCCGGAAAGAGAAGCGCTCCTATGTACCCTGGGCAATGGAGTCCTCAAAGAGCGCATTCTGCGCTTGCGCAGTTGGAGGCGACCGCGTTCAGCCCTGCAGAGGTAGGGTAGCAAAGCGTCCTGGGTGTTGTAGTCTACTGGTAGGAAAGCGTCTTGGCGCCTTCCTTTCTGGTCGCTTCCCGGAGACTGTTAAAGAAAGAACCACTTCTTCCTGCCTCCCAGGTTGCCCAGCGGCCCCGGTTGCCGGGGAACGCCAGTGCCTTGGGAAGGGATGGCGGGAGGCTACAGCTTAGGTGCTGGAGCCGTAGTTGAGTTGGTGAGGAGCTCGGGATCGTCATGAAGCAACGGAAAGCTCAGGGGCCTGGGGGCGGCCGTAGCCGCAAGAAGAGAGGTAATCTGAGCGACCAAAGGTGGAAGACAGCGTAGTTGGGAGATTGGGCGGAGTTCGGGGAGCGGGGCGCTAGGCATTCTAGGAAGACCTCCCACAGCCGCCTGTTAAAAAAGCGGGGAAGAGGATTGCGGAGGAAAATAAACCAGGGCATCACAGGGTTAAAAGAGAGCATTTGACCCTCCCGCGAATGGAAACGATATAAGGGCTGGACTAGGGGACAAAGTGGGTGAATAAATGGAATGAGGGGAGGGCTAAAAGGAGATGCTTCCAAAGGAAGAGAACGAAAAAATTGTAGGTTTTGTTTTGGTTTTTACTTTTTAAAAATTGAGGTATAATTAACATATAACGTTATGTTAGTTTCAGGTGTACCTTTGGATTGGATATTTGTATATATTTCGAAATGATTGCCAGTTGTCTCGTTAGCATCCGTCACCATACATAACAATTTTTTTTCTTTTGAAGAGAACGTTTAAGATCTACTCTTTAGCAACCTTCAAATATACAGTACACTACCATTGTCGTCACCATGCTGTACCTTAAATCCCCGTGACTTAGGAATGTTTTTGATAAGCGTGTGGGGGCAGGAAAAGGGGAGGTAGAGCTTTGCAGGTCCCTATGGGACTGGACGGAAAACAAGTTGGTGAGTATGTCGGTAATCCTAATAGGCAAGGATCACGTTTTAGGCCTTACTGAATCCCCTATATGCAGAGTACATCATGAGAAATGCTGGACTGGAAGAAACACAAGCTGGAATCAAGATTGCTGGGAGAAATATCAATAACCTCAAATATGCAGATGACACCACCCTTATGGCAGAAAGTGAAGAGGAACTCAAAAGCCTCTTGATGAAGGTGAAAGTGGAGAGTGAAAAAGTTGGCTTAAAGCTCAACATTCAGAAAACGAAGATCATGGCATCCGGTCCCATCACTTCATGGGAAATAGATGGAGAAACAGTGGAAACAGTGTCAGACTTTATTTTTCTGGGCTCCAAAATCACTGCAGATGGTAACTGCAGCCATGAAATTAAAAGATGCTTACTCCTTGGAAGGAAAGTTATGACCAACCTAGATAGCATATTCAAAAGCAGAGACATTACTTTGCCAACAAACGTCTGTCTAGTCAAGGCTGTGGTTTTTCCTGTGGTCATGTATGGATGTGAGAGTTGGACTGTGAAGAAGGCTGAGCGCCGAAGAATTGATGCTTTTGAACTGTGGTGTTGGAGAAGACTCTTGAGAGTCCCTTAGACTGCAAGAAGATCCAACCAGTCCATTCTGAAGGAGATCAGCCCTGGGATTTCTTTGGAAGGAATGATGCTAAAGCTGAAACTCCAGTCCTTTGGCCACCTCATGAGAAGAGTTGACTCATTGGAAAAGACTCTGATGCTGGGAGGGATTGGGGGCAGGAGGAGAAGGGGACGACAGAGGATGAGATGGCTGGATGGCATCACTGACTCGATGGACGTGAGTCTGAGTGAACTCCGGGAGTTGGTGATGGACAGGGAGGCCTGGTGTGCTGTGATTCATGGGGTCGCAAAGTTGGACACGACTGAGCGACTGATCTGATCTGATCTGAATCCCCCAAAACTAGCACACAACAGGACTCGATAAATGTTAGTTGAATGACTGAGGCGTGAGGCAATCATGACTCATGAAGGGCTACAGGTGGGAGTAGGGAAAAGCCAGTTATAGAGGAGAGAGAAAGAAAGACTGGGGATTGACATTGTGGTAGGAGGTGAGGGTATGAAGATCTCTGAAGGATTTGAGATGGTAAAAGTGTTTAACAGGAGGAGTTTATCAGGTTAGTCCACGTAAGGAGACCAGGGGAATGTTAGCTTCAGCAAGAACAGTCACCCTGGGAACCCACGACAGATCAGGAAATAAAATTGAGTTTCTGCAGAGCTGCCTCAAAACAGAAACTGGGTGACTCTGCCTTTTTACATTATAGGCAGAGAGGTATTTGGAATAGTGATAGTGCATTAAGCCACTGGGTTGAGGACTAAAGCTGCAGTCTAGAAGTGAATCTTATCTGCTGTTTAAAGATAACTAAGGCAGTTTTGAGGCAATGTGTTTCCTTTCAGGAATGATGCAAGATATGAAACAGAAGTGTGAAAGTGTTCAGTGCTGTGTTACCTACATCAAACCAGTCAAGTATATTTGGTTGATAGGAAAATCAAAATGAAATAACATGCTAATGTCCTTCTAACTATACTGTGTGCGTATACAGTAATAGTCATGCACATGCCTGTGTATAATTTTTATATTGAAACTAGTTATTCATAAATATTATGGTGGGTCTTCACTCAAGAAAGCAGAGGGGTATTCTCTTAGAAATCCAAAGAATTAGTTATATAAATTTCTGATCTGATAGACTTCAGTGTATTTTCTAATTGAGGCATGACCACTCTCCAAAGGAAAAGTGAGAAGAATAGAAAGGTGTGTGTAATATTGGAATGAGTTCTTAAACTTCCTATAAGTCATGGTTAAAAGATACTGTGAAGGGGAAGACAATCAGGGTCATTAAAGGAAAGCTGTATAGAAAGTCATGCTTAATTGCCTTGTTTACATGTTGTTATCTGTCTAAAAGCCATAAATATTATGAACATAGCACTATGCTAAAGAATAGTGGCAGAATCTAAAGGTGATACTTTCTGTCCTAATTGATTATATGATATTGGCAGGAAGAAAAGACACAGTTTAAGGTGGTCTTTATGGAAGCACTGAGTTGTATGGTGTACATTTCATTTGTGAATTGACAGGACAGTTTTAAAGTATGAGAATTATGTAAAAAAGAAGGCAGTGGCACCCCACTCCAGTACTCTTGCCTGGAAAATCCCATGGACGGAGGAGCCTGGTAGGCTGTAGTACGTGGGGTCGCTAGGAGTTGGACATGACTGAGTGACTTCCCTTTCACTTTTCACTTTCATGCCTTGGAGAAGGAAATGGCAACCCATTCTAGTGTTCTTGCCTGGAGAATCCCAGGGACGGGGGAGCCTGGTGGGCTGCCGTCTCAGGGGTCGCACAGAGTCGGACACGACTGAAGCGACTTAGCAGCAGTAGCAGTAGCGTCTTTAAAACTGGACATTGCCATAATCAGAATAGGAGTACTTGGAAGAAAAATTTCAACTGCTTCAGAGGTTTTTTAAAATCTATGTACTGTATCGTAGTTTTCATTTAGTATCTTTCAGTTAAAGAAGCGTTTATACTAGTATGTCTTAAGTTGGTGTGTTCTTTCCTCACAGTAACCTGAATCCAATCCTGAATACTAACTAGTTTTCAGGGTGGCTTAAGTGACCAGATAGGTTATTCTGTGGTCTGGTTTGCCAGTTACTTCTTCTCATATATTAGGATAAATAGAATTAGCCTTCTCTCTGTAGAGATTAAAATGTTTTTGTGTGTTTTTCATTCAAAAAGCAGATTATATGTTTTCTATATTTAGACTAAATTTTGACTTTGTATTCTCAGATTCCTCCACAGGTTTAAGTGACATTTCTCCATCTACAAGCTTGCCACCCTTGGTTGAAGGCCAGCTACGCTGCTTTCTGAAACTTTCTGTTAATAAAGTCATATGGAAGATTGCAAAGCCTCCTGCTTGTATACTTGTCCGGGTGAGATGGTGGGGAGAAACATCAGAAGGAACCCTCTTTTGTCCCAGAGATGCATTGCAGACTGAACCAAAAGCTGTGAGAACAACTACACGTTATGCTATTCGCTGTGGTCCAAAGCAGTTTACCTCTTATCTAACAGGTATGTTTTTGTCTTGTCATTTCATCAGCAGGCATAATAAGAAGCATGTAGCTATGTCGTTAGGAGTAGGTATTATTATGCTCCTAGTAGCTGTGACACTGTTAGTTATTGAGGATTCAGAGATGTTATAATTGCCACCATTATTTAGAGTATACTATGTGCTGCCAGTTGATACATATTATTTCTAATCTTTAATAACCCTGAGGTGAAGTGGAGTGAAGTCACTCAGTCGTGTCTGACTCTTTGTGACCCCATGGACTGTAGCCTACCAGGCTCCATCCATGAGATTTTCCAGGCAAGAATACTGGAGTGGGTTAGTTGCCAGTTCCTTCTCCAGAGACTCTTCCCGACCCAGGGATTGAACCCGGGTCTCTTGCATTGCAGGCAGACGCTTTACCATCTGAGCCACCAGGGAAGCCCCAATAACCCTGAAAGATAGATATTTTCTCTATTTTGTAGACAATGAGACCAAAGTTCAGAGAGATGACGTGAATATGCTATATAAGGTTCTATAGTTGATAAATGGCAAAACTAGAATTTGAACCCACTTCTCTCTGACACCAAGACTCATTCACTTGTCACTACATTGTACTTCTTTAAGTAATATAACTATAATCTCTACTGTGGAACTTCCATTATACTCAAGGAAAAAATTTACTAATAATAAGGATATAAAATTTACTAATAAAAAAATTTAGTAATAATAGAAGATAATATATGCTAAATACCAATTGAGTGTTAGTGAGTTAGTAGTACAGGTTTTCAGAGAAGGGAGGATCCCTCTACTGGGAACCAAGAGCCAAAATTTCATTTTTGTTCAAGGACGGCATTCTGAATATACTGTGTTATTTCTCTGTTCAAGTCAAACTTTGATATAAACGTTTTAGATGGTGGACTTATCAAATCAATTCAAGTCAGTAAAAAGCATTGGGCTAAGAATACAAGAAAGCCAGAGGTGAATTAAAGATTAACTTCTGCTTAAGTTTACATTCTTTCCAGAAGAAATTTTTGAAGACATCAAAATATAAAGAAAAAAAATTCAGTTATTCAAAAAATATGTATAGAATACTTAGCTTGCCTCAGACATTGTGCTTAGGTGCTGTGGAGATTACAAAAATGAATCAAAAGATTTAATCCAAATGGTATCTAATTCTAACTAAATTCACAGAGAAGTTTAGTTATGTTATTAGGTAGATAGTGATAAGAGCTTTTAAAAGATACCCATGGAGAAGGAAATGGCAACCCACTCCAGTGTTCTTGCCTGGAGAATCCCAGGGACGGGGGAGCCTGGTGGGCTGCTGTCTATGGGGTCGCACAGAGTCGGGCACAACTGAAGTGACGCAGCAGCAGCAGCATAGATATCTGATTAAGAAAATTAATGAGACATAGGTGATCCTGGCTGTTAGTAAATAAACAACAAATGTTGATAGATTTCTCATATTCTATACATGCATGTTATTTTATACTCTACAAAGCACTTTTACACTGTTAGTTCACAGAATTTCCAGGTAACGTACATGATTAGATAAGTCAGGGACTGTGATATGTTAAGTAATTTGCCTAAAGTCATATAACAACCATTAAGCAACTGCCATATAAAAGGATTCTGTGCTATGTGTTTTATTTACAATACTACCATTCATCACAGCCATGAGGATTGGGAGGAAAGTATTGTGATGCCTATTTTATAGACAGCTGTGGCTTTCACAGAAATAGACTGTGAATATCAGAGCCACAACACAGTCACAGATCTTGTAATTGTAATCCAGTGCTCTTTTCACTACAGCATTCAACAGATGGTGAAAATAAATCATTTTCTCAACTTTGGTAAGAAAATATTCAGAAGTTACACTGTTCTGAAATAATCTCAAATTGCATATGCATGCATTGTATTTGTCCTGCTATAAATTGGGACCATGAAGGTGTTAAGTCAAAGCAACCAATTGAAGAATCCAGTTAAGGAGTTTATTTCCATTCCTTTTGGTTCTAAGTGCTCTCAGCATTTCAGTCCTCCAGATATTATTGAGGAATAAGTAATAAAATACTCCTGAGAAGCAGGGACCAGCTGCTGCATCTATATAAGAGCAGCCCTTTGTCCAGTTCAAAACTAGATATGATGAGAATTTAAAAACTGAGAATTGTTACTTTTTTATTTCAAAACTAAAGCCTGAATCCTTGCCAAATATGTAAAGAAATAAAATATTCTCTTAAAGGTATTTTCCTTATCAAATAGTTGATATGCTAACTATTTCTGTATAATTTTTTTCCCTCCATTTGAGATATTTGTCATTGCTTTTCCTAAAACTTAGTTTTTTTTTGATCTTGGGTTCACTCTTTCCCACCCCCTGAATGATATGATAATAAATAGTTTATTTGAAAATAAAGTGATTTTATTTTTAAGTAAAAACATTTGGTAATGTGTACTCCTCTGCCCATTTCCAAAAAAAAAAAAAAAGTAAATGAAAAATGTCTGCTGATGTTGTAATTGTTTTTGATTAGATATGGCTGTGCTGGTGCTGGAAGTAATCACCAAACTTGAACATCTTCCAATTGGTAGAGTTCAGATCAGTGGACTAGCCCAGCTTTCTCCAACCCATCACATCGATGGATTTTTTACCATTGTTTCACCAACATCTAAGAAACTTGGAGAACTCCAGGTAAAAATATCATAATTGTCTGCTACATAAAGTAAAACTTCAGGGGCACAAATATTTGAGTCTGTTTGTAGAATTGGAAGGTACGTGACTCCCAAATACCGTGCAAATACCCACTCCATGCCTTTGTTCTTACCCAATGACTGTTTTGTACTTATTTCCCACTTATCCATATCCTCTCAGTTCTTTGCTGCCCATCTCAAGTTCCAGGAATCCTTCACAGCTCCTCCTGCATTCATTCTTCTCTGTGCTCTCTATTAATTTTATAACATGAATTACATAATCATTGTTCAGTTATAATCTTACATAGTCTCCAAAATCATATATCTGTAGTTTCCTTTTAATTTCCTTTCCTTTTAGTTTATAGATTCCTTGAGAAACAGGACAGTATTTTCTACTTTTCTTTGTTTTTCCCACAGCTCCTAAGGTAGTGCCAAGCAGTAGTAGCTTGTTTGACTCATTTAAGTGGTATCTTTGATGTTCATTCATTGATTCTGCCTACATTTTTTTTTTGATAGTCTGTTATATGCCATTAACTTAGGATACGGAGATAAGAGATCGTCCTTTCAGTTAGTTTTCCAAAGTCAGGTAGGCTGAAATAGAAGAGAGTATCAAATAGAACACAGTGTGATACATATATAGTAAATATACGTACTGGATAGTGGGAAAGAACATAGAAGGGTCCCTTTCTGAGGGAGACTCTGGGAGTTCTTCCTGGAGAACTCTGAATATTCAAATCCTTGAGAAATTTGGTGAGTTTAATACTTTGTCAAATATATTCTAAAATATGGATAGAAATTTAAGCAGATATTTAAGAAAGCAGTTCAAAAAAGAAGAAGAAAGAACATATAACATTACCAGATTTAAGAACTTGTTATAAAACCACAAGCACATAATTGTGTCAAAGGAAGAGAATAAAGTCCAGAAATAGATTTAACTAAATGAAAGAACTTGGGCTTCCCTGGTGGCTCAGTGGTAAAAAATCTGCCTACAATGAAGGAGCCTCAGAAGACTCAGGTTCGATCTCTGGGTCAGGAAGATTCTCCTGGAGGGAGGCCATGGCAAGCCACTCTAGTATTCTTGCCTGGAGAATCCCATGGATAGAGGAGCCTGGTGGGCTACAGATTGTAGGATCACAAAGAGTTAGACACGACTGAAAAAACTGATTTTGCATGCATGCAAGTGAAAGAACTTAGCATTTTCTATACTCTTTATCATATTTTTATTTATAATATTATTGAAAGATAGTGACACCTTATAGTGGTAACTTTGTGGTAAAATGAGACTGGATTACTCCTGCTTTTCTCTTATGGTATAAAATTGCGTCAGACCAGCAAAAACAGTTTGGCATTGTGTTTCAAGAGCCATAAAAATGATCATACATCATTTACCTGAATAATTCTACCGCTGGGGACTTATATTAAGGAAATACCATAAAAATAGGGGAAAGTAATATACTTAGGACTGGTTATGGAAACGCACGTCTAATATTGAAAAAATTCAAACAATTTCATTAGACAATATTAAAACCAAAGTCTATTAGTGGAATATTTTGTTTCCATACAAGATAAGATTATGTAGTTATGACTGTATAGCAACATCGAAAAATTATTTTAGATTGATAACAAAGAGAATTGAAAGTGTACTCACATATATGTGTATGATCAGCGACTAGGGGGGAAAAAACAAGGGAAAATAAAAACAGTTGAAATAGAGAATTCTAGGTGGGTTCTTTTCCTATTTTTTAAAAGATTTATTCATTTATTTTTGAGTGTGCTGGGTCTTCATTCGGAGAAGGCAATGGCACCCCACTCCAGTACTCTTGCCTGGAAAATCCCATGGATGGAGGAGCCTGGTAGGCTGCGGTCCATGGGGTCGCTAAGAGTCGGACACGACTGAGCAACTTCACTTTCACTTTTCACTTTCATGCATTGGAGAAGGAAATGGCAACCCACTGCAGTGTTCTTGCCTGGAGAATCCCAGGGACGGGAGAGCCTGGTGGACTGCCGTCTATGGGGTCGCACAGAGTCGGAAACGACTGAAGTGACTTAGCGGCAGCAGGGTCTTCATTGCTGCACGCAGGCTTTCTCTAGTTGCAGCGAGCGGGGCTACTCTCTAGTTGTGGTGCCCATGCTCCTCACCATGCGGTGGCTTCTCTTGTTGAAGAGAACTTCTCTTGCTGAAGTGGGCTTTTGGTACACGGGCTTCAGTAGTTGCAGCAGTTGTGTGTCAGGGGCTCTAGACCACTGGCTTGGTAGTTGTGGGCACAGATCCAGTTGCCCTGTGGCATGTAGAATCTTCCTAGACCAGAGATTGAACCTGTGTTTCCTGCATTGGCAGGTAGACTCACAACCACTGGGCCACCAGGGAAGTCCTCTTTTCCTATTTAAAAAAATTAGATATAATGCACATGCTATAAAATTCACCCTTTTAAAGTATACAATTCTGTAATTTTTAGTATAGTCATAAGAACGTGCAACCATCGTGATTACCTAATTCCAGAACATTTTTATCACCCCAAAAAGAAACAGTGTACCCATTAGTAGTCATTCCCCTTTTTACTTTCTCCATCTCCTGGCAATCACTGATCTACTTTTTGTCTCCATAAATTACCTATTCTCTGTATTTCGTGTAAATGATGTAATATGTGGCCTTTTGTATCCGGCTTCTTTGACTTAATATAATGTTTTAAAGGTTCATCTATGTTGTAGCATGAACCAGTACTTTATTCCTTATTGTAGCTAAATAATATTCTATTGTATGGATATATCACATGTTGTTTATCCATTCTTCAGTTGATGGACATTTGGATTGTTTCAACTTTCTGACTTTTATGAATAATGCTGCTATGAACATTTGCATACAGGTTTTTTGTGAACAGATACTTTCAGTTCCTTTGTATATACCTTGGTATAGAATTGTGATCATGTGGTAGCTATTTAAACTTTGAGGAACTGCTGGCCTGTTTTCTAAAGTGTTGGATCATTTTTTTCCTCTTATTTGAATGTCAGCTGATAAAATAATACTATATGTTTTTTATTTAAATATCATTGGATTTGTTGGAGAATTGTTTTTATAGACTTGGAGACAGGTCAGATTTTGAAAGATGATAGAATAAGTAAATGAATAGTAATTACAGTGAAGAAGTAGAAATAACAGAGATTTCTATTTTCCAGAGAGAGGTAGTGTAACCTAATGGATATAGCATCAGACTTGGACATGGAAAAATTGGTTGGTGTTCATTTGTAGTCTCTGAGTTTCGGTATCCTATTTTGTAAAATGAAGATAATAACTTTTACCTTATAACCTTGTTGCAGGGATTAAGTGATACAAAAAAAAATATGGAAGCACTTAACATGGTGCTCAGGCATATGAGAGGCACATATAAAATTTGCTTGAATGGTAGAGGAAAAGATTGATGGTGGTAGAATTGAGAAATTTGTTGATACTTGAGAAGAGGAATTGGCACACTTTGCCTAGTGGTCTGAATCTGGCTTTCTAACTGAAAGTTTTCTTATATTTTTAAAGGGTCATTTTAAAAAAGATTGTTCAATACAGCTGAAAATATTTACCCTCTGCCCCTTTACAGAATGAGTTTGCTGACCCTTTGTAGAGAGTAAGAGACCTGATTTGTAGACCAAGAGAAAAGCAAGTGAAGAAAGATACAGAAAATAAAAGAGGGTAATTGAGCAAGGTTAATTATCTAGAAAAGGTCAGTTTTCATTCCAGTCCCAAAGGCAATTTCAAAGAATATTCAAACATACAGTTGTACTCATTTCACACCCTAGCAAAGTAATGCTCAAAATCCTTCAAGCTAGGCTTCAATAGTATGTGAACTTATAACTTCCAGATATACAAGCTGGATTTAGAAAAGGCAGAGGAACCAGTGGTCAAATTGCCAACATCCATTGGATCACAAAACTAGAAAATTCCAGAAAAACATCTACTTCTGCTTCATTGACTACTGTAAAGCCTTTGACTATGTAGATCACAACAAACTGTAGAAAATTCTTAAAGAGATGGGAATACCAGACCACCTTACCTGCCTCCTGCAAAACCTGTATGTAGGTCAAGAAGCAACAATTAGAACCAGACATGGAACAATGGACTGGTTCCAAATTGGGAAAGAAGTACATCAAGGCTGTATAAAAAAATACATCAAGGCTGTATATTGTCACTCTGCTTATTTAACTTATATGCAGAGTACATCATGCAAAATGCTGGGCTGGATGAAGCGCAAGCTGGAATCAAGATTGCTGGGAGAAACATCAATAACCTTAGATATGCAGATAACACCACCCTAATGGCAGAAAGTGAAGAGGAATTAAAGAGCCTCTTGATGAAGGTGAAAGAAGAGAGTGAAAAGGCTGACTTAAAACTCAACATTGAAAAAACTAAGATCATGGCATCCAGTTCCATCACTTCATGGTAAATAGAAGGGGAAACAATGGAAACAGTGACAGACTTTATTTTCTTGGGCTCCAAATTTACTGTGGATGGTGATTGTAGCCATGTAGCTCACTCCTTGGAAGAAAATCAATGACAAATCTAGACATCATATTAAAAAGCTGAGACATTACTTTGCCTACAAAGGTCCATATAGTCAAAGCTAGTTTTTCCAGTAGTCATGTATAGCTGTGAGAGCTGGACAATAAATAAGGCTGAGCACCGAAGAATGGATGCTTTCGAACTGTGGTGCTGGAGAAGACTCTTGAGAGTCCCCTGGACATCGTGGAGATCAAACCAGTCAATTCTAAAGGAATTCAGCCCTGAATGTTCATTGGAAAGACCAATGCTGATGCTGAAGCTGAAGTTTCAATACTTTGGCCACCTGATGTGAAGAGCTGACTCATTGGAAAAGACTCTGATGCTGCAAAAGATTGAGGGCAGGAGAAGGGGATGACAGAGGATGAGATAGTGGGATGGCATCACGGACTCAATAGACATGAGTTTGAGCACAAGCTCCAGGAGTTGGTGATGGACAGGGAAGTCTGGCATGCTGCAGTTATGGGATCACAAAGAGCTGGATGCGACTAAACTGAACTGACGGAAATACAAAAGTGAATTTGCAAAAGAATATCTTAGATGTATAAGATATTAAAAACAGTGAATATTCGTTGGCTCCTCAACCAAGAGGGATTAACATTTCTTAACATTTCTTAAAATATAAATAGGGGGAAAAAGAGATATTAACTGGAATAAGCCAGGTTTGAGAGTCATCCATATTATTCTATGTATCAGTACATCTCTTTTACCGAGTTGTGTTCCATTGTATGAATATTACACAATTTTTATCCATTTGCCTTAGATAAAACAAGGGAGATATCTTTGCCTTGTTCATGGGAGGAAGCATTTGGTCTTTTCACTATTAAATATGTTAGATGCAAATTTTTCATAGATGCCCTTTATCATTGAGAAAGTCCAAGTTTTCTGATGATTTGATCATAAATGAGTATTGTATTTTATCAAACTCAATCGTTGCTAGAGGTTAAAGGTGAGAAGGTATGACTACAAAGGGAGTATTTTAGGGGTGATGCAGGTGTTCCATGTCTTAAATATGATGGTGGTCACTTGCATCTAAACATAGTTTGGCCTTTCTTGTTGGCTCAGCAGTAAAGAATCCACCTGCCAATGCAGGAGACACTGGTTCTATCCCTGGGTCAGGAAGATCCCCTGGAGAAGGAAATGGCAACCCACTCCAGTATTCTTGCCTGGGAAATCTACTCCAGCTAATTTTTGCCACATTGGAATGGGAACCCAGGATTGTTGAAACTTCTAATTTTTTGAGAGAAGCCAAAAATTCAAATTTTTACCTAAAATCTGTTTTTTTAATCACTGTTAAATAATTTTAAAATCTTAACAAATGCTATATTGACCAGCATAAGTCTGAAAAATAGATATACTAGTTTGCTCTCTCTAATACTGATATGTTGTAAATGTAGAAGATGACTGTGGGCAGCCTAGTGCTAAAGAGAGCGTTGAGTCGTTGAGAGAACACTGAATTCTGTTCTTAAGGATATTTTATTACAGATGTGTGAATCATGTGGTATATTCAAGGTATTTGTGGATGGCATGGAATTTAGAAGAGATGTGATATATGGCAGTAGAATGATGGTCTGGCAATGGCACCATAAAGGAATAAGTCAACCTCCCTGTCCTAGCTAGTAAAAGAAGTAGTTTCCTTTGGGGAAACTTTGGGGGAAATGAGGACACTTTAAGAAAGAGATGTTCAGTTAAAGTGTGAAGTGATGAGGTAGTTCGTATCCAATAGACAATCTGCAGGGTTCAGTGAAAGGGTTGTCAAAGGAATGAGCACCAGGGTGAACTTTGACTGGGGTAGAGCATAACTGCTGTGGACTGAAACGAGGATCTGTGAAATGAACACAGGAGTGTATTGGGTACACTGTATGGAAACAGAGGTTAGGAGTGGAGACTGCTTGGACTGGTAGGAATTGCTGGAACAGTATTCTGTTTTAAACCTGCAAAACTTGACTCATGCTTTTTTGTCTGCCTGGAATGTTTTACCTCAGTCCCCACTTGACTTTATTGCTCACTCATATTTAAGGTTCTGAACTCGAGTATTTACTTTTCAGTCCTGGAAGCCATCTCTGGCCCTTCTTCCTCACCTCTTCCCCAAGCCCAGACCCCTCTTTCGTGTTCCTGCAGCACCCAGTTCACATACTTATTCTTAAAACACATCATTTTATATTAAAACTACTTCTTATTAAATTTCCCTACAAGATGGCTTCCCTGGTGGCTCAGATGGTAAAGAATCTGCTTGCAATGCAGGAGACCCAGGTTTAATCCCTGAGTTGGAAAGATCCCCTGGAGAAGGTAATGGCAGCCCACTCCAGTACCCTTGCCTGGAGAATTCCATGGACGGAGGAGCCTGGTGGGCTGTAGTCCATGGGGTGGCAAAGAGTCGGACACTACTGAGCAGCTAACCCTCTGACTTTCACAAGATACTCTGATCCTGTGGGTCAGATTCCATGTTTTATTATCTCTTTGCCCCAGGCAAGTAGCACAGAACTTGGCACTGAACTGATCTCAAAAAATACTTGTTAATTGAGCAAAGGAGCTAGACCAACACCTGTATTTTCATTGTAAAGTAGGTGTGGCAGGTACCTGGACTTGCTTTTTTTCCCCCTCACTGGTAATAGAGACCTTTGAGTTGTTTTGTAACTAGTTCAAATTTTTTAAGGAAAAAGCAAAACTATGACCAGCCAGTAGGTCATTGTTAACGCCAGGGACTCTATCTTTATTCTCAGTGTCTCCTTTGTTTTTAGAATACAGTGGCAGTCTTTTGGCAAGTGATGCATGGTAGGGGACAATTTTCTGACACATTTGGGCAGCCAGGATTTTATGTGATCCTCTTAGAGCAGTGACTGCTTGAAGTATTTATCCCACTGCATTCTGGTCATTTGTAGAAAATCTTGATGAATAGATTTAAAGGACTTTGTGCTACCTGGTTCATGAACAGAGTTCTCATCAAGACCCAGATGTGTTTATTGAGTCTCTGTCTTGACAATTTCTCCACACAAATTACTCCATTGACTTCTTAAAATGTTTGACTTCAATCTTTCATTTTTGCCTTAGGCCGTTTATCATCATGAAACTCTCTTCGGATCCTTTAACAATTCCTTCTGCTCTCTATGTCATTGTAGCCTAACTTTCAACACTGCTCTGCTTTTCTTTGGGAGTACATTTTTCAGTTTCTTCTCTAAAGTTTTGCTTTAGGCTCTGTTTTACTTTTTACTCCCCCATTAGACTTTGTTTAGCTTTTCAGAGAACTGGAGAGTTTTTCAGTAGAGTGCCTGAATTCAATGGAGTGAAATGATGAAGGAAACTTCAAGAAAACTAAAACTTTACATCTTGCTATTCCTTCCTCTTCACCCTGCCTCCTCCCCAGCATAGAACTAGGGCCTTATTTTTCTCAAATGACTAACAATAAGGATGCAACAAGTTGTTTTTTTATTTGTCAGACCATTAGTCATTATTATGCATACTTGATGTGTGCACTAAGTGTGTGCTTATGCTGATTAGTCTACAGAAAAATGAATAAGACAGTCCATGCCTTCGAGAAATTAAAAATCTAATTAGGATAACAAATAAACTGAAAGTACAAATACCTCCTTTAAGCATCTGCTTTTTTTTAATCTTCAAATTAGGATAATATACTTTCCTGACAGAATTATATCATCACATCAGCTTCTCTATGTGAGGAATGTAGCACAGTTTCTGGCCTCTTATAGTATTTAATAAATGGGGGTTATATGAATGGATAGATACAGAGTAAGTTGAAAAATGGAAAACGGAGTGGCCATAACATCTCTGCCTAGACACAAAAAAGTTTTCATAGAGGAAGTAATACTGGAGGAAATCTGCATATAGAGGCATAAAGGAATGAAATATAAGGTAAATTTAGAAAACTCTTAAGTAATTAGTAAATCTAGGAGAGAAAGATGGGGGAGGAGAGCACAGTGAGAAATGAGGCTTCTGATGTAGGCAGGAATTTGAACTTGATCCTATAAGAAATGGTGGTCATTAATTTATATTAAACAGTTTAAAAATTAATCAGTGCTAAAAAATAAAACTTCTAATACATTGCATGTCTCTTTCAGGTCTCACTTGCCCTGGAGCCTTTGTCAGAAACTTATGACAGCTACAATCCTCTTCCTACCACTAACATGACAGAAAATGTGCTTTTATCTGAGCGGGGTTTCAGAGAATATTCTGAAGCAAGCAATACTCAATTTCTGGTCCCATCAAGGATCCATACTACCAAAATTGATGAAAAAGATTTAGCAGCTAATAGCAGTAGGTCAACCCCGCCAAGGTAATTACCACACCTAATACCAATCAGTCTGTCAGCTAACTCCCACTGAATGCATAATTTTTGTCTTTCATTTGAGGTTGCTTAAAAGACTAAAGGTAGTCATTTCACCAAATAAGTATTAAGTACTCACTGTTTCCTGGTGCTGGGCATAGAAATTAATAAGAGGCAATTCCTGTTTTGAAGATGGCTCATAATCTAGTGAGGAGGCCAATACACAGATAAATAAGTATGTCTAAGTCATATAGAGATGCTGTGATAGACGTACAATGAGGGAAAGAGGGAAAAGGCAGTGTTTTATGAAAGGGAATGAAGGAAGAAAGATAGATTTTGATTTTAAATAATTATCAGGCATTTGCTTTGTGTCATGCTCAGCACTGAGCTCTTTGTTTCATTGTCTCACTTTAGCCACAGCCATACCATAGGTAAAACATCTATTATTTATTTCATTTGGGAGATGAAAACAGATTTACAAAGTCTGAGCTACACTGCTATACACCACTTATCCCCTTTCTGTCTCTGATGAAGTATAATGTTACCATAATGGTTAATATACTGCTGACGTTCTCCTTTATTTTAAAACAGGGGGAAAGACCACTTGTACTTTGCAGAGAACTCTGATACAATAAAGGACTCTTTCTGTGGACTCCAGCACCATCTTAATTCAGGACAGAGTTTAGAGTCTGTGACTCTGAAAGGCAAAGCCCCATGGAAGCAGATGTCCCTTCTCAACAGTTCTGAATTCCAACCTCAAATTAGCACAGTTGCCAAGAGTCACAGTGACTCATGCATTCTTTCTTCAAACAACCGCCCTACCAAGGACCTTCTTTCAGGTATGAATATATTTGTGAACTGAGACTAAGCTATATTTATTGGGACTCTGCTCGTTAAGCAACGTACAAAGAGAAGCAAGACTTCTGTTTGAACTAAATAGGCAAATAAAAGTGAGTAATCTTACTAGAGTCTAGAATCTCTAACCATTGAAGGGCAGCTCTATTAAACCACTGAATTATTTCTGAATAATTATTGGGTGCTTATAATTTTAAGTTTAGAGAAAGCCATTTAAAGTGAACCTGAGTATGCAAGAAAAGTCTTTATCACAGAAAAATATTAGTCCTTGTTTTTCCCCAGATAATTCAAAGGGAATAAGAATTTTGTCTCCTCATCAGAATTTACTTATACCATTGTGCAGAGGCTAGTACTAAATCTGTTTCATATTCTGAAAATTGTTGGTTTCACTGGGAACATTCATTGCACAAAAACTGCTAATCTTAAGCCTGGGAGTTAAATATGATTGACAACCAAACAGAAATAGAAAGGAGTAGGTATACCTGTGTAAGAACTTAGTCTGAAATTTTAAAAGAAAATAGCATCTGTATTGGATCACCTCATGTTGGAGAGCAGTATTTTAAAAGCAATTTTGGTACCTTGTGTTGCACTGCAGTGGTCAGCCATATATCTCTGTGACATCAACAGCATGACATGAATTTGTTGCCATCCTCACAAGTAAAATTTCCAAAGTAGAATATCTATGACAATAGTAGAAAAATATTTTAAATTAAAACTGCTTGGGTACATAATTTACATTAATAAGGATTTTTTTAAATAAAGAAAAACATTGTGTTCATAATTTTTCAACTAAAGTGTCTGTGATCTCCTATTTTTAAAAATATACTCCTATTATAATATTTTATACTTTAATGCAACCTTAGGCTACACTAACGAAGAAAACTGTCCCACTATACTCAGCACTTGTCATCTCACACCTGGAATATTTTGTATAGACCTGGGAACCAGACTTTGAGAACCAGGCTTTCATTAAGCAGTTATTTATTCAGCGCTTATTAAATGCCTGACACTCTTGTAGGTGTGAGGAATACAGCAATTTATTTTTTTTTTAAAGGCCTAAAATCTTACCCTATGGATCTTCTATTCTAGATGGGAACAGATGATAAACTAGGTAAGTATGTAGAGTTAGATGGTGATAATGGCAGTTGTAAAAAATGAAGCAGGGAAAAAGAGGGAATGCTGTTTTATGCATCTTGGCAAAGGAAGGCCCTTTTAAGAAGTTAATATTAAAGATCTAGAGAAGAGTTCCTTCTATGGAGAGTATCTAGACAAGAGTACTGATTTCACATACTAGCATGGTAAGGCTCAAAATCCTTCAAGCTAGGCTTTAGCAGTACATGAACCAAGAACTTCCAGATGTACAAGCTGGTTTTAGAAAAGGCAGAGGAACCAGAGATCAAATTGCCAACATCCGTTGGATCATCAAAAAAGCGAGAGAGTTCCAGAAAAGCATTTACTACTGCTTTATTGACTATGCCAAAGCCTTTGACTGTGTGGATCACAACAAACTGTAGAAAATTCTTAAAGAGATGGGAATACCAGACCACCCACCTGCCTCCTGAGAAATCTGTGTGTAGGTCAAGAAGCAACAGTTAGAACTGGACATGGAACAGCGGACTGGTTCCAAATTGGGAAAGGAGTGTTTCAAGGCTGTATCTTGTCACCCTGCTTATTTAACTTCTATGCAGAGTACATCATGAGAAACGCTGGGCTGGATGAAGCACAAGCTGGAATCAAGATTGCCAGGGGAAATGTCAATAACCTTAGATACGCAGATGAAACCATCCTAATGGCAGAAAGCAAAGAGGAACCTAAGAGCCTCTTGATGAAGGTCAAAGAGGAGAGTGAAAAAGCTGCCTTAAAACTCAACATTCAAAAAACTAAGATCATGGCTTCTGGTCCTGTCACTTCATGGCAAATAGATGGGGAAAAAATGGACAGTGAGAGACTATTTTCTTGTGCTCCAAAATCACTGTGGACAGTGACTGCAGCCATAAAATTAAAAGACACTTGATCCTTGGAAGAAAAGCTATAACAAACCTAGAGAGAGTATTAATTAGCAGAGACATTACTTTGCCGACAAAGGTCTATCTACTCAAAGCTATGGTTTTTCCAGTAGTCATGTACAGCTGTGAGAGTTGGACCATAAAGAAGGCTGAACACTGAAGAATGGATGCTTTCAAACTGTGGTGCTGGAGAAGACTCTTGAGTGCCCCTTAGGTAACAGAGAGGTCAAACCAGTCAATCCTAAAGGAAATCAGTCTGGAATATTCATTGGAAGGACTGATGCTGAAGCTGAAGCTCCAATAGTTTGGCTACTTGATGCAAAGAGCTGATTCATTGGAAAAGACCCTGATACTGGGAAAGATTGAGGGCAGGAGGAGAAGGGGGCAACAGAGGATGAGGTAGTAGGATGGCATCACTAACGCGATGGACATGGGTTTGAGCAGACTCCAGAAGATAGTGAAGGACAAGGAGCCTGGTGTGCTGCAGTCCATAGGGTCCCAAAGAGTTGGACATGACCGACTGAACAACAACAACCTAGACTGGGGAAGGAACCACCACGAGATATTTAGCCTTAAGAAAACAGCTAAACAGCTACCATTTATTGAGTATTCGTTATTGCTAGCTACTATGCCAGGTGCCTTATACATATAAACTTAACAAAAACCGAGTGAAGTTGGGATTGTTCGGTTCAGTTGCTCAGTCATGCCTGACTCCTTGCGACCCCATGGACTGCAGCAAGCCAGGCCTCCCTATCCATCACCAACTCCTGGAGCTTACTCAGACTCATGTCCATTAAATCAGTGATGCCATCCAACCATCTCATCCTCTGTCGTTCCCTTCTATTCCCATCTTCAATTTTTCCCAGCATCAGGGTCTTTTCAAATGAGTCAGTTCTTCGCATCAGGTGGCCAAAGTATTGGCATTTCAGCTTCAACATCAGTCCTTCCAATGAATATTCAGGACCAATTTCCTTTAGGATGGACTGGTTGGATCTCCTTGCAGCCCAAGGGACTCTCAAGAGTCTTCTCTAACACCATAGTTCAAAAACATCAATTCTTCAGCACTCAGCTTTCTTTATAGTCCAACTCTCACATCCATACATGACCACTGGAAAATCCATAGCCTTGACTAGATGGACCTTTGTTGGCAAAGTAATGTCTCTGCTTTTGAATATGCTGTCTAGGTTGGTCATAACTTTTCTTCCAAGGAGTAAGCATCTTTTAATCGGATTGTTATCCCTTTTAATGGAATTGTTATCCCTATTTTAAAATGAAGACACGGACTCACAATTAGGGAGTTTCTGTTCTATCAAGGGGGACAGCTGCTGCTTGGCTCCAGTTCATTGTTATCTTAGACTCTAAGGCAAAGTCCTTTGCTTCAGTCCTGTTGTACGTTCATTATTTTCTTAGACCTGCTTTAAAAAAAAAAAAAAATCAAGAACTCTGCTGGCCAACTGTTCAAGCCAAACAAAGTGTGCCAGGTGCAACCCATGGGTTGCCAATGTGCAAATCTCTTCCATTAGGGTTACTAGAATCATTGGGTTTAAACATAAAACATGACAGATTGTGACTAAGTCTGAGGTAATAGTCCAGTATTCCTACCTGTGAAAAAATGGGAAAGGATAGCTTCAAGAGAGTGAATTCTTTATCACTGATAATGGTCAGGTGTGGGCTGGATAACTTTGTGATGGAACTCTTACAGATGAGATTAAATTGCCAAGTAGACATTTATCTTTAAGATCCCTTCCAACCACAAGACTGTGGAGAATGAAGATTTAAGTGGACCACTTTAGTAAGTAGGTCTAGAGCTAAGGTCATGGAGGATTATAATACATAAACTTAACCACCTTCCTGGTCTTTATTAAAATGACCTTATGAAAGGGGATACAGAGCTAAATTAGTCATCAAGCTAGTATTTATGAAACACTAACTATACATCCTACTTATAAGAGTTGGGATTTAGATAGCAAGGAGTAGGAAAAAAAACAGAAGCTTTATACCTCCCTGTTTAGCAAGGGCTGTGCCCCTGACATGTAAGAAATAAACAAGGGAAACATTTGTCCTAAACTCACTTAAGTGCCTTTCCTCTGTGTTCAGAAAATGATTACTGAGTTGAGGTTCAGGAAGATCCTATGACAGCTTTCTTAGTGTGGGAACCAGCTTCCTCTTACGAAGAGGAGATAAGGTGTTTTTGTTGCCATGCCTTAGACTTTAGAGAAACTTTTCTAAGAGTGCTTGTTTCAAGGAAGAAACCACTTGAAAGCCAATCAAAGGACTGTCCTTGCTCAGATTTGTTCACTTGTTGCCATCAGTGTTTATTTCTTTTTTAAAATCTGCTGTTGGAAAGAATCTTCAGTGCCTGTTCTTATTCAGATGTTAATAACTAATTAAGTCACTCTTAAAATATTACCATTCCAGGGAATATTTTATTTAGCAAAAAATGCAATTCAACAGATAGCTTTTGAGTGCCTATTTTGTGTCAGCCATTGTTTTGAGTTTGGGGTTACAGTGAGAAATGAGTCCCTGACCTTAATGAATTCATTCTAGTAAGAGAAATAGACTCTAAAGCAGATATGGTATAATTATATATGATATATACAACAGTGGAAGTATTTATTAACACATTTAATGAGTGTATATAGTATAATCATGTGTGATATATTACAACAGTGGAAGTATTTATTAAAACATTTAATCAGGGAGGGAAATGGGAAGAAGGTTCAAGAGGGAGGGGACATATGTATACCTATGGCAGATTCATGTTGAGGTTTGACAGAAAACAACAAAATTCTGTAAAGCAGCTATCCTTCAATTAAAAAAATGAATGAAGTGAAAGTCGCTCAGTCATGTCCAACTCTTTGTAACCCCATGGACTAAACAGTCCATGGAATTCTCTAGGCCAGAATACTGGAGTGGGTAGCCTTTTCCTTCTCCAGGGGATCTTCCCAACTCAGGGATTGAACCCAGGTCTCCTGCATTGCAGGCGGTTTCTTTACTAGCTGAGCCACAAGGGAAGCCAAAAAAAAATTTTTTTAATCAAATTCCTGATACGTACCAGGCAAAAAGGATACAGAGACTAACAAAAGCCAGTCCATCACCTCAAAGTTGATTGGGTGAGATAAACAATTTTAATACTGCATGATAATTCTTTGATGGAATGGAATACCTAGAACTTTGAGAGTACAAAGGAATTATTGTGTTTAAGGAATTAAAAATAGTTGTGTATGATTAGATCATAAAGTACCAAGACTGTTGTCTCTGGACAATAGTCTGTGTCAGTTTTCCGTGTCAGTAGAAAAACTATTTTTCTACATGGCCCTAAAGTCAAATGAAGTTTATTGTTGACACTTCTTTTCATTAACTACTTTATTCATAAAGCATTTATTGAGTGTCCCTACCTCATTGCTGCTGCTGCTGCTAAGTCACTTCAGTCGTGTCCGACTCTGTGCGACCCCAGAGACGGCAGCCCCTACCTCATTAAAGATCTTTAAACCATATCAAATTAAGCCAAGTATTAACTGGAAACTAAAACAAGGAGGACTTCATGTCATATATCAAGCTTCATTTTCTTTTTTTTAATTAATTTGTTTTAATTGGAGACTAATTACAATATTGTGGTGGTTTTTGCCATACATTGACATGAATAAGCCATGGGTGTACATGTGTCCCCCCACCCCACCCCGAACCCCCCTCCCACTTCCCTCCCATCCCATCCCTGCACTGGCTTTGAGTGCCTTGTTTCATGCATCAAACTTGGACTGGTCATCTGTTTCACATATGGTAATATACATGTTTCAGTGCTGTTCTTTCAAATCATCCTGCCCTCGCCTTCTCCCAGAATCCAAAAGTCTGTTCTTTATATCTGTGTCTCTTTTGTTCTCTTGCATACAGGGTTGTCGTTAACATCTTTATAAATTCCATGTATATGCATTAGTATACTGTATTGGTGTTTTTCTTTCTGACTTACTTCATTCTGTATAATAGGCTCCAGTTTCATTCACCTCTTTAGAACTGACTTAAATGCATTCTTTTTAATAGCTGAGTAATATTCCATTGTGTATATGTACCACAACTTTCTTATCCATTCATCTGCCAGTGGACATTTAGGTTGCTTCCATGTCCTGGCTATTGTAAACAGTGCTGAAGTGAATATTGGGGTACACGTGTCTCTTTCAATTTCTGGTTTCCTCGGTGTGTGTTTGCCCAGCAGTGGGATTGCTGGGTCATAAGGCAGTTCTATTTCCAGTTTTTAAGGAACCTCCACACTGTTCTCCATAGCAGCTGTACTAGTTTGCATTCCCACCAACGGTGTAAGAGAGTTCCCTTTTTCCACACCCTCTCCAGCATTTATTATTGTTTGTAGACTTTTTGATGCAGCCATTCTGACCAGCGTGAAATGGTATTTCATTGTGGTTTTGATTTGCATTTCTCTGATAATGACTGATGTTGAGCATCTTTTCACGTGTTTGTTAGTCATCTGTATGTGTTTGGAGAAATGTTTGTTTAATTCTTTGGCGTATTTTTTGATTGGGTCATTTGTTTTTCTGGTATTGAGCTGCTTGTATATTTTGAAGATTAATTCTTTGTCAGTTGTTTCATTGCTATCATTTTCTCCCATTCTGAAGGCTGTCTTTTCACCTTGCTTATAGTTTCCTTCATTGTGCAAAAGCTTTTGAGTTTAATTAAGTCCCATTTGTTTATTTTTGCTTTTATTTCCATTACTCTGGGAGGTGGGTCATAGAGGAGTCTGCTGTGATTTATATCAGAGTATTCTGCCTATGTTTTCCTCTAGGAGTTTTATAGTTTCTGGTCTTACATTTAGATCTTTAACCCATTTTGAGTTTATTTTTGTGTATGGTGTTAGAAAGTGTTGTACTGTAGTTTCATTCTTTTACAAGTGGTTGACCAGTTTTCCCAGCACCACTTGTTAAAGAGATTGTCTTTCCTCCATTGTATATTTTTGCCTCCTTTGTCAAAGATAAGGTGTCCATAGGTGCGTAGATTCATCTCTGGGCTTTCTATTTTGTTCCATTGATCTATATTTCTGTCTTTGTATAGAAAGCTTCTATAACCAGATTTGCAGTGCTAGCAGATCATGTTTTCTTCATCCTTTCTCATTGAATAAACAAGATAACTATTTTCTGGCTGAATCCCAAAGAGGTTTTTTTAAAAAATAAAAATGCATACAGTGATTTCTGAATGGAATATTGTATAGCCGTTATTTATATAGAAAAAAAGTTAATGCATATTGTTAAGTGAAAAGGCAGTTATAAAACAGAATACATAATATGCCATTTTTGCAAAAAAAAAAATTTATATATATATGTATACATACACATACCTGTACAGGGATATGTATGCATAGATTAAAAACTATACAGAATATATCAAAATGTAAATCAGTATTCATGGGTAGTACCATTAATGGGAATATTAATTTTCTATTGTTATGTAACAAGTTACCACAAACTTAATGTCTTAAAAATAATACCCATTTATTAGTCACAGTTCTATGGATCTGAAGTCCAACAAAGTATGGTTGGGTTTTCTGCTTAGGTCATCTTAGGCTAAAATCAAGTTGTCAGCCCAGCTAAATTATCATCTGAAAGCTCTGGGTGGGGCTGGGGGGGGGCGGGAATTCACTTTCAAGTTCATTCTTGTTGACAGAATCCAGTTCCTTGCTATAATAGGACTAAGGTCCCATATCCTTGCTGGCGGTCAGCCAGGGTCCACTCTTAAGCTCCTAAAGGCCATGTGCATCTCCTGCCATGTGGCCATCTCCATCTTTAAGACAGCAGTGATACATTGCATCCCTCTCATGCTTTAAATCTCTGACTTCATATCCTGAAAACAGCCAGAGAAAACTCCGCTTTATAATGGTTTGGGACAACCAAGATAATCTCCCAATCTTAAGGTAGATCGATTTGGAAACCTAATTACTTCCATAAAATCCCTTTACAACATTGTCTAGATGAGTAATTCACTAGGAAAAGGCATTTGTATACCAGTGGCTGGAAATCTGAGAGGAACTGTTTTAGAATTCTACCTACATCATTTCTCAGCCTTTTGGCTAAGATCAAGTGAAGAATTCTGCATACCATAATTGGTAACCTTTATTTTTCTTTAACTTATATATTCACATAACACATTTCTGCTTTATTGACTGTGCCAAAGCCTTTGACTGTGTAGATCACAATAAACTGTGGAAAATTCTGAAAGAGATGGGAATACCAGACCACCTGACCTGCCTCTTGAGAAACCTATATGCAGGTCAGGAAACCACAGTTAGAACTGGACATGGAACAACAGACTGGTTCCAAATAGGAAAAGAAGTACGTCAAGGCTGTACATTGTCACCCTGCTTATTTAACTTCTATGCAGAGTACATCATGAGAAACTCTGGGCTGGAAGAAGCACAAGCTGGAATCAAGATTGCCAGGAGAGGTCCATTTCTCCATCAGCCTGAGAGGACATCGTGGTTGAGCCGTCGAGAAGGAAAACTGCCATGTCCACTGCTTTGGCAAAACCTCAGATGCATGGCCTCCTGGCCAAACGTCTGCAATTTCATATTGTTGGAGCATTCATGGTCTCCCTGGGGTTTGCAACTTTCTGTAAGTTTTCTGTGGCTGAAAAAAGAAAGAAGGCATATGCAGACTTCTACAGAAATTATGATTCCATGAAAGATTTTGAAGAGATGAGGAAGGCTGGTATCTTTCAGAGTAAAAGTGATTTGGAATATAAAGAATTTCTTTGGGTTGAGTTCCTTGGAAGTTTGTCACTTTCCTGTGTTCCTGAACTATGAAACTATGACTATCTGGGGTGAGAAATAGTCTCTCAATAATGGCACCCCACTCCAGTACTCTTGCCTGGAGAATCCCAGGGACGGGGGAGCCTGGTGGGCTGCCGTCAATGGGGTTGCACAGAGTCGGACACGACTGAAGCGACTTAGCAGTAGCAGCAGCAGTGGACCAAAAAAAAGATTGCCGGGAGAAATATCAATAACCTCAGATATGCAGATGACACCACCCTTATGGCAGAAGGTGAAGAGGAACTCAAAACCTCTTGATGAAAGTGAAAGAGGAGAGTGAAAAAGTGGGCTTAAAGCTCAACATTCAGAAAATGAAGATCATGGCATCTGGTCCCATCACTTCATGGGGAATAGATGGGGAAACAGTGGAAACAGTGTCAGACTTTATTTTTTTCGGCTCCAAAATCACTGCAGATGGTGACTGCAGCCATGAAATTAAAAGATGCTTACTCCTTGGAAGGAAAGTTATGACCAACCTAGATAGCATATTCAAAAGCAGAGACATTACTTTGCCAACAAAGGTCCGTCTAGTCAAGGCTATGGTTTTTCCAGTGGTCATGTATGGATGTGAGAGTTGGACTGAAGAAAGCTGAGCTCCGAAGAATTGATGCTTTTGAACTGTGGTGTTGGAGAAGACTCTTGAGAGTCCCTCGGACTGCAAGGAGATCCAACCAGTCCATTTTGAAGGAGATCAGCCCTGGGATTTCTTTGGAAGGAATGATGCTAAAGCTGAAACTCCAGTACTTTGGCCACCTCATAAGAAGAGTTGATTCATTGGAAAAGACCCTGATGCTGGGAGGGATTGAGGGCAGGAGGAGAAGGGGACGACAGAGGATGAGATGGCTGGATGGCATCACTGACTCGATGGACGTGAGTCTGAGTGAACTCCAGGAGTTGGTGATGGACAGGGATGCCTGGCATGCTGCGATTCATGGGGTCGCAAAGATTTGGACATGACTGAGCGACTGAACTGAACACATTGAACATATGATGTTTCAGGGTTTTTGGGGTTTGAGTTTTGAGTTTTTAAGCTATATGTTGAATTCTTTATACTAAAAAATGTTGAATGTTTATGGACCTGTTTGGGGGGTTTTTTGGCCTGACTACCGTATCTTTTTTATTTTTAGAAGCTATAAAAAACTCTAGATCAAGATACACAAGCACTTGATATCTACACTTAATTTACCTCCTAAACAACTGTGAAACCTCAAGAAAATAATAATTCTTCTCAGTATTCCTTGAAATAATGCCAGTGGTCCTAAGCTTTTAAAAAGTCTAAGAAAAGGTGGGGTCATATATGTATAGTGATGTAGAGTCATCCTGGTTATACTGCATGATATATTGGGCAAGTTATACATCCTCTGTGCCTCAACTTTTTCATCTGGAAAATGAAGGAAATAATAGTACCCATTTCAGAGGATTGCTGGGAGGGTTAAATCAATTCTTAGGAGCGCCCAGGAAGTGGTAAGGGTTCAGTAAATGTTATCCACTATAATTGTTGTTACTTAAGGATGGGAAGATTATTTTACTAAATTTATTATGTACAGCCACCAGTTGGAAGAGTCAATGTATGTATATAACAACTGCAATAAGGAGGTCAGTCTCTGTGGAATAGAGAGACTCCATTCAGTGCTGTAATGCCAACATCTAAAACAGTTCACATAATAGAAGCTCAGTAAAAATTTGTTGTAAAATGAATGTCCTCAAGGGATTCTCAAGCTAGTGGGGAAAGTACACAAATAAGCAATTATAGTACACTATAGTAAGTTGTGTGATATAATAGATTGTACTATATATATTATATATATATATGTAGTATATATTCAGGGGCTGAATATTGCAAATATTTCTGCTGGATTTAGATTTCTTGTGTTCTGCTTTTGCCCTCTTCAGCTCTGTTAGAACAAGGCAATAAACTGCGTAATGCCATGGTGATTTCTGCAATGAAATCAAGTCCAGATACTAGCATGTTGTTGGAAGAAGTTCATCCTTCTATGAAGGAAGATTTACTTAGAACATCATCACAGTAAGTTATGGGATAAACATGAATTCCAATAGTTCATTTCTTAATAGTTGTTAATGTGTCTTTTTTGTCAAGATACGGACTAAATAATCTTGGAAATGTTCAGCAAGTAATTTTTTAATGTGGTGGGAAAGAAGCCTAAACTAGGAGTTAAGATACTCAAAATCTAGACCTAGGACTGACACTTGCAAAATATGTAAATGGCTAAATTCTTGATCTTTCTCAACCAGCATGCTTGTATATAAAATGGGTATATTTTTTCCTCCCTCTCTTACATAAATGAAATGAGATTCTAATGTAGGAAAAGGCTTTGTAAATTGTGAAGTTTTATATATATTTAAGGTAAAGTCTAAAACATTTCAAGTCTTCCATGTTGAACTGTCTCCATGTATACTTCTCAGCTCATTAAATTCTGATTTAGATTTTCACATATGTTAGCCAGTGAAAACATTTTTTTCCTTCCTTAGAATCAAAGCCTTATCTAGGAATCAAGTTAAAGACCACGTTGAAGATCACCTCCTCCCTCCAACTGAGAAACAGGAAAATTGGAAACATGATGCAAAGGCTGATACCAGAGCCATACAGCTGCTGTTGGGCAGGTAAGAGCTCTTAACTCTCTTTTCTTTAAAATTTGTCCTCCAATTTATTGTGTATATTGTTAACAGATTTATCTTCCTAAAGCAACAACATTTCTTTTGAACAACTAAGTCATTCCCTTATTCATTACATATTAAATCATTATTTATTATCTACTAAATAAAAATCCAATCTTTAGCCTTTTATTCTTAGCTTCACTTATAGAATGGTCTCCAGTCTACCTTTCCATTCTTATTTCTCACCTGTTTCCTTAACACCAGTGTCAGCAGTGTATAATGAAAAGAACATGGATTTTAAATAGACACAGTTGAAATTTGGGGTCTATCTCTTATTACCTATATGGCCTATACAATTAGGCAGGAAAAAAAAATAAAAGGGTTCGAAATTGGGAAGGAAGAAGTAAGACTATTCACAAATGACATGATCAGGTATGTAAAAAATCCTAAAGAATCCACTGTGAGACAGATTGCAGGATAACATGATAAGTCAATTATACTTCTATTTACTTGCAGTGACCAATCAAAAAATAAGATTAAGGGAATTCCCTGGTGATCCATCAGTTAGGACTCAGGACTTTCACTGCAAGGGCTAGGGTTTGATCCCTGGTCAAGGAACTAAGATCCTACAAGCCATGCAGTAAATAAATAAATAAAATTAAGAAATAATTCCATTTATAATAGCATTGATAAGAATAAAATACAAATAAATTTAACTGAAGAAGTTTAAAACATAACTGCAAATTGTTGAAAGAAATTAAAGGAGGTCTAAATAAACGGGGAAAATCTCATGTTCATGAATCAGTACAGTCCCTGTCAAATTCATGGCCGACTTCTTCATAGATATTGGCAAGCTGATTGTAATTACTGTGAAATTACAGGGTACCCAGAATAGCCAAAAGAATCTTAAGGAGAAAATAGAAGGATTCACACTTTGCTATTTTAAAACTTACTACAAAGCAAGAGTAAGCAAGTCAGTTTGGTACTGGCATAAGGATAGACATAAATAAATGGAATAGAATTGGTAGTCTAGAAATAAAGCCATATCAACTAATATTCAACAATGGTGTCAAGACCATTAAGTGGAAGAAAGAATTTCCTTTTCAATAAATGGTGCTGGCACTGCTGGCTTAGCCACATGCAAAAAATGAAGTTGGACTCTCAAACCATATTTTAAAAATTAATTCACTATGAATTAGATAGCTAAATGGAAGAACTAAAACTATAAAACTCTTAAAACAGAGATAAGTCTTTGTAATCTTGAATTTGGAAAAGGATCCTTAGATATGCATTAGAAGTACAACCAAGAACAACAACAAAAAGTTAAACTTAAGAAAATTAAAAATGTTTGGGCTTCAAAAGATACTATTAAGAAGTGAAAAGATAATCACAGAATGGAAGAAAATATTTATAAATCTTATATCTGATAAAAGACATATTAGAATATGTGAGGAACTCAACAACTTAATAACTATGGCATAAATAATCCAATTTAAAAGGCAGAGTTTCTACATAGAGATTTCTTCAAAGAAGATAGTCAGATGGCTAATATGCATATAAAAGTTGTCAGCACCGTTAGTTATCAGGGAAATGCAAATCAAAACTGTAAACAAGATACTACTTCATACCCAGTAGGATCAGTTCAGTTCAGTCGCTCAGTGTCCAACTCTGCGACCCCATGGACTGCAGCATACCAGGCCTCCCTGTCCATCACCAGCTCCCGGAGCTTGCTCAAACTCATGTCCATCGAGTTGGTGATGCCATCCAACCATCTCATCCTCTGTTGTCCCCTTCTCCTCTTGCCTTCCATCTTTTCCAGCATCAGGGTCTTTTCCAGTGAGTCAGTTTCTTCACATCAGGTGGCCAAAGTATTGGAGTTTCAGCTTCAGCATCAGTCCTTCCAGTGAATATTCAGGGCTGGTTTCCCACTAGGATGGTTAGAATCAAAAAATCAGATTAAGTGTTGGTGAGGCTGTGGAAAATTTGAAATCTTCATAGACGGCTGGTAGCAGTGTAAAATGATGCAGCCACTTTGGAAGATAATCTGTCAGTTCCTCAGATTGTTGCACATCAAGTTATCACGTGACCCAGCAGTTCAACTCCCTAAGTATATAGCCAAGGAAAATGAAAATATAAGTCCACGCAAAAACATGTACATGAATTGCAGTAGTCATAACAGTAAAAAATGTCCATCAGCTGATTAGTAGATTTTTTAAATGGAGTATTATTTGGCCAGAAAAAGGGAAAAAGTACTGTTAACATGCTGCAGCATGAGGGAACCTTGAAAAATCATGCTAAATGAAAGAAGCCATTCACAAAAGAGTACATAAAGATCAAGAATCCAGCACAGGGACTATGGTCCAGTGGCTAGGAATCCACACTCCCAATGCAGGAAGCTGGAGTTTGATCCCTACTTGGGGAACTAGATCCCACATGCCACAGCTCAGAGTTTGCATGCTGCAGTTAAAGATCCCACATGCTGCAACCTGAGTGCCACAACTAAGACCCGATGGAGCCAAAAATAAATAAATGTTTATATATATTTTTTAAAAAGACTTTTCTACCAGCTCCATGGAAGGCAGTGGAGAGTTACTTTCAGGATTCTGAAAACTATTAATTATTGATCTCAAATTCCATTTCCAGTCAAACTATCAATCGTGTGAG
Source organism: Bos taurus (assembly GCF_002263795.3). Lineage (NCBI taxonomy): Eukaryota > Metazoa > Chordata > Mammalia > Artiodactyla > Bovidae > Bos > Bos taurus. The sequence continues at coordinate 53,549,490 of NC_037342.1, read as the reverse complement.
GGCAGGGTAAAAATATTTTCATACATCCAAGGACTCAAAACATTGCCTCTCTTGCACTAGTTCTCAGGAAACCACAGGCTATTCTCTGCCACAAAGAGAATCTAGGATAAAGAACAAGGCTTGGAGCCCAAGAAGCAGGGGATGTAATAGAGAAAAAAGAGAAAAGGAGCTTTATGGTCTATGTCCATATTTAGAGAGCAGACACTGCTTGTGGAAGCACACAGGGCTTCTGTAGCGATACTTCTAAGGAGGGGAAAGGATAGATGGAAACACATTTCTCCTGTGTTTGACCAGATCAAGAGGAAATGTTCAGTTCTCTTGGACAGTTCAATAATGAAATAATAATGGGCACATAGAAAGCTACTTTAAACAAAAATTAAGGCAGTTATTAAAACAAGAAAAGCTAGACTTTGTAAAGAAAGTGTAGTAAATTATACTTGGCTCTGATATGATGTGAATCCTGAAGATTAACATCATATCTCTTAAATCATTATTCTTATGATGTTATTATTCTGGGAAACAGATTTCCCTTTCCCCCATCTTCTCAAATGCGGGAAAGGGAAATCTGTTTCCAAGAATAACTTTTTCATAATACAAAGTCATTTAGAAAAATGAAAAAAAATCAGAAAATAGCACCACACATGTGTTACTTAGAAATATAAAGGTAAGTACCAACAGAAACAAGGAGTTGAAAGTGATTACTTCTAAGGAGGCAGGCAGCTACTGTTTCTCATTATGTCTTATGATCCTATTTGACTTTTAAAATATGTACATGTACATGTTTTCCTTGATTTAAAACATGATTAAGAAGAAAACAAGAGAGTGGACTTGTCTTGTAGCCAAAGAATACAGACAAGTTCCAGGCCCCCTCGCCTTTTTTCCAACTTTTATATTTCCTGCCCTCCCAACAGGAACCCCAGGCCACTGGCCTGTGCAGAATAGCTCTGACCTCTCTCAGTTTTCATGTCCTAAGTATTGCATAGAGGGAAATGGCATGCTTTTTTAATGTTTTGTAGACAAGAATACATTCAAAGAAATGTTAATTTGGAAAAATAAGTAAAAGGTGGAGGACTATATACTAAGCAGTAGAAATATTCATAACTTTAAGGGTTGCAAGGAGGGGAGAAAGGCGACTAGAGGGAAGTGGGGATCTATAAGTGGCAAATAAGAGTTGTGTAGAACATCAAGAAGTAGAGCTTCTAAAAGGAGCACTGTTCACAGGCTGCAGAGAAGCTGTGTGGATTGTGAAGTTGTTAGTTGGGTTTGAGCAGTTAGGAAGTTGTTCTTAACCTTTGATAGAGAGATTACTATAGATAAGTGGTTCTCATCTGGAAGCCAGTTCCCCCCATCCCCACTGTATGGGACATTTGGAAATGTCTGAAGATACTTCTGGTTATCACACCTGGAGGGATTGCTTTCAGGCTGTTGGCTTCTGATGAGTAGAGTCCAGGGATCCAGAATGCACATGATAGGTCCCAGTAACAGCGACTCATCTGACCCAACATTTCAGTAGCGCTAAGATTAAGAAGCTCTGCTGTAGGTTAAAGAAAGATAAAGAAAGGAACACTTCAGTTCAGTTCAGTCGCTCAGTTGTGTCTGACTCTTTGTGACCCCATGAATTGCAGCACGCCAGGCATCCCTGTTCATCACCAACTCCCGGAGTTCACTCAGACTCACTTCCATCGAGTCGGTGATGCCATCCGGCCATCTCATCCTCTGTCATCCTCTTCTCCTCCTGCCCCAATCCCTCCCAGCATTCAGGGTCTTTTCCAATGAGTCAACTCTTCACATGAGGTGGCCAAAGTATTGGAGTTTCAGCTCTAGCATCATTCCTTCCAATGAACACCCAGGACTGATCTCCTTTAGGATGGACTGGTTGGATCTCCTTGCAGTCCAAGGGACTCTCAAGAGTCTTCTCCAACACCACAGTTCAAAAGCATCAATTCTTCGGAGCTCAGCTTTCTTCACAGTCCAACTCTCACATCCATACATGACTACTGGAAAAACCATAGCCTTGACTAGACGGACCTTTGTTGGCAAAGTAATGTCTCTGCTTTTCAATATGCTGTCTAGGTTGGTTGTAACTTTTCTTCCAAGGAGTAAGCGTCTTTTAATTTCATGGCTGCAATCACCATCTACTGTGATTTTGGAGCCCAAAAAAATAAAGTCTGACACTGTTTCCACTGTTTATTAAATGCTAATTACTATAGGAGAAACTAAAATTAAATATACATGTATTTGTATGCTTATCTTTCTTATTAGTTTACAAACTCTATATAAGTAGAGTATCTGTTTTACTTATTTCTCTACTCTACATAGAGCTGATCTTTCCATAAATAAACTAAATGCATATATTTTTGCTTAATAGAAGAAGGCATATTTATGAATTAGTCATTCTTCACAAAAACAGTATATAACAGTTAACTCCATTGAATTATAGTCAGTTCTTTACATTTTTTCCCTCCGTACTAGACCATGAGCAGCACAAGAGTAGAACAAGTTAGCTTAGCCATCTCTGTACCATTCAGGACCTAACAGTATGCCTGGCACATAATAGGTACCCAGTAAAATGTTTGTTCAATAAATGAATGAGCTCACAATCAGTGTCTGAAATGTATTTTTTGAGTGCTAGTGGTTGACATCCCAGAAGAGAAGGAATATGATATAAAAGTAAGTGTTAGATGGTCTTCTATATAATGTAAGTCTTCTGTTTTATGTATTTTCTTCCATATTTAGAACTTTAGAATGTTTACCCAAAAAAAAAGAATTAAGATGAAACGTCCTTTAAAGTTCTATTTTATTTTTCTTATTTCTGCAGTGCTGAATTGTCCCAAGGTCGCTGTTGGGATGGCCTAGGCTCTCCTCCAGATTCCCCATCGCCTGGGAGTGATGTGTATTGCAGCAGTGAGCCCAATGACCCTCAATATGACCAGAGTCTCCTGGAGAACTTATTTTATACAGCACCTGTAAGTTACTGAATCTGAAAGATTAGGAATTGGAGAAATTAAATAATTGCTTCTCTTGTGTTAATCATAGAGTTATTAATAATATTAGTGGGTGTAGGCACATTACCACTTGTCAGACAGAAAGCTATTCCTTTTACATAATTATAACAACAGTCTGAAGAGGAGGGTGTTACCTTCATTCTACAGATGAGGAGATAAGACTAGTAAGATTAATTATTTTGTCCAAGTACACATACAAATAAGTGTTGGAACCAAGATTCAAGTTCAGGTTTGCCTGAGTCCAAAGCCTATGGTCTTAATATATTGTATGGCTTCCTTAGAGCTCTTTGAAGGAAGAGCTAATTTATGTATACTCTCAGAACCACCCTTGACTGGTATCTTTTCAGATACAGATGTTCCAGAAGTACCTCTACACATGGGGAACAAATATCCCTACTGACCCAAGAACATTCTCTTTTCAGGCAGTTTTAGCATTTTCAGAGTTCTTTCTTATATCAAGCTATATGTTCCATTCATTGGTTTAGCATCTTGTAGAAGGCAATGGCACCCCACTCCAGTACTCTTGCCTGGAAAATCCCATGGACGGAGGAGCCTGGTGGGCTGCAGTCCGTGAGGTCGCTAAGAGTCGGACACGACTGAGCGACTTCACTTTGACTTTTCACTTTCATGCATCGGAGAAGGAAATGGCAACCCACTCCAGTATTCTTGCCTGGAGAATCCCAGGGATGAGAGAGCCTGGTGGTCTGCTGTCTGTGGGATCACACAGAGTCAGACACAACTGAAGCGACTTAGCAGCAGCAGCAGCAAAGTATATGGGGCTTCCCAGGTGGCACAGTGGTTAAGAATCTGCCTGCCAGTACAAGAGATGCAAGAGACTAGGGTTTGATCCCTGGATTGGGAGGATCCCTTGAACTAGAAAATGGCCACCTGCTCCAGTATTCTTGCCTGGAAAATTCCATGGACAGAGGAGCCTGGCGGGCTGCCATCCATGGAGTCACAAAGAGTCGGACACAACTGAGCCCACACAGAGTATATATAAAATAAGTTCATTTACTGTTCCACAAATAATACTTTATATTTGTGAAGACCGCTATCGTATTCCCCATTTTCTGTTTCTCCAGGTCACCAGAGATCTGAAATATAATGTAGTTTATATCAGCTCAGTGGAAAGACTGAGAGCTACCAGGGTACAGAAGAGGCAGGGAGAACTTTTACATGAGATTGTCAGGAAGGAGCGTCATGAGGGAAAAGGGATTTTAACTGAGACTTGAAAAATAGTTTCAGAACGATAAAGGATGTGAAATAGGAATAGAAAGAATGACCTGTTTAGAGAAGCAGTTTGTGTACTACCAGGCATCTAGTTTGATTGGGTAAGAATTCATGTGGAGGGGTATCAACAAGGTGAGCTAGCACACTGCAACCAGTCTGTGAAAGTATTTGAATATTAAGTGAGGAGGAAATGACATGACCTAAATAGTGTTCTAGCAATGTTAACCTAGCAATTATGTAGGAGGCCGGCTGAGAGGAGAATAACAGGAGCAGATAGGAAGCCATTTTTGGTGTTGAAAGCATGAGAAAGAGACAGAAAGAGCCAGAATGAGAGTGGTAGCTAGCAGTGGGGTTGGAAAAGAGGAGATGGATTTAAAAGACATTGTGAATTGTTAGGATTTCATGACTTTCTACAATAAAAGTCATCGCTGATACTGTTACCCGTAGGAGAAGAGAAAGGGAGCTTACTTTGTTCTTTAATTGGAGGATAATTGCTTTATAACCTTGTGTTGGTTTCTGCTATAAACAACATGAAGCAGCCATAAATATAAATACATCTCCTCTCTCTTGAGCCTCCCTCCAGCCCACCCCATCCCACCCCTCTAGATTGTCACAGAGCACTAGACGGAGCTTCCTGTGTTTTACAGCAGCTTCATACTAGCTATGGGAACTCATATTGATTACACATTTTCTGTGTCAGAGAATTTATGTTACCTATTATTCAGAATTGTCCAAAATGTTTGAAATTGATTATTTCACTGAATTCTTTTGCTAGCCCCATGAGATAGTGTCATCTCTTTTACATATCATTAAATAAAAGACTTAAGAGACGTTAATTGCTAGTAATTATTAATAGGTGGCAGAACTAGAATTCTTACCGTAGTCTGGCAAAAAGCCCATGTTTTTCCCCCAGAACATATTATCTCCTAAGCCTTGAGCACTGCATTAGAGTGGTGAAAAAAATTAGTCTTTGCACCCATGTAGTTAGGTGATACTGTACAATCATTTTGGCCCAAACTGTGGTAAAAATAGAGGCTTTGGAACCCACGGAGAGCAAGATCTGCCTTTACTACTTACAGCTGTAAATCTTGGAGAAGGAAATTGCTACCCACTCCGGTATTCTTGCCTAGAGAATCCTGTGGACAGCAGAGCCTGGTGGGCTGCCGTCTATGGGGTCGCACAGAGTCGGGCATGACTGAAACGACTTAGCATGCATGCATGCATTGGAGAAGGAAATGGCAACCCACTCCGGTATTCTTGCCTGGAGAATCCCAGGGACGGGGGAGCCTGGTGGGCTGCCGTCTATGGGGTCGCACAGAGTTGAACACGACTGAAGTGACTTAGCATGCATTGCATGCATTGAAGAAGGAAATGGCAACCCATCCAGTATTCTTGCCTGGAGAATCCCAGGGACAGAGGAGCCTGGTGGGCTGCCGTCTATGGGGTCGCACAGAGTGGGACCCGACTGACATGAGTTAGCAGCAGCAGCTGTGAGTCTTAACGGCGCCTAACTTCTCTCAGCATTCATTTTCTCATTTGTAAAAATTGAGATGAGGATGCCTTATAGGAATGTAATAAGTACTAAAAATACACATGCAGCATTTAACATAGTACCAGATACATAGTAGGCAATCAGTAAATAGTCATTGTTGTTGTTATTATTGAGAACTTGAAAGAAGAATCTAATTTTGTTTATTTTCTTTGAACTGAACTTGTAGGTTATTTTTATGAACTTCGGGTTATTTTTGTGTAGCCAAGAGAAACATAGGATTGTCTGCCTAGTATCAGTTCTTTCTTGATTACTACCTTCAGAGAAATGGTTTCATTACCTCTATCCCCAAAGCAGTTATCTTTTAGTGCCCCTCTTCTCTTTTCTCTCCCTCAATAGAAATCTGATACCAGCGTCAGTGATATCTTCAGTGAAGATGATGATGTCCCTTCTAAAACAATGAGCCAGTCAAAAGCTCTTGCCAGATCTCCTAAGGTTCTAAAATCAAATGATCATAAGTCGAAGAAGGAGATGGGTAAGAAAAATAGGTGAGCCTCTTTATGAATGCTTGTTTAGAGGCAAAAACAAAGAAAGATTATTTTTACAAGATCTGCTCATGTGAAATGACGTGTGTTTGCCAACACTGTCAGACTGGTTAAGTGAATTACAGTAATGCATTAAGTATTGCAATCCTTAAACATGTAATAACATGAAAAGATGGATGTAGTAAAATGATTAAGAGAGAAAGCAGAATTCTGGATTGTATTTGTACTCTGTTACACTTAATGTAGAAAGTATACATAAAGCAAATGAAAAGGAATACACAAAAGTGATGATAGTAGTTTATATTAAAGTAGTAACTGAAGTAAAGTCTTGTTGAAAACCTGATTCTATAATATCAGTTTCTATACTTGTGTGGAGATAAGCCTTTGGATTACAAGAATGTTTTTATAGTTTTTGAGATTTTTTTCACTGTAAATTAGGACTAAGGCCATTACTCAGTCCTTGATAACTTGTGCATTAAGATGCCTGCTGCCCTTCTTTCCTCCTGTTGCCTCTACAAACTAGATCATTTCATATTTGGCTTCTGACAGTCTGCCTCACTACCTGTATGAACTCCTTTCAGAAATATTGTTGAACAGCAGATGCTATCAGAAACTCCAGAAGATGCCCAAGGGATGACACTAAGTGTGGATAAACTGGCCCTTCTGGGTAGAACACATTCAGTCAGAATCATCATCGAAACAGTGGGAGTTCCTCCAGATAGTCCTCAGGATACCTCTGGCAAAAAAACTTTTCCTGGGAGACCACCTAAGCTGACATCAAAAAAGCGGTATGTCTCTCACATGGGAAAACTCATTGTGACATTCCTGGAAAGTATTTGTGATGAGAAGAAGAAATTATATTGTACTTAGTGTTTTCATATGCTTCATCGATCAATAAAATGTACTAAATCTCCCACTAGGTCCCAAGCACTAAAAATCTTGAGAATAAAGAAACTTAAGAGCCAGGCTTTGTTCTTCCATGCCTTATAGTCAGCAGGAGAGAGAAACATTTGAATGGCTGCTATAATAGGGCTTTAGGGGCCAAAAGAGATGTTTTATATGAAAAGTGCTGTACGAACACAAGATTGGTGAAGGCTTGAAAAGAGGAAGTCCTCTGAGGACCTGGGGTTCTAAAAACAAGGCTTTGAAAGATATGTGGGATTTATCAGAAAATAAGTTTGTTATTTGGTTTGTTTTTTAATTGTTTTGATTTTTTTCAGCACCTTCTTTGTGGAATATCACTTTCCTGTGGGCTTTTCCAAAAATGGATTGACAAAGACCACTTTGATCACTGAGGTCATTCGACTTGCATCCAGTAAAATTATAGATGGAGGTAAGAGAGAATTTGATTTCTGCTCCTTAGACATTTTGGCATTGGGAGGATTTGTGAATCTGTAATTACTCATATATTCCTATATTATCATAGAATCTTAGAGGTAGAAAGAATTTTGAGGTGACTTTATCTTACTCCTTTTCAAGTGAGGAGACTGGCCCAGAGGTTTATCCTGTCCTCCGGCTGTCCTCATGCAGGGCAGTGACATAGCTGAAACTGTAACTCAGAACTTGACTCTTAAATCACGTTCTTGCAGCTATTATTGTTTTCCTTTTCTTCCCTTTTTAAAATATCTTTATCAAGATACAATTCACATACCATATCATTCACCCATTTGAAGTATACAACAAGTGATTTTTAATATATTCACAAGTTGTATAACCATCACCACAATCTTAATTTTAGAGCATTTTTATCTCACCTAAAAGAAATCCCATATTAGCATTCATTCTTCAGTTCCCTCTTAGCCCCCTTTTACTGAGCAACTCCTATCCTACTTTGTGTCAATTTTCCCATCCTGGACATTTGATTTAAGTGGAGTCATACGATATGTGATTTTACTGACTGGTTTTTTTAACTTGCAATAATACTTCAACTTACAATATTTAAGTTGCTTTCTATACGTTGCTATTGAAAACAGTGCTTCATTGAATAGTATTGCACATACATCATTTCTTATATGATATATTTCCAGCCCAAACATTAAAAATAAATACACTTAAAATAAATCCTTATTTGCCCTTAAAAACAGCACCTAAAGTAATTTAAAATACTCTTTTACTAGCGTCATTTTTTTCACTTTCTCCATCACCTTAAGGAAGAATTAAGGTATTCACATTTTTCATATGTTTTCTGTATACTTAAGTTACTGATAGCAACAAAAGGTACTGTATAGGTTTGTTCAAAGCATTCGAGAGTGTATAATTGATTCTGCTGGCTGAAGTATGTTTGAGAAGCTTTAACACAATTAATCTGTTTTTATCAAATCCCAATGCAAAGAAAAATATTGGATTCTTTTCTCAGGTCTTACCTCTTCTACCTCCTATCCATATGACATTTGATGAGCTCCTTAAAACTTCTCTGAGCCTCACGTTCCCCATCTATAAACTTAAGATACAGCAAGGACATGGTTCTGATATGCACGAGTTTCAGTTAACATAGTATCTCCAAAGCAAGGACTGCCTGTACTACACAAGGGCTTAATGTACAGTCAGACAGGATAATGAATGTAAAAACATGAAACTCTAAAATAGCATATAACTAAAGGTAGTTTTCCCACTAGACCATTCAGATATGACCTAAAGCAAATCCCTTATGATGATACAGTGGAAGTGAGAAATAGATTTAAGGGATTAGATCTGATAGAGTGCCTGATGAACTATGGACGGAGGTTCATGACATTGTACAGGAGACAGGAATCAAGACCATCCCCATGGAAAAGAAATGAAAAAACCAAAATGGCTATCTGAGAAGGCCTTAAAAATAGCTGTGAAAAGAAGAGGAGCGAAAAGCAAAGGAGAAAAGGAAAGATATCAGCATCTGAATGCAAAGTTCCAAAGAATAGTAAGGAGATATAAGAAAGCCTTCCTCAGCAATCAATGCAAAGAAATAGAGGAAAACAACAGAATGTGAAAGACTAGAGATCTCGTCAAGAAAATTAGAGATACCAAGGGAACATTTCATGCACAGATGGGCTCAATAAAGGACAGAAATGGTATGGACCTAACAGAAGCAGAAGATATGAAGAAGAGGTGGCAAGAATACACAGAAGAACTGTACAAAAAAGAGCTTCACGACCCAGATAATCACAATGGTGTGATCACTCACCTAGAGCCAGACATCCTGGAATGTGAAGTCAAGTGGGCCTTAGAAAGCATCACTACAAACAAAGCTAGTGGAGGTGATGGAATTCCAGTTGAGCTATTCCAAATCCTGAAAGCTGATGCTGTGAAAGTGCTGCACTCAATATGCCAGCAAATTTGAAAAACTCAGCAGTGGCCACAGGACTGGAAAAGGTCAGTTTTCATTCCAGTCCCTAAGAAAGGCAATGCCAAAAAATGCTCAAACTACCACACAATTGCACTCTTCTCACACGCTAGTAAAGTAATGCTCAAAATTCTCCAAGCCAGGCTTCAACAGTATGTGAACCGTGAACTTCCAGATGTTCAACCTGGTTTTAGAAAAAGCAGAGGAACCAGAGATCAAATTGCCAACATCTGCTGGATCATCGACAAAGCAAGAGAGTTCCAGAAAAACATCTATTTCTGCTTTATTGACTATGCCAAAGCCTTTGACTGTGTGGACCACAATAAACTGTGGAAAATTCTGAAAGAGATGGGAATACCAGGCCACCTGACCTGCCTCCTAAGAAACCTATATGCAGGTCAGGAAGCAACAGTTAGAACTGGACATGGAACAACAACTTTTCCAAATAGGAAAAGGAGTACATCAAGGCTGTATATTGTCACCCTGCTTATTTAACTTCTATGCAGAGTACATCATAAGAAACACTGGGCTGGAAGAAGCACAAGCTGGAATCAAGATTGCCAGGAGAAATATCAATAGCCTCAGATATGCAGATGACACCACCCTTATGGCAGAAAGTGAAGAGGAACTCAAAAGCCTCTTGATGAAAGTGAAAGAGGAGAGTGAAAAAATTGGCTTAAAGTTCAAAATTCAGAAAACGAAGATTATGGCATCTGGTCCCATCACTTTATGGGAAATAGATGGGGAAACAGTGTCAGACTTTATTTTTCTGGGCTCCAAAATCACAGTAGATGGTGATTGCAGCCATGAAATTAAAAGACGCTTACTCCTTGGAAGGAAAGTTATGACCAACCTAGATAGCATATTGAAAAGCAGAGATATTACTTCGCCAACAAAGGTCCACTAGTTAAGGCTATGGTTTTTCCAGTGGTCATGTATGGATGTGAGAGTTGGACTGTGAAGAAGGCTGAGCGCCGAAGAATTGATGCTTTTGAACTATGGTGTTGGAGAAGACTCTTGAGAGTCCCTTGGACTGCAAGGAGATCCAACCAGTCCATCCTATGTCCTGGGTGTTCATTGGAAGGACTGATGCTGAAGCAAAACTCCAGTACTTTGGCCACCTCATGCGAAGAGTTGACTCACTGGAAAAGACCCTGATGCTGGGAGGGGTTGGGGGCAGGAGGAGAAGGGGATGACAGAGGATGAGATGGCTGGATGACATCACCGACTCAATGGACATGAGTTTGAGTGAACTCTGGGAGTTGGTGATGGACAGGGAGGCCTGGCGTGCTGCTGTGATTCATGGGGTCGCAAAGAGTCAGACACGACTGAGCGACTGAATTGAACTGAATAGTAGTTCACATTTGGGGGGCACTATAGTATCAGTGTTTTACATACATTAATCATGTGATCCTTTAAAACACATAAACATAGATGAGGAAAAAGGAAGCTAAGACATAAATCAATTAAATAACTTGGCTAAGATAATATAACTGATTTATGGTTGAACTAGAATTTGCACCTAGAACTTTTTTGATTCCAAATTGTGTGCACTTAATCTGTATTGCTTCTCATGCATTATTATTGTTGGCCACAGAGACTGAATTTTCCTTTTATCATTCTGAGAAGGATAATATGGGACATATGGAATAAGCATCAAATCAAGTATTGGAAGAGTTCTAGCTCTGGTTATACCAGACACTTAATTCTGTGACCCTGGACACAATGGCCTTTCCATCTGTGGGCCCCTCTCAATAATGACATGCAGTGGACAAGATATTTTCAGTATCTCCTTCAGCTCTTTAAAAAAAAAAAAAAGTCTTTTAGGGATATTGCTAGCAATTTGTTTACATGAATTTCTTCTTCCCTTATTGCCTTAACTCACTTTTAGTTTAAAATAATAATGAGCTTAAGAAACAGAATTATATAAGAAATAAAATAACAGTGCCAAGACATACTTAAGTAGTAAGGAGAAATCCAGGTAGCACCAGGTTGATATAGAGTTCTTTTTGTAAAAGAGATTTTATAGTGTTTTAAAGTTTTAAAGTGCTCTTTTATCTGTTACCTCAGTTGATCCTCTCAGCACATCAATGAGGTGTAGGTGTTGTCTTAACTTGTCTTTCCTTAGTGGGAGAAGCAGGGAAACTGCTCCAGTGAGTGTGGGCTTGCTGGTTAACAGTTCCTGTGGATGGATCCAAATAACAAGGCCCAGATTCTGTCCATGAGTACCAAGAGAAATAAATAGAGTCAAGAATTAAGATGGCAAAGATAGAGATCAGTAGATCAAGTGAGCTGTTTGAATGAATATTAGAGATAGTGGATTCCCTGTATCTGGGCATTTTTTGTGTGGGTTCTTCAGATCCATTTTAAGGGTCTAGAAGTGAATGAACTGGAAGATCATTTTACAGGTGATAAATTGTGGCTGAAGTGGTTCATTAGTAAATAATAGAACTTACTCATATATCAAATGATTCTACCCCACATTCCTGTTTTTAAAACCTATTAAAGCCCCATAGCAGGGAGCACAGACTCAGATACTACCATCATTTTATCCCATTCACACTTGCTATTACAGCAGAAACCTTTTCCTTTCTGTCTAAAAAACAGACTCCATTCTGCCCAGCACTGCAAACGAACATCACACTTGTCCAAGTGTGACAAGAGGAGTCCCCTAGTCTTCAGTCAGAAAATAAACTCATTTTCATTATTATAGCTTTTGATTCAGTTCTTCTCTTCATTTATCCCTCACTGTCCAGCCATCTCCCTTCTTTCATTATACTACCTATCAACTTGTCTTTTAAAACACTAAGCCATACCTTACACCCAGTTAAGTGTATGGTATGTCTCTTTACACATCCAGTGCTCATATGCTCGACACTGATGATTTCTCATAGCAAAGCAGAGCAACATAGCCCTCCTTATCTTCTCTGTACTGTACCCAGGGTTTTCTCTTTGTCTTTGTTATTTCAGTCTTAGAGGGATAGTCGCTTAGTTGTGTCCAAGTTTTTGTGACCCCATGGACTTAGCCCGCCAGGCTTCTCTGTCCATGGAATTCTTCAGGCAAGAATACTGGAGTGGGTTGCCATTTCCTTCTCCAGGGAATATTCCCAATACAGAGATGGAACATGGATCTACTGCATTGCAGGCAGATTTCTTTACCATCTGAGCCACGAGGAAGTTTACTATTAAGAGACATTTCTAAATATAAAGACAGGTCAACTTAAAATGGTTGATTCACATTGAGATTTGATAGAAAACAACAAAATTCTGTGAAACAATTACCTTCAATAAAAAAATTTTTAAGTATCAGCAGATATATCCTTGCTGCTGCTGCTGCAGCTAAGTCATGTCAGTCATGTCCGACTCTGTGCGACCCCATAGACGGCAGCCCACCAGGCTTCTCCGTCCCAGGGATTCTCCAGGCAAGAACACTGGAGTGGGTTGCCATTTCCTTCTCCAATGCGTGAAAGTGAAGCTGCTCAGTCGTGTCCAACTCTTAGCAAACCCGGGGACTATAGCCTACCAGGCTCCTCTATCCATGGGATTTTCCAGGCAAGAGTACTGGAGTGGGTTGCCATTTCCTTCTCCGATATCTCCTTGACTTTACTTTATAATCTGTAGATAATACATTAGAATATGTAATGAATCTGTATACCTTTTCCAAAGTAATACCCGAGATAGAAATAGCAATAAAATTATAAATGGCTGTCATTAATCATAAGAAATAATTTAAATGAAGGTTATCTCTCTTGAAGAGATGGGGACTGGGAAAGTGGTCAGAAGGACATACAATGTGCTTTTAACTTTATATGAAAAATAATGCTCAGTTCCATGTTGCTGAACATTGTTCTGTTTTTGCCAAATAAATTCTCTACCTCAAAGTACTGTCTGAATTCTTTATTAAAACTCTGCTTCCGGCTTTTGTTTTGGACTCTGTTACTTGTGTAGCCACCTCCTGCTCAGTGTCCTCTGAAGCTTCTACTTCTTTTCCGCTGTTCCCTGACACCTCGGTTGTCCTCACGCTTTCCCTTGAAGCCTCAATTGCCTTCCCTCTGTCCTCAGAAGTTGTAATATCCTTCCCATGGTCCTTCCAGCTCTGGTTGCTCCATGGCCACAGAAAGCTGCCAGCACCGTGAATCATGCCACTTTTCCTGTACTTCTGTTACTGATGCAGTAGGGATATCAAAGCAAATACCCTGCTTTCCTTTGAGAAAGACCATTCCCTTCACTTTGGAATCAATATCCTCACCCAGTTGCTCTTTAAGTTCTTTACAAGCATAACTAATGTTTGGCAGTTCCATTAAGCACTGCAAGATCATGGTCACAAAGCCCACATCTCAGTTAAGGAGCACTGGTCTACTGATATAGCACTGAAATGTGGGCCAAGACTGCTGCCAGGGCTTCCATGGCTCCCTTCTCCTCAGCTTCTCAGCTGACTGCTTGAAGTGACTAATCACGGTGGGAGGAACAGAGTCAAAGTCCTATAACCCTAACACTTCTGTGAAATTACACTGATTGGATTCCTAAAAGAGATTTTAGTTAGATTTGAAAGAGAGGTGGGTGGTATCAAGGCATGAATTGGTGAAATGGCTCTAGTTGGATGGTATGACATGTGCTTATGTGTCTGGTTCTCCTTACAGTGGTGAAATTCCAGCAGAGATCTGTGTTTCCAGTACAGTTTGGTGGCCCAATGATCAGACACTGGTGGAATTCCAATCTTACTTTCCAAATTTACACAAAGAAAACCCCACAGAAAAAGGTACTTAAGTAATTATGACTTTTGCCTTACCACTTTAGTCACACCAGGGATTTGGACCATACTTAAAATTATGTTCATATCTTAAACTAGAAATTTTTCCAGGCTCAAACAACAGTAATACTTATGAATTATTGTCTATTATAATTTTAAATTTATGTTTAGTATTTATCATAAGGTAGATATTATGCTAAAGACTCTGCATGGATACTATCAAATTTAATCATTAAAACAAGTCTGTGAGTTAGGTACCTGTTATCTTCAATTTGGGCTTCCCTTGTGGCTCAGCTGGTAAAGAATCCGCTTGCAATGTGGGAGACCTGGGTTCAATCCCTGGGTTGGGAAGATCCCCTGGAGAAGGGAAAGGCTACCCACTCCAGTATTCTGGCCTGGAGAATTCCATGGACTATATATATATAGTCCATGGGGTCGCAATGAGTCAGACACGACTGAGCGACTTTCATCATCATCTTTAGTGATATAACTTAGGTCTAAGGTTGCCCTAATGATAAAGCTAATAAAAGACAAAGCCAGGACTCTATCCCAAGTCTTTATAGATCCTAAGTTCTTAAGCTCTTTGCTGTGTTACCTGCTATGGAGAGTTGACTATTTGGATTGATACAGAAAAGCAGCCTTAATTTGAGGCTCTACTTTCTTTTTTCAGACAGAATATATAAGGTATCCAACCCATATCCAAAATAATATATTGTGGGTAGCAGTTTTATCAGCTAATTGCAGCTTTATAAAATCCACTTGCAATTGGTACAACAAAAATCAATAATTATGAGCAGTTTTTACTTCCTTCAATTAAAAGAGTAGTTTATAATATTTGACCTCTTTGATATGGATAGCATGAGGAATGCATCTTATTTTATTTTTGTTTGTATTTTCAGGGGATTTAAATAGGTTCATTTTGGAAAATACAGCAAAACAGGAGGAGAAGGAAAAACATAGTTTAACAACCTCAAGACAGCCTCTATAAGCCTTTCAATATATTTGCATTTAATCAGTAGTTAATGTCTTTTTCTAATTATAAAAAAACTATGTTTTTAATAGAAAAATATTTTTAAACACAAATCACCTATAATTTCATCACAGAAATAGCTGTTGTTAATATTTATGTATGTCATTTTTATCTTTTTCAAATGAATACAGTATATGTATAAATCTTTGACAATATTAGGATAATTTTATATGCAATTTTTATCCTTTTTTAAATTTAACATTGTCTTAAAGATTTTTATTCATTTTTTTCAAAAATACATATTTATTCTTCCACATAATTTTATAAATATATGAAGGTTTTACTATATGTATATAATTTAATACCCTATTTCTCATAAACATAACAAAAATTGTTCATATTATTTCAAATTTTAGTAAAAATCATTTAACAGCTATGTATTCCATTCTAGGAATGTGGTATAATGAATAATTCCTGATTATTGAACATTTAATCATTTCTCATTGTAACTTTTAAAATATACATTGCATATAAAATTACCAAGTATTGTTATTTCTTCAGTATAAATTTCCAGATGAGAAATAACTGGGCCAAAGAATATGAATATTAAGAGCTTTTTATATTTTTTGCTAAATTTGCTTTCAGAAGTAATGCTGCCAGTTTATATTCCCAACTTCAGACACATGACAGCCTCTGTTTCTCCACAACCTTGACAGTGTTGGGTATAGTTTATAGTTTTCCTAGTTTTAATGGCAAACATTTGTATCATCTTAATTGCACTTTTTATTTTTAAGACTGAAGTTAAACATTTTTTGTAAGAACTAACTCTTAAAAAGAGAAAAAAAAATCTCCTAACTTCTTTCTGACTCCTGAAACGCTCTCTAATCTTTCACGGAGAAGTGGTGAAACCTGAAAGGGAGACCACAATGGCAGAATATGGGCTCCCACTTAAGAGCTGCTTCAGTCAATAATTAAGGTATTGGGGACTGGAATGCAAAAGTAGGAAGTCAAGAAACACCTGGAGTAACAGGCAAATATGGCCTTTGAGTACAGAATGAAGAAGGGCAAAGGCTAATGTAGTTCTGCCAAGAGAACGCACTGTTCATAACAAACACCCTCTTCCAGCAACACAAGAGAAGACTACACATAGACATCACCAGATGGTCATCACCAAAATCAGATTGATTATATTCTTTGCAGCCAAAGATGGAGAAGCTCTATACAGTCAGCAAAACCAAGACTGGGAGCTGACTGTGGCTCGGACCATGAACTCCTTATTGCCAAATTCAGACTGAAATTGAAGAAAGTGGAGAAAACCACTAGACCATTCAGGTGTGACCTAAATCAAATCCCTTATGACTCTACGTGGAAGTCAGAAATAGATTTAAGGGACTAGATCTGATAGACAGAGTGCCTGATGAACTATGGACGGAGGTTTGTGACATTCTACAGGAGACAGGGATCAAGACCATCCCCAAGAAAAAGAAATGCAAAAAAGCAAAATCGCTGTCTGGAGAGGCTTAAAAATAGCTGTGAAAAGAAGGGAAGTGAAAAACAAAGGAGAAAAGGAAAGATACACCCATTTGAATGCAGAGTTCCAAAGCATAGCAAGGAGAAATAAAAAAGCCTTCCTCAGCCATCAATGCAAAGAAATAGAGGAAAACGATAGAATGGGAAAGATAGAGATCTCTTCAAGAAAATTAGAGATACCAAGGGAACATTTCCTGCAAAGATGGGCTCAAGAAAGGACAGAAATGGTAGGGACCTAACAGAAGCAGAAGATATTAAGAAGGGGTGGTAAGAATACACAGAAGAACTGTACAAAAAAGATCTTCATGACCCAGAAAATCATGATGGTGTGATCACTCACCTAGAGCCAGACATCCTGGAATGTGAACTCAAGTGGGCATTAGGAAGCATCACTACAAACAAAGCTAGTGGAGGTGATGCAATTCCAGCTGAGCTACTTCAAATCCTGAAAGATGATGCTGTGAAAGTGCTGCACTCAATATGCTAGCAAATTTGGAAATCTCAGCAGTGGCCACAGGACTGGAAAAGGTCAGTTTTCATTCCAGTCCCAAAGAAAGGCAATGCCAAAGAATGCTCAAATTACCGCACAATTGCACTTGTTTCACACACTAGTAATGCTTAAAATTCTTCAAGCCAGGCTTCAGCAATACATGAACCATGAACTTCCAGATGTCCAAGCTGGTTTAAGAAAAGGCAGAGGAACCAGAGATCAAATTGCCAACATCCACTGGATCATTGAAAAAGCAAGAGAGTTCCAGAAAAACATCTATTTCTGCTTTATTGACTATGCCAAAGCCTTTAACTGTGTGGACCACAATAAACTGGAAAATTCTTCAAGGCATGGGAATACCAGACCAGTGACCTGCCTCTTGAGAAACATGTATGCAGGTCATGAAGCAACAGTTAGAACTGGAACAGACTGGTTCCAAATAGGAAAAGGAGTACGTCAAGGCTGTATGTATATTGTTACCCTGCTTATTTAACTCATATGCAGAGTACATCATGAGAAATGCTGGGCTGGAGAAAGCACAAGCTGGAGTCAAAATTGCCAGGTGAAATATCAATAACCTCAGATATGCAGATGACACCACCCTTATGGCAGAAAGTGAAGAGGAACTAAAGAGCCTCTTGATGAAAGTGAAAGAGGAGAGTGAAAAAGTTGGCTTAAAGCTCAACATTCAGAAAACTAAGATCATGGCATCTGGTCCCATCACTTCATGGGAAATAGGTGGGGAAACAATGGAAACAGTGGCTTACTTTATTTTTCTGGGCTCCAAAATCACTGCAGATGGTGATTGCAGCCATGAAATTAAAAGACGCTTACTCCTTGAAAGGAAAGTTATGACCAACCTAGACAGCACATTAAAAACAGACATTACCATAGTCAAGGCTATGGTTTTTCCAGTGGTCATGTATGGATGTGAGAGTTGGACTATAAAGAAAGCTGAGCGCTGAAGAATTGATGCTTTTGAACTGTGGTGTTGGAGAAGACCTTTGAGAGTCCCTGGGACAACAAGGAGATCCAACCAGTCCATCCTAAAGGAGATCAGTCCTGGATGTTCATTGGAAGGATTGATGTCGAAGCTGAAACTCCAATACTTTGGCCACCTGATGCAAAGAGCTGACTCATTTGAAAAGACCCTGATGCTGGGAAACATTGAGGGCAGGAAGAGAAGGGGACAACAGAGGATGAGATGGTTGGATGGCATCACTGGCTCAACAGACATGGGTTTGCGTGGACTCTGGTAGTTGGTGATGGACAGGGAGGCCTGGTGGGCTATGGTTCATGGGGTTGCAAAGAGTCAGACATGACTGAGCGACTGAACTGAACTGACTGACTTCATAAAGCATGGATTCCTTTATAAGTCATCATATGTTGTCATTTTTAGTCCCTGTGGCTCTTTAATTTAACCTAAACTTTTTCTTTCCCTCTTTTCTCAGCCAGAAGTCATTGGTTCTGCATCACTTCCTTTACGAACTGTCATTCAGTCTGAGCTGCTTTCTTTCAGTGACCAGCTTCCAGTACAACAGGAGAATGGTCAGACTCCTCTTGGCCCCATCAAGGTAGGTGGATACACATTCAGGTAGTCAAGCATTTATGGAGCATGTGTTACTGGCCTGGCCTGAGAATGTAGCAGTGAACGAGAAGATCAGCATCTTAACTTTTGCAGCTTATGTTAAAATAGGATAATACAGGTTCTGTGAAGGAGCTAAAGGGTGTGCTATGTGATACCCTGGAGGAGGGCATGGCAACCCACTCCAGTATTCTTGCCTGGAGAATCTCATGCACAGAGGAGCCTGGGGGGCCACAATCCATGGGGTTGCAAAGAGTCAAACACAACTGAAGCAACTGAGCATGCACACACATATGATTGTAAGTACCTGGGAGGAAATTGGAGATGGAGAGATGTCTCCAAGGAGGTGACATTTAGGTGATAATTGAAGAATGAGAGGAAGAAATCACCAAGTTAAAAGCACGAGAAAGATCATTCCAGAGAAAAGAAATGCGAAAACCCTAAAGTGAGAATGGGCTTGACTTCTTCAGGGAACAGAATGTTGCCACAGGACAATGATCCAAATGGGAGATTGGCTAGACAGGCAGGAGTCATATTGTTCAGAGCTTTGTAGTAAGAGTAAAGGTCTTAATTTTATCCTAAGAGCCAAGAAGAACATTGAAACAACCATGAAAGTAATACCTGATTTACATTTTAAAAGATGGCCCTGTGGAGAATATTGTAGGGTACAGGAGGGAAAACAGTGACTCGATTGCATCCAGAGAAGAAATGATTGATGGTTAGGATTAGAGAAGTGGCAGTGAACAAGGAGAGAACTGACTGAGTTTGTGCCTGGATGCCGAATGTAATTCATCAGAGCAAGAGTTCTTTCCTTTTATTCAGAAGCATCAGTTTCTTAGGTGGAAGAAATTTTTTTTTTTAGAGCTTACCCTAATCATTTCTTTAATTGAAGTATAGTTGATGTGCAATATAAGTTATGGGTGTACAGTATAGTGATTCATGCTTTTTAAAAGTTATATTCCATTTATAGTTACTATAAAATATTGACTGTATTCCCTGAACTGCACAATATGTCCTTGTTGCTTATTTTACATTGTACATAATAGTTTGTGCCTCTTAATCTGCTGCCTCTGTTTTGTTCTTGCCCCATCTCTTTCCCCACCACTAATTTGTTCTCTGCATCTGTGGGTTTGTTGGGTTTTTTTTGTTGTTATATTCACAAGTTTGTTGCATTTTTAGAGTCCACATGTAAGTGATACAGTACTTGTCTTTCTCTGTCTGACTTATTTGCCATAGCATAATACCCTCCAAGACCACCCATGTTTTTGCAAATGGCAAGATTTTTGTTCTTTTTTATGATTGAGTAGTATTCCATTGTTGCTAAGAGTCAGGCACGACTGAGCAACTTCACTTTCACTTTTCACTTTCGTGCATTGGTGAAGGAAATGGCAACCCACTCCAGTGTTCCTGCCTGGAGAATCCCAGGGACGGGGGAGCCTAGTGGGCTGCCGTCTATGGGGTCGCACAGAGTTGGACACGACTGAAGCGACTTAGCAGGAGTATTCCATTGTATATACAACATCTTCATTATTCATTCATCTGTGTTGGATACTTAGGTTTCATCCATATCTTGGTAATTGTAAATAATGCTTTTATCATTGGGGTGGGTGTATTTTTTCAAATTAGTGTTTTTGTTTCTTTCATCTGTGTATCCAGGAGTGAAATTGCTGGATCATATGATAGTTCTATTTTTAGTTTTTTGAGACACCTTCATACAGTTTTCCACAGTGGCTACACCAATTTACATTCCCATTAGGTGGAAGAATTTGAACGTGTGGCTTCAATATAGCTTTGTCCTGGTGGGCTTTTGAAATCATCACAGCCATGCTTAAAACATTTCCATGACTCCTTATCACCCAAAGGATAAAAGGGCCCATCGTATGACCCCAGACCACTGCAGCTATCTCTCTTGCAGCTTCCCTACCAATAGCCATGTCAAACTATGTAAAGAATTGCCAAGGTGTTCATGCTGGTTTATGCATTTATGCTTTTGTTCTTGATTTTCGTGCTTCTTCTCCTTAGAAGCCCTCTCTGCCCTCTTTCTGGCCTTCTTAGTAATAAATACCATTTAAAGACTTGTTTCACTTATCATTGAAAAAAATGAATATCACATTATTCTTCCCCTACCAAAGTCCTATTTTTTTTGCTTTCCTAGTCCATTCTGGACTCTAAGGTTTGTAATCAGAAAGGAATAATAAATAGAATTGATGGACTAGAAATTGTTTCTATCCTGGCTTTGTTGAGAGAAGTACTGTTCTAGATAGATTGCAGTCTGTATTCAATAGAGCAAAAGAATTTTGCTGTGGATTTCAAATAAAAGGTACAACAAGTCCCCATTATCTCTAGTAATTCAGTCTCATAAAATAGTGACCATTTTCATTCGTCATTTATCCCACATCCTTTTTTACTTTTTAACATTTTTAAACTTTGAAAAATAACTTCAAACTTAGAGAAAAATTGCAAAAAACAGTACAGGGAACTCATATACTCTTATTACCTGAACTCAGCAATTATTCTTCATATTTGCTTTATAATTATCCACCTCTTCTCTCTCTCTTTTTGTGTCCTTCCCCACTCTGTCTCTGTACACATACACAATTTCTTTCTGAACTATTTGAGACTATGTTACAGACATTAAACCTTTCTCCTTGAATTCTGTGTTGTTTTTCCTAATAACAATTAGGAAAATTATTATTCTTGGGCTTCCCTGGTGGCTCAGCTGGTAAAGAATCCTCCCACAGTGCGGGGGACCTGGGTTCGATCCCTGGGTTGGGAAGATCCCCTGGAGAAGGGAATGGCTACCCACTCCGGTATTCTGGCCTAGAGAATTCCATGGACTGTATATATAGTCCATGGAGTTGCAAGGAGTTGGACACAACTGAGCGACCTTCACTTTGCTTCGTAATAACAAAGGCAGCATCATACATAATACTGTACAGTAATAAAGATCAGTTTAACAGCAGTACTATATTCTATCTATAGGTCATACTCAGATTTCACCAACTGTACCAATACTTCCCTTTGTAGCATTTTTTTCCAGTCCAGGATCATCTGTTACATTTATTTATTTTTAATGAATCAAATTTTGCTTATTACCTTTATTCATATGATATGTAAGGGAGCTTGCATGTCTTACATGATATGTAAGATAACAGGGTAGCTGATTCCGAAGAAGGGAAGAACCTTTAAACAATTAATTAACCTCAATTTACATAATAGTCTTATTTGCATAGCGAATAGGTAGGCTTTGATTATAGGCCATTTTTTGCTAAGTCACTTCAGTTGTGTCTGACTCTGTGTGACCCCATAGACGGCAGCCCACCAGGCCCCCCTGTCCCTGGGATTCTCCAGGCAAGAACACTGAAGTGGGTTGCCATTTCCTTCTCCAATGCATGAAAGTGAAAAGGGAAAGTGAAGTTGCTCAGTCTCCAGCCCTCAGCAACCCCATGGACTTAAGCCTTCCAGGCTCCTCCGTCCATGGGATTTTCCAGGCAGGAGTACTGAAGTGGGGTGCCATTGCCTTCTCCGATAGGCCATTAACAGTCATTAATAAAGTGAAACTGTGTTAGAAATACTACTTGGGTTTGTATTTCAGACTCAAGAACCAAACATCTGTTGCATTTAAATGTTGTATCTCTCTAATCTCCTTTCGCCTGGAACAGTTGTGCTGCCCTTCTTTGTCTTTTAGTACTTTACTGTTTTTGAAAGTAAGGCCATCTCATTTTCCTTGTTATGGCTTGTTAGATACACCCAGCATTTAAAAGTGGACATTTCATTTCCAAATACATGGGCTTTTGTTTAAAGTATTGTTAATAATAATATCTCATTTTATTATTAATTTCTCATCTAAATGCTTTCTTCTCTGCAATCACTCTCTGAAAAGTTTTTGGGGTTTTTTTCCCCAGTAATAAAGATACTTTATTACCTTTGATGAGACTTTTGATGCCCAAGTCAAAGATCTCTCTTGGTAAATGTCACATTACACTCGAAAATATGTGGATTATTTTCAGATATCTTTTAATATTGATTTCTAATATAATTCCACAGTGATAAGAGAACAGACTCTGATTTCAATACCTTTAGACCATGAAATTTTTGCACCTTGTTTTATGTCCCTGGATATGTTCCAGTGTCTCCTAATTTATAGTCTATGGGAACATGAATAGACTTTGTATCCTACTATTGTGTGGAAATTATATAAATCTTAATTATGTTTAAAGAAAAAGTAAAGCCAGTTAGTTTGTACAGGGTCCTCCATTTGGGGTTTATCTGAATGACTTATTACTATGATAATTGAAAGGATATGATTTTATATGATTTTCTAACTTCACCATTAACTCCACCCCCCCGTGCATTTATTAATTGGCATTCTATACAGAAGAGTTGTCCCTTCTCCCTTTTTTGTTGATAGTCATATGGACTCATGGATTCTGACATTATTAAAAAGCTTATAACTCACTACTATTATTATTCATTTTGAAACTCAAATTGTCCTCTATTTGTCCAATGGGAGCCTCTTCAACTGAATTCTGTCCTTACAGTATGTCTCCTTTCTTTTCTGAGCGCTTCCCGTATTTTCTGGCACAAGATGATGTTGTAGGCTCATCTTGTGTTACTGATGAATTATCTGCTTTTCTTATCCTGATAAAGTAAGGCAGTCTATTAGTGAACCTACTATTGTGATATTTGAGTATGAATTAATTTATATCCTAACAATCTGATGCTGCTTCTAGCTCCAAAATTCTGATTCCGATTCTAGAAGATATCCCTATTAACTTTCTTCCTTTTATGTTTTCTAGGTAACTGTGGAGCTTGTTTTAGATAACAAGGATTTCACTGGTGTCAATACAGAGTTGAGTAGCAACACCCAACGCACCCCACTTAGTGGTCTTACAAATCCAGATAAGACACTGCCAGAAACTGTTCAAGATGTTACTTGTACCAAAAATCCACAGACCCTAAATCAAATTCATGAAAAAACTGTAAAGAAAATGCAGAATTTGATGCTCCCCATCCCAAAGTCACCTAGCCCTTTTATACCAAATTCTTCAACCTTCATGGCAGCGCCAGCCTCTCATGATTTGGTAAATGAGATGAATGGGTCAACAGAAGAGAGTGCTTTGCTATTGCATGTGCTATTGATGGTGCCAGATGGAAAAGATTTCGTTACTGGAGAATCTGAGAAACAACCATCAAGCAATATTTATTTAAATTGCAAACTCTTCAGCACAGAAGAAGTCACCAGATCTGTCATTGCATGGGGCACAACAAAACCAGTCTTTAACTTTTCTCAGGTAACTTTGTTCATGTCTCAATGTTCCATATGCATTAAGGATGAAGATGGGAGTTGGGGAGGGAAGAGAAGTATGTTTCCCAGATCACAATTACATTGTAAAAGAAATAGAGAATGTTCAGACTGGGGTGGGGGGACTTTTATCATTATCTGGTGTGCATATCCAATCCCACAATTGGATGGAAGGAAGAAAAGACATTGCCAACATTTTGAAACATTTTGTGTCTTTCTTTCTTTCTGTTCTGTCTGTTTATATGGTTCCTGCTATTTCTTTTGCCTGAATTCTGAGTTCTGTTTCCTTCTGTTTCCTCTAGGACTTTGATCAGTTAAACTTTTCTTTTCTGTTTCTAGTCTCTCATTCTTTATTTTTCCTTAGACTTATTTATTTCTCCACTGATTTAAATACTCATCTTACTTGATTTCTCAATAGAATTTGATGCTATTGCTTAAATTGTTTCCTCCCTTGATTTTTGTGGTTCTCTCCACTCATTTTCCTTCTGACTCAACAGCTGTTCTTCTCCAGTCGTTGAGCTAGTAGGAAACCTAGGTAAAGGACTGTGACCCCAGCACTTCTCCATCTCTCCTACTTCTAATTATTAGTATCCCTGTTCATTACTTTATGCTTAGCATTCTCCAGACAAACCCTCTTTCCCCGTGGTCACCATCTACTCCCATAGCTTCATTTGTGTGAAGATGACTTCCAAATCCACACTTCTTTGTAGGCCAGGCATTTCCCTCTGGTTCCGGTTCTCTGTGTCTAACTGCCTTCCGGTCGTCACCACCTAGATCTCTCAAGAG
Source organism: Bos taurus (assembly GCF_002263795.3). NCBI lineage: Eukaryota > Metazoa > Chordata > Mammalia > Artiodactyla > Bovidae > Bos > Bos taurus. The sequence goes on along the minus strand of NC_037342.1, from coordinate 53,524,486 downwards.
CCCTTTCCTCTTGGCACCTAACACATCCCCTGGCAAATTGCAGGTATTCAATAAAGTTGTGTAAATGGAAGAGTAATTCAGATGTATTCAAATCTGAATTTATTCTTCCTTCCAAATCTGTTCCTCTTCCTCCTATCTGCCCTAATTCATATTATAATTCACTGAGAAACCCAACCAGAACCTAGAAGTTGACCTTGAGTCTTTCTTTACGTAATGACTTACCAAATCCAGTAGATGCTACAAACTTAATTATCTCTGGAATAAATTATCTTATCTCTACTCCATTGCCACTGCTTTCATTCAGGCCCTCGTTCCTGTTCCAGATAGCTCGACGATTGTCCTACCTGTTTGTCTCTCTCTGTCCATTCCTTCTTCTGTGGACCAGCAGTAATGATCTTTCTAAAACACTAACCTGAATATTTTACTCCCCTGCTTAAAACATTTCAGTGATTCCCCATAGCCTTCAGGCTAGAATTTGGATCCTCATTTGGACTGTAAGACCCTGCCTGTACTTCTCCGGTGTCCTCTTCTCTGCACACTAGATAGTTCAGCTGTGCTCAACTACTTGCAGTTTTCTAAATATCCTCTTTTCCCACCTGTGCCCCAGAAGCCCTGTATAGATGAGCTTTGTCATCAGAGAATTCATGCTGTTTCGTATTTGGCCTTTATGTGTTTGTCTCTAAACAAGGCTATGGCTTTAGACTGAGGATACAGAGTGGGTTTTATTTTGATGTCTTCAGCTCCTAGCACTGTGCATGGCAAATAGGCTTTTAGTAAATGCTTGTTAAATAAAAGTTAATACTTTGTCTCAGATGTGGGGTTTGGTTTTGTTTTTTGGTTGTCCCTCTCCCCAGGTGATTCCTGTCTCTCTGTCTTCCAAATGTCTGGAAAGGCTTAAGAACAATGTGATGATAATTGAAACTTGGAACAAGGTGCGGAGCCCAGGACAGGACAAGCTTCTCGGGCTGGTGAAACTCCCCCTCCATCAGTTTTACATGTCATTCAAGTAAATAGGACCTTTTGAAGTATTCTTTTTTTACATTTTTAACTTTGTATGAACTTGAATAGGAGTATTTGCAGTTTGCAAACATATCCAGCCCAATAATTCCTTGGAGGACTTTTCTCAATTTCACTACATTTGCTCCTCTTTCTCCTAGGTTATTGCAGTCATACAGATACTGCTTTCTATGTTTCAGGCCCTATGCTAAGAACCTTACATACATCAAGTCCTTTAATCCTCACAACAACCCTCTCAGGCAGGTAAATTTTATTTCCCCTGTTTACAAATGAGGTAACAGAGGCACAGGAAAGTTAAATATTAATTTATAATATGTATTAAAGTAGTGGAACCAGGATTAGAACCCAGAGAATCTGGCTCTCTAGTCCACTCCCCTCACCAAGAAACTCAGCTGCCAAAGTTTATCACCTCACATAACTGATGGTTTATCTCTGTCACAAACTTTAGTTAGTATTGTTCGGATCAACCATTTGTAAGATTTCTATACTGAGCATTGTCTTTTAGACCTTCAGATTTGATTGCTGTACCTCATTTATCACTACTCAAACTTAGATGGGATATTGATTTATCTGCAAATCATTTCCATCCTCAGTATAAACTGTTCAGTTTTTGTTTCAAGGTACTGATTTTTAATTATTCTAGAACTGACCTCTTTCCTAACAACCTTCTCATGGTTCTGTGTTTTAAATGCTGCACCTAACACTTTGCAAAGAGCCCTATTGTGGCAGTGTCTCACTCACATGAGCCTTTCTATAACCCCAAGAAGTATTATCATTATCCCCATTTTACAAATGAGGAAGCTTATCATTTAACTTGGAGATGTCAGCCTCTCTGGCTTTCTTTTTATCATCCGTAAAATGAGGGTGATGACAGATATCCTACCTCCTTCTTGGAGCAGTTGTGAGGATCCAGTGAGAAAATAAAGGAATAAGCCTCTAGTGAACAGTTCAGTACTTACATGATGGTAACATCGGGAAGCCTGGTCAGGCTAAGGCGTTCTGCTGGAATCATGGATGTCGTTGTCAGCTGTAAGCGTTTGGCTTTTTCCCCTTTTTTGTTGTGGTATTAGACTGGTCTGATATTCCCGTTTCTTTTTCATTTCCTTAGACCCCTTTCATTTCATTGCTGAGTGTGTAGAACAGTAATAGCTATCAATTACTAAGCACTTATCATGTTGGCATTTTATATCAGTTATCTCAGTTTAGTCCTAACAACAGCCCTTTGATGCAGGTTTTCTTACCTACAGTTTACAGATGGGGAAACACTTTCAAAAGTTATACTAATTACTTAGTCATACAGTAAGTAAGAGGCAGATGTAAGATTCAGCATGGTAATGAAGAGCATTTAGACTTTTTTCTCATCTGTGAATAGTGAAGAATAGCAACATTTGCCATGTTAGAAGGATTAAAGAAACTAAAATGCTTATGACATAGTAAGTACTCAGTAATTAGCAGATATTATTTGTAATATTACTCAAAACTTATCTGCTGGACTCCAAAATTTATATACTTTTTCTAGTTGACCACACTGCCTACCTCTAAAATACGCTCTTCAGCAACCCTTGGGGCCATGATAATACAGAGATAAGTTAGACACATCCCTTCCCCTTCAAATTGCTGCATTTGGAACTTAACCTGCCTGTCATTTTTACTTGATGGATTACGGGTAGAATCCTGTTTTTTCAAACCACCATTACTTTTCTAGTTGTAGGTCCATTTTTAACAAACTGAGAAAACAAATAAGAAATGAAGCAGCTCTATGACATGATTGATGATTGTTGTTTGCTGATGCACAATTTCTCTCTCTTTAGAGATCCCAAGGTTTCTCGCCTGCTGCTTGATGCTCGGTATCCAGTTGTTGCTGTCGACAGCTACATGCCTGTGATTGACGTGTTCTCAGGCCACCAAAATGGGAGTCTTCGGGTCTTTTTAGCTATGGGCTCTGCAGATCAGATAATAGCACTACAAAGATTAAAGAATGAAGAAGGAACACTTACTCCCTTCAACCCCAGGCCAGCCCATTTCCTGGACCAGCCATCTGTAGCTTCTGTTGCTATGGTAGTGACCAAACACTTGATTGTTTACAAAAAACATAATCTTATTTTAAGGTTTACAAGGTGATGCTTTGATAATTGGAGTGAACCTAAATCTGCCCTAAAAAAAAATAGTCTCAATGAAAAAAAGAAAAGGTAATCTGGGGGAGAAAATGGGGATGGGGTAAAGAGTGATCCTAAATGTAAACCAGCAAAATATTCTGTTTCTTGACCAAATCCATGTTGCAAAGTTTTCAAGTGACATTCTTAACTTTTCTACTCATAACTTAAAAGTAATTTGTTCTGTGCAGTTGTTCAGTTAAGAAAGCACATTGACATACTTTATTGTGTTTATTCTCTTATACATGAGGTAGGTCATTGTCATTCTCTTTTTTTAGGTAATGAAACAGAATTAGAATTTATGTTACTCATCCAGGGTCACGTAGCTGAGAACGGGAGAATTGCTGTTCAGACGCAGGTCTTCTGACTCTTAAGTCCACTATATCATGTCCTCCTGTATCTTACGTTTGATGTCTTTACTAGAATAGCCAAATCTCAGTCTCCACTGTATGTTATATTTTTAAAATCTGAATCTAAATGACAAATTGATTGCCTCTAGCAGAGAAAGAACTATTAGGAAAATATCTATTAGTAGGCTATTATTTATTTGTTATGAACTCTGAACTTTTTCTATTTTATATTCATGTCTATCTGTAGATAATAGTGGAGTTAATTTAAAAATAACATAAAAGCACAAATAAAGCTCATCTCTTTAATATTCCCAAGTTTTTTTTAGGCATTATGTGGTCCTCACATTGCAATGTAAACTTAGATTTTGTTAAATTTCATACCAAAGGTTAAAAAATGTTACTGTGAACACAAAAGAAGTCCTTAAAGGTTCAGTTCAGTTCAGTTGCTCAGTCATGTCTGACTCTTTGCAACCCCGTTGACTGCAGCATGCCAGGCTTCCCTGTCTATCACCAACTCCCAGAGCTTACTCGAACTCATGTCCATTAAGTCAGTGATGCCATCCAACCATCTTATCCTCTGTCGTCCCCTTCTCCTCCACCTTCAGTCTTTCCCAGCATCAGGGTCTTTTGCATTGAGTCAGTTCTTTGCGCCAGGTGGCCAAAGGATTGGAGTTTCAGCTTCAGCATCAGTCCTTCCAATGAATATTCAGGATTGATTTCCTTTAGGAAGGACTGTTTGGATCCCCTTGCTGTCCAAGGGACTCTCAAGAGTCTTCTCCAACACCACAGTTCAAAAGCAACAATTTTTCGGTGCTCAACTTTCTTTATAGTCCAACTCTCATATCCATACATGACTACTGGAAAAACCACAGCTTTGACTAGACGAATCTTTGTTGGCAAAGGAATGTCTCTGCTTTTTAATATGCTGCCTAGGTTGGTCATAACTTTTCTTCCAAGGAGCAAGCGTCTTTTAATTTCATGGCTGCGGTCACCATCTGCAGTGATTTTGGAGCCCCCAAAAATAAAGTCTGACACTGTTTCCATTGTTTCCCCACTTGCCATGAAGTGATAGGACCAGATGCCATGATCTTCATTTTCTGAATGTTGAGCTTTAAACCAATTTTTTCACTCTCTTTCACTTTCATCAAGAGGCTCTTTAGTTCTTCGCCTTCTGCCATAAGGGTGGTATCATCTGCATATCTCAGGTTATTGATATTTCTCCTGGCAATCTTGATTCCAGCTTGTACTTCATCCAGCCCAGCATTTCTCATGATGTACTCTGCATATAAGTTAAATATGCAGGTGACAATATACAGCCTTGACGTACTCCTTTTCTGATTTGGAACACAAATACAATTGTTCCTGCTTCTACACTCGGTGTCTCCTATCCAATTCAGTGTCTGCAGAACTGAATTACTATAATACTGCATGGTTATATTAAGAAGCTGCTATAATTCTGAGGGTTTTTTAGCCTGTACTCTTCTTCTCTAGAGAATCAAAGTACAAGTTTTCTGCTTCCCTAAGGAACTTTTTTGAACAGCTGTCACTGACATATGCTTTTAGATTCCAAGGCAAAGACCTAATGCAATCTCTGTTCCACATATTTTGGGTTAGTAGTTAGACACTTAAACACATAAAAATCATACAGTCTGACCCTTATCTGAATCCTGAATTCCCCTTTGGTGAGTATTCCCAATAATCACTTATCTAGTGTCTGCTGAAGCTGTCTGGAATTGAGGAAAAGAACACTGGCTGTGGAGTCAGTCTACCTGAGTTCAGACCCTGGTTCCACTGTTGCTGGCTGTTAAATTAATATTAATAAATGCAAGGCTCAGAATAAGTAATACATACATTATTGTTATTAGAAGTACCTTCAGGAGCAGTGTATTTACTACCTCTCCACTAATAAACACTTGGTGTTACTCCTAGTGTCATTAAAAACAATAATTAATGTAATTAATACTTAGCTGCTTCAAATATGTGTTCTTTATCCTATTAAGGAAATAGCCTTCTATTCTTAGCATACAAAGAATCAGAAACATCTGATTAAATTTTATCAAATACCTTTTCAGCCTTTATTGAGGTAGTCACTTTTTTCCTTCCTCTGTTAGTGCATTGGATTGCATTTATGGATTTCCTAATATTGACCAAGTCTCACAGTCTAGAGTAAATGCTCCCTGATCTGATTACAGTGAGCAGTTGTGAGATTTATACACAATGAATATTAAGTATCTGCTTATTTCTTCATCTTTTCTCAGACTATACAGATAATAAGCATGAACACTCTATACAAATTACTCTTTAAAGCTCACCAGCATCTCTGTTTCGTTTCATAGGCAGGGGATCATGGAAATGGATTGATGGAGCACCACTTTGAACTCTTTGTAGACAAGGTTAAAGGGCTTGCCCCTCTTCAGGCCACAGTCTGGGGAGAAGCAGATTGTTATGTCCAGTACTACTTTCCAGTTCAAGACTCACAGTCCAGTGTGCTGAAAGGACCTGAGTTCCTTGAAAATGGTAGGTTTGGGAGATTAGGCCTTCTTATTCTTCTGTAGCTCTTTTATTGAATTTACTTAGAGATTTTTCTTCCTGAGTGAGTCTTGTGTTCCTCAGTATTTCTAGTCTTACCTGAGCAATGCAGGAGATACCCTGAGTTTTTGCTTTTCTTAAATTGTTTTTCGTAACATTTTATTTTGATTTGATTTCAAATTTATGGAAAAGTTGCAAAAATAATACAAAGAATTCCTGTATACCCTTTACCTGAATCCATCAATCATTTATATTTTGTCTCATTTAACATCATTTACAAGCCTATTCACTCTTACTATTAACATACAGTTGATTCTTATTGTCCATCATAATTATATCCTGTAAGGTCATCAAGAGCGCTAAATTAAGAGAATACTGAACCATTGTTACTAGGGGATATATGTACACATACGTATCTCACATAGATCATAATCTTAAATCCTAAAGCAACTTACCGTGGTGGATTCTAGTGTCTTTATTTTACAGAAGAGAAAGCAAGGTTCAGAGTGTTAGTGACTGCGGCCACCCTACTAACAAGTGCCAAGGTTGGCACTTAAACCCTGTCGAGCTGGCCTTAGTGTAGAATTCCTGCACTACACTGTACTGTCCCTTACTGTCTCCAGCCTCTGGTCATCTCTGAGAGCTCAGACGAGCACAAAGTGTCGCTTTGTTTGATTGCAGCTGGGAATGAGCAAGTTGGGTGACTCAAATTTTCTGTCATTCTGAGCATGTCGTTAAGTAACTGTGAAAGTGCTGCCGGGATTAGTTTTGAGGTTCAAATAATGGACTTGTACCCAGGATATATAAAGCACTCTTAACAAATCAGTAATAAAAAGACAACCCAATTTAAAAATGGGCAAAGGATCTGAATAGACACTTCTCTATATAGAAATGGCTAATAAGTACATGAAAACATGGTTAACATTATTAGTCACTTGGGAGATAAAGATTGAAACAGTCACAAGGTACCGCTTCATACTTGCTGAGATGGCTATATATATGTTTTTAAATAGATTAATAAGTACTGGTAAGAAAGTAAAGAAAATAAAGTGCTGGAGCTCTCACACACTGTCCACCAACAAAGGAATCTCTTCTGTATTATCATGGCACCTTAGGGGACCATAGCTACTAAGGAAGTGGACCTTGGTAGGAGTAATGCAGTCAGAAGATACAGATTCTGGTTCCAATCTGTGACGTAGTAGCTCTAAGACCTTTGGATTGACTGTGTAACCTCAGGGTACCCATATCCTCATCTGTGTAGCAGGAGAAATACCTGCTTTCTTTGCTCCTGGAGAAGGGAATAGCTACCCACTCCAGTATTCTTGCATGGAGAATTCCATGGACAAAGAAGCCTGGTGGGCTACAGTCTAGTATGAGGATAAAATTGAATAATACTGGATATTAACATTCTTTCTTATTACATTTAAGGCACTTAATGACGTGTTGAGTTATTCTGAACTTTTCTTTTCCAAAGGAATCACCCTGAAGCCTTTTAGATCTGCAGCCACACTCTGTGTTCCAGACCCCGTCTTTAACAGCAGACACCATCACTCTCTCCTGTTGCCAGCTGAGGTTCCAGTGCAGAGGCTCCTGCTTAGCACCTTCTCTGCGCATGGGCTTGTCCCTGGAGGTGGAGTCCAGTTTGAAATCTGGTGCAGGTACATTATGCGTAATCCATTCCTGTGCCTAGGAAAGAAGTGCACAGTCATAGAGCATCCTTCCCTTAATTAGCCCTGGTTGAACTGTAAGCAAAGTGGCCCCTTCTGCCCTGTTTAATATTATTTAGAGGAGTTTGGTAGTGCCTCTTATCCAGCTTTTACCATAATCTGTTAAATTGTTAGGCTTTTGGGAGCAGTTTGTATCTCTTGCTTCTAACCACTACTTATATTTGGAAGAGAAGTTTTCATTTTTATCTCCTACTGTCACTTAACATGTATTAGTCACCTTTCTTCTGCTTCTCTTTTTGCCTTACATTGTTCAGGCCCTTGCTATATCATGCCTCAATTATTGTAATACCCTCCTAACTGGTCTCTTCACTTCTAGACTCGTTTCTTGTAATCTGTTCTTCCCACCACCAGAAGACTAGCCTTTGTGAAATAATAATTCCACTCATGGCACAGAACCACTTGTGCTGCAGGATGGATGTTGTCAGGAGAAGCTACTCCCAAAGGGCAAAGCCAGATGCTGATTCCTCAACCGAAAACCTGTGAGAAGCTGGGCTTTGTCTTGAACACAGAGTATAATTTATGGGGTTCCTCCTGCAGGTTATGGGCAGTAAATCCAGCCAGACACAACCACAGCTGCATACCTACCACAAATACAGAACAATCAGGCTCCAAAGAAAACTAGATACTGAAAGCTTATCCCTGGAACAGACTGACTCATTCGTCCACCTAATTCTTTGAACTGACAGCTTGTGCTTTTGTGGCTTACAGATACTATTATCCTAATGTGAGAGACCAGATGGTCGCCAAAGGAACCTTGCCATTATCAAGGATCTGTGCCTTGGTAACCATGCAGCACCGTGAGGACGGGGGCATACAGACCTTTAATCTCCCTTTAACCCCCAGGCTTGAGAATAGGAAAGAACTGAGGAACCAGTCATCAGGTAATTGAAGACATCTACCTTTCCCTTTCAAAGGCAGGATATGTGAATATCCCTTTTCCCTCTAAATTAGTGATTCTTCACATTTTGTGGTACTTACCCTTTTAAGAATTTGATAAAAACTGAGGCACGTTCTCTTAGAAAATGAGTAGAATACATATTGCAAATTTTGAATATAATTTTAGAAAATTCATAGTTATATAGACTATGTACATAAATGTTGCTTGTCTCATCTCACCTTTAACTTCAGTAGCATTTGACAAGCCCTCATGACACAAATCCCAAGTATTATGTAGGTATACTCAGAGAATTATTATTCCAAGGCAACATGATGTAGGATTGGAAGAAAATAGCATGAAGTGGAAATTCACTGTGAGGGAGGAGAGAGTCAGGATTTAAAGTTAGAAGGGATTAGTTAGAATTGGAGTTTTGAATTCTGTCCTAATGGTTCCAGCAAGATGACCTATCCTTCAAATACATCATGAATAACTAGAATGAGCCTCATAAATCAAGTTACTCTTCCCTCTTCCTGGACAGTATCTGCCCAAAGGCTTTATCTTGTTATATTAAGATTGAGTTGTTCCTCCTGACCCTCACTGATCAGCTTGTTCTGTTGTTCCTTAAAGCTTTCCCTGGGGACTTCTCTAGTGGATAATAGATAAGAATCCACCTGCCAGTGCAGGGGATATGGGTTTGATCCCTAGTCCAGGAAGATTCCACATGCTATAGAGCAAGTAGAGCCCAAGAGCCGGGACTGCTGAGCCCACATGCTGCAGCTACTGAAGCCCGTGAACCTAGAGCCTGTGCTCCACAACAAGGGAAGCCTCAGCAATGAGAGGCTTGCGCACCGTAACTAGGAGGAGCCCCCACTCTGTACAGCTAGAGAAGGTCCACATGTAGCAACTGAGACCCAGTGCAGTCAGAAATAAGTAATTTAAAAACAAAATTTATTTTTAGTTTTGGCTGCACTGGGTCTTCGTTACTATGTGGACTTTTTCTCTAGTTTCAGAAAGCGGGGGCTGCTCTTTGTTGCCCCCACAAGTGGGGGCCCTGTTGTTGCAGAGCATAGGCTCTGGGGCACATGGGCTCAGTGGCTATAGTGTTTGGGCTTAGTTGCCCTGCAGCACATGAAATCTTCCTGGACCAGGGATCAAACTCATGTCCCCTGCATTGACGAGTAGATTCCCAAGCACTGGAATACCAGGGAAGTCCAGGAGAATTTTTATTAAAAGATGGCATGTGAAGGTGTTTCAGGTGGTGGTGGTAGGAGGGTGATGGAAATGTGTGAGTGTGAAAATCTTTTAAAGATTTTAAAAACAAAGGTTAGAGTCCATCTCAATTCTATAAAAATAACTGGGATTACGTTCTACCTCTGTTAGTTATGGGATTTTTACAAGCCGCTGAATCTCTGAGCCATAGTTTTCATAGATATAAAGTGAAAATTGTGACTTCTATTCTGCTTTATTAATCCTAAAGTACAATAATATAATGTGATTCTGACCATAGACAGATTGTTTCACTGCTGAGGCCCCTTACTGTTCATTAGGATTATAGTGTTTAATCTCTTCCTTCCTTCCTGACTAGGACTTAGGGTTTGGTAGAACAGAAGATTATTTCAACCAGCCATTTGATTTTTCCTTTCACCCTCATTCTTCAGGCTTACTGGATGTGGGCCTAAGGTACAGGCGTACTCCAAGGACAGCAGAGGGAGTTCTTGCTGCCCGAACTGTCTCCATCTCAGTCCAGATTATCAGAGCCTGTGGTTTACAAGCAGCAGCCAAGTAAGTTCACCTTAGAAAAGCAATTCTCAAACCAAACCTTTCTCCATTGCAGTCCACGTAATTTGTGATGCTCAGATAACATAAAACTTCCTTGGGTACAATCTTCAGTTTATTAACCACAATTCTGCTCTTTTCTTTTTCTCTTAAGAAAGCACGTAGGAATATAAGTGAATAAATCACTTGCATATGTTGCTGTTTTAACTGTTATTAGCAACTTAGTTCCTTGAGCTTGTCCAGCAGTTTATCCTCTACCCTGCTGCTGCTAATGTTGAGTCGCATAAGTCATGCCCGGCTCTTTACAACCCCATAGACTGTAGCCCACCAGGCTCCTCTGTCCATGGGATTCTCCAGGCAAGAATCCTGGAGTGGCTTGCCATTCCCTTCTCCAGGAGATCCTCCCGACCCGGGGACTGAACTCAGACCTCCCCTGCTGTAGGCAGATTGCCATGTGAGCCACTAGGGAAGCCCTCTACTCTACTCACCCCTTAACCCAAGGCCAGACCCTATGCCCTCCAACCATGCCAAGACCAATCACTATTACAGATCCTCTGTAGTCTCATGTTCAGTCTGAGTACCACCTTCTGATTTTCTGGCTCATTCCCCTTTAGTCTGTTGTCAGTACAGAAGCCAGTGAGCTTATGAAAACTTAAATAGATCTTGACACACATCTACTTAAAACCCACCGATGCCTTTCCATCTCATTTAGAGTAAAAACCAGAGCCTTTTAAATGCCTGTAAGACCCCACATGATCTGACTCCATTATCTTTATGACCTCCTCTGCTCCTGGTAGTTGCTGCTCTGCTCACTCCACTCCAGCCACTGGCTTTTTTATTGCTTCTGCCCACATGCTCTTCTTCCCCTCAGGGCCTTTGCCTTGCTGTTTTCTCTGCCTGAAATACTGTTTCTCTGTATAAACGGCATGGCCTTCTCTTGCCTCCATTGCTCATTCTTCTCTCTACTTTGGATGTTCTTCCTTATTTTGTCCTCTAAACAAACTTCCGTTTTCGGCAAGGCTTTGCAGCCTTCCTCCATCTCTCCCTACATGTTGATAGAACTGGTGCTTTGTCCTTTGTCTACTAGCTCCATGTTGCAGCACATAGCAGTCTGTTTCCAATACTTGCAGACATGAGTTTTCCTCCACTAGGCTGTGAATTCCTCTGCATGCACACACTGCCTGAACTCTTCTCTGTACCCCCACCACAGAGCATCGTTCCAGCACATAACAAGTGCTCAGCTAAGAAAGAGAATTTGGGACTTCCCTGGTGGTCCAATGGCTAAGACTCCATGCATCCGATCCAGGGGGCCCAGGTTCAATCTCTTGTCAGGGATCTGGATCCTGTATGCCACAAGTAAGAGTTCATATGCTGCAACTAAAGGGCCCATATGCCATGACTAAGACCCAGGAGAGCCAAATAAATCAGTTCAGTGTAGTCACTCAGTGGTGTCCGACTCTGTGACCCCATGGACTACAGTACACTAGGCCTCCCGTTCCATCGCCAACTTCCGGAGTTTACTCAAATTCATGGACATTGAGTCAGTGATGCTGTCCAACCATCTCATCCTCTGTCATCCCCTTCTCCTCCCACCTTCAATCTTTCCCAGCATCAGGGTCTTTTCAAATGAGTCAGTTCTTCGCATCAGGTGGCCAGAGTATTGGAGTTTCAGCTTCAGCATCAGTCCTTCCAATGAATATTCAGGATTGATTTCCTTTATGAAGGACTGGTTGGATCTCCTTGCAGTCCAGCGGACTCTCAAGAGTCTTCTCCAGCACCACAGTTGAAAAGCATCAATTCTTTTGTGCTCAACTTTCTTAATAGTCCAACTGTCACATCCAAACATGACTACTGGAAAAACCACAACTTTGATTAGACAGACCTTTGTTGGCAAAGTAATGTCTCTGCTTTTTAATATGCTGTCTAAGTTGGTCATAACTTTCCTTCCAAGGAGTAAGCGTCTTTTAATTTCATGGCTGCAGTCACCATCTGCAGTGATTTTGGAGCCCCCAAAAATAAAGTCTGACACTGTTTCCACTGTTTCCCCATCTATTTCCCATGAAGTGATGGGACCGGATGCCATGATCTTCATTTTCTGAATGTTGAGCTTTAAGCCAACTTTTTCACTCTCCTCTTTCACTTGCATCAGGAGGCTTTTTAGTTCTTTGCTTTCTGCCATAAGGTGGTGTCATCTGCATATCTCAGGTTATTGATATTTCCTCCAGCAATCTTGATTCCAGCTTATGCTTCATCCAGCCCAGCGTTTCTCATGATGTACTCTGCATATAAGTTAAATAAGCAGGGTGACAGTATACAGCCTTCACGTACTCCTTTCCTGATTTGGAACCAGTCTGTTGTTCCATGTCCAGTTCTAACTGTTACTTCCTGTTACAATCTGAAATCTGTTGCATACAGATTTCTCAGGAGGTAGTTTGGTATTCCCATCTCTTTCAGAATTTTCCACAGTTTGTTGTGATTCACACAGTCAAAGGCTTTGGCATAGTCAATAAAGCAGAAAGAGATGTTTTTCTGGAACTCTCTTGCTTTTTTGATGATCCAGCGGATGCTGGCAATTTGATCTCTGGTTCCTCTCCCTTTTCTAAATCCAGCTTGAACATCTAGAAGTTCATGGTTCACATACTGTTGAAGCCTGGCTTGGAGAATTTTGAGCATTATTTTGCTAGCGTGTGAGATGAGTGCAGTTGTGTGGTAGAATGAACATTCTTTGGCATTGCCTTTCTTTGGCACTGGAATGAAAACTGACCTTTTCCAGTGCTGTGGCCACTGCTGAGTTTTCCAAATTTGCTGGCATATTGAGTGCAGCACTTTCACAGCATCATCTTTTAGGATTTGAAATAGCTCAACTGGAATTCCATCACCTCCACTAGCTTTGTTCGTAGTGATGCTTCCTAAGGCCCACTTGACTTTGCATTCCAGAATGTCTGGCTCTAGATGAGTGATCACACCATCATGATTATCTGGGTCGTGAAGATCTTTTTGTATTGTTCTTCTGTGTATTCTTGCCACCTCTTCTTCATATCTTCTGCTTCTGTTAGGTCCCTTCCATTTCTGTCCTTTATCGAGCCCATCTTTGCATGAAATGTTCCCTTGGTATCTCTAATTTTCTTGACGAGATCTCTAGTCTTTCCCATTCTGTTGTTTTCCTCTTTGCACTGATCACTGAGGAAGGCTTTCTTATCTCTCCTTGCTATTCTTTGGAACTCTGCATTCAAATAGGTATATCTTTCCTTTTCTCCTTTGCCTTTCACTTCTCTTCTTTTTGCAGCTAGTGGTAAGGCCTCCTCAGACAATCATTTTGCCTTTTTGCATTTCTTTTTCTTGGAGATGTTTTGATCCCTGCCTCCTGTACAGTGTCATGAACCTCCATCCATAGTTCTTCATGCCAAATAAATAAATATAAAAATATATTTTTAAAAAAGAATAACTAGATCATGATCCTGAAGCAAGCTAGCTCACTTTGGACATGAATTCAAAAAAGAAGCAAATGCAGCTTAATTTGGTCCCTGTTACAACTTAAAAGTCAGAATATTTACCTTTAACTTAATGGTCACTAAATAACTATTGGGATCACTGCCATGTGAGATCTTACATGAAAGTAGCTGGTAATATGATCAGTCTAATTAATACTTTTCCTCACTGAATTCTCCAAATAGACTTTTACAGTAACCACTCGAGAACATCTTAGTGAGATACCTGGGCGGTTTTTTAATCATGTTCTACCATATAGTCAAACTTCTGATGGTTTCTCATCGTCAGTAACAATGGTCTCCTAATTTTAATTCTACATTCCTATCATTTAAAAAAAATTAGCATACTCTCTAAATATATGGATACTTATTCATATATGAGTCATCTTATGTACTACTATATTAATATATATATTGTTAAGAGTAGTAAAACTTTAATATATGAAATAACAACTCTAGGAATTTTAATAATTTTTTTCCTGTGCCCAAATAGTTTACTCTCTGAACCCCCTAGATGGTGCTCACTACATTCTAGAGTAGTGGTCCACAGGATAAGGTCCAACCTGCTTGTTCAACATGGCATTCAGGACCCTTCAAAATAATCTGAGTCTTGAAAGAAGAGTAGGAGTTAATCAAAATGCCCAAGAAAGCTGAAAATTATTCCAGTCAAGGAGAAGAACATGTGCAAAAGCCATGGAGGCATGAAATTATGTATAATGGAGTACCTGTTCTGGGTAAGACCCAGCCCATGTCAGAATCATAAACATAGTGTTAAATAAATTAGTTACTATGTAACTGACATATTAAAAAGCAGAGACATTACTTTGCCAACCAAGGTCAGTCTTGTCAAAGCTATGGTTTTTCCAGTAGTCATGTATGGATGTGAGAGTTGGACTATAAACAAAGTTGAGTGCTGAAGAATTGATGCTTTTGAACTGTGGTGTTGGAGAAGACTCTTGAGAGTCCCTTGGGCTGTAAGGAGATCCAACCAGTCCATCCTAAAGGAGCTCAGTCCTGAGTGTTCATTGGAAGGACTGATGTTGAAGCTGAAACTCCAATACTTTGGCCACCTGATGCGAAGAGCTGACTCATTGGAAAAGACCCTGATGCTGGGAAAGATTGAAGGTGGGAGGAGAAGGGAACTACAGAGGATGAGATGATTGGATGGCATCACCGACTCAATGGACATGAGTTTGAGTAAGCGGGAGATGGTGATGGACAGGAAAGCCTGGTGTGCTGCAGTCCATGGGGTAACAAAGAGGCAGACACGACTGAGCAACTGAACTGAACTGAACTGACAGAAAAGGACTCAGAATTTCAATACTCAGATCTCAGAGAGACTTAGTAATAGATAAGAAATTCAGTAGTTTCTCTGAGAACTCATGGGGAAAGTCAGATTAGATGGCAGGCAGTTTTTTTTTAAGTCCTGCATCTGATCTGTGTTGTACTTTCAAGCAAAAAGGGCAAGAAGCCAGACCAGGGCAGTGGAATGTCCTTGTAGTATCACTCTGTTAGGCAGATGAATATTGTCTCCTTCATACACACGTACGCTGTGACATCTCTATTACTAAGAAAAAACACTGTGGCCCTGCCAAAGCCTAAATAGGAAACACATGGTCTGTGAGTGTTCTTGGTGGCCTCGTGGGAATGGTGACGTTCCTAGGCAGTCTACTGATTTCTGATACTGCATCCTTCTCATTTCTGATATTCCTGCCCTTCTCCCCTACAGGGCTTTGGCTGAGCAGGAACCTGCTCTGCAGTTTAGTGCCACAGTCGGGGTCAATGCCTTTGTCACCACTCATCTGTCCTTCCTGCCCAAGGGAGAACAGCGCCAAACCCGCCCTGTGGCCTGTTCCTTCTGCCCCGAGTTCTCCCATCACAGTGAGTTCTCATGCAACTTGGTAACTCAGCACTGCAGTGGAGAAGCCTGTTTCCTGGCAGAGCTGTTAGAGTTTGCAGAAGTTACTTTTGCTGTTTATCATGAAGATACCAAGTCAGGTAAGGACAAATGGCTCATAGTCACAATTAAAAAGAGTTCTGTTTTGAATGGTATAGCACTTCCAACTTACTTCTAAAGGGTATAGCAAAAATATGTAGAATATGCATTGAGTGTGTTTAAGAGAATGTAGAGGAGTAAAGCAAATGTGTCAAGTTGTTAGCAACTGAATCTAGGTGAAGGATATATAGGAGTTAGTAAGTATTCTTTCAACTTTTCTGTATGCCTAAATTTTTCAAAGTAAAATTACTCAAGTGTGGGTATACACATACTTAATGATTTAATTTAAATGATTTAGAAGGCATTCAAGATTTGACTGGAGCAAGATAATCTCTAATGCCCTTCAACACTGAAATTGACTGAGTATAAACGGATTCTCATATGGCTATATTGTAACACAAGCCCTTTAGTCAGTAGACCACCAACTAATTTCCCTTTTTTTTTGGTTTGATTTAACAGCCAGTGATATAACCAGTATCCATTCATTCAAAGATTATCTGCTTGGAGTAGTAAAGATTCCAACAAAAGATCTGCTGATGAAGAGATCTGGTAGGGATCCTGGATTATCAGTTTCTGATCCTATCCTTTCCTGTTCACTTCCCTGCTCGAGATCATCTTGTTTGGCTCTCTTGCAAGATATTGGGTAGGGTGAGGGGAGACACCTTAGCACATACTTCTCAATTCTGCCAAATACTTCAAGTTTTCTCAAAAATACTGTAAGTCCTTTGCTAGTTATTTCAGAAGTCTTCTAATAAAGCAGAGAAGCTCAAAACACTGTACTGTCATCTTCCTCCAGGAAAGGGAATGAGGATGATACTACTTATAATAAATATGGCAATACCTATTGCATTGTATAGCACGCTGTAAAATATTTTCTCAGATCTCATTTGAACCTCAGGGTAACTCTTACTGTCAGGGATACTAGGATTATCTTCATTTGACAGATGAGAAAATTTAGGCTCACAGAGTTTAAGTGATTTGTCAGAACCACACAGCCACGTAGTAGAGTCCTGGAAATCAAATTCAGGTTTGCCCATTCTTTTTCACTATATTCTTCTGTCTGACTGAAGAAGGAATGAGACTGCGAGATAGAGACCCGAAAGAAGGTACAACCACCAGGACAGCAGTCTGGAAATACTGGTCCCATCCTGCTTTTTACTAGCTCAGTGACCTTGACCTCTCTGAGTCCCCCTTACCTTATAGATGGAGACTGTTCATGGTAACAAGTCTATGAGGTAGGACTCAGTGAGATAGGATATGTAAAGTACCTGACACATAGTAGACACTCAGTAAATGTTAAGTTTCCTTCTTTTGCCGATCTTCCTCCCTAGGATTATATGATCTTTTTTCCAAAATTTAGCACACATCTCCCAGTTTTAACTGTGAATTGAAATTTGAGCAATACTCAATAAGCAGATACTATGTGCCTGCCAAAAAGAAGTCTCTAAAGCTTGATAAAGCGTTCAAATCTCACTTCTGTCACTTTTTGTGATCTAGGACAAGTCACTTCATCTCTCAGCTCTCTAAATGGAATCTCTAAAAATGGAAGTAATAGGATCTTTGCAGGATTAGTGAAGCGTTCAGTGAAGTTATACATATAAAAGATCTCTGCACAGGGCTGGCCACATGGTTTCTTTCCTTCTGAAACTTACTACAGAGTTTGTCAGCAAATAGGCACCATCGGAGAAATCGCATCTTCACAAATTAAATTTAACCACTTGGAAATAAACCTTTTTACAATTTGGAATGTAGCACTTGTCTTTATAGTCAGTTATTCTAAAGTGAACATTCTGTTTTGTTTCCTCCTGCCAGTAATCTCAATGATAGAATCACAGAGCCAGGGGAACGATCCTATGCAGCAGTTCTTAAGTGCTAAAATGGTGTGAAATTCTTTGTGGATTTATATTTGAGCATTTTTCTGGACCAACTTTCATTACCGCCAAAGGGATCTGTGACCAAATAATGTTAAGAACCACTTGGTTGTGAGGAAATTAATACCCAATGATGAGAAATTACTAAACCAAAGCTGTGGGTTTTTAGACTAAAGTTAAAAGGAGTCTTGGAAATCTACATTCTCATTTCAGCATCCTCATTTTATAAATGAAAGCTTGGAAGGCCCCCCAAAATTAAATGCATTAAATCATAACACCGTAAGTGACCTTTGGCAAATTCGTCTCAATAAGTCTGAATCTTCTCATCTATAATTTTAATTAATAAAATCTCAGAAAATTGCTGTGAATATTATACCAGTCTATAAACTGCTTTACATAATTATGAAATCCAAAAAGCTCAGAAAATTACAAGTTTTTTTAAGTTAGATAAGCAGCCAAACCTGACGCCAACTGACATGAGACTGTTTAGTCTTTATTTTCTGACTTAGGCCACTTCCTGATTATATAAAGTTTTATTGGAGCACATTGTGCCCATTCATTGACATATTGTCTATGTCTGCTTTCTCACTACAATACAATTGAATAGCTGCAACAGAGACTATATGGCTGCAAAGCCTAAAATATTTACCATCTGCCCTTTTACAGAATAAGTTTACCAACCCCTGACCTACGTGACCACTGACTAGTACATAGTATTCAATTTATGTACCATATAACCTTTCTAAGATCTGAAAATTTTTAAAAGTGTAGACAAATCTGATCCTGAAGATTCTAGATAAGATATTCTGAACTTACAATAGGTGGATTGTAGACTTTAAAGCCAGCTATACCTGGATTCAAATCCTAGCTTTACTGCCTGGTAGCTGTAACAACTTGGGAAGGTCTCTGAGCTTTCATTTGCTCATCTGTCAAGTATGGATTATTGTCCTATTTAGTCCTCAGAACTTGACAGGGTTATCAAGAAAATTAAATGATGTAATATGTATCAGGGCTTCCCAGGTGGCGCTAGTGATAAAGAATCCGCCTGCCAATGCAGGAAACATAAGAGACATGAGTTTGGTCTCTGGGTCAGGAAGATCCCCTGGAGAGTGGCATGGCAACCCTTGAAGTATTCTTACCTGGAGAATCCCATGGACAGTGGAGCCTGGCGGGCTACAGTTTAGGGTCACAAAGAGTTGGACATAACTGAAGTAATTCAGAGCACAGTATGTATAAAGCATAAGAGAATTTCTGACACATAATAGATACCCAGTAACAAATAGCTAATATTTAAAATTTTTATTTTAAAGTCTAGTGCCTGGTCCTTTGTATGTGTTCAGTAAGTGGCAGTTCCCTTGGTAAAAGACCCGTAGCTAGACATCTCTCAGATCTCCTCATCCTGTCCCATGCCTTCTCCATTGTACTCATCATATCGTAATACTATTTCACATTTTTAATTCTTTCAAAGCTCTTCCAGAACCATTATCTCATTTGACAATCATAATAACTTTGTCTAGTAAGCAAGATTGGCACTGTTTTTCCCGTTTGTCAGGTAATGAAATAAGGCTAAAAGAAATTAATGGCTTACCCAGACTGAACCACTAATTTTGGACTGAGCCAAGGAGAAAATTCAGATCTTCGGCTCCTAACCTTTGTTCTTCCACCTGATTTCATTGTCTTTCAGTGGTCAGATGAAACGAACTTCAGTGCATTGTGGGTTTATGTTTTCTTTTCTATATTGGACCAGGGTGATGGTGGCTCTTAGGCAGAAAGTCTTTTTACTTTTAAAACAATAATTAAAAATCTTCCTTTTCTCTCATAAGGGATCACAGGATGGTATCCTATTGTTTTCCCAGAAGAGGGAGCCCTGCCTCATGGCTTGGAACTCATGCAGAAGATTGTGGGTGGTCTGGAGCTTTCAGTCTCCTTCACCCATCCTGGAGACAGAGAGCGGGTATTGGAAGCTGCTGAGCTATTGGGCTGGAGCTTTGAGAGTCATCTGAAGGATTTTGTCAAGATGGATGAAGAGGAGCCAGCCACTGTCACCATCTCCACCCCGAGGCTCTGGCTGCCCATTCACTGCGTGCTGCTTGCCGGCCACAACCACATTCATAAGAATACATATTGCTACCTCCGCTACAAGCTATATGATCACGAAGGCTTTTGGACCCCTCTCAAGAAGCCTAAGGAATCTACAAACAAAAAGCAGGTCATGGTTACTTTCAAGGCATCCAAAAGAGCAGAAGTCACTAGGAACCCATCACTGCTTTGGTACTTCAGAGAGGAGAGGTTAGAGATCCAGGTGTGGCGGGCTTATGGCAATGAGAGTGTGGAGAGGCCCCACCAGACAGACAGCTGGATTGGCTCAGCCTATGTGGACTTGACCAGACTTGGGGAGAGGTCAGCAAGGACACTCACTGTCAGTGGTAAGTGATGAATAGCCTTAGCTCTTACGGTTTGAGCACCTCTGCTCTGTGACAAGCACCAAGTGAGATACCCTCTCTGACATTATTTTATTTGGTCCTCCCAGAAATCTATTAGATATCAAACTCATTTTTCAGTCATGAAAATGGAGGCTCAAGTAGGTTGGGTAACTGCCCAAGGTCACATATTAGTAAGTATTCTGGCCATTATTGCATGTTGAAAGATTAATAGTAATTTAGTAATGCTTCTTGAAAGTAAAGAGATTTCTGAAAGAGGTCTGCTGGCTGCTTTAAGAAGGGCATTATCTAGTGACAGCATACCTTAGTGGAGCATAGGTATACAGTCTAAGATCTAAGAACTGGCTCTGAACTTTGTAGCCTTAAAGTACATCCAAATTCATCAGATTGTTGCACCTAACACAGTGCCTAGAACACTAAGTCCTCAGTTAATACATGTAAAATAAGAATGAGTGAATTTAGGGTCTACCTTTAATCCCATGTATAAGAGCCTGTATGATAATCTAAAATGTTGGTTTTTAAATACACTGAGAAGTGTACCTGCTAATGAGATTAGGATATCCTTTCTCTCTGGTCAACACATCTTGCAATCAGAAAATCTACATGGTAATTAACTGGTTCATAAGACAGAAAGGAAAAAGGTAGTATTTTGCAAGTGACATTATGGGTGCTTTTCTTTCGAGCATTTGTTCAGTATTTGCTCTATGTACATGACCCTAGGAATTCAAAAGATAAGTCAAAAATAGTTAATGAACTTGTTGTTTAATGGGGGAATACAGTAGTAAATACATACAGTAAAGTGTAAGATATTCCCTTTTCTTTTAGCCTCCTGCCACCACCTCCTCTTTCCCTTCCAAATGATCTTCAGGGTTACTGCCAAAACCTATTTATTTGGTGAAACAGGCTAAATTGAGCATCAAGTCAGATTCCTAATAAGAGGCCAAAGAAGAGGAACCAGTAGGACTTATGGAAGAAAAGACAGGCTACTCTTGATTTCATCAAATGTTAAACTTTTAAGAGACTCCAGAAGTCATTTAAGTCTAGCTCATGGATTCCTCAGCTCATGGATTCCTTCTGTAGCAGCTGTGCCTTGTAGTCATTCAGCTTTGGCTTAAAATCCAGCCTCTCATTACTTTCCATTATTTCAGATAGAATTGGAGAGTTGCAGGGGAGACAGTAAAAACTCTCTCAGTGTATATTAACCTCACAGTTTCTTTTGCAAATTGGTAAGTTAGGGCCTGTGGCCCTACCAAACAAGAGAGGACCACAAGCACCCTCAGTGAACATCTCCAGGTTTAGAAAGTGTTCCTGCTTGCCTCAATTTATTCTTCTCCATCCTGTTGCAGGTGTTTATCCCCTATTTGGACGAAACGCTTCGAACCTCTCGGGAGCTGCCTTGAGAGTTCATGTGGTTCTTTCCTCTCTTTCTTCACACCCTGGGCCCACTCATGAGCTGGACTCAATGGACTGCAGCAGCCACAGTGAGTCTGAGCAGGTCCCCAGAGGAATTGATGAGATCCAGCTCTCTCCACCACATGGCCACCAGAAGTCTCCAGCCTCCACCCAGGTCCCCTGCAACAACACCACAGCTGAAGTCTGCCCAGCCCAGGAGGGCCCTCCTGAGTCAGATGGAACTTTCACAGTCAGCATTCTGGTAGAGAGAGCAATGCACTTAAGCTTGAAAGGTATGTTCTTCTCACTTACCTATAAACAGGTATCTGACTCTGCAGGCTACAGTCCTGTCTTCATAAGTCTTTCTACTCATGACAGGGTCTGGAGGAATTGTTAATCATCTTAATCAGTAATAATTATATTTTTCAAGCCTAAAGGTTTAAGCAGTGTGAAAGCCTTTCTGAACCTAAGTAGGCCTTCTCAGTTATCTTAATTTTGTGTATCAAAAATTACTCAGTCCAGAAACCAGAGTATCAATTTAGATGCACCTCTTTTCATTTTTCACCATCAAAGCCCCAGATCATTAAATTGCTGTGTCTCTGAAATTTCTGTTAGATCTCTACCTTGGTCTCTGTTCATACCGACTTTATCCCTCTTCATTATATAGCTAGGGCCAAGGATTCTTAGCACTGGATCCATAAGCCCTCAGGAATCCAAGGATTAAAGTCAGGGTAGGTGATCTTGGATAGGAAAATAATTACATCTTTATTTTTATTAACCTCTAACTAAAATTGAGGTTTTCCAGGTAGCCCAGCAGTAAAGAATCTGCCTGCCAAGCAGGAGACATGGGTTTAATTCCTGGATCAGGAAGATCCCCTGGAGAAGGAAATAGAAACCCACTCCAGTATTCTTGCCTGGGAAATCCCATGGACAGAGGAGTCTGGCGGGCCACAGTCCATGGGGTCGCAAAGAGTTGGACATGACTCAGAGACTAAACAGGAGCACAGCAGCAACTAAAATTGAACGTTTCTTCCAATTGTGAGTGTAGGCAATAGAGCCTAGTAGGAGAAGGCGATGGTACCCCACTCCAGTACTCTTGCAAGGAAAATCCCATGGACGGAGGAGCCTGGTAGGCTGGAGTCCATGGGGCCGCAAAGAATCGGACATGACTGAGCGACTTCACTTTCACTTTTCACTTTCATGCATTGGAGAAAGAAATGGCAACCCACTCCAGTGTTTTTGCCTGGAGAATCCCAGGGATGGGAGCCTGGTGACTGCCATCTATGGGGTCACACAGAGTTGGACACGACTGAAGTGACTTAGCAGCAGCAGCATGATGCTGTCAACTATAGAAATCACAGGTATTTTCATATCCCATTTTAGTTACTGCAGATATCTTGCATGTCATTTATTCCTGTCATTACTTCAAAATTTCAGTAGTTATTAAACCAAAGTAATTATTAAACCTAAAACTTAATCTTGTTGTATATTAATAAAACACATGTATTTGCTGTGTCACAGTTTTTTAATGTTTTGATAACTTTGATTTCTTTGTAATCTTATGTATTTTACATTATTCATAAAAAAAAAAATACTACTAGAAGAGGCCCATAGACATCCCCAGATGGCCAAAGTAATCCATGGCACAAAGAACCCCTGCCCTACATTTTTTTCGCCCTCGCCCTACTTTTATTCAGCCTTGTAATCGCTCCTAAAATTTTCCCTTTTGCCATCACCCTACTCTTTTGCCTGCTTAATTCCAATTCATCTCTCAAGACTCAGCACAAACATCACCATTTACCAGAGTTTCCTATTTGCTCTCTTACCACCTATTTACCACCTATTTGCTCTCTTAGCACTTTTGCCCTTTTTATCATAGCATATATTGCATATATTAATGTTAACATTATTTGCATGATTTTCTTTTCTGCTAGGTAGGAGCTGTTTAAGAGCAGAGACCTTATCTCATTCATTTATTCATTCCTTCAGTGTTGGGGGCCAGAGTGAGGTACTCCGCCCATGGCAAAGGTCATGAGGAAGGAGGCTCGACACACGCAAAGGTGGGATCAAGCCTCAGGAGTCCCCCTGGAAATCCTCGAGCATCTACCCCCATAACCAGAGCCTGCCTACTTTACTACTTTGTGCTCACCTACACCTCTGACTTTACGGGGGGCTGTTCCCCACCACCTCTTTCGGAGAAGGAGTTAACTTAGAGCTCCAGTTAATAATAATTTCTGGGCGTGATAAGAGTGTTTTAACCTACAAACTCCTCTGAAGGTTCTCTAGCCTGCCTGACAGGCTTGTCCGGCCACATGTGATTGCTCACAGCCTCCCAACCGTGAGAGGCACGAGATGCTTTAAACCTTCTAAAAACAGGTTCCTTAGAAAAGTTAGAAAACTATTAGTATAAGTATAATGGGCTGATTAGAAATTGTATTGGTGAAGGGTTTTTCATTTGTTGAGCCAATGTTTGTTGCTAAGTCTCCACATCCCCTGCCCTTACACACATTAATGAATATATAGAAGAAATAAGTATTAACCTTTGATATTAATCACGTTAGACCTTAGGCTAAGTAAATTCTTTCCTTAACTAAAACCCACTACACCCTCACCCTATAGGAATGTAACTTTATTTGGGTGGTGTCTGTTTTAAGAATAATCACCCCTGGAGAAATAAGTGTCCTGGTTGACTGACCGTTGTCACAAGGAGAGGGTCATAAATTGTCAGCAGGCCCCCCTGGCCAGAAGATGATGTAACACCCCTAAGACCTCTGTATACATTTGTATGAAGCACCTGACTTTGATAAAAGTCAGGTCTGCTGACCCCGCGTGACTCTTGCATAACATCTCAGTGTATAAAAGTAGACCATGGAAAATAAAGAATTGGGATCAGTTTCTCGAAATACTGGTCTCCCCATGTCGCTCTCTCTCCCACTCTGGCTGAGTCTCCATCTGGAGCGCGGAACACACCATGCTTACTAATTATGCCTGGGCTTCTAAGATCCGACCGGGGAGGCCTCAGTGTCTCCTCTCCTTCGGGAGAACGGAAGGACGCCTGTGGCCTACGTAAGTGGTGCAAACTTCTTGTCTTGAAGTTTTATTGGTCTCCCGCGTAAACCAAGCCACTCAGCCTCTTTTCTCCACTGAATTTTCCTACTGAGCTATCCTTATTCTATTACTCTTTATATCTTTAATTAATATCTAATTGAAGCTATTATATCCTGATCCTCGCCTATGCTGTCTCTCCTTCGAATACCCTGGATCAGCCGGGGCTGGTTCCGGGCGCTTCAGCAACAAAACATATCCTATTTGCTGTGTGAGCACTGTCCATGGTGCTGGGGATAAAGCAGTGAACAAAATGACAATAATAGTGGCCTTATGAAGCTTGGAGAAGGCAATGGCACCCCACTCCAGTACTCTTGCCTGGAAAATCCCATGGACGGAGGAGCCTGGAAGGCTGCAGTCCATGGGGTCGCTGAGGGTCGGACACCACTGAGAGACTTCACTTTCACTTTTCACTTTCCTGCATTGGAGAAGGAAATGGCAACCCACTCCAGTGTTCTTGCCTGGAGAATTCCCAGGGACGGGAGAGCCTGGTGGGCTGCTATCTATGGGGTCGCACAGAGTCGGACACGACTGAAGTGACTTAGCATATGAAGCTTACATTCTAGTAGGATTATATTCAGCCCTGTATTTCCAGGCAATAAGTTGTGTATGTTTATGACTTTGAGCAGTTATTGTCTCTCTTTGTCTTGAATTTCTCATCTGTAAATGGCTGTGATTATCAGTTCTGAGAAATGTGATTATTCTGAGAGCTAAAAATCCATAGCTTTGTGAGTCCAGAAGATTTCAATGTATGTCTTTTGATTTGGCCTTCCTGCTTGGCTCCTACAGATTCTGTGTTGCCTCTCAGTTTTTGCTGTGTATCCTTATTACTTTGGAACAGAAACAGAATTCATGCTCACAGTAGCTGTTATCTGTCTTTTATTTCTATTTCTCCATATACATACTACCAACAGATGTTACTTCCAGAATTATAAGCTTCTACAAAGACCCTGAGGTTCTCAACCTTCTCATCACCTTTGTGTGTCAGAGACCTTGAAGCGTTCTGTCTCAGGACAGAGTCTTCTCCACATACAATCTTGCTGTGCTGTATTAGAGATACTGAGGTCCCGTATGAGTCACAAAATTAGGAAACAGTTTACGCTTTTTGTCTGCCCTACCAATGCAGCCCATCTGTGACAAGTCTGATAAGGAATGAATTTAAGGACAGCACAAAAAAGCTTTGATTTTTGCAAAAATTGTTTTGGGTTTTTGTTTTTGCATTGAAAATAAAATTTAATGTGCAAAAACATTGTTATGTTCCGTTTTAGGGGTTGCCTCCATGTTGCAAAAAGCAAAATATGCTTGTAACTTCTCAGTTAGACAGCAAATTGCATTTTGAAATATGGCTTGACAATTAGCAGTAATTTATTGAACATCTCTTTGTACCAAATTCTACTCTTACTTTTGTACATTAATTATCTCACTTAATCCTTACCACTATCCAGTATTCTTGGGCTTCCCTTGTGGCTCAACTGGTAAAGAATATGCCTGCAATGCAGGAGACCAGGGTTCGATCCCTGGGTTGGGAAGATCCTCTGACTTCCCTGGTGGCTCAGATGGTAAAGCGTCTGCCTACAATGCAGGAGACCCGGGTTTGATCCCTGGGTTGGGAAGATCCTCTGGAGAAGGAAATGGCAACCCACTCCAGTACTCCTGCCTGGAAAATCCCATGGATGGAGGAGCGTGGTAGGCTACAGTCCATGGGGTCCCAAAGAGTCAGACACGACTGAGTGACTTCACTTTCACCCACTCCAGTAGTCTGGCCTAGAGAATTCCATGGACTATATATAGTCCATGGGGTCACAAAGTTGGACAAGACTGAGTGACTTTCACTTTAATCCTTAGCACAAAGGATTATTTTATGAGCAGATTACAGTACATAACCATTTCATAAATGAGGAAACTGAAGCTCACAAAACAAATGACTTGAGTTACACAGTTGATAAGCTCTATAGAGCTGGAATTTTAATCCTAAAGCCTGACCTAAAGGAATTTCACCTAAAGCCTGTGCTCTTTGGTCTAGTACACAGTCTTTACCTTGCCTCTCCGGATGTATTTATCAGTTTATCTGTGTTTATCATTTAGTCCTGCTTACGCTGTGTATTGCCAGGGTAATTATGTACTGTATGTCCAGTCCTGTGCTTATGTTGCAAGAATGGTAGTTCAGTTCAGCAAGTAGTAAATGTTAGGCCAGTGCCAGGTACAGAAAGTCCAGAGCAAATGGCACACAGTTTCTGTCCCCTAGGAGATGATCACCCAGATAAGGGGATATGATGAACTGACGTGATTTTAGAGGGGCCGTGGACACAGTGGTGGCACCATAGTGACTTTCTTTCCCTTCTAGTCATAATAAATAGCAAGCCAGTCCCTGGCTCATGCACCTTTCTTAGCCTAGATTCCTTTCTCCCTTCCCCAGTTACCAGTTACCAAATTCTCCCCAGCAACCTGCTCTTTCTCTCTGTCACCTTGTTCCAGCCATGCTGGCCTCTTTGCTTTTTTCTTGAATGTATAGGCAGACTCCTGCTTTGAGGCTTTTGAATCTGATGTTCACTGTGTGCCTGGAACATTCTTCACTTTTGGCCTGGCTTTACTGAAATCACTGACTCAGCTAGACCTTCCTTGGTCACCCATCTAAACTTACAGCCTCCCCCAACAATACCTATCCCTTTTTCCTGCTTTATTTTTGTCTATGGCCTTTAAATAGTGTATTTTGTTTATCTTCCGTCTTTCTAGAAAGACAGCAGTTCTAGAGAGACAGCAGTTTTTTGATTTATTGACTGCTAAATCCCCAACACCTCGAACTATGTCTAACATATAATACAAGCAGTAAATATTAAATGAGGAAGCAGAGACCTTGTTCAAATGCCCTTTCTCTCCTTTTAATATGTTCTGTGATTTTCTACTTTGCTTCTCCTGCAGGAAAGTCGCTTATGTGGAATTTTAACAGAGGATAGTAAGGATTAGATTCATTCAACATATAGATAGTAAGTTACTGCTGTATCCAGTACAGGGTATAAGATCATGTACTCTTACCCAGAAAGTTTTATATCACCTTTTCTCTATTCTCACTGATTCCTTGCATGTTCAGGCTTCAGGAATTTAGATTAATGGGATTGCCCTCTCAACAATTGCTGTGAACAGTATTCTCCTTCAGTATCTTCTTCATTCTACTACTGAGATTATATTATGTCTGGTCAACAAATGTGACCTCATCTCTCCACTTAAAATACTTTGTTGACTTCATGTCACTGCAGTCAAGTGGCCTAGCACACAGAGTACTGCCGTGTGGCCTAATCAGTCTTTCCAGCCTCATCTCTCACTCTTTCCTATATTAGGCAATTTGCTTTTTGCCAGTGCCCCATCCTCTATCATGTTACCCTTGATCATGGTCTTTCCTCTACCTGGTATGGCTTCCCTCTTATTCAGTGAACTTGCTCCTCGTCCTTCAAGAGTAAACTAGATGATACTAACACTTTGCAGCCTACTGACCACCTCTATTAGTAGAATACTTTCCTCTCTGTTCCCAAAACTTGCTTATTCCACCACCATCCCTACACAGGTTTCCTCCTTCGTATCACTTATTATTCTGTACTGAAAATGTTTCTTAATGTGTCTCTCCTTAGGCTGTCTGTTCCCTGGGGACAGGGACTGTGTGTTTATTTCTGTATCTCAATACCTGTGTCTTCATGATGCAGCTAAGCAGGCATAATGTCCTTTTGTTTGTGAATACGATACTCACTGCCTCTTGTATTTCTGGCATGAGTTACAAATCTGTAAATCACTTGTTCTTTTGCCTCTTTCTGTTTAGCCAGGGCAGATTAAGCATCTCTTGTCTCCCAAGTTCTACTCTCACAGTGATAAGCCCATATAGTCCCTCCCCCGCAAATATTGATGGTTCACTCAGACTCTGTGCTGGGCCCTTAGTGTACAGACCTGCACATCATCTCTCTGAAATGTACTTCCAAATGATGATATAATAGAAAGACTTCTGGAATGGGATTCAGAAGACTGGCTTCTGGCCCTAGCTAAGCCATTAACTTATATAGTGACTTTGGGCAACCCATTTCTCTTTTCCTCGACTGTGAAATGTAATAGTCTTATAAGATCATCTCTAAGCATATGGAGCTGAGGCCAGCATATCCCACGCTGTGAGTCAGCTATAAATTGCCAAGTTCTTATGAAAATTCTGGGTAGATGCTTCCTTAATATCCAAATTGACCGTCCTGCCTTCAGCAGTGTTCTCAATGTGTCCATCCCTCTCATGCCTTAGAAGCATCTTCATTGATGAAGGGAACAAATGACTCTTTAGTGCAAAGCTGAATGCAGAGGCTCATAAACAGCCCTGAATTATGCCTTACACCTGAGACAGTGTAGTCCCCACTGTGGTCCTGGTTCTGAAATACAAGAGTTTCTTGGATACTTTTGTTGAAAAAACTCTGAGGAACCTTCAAGAATCAGCTTCAGTACTCATAAGATAGACATGACGAGTATCTCTCGCCCTGTCTTACAGATGAAGCCATCAAGGAACAGAGAGGTAAAGTGATTTGAGGTCATCTAAATTATACCCAGTGAAAACCCAAACCATCCTCAGTATCACCAGCCTTTAGAGGTTCTCTTTCAACTACCCAGGCAGGGTTAGAGGTCCTTCTGCGTTCCCACAGCCCCCTGTGCTTTTGGTATAGTCTTTATCGTATTATATTATAATTATCTGTTTTTGTCTGCCTCCAGATCAAGAATCAGATCTGACTCATCTGTGCATGTAAGCCACAGAGCAGGTGTCAGTTAATGATAGCTTAACAAAACTGAGCTAAGTTTTTATTAATGTACAAATCTGGGCATTGCTTGAGGGAAAGTTTCCATCTATTTACTCCAGGCCAGAGGGAGAGCTTTTCTTTTAACCAGGTAGAATTAATTAGAACTATTGCAATGGAATATCCCTGGAATATGAGTTAGGAAACCTTCCAGTTGACCAGATGTGTGACGAGCAAGCCACTTTACCTCTCTGTTCCTTGGTTGCCTTGTTTGTAAACTACAGATAGAGATAAATCACTATCTTATGTGATTTTCAGGGATGTTATCAGCACAAATTTAGTGTTGATAAGAAAACTTATCAACACTAAAATAAGGAGTTATGGGACTTCCCTAGTGGTTAAGATTCTGAGCTGCCAATGCAGGAGGCACTGGTATGATCCCTAATCAGGGAACTAGATCCTATATGCTGTGTGGTACAGCCAAGAGATTTTAAAAATTAAAAAATAAGGAGTTATTATTTTAATCTCATTGGAGAAATTATACCATTTTTGATGCATAAAACTACTACTTTCCACACTTAGGTGAAACACAGAAAATTCAGTGAAAACTTTTAAATGGTAAAGGTGGCTCATCTCAAGTCCTCTTAACGGCTCTCAGTGTGTGTCCCAATTCAGTAGGAGGTATAGCGGTTTTCATCTCGGCTGCCTCCAAAAGTATTTCAGAACTTGACCTTTTTCAGGAAGGTAAACAGGCCCAGCCAGATTTCCAACTGCAAGGGGAGAGCCAGGGAAACCTGATAGACTTGCTCTCCCAAACTGATTTCTTTATCACCTGCCTGTTTGGCTGAAAGGAGTGTTTCTGTTCAAGACTGAATAAGGAACAATTTTTTCCAAAGTAGAAATAGTACTTCTGTTTCACGGCCTCTAGCAAATCGCAGCCTCAAAAATAGTGAACCTAAAAAGAGAGGGTTGAGGTATGAGAGAGAGATCTGGGCAGTATTGGTAGGTGTCTAGCATCATAGAATTTATCGTAGGTAATTACCGAAGTAATTTGACGGTTTATGTTTCTGATAAAGAAACTTGATGCCCAGAGGGTCAGAGTGAAGCACCCAATATATCACGCTAAATCAGTGCAGAGTACACCAGAACCCAGGAGTCCTGTCTCCCAGAAGCCCAGGTGGTCCTCTCTGCTGACCTCTCAGTACTGGCCTAAGCAGATGCTGCTGTCCTCTGCAGGTGCCCCCTGCACGCATACGAGCCAGCATCTCTCTCTCCTCCTCTCTGTGTCTCCCATTTTTCTTAGTAGCTCTCTCTTCTTCAGCCCTGGCAACCTTCTCAAACCAAGGGCAACAGGGAGTCTGCAAACCATAAGAGCTGTGGGCCTGCTCTGTGCATTTAAGAGACTCTTAGTTTAGTGAGGGAAACATAGACACAGATTATTATAGAATCTCCCTTGCTGTGAGGATTTATGACATTTTATTGGAAGAAATCAGTTGAGAAACTTGAGACCTACTAAAAAAATGGGAGACAGAGAGAGGGGGGTGAGACTGAGAAAGAGAGAAATGGAAGCTACGTCAGGGAGAGTCTAGCTGCCAGAAACAACTTGCTCCAGCTGTTTTAAACAGAGAGAAGTTTAATGTAGAATGTTAAGGTATTCAAGTTACTGGAAGGGCTCAGGGAGTTGGCTCTAGGCTAAGCTTTTAGGAAAGAACCAGTGGATCTTTTAAGTTAGAAATAATAGTGCCAACAGTGCAGTCCAGGGATCAGGAAATATCTCTATTACCATTGGGCCTCTGGGGACCCAGTGACACAACCCCAGAGCAGGAGACTCAGTGTCATCCATGCTAGTAGCAGATGGAAAAGGAACATGGCCTCTGCCTCCCGTCTGCCTTCCAAATCTGTTGTAATGGCGTCTAATACATAGAGACCAGTATGTATCCATCCATTCTCTAGCACAGCAGAGTCGTGATCCTTTCAATCTCTACAGTAAAGGAATACAAAACAGTAAAAGTAAGTGAGGGTGGATGCTGAGCAAGTCAGTCCATGTAATACTGTAAAGTTTCATGAAAATAAAAAAACTTTTAAGACAATAGCTCAGTAGATAAAGGTAGTATTAGTGTTATTCTGTACATTTCACATTAGTAATGATGAGTGCTGTTTTATTGATTTCTGTTAGCTATTCTTTGATTACTGCCATTTTATTAGAATCATTTTTTTCCCTGCTCTTTCAAGAATATGCTTGTTAACTGGTTTTACCAGGTTGTAGCCAGTCTGTCTATACCCTAGTTTTTTTCATCTATATAATGAGAATAATAATATCTTCCTCATAGGTTTTTTGAAAGGATTAAGTGAGTTAATACATATATAGTTCTTAGAAGAATGCTGGCACACAGCAAGAGATATATGTTATCTACTACTATTATTTTTAAGGTTATATACTATGTGACTCCATCTGTGTGATAATTTTTTTTATAATTTTATTTTTATTTATTTTTGGCTGAGCTTCGTTGCTTCATGGGCTTTTCTGTAGCTGCGGTGAGCAAGGCCTCCTCTAGCTGCAGCGCGCAGGCTTCTCGTTGCGGTGGCTTCTCTTGTTGCAGAGCACAGGCTTTAGAGCCCACAGACGTCAGTAGCTGCAGCTCGTGGGCTCAGTAGTTGTGGCACATGGGCTTAGTTGCTCCACAGCATGAGGGATCTTTCCAGACCAGGGATCGAACCCACGTCTCCTTCATTGGCAGGCAGATTCTTCACCACTGAGCCACCAGGGAAGCCCCGTTATTTATTTTTAATCCTTACAACATCTGAGGAGATGTAAGTATCATACACGTCGTTTGAAGAGGGGGTGGCCAAAATAGGCCGTGCCCAAGGTCACACATTGCCGAAGTCACACAGAATGTGTGTGGCAGAGCTGTCATTGATCATCGGACTTTTAAGTCCAGGTTCTTTGTAGTTCTGTCTTTTTCCTCTTAATCCAGTGTTTTCCATCATCCCACAGAGTACAAGGAGATGGGAGAAGTTGTTTCTTGCTGGATGGTATTTATGAACTGAGCCTTGAAAGAACAGTTTCAATAGCAGAAACATTTCAGACACAGGGACCCAAAGGTAGAACATAGTAATGGTTCTTCTTGTGCCTGTATAATGAGAGGCTTCCAGCACATTCTTTTTTGGTTGCCTAAAGTTTAGTCACTTCACTGTTTCCTATTTCAGGGAGCCCCTTGACACAGCGGAAAGTATCAATACCCAGCTGTTGTGTATCCTTTGTAACAGCTGATGAGCCATCTCCTATCTACACCCAAGTGGTTGAAAACACAGATTCCCCCATCTGGAATTTTCAACAGCAGTCAAGGTTTGTATTTTATGATGTACCATCAGCTTTCCAGAATCTGCTTTCTATTCCAAGAGACAGACTCAGAGTGAGGAATATAACAGACACTACCATACTGAGCAGACTTGGAGAACGCTTTCCTTGTCAAACGATTATTTAATCCTAATGCTTATGAATTCACAGCTAGTGGTGGTTTAAAGGTTTTGCCGTGGTGTTTTTTAACTCTACTCAGTACAACTCAAAAGTTATTCAATGGAGTCCTCTTATTTGCTCTGCTGTGTTCTTGGGCAGTGGGAATTAAAGACAGTGGATTAAGACAATCCCTGTAAATACCTCAGCTAAGTGTGAAAGAATGTATACAAGTTATCTAAGTGAAGAAGGTGGAGATCTCCAAAGGCTGTGGATTATGCATCTTTGGAAAAGATTTCTGGTGCAGTAGGAAGAGCCTGGGCTTTGAAACTAGAGAGACTTGGCCTCCAACCCCATCTCTGTCATTCACTAACTGTGTGAACAAGTTACATAACATTTCTGTGCCTCAGATTCATCATGTATAAAGTTGAGGTAATTTTTACAGAGTTATTGTGAGGTCCAAATTACATGAAATTTAGGAGTATTATCTCATGGTACATGGTAGGTACATAACAAATGTCAGATCTGATTTGAAAGCTCAGAAACAGAGGACTTGGAGCCGTCCTGTCACCCATGTGGCCCGCAGCTCAGAGGTGGGCGCTGGCACAGAGGCCTGCTGCTCAGGGCTCTCCTCCCTTTTCTGCTGTTACTGTTTCATCATTATTAAAAGTGTGAGTTCTGTGACTAATTATTGTTAATATTATCTTTACACCACATCACCTTTTGTAAAATTTAATTCTTGTCCACCAACACTAGCCACACACATGGTATCTGATCTGCTATTTTCTCACAATGTTTATGTACCTAGCTGAGTCTCAGCAGTTGCTCACATGTTCAGTGTTTTTGAAATTTGAGAGGTTGACCTGAGTCAGGAGCTCTAACTGCAGTGACAGTTCAGTACTGTCTGTGGTGAGCTACTGGAAATTACAGAAATTGTGGCCATAATGGCCAGTACTTTATCTAAAATATCAAATCTGCCTCCAAATGTAGGCAATCAGAAGGCTAAGCCCAGCGTAGGTGCTCAATGAACATTCTTTTCCTCTCTTCTCACCGCCTCCACCTACCACCACGAGACATGAGAAGAATCCTTACCTGTTCCAATAAAATGGGGGCCACTGGTGTCGGGAAAGAATACCACATCCGGGTGGCGTGTTTTCAGTTCTTGACAAGTTACTAGTTACATCACCTCTCTGAACTTCCATCCCCTGCTTTTAGAGGATAAAAGTATATCCTAGAAGATGGTCCTGAGCATGAAAGGAAAATGATTTGCAAACTTTAAGATACCCTTCAAGTCTGGATTTCACTAGCGAAGCTTCCTACACGTAATTTATGGTGCTTGTTTTACTTACTAGGCTTTCGAAAGAGCTTCTTTTGGACCCACAACAAACTCTGGTCTTCAAAGTTTGGCATAAAGGAGGTATGAACTGTTTCTTTGGTTGTAAAATAAGTCCACATCTTATTAATTTGCCAGTCTTTTTCTTTTTTTAACCAAGTAAAAGCGTGACACCGATGGTGCTGGGAACACATATGTGTGTTAGAGGTGATCCCATAGAATGGCATGTCATTCTCCGGTGGAGTTTAAATCCTTAGAGACCATATCATTTTGTTTGACTGCTTGCTTTGTTTTTATTAGTGAATGGCAGTATGCTTTTAATATCTCTAATCTTGTAAGGTAAAAATACAACTAGTTAGATTATATATATATAAAGACTGAGGCCCAAGAAAGTTTAGTGGCTTGACTAAGGTCATATATCTATTAATTGATGGAGCTAGGATTCAAACGCACTTTTTTTTTCTTTTTTTTTTTTGCCACACACAAGGTTTGCAGAATCTTAGTTCCCTGATCAGGGATTAACCCAGGTCCCGGCAGGGAAAGTGCCAAGTCCTAACCACTGGACAAATAGGGCATTCTCCTCAAACCCAGTTCTGACTGGCTGTTTAGCCTTTACCATTTGTACTTCCCCAGACTAGTAAGATTGAATAATTCAGAAAAATAAGGTGATTAGGACATTCAACTATCTCACAGCTCTTAGAAAATTTTGTCTCACTAAATCCCTCGTTACAAACCTAGCTCCCTTAAGATTCCTGCTGGATCTTGGTTTCCAGACCTTCAATGATTTTGAGTTATCTATAGCATCATAGTGTTTGCTTGCCCATAATGGGTAACCCTAAAACCTAATAAAGACCTGAGGGCAGTCAGGGGGTGAAGGAGATGGACTCACCAGGCTCCCTTCTTGTGCTCCTCTTTGGGAGTGATGCCTCGGATCTGGTTTTGATCATTGGTCCCATGCTGCTGCCGAGGATTCCCAACCCTGCCCAGCCTCATTAGTGGGTCAGGAACTGACCACAGTTTTGTTTTCTCTGAATCATTACAAGGAATTCCTGCTATATTCAGCTCAGCACAGCACTCCTGTCTAGTTTTCTATTCCTGTCTTGTCTCTAAAGTATTCCACAGATTGTCAAGCAGACCAGACTTTGCCTCAATTCAAGTTACTTCAGCAGGAAAAAAGAATAAACTTCAGTCCTATGCAGATCTGTATTCAAATCTTGGCTCTGCTATTTACAGACTGTGTGACCTGAGAAAATTGTTCTACCTATTTGATTCTTTGTTTCCTTATTTATAAAATTAGGATTAATAGAACCCTCAACGCAGGGTTTTTGATGAGGAAGGAAATAGCAACCCACTCCAGTATTACTGCCTGAAAACCCGATGAACAGAGGAGCTTGGCAGGCTACAGTCCTTGGGGTTGCAAAGAGTTGGACACGATTTAGCAACTGAACAATAACAACAACAGTTTTTGTAAGGGTTAAAGATAATTATATAAAGTATTTGGGGCAAATTGGCATGTAGTAAATGGAGCTATTTTTATTATTATGCCTACTATGTGTAAGTACAGTGCTAGGGCTGTTAGGTATGGAGATGAAGAAAATACATTCCCTACCTTTCAGGACCTCTAGACAATCGTGTAGAACCCCGGTGTAAAGGGGGACAGAGCTCATCCAGCTCTGTCTTTCAGTGTATATAGACTTACTTAACTCCATCCTTTTTAACTCCATCCTTTCCACACAGATTGAAGGAACCTATTGTAAAAGGTACTCAGACCAGACCAAGCTATGTTCAATAAATATTTGAGTTCCTACTCTGTGCCAGGAACTGTGCAAAGTGATGGGGATACAAAGGTAAAACAAGACACATAGGGTGCTCTGGTAGCAGACATCTAACCCAGACTTAGGATGTTAGAGAAGGCTTTGAGGGGCATACCTCTGAGGGGAAATGAAGGGACTTGACATTGGATGGTCAGAAGGGATAGCAAATACAAAAGCCTAGAGTAAAGAAAGAGTACAAGGGAAGTTCAGGATCACTGGAACATAAAAGTGCAAAGGGAGAATGGGGGATTGACTGCTAAATCTGATATTAAATTTAACTTACAGGGGACTTCCCTGGCGATCCAGTGTTTAAGACTGCACTTATACTGCAGAGGGTGTGGGTTTGACCTGGGATAACTGTATGCTTCATGGCGCAGCCAAAGAAAAATTTTTTAAATAATAAATTTAAGTTGCAGCTTGTGGGGTTTCAGTTCACTGACCAGGGATTGAACCTGGGCCACAGCAGTGAAAGCCCAA
Organism: Bos taurus; assembly: GCF_002263795.3. Classification (NCBI taxonomy): domain Eukaryota; kingdom Metazoa; phylum Chordata; class Mammalia; order Artiodactyla; family Bovidae; genus Bos; species Bos taurus. The sequence goes on along the minus strand of NC_037342.1, from coordinate 53,487,935 downwards.
AATCCTAGTCTTTAAGCAACCAGGGAACTCCTGATTTTTTTTTCTTGATGATCAATTTAGCCAGATTTCTCCTCCACTATGTTTAGGATGAAGTGCTTTCATGTTAGACAGAACCTTCAAGTGGGGTTGCCTAAAGTTATTATATAACAAGAACAGGTTACATCTTTGATAACCAAAGAGAGCAAGATTAGCTTTCTTTGAAAAGCAAGAATATCTTTGGAGAACAAATCAATGGCTTCCCATCATTCTTCACACCCAGTGGGTAAGAATTACATGACCCCTCCTCTGGGGAACACTACTTCAAGTATTCCTGTAATCTAAGACTGTCCAAGTTAAAGAGAATCTTAAATCTGGTTCAGCACTTCTCTTATATATGAAACTTGAGGCCCAGGAAATTAGAATAATGTGTTTTCAAGTCAAAGCCACATTTAGATTTGCGGTTGTAGTACCCTGCTTCTTAGCCTCACTCTACAGTGGCCGGTTCACACATGCTCTCAGTGGGTGTCTTATCAAGTTCCTGTAGGGTAGAAAGATATGCCAGGTATGGAAAGTTTAGGGAACATAAAGTGAGTTATACTTGGTCTCAGCTTTTAGGTAGGTCCCAGTCTAGAGAAGAGAAAACTGTAAACAAATGTTAGACAGTGTGTGATGAGTCCAGTGTCAAAGGAATCGGGAAACTCATGACCACTCTTCTTGAAAATTTGCATTCCTTGATTTATTCAGCATCTTGAAGACTGAGAATTGTGTCCGTGTTTGGTAGAATCAGTCCTTGTTTCAGTGTAGGGAGTGGAGCCTATACAAAACAAGAGCATGTAAAGGGACAGGGGTCTGTTTGTCCTCAGCTACTTTCATGTCAGAAGTGAGAAGCAGTAAATCTGAAAATAAAGGTCATTGCATGGTAGCTCGTCCAACCAAGAAGGGGTCTCCTCTGTCATTAAGAGCAGCCTGAGCCCAAACTCATTTTGTACCCTGTACTGGTTTTTTAGGGGGTTGTTTGTCGTGTGTGTGTGTATGTGTGTGTGTGTTCTTAATTAAATATAATACATGTGTATGTTATAGAAAATTTGAAAAATACAGACAACTATAATTAAGAACATGCAAATCATTCATAATTCCAAGAGTGTTGGTCTTTCAAGTGATTTTTTTCAAGACCCACTTCCCTAAGGAAAATCAGTGAGACCTGATGCCCTAGGGAGAAGAACAAGTGTCTCTTATGTTTAAGGGATGTTTTCCAGTTGCCTATATCAAGAGGACAGAGCTCAACCCAGCCAGCTTTTCCCTACCATACAAAACAATATACAGTAGTTCGAAAACAGGCTATGGTTGCCAGTCTCTTACCCTCGTTATCTGTATTCTCTGTTGATTGTGGAATCACTGCCCCCTCCCACCCCCTAAATCACCTCTGTGTGCCACCTCAAAGCCCAGTGGCAGGACGTGCCTGGCCACACTGCCCAGCTCTTCTTTCTCCCCCACAGATGAGGAGAGGGTGATTGGCTTTGCCTCTGTGGACCTGTCCCCGCTTCTCTCTGGCTTCCAGTTTGTCTGTGGCTGGTACAACATCACAGACTTCAGTGGAGAGTGCCAAGGGCAGATAAAAGTTGCTATCTCCCCTTTGGAGAGTTTGGTTCATTTCAAAGAAGAAAGGCAAGCAAGACGTGAGGTGGAGAACCCAGGATCACTGGTATGTATCTTTATTCACATCCTTAACCAATAAGGTTCTACTGAGCAAAACCTACAAGAAGATAATTTACATGTGTTTGGTACTTTCCAGTGTACAGAATGCATTTCTGTTTTGTCATGACTTCATGACCTGTTGGGGTGAAAATGTTCTGAAATTACATGGTGGTGATGGATGCTATTGAAAAACCACTGAATTAAACACTTACTTTCAAAGGGTGAATTTTATAACACATGCATTAAATCTCAATTTTTTTAATAAAATAAGGTTAGATACAGTGGAATCTGAAACCATATTAGATAAACTTTTTAAAAATAAAAGTTACATTAACATCTTTGGTCTCTTAAAAAAAATTAAAAAGAGAAAATGGGAAGAAGGAAATTGATGATAGTAAGTATAAACAACTCTTTGAGGGAGTTTAACTGTAAAGGAAAAGAGAATTTTCCAGACTGTCCAAGATAGGGGAACTCTGTCAAGAGAAGACTGTGTCATGCATGCCTGATCCAGGGTTTGGCAGAGAGGGGTTCAGTAAATATCAGATGAGTTACTGAGTGAATAAATGCATGCATGAGAAAATGATAGTTTAAATGATCCCCTTTGTAGGAGGGCCTTTTCTTTACATCAACCCGAGTAATCATGAGATAAAAACTATCACAGCCAGAGTATCCTCACATGTAAAGAAAATGTAAGATGTCCAGCCAGGGGTTCACAAACTAGATGGAGGAAACAAGAGCATAAATAAAAATAAAGCAACTTTTAAGAAGCAGTCTGACATTGTAGTTTGTAAAATGGGGATCATAATAGTACCTCCCTTATAAGAATGTGATATTTAAATGAGAAAATACATATAAATTGCTTGGTACAGTGTTCAACAGAAAATAGTAAGTTATACATATATAATAAATTTTACAAATTTATTTATACTGCTTTGTTGCAAAAGGGTTTGTGACATCCAGTTTGCCGTTTTCCTCATTGCTTCCGCAGATCCCAGTCTACACTGCCTTCTCCTTCCCTGCCTCTGCTGTGTATGCTGCATTCCCTGGCTGTACTGTGGGACAGCCTCCAGAACTGCCCGCTCACCCCTCATCAAAGGAGGCTGATTTCTCCTCTCCTGGGACGTGAGTGATTTCTTGATGACAGGAAGAGATGGGGTCTGGAATGGAAGTGTGCAAACTAGCTTATCATTTCTCTTTCTTTTATTAGAGGAAGAAATGAGAAACAGGCAAAGACTAGTGACCTTCTTTCATAAGCCCAGGGAATCCCAAGATCATATGAAAACAAAATTTTTATAAAATTAGGTACTAGAAGTTTTACTGCTATCAAAAGGGTAACTTCAGTGCAAGGGACTCGTTTCTCCTCAGAGGCCTTGAACCTTCATGCCTAAAATCAGTCATCAGCTACATGAGAAACATATCATGACCTTCCCCCTCCCAAACCTACGTGCCAGGTTATTGTGTAAAAAGCACCCGGTGTTCTCATTTCACCAAACTAACTGGGTGTTCATGGATATTAGGGCTAGAGTGCATTTCATCCTGTCAAAGGATAGGATCTAAGATTTAAGATTGCTTCTTTCCACCCCACTCTCCTCAGGCCCTAGTACCATTTGGCATCCCTCTGCCTCCATCAGTCTTTACTGTGTCTCTCTCTCCACTTTAGGGAGAAGGCAAGGGATCATGTAGCAGCCACTCCTACAGTAGCAGTTACTGAAGAGACCATTTGTTCCAGGAAAGATGCTCTTATACTGCTTAGCCACGCCAAGGCCTGTCTCAGTGCTATGTAGCTTTTCCACCACATGAAGAGAGCCTCTGCATAAAAGGAGCCCGTGTGTCTGTGAAGCCCTAGTTTAGAAAATTTCTGTTACCTGTTTTATAGATGTTACGTTGACCATTGCTAGTCAATGAGACAGTCAAAGGACTCTCAAAATAATTATGCTGAGAGAGAAAAGCTAGACAAAGAGTACATTGCATGTGATTCCATTTGTATAAAATTCTAGAAAATGTATACCAATCTGTAGTGACAGAAGGCAAATCAGTCTTCGGCCATACCACCCTGAACGTGCCTGATCTGGTTTCTCATCTCAGAAACTAAGCTTGAATGGGAGAAAGCAAATCAGTGGTTGCCTAGAGACAAAGCAGGGTGAATGGAGTGGGCAAGAGGGAGGAATTATGAAAGGAGGAAACTTTTAGGAGTGAAGGATATTGATATGGTAATGGTTTCCTTAGAGGTACATTTGTGTCAAAACACATCATACTGTACTCTTTAAATATGTGGTTTATTGTATATCGGTTCTACCTTGGTAAAGCAGTGGTTCTCAGACATTTCCACTTCAGAATCCTTTTATACTCCTAAAAATTACTGGTGACCTCAGAGAGGTTTGTTTCTGTAGGTTTTAACTATCAGTTTTTACCGTATTATAAATTTAAACTGAGAAACTTTAATGTCTTACAGTTCTTTTAATTTTTATTGAAATATAATTGATTTACAGTATACAATTTTATTGAAATATAGTTGATTTACAATATCATGTCAGTTTCAGGTGTACGGCACAGTGATTCAGTTATTCCTTTGCAGATTCTTTTCTCTACAAGTTATCACAAAATGTTGAGTATAGCTCCCTGTGCTCTACAGTAGGTCCTCACTTTTTTTTATTTATTGGCTGTGATAAGTCTTCACTGCTGCACATGGACTTTCTGTAGTTCCCGTAAGTGGGGCCTAGTCCTTGTTGCAGTGTGTGGGCTTCTCACTGTGGCGGCTTCTCTTGTTGTGGAGCACAGGCTCTAAGTGCACTGCCTTCAGTAGTTCTGGTGCGTGGGCTTAGTTGCTCCTCAGCGTGTAGGATCTTCCTGGCTACTAGGGATGGAACTGGTGTCTTACATTGCTTGGTGGATTCTTAACCACTGGATCACCAGGGAGGCCCTATCTTTTTTTTTCTTTTTTAACGTTTTTATTTTTTTGGCCTCGCCATGTAGCACGTGGGATCTTAGTTTCCCAGTGAGGGATCAAACCCATTCCCCCTGCATTGGAAGTGCAGGGTCCTAACTGCTGGACCACCAGGGAATTCCCAGTTACCTATTTTATAATAGTAGTGTGTATATATATTAGTATGCTAGTTTTATATATATATATATTAGTTTTATATATATTAGTATGCTAATCCCAACCTTCTAATTTATCCTTCCACCACCACCCCAAATTGAGAAATTTTTAAAGCGTAATATATAAAATCAGTTGTGTTTCTATACATCAGCCATGAATGATCCAAAATCAAATTGAAAAAATGAGTAGATTTACAATACCATCAAAAAGAATGAAATACTTAAGAATAAATTTAACCAGAAAAGTGCAGAATGTATTCTCTGAAAACTATAAACCATTGTTGAAAAAAATTAAAATTCTAAATAAATGGAAAGATATCTGTGTTCATGGATTGGAAGACTTAATATTGTAAAAATGACAGTATTTCCCAAATTGATCTATAGATTCAACATACTCCTTATATCACAAGTCCCTGCTGGATTTTTTATGGAAATGGGCAAGCTAGTCCTCCATAAATATTGTGGTTACTGTTATTTCAGATCTGTGTTTTTAAAAAATCGAGGCTATAAGGTAGAGAATTTATCAAAGGAGAATGAATAAAACTGAAGGCAGAATTACTCAGGAGGTAATTGTAATCCAAGCACTTGAGCCAGTGAAGCCAGAACTATGGTGGTGGGGATGATCTGCAGTGCCATATCAGGAGGGTGAGTTGTTTGCTGTCACAAATTTATTGTTTTCTCATCGGTTGGGAATATATTTTGCCCCCACTTATTCTCAACAGAAGCGGTACCACAAGAAGCCAGGCATCACGCCATGAAGAGCATGTGCAGAACATCCGCCGATTCCATGAATCCCTGCAGCAGGCAGAGGCAATCTTGCCAAATGACGACAGACTGACCACATCGCCCTTGTCCTCGCGTACCTCCATTCTGACTTCTCTCAGGTGAGACTCTCCACTGAGAAAAGACACAGAGAACCATAGTGGAGCACAAGGTGGATGGGCAAAGGCAGCCTGCAGTATCTTTTCCATCAGCTGCCACTGCTCTGGGATGTTTTGCAGGGGCTTTTGTGTATGTTAATGTCAAGGTGGACCTGGAACCTCACAGGATTCTTCACAGATGAATCTGTCTCAGCTTGGGGGCGTCCATTCTTCAGGGGGCTATGGTACTGGCCCACCTATAAATACAGAAACTTTAGATGAGTCACTAAATAACCACCCTCACATCGACTCTACAATTTACAAACCTCGTCCTGCCTACTGTCTTTATCCTCACAACCACTGGGTTCTTCCAGACCAGCATCTGCCCTGTTAATGCTTCCCTGTCTCTTTCTTAGCTCAGTCAGCATCTGAGCCAGAAAAGCACTGTGAGAGTTGAAAGGATCTTTATAGATCATCTGGACCAGCCCCTGGATTATCTAGTAAGAATGGTGGTGCAGTGGGAAGGATTTGGCTTCAGAGTCAGATAGATTTGATTTCCAATCATGGCTCTGCCATTCCCAACAGAGGAGACAGCCATGTTGCCATTATAGTTATAACCATGTATGTATGATAAGAGTTCCAGATTTCCTGGCCAGGAGTACATGGAGGAATGAGTAACATTCTAGGTTGGCCATGGAAACATACAAAGAAGTCACATTTGAACTGGTCTTTAAAGGAACAAGTCAACAAATGTGAAGGGCATTCTGTTCAGGAAAAAACTGTTGTAAGGAGCATGAAACAATAAGCCCAGTTTGGGAAAGCAGTGAAGTTAGAGTGAAGCTGAGCATAAGACGTAAGGAGCGGGGCAAGTTCTGTGGGAGGCAGATTTGAAGGGCATTGAGCGTCAGGCTGAGTTTGGACTTGATTCTCAAATGGAAAGGTATGGGGCTGGGAGGAAGAGAATGTGTGAAATTTGACAAAGCAAATATAAAACAGGATTTTTTTTGTAATTAATAACCTGTTGTTTGATTTCATAAAACAAACTCAAAATGAAAGATTAGCAAAATCTTTTTTGGTGGGACATGGGTTAGAATGGACTGAGCAGTTGCACTGTAGACTGGGGAACTGCTCAAACTTGTAAGGAAGTAATATGTTCAGTTTCTCGGGTTAGTAAGATGCTGGAGACTGCAGACCAAGTAAAACCATCAACAGTTTGGCTGCGTGTTATTAGATCATTCACATGACACACTGGAACCCAATGAAGAAAGAGAAGAAGGAGCTCTGCTTTGCCCTGGAGCAGTTTCTCTCAGCCTCGGCACCTTTGACGCCTGAGCATGGGTTTTGTCTGTGGGGGCCTATCTGCACATCGTAGGATATTCAGCGGCATCCCTGGTCTCTGTCCACCAAATGCTAGTAGCACTCCTCCCCCATTTGTGACAACCAAAAATGGCTCCATACATGGCCAGACGTCCCCTTGGGGTACAACCATCAGGCTACAAACCACTGCCCTAGAGGAGTGGTTCTCAAAATTTAGTGTGTATCAGAATCACATGAAGGGCTTGTTAAAACAGTGATTGCTGGAACCCACCCATAAGTTCCTGATTCAGTAAGTCTAGGATGGGGCCCAAGAATTTGCATCACTCAGGTGACGCTGCCGCTAGTCCTATAGCCAGGTTTTGAGAACCACTGCCGGAGACAGATTCTCTACAAAATAGAGATGAAACAAGATACTGTCAATTTTGCATTACTTCTTTGGGTTCATGAAGCCCTAAAACAAGTGTTTCATTTGAGTCACAGCAATCCTGTGAGACCTGCAGGGTGAGTATTACTAAACTTTTTTCACAGATGAGAAAATTGCAGCTTGGTGTCAATAGGTTCCGTACCCAGAACCTCAAACAAGGGCAGTTGGGTTGGCATATTTTCTAAAGCTTCACCAAGTTTACATGTGTCTGCATGCTCCTACTGCAGGTATCTAATCTGTGTAGCATAAACCCAGATATAAACACCTAAGTAAATCTGTGATTTGATAGAGTTGTGGCTTCTAGTAATAGAATAAGGATCAGCTTTGTCCTCTCATTTAATTTAGATTCAACTCTAAGATACGCAGACTCTTCTTAACAAAAGGATAGAAAGACTGTTTACTTCACAGGGGGTTAATGTCTGTGTTGTGCCAGTTGTGCCAAGCACATTGAGAAACCTAGAGAAATAGAGAAGTTTGATATACTGTCTTCTGTTACCAGATGCTCATGGCCTAAGCAGGGAAGCTAAACTGACACGTAATGAAAAACCTAAGGGAAATTTTAAGGCAGGAGGTTAGATGCCAAGAGTAAAGGAGTTGAAGGGAGAGGTGGTCCACTGATTTGGGGCAGTGGACTCTGAAAGGGAGAGCTGTGACCTACACCTTAAAAAGTGAATAGGACAGGGACAGAGAAGAGAGCAGCTTGAACTCACGTTCTGGCACACAGAGGTATGAGGCAGAAATGAGCCCAGTTGGAACAGAGCCTTTACTATAACGGAAAAAGCGTAAGTCTTGGAGTTCCAGTTTCTGAGTAACTGTGTGCTACTGCGTGTCTGGACAAATCATTTAAATTCTCTGAACCTCACATTCCTTATTTGTAAAACAGTAATTGCTGGCCTCATCTGGTTGGATGAGTATTAAACAAGATAATGTATTTGAAAGCATAAAACATAAAATCCTATGCAAGTGAAGGTGATCATGGTTGGTGTGATTTCTCATTGGAATAGTAAGAATGAATGTGGCCCCATTAAAGACTTCTGAATTAAAGATTTTAAGTCATTTATTCATGTCTGTTTATCCATACAGCATTCATTTTTTGTGCCAACCACTGTCCTAGGTGCAGTAGATACAAAGGAGTCAGCACAGAGTTCACATCACATTAGGGGAAATTGATGTGAAACAAATCATGTGGTTGAAGAGTACAGAAGGAACTGTAGAGCACAGAGGAATGGCCCTTAAACCAACTTAGAGGGTCAGGGAAGGCTTGCTATAAGAGGTCACTTGCTTGAAGGATCAAGAATTGTTGTTGTTGTTGTTGAATCGCTGAGGCGTGTCCAGCTCTTGCAACCCCATGGACTGAAGTATGCCAGAAATGGTTTTAAGATAGTACGGATCAGTGCTAGCCCAGAGTTAGGGAAAGTGAGGACTGGAACGATGATAAGAATGGTTCCCTGTAAGGAGGTAGAATATTTGCTAGACATGAGAAGAGGAATTACATTAGCCAGACAGGAGGAGGAAATGTCCTTGGCAGTGGGATTGTAGTCGGTGAAGGATGAATTGGTGGATTGGAGAGAGACGGGCCCTTCTGTTATAGATCAAGTAAGTTCCTAGCTCAAGCAATAGAATGTCAAAGGAACATAAAAGATGCTCATAATCCTAGTAAATGACCCTTTTGTCTTCTCCCTCTCTTCTTTTGCAGGAGGAATCTGAGTGAGCTAGATCAGATGCAGCGGTACTTCAACCAGAAGCTCACCAAGCCTTTGCTTCCCCTCAGCCCTCAGACGCACACTGCCATCTTGCAGTGCCAGGAGAGTCAGACAGACCGTCTTCGGCCAGCAGCCAGCAGCCTAGACCCCGAGAGCCAGTGCATCCTGGAGAAATCCAATAACCTGGTGTTGCAAGTCAGCTCCTTAATCACGGGTATGGCTCTTGTTGAGTTACTGTCACTGGGTGCTTATTCAGAAAGCATTTAAATGTGTGCAGACAAGCCCTTATGACAGATACAGACCAACAACTGTGACCATCGTACTTACTTGCCATCTTCCTTTTGGAAAGAGAAAATGTATGCAATGGAAAGAGCACTGGACTAAGAGGCATGAGACCCAAGTTGAGTCCTTGGGGGTTTCTGGCACGGACGTACTATTTGACTCTGAGTATATGCTTTCCCTTCTTAAGCTTCAGTTTCCCCAACCAGAAAAAGGGTTGGGGGGAGTCGGTTAGATGATTTCTGCAGTGGCAGTTTCTGAACACATGCCACTGTGTTTTCTGAAAAACTCAACCACAAACATTAAAAATTTTAATTCTCCAAGGCCAGAAGACTACATTTTTAGCAAGCATCCCAGATGATGCTAGATGTTGGTGGTCCACAGTCCACCCTTTCAAAAACCCCTTAAAATGGTAATTCTTGCTTTACTGCATTAAAATTATTGAGAGAACTTTAAAAAATCCAGATCCCAGTCTGCACTACAGGTCAAGTGTAGCAGAATGTCTGAGGGTGGGGCCCAGGCATCAGGATATTTCAAAACTCTCTGGGTAATTCTGTTGTGCAGCCCAGAAAGAGACTGCTCTAGAACAAATATTTCCAACTTGCCTGAGCATAAGAATCACCTGGGACACTTATTTTGAAATACGAATTCCTGGGTTCTGCTCTGCTCCTCTGAATCAGAATCTAGGGTTAAGGTCTGGAAAACTGTACGAAGCACACCCGGGGGAATACTGAGAAATCAACTAGATCAACATCTTTAGCCCTCACTTGGTATCACTTTTGCTCAAGCAAAATGTGTAGATTCTACAGAGGGATGAGTAAGTTCAGTTTTTTCCCTTTAAAAGGAGGAAAAAAGCCACCATGGTTGCTATTAAACACAAATCTAATCTTCTCCCAGATATATAACCTGTTGGTAACCAGAACCACAGCAGTGTACTCTGTATTTAGCTTCCACTTGCTTGGAAATAATCAGTCAGCTCTTTATTGATCACCAACTATGCCAGACATTATTGTGTTTCTAGTTCCAGCATTACACGATGGTGGATAAGACAGGCATTGTCTGTGCTTTCATCAAGCATACATTCTATAGTCAACCGAAGAAGCTGACCCCCAGAAAGAAAGCATAAGAGCACAACAGAGGGAGGCTTGTTTGAGGTGGAGGTGAGCGTGGATTAGGGGAATCCCTTTAAAGGTTAGAGGTAAAGAGAGCAAGGAGAATCAAAGGCTTAAAGCCGAAGGGCCTTAAAGGCAAGCTTGGGGGTTTAATCTTTATTCTGGAAGAAAATGGGGAGTTCTAAGCAGGGAATGACAGAAGGAGAACTGATTTTCAAAAGGAGAGAATGAATGTTGAAAGGAGCTACTGATTGCCTTTGTATGGGCTCATTTATGTTCATTCATCTCATGTATTTTTTTCCCCATGACCCTGTGAAAAAGATGGTGTTTTATCACGTTGTAAAGATAAACAGACTCATGATAATTTGCTCATAACCACAAAGTTGACAAGTAACAATAGAGATTTGAAGCCAAGATTGGCTCCAAAGCCTGTGCTCCTTTCACGCTGCCTCCATTCTCTCCGTGTATCTCCCTTGCCTTACCATTTGGGTGATGGTTATTTCCTTGCTTTTATTTTCCAAGTAAATAGTTCTACTAATTGTCATCAAATAGGTAAATAAGTGGATTCTCATTTTGGTTTTTGATATAGGTAATTACTGAAGTAAATGGAAGCTTGAACATGCCCACCAGGACTCCCAGCTCCCAAGAATTCCTGAGCATGAGCAGATAGTCTCTGAAAGCGTTTCCACAGATGTAACCACAGCTATAAATAGATTAGATTTTGGTCTTCTGATATTAGAATAAAGTGCTAGAAATTGTATTGCCTTGAATATAGTTTCACTGATTCTTGGGAGTGAATTAACTATTATCTTTGAGGTTTGTTCGAAGTCTGATTGCAAGACTCCATCTGAAACTGGAACCTGGTGTGGGAGAGTTGAGTGGTCTGTGGCCATACCTTGTAGTAAGAGTGATATCTGTTACTGTTCAGATCTGCAGACTCTCACCAGGAATTCTCAAGGATCTGTGAGTTCTCATCAAGCCAGGAGTAGAAGCAGAGAAGTCACCGCCCTCCCAGATGCTCAGGACAGAGGGACCATGCAAGAACGAAGCACAAGTCCAGACCTGCCATTGGCAAGAGCTCCAGATGAGGGCAGGAGCTCCCCACCTCCCTCCGCTCTTAAAGAGACTTCAAGTGGAAGAGGAAAGGTTCATGAGGCCCTGGAGCACACGGTACCCATCACAAAAATGCAGAGCACCGAGGACACCGAGGCAGGCCCAGCTTTCAGTGATGAGGACTATGAGGAAGACATCATCGAGCCCAGGACCCTCAATGAGATCACCACTGTGACAGACAAAACTAGCCCGTGGTCCAGTTTCACGTCAGATGCAAGTGGGGGCATGAGCCCTCAGCCTGATGAGGCCCAGAGGGAAGCCTTCTCTTGTCCTTCAGAGTCTTTCCCCAGAGAGGAGCTCAGGGTCAGAAATAGCTTTTTGTCCAGCCCGGAAAGGACTGTCAATGCCTACTTGCATAGGCAAGGTTCTCCAAGCCAAAGTACTGCGTCTTGTGAGGGTGTGGCCTCTAAGGCCAGGGTTGGAGAGCCTGCCTCAGCAGACCCACAGCTCACCTCCCACATGACCCTCTCAGGAGCCCAGCAGAGTGACACTTGTGTTGGATGGCGCTCACCAAAGGCGGACCAGGACCAGGGCCCAAAGCCACAGTCCCAGGCTAAGAAGGAAGTGGCCTCCGATGAGCTAAGTGACTCTGCTGATAGCTCTGAGAAATTCCCTCTGCAGCCAGCATCCCAAAACAGAAGGGAAAACCATAAGGAACCACCCATCACCTGCCCTGACATCAGGCAGAAGCAGACAACCTCTGGGTCAGAGGTGTCCACAAGGCAGAGCCTCCTGTATCCTTTGGTGTTTCCCCCAAGTAGCCCCTTAAGCCATCTTTAGGCATTTTGGATGCTGGTATTTAGACCAGCCACATGAGTGATAAGTGTCCCCCCCCCCTCCCGCCCCCGCCCCAATCAAATGCACTCAGAGGCATGGGAATATCCCCTTCCTTCTGAAAACTCACCTTCACTAACCAGGTGCTGTGATTCTACCCTTATCATCGGGCCTCTGAAGCATAATGCTTTGCACTGGGTTTAGATGTTGGTAGCACATTCATTGGGCTTCCCTCATGGCTCAGTCGGTAAAGAATCCGCCTGCAATGCGGGAGATAGGGTTTGATTCCTGGGTTGGGAAGATCCCCTGGAAAAGGACATGGCAACCCACTCTAATATTCTTGGCTGGAGAATCCTGTGGACAGAGGAGCCTGGTGGGCTACAGTCCATAGGGTCACAAAGAGTCGGAGTGACTAAGCACAGCACCTTCATTAGCCTATCCTAGCCTGACTTATCTGATTAATTTCGGGTATTTTACACATGAAGGCAAAGCTCTGCATCTAAGGTATGAGACCGTTATTCTCAGTTGAAGTTTCAGGGGAGGGTATAGAGAAAGGGGAAGAAGAGTCCTACCAGTGATTGAGCATTTACCATGTGCTAGGTGCTTTACATACATTGCAAGTTCAGTTACCGCAAGTCTTTAAAGTCAGTATCGTGTTTTTGTTTGTGTGTTTTTTTTTATATTTGTTTATTTTGGCTGCACTGGGTTTTAGTTGCAGCATGAGGGGTCTTTAATTGTGACATGTGGAATCTCGTTCCCTGACCAGGGATTGAACCCAGGCCCCCTGCATTGGGAGCTTGAAGTCTTAGCCACTGGAGCACCAGGGAAGTCCTTAAAGTCAGTATCATTTCTGTTTTGCATGTAACAAAACAAAGACTAAGAATTATAGTGACATCTACTATTTAATTTTTTTTTAGGCAAGGGATGGGGCCAGATATAGGGGAAGTGGGTACCACTGAAATGGTCTTTGCCCACACCCGCTAGGATGGCAGTGTTGGTCAGGAGAAGTGTATCTAACACTCCCTCTCTTCCTCCTTTGAAATGCAGATGGGCATGTTATGGGGAAAGGAAACCACTTAGGACCATCAGTAACCCTCTCATCCATAGCCTAAACAGCTGATTGATCAGCTCACATGATATCCCAGTGACAAACGGGTTATCGCATGGCCCGTGGGGAAGCAGGCTGCCTTTGTGGTGCTTTGCAGTGATTTCTCTACTAGAAGTCAGGGACCTGGCTTCGACCCTTCAAGACCTAGCTCTTACTACTTGTATAACTTTAGGTATATAGTTTAACCCTTCTGAGCCTCGATTTCTTCACTTATAAGATGGAGGTAATAATCCCTTATCGGACTATATGCCCCAGGGAAGTCAAGGGCCCTGTCATTCTCTGTGTCCCCAGACATTGCACACAAAAAAGGTCAGTAATATAGACTGAAGTGAACTGTCCGTTTCACAGGATTCTTCAGAAAATCAAATGAGTGGGAACGTTTGTACATACCACACAGATACGATTCTGGATGCAAGACAGACAGAAACCTGAGGGTTGGGGAGTATGGGCTCAGGAGAGACTTAAGCATGAAATGGCTGGAGGCTGAGCACTGTGAGCAGTCTGCTCGAGGTTCTTCCCTGCCTCATTCACCCTGGCTTCTAACGCTTCTGCCTCTGCAGTCAGTTTATGTGTGCTCAGAATTTAAGATCAGTGGAGGAGACGTCACATGTGCCCAGGTCCTAAGCATACTGCTTTAATTTGGGCCTTCCAAACTACTCATTCTTCCAAAAAGTAAGGATAGCCAGGCCCTGTGCTGTGTAATTGCAGGCCCAAAAGCACAATTGTTAAAGTGCTGCAAATGCCAGCAATATGCAAATGCCACTCAATATGCCAGCAAATTTGGAAAACTCAGCAGTGGCCACGGGATGGAAAAGGTCAGTTTTCATTCCAGTCCCAAAGAAAGGCAATGCCAAAGAATGCTCAAACTACCACACGATTGCACTCACACGCCAGCAAAGTAATGCTCAAAATTCTCCCAAGCCAGGCTTCAACAGTATGTAAACCATGAAATTCCAGATGTTCAAGCTAGATTTAGAAAAGAGAGAGGAACCAAAGATCAAATTGCCAATATCCATTGGATCATAGAAAAAGTAAGAGAGTTCCAGAAAAACATCTCTTTCTGTTTTATTGACTATTCCAAAGCCTTTGACTGTGTGAATCACAACAGACTGTGGAAAATTCTTAAAGAGATGGGAATACCAGACCACCTGACCTACCTCCTGAGAAATCTGTATCCAGGTCAAGAAGCAACAGTTAGAACTGGACATGGAACAACAGACTGGTTCCAAATAGAGGAATACATCAAGGCTGTATATTGTCACCCTGCTTATTTAACTTATATGCAGAGTACATCATGAGAAATGCTGGACTGGATGAAGCAAAAGTTGGAATCAAGATTGCCGGGAGAAATACCAATAACCTCAGATACACAGATGACACCACCCTTAGGGCAGAAAGCGAAGAACTAAAGAGCCTCTTGATGCAAGTGAAAGAGGAGAGTAAAAAAGTAGGCTTAAAGCTCAACATTCAGAAAACTAAGATCATGGCATCTGGTCCCATCACTTCATGGCAAATAGATGGGGAAACAATGGAAACAGTGAGAGACTTATTTGGGGGTGCTCCAAAATCACTGCAGATGATGACTGCAGCCATGAAGTTAAAAGATGCTTGCTTCTTGGAAGAAAAGCTATGACCAACCTAGACAGCATATTGAAAAGCTTGGCCAACAAAGGTCCATCTAGTCAAAGCTATGGTTTTTCCAGTAGTCTTGTATGGATGTGAGAGTTGGACTATAAAGAAAGCTGAGCACCAAAGAATTGATGCTTTTGAACTGTGGTGTTGGAGAAGACTCTTGAGAGTCCCTTGGACTGCAAGGAAATCCAACCAGTCAGTCCTAAAGGAAGTCAGTCCTGAATATTCATTGGAAGGATTGATGCTGAAGCTGAAACTCCAATACTTTGGCCACCTGATGTGAAGAACTGACTCACTGGAAAAGACCCTGATATTGGGAAAGATTGAAGACAGGAGGAGAAGGGGACGACAGAGGATGAGATGATTGGATGGCATCACTGACTCGATGGATATGAGTTTGAGCAAGCTCTGGGAGTTGGTGATGGACAGGGAAGCCTGGTGTGCTGCAGTTCATGGGATTGCAAAGAGTCAGACATGACTGAGCAACTGAACTGAACTGTGCTATATAATAAGGACAGAGGTTTGGATCAAACCCTACCTCAAGAAGTTCCCATATGAGGTAGGAGACAGGTGATGACAGTAGCAGATTAAAACAGTACTTTTCTTGTGGGGGGTTTGTGAAAATTAAATGAACAAGGTAAACTACTTAGTATGGTGCTGGTAGGTAAACCGTGTTCAGCAAATGTTAGTGGTAAGCAAGTGCATGGTTGGTCAGATTTACACATTAGAGAATTCTCCCAGTGCCTTGTAGAGGGTGGATTAGGTCAGGAGAGACCAGAAGCAAGGAGACCAGGTAGGAAACTTGGGAGTAATAATAACAAATGAACAAAGTCTCACCTAAAGCATAGACTGCTTTATGATGAGGGAGAAGGGGAGGGATTTGATAGGATTAAATAGGGGCAGGGGATGAGAAAGACAAAAACAGAAAGATATGACTTAGAGATTTCTGTCACAAGTAGGTTATTTACCAGGTAGGGAACAGCGCACAAAGTTAATCTGGAGGGAAAAAGGCAGATTTCCATTTTGCATATTTGCATTTTGCCTATGAGAGGAGGACATGCCGGCTTGGAGCTCTGCTATAAAGGTCAGTGTTTCTAGAAACAGACGAGGTTGGCAGGGAGAGCCACGTGAGACAGAGCCCTGAGGACCACCAGCATGTGAGGGCGGGGGGAGCAGAGACCAGAGAGGAGGGCTGGTCAAGAGATGGGGGCAGCAGTTTCAGGGAGTGGTGGTCACCCCCCCAATGCTTAAGGCGGATCCAGCAGAAAGTGGGCTTTTGTGTTAGGAGGACAGTGCAGAGGTGGGGATGGAAAGCAGGTTTCAGTGGGGGAAGGAACCAGTGGTAACTTTTCCCTCTCAACTGGGAAGACAGGAACAGCTGACAGTGATTGAGTACATGCTCTGTATCGGGCACCATTCTAAGCACTCTGCATGTATAACATCATTTCATCCTTAAAAGGTATTATATCCATCTAATGAAATTAAAAGACGCTTACTCTTTGGAAGGAAAGTTATGACCAACCTAGATAGCATATTCAAAAGCAGAGACATTACTTTGCCAACAAAGGTTCGTCTAGTCAAGGCTATGGTTTTTCCTGTGGTCATGTATGGATGTGAGAGTTGGACTGTGAAGAAGGCTGAGCACCGAAGAATTTATGCTTTTGAACTGTGGTGTTGGAGAAGACTCTTGAGAGTCCCTTGGACTGCAAGGAGATCCACCCAGTCCATTCTTAAGGAGATTAGCCCTGGGATTTCTTTGGAGGGAATGATGCTAAAGCTGAAACTCCAGTACTCTGGCCACCTCATGCGAAGAGTTGACTCATTAGAAAAGACTCTGATGCTGGGAGGGATTGGGGGAAAGAGGAGAAGGGGATGACAGAGAATGAGATGGCTGGATGGCATCACTGACTCGATGGATGTGAGTCTGAGTGAACTCCGGGAGTTGGTGATGGACAGGGAGGCCTGGCGTGCTGTGATCCATGGGGTTGCAAAGAGTCAGACACGACTGAGCGACTGATCTGATCTGAATAGGTGAAGGAACACGCCCAAAATGTGAACTTGCCTGAAGTTACCATCTAATGTGAGACCGATTACTGCTCGAGTAGGACTCTTAGAAAGGCAGGTGGTTGCTGGGCTGACAAGGGGAGCTTTGTGTTTCAAACACACCCTGGACACCTCACAGCAGAGCTGTTCTCCCCACAGTATCAGCTGACTCTCAGGCAGAGTCCCCAGCAGTCAGAGCAGCAACAACAGCTAGGCCCTACCTCACTGAGGTCTTGGAGGATGTCTGAGTTTAAAGGGTTCTTTTCATCATGGTCTCCAACTCCACTCCCACTCATTCTGTAGATATTTATTAAACATTTATTGTGTCCCAGGTACTATACTAGGTGACAGGAATGTAGTATGAAAAAGAGCTCATATTTGCCCTCCTCAAGTTCAAAGTCTAGCATTAGAACAGTATTAGACCAGTTTGCATCAGAACCATACTTAGCTTACTTAACAAACAAAAATGTAGACCATCAAAATAGTCCCCTCCCTCGAATTCCCTGGCAGTCCAGTGGTAAGGACTCGGTGCTTTCATTCCATGGCCCAGGTTCAATCCCTAGTCGGGGAGCTAAGATCCTGCAAGCCTCGAGGAGGGGCCAAAAAGATATTCCCCTCCCAAATTCAATCGGCACTTTGAACCAGTAGTACTGGGTCTCTCCAGAGCATACAGAGAAGTGCAAGTCCAGTACCTGCCTTCCAGAGCCCACGTCGCGATGGTGGGTCAGCTGTGCCCAATCAGAGCCATTTCTGCGTGTGAGCACAGAACGTAGGACAGGCCCTCCTTCGGCGCCGGGCACCACCTTCCAGCCTGAGGCACTGCCCTGGAGCTGCCTTCCCACTCTGACCCCGTCTGTCAGGCTCTGACCAGCAGGCCCTCAGCAAGAATCATCCAGTGCTTGCTGCCTGTCAGCCTCACGCGGGCTCTAGGGAGTTCGTGAGGTGACTGAAGGAAGTACAGTGCCTCTGCCTTTGAGAAGCTTAGTGAATACTGAGGGAAACGAATGGAGAATCATATCAGATTAAGTAAGCATTAACCTTTGTTTCAGACTGTGCTCTGGACTAGGAAGGAGGGATCATTGTGGGCTATAATTTAGAGAAGGCTTCCTGGAGAAGGTGAGATTTGAACTGACCTATAAAGTATAAACTGATCTATATCTATATCGTAACGGAGTTCACAGGGCCTCCTCAGCATAGGGAACCACTTGAGCAAAGGATTCATGGACAGGAGTAAGTTGGGTGGGGCTGGGGGCATAAAAGAGTGGTTGAGGTCAAAGGATACTGGTCAGGAGACGATTTCCAGGTATTTGTGTCCCTTAACTACCTTTACAGCCCAGAGCCCATTGTGGTCCCCAACTTCTTTCTACCTCCTCAGGAGTTGGCGGCCTCCCTGCGGATGCTCTCCATTTCCGCAGCTCTGCCACCACCAGCCACAACAGATCAGGTAAGAGGATACCCAGCCGACCTGTTTCCCGTAGAGTCATCTCTTCAGTGAAAGTGTACAGAATGCAGAATGGCCCCGGCCACACTCCTGTGTGGTCACAGTGGTTACTCTCTTGCACTGAGCTTATCCTGTGGGCACAGCAGTGAAGGAGCTCAGGAAAAGTGAGGAATTGCATATGTGTGAAGAGAAGGCATTGTTCGCTAAGATGACAGGTAGGAGAATTAGCACAGAAGCGGAAAAACAGGACTCAGCTAAGATACGCATATGAGTGCTTTGGAAGCCTCAGGCAGGAGATGCAAAGACCAGATTATTCATCATGCAGCCAAGTAGGCGCTTAGAACCTTGGTACAAATCCTAGCTGTCGTCTTTTCTGCCTTGGCACAGCACCTCACCTTTCTAATATCTACTTCTCGAAATCATTCAGTATTTACTGAGTACCTGTGCTGTATCAGGCACGGTGCTACGTGCTGAGTGTACAGTAGTAAATAAGGCAAATTCCCTGTCTTAATGGAGTACAAATCGTAAAGAAAAAATATTTACCAATTGTGACGAGTACTGGATGCTCTGAGAAAGAACAGGCTGTCTGAAGAGGCAGTGTTTGAGCTGAAAATGATCATGGTGGTACTGACCAGGTACCCCACACTGCTTAAGCGCTTTGTTAGCTCCTTTACTTCAGCAACCTTATGAAGTACATCCTTGTATCTCTGTTTTAAGAGGAGAAAACGGAGGCACAAAGAGGTAAAATAACTTGCTTCACACAAGTAGTGAAGTGGTAGAAACAGAACTGGAATCCAAGCATTCTGGTTTCACATTCTGTGTTTCTAACTACTGTACTCTGCTGAGGAGACACAAAGCCACTGCCTCGTGCAGCTCTTATTTTTAATTCCCCTTTTTATTATTTGGGCACCCAATTTATAAATGAAATTTTGGAGTAAATTTCTGTTGATTATACAGTCACAATGGTTAAGGTCATCTCACCTATTGTCCAGTAAAGACTTTTTTTAAATTTTTATTTTATATTGGAGAATAAATGATTTAAAATATTTCAGGTATACAGCAAATTGATTCAGTTATATATATATATATATATATACACACACACACACACATTGTTTTTCAGATTATTTTCCCATATAGGTTATTAGAGAACATTGAGTAGAGTTCCCTGTGTTATACAGTAGATCCTTGTTGATTATCTGTTTTATATTTATTAACAGTGGTGTCTATATGTTAATCCCATACTTCCAGTTTACCCCTCCCACACACACACCTTTTGTCTTTGGGAATCATAAGTTTTAAGTCTGTGAATCTATTTCTGTTTGGTAAACCAGTTCATTTGTATCATTTTTTAGATTCCACATATAAGTGATATCATATGATATTTGTCTTTGACTTAATTCACTTAGTATGATCAACTTTAGGTACATCCATGTTGCTGCAAATGGCATTGTTTCATTGTTTTCTTTGGCTGAGTAATATTCCATTGTATATGTCTACCATATCTTCTTTATCCATTTTTCTGCCATTGGACATTTAGGTTGCTTCCATGTCTTGGCTATTTTAAGTCATGCTATAGTGAACACTGTGGAGCATGTATCCTTTTGGATTATGGTTTTTCCCTTGATATAAGCCCAGGAGTGGGATTGCTGGATCATTTGGTAGCTCTGTTTTTAGTTTTTGAGGAACCTCCATACTGTTCTCCTCAGTTGGTTGTACCAATTTACATTCCCTTTTCTCCACACCCTCACCAGTATTTATTATTTGTAGACTTATTGAGATCCAGTCAGTCCATCGTAAAGGAAATCAGTCCTGAATATTCATTGGAAGGACTGATGCTGAAGCTGAAACTCCAATCCTTTGGCCACCTGATGCGAAGAAACTGACTCATTTGAAAAGACCCTGATGCTGGGAAAGATTGAAGGTGGGAGGAGAAGGGGATGACAAAGGATGATATGGTTGGATGGCATCACCAACTCGATGGACATGAGTTTGAGTAAACTCCAGGAGTTGGTGATGGACAGGGAGGCCTGGTGTGCTGCAATCCATGGGGTCGCAGAGTCGGACATGACTAAGCGACTGAACTGAACCAATGATAGACGTTCTGACCAGTATAAGGTGATACCTCATTGTGGATTTGATTTTCATTTCTCTGGTAATCAGCAGTGTTGAGCATCTTTTCACGTACTTTTTGGCCTTCTATCTGTACCCTCTGAAGAAATGTCTGTTTAGATCCTCTGCATTTTTTGATTGAGGTCTTTGTATGTTTTGGAGATTAATCCCTTGTCAGTTGCTTCATTTGCAAATATTTTCTCCCATTCTGTGGGTTGTCTTTTCTTATTGTTTATGGTTTCCTTTGATGTGCAAAATCTTGTAAGCTTAATTAGATCTCATTTGTTTATATTTTATTTTCATTAGGAAGTGGATGTAGAGCTTTGAAAAAAGCCATTTTAGAGAATAATACATGCTGTGAGCAAAATGTATTAGCTTATTTGTTAATTATAATAGCTAACTCCTATTTAATGCTTACTATGCACTAGACCGGAGAAGGCAATGGCACCCCACTCCAGTACTCTTGCCTGGAGAATCCCATGGATGGAGGAGCCTGGAAGGCTGCAGTCCATGGGGTCACTGAGGGTTGGACATGACTGAGCGACTTCACTTTCACTTTTCACTTTCATGCATTGGAGAAGGAAATGGCAACCCACTCCAGTGTTCTTGCCTGGAGAATCCCAGGGACGGGGGAGCCTGGTAGGCTGCCATCTATGGGGTCGCACAGAGTCGGACACGACTGAAGTGACTTAGCCTAGCCTAGCCTATGCACTAGACATTATTCTAAGCACTTACATATATAAACCGATTTAATTCTCCCAAGCACCCAACAAGAGGGGTACTATTGTTATCTCCACTTAATAGATGAGAAGACTAATACAGAACCTCCCATACAGACCTATTGTAGTTTTTATTCTATAGAAACTGAGACAAATATAAAGTTAAGTATGTTCTCACCTGCCCAGGGTCTCCTAACCAGTAAAGAAAAACACATGACTCCAAACTGTGCTTTCCATTGCACCATTTTAAAATCATGACATTTGGCTTACAGTATAGTTTTCTAGCTAATTTACCTTCTTTCTGTAGGTCTCCTTTTGCAGTTAACATTTGAACATTTTTTGTGCTCTTCCAGAGCCTACTTTGATGACAGATGGAGTCGGTCCAGAAGTATCCCGGAAACCTGGGGTATAGTCCTGCAGAGATGTCTGTTCTTTCACTGGTTTCCTTCCCCACCTCTCCCTCATCTACCCCAGCACCATTTTAAGGACACCTCATTTATTTGGCACATGGATCAGTCTTAAGTTCCCACACATCTCAGTTTTTATCAGATATGTATTCCTGTCCTAGAGGAGGAGAGGTGCCAGTCCCCACCAGGAGCTCTGCATTTCTGGGGCCTTGTTTCTACGCTGGCTCAGGTCACTGGTTCATCTCCTACTCTGCATCTCCCCTTGCATGTCCTTTGTATATACATCAGCACTTATGCCAGCGGAGCAGGGCCGTGTCCAGCACCAAGCACAAGCTTTTGAGCAAGACCACCTATGAAGTGAAATAATGAATCTCACGTAGTGATCTTGGGCAGGTGACTTGGCCTTTCTCTCTCTTTTTTTTTTTTTTGAAGTAACATCAAGCTAATATGATTCTTACCTAATAAGAGGATGATAAGAATTACCCTAGAGAAAAAAAGCAGGCACTGTTAAGTTTCCTTTCCCTCTTCCCCTCCCGGCCAGGTGGGTGAAATGTCAGTGAGTTGTGCCCTGTAGGAAGGGAAGCCTTTGAATCACTGTGTCCAAGCCAAACAGAACTGCTCTTCCTGCTTTTGTGTTTCTGCCTTCATGATGTGCCAGCTCCTGGGGACTTATTGTCTTTAATCTATTAAATATACAAAGGATGGGAGGGGAAGATGTAAGAATGTTTACTTCAGTTAAAGGGCACGTCTAGTTCTGAGAAAGATAAGTCTCACACACTTTCAGCCTTGTTTCATTGTTATTTATTTTGGGTTGCCTTGGGTCCCCGTTGCTGCGCGGTCTTTCTCTGATTGCAGTGTGTAGTCTCACTGTCGTGGCTTCTCCTGTTGCAGAGAAACTCTAGTGCACACGGGCTCAGTAGTTGTGGCACAAAGGCTTAAGTTGTCCCGAGGCATGTGGAATCTTTCCAGACCAAGGATTCCTGAACTGGCAAATGGACTCAACCACTGGATGACCAGGGAAGTCTGCCTTTTTTCTTTCTTTCCCACAACAAAACTCCATTGTTTGCTGCTCTCAGAACACCTGTCTCCTCAGGACCTCATCTTGGGTCCTAGTTAGGATAGCCAGTCGTCACAGTTCACCCAGAATTGTCGCATTCAGCATTGAAAGCCCCAGGACCCAGGCAACATCAGGATGTTGGCCATCCTCACTGGTTATGAGCCTCTCACTCCTTGATGTGTTTGTAGCAGTGTATTTTCTCCATCCTATGCTCTTGGCTTCATTCCTCCTTTACACCCTGGTCTCAGCCTATTACCGTTTCTCTTCAGCATGAAGAACTTCCTTCAGAATTTCATATAGTGCAGACCTATGGGAACTGATGCTCTCAGCTTCAGTTGGCTGAAAATATATTTTACCTTCATTTTTCAAACACTTTTTTCCACTGGATATAGAATCAAACTTGAATCGTGTTTGTTTTAGCATTTTACTTATTTATTTTTGGTCACTCGAAGGATCTTAGTTCCCTGACTAGAGATTGAACCCAGGCCCTCAGCAATGAAAGCTCTGCATCCTAACCACGGGACCACCAGGCAATTCCATTTAGAACTATCCCTCCACATTCTACTGACTTCCAATGTTTCAGGTGAGAAACAACTATAATTCTCATTGTTATATGAGAATCTCATGCCTCAAATGTTATATGACCTTTACTCTTTGGCTGCTTTTAATATTTTTGTCTCTGGTTTTTAACAGTTTGACTACAACCGTTCATAGTTGTAGAGGCAGGGGATTGGATGAGGAAGAAGAGCACATAGTCTATTCATCAATATTGATGATACTTTAGTTCTTAGGTTGGGTTGTGGATTTATAGATGTTCATTTTTATTATGCTTCATAATTTACGTCTGTTACATATTCTCTGGTTTGTTACACAGTGAAAACACAAAATCATATGTAATTTAAATTTTAAGAATGATTGAATGGTGACAAAATGGAGACACCGGCTTCTTCCATAGATTTGGCTATGAATGGATCAGAAGGATAGAGTAGTGGGTGCAGTAGCATCTGAGACGGGAAGTTTGTTTTTTGTTTTTATACGAAAGCTTTTTCTGAGTACCGAGTACAGTGACCAGAAGAGAAAGAGAGAAGAGGAAGATGCTGGAGAGGGAAAAAGAATAGAGAAACTGCGCCCTGGGTTGTAGAGATTGCATGGGATCCAGAGCACGTGTGGGTTAGCCTTTAGACAAGTAGAAAACTCCCTGCAGCATCCATGCAGGCAAAGAAGGTGGGCACTAAAGCAGATAGGGTTAGATGTGGTAATATAGTTTCCCATCTGATGAAAGCTTCTGTTTGCTTGTCTTCTGTTTTTGGTTAGGTTTCAGGCCCAGTCAACAGCTCAAAGTGAGAGGTAGGCAGGGGAGGGCAGGAGCCTTGTCATGTATCCCCAGCTTGAGGATTCCATCTATTTTACCTCTTCCTAAGGCCCTGAAGGCTGAAGAGCCTTTGAGAAGCTGGACTTTTCTCAAGCAGTGTCCTGGGACAGCTATACAGTAGCTCACCTGGCTTCACAAGATCTAAGGGAAGGCCTAGTCTTTCTTCCACACTGAAACAGAGTACCTGCACCCAGGAGCTTCCCAGTCTCCACTCCAGCGTTTGTGAGGCTGGCATTTCCCCTCTGTCCCCCACAGTACAGTGGATACAGGACTCTGCGTGACCTTCGGCAGATCTTCTGATCTGAGTCAGTGTCATCTGTCAGATGGGGTTATAAGGCCTGGAAGCCTGGTTGTACTGAACGGAACCAGGTGTCACACAGAGAGGATAAGGGGAGCTCTCAGCCCTCTTTCCTCATGACTGTTTGATCTTCTGGTTTTCACCTCTTCAAGAAGCAAAAGAGGGAGAAGGATGGCGGGTCTGGCAGGAACACTCCAGCAGCACATTAGAAATTATTGGGTTGGCAAAAAAAAAGTTTGTTTGGGTTTTTCCATAACATCTTGCAGAAAAAATCCAAACCTTTTCGCCCACCCGATACTTATGAATCAGTCAGGTTCTATTTCTTCTTTCTCTTCCTTCTTTGTGATAAGGTAACTCTTCACCAGGACAGCTCCCGGGTTTTATTTATAGTTACATCTGGTTCTGTTTGCTTAGTTTCCAGGGGCAAACAAATTTTATCAGATTTCCTAAAAAGGAGGTAGAGGGTGCAACAGCGTTAATGTATGTGTTGTTTTCCCCAGGCTTACGTCTTCTGCTCTTGCACATGTTTCTTTGGGAAAGTCTCAACCACTTCAGTTAATTTCAGTTACTATTACAGTTTGACTCTCGAATCCTTACTTTCAGCCTAGACTTCTCTGCCGTGCTGTAGACACATGTGGGCCCAGCAGCATCCTGAAGTCTTTTAGTTGATGTTACAAACAGTTCAGCACATCCAGAACTTGAGCCTGTTACCTTCCTTTGCACACCTGCCCCTACTGCGTGCATCCCTTATCTCAGTAGATGCGACCACCATCCTGTACTTACCCTGCCAGAGTATATGTGTCATCTTCCTTTCCTCCTCCCCTCCTCCTACTCTTTATCCCCCACACCTACAGCCAGTCTATCACTGAGGCCTGTTAATTCTGTCCCCTAAATATCGTTGAATCCGCTCACTTCTCACCATTCCATTACCTCATCCCAGTCATCTCCATAGCTGTTTATAACTAGTCTACTCATACCCACACCCTCCACTACTGTGCGTCTCCATACTGCATCTCCACTGGGCTTGCCCGCTATAATTGACTTTTACCACACTCTGCCTCCAGAGGATGGAGGGATTCTTCAAGATTGTCAAAAAAAAAAAAAAAACACTTCCATATTCCTAAACCAGTTACTCAGTCCAAGTGCCCAGTTTATTTGACCTCTCAGCAGCATACGATACACTTGATCTCTCTCCTTTAAACAGTTTCTTCACTTGTTTCTAAGACATCAGTGCTTCTCGGTTCTTCTCCTCCCTTGTTGGCAGCTCCTGCTCAGCCACCTTTGCTGGTTTTCCTCATTTATTCTACTTGTGAATACAGGGGTGACCCAGGATGTGGTCTTATACTTCTCTATTTACACTTACTTTCTAGATGACCTTGTCTGATCTCAAGGCTTTGAATCCCATTTATACATTGAAGACTCATAATGACCATCTTAGCCCAGACCTGTCCTCTGACTCTAGGCTCATAGGTCTGGCTAACTATGTAGCATCTCAACTTGGATATCTAATAGGTATCTGAAGTTCAGCATACCCAAAACTCAGCTCCAGAGTATTCCTCAAATCTGTTCTTCAGTCTTCTCCATCTCAGTTAATAGCTATTCTCTTTCTGGTTTAGTTGTTCCTACCAAAACCCATGGAATCCTCCCTGATGCCTTGATTTCTAATCCACCAGGAAATTCTGGCTGCTCTGCCTTTAAATTCAGACCCAGCCAGTGCTCACACTCCCAGCATTACCTGGCCTAATCTGCCATCATGTCCCACCTCACTTGCCTTTCTGCTCCTGCCTTTGCCCCTGGCAACCCACTCCCCATGCAGTATCCTGTTAAGTTTTTAAGATGTTAAGTAAATCATGGGATGATTCATGTGACTCCTCCACTCAGAACCCTCCAGTAACTTAACACTGATGACTAGGAGAGCCCAAAGTGACCGGAGGACAGGCAGGCCAGAGAGTAGGAAAGTAAATAGGGCCTCAAACTTGAAATGGACATCTTTCAGCAAATTGCAAAGTCCTGAACTCTGTATACAAGTAGAGAAGGAGCTGTGGCCTCTTCCTCACCCCCACGCTTCCAAACACCCCCACACCTGCCAAAGCTTACAGTTCCCCCAGGGGATTTATCTATATATGTTCATTTCAGTTCCGTCGTTCGGAGAAGGCAATGGCACCCCACTCCAGTACTCTTGCCTGGAAAATCCCACGGATGTAGGAGCCTGGTAGGCTGCAGTCCATGGGGTCGCTAAGAGTCGGACACGACTGAGCGACTTCACTTTCACTTTCATGCATTGGAGAAAGACATGGCAACCCACTCCGGTGTTCTTGCTTGGAGAAGCCCAGGGACGGGGGAGCCTGGTGGGCTGCCGTCTCTGGGGTCGCACAGAGTCAGACACGACTGAAGCGACTTAGCAGCAGCAGCAGCAGCAGCAGCAGTTCAGTCATTCAGTCGTGTCCGACTCTTTGCAACCCCATAAATCGCAGCACACCAAGCCTCCCTGTCCATCACCAACTCCTAGAGTTCACTCAGACTCACGTCCATCGAATCAGTGATGCTATCCAGCCATCTCATCCTCTGTTGTCCCCTTCTCCTCCTGCCTGGATCATCCACTGTATGTTAAGTTCCACCAACTCCGTCAAGTTCGTTTGTCTGATGTAGGAACACTGGACCTGGTGCCATGGACCATGTCTTCAGGGAGGGCACAGTTCCTTGAGAGGCCCTGGCCACCAAACTACTCAACTGACTTTCTCAAATGCCATTTAGCCTATATTAGTACCGAACAAAACAAAGAGAGTGAGTACAGGGAGAGGCTGACAGAGCCATCACGAGGGGTCCTGTAGGAGGCGGAAGACAAGGCCAGGCGTACGTGTCCCCTCGAAAGCCTTCAGTTGCCCAGCCCCCTCCCACCCAGAGCTTTCAGACATCACAGGGATCGAGGTGCTCCGGGCCAGCGGGGGAGCTGAGAGCGAACCTGCTCTCGTCCTGGCTCTGCTGCTGGCCTTCTGAGGTGCCACACAGTCTGGGGAGGCAGTACGGACCTAGTTTGTAG
Organism: Bos taurus; assembly: GCF_002263795.3. Taxonomy (NCBI): domain Eukaryota; kingdom Metazoa; phylum Chordata; class Mammalia; order Artiodactyla; family Bovidae; genus Bos; species Bos taurus. Next base: position 53,460,351 of record NC_037342.1, on the reverse strand, counting down.
CTGTGCCTCCTTCAAAGACTCCCACACAGTCTTGTATAGCGGTTAAGTGCATGGCCTCCAAATAAGACAGCCTAAGTTCAGAACTCAGCTTTGCCACTTTCTAGCTGTGTCACCCAGCACAAGTTACCTAACTTCTCTGTGCTTCAGTGCCTTTATCTGAGTCCTGAGGCAGCTTCTTTTCTCCCAGGAGCTCAAATAATTTTCCTGTCCCTTGGTTTCCCTTCCCCAGCCCAGAGCCATTTAAGAGAAACACTGTCTTGCTGGAGGAACCCAGCCTACCACAAGATCACCAGGCCGGATGGTGGAGTCCAAGGGAACTTCCTGGCTGACCTGCCCTTCTTGGGGCAAGAAGCCTGACCCATTTCCTCCCTCTTTCAGAGTCCCTAACCCTCTGCAGAGCCCCAGGAGGAGACCCAAAAGTCAAAGCGTTTCTGATTAGGGCCACACAAAGCTTTAGGGAGGAGAAGAGCTCTCTGGCCAAGGGTGTACAGAAGTCAGGGGACACAGCCAAAGTTGGCTGGTGGCCACCCTGGCCCGAGTCAGCAGGCACCGAGAGGGAGAGGGCTTGCAGGGCTGCAGACAGGTGCTCGGCTGGAGTTGCCTGAGCAGCTCTGCGGCCAGAGTCTTCCGGGAGTGTCACTTTACCTTTTCCTGCCCAGGAACCAGGACTTCTGAGTCCTTTCCCCAGGCAGGGCATGGGTTCAGAAGGCTGAGGCGTCTTGATCTAGCCCAGCTTCCTTGTGCAGATTAGGAGACTGAGGCCTGGGCTGAGGGGTAACCCAGGGCCTGTGGAATAGGTCTGTTTTCAGGGAAGCCCTCTTGGAGGAGGGGAGGGAGGCATCAGGGCGTGAGGAAAGGTGGTGAGCGCCACATGACCAGAGCTCTACGACAGGATTACAGGGGGCCCTTGGAGCATGGAGCCCCCCCATGCTGCAGCCAGGCTCGGTGGTCAGATTTAGGACTTGCCTGTCAGGGCTGGGCCCCCGGCCTGCGCATCTTGTCCTCACTTACCCCCTGCTCCGAGTTACAGCTGCTGAGTCTGCTACTTCCTGCAGCACAAGGAAGTCCTAATCTCAGCCTTCAGACGGGACTCTGGGCACCGCCCCAGGGGAGGCAGCCAGCCGAGGGGGTGAAAGGTAAACAGGCGGCGGCGGTGCTGAGCCTCACTCAACTCTGTCAGCAGCGCCATCCAAGCCGGAACCGGACGCTGTTTACTTTCAGTTTTCAGCTCTTTGGAAAGTCACTTCCGGCTCCTGAGTCAGTGTTTATGTCATATAAGGGGTCTGCTCTGGAGTAAAGAGCAACTTCAGCCCCGTTGCCGGGCCCAGGAGCTCACTGGTGGGGGGTGGTAGGAGGGGAGCATGGCCAGTGCTGGGCTTGCCTTGGGAGGCGCCGCACCCCCTCGCACTGCGCCTTAAGTGCGGTCTGAGAGCAGCAGGTCCTGGTTCTGCTCTCCGCTCTGGTGCTACTTGGCCCTTCCCTTGAGAGGATGGCATATCGGCCCAGAGCCTTGGTCATGTCTGAATTGTATTTCAGCTTCACAGTAGACGTGGGGCAAGGAAGGGGCGTTCTCTTGGTAATGAAGGTACCAAGGTCCACTTGGTAATGAAGGTACCAGGACCCAGAGAGAGAGAGAGAGTTTTGGCCTCAAGCAAGTGAGGCCCAGTGCAGAACTGGCTGCAGCCCAGTGTTCCTTCCACTCCACCCCACCACCTCCCCTCTGAGAAGGTCCAGGGACACCCTGAAGCAGGGGTAAATGGGGGCACGTGCACCCACCACCCTCCAGGGAACATGTGGCCTATTTAGGGACATCCATCTGGGGACTGGATGGAGGGAACACAAACCCAGGGGCTTCGATCACATTTCAGACCAAAGAAGAAGGCTAGAGCATTCTGAGAAGACATTGCATCACAGGGAGTTGGCCAAACAGGAAGCCACGAACCAAGAGAAGTCCCTGGGTTACAGGGCAGCTCCTCTTGTATTATCTGTTCATCTTGATCTGTTCTCAGATGAGGAAACCAAGGCCCAGAGAAGAAGTGACTTGCCCAAAGCCACTTGGCTAAGAAGTGGTAGAGCCAGGACTAAAACCAGCTCCCTGGCCAAGGTCAGAGAACCCCAGCTCCTCACTTTGAGGAGCCCCAGGAGGCCCCGTGTTTTCCTGCCACCACGTTCCTTACTTGTTCCCTGATGCTTTATTTTCTCCCAGTGGAATTCTACCTTTGAAACTCCTTTGAGACATCTGTCTCAAACAACAGACTGAAAGGCCTATCCATGTTCATGACCTGGGTGTCTAGGTGCCCAAAAAAGAGCAGGTCTCCATATTTGGAAGTGGAAGAAGTTAATGGCAGACCTGTATAGATTGGATGGGACAGTCAGACCCCTGATGTACTGCTAGGCTTAACACACAGATCACTGGGAAGTCCAAGAGGAATATGGAACTGTAGCCCCCTCTCTCTGGGCATGTCTTCTGCTCGCCATTTCTGCAGTCAGCCAGGCCCATCCCCACTGTTTTCCCAACAAAGACATTCCATACCTTAGCTCAAGTTGAGTCTCCACCTGGAACATCTTTTCTCATAGGCTTTATTCAGATTCCACCTTCATGTTGTTTTAAGTCCCTCTTCTGGAAAAGACCCTTGCGGGGACTTCACCCCCCATATGACATCCTCAGTCTGATGATCCTGCTTCCATGTGGGCTCCTCCTGCCTCCCCAGGAAGGCTGAGACTCCTCAAAGCACAGCCATAGTGACAGTTTCCCAGTGCCTCCAGAGCTCCAGCGAGGAATAGTTAGGGGTGTCCTACTCCAGGCAGCTTCAATTATCTGGAGGGGATACTGCCTCTTGCGGCAAATATCTCATTCATTTTTTCACTCACTCCGGAACCAGTGATGGCTCAAGCTTGAGGGGAGACAGTTGCTGATGTACCCCACAACCACAGAGATGGTTGTGGGAGCAAGCCTGGGAGCTTGCCCAGCCCCTCTAACATTGTATGTCCTGGGGTAGCAGCCCTGATGAAGAAGGAAACTTTACCGTTAGGACGATTTTAGACCCTTTGGAGGTCAACATAAGCCAAATGCTGCTGACCTTCCATAGCTCTGCCCCGCCCAGGGCACAGAGCCCAGCCCTGTCCTGTCCGTCCCTGGGTCTGGGCCTTGCAGATAAGCCCGCCGCCCCCTGCAGGTTGCTGGGCCCGGGTGTGGGTCCTGGGAGGTTGCCTGTGGCTGGTTCACAGATGTGGGCCCAGCTAGCAGGTACAGGCCCTGCTCACGCTGCTCCCTCCAGTGGCATGACCTCACCCCCACCCCAGCTGTGCTGAAACCCTGTGTGTCTCAGGTACCACCTCTGTGTGAAGCTGCCCCATCCTTCCCACTGTCATGAATTTCTGTGCTCCAGGCTCTGAGCTTCATCTCTGTGGTTGTGGGGTATGTCAGCATCTGTCTCCCCTCCAGCTTGAGCCATCACTGGTTCTGGAATGAATGAAGGAAGGAGATATTTGCTGCAAGAGGCAGTCTCCTCCCCAGTTAACTGAAGTCTCTGGTCACCATGGCTTGACCCATTCACTGGTCTGGAAGCTCTCAAGCTCCCATCTCAGGCCTGTCCCAGTGGGAGACACAGCATCAGACTCCGGCCATGCCCTGCAGGAGCACTCAGTCTGGAGGGAGAGGGCCTCGGCAGTGGCTGGGTGGCTGGTCTCCCCGGCCTGAGGCATTAGGGGGTGCAGGTACCACCAGCACAGGGTGGGTTTCCTTTTTCCCCTTTTAGTCTTGGCCTGTCTGGGAGACTGGGAGCAGTACGCTCTCACCTCTGCTGAGCATGCCCAGCCACATGCTCCGTTCTGCTCTCAGTTCTCCAGCAGAGAACCTACCTATGGCCTCTCGGTGCTGAGAGCCTGTCGGGGTGTATGCCCTCCCTTGGCATTTAGAATTCCAGATTGGTAGAGACCCTTAGGGTTGCCTGACTGCCATTCCCCCTATCATATCCAGGCTGCTGTTTTAATTCTTGGAATAGTTCTCTGTCTTCCCAGCTCAACTCTAAGCTGTGGAGGTCAGGAACGGTTGGTCTCTCTCCCTCTCACAGTAGACAACAAGGTGGGGAAATGAAGGAAAGAAGGGCCACTCAGTATCACTGATGCCAGAAGCAGCTGGAGCTGGGCCTCAGCTTCCCATCACCAGAGCTACTAAGGAGCAGGGAAGTAGTCTCCAAGTAGTCTCCACCTCTAGGATCTCCACCAAGCTGGTTCTTGGTGCCTAGGGAGTGGTATAGTGTGCTTCCAGCATGTGGGGACAGGGAGGAGATACCCATCCATGGGACAGACTGCATGCTGTGAAGTCAGCCAAGTTCACCTGCCTCTTCCTCTGCCAGGCCTCCACCTCCACCCGAGGGCCTTGCTCTCCGCCACCAGCCTGGGGTGGCTTTCCTGTATCCTTCAAGCTCCTTCAGGGCAGGAACCCAACACAGAAATAAACAAAGGATTGGTTAAACAAATGGATGAGGCATAAAAGAATCCAAAGGACCACGATGCCATAACCCAAAAGCACTCACCTTAAAGGAGGAATTAATGGGACTTCCCTGGTGGTCCAGCGGCTAAGACTGTGCTCCAGTGCAGGGGCCCAGGTTCAATCCCTGGTCGGGGAACTAGACCCCACATGCTGCAACTAAAAAAAAAAAAAAAAGATCCTGCATGCTGCAACAAAGAAGACTGAAGATCCCACGTGCTGTGACTAAGACCCAGCGTAGCCGAATAAATAAATAAAAATAAATATTAGAGGTGAGGGGATTAGTGATAGCCGTCAGCCCAAGACAGGGAAATGTTTGGTAGCAGGGCCGTGGGTATGTGCTTCATGTTACATGGCAGGTCACACACAGGACACCCACATTTCAGAGGACGAATGACTTGTCTAGACTCACACAGCAAGAGAGAGACCACCCCTCCTCCAGAGGCACAGGAGGAGTCTGAGCAGCGGTTCACATCTTAGCTCTGCTACTCTGTGAGGGTGTGTATATCCTGAGTTTATTTCACCTGAACTGTCGTTTCCTCGTCCATCCATGAACTACATACCAGCCTGCAGGGTAGAGGTGAGCATTAAACACACTCAGGTGTGTAAAGTGCCTTGTGAATCAGTCAGCTATATACCAGTATTAGCCGAAGGAGCAAAAGACGAGACGAGTCAAAGTCATCTCTAGGCTGTGCCGTGTGCGCAGTGCTAACCTCGCTGACCTCTTCCTCTCCAGGACAAGAGCCAGGCCACCAGAGGATCCCTGTCCCAAAGGCCTTGTCGCCCCAGACCCAGCTCGCTGCCGCCCACCCTGCCTGAGGAAGAAACTCGCAGGATTGCACGGATATTTTCTTCCCAATTCTCCCAGAAGGACTAATACAGCCCAAAAGACTGAGGGAAGGATGACCTACCCACTCACCCTCAGCCTTGTCTGGCTTCCTTCAGGGCTGTGAGAGCCCTAAGACCACCACCAGCCTAGTCCCTGGGCACCAGTCACCCCAGACTAGAGGAGCATCCCAAACCAGGGCCGTGTCCACCTGCCAGGACTTCAGCTTCCTCCGATGGTGAGGCAAAGGCGGGACACAGTGGATTCCAATGCCCAAGTGGCGCACCATCTGTTGACGAGGGGACCCGAGCAGGCATCCTTCAGCTGGGAAACTCCTCCCAGTGTCCTCAACAGAGCCTGCTGCTGACACGAGCCTACCCTCTGCCTGAATATGATGGCCCTTTTGCCTTAAGGGTTGGGGAAGGTGGGTGGAGAGTTTGGGTACAGGCATAGCCAGGGAAATCCTAAGACCACTTCCAGTTTATTTGCTTAGGAATAAGGGTATTTTATAGATAAAATTATTTTTATGCTGTGTTGAATTAATCAGTAGGAAAGGAGGGGGAAATTACCTCCTTCGAACTTTTTATCTGATTGTCTGAAATTCTAACCATGCTTTTAACTTATTGTTTTTACCCAGCTCTGAAGTCATTGTTCCTGCCTGTGTTTGAATAAAATGATACTGGTATTTGTATTCTGTGCACAAGTGTTCACTGGGTTGGCGTCTGGAGTGTTAGGAATTTGTGCTCTAACAGCTAGAGAGAAAGCTTGACACCATACCGGCCCTTGGAGAAGCTCATCTGGAACCAGGGAGCCAGGGTCACCATGAGACCTCTGACTCCCCCAAAGATTAGGTTGGTCCAGATTGGAGTGACACCTAGTATTTCCTCTGCTGGTTCCTCAAGTCTGTCAGCCAAGTAAAGGGGTCGCATGCCACAGGCCTGCTTGAATCCCCCGTCTCTCTGGGATGAGTACATAGCTCTGGCTTAGACTGTCAGGCTCCACACATTTGAGCAGCTACCACAGACAGGGCCTGTGTGGAGAGGATTAGGAGGAGGCAGAGGGGAGGGGAGAGGAGGGCACAACATGGAGGGCCCCACTTTCCACCCCAAGCACAGGTCATCTCAATCCTCAGAGCAACTCTACAACCCACATACTGTGATTCGCATCTTAAAATTAATCTGAAGCTCAACAGAGTTACGTGACTTGCCTCTGTTTGTGTACCTAGGAAGTAAGTCACCACATGAGACACCTCCAGACACATCAGAGGCTTCTGTGCCCAGGGTACGGTCAGTTAAGTGTTGTGAATTCAGGGAGTTTGGGGAGGTTGCGGGAGGGAACCATGTGGACTGGAACAGTCAAGAGAAGCCTTCCTTGAAGTCTGGGGGTAAGCCAGCAGGGCATTTGGGGCCACATGCAGCAGAGGGGAGAGCAGAGAGCGGCCTGGTTCTGCTGCTTCCTGATAGGTGCCCTCAGGCCTGACTACGCCTGTCTGAGCCTCGGTCACCTCATCTGTAAAGCAAGATAGCCAGCCCAGCTTCAGTGGGTTGCTGCAAAGCTTAAATGATGACATTTGTGAAAGTGCTTCGCCTGCACTTGGCCCTTGGTGGAAGCTCAGGAAATGTCAGCCCCACCCACTCCTCCCCCACGGACCAGTGCAAGTCAGTAGACAGGCGAGTTCACCACTAAATGTGAGACAGGCAGGACGGGCCCCAGAGGGGACCCAGAGGAAACAGGCTGCCTTCCTCATTGGTCAAGTGCCCTCAGACCAGCGTGTCCCCTTCATCTGTTCATCTGGGCCCCTAACCTTCAGGCTGCCAGCTCACCCGCTCCCCAGCGTCTCCCTCTCAGCTCACCAGCTGCCTGCCTGCCAGGAGATTTCAAGGCCCAGGTCTCCACCTGCCTTGAAGCCACAGAGAACACACAGAGGGGCCATCAGAAGTCCAGGCCTGAGGGCTTTAGCCTCAGGTGAAGAATATTCCTAAATCCTGCTCCAACTCCTGTAAATAACTCGATGGGGTCGCGTTAGGATAAGGACTCCTACCCAGGCCGAGGGCAGCCTCCAGTAACACAGAGGCACCGTGAGGGTCTGAACCCCACCTCTACTGCTACAGATACTCTTTACCAGCATCTTCTCCCCAGAAAGTGGTTGTCTTTCCCAACAACAGCTCAGAAGCACCCTGCCGAACACAGGGTGAGGGCACAAGGGACATGCTTGTTCCCACCACAGCCAGTAGAACCAGCCGCTGTCTCCCCACGGCCCGCTCAGCACCCCCCACCACAGAGCCCTGAAACTAGGTGCTGCTGATCTCACAGAGGCTGATTGATTTCAACCCATAGCAGCCAACTTTGGAACTTCTAGCACAGGCTGGATTCTGGGGAAACGGAGCCAAAGCAGACAGGGCTGGCCCTGCCCTCAGAGAGCACCCAGGCCCACCTGAGCTCAGCTGCCCACACTCTGGGTTTCTCCAGGGCCCACTATTTACCCCCCCACACCTCCTGGCTGCAATTCCCCCACCCCCTCCAGACTGCCATTCTCAGGTGGAGCCAAAAACCTCCTTCCAGAGCCCTCCCCACCTCAGCAACCCGAGCAGCCGCTCCCCTTATAGGACTAACCCAGCTGCCTGTTCTGTTGACATTAAAGCAGGGCCTGGCCCGAGGAGGAGGACCTTGGCACTTGAGTATCTGGACCCATAACCACTTGTACTGGGGCCACAGCTCTGTGCCCAAGTCTAGAAGTGGCCTCTGCCCCACCAGATTAACTCCCATCCCTCTCCACCTCTCCCTCTCTCCTCCCCTTCCCCTTCCCCTCCCTCTTTCCTCGGTCACCCGGTTCCCAGGTTCAGACTTGCCCAACCCTTACCCTCAGTGCCTATCACTGGCTGCTGCAAGGGACCCTCCCCTCCCTTCCCCACACACCCTCCCCAGATCCCTTTAGCTCCAGTGGTGTCCATGCTGAAGCCTCCAAGTGTCATGTCACAGAGAGTAGTATTCACAGCAGATAGGTCCAAAGTACATTATCATTTACAGGCTGGCAGGCAGGCCCTGCCACATAACTGTATGACCTGGGCAAGTCCCTGTCCCTCCCTAACAATCAGTTCTCTCCTCTCTAAGCATTAAAATGCATGAATCCGCAGTCATAAAAAGGCACGAAGTGCTGACATATGATCCAACAAGGATGAACTTGGAAAACACTTTGGTAAGTAAAAGAAGCCAGTCACAAAAGGTCACATATTGTGTGATTCCATTTGTATGAAATGTTCAGGATAAGCAAATCTATAGAGACAAAGTAGATTAATGATTGCCTGGGCGGCATTGAAGGGAAGAGGAAACAGAAGGAGATGTGTGGGGAGGGAGGTAATGAAAATGTTCTAAAATTGTGATGACTGATGGCTGCATAACTGTGAACACACCAAAAACCACTGAATTGTACCAGTTAAACAGGTAAATGGCACGGGAATTATATCTCAATAAAGCTTTGGAAAAAAAGACTCCTAATTGTACCTACCTCGTAAGAGTTGTGAAAGAAATAATGTATGTAAAGTTTCTAGCACATAGTAGGCACCAAGAAATGAATTAGCATCACCATTGTTACTATTAAGAGGAGGCCCAGGGGAACCCTGACCAGACCATTGTGGCAGCCTTGGCCTTTGGACTCTCAAAAGTGATAAATCCAACCCCCACCACCCCATATACACCCTCATCACCCAAAGGAGCTCTTTCATCACCTGCAATGGGGTGTTTTAAAGAAGCCCAAGTCAAGGGAACTGAAGCAGGTCTGGAACTCTGACCTACCCCCCTCGCCTCCCTGCCCTGCACCAGCCGCCTCTGGTCAAGTGACCAGGCTGTCAAGTAGCTACTCCAGGGTAAGGTTTCAGGTCAGCCAGAGTGTATAAAGACAGGTGCCAAGCCAGAGGCTGCAGAGACACCAGCAAATGGCAAAGGAGCAATCAGATCCCTGCTGCCGCCTCCTGGGATGGAGCCCTGAGGACCCTTAAAGAGGCCCCATGCTTCCGCCACCCTGGCTGCCCCTACAGGTAAGACCCCACCCTCCACCCCATCTTCCTCCTCCATGTTCTCCCAAAGGCAGCTGGCAGCCAGAGCTGGTAGCACACAGCAGGTAGAGATTGAGTCAAGATGAGGGAAAGGCAGCCCTGACGAGGGCACTGTTGGGGCTGGGGCTCCACCCCCGACTCCTGTCACTCACCAGGGACTCACTTCCCTTTTGCTCTGCCAGCGGCCTCTGCTGTGACTTTGCAAATCCCCAGAGATAAGATGTGGTTTTCTCCTTAGTCTGGCCCAGAGTCCCCACAATTCCTCCAGAGTATAAGGCCCTTTCCCCAGGAGGCCCCCCTACTCAGGAGGGGGCACTCCCCGACTCAGCAGGCATGCAGGAGAGACTTTGCCGGGAAGGTGGGGTCGAGGGCATCTCAGAACAGGGACTCTGATCCCTGCTCCAGAGCCACCACGGAGAACTTGTTTCTAATGCAGATTCCCAGGACCCCAGCTCAGACCTGAATCTCAGGCTGAGGGCCAAGAATCCGGTCTGTAAACAAGTGGCTCCAGGTACCCTGAGCTCGCTCTGAAGTCTTAGACTCTGGGAGGTGGGCCTGAAGCAGGTGCCAGACAGACTGGGCTCTAATCCCTCTCCATCCCTCTAGCCTTGTAACTAGCTGAAGCCCTCAAAGCTTCGGGGCTTTTGGACCCAGACAACAGCAACTATCTCGTAGCCTTATAAAGGGATTGAATTAGTCACTGCCTCTAGAGCCCTCAGCGCAGTGTCTGGTGCAGGAAGTGTTCAGCAGATGTTAATGGGGCACTGCTACTCTGGGTGTGCAAGGCTGGAATGCCCCATTCCTCATGCCCCAGCAGAGCACAGGGAGGAACTTCTGCTCTACCCTTCACCTATGTCAGTGGGATAGGTCTGCTGGCCGCCAGGGCTTCTCAAGTACCATTTCAGGAGGCTGGAATAAAGGAAGAGGCTGGGGAGCACCAGCCACAGGACCCCTACCTCTGCCCACCCTGGTGGCCTCCCCCTGTCCCGCCCCCATGTGATCAGTTAAAGTCTAGAGCCCACCCGCCTGAGTCCCCCGCCCCTTCCACTCTGCCCCCGGGGGGCTCAAGACAGCCTCTGGAACAGGTTCTGGTTTGCCTCCTAGCCGCTGCTCCTGACCAAGGCCAGGCTCCAACACCTCCAGCGCACCATCTCTGCAACCTCACTGGTCTCAGAGCCTCCACTGGCTCCCTCCCTGTCCAGCCCTGACGCCTACACCAGCCTGACCTGAACACAGGTCTGATGGTGTCATCCCTCAACTTGAAAACACCAGCCAGTCCCCATTTTCGCTAGATTAAGTACAGCTAGGGCATTTGAGGCCCTTCATCAAAGAACACTGTGGGCATCTCAGCTTCTTCCCCATTTCCCCACCTCGGCCCATGGGGTCCCTCGGTTAACTGGTCCTCCCTGGGCCCCTCTGGCCCTGGGCCATCTGGGTACCAGGCTGCACAGAGAAGTGGGATAAGTAGCTCCTGTCCTTGATTTGGGGCCCCCATCTGGGGAGAAATCACGGCAGTTAATGAACTAATTCTAGGGACTTCCCTGACTGTCCAGTGGTTAAGATTCCATGCTTCCACTGCAGGGGCCACAGGTTTGATCCCTGGTCAGGGAACTAAGATCCCACATGCCATGCAGCCAAGGGGGACAAAACAAAACAAAACAAAAAAAAGAGTCAATTCTAAAGAAGGTCTGGGACAGAGGCAGCCAAGGACAAAGGAGGTTCAGAAGGGAAGCCATATCTGATGGTTCAGCCCCCTGGCTGGAGACATAGCCTCCCCAGGGAGACAGACCCAGCCCAGAAGTGCTTAAAGCCACCCAGTGGGGCCTGGCCCATCACAAACACTCCACACCAGGGGCCAAGGGCAAGGAACGTGCAGTCACGCAGCTCTAGGGGCCCCACCTCTGCACCTCAGTTCCTAACTCTTGAGAGTGGAGTGAAAATACCTAACTTGGCAGGGTTCTTCTGTTAGAGCCTGGGCGGCCACCAAACATTTTGGAAAAGGGACACTCATACAACCAATAAGAGACACTAGAGAACATACCACCCAGGGGCCTCTCCTGCCCTGGGAGTCAGGCCCTCAGATTCCTGAAGCTGAGGATCTCGGCAGCCCTGCTCCTGATATCAGAGGAGGAGCTGAGCAGCAGAAAGGCCAGGGCCCGAGGGAAGAGAGGCTGATGGGCTGTGGGCACTGGGAGCTGCTCCTGCACTGCCTCGGACACGTGCATTCCAACCCCAAAAGAGGAGCCACAGCCTCCCCCCCACCAGGGACCAAGCCTCCTGGCAGTTGCTGGGCTTCTGTCGGGCGAATGGGAAAGAGGATGGTGTTCCCTCAGCTGGCCTGCCATGCTGTCCCCTCAACCAGGCTCAGCTCCACATCAGCCCTCAGGGAGCAACGCAGAAAGGCAGGCAGATAGGCTGTGGGACAAGCACCACGGGGGCAGCCCAAGCCCTGACTGTGACAGGCGCCGGTCTCGGCCTCCCCGGGAGCATTGTCTTCCTCTGCCAGCATGGACAGCAGTGCCCACCAGACCTCTTCACCAAGCTGTTGTTGCACGTGCTTAGCACTTAAGTCCCCAGAGAGGGGGGTTGCATATAATTCAAAGGGCTTTGAATATCCGCAACAAAAAGGCAAGATGGTGGACATCCATTCTACCACATCCATTGGGCTGCTGAGTGGAATGAACAGTGAAGGGGGTCTTATTGCTATCACAAGACCATGGCTGCAGTTCTGTGAATTTAAAGAAGTTTCTCTCCATCTTAAGCCTCTCTTTTCCCACCTGTAAAATAGATTTAAATGTCATCCTGCCCTCTTTCCAACACTGTTTCAAGCCTAGCAGAGCAGAGCAACCCATGCTCTGACACTGGTGACTCTGAGCAGGCCAACATCTCTGAGCCCCTGCACTGGATCAGCCCAAAGCGGGGAGAGGAGAGAAGCTACCCTGCAGCCAGGCTGTGAGAATTCAGTGAGACGGTGTGTAGAGCTCCGCCCCCATAGCCTCATGCCCCGTAGCCATTCCCTCCTCCTCCTCTAAACCTGCCCTGGACTGTCTCACAGAGCATGCCCTTCCCTGCGCCTGGAGCCCCCTCCCACTTCTCCAGCTGCTGCAGTCTTGCCCACCTTCCCAGGCTCTCCTCCCACCCCTACCATGTTGACTGGGGATGGCAAGACCTAAAGTGATAAGGCTGGGTGAGCTCTCCATACACCAGCATATTAAAAAAATAGAGACATCACTTTGCTTACAAAGGTCCATAGAGTCAAAGATATAGTTGTTCGAGTAGCCATGTACAGATGTGTAAGTTGGACTATAAAGAAGGCTGAGCTCCAAAGAATTGATGCTTTTGAACTGTGGTACTGGAGACGACTCTTGAGAGTCCCTTGGACAGCAAGGAGATCAAACCAGTCAATCCTAAAGGAAAGCAACCCTGAATATTCTTTGGAAGGACTGACGCTGAAGCTGAAACTCCAATACTTTGGCCACCTGATGTGAAGAGCCGACTCATTGGAAAAGACCCTGATGCTGGGAGAGATTGAAGGCGGGAGGAGAAGGGGACGACAGAGGATGAGATGGTTGGATGGCATCTCCGACTCGATGGACATGAGTTTGAACAAATTCTGGGAGATAGTGAAGGACAGAGAAGCCTGGCATGCTGCAGTCCATGGGGTCACAAAGAGTCAGACACGACTGAGCAACCAAACAACAACAACCATACACCAGGGAGCAGGCCTTCCCCAGGAAGCAGCTTGAGGCTGGGGAAGGAGCAGAGGGTTGTGGTGTGGAGTCAGAACCAGGTCTGTCTCTGCCTGAGCCTTTATACAGTGAAGACCACTTCCAGCGGGGAAGGGAAAGGGCAGGGTGAGGATGGCAAGAGATTAGGGAGGAAAGTGACCTGTTCTTATAAGTCAAATCCACACAGCTAAGACAGCCCTGCTCAGGCTTTTCACTTACAAACCTTCTCCTGGTGCTGAGGGGATCCTGGGGATGGGCCTAGAGGGCACGCGTCCCATCCCCTCCCCTGGCCTGTCCCCTGCAGCCTCCTCCATGCACTGAAGCCCAAGGCTGGGCAGCAGCCTCTCTCCTTGGACCTCCACTGGGCCCTGGAGGGACCGGGCAGAGCCTTTGGGACCATGGTTGGACTGCAACCTTCAGAGAGGCCCCCCACAACGTCTGTGAAGTTCCTGGCGGCGGGCACAGCGGCCTGCTTTGCTGACCTCCTCACCTTTCCACTGGACACAGCCAAGGTCCGCCTGCAGGTAGGTGCCCTTTGGCTAAGGCTCATTGTTCCCAACAGTGGAGGGGCTGAGTTCTCCACCAGGGCACCTGCCCTTCCTCACAGAGAACCCTGAGCAGGTCACTCACTATCCACGACCCTACCTCACCATCCCCTCACCACCCAAGATCTTAATTCCTTGGCAGGACGTGCCAGGGTCCTTACGTGGCCTGCCCTACTTTGTAAGCCATAAAGTAAGAAGTAAGGAGTCACCGTGTGAGCTTGGGCAAGTCACAGACAACTTGTAATGAGAAAAGCCATCACCCTCCGATTTACCACACTGTGTACAACAGTTTGTGAGCTGGCAACTGCTACACAGAACTGTCATTTTTACTGAGACGTGACACTGTGACCATGCTTGTTCCGAGGTCCAGCCCCAGGCAGGGACCCCTGCACACAGCCCTGCCCACCCCCCACCCAAGTCCTCATACTCTGCGGGGTGTCCCTCAGATCCAGGGGGAGAACCAGGCGGCCCTGGCGGCCCGGAGTGCCCAGTACCGCGGAGTGCTGGGCACCATCCTGACCATGGTGCGCACCGAGGGCCCCCGCAGCCTCTACAGCGGGCTGGTCGCCGGCCTGCAGCGCCAGATGAGCTTCGCCTCCATCCGCATCGGCCTCTACGACTCCGTCAAGCAGTTCTACACCCCCAAGGGATCGGACCGTGAGTGCTGAGGGGTGGGTCAAGGCAGGATCTAGGCTGTGGGTCAGGAGATCAGGGTGGTGCAGACTCAGAGGCAGAGCTGAGGCATGGGAAGCTGAAGCATGAGGAGACTGAGCCTCATGTCGAGGAGGATTTGGAACCCTGGCCTGGGAGAGGTGGGCATGGGGCAGGGGCAGCCCCCAGAGACCGGCATCAGGCCCGCAGAGGTGCGGGGTAGTACAACTCTGGCCCGCTTGCTCTCCTCCTCTCCAGACTCCAGCATCATTACCCGGATTTTGGCGGGCTGTACCACGGGGGCCATGGCAGTGACCTGTGCCCAGCCCACAGACGTGGTGAAGATCCGCTTTCAGGCCAGCATGCACACTGGGCTGGGAGGCAACAGAAAGTACAGTGGGACAATGGATGCCTACAGGACCATCGCCAGAGAGGAAGGGGTTCGGGGCCTGTGGAAAGGTAGGTCTGGACTCCAGGCTTGGGGGTCTTGGGCAGCGTCTTCTCCACCCTAGGGCTGGGACAGGGAACTGAGCAAGCAGGGAGCTCCCATCACAAGTATTCCAGCAGTTCTAAAGGAACATCCTAACATATCCCAATGGACCAGCTGACTGGCCATACTGCCCCAAATTCAGTTCAGTTTACCAACCTTTCACCACGCGCAGGGCTCTGAGGGAGACAGAAATGAACAGAGGATACCCTCACGGCTCACAGTCACAGAGGAGAGAGGCATGTCAAGGAGCAGCCATTCCACAGGGCAGGATGTGCTGGGTTCACACAGAGGTGCAGGCCATGAGGGCTTAGGGCGTTCGGGGGCAGAGGTGATGTGAAAGTTGGGCCTCAAAGTTCCAGTGAGCTCCTGCTGTGTGGAGAGGGAAGGAAGGGCCCCCCCCAGCAATGGCCTGTGAGGGGTGACTGCTGCGCATGGAGAAGAAACAGAGGCCACTGCGGGGAGCAGTCATGAGAAGGGGGCTTCCTTGGGAACAAAACTTTAAGGTTCTCTATGTGTTTAAGTGGTGATGACCTTGACAAATAATGTTGTCTCTACCACATGTGGCCAGGGCTCACATGAATCTTGCAGAAGAAAACAATGACCCAGTGATGGTTAAAGGCAGGACACCTGAGTCACAGCCTTGCTTGCTGTGTGCCTTCCTGGAGCCCAGCCCTCATCTGTGAAACCAGCGGGTGGTCTCGCAGGTCGCATGGCTGCAACCTGTCACTGTTTCAAAAGCCCACCATTCCTCTCCGAGGAAAGGCTTCCTTGTCTGGCTCTAGCCAGGTCTCAGGGAGGCATATTTTAATTTTGATGGGTATTGCAGTTTATCCTCTGAAATGTGGCCCAAACACACACAAGAGGGTCTCTCTGCTTTTTGTCTCTAATATGGACATGGATAATCTGAGAGCTTTTAACATCGGAAAGGAAAGTGTGGAATCTGCCCATCCAGGGTGGACTCTTCTAGACCACTGGAACGAGGCACCATATCCCCCACCTGGGCCTGTGGCCTTGCAGCCAGGGGGTCCGCTTCTTCTATTTCCCACTCATCAGCCCCACCCGCTTCCTGACAGGAATTCTGCCCAACATCACGAGGAATGCCATTGTCAACTGTGGTGAGATGGTGACCTATGACATCATCAAGGAAAAGCTGCTAGACTACCACCTGCTCACCGGTGAGGCCCTGGGCTCCAGGCAGATAGTCCTCCCAGTCTGGAGGGGCCTGGGGCTCCACAGAGTGGGTGCCACCCACAGGCAACCGGGCTTTAAAAGGAGTGGAGGGAGGCAGGGTGCCCAGCATCATTAGGGTGAGTAAGGAGGAACCCTAGACGGGAGGCCAAAGACCTGGGCTCCAGCCCAGCACCATTTCTCCCTGTGCACCTTCAA
This sequence comes from Bos taurus, assembly GCF_002263795.3. Taxonomy (NCBI): domain Eukaryota; kingdom Metazoa; phylum Chordata; class Mammalia; order Artiodactyla; family Bovidae; genus Bos; species Bos taurus. Next base: position 53,444,181 of record NC_037342.1, on the reverse strand, counting down.
GCAAGGGTGGCCTTCTCTGACCAGTTTCCTCTAATGAGGTGGTTGGGCCGGATTAGCTTCCAACTCTGGGACAGCCCAGTTTTGTGAGTCCTCCTCAAGAGCTCCATCTTGGCACTGCAAGAGATTTGGAAAACACTATCCTCATACTTGGGCTTCCCTGGTGACTCAGACCGTAAAGAATCCACGGGCAATGCAGGAGATACGGGTTCCATCCCTGGGTCAGGAAGATCCCCTGGAAGAGGAAATGGAACCCACTCCAGTATTCTTGCCTAGGGAAATCCCATGGGCAGAGGGACCTGGTGGGCTACTGTCCAGGGGCTTGCAAAGAGTCAGATTTGACGGAGCACAAGCACTAGACTATACTAACCTCATGCCCAGGGAGTTCAGTTTCATTAGGGACAAACAATGAACACGTGTGAAACAGAAAACAAGGGCCGTCTTCATCTCACAGCCCAGTATCTGCTCTTCCTACCCTGCGACAGACAACTTCCCCTGCCACTTCGTCTCTGCCTTTGGAGCTGGCTTCTGTGCCACCCTGGTGGCCTCCCCGGTGGACGTGGTGAAGACGCGGTATATGAACTCGCCCCCAGGCCAGTACCACAGCCCCTTCGACTGTATGCTGAAGATGGTGACCCAGGAGGGCCCCACAGCCTTCTACAAGGGGTGAGCTCCCCTCCTGCCACCAGCACCCCCTCCTAGAGAACCAGGCCTCCCTCCCCGTCTCCCTTCCTCCCCTCCATGTAGAGTGTGTCTGCCATGGGATCACCTAGAAATACAGTATTGAACAGCACAGATGTAAATGCCACAAAGGAAAATTACAATATAAAGACCTAAGGAAATGTTTTTTTGAAAGAGAGGACCAAATCTGAATTGAAGATCAGGGAGGCCTATCTGAGAAAAAAAAAAGGAGTCTATGCATAGATCCAAGTGCATCCCCAAACACACAGGAAGAGGAGGAGGAGGGAAAGGTGCTTGGTAATCCTGAGGTTTTTCCCTGACCCACCGACATCACTGCGGGTCACCACTGCCGACAGCCCGTATGCTTCACACGTTCCTGGCATTTACTATTCCCTCTGCATGGAAGCCATTCCTGCGTCATCCACATGCTCTCCAACTTACTGTCCTTCAAGACTAGTTCAAATACCACCTTCTCCCTAACACTCGCAGATACAAATTTTCCCCCTCTGTGAACTTCAGCAATACTTCCCTGATACCATTTTTACGGTACCCACCACTTCCTACTTTGTAGGATAGTATTTGTAAGTTTAAACGATCCCCCATGCTAGAGTGCAAGCTCCTTGCAGCTAAGGACTGTGGCTTATACAGCTGACCCTTGAACAAATGCCAGGGTTACAGACACGGACCCCATGCAGTTGAAAATATCAATACATGTACAACTTATAGTTGGCCCTCCATACACGCAGTTCCTCTGTTGCCATGGTTTCTGCACATCCCTCGTTCCACACCCACAGATTCAACTAGTCTCAGATCATTAGTATTTAATATTAAAAAAACTGTATAAGTGGACCCACACCGTTCAAAGGGTTGTTCAAGGGTCAACTGTATACATCTTCCACTTCCCAGAGTCCCCAGCACAAAATCAGCTCTCTATAATAAAGTTATGAACAATCACCATGACCACCAAGTCACTACGCATGTGGACCTGGGTTAACGCTTCACATATATTATCTCCACACTCCCCCTGAACTGGGCCATTTCTCCACATTTACTGAGGAGGAGAATGAGACTCAGAAAGGTCATGGAACTTGTCCCAGCTCACAAAGCTTAAACGGCAGAGCCACGGCGCAAACCCTGACCTTTAGACACCACCCACTCCATCCCACACTGAGCTCTTTGCTTGGCCCTCGTACCTCCACCACTGAGGATGGTTTTCTGGCACCCAGCGTTGGATTAGGCCCAACAAGCACACATGGCCTCGACCCCGGGATGATGTCACAAAACAGTTTCAGCTGACAGCTCTTTTCCTATAAGTGCCGCCATCAGAAGGCTCTTCGTCCCACTTGTCTCGATTTGTACTTTCACTTGGCAAACATTCACTGAGCACTTCGTGGGTGCTGGGCCCCGTGCTGTGCTTCTTTTGAAGAGCAGCTAACAAGCAGGGGACACTTATTGAGGATTTACTAATACTGAACCCTGTCCATTATCATTGAATCCTCTCGACAACATCCTCCAGTTACAGGTAAGTAAACTGAGGCTGAGAAAGATTAAGAAGCTGGTCAAGCTGGTATTTGAACTCAGGACTATCCCCAGAGTTCACATTTGTTGCCCCCGTGCCATCTTCCCTGTGAGGGGCCCAGGCTGAGGGTTCAGGAGAGGCCCTGGTGTGAGATTCTGGTGCCCAAGCCAAGTCCCACAGAGCCAAGAACAACCAGCCCGGCAAGGAGAGAAGCAAGCAGAAGGAGCAACGTGGGCAAGGGTGTGGGAGGAAGGGTCTGACAGGAGCTGAGAGAACCAGGAGGGGATTAGCGGAGAAGACAGGCTGAAGAGGAGAGCAGGAGCCAGGCTCCTCCCGGAGTCGGTGAACCATAGCTGAGGTGAGGTGGTCACAGGACAGGCAGGCTCTTGGGAGATTAGCTAAATTTGGCATCAAGTTGTTTTCACCTTGCAATGCCTCCAGCTGGAGGCAGAGGCCTCCTCAGGGGTGGCTGCTCAGGTTGTAAACAAGCCCAGAAACACTCAGTGGTGGAGTGGAGTCAGGTGGTTTCAACTGAGCTATCTCACCCTGGTCTCTGAAGAGAAACTGGCAGCAATCATAGAGTGAAATGAAGTCGCTCAGTCGTGTCTGACTCTTTGCGACCCCATGGGCTATAGCCCACCAGGCTCCTCCGTCCATGGGATTCTCCAGGCGAGAATACTGGAGTGGGTTGCCATTTCCTTCTCCAGGGGATCTTCCCAACCCAGCGATCAAACCTAGGTCTCCTGAATTGCAGGCAGACGCTTTAACCTCTGAGCCACCAGTGTGAGAATTAACTGCCTAACGGTAACCCGGCTCAGAGTGCTAGTTTTCTTTCCTTGCCTGACTCCAACTTCCGCCTAAATTCCTTCAGTAGAGAAGGAAATGACAGAACAACCTCAGAAGTGCCCGTGACTAACGGAAGTTCAGCACCAGCACCGAGTGGGGAGGGCACACAGATCTATGCGGGACTCCAGTCCACCCACCTGACTAATGGTTGTCTCTCTCATCAGATTTACACCCTCCTTTTTGCGTTTGGGATCCTGGAATGTGGTGATGTTCGTCACCTACGAGCAGATGAAACGGGCCTTGATGAAAGTCCAGATGCTACGAGACTCTCCATTTTGACTAAGACAAGGCTACTCAGTATTTAGGACAAAACCAGTTAAGGTTGGAATAAAGCAGTGGGTCCATGCCACAGGGACACAGACCCACACATGTTTGTTTACAGAACTGTTTACTTGATGCTGACTCAAGAGACAGAAGAATAGGAAGGATTGTGGTCTTCAGTGCTTTGTCTTAAGAACACCTTTGTTTTGCACTGACAAGGTGGAAAATAAATTATATTAATTTGTGAAATCCATCAGGTTGGATGCCTAACATTTAGGCAAGGAAAAGTAAACCAAAACAGATCTATTTGGGTAAAACGGAAGTTTGCATACTTATATCCCCTGGAAGATCTGATTATATGATGAATTATAAACAGGAAAGACTGCAAGCATGGAACAACAGTGTCCCGCATTCCCCTTGGAAATCAGCTAAGGAGTGTAGGGAGACACCACCAAAGCAACACAAGGACTTTTGACAGCAGCCTTCGGTTAGCCACGGATCATCAGCTGTATTTGTTATGTGTCTGCATGTAGAATCCACTGGGATTGTGGGAATTGTGAGAGAGGAAAAAAAAGAGAAAACCTAGAAACTGTGCCAAAGGAGCATGGCTGGGCCAGTGTGAGGCTGAGACCCATAAATGTTCGCTGACAACACTGGAGAACCAAGAGGGCAGCCTCAGTCTCCTTTTCTGTAAAATGGGAGTAATAATCCCTCCTACCTCACTTGGGGTGTTTATGAGGATCAAGTGAGAAGCTGGGCAGAAAAACACATTATAAAAGCAAAAGCTCTGGACAAGTGTGCATAAAAGGACAATGCCTCAGAAAAGATTTTGTCGATTAGTGAGGAAGTGCCAGGGAAGAAGTTTTTGAAAGACACAGTTGCCTAGAGGTGAGACCAAAGGAACCAGGGACTCGGGGGTCAGGGGTGACGGAGAATGGTGTACAGCTGCCGGAGCCCCACTCCCAGGCAGCCCCCACTCCCACACTGGACTGTGAGGCACCTTGAAGGGTGTGGAGTCTGGGGACAAAGAGGTAAAAGCTGGGCTGAGAGTCTAAAGTATCAGGGCTCAGAATTTTTGAAAATTATCATGACTCAATAAAGAAATTCACACCTTGAGTGTGGGAATGAAAAGAGCCACTTTTCTGCCTTCTCTTTCTTAGATGGAATTTCCCTTTCTCACTTCGGGCATCCTGTTCATCAGTGCAGGGCCATGCCTGGCCCCTCACCCATACACTGCCTTCTGTGCTTCTGCAGCCCAGCTGCTCAGCATTTTAAGGGTTTGACTCCTCCATCTATAAAAGGCAGGCTTAAACCAGATGACCTTCTCCTAAACTTAACTGGACACATTTCATGTTGATAATTGGGATCCATAAGATCAGTCTTTTTCTGGTTCTTAGCAGCTTATGCGGCTCTGATGACAGAACTGAGTTCCAACCTCACTCACCCACACACACAGTTACTAGCCACCTAACCATGGGGAATCCTTGCATCATAGAGTCCTACAGAGAAGTGGGAAGGACAATCTGCACCTCACAGGAAGGGCTCAGTGATGTCACCACTCCCTCCCTCCCCACTCTGACTCCTCTGCATCCTGGGGAAAAATGAACATCCACTTACCCTCAGCACTTTTCTAAATCTATATCATAATTTGAGATCATTTACATATACAAACTGGACAGTCCAAGCAAAAGCAAAAAAGTAAAAATTATTTTGATTTAATGTCTGGTTTGGCTTTCAAATAAAAACCATATTTAAAACTTTTTCTTTTCACTTGACAGCAAGTACAAATCATTTTTAAACACTTGCTCTTGATGTGTAAGTTGCTAGAGGCCAAGGACTATGCCTTCCATGAATTTCTGTCAAAATTAACCCATCATCTACCAGAGCATACTATTTAGATGATGCTGCTGAAACAGGATAAACGCTCTGAGCGATGTTTTGATTGGGATCCGAAACCCAGTGACTTTCAGATTTCTGGGAAAGGGAAAACAAGACTGGTGGGAGGTCATCTAAAGTTTTCTGGGAAAAATACTAGATTTCTTTCCCCATTTCTTAAAGGCAGAAGTGGAACCAAGTGACCTCAGAATAAAGTTCTGTGATTTTAAGAACAAAAAGACAGTTTCCGCCAAGCCACTGCCCACTGTCTCTGCCAGCAGGAAGCCACGGATGCAGACTCACAAGGTCAGATCATCAGCTGAGGCCCACACTCATTCCCCTCACTGCACACTCACAAACACCTAACTTTATCAAGTCATTCGAAAGGCTACCGAACTTGGACTTCCCTGGTGGCCCAGCGGTTAAGAATCCTCTTCCCAATGCAGGGGACATGGGTTCAATCCCTGGTCCATGAAAATTCCACATGCTTCGGGAGCATGGAGTGGGGTGCCATTACCTTCTCCGGCTTGGTATTCTTAAGCTCAGTTTATTTACCTGTGCTAAGTCTGCCAGGCTCCTCTGTTCATGGGATTCTCCAGGCAAAAATACTGGATTGGATTGCCATTCCCTTCTCCAGGGGATCTTCCTGACCCAGGGATGGAACCTGCATCTCTTATATCTCCTGCGTTGGCAGGTAGGTTCTTTACCACTAGCACCACCTGGGAAGCCCCCTTATTTACCTATAAAATATGAGTAATAATTTGACAGAGAGCAAAAGTCTGCAGTTTTGTTAACTAAAAATGGTAAACTTCATAGGAAATAAACTGGATTCCCCATGCACTGCTGGCAGAAATGTAAGATAGTAGGGCCACTTTGGAAATTTTGAATTTTAAAAAATATTAAATACATGTTTACCGTTTGATCCAGTCACCAGAGAAATGAAATTGTATGTCCACACAAAGATTTGTACATGAATTTGCATAACAACCTTATTCATAATAGCCTCAAACTGGAAATATGTAATCCAAATGCCCATTAACTGGTGAGGACACAAACAAAATGTTCTGTATCATTGTGATGGAATACTACTCAGCAATAAAAATGGATAAAACTGCTGATACATGCATCAACATGTATCAACCTCAAAAAAACATTATATTATATGAAAGAAGCCAGGCACCAAAGACTACATCTCACTTACTATAAAAATTTTAGAAAATGCAAAGCTATAGAGACAGAAAGTAGATCAGTGATTATCCAGGGCAAAAGGTAAGAGAAGGAAATGACTGCAAACAGATAAAACACAACTTTTGGGGTGATGGAAGTTTTAGGGATGGTAAAACTGGATTGTGGGTACTTCCCTGGTGGTCCAGTGGGTAAGAATCCACCTTCCAATGCAGGGACACAGGTTCAATCCCTGGTCAAGGGAAATAAGATCCCACATTCTACAGGGCAAAAAAGCCCATGCACCACAACTAGAGAAGCCCACGTGCCACAACAAAGACCCAGCACAGCCAAAATTAAGAAAATTAAAAATTGGATTGTGGTCATTGCTTCACAACAGTATAACATTACTAAGAATTAATTAAAGCACACACTTAACAATGAGCAAACTGTATGGTAAGTTATACCTCAATAAGGCTGTTAAAAATGAAAAAGGTTATTCTCAGCTCTTGGCAGTACTACTGTAATAGACAAAAACTACAACTGAAATGTCCCATCAACAGTGGAGTGAATACATTGGATATACTCACACATAGAGACTATACAGCAGTGGCAATTAAAGATCTACGACTTCATGTAACTTGGATGAATCTAACAGATACAATGTTGAGAAAGACACCATACAGTACAACTCCATTTATATGATGTTTAAGGACAGGCAGTGGCCACAGGACTGGAAAAGGTCAGTTTTCATTCCAATCCCTAAGAAAGGCAATGTCAAAGAATGCTCAAACTACCACATAATTACACTCATCTCACACGCTAGTAAAGTAATGCTCAAAATTCTCCAAGCCAGGCTTCAGCAATACATGAACCATGAACTTCCAGATGTTCAAAATGGATTTAAAAAAGGCAGAGGAACAAGAGATCAAACTGCCAACATCTGCTGGATCGTCAAAAAAGCAAGAGAGTTCCAAACATCTACTTCTGCTTTATTGACTATGCCAAAGCCTTTGACTGTGTGGATCACAACAAACTGTGGAAAATTCTTAAAGAGATGGGAATACCAGACCACCTGACTGCCTCTTGAGAAACCTGTATGCAGGTCAGGAAGCAACAGTTAGAACTGGACATGGAACAGATTGGTTCCAAATAGAGAAAGGAGTAAGTCGAGGCTGCATATTGTCACCCTGCTTATTTAACCTCTATGCAGAGTACATCATGAGAAATGCTGGGCTGGATGAAGCACAAGCTGAAATCAAGATTGCCAGGAGAAATATCAATAACCTCAGAGTAAGACGGTAGGTGTTGCAAGAGGGCATCAGAGGGCAGACACACTGAAACCATACTCACAGAAAACTAGTCAATCTAATCACACTAGGACCACAGCCTTGTCTAACTCAATGAAACTAAGCCATGCCCATGGGGCAACCCAAGACGGGCGGGTCATGGTGGAGAAATCTGACAGAATGTGGTCCACTAGAGAAGGGAATGGCAAACCACTTCAGTATTCTTGCCTTGAGAACCCCATGAACAGTATGAAAAGGCAAAATGATAGGATACTGAAAGAGGAACTCCCCAGGTCAGTAGGTGCCCAATATGCTCCTGGAGATCAGTGGAGAAATAACTCCAGAAAGAATGAAGGGTTGGAGCCAAAGCAAAAACAATACCCAGCTGTGGATGTGACTGGTGAGAGAAGCAAGGTCCAATGCTGTAAAGAGCAATATTGCATAGGAACCTGGAATGACAGGTCCATGAATCAAGGCAAATTGGAAGTGGTCAAACAAGAGATGACAAGAGTGAATGTCGACATTCTAAGAATCAGCGAACTAAAATGGACTGGAATGGGTGAATTTAACTCAGATGACCATTATATCTACTACTGCGGGCAGGAATCCCTCAGAAGAAATGGAGTAGCCATCATGGTCAACAAAAGAGTCTGAAATGCAGTACTTGGATGCAATCTCAAAAACGACAGAATGATCTCTGTTCGTTTCCAAGGCAAACCACTCAATATCACAGTAATCTAAGTCTATGACCCAACCAGTAACGCTGAAGAAGCTGAAGTTGAATGGTTCTATGAAGACCTACAAGACCTTTTAGAACTAACACCCAAAAAAGATGTCCTTTTCATTATAGGGGACTGGAATGCAAAAGTAGGAAGTCAAGAAACACCTGGAGTAACAGGCAAATTTGGCCTTGGAATACGGAATGAAGCAGGGCAAAGACTAATAGAGTTTTGCCAAGAAAATGCACTGGTCATAGCAAACACACTCTTCCAACAACACAAGAAAAGACTCTACACATGGACATCACCAGATGGTCAACACTGAAATCAGATTGATTATATTCTTTGCAGCCAAAGATGGAGAAGCTCTATATAGTCAACAAAAACAAGACCAGGAGCTGACTGTGGCTCAGACCATGAACTCCTTATTGCCAAATTCAGACTGAAATTGAAGAAAGTAGGGAAAACCACTAGACCATTCAGGTATGACCTAAATCAAATCCCTTATGAATATATATATCATATATTATATGATATATGGAAGTGAGAAATAGATTTAAGGGCCTAGATCTGATAGATAGAGTGCCTGATGAACTATGGACTGAGGTTCGTGATATTGTAGAGAAGACAGGGATCAAGACCATCCCCATGGAAAAGAAATGCAAAAAAGCAAAATGGCTGTCTGGGGAGGCCTTACAAATAGCTGTGAAAAGAAGAGAAGTGAAAAGCAAAGGAGAAAAGGAAAGATATAAGCATCTGAATGCAGAGTTCCAAAGAATAGCAAGAAGAGATAAGAAAGCCTTCCTCAGCGATCAATACAAAGAAATAGAGGAAAAAAACAGAATGGGAAAGACTAGAGATCTCTTCAAGAAAATTAGATACCAAGGGAATATTTCATGCAAAGATGGGCTCAATAAAGGACAGAAATGGTTATGGACCTAACAGAAGCAGAAGATATTAAGAAGAGGTGGCAAGAATACACAAAAGAACTGTACAAAAAAGATCTTCATGACCCAGAAAATCACGATGGTGTGATCACTCACCTGGAGCCAGACATCCTGGAATGTGAAGTCAAGTGGGCCTTAGAAATCATCAATATCAACAAAGCTAGTGGAGGTGACGGAATTCCAGTTGAGCTATTTCAAATCCTGAAAGATGATGCTGTGAAAGTGCTGCACTCAATATGCCAGCAAATTTAGAAAACTCAGCAGTGGCCACAGGACTGGAAAAGCTCAGTTTTCATTCCAATCCCAAAGAAAGGCAATGCCAAAGAATGCTCAAACTACCGCACAATTGCACTCATCTCACACGCTAGTAAAGTAATGCTCAAAATTCTCCAAGCCAGGCTTCAGCAATACGTGAACCGTGAACTTCCTGATGTTCAAGCTGGTTTTAGAAGAGGTAGAGGAACCAGAGATCAAATTGCCAACATCCGCTGGATCATAGAAAAAGCAAGAGAGTTCCAGAAAAACATCTATTTCTGCTTTACTGACTATGTCAAAGCCTTTGACTGTGTGGATCACAATAAACTGTGGAAAATTCTGAAACAGATGGCAATACCAGACCACCTGACCTGCCTCTTGAGAAATCTGTATGCAGGTCAGGAAGCAACAGTTAGAACTGGACATGGAACAACAGACTGGTTCCAAATAGAAAAGGAGTACATCAAGGCTGTACATTGTCACCCTGCTTATTTAACTTCTATGCAGAGTACATCATGAGAAATGCTGGGCTGGAAGAAACACAAGCGGGAATCAAGATTGCCAGGAGGAATATCAATAACCTCAGATATGCAGATGACACCACCCTTATGGCAGAAAGTGAAGAGGAACTCAAAAGCCTCTTGATAAAAGTGAAAGTGGAGAGTGAAAAAGTTGGCTTAAAGCTCAACATTCAGAAAACGAAGATCATGGCATCCGGCCCCATCACTTCATGGGAAATAGATGGGGAAACAGTGGAAACAGTGTCAGACTTTATTTTTCTGGGGCTCCAAAATCACTGCAGGTGGTGACTGCAGCCATGAAATTAAAAGACGCTTACTCTTTGGAAGGAAAGTTATGTCCAACCTAGATAGCATATTCAAAAGCAGAGACATTACTTTGCCAATAAAGATCTGTCTAGTCAAGGCTATGGTTTTTCCTGTGGTCATGTATGGATGTGAGAGTTGGACTGTGAAGAAGGCTTGAGTGCCGAAGAATTGATGCTTTTGAACTGTGGTGTTGGAGAAGACTCTTGAGAGTCCCTTGGACTGCAAGGAGATCCACCCAGTCCATTCTTAAGGAGATCAGCCCTGGGATTTCTTTGGAAGGACTGATGCTAAAGCTGAAACTCCAGTACTTTGGCCACCTCATGCGAAGAGTTGACTCATTGGAAAAGACCCTGATGCTGGGAAAGATTGGGGGCAGGAGGAGAAGGGGACGACAGAGGATGAGGTGGCTGGATGGCATCACTGACTCGACGGACGTGAGTTTGAGTGAACTCCGGGAGTTGGTGATGGACAGGGAGGCTTGGCGTGCTGCAATTCATGGGGTTGCAAAAAGTCGGACACGACTGAGCGACTTAACTGAACTGATACAGATGACACCACCCTTAAGGCAGAAAGCAAAGAACTAAAGAGCCTCTTGATGAAACTGAAAGCTGCTGCTGCTGCTAAGTCGCATCAGTTGTGTCCGACTCTGTGCGACCCCATAGACAGCAGCCCATCAGGCTCCTCTGTCCCTGGGATTCTCCAGGCAAGAATACTGGAGTGGGTTTCCATTTCCTTCTCCAATGCATGAAAGTGAAAAGTGAAAGTGGAGAGTGAAAAAGTTGGCTTAAAGCTCAACATTCAGAAAACTAAGATCATGGCATCTGGTCCCATCATTTTATGGCAAATAGATGGGGAAACAATGGAAACAGTGAGAGACTTTATATTTTGGGGCCCCCAAATCACTGCAGATGGTGACTGCAGCCATGAAATTAAAAGACACTTGCTCCTTGGAAGAAAAGTTATGACCAACCTAGACAGTATATTAAAAAGCAGAGACATTACTATGCCAACAAAGGTCTATCTAGTCAAAGCTTTGGTTTTTCCAGTAGTCATGTATGGATGTGAGAGTTGGACTATAAAGAAAACTGAGAACCAAAGAACTGATGCTTTTGAACTGTGGTGTTGGAGAAGACTCTTGAGTGTCCCTTGGACAGCAAGGAGATCAAACCAGTTCATCCTAAATGAAATCAGTCCTGAATATTCATTGGAAGGACTGATACTGAGGCTGAAACTCCAATATTTTGGCCACCTGATGGGAAGAACTGACTCATTGGAAAAGACCCTGATGCTGGGAAAGACAGATAGGAGGAGAAGGGGACGACTGAGGGTGAGATGGTTGGATGGTATCACCGACTCAATGGACATGAGTCTGAGTAGGCTCTGGGAGTTGGTGATGGACAGGGAGGCCTGGCATGCTGTAGTCTATGGGGTTGCAAAGAGTTGGACACAACTGAGCAAGTGAACTGAACTCAACTGAACTAACAGGCAAAACAAATATTTGGTGTTAGAAATTATTATAGTAGTTACTCTTTGGGTAAATAGTGACTGAGAAAGAACATAAGAGTTTCTTTCTGGGCTGTTAATAATGTTTCTGTTTAAAGTATTTTACTTTTGTTGAAGTATAATTGACATATTATTATTATATAACATTAATTATTATCAAATATATATGTTAATTATATATTAAATAATGCATCTTGATGTGTGCAAATTATATAGAGACATTCACTTTCTGAAAGTGTATCCAGCTGTACACTTATGACTGTGCACTGTTTAATACATATGTTACACTTCTATAAAAAAAAAGTTTACTTAAAAGTGCACTTAATTTGAGATTCCTGGTGATCTCTAAGGTGTGTGTGTGTGTCTGTGTGTCTGTGTGTCTGTGTGTGTATCTGTGTGTGTGTAGAGATGATGAGAAGTGCTAGCCAGGTAAAGATCTGAGGCAAAGTGTTCCAGGAGAAGGGAACAAGCAGACCACAAGCCCTACAGGAAGGAGCTTGGCATGTTCAAACAGAAAAAAAGACCTGTGTGGCTGGCATACAGTGAATGAAGAGATGAATGTGAGATCATTCATTTATTCATTCATCAGATATGTAAGAGTTGTGCCAGAAGCTAAGCCAGAGGACAACCAATTGTTCAGAAAGTTTAGCAGAGAAAAACAGGAGAAAAAATAGCCACTGTAAAGGGGTAGGAAAGTCCTAAGAATATCTTGTACACACACACAGTAGAAGAAAGGAAAGACTGAGGAGGAGGGGAAAGTCCTAGAAAACAAAGAAGCATAGAGTAATGGGTACAGGTGAGAGGGATCACTCCGGAAAGGGTATGGTAAACCTAGAAATAAAACAGTCACATAGGCAAGAATTTTGAAATGGAGAGAAGCAAAATGAAAGCATTCTCCATGCTTTCATTGAAATTTGAGGAATAGTCACATGTGAGAGTAGTGAACCTGCAGAATTATTTACAAGAATGATGATTTTAAAAACTCTTTTTTCCTTCAAGTAATTTAGTGATGAAACTGAGATCTCTGATGCTTCCCTGACACTGTCCCCTGCCATGGTGAGCTGTCCAGAGCCCTCACCGTGCAGCAGCCCAGGGAACTCTAAACTGTAAGGCAGCAGGCCTCCAGCAGGCTCCCCATCAGCTGTCCCAGGGCCTTCCTAGACAGCAAGTTGCACATCACGCACAGCCACTCACAGAGCCAGCTGCCCGCCAACACTTAATAGGGTCTTGGAACTTCACAGAGGAAATATGCAAAGTAGATTGTCCGCTACATACGCACAGTCAGTTATGATACAGAAATATAACTTTTAACATGTCAAAAAAGATGAATGCAAATGCTTTGAGGGACTATTTAACAGTCAAGATGATTTCAGGCTGTACATTTTACCATTTATTGAGTGTTAGGGTAAAGGGCCTGAGGTTAACACCATTATTATAGTATACTGAGATTATAAAGGACATTATGAACAACGTGAAAAGTTATGCTTTAGGAGTTCCCTGGTGGCGTAAGTGGCTAGAATTCTGGGCTTTCACTGCTGAGGCCCAGGTTAAATCTCTGGTCATGGAACTAAGATCCCACAAGTCAAGTGGCGTGACATCCCAAAAAAAGTTATGCTTCATTGCCCATTTTAACTAAAACTGACAGTTTGTTTTCTTGGCATAAAAAGATAGCAGTTCATTGGTATTCTGAATCAATGTAGACCATCACTTCGTTTTAAAGTCTGAGGAATAGTCACATCTTCTACCAATAAAGTCAGTGTGTTCATGAATGCTCAGTCGCTTCAGTCCTGTTCAACTCTTTGCAACCCTATGGACTGTAGTCCGCCAGGTTCCTCTGTCCATAGAATTCTCCAGGCAAGAATACTGGAGTGGGTTGCCAGGCCCTCTTCCAAGGGATCTTCCCAACCCAGGGATGAACCTGTGTCTCATGCATTTCATGCTGATTCTTTACTGCTGAGCCACTGGGGAAGTCCAATAAAACCAGTGGAAACTGCCAAAAAGTCATCGTGGAGTGGTATAAGCCAGTCAGATCTCAAGAATGACATAAAGATATGCATTTTGCCTGAGACATACACTCAACTCTCTGAATCACTATATTACAATATGCCATATAGTTTATATAACAAGTAATATATTTTAATGTGTTAATATATTATAATTTTATTCTCTTGATGGTTTTATAATGAATTGAGTTCAAGATGACTAGGTGATAACTTTGAAACTCTGTATTTCTTTCAATAAATGAGCATATGAATGTTGCAGAGCTTGCATATATCCTTGAGATAGACATATCCCTGGCTAAGAATGTTTTCAAATATTGTTGCCTGGACTTTGCCATAAGAAGAGACATAAGTAATAAATGTGCATCAATTACATTTATCATGGTGCAATGTTCTATCTGCAAAAAGTACTTTCTATCCTCAAAAGATACTCCTTTTATAAGATGACACAGAAAGTAGGAATCCTAAAAAAGAAGTTTCATCAGCTCTGATACTGATAGAAATAGTCAAGATCCAGCTGACACAGCCAATATAAGCAACTTGGTTGGATCTATATACAGGGCTCACAAAGCATATTACTGCTTTCGTATTTGACTCAACACTTTCCTTTGTAATGATGAGACATCTTGTAACAAAAGTTGACAGACTTTCGCATAAGTCTATGGACAGCTTCCTTACAGGATTAAAAAATACTGGATTTCAAAATACTGATGATGAAGAAGAAGTGCAAACTTGCAGAGGTATTTTAATCAAGCAACCATGCTGAGAAACATCACAGTCTCTGCATCATAATAACAATATAGTCACACAACTACATAGTCAGAAAAATCAATTATGGTTTTCTTCTGAATGTCTTAAAAAGTCCGAAAGCCTTCTTGATTTGGACCCTGTGACTTATATCAGAGTTCTTTTTTTTAGTTAAAATTTTATTAATCTATTTTGGGCTGCACTGGGTCTCTGTTTCGGGCTTCTCATTGCGTGACTTCTCTTGTGGCAGAGCATGGGCTCTAGGTGTGTGGGCTTCAGTAGTTGTAGCACAGGGGCTCAGTTGCTCCGCAGCATGTGGGATCTTCCCAGACCAGGAATTGAACCTGTGTCCCCTGCATTCTTAACCACTGGACCACCTGGGAAATCCATGCAGCAGAGCTCCAAACGAAATTACTCAATGCTTGTTTCTATGGCTCTTCTCACTAATGAATACAGACCATCAGCAACAGTACTCCTCAGAATATTAGACCAGTTATCCAGAAGCCACTGCTCAGAAGTCAGATCCCCATTTCTTTTACTTTGGTCAAAAGTAGAAGACTTCAAAAACTATCAGATATATTT
Source organism: Bos taurus (assembly GCF_002263795.3). Classification (NCBI taxonomy): domain Eukaryota; kingdom Metazoa; phylum Chordata; class Mammalia; order Artiodactyla; family Bovidae; genus Bos; species Bos taurus. Next base: position 53,428,969 of record NC_037342.1, on the reverse strand, counting down.
CAGAGCTAATACTGAGCGTTAATGATATTTTGGAGTCATAATCCTGAAGTAATTCCTATTTCAGATTAGCTCAGATATTAAATGATAGGATAAGAAAACCTTTTTCCATTTGATTAAAACAGAACTACAGGGAAAGTTTGCTTGCATCAATATAAACGTTCATCAAACACTGCAAATATTAAGGAAGAAAGTGGGCTTGCAAGGATTTCTATGAATATGTCACCACATCTGAACTTCTAGTCAACATGTACACAGAAAACCTGGTGATGCTTCTGATGAGAAAGGAGAACCTGATTTAACTTATTTAACTTCTGGCTCAGAGCAAATGAAGAAACCTGTGAAACGGTCACTGAGGAAGCCACAACAGATACAAAAACAAAACACGACTCCGATGTTGCCACAACAGCAGTGACTGGTTTCCTCTTGAGCTGTGCTTTGAAATTCCACTATTTGGCTCTGCATTAAATAAGTTTGCAGAAAAACTGTTACATACAACCAGTGCAGAAAAGAAAGCTTTTAAAGACCCTGACATTCCAGCAGAAAATTCTACTTGTCCTTAACTTTGTTCATTCATTCAAGGAAGGTGTTTCAACACTGGATATTCACACTAAAGTCAGCTTTCTCAAGACTGCTTTACCATCTTCTGCTGATACAAGAGTTCCACTTCTTGGAAAGATTGTAATATTAGAGATGCCATCTTAGCAGAATCGTTTAGAGGGTCATCACCCTCATGTCTCACTGCTAGTCTTCACTGGCTGTAATTTAGTTACCCCATTTGTTTGTTGCACTTGGTGTCTTTTTTTTTTTTTCTTAAAGTTAGAGTGCCAGTTGCAAAAACCATTCTGTTGGTACAGTATAACTTACCACTAAATGATGCCAAAAGTATGTTGTATTGCAGTTTGGAAAACATTTAATTTGCCAGGAGTCTTGCTCATTACAGCATATCCTAATGCAACAAAGAGCTCCTTTTATTTTGTTTAAATTGATCCCTAGGTTGTTGGTTCCTTTTTAACACAGAACTTTTTAGCAATCAGCACTGTATTTTTATTTTCAGGTAAACCTACTCTTTTTTTCCCCCTCAGCAAGAAGCACAAAGGATCTTTGTTCCCAGATCAGGGAGGGGACCCAAGTCCCCTGCAATGAAAGCACAGTCTTAACCACTAGACCACCAGGGAAGTCCCTACATTTCTTTTTCTTAGTCTTAGGATAAACCTTGTAGGCTTTATGATAACTGTAAACATTTATAAGCAGTCACTGAATATTGTAGTGGAGATTTTATATAATTTTAAGAAAACTTGTTTACTTTTATATTTTATTATCTACACTTTGGGGAATAATGGAAAGGGATTTGACTCTTCCTATGAACAGACTTTTTGGTATTTAGACTAGAAAGAGTATAAAACAATAAACATCCATTACTGCCAGAAGATTTGATAACACATTAAGAATTCCTATGGAGGGAATTCCCTGGTGGTCCAGTGGTTAGACTCTGAGCTTTCACTGCTCCCCGATCAGGGAACTAATATCCCACAAGCCATGCAGCTGTGCATCGAGGCAAAAAAAAAAAAAACAAATTCCCATGGATACCTAATAAATTATGTATATCAGCTGAACTTTGTTGAAGGAATGCAAATCAGTATAATTTAACTTTGTTTGATATATTGAAGGTATGTAAATCAGTAAAATTATGTATAATTTGACCTTGCTATATAAGGTCTTAATTCAGACTATAAAAGTTTGCTGACATTTCATGAGCAGTTTTGGAAAACATTCTATTTTTTTTAATGCATTTAAAAAATCTGCCTGCCAAGCAGGAGACATGGGTTTGATCCCTGGGTTAGGAAGACCTCCTGGAGAAGGAAACAGCAACCCACTTCAGTATTCTTGCCTGGGAAATCCCACAGACAGAGGAGCCTAGTGGGCTATAGCCCACAGGCTCTCAAGACTCAGACACAACTGACCAACTTACCAACTAAACAACATCCTTAAAAGGCTGTTAACATGGTTTGATTTGCATTTGGTTTTGTTTCTCTCTCTTCTTTTTTTTGGGGGGGAGGGGTAGCAGCATTATTGAAATATAATTCACATATCACACAATTCATCTATTTAAAGAGTAAAATTCAATGCTTTTTAGTAAGTCAGAGTTGTGCAACTATCACTACAATTTTACAACATTTTCATCACCCCAAAATAACCACATCCCCTTAACATGTTAGCTGTCATGCCCAAATTCTCCCATCCCCCCAGCTCTACTTTCTGCTTTCTCTATAGATTTGCCTATATAAATGAGAACATACATTATGTGGTCTTTTGTGATTGTTTTTTTACTTAGTATGTTTTCAAGACTTATCCATATCATAGCAGGTATCAGTACTTCATCCATTTTTATTGCTGGAGAGTATCCCATTGTTTGGGTAACATTTTATTTATCTACTCAACAATTGGTGGACATTTGGTTTATTTTATATTTTTGGCAAACATCCTAGTTTTAAATAAAGTTTATGTGTAGACTTTTTCATGTTGGGTTTTTCTTTTCATAGACTGTCTAAGGAAAAATAGAACTTTTTCATTTTGGTAGCAGTGGTTGCTCCATGATATCATCTTGATTTAAGAAGTTTTGTTTAGTTTCTATACCAACTAACATAAAGTTTAATTTGATGTTTGCAAACCAAGGACTATGATTTAAGGTTAAAATTACACATTAGAAGCATTGAGGCTATGTCTTCAGGTCAAAATACTCTAGTGATAAATCCACTATGAAGACATTATTTTAGGCAATCTAGATATTAAACTGGGGCTTCCCAAGTGGTTCCATGGTTAAAAATCTGCCTACCAATGCAGGAATTCAGTTCAGCTCAGTACAGTCACTCAGTTGTGTCTGACTCTGCAACCCCATAGACTACAGCGCACCAGGCCTCCCTGTCCATTACCAACTCCCAGACCTTACTCAAACTTATGTCCATTGAGTCGGTGATGCCATCCAACCATCTCACCCTCTGTCGTCCCCTTCTCCTCATGCCTTCAATCTTTCCCAGCATCAGGGTCTTTTCAAAAGAGTCAGTTCTTCACATCAACTGGCCAAAGTATTGGAGTTTCAGCTTCAGCATCAGTCCTTCCAATGAATATTCAGGACTGATTTCCTTTAGGATGGACTGGTTTGATCTTGCTGTCCAAGGGACTCTCAAGAGTCTTCTCCAACACCACAGAATTCTTTGGCATTCAGCTTTCTTTATAGTCCAACTCTCACATCCATACATGACTACTGGAAAAACCAAAGCTTTGACTATACAGACCTTTGTTGGCAAAGTAATGTATCTGCTTTTTAATATGCTGTCTAGGTTGGTCATAGCTTTTCTTCCAAGGAGCAAGCACCTTTTAATTTCATGGCTGCAGTCACCATCTGCGGTGATTTTGGGGCCCAAAAAATAAAGTCTCTCAGTGTTTCCATTGCTTCCTCATCTATTTGCCATGAAGTGATGGGACCAGATGCCATGATCTTAGTTTTCTGAATGTTACTGAATGTAAGTGAAAAGCTTACTTTTTCACTCTTCTTTTTCCCTTTCATCAAGAGGCTCTTTATTCTTCCTCACTTTCTGCCATAAAGGATGGTGTCATCTGCATATCAGAGGTTATTGATATTTCTCCTGGCAATCTTGATTCCCACTTGTGCCTCATCCAACCCAGCGTTTCACATGATGTATTTTGCATATAAGTTAAATAAGCAGGGTGACAATATACAGCCTTGACATACTCCTTTCCCTATTTGGAACCAGTCTGTTGTTCTATGTCTAGTTCTAACTGTTGCATCTTTGACCTGCATACAGATACTTGAAGAGGCAGGTCAGGTGGTCTGGTATTTCCATCTCTTTCAGAATTTTCCACAGTTTATTGTGATCCACACAGTCAAAGGCTTTGGCGTAGTCAATAAAGCAGAAGTAGATGTTTTTCTGGAACTCTCTTGCATTTTCAATAATCCAGCGGATGTTGGCAATTTGATCTTTGGTTCCTCTGCCTTTTCTAAAACCATCTTGAACATCTGGAAGTTCATGGTTCATGTATTGCTGAAGCCTGGCTTGGAGAATTTTGAGCACTACTTTACTAGCGTGTGAGATGAGTGCAATTGTGGGGTAGTTTGAGCATTCTTTGGCATTGCCTTTCTTTGGGATTGATGAAAACTGACCTTTTCCAGTCCTGTGGCCACTGCTGAGTTTTCCAAGTTTGCTGGGATATTGAGCGCAGCATTTTTACAGCGTCATCTTTTAGGATTTGAAATAGCTCAACTGGAATTCCATCACCTCCACTAGCTTTGTTCATAGTGATGCTTCCTAAGGCCCACTTGACTTCCCATTCCAGGATGTCTGGCCTTAAGTTGGTGATCATGCAATCATGATTATCTGGGTCATGAAGATCTTTTTTGTACAGTTCTTCTGTGTATTCTTGCCACCTCTTCTTAATATCTTCTGCTTCTGTTAGGTCCATACCATTTCTGTCCTTTATTGTGCCCATCTTGCAGACAATGTGTTCAATCCCTGGTCTGGGAGGATCCCATATACTGTGGGACCACTAAGTCACCGCACCACAACTACTGAGCCTGTGTGCTGCAACTACTGAAACCCAAAGTTCTAGAACCTGTACTGTGCAACAAGAGAAGTCACTACAATGAGAATTCCCTGCACTGCAGCTAGAGAGTAGCCCCCGCTCTCCATAACTAGAGAAAGCCTGCACAGCAACAAGGACCCAACACAACCAAATAAATAAATTAGTTTCTAAAATAATCAAAAAAATTATTTTAAAAAATGACAATTTTTTAAAAAGGACATTTTAAAAAAATGTATGGATCAATTTCATCTTTTAAATGTTTTTAAAGAAATTCAGCTTTTATATCATTTTTAAAAGTATGATCATCAAATTTCCTTGATTTCTTTTTTGAAAAAAGGAAATAAGATAATTTTGTATTTGTTTTGGGAGGGGAGTTAATATGGCTAACAATATTCTTGGCAAAAAAATACCAGAGATATTTGAGATCTTTTTTTCTCATGTTGGTTTTCATTACCTAATGTTTTCAGCTTTCTCTGTCATTCTTACTTTTTTCTCATTTTCAGTGTTTCAATTTGTTTTTAAAACTTTAAATTTCCAAAACTATAAGTACAGTGGATTGCTTTCCAGCATGATATTAACATTATAAACTGTGTCAAATTGATTACTGGCATATATAACATGCAGCTTTCCAGATGGCGCTAGCGGTAAAGAATCAGCCTACCAATGCAGGAGATGCAAAAGAAATGAGAGTTTGATCCTTTGGTTGGGAAGATTCCCCTGGAAAAGGAAATGGCAACCTACTCCAGTATTCTCGCCTGGGAAATTCTATGGACAGAGGAACCTGGTAGGCTACAGTCCTAGGGTTGCAAACAGTCACACACACACATACAACATGTTTACAAATAAACTGGGATTTTTTTCAATAACCCAGATGTGCAACAGGCTTGTAAAATGCGCTTATCTGTACTCATTGTACATCCTAAAAGATGATGCTGGGAAAGAGCTGCACTCAATATGTCAGCAAATTTGGAAAACTCAGCAGTGGCCACAGGACTGGAAAAGGTCATTTTCATTCCAATCCCTAAGAAAGGCAATGCCAAAGAATGCTCAAACTACCCCACAAGTGCACTCATCTCACACCCTAGTAAAGTAATGCTCAAAATTCTCCAAGCCAGGCTTCAACAGTATGTGAACCATGAACTTCCAGATGTTCAAGGTGGACCTAGAGATGGCAGAGGAACCAGAGATCAAATTGCCAACATCCGTTGGAGTATTAAAATAGCAATAGAGTTCCAGAAAAACATCTATCTCTGCTTTATTGACTATGCCAAAGCCTTTGACTGTATAGATCACCACAGACTGAAGAGATGGGAATACCAGACCACCTGACCTGCCTCTTGAGAAATGTGTATGAGGTCAAGAAGCAACAGTTAGAACTGGACAAGGAACAACAGACTGGTTCCAAATAGGAAAAGGAGTATGTCAAGGCTGTATATTGTCACCCTACTTATTTAACCTCTATGCAGAGTACACCATGTGAAATGCTGGGCTGGATGAAGCACAAGCTGGAATCAAGATTGCCAGGAGAAATATCAATAACCTCAGATATGCAGATGACACCACCCTTATGGCAGAAAGTGAAGAGGAACTAAAAAACCTCTTGATGAAAGTGAAAGAGGAGAGTGAAAAAGTTGGCTTAAAGCTCAACATTCAGAAAACGAATATCATGGCATCTTGTCCCATCACTTCATGGCAAATAGATGGGGAAACAGTGGTAACAGTGAGAGATTCTTTTTTTTGGTCCCCAAAATCACTGCAGATGGTGACTGCAGCCATGAAATTAAAAGACACTTACTCCTTGGAAGAAAAGTTATGACCAACCTAGACAGCATATTAAAAAGCAGAGACGTTACTTTGCCAACAAAGGCCTGTCTTGTCAAAGCTGTGGTTTTTCTAGTAGTCATATATGGGTATGAGAATTGGACTATAAAGAAAGCTGAGCGCAGAAGAATTGATGCTTTTGAACTGTGGTGTTGGAGAAGACTCTTGAGAGTCCCTTGGACTGCAAGGAGATCCAGCCAGTCCATCCTAAAGGAAATCAATCCTGAATGTTCATTGGAAGGAGTGGCGTTGAAGCTGAAACTCCAATACTTTGGCCACGTGATGCAAGAACTGACTCATTGGAAAAGACCCTGATGCTGGGAAAGATTGAAGGCGGGAGGAGAAAGGGACAACAGAGGATGAGATGGTTGGATGGCATCATCGACTCAATGGACATGAGTTTGAGTAAACTCCGTGAGTTGGTGATGGATAGGGAGGCCTGGTGTGCTGCAGTCCATGGGGTCGAAAAGAGTCGGACACGACTGAGCGACTGAACTGAACTGAACTGTACCAATTGTGGACAAAGAATGTCTTCCTGCCAGAGGAGTAAACAGAGGATCTTAAGACCATCAAGCCACCCGCCACAGTGCACCTTGAGGGGATTCAGGATGGCAAAAAATAGGATACTGTCCCTAGATAGTTAAGGTGCACATCAAAAGAATAATTTCTTTAAGTCCAGACTGCTGCATCTTCCCATACATAGAAAAGTGCTAAATTCATTAACTTGAGATGTCTGTTTTTTCTTTAATTAGCTGTAATCTTTTGATGTTCAACTACCTGGGTTTGTTTCATTGTTGTTCTTGCAAGAACTCCTGTCTACCCAGGTGGCTCAGTGGTAAAGAATCCACCTGCTAATGCAGGGGATGCAAGATACTCGGGTTCGATCTCTGGGTTGGGAAGATCCCCCAGAGAAGGAAATGGCTACCCACTCCAGTATTCTTGCCTGGAAAACTGCATGGACAGAAGAGCTTTGTGGGCTAAAGTCCATGAGGTCTCAAAGAGCTGGACACAACTGACCACTGAGCACAGCCTGTATACCCTGGCTCCTCCTCTACCTCTTCAGAATAGTTCCTCAGAGGTATCTGAGAGGCTGTATCCCTGGCTTACATCCTCAGTAATGCCCCAAGTAAACATCATTCTCAACTTTTAGGTTGCTCATTTTTTACAGTTAATACTACACATTATTCTTTCTCCATAAGACATTTTATAACTTGGATAAGTTGCTTGCTAAAAGTCCAGAGGTACAGTGTCTGTAGTATTGTTCTCATCTGCCTAGCCCATTCAAAGGAAAAGAGAATTTAATGGGACTTCTTAAGAAATCCATATTGAATCATGGCGATACCTACTTCCCTTTTTAAATGTCCACATATCATCCTTCTAACAGTCCCTTGAATTTTGCTAGGGATGAACAAATATCTCACAGGTATGGAGCCTTTGAAATACAGACTCTTCCCTATTCTGGCAATCAGGGTAACACTTTTATTTCCAGGCTTTTGGTTCTACTCTATTTTTCATGTCTTCTCGAAGATCACCAAGCAGTTCAATAGTCTCCCCACAAATTTGCAGAGAATCCTGGGAATTTGTTCATCACAGCCAAAGACAGAAGCTCATGTACAAAACCTAGGCCAGCAGTGGATGGGAGACTCCAGTGCCAGAAATAAATTTTTGGCTTGATTTCAGTTTCCTCCAGGAACATGTGCTCGTGTGTTTTTTCTTTTCTGCTATAATTAACCAGATGGTCTGGTATTCCCATCTCTTTCAGAATTTTCCACAGTTTATTGTGATCCACACAGTCAAAGGCTTTGGCATAGTCAATAAAGCAGAAATTGATATTTTTCTGGAACTCTCTTGCTTTTTCTATGATCCAGCGGATGTTGGCAATTTGATCTCTGGTTCCTCTGCCTTTTCTAAAACCAGCTTGAACACCAGGAAGTTCACGGTTCACATATTGCTGAAGCCTGGCTTGGAGAATTTTGAGCACTACTTTACTAGCGTGTGAGATGAGTGCAATTGTGGGGTAGTTTGAGCATTCTTTGGCATTGCCTTTCTTTGGGATTGGAATGAAAACTGACCTTTTCCAGTCCTGTGGCCACTGCTGAGTTTTCCAAATTTGCTGGCATATTGAGTACAGCACTTTCACAGCATCATCTTTCAGGATTTGAAATAGCTCAACTGGAATTCCATCACCTCCACTAGCTTTGTTCGTAGTGATGCTTTCTAAGGCCCACTTGACTTCACATTCCAGGATGTCTGGCTCTAGGTCAGTGATCACACCATCATGATTATCTGGGTCATGAAGATCTTTTTTGGACAGTTCTCCTGTGTATTCTTGCCATCTCTTCTTAATATCTTCTGCTTCTGTTAGCTCCATACCATTTCTGTCCTTTATTGAGCCCATCTTTGCATGAAATGTTCCTTTGGTATCTCTGATTTTCTTGAAGAGATCCCTAGTCTTTCCCATTCTGTTGTTTTCCTCTGCTGCTGCTAAGTCGCTTCAGTCGTGTCCGACTCTGTGCGACCCCATGGACTGCAGCCCACCAGGCTTCTCCGTCCATGGGATTCTCCAGGCAAGAACACTGGAGTGGGTTACCATTTCCTTCTCCAATGCATGAAAAGTGGAAAATGAAAGTGAAGTTGCTCAGTCGTGTCTGACTCTTAGCGACCCCATGGACTTCAGCCTACCAGGCTCCTCCATCCATGGGATTTTCCAGGCAGTAGTACTGGAGTGGGGTGCCATTGCTTTTTGCGTTGATCCCTGAAGAAAGCTTTCTTATCTCTTCTTGCTATTCTTTGGAACTCTGCATTCAGATGCTTATATCTTTCCTTTTCTCCTTTGCTTTTCACTTCTCTTCTTTTCACAGCTATTTGTAAGGCCTCCCCAGACAGCCATTTTGCTTTTTTGCATTTCTTTTCTGTGGGAATGGTCTTGATCCCTGTCTCCTGTATAATGTCACGAACCTCATTCCATAGTTCATCAGGCACTCTATCTATCAGATCTAGGCCCTTAAATCTATTTCTCACTTCCACTGTATAATCATAAGGGATTTGATTTAGGTCATACCTGAATGGTCTAGTGGTTTTCCCTACTTTCTTCAATTTAAGTCTGAATTTGGCAATAAGGAGTTCATGGTTTGAGCCACAGTCAGCTCCTGGTCTTGTTTTTGCTGACTGTATAGAGCTTCTCCATCTTTGGCTGCAAAGAATATAATCAATCTGATTTCGGTGTTGACCATCTGGTAATGTCCATGTATAGTCTTCTCTTGTGTTGTTGGAAGAGGGTGTTTGTTATGACCAGTGCATTTTCTTCGTAAAACTCTATTAGTCTTTGCCCTGCTTCATTCCGTATTCCAAGGTCAAGAAGCAACAGTTAGAACTGGACGTGGAACAACAGACTGGTTCCAAATAGGAAAAGGAGTACGTCAAGGCTGTATATTGTCACCCTGTTTACTTAACTTATATGCAGAGTACATCATGAGAAACGCTGGGCTGGAAGAAACACAAGCTGGAATCAAGATTGCCGGGAGAAATATCAATAACCTCAGATATGCAGATGACACCGCTCTTATGGCAGAAAGTGAAGAGGAACTCAAAAGTCTCTTGATGAAAGTGAAAGAGGAGAGTGAAAAAGTTGGCTTAAAGCTCAACATTCAGAAAACGAAGATCATGGCATCCGGTCCCACCACTTCATGGGAAATAGATGGGGAAACAGTGGATACAGTGTCAGGCTTTATTTTTCTGGGCTCCAAAATCACTGCAGATGGTGACTGCAGCCATGAAATTAAAAGACGCTTACTCCTTGGAAGGAAAGTTATGACCAACCTAGATAGCATATTCAAAAGCAGAGACATTACTTTGCCAACAAAGGTTCGTCTAGTCAAGGCTATGGTTTTTCCTGTGGTCATGTATGGATGTGAGAGTTGGACTGTGAAGAAGGCTGAGCGCCGAAGAATTGATGCTTTTGAACTGTGGTGTTGGAGAAGACTCTTGAGAGTCCCTTGGACTGCGAGGAGATCCAACCAGTCCATTCTAAAGATCAGCCCTGGGATTTCTTTGGAAGGAATGATGCTAAAGCTGAAACTCCAGTATTTTGGCCACCTCATGCGAAGAGCTGACTCACTGGAAAAGACTTTGATGCTGGGAGGGATTGGGGGCAGGAGGAGAAGGGGATGACAGAGGATGAGATGGCTGGATGGCATCACTGACTCGATGGACGTGAGTCTGAGTGAACTCCGGGAGTTGGTGATGGACAGGGAGGCCTGGCGTGCTGCGATTCATGGGGTTGCAAAGAGTCGGACACGACTGAGCGACTGATCTGATCTGATCTGATCTGATAATTAACCCGTCCCGTTCTAGCTATAGTCTCCTGGCTGACAATTCCCTCTGCTTATGGAAAATACCCAAATGGAGCTGATTGAGTTGGGCTTAAATCATGGTTCACCATTTCCTAACATTGTGACCCGTGTGGCTCAGTGGTAAATTAATCTGCCAGGGCTTCCCTGGTGGCTTGGCAATGAATCTGCCTGCAATGCAGGAGATATGGGTTCGACCCCTGGGTCAGAAAAACCCCCTGAAGGAGGAAATGGCAACCCACTCCAGTATTCTTGCCTGGGGCAATCCCATGGAGGAGCTGGTGAGCTACATTCGTGGGCTGGCAATGAGTCGGACACGACTGAGCACAAGTACTAGACTTAGAAAAGTGTGACATCAGGCAGATGATTTAACCTCTCTGGCACTCATATGTAGATCAGAGGTTAATACCAGCCTCACAGGGTTATGCAGAAGTATCCACAACGAACCTGAACATAGTAACTGCACACACTTAATGTTCATCTTCTCAGATCCTCCCATTACACTTTCCAAGGGCACTTTCAACAGCAGGCCAAACAGCTGCAACTGAAGAAAAACACACAACCTGAAAGCAACTAGTTAAACTTTACTCGGGAATCTTACTGAAGAAGATAGCCCATGAGAGGGCCTCTCAGATACCTTTGAGGATATGTTTGAAAAAGGTTAAGAGAAAAGCCAGGATAAATACTTTGCTGGGGAAAAAAAATGTAGTTGAACATCAAAATATTTCTGTCAACCATAAAGAACAGACATCTCAAATTAATGATTTTAGTGGTTTTCTGTATATAGGAAAATGTAAGAATCTGGATTCATTTAAATTATTCCTTAGGTATGCATCTTAACTACGGAAGGCCAGTAGTATCCAAAGCACAGGATGCTTCCTCTTTTCCTCCATCCTGAATTCCTCTCAGGGCTCACCGTGGTTGGGTGGTTACAGTGGCTAATGGCCAGAGCATTACAGAACTGAGACGGTGGGCAACTTTGTTTACTAGAATGGCAGACAACGTTCACAATTTCGCACAACAGTCCCAGACAGCCTACAAGGCTGAAAAGAGGCAGTGGGGGACAGAAGGTACACAAAAGTAGGGACACAAGAGTTCAAGGGTGAACATAGAGTCCTTCTACACTTCATGTACACGTGTTTGTCTGGCCACAGGACACAATTACCGCTTATTTACATGTCTGTCACCCCCAAAAGACCACCGGCCACCTGAGGGGCCAGGTTCCTCGCCTACCATCCCTTTCTCATGCTGGGACCTAAGCATGCAGCAAATCCAGGCCTTGTTCGGCCTTCTCACTTGGGCCAGCCCGTTGGCGCGACTGTAAGTGGGGGCGGGAGCGCCACGCTCGGTACCCCCGCCCGGTCCAGAAGTCCCGCGGGCACCCAGGATAGAGCCCTCAGGCGGCAGGAAACTCAGCTGCGCACAACGGCCGTTGGCGGTGACAGGCCACCTGCTGCTGCGAGGCCGGTCGGGAGGCCCCGCCCCGGAGAGCCCGCGCCGGCGCCTGGGGAGAGCGGGCGGTTGGCGGAAACACGGGTGGCCGAGTTGGGGGTAGCGAACTGGGCCCGTGAAAGCACGGAGTGCTCTTCTACCTGAGCCTCTGGGCGCTGTTAGAAAGAGCCCGGGCTAGGGGCCAGAGGCGTGTATGACCCTGAGCAGCTTCTGCTTCTTCCCGCGCGTCAGTCTTGCCATCCTCACAATGAGGTTGGCGGCGAGGGGGGAACCCTACGGGGTACAAAAGGGCTGACGCGGGGACCGAAGCCCGGAAATGGGAGTGAAAGAAGGCGCGAAGACAACCCTGGGCGTGGCGGCCTCTGCCGCTAAAGGGTAGCCGCCCAGTCCTCGGAGCCCGCAGGCCCCGCCCCCGCCCAGCAGGCCCCGCCCCGAGATCTAAGTCTCACGGCACCCTCCTCCTACCTCTCTGCAAGCCCCGCCGGCCGCGCGTTCGGACCGAGTATCGTCTGCGCTCCGTGGACGCGCCCTCCGTCCGCCGACCGACAGAACTGCCTATACCCGCCTGTTCTCCTTGCGGCCCGGTGAGCCAGGCCCCGGCCCGCCCCAGCCCGGCACCCTCAACACCTGCCCTCCTCCCGCTACTCCGGCCGAGGGGACCCACGCGCCGCCTTTAATTTCCCTCCTCGCCTCCCACCGTATTTTGTATTTTACCGTTTTGTCTTTTTTTTTTTTTTAATCTCTCTTCTTTCACTCTTTTGCTGTTTTGCCTTTGTTCTTTACTTCTCGCGCTCAAAAGGCTGTAATATAAGCCCTCTCCTCTGCCAGGGTGGGGGGCCTTCAGCGATGATCAGAAGGACCTCTCCCATTCCAGGCGGCTACAGGCCTTCCTAGGGCTCTTTCTGCTGGCAGGAGCTTTGAGCTGCTTGATGCGGCCTCCGCTGGGCCCATTCCAACCTCTCTAACCTCCTCAAGCCCTGCTCTGGGCCCTAGTCTCTGAACCATCCTGATGCCCCCCCACCTCACTTCCAGCACCCCCACTCACCAGAGTCGCTGTGTTGTGGGATGCTTCCCCAGAGTACTGAATTACACTAAAGCAGAAATCTGAAAGAGCAATGTGTGATACTAAGAGATCAGACCGGGGAAAGAGGACTTCTGGGCTCATCCCTTCCTCCCATGTGTCTGTCCCTCTCCTTCACTGTGTGGACTTAATAGCCCCCAGCTGCCTGTGGGAAATGGACCCTGTTCCCTACCCTCACATCCCCCAGGCAAGGACTGAATACGCTAATGTGCCTTGGGCCTTTTCCTTTTGCTGGGTTTGTAGTCCTTTTAAGGCCCATTCCCCTTTCTAAACTCTCCTCCTTTGCTCTACAGGACACATAGTATGACCATTAGATATTTCGTCTACCAACCATTTTCCATGGAAAACCAAAGGGACCAGGCCATGATAGCCACTGGCAGCTTTGAAGAACGGGACATCTTTAGAGAAGCTTGACCTTGAAGACCTCAGCGTGGGACCTAACACAGCCGGGTAAGAGTCCAGTCTAAAGGAGGAGTATTCTACTGCCTCAGCCCTGTGGTCTGGGGGCGGGTTCAGCACGATATTAACAAAAATAACTAGCACCACCATCCCAGTAAAGTCACTCTTAGAATTCACAAAGCACCTTCCTTTATCCTTGGTCTTCTTCTGGCCCTTAAACTGACCCTGACAAGCCAAGGATGGTAGTCCCCATGTTACAGAGGAGGAACAATGAGGCCCCAATGGGACAGTGATTAGCTCCAGGAAATGAGCAGCAGAGGAGAACCTAGTGTTCTAAATACATATTGTTGACTCAAGCTTTTGACTACCCTTGAGATTTCGATTAGGAATCAGATGTATGTTTTGGACTGTCCCTGAGACTGCGATAATCAGGTAAAACTGGTTATTTGCTGGTGAGTAATATATGATAAATTCTTTCCAGTTAGACCTTAATCTTCTTAGTAGGGTCTTTAGCACAGGTACCTTTGCTTCCCATACCTGTGCCTCTGAAGGACCTGACTTATGGCAAACCCAAGGCAATATTCAAAATGGCAACTTAGCCTTTGCATTTGTCGCCAAGATGGGCTGGGTCTTATATTTCTCTGACCCTCACAACACATTGCAACCTAGATCAAGGTCAGGACATGATTGACTCATGTTGTTATCATGTCTCCAATGCCCAGAAGGGATGCCTTTTTTGCCTGAACCTTCTCAGAACTGTCATACTGTCACAAGAGAACTGGGATGTTGGACTTCCTCATGAAAGGCCCTGCCTGGGCCTGGGGCTGAGAGAACAGGAAAGAAATGACCTGGGCACCAGTGTAAAGCAAATTGTATAAGCTTTGGAGCCTGCAGACAGGACTCTTACTAAGTTCCCTCACAGGGCTGCTCTGAGAAGTAAGTGAGCTAATAGAATGTGCCAGAGGGATGAGGACAGGTGTGGAGCACTTCCTGGGGGATGAGAATGTCAGGGCAGGGACTCTGGGGGTTCGGGAACACCTTCATCAACCCCTTCCGCTGCCTGAGTGCAGCCTTCACTGAGCCTCATGTGGGCCAGGCTCCAGGGAAACATGAATAAGGCCAGCAGCCGAGTGGTGAGTAGCTTTTAGATTTCCCGTTTGCCCAGCCACCTGGGATGAGAGGCCCAGGAGGAGGAAGCCTGGTGAACATTTTGCTTCCATCGGTCTGTGTGTTCACTACTGTCACCACATCATTCCTCTGTTGGCCAGCTCTTTCCTCACACCCCCAGCAACAGGGATAGCCAATTAGGTGGGGCTCAGAGTAGCCACTCCTCGTCAAAGTAAACTCAGGGGAGAGAAGCAGGTCACCCTCCCCCACTGGGGTGCTGGGCTCACTTCCTCCCAAGGCAGGGGAGGAGGGTGTTTTTCCAGTTCTGAAAACAAAATGGGGGTTTTGGTTTCCTTCGTCATTCTTTATAGCTCTGACCTGCACTACTTCCCCATCCCCACCTCTCATGAAGACATGGCTCCCCCTGTATTATAGGATGAGAGGAAACTGGCCAGAGAGGGAGTAGTTTTCCTGTGTTTCACAGTAGGCTGGGGGAGGGAGGAAGATACTCTTAGCCCTAAGAACAGCACAGTATCCTTCAAGGCCCAGCTAAAATGTTACCTTTGCTAAGTCATTTCTGACTACCCACCCTTTCTTCTCTCACAGTGGAGGTGGATGGTCCCTCCTTTGAATTTTCAGAATAGGTTTCTGCAAGCCCCGAATGCAGCTTGAAACACCTGCCCACCCCCAGTGCCAGACAATAAGCCTCCCTCTAGGGTAGATATTGTCTCAGTGAACCAGTGCCTGGCAAAGCGAACTCATTGAAAGAGTGACTCTAGAGAGCCCAAGCTGTGTGTGGGCTGGTGAGCTCTGAGAAAGCCTGAGACCAAATTGAAAGGGCTGAATAGGTCTTGTTCACTCCTTTTCTTCTAGACTTAGACAATTCCAGACTCATAGGAACCTCTTCTGCTTAAGACATTCAGGGCATGATGCCTGTGGGTTTGTACCTTCCCCCCTCATCTGCCTGCCCTCTAGACAGAGCTGCAGAATCAGGAACATGAGCATCAGAGAAATCTGTAGCCCACAGACAAAGGGCTGGGCCAATGCCTGTTTGTGAGGCAGGACAGCTGTGATCCGGATACTCCACGTGGTGAAGGAGAGGACTTCTCAGACAGAAATTACTTCTCCAGCCCCTGTTTGAGTACCTGTGGAGCTCACTCCTATTTGCCCTCGAGGGGCAGCTCTGAGCCCTTGCTTAGGGGGGTGATGCTATCAGAGAAGGTAGGGGTGGGATAGTAAGAGAAGTTCTGGAGGTTCGGCTGCTGATGGACCTTATCTCTCCTTGGCTTAGTCTCCGGCAGAGTTCCTCTGTCTCGTCTTGTTGCTGACAGAAGGTGCCCCCTTCTCCAGTTTTTGTTCATCTCCTGGGAGGTTGCAGGAATCGTCATTATGGTTGGGTTCAAGGCCACAGATGTGCCCCCTACAGCCACTGTGAAGTTCCTGGGGGCAGGCACAGCTGCCTGCATTGCGGACCTCATCACCTTTCCCCTGGATACTGCTAAAGTCCGGCTACAGGTGAGTGAATGAAGCCTGCATTTCTGAGCGTAGCTAGTCCACTCCCTCCCCAGGACACAGACTCTTCAAGGGCCAGTGGGGTTTTGGGGACCATAAATTTTAGAGCACAGGGATGGCAGGAGATGGGGAGGGCAACCACCTGCCTTGGCCTTGCAGATCCAAGGAGAAAGGCAGGGGCCAATGCAGGCTGCGGCCAGTGCCCAGTACCGCGGGGTGCTGGGCACCATCCTGACCATGGTGCGCACCGAGGGCCCCCGCAGCCTCTACAGCGGGCTGGTCGCCGGCCTGCAGCGCCAGATGAGCTTCGCCTCCGTCCGCATCGGCCTCTACGACTCCGTCAAGCAGTTCTACACCAAGGGCTCTGAGCGTGAGTGTGGAGCTGGGCCACAGGCCTCTTGGCCTCTTCTCAGTGATGGTCGATCCTAGTTGTTCCAGCCTCACAGTTCCTTTAGGCCCCAAGACCTCTAGGAGGAATTTCAGATTAAAGGTCCCTGATTCTTCTTATGATTCCCAGGCTGAGTCAGGCTCTGAGCAGGGCATCAGCTCGTGACAGTTTTCACAACCACTTCGGGAGCAGGTGGTATCATCCCTGTGTTCCAGCAGGAGAGGCTGAGGCTTACCTGGGGTGGGGGAGGGGACTCGGCCAAGGGCTCACAGTGAAGAGCCAGGAAACTCCCAGGACTTCTGCTTTCAAGGCCAGTGCTCTTCCATTTCACCTTCTCAGCATGCCACGTTCACCCCCCAGTTTACACTTGTGGAATCCCATGTCAGGGAAAAGTAGATGAGGGATGAGAACCCAAGTCCTGTGAATCCCAGTCTGAGAAAGCCTTTCATGTTTGTCAAATGGAAATGATTCTCGGGAATCCCCTGGTGGTCCAGTGGTTAGGGCTTTCACTGCTGGGGCCTGGGTTCAGTCCCTAGTCAGGGAACTAAGATCACACAAGCTATGCAACGCAGCCAAAAAAAAAAAGTTTCTGATTTCTCAGGGCCGTTTAGCAGGTGAAATGAAGTGAATAGAAATGCTTTATGAAAGAAAATAGCATTAAGTCTCATTTTGTCCTGTTCCTTGCTCTGTCCTAGTGCCCAGCACATAATAGACACTGTATAATGCAAGACATTCTTAGAGCAGAGCTGGCCTGGGTCTTAACAGGGGACAGTGAAGACAGATTTCAGTGATGTGGTTCTGGTGAGGAGAGGTGGACACTAGTGGAAGCCCAGCTGGCCACTGACCCCCATGGCTTTCCGACAGATGCTGGCATCGGGAGTCGCCTCCTGGCAGGCAGCACCACCGGTGCCTTGGCCGTGGCCGTGGCCCAGCCAACGGATGTGGTGAAGGTCCGGTTCCAAGCACAGGCCCGAGCTGGAGCTGGCCGGAGGTACCAGAGCACTGTTGAGGCCTACAAAACCATTGCCCGAGAGGAGGGGTTTCGGGGACTCTGGAAAGGTGTGTACCAGCTGTTTTCTCTTCCCCGTCTTCCTCTTCCCCTACTCCCTGGTCTCACATAGACACCCTTTCCTCCCGTAGGGACATCTCCCAATGTCGCTCGCAATGCCATTGTCAACTGTGCTGAGCTGGTGACCTACGACCTCATCAAGGACACTCTCCTGAAGGCCCACCTAATGACAGGTGAATTAGGGGAGATGATGCTGAGTCTTACCCTTCCCCCAAAGCAGGAGGTAGTGTGGATCTGCCTGGAGACCACGTCCTTCATCCCATTTCCCCTTTGCTTATGCAATGAGTTTCTCCCACTGAATTGAAGCCATGCACCTTGAGGCCCTGAGGCTACATGGGCAAAACGACTCAGAGGCACTGGGAGAGGTTCCCACTGGAGTCTCTGGGTCTAAAACCACGAGACCGTAGTTATTTCAATCATCTCCTTCTGGAATTATCGGGGGAGGAGTCCTGATGCCTCCTACTCCTCCTTGGCAGACGACCTCCCTTGCCACTTTACTTCTGCCTTCGGGGCGGGCTTCTGCACCACCGTCATCGCCTCCCCTGTCGACGTGGTCAAGACGAGATACATGAACTCTGCCCTGGGCCAGTACAGCAGCGCTGGCCACTGCGCCCTCACCATGCTCCAGAAGGAGGGACCCCAAGCCTTCTACAAAGGGTGAGACTCTGACCTGCCCCTCCCAGTTCTAGGCCTCCTGCCCCCTGTACCTGTCACACAAATGAGAGAGAACCACTGGGACTGAGTGGCAACCACACGCAACAGTTTCTGATCCTGGTCCTGGCATTCTCATACTCTTAACTCCTCCCTCCTGGAGCTGCCATCATGCCTGTTTTATGGGTGTTAGAATGGAGACTCACAGGGGACTGTTGCCCACAGCTCCATTTCTTGGGCCACCCCGACTTCCTGGGAGACAGAGCATCTGTCAGGATGCCAGGGCGAATTAGAGACGACCTGTGTTTTCTCACCCTCTAGGTTCATGCCCTCCTTTCTCCGCTTGGGATCCTGGAACGTGGTGATGTTCGTCACCTACGAGCAGCTGAAGAGGGCCCTCATGGCTGCCCGCGCTTCCCGGGAGGCTCCCTTCTGAGCAGCTGCTGACCTGATCAGCGTTGGCTCTGGCTGCAGCCTGGCCCTGCTTCCTTTTCCTTCCTCCCCTTCTCCCCTTCCCTCTCTCCCCATCCCTCTCTTCTGCTCCCTCTCCCACCACCTCCCTTCCCCCTCCCCACGTTCTCACCCCTTAGCTCCCTGTAGCCTCTCACAGTCCAGGTGGACTTGACCCCAGCTGACACTGTGGAGAGCCTGGCATCAGCCAGGATCTCAAGCCCCCAGTCCCCTAGAAAGCCCTCAGCTTGACTCTTCTTCCTGCCCCCGAGCCCAACTAGCACGTCACCCATAAAACAAGCTCAACCTTGGTGTCTCCTCCCTCTCTATCACCACAGATCTTGGTCTACTGGGCCCTTTTGGCACCTGGTGGGCAGGGGAGGAGCCACCTGATTTGGAAAGGGGAGCGGGCTCATCTTCCAGCACTCCACTCTGGGTGGAGGCCATCTGGTCCACCTCTGTCTCCAGACCAGGCCAGGGCTGAGATGGGAAGTGAAGGAGTGGTCTGGAGTCCGCAGTTGCCTGGCTGTCTGGCCAGACCACTTGACCTTTCACTCACCAGCTCCGGGTATTCCAGCACCTGCCTCCAACCCCCTAGTAGGTCTTGGGCCTATTATTCTGCAGAATGAGTGTTCCTGTTTGCCCTCCATTTCTTGTGCTGCTTGGAAGATTTAGAGGAACTTGGGGATCTTGGATGCTCTGACTAATTTTATTCCACTTTACAAATGGGAAACCCACCTCCCCCAAGTCCCAGGCCTAGTAAGGGCAAGTCCATCCTCCACAGTCACCCCCTTAGGAGGCAGCATGGGCTACAGCAGGCTGCAGAGCAGACATCCAGCCTCAGCCTGAGGAGTCTTTCTATTCACCCTCACCCCATGCTAGAGATCCCAGGCAGGTGGTAACAAGCAGAGGTGTCAGCCTCCCTGCCCCTCTTCCTGCTACCTGGCCTCAGTCAGGAAAACAGATGGGCAGAGCTATTCTGTTTCAAGGGTTTGGGGACTCAGGTTCCAGAATCTTGAGACATCTCATGCACAGCTGCTGCTGCTGCTGCTAAGTCGCTTCAGTCATGTCCGACTCTGTGCAACCCCATAGACAGCAGCCCACCAGGCTCCCCCGTCCCTGGGATTCTCCAGGCAAGAACACTGGAGTGGGTTGCCATTTCCTTCTCCAATGCATGAAAGTGAAAAGTGAAAGGGAAGTTGCTCAGTTGTGTGCAACTCTTCGCAACCCCATGGACTGCAGCCAACCAGGCTCCTCCATCCATGGGATTTTCCAGGCAAGAGTACTGGAGTGGGGTGCCATTGCCTTCTCCGTCATGCACAGCTGGGCCCTTGGAATTAAGCCATCCAGGCCCATTTTATAGATGTCTGAAGAAGCTGAAGGCTGGGACAGGTCATGCAGGCAAGGACACATGGGAGATCCGCAGCTGAACTGAGTCTAGGAACCAGATTCCTGTGTACCCTTCCCCCAGGAACCAGTGCCGGGGTCCTTCAGGAGTCCTGTTAGGCGGCTGTGGAGCCAGGCCCAGAGACCTTCCTGCTTCAGCCAGCTGGTGCTACCAGGCCTTCCCCACCAGAGTTGGAGGCTGGGCCCTTCCGTGCTCAGGCAAGGGGTCCCACATGTTAGGGCTGTGGAGAAGGAAAAAGGGCCCAGGATTCCTCACCTGAGCTGAGGTCTCACAGTCCCCAGGAGGGACAAGGTTGGGTGTCATGAATCAAGCCAGGGTGGCAAGGGGTCAGCCTAAACAGGGGATCCAGTCAGTGTGCCTAATGCATACTAATTCTCACATTAATCCTGTGAGACAGGCTATTCACTGTTTTGCACCAGAGGAAACAGGAGCAGTTTGTTGCCCCAGGCATGTTTGTCAGCTGGCTCATTGACCAGTCTTGTGTTTCAGACACTCGCTTGGGCATGAGACCGCCAGATTTCATTGTTCTAGGAATGATCTGAGACAGGAGCTGGGGGAGGTTGTAGGAACACTGACCAGCATACCAGTAGGCCTCAGTAACTCCTCCCTCGCTGCCTGTAAAATACCAGACATGGCAGCGCTGAAGACCACACTGACCTAATCTTATAAATGGCTCTCATCAGGCCTGAAACCAGGCTTCCCTGAGAATCACCATGAGGAAGAGGTTAGGAGCAGGCCTTGCTGCTGGCCTAGAGGAGAGCTAGACTGCCAGAGTTCCACCAGGCAGTCCTCACCCACTCACTGTCAAACCAGGGCACCTAGTACCACCTCTCCACCTGGGTCCTGCCTCATGGCAGAGTCTGCTCCACTCCTCTGGTTTCTATTCATAATCTAACCCTGTCCTTCTTGGGGACTATAAGACCTCAGCTCATAAATAAGGTGTGGAATCCTCGGCCTGCAAGATAGGGACTGTAAACGGCTTCAGAGAGGTGAAGCAATTTGCCCAAGGGCATACAGCTGGCAAGTAGAACTCCTGGAGGTGTACCTAACTCCAAAGCCCACATTCTTTGATGAACCATAGGTCAGATTCTACATCTCAAGGTCTGTGGCCTTCTCCCTGATGGTTTAAAATGGCTTAAGCTAATATGATATTTTGAATGGTGGAATCTAAGCAATATCTATTCTATGGGGCCCTCTTCTGACCCACCTCTTTTTTTGGTGGGGGGAGGGGGCTGCACTGCGAGGCTTGTGGGATCTTAGTCCCCCAACCAGGGATTAAACCCACACTCTTGACAGTGAAAGTGGAGAGTCCTAACTACTGGACCACCAGGGAACTCCCTCTGGTGTCTCTTAAGTCACTCCATGTAAGTGTCCACCCTCTCTGTCATAAGCTTGAATCTCTCCTAGCCCAAGCCCAGACTTCAGTGAGGGGTGCCTCCCTGGGCACAAGACAGACTGGGGAAGCAGGTGTGGTCTACACAAGCCCAGGTGGGCCTGGAGGCTGGCACTCCCATAGGCCATGTTGGCAGCAATGCTGTAACCCTGAAACCTATGCTGTGAGTTCACCAAGCACCTTCACATCAGTGAGCAGCCTGAAGAGGGTTCTGGGTTCTGCTTTACTGACAAGATGGATAATAATGTCCAAAGGGGCAGGGGTAGGATTAGAAGCATAGCCCAGTTCTAAGAACCTGCCTAGTTCTAGCTCAGGACCCACTGCACAGAACCAGCAATGCAGACTGGCGAGGCAGAAACTAAGCCCTTTCTGGCACTGTGTCCATTGTGCTGCCTCTAAGCAGAGTGAAGTTGTGAGAGGTGGCCTTCAAGGTTCTGATGTAGCTTTGCCACTGAGCCCTGTGTGACCTGGGACAAGTGTTTTGCTTTCTGTGCTTCAGTTTTCCTGAGTACACTGTGACTATATCACACTAGAGACTGCCCTTCCAGAGAGCATGATCTGGGGACCCTCAGAGATGAGGCAGCACTGCACCCCACTATCAAGTTGGGAGCACAGAGGCTCTGAACCCTCAGAGACCTGGCCAGGCTCACATAGCCAGGATGGGGTCCCAGCTCCTCAATTTCTTGGGCCCTGCCCTTGCCTCTGCTCCACGAGAAGGGCTGTATAAAGCTCTTCTCCGTCTAATACATAACTCTCCTGGGTGTAGCTGTAGGATAGGAAATAAAACTTTATTGTGTCAGTTCAAAAGTCCCATGCCATCCAGTCCCCAAGTCCCGGCTGTGCAGTGGGCGGGCTCCCCTGCACACCCTGAGGCTGTATAGGGGTGGGGTCAGGCCCCTGCTCACCTTCCCCTCCCCCTGCTCAGGCCCCAGCCCACCCGAGTTAGAGTTACGTCAGCAACGCCTGGCGCAGCATCTGCTTCTTCTGGGGTGTGAGGCGGGTGGGGAACTGGATGTCGAAGTAAATGAAGAGGTCCCCCTTCTTGGTGGGGTCCTCTGGCAGCGGCATCCCCTCCCCTGGCACCTTCTTGAAGTACTTGGGGCTGAGACAGGGGAGGATGAAAGAAGGGAACTCAGAGGGCACCAGAGCCAGACATCTGCCTCTGCTCACATAACCTCAGGCATGCAGCAGTCACCAGCTTCTAGAACCAGTGGCAGGGGAGAGGAGACTGGCTTGTTCCAGACAGCTTGCTCCCTGGAAATCCATTTACAGTGAATCTCTGATTCTGGAGTCTCTGATGGAGGATTCCGGGAATCTCATTTAGATGGAAAACAGGACAAGGAGGGAAGGAAAGTGAGCAGACCCTGGGTTGGAATGGGGAGTACTCAGTTGCCAAGCTTCCCACACAGAGGACCTTGCTGGGGAAAGGGCTTGGAAATTCTAGAGGATGAAGACAACAGGGATTTCCTAACACTGGGGGCCTCTAGCCTCCACGATGACTTCATGCAAGTAAGAAAAAGGCACTCCATTTGTCAAATGAATGCAGCCCACAGCGTGGCCAGAGTGGGGGCTGGATTTCAATCCTTCTCACCCGCTTTGAGCTGGGTGCCAGCTGGGTGCCAGCTGGGTACCAGGCTAGCCTCTAAGGACCAGGAAGCCCTTTCCCATCTATTGGGGCCCAAGTAAATGGACTCACTGGACGATGTCATTGATGGGGATGTTGAGCAGACGGTCATCTAGGGTCTTCACCTCTACGGTGCAGCAGGTCAGAGCCTAGGGGACATGAAGGCCCAAAGTGGGAGTGGTCCCTATGTCCATTCTGTTTAGAAGGTACTTTACGAGACTATCCGACGCCAGGCTCTAAGCTGGACCTCAAGGAGACAAAAGGATGTTCAAGGACTAACAGGTAAGTGAGCTGAGCAATAGCCTGCCCTCAGGAGTTCACAGTCTGGGAGAAAAGAATGACATTGATATATGTTATGATAGAGGGAGATGGGTTGGTGGACCCCAGGTGATCTGCCCACCCTTTGCTCCTCTACTTTGCCCACTCACCTTGCCCAAGGGGATGGAGTTCACAAAAAAGAGGTTGTCATTCTCCCTGCGGAAGCGAGGGTGTAGCTTCTCTTTTACAATGAAGATGATGTCAGCTGGGATGATGTTGGGACCCTGGGCAGGGGAGGCCAAGGGGTGACAAGGACTAATTGGTTATGAACCTTGGCCAAGTTCCTGTCTCTATTGTTTCCAAATCTTCATCTGAACAACAAGAAGATTAGACCAGTTTTTTCTGGAAGGGCCTTTCCATTTTGGCCTTAGAAAGAAACCTACCCCAATGACTATACACACCCACTCCCCACCCATCACCCTCCCCTTGCCATTACTCTGCAGCCCAAGCAGATGCAACAGCTGGAGGGCAGAATACTGGGCTGGGGTCAGAGTACCGCCTGCAAGACTGTCCTGCCAAGCTTCATTAAGTCCCAGAACTCTGCTGGAACTCCTGTGGGAGTTCGAACAGAGGAACAGAGGAATCAGACTGGCCCCTACCCACCAGGGCTTCCAGTCTAGGGGAAACAGGGACACAGTGAATCCTCAAGACTGAGATAAAAGGAACCCAGAGGTGGGAGCTCAGAGAGAGGTCAGGGAAGGCTGCCTGGAGAGGGGAGCTTTAGAACTGGGTGGGTTTTTTGTTTTAATTTAATTTTATTTATTTGGCTGTGCTGGGTCTTGGTTTTGCGACACGTGGAATCTAGTTCCCTGACCAGGGATGGAACCTGGGCCCCCTGCACTGGGAATGCAGAGTACTAGCCACTAGACCACTAGGCAAGTCCTTTGAGGTAGGTTTTGAAGTGGGTTTTCGGAAGTAGGTGTTTCATAAGTGAGAAAGAAGCAAGAGATATGGGCAGAGGAATTCATCTCTCTGGCTCCAAAGATAACATCATTCCTTCTCTTTTCAGAATTTGAGGAATCAGCACGCTTTGGACAATAATTTTATATTTTTATTTAAATAAGTAATTTAAAATTATTATAAATAAATGGCTTCTGAGTAGCTCCTACAATTGGGCTTTACTCAGAGAAACACACAAGAAAATCAGGAAGGGTACTTCCCTATGGTCCAGTGTCCAAGATTCCACATTCCCAATGCAGCGGTCCTGGGTTTGATTCTTGCTTAGGGAACTAGATCCCACATGCTGCAACTAAGACCCAGCACAGCCAAATAAGTAAATAATTTTTTGAAAAGAAAATCAGAGCACTGATGTTAGGACTGGGATCTCCTTTCAGCTCTGGTGCTCTTGCCCTGGGCAAGTCCCTTCTCTCTCTGGGCCTGTTTCTCACTCTGCAAAATGAGAAGAAATCCTGGGTGACCCACTCACTGAGGCACTGTGAGTGCCCCTCAGAAGGGGCATTAGGGATCAGCTCATCTCCCCTGCAGACTGGTCTCCCTTCCAGACCAGGGCTCCCAGGGGCCTCGTTCCTCAGTCTTCCCATCACACGAACCCAGGTAACTGACCTTAGACAGCTTTCCCAATCCTCACCTGGTCCCCTTCCTTCTCGAAGGTGATACGTGTGCCCTGCCTCCAACCAGGCTTTACATCGATAGTGAGGATCTTGTCTTTGATGGTAGAGGAGTACCCATCGTCGTTCAGCACCTGTAGCAAGATGATGGGGAAGGAGGTAGGCTCAGGATTTCCCAGCTGGCTTTAACACACGTGAAAGATGCTCCATGGGATCTGTGCACAGCTCAGTCCTCCAGAACCGGGGAGAACCTGTCTGAGCCATCCCCACTCCCATCCTATGTTCCACTGAATCAAGAACTTATGATTCCAGGATGGCAGGATATGGCACGGGGTTGGGGCCTGACGTGCCAAGCATTCCCCGTGAGTTGATCAAGGTCACAACCCCAGCCCTAGAAATTACGTGGTCTTGGTGACTAACAGACACACGGTGAACGCGCACTCACTTGCTCTCCCCGCCAGAGGCTCTGACCTGGAGCCTCTGCCAGATCTCTTAATCCCAAAGGGAAAAAAATGGAGGGCAACATGTCTTGACCTCTCCCAAAGCATTCCTCTGTCATCTACCTATTTCCCAGTCACATGCCCAGATGGGTGCCTTCCCTCCATGGAAATCATGGCTGTGGCTGGCATCTCCTCTGCTGGGCAGATGTGTGAGGGGTCTTGCTTGGGTGCCTAGCACAGGGCTGGACCAAGGGACAGGGCCAGGATGGGGTCTGGGACCTGACACACTGAAGGTCTTCTTCAACCAATCCCCTTGGGAAACGTGCCGTGGCCCATCCTCCATGCCCACATGGCTCCTTCTTACTCCTGAGGCAAACACCCAGAAGAAACCTGCAGGGGACCATCAGGAAACACCCAGAAGGCAGAATTCACAGGAGACTCCTCCCGTCCAGAGCCTTCCCACTTCCCTCAGGGATGGGGCTGAGCTGAGAAGGGAAAGAGTTGGTCCCCGTTAGGAAAGCACACAGAGGGGACTCCTACAGGAGGAAAGACCCAGGCTAAAACCCTCAACTGTCCCTTCCAAATGTCAGATTCTGGAATTCGACCATCCTAGGGCACCAAATCTAAGACTCTATGCTTCTGTAAGACCATAGCTGAGGTCTCCACTTAGGATCAGGGAGGAGGTGACCAGTAGGGTTGGAGGGGATAGAAGATGGTTCCTAAGTACTCACCCTTCGGGAGATCTTAATTTTCTTGGTGCAGCCAAAAAACAGGTCCTCCAGGGACAGGTAGAGGTCTCGTTCGATTGGAGGATCCTGTTTCTTGACCCCTCGGCCCCGGAGCCCCCCAAATTTCAAGTCTGCCTCGTTTCCTTCTGCATCAAAAAACTCTGCAGGAGGTGGGGAGAGGTGAGGAGTAAGAGAAATTACGTCCAGAAACTCAGATTCATAGACTATCCCTCACCTCTTCAGTCCCCAAGTGTAATACCTAGTCTCCCATTCCCACCTCACAGATTGGAGGCCTGCTTGGCCAGGCCAACGTGCTGCCCTTGTAATAGGGAAGCACCTTTGTATTCTATGACAAGGTAATCACTAAAGGGATATGGCTTGTAAGCTTAAATTATACATAAAGGCCCATCTCTGGGAAAAGGAAATGGCTACCCACTTTAGTATTCTTGCCTGGGAAATCCCACAGACAGAGGAGCCTGGTGGGCTACAGTCCATGGGGTTGCAAAGAGTCGGACACAACTTAGCAAGTAAACAACTGGCAACCCCGCCTCCCAGGTGATGAACATTTAGCTAAAATGCCTTTGCTCCGCTCACAGGAGACATGC
Source organism: Bos taurus (assembly GCF_002263795.3). Lineage (NCBI taxonomy): Eukaryota > Metazoa > Chordata > Mammalia > Artiodactyla > Bovidae > Bos > Bos taurus. The sequence goes on along the minus strand of NC_037342.1, from coordinate 53,402,007 downwards.
TGACCAGGCTCACCTATGAATGACTGCAGGGAGGAAGAAATGAACACATCCTCTCCTAGGCTGACCGAAACTAGGAGATGTTTGACTTTCAGTTCAGTTCAGTCGCTCAGTCATGTCTGACTCTTTGCGACCCTGTGAACTGCAGCATGCCAGGCCTCCCTGTCCATCACCAACTCCCGGAATTTACCCAAACTCATGTCCATTGAGTCGGAGATGCCATCCAGCCATCTTATCCTCTGTTGTCCCCTTCTCCTCCTGCCCTCAATCTTTCCCAGCAACAGGGTTTTTTCTAATGAGTCAGCTCTTCGCATCAGGTGGCCAAAATATTGGAGTTTCAGCTTCAACATCAGTCCTTCCAATGAAAACCCAGGACTGATCTCCTTTAGGATGGACTGGTTGGATCTCGTTGCAGTTCAAGGGACTCTCAAGAGTCTTCTCCAACACCACAGTTCAAAAGCATCAATTCTTCGATGTTCAGCTTTCTTTATAGTTCAACTCTCACATGCATACATGGCTACTGGAAAAACCATAGCCTTGACTAGACAGACCTTTGTTGGCAAAGTAATGTCTCTGCTTTTTAATATGCTAAGTTGGTCATAACTTTCCTTCCAAGGAATAAGTGTCTTTTAATTTCATGGCTGCAGTCACCATCTGCAGTGATTTTGGAGCCCAAAAAATAAAGTCAGCCACTGTTTCCACTGTTTCCCCATCTATTTTCCATGAAGTGGTGGGACTGGATGCCGATTCTAGTTTTCTGAATGTTGAGCTTTAAGCCAACTTTTTCACTCTCCTCTTTCACTTTCATCAAGAGGCTCTTTAGTTCTTTACTTTCTGCCATAAGGGTGGTATCATCTGCATATCTGAGGTTACTGATATTTCTCCCGACAATCTTGATTCCAGCTTGTGCTTCCTCCAGCCCAGCGTTTCTCATGATGTACTCTGCATAGAAGTTAAATAGGCAGGGTGACAGTATACAGCCTTGACGTACTCCTTTTCCTATTTGGAACCAGTCTGTTGTTCCATGTCCAGTTCTAACTGTTGCTTCCTGACCTGCATACAGGTTTCTCAAGAAGCAGGTCAGGTGGTCTGGTATTCCCATCTCCTTCAGAATTTTCCACAGTTTGTTTGATCCACACAGTCAAAACCTTTGGCATAGTCATGTTTGACTTTACTCCTCCCCTTTAAGTATACAGGGAGGCTGAATTCTAACTCAAGCAAGATGGTTCTTTGGGACAATGGGTCCCACCATCTTCTTGGTCTGCTGACTTTGCAAATAAAGTTGCTATTCCTTGCCCTAACAACCCATCTGTTAATTTACTGGCTTGTCCTGAAGTGAGCAGAACAAGCTTGGACTCAGTAAATCCTCAATTGCAGATCCAAGGATAACCATCTCTTGAGGCTCTCCACTGGTTCTCCTGTTTAGACTCCCTTCACCCACACTTCCCTACCTCCCAGCCCACCCCTCCCCTCCCCCAACTTCGGCCCGTGCTCCTTGACTCTGGCTGCCTCAGGAGAGAGAGGAGTGTCCTCTGGTGGCAGCGGTTGGTAGTGCCAGAAATGACGTGTTAGCTTTTGTGGAAGACGGGTCACAGCATGCAGTCCTCCCTATCCTCTCCCAGACTTCATTTCTCCTCACTGTTCATCCCAGCTCAAGACCACTACAGATCTCAGACTCAAGTTCCTATGAAGTCAGCAGCTGAGACAGGGGAGAGGCAGGGTTAATCACTAACCAGTTAGAGAGGTCACCAAGATGTCCCCAAACTCCTCTTTCCTCAACTTCTTCTACCCCTGCCCAGCTCTATGCTGTACAATGGAATCTTATATGCAACTATTAAAATAAATAAGGAAGATCTGTATGTAATATAATGTATAATAAGAGAATCTGTAAGATACAAGTGAAAAAAATCAGTGTAAACAGTGTGGTCCCATTTCCTTAACAAGATGAAAGGCTATGTGAAAATAAATATAAGCTCATAAATGCACAGAATATTTCTAGAAGGATACATAAATTGTAACAATGAGTGGCTACTTCTGGGGGAAGGAATGGAGTGCTGAAATTTATTTCTTTTTCAATAAATAGTGGTTTTTAAAAAATATATATATGGGGCTTTCCAGGTGGCTCAGTGATAAAGCAGAGAAGGCAATGGCACCCCACTCCAGTACTCTTGCCTGGAAAATCCCATGGACGGAGGAGCCTGGTGGGCTGCAGTCCATGGGGTTGCTAAGTAGGACACGACTGAGCGACTTCACTTTCACTTCTCACTTTCATGCATTGGAGAAGGAAATGGCAACCCACTCCAGTGTTCTTGCCTGGAGAATCCCAGGGATGGGGGAGCCTGGTGGGCTGCTGTCTATAGGGTCACACAGAGTCGGACACGACTGAAGCGACTTAGCAGCAGCAGCAGTGATAAAGAATCCACCTGCCAGTGTAGGAGACAACAGGAGATGTGGGTTTGATCCTCGGATCAGGAAGATCTCCTGGAGAAGGAAACAGCAACCCACGCCAGTATTCTTTCCTGGGAAATCCCATGAACAAAGAAGCCTGGTGGGCGACAGTCCACAGGGTCGCAGTTGGACACGACTTAGCGACTGAGCATGGATGAGCACGCACACACACTATATATATATTTCTTAAAGTAAACAAAACTACTCAAAGAAAAGCATCTTCTACAGCTACATCCTTCCCTAGTAAGGCAGAAGGGCAGGTAAGTCCTCTTACCATTAAAGGGGTTATCTCCTCCAAAGAACTCATGGAAAACTTTTTCTGGGTTGCCATGGAAGACGTAACCAGTTGTCCATGGGGTCTGCGATCCAAACTCCAGAGGAATTCCGCCCTTCAGACCCTCCTCTCCAAACTTGTCATAGATGCCTCTTTTCACAGCTGTGGATATGTGTCACCTTGAGAAGGGGCCAGCACGGGGGCTAAGAGAGCTGGAGGGCTGGGAAGCCAGAGGATATGGGGCAGGGAGGAAGAAGCAGGGTGAAGACAGCCTTATTTCTAAAGTGCCTGCTGTCTGGAAGTCTTTGGAGAGAGACACTAGAAGTTAGAGATTTAATTTCACCCTGGGTGGACCTATGTAAGGCCCCATAGCCCAGAGGAAAGATGAGAAAAACAAACTTGCTGGGGAGGGTTGAGGATTGGAGAAGAAACCAGGAGACTGAGGGTCGGGCTATTATGCTGGGGTTTGGTTTAACTGAGTCATTACAGCCACTGTCTAGTGTGGGTAAATACAGTCCTAGCACCTTGAGACTGTAGGATATGAGAAGTCAAGAGCTGCCAATTCTAGTGCTTGGAAATCTTAAGAGTCCAAAGTCCTGAAAACTTGGGGCTGGGGAAACTTTAGTGATCTTCTGGCCACTCTTCTGCACACAGAAGGCTGTACCCACACAGCCTCCAGGACAGTATCTAGGGAACCCACGTGGGCACTGCATGCCACAGAGGCAAGGATCTCTTTCCCCAGGCTTCAGGTTGCCACAGCAGAGACAGATTTCCTAATCACAGACCTCTCTCTGTCCCTTGGTACTTATGCTGTCCTCAGGGAGACAGAGATTTGGCTTCTTGGTACTCTGGGAATAACTGGGTATGTCTGTCTCAGCCTTAGCCTTCTTCCCTGGGCAGCAAGCATCTCACTTTGCATCCCTGCAGGGGACAAGTGAGGCCTGGGGGGTGTTGGGGAGCCCCTACCCTGAGTCCCGTGCTGCTGAGACGGGAAGCAGGTCAGCCTAATCTGGGGACTCTCCACACCATGTCCTCCACCTTAGCTTGTGTCTACGTTGTTTAGATTCTGGGCCAGGAAGAGGAATGCTTGCTCTCCATTGGGCCCCCTCAGAAAGCCTGACACTCTTCTGAGTGAGGAATGACATTAAAGGAGAAGGCGGACAGAGGAACCACCCTCACGCTCAGCCCCAGTCACTCACGGTCGCTCAGCACATCGTAGGCCTCTGCTATTTGCCTGAATGTCTCCACTGCACCTGGCTCAATGGACCTCAGCGGGTGGTTCTTAAGGGCAAGTTTCCGGTACCTAAAGAAGAAGGATTAATACCTTGAGGCACAGTCCAAGGCTCAGAGCTGGCTCTGCTGTTGGCTGCCTGCCATTTGTACAGAACCTCAAGTGGAAAAGCTGAGTATCTTTGGCTCCAAGTTTTCCTTTGTCCCTTACACCCCTGTTCCAGTGAAAACTCACACTGGCTTTTTGGTCTAGATAATGTTTTCTTTTTGCCTCTTCATTTCCACAACTATTGCAGAACCATGTCTTCCTATTTCCAGTTCCCCCACCCCAACTCCAGTTTATTCTGTGTGCTGCCACCAGTTTGATTTCTTTCTCTCTTTTTTGTTAACTTGCCCTTTTAAAATGCTCCCTGACCAAGTCACTCTCCTGCCTGAACCCTTCACTGGTTCCTCCTTTGTCTTTTTTTTTTTTTTTCTTCAAGGAGTCAGGATTCAGTCAGCTCCAGAGTTTCTCTCTTTTCAAAACAACAAAAAATTTTTAAAATATTTATCTGGTTGTACTGACATGAGAAATCTTTAATCTTCATTTTGGCACTTGAGATCTTTTAAATGATGCTTTCAAACTCTCAGTTGCAGCCTGTAGGATCTAGTTCCCTGACCAGGGATCAAACCTGGGCCCCCTTAGGAGTGTGGAGTCTTAGCCACTGGACCATTAGGGAAATCCCGTAAAAACTTAAAAAAAAATTTTTTTTTTTGGCCATACTGCACAAACCAGGGATTAAACCCAGGCCATGGCAGTGAAAGCGCTGAATCCTAATCACTAGGCCACCAAGGAAATCCCCGCCCTTTGAATTCAGTATAAAACCCAAATGTGTCTAAGATTCGACTCCTCCTTCTCACTCTGCCCTTCTCACTCACTCCCCTTCCCTGCTGCCACAACCTCTCTGCAGTTCTTCTCTCCAGGCTCCATACTCTGCACACTGCACTGCTCATGCCTTCAACACTCTCCTGCTTTTACCTGGAATGATCAACCCTCTCCAGCCCCCTTCATCTCCTCCTGGCAAATATTTATTCATCTTTCCACATTCAACTCAGGGGTCCACTCTTCAAGGATGCCTTCCCTGACTGCAGCCTCCATTCTAGATTAGACTTCCTTTCCAGCAGCGCCAGTGCCTTTGATGCTGGTATTTAGCACACAGTGCTCCAGCCGTTTGATGGGTCTGTCTCTCCCACCAGCCTGTGAGTGAGTCCCTCCAGCTGCTGTGTCCAGTTCTGCATCCTCAGTGCCTCTCACCAAGTGCAATGAGTAAATGAATGACATGAACTCACCATTCCACAAGGCAGCCCATTTTGCTGTGGGACCACTCTGACTCTTAAATAACACTTTTCTTACTGAGCTGGGTCTGCTGTTCTGCAACCCTGTCTCCATCCACAAGGGTCATGGGGCCTTACAGATAGAATCTGATCTACCTTGAAAGACTTGAAGGCAATTGTCACAACCTCTCTGAAAGTCCTAAATCAGCCCTTCTCACTTACAAAGGTTGTAGTTAAGTATGAGAATTGCAATAAAACTAACAGTGAGTAAAAGTAATGAGGTTTGAGAAGAGTTCAGTTTTTCATATAAACTTGAGGGATTTTAAGATGATGCTTGTGGCACCTGCTTTCCTGAGTGGGAGAGAAAGAGGTGAAGTCACAGCCTAGAAGTGGCAGCCTAAAATGAATAAGAAGTTAATAGCTGGGTGATTAGGAACTTTCTTTGGTACTTTGGTACTTTTCTTCATTATATGTTTAATCTTTTGTGGGTGTGTGTGTGTCAAAATCTAGGTACTCCCATAAGGGAGTGTCTCAAACAAGTGATTCATGCTTTAAGAGTTGTTTCAGGGAAGAAGGGTTAAAAACCATCATTTAGAACATAAATTGTTTTTTTAATCACTCTTTATAAGACATGGTTTCAGATGCAAATGACTGCTCTGCATTTTCATCTCATTATCTCATATAATTCTATTTCAGTACCACAACAACTTTTTTTTTTTCCTTTGAGAGATGGGAAGACTGAGGTTCAGAAAGGTTAAGTAATTTGCCCAGGTCTTACAGCTAGCAGGTAAGAGAACCTAGGTTCAGACCTGGCTCTTTCTAATGCTTCAGTCAGTTCAATTCAGTCACTCAGTCGTGTCTGACTCTTTGCGACTCCATGGACTGCAGCATGCCAGGTTTCCCTGTCCATTTCCAACTCCTGGAGTTTACTCAAACTCATGTCCATTGAGTCAGAGATGCCATCCAACCATCTCATCCTCTGTTGTCCCCTTCTCCTCCCACCTTCAATCTTTCCCAGCATCAGGGTCTTTTCCAATGAGTCAGTTCTTCCCATCAGGTGGCCAAAGTATTGGAGTTTCAGCTTCAACATCAGTCCTTCCAATGAATATTCAAGACTGATTTCCTTTAGGATGGACTGGTTGGATCTCCTTGCAGTCCAAGTGACTCTCAAGAGTCTTCTCCAACACCGCAGTTCAAAAGCATTAATTCTTCTGCACTCAGCTTTCTTTATAGTCCAACTCTCACATCCACACACGACTACTGGAAAAACCATACCTTTGACTAGACGGACCTTTGTTGGCAAAGTAATATCTCTGCTTTTTAATATGCTGCCTAGGTTGGTCATAGGTTTCCTTCCAAGGAACAAGCATCTTTTAATTTCATGGCTGCAGTCACCATCTGCAGTGATTTGGGAGCCCCCCAAAACAAAGTCTCTCACTGTTTCCATTGTTTCCCCATGGAAGCAAGGCTTCTAATGCTTAGGTTGGGCTCATCTTTCTGTTTTTCAACTGCCCTTTCTCCTTGTGACATTTCCCTAGACAGGTCTCAATGGCCAACCAAATGTTATGAACAGTGGATGACATCACAGACTATCCTGAATTGTTCTCTAATTGATTCATGAGTTTGTGTCTTATTTCTCAACCACACTGTAGACTCTCTCCAGTTATCTCACTGAGATCCCTTACTGGAGGTGATCCATGGTAGGCAACAATGATAGGCAAAAATATTAGGCAAAGTGTCTGAATACTGGCTCTGCCGGTTACTAGGCACATGGTCCTGGGATAATAATGGTACCTACCACTCAGGCTGTTGTGAGGATTAAATGAAATGATAGAAGGTTCTCAGAACAGCATCTCCACAATTCAATGGAGTGTAGCTATTGTCACTAGTCCGTTAAATTATCCTAGATTCCTCCCTTTTTCTTTACCCTACGATGATCCAATTAATAACTAAGTCCATTCTCTCTTCTCTCTCCAGCTCACTGCCCTGCTTCAAGCCTCATCTTTTTGCCTTGATTATTGTGACAGCCACTGAAGGGGTCTCTCTCTTTCCAATATAGCTTCCACATGCCCTGTATGTCCCCTTTTGTAACATTCATCAAGCTTACTGTGACTTATTCAACATCTGTATTCATCAACAAAATTAAGCTGCACATCTGATTCAGTTGTATCTCCAGCTGCTGAGACCACACTGAACCCACATAATATTTACCAAAAAACATTTTTTCAGAAAAATGTTCTGATTCCTGCCCCAGATTTCTTAGAAATATCACAAAGTCCCCAAGACTTGATGTAACTATTCAGAGATGGGATTTATTCAATACCCATCTACCATGTGACAGTCGAATAAAATTTGTAATACATCTATCTGGCCAGGTCACTCTCCTGTTCGCAATCATGTGGGTCTCTACAATATTAAGGGTAAAGTCTCCTTTGTTCTCATTTTATTGATAGGAAGACCACGGTACCCAGGAGAGCAGACAGGGCATAGAGGGTAAGGGATGATGAATTGGGAACCCTGACCCAACCCAAAGCCAGGATGTGGGTGTGCAAGAAGTAAGAGAAGGAACATGGTTTACCTTGCCTGCCCTAAACTGTGCAGGAAAGTTCAGTTTAGAAGAGATGAGGGTGGGGCCCGTTCCAGCACAACCCAAAAGCTTTGCTCCTGCCCCAACTTACGCATTCTTGATCTGAGCATCTTCTGAATTGCGAGTGATCTGGAGCACAGAGTAATAATCCTGGCCCATGGCTGGCTGGTTGTCAATCCGTGGATAGTCCTGACTCCAGCGGCAGGTCTGTTAGTCTGCATTCCTTGGTTGCTCCTGACAACCGCACAGGGGCACTCTGGGAGTTGTAGTCCTTCCTTCCTAAGCAAACCCCCTTCTCACCTGTGCCTGTAGAGGAGGGATTGAGAGAAATAGGACTGACTCTGTGAGCCTGATAAGAAACCAGAGTTTCTAGGGAGAGTAGAAATTGGTTTTAATTAAGTTTTCAGAACAAATAGATTGAGCTATTTTTAAAAAATAAATCTTTATTTTAGAATGTTTTCAGATTTTCAGGAAAGGTGTGAAGATAGCATTCTCATATGCCCCACACCAGGCTTCCCTTATCATAAACACATTACACAAGAATGGTACATTTGTCAGAAATAATAACCCATATCCATACATAATCTATGGGGGCTTCCCAGGTGGCACCAGTGGTAAAGAATCCATCCACAAACATAGACAACATAAGAGAGGCGAGTTCGACCCCTGGGTCAGGAAGATCCTCTGGAGTAGGAAATGGCACTCCACTCCAGTACTCTTGCCTGGAAAATTTACATGGGCAGAGAAGCCTGGTAGGTTGCAGTCCATGGGGTCGCAAAAAGTCAGACATAACTGAGCGGCTGAGCACATACATAATCTATAACATAACTCCATACTTTATTCAGATTTCCTAGTTTTCACCCTAGTGAAAAAAGCCCTAGGGTTTTTCTTTCCTGTTTCAGGATCTGATTCAGGAAATATCATTACAATTATTTGTCATGTTTCTTTAGGCTCCTCTTGTTTATGGCTATTTCTCAAAATTTCCATGTTTTTGATGACTTTGACAGTTTGAGAGTATTGGTCAGGTATTTTATGGAATGTCTCTCAATTGGATTTGTTTGATGATTTTCTTATGATTTAGACTGGGGTTGGGGTGCTTTTGGAAGGAAGACCACACAGGTAAAGTGCTATCCTCATCACATCAGGTCAAAGGTGTGTACCATCACGACTTATCGCTGAAGACGTTGACCTTCCTTGATCACCTGCTGAGGCAGTGTTTCTCAGGTTTATCCATTTCTGGCTTGTACTCTTTGGAAGGAAGTCATTTCATAACCCGCCGTTAAAGAGCGGGGAGTTCCACTGCACCTCCTTGAGGGCAGCAGTGCCGTTTTCCTCTCAGGCACCCACACCCAGCCACCAAGCTCAGACCATTTTACCTCCTAGACACCTCTCAAGCTCCTGCTCTGCTTGTCCTTCTCCTAGCCATGGTCTTGCTTTGGCTTTCTTTTCTCAGCAAGGCCACCATGACTTCCTCCATGTTCTGCCACCTTATCTCTACCCTGCCAAGACCTCACTCCACTGACTGCCCAGTTAATCCAAGCTGTTCATCCTGGCACACACTCTGTGATCTGCCCCCTCATACTTGCTCTTACCTCTCACACCCACCTGTAGCACCAGCAAATGCCCAACTAACCATTCTCTCTCTCATACTCACCTGTGCTGCCAGCTCTGCTCAGACCCTCCCCACCACACCCACCACAGACCCTGGCTTCAACCCAGATATTTTTTTCTTATGAAATAGTCTACATGCACAAGAGTAGCATTAGAATATTTGTTATTGAAGGACAGTTGCCCCTGTGTTCCCCTCCCTACTTATCATTCTCCTGCTCTATTAATTATTGAGTTGGCCAAAAAGTCTGTTCAGGTTTTTCCAAATCATTGAAGGGAAAAACTAGAATGAACTTTTTGGCCAACCCAATACTATGCCTTGTATCTGGTGGTGTACTGGTAAATGTTTAACAAGCTTGCCAGAAGGAAAAAAAAAAATAACAGCCCTGAATTATAGCACTTACCAGTTCCTCTCAGGTTGGCACAAGCCATCTCCACATACTGTTGCATGTATCCCAAACATATTTACCTTTTCATATTTTTAAACTTTCTAGAAATGGTATAATCTATGCAAATGGTATGTTGGTGCATGTGTATGACATCTTCATAGTGCCTGTTCAGCATTCACTGCTGATCCTGAATATTTGGGCATGTGTCAACTCTGCAAGATAATGTCAGTTTTCTGATGTGGAGCTTCTAATTTACAATGGCAATGTAGTAGTATGTGTGCATTCCCTTTTGCTCCACATTCTCACAATTCTTGGTGTCAAAGTTTTAAATGTTTGCTGATCTAGGTGTGAAATAGCATCTCACTGTGGATTTTAAGTTGCATTTCTTGGCTGAGGTCTTTTCATTTTTATTGCCATTTTTTTTCTTCGTTGTGAAATGCCTATTTACATCTTTTGTCCATTGTCTTTCTGGGCTGTCCTTTTTTAGAAAATTGATTTTTTACTCTTTATGTTTCTTTGTTGATAATATAAAATACAAACCCTTCCACCTTGGAGCTTGTCTTTTTACCATTTTTTTTTTCATGGGGTCAAATTTATCAATTTGTTTCTTTTGGGTTCTACTTTTTGGGTCTAGTTTAAGAAATATTCCCTATACAAGGTCATAAAGATCTTCACCTGTATATTCTTCCTAAAGTCCGTTTGACTTTTAAGTCTTTAATCCACTTAGAACTTATTTTTCTGTATATGGTTCCATGTAGGTTTTTTTCTTTTCAATATCCCATTGTTCCAGAACCATTCATTCAACAGTCTGTTGTTTTCCCACAAGTCTGTATGACTGCTGTGTTAAATACAGACGTTACATAAATGTATGGTTTGTATCTGGACTACTGCTACTGCTCCAGGGGTCTGTCCCTGAGTCAGCACCTCACTACAGCCCTTCCTCTTCTCCTCCTTCTTCCTCAGGAGTAATTTCTCCAGGTACTTAGCCTCCTATTCCTCTCAAAGGGAAGTGTGTTATTAAGAAAGGAACTAATATCAGTCATACAGGGAAAGAAAGGTGCTACATTTTAAGACTTTTCTCTCATTGTGGATGGAAAATCTTGATCGTTCCCTGATGACATTCCAGATACTAATGACGGAAAGAACTCTCCTGGGTCCTCTGAAGCCACCCAACTGCAGAGGAGGGCCTGCCTTAAAGTATTGTAGAACTTTCATGTTGTTTGAGGCAAAGGATCTATTTTAGGTATATTTGGAAGTGACAAAACACACTTTTGGAATTGGGTCAAAGGACAGAGAAATCAACTAGAAAGCGAAGAAGTAAAGTGTAGGTGTTGGGTGAGTTGAATGGTCAAAGTGACCATATCTTGATGTTGCTGAGCTCACATGCCATCTGTGTGACTTGAAGAGGTTTACTTAGGGGCCCCGAGTTTAATTTTACTTGAATAAATGGGAGTATTACCTCCACCACTGAGTTGGTGTGAAAATATTAAATAAAACTATACAAAAGCATGTATCACATGGAAGATGCTCCCTTAGCACTGACGCAGCAGAGTCAGAGCCAAATCCTGTTAGCTACTAGTTTTATGACCTTAAAACAATCATTTCTTAGCTATAGTTGTCTGCTTGTAAAATGAACATACAAATATACATAGTTATCTGCTTGTTAAATGAAAACGTGGAATTACTCTATATTTTTTGCATTTCTGAGCTTTCTCATGGATTTAATTTGCATTTTTATTTAAATACTAATATTGAACATTTTTTCTTCGGTACTGGCCATTTGTTTTACCTTTTTTTTTTTTCTGGTCATGCAGCTTGTGGGATCTTAGTTCCAAAACCAGGGATCAAACCTGGGCTCCCACAGTGAAAGCGCTAAATTCTAACCACTGGACTGCCAGGGAATTCCGTTTTACTCTTATTACCAGAAAAAAAAAATGTTATTAAACTCAGAGGGTTGGGGGAAGGCTTTGCTTTATCTGGGACTGGCTGAATGGAGAGGAAGGAGACTCTAGAGGAACACCAGGTGTGCAAGGGCTGTGGTAAAAGGGAAGGAGAGGACCTGGGTGGGTGGAAAACTGGTTACTCACAGTGGTATTGAGCAAATAAATGAATACACTGAGAATTATGAGAGCCAAGCTTCTCATTGTTGGAGAAAGGAGGTACATATGTAGAAGGTGGAGTTGGACTGGAATTGGTGACATCAGTGTGAACTCATGATTTTAAATATATATAGAATGATGGATGTAGAAAGACAGATGTATAGATATACTATCTTCTGACAGGGCCTAGAAGCAATAATACCCCAGGAGTAAAGAGCATATTATTGCCCAGATCTTGATTTCTGAATACAATTCTCCACTAAAAGAAACCAGGGCTATTTAGACAAATGACTGATTCCAGGCCTGGAGTGGGAAGTCATAAGTTGAGGCTTGACTATTTTATGGGGCCAGAGAATGTGCAACAGCTCAAAGAAGGATGGAAAAATGTTAAAAGGACATAAGATACAGCTTGGAGGAGCCCCCACTGGCCCAAATGGGACAATTTAAATATCAAAATAAATCACAGTATAATTATAATGGATTATAATTACAGTATAATTATAATGGATTATAATCTATAGAATAAAAGATGAATCTATGAGTTATTTATAATAATATATCTATGACAAATGAATGAGTGAATGAATAAATAAATCAGGGAGAAGGGAAAGTTCTTCCTTACAGTAGAATGTTGATAATAAATGTAAGGAGAATAATGGAATTAGAAAATCACCATTTGGCAATTATCATAGGAATAAGTGATTCAGATAGAAATCATTAAAGAATGCTAAAACTAGTTGATACACGATTGTTGAGGAATAGGATATTTATATAGTCTCAAAGTAGTTCTCCCTCAAATACTTATTAACTTTGCTGTGGAGAAATCTCATAGACACCATTTTAATTGACTTATTATCTGACTAAAATAAAAAGGATGGACAAAAACAAGAGTTGGCAAGGACATGGAAAAATTAGAACCCTTATGCTGGTGGGAATGTAAAATGGTGCAGCCACTTTGGCAGTTTCTCAAAACATTAAACCTAGAGTTACCATATGACCAAGCAGTTCCACTGTTAAGTATATACCCAATAGAACTAAAAACATATGTTCACAGCAGCACTATTCATAGTAGCTAAAAAATGTAAACAACCCAAATGTCTATCATCTGATGAGTGGATTAAAACACTGTAGTATATCCATATAATGGTGTATTAGGGTTCTCCAGAGAAACAGAGCCAATAAAGTATGTTTGTGTGCATATAGAGAGATTTAAGGAATTGGCTCATGCAATTATGGAGGCTCCAAATTTTGGGGGGCTCCAAAATCACTGCAGATGGTGATTGCAGCCATGAAATTAAAAGACGCTTACTCCTTGGAAAGAAAGTTATGACCAACCTAGACAGCACATTAAAAAGCAGAGACATTACTTTGCCAACAAAGATCCGTCTAGTCAAGGCTATGGTTTTTCCAGTGGTCATGTTATGGATGTGAGAGTTGGACTGTGAAAAAAGCTGAGCACCGAAGAATTGATGCTTTTGAACTGTGGTATTGGAGAAGACTCTTGAGAGTCCTTGGACTGCAAGGAGATCCAATCAGTCCATCCTAAAGGAGATCAGTCCTGGGTGTTCATTGGAAGGACTGATGCTAAAGCTGAAACTCCCCAATACTTTGGCCACCTCATGCGAAGAGTTGACTCATTGGAAAAGACCCTGATGCTGGGATTGGGGGCAGGAGGAGAAGGGGACAACAGAGGATGAGATGGTTGGATGGCATCTCCAACTCAATCGACATGAGTTTGAGTAAATTCTGGGAGTTGGTGATGGACAGGAAGGCCTGCCGTGCTGTGATTCATGGGGTCGCAAAGAGTCGGACACGACTGAGCAACTGAACTGAACTGAAAGAGTCCAGACCCAGGGAAGAGTTGCAGTTCAAATCCACAGGCAATACACTGGCAGAATTCCATCTTGCTTGGTGGAAGTCAGTCTTTCTCTATTAGGGCCTTCAACTGATTGGATGAGGCCTTATATTATGGAAGGTAATCTGCTTTACTCAAAGTTCACTGATTTAAATGTTAATAGCACCCAAAAAACACAGAAATATCCAGAATGTTTGACCAAATATCTGGGCAACATGGCTCAGCCAAGTTAACACATAAAATTAACCATCACAAGTGAGTTAAAAGAATGAAGTACTGATGCATGCCATTAATGCTATTAATATAACATTGATGAACCTTGAAATTTTTATGCTAAGTGAAAGAAGTCAGACACAAAAGGTCACATATATTCCATTTATATAAAACATCCAGAATAGGCACATCCACAGAGACAGAGTCCACTGATCAGTGGTTGCCAGGGCTGAAGCATGGGGAGTGACTGTTGAAGTATATGGGGTTTCTTTCTGGGGTGATGAAATGTTCTGGAACTGGTGGTGATGGTCACAATACCTTGTAAATAAATAACTAAAAACCACCAAATTGTGTAATTTAAAAGGGTGCATTTTTTGGTTTGTGAATTATATCTCCAAAGGATAAAAAAAGTTATCACCAGTAGAGAGGCAAATCAACATTGCCTGGCTCCCAATACCATGCTCTTAGGATGGAGAATTACTTTGGGAATATTCTTGCCCAAATATATAACCTGAATCTAATCATGAGGAAACATCAGACAAACCCATAGTGGCCTATGTTCCAAAAATATCAGGGTTATAAAAGGAAAAACTGAGGAAGTACTCCAGACAGAAGCCAAATAAATGCAACGTGTGATCCTGGATTAGACCCTGGACCACAAAGGAAAGAGTGATTATAAAGGACACTGTTGGGAAAACCAGCAAAATTTGAATGGGGTCAGCAAACTGGATAGTAGTTTAGGATTAATGGGGGTTTCCTTGTTTTGATAGATGTACTGTGGTTATTCAGGAGTGTCCCTGATTTCAGCAAATGCATACTGAAGTACTGAAAGATGACAGGACATAACATTTGTGTATTACAAGTGATTCAGAAAAAAAAATATATACAGCATATATAACCTGTATTTTAAAATATATATATATATATAAAGAGAGAGGGAGTGAGAAGGTGATAAAGCAAACATAATAAGAAGTTAACAACTGGGAGATATGTGTGGGGATATACTGGAATCCTTTGAACTATTCTTATAGCTTATCTGCTAGTTTGAAATTATTTCAAAATAAAAAGTAAATTTAAAATATATCCACAAAGAGATCTGTTCAATAAAACTTTACAAGGCTATTGTGAGGACTGTGCCTGGCACACAGTATACGCTCAACAGCCACTGCCGCTGCCAGTTTCTCAGGTCTGAGAAACAGCGGTACTTTTCACGAGAAGTCACAAGGGGGCATCTGAAAACCAAGAAACAAAGGCTAAGCACAGACTTCCCTGGGCCTGCAGTGTTCCAGATGGGGGTTGTCAATACTTCCTCACCCAGAATGCACTTCTTGACCCAAAAGAAAAAAACTCTGCTGCAAACTGGGGATGATTCCATTCACAGTAAATAAGGCCTGGCCTACCTGAAAGCTAGCCTTTGCTCCTTCTGTTTGGGTCTGGATTTCAGGACAGCTGTCAAGAGTCACTGCATCCATCAAAATCAGGATGTCAACTCTGGAGACCTGTGAAAAGGGTCTCCTTTTCATCACATCATGAATGTGATGGTAATAAACAAGAATGAGTCCTGGAATGGGAACTCAAGAGACACACTTGCTGTTTGAACTCAGTCAAAATCTTCCTCCTCCTGTTTTGTTAATCTGACTTATTAGAGGTTCCCCCAGACCTCCTAGCTTTCAATGTTTCTGAGCTCTGGAATATGTCCTCGAGTCTACCTGACCCTATCACAAATCACTCCGTGAATGAAACTGCTCTAGTCCCTAAGGTCTCGTGACCACACGGTGTAGTGGAAGGAGCACAGGCCTTGCAGACACACTGAGAAAGGTCCAAATCAAGGCTCCGGGACTTCATTTCTTGAGCCTCAGTTTCTTTATCCTTTAAATAGGAATAACACTATTTCCTTTTTAAGAGTGTTATGAGGATTAAGTATCTAAATACAGTAACTAGAACAGTGTAGACATCCAGTAGATATTCAATGAATTACAGTATTTTATTTTCAATTTGGTTTAGGCAAAAGCAACCAGAAGGAAAATATAGGATTTAAAGTTCAACTGTGTTCAAGCTCCTCTCTCTATGACCCTTGGCTAATCACTAGATCTCTTTGAGTCTCACTAGCAGTCTTTTTCTCTTTTTGGTTGCGCTGGTACAGTATGCAGGATCTTATTTCCCCAACCAGAGAACAAACCCATGCCCCCTTGCAGCAGAAGTGCAGAGTCTTAACCACTGGACTGCCAAGGAAATCTACACTTTTTATTAAAAAGAATGAGGAAAGTCCAACTGGATTGAGATGGAAAGAACTCAGAGACACTAAGTGAAAATAAACCATGGAATATATATGATTATGATTCCATTTTTATGTTTAAGGAAAAAAAGAAGTGACCATGTTGTACCCTTGCTTAAAAAAGTGTTCTGTGGTTCCCCAATGCCAACCAAGTGAAGCTCAAGCTCCTTACCTGGCATTTACGCCCCTTTACTATTTGGACCCTGTCAACCTCTTCAGCCTCATCCATGAGCACTGAGTTCCATCTATGACTAAATTGCCCTTCACCATCTCTTTTTGTCTCTCATATTTTAGCGGGAATTAGAATCACCTGGAAATTGTTAAAACACTGATTGTGAGCCTCATTCATAGGATTTCTGATTTAAGTCTGAAAAGGGGAGGCACTTCCCAGAATTTCTAACAAGTTCCCGGGTGATCTGATACAGCTATTCTAAGAACCACACTTTGACAGCTGTCACCTTTACAATGATATGATTCAACTTCATCACCTGTATAAAGGCTGACCAATCATATTAGTTTGCCCAGGACAGAAAGTCCCATGAGCAGAAAACCCCTTAATCTGAGGACAACTGGGATGGTGGTTACTACCCTTCCTGTATAAGAATCTTCCAAGGTTGCACACGGGATACTGCTACTGTCAAGCAGCCCTTCCCCATAGCCAGGCTGATAGGGAGTGCCTGAGAAAGGAATCCCATCACCATGACTGACTTTTTGCTAGAGCAAGAATATTTAACAAAGTTTCTCAAATTCAGACTCCTCCATATTCTCTTTATTTCCTCCAGAGAACAGGTTTTAGTCCTCCAGTCCTTGTAAACACTGAACACAACCGGTGTGGAATCACACTATAAGCATCCATTTCCTTGCCCTGTGTTGCCGGGCTGAGTTTAAGGGAGAAGTTGGGACAAATGCAGCAAGCACATGTGAGCTTCTTACTCAGTTCAAAGTGGGTCTTATCATGGAATGACGGCGCCACATGGGCCAAAGCAGCTGACTTTCTATTGTTTCCAAAGGGTACCCAATACAACAAAGGTCAGGTCCTTCCATGGTCCCTGATGATGTCCCTGCTCACTGTTGATCAAAGTCAATCTTTTTCATTGACTGGGACTCCTCTTCCCAAGGGGTCAGAGGTCTGAGAGCTGATAGCGTCGCACAAGACCATCTCGACAACATGTGTAGATCTGCTTCTCCCATGTGGCCACCTGGAACACAAAGAGTTCACAGCTCAAAGCAAGCCTGGGATTCTTCCACTTCAAAAACGTAAGAGTTTTGTCATTGACCCCTACTAGTACAAGGGAGTCTGAGAAGATTTACTGACTCCAAAGACAAGAATTATATCCATGTTATATATTTTAAAAATAGCTGACCAGAATCAAGGGAGCTCATGAATACAGAACAGAGAAACTAAGTGGCCAATTGGAGAGAAAATGCACTAGTGCTGTGCATGGTTTAGAGCAGAGGGGTCTGTACAGGGGAGCATATGGCCCACAGAAAAGCCTGGGTAGAAGGGGGTGGCAGAGGATGAGATGGTTAGATAGCATCACCGATTCTATGGACTTGAGTTTGAGCAAACTCCGGGAGATGGTGGAGAACAGGGGAGCCTGGTATGCTACAATCCATGGGTTCTACAGTCAATGGGGTCATAAAGAGTCAGACTGGACTTAGGGATGACAACACACTACCTCCTCCAGAAGAGGGCAGTGTCACATTAAACCCTGAAATCGCTTTTGACAGAGCTTAGGAATAGAGAGTTTAGGAATAAAGAGGGGGTGCAGCTAAAATTAAGTTGGTCCCTTACATCTGTTATTAAATTATACTTGGAAGCCTTTGGGGGAGGAAAGAAAAAAAAGGAAGGCCTGGGTATCTCTGACACCTCATAACATTATATGCAAAGAAGTTCTCAATATATGCCTTTTTTTCCCGAGAAAGATTTCATCAAATTCTCGAAGCAGTCTGAGACAAAGGAGATTAAGAACCATTAATTTAATGCAAACAGCATGAATTCTGGAGTTAGCTTTAATCACAAGTGTGCCAATATGTAGCTGCATGACCTAGGGCAGCTTTCTCAACCCTTTTGGTCCCGTTTCTTCATTTATAAAATGAAAATGATGTGTTAATTCACAATATAGAACACTATGCAGGAATTTTAAAAATGAAGTATATCTATAAGCATTTGTCTGGAAAGAGCTCTAAAATGTTAAGTAAAATAACCCAAGTCATACAGCAATACGTAACAGAATGATCCCAATTATGTATAAAGATAAAACTATATCATTTACATAACTACATAAACAAAGGTCTAAGTACAAATTCTCTAAAAACAGTATTAAAAGATACACAACAAACTATTAATGCTAGTTACTTTAGGAAACAGTGGAACAAAAAGTCTTAAAGCAGACTTTTAAGTCTGCACAGTTTGAATTTTTATACATGTGCATAAATTATAAAATTTTTTTAAATATAAGAAAATAATAGGAATAATATCTATACCTCAAGGTATGATAACTATTAAATCTGATATGTAAAATAGCTAGAACAATGACTGGTCAACAAACATTATTTCCCCTTTCATTTTTCTCTTTCTTCAGTTCAGTTCAGTAGTTCAGTCGTGTCCAACTCTTTGTGACCCCATGGACTGCAGCACACCAAACCTCCCTGTCCATCACCAACTCCTGGAGTTTACTCAAACTCATGTGCATTGAGTTGGTGATGCCATCCAACCATCTCATCCTCCGTCGTCCCCTTCTCCTCCTGCCCTCAATCTTTCCCAGCATCAGGGTCTTTTCAAATAAGTCAGCTCTTCGCACCAGGTGGCCAAAGTATTGGAGTTTCAGCTTCAACATCAGTCCTTCCAGTGAATATTCAGGACTGCTTTCCTTTAGGATGGACTGGTTGGATCTCCTTGCAGTCCAAGGGACTCTCAAGAGTCTCCAACACCACACTCTAATCAAATCAGTCTTGAACTTAAATAATAACAACAACAATAAAAGTAGTATTTACAGATTAGAGTTTTCATATGCATTATTTCACTGTTATCCTCATTTTACAGATAAACTGATAGACTGAGGAAGTAGAGTGACTTTTTCAGTTTCTAGAGCCAGTAAATGACAAAGACACTGACTCAATTATTTCTTTCTGTCCCACTCCTAAGTATGGTATTACCCCTAGTAATCACAAAGTTTCTGGATTCAGTTCCCTCCAAAGCCCTGGGTCCCAGGTGAAAAGCCCCCAGGCCTGGTTTTGTCTCAGGTCCGTACCTTGTACACAGGGTCACAGTCAGCCCCAGTGAGCTCAATCACATAGTCTAAGTCTTGCTGGACAATGAAACAGCTTCCATCACCTAAAAGACAGAAAGAAACCTTAGATAACTAAAGAGGAAGTTGCATGCAAAGTTACCCTCAATATTTTAATTTATTTCTGTACATCACTAGCCTAAAGAAAATTGTCTTAAGACCCAGAGTGGCAGACAGGACTCATGGTGGGCCAGATATGAGGTCCTATAGTGACTCCCTAAAATGATGGGCTCAAGAGGATTTGAAGGCCAAATGCAAGCTCAATGCGAAGAGCTGTCTTTGATTAGCAATAACTACCAAGAGCACAGAGCAAGCAACTACAGGCTCATACAAGTATTTGCAAACTTATCTTAGACAATGATTTTTCACAGGGAATTTCCCTATATAAATGTTTTCTTTAAGACAACTATGCTCCCAGGGACTTCCTTGGTGGTCCAGTGGTTAAGAATGTGCCTTCCAATGCAGGGGATGTGGGTTCAATTCCTGGTCAGGGAACTAAGATCCTGAGTGCTGAATGGCATGGTATCCAAAAAAATTAAAAAGAAAAATAAAGAAATAGAATTTTAAAAAATCATTCATATCTACCACTCAAAGATAAATACTATTCACAGTTTAATGTATTTTTCTAACCTTTTCTGTATAAATTTTTATTTTATATGGTTGAGAGCACATTACATAGAAGAATATCTTTATGCATAAAGTTTTTTCTATATTAATACTGTAACTGAATAGAACTCTGGAAAAGAATAAAAAGATATTAATTAACCATTTCAAACATTTAAAATTTGAAAAACTGCTTTCCAAAATTATATATAAGTTAATCAATTTTATCTGTTAATCAATCTATACTAGAAAATTCTGAAAGAGATGGGCATACCAGACCACCTGACCTGTCTCTTGAGAAACATGTATGCAGGTCAGGAAGCAACAGTTAGAACTGGACATGGAACAACAGACTGGTTCCAATTAGGAAAAGGAGTACATCAAGGCTGTATATTGTCACCCTGCTTATTTAACTTATATGCAGAGTACATCATGAGAAACGCTGGGCTGGAGGAAGCACAAGCCTGAATCAAGACTGCCGGGAGAAATATCAATAACCTCAGATATGCACATGACACCACCCTGATGGCAGAAAGTGAAGAAGAACTAAAGAGCCTCTTGATGAAAGTGAAAGAGGAGAGTAAAAAAGTTGGCTTAAAGCTCAACATTCAGAAAACGAAGGTCATGGCATCCGGTCCCATCACTTCATGGCAGATAGATGGGGAAACAGTGGCTGCCTTTATTTTTCTGGGCTCCAAAATCACTGCAGATGGTGATTGCAGCCATGAAATTAAAAGACGCTTACTCCTTGGAAGGAAAGTTATGACCGATCTAAACAGCACATTACAAAAAAAAAAAAACATTTTAAATAAACGGCATCGTTGTTTGCTCAAAAAAAAAAAAAAACATTTTAAATAAATGGCATCGTTGTTTGCTCAAAAAAAAAAATAAAAAATTAAAAAATAAACAGCACATTAAAAAGCAGAGACATTACTTTGCCAACAAAGGTCTGTCTAGTCAAGGCTATGGTTTTTCCAGTGGTCATCATGTATGGATATGGGAGTTGGACTGTGAAGAAAGCCGAGCGCCAAAGAATTGATGCTTTTGAACTGTGGTGTTGGAGAAGACTCTTGAGAGTCCCTTGGACTGCAAGGAGATCCAACCACTTCATCCTAAAGGAGATCAGTCCTGGGTGTTCATTGGAAGGACTGATGGAAGCTGAAACTCCAATGCTTTGGCCACCTGATGTGGAGAGCTGACTCACTGGAAAAAACCCTGATGCTGGGAAAGACTGAAGGCAGAAGGAGAGGGGGATGACAGAGGATGAGATGGTTGGATGGCATCATCGACTCGATAGACATGGGCTTGGGTGGACTCCAGGAGTTGGTGATGGACAGAGAAACCTGGCGTGTTGTGGTTCATGGGGTCGCAAAGAGTCGGACACGACTGAGCGACTGAACTGAACTGAACTGACTGT
Organism: Bos taurus; assembly: GCF_002263795.3. NCBI lineage: Eukaryota > Metazoa > Chordata > Mammalia > Artiodactyla > Bovidae > Bos > Bos taurus. The sequence continues at coordinate 53,380,408 of NC_037342.1, read as the reverse complement.
ACCCAGCAGTATACAGAGGATCTTCTTTCCTGCATTCTCATTATTAAAAATAATCTTTTCCAAAAAAGAATCCTTGTATTTTAGAGGTACAGGGAGGTAAGAAAGTACAATTACTATAGCTCTTCCTCTGCATTCAAGTTTCCACACACAAACCTACTTGATAAACCCAAGCTTTATTCCCATTCTGTCTAGGAAACCATCTCTAACCACCCCATATAGTAAACCCTTTCTCCTATCAACCTCTTGTAACACTTACTATTGCTCTGACACTTCCAAATATCTTTCCCTATACCATAATTCTAATTTTGGTGAGTGTGTGCTCCACCACTGGATCATGATGATCAGAAACACTTTTTTAGGAGGGCATAGGGCAAGGGTTATGAGCAGGGCTTCCCTGATAGCTCAGTTGGTAAAGAATCTGCCTGCAATGCAGGAGATCTGGATTCCATCCCTGGGTTGGGACGATCCCCTGGGGAAGGAAATGGTTACCCACTCCAGTATTCTAGCCTAAAGAATTCCATGGACTGTACAGTCCATGGGGTGGCAAAGAGTCAGACACAACTGAGCAACTTTCACTTCACAAGGGCAAGTGTTAGTTACAAGAGTAAGAAGAAACTATCACTTACAGAATATCTACTTTATGTCGAGTACCCAACTCTACGTAGAGACTTAGGAAAGTGAACTGGTTCACCAAAGATCACAGGATGATTAAACTATACACAACTGTCATTTTTATATAAATATAAACATAAATTAACAAATAAATGAAGACCTATTCAGTAGGTCTTCACTGCCGCATGCAGGCTTTCTTGAGTTGCAGGGAGTGGGGCTACTCTTCATGGCAGTGCTCAGGCTTCTCGTTGCGGTGGTTCTTCTCGTCGTGGAGCACAAGTTCTAGGTGTGGGGGCTTCAGTATTTGCAGCATGCAGGCTCAGCAGTTGTGGCACATGGGCTCAAGAGCACAGGCGCAGAAGCTGGGGCGCACAGGCTTAGCTGCTCTGGAGCATGTGGAATCTTCCCACATCAGAGATCAAACCCGTGTTTTCCTATCCACTGGGCCACCAAGGACGTCCAACACCACATCTTCTTAAGCAAGTCACCTGCTGATGGACATCTGGGTTGTTTTTACATCTTGGCTATTACAAATATTGCTGTTATGAACATGGAGGCACTAGAGTGCCCTAGACAAAAACTAGAGTTTTTGTCTTTTCTATATATATGCCCAGGAGTGAGTAGGATTGCTGGATCATATGGCAACTCTATTTTGAGGTTTTTTTTTTAAGGAACCATCATACTGTTTTCCATGGTGGCTGTACCAATTTAGATTCCCACTAACAGTGTAGGAGGGTTCCGTTTTCTAAACACCCTCTCCAGCATTTATTCTTTGTAGACTTTCTGACTGGTGTGAAATGATACTTCATCGTGGGTTTGATTTGCATTTCTCTAATACTGGCATTGCTGAGCATCTTTTCATGTGCCTGTGGGCCATCTGTATATCTTCTTTGGAGAAGTGTCTATTTAGGTCTTCTGGGCACAGCATATATTACATAATTCTGATCAAGGACGTAGGAGATTAGTAAATCTGCCGGGTTGCTCCTGAGGAAATGTTTCTCATTCTTAAAAAGGATAACAATATGCATGTTTTGTGAAGATAAGATTTGCTGCAGCTATCCTGCACTGTAACCTTGAGGGAATAAGCCTGAGGACAAAAGCCAGTGTGCTAAGGAGGAGAGTGCCAAAAAACAGAGAAAAGCTGCATTCTTGATTTTATTTCTTCTCTTCTTCTTAAAGCTTTATTTAACTCAATACTTTTTTGGATTTTACCAGTCTTTAAACATCCTGGATACAATCCAGGATACCACACTGAGTTAGCTGTCAATTTTTCTTAGTTTCTCCACTGAATTTGTTTTCAAATCACTAAATTAATATAATCTGGAGCCACCATAAATCTGGATGTCTTGTAAATGAAGTACTACATTTTCTGAATTATTGAAGCCATTTTCAGTTGAGTCTTCTGCTACTAACAGCCAAAAACATCCTAATTGATACACTGAAGTATTAAGGTAAGATGGTCCCTCCAGGCCTATAGGCCAGTCCTCCTCACCTAAATCATTCCTATGAGGATTCAGTGTCCCTTAATGGACACCTTCTTCCATGCATTTCTCCCAACCCCACTCCCAAACTCCATTCCAAATATTCTGTACTGCTTACACCAAGGTACTCACTCACTTTACCCAGACTGTCTTTGTAAAGCATCAAACACAGTACCTACTGCATGGTAGGTAGGCACCTAGTAAAGGACAGATCCCTTCTTTCTGCCCCCTTTCACTCATCTATGACTTTGAACACACTACAGCTTTGGCCATCAATGTGCATTTTTACATCTCCAGTTGGTAAAATAATCACTGGATTACATGTCCCTTAGTCCATGAAGGAGCTCAGTGAAGGTCGTTCAGTGGTAAAGAACCTGCTTGCCAATGTAGGAGATGTGGTTCAATCCCTGGGTGAGGAAGATCCCCTGGGGAAGAAATGGCAACTCATTCCAGTATTCTTCCTGGGAAATCCCATGGACAGAGGAGCCTGGCGGGCTACAGTACATGGAGTTGCAAAGAGTCAGACACAAGTTAGCGACTAAAGCAAGCAAACAAGTCCACAGACATGCCTGTAGTACTCCTACCACTCAAGTTATCTGTTCCCCATATTCCCATACAGTATTCTGCTACAGTACTTATCAAACTGTATTCTATTCAAGCACATGTCTGTCTACCTTACTAACTATGAGCTCCTTTAGAGCAAAAACTGTAACTGATTTGTTAACTGAATTCTCAATAATTTGTAATAAGAGCCAGTATATTTATTCTGACAATGTTTATAGAGCACCAGTTATATGGTGGACACTGAACTAAAATGCTGGGGGTAACATGATAAGGCACAGCCACTCAAAGAGCTTAGACTGGAAGGGGCACAGATAATTACAATTAGGGTGTTAAACGTTATGTGAAAAAGCACAATATGCCAAAGAATCATGGAGGATGATGCCCCTAGCCCTGCCACAGACCAGGAATTAAACCTATGTTTCACTGAATGATACAGAACCACCTCCCTCAATTGGCCCCTGGACCCACCTTGGCTAGCAATGAATCCATCTCTGAAACTCAGCAGAGACATAACTGGTGCTCCTGATCTGTGGATGACTTGTACTGGAGTCCTAGGATACAGAATAAATGGAGTGATTTTACTCTTTCCCTTAAAAAGCAATACTTGACTATATTCAACCTACAGTACTAACTGCATAACAGCACACTGGACAAATGTGGACAGAGATTAAACATTCATATGGTTTATTTCCTGGCAAGATCCTTAGATGGTAGATCAAAGTAGTCCATTCAAAACCACCTTGGAGGGAATCTAAACATGTCTCTAAATATCTTAATGAGCTGAATAAACTAAATAACCACTGATATTTCCAGTGTTTAGGGGAAGTCTGACAAGGGTTTAAGATAACAATGTTAACAATATGTTAATCTCTTTATAGACAGAATTAAGTCAGCTGTGATATATTAAAATTGTTAGAACTCTGTAAAATCAGAAAGATGAGAATCAATTTTTATAATTGATGATTTTATAATTTTTATAATTATGAGATTTTATAACAGTGATCAGATTCCCTATCTCTATGGAAGCAAAAACAAGTACAAAAATAAAGTAACTTAAATTATAGAAGAAAAGGTATACACTAGTCACTCTTTAACTGAAATTTTTTCACTGCTCTTGGAATAAAGTCCAAACTCCTTGGGATGGTATATAAGTCCTTTCTAAGCAAATTACAGTTTTCCTGTCTGGCATCACTTCTCATCACTACTCCACTGGCAGGGTATACACTTGTCCTGTCAAACTACTCAGAGATGCCTCACAGTGCCATATTTTCACATGCCTTCATGCTTCTCTATATGCTATTCTACCTAAGGCAGGTCCTTCTTTTCTTTACTTGGTAACTTTCTGCTAGACAAGATCGATTAAAGCTGCATTTCCTCAGATAAGTCTCACTTTCTTTTCTCTCCTTCTCGGTGCTTCCTCAAATTCTTGAGATCACTGATCACACTGTGTCCTAACAGTCTTTTACTTGCCCATCTTTATTATTAGACTCCAAATGCCTCAAAGGCGGAGTCTTTATCTTTCATTTCTGTTGTTTGGTGCCCTGAACAAAGCCTAATGCCTACAGGAGCCATTCAATAAGCATCAGTTGAACAAAGGAAGGAAGCAGAAAGTGACAGTAGAAAATGTTAAGTCCTGGGACAAACAGGTTATGGATTCTTTTTGAGTATCTGTACGACCAGGATAAAGCCTATATAAGATAGGTTATGATCACAGCCAAACAAAGAATCAGAGCTGGCTTACTTGAACTATAAATGATCAATCTCAGCCCAACCCAGATGTAATACCAGGAAGAAAATTACTAAGGTCCTTAAAATTAAAGGTTTTATACAATTATTGTGAGATGTTAGTTCATTATTTAAGCTTAATTTATAAAGCAATCATGACAGTATGAATCAAATTACCTTTCAATGTGATTCCAGGAATAATAAGAACAATCAGACAATTCACACTGGAAAGCCTTTATAAATGGAAAAATATACCCTTGATTCAACAGCCATCTATATGCCAGATTAAATCACTGTGAAAGCCAATAAAAATTTCCACTCTGCAGAAGACCTGCATCATGCAAATGAATGGTGACTCACCTTGGATTCCTTACATCCAGCTGATAAATGTTTCCATCCTGTGTCCCAGCCAATAGCAAGAAGCCAGAGAGAAAAGTACAGCAGTTGAAGGCATCTGAGCCAATAAAGAGGAACAGCTGCGAACAAGTAGGAGACAAAGATGCTGTTTAAAGATTCATTTGTTTCCAGGAATAAACAGGCACCAAGAAAAGAAGAATTTCACTATTTTTAGTATAGAATTTCTTTCTTCTCCTTTTAAGAACTCCTAATCTAAACTAAGTATTCATCAACAACTGAGGGGGAAGCACTCCCAGGATTGCAGGAACCTGAGGCTGTCTGAGGACTTAAGCAGGTTATATAATATCATAATATCATAATTTAAGGCACGAGTTTTCACACTATTTCCCCTCAACACATTGACTCATGGGATCCTCAACACCAAAAATCATTCTTTTCCTTGTTTTCAGCACAACCTTCCATTTGCTAAACACTTGCAATTCACACATTTAAGTTTTGCTTCAAGACACTGGTGACAATCTTTTGAAGGTAAAGAAACACACTTAATCTGGCAATTTAAGAAATCACAATTTACCCATGTACTTAAGAAAATAAAAAACTATTAGATTTTTATTTCTTACTATTAGTTCAAAGAGTAAAGTTTGAATGTTCTAAAAAAAAAAAAAAAAGAAACAAACAAAACAAACAAAACCCTCTGACTTTCCTTTGGAAGTAAAAGCCAGCATGGAAATTCAGAGTGCAAAGGCAGTATGATCAAAAATAGTGATGCTCCCAGAATAAACTTTGAAAATGGAAACATCACCAGCACAATGAAGTAATGAGATGAAATGAAAATACAAAATCTGTGGCCAAACCAAACCATTAATGTTGTCTGGGTGATGATGACAGCAACTGGGAAGAAATTTAATCAATCTAATCTCAAGGAACTCCAAGTTTAATTAAGAGCATAGCCTGCTTGGCAGAATCCCAGGAAATGAGGGAAGAAAACCCCATTCTTCTATAAGAGACATTCTGGTCACTAATTGAGAGCCCTGAATGCATAAGATCTTTACTCAAAAAATCTCCACATTACCTTAGAGGAGGAAGAAAATCTATAGAACCTCATCATTTTACATGTAGCACACTAAGGGCCAGTGGGAAAGTGACTTAATAAAGCTCACAAAGCAGTAGGTCATTTAATATTATCACATAACCCCACATATAAGTCCTACTATGACAAGTTTAGTGATGAGGAAACAGGCTCAGAGAGGTTAAGTAATGAGTCCAATGTCAGAGCCATTAGGAAGAGCTAGGATTTAAATGTTGCCCTTATCCCATACCACATGTTCTTAATTACTATTCTGTACTGCCTTTCACACATGCAGCTTCCGCAAAAGGTGAACATACAGAGAAATTAGAAATGTTTTCAAAACAGCTTTCCAAGAATCAGTGTGACCCAGGTTGCCCCAGTGTTCAAAGGTCTTAAAGGAACCACTTGCCGGCTGCCTGCTCTGCAGTCCCAAGCACTGAAGTTTCTTATCTTCTCGGGCCAACAGCAGCATTTTCGACTCTGTTCCAACCTCTCGTTCACCTGCATGACAGATGAGCTATGTCAATAATGGGCTAGGATGATCAGCTGGCAGTACTCAGAAAGCATAGCTATTGACAGCTCTTTACTGAATTACTCTGCTAGTCACTCACTTAATAGTTTCAAAAAACATTTATTATGTTCTATATCTTGACATGGTATTGTTTATATGACTGTACATATTTGTCAAAACTCACAGAACTGTGTGATTAAAAAAAAGGACTTTTACTATATGTAAAATATACCTCAATAAACCCAATTTTAAAATATTATGATTATCAAGTCCTTTGTAATATGGAAAGATACCATACTTGGAACAATGTACAGAGTACAATGCTAAACAAAGTAGGGCCAAACATATGTAACAATATAAAAGGAGGCTGCTGGAGGAGAGGAGGGACACAGAAGAGTGATATAGCTCAATTTACATTTTTAAGTAATTTCACTTATTTTTGGCTGTGCTGCGTCTTTGTTGCTGCATGGGCTTTTTCTCTAGTTTTGGCAAGCAGGGCCATCATCTAGTTGTGGTATGCGGGCTTCTCACGGTGGTGGCTTGTCTTGCTGTGGAGCACAGGCTCAACAGGTGTGCATGGGCTTAGTTGTTCCATGGCATGTGGGATCTTCCCGGACCAGGGATCAAATCTATGTCTCCTGCATTGGCAGGTAGATTCTTCACCACCAGGTGAGCCACCAGGGAAGCCCTGGACTTATGCTTTCTAAATGAGCATGATGATTCCTATGAGTATGGATTACAAAACAGAGCAGGCAACAGGTACCGGCAGACTGAATCAGGATGCTGGCAGGAAGAAGAGAGACCTGGAGAGAGAGGATGAAGTGGAAAAATAAGAAACATTCTGAAAGTAGAGATGACAGACTTTGCTGATGTGGGACAAGAGGAAAGGTGGCGGTGGATCTTCAATGAATCTTAGGCTTTGGGCTTAAGCAAGGAGATGGTGGTGTCATTAACTGAGATGGGAAAAAACAGATTTGGGGTTGGAAAGAATCAAATGCTCCATACAATAAGTTCAAGCTGTCTATTAGACATTTAAATAGAGTCTAAAATGCAAGTAAAAGATCTATGCTTTAGATATATTTTTGGAAATCACCAGCTTAAATACAATATTGAAAGTCATGGAAATGATAAGATCACCTAAGAGAGTAATTGCAGGGCTGAGGGCCCTCCAATATTTAAAGGTTAAAGGAAACATACAAAAGGAAACTAAGAAGCAGTAGCCAATGAGCTATAAAGAAAAGCAGTGTCATGTGGTATTACAGAAGCCAAGAAAGAACAGTGTCCTGAAAAGAAGAGTGTACTATGCTGCAACCTACTGAGAATTTGGAAAGATAACCACAGAGAAGTAACACTGGATTACACAATATGGAGTCGCCGGTAACCTTGACAAGAGCTGCTGCCAGTTAAGTAGCTGGGACACAAACCCACCTAGGACAGGCTGAAGAATAAGTAGGAAGTGAGGAAATAGACAAAACAAGAATACCTTCATTTAAATTACTTTTAACCAACTGATTTTAAAAAACTCAACCTTATTTTAAGTAATATCTGTGAAATCCTAGGTTTGAAGTAAGATGTGTGTGTATTAATATATAACTTAAAAATGAGTACTGCCTGAAATGATCTTGTTTACCACTAGCTGCACATGCTCACACTTTGGGGAACAGACTTTTCCTATTAATCCACTGTGGCACTAGTGGTAAAGAACCTGCCTGCCAATGCACGAGACACAGAGACACAGGTTCAATCCCTGGGTCAGGAATCTCCCCTGGAGAAGGAAATGGCAACCCATTCCAGTATTCTTGCCTGGAGAATCCCTTGGCCAGAGGAGCCTGGTGGGCTACAGTCCACAGGGTGGCAAAGAGTTGGACATGACTGAAGCGACTTAGCACACGCACATTCCGTGGCTACTCAGTTCCTGTCTCTTGGATTTCCTTTCACAATCCATTAATTCCCAAAGAGGGGCCAGGCTGGTAGTCATAACAGTTTTAGTTCTTGGACCATAGTGCATCTATATGAGAAGTTTAAGAGAGAGAGAATACTGTCTATAATGATGGGCAAAATTAACCCAAACATACTGAGGACTACTTAGAGCAGTTTTACTCATAATTGTCCAAACTTGGAAACAACTAAGATGTCCTTCAGTAGATGAATGAATGAACTGAGGTACATTCAGACAATGGAATACTGTTCAATGCTTAAAAGAAATGAGCTATCAAGGCACAAAAAGACCCAGAGGAAACTTAAATGCATATTACTAAGTGAAAGAAGCCAATCTGAAAAGGCTACATAGTTTACGATTTCAAAATTCTGGAAAAGGCAACACTATGAAGACAATAAAAATATCAGTGGTTGCCAAGGGTTATAGGAGAGAAAGGAACAAATTGGTGGAGCAAAGACAATTTTTCAGATAGTGAAATTTCTGCATGATACTATGATGACAGATACATGACACTGTACATTTGTCCAAACCCACAGAATATACAACATCAAGAATGAATCCCAATGTCAACCTTGAACTTTGAGTGTTAATGATGTATCAGTATAGGTCTATCAACGTAACAAATTTACCACTCTGGGGGGGATGCCAATAATAAGGAAGGGTGTGCGTTTGTTGGGGCAGAGAGTATACTAGAACTCTGTACTTTCTGCTCAATTTTATGTGGACCTAACTGCTCTAGAGGCAGAGATACTGGGAGAAAAACAGTCCTGTTTCCATCAGAGAAGCAAATATGTTATAATCACAGGAAAATAAGAAAAGAACACAAGTTGCTTTATTAGGATCTTTATCATTCTGACTCACCAGAACTATCATTCTACTCACCTATTTCCCCCTATGAAGCTTACATCAACTTCTGGCTCAGCCAAGCATAACTTTACCCAATGGATAATTTTACCTTCATACTGTTTTTTAATGTGAACTGACTACCTCTACCCCTGCCCTAGGTCTCATTCTCCCATCTTTCCCAGTTCAACTTGAATCCATCCTGCAAGGTTCAAGTCAACTTCTTTTGTGACTCCTTTCTCATCTATACTAACCTAAAACACTCTCTTCTTAAAAAAAGAAAAACAAAAAACCTATTATATTTGCATTCAGTGAATCATTATTTTAGCTAAAACTGCACTGATCTCTGTTTTACAGGCATTAGCCTCAACTGCTAAATTAAACTGTACTTACTCAAATGTAGTAACTATGACATATATTTCCTTTGTAAATTCAAAGCAACACAAACGTAGTAGATATGCAATAAATATTAGTCTTATGATGAAAACAGAAATACCTACAGAGCAGGAGAGGAGGAGGAAGAAAAGGAGAAACTAAGGCAAACACTGAAGGAACCTAAAGAAACAAATTCATATACTGTCCTCAACTCACTGGGCATCTGCTCAGGGGAGCCGAGGTTTATCGAGTTGTCAGCAGCACCCACAGCCACTCCATTGATGGAAGAACCACAGTCTGCAATGACTCCCAGGCAGGCTGAGCGCCCACAATCCCAAAGTCGTGCTGTCCCATCGCGAGAACCAGATACCACATTTTTCCCCCGATCAACAATGGCTGTATCCAGGATACCTGGAGAGAGAAAAAAGAAATGACCGTAAGAAGGAGTAGATAGTAAAGGAACTAAAGGGCAGAGTACATGCATGGATCTGCATAAATGACTATTTCTTTACAAATGAGTACTGGATATGTACTTCATGCTGGGTACTTTCAAGTGCCAGAAAAACAGAAATAGATAGAACAGAGTCCCTGTTTCCCAACAGTTCAAAGACCAGCTATGAGGAACAGACATGGAAAAAGGAGCTTTGGATTTAATCTTTAGTGGCATGTTCTAGAACCATGGTTTTCCAGGTTTTTTTTTTGTTTTTGGCTTTAAAACATGTTTTTTAAAAACAAAACTTAAAGTCATTTTAGGCAGTTCAGTATGAAAATTACTGTCTTAAAAGCTCCTGCTGCTTGCATTGAGAAGTAACTGAAAGGGTTAGTCTCCTCTTCAAAAAGAAAAGGATATGACTTCTCATCTGGCCAAGATCAAATAAGTCCATTCCTCCCAGGTCCTTCCCTTAAAACTGAAAAAACCTGGACATAAGACAACAAGCAAGCTCAGTTCAAAGATGTAAGAAGGCAGTTCACCTAGGAACCCCAGGACTTGAAGAACAACAGGAAATTGAGTTTTCCTGCATTTCCTTACTGCCTCCCATATATCCTAGACAGGACACTGCTGAAGCCTCTAACATAGAACTGATTTTTTTTTTAAGGGACAAATTAAAAGTAATAGCAAAAAACAAACAACTCCAAGGAAAGTCTGTTGCTTCTAGGCAGAAGACTGAGAAAAAGGTGGCCTAACAGAATAGAAAACATTTTGGCAATATCCATCTTCTTCAAACCGCAAAAGAAAAACTGCTACCTCCCCTGCTTAGAGTTTCACTGGGGCTGAATAGGGAGTGATCTTCTATCCCACCCCCGCAAAGAAGCAGGAGACAGAACTCCAATTTTCCCCAACCAGCGATGCTGAGCAGGTCCAACAGGGTACTGTCAGTGGGGAACTGAGCCTCTACTCTCACCAATGGGGGAAAGAGGTAATCTTTCCTGAGGGAGCAGGAAGTAACACTCCATTATCCCCAACCCCTCCCTTGGTGTCAGTCCGCAGGGAACAGATCTTACAGGCCCAAGGGGAGGCAAGGAAGTGTTGTAAAGTTGAGGTGATGCAAGTTGGTACCCTACTTTCACCAGGAAGGCATCAGCACAGTCAAAGGGAAGCTGAGCTTCTACCTCACCTGTTTGCAAAGAGACAGTGTGAGCCAATGCTCCACTTTTGCCAGAGCAGGGTTATTAGAGGAACCCAGCAGGAAGCTGAGTATATACACCTCCTGGGCCCTTGCATCGTACCGCGACAGGGGACTGCCTGCTAAAAAAGATCAAACAAGATCCAGAGTGTTATAAGATCCAAAATGTCCACAGATTTTATAATTTTCAAAGCCCTTGTTACCTGTTATCTATTTGCTATGATCCCTGGCCTCAGAAGCACATAGCATAAAAAGGTAGAGACAGTCAGGGACATAAAGAGCTACAATTCAGGGACACATGTGTGGTAACACAGGACTGCAGAGTAGAAAGTGAATCCGACCCTATGGTGATACAGGCAGGGCTAGTACTTGCTTTATTAAAACCCAGGTAATTGTCCTATTATAGGTGCCCAATAAACTCTTGCAGGCTGAGTGGTAAGTACCTGACCGAAGGTTACTGAAGTAAACATGTGCTCCTTGGCTTGTTCCTATTTCTCTCAAGATGAGATGACTTCAGATACACAAACCTTGATAAAAATTCAACATAAGGCACAAAAGATGGATGACCCATGTGGTTAACAAAAGGCCTCAAGTCCTACTGGAAATTTTACTCTGAAAGCCTTTTCCAGAAAAAGATGCATTTATAAAAAATGCCACAAATTGAAAAAGTAGCCAATTTGGGGGCTGTTTGAGCAAATATGATTAGAGACAACTCAGGTAGGACCTAAGTCACAGGGTAAGTTTCCAAATATATCCAATTTAAAATAAAAATTAAATACAACTTATGTAGCTGGTTATAGTTGTTGAAAAAATAAAATGCAATCCTCATAATTATATATCAACTGGATAAGGGCCAAACAGATAAGCTTTTAAAAGTAGCCTTTCCCTCAGAAGTAGATTGAAGGAGGCAACATGTCTTATTGCTATTTTACAGTTCTTATTTATAACATATTTTGTAATTGTAAAGTACCTTAACTTTAGAAAATGCACCTTTCCACTCTATTTCCATAACACGGCATTCTAGCTAGAAAAGGATTTTAGTCTTTAAGAATCATGAAGAATCACCAATAGGAACATAAGGAAGGGCCTTCAGCTCTTACCAAGAAATCAAAGGTTTATTTACATCCTTATTGGAAAGTTCAAACCATTATCTAAAAATATTGAGTTTCATGGAAGTGATACAAATTTTAAAGAACAAATAGTTATGAAAAATATGTACCCAAGGAGGATGCTACTGTGGCTAGGGAGCTGTGAATGCTTTAACTGTGTACAAATGTCAACTAATACTCAGTAAAGAGGTTGGAGGTCTTCCCTTTTTATGAAAAGTAGAGTGGAAAACTATCACCCCCTCTCTAATAAAATGTCACTCACAACATAGTGGCATCTAGTGCGGGTCTCTTCACTCTTAGGTGGGAAGAATAAAAGAAAGAGAAGCCTTATAGGAGCAGGAATCTGTGAGGAATGACTTTAAGAAAAAGCTATAAAAGGAATAGGAATGCCTTTGTAGGAGGAATAGCCATACTTAATGACGTAACAGAGCTACCAAGGCTTTAGTTATCAAACCAAATGGTCTTCAACATATAAACCAAGAAGAAAAGAATCTGCATTCAAGAAAAGATTCAGCTGACTGACATATAAACATCCTAGCCAAAGTCTGGGAAATAAGAATAAGATTAAACTATGCCTGAATAAATAAAAAAATAAGAAGAGGTGGCAAGAATACACAGAAGAACTGTACAAAAAAGATCTTCATGACCCAGATAATCATGATGGCATAATCACTGATCTAGAGCCAGACCTCCTGGAATGTGAAGTCAAGGGGGCCTTAGAGAGCATCACTATGAACAAAGCTAGTGGAGGTGATGGAATTCCAGTTGAGCTATTTCAAATCCTGAAAGATGATGCTGTCAAAGTGCTGCACTCAATACGCCAGCAAATTTGGAAAACTCAGCAGTGGCCACAGGACTGTAAAAGGTCCGTTTTCATTCCAATCCCAAAGAAACGCAATGCCAAAGAAAGCTCAAATTACCGCACAATTGCACTCATCTCACATGCTAGTAATGTTCAAAATTCTCCAAGCAAGGCTTCAGCAATACATGAACCGTGAACTTTCAGGTGTTCAAGCTGAATTTAAAAAAGGCAGAGGAACCAGAGATCAAATTGCCAACATCCGCTGGATCATCAAAAAAGCAAGAGAGTTCCAGAAAAACATCTATTTCTGCTTTATTGACTATGCCAAAGCCTTTGACTGTGTGGATCACAATACACTGTGGAAAATTCTGAAAGAGATGGGAATACCAGACCACCTGATCTGCCTCTTGAGAAACCTGTATGCAGGTCAGAAAGCAAGTTAGAACTGGACATGGAACAACAGACTGGTTCCAAATAGGAAAAGGAGTACGTCAAGGCTGTATATTGTCACCCTGCTTATTTAACTTCTATGCAGAGTACATCATGAGAAACACTCGGCTAGAGGAAGTACAAGCCTGAATCAAGATTGCCGGGAGAAATATCAATAACTTCAGATATGCACATGACACCACTCTTATGGCAGAAAGTGAAGAGGAACTAAAAAACCTCTTGATGAAAGTGAAAGAGGAGAGTGAAAAAGTTGGCTTAAATCTCAACATTCAGAAAATGAAGATCATGGCATCTGGTCCCATCACTTCATGGGAAACAGATGGGGAAACAGGGGAAACAATGGTTGACTTTATTTTTCTGGGCTCCAAAATCACTGCAGATGGTGACTGCAGCCATGAAATTAAAAGACGCTTACTCCTTGGAAGGAAAGTTATGACCAACCTAGACAGCATATTAAAAAGCAGAGACATTACTTTGCCACCAAAGGTCCGTCTAGTCAAGGCTATGGTTTTTCCAGTGGTCATGTATGGATGTGAGAGTTGGACTGTGAAGAAAGCTGAGCACCGAAGAACTGATGCTTTTGAACTGGTGTTGGAGAAGACTCTTGAGAGTCCTTGGACTGCAAGGAGATCCAACCAGTCCATTCTAAAGGAGATCAGTCCTGGGTGTTCTTTGGAAGGACTGATGCTGAAGCTGAAACTCCAATACTTTGGCCACCTCATGCAAAGAGTTGACTCATTGGAAAAGACTCTGATGCTCGGAGGGATTGGGGGCAGGAGGAGAAGGGGACGACAGAGGATGAGATGGCTGGATGGCATCACTGACTCAATGGACATGAGTATGAGTAAACTCCAGGAGTTGGTGATGGACAGGGAGGCCTGGTGTGCTGCAATTCATGGGTTTGCAAAGAGTCGGACACGAATGAGCGACTGAACTGAACTGAACTGAATAAATATTAGTAAAAAGCAGAGCAAATTTCATATTTCTATACGGGTTTCTAACAAGTTTAATCAATTCAGTTCTCAGAACTGAAGTATCTTCTATTACTTGGAGGCAGCATATACTATTTCAAAGAAAGTATATTAGAGTTTGAAAAGAATGGCCCAAGTGCTGAAAATGTAACTTGGTTTCTGAAATAAAAGCATCTTTCCTACATTTGTAAGCAAGAAACCTCAATCAATCAACTGAAATGGTGCTTCATTTGTTCTCAGTATTTTCAAAGATTATGAAAGACCTGGTGCTTACTACAAAAAATTAAAATTATGAATATATATATATATATCCAAATTCAACAACCTTAATTAAATGGCCTGGGCAAGTAAAAAACTTCAAACTGATTAAAGCACACTTTAGAGCTACTTAGGAATTACATATTACAAACAGAACACTACTTTTAGTTTATTTTTTCATTAGAAAAATTTAGAAACACACAAAATCTTACCTCTGCTTGTTAATTAAATAATAACACTAATCCTTTAATTAAATATAGAATATGTATCTAAAAGTATTAGAAAAGACCAATTGTATAACAACTAAGATCAAAAATGTCTATTTTTCTATTAAAAATAACAATTTCTGCTTTTCACAGTTGACAACCATGTTACAACATCACAAGGTTCAACTTGCCTGGCAGAGTTTAAAGTGCAGTGTTACATTTTTAATGAATTATAATATTCACTGTGCATTTATTTTATACCAGGGATTATGTTAATCACTCATATGCACCATCTCTTTTTTTTTTTTTTTTTTTGCACCATCTCTTTTAATACTACTATCCCCATTTTACACATGAGGAAATAAAGACTCAGAAAAGTTAAGCAACTTTAAAAGGCTTCACAGGCTGTGAAGTGGAAGAATTAAGATTTAAACCAAGATTTGTATGTCTCCAAATCCTAAGCTTAACCACTCTACTATACTGCCTCCCTTACTATCATGTTTCCATATACTAGTAGTAATAAACAAGCCAGGGACTTAAGCTAACAAAAGATTATCCTTTATAGCAGATCTTTATACAAAGCTGCTCTATTAGTGTCCTAATGATTCTTTGCAGTAAGCATCAGGTGATGTTCAGTCAAGTCTTCCTTTCATATCTTGTTTGCCAAACTTACCTAGGCAACAAAGGACCATGTTCACTTTTGATACTATCTTCTGCTTTTCTTATTTAGTCACCAGTTGTGAAACTACTAAAGATCACAAATGCAGGTAATAATTCTTTATTCTGTTTTTTACATGATAATCTCAGAACTAGGAAGACTGTAGAAAAGGAGTCACACAGAGCAATCTGGAAGTCAACTGGGTAAAGACAATGACCCACACATGCTGCTAAGTTACTGGAGATTAATCTTGATTTTGGCTCCATATTTTTTAAGAACTGGTGGTGGTGGTTTGTTTAGTCGCTAAGTTGTGTTCGACTCTTTGCTACTCCATGGACTATAGCCTGCCAGTCTCCTCTGTCCATGGGATTCTCCAGGCAAGAATACTGGAGTGGGTTGCCATTTCCTTCTCCAGGGGATCTTCACAACCCAAGAATCGAACCTGGGTCTCCTGCATTGCAGGCAGATTCTTTACCAACTGAGCTATGAGGGAAGCACTTTTTAAGAATGACCAAGCCCAAACCAGTCACCTAAACAGAACTAACTGGAGAGGAGTTATTCAAGACCTGACAGACATTAGCCTGGATCTGACTAACTTTTGCAATTTCCCCTAAAAGTTTATTTCTGTTCAATCGAATTAAAAAAAAACCTCTCAAGGAAAAAGAGTCAGGGTTGTTATACTCTAGAGAAGCCCCCACCCTAAAACTTTTCTTTTAAAAGAATGAAACAATTATACGAATAAAAGCTTAATTTACATCAGTGAACACACTATATAGTTCACTCTGAGCGACATGCATGATTCTTAAGGAGAACTGGGAGACTTAGGATTCAAGTGGAGGGCACAGTCCATAACTGCAGTAACCCAAAGGTATTCTGAAGTTGAGCATGCACTGATGCTGAATATACATCCTGTTAAGTTCAACATGCAGGGCCATGCCTTGTTTCACTGGAAAGTTGTCCCGTGCCTCACATCTTCAAGGTGGCCAGATCTGAGGTGAATCCCTCAGTGTTCCTCTAGACTCCCCAACTGTGCAGGTCACTTTGATGCTTCATTCCTGTCAGTTCTTTGGCCTGAATGTGAGGAAAGCTCTAAATATCCCTTCTATCCCCTCTCCACACCCATGTACTTGAGTCTAAGAAGAAAATTCATTTATTTGCCAAGGTTAACATATGCGTTTGCTAGACGATCTATATGTAATCTGACAAACCATTATAAAGAAAAATACTAAAACTTAAAAAAATCAACACACAAGTTATTTATAATATAGTCAGATACACAAGGCAAAAACACTGGATTAAATACCATTAAGTATAGGGTGATATATAACAAATTCTCAAATGGGTGGTGTAGGTGACGTGTATTATGGTCCCAAAGGAGGGATCAAGGTAAGAAATTACTTGAGGATGTTTTTACAGTTTCAAAAATATCCAAACCCATAAAAATTAGAATGACATTTTATCACTTTTTTTTTTTAACATTCCTAATTAAGGATAAAATGTCTAAATATCTTTTTTTCCCAACAAACCAACCAATCATTTAAAGAGAGAAGATGTTCTCACTGTATCTCTACAATATGATATCAGCAGGTTAGGACCAAGGTCTGACTCATGTCTGGTGAGGCAGCCATTTGCAACCCAGCTTTAATCTCAACTCAGCCAAAGGACTAAGGAAAACCAGTGGGCACACCTCTCTTTTTTCCCAGCACACAGTAGATGATCTCCTGTGGAAAACAGGAGATCATCTACTCCTTTTTTTAATCTTATCAATTGTGGAAAACAACTATCTATGTAGGGCAGTTAGTTCTAGATAGCAATAACAAAACTGGGTAGGAAAGGAATTTTTAATCCCTGGGGAAATACCACTTCACTTAAATAGCCAGTTAGATAAATTATTTCTGTTTTTGTGGATTACTAGATTCTGTCTTTTTGGTGCTTCATTTCTGGGGATCTAATTACAGAAGGCTTTAGGAAAAATCACTCTTCATACCTCCTTTGTGACCTTTGAAGGTCACCACACAGCTAGCATCTTCAGCTGACCATATCTTCAGCTGGGCATCCATTCCCCCACTCAGAACCACAAGGCCTGATGGGAAAAACCTGCAACAATTCACATCAAACACATGTCCTTCCAATACTCTCTGGAAAAACAAAAGAGAATTCCATGCTAGTTCTCTTGTTCATCCCTCGATGTCCTCTTACCTCCCATATCCTTGGTCCCTTAAATGATACATCTATATACTGTATTTTAAGACAAAAGAGATCCAAAGAATCTGTTTAGTTCATCTGTCTACCAGGTAATGTTCTAGGAGCTGTTGGCTCCCTTTCCTGGACTTTGACTGTAGATGTTGTGAATTTGACCTCCAGAGCTCTCGCAGCTATCCATAACTCTATTTCTACACATAAGGAGCTGAGGAGGTTTGAGGGCTCTTTTACTTAAAATCCTCTGTACAGGTTGAGGGGCTCAGCCATACAGTCAGTGTAACAGCTACTCTGTCTTAGAAATGTATCACTGAAGGCAGTTCATATCAAGGGACCATCCAGACATTCACTAGCCAGGCTCTCCCACTGTTTCAGCCCCAATTTGTTCTGGCAAATCATCAAACTTGAGCCTGGGTCTCATATTAACAAGTGGAAGAACAAAGACCAATCAAAGTGTAGTGTTCCTACATTTTCAGAATGGGCCACTCTTCTTTCCATGGCCCAGTCTAAGGTTTCTCAGACCACCCTAAAAGTGTATCCAAAGCCTTTACTCTGAGCTCTCCATTGGAAGCCTGCCAGATCTTCATGCTCCCATCAGCGCTAGATGACACACCAAGGCCTCCTCCGCTGGAAATGTCCAGGCATGTTATCTGTTCAAAAGACAAAACCAGTGTTGTAACCAGTGTTACAAATAATGAAATGCTCTTCTTTCCTTGAAATGTTATAAACCTCTCTCAGTTCAAACTCCTCTAAGACTTCTTCAAGCCTGTGCTTCCCAACCCAAAGAACATGTATTTAATATGAAGGCTGAGTTATAGTCACTGATCTCCCAACAAGGCTAGAGCCAAAACTCTTTATTTCTCAAAACAAAAAGATATTCTTGTAGTCATATATAACCTCCTGCAGTTTATATAACTGTAAAGTCCCTTATTCCCATATCATTTCCATAGTTTCCACCTTTTGCTATGTTACTTTAAAATAAAGATACCTCTCCTGATTCTTAGGAACCCACTTACACAAAAGACAGACTTCCAAGATGCACCAGAAGGATTCAAAGAAAAGCAAAGATGCTTCCAATTCACTACTTCACACTACCTCTGTAAAACCTTAATTGTGTTTGTGTATTTCAGAACAAGTAACAGAAAATTCAAATTGCCAACATCCGCTGGATCATCAAAAAGCAAGAGTTCCAGAAAAACATCTATTTCTGCTTTATTGACTACGGCAAAGTCTTTGACTGTGTGGATCACAAGAAAACTGTGGAAAATTCTGAAAGAGATGGGAATACCAGACCACCTGACCTGCCTCTTGAGAAACCTGTATGCAGGTCAGGAAGCAACAGTTAGAACTGGACATGGAACAACAGACTGGTTCCAAATAGGAAAAGGAGTACGTCAAGGCTGTATATTGTCACCCTGCTTATTTAACTTATATGCAGAGTACATCATGAGAAATGCTGGGCTGGAAGAAGCACAAGCTGGAATCAAGATTGCTGGGAGAAATATCAATAACCTCAGCTATGCAGATGACACCACCCTTATGACAGGAAGTAAAGAAGAACTAAAGAGCCTCCTAAAAAAAAAAATAAATAAATAAATAAAAAATAAAAATAAAAATAAAGAGCCTCCTGATGAAAGTGAAAGAGGAGAGTGAAAAAGTTGGCTTAAAGCTCAACATTCAGAAAATGAAGATCATGGCATCCGGTCCCATCACTTCACGGCAGATAGATGGGGAAACAGTGGAAACAGTGTCAGACTTTCTTTTTCTGGGCTCCAAAATCACTGCAGATGGTGACTGCAGCCATGAAATTAAAAGACACTTACTCCTTGGAAGGAAAGTTATGACCAACCTAGACAGCATATTAAAAAGCAGAGACATTACTTTGGCAACAAAGGTCCGTCTAGTCAAGGCTATGGTTTTTCCAGTGGTCATGTATGGATGTGAGAGTTGGACTGTGAAGAAGGCTGAGCGCCGAAGAATTGATGCTTTTGAACTGTGGTGTTGGAGAAGACTCTTGAGAGTCCCTTGGACTACAAGGAGATCCAACCAGTCCATCCTAAAGGAAACCAGTCCTGAATATTCATTGGAAGGACTGATGCTGAAGCTGAAACTCCAATACTTTGGCCACCTGATGCAGACAGCTGACTCATTTGAAAAGACCCTGATGCTGGGAAAGATGGAGGGCAGGAGGCAAAGGGCACGAAAGAGGATAAGATGGTTGGATGGCATCACCGACACAACGGACATGGGTTTGGGTGGACTCTAGAAGTTGGTGATGGACAGGGAGGCCTGGCGTGCTGCGGTTCACGGGATCACGAGGAGTCGGACACGACTGAGCGACTGAACTGAAAATTCTCAGATTCACTTACGCAATTTCAGTATTAGGAATCACTTCATGAATAAGCCATGATTAGAATGCCAAGTCTTTTTCATATACATGCATATGTATTATCCCCTTGATATTAAAAAACGCTCAGTTGCAAATATTCCAGAAATGTAAGACTGAGATATATAATTCCAGGCATATTCCCAGCAACTACGATTCTCATATGACCTAAATTATTTTTTAAAAAGTAGGAATTTGGGCTTTAATTATTCAACTTTCCAGTTTACATTTCTATGCCAATTAAGCCATAATGAATAGGTGTGGCAAAACTAAAGGGATTATATAGGTCAGCTCTAACACTAAGATTTTCTCTTCTTTATTTTGATTCCTCAATAAAAGGACTGTTAACTGTAGTTCTAATTTAAGGATTACGACAACAATTAACATTTATATCACAATTCATCATTTTTAAAACATTTTCAAATACACTGAATCATTTGATCCTCATAATAATCCCATTCTGCCCGTAGCTTCTCATTGGTGGATTCTGCTTTCACACTCATGTCTAGGAGACATTTCTCAGATCTTTCTTTTCCCACCACTAGCACCTTAATCCTTGACCTGACAGTGACTAGCAGTACTGTCGATTTCAACTCTGTTCTGGCTTCCCAACTACATGATGAGCTTTATAAGTGTCAGAACCATGTCCAGCACCACTTTCTTACTCAAATCATAGGCTATGTACATAGTAACTATTCAACAAATACCTAATACCAGTTTGGGAATAAGGATGAAGCACCTCATCAACAGAGAAGAAAGTAAAGCCATCTGACCTATATCAAGGAGACCAACTACTGTCCCCATTCATAGAGTCTCAGAAACAAAACATATTTAACACTTGCCTACTCACTCTGAAATCAATTTAATCCCTAAAGTGACACAGCCAAACATCTTTCCTGACTCATGTGGCACTTATCTTTGGCTTTATAAAAGACACCTGAAATTTAACCTGTCCAAACACAACCCTTATTTTCCCCTGAAAGTGAAAGTTGCTCAGTCATGTCTGACTCTTTGCGACCCCATGGACTATACAGTATGGAATTCTCCAGGCCAGAATACTGGAGTGGGTAGCCTTTCCCTTCTCCAGGGGATCTTCTCAACCCAGGGATTGAACCCAGGTCTCCTGCATTGAGGGGAGTCTTTACCAGCTGAGCTACAAGGGAAGCCCTCTATTCCTTACCAATGCAACTACTTGTCCCCCACTTAGTAAATGACACCAGAATTTACCCAATTCTCAGGCCAAATCTTTGGGATTATCCCAACTCCTCATTTTCTCTCTCTCATATCCAAGTCATTGACAAACCCTATATGGTCCCACACCCTAGAATATGGGCTCTACACCACCGTTCTATTCATTGCTATAGCTTCAGTGCCCAGAAGAGTATCTGGAATACAGTAGGTGATTAGTAAATGGGTGAACCACCTAATAATGAGTTCAAATAAGAGAAAGAGAATAAGAAATAGAAGAAAAATTAATGTGTGTGTGTGTGTTTTAAATGACCTATTCCACAAAAGGTAAGTGGTTCTCCAAACACCTGAAGGAGTTCACCATTTCCTCCTCTCGAGGTCTTCAGTTCTATATTTGTATATTACAGTGGCTGTCAACAAGGAGCAATCTGTTTCTGGGGGGACATGTGGTGATGCATAAACATTTTTAGTTGTCACAACTGGGGGCACTACCTAATCGACCACTTGTAGGTAGAGGCCAGGGATGCCGCTAAACATCCTACAGTGCACAGAATAGCCTCCTATGAAAAAGAATTATCTAGCTTAAAATGTCAATACTGCCAAGGTTGAGAAACTCTGACATACTGTTTGGTACCCTCTCAGTTAATAAACTTTCCCTGGAGGGGATGGGGACATTGTGTTATCATCTCAGTTATAGATCTTTGAGGCCCTAGTTCCTCGACCTAAAAGGTAATTAAGTCTGAACTATCCATTTCTTCCAAAGTGACAGAACACTGAAAAGTAGATTATAGATCATACCAGCTGTCTCCTTCCTCCAAATTTTTATTAAAGGAGGAAAGAGAATTAACATTTACTGAACAGCTATTATATGCCAAACATGTAACAGACACTATTCTCATATAATCCACCCAAAAATCTTTTAAGCATTAGTAAGAAACCAGATGGGACCCGGGAGTTGGTAATGGATAGGGAGGCCTGGCGTGCTGTGATCCATGGGGTTGCAAAGAGTCGGACACGACTGAGCGACTGAACTGAACTGAAGAAATCAGATGAGAAACCTGAGGTTTAAGAGGTAGTTAAGTAACTTCCCTAAGGTGACAGAGTAGAGCCAGGATACAAACCTAAGTCAGAGTCTAAAGTTAAACATCTATTCCTTAGTTACAGGAAAAGAATAGACAGATCAATGGAGTAATAATAAATACTGGATATAGATGACAATTCACGTCCTTGAAATAAAGGATGGATTATTTTGTAGTACTGTAACATGCTAATCATTTCAAAAAGAATTGTTACAAACACTGTAAATCAAATGTACTTCAATAAAATAATTTAAAAAAAGTAAATTAGACCCCTACTTCAAATCAAGTAACAAAAATAAAGTTTGAAATGCAAAAAATAAAACATAAAAATTCAAAAATTATCATATTTATAATTGTATTTAACAAACACTATTTATATTGTGTTTGCCAGGTTCCAGGCCCAATTCTAATTGTTTCAATCCTCACAACAACCCTAAGAGATAAATACTTTTACTCCCACTTTACAGATAAGGAATCTACAGCACAGGAAGGTTAAACAATTGGCCTGAGGTCACACAGTTTAAGTGGCAGAACCGAAATTCAAATCCAGGGGATCAAATCCAATGAGCCTGACTCTAGAGTCCCTGCTCTTACCCATTACACTGTGTAATTTAAAGTGTGTGTGTGTATATATATATATATAAAATCACAGACTACCCTAAGCAGGATCCCAAAGGCAGTCATTATAAATTGGTAGGTTTTATTATCTAGAAAATTAAGTATTTTATATATCAAGACACCATAAACAAATAACAATGAATGATAAACTAGAAAAAACTATCTGCAAAATACATGGCAAAAGATCAATACCCTTAATATAAGAAGAGTTCTTATCAATAAAGAAAAAAATTCACACTTAGAAAAATGGGCAAATGACATGAAGAATGGTCAATAAATATATGAAAAAGTGGTCAATTCATAATTAATCAAAGGAAATGTAAATTCAAATAGCAATGAAACATCATCCCTCAATGGTAAAACTTTAAAAAATTTGAAGAGCCAGCATTAGCAGAGAATGTCAGGTCAGACTGGCACAAAAGCGATACAGTAAAAAAAAGTCTTTAGGCAATTGATAGGGCCCAGTTGTAGGTCAATCAATCAGAAAATCCAGTACAAGTAGAAAATAATAAAAAAAGGATATAAAAATACCCCTACATTTTATTTTAACTCAAATACTAATCTTTTCATGAGTCCACTAATTACTATAAAGACTTGACTTTCTTGTAAAAAACTATAACCAGGGGCTTCCCTGGTAGCTCAGTGGTTAAGAATCTGTCTGCTAATGCAGGAGACACAGATTCAATCCCTGACCTGGGAAGATCCCACATGCCTGGGAGCGACTAAGCCAGTGCACCACAACTGCTGAGTCCTCTCTCTGGAGTCCAGGAGCCACAACTACTGAAGCATTAGCACCCTAGAGCCCATGCTCTGCAGCAAGAGAAGACTCCTCAGTGAGAAGCCCGTGCATCGCAACTAGAGAGTAGTCCTCGCTTGCTGCAACTAGGGAAAAGCCTGAGAAGCAAAAAAAAAAAAAAAGACCCAGCACAGCCAAAAATAAATAAATGAATTTAAAAAAATTAAAAAAAAAAAAAAACTATAACCAAACGGTACACAACTTCTAGTTTCTTGAAAGCAAAGCAAATCTTTAGTCACACTTACAAAGCAATCTAAGAGCAAAAACTTATCCAGGTTTTTTTAAAGAAATCTTTTCCCTAATACTGTACTACATTTATTTTGTCCAAACTACCAAAATAGCAGGTTTAAAAAACTCTTCTTGGGAATTCCTGGCAGTCTAGTGATTAGGACTCCACTCCAGGGGGCACAGGTTCAGTCCCCAGGTGAAGAACTAAGATTTTGCACAAGCTGTGTGACATAGCCAAAAAAAATCCTCTTCTGTATCAAGTCTCTATAAAGCAATCAAACTTAGTTTCCAAAGACATAGTCACTCTGCCTTTCACACTTATATTTCACTGGCTTAACATATTTAATTAACATAATTTCAAAAACAGTACAACAGACATTGTAACTGACCCTTGGTAAGCATTCAACTTAGAGGGTAGTGTCAGCATGCAAACCTCAAAGACCTTACAAGCTGCAAATGTGCTGTGAGCATGAATCAGATTGGTTTACAAAGGAAATGCAGAGCAATAGTTTACTCAATAAATCAGTTAAGTGGAAGCCAGGTAGAACATACCAAAAGCCTTATGATGTACATTCCCTGTGACTCAACAACTCTACTTTTATAAATGTACTCTAATTTTTTCTTACCTTTGTGAGTAAAGGGTTAGCTTAAGTATATCATCAAAACTATGAAGTCAGAAAATTAGAAATAAATGAATGCCCAGTAACGTAAGATGAGAAAAATAAATTATAGTAAAGTCATACAGTGGAATACTATGTGACTCTTAAAATAATACACATAAAGTAAACACAGAATGATGTACATATTAAGAAATAAAAAGTAACTGATAAAACAGCATATACTATAAAAACCTATTATGGTAAAATATTTAAAGAAAAAAGATTGGATCAAGGAAAATAATGATATGGAAAGTATGGTGCTGGCACATATCAGGCAATCAATAAATGTTAGCTATTACAAATATGATTATTATTAATTTTACTTTTAAAAATTGAGATATAGTTAACAGACAATATTAGAAAGTTACAGGTATACAAAGTGATTCACAATATTTTAAAGGTTATATTCTATTTACAGTTATAAAATACTGACTATAGTCCCTGTGTTGTACAATATATTCTTGTAGCTTATTTATTTTATACATAATGGTTTGAGCCTCTTAATCCCCTACCCCTACCTTGGCCCTCCTCACTTCCCTCCCCCTATTTATATCCATTAGTTTCTAAATCTGCAAGTTTGTTTCCTTTTTGTTATATTCACTAGTTTGTTTTATTTTTTAGATTCCACATCATATAGTGTTTGTCTTTTTCTGTTTAACGTATTTCACTTAGCATACCCTCCAAGTCCATCCACGTTGTTGCAAGTGGCAAAACCACTGATTATTATTACTAAGTGCCACATAACAAAAGCTCACGTTATCTTCATAGCATAGAAATGAATGATTTTCACTTTCTTTTGTATTTCCTAAATTTTGATCACTAAATATATATTTGTTTCGCAACAGGGTAAAACAGCTATTTTTGAAAATGTATCACACAATAAGAAGCTGTAGGCTTTAATATAATCCACCATTTCTGCTTCCAAAAAGCCTACGGTACTAGAAAGGGCTTTATCACAAAAATCTCTGAAAATTATCCCTCAATATGCTGTTCTTGGAATTTTGAGAAAATGCCTCTTTCTATAGGCAAAGGGAGAGAAATATGAGCAGTAGCAAATTACTCAAACATCAAGTACTATCATCATTATCCAGAAGTAGGTAAGCAGCACTAGAGTAAAGCATACATAAGAAAATTTAAAAAAAAAAAAAGAAAATTTCACACAATTCTTCTCTTTAAGATTACCAGTAATGGCATGCATCGCTTTGAATTATAGTTTTGTCCAGGTATACGCCCAGGAGTGGGACTGATGGATTATATGGTAATTCCACATTTAGTTTTCTAAGGAACCTCCACACTGTTTTCCATAGTGGCTATACTAACTTACATTCCCACCAACAGTGTAGGATTCCCTTTAATAATAAAAAAAAATTATCAGTGAGTGGATTTGTACATTTATTCTAAGGACCCAACTACCAGTTTTGCCAAACATATCACACTTTATTGGCTGTGTTATAACACAAAGTAAATTAAAACCACATTAATTATTAATATGTTTATAGCACTAGACAAGCAGATAAAACAAAAAACTACATGTTATTATGTTTTCTCCTCATTTTATCAAAATACTTACACTCTTTGTATGAATTCTGGAAAAAGTAGTATATGGTGCCAGAAACTTTGAAGATACATTTTCCTTTGGACATGAAACATGAATGCTTTTCTAAACAGAGAAGGAAAGATGAAATCCATCAGTAAAGCTACATCAATAGAACTAAATAAAGCTTCTTATTTTTTTTATTTTTTTTTATAAAGCTTCTTAAAGAAAACATTAGGATGAAAGAAACTCTTACCTTTTAAGTGTACCCTCCCTCTCTAATCCTCTTTCCCCAACCCATAAAACTATCACTCCCCTATAGATAAGCAGTCCTTTTACTGCAGAGAGTTGCAATGTAATTTGAAATTGCTGAGCCATTATGTATTTATGTTGAAGATTCAACCAAAGACAAACCAACAATAAGATACAAATGACAAACACGAGAACATTAATTTCCATTAAGAAAATCCAATACCAGTACTCTCAATCAGCAGTGTGGCAAAAAACAGGACCAACAGCATCAGCCCCCAGGCCTAGGGCCCAAAAGACTTATCTAAAAGTAAACTTGCCGCCTACAAGAACTTTCAGAAAGAATGTTAGACTACTACTACTACTACTACGACTACTACTACTACTAAGTCACTTCAGTCGTGTCCGACTCTGTGTGACTCCATAGACGGCAGCCCACCAGGCTCCCCTGTCCCTGGGATTCTCCAGGCAAGAATACTGGAGTGGGTTGCCATTTCCTTTTCCAATGCACGAAAGTGAAAAGTGAAAGGAAGTCGCTCAGTCGTGTCCGACTTTTAGCGACCCCATGGACTGCAGCCCACCAGGCTCCTCCATCCATGGGATTTTCCAGGCAAGAGTACTGGAGTGGGGTGCCATTGCCTTCTCCGAATGTTAGACTACTGACATGTACAGTTACCAGAGTAAGAAAGTAGGTAAATTATGGTATGCTCATACAATGTGTAGGCCCCGGTCAGGCTTGTGGTGCACAATCCCACCTAGGCTTAAACTGACTATATATGTTCACAGACTGGTCATTACCAAATATCTATCTTATGGTGTCCCATGTGTTCTGCCTAATCATTACCACATATATTTCAGCTACTGTAGCAAGAAACCACTAGTGACATAGTATTAAATTATACCTAGGACCAGACATTAGATTCAAGTGACATGACTTGCTAAAGGCAGACTGTAACCATTTAAGCATGTTGGTGTTTCAAGGCCAAGATATAAAAGGCTTGGTAAACACCTCCTCAAGGATTCTTGCAATACAACAATCCCCTACTCTAATCGGCAGAACACTAACACTGTCCCCTAACTGTGTATCTCCTACATAGAGCTGAGGAGCTGCTCTCACCAAATGGACCCTAATCTGTTATCCCTTATGCCATAGTACTTAAAAGTTTCTGAAAATTCTTCTGGACAATGAAAATGTCTTCAATAATCAAGACTTTCTAAACCTCTTTATGTACAACAAGCACAGTCTTCACAGTTCATGAGAAAGAATAGTTTCAAAGTTATAATATTCTCATAACTGAAAATCAATATTCTCTTATTACAGATCTTCTATTCCTTTAAAAAGACAATCAGGTTATCTATATGGACCATTCTTTCTTAGCCAGCATATCTATGCCTGGCTGCCTGCAGGCCTTTTATTAAATGAGTTTTTGCTTCTAACCGCATGACAAAGCCCATACAGCTGCAAGACAGTTGACCTGGATTTGGAATTGTCTCCTGTACCCGAAACTAAAGTGTCAGCCAAACTTTCCTGGCTAAATATTCATACCAAGAAAAGCACATGAGGAGCTCTAAAAGCTTAGTGTTCGGGCCTCTGTAAGAACTGCGTTTTCTCTCAGAAGACTTTATTTCTTTGGAGTTAATTATATAAAAGATTTCAAGAGATGAGTGGCTTTCTCCTGCTCATCAATCCTGCAAATCACACTTTAATCCATAAACAGACAATGAAGGAAGATAAATGTTGTATTATCTTCCAGCAGTAGAAAATGTTCATGCTGTTAATGAGAAGATTTAAAAGAAAAGCTGCAGGAGGTATCAAAACAGATAAAATTCAGTGTGAAGGGGAAGAGTGAATAGTCCACACTAAGATAAAATTAAAAGTCAAAACTCTTATCTTTTGAGGGGTTAGGTTTTTAAGCATAATGACAGATCTGTTTTAACAGGATAATGCAGCAACATCAAATAGCAAAGTGACTCATGGTAGTTAGGAAACATGAATGTTCAACCATAAGCACTTACTGTCTGACCCAGCAGGTATTCAGCAATAATTAGCAATGACGTTGGAAGGGCCTGAGTACAAAGGGAAGAAAGGAAGTCAGCACCCACGCTGTGAATGGATACTGGCAAACCACCTGGGGAAAATGTAGGCTTGCAAGGTGGTGTTATACTTGAAGTTAATAGAAATGGGTTTCAATTCTGACACAGTCTAGCCAACTTTGATTATTAAGGGTTAATTAACCTCTCTGAGCTGTTTGCTTATCTGCAAAATGGAAATTTAAAATGCTAATCCCACAGGATTGTTACAATAAACAGTAACTCACTTTTGAAATACCTTAGTTTCTTTTATATGCATTCTCAATCCCCAGTAATCAGCCTATGAATGTAGAATACAGTCTCTGTTTTATAGACGAGGAAACTGAGGCTCAGGTAACCAAGTTATTTGTCTAGAATTATATAGCCAGTAAATGTCACAGTAACTAAGACTTGGACTCAGATCTTTTGGTACTTTCTACAATACTGCTCATGAAAAACAAATATAAAAATATATAAAAACATGTAGCTTATTTTGCACAGTCGGTAGTAAATGAACATTTGCTAAAAATCTTATGTAAATAACAAAGTATTCTCTATTCTTGTCAGTACACCTGAAACATCTTATAACTAAGAAAGCTTAATTACACCAAAAAAAGAAAAAAAAAAAGCTGTTTCACCCTTTGGGAATCATCTCACTAGAGCACAATGACTGCAGCCATCAGAATGAGGAAGGAAAGTCAGATCATGAGTTCTGCAACACTTAGATGGCCATCTACTCACCTCAAAGACTGATGAGGAAAACAATATATTAAGTATCATTAATACAGGCCTTCACCAAGGTGTGGTCAAATACATAATGCTATACTGTACAATATGGGGTACTAGCTACATAAAGCTACTCAGCACTTGAAATGTGGCTAATACAAATGAGTGACTGAATTTTTAATCTTAAAGTTCAATTTAAAAACTGATACTTGATCCAACTATTGGAAAACTTTTTAAGTATGTTTGGAACTAGTTAGGTACACGAATCATCTGTTTTCAACTGTAAATGTTTTTAAACCTGAATACATATCAAGTATTTCCAACAGAGTTTGAATTGAGATGATCTCTAAGTTAAAATATACAAAGGAGCTCAAAGACTTAATAAGAAAAAAAAAAAGAGTAAGAAGAAAGAAGTATAAACTATTTCTAATAACTTTTTATATTAATTATAGGTAGAAATAACATTTTAGATATATTGGGTTAAATGAAATATATTATTAAAACTAATTTCACCTATTTATTTTTTTACCCTTTATATGTGGCTACTAGAAAATTTAAAATTACACATGTGGATACATACTGCTATATATAAAATAGATAAACAAAAGGACCTATTGTATAATACAGGGAACTCTACTCAATATCTTGTAACAACCTATAATGGAAAAGAATCTGAAAAATAATATATATATAATATCCATATACATATATACATAACTGAATCACTTTGCTATACCCCTAAAACACTGTAAATCAACTAGACTTCAATAAAAAAAAATTACACATGTGGCTCACTAGTGAACAGCACTAGTATAAGGGAAGTAAGAAAAAGTTTGCATTTAAAACCATGTCTAAGTATAAAAGAAAAACTCTTGACATTCAAAGGCAGTAAAAATTATGATTATTATATGAATGGAATGGAGATGACAGTGATACACAGATGAGTATAAATATTTAAAGTAGATATATAAGATACTACCGTAGTTTGGGACATGATGCCATCTAGAAGACATAAATCTTACCTTATTTATTTCATTCACAATAAATCCTTCAGAAGCTGTAACCTCTGGGATGCCATCAAGGCCAATTCCTTGACAAGTCAGGCTGCCATACAAAGTTGGTTTCCCTATACAGACAAAGATTCATATTTCAAAAAATAAGAAGAATTAAACATTTTTCTCCTTGAAGGCCCAATTCAGGCATCTGTATATATGGGAGGAAACTGGCTCATGAAAGAAAAGCAGGTACTTGTGTTAGTAAGTGAGGTGAGTAGAAAGAAAAATAGCCTAGATGAACCTAAATTGGAAGGGCTAAAAGCCAGGAACAAAGATTTTGAGATATAACATAGTATTTGTAAAGCTACTAGAATAATCTCAACCTCAGTTTTACTGCCTGTGAAATGGAATTTCCCAAGATCAAAGATGAAGATCAACATGAACATATGCATTTATCCACAGTACAGACATATTAACACAGACTGAAGAGTTAAGCTTCAATAACTGGGAATACTGCTTAAGCAGGACACTGCTTTTGCAGTAATATGGGCTAAATAAGATATCATCCTGCACGTAAATGTTAAAATGTTCTCTTCTATTCTTCTTCTGTACTATATATACACACGTGTGTGTGTGTGCGTGTGTGTGTATGTGTGTGTATGTTGTTCTGTAACAGCCCACAATACGTTGTTCACATTTCTGGCCTCCCCGCCAGACTATGAAGTCCTTGAGTTCAGAAAACTAGCAAAGTGCTCAAATTATTCAGTAAATAACTGGTGCACGAAACTTAAATTCTAGGAGTAAGAGGGAAGTAAAAATCATCACGCAAAAGTCATTCATGCAGAGTAGGAGAGCTTCCTAGAGAGGGTGGGACTCAAGTAGGATCTTGAAAGATACAACTAGGCAGAAAATAAGGGAAAGGAATGGGGAAGGAAACAGCAACCCACTCCAGTATTCTTGCCTGGAAAATCTCACGGAAAGAGAAGCCCGGTAGGCTACAGTTCACAGGGTCACAAAGAGTCGGACATGACAAGGGAAAGGAAACTCCGTGTCAGGGAAGGGCATGTCAAGAATAAAGAACAGTCACACAGGAACAAGGGGGGAGGAGGCATCAATTAATATACTAGTTTAGTCACTGAAAGATATTAATGGAGTAACTAACAATCTAGGGTAGAAGTTTGGACTAGAGAAGATCTAGTGAATAAGGTGTGGCAGGAAGTGGCATGAAATGTTAGTTCAGAAAGATGCCACAAAAATAGGGTTGAGTGAACTCTGCTTTTTGTCCCATTCCATGATTCCCTCCTGGCTTCAAATTATCCTAGCAAGTCTGGCTCTTTTGGTATATTATTTCTACCATTCTCCTGTCAGCACTGTCAGTGACCTCTCTACATTTACGAAGTCACTGAAATGACCTCAGTCTCGGTATCTTGTCTGGGTAACAAGAGTGGGATTAATCTAACCATTCACCTTTCTACATTGCTACATATAGACTGCTGAGTGCAGATACAGAACAGGACACAACTGTGCAAACTGGCAGCCCTACAATTTACCACAGTTTTCAAACTCTGCATAGTTTTGGAGTCCTTTTGCCCCTTTTGTTCCCAAAGCAGCCAATTCTCACTATACCTAGCCTATCATCAAAACCTTCTTCCTTCAAAACAGCCAAAAACTGGAAACAATTCAAATGTTCATCAGCTGATGAACATACAAAAAATGTGCTATGTCCTTACAACAGACTATTACTTGGCCATAAAAACATATGAATGCCACAAAATGGATGAACCTTGAAAATGTTATGCTAAATGAAAGGTGCAAAATGCCACATATTATGATTCTATTTATAAGAGATGTCCAAAACAGGCAAATCCACAGAGAGTCAATTAGCGGTTGCTAGGAGCTAGGAGGAGGGTAGAATGCAGAGAAACTGCTAAACAGCATAAGGTTTCTTTTAGAGGTAATGAAAATGTGTAGAATTACTGACAGACATACAACTCTATGAATATACCAGAACCCACTGAATTGTACACTTTAAAAAGATAAACTTTACTGTATGTGAATTATATTTGAATACAGTTATCTTAAAAAAAAAAAATCAGAATCCTAATAGTACCTACATGTTACGGTTGAAATCTAGCACATAGATAGCATATATTTTATTTCAACAAAACTGCTATTTCAGGGGAAAACAACAACAAAAAGATTCTCTTCTTTAAAAGCTGACCCTAACTCCAACATCACAAAGAAAATTGCAGCTATAAGAAAATTGAAGCTATAAGAAAATTTCACATTTCTATATCCATGTTTATGCATGTATCTATTAATACATCTACACTTACCCTCACCTTCTTTCACCTTAGTCTTTTAGACTTAATTCAATCTCTTTCTCATCTAAGATACTGATTTTTCAGTTAGTCTTCTTTTCTACCTACAACCTATATATATTTTTCTTTTTTTTAAATATATTTATTTACTTTTAAATAAGGGCTTCCCTGGTTGCTCAGATGGTCAAGAATCTGCCTACAACGTGGGAGACCTGAGTTCAGTCCCTGGGTCAGGAAGATCCCCTGGAGGAGGGCATGGCAATCCACTCTAGTATTCTTGCCTAGAGAATCCCCATGGACAGAAGAGCCTGGCAGACTACAGTCCATGGAGTTGAAAAGAGTCAGACACAACTGAGTGACTAAGCACAGCATTTTAAAATGAAACAAAGATTAATATTTTGAATGTATAACCTGTATTTTAATTGCTCTCCAATTAGTTCCCATCTTTAAAAATAAGACAAAAATCCTTGATTCTGAGACCTCCAGCTACCACCTTTCTTTGATGCAGCACCAAATTCCTCAAAAGAAAACTGTTTAAAACTCTATTTCTCCTAGAATATCTTATTATGGAGAGATATCAAAGGTCTCTGAAAATGAAAAATAATCAGCAAAACAAAGCTTTCTTACAAATTTAAAAGGAAAAAAATTTTAATGTTACCACACTAACTGAAAACAAATGGATGAGACTAATACAGGAATGTCATTGAAAGGAAAAATTTGGAAGACTTGGGAACTAACTGTATATGGTAGGGTGAGGTACCAGGTTTTTCACTCTGATGTCTAGAATAGTGATAACTTAAGAACTGAGAAAATCTAGAAAGAAAACCTGTTTGACAATGGAAGCACTCAGCTTCAGATTTTGGATCTATCTGATAAGCTCAAAACAGCAGTGAGAGTTTTAACCAGAAATGTTTAGCAGGTTAACTATTCAATTTCTACTTGAAAATGAACAGAGGTCAGAACTAGAGCTGTAGACCCAGGAATCATAATCAAGAAGGTCACAACTGAAGCTACAGAACTGCTTAGAATACAATAACATATGGCAAAGACACTGATTAAGATGCAGCAGGAATGTCTCCATAAATGTCTGTGGCTCCCAATGGAACACCAATTGGAAGCCCTTCCCCTAGAATCGGAGAAGGCAGTGGCAACCCACTCCAGTACTCTTGCCTGGAAAATCCCATGGACGGAGGAGCCTGGTGGGCTGCAGTCCATGGGGTCGCTAGAGTCAGACAGGACTGAGCGACTTCACTTTCACTTTCCCCTAGAATGGAGGAGTTGCAGTGACATCCTTACAGCACAGAATGGTCAAGAACATCTGAAGACTGTTGAAGCACATCTCAAGACTAATTGAAGCACTCTTCAAGTAGTCTGGGCCAGGAGAAAGTAGGAAGCTCTTTCCTAGGGGTTGTAAATCCTCTTTCTCTAAAGGGAAGGCATACAGATTTAAGGATATTACCTGGGGGGTGACAGCTCAGCCAGGCCTCCCCTTCGTCCTTCCTATGAAGAGAAACAAAAACCTAATTAGACTCACTCAACGTCAAAATGGATGTTATTGATGAAGGGGAGAAAGAACATATAATTTCCAGTTTAGCCACAGCACTTACACAAATCAGTCTAATACCTTATCCAGGCATAGACAAATTTTATTGGTTGAAGAAATATTTATGGATTGTGTTTAATGCATAGACCTGTTAGTTAAGTGAAGCTCAAGTACTTCATCATGAAATACTTATTAGTTGCACAATCTTGGGCAACTTACTTCTTGATTCTGGACTTGTGTTCTCTCAAAGGTGGTCCTCAATAAATGTCAGTATTCTTCCTATTACACATCTGGTGTTGTAGTAATAAGGTTTATTTTCAGCCCACCTAGTAGGGCATACTACTACTACTACTACTAAGTCGCTTCAGTCGTGTCCAACTCTGTGCGACCCCATAGATGGCAGCCCACCAGGCTCCACCGACCCTGGGATTCTCCAGGCAAGAACACTGGAGTGGGTTGCCATTTCCTTCTCCAATGCATGAAAGTTAAAAGTGAAAGTGAAGTCACTCAGTCGGGTCCGACTCTTAGCGACTCCATGGACTGCAGCCTACCAGGCTCCTCCGTCCATGGGATTTTCCAGGCAAGAGTACTGGAGTTGGGTGCCACTGCCTTCTCCGCTAGTGAGGCATAAGTTTCTTAAATGCAGGAGACTTATAATTCATTCATCTTCACCATTGTTTCCATTTAAAAAACCTATTAGTATAATAGTTGCCATTCATGGCACTGCTGTTGGAGAAGGAAAAGGCAACCCACTCCAGTATTTTTGCGTTGGAAATCCCAAGGACAGAAGAGCTTGGCCGGCTACAGTCCACGGCAGACACGACTTAGCGGCTGAACATCTCGGTACCGCTGTACTCATTCTGGTGCCTAGCAAAATAACTTGCACAGTATATGATCCATAATAAATAAATGAATGGTTTGCTGTTCGTTCCAATTAAGCTGTAAGCGTCTCGAAGGCAAGAACCACCCCTTAAGTTTAGAGTACACATCTGAACTCCGCCGAGCATCTATTTAGGTAGGTCAGAGTCTGAACATGGTAGGCGTTACACTGTTCCTTGAAAAGACCTGTGAAGTGAAGTGAAGTGAAAGTCGCTCAGTCGTGTCCGACTCTTTGCGACCCCATGGACTACACACAACATGACTAACACATCACTAGGGGTCGCGAAGCATGCCAAGACTCCTGGTAATGCAGATTGCTGGGACTTTTGGAAATAGCTGATAAATATTTGCTAAATGACCATGACTAGTTGGCCAAGAGTCTTCCTGCCTCTCAGTTTTCCTATCTTTCTCCAACTCATTGATCCTATTCTGCCTCTGCCATCACACGACGCATACGTGTTTCCTGGGATACATAACTCTTCCGAGAATGAAAAACAATGACCATGTCGATTTGAGACTTCTTCTAGGCCCAGGGTTCCCTCAACAATTGATGAGGCAACTCCTATGGACATCCTGGGTCGGGGATGGCGCTCCTTAACGTAAAGGCAACATCCGCTACCCGCCTCCTATGTCCCAGTTCTGGACCTGGATTCACCTGAGAGCCTGGGCCCAGTCGCTCTGAATCCTCAAAGGTGCCGCCATCTTAACCCGCCTCCACCAGCCCGCCCCTTCCGCTCTCTCCCGGAAGTGGATTCCCCACAGAGCCTGCGTCGAGAACGAAGGGCGGGATCTACCCCGAAAGCCGCGAATGAAAATACGCGGTGGAGTCTCTTTCTCGCCCCTCTCCTGTGCGCACGCGCTCCTTGCAGGAAGCTGGTTCCTGACCGGAGGTTTACCGGGTAATTCGGTAGAGTAACAACTGCCTGCAAAACCGACGCCGCTGTGCAGCAGCGCGCGTTCGAGTCCTCTTGTCTGCCTGTTCGGTGAGCACTGTGTGCCGCGATCTTACGCGGTGAAGCCTAGCGGGCACAGCGCGAGCTCGCGAGTGCGCATGCGTCCTCTCCGGAAGGTGGTCGAGGAGGTTTTAAGTGACTTGGCCGCCTGGGTTTTTCTGCTTACCCATTCTTTCAAAGGAGAGGCAGTGGCACCCCATTCCAGTACTCTTGCCTGGAAAATTCCATGGACGGAGGAGCCTGGTGGGCTGCAGTCCATGGGGTCGCTAAGAGTCGGACACGACTGAGCGACTCCACTTCTAGAGTTTTTGGGCTTTCCCAGTGGCTCTCAGAATGTAAGGAATCTGCCTGTAATGCAGGAGACCTGGGTTCAATCCCTGGGTCAGGAAGATCCTCTGGAGAAGGAAATGGCAACCTGCTCCAGTATTCTTGCCTGGAGAAATCCATGGACAGAGAAGCCTGACAGGCTACAGTCCATGGGGTATCAAAGAGTCTAGACAGGCTGAGCGATTAACACTTTCACTTTCATAGAGTTCTTAAAACCTTTTTGTGACTTCCCCATTGCCCTCTTGACACCTTAACATGTGGTCTTCCTATGATCAGATACTTTCTCAACTCATCACTTTCATTAATTTTCCTGTTCTCGTACTCTGTTCTCCAGTCATATAAAACTTTCAGTTCATCTCATGTCAAATTCTGTCTCAAATCCCCACCTTGCTCTTCACTGACTAGAAATATTCTTTACATCTCTGGCTCTTCCCTTTTCATCTTTCAAGTCTCAGTTTAGAAATCACTTTCTGCAAGAAGGCTTCCCTGCCTGTTTGTCCCCTTGTCTGGCTTAGGTAGTCTCCACTGTCTTCCCAATTTTAGCTGTTTATAGACAACTGTACACAAGTAAACAGCCTTTTAACTTACCTTAATTATAAACTCTATGAAGGCAGGAAGTGTATCTGTCTTGGTCACTCTTGTATCCTCAACTCTAGCATAGAGCTTGGTACATGATAGATACTCAATGATAATTTGTTAAATGAATCAGAGACCCAGGAAAGGCATTAAGGAGTCTTAGCTTATTTATAGCCTGTCATGGTTAAATTTGTACAAAGGCTGAGTCATTTATCTTCAAACTTCTCTTAAGTTCCTTCTATATGCTACCTTGTGCTGGGTGCTCTGAAGCAGGTGATCGTGGAAAGGCAATGTGGGCAAGTGCACCTCACATTAAGTATTCTCACACCTCACAAACTTAGTTCTTGCTCTGTACCTTGTATGCTCTCTGTTCTCCACACAACTCTCCATTCTCACAAATGTCAAACCCTACCCATATATGGTTACTCTCTCAAGCACTAAATTCTGTTCTTCTCCAGCCATAGAATAAGGCTAATTGGAGAAAAGAAGATTGCTTCTCCAATAGGAGAAAAGAGATAGCTTCCCCAGAAATGTGACATTTCACCTAATTCCAATTCTATTAGTAGAATCCATTTGAGCTTATTAGTGCTGTGCTGAGCATTCTCACATACTTTATTTATCTCATTCTGTTCAGTTGAGACCATTTTGCAAGCCTGGTGCTGGGGTACCAGGATGAATCAGACCCAGTATTTGTCCTCAAATAGCTCACAATCTCCGAGGGGAGACATAGGCATAAATAGGCCATAACAGTGCAGTGGTCAGTGTTGTTTATAACAGAGGAACGTATATAATCATGTCCCTACTCTAACCTTGCTCCCGTTGATATTCTAGAGACTCCAGAAGATGTCAGCTCAAGGCCATGCCTGGTCCCGACAGGTAAAGAAGGAGGATGAAGAAGAGGACCCGCTGGACCAGCTCATCTCCCGCTCAGGCTGTGCTGCTTCCCACTATGCAGTGCAGGAGTGCATGGCCCAGCACCAGGACTGGAGGCAGTGCCAGCCACAGGTGCAGGCCTTCCGGGACTGCATGAGTGAACAGCAGGCAAGGCGACGGGAGGAACTGCAGAGGCGGAAAGAGCAAAGCAGCACCCACCGCTGAGACCCCAAACCAACTATGCCCAGAGGATGGCCCTGCAGAAACTAGCACCCAGACAGATCATGGGAGAAAGAAATCCTGAACAGTGGAAGTGTGGGCCAAGAACTGTAAGACTTGGGGATAGTATTTGGGCCTGGGGCTGAGAGCCAGGCAGCCATGGGTTTGGACATGAGCTATCATATTGAGATCCCACACATCCTCACCCATATTATATCATCAATATTAAATATTTACCAGTATTTGCTGTGTAAAACAGAGTGGGGTTAAGGGATGCTCTCCTATGCTACATCTTGGGTCAGTGTGCCAAATACTGTGCTGATTACATGGACATTTAAAGTAAATTCACAATCTAAAGGTAAATTGGTTACCCTTAATCATTTCTTCATTTATTTGGTCATAGGTTCAAAAACAGCAAGGTTTATGAGACCTCATGTGCCATGCACTGTGTAGGAAACTGATGTAATGCAAATATATCTCCCTTCATATTGCTTTAGTCTGGTTTGAGAGAGAAACAAAACACTAGAACAACTAATTTCTGATAATGATACACATGACTTTATCTTTCATCAATTGTTCTGGATATTTCAGTCAGTCTAATGGAAGGAAGAAGGCAAATGGGAAAACAAATAGTAAGTGCCGCTCATATGTCAGATTCTGTTGTTTTAACAGATACAGAGTCTGATTTGAATATGCTCCCAACCAAAGAAATCCATAGTGTTGACTTGATGTTTAAAAAGTAATGTAACATAACATACAGATTTTCAGTTTTTGAAAAGTTTGGAGAATCTGTTAACATGAAGCTTATATTCCTACTTTAACAGCAATTTGCTGGAACTGAATGAATGATTCTTCTTTTAGGTGGATGAGTACTCCAGCTCACAACAGTTGCCATTGCTTTCCATTTTTCCTCCATAGAAGTGCATTACCCATCCTATTATTTTGTCTCTGACATTTGGGAGTGGGAAGGGAGTTGAGAGGGTGACCATTGCTATAGAACTGGAATGCAAAGGGACATATGCTCTCATCATCATCAGAAACATTTCTTGAGCATATATATACATATATATATATATATGTATATATATATATATATATATATGAAGCACAAATCTGAAATAGAATAGGCCCTAAAACTACTTTGAGCCTTTCTGTTGGTATTTGGGAAGGAGAAGATAAGAGGAATTCAAGTTTGAAGAACCATAAAATCCCATTTCAAGCAGAAAGAGATGACTGTGTGTGTGTGTATAAAAGGATGAATGAATCTGTTGGGCCATGTGTGCTGTGCTGTGGGTCATCAGAGGTAGCAGTGTGAACTACATCTGTCAGCAAGAATCTCAAAGAGAAGGGAGTTAGTTGACACTATTAAAGACAAAGTAAACATTACATATTTGTAATATATATAGCAGAAAGGATTATAATCTGCGACAAATAAAAAGTACCTAGAGGGATTTCCCTGGTGGTCCAGTGGTTAAGACACCACGATTCCATTGCAGGGGCATAGATTTGATCCCTGGTCAGGGAACTAAAATGCTGCATGCCACTTGGGACAGCCAAAACAACAACAAAAAAATGTACCTAGAAATCAGTAAGAAAAAGCAAATAGCCCAACTGAAAAGTGAACAAAGTTAACTATGCCCCCAAAACATAGGAAAATGTAAATATATTCTACATCACTTAGAAAAATAAAAATTTTAAAAACAAAAGTACAATTAGGTCATCCTGTTGACAAAAATTAAAAGTATTTATAATGACCAATGTTCTTGGGGATGGAGAGAGACACATACACACTATTGTAGGGATCATAAATTAGTAAAGTTTTTTCAGGGCAATTTGGTGAGATCTACAAATATTTTAAATATTTAAAAGCAATTCCTCTTTTAGGAATCCTCTTAAACATCTTACAAAATGTGTACACTATTACTTTCATTGCAGCATGTGTTTAATAAATGGTCACAGTATAAAGTTCCATCAGTGAGGACTATTTGCTTATACAAACAATAAAAGAAACATACCTATTTATTAATTTGTATAATTAAAATAGAAATAATAGGTCATGGGGGGCAGGGAATTCTAACAGAGAGAAAGAGTAGGAGAACCTTCTCAGCAGGAGGAATGGCTTTCACACCAGCTAAGTGGATGGAACAGGTTTGGAAGGATTCCAGCCTAAGAGAGAGCCAACACTGGGAGGGTCACAGAATGTGTTTGGGCAAAAAGGGCTCTATTGACACCCAAGCCTGTTTTCCTTAAGTATAATAAATGGGGCTGATTCCTATTTAATGGGCACACTAGGAGAATTAAATGAAGGGGAATATGTGAATACCTGGTAATAAAAGTTAGCTTTTACTGAACTATTAGAACTAATATATGTGGAGCGTTTAACCCTGGCTATCTGATTCCAGAGTCTGTGCTCTCAGTCCCTATGATATGCTGCTTTCAATCCCACTCTGCCACTTACCAGATTAGGGGTCAGTATAGTTTCGGGCAAACTACTTAACATCTGAGGATCTGTTTTTTCTTCTGTAAAAATGCAGTTAGTAATACCTTCCTCAAAGGCATCAAAGCTAATTAAGTGTAGATCTTCTCCATAGGGTTGTTGAAAGAATGAGTTAATATTGATAGAGAGCTTAGAAATAGCATCTGGCACATAGTAAACCTTCACTGCTACTGCTGCTAAGTCACTTCAGTCGTGTCCGACTCTGTTCGACCCCATAGATGGCAGCCCACCAGGCTCCCCCGTCCCTGGGATTCTCCAGGCAAGAACACTGGAGTGGGTTGCCATTTCCTTCTCCAATGCGTGAAAAGTGAAAAGTGAAAGTGAAGTCGCTCAGTCATGTCCGACTCTTAGTGGCCCCATGGACTCCAGCCTACCAGGCTCCTCCATCCATGGGATTTTCCAGGCAAGAGTACTGGAGTGGGGTGCCATTGCCTTCTCCAAACCTTCACTAAGTGTTAGCTATTATCATCACTATTATGTGCTAGTCACTGTCCTGAGTTACATTACCTCATTTAATCTTCATAACACTACTAACTCCCCTTTACAGAGGAGGAAGTAAAAGGCAGATTGCAGATGAGACTCCAAGCATGTCTTAAGCCTATGTTATTCTCCACTGTGTGCTCTCTCACAAGCATCTCGTGCCTAGCACAGTGCTTAACACAGTAAGTAACCATACTTACTGTGGAAATAACTACTTTGCTTTTTTTTAGTGCTCCATAAAAAGGAAATTAACCAGTGCAAGTTGCCAACAGTGTTCTAGATTAATATGGTGTTTTCAGTCTGTCAGTTCTGCAGCCCACAGCCATGGAGCTGGAGTTTAGGGTGGTCCATGCCTGTCCCTGTGCACTCTATACCTACCTCTGCACAGAGGCTCGGTGCCACGGATGAGCAGAGAGACCTTTTGGCTGGGTGCCACCGTTGGCTAGGCCTAAGGCAGACTCATGATTTGGCTCTTCCCTGCAAGGTCCTTGGCTGAGGATGTGGCCAGTGCTCAGTACAAAGGTGCACTTCGAAGTGTTCTGCTAGATGAGTAATCAGATACTCCTCCCACTTTCCTCCCTCAGGTAAAGTTGCCAGACCAAGTCCTGAGCTGCTGACTTTAGAAATCCAAGGAGA
The DNA here is from genome assembly GCF_002263795.3 of Bos taurus. NCBI lineage: Eukaryota > Metazoa > Chordata > Mammalia > Artiodactyla > Bovidae > Bos > Bos taurus. Next base: position 53,338,822 of record NC_037342.1, on the reverse strand, counting down.
ACTGGAGGGAGTCCAGGCTGAAACCCTGTACTTTCCCCACTGTTTGGAAGGGTAGGGCTCCCCGCTCCGCTCCAGCAGGGACTTGAAGCAGGCAGAGGAAGCGGTGGGAGGGTGGAATTCCTTCCTTTGCTAGCAGTTACCTTTTTTTTTTTTTTCCTTTCAAGCCTTTTATTTTTAATGTTTGACTTGCATTTTCTTTTTTTTTTACTTTACAATATTGTATTGGTTTTGCCATACATCAACATGAATCCGCCACAGGTGTACACTTATACACCCGTAGCAGTTATCTTCTGAAGAGTTTTCACTCCTCAGAGCCTGGACGTCTTGCAGAGCCTTGCTTCTCTGTCTCAACGTGAAGCTGATTCTCTAAATCTGAAATGTCTGAGAATGCAAGTTACTCCAAGGGGAATATAAGAACTAAATGAATCATTTCAAATTCTCCAGGGAGATCAGACATTTGAAGACAAAAATGGCACAGAGAGATCAAAGTACAGATTGAACAAGTACAAGACACGTTGGCTGCTTCTACCTGTAGTGCTTGTCAGCAGTTCTAGTTCCAGACAGGCCCCATGCATGCCCAAGAGGCCTTTCCTCCCCTGAATATATTTTACATCCTAGAACAGTGAGGACTGGGGTCTGTGAGCATTGTTCCAGTGTCTGAATGCCCCAAATATCCAGATTCCATTTCTCTCTCTGCAGCTAAAAAACATCCTTTCAGAATCCACAGCTGGCTTGATGGGAGAGGAGTAAGGCATCCTCAGCCAGAAGAAAAGGACTAACATATGAAGCTGAGGAATCCGCCACCTTCATGAGGAAAACTGCCCATTTAACCTTGGCATTCTGTCCTTGAAAGTTACTGATCCACATAAGAATCCATTTCTAAAAATTTCAGCAATGTGTACTGAACCAGGAATCCAGTGACTTAAAGCTATCCCTGTGAGTGACCTCGGACAAGTCTCTTTCCCTCCTGGGCCAGTTAACTCATCTGTAAAATGAAAACCAGAATGGATTATCTTAAAGATTATATATTGATAGAGCCACAACTAGAACCCAGCTACTCTGATTCCTAATCCATTGACCTTTCCTTTCTTCTCTCCTGCCTAGCCCTCATGTTTATGCAACAGTACTAGACATTTTAACCCTAACTGGGTCCAAATTAAAAGTATGCTAAAGGAATGAACTACAGTTACATGCAACAACATGAGTGACATCAGGGTAAGTGAATGAAGTCAGACACAAAAGGGTATATCCTCAATGCTATTTATATATTGTTAGACAAAACTAACCTATGGCAATAGAAATGAGATTAGTGGTGGTTTCTGGGGAAGAATGACTATCAAAGAATATAGGGGAACTTTCTGGGGGATGGAAATGTCCTTTAATAAAAGTGTAGGTTTCATAGGTGACAGCATTTTCAAAACTGATCAGATATACACACTTAAGATCTTTGTTTCACCATATATAAATTATACTTCAATGAAAAAATAATCTTTTTAAAAAGTATAGTGAAGTTTAGATGGGAAGGTAATCTAACATTGACTGAGCACATGCTTGCCCATTTTATACATTATCTCCATCTCAAGTTCCTAAAAGGGATTACCCCCATTTTATACATCAGAAAACTGAGGTTTGATGAGATTAAAATAACTCACCTGAGGCCTCAAAACTAATAAATGTAGAAATTAAGAATAGCTCAGATTTGTCTGCCTCTTTTCTTCATAATCGGTTCTTTCGGGAAGGCAGGAGAAGGAATTAATATTTTCAGCCTAGAGCCCAGAGACTTGTATTTCATTTGATTTCACTGCCATGTATTCCTAGGGAAGTTCACTTCCCTCTAAAGAGTCAAATGAAGCTCATAATTGTTTTGTTAATTCTGAGGTTCTAGCAATCAGAGTATCCGTGCCTTTTACCAGGATAAGGCATGATGAGTAATTTTCATCTGTTTCAGGGCAGACTAATCACGAACAACAAAAGCCCTTTGGCTCTGGTGAGAGGATACATCACTAACTAGGTCAGTGACACAAAAGCTCCAAGGTGACAGAACCCAGAAGCCTCCTGTTTAAGAGGGAAGCCTGACTCATCCCTCATGACGTAATGGAAAGAGATGGACTGGGAATCAAGAGATCTGAATCCTGCTCCCAGGTCTGCCGATGAGGTGCCCTGTCAGCTTAACTAAACCACTGCCCTTCCTGGGCCCTAACCTGCACTTGCAGGATAAAAGAGGTTAGGCTGGCTGGGTCTCAAGTCCCTCAGCTCTAGTATCTTGTCGATTTGTGAAACCTTGCGTCTTGCTTTCACAAATTATTAGCAAGGAAAGGTGAGCACCTGGAAAATACCACTGTATTCCACGTTCCTAAATGGGGCCCACATGACTCGCCCATCGCCCGTGTGGTATGGAGGCACTGTGTGCCTGTGTGTACGCTTGTGTGCTAAGTCGCTTCAGTCGTGTCCAACTCTGCGACCCTATGGACTGTAGCCCCCCAGGCTCTTCTGTCCACAGGGGTTCTCCAGGCAAGAATACTGGAGTGGGTTGCCATGCCCTCCAGGGGATCGTCCCAACCCAGGGATCAAACCCTTGTCTCTTATGTCTCCTGCATTGGCAGGCAGGTTCTTTACCACTGGTGCCACCTGGGAAGCCCATCTGTGTGTATGCATGTGTTTAATTCACCTTATCTTCAAGTCACTACACATCCTCCAACTTTACACTCATCCATTATTGCTGCTCTCTCATCTTCCCTAAAGGAAACTCAGCAATGATTACTTCTCCAACCAAAATATCAGTCTTTACCTGGCAGACTCTACCCATACTCCCAGTGGGGTTCCCATCTAAGTCCTGGCCTGCTGAACCTTCAATTAGAATTCAGAAAAGCATTTTAATTGAGGGCACCTGCTATCTTGACACCCCTCCCCAGTGTTACACCTTGAGAAGAAATCTGGGTTTCCACTTGTTGCTTTTGGAAACCAAGTCAAAGAAACCAAAATAACTTCAGAGCTGAAAATTTCTGAAAAGTTTCAGGAAAGTACATGCAATACTAAGAGTGCTCTAAGCTCTCCCAGACCTCTGTATAGGTTATCCAAGAGAAGTAGTGGGTAACAGAGGGGAGAGGTGTGCCACTTATTAGCTGTGTGACCCTAGGATGTCAATTCAGCTCTCCAAACCCCAGTTTATTCACCTATAAAATTGGAAATAATACCATCAACCCCAAGGATAATCTGTATATAGAGCATAATTAGAGTTCAATAAATGTGAGTGAGATGCAGTCACACATTTTCACACACGGTTACTATCTGCATGCACACACATGTGAAGTCACTCAGTCGTGTCCGACTCTTTGTGACCCCATGGGCTGTAGCCTACAAGGCTCCTCTGTCCATGGAATTTTCCAGGCAAGAGTACTGGAGTGGGTTGCCATTTCCTTCTCCAGGGGATCTTCCCAACTCAGGGATCGAACCCGGGTCTCCCACATTGCAGGCAGACACTTTACCGTCTGAGCCACCAGGGAACCCCTTAAGGCTGCTGCTGCTCCTAAGTCGCTTCAGTCGTGTCCAACTCTGTGCGACCCCATAGATGGCAGCCCACCAGGCTCCCCTGTCCCTGGGATTCTCCAGGCAAGAACACTGGAGTGGGTTGCCATTTCCTTCTCCAATGCATGAAAGTGAAAATCGAAAGTGAAGTCGCTCAGTCCTGTCCAACTCTTAGCGACCCCATGGACTGCAGCCTACTAGGCTCCTCCATCCATGGGATTTCCCAGGCAAGAGTACTGGAGTGGGTTGTCATTGCCTTCTCCAGCCCTTAAGGCTAGTGGTTCTCAAAGAGGCAACTCTGATCAGCAGCAACAGCACCCTTGCTCAAGATCTAAATCAGAAAATCTGGGAATGGAGTCCAGTAATTCGTGTTCTTAAAAGCCTTGCAGGTGATCCTGATGCATACTTAAGTTTGAAAACCAATGACTTAGATCCATGTTTGACAAACTATTTTTATAAAGGGCCATGTACAAATGTTTTAGCTTAACCGTCTTTGTCACAGTGACTCAACTCTGCCATGGCAACATAAAAGCAGCCACAGACAATATATAAATGAATAAGCAGGGCTCTGTTCCCATAAACCTTTGTCTATGGGGGTTTAAAATAGGGTTTTGGAACTGGATAGAGGTTGCACAACACTGCAAATGTATTAAATACCATGCAATTACTCACTTTCAAATGGTTATTTTTGTGACACGTGAATGTCACCTCAATAAATTATTTTTAAAAAGCAAATAGGCAATTGATGGGATTTGGCTCACAGGGTGCAATTTCCTGACACCTGACCAAGATCAACCTTTTATTCTTTGCTTAAACTTATTCCAGGCAACCCTAATTTGCAGTTACATAACATCTACCTGCATACTTATGACACGTCACTCACTACCCCACAAGGTAATTTTTCCCCACAAGGTAATTTTTTTTTTCACTTATAAACAGACCCTGATTCAATCTGGAGGGTTTTTTCATATACAAAATCTCCCTCCCTGTGCCTTTTATCCATGGAGAGTTTATTTATGATTGTCTGCCTCATTAAAGGGACTCCATGCCAGGTTGATTTAAAGGATGCTGCTGCTGCTGCTAAGTCGCTTCAGTCGTGTCCGACTCTGTGCAACCCCAGAGACGGCAGCCCAACAGGCTCCCCCATCCCTGGGATTCTCCAAGCAAGAACACTGGAGTGGGTTGCCATTTAAAGGATGAGTTCACTCTTAATTGGAGAAATTCTGAAGGGGAACACACTTGTGTGCTAAAGCACCAGGCAAAGAGAAATCCAATCCCTTAGTTAAAGATACTCCACAGGATGGAATGACTTCTCACATACATACACACATCCATCAGCAGCAGCTTTTTATTAGACGGAGGATACCCAGGGTTGGCTCAAAGAAAAGCGTTGACAATTGGTAAGCAAGGAGAGGAGATACTCCTTGCAGTGGAGATGAGTACTTATGATGTTGAGAGTCAGGGTCTCCTGCTCAACTCTGGCCACCCAGGAAGCTCTTCCCCTTGCCACTAACATCACCAGTGCTGAAAGGCATGAAAGGGTCTGCAACGAGCTAGTTCAACTTGGCTAACAGTTCTTCCAGTTCTGGCCGAGCTTTGAACCTTCCCTTGAAGTCTTCTTCAGTGTGCTGTGGAGAAGAAAAAGAAAATAAGAGGGAATTACTACAGAGTCATTCAGATATGCCCAGCGTCAGAAAAGGCTACATCAGCCAGCTCTGTAGAAAATTATTTGGATTCAACTAACTTTTACTGAGTAGCTACTATGTACCAGGGTGCGATCCCTGGGTCGGGAAGATCCCCCGGAGGAGGGCACAGCAGTCCACTTCCAGTATTCTTGCCTGGAGAATCCACATGGACAGAGGAGCCTGGCAGGCAACAGTAACAGTGTTGCAAAGAGTCTGAAGTGACTGAAGCGACTTAGCATGCACACACATACTATGTACCAGACTTATATTAGGTATCAAGGACTCAAATTTGAATTGGACTTCCTCCATGCCTATTTGTGTTCTGATTACTTACACTGCATGTGACCTTAAATCATATTCTTTCTGCTCTACAGCTGCCTCAAGGGAGGGAATTTGGGGGTATAATGGGCTACCCCTAACATCAGGATGCTCTGACAGAGTTCAGCTTTCATGGTCTATGAAGTATGATCCCTGATGCACTGGAATAGTCAGACTAATAATCACGGTGAAGCAGCCTGCACACCTTTCCTGATTATTATCTGGGTTAAGTTATCTACATGCCTTTTTTGTTTCTAAAGTCAGCCAGTCCAGATTTTCTTATCCATATTTTGAGCCCATCAGTGGGCCTCTTCTCAAATTAGCACCTACCTCCCTCACCGACAATTTGACTCCTTCAGGAAGATTGCTTTGGATTATTTCCAAGAAAATCTCTGCAAACGTAGCATTCAAACCGCTGATCTGCAAAAGAAAAGAAGATGCTTGAAGAGAGTCACTGAAAGTTAGGTGGTTGGGCAGAAAGGGCAAGGGCTCAAATGTCAGCTCCAGTAGAGCCTGAGGGCCTTTGGGTGAAGGATTAACACCCAGAGCTGATTTTGGAGCTCAGACTTCACAGGATTTCGATTTCTCTTGCTGATCTGCCAAGTTGTCTGATTACTGAGATGGTCATGGCCAGTATCTGCTCTTCCCCGCCCCCACCAATATCTGCTCTTGTAGGCAATGAATGTCATAACTGGATTAAGAGGTTAAGTCCAGGATGACTTTCTGAGTCAACTCAAGTTTACCCACATAGACCACCCACCACCTGATTGTCATCAGACCCTGTGCTGAGAATCCAAAGATAAATCAGATGTATTGGAAGAAAGGCATGTAGGGGGAAGGCAGAACCCAGAAGAGAAACATCTACCTAACCCCATCAGGGAGGTTTAAAAAAAAGAGCTTCCAAAAGAGGTAACATCTGGCTGGAGTCTTGAAAAACAAGGGTAAATTGGGAGAATTCAACTGTAGTGTGGAGTTGGTTTTTTTTTTAAGGCAGAGGAAATAATATTCAGTAAAATGTGAAGGAATAGCACAGTACTAAGGAAAAGCACAGTACTAGGGAATTAAAACTAGTTCCATGTGTGACTGGAACGAATGAAGGTGTGAAGAGGAAAAGCTGGAGAAGAATCATGAAGCTACTTAGGTGCTAATCAAAAGAGTTCAAACTTTATCCTATGGGCCTTGGTGGCAAGTTAGATCTGTCATAAAATGAAGCTCAAATAATTTATTCCTGATAACATTTAAAGAACCAAGATTGTAAGTACTTTAATCATTTAAAAATTTAACATAGATTTAGAGTGTTACTACCTTAACATCCTGCTGGTTATCTTCCTGATACATTTCTTGAGTGGATCAAAAAGGGTGAAGTCCATGTGTTGGAATATTACTTGGCAGAAAAAAGGAATGAAGTATTGATATGTGCTACTACTACAACATGGATGGACCTTGAAAACACTATGCTACATGAAAGAAGCTAGATATAAAAGGCCACATATTATATAATTTCATTTGAAGAAGTGTCTACAAGAGGTAAAACCACAGAAATGGAAAGTAGATTAGTGGTTGCCAGGAGCTAGGGGAATGGGGAAAAAGGAGTGACTGCTAATGGATACAGAGTTAAAGGGAAGCCACTGAGGGGGTCTATATGGGAAAATGACATGATCACATTGACATGAGTGTAAAGCAAAGTGGATGGATCTCAAAGGTTTTTAGGGGTAGAAACCATAGAATCTGGAGAATGAATGGATACCCAAGGACAAAGAAGGGTCAAGAATTAAGTTCAAAGGTGAGGAGGATTATAGGGAAAAAAACAGTCCTCCTACAATTAGTCTTGCATTCACGAGTGTAGGGCACCTGTTGAACATCTTGGTGGAGAAACCCAGTAGACAACTGGATATCAGGTTTGAAACTCAACCAAGAAAGAAACAGGAGAGGTAGAGACATTTCAAGTTTCTTCCAGAGTACCTACCTGAACTACTCGCTCATGGGTGGTAAGAACTGAGTCCAGTAACATTTTGTTGCCTTGGTCCTGAAGCTGCAACACCTCCATGGTTTTGGTGGGCATCGCGTAACTGTGGGAAGGAAAAGTCAGCTATTGGGAGGGTTCCTTTAAACCAGCCACACCACTTCAGTCAGGGTAGTCCCTGAGTGCAGCCACCACTGCATGCAGTAGCTCCTGCAACCTTGGGCTGTCTATCTGCAGCCAGGGGCAAAGTAACCAGATCCTCTTACACCTTCTCCAGAAGTCTTTACACTCCGTGAAGGGATAGACCACGTCTAATACTTTTATGCATCCCTAGTCATGCTTAACATAACACTCTGAGTAAAGCCTGGTGATTAATAAGTATTTGCTGCTACTAAATAATAGCCAGTTCTAAAAGAATTAAGCTCACCACTAGGTATACTCTGGAGGCTAACCTTGGGTATTTCATCTCTTCTGAAGAAATGAGGCATGAAATCCAATCCTGCTCCAGTTGTATTTTTATTTTACTTATTTATTTATTTTTTTAAAATTTGGCCATGCTGTGAGGCACGTGAGATCTTAGTTCTCTGACCAGAGACGGAACCCGTGTACCCTGCATTGGAAGCACAGAGTCTTAATCACTGGACCACCAAGGGAGTCCCCTGCTCCAGTTCTACAGCAGGATTTCTTAATGTCAGCACTATTGACCCTTTAGAACAGGTAATTCTTGTTGTGGGGGCTGGCCTATGCATCCCTAACCTCTATATCCAGCAAATGCTAGTAGTACCCCCAAAGTGATAACAATTAGAACTATCTCCAGACATTGTTAAATGTCTCCAGGTTGAGAAACATTGTTGTAATCTATGCTCACTATCATCAGCTTCAGTAGATCTATATACCACAATGAAAAGACTGCTGGACTTGGGGTCACGTCTTAGCCCTGCCACTTATTAGCAATATTTACTTAGGCAAGTCCCTTCCCCTTCTTGGACTCAGTTTCTTCATGTATAATGGGGACTACCATCCAGGTTTATATCAATAGACAATTATGAGAATCAGATAAGGTGATGAGATAGAACTGATGACTACACAGAAATATGATATTAGTATTGTGTTCATCTTATCAAAAAGTTCCTCAAACTGAATACTCAAATGGAATACTAATAACAACAGTAGGATTGCTGAAATTTCATGCTACACAAACTTCATGAATTAAGAGAAAGAAGCATGACCCTCTACAGATGGACTGCTACAAAAAGAAGTCTGGTGTAATAGAAAGTGTTTTGGAAACATGAGAGTCAATACTGGATTTAAATGTTGGCTCTGCCACTTATTACCTATTTGACCTTGGACAAATTAATTCAGCTCTCTGGGTCTTTGTTTCTTCAGCTATTAAATGAAGATAATAATACCTAGTTCATAGGGTTTTCAGTTCAGTTCAGTTCAGTCACTCAGTCGTGTCCAACTCTTTGCGACCCCATGAATGGCAGCACGCCAGGCCTCCCTGTCCATCACCAACTCCCGGAGTTCACTCAAACTCATGACCATTGAGTCGGTGATGCCATCCAGCCATCTCATCCTCTGTCGTCCCCTTCTCCTCCTGCCCCCAATCCCTCCCAGCATCACAGTCTTTTCCAATGAGTCAATTCTTCGAAAGAGATGGCAAAAGTATTGGAGTTTCAGCTTTAGCATCAGTCCTTCCAATGAACACCAGGACTGATCTCCTTTAGGATGGACTGGTTGAATCTCCTTGCAGTCCAAGGGACTCTCAAGAGTCTTCTCCAACATCACAGTTCAAAAGCATCAATTCTTCGGCACTCAGCTTTCTTCACAGTCCAACTCTCACATCCATACATGACCACTGGAAAAACCATAGCCTTGACTAAATGGACCTTTGTTGACAAAGTAATGTCTCTGCTTTTCAATATGCTATCTAGGTTGGTCATAACTTTCCTTCCAAGGAGTAAGTGTCTTTTAATTTCATGGCTGCAATCACCATCTGCAGTGATTTTGGAGCCCCAAAAAATAAAGTCTGACACTGTTTCCCATCTGTTTCCCATGAAGTGATGGGACCAGATGCCATGATCTTAAGTTTTCTGAATGTTGAGCTTTAAGCCAAATTTTTCAATCTCCTCTTTCACTTTCATCAAGACGCTTTTTAATTCCTCTTCACTTTCTGCCATAAGGGTGGTGTCATCTGCATATCTGAGGTTATTGATATTTCTCCCAGCAATCTTGATTACAGCTTGCGCTTCTTCCAGCCCAGCATTTCTCATGATGTACTCTGCATAGAAGTTAAATAAGCAGGGTGACAATATACAGCCTTGACGAACTCCTTTTCCTATTTGGAACCAGTCTGTTGTTCCATGTCCAGTTCTAACTGTTGCTTCCTGACCTGCATACAGGTTTCTCAAGAGGCAGGTCAGGTGGTCTGGTATTCCCATCTCTTTCAGAATTTTCCAGTTTCTTGTGATCCACACAGTCAAAGGCTTTGGCATAGTCAATAAAGCAGAAATAGATGTTTTTCTGGAACTCTCTTGCTTTTTCCATGATCCAGCGGATGTTGGCAATTTGATCTCTGGTTCCTCTGCCTTTTCTAAAACCAGCTTGAACATCTGGAAGTTCACAGTTCACATACTGGCGAAGCCTGGCTTGGAGAATTTTTAGCATTATTTTACTAGCATGTGAGATGAGTGCAATTGTGCGGTAGTTTGAGCATTCTTCAGCATAACCTTTTTTTGGGATTGGAATGAAAACGGACCTTTTCCAGTCCTGTGGCCACTGCTGAGTTTTCCAAATTTGCTGGCATATTGAGTGCAGCACTTTCACAGCATCACCTTTCAGGATTTGAAATAGCTCAACTGGGATTCCATCACCTCCACTAGCTTTGTTTGTAATGATGCTTTCTAAGGCCCATTTGACTTCACATTCCAGGATGTCTGGTTCTAGGTGAGTGATCACATCATCGTGATTATCTTGGTCGTGAAGATCTTTTTTGTACAGTTCTTCTGTGTATTCTTGCCACCTCTTCTTAATATCTTCTGCTTCTGTTAGGTCCATACCATTTCTGTCCTTTATTGAGCCCATCTTTGCAGAAAATGTTCCCTTGGTATCTCTAATTTTCTTGAAGAGATCTCTAGTCTTTCCCATTCTGTTCTTTTCCTCTATTTCTTTGCATTGATCGCTGAGGAAGGCTTTCTTATCTCTCCTTGCTATTCTTTGGAACTCTGCATTCAGATGCTTATATCTTTCCTTTTCGCTTCTCTTCTTTTCACAGCTATTTGTAAGGCCGCCGCCCCAGTTAAATAAGATTATGTAAGTAATTTGCCTAGCATACTATGCGTACAAATGCCAATTCCCTTGCCCTTACAACAGTGAATAAATGCTAGGTATTGCAAACTTCCAGGTAAGCTGCCCTAAATAACAACCTCTTCCATTTTATAGCACAATCTCTGATCACTTCAAATTTACACTTGGCAATAACTTCTTTATAAAAAAATCAGGGACTTCCCTGGCAGTCTAGTGGTTAGGACTCCACACTTCCATTGTGTTCAAACCCCGGTCAGAGAACTAAGATCCCACATACTGCATGGCATGGCCACAAATGGGGAGGCGGGCACATTCATAAACTTGTTATGAAAATCAAATAAAGTAATTATGTAAGAGCTTTCAGAAAAGTAAACAGCTTCTAAAATGTTCCTTTTTTTTTTTTGACATTCCACAGATAAGACCGAATAAAGTGGGACTTGTTCATTCCTACTACAGAGCATGCATTTTATTCTTCAACAATACTTCAGCAAGATTTCATTGATTTGTTTATTTATTCATTCACTTATTCAACAAACATTTACTGAGATTCTGTTCTGTCCTAGGCGGTCTGATGGGCACAATGCAGTTTATGCTTTCAAGGAGCTTGCTAAGAATATTTTGGAGACAGGTAAGTACACAAACATTTGCACTATAGGAAGACAAAGGCAATATAGGTATATACCAAATATTACAGAGACAAGAGGGAGAAAAGGGGGAGAGCCTGGGGAAGGCTTCATAGGTGAGGCAGTGCTTTATCAAGATGTAAAGAATGAACATAGATGTTTGCCTGGAGGGCATTCCAAAAGAAGGCAGTCTACAAAGGCAAGGAGCCTTGAGGCCCTCAAAGAGAACCAATAGAAAAATCAGACATAGTTTGATTAAAAAAAAATACTGGGAACTCTAGTCATTTTAAAGTAGAATAGACCTTTAAGTCACAAGAGTAAAGGTTATTTTTCTTTAGTATCTACATATTTCTGTACTTCCCCAGTTTTCTGCAATAAACATTATTTGGATGATCAGATAGGAAAACAGAAGAGAAGAAATGAAGTAGTTGAATTTCAAGAGTCAACCTAACATGACAAAATAGTGCTGCTTTTGAGGAGTACTGCTGGGATAGGACACAAGGGGGCCTGCTAGGATGCTAGGGAACTTAGAGTCTGTGGACTCTACTACATATGTTATACCTCCATTTGAAAAATGTAAGTGGATTTTTTAAAAAAAAGCAAAGAGCAGCCTTACAGAGAATGATGCTTTTGCTCTCCACAGAGAACAAGAGCTGGTCAGCTTCAGGCTTGGAAGCTGCACCCAGATAAGTAAGATTTCCCTCTCTTCAGACAGCTGCTCGGCAAGGGAGACAGGAAAATTAAAGGACCCACAGGAAAGGCTTCTTCCTCTCCTCCTCTGGGTGAGCTGCAGCTGCAGCAATGCAGACCATTTATAGAACAAAAGCTAGCACACAGCTCCCTTGCCCAGTTCCATCTCAAGGTCAGAGCCCTATTCCCAACTCCTAAAGGAAAAATGGATCAAGATAAAATGAAAATCAGAAGAAAAGAAGATCATTTTATCTCTGAAAAGCTGGGCAGCAAGAATACCTGATATAATGGTCTGAAAACCTCAATCAATCCAAAGAAGTGAATTGCTAAAAGTGAACATTTCTTTATGCTCTGCACTATTTGGAGCAAAGAAAAAGCAAAGAGGCAAAAAGCAGCACACTGTTCATTCTGTTATACTAGGAATTTATGTTTATGCCTACTGGAACTAAATCCAAGGCAACAAGTATTCATCCAGTGCCCACAATGTGTCACGTACTGTGCAAGGTCTTAGCACGCCTGCTGATAAAGACAGAAATAGTCCCTGCCTCACAGATCTTAGAGTCTAGTAATAGTCAAGTAATTATGAGGGTAAGGAATTAGCATTATAAAAGGGAAGTTTTTTACTCTTTACTTCTCCTAAATATATAACGTAAAGACCTAAATTAAAGAGGTTCTCTGAAGAAGTGACATTCAAAATAAAGCCTAAGAAAAAAATAGGGGTTGATTAGCTGAAGGGGAAAAAGTATTCCAGGCGTTAGAGAGCATATGCAAAGGTCCTGAGGTGGGAAAAGACAAAAAAACAAAGTCAGTGCAACTGGAGATAGAAGGAGGAAAGGGAAGTGTGAGTTAAGGCAAGAAAGACAAGCCCGCACAATGGAGCACCTAGCAAGACATGTGAGGAACTTTTATTTTGATCTTAAAGGAATGGGAGGCCATGGAAGAACTTTAGCATGGGAGTGACATGATCATATTTCCATTCTAGAAAGATCATACAAATAGCAGTGTGGAGAACCAGTTAGAGGGAATTAAGAATTTGAAGGAAAAGAAGTGGGTTCAAATCAAGACCTTGCCACTGATTAGATGTATGACTATAGGCGAGCTTCTGTTATACTGCTACTACTAATAGCAGCCAATGGTTTCTAAACTTAATTGTAAGTATTTTAAATATATTAACTCCTTAATTTTCACTACAGCTTTATTATATAGGTACTTTTATTAACCTCATTTTACAGATGAGGAAACCAAGACACAAACAGGTTAAGAAAACTGCCCAATGTCTGTCACACAGTAAGAATGTAGCAGAACAAGGGAAAAACTGAAGCAGTCTGCTCCAAAGTCAATGCTTGGATCCACTATGGCAAGGTGCTTATATGAATTAAGTAAAGTAATATACAGAAAAGTATTTGGCAGAGTGGCTGGCTGATAGTAGGTGCTCAACAAATGGTACTGCTTCCTACCTTTACTCAAATGTAGTCCGAGCTTTTCACAGCCAGTTTTTAAAAACAAAATACCTTTAAAAGTTCTTCTGAAAATTTAAAACACTACTTCAAGGAGCTGATTCACTGAAGGTATGATAACATTCTGTAAATGGCATTTAATGCCCCTTTGCCACCACAGCTTCTGAGATGCTACCCCTAAACTGTGCCAGTTGAAAAAAATCTCATTAATTATTAATAGCAATAATATTATTTACAGAGTGTTTATAATGTGCTGATCTCTCTGTTAAGTGCTATCATATATTTTCCTATTTAATTTTCAGAACTCAAAAAAATAGGAAAATTATCATCATATTATGGAGTCAAAGAAACCAAGGTTCAGAATTTCTCAAGGTCATCTTGGTGAAAATGGGTAAAACTAGGATTTCAATGCAGGCAGTTTGATTCCAGAGTTTTCACTCTTAACCATTTGTTACTCAATATGATCCAAAGACAAGCTGCTGATAAGCAAACTTGTTATCAATTCAAGACAAGATAAGAAGCATGAAAGGGACACTAAACACACTTTTATTCAATCAACATTTTGTTTTCAATAGCTTCCAATAGAAAGTCTTTCAACAGCAAGACTTTCTTGATGAAGGGAGCAAAGTGTTAATGTACATTTTGGCACAAGCTCGTAATAGCTTCACAGAGTGGTACTTTGAGAAACATAGCCCTAAATTATTATGCTACTCTGTCTCCTTGAACTGACATTAAACTTTATCTTTCACTTACCACCTTCCACATTATAGTTATTTTTATATGTGTGTATGTGTGCACACACATGTACACACACACACTCTCCTTGAAATCAGGGGCATTTACCTTTGTATCCTCCAGACAAAAGATACAAAGTGCCTACACTATAGCGCAAGAAGCCCAGTGCCTCCTAGTTCACTGAGCATGTGGACCACAGAGCAAAAAGAGGCTCAGCCAGTAGTTTTTGATTAATTAAAAATTCGTCCATTACATTTTAGGAAATGTATACACAACTGGATTGTGCAATAATATTCAAGGACCTGTCGTTCTTTCAAGAATGGCTTAATGTCCCCCATGGGACAGTCTTTATGCTAGGTACTAAAGAAATAAAGAACACAGTCCCTATGTAGTCAGTGGGGAAGGGATCTGACACACGAAAAGATCATTACAGCCCAGAGCACTAAGTGACATGATAGAGCTATGTGTCAAGTGCTGAAAGAGCAACCAACTCTCCCAGGCATCAGAAAAAAGATAAAGCACATCTTTAGGCCTAAAACAATTGAAGCACTATCAGCTATGAGCGCTTAAGTCACAGCTGATTATCCAGTCTTCTAAGGAGCACATTTAGCACAGTTATACTGTAAGTAATAAAGGTTTAAAAGTTCAAATTTGGCTTAAAGAGCCTCTTGATGAAGGTGAAAGAAAAGAGTGAAAAAACTGGCTTAAAACTCAACATTCAAAAAACTAAGATCATGGCATCCAGTCTCATCACTTCATGGCAATAGATGGGGAAACAACGGAAACAGTCACAAACATTTTCTTGGGCTCCAAAATCACTAGAGACAGTGACTGCAACCATGAAATTAAAAGACACTTGTTCCTTGGAAGAAAGGCACAAACCTAGATTATGTATTAAAAAGCACAGATTTTTAGTTTAGTTTGCTTACAAAGGTCCACATAGTCAGTTCAGTTTAGTCGCTCAGTCGTGTCCAACTCTTTGCGACCCCATGAACTGCAGCATGACAAGCCTCCCTGTCCATCACCAACTTCCAGAGTCCACCCAAACCCATGTCCACTGTGTTGGTGATGCCATCCAACCACCTCATCCTCTGTTGTCCCCTTCTCCTCCTGCCTTCAATCTTTCCCAGTATCGGAGTCTTTTCTAATGAGTCAGCTCTTCGTATCAGGTGGCCAAAGTACTGGAGTTTCAGCTTCAACATCAGTCCTTCCAATGAACACCCAGGACTGATCTCCTTAGGATGGTTGGGTCTCCTTGCAGTCCAAGGTACTCTCAAGAGTCTTCTCCAACACCACAGTTCAAAAGCATCAATTCTTCAGTGCTCAGCTTTCTTTATAGTCCAACTCTCACATCCATACATGACCACTGGAAAAACCATAGCCTTGACTAGACGGATCTTTGTTGACAAAGTAATGTCTCTGCTTTTGAATATGCTATCTAGGTTGGTCATAACTTTCCTTCCAAGGAGTAAGTGTCTTTTAATTTCATGGCTGCAATCACCATCTGCAGTGATTTTGGAGCCCAAAAAATAAAGTCAGCCACTGTTTCCACTGTTTCCCCATCTATTTCCCATGAAGTGATGGGACTGGATGCCATGATCTTTGTTTTCTGAATGTTGAGCTTTAAGCCAACTTTTTCACTCTCCACTTTCACTTTCATCAAGAGGCTTTTTAGTTCCTCTTCACTGTCTGCCATAAGAGTGGTGTTATCTGCATATCTGAGGTTATTGATATTTCTCCCAGCAATCTTGATTACAGCTTGTGCTTCCTCCAGCCCAGCATTTCTCATGATGTACTCTGCATAGAAGTTAAATAAGCAGGGTGACAATATACAGCCTTGATGTACTTCTTTTCCAGTTTGGAACCAGTCTGTTGTTCCATGTCCAGTTCTAACTGTTGCTTCCTGACCTGCATAAAGGTTTCTCAAGAGGCAGGTCAGGTGGTCTGGTATTCCCATCTCTTTCAGAATTTTCCATAGTTTATTGTGATCCCCACAGTCAAAGGCTTTGGCATAGTCAATAAAGCAGAAATAGATGTTTTTCTGGAACTCTCTTGCTTTTTCGATGATCCAGTGGATGTTGGCAATTTGATCTCTGGTTCCTCTGCCTTTTCTAAAACCAGCTTGAACATCTGGAAGTTCACAGTTCACCCATTGCTGAAGCCTGGCTTGGAGAATTTTGAGCATTACTTTACTAGCATGTGAGATGAGTGCAATTGTGCAGTAGTTTGAGCATTCTTTGGCATTGCCTTTCTTTGGGACTGGAATGAAAACTGACCTTTTCCAGTCCTGTGGCCACTGCTGAGTTTTCCAAATTTGCTGGCATATTGAATGCAGCACTTTCACAGCATCATCTTTCAGGATTTGAAATAGCTCAACTGGGATTCCATCACCTCCACTAGCTTTATTCGTAGTGATGCTTCCTAAGGCCCACTTGACTTCACATTCCAGGATGTCTGGCTCTAGGTGAGTGATCACACCATCGTGATTATCTTGGTCGTGAAGATCTTTTTTGTACAGTTCTTCTGTGTATTCTTGCCACCTCTTCTTAATATCTTCAGCTTCTGTTAGGTCCCTACCATACTGTCCTTTATCGAGAAGATCTTTTTTGTACAGTTCTTCTGTGTATTCTTGCCACCTCTTCTTAATATCTTCTGCTTCTGTTAGGTCCATACCATTTCTGTCCTTTATTGAGCCCATCTTTGCAGAAAATGTTCCCTTGGTATCTCTGATTTTCTTGAAGAGATCTCTAGTCTTTTCCATTCTGTTGTTTTCCTCTATTTCTTTGCATTGATCACTGAGGAAGGCTTTCTTATTTCTCCTTGCTATTCTTTGGAACTCTGCATTCAAATGGATATATCTTTCCTTCTCTCCTTTGCTTTTTGCTTTCCTTCTTTTCACAGCTATTTGTAAGGCCTCCTCAGACACCCATTTTGCTTTTTTGCATTTCTTTTTCTTGGGGATGGTCTTGATCCGTGCCTCCTGTACAATGTCATGAACCTCCGTCCATAGTTCTTCAGGCACTCTGTCTATCAGATCTAATCCCTTGAATGTATTTATTTATTTTGAATCTATTTGCTTTATTCATAATTACCAATAAACTAGAAAGAATCCAAATATATATCAACCAGTGAAGGCATAAACCAATTAAGGTTTACCATTTAATGGAAAACTATTCAGAATTCTGAACAGATAATCAGAATTAATGGAATACTAAATAGATATTCAGAATAAAGGCATGTCTGCAAAACCCCAGATAAATCTTAAATCCATTATGCTAAGTGAAAGAGGCCAGAAACAAACAGCTGCATACTGTATCATTCCATTTATATGGTATTCTGGAGAACTTAAAAGGGACAGGAAATCAATCAGTGGTTGCCAGGGACTCTACAGGCAAGACAGAGGAGAGTAACTACACCTCAGGCACCAAGGAACTTTTTAAAACTTAATGGAGCTGTTCTGTATTTTGATTGTGCCAAACTATATACCTAAAAAGAGTCAATTTTACTACATGTAAATTATTTCTCAAAACAAAAATTATATCTCATTTAACAACAACAAAGTAGAGCATGCTACCCACACCAAGAACATCCCATGCAAAGGCATCTTTCATACCTTTCCTCGACTTTAATGGAGAGATGATTGCAGAGGTTGTGAACATACTGAGCATAACTCTCTGTCAGGGCCATGTCATATGCAATCAGGTGAATGTTTAAAGTCCCATATTCATAATCTGTCCCCACATTAATGGCTCTTATTTCCACTTTTCCCTTCTTCTTTTTGGGCTGAACACAAAACAAAAGAGAAAGAAAAGTCAAAGTATTATACAAGAAATTCTAACAATACCATCTTGATATATACATGTATATATATATATAAAAATCAATCTTTCAATTAAATTTGTTTACCATGTTTCTCTCTGATTACCCTACCTACAAACTGAACTTTTCCTAGGTGGGAATGGGCAGCCTCCCTTGCCATTCTGGGCTATAGCATCAGTCAGTGAAAGCAGAGGAAATATTGCTGGCAGTTATTTAACATAAATACATGTGACTGTCTTCTGCCATTAACTAGTTTTGAGACTCACTTTCCATCTCTGGCCCTCAGTTTCCCAATTTTTATATCACTGGGGTTATACTAGATAACATTCTTGAGGAGTTTCTCTTTTTTTGGCTGCCTGTGCAGCTTGTCGGATTTTAGTTCCCTGGTCAGGGATTGAACCTAGGCCCTCCGCAATGAGAGTAGAGTCCTAACCTCTGGACCACCAGGGAATTCCTGACAGATTTTTTTTTTTTTAAAGAATTCTTTCTCTTTTTCAAAATTTTATTTATTTATTTCGGCTTCTCTGATAGCTCAGTTGGTAAAGAATCCACCTGCAATTCAGGAGACCCTGGTTCGATTCCTGGGTTGGGAAGATCTGTTGGAGAAGGGATAGGCTACCCACTCCAGCATTCTGGCCTGGAGAACTCCAGGGTCGCAAAGAGTTGGACATGAACCTAGGCCCTTGGCAGTGAGAGCACAGAGTCCTAAATACTGGACCACCAGGGAATTCCCAACAGATTCCTTTTTTTTTTTTAAAAAAAACTCTTTCTCCTTTTTTTACATTTATTTCTTCTTGGCTGCGCTGGGTTTTCACTGCTGCATGCAGGCTTTCTTTCGTTGCGGTGAGCTACTCTTTAGTTGTGGTGCGTGGGCTTCTCAGTGTGGAGGCTTCTCTTGTAAAGAACGAGCTCTAGAGTGCAGGCCCAGTAGTTGTGGCACAAGGGCTTAGTTACCCCGTGGCATGTGGAATCTTGCAAGACCAGGGATTGAACCCATGTCCCTGCACTGGCAGTGGGATTCTTAATTGGACCACCAGGGAAGTCCCAACAGATTCTTAATCTAGAACCCATAGAGGAATTTTAAGGGGTTTGTCAACCCCAAAACTTATGTGCAAAATTTTACATGTGTGTGTATTTTTCTAAGGAGAAAATCCTTAACTTGCATCAGAATATTAAGGAAATCAATCACAAGAAAGCACAAAATTAGTTCTCTGCCAGCCTTCCTAGCTTTGAAATTCTGCAGTCCAATTTAGACAGCCTTTCTTTTAAAAGTTTGCTGGTAAGTCACTGCTGTAAGTCACTTCAGTCATGTCCGACTCTGTGTGACCCCATAGACTGCAGCCCACCAGGCTCCCCTGTCGCTGAGATTCTCCAGGCAAGAATACTGGAGTGGGTTGCCATTTCCTTCTCCAATGCATAAAAGTGAAAAGTAAAGTGAAGTCACTCAGTCGTGTCTGACTCTTAGCGACCCCATGGACTGCAGCCCACCAGGCTCCTCCGTCCATGGGATTTTCCAGGCAGGAGTACTGGAGTGGGGTGCCATTGCCTTCTCCATTTAAAAATTTAGAGGCAGAAAAATTATTTTATTTCTATCCTTTTATTTCATATAAAGTACTGCTTTACTACAGATCAACCTGTTCAAACTGCTGTAAAAAATTAAAATGAGGCCTGGAAAAATAGATATGTAACACAACATAGATCAGGATCAAGAAAGCTTCTCAACCAGAAATAATTTAACCTAAATGCCCATCAGGAGGGGAATCTATTAAATAAATCATGGCACATTCTTTCAGTAGTACATTATGCAGCTGTAAGAAGAAATAAAGAACTTCTTTATGTAGTGATATAGAAAGATTTTTAAGATAAACGACAAAAGCAGACTGTAGAATAATGTGTTCAGAATATTGCCATACATATAAAAAGGGTAAGCAGGGAAGAATAGATGTGTGTATGTTTAACTACTTACATATGTATTTGCTTGCATATTAAAAAATAACTCTGGAAGGATACACAAAAAGACTAATACTATTGGTAACCTATGAGGAAGGGAACTGGATGGCTGGGCAACAGGTGTGGAAAGGAGACTTTTAAACTATTTCCCTTCTATATTTTTTGAATTTTTAATAACATGAATCTTTTATCCATTCAAAGTTAGAATCTTAAAATCTACCTTGTTTTTTAAAATTTTTAAGTCAAAATGTTTTTACAATATAATATTCTTGTGATATTAAAATAATCTTGCTCTTTGGAAGGAAAGCTATGACAAACCTAGACAGCATATTGAAAAGCAGAGACATCTCTTTGCTGACAAATGTCCATATAGTCAAAGCTATGGTTTTTCCAGTAGACATGTATGGATGTGAGAGTTGAACCATAAAGAAGGCTGAGCACCAAAGAATTGGTACTTTCGAACTGTGGTACTGGAAAAGGCTCTTGAAAGTCCCTTGGACTGCAAGGAAATCAAACCAGTCAATTCTGAAGGAAATAAAAACCTGAATATTCATTGGAAGAACTAATGCTGAAGCTGAAGCCCCAATACTTTGGCCACCTGATGCGAAGAGCTGACTCATTAGAAAAGACCCTAATGGTGGGAAAGATTGAAGGCAGGAAGAGAAGACGGCAGCACACGATTTGATGTTTAGATAGCATCACTGACTCAATGGACATGAATTTGAGCAAACTCTGGGAGATAGAGGACAGGGAAGCCTGGTGTGCTGCAGTCCATGGGGTCACAGAGAGTCTGACACAACTTCGCAACTGAACAACATTCATATGAAAATTGCATAAATAAGTACACAGCTCAATGAATTTTCACAAACTGAAAACACTTGTATAAACAGTATCTTGAATAAGAAACAGATCACTACCAGCACCCCAAAAGTATCCTGTCCCCCAAATGGGCAAACCACTATTCTGACTTCCAAAACCAAAGGGTTACTTTGCCTATTTTTTAAATATGTGAAAATGGAATAATATACTAGGTTCTCTTTTGTGTACAGCTTCTTTAACTGATTATGTTTGCAAGATTCATCATTTTTAGATGAAACAGTAATTCTTTACTTCCCATTGCCCTAGTAGTTTATTTATATGAATATGCTATAACTTATTTATACTTTTTACTGAAGGTAGAAATTAGAGTTGTTTCAAATTAGAGTTGTTTCCAGTGTGGACCACGATGAACAGTATTGCTACAAACGTTTCTGCATGTATCTCTCAGTGAACACGTGTATGCATTTGCATTGGGGATATACCCAGAACCTGTGCAGAGGTTCATCTTTAATAGTTCTCTCAAACAGTTTTTTAAAATCGTTTCCAGTTTAGACTCCCACCAGAGTACTTAAGAGTTCTAGGTGCTTTACATTCTTGCCAGTATTTATAAAACCGAGTATAGTCAGGTTTTCCGGTTGGTTTCTTTCACCCATTCTGGTTGGTATGAAGTGGTAATGCACTGAGACTTTTAACTTGCATTTCCTTTAAGTCTACTGAACTGGAGCACATTTCCATTAAGGCCACCGGCCATTTGGATATTCTCTTTTGTAACCTGTTTATTCAAGTATTTTGCCCATTTTTTAGATTGGGTGGTCTTCCTTTCTCTTAATGATTTGTAGAGGTTCCTTCTATATTCTAGATATGATCCTTTGTTAAATGTACATGTTACAAATATCCTCTTCCTCCCTGTATCTTCCTTTTTCACTTTTTAATGGTGCATTTTGAGCATAAATTCTTATTTTTTAATGTAGTCCAATTTACTCATTTTTTTCTTGTATAGTTGTAATGACTTTTGTGTCCTATTTAAGAAATCTTTGCTTAGTTTAAGATCATGAGTATATTTTTGTATGTTACCCCCCAGAAGTTTGATAATTATAATATTTACATTTAGATCTACAAAAATTTTAAATGCTTTTTGTGTACAGTGTGCAGTAGGAGTCAAGTCAGCTTTTGTCACATGACTGTCCAATCCAGTTGATTGGACACCACTGCAATCAGTGTTGTCATATAACGAACGGTCATATGCTAAATGTTCATAGATAATTAGATCTGTTTCTATATTCTTTATTCTGTTCCAGTGGGCTATTTGTCTATTCTTCAGCTAATACCACACTGTCCTAATTACTGGAGATTTAATGTAAGTCTTGCTAGTTGGTAGAAAAAAAATTTTTTTTAAGAAATAGTGAGGAGGGGCAATCTATTTACATGTCTTAAGTCACCACTATTATTAGCCAGCAGCCTAGTTATTGCCACAGCAGAGTTGTTTCTGGCTGAGCACCTAGAATGCTCTCCAGGTCAGTCTAAGAGAGCAGGGGCCCAACCTGGGGCGCGGGGGCGGGGACGGGGAGGACCAAGAAATGGTCCTTTCACAAGGCCAGTAAAACTGATGATAAACCTAGTCTCATAGGGATATTCTGAGAACTGAACAAAACATTGTATATACTTAATTCAATCCATGGCACATATTTAAACACTCAGTATGCATTAACTTTTATTATTATTTTTTGTTTTCATATTCCTCATATCTAGCACAGGGGCCAACAGAGACAAAACGTGCAATGAATCACTAGTTTAGAATTTTAGAACAAGATGGCATTTAGAGATAACTTTGTCCCAGTTTTTCATCTTTGCAGGGAAAGAATATGAAGCCCACAGAGATTAAATATGTCCCCCAGAATCAGAGAGCCACACAGGACAGATCCTAGGAACTAACCCAGACCTCCTGACTCCCATTGCAGAAATTTTTCCATTGTAGCCTCTGCATTATTAAAGTTCTTAACAGGGTAATCACCCCAGGGTCCTAGACTTTGCTATGAGTGAGAGGCCAACTTCTATCAACCAACCATCAAGGTGCACGTGTGGTGGTGCAGAGCCCACCATACCTGAGGCCAAATGCAGCAATTCAGACTTCTCATCATGACAGCACTGCAGTAGGAGCTGTGAAGAATGTTAAAGTCAGAATGCAATAAGGTGCGGCTGAAATTTTCCAGCAAAGAAGGGAGGAGCTTCTTCGAAGCCTGCAGGAGGCTTTTCTTAACCAGGGAAAATGCCAGGGCTCTTCAAAGGTGTTGCTTTAGGAGAACAAAAAGAAGAAGGTTGATTGTAGTATCCCTCTTGGCATCTCACCTGCTTTTCCATGTTAACCTA
The DNA here is from genome assembly GCF_002263795.3 of Bos taurus. Classification (NCBI taxonomy): domain Eukaryota; kingdom Metazoa; phylum Chordata; class Mammalia; order Artiodactyla; family Bovidae; genus Bos; species Bos taurus. The sequence continues at coordinate 53,315,565 of NC_037342.1, read as the reverse complement.
GATCTGTCTGGACCGATCCACACCATCAGGAGCCCATTGTGATATTATATTTCAGTTCTGAGCCAGGGCACAACATAGCCAGCAAGAGTTTGAGTGCATGAAATTTCAGATACCAGTTCCTATCATTTTACCTTCACAATCTTTCTTATCCTTTCCTTTCTATTCTTACTGCCTGAGTTCAGACCTTCATGACTGCCATGGGGAGCTATTAAAGATATCTGTGCTAGGGATGTATATGACTAGAGCTGTGTTTTGGGAAGGTTACCCTGCCTGCCTGTGAAGGAGAATTAGGCAGAAAATGAATGGAGGCTAGGAAAAAGGTGGTAGGGAAGATGGAGTGCTATCTACCATCAAACTGTATACTGCTGTGACTGACCTGGATTCACTGTGGGATGGCCCAGGGCAGATATCCTTAGATCCCTGAAGGAGTACACTATGATGCCCCAAATGGGTCATGGGATAAATCACTAAACCATTTTTGTACAAAAATATCCATATTACTCCTATTTTACAGACAGAAAACTGAGGTCCTCTGAAGGGTCCTCTGAAAGGATGTTGTATTTGGCCAGGGTTACTGGGAAACTTTGCTGGCAAAGAACAGATAGAGAAAGGGGTCAGATTAGAATCATGGACTGTTACAGCTGGAAGGTATCTTAGAGATAAATTAGTTTCTCCTTCCTTTTTCCCCTAATTTTATATAAGGGGGAAGTCAAGGTCTAGAATGGGGAAATGACTTGTTTAAAGGTTACAACAGTAAGGAAATGGAAAAGGCAACCACTTTATGTCTAGCCATGGCTAGAAGCTGAGTCTGTGGCCCTAAACCCAAGCTCTCTCCTCTAGTTTCCTCCAAAATTATAATAATAGTATCCACCTATCACTATACGCTGCATTCTCCAGGGTGGGAAAGTTGGGAAGAAATTGTATCTTCTTTTATTTAGTTCTTTGGCCCATTTTTTGATTAGGTCATTTATTTTTCTGGAATTGAGCTGCAGGAGTTGCTTGTATGTTTTTGAGATTAGTTGTTTGTCAGTTGGTTCATTTGCTATTATTTTCTCCCATTCTGAAGGCTGTCTTTTCACCTTTATTTAGTTCTTTGGCCAATTTTTTGATTGGGTCATTTATTTTTCTGGAATTGAGCTGAAATTGTATCTTCTTAATCCTCAAATGAAAAGCTGACAGGCCCGCGGCATATATACTTCCAGGAATTCTAGTGATGGAATTTTAAAAAATTACACCTGGGACTTAAACAATTTTGGTGATGGTACTCTGAACAGTCCATAATAAGCTATAAGGTACACAGATATCAAGTGGTTATGTTTATAACTAACATAAACATGCTAACTTGATGTAGCACACTCAATAAACATATACCAGACAGAAGGCATGGCCCTGATGGGGTTGGCAGCCTGGTACTGCATAGAGAGCACTTGACTAAGATGGAAGCCCAAGAAAATCTGGGGGGCTTCCCTGGGAGTCCAGTGGTTAAGACACCATACTTCCACTTCAGGGGGCATTGGTTTGATCCCTGGTTGGGGAACTAAGATCCCACATGCTGTGTAGCACGGTCAGAAAGAAAGAAAAGAAAATCTTGGCTCAAATACCGTCTGCTTAGTCACTACATGACACTGAGTAACCTCTCTAGGTGTCAATCTCAACACCTAAGGTTTCTGTGAAGCTCAAAATAGTGAATTTTTGTGAAATGGAAATAGTGTGGACATTAGATGGATTCTGACCATCCTTAGTTCAAATATTGGCTCTGGAAATTATTGTCACTTGGGCAAGTCATTTAATCTGTCTTAGATTCCTCAAACAGGGCCCTTAATTACCACAGTATATCTGAGGATTAAATTATATCATTTGTAATACTATAAAATGAAATAATGCTTTTAAAAGCCTGGCACATAGTGATGACATGATCTGGTATATAGTAGTTGCTCAATAAATGATATCTTTAAAGAAAGACTGAGTAATGTACACAGATAGGACAAGATAGGACATTATTATTATTATTATTATTATTATTGGACAGAAGCATGCTCCTATTGGTATGCTTCACAGAATGAGGCACTCATTAAACCCCCGTTGTATGCAAAGTACTGATTCAACCACTCTAAGGAAAGACACCAAAGAGAAAACACAGTCCCAACTCTAAAGGAGCTTACAGTTGAGAGAAGGATAGATATACACAAAAGCACCAACCCTCTCAATTTAATCATAATGAGTAGGCCACCTCCCATGGCAAGTTCAGCACAAGCTACCTTGCTGCACCATGGCAATTAAAACCCAAAAGCAATGACCTCAGGTGGTTGAGCCTGAAAGGACAATGAGCAAGTCAATACTCCTAGGTTTTTTGTATAACATATAAGAGTATACATTTAGAAAGATGGTAACAATAACCCTGTGTACGAGACAGCAAAAGAGACACTGATGTATAGAACAGTCTTATGGACTCTGTGGGAGAGGGAGAGGGTGGGAAGATTTGGGAGAATGGCATTGAAACATGTAAAATATCATGTATGAAATGAGATGCCAGTCCAGGTTCGATGCACAATACTGGATGCTTGGGGCTAGTGCACTGGGACGACCCAGAGGGATGGTATGGGGAGGGAGGGGGGAGGAGGGTTCAGGATGGGGAATACATGTATACCTGTGGTGGATTCATTTTGATATTTGGCAAAACTAATACAATTATGTAAAGTTAAAAAAAAAAAAAAGAGTATACAGCAGTTACTCAATATAAATGGTATCTTTTTAAAAAGTTGATCGAGACATGTCTACTTCTCAGGTCTCATGTCCCATCATCTTCTATGTGCCTCCTCAAGATTCCAAGATTAACACAAACTGCTTAAAGTTTCCCAACTGCATCTCCAGGATCAATGAATTCCCACTTTTGCCCAGAATGTTTCCCCTTCCTGCAGAGAGTTTGACTCTTCACCCAACACCCTCAATGTGAGGAACTCCTAGTCATTCTTCCCCTGACCAGGGATGGAACCTGTGCTTCTTGCAATGGAAATGCAGTCTTAACCACTGGACCACCAAGGAAGTCCCTCCTAGTCTAGTCATTTTTTAAGACTCCATTCATGCTCTTTCAGGAAGCCTTCCCTCATTCCTCATGCTGAGGTAGGTACTATGCTTACATGTTCCCATAGCAACCCTCTTTCCTTTAGACACCACTATCACTTAGCACATGTATCCATTTATTCAACAAATATTTTCTGACCACTAGTGATAAGCCAGGGCTTCCCTGGTGGCTCAGATGGTAAAGAATCCATCTGCAATGTGGGAGACATGGGTTCAATCCCTAGGTTGAAAAGATCCTCTGGAGGAGGGGATGACAACCCACTCCAGTATTCTTGCCTGGAGAATCCCCATAGACAGAGGAGCCTGGCAGGCTACAGTCCAACCCATGGGTTCACAGAGTCAGACACCACTGAGCAACTAAGCTCAAGTGATAAGCCAAACCAGGGTTAGCAATGGAGATATAATAGTAAATAACACAGCCATAGTTTCTGCTTGCTGAAACTTGCAATCTATTGGAAAAGGCATATATATAACAAGTAATTATAAGAAGATGCATAACTTGAGGGAGGAAAATAGAGTACTATGGGGTTGTAAAAAGAAGGACTAATGCTATCAATCAACATCATCATTATCACCACTAGTAACTACTCATGGGCTCCATGTTTCAGACACTGTGCTAAGTACTTAAAACTTTCTTTTTTAACTTAATCCTCACAAAACATTTAAATAACATAGCTATTTAAAGGCAGAAAATTGCAGCTTGGAAAAGTTAAGTAACTTACCCAAGGACATACACTAGTAAGCAAAGAACTGAATCATTAACTTGCTGCTGCTACTGCTGCTGCTAAGTCGCTTCAGTCATGTCCGACTCTGTGTGACCCCATAGACGGCAGCCCACCAGGCTCCCCCGTCCCTGGGATTCTCCAGGCAAGAACACCGGAGTGGGTTGCCATTTCCTTCTCCAATGCATGAAAGTGAAAAGTGAAAGTGAAGTCGCTCAGTTGAGTTCAACTCCTAGCATGGGCTGCAGCCTACCAGGCTCCTCTGTCCATGGGATTTTCCAGGTAAGAGTACTGGAGTGGAGTGCCATTGCCTTCTCCAGAATCGTTAACTTGGGTCTGCCTAATTCCAAAACATTTCTCCTAATCTCTGCCTTTCCCTTTAAGGATGGTGTGCAGAGCCTGCCAGTTTTCTCAATATTCTCTCTTTTTCCGTTAATCGTGGCACTGCTGAATTTTTCCTGGGTACATGACCATTCATAATAAAAATTACATTTCCCAACCAGTCCTGCAGCTGGGTATGGTTCCATGACTGAGTTCTGGCCAGTGGGACATTAACTCATGCACGTGCTTTCCCCTTCCCCTGCCTACAGGCTGGAATGTGGACATGCAGGCTGAAGTGGGAGCAGCCATCTCAAACTATGAGATAAAAGCAGTAGGATACGTTTGTAAAACAGAAAGCTGGAATATCTACCTATACTTCATATGACAGAAAAACAAACTCTATCTTAGTTAAGCCCCTTGATTAAGTGAATTCCTATTATGACAGCAAAATCATTATCTCAACAAGAAGGTATTATGTCTCATTCATTTCTCTATTCCTAGAGTCCAGCAACACCCCACTCCAGTACTATTGTCTGGAAAATCCCATGGACGGAAGAGCCTGGTAGGCTGCAGTCCATGGGGTCACTAAGGGTTGGACACAGCTGAGCGATTTCACTTTCACTTTTCACTTTCATGCATTGGAGAAGAAAATGGCAACCCACTCCAGTGTTTTTGCCTGGAGAATCCCAGGGACAGGGGAGCTTGGTGGGCTGCCGCCTATGGGGTCACACAGAGTCGGACATGCCTGAAGTGACTTAGCAGCAGCAGCAGAGTCCAGCAACATTAAATGTTGAGTTGAACTTAATTAAATTCTGGTTCTAGTTTGGTTATTTACTGGCAGAATATATATATTGTCAGAGAGAAATCACTTATCCTCCTCAGTTTCCTTTTCTGCCCTGTCTACCTCACAGGATAGTTGGTGAATCGAAAAGCATGGTTTTCAAATTTGTTGGTTACAAAAGGCCTTAAAAAAAAAAAATCATGTTTCCCTTTGTGAAGCACATGAAATACTCATCAATGTGTTTTCATCATATAAAACAAGAATGACTTGACTAGCAGAAAATATGGTTAATTATATAAATGGAGTTGTCTACATTTCAAAAAATATGAAACCATATGAGTTTCTCTGTTAACATTTATTTTCATCAAATAAAACTGACGGGAGAAAAACTTGAAATTTAGAAAACTCTATCCATTAGCTTAATATCTTCTAAAATATGGCAGATTGCCATTATTAAACTTGAAGAGGGGTTCCACTCTAGGGTCACCAGTGTTCCAAGGGCCTATGGTTTGACAGGCAATGAGATAATGGACGTGAAAGCACTTTGAAAATGGAAAGAGATCATTACTTTTATTCACATCAAATATGAATCTCTCTAAAACTCTGACACTGTTGTAATTTAGCAGAATAGGCAAGGCAGGATGAGAGCCCAATGGGCTGGAGACCAGGGTGCTCTAATGGCGCAAACTAAAAGTCAGGTCTTCACAGAAATCACTCTGTACCTGGAAAAGCTCTGGGAAACTCTAAAATAGTTTTTACAGCCCCAGTGTTTCCCGCTACCCCAAGCAACTGGATACTCCTAAATGAGTGTCAGTTCACTTTATGCAGTCAGTGCAAGAATACAGGTAGTATTTAATAAATGTTTGTTGAGTAACTAGCCTCCAATTAAAATAAATTAATTAATTTTAAAATAAATAAATAAATGTTTGTTGAGGTGAACTCTGTAAGACCTCCACTGGCCTTTTCAGGGAGAACTGCTCCTTTAGCTTTGCTCCACTGACATTTAGTTCATTCCTCTAGTAAAGCATTCCCCACATGTATTGTAGTTACATTTTTGAGCACTATCCTTCCCAGCCCACTTTATAGTTTTTGTAAGAAGAGACTGTGCCCCACTCACCACAGCATCATCTGTGCAAAGCGTTGTGCCTGGCACATAGCAGATGCTCAGTGCCGGCTGTTCTTTTCAGTGAGTTACAAGAGGCAGACTTGAGGGAAAACATGGATGCCAGTTTAAAACAGCTCTCTGTAAGCCAGTCCTAAAATCTATGTCTAGCCCTACAGTCACTAGGCCAGCAAAACCAATTTTTCTGTTTCAAGGAAGCTAGGACTGTCACCATAAAGTGGTTTTGATCTGCTGATTTTTCTGGGAATGATGCCACAGTCTCCTCACAGACTTGTGGCTGTGAGCGCTGATCAATCTATGAGTGCTACAACAAAATAAGTAGGTGTCAGAAATGACAAACACCTCCGCTATGTCAACAGTCAAAACAGCATGAAGTTTCCAAGAGAAAAGACATCTTGATTTCCTAGGGGCCATTCTACAAGAGGAAGTAAATTGTCTGAGTTCAAAAATCTTACTCTCTTGCCCCAGAGCCTGAAAAATAGAACGTATAACAGCTAAAACTGACAGCCAGTTATGCTGCCTCTATTTCATCCTCCCACATCTTCCTCTTGGCATTGCTTTTATTCTTTGGCTGCTATTACCCTAGGATTGGAGGCTGAACAACAGCTGAGGGCAAGTAAGTGGTCTTGGGAGATATGACCTAGCACTATACAAATGTGAAGGACTACATTCTTCTTATTTTTATCAAATAAAAATCACTGTAAACAATCTGAAGCCTTTTAAATTTTAACAGAATGATGCAGGGCCCTTGAAGGAATCATGAGATCCACACACTGAGACGCAGTGCTACGTCTGGAGGTAAGCTTTGAAGTATGGTCCCTCACTGCCACAGGTCAAGGTGGGTCTCGGATGATGAGCGGGAAAAAAGGAAGATACGCATGCACAGGGACAAGAGGCATGAGACGGCACGGACGTATGAGAAAATGCACCTGAAGCACAGGGTGAAAAATGGGAAACCACTGAGGAGGAGGCTGGGTCTGTGCCGAGACCTGGAATCCCATCCTTGCTATCATCCTCATGCTGCCACCCAGGGGGAAGCTTCGTTTTCACCCCTGCTGTCACTAACTCCTCAGAGAGGCATCAAGGACAGGATGGAGGGATGGGAGCGAACCAGGCCATGCAAGAGAGAGATCAAACCAGTATTGAAAAGGAAAGCTGAGTGAAGTAGATGTGCCTTTTCCTTCTCAAGGTTCAGGAGTCATAAGACTGAGCGTGGGACCTTTGGAAGGAGGAATGAAGAGATTATACTAGCAGAAAAGGGACAAGCGCTAGCCACTTTGTACATGAGAATTCACTCCTGTCTCAGGGCTGTAGGGTTCAATAGAGTAGAGGAGTCAGCCTGAGTCAGAGAAGAAAAAATGGAATTGTGGCTGTTTATTATTCTTTATAGGTTCTTACTTTAGGGAAAGAAAGGAGGCCAAAGATGCCTTCTAGCTTTTCCAGTCCAATTTACCAGGGGTACAAGAGAGAGGGACTTGGGACAGGGCCTCTGAGAGCTAGCAGATGAAAGTCTTCATTGTGCTGTCCCAAGCGTGAAGTAAGGAGTCTCGAGCAGCCTCCACCACTAGCCAGCACTATTGTGCTAGCCACCCTGGAACATGAATAGTATCCGGAGAAAAGCCTACAGCCCTAACAAAAGGGAGCATCACTCCTTTCAAGCAAGCAAGGTCAGCTGGAGACAGCTGTTTACAGACAGTGGGTCGTGTTTGCCAGTTCTGATTTACAAAACCTCGGGGCAGCTCCAATAACCACATTTAGGTTCAGTTCAATCAATGTTTATTGTCCTCTACTTGATGCCAGGCCCTGGGCTGGACACTGAGGATACAGAAGAAACATGAGACAAGGCCTCTACCCTAAGGATGCTCATTGTTTAGGCGTAGAAACAGTCATCAAAACAGGGTTAAAATAGAGCAGCAAGTCCTACAACAGAGGAAGCACAAGGAACCCCTTGTTCATGGTAGGAGAAGTAACCCAGTGCAGGGAATTGGAGGTTTCTCAAAGAGGGAGATTTGTTTTCCCCCTTCTTATCCTATATTCCTCAATGGGATTTAAAGGTTCAGGATGTATTACCCAAGAAGGAAAGTCTTGCAAGTAGACAGAACAGCATGTGAGAGGTCTCGAAACAGTATGATGATCCATGAGATGGGAAAGGAAGCTGGAGAGAAAGATGGGACAGATGGCATTAGATATGTCATTAAGCTTCCTTTTATAAAAAGCCAAGGAGTGGGTCAGAGCATGGTATACACAGAAAATTATCTATGAGAGAGGATCCCAAGAAGTTTAAAAAAGCAAAAAACTCACACCCAAACAAAACTAATTTTATTTCCTGCTAATTTATGTAAGACTTTTAGAAGGAGAATATTCCAAAATAAAACAACTCCAAGAACTTACTCTAAGGCGTCACAACTCAGAAAGGGTGTAAATCACTCCTTCTGAATTTTAAAAGCACTTTGTATCCTCCTTTTAGCACTTGTCACTTTCTGCTTGGGAGCATAGTTATTTGTGTCTTATCTCTAGTGGTTTATCAGCTCCCTGTGAGCATAAACCAGGTCTTGCTCTTTCATACTATAAAACTTTATTGCAACTCAGTCTGAATAGGCAAGGTACCCCCAACGGTACCTAGAATGTAATAGATCTTGGGAAAAGATGGCATGATGGAGTTACATGATATCAGAGCTAAGAGACTCTTGAAGATATTCTAATTCAGAGTTTCTCAAACTTTGTGAAGAATCTGACAAAAGCTATGGATTCTCTTCCCAGAAAAACTCATACATAGAAAACATTTTACATACAATGTCATGGCTAGCCATACCCAAAGAGGTATGGTTCAGTTCAGTTCAGTTCAGTTGCGTCCAACTCTTTGCGACCCCATGAATCAGCACACCAGGCCTCGCTGTCCATCACCAACTCCCGGAGTTCACTCAAATTCATGTCCATTGAGTTGGTGATGCCATCCAGCCATCTCATCCTCTGTCGTCCCCTTCTCCTCCTGCCGACCAATCCCCCCCAGCATCAGAGTCTTTCCCAATGAGTCAACTCTTCACATGAGGTGGCCAAAGTATTGGAGTTTGAGCTTTAGCATCAGTCCTTCCAATGAACACCCAGGACTGATCTTTAGGATGAACTGGTTGGTTAACTTGCCCCAAATCACAAAGCTAATAAGTAGCAGAACCAAGCCTAGAATACAAGTTTCCTGGTTCCCAATTCAGTACTCTTCGCATTACAAAGGAAAAAGTTTAGTAGGGTTGTTTCCTGCTGGGAGGGTGCCTAATACAAGCCTCAGGTGTGGCAATGTTTCTCTTAACAAAATTCCTTGATACAAGGATGATGCTCAGAAGAATGTGGCAAGTTTGTGGCTTCTGAGGTCCAAATGCAGTGGTCCTGGACCTCTGCTAAGGTGGGAAACAATGGGAGATGTGCAGGGTTTCATGGGACCATTGAACTAAGCCAAAGAACCAAAAATGACATTGAAATCTCCCCAAGTAAGAACAGCAAAATCTTCCTAACTATACTGTTTGTAGGTCAAAAAGCAACAGAGTGGAACAACAGACTAGTTCCAAATTGGGAAAAGAGTACATCAAGGCTATATATTGTCACCCTGCTTATTTAACTTATATGCAGAGTACATCACGTGAAATCCGGGCTGGATGAAGCACAAGCTGGAATCAAGATTTCTGGAAGAGATATCAAAAACCTCAGATATGCAAATGACACCACCCTTACGACAAAAAGTGAAGAGGAATTAAAGAGCATCTTGATGAAGGTGAAAGAGGAGAGTGAAAAAGCGTGTCTTTAAACTCAACATTCAGAAAACTAAGATCTCGGCATTCTGTCCCAGCACTTCATGGCAAATAGGTGGGGAAACAATGGAAACAGTGACAGACTTTATTTTCTTGGGCTCCAAGATCACTGCAGATGGCACCTGTAATCATGAAATTAAAAGACGCTTGCTCCTTGGGAAAAAAGCTATGACAAACCTAGACTACGTTAAAAAGCAGAGACATTACTTTGCCGACAAAGGACCATCTAGTCAAAGCTATGGTTTTTCCAGTAATCATGTATGGATGTGAGAGTTGGACCATAAAGAACGCTGAGTGTGGAAGAGTTGATGCATTTGAACTATGGTGCTAGAGAAGACTCTTGAAAGTCCCTTGGACAGCAAGGGGATCAAACCAGTCAATCCTAAAGGAAATCCACCCTGAATATTCATCGGAAGGACTGATGCTAAAGCTGAAACTCCAATACTTTGGCCACCTGATGCGAAGAACTGACTCATTAGAAAAGACTGATGCTGGGAAAGATTGAAGGCAGAAGGATAAGGGGATGACAGAGGACGAGATGGTTGGATGGCCTCACCAACTCAATGGGCATGAGTTTGAGCAAGCTCCAGGAGATGGTGAAGGACAGAGAAGCCTGGTGTGCTGCAGTTCATGAGGTCACAAAGAGTCGGACATGACTGAGCAACTGAACAATACTGTTTACAGGAAGTGATAGAATCCTGACTCAAAGACAGACTGACTTTCAAGCCAACATTGTGTCCATCCCACCACAAAGTCCTCTTCAAATGCACAAAAATCTAACTACCACAGAAGCAATCCTGAAGCTGGAGCCAGAGCAATAGACTAAGTAATCCTAGAAATAACTCCCAGTTATCTGTGATAATGGATTCAAGAAACACACACATCTTTTAAATCTGCAAACACACAAGCGAAAAGAATCAGCCATTTGGCTGAAAATGTTAATCTACTTCTATATGCCACAAACCATTCATTCAACTAAACTAAATGTATCATTTTCATTGTGAGGTCCATATTGAATGAAATACTAAGATGGTATTTTCTTTAAGTGTCACAGATAATAAAACCAAATCATTTGCTTTTCCCTGTGATAATCTCACCTAGGGACAAGATTGGGAACTGGCAATAAACATCTCCACTCTGGATCATACACAAACTACATAACTGGAGAGAATTGAGGGACGACCCCCTATCCTTTCTGGCTCCAATATAATCCAATCTATGCACATCTGATCTTCTGGGTCTTTGCAAAAGCTACACACTGCCCTTTTCTAAAGGACCTCTAGGGACTTCCCTGGCAGTCCAATGGTTAAGACTGCACTTCCACTGCAGGGGGCACGGGTCCAATCCCTGGTTGAGGAACTAAGATCCCACATGCCTTGGCCAAAAGAATTTTAAAAATAAATAAAAGACCACTGCCCCCTTTACCTCTTCTGGCTTAACTAGGTGCTTGTATCTTCCAATGCCATGCGTGGGCTTTGACCTGTAGTGCCGACTGGTGGTCAACAGAATGCCACCTGAAAGAGAGAAAAAAGACAAACCTGTTTCAAAACTCCTCAGGGACAGACAGATCATACATGAGGAGATAAATTCTCCACTGCAAGATGGAATATCTGGGGACAGCAAGCCTCTCGTTGGTTTAAAGAACCAGAGTTATTTATTGATCCTGAGCTGACATTCAGTTTATCCCTTTTCTCTCTCCTTTTGGCCCCTGGACTATATCTAGTCTCCGCTTTGAGAAATTCTCTCTTCTTGGTGTAGGGGGAAAGAATACATTCTTATAGGACTCTCATTTTCTCTTGTCCCTCAACAGGCAATAATCCTTTTGAAGTTTTCCAGTAATGATTGTTCAGAGAGAGAGGCGGCAAAAATAACCAGCAGAAAGGACTACAAACTTGTTAAAACTATTCAATTTGCTTTATTTGTGTTGACATACAATGATCTCCAACAGGCTTCAAATGAATAACAATAAAAACTAAAAACATAAGGTACAGAACAGTGCATAGGTAAAAAATAGAATCGCTATATATTGATACTCTATATTAATACTTATATATTAATACATATTCATTGTAGTACAGCCAGAGATGTGTCACCCAAATCCCCTTCAAAGAAGGAGTTGCTTATATATACATATTCTCCTTTAATCCCCATTATTTTTATCTTCATTTACAAACAAAGAAACTGCAGCTCAAAAAGTAGGAATTGGAGAGAATGCCAAGGTAATCCGGGTTAGGACCCTGTGCTTCCACTGTAGTGGGCATAGGTTTGACCCCAGGTGGGCAAACTAAGATCCTGCATGCCATGCTGCAGCCAGAATAAATGAATAATAAAATTAAAAATAATAATCAAGTAATATAATAAATAATAATAATATACTAATAATATATTTTAAAAAGCAAGAATTGGCCAAGGTCATCCAGCAATTAAAAGGCAGAACTGCAATTTAAACCCAGGTCTATCTTACTAAACAGCCTGTGCTCAGATGTGTTATAACATCTGAATTTCTAGAATACAAAATCTAGCTAGACTTGATCATTCCCATATCTGATATCAGTTCCTTATTTTTACCCTTCACTGGAACCAGCTCTGTTATGTCTGCGTATCTCTCTTGCTCACTCCCCACCTTCTGGAAAAGTACTGGTCCTAGGTTCTGCTCCCTTTCCTCCTAGTTCCTGTGGTCCTGCCCTCATCTCCCCAAAGCCACCACTTTGTGGGGTGCTAAATACAAAATGGTGTGGAAAAGTTTAATGACATCTAGTAAAATGTTTCTTAAGTTTCTCTTTTCTAAAATGTGCTTCCAAGTAGTCTGCTTTGTGTCAGGCCAATCAAGAGTCATGGCCTCAACTATGGAGAACAGTACAGAGGTTCCTTTAAAAACTAAAAATAGAGCTACCATATGATCCAGCAATCCCACTCCTGTGCACACATCTGGAGAAAAACATGGTTGAAAGGATACATGGACCCCAGTGTTCATTGCGGCACTACTTACAATAGCCAGGACATGGAAGAAGCCTAAATTGTCCATCAACAGAGGAATGGATAAGGAACATGTGGTACATACATACAATGGATTACTGAGCCATAAGAAGAATGGAATAATGTCACTTGCAGCAATAGTGGACCAAAGAGATTGTCATACTGAGTGAAAGAAAGTCAGAAAGAGAAAAACAAATATATATCACTTATATGTGGAATCTAAAAAAAAAGTACAAATGAACTTATATACAAAACAGAAATAGACTTACAGATGTAGAAAAACTTATGGTTACTAGGAGGCAAGAGTGAGGAGAGGTAAACTGTCAGACTGGGATTGACATACACACACTACTACATATAATATAGATAACTAATAAGGACCTACTACATAGCACACGGAACTCTACTCAGTATGGGAAAAGAATCTGAAAAGGAGTGGATATATGTGCATATATAACTGATTCACTTTGCTGTACATCTGAAACTAATACAACATTGTAAATCAACTATACTCCAATAAAAAGTTAAAAAAAAAGAGTCATGGCTTCAGAAACCTTCCCTGCATTCACAATCCAGAATATTTCATCAAGACAACCTTAGGATATCATGGATCCCTTCCATGATATGCATTAGCCTGCATTTACAATTACATGCCAACAACTGTACAGATACTGGGACAGTTACAAAGATGACTATAATATACTACTTTTCCTTGAGACACTCAGTATGTACTGGTGAAGGATAATGGGGAAGCAGATAACTACTTTATGGTGTACAAAATACTTTAATGGAGATAAAAGCAAGGAACCTAGATGAAAGAACAACTACCTCTGTCTGGGGCATGAGGCGGGGGCGAGGGAGTGAAGGAGGGTACAGGGGAAGGGTTCAGAGAAGTAACAGCTGCATTCTTGAAAGAGAAATAAGAGTTTACCATGCAAGGAAGAAGGAAATGTTTTTGGCAGAGATTTCCAAATAACTGAGGTATCTTTTGGTCATGATCCCAACTGACTCTCTGAGCCTTCGGGTTCCAGACTCTGCAACCGAGGGTACCACCTGAAGAGCTAATATGCAAAACCCCTTGATGGGTACACAATCATACTCAGACCACAGCTTTGAAAATGAATTCATCCACCAAGATTTTATTATGACTTTAATACATGACCTTCTAAAAAGTACTGAACTCCCCAAAGCATGTTTATTCATTCAACAAATATTTATTACTACCCAACAGAGTAGCCAGCAACAATTATACCCTCTCAACCATGTGACTTGCACATACCAAGAGTTATGCAGTGTACAAACCACCCACTATCCATGGAAGGCCTGGTTGGTACTACCCTAGATGCTGGAGCTCTAACAATGGACAAACACAAAGCCCCTGCAATACAGAACCTATGATCTGTTGGTGAGACTAATATCAACGCTGGGTGAAAAGGGCTCTCTATGATAAGAGCCATATACATGGGATAGGCATTAAGACTGGACTTGTGGTGTCAGGAAATGATTCTTAGAGCAGGAGACTTTTAAGTAAAACCTGACAGGCGGCTTGGAGTTAGTGAGGTGAGAACACAGTATGGGGAGAGGAAGAGTCAGAGAGAGAATTTCAAGGCAGAGTATGAGGAGAAAGGCGGCAAGAGACGAGCTTACAGAAACAAGCAAAACTTAGGAACAGCTTAATTATTCAGTACTTATGATGTACCAGACACTGGGCAAAGAGGTGGAGATATAACAGGGACATGACCAACAAAACTCTGCGTATAGAGCTTATAGTCTAGTAGGAGGAGGGAATAGTCACACAAAAAATATGAAATTACAAATTGTGAAGAATGATAAAAAGAGCTATGGCAATTCAATCGGTGGATCTATTTTAGACTGAAATATCAGGAAAGGCCTCTCTAAAATAGAATGACCTGTGAACTGAAACTAGATGTCAGAGGAAAATAATAATAGTGGTTATCCCCAGGGAGAAGTGGCTAGAAGGCAGGAGAGAGAGATTTACTGCTGACTTTATACTCTTGAATCTTTAAAAAAAATTTTTTGTGTACATGCATTATCTACTCAAAAAAATAAAGTAATAGAGACCCAAAAGACAGATATGGAGTTTATTAGGTAAAAGATAGAGTGAATGTTCCAGGCAGAGGGAATAGCATGTGCAAAGGCCTCAGTAGGTGACACAGATCAGCATATTCAATGAACTAAAAAGGCTGTCCATGTGGCTGAAGCAAAGCAGGAGGGACTGCATGCACCAGAGATTAGGGTGGTAGGTTGGAACCCACCACTTTGGGCCTTGTGAAGGGTTTGGATTTCATGCTGAACATCAAAGAAATTATATGCCTAATGTGTTTTTAAAAGATCACTTTGGTTGTTGTGGGGGGAAGGTGAGTGTGAACGGAAGTTCAAGCAAAGATTCAAGTAATAGCCTTGGCTGAGTTGTTAGTCTTCCTGTATCCACACCCCCATCTCTATTCCATCCTCTAAAGGTGACAAATGAATCCTTCTAAAACACAAACCGAATCATGTTATTTTCTTTCATTAATTCAACCATTTATCCATTGCACACACACAATTTTTAAAAAGGTCTTTGGTGTATTTCAAAATGTTTGATGATTTTCCACTGTCTGAAGTTCGTATTCCTTAGGCAAGCTTTCAAGAACCTTAATTTTGTAATTTAGTTCCAACCACTTCATGTCCTCACTCTCCATCCTCCAGGCCTTTAGAACTTTGCTTCTCAGCCACAGAGCTACACTTAGCATTCTGTATAAACCATGAAGCTCTCCTGCCTCTGCGCTGTGCCAGGCTGTCCCCCATGCTGGGACTGCACCTCTCTGGTGATATCCTTCATCGCCTCCAAGGCCAGCTTAAATGTCATCATCTCTGTGCTTCCCTAAACATACAAACGTCATCAAGAGTTTACTTTATGGTTACAGTTCTCCCATGACTCCATTGTATAGTAAAATATTTGATGTAAATTAAAAAACAACAACAACCCAGGTGCTAGTCACCATCTTTAAGTACATAGAAACTCAATCACCCACCACTGGTTTTAAATAACAGAACCAAAAGTGATCTTTGAGATGATGACACATCTTAGGTAAAAATGCCACAAATGCTTGCCTCAGCTTCTCATCTACTGTAACTCCTTGGCAAGGAGGCATTTGCAAATTCAGTTTGGGGCAATTCCTATAATTAGAGCAGCTGGTTAATTAAGAAGTTAGTTCAAACTACCGTTAAATTAACCATTTTCTCTCTTAAATGAACGGTTTTGGTCAAATTACCAATGGTTAAACTGCTTAATTAGCCAGTTGTTTTAATTATAAAATGCACAAGTTTGAAAGCCTCTGATTTCCATTAAGTTCAACTGAATTTTTTCCCCCTGCTTGTGTCATTAAGCTGGTTTCCTGCTGTCATATTAACACTGCAGCCTCCTGAGAGAAAAGGCAACTCTTTTCATTGAAGAAGACACAAAACCCCAGGACTTCAAAAGGAGGCTTTGAAAATCTTTCAATTGGTACAATTATAGAATGTAATCATGTATTCAGTTTTCCCGCAACATGTCCCTTCCCTTTATATATGCCAGCGTCAACTGTCCTTCAATGTCCTTGTTTACTAAACTGGGAACTAAACTCATCAATCCAGGATGAGGATAAACAACTTCATTTTAATTATTTCTCCTTCAAGATTGGAACAAGCATTTTTAAAGCAGGGCTACACAAGAGAGAAAGAGGGAAAAACTGGGGTAACCCCAGCCAAGAATCTAATTACAGGATATTTTTTTCCATTCAATAGACCACAAGTCCCTGAAGGGCAGATACAACCCCCAGCACCTGGCAAATAGTGTGTGTTCAATAAATGTTGGGGTGCTTTTGTTTGCTTGTTTTGAAATTCTAGAGATATTTTAACAAGGCAATCTGCAATGATTTGGCTCTGGCAGCTACCCACTTTTTTCAAAATCTCTTTTCAAACTTCTTTCAGTTTTTCTAATTACACTGTTCTACTTGGACTTGAATGTACCATGCTTTGCTGACTCCACCTTTTTGCTCATGCTATAATAAGAGGAGTCTGAGTTCCCTTCATTTAACCTCCTTATATATTTACCTCTCTGTGTACATTTAAATCAGTTAAAAAAAAAAAGATGGTCACTACAATCAGGCTTTTCCCTTGGAGAGAGCAGCTGGGATGGTAGCCAGGACCCACGAAGTATGATGGGTAAAGGTAGGAAAGAGACACTGCTTCCTCCTCATTTTTTCTGAACACCATTATAATTCAATTTTAAAATGTCTGACTTTATAGAAATGTCAAAGACCCGTGAAAAATGCCAACAAAGCTGTGTCCTTTCAAAGAGAATTACCTTGGCATGCAAGGTAAGTTACCCTGGACCTGGGAGCCTTCTAGGCACTGAGATTCCACAATTGAAATGGGCAAAGGAAAGGATCAATGGCCTTGAAAATAATGTTTGTAAATGTTTGAAAATATGTTCAACCAACTAGTAATCAAAGACATGCAAATTACAAATAAAAGGGATGGCATTTTTAAACTTATTGATATCAGTAAATGTAAAAAAACAACACTCAATATTGATGAGTATATAAACAGGGATTCTAAAATACAAAAAAACCCCTACAAAATGGTGCAATCTTTCTGAAGAGCAATTTGGTAATACACATCAATAGCTGTAAAAACGTGCATTTTCAAGGACTTCCTTGGCAGTCTAGTGGTTAAGACTCCAAGCTTCCAATGCAAGGGGCTCAGATCGGATCCTTGGTTGTGGGGGAATTAAGATTCCAAGCACAACCAAAAAAAAACCAAACCTAAAAATGTGTACTTCCTTTAGCCCAACAATTAGAGTTTTAGAAATATATATCCTATGTAAATAATCACACAAGGGCACAAATACTAATGTGCAAGCATGTTTATCATAGAACTGTTTACATTTCAAAATTTTGGAGACAACTTAAAATTTCTCCAAATAGAAAGCTAAGTAAACTGCTATTGTCCATCTTTCTTTTCAAAAGGAGCTTTTTCTCAATTGGACTTTTTTCAATAGCATTTAACATGCCCCCATTTGATCTAGCTTTAAAATCAAGAATAAAACAAAAAGTTACCTCAGAATTAGGTAGCTATCAGATACTAAAATACATTACAAAACTATAGTAACCAATAGTATTAAAACAACTTGGTACTGCTATCAAATATACAGATAGATCCATAAAACAACACAAAGTTAAAATACAGTAGGTTCTACATCTATATGGAAACTTAGTATATGATAAGGTAACATCCTCAAATGTATGGGGAAAATGTTAGATGTTTCAATAACTGTTAAAATAACTGGCTGCCCATTTAGAGGGGAGAAAACTGCATTCACACCAGATGGACCACATGTTAAAAAAAGACAAAAACAGAAGATAAATGAAGGATTTTTAAAAATAATCTTGAGGAAGGGAGTAGAGATCTTTCTAAGCATGAAGCAAAATCTAGAAATCAAAGATTAATGAACTGAGCTACACAAAAATTTTAAACTTCAATTC
Organism: Bos taurus; assembly: GCF_002263795.3. Lineage (NCBI taxonomy): Eukaryota > Metazoa > Chordata > Mammalia > Artiodactyla > Bovidae > Bos > Bos taurus. The sequence continues at coordinate 53,297,233 of NC_037342.1, read as the reverse complement.
AGCAAAAAGGAAAAAAACAAAAGTCAAGGGATAAATGACTAGAAATAACACAAAGCATTTATGGTAGGAAAATGCTTATTTCCTTACTATATGAAAACTATATAAAAGTTCTTACAGATCAAAAATGAAAAAGCATACAATTCAAAAGAAAAATGGGCAAAAAATATAAACAGGCAGTTCACAAGAAAAGAAATACAAATGGCCAAAAAAAAAAAAAGAAAAGATAACAAACTTTCTTAAGAAATGCAAATTAAAATCAGACATTATTTTCACCAGCAAAAAAGTAAGATGTTTTGTAAAACCCAGTTTTGGGCCAGAAAATAGAAATGTAAATTAATACAACTTCTCTGAAGGGCAATCTGACAATACTTACCAAAATTTTCAACTCACAACTCATTGACTCAGCAATTTCAATTCCAGGAATTTATCTTACAAATGTACAGGAACAACTTTACAAAGATGCATAAAAATGGCTGCTGCAGCATTTTTGAAATAACAAAACCTGAAAACAACCTAAGTATCCAGCATTAAGATATAGTAATATACATACATAACATATATGTTCATATACCATATAACTTTCCTGAAAAATATACAAGAAACTGCCATCAACGCATACCACTGAGGAGTAAGATCTGGAAATAGGAGTAAGACCTGGAAACAAAAGCTTTCATCGTATACCTTTTAGTACAATTTCTATTTATTTTTAATATCTGCATGCTTTTGTAATTTTCAACAGTTGATAATTTTAATTTATTTTAAAAACCTTCCTCAGAATACACATCAGTTCAAAATGAACTTATTATCTGGTTATGGGATAAGGGATGAGTCCAAGACTAGGGGACATACCGGTCTTGAACATAATCCTTATTTTTTAATATACAAGAAAAAATAAAACAATGAAAGTCTAACAAAATGTGCAGTGCTTAGTCGCTTATCATATCTGACTCTTTGCGACCCCATGGACTGTAGCCTGCCAGGCTCCTCTGTCCATGGGGATTCTACAGGCAAGAACACTGGAGTGGGTTGCCACGCCCTATTCCAAGGGATCTTCCCAACCTAGGGATCAAACCCAGGTCTCCAGCATTGAAGCCAGATTCTTTACCATGTGAGCCACCAGGGAAGCCCACAAACAAAATGTGAATAATTGCCAAATATGGGCTCACTGACATATTATCTTTTCACTTTTCTATAATTTTTGTATCTTTCAGAATTAAGTGTCATTAAGAGAAACATAACCATTAAAAATAGTCTTTCCAGACCTCCCTGGTGGGCAGTGTATAAGAATTCACCCATGGATGCAGGAGACATGGGTTCTATCTCTGGTCCGGGAAGATTCCACATACTGTGGAGCAACTAAGCCCCTGCAATACAACTACTGAGCCCCACTCTAGAGCCCTCAGGCCACAACTACTAATCCCGCAGGCTGCAACTACTGAAGCCCAAGCACCTAGAGCCTGTGCTCCACAACAGAAGTCACTGCAACGAGAAGCCCGCGCACCACAACAAAGAGTAGCCCCTACTCACTGAAACATTAGAAAGCCCACACAAAGCAACAAAGACCCAGTGCAGCCAAAAATAAACAAATATATATAAAATTATTATTTGTTAAATCTTTCCTTAACCCCACATCCCTCTCCAGCTCCTGCCATTTCTCTCTCCTTCCATTCAAAAACAAACTTCTTAAATATATTGTCTGTAACAGCTTTCTCTAACTCCTGAATTCCCATTCACTTGTCAACTGACCTCACCATACCTACACAGATACTACTCTCCCTAAGGTCACTTCTATGCTGTTAAAACCAAGGGATATCAATTAGTCTATATCTTTTGCAAGCCCCTCTCAGCAGCACACAACTGAAACTGGGTAACCACCCTCTCCTTCTTAAAGCACGATCATTTTGGTTGCCATGAAACTATACCATCCTGGTTTTCTCCTACCATGCTGGCCTCCCTTTTCAAGCTCATTAGCCATCTCTTTCACCCTCTACCCAATTGTTTAATGTTGGAGCTCCTCAGGGCCTGATCCTTGGGCCTCTTCTCTACTTGTGTTCCCTGGATAGTCTAATTCATTCTCAAGAAAAATCAACAGTATGATGACTTTCAAATTCAGTTTCAACCCAGACCTATATTTTGAGCTCAAGATCAGTGTCTCCAGTGGACTACTTAGCATATTTTCCTCATAAGCACTCCAACTTAACATATTCAAACACCAGACTCAGATTCTTACCCTACAAATTGTTCCATTTAAGGCAGTATATTCAAAACAAGTATGTAGAATATTTATTATAGTGGAAACATATTCACCATAGATTAAGTGAGGAAAAAAAGCAGATTATGAAGCGTTATATATAATTTGTTCCCATTACTGCAAGACAAAAAAAAAAAACATATATACACACAGAGACAGAGACAGAAAGAGAAAGAGAAAAGGCTAGAAGAAGACCTGGTAGGATATACACCAAAATGTTAAGCAATAATTTCTGGAGGATAGGCTAGGATTACAAGTGATGTTTATTTTCTTCATTTCCTTCAGTTTCTTGGCATGTGTGTGTGTGTATAGTATTTATTTTCCATATTCTCTAAAATGCATGCTTTTCACTTTTATGATCAGATTTTCTTAGCTCTTTTTTCCTTTCCTGATAGGATGTAATACAAAATTCAGAGCATCAATTATTATTAAGTTTTCTTGCTAAAACTATTTAACTTAAATCTAGTAAAAATTTTAGATCTAACTTCCAGTTTGCAGGAAGGGGACAGAAGAACATGTCATAAAATACCACAAGAAAATAATCAGACAAATTAAAAACCAAGGACATTCTATAAGTCAAACAGTCTAGCCTAATCACAAAGCATCTGCTGCAGAAATAAAACAGTGAAAGAACTGTTCTATATTAAAGGTGACATTATAGCAAAATGCAAAGCATGACCCTTCTTTGGGCTCTTGGTTATAAACAATCTCATAAAAGACTTTTGGGGGACACCCAAGGAAGTAGATAGAGTATTAGATGACACTGAGGCATATTATTATTAATTTTCTTCAAGGAGATAATGCTATTGTGGTTCTTTAATAGAATGGAAAGAATATCCTTGTTTCTAGAAATGGATGCTTAAGTATTAGGAGTGAAACATCATAACATCTGATCAAGAAAGCTGAACCTGACAAAATGTTAACAACAGTTGAATTTAAGTGATGGGTCTAGAAGTGTTCATTATATTATTCTTGGGGAAAAAAATTATTTCTTACAACACTGTAAGTTTTCAAATGGCAAGGATCATATCATCTTAATTTTGTATCCCCAGCACCTAAAATGCAGCCTAGTCCAATAAATATTTGTTGAGAGAATGAATAAATAAAAAGAAGCACATATTTTGAGAGGTTGGGCTTTAGGTCTGGTGGAAGTGGTGATTCTCTACACATAGCTGCCATTGTCTGAAATAATTAACAGATATAAAACTTACGTCATGCATGGCACGTAATAAGCCATCAGTAAATGTTAGTTCCCTTCCTTACTCCCATTCTTTTATTTCTGATACTTTTTTTATGGCCACACCATGTGGCTTGTAGGATCTAATAAAGTTCCCCAACTAGGTATCGAAACCATGCTCCCTACAGTCGAAGTGAAGATTCCTAACCACCGGACCACCAGGGAATTCCCTGTTTCTGATACTCTTTAGTCATATAACAGATGTCATTATCTAATGGCTGCTTTGAAATCTGTCACATAATAAAGTAAAAATGGCAAGCAATAGGATTGAAACATTGAAATTCACTGAGTTAACCAGATTAAATGGATTTATTTTGGATAAAATCCTGTAGAAAAAGCCTTAGCCTGGTAGATAATGGACATGAAAGACAGGTCTGGAATAGTAGCAAAAATAATAATAACAATAGTGAACATTTTTGAGCACTTTATATGTTTTACCTCACTGAATCTTCAAATAATTCACTGTAGTTTGTACTATAAATTCCCCTCATTTTTTAAAGTGAGAAAACCAAGTCATAGAAAAGTAGTTAAAGGTCACCGAACAGTATGTGTTAGAGCTGGAATCTAAACCTACTACAGAACTCTTGCTCTTAACCCACAATTTATGTTCTTGCCCATTGTCCAATTCCATGTGAGGGGTAGGACTTGGTCTCAGCCAATCTTCCCAAAGATATATTTGGCAACTTTTCAGACAAAATTATACTAGTGCTAGAGGGTCACTTAAATCAACTAGACCACATCAGGAAATAACTGCTTACCTGCAGAATAGACAGGATTCTCTCCTGAAGTTCTGAACCTAAAAAGAGGGAGAAGGCATGTTCAGTACAGTTAGATATGCACATTTTATTTGCACAGCTACCAAAACTTGTATGCTCCTCATTACAGATATGTCAATACTACACGTTTCCTTATTCTATCCTTCTCTTCTTTCCATAAATATTATTAAGTACTTACTATGGGTCAGACAATGTGTTAGGTCCTGAAGATGCAAAAGCAAGTAAAATATCTCTATCTATGGTCTAGTTGGAAGAGAGATGAGTAAACAGATGTGAGCCACAATATAGTCCTGGTACAGAGCAAAAACACATACAAGATTTAGTGGAATACACAGGAAAGTATGACGATTTCTACCAGGGGATGAAACTACTGGAGCTGAGTTTCTAAAAACAAAGAACTACTCTTAATTGTTTAGCCTTACAGAAAAAGCATTCTAGGCAGAGATATGAAAGTACTATGTCTGGGGAACAGCAAGCAGGTGGGTGTGAGTGGCACTTCAGCAGCAGGGAAGGGGGCAGGGCAAAAGAGGCAACCAGGGACCAGGTTATACCAGGTTATGAAGACCTCATAACCTGCGGTGAGCAGTTTGGTCTTTGCTCTGTGAAGGCAGTGGGAAGCTCCTGGTAGAGTTTAATCACAAAAGTGATGTGATCAGGTTTAAGTTTTGGAAAGTTAACTCTGGTGAGTAATGAATGAGAAGAAGTGAAACTGAGACAAGAGAAACTACCAGTAAAGTGGTTCTTACAATAGCCTTGTGTTATTAGAACATATTTCAAAAGTAAGGCTGATGGGATTTGTCCAGGAATTAGATGTAGAGTAAAAGAAACAATAGTATCAACCATGACTCCAAAGATTCTGTCCTGTGCAACTAGATAATTGGAGTTGTCATTTACCGAGAATGGGGAAGGAGTAAGATAGCAGGTGAGTTAATGCTTGAGATGCTTAAGAAACATGTAAGGGGAGATCATGAAAGAAGAATGCTGTGTGAACATTCTAGATGCAAATATTAGCTATATTTAATTACTATTATTAATATCCTTACCTCAAGAGGGAAAAGGCTTGCTTAAAAATGGTATCATTCTTCAGACACAGCACCTATAGCAAAACAGCCACATTAGATCAACCATAAGCATTCACAGACCTCCAAGTACCTCTTCACCAAGAGGCTAGAAACCCACAGTACACAAACCAAAACAAAACCCAAGTCTCTTGTCTAGCAAAGAAGCTTCCCTACAGTTAATACCAAACATGCAGGCAAACCAAGGCCATGTTCTTTCCTATTTCACCCACTACAGAAAATGCTGGAAAAATAGAAGCCCCCCTTTTGGGGGCTGCTTTTTTTAATTCACCATATTTCCCCTTTCTAATTTGATTTATATTTTCTAATATCAACAACCATTATGCATGTGTCAAGCACAGGCACCATGCAAGGGACTTTGAATTCTAATTCTCAAAACACTGCAAGGCAATTCTACAGGTGAAGCAACTAAGGCCCACAGAAGTTATATTCCAAGAAATTACAGCTAACAAGTGGCTAAAATGACTGCTTTACTCCAAAGACTATGTCTCTATTACAGTATACTGTCTCTTTTAATAGTAACAACAATAATAACAACTATACCAACATGAACAAAATAATAATAATGAAAGGAGGTAGTTGCAGTGGCAGCTTCCCTTCCCAATCTTACCCCTAATAACCCAGTTATTTCCTTCTCACTCTGCCCTGCTGGCACTCACTCAAAAGATCACTGGTATAGCTTTACTAAGGTAGTCCTTAACATAGAGGAGGTCTTTCTATAAAGTAACTAGATAGTAAGTAATAAATGGCCTTAAGTTTCCATAATATAAAGAGAAAATCCTGTCCACTACGATAACAATTTCAATTCCTTCAACATGTATGTGTTAAAAGTCCATTATGTGTAAAAGCCTTCAGAAACAAAGGAAAGTCTGAGAAACTGTCATAGACAAGAAGAGTCTAAGCAGACATGACTAAATGTAATATACTAGGTAGGATCCTAGAACAGAAAAAGGACCCTGGATTTTTTAAAAATGAAAGAAGTATTAGTAAAACATGGACTTGATAATAATATATCAATATCAGTTCATTAATCATAAAAAGTATACCATACAAATATAATAGGGGAAATTGGATATGGGGGTATATCCAGTATTGTCTTTGCAACTTTTCTGTAATTCTAAAACTATTCTAAAGTTTTGTTTTGCTTTTTTGGCTGTGCTGCCATGGCTGGCATGGCATGTGGGATCTTAGTTTTTTCCACCAGGGATCGAACCCCTGCCCCCTGCAGTGGAAGCACAGAATCCTAACCACTGGACTGCCAGCAAAGTCCTCTAAAGTTTATTTTTTAAAAGCCTAATAGGTGCCAACTATTGTGGGACTATGAAAGGGACTAGAAGAACAAAATGTAACAATATGAATGAACTTGGAACCATTATGCTAAATAAAAGAAGACAGTCACAAAGGGCCAGTATTGTATGACTCCATTTATATGAAATATCCAGAATAGCAAATCTATAGAAAAAGAAAGACTAGTGGTTGCCTTGGGTTGGGGGGTTTGGGAAGCTGGAGATGACAATTAAGGGATATGGGACGTCTTTGGGACTTCTTTCTAGGGTGATAAAAAAGTTCTAAAATTGCTTGTAGTGACAGTAACACAACCCTGAATATATTAAAAGTCATTGGGGAGGGAGGAGGGAGGAGGGTTCAGGATGGGGAACACATGTATACCTGTGGCAGATTCATTTTGATATTTGGCAAAACTAATACAATTATGTAAAGTTTAAAAATAAAATAAAATTAAAAAAAATAAAAATTAAAGTCATTGAATCATACACTTTAAATGGGCAAATTGTATGGTATATGACATATCTCAATAAAGCCTTTTTAAAAATGTAAGCACGACCCCCGTTTTATAGGAGTTTGAACGGCTGGAGATATGAACATACATTTGTATTAAATAGCTAAGTAATACCACAGCATCATATGATTAAGTCAAAACAGGTGGCAAAACAACTGACACCTCTAGCAGAAAATCTGTGTATTAATGGCAAGGAGAAGTTCTCTAGCTTTGGAGATGTTGCAGATATTGCTGAGAATCTGCCCAAAGTCATGAACCTTCTCCCCAGACATATACAGGTACAAATATACAAAAGGCTGCATACTGAGCACAGAGAATTATATCCAGAATCTTCTAATAACCAATAATGGAAAAGAATCTGAAAAAGAATATGTATATATTAATATGCATATATAACTCAGTCACTTTGCTATATACTTGAAACACTGTAAACCAACTATACTTCAATTTTTAAAATTGCAGAAAAAAAATGTGGGATATAGAACCAAATAAAGTGAGGTGGATGTGACTGGTGATAGAAGCAAGCTCCAATGCTGTAAACAGCAATATTGCATAGGAATCTGGAATGTTAGGTCCATGAATCAAGGCAAATTGAAAGTGGTCAAACAGGAGATGCAAGAGTGAACATCGACATTCTAGGAGTGAACTAAAATGGACTGGAATGGGTGAATTTAACACAGATGACCATTGTATCTACTACTGCAGGCAGGAATCCCTTAGAAGAAATGGAGTAGCCATCATGGTCAAAAAAACAGTCTGAAATACAGTACTTGGATGCAGTCTCAAAAACGACAGAATGATCTCTGTTCGTTTCCAAGGCAAACCCTTCAATATCACAGTAATCCAAGTCTATGCCCCAACCAGTATCGCTGAAGAAGCTGAAGTTGAATGGTTCTATGAAGACCTACAAGACCTTTTAGAACTAACACCCAAAAAAGATGTCCTTTTCATTATAGGGGACTGGAATGCAAAAGTAGGAAGTCAAGAAACACCTGGAGTAAACAGGCAAATTTGGCCTTGGAATACAGAATGAAGCAGGGCAAAGGCTATTAGAGTTTTGCCAAGAGTACGCACTGGTCATAGCAAACACCCACTTCCAATAACACAAGAGAAGACTCTACACATGGACATAACCAGATGGTCAACACTGAAATCAGACTGATTATATTCTTTGCAGTCAAAGATGGAGAAGCTCTATATGGTCAGCAAAAACAAGACTGGGAAATGCAAAGAAATAGAGGAAAACAACAGAATGGGAAAGACTAGAGATCTCTTCAAGAAAATTAGAGATACCAAGGGGACATTTGATGCAAAGATGGACTCAATAAAGGACAGAAATGGTATGGACCTAACAGAACCAGAAGATATTAAGAAGAGGTGGCAAGAATATACAGAAGAACTGTACAAAAAAGATCTTCACGACCAAGATAATCATGATGCTGTGATCACTCACCTAGAGCCAGACATACTGGAATGTGAAGTCAAGTGGGCCTTAGGAAGCATCACTACGAACAAAGCTAGTGGAGGTGATGGAATTCCAGTTGAGCTATTTCAAATCCTAAAAGATGATGCCGTGAATGTGCTGCACTCAATATGTCAGCAAATTTAGAAAACTCAGCAGTGGCCACAGGACTGGAAAAGGTCCGTTTTCATTCCAATCCCAAAGAAAGGCAATGCCAAAGAATGCTCAAACTACCACACAATTGCACTCATCTCACATGCTAGTAAAGAAATGCTCAAAATTCTCCAAGCCAGGCTTCAACAATATGTGAACCGTGAACTTCCAGATGTTCAAGCTGGTTTTAGAAAAGGCAGAGGAACCAGAGATCAAATTGCCAACATCCACTGGATCATCGAAAAAGCAAGAGAGTTCCAGAAAAACATCTACTTCTGCTTTATTGACTATGCCAAAGCCTTTGACTGTGTGGATCACAAGAAACTGTGGAAAATTCCCAAAGAGATGGGAATACCAGACCACCTGACCTGCCTCTTGAGAAACCTTTATGCAGGTCAGGAAGCAACAGTTAGAACTGGACATGGAACAACAGACTGGTTCCAAATAGGAAAAGGAGTACATCAAGGCTGTATATTGTCACCCTGCTTATTTAACTTCTATGCAGAGTACATCATGAGAAACACTGGGCTGGAGGAAGCACAAGCTGGAATCAAGATTGCCGGGAGAAATATCAATAACCTCAGATATGCAGTTGACACCACCCTTATGGCAGAAAGTGAAGAGGAACTAAAGAACCTCCTGATGAAAGTGAAAGAGGAGAGTGAAAAAGTTGGCTTAAAGCTCAACATTCAGAAAACAAAGATCATGGCATCCAGTCCCATCACTTCATGGCAAATAGATGGGGAAACAGTGGAAACAGTGGCTGACTTTATTTTTCTGGGCTCCAAAATCACTGCAGATGGTGACTGCAGCCATGAAATTAAAAGACGCTTACTCCTTGGAAGGAAAGTTATGACCAACCTAGATAGCATATTCAAAAGCAGAGACATTACTTTGCCAACAAAAGTCCGTCTAGTCAAGGCTATGGTTTTTCCAGTAGTCACGTATGGATGTGAGAGTTGGACTGTGAAGAAAGCTGAGCACCGAAGAATTGATGCTTTTGAACTGTGGTGTTGGAGAAGACTCTTGAGAGTTCCTTGGACTGCAAAGAGATCCAACCAGTCCATTCTAAAGGAGATCAGTCCTGGGTGTTCTTTGGAATGAATGATGCTAAAGCTGAAACTCCAATACTTTGGCTACCTCATGAGAAGAGTTGACTCATTGGAAAAGACTCTGATGCTGGGAGGAATTGGTCGGCAGGAGGAGAAGGGGACGACAGAGGATGAGATGGCTGGATAGCATCACCGACTCGATGGACCTGAGTTTGAGCGAACTCTGGGAGTTGGTGATAGACAGGGAGGCCTGGTGTGCTGCAATTCATGGGGTCGCAAAGAGTCGGACACAACTGAGCAACTGAACTGAACTGAACTGCAAGTGAGGGAGGAAAAAAAGTTTGCATACTACTTCAAGAGATTCACTGAAACTCTTAATATCCCCCACAGACCACTATGCTAAAACGAGATTCTCAAAGGCAAGAGTCATGTCTTCCTCTCAGGCACAATGTTGTTTTAATAAAAAAATAAATGATTAGAAAGAAGTGAATGACTGCTAATCATTGCTACCATTTATTACTACCCACACCTATTTTGTTGAGTACCTACCATGTGTCTAAATCATAATTTCATTACCAGATAAGTATTATTATCCCATTTTACAGATGGGGAAACTGAGATTAAGTACAATTGCGTAACTTTAATTGTAACAAAGTTAAACAGCTACTATCAGAACTAGCATAGGATATTAGGTTTCTGACTCCAAGCCTGTAATTTTCCCCTATTCTACACCCTCTCTCCCTTAAATGAAGGTGTTGCTGCTGCTAAGTTGCTTCAGTTGTGTCCGACTCTGTGCAACCCCAAAGACGGCAGCCCATCAGGCTCCCCCATCCCCGGGATTCTCCAGGCAAGAACACTGGAGTGGGTTGCCATTTCCTTCTCCAATGCATGAAAGTGAAAAGCGAAAGTGAAGTTGCTCAGTCGTGTCCGACTCTTAGCGACCCCATGGACTGCAGCCTACCAGGCTCTTATCGACCCCATGGACTGCAGCCTACCAGGCTCCTCTGTCCATGGGAGTTTCCAGGCAAGAGTACTGGAGTGGGGTGCCACTGCCTTCTCCGAATGAAGGTGTTAGTGCTTAGGAAATCAGGAGGGAAATGTTCATATTTAGGAAAAGTATCCCAGAGAATGTGAGGTCATGAAGATTGGGATATGAATAGACAGAAGGAAGGACAAAGTATATAGACAATCCTAAAAATGACAATTAAATCAGATACCAAAAGACTCTGTAAACATGTGTACAATATTCTTAACCTAATGTTGGTCACAATAAAAGAGCAGTCACAGGGGCTCTGGCTGGCTCCCCCACCACTGGCCACCATATCTTGGTCAGTAATTTTCCCCTCTCTGGAGTTAGAGCCAATGACTCTAAGATCCCTCCGGGGCCAAGATCTATCAACCACGACAAACAGAACAGAAATCAGAGTGAACAGAATGTACTCTTAAATGGGTCAGTCACTTTATACAGAAGAGGTATTGGATGGGAAGAGAGATCTAGATAAGACTGATCTTTCCTCACTTTAAATGTTCAGATTTCTGAGTCTCCACAACAGCTATGAATTTAATTATCTAAAAGCCAACCCTTTTTAAGGGTGGACAACTGTCTGGAAGACAACCAAATTATGGCATGAACTCTTCCTTTCAGCTCTGGGAAATGTGCTTCCTCTTCCCTACAATGCTCAGCATTATTTATCATGACAAAAGTAATCTATTTTGGGACTGTATCCACAAATACTCTCTCTCCCCAGTCAGCAAAGAAAGAGCAGCTCCAGCTCTGGAGCAAATGGAAGAGGAGGCCAGTGATTCTAGTGAATGAATGAATGAGGACATAGATGCCCCAGCAGGTAACAAAAACACTTGTCCCATAAGCTTGGGAGTCAGGAACCAGGAAAGGACTACACAGCAACTTAAGAACCAGTCATGGGGCAAAATCTATAGTGTGTGAGTAGCTTCAGATACCAGAGTCCTGGGGTGGGTGGTGACAGTAGTGGGTAAGGGTCCCATGAGGCAAGCACTTGAGAGCTGTTCTATGAGTATTAACAGAATATATCTGTATACTAACAAATATTACTTAAAATAGCATTGTTACTATCACTTACAGAGTAATCCTTTGTTCTAAGCACTTTGCTCAATTTTTCATCAATCCTCTAATAGAAGCATCAAAATAATTGCCTCTTTTCATAGAGGAAAAACATAATTTATATAATGATGTCCTTTTCATTATAGGGGACTGGAATGCAAGGTAGGAAGTCAAGAAACACCTGAAATAACAGGCAAATTTGGCCTTGGGGTACAGAATGAAGCAGGGGAAAGGCTAATAGAGTTCTGCCAAGAGAATGCATAGGTCATAGTAAACACCCTCTTCCAACAACACAAGAGAAGACTCTACACATGGACATCACCAGATGGTCAACACCAAAATCAGACTGATTATATTCTTTGCAGCCAAAGATGGAGAAGCTCTATACAGCCAGCAAAAACAAGACTGGGAGCTGACTGTGGCTCAGATCATGAACTCCTTATCACCAAATTCAGACTTAAATTGAAGAAAGTAGGGAAAACCACTAGACCATTCAGATATGACCTAAATCAAATCCCTTATGATTATACAGTGGAAGTGAGAAATAGATTTAAGGGACTTTTTTTTTTTTTTCTTACATTTATTTCATGTGTTCCCCATCCTGAACCCTCCTCCCTCCTCCCTCCCCATACCATCTAAGGGACTAGATCTGATAGACAGAGTGCCTGATGAACTATGGACGGAGGTTCATGACATTCTATAAGAGACAGAGATCAAGACCATCCTCAAGAAAAAGAAATACAAAAAAGCAAAATGGTTGTCTGAGGAGGTCTTACAAACAGTTGTGAAAAGAAGAGAAGTGAAAAGCAAAGGCAAAACAGAAAGATATACGCATTTGAAGGCAGAGTTCCAAAGAATAGCAAGGAGAGATTAGAAAGCCTTCCTCAGTGATCAGTGTAAAGAAATAGAGGAAAACAAGAATGGGAAAGACTAGCAATCTTTTCAAGAAAATTAGAGATACAAAAGGAACATTTCATGCAAAGATGGGCACAATAAAAGACAGAAATGGTATGGACCTAACAGAACCAGAAGATATTAAGAAGAGGTGGCAAAAATACACAGAAGAACTATACAAAGAAATCTTCATGACCCAGATAATCACGATGGTGTGATCACTCACCTAGAGCTAGACATCCTGGAATGTGAAGTCAAGTGGGCCTTAGGAAGCATCACTACGAACAAAGCTAGTAGAGGTGATGGAATTCCAGTTGAGTTACTTCAAATCCTAAAAGATGATGCCATGAAAGTGCTGCACTCAATATGTTAGCAAATTTAGAAAACTCAGCAGTGGCCACAGGACTGGAAAAGGTCCGTTTTCATTCCAATCCCAAAGAAAGGCAATGCCAAAGAATGCTCAAACTACCACACAATTGCACTCATCTCACATGCTAGTAAAGAAATGCTCAAAATTCTCCAAGCCAGGCTTCAACAATATGTGAACCGTGAACTTCCAGATGTTCAAGCTGGTTTTAGAAAAGGCAGAGGAACCAGAGATCAAATTGCCAACATCCACTGGATCATCGAAAAAGCAAGAGAGTTCCAGAAAAACATCTACTTCTGCTTTATTGACTATGCCAAAGCCTTTGACTGTGTGGATCACAAGAAACTGTGGAAAATTCTGAAAGAGATGGGAATACCAGACCACCTGACCTGCCTCCTGAGAAACCTGTATGCAGGTCAGGAAGCAACAGTTAGAACTGGACATGGAACAACAGACTGGTTCCAAATAGGAAAAGGAGTACATCAAGGCTGTATATTGTCACCCTGCTTATTTAACTTATATGCAGAGTACTTCATGAGAAATGTTGGGCTGGAGGAAGCACAAGCTGGAATCAAGATTGCCGGGAGAAATATCAATAACCTTAGACATGCAGATGACACCACCCTTATGGCAGAAAGTAAAGAAGAACTAAAGAGCTTCCTGATGAAAGTGAAAGAGGAGAGTGAAAAAGTTGGTTTAAAACTCAACATTCAGGAAACAAAGATTATGGCATCTGATCCCATCACTTCATGTTAAATAGATGGGGAAACAGTGGAAACAGTGAGAGAGTTTATTTTTGGGGGCTCCAAAATCACTGCAGATGGTGACTGCAGCCATGAAATTAAAAGACACTTAACTCCTTGGAAGGAAAGTTATGACCAACGTAGACAGCATATTAAAAAGCAGAGCTGTTACTTTGCCAACAAAGGTCCGTCTAGTCAAGGCTATGGTTTTTCTAGTAGTCACGTATGGATGTCAGAGTCGGACTGTAAAGAAAGCTGGGGGCTGAAGAATTGATGCTTTTGAAATGTGGTGTTGGAAAAGACTCTTGAGAGTCCCTTGGACTGCAAGGAGATCCAACCAGTCCATCCTAAAGGAAATCAGTCCTGTATATTCATTGAAAGGACTGATGCTGAAGCTGAAACTCCAATACTTTGGCCACCTGATGCGAGGAGCTGACTGATTTGAAAAAACCCTGATGCTGGGAAAGATTGAAGGTGGGAGAAGGGGACAACAGAGGATGAATTGGTTGGATGGCATCACTGACTCTATGGACATGAGTTTGAGTAAACTCCGTGAGTTGGTGATGGACAGGGAGGCCTGGCGTGCTGCGGTTCATGGGGTCGCAAAGAGATGGACACGACTGAGCGACTGAACTGAACTGTAATGATAGAGGAAAAAAACAAAAGCTTTTAAGTTGCCAAAGTTTTAGGTTTGCTAAGACATGCCAAGAATTCAAACCAAGTCTAAATCCAAAGTCCATGTTTTTCATTCTGGTGTGTGTGTGTGTGTGTTTGTATACACGAGTGCTCAGTCGCTCAGTGGTGTCTGACTCTTTGCAACCCCATAGACTATAGCTGACCAGGCTCCTCTGTCTATGGGATTTTCCAGGCTAAAATACTGGAGCAGGTTGCCATTTCCTACTCCAGGGGATCTTCCTGACGCAGGAACTGAACTCATGTCTCTTGTGCTTCCTGCTCTGGCAGGCAGATTCTTCACCACTGAACTACCAGGGAAGCCCATTCTGCCATACTACCTCTCAAAAATACAATAGCAATTAACAGCAGCAAAATTCATATAATAATAGCCTAAACAGTTCTACCATTTTTTGAGTACTTGCTATACGCCAAACATCATTTCCACTAACCCTTGCAACCATTCTATGAAGCAGGTATTTATACCCCCATTTTACTGTGAGGAAACCAAAGCTCAGAAAGATGAATTAACATACCTGATGCACATAGCTAGTAAGTGATGTTTGAACTGACCTTTTCCTATGTTCTTTCAAAATTGCTTTTGTTTGTAGTTTTTCCTTTGGCCATTCTTCTGAATATGTATAACATAGTGACTATCAAAGACTGTCTTTGCCCTGAGTCGTTATAGTAGTTAGAAATACAAATTAGAGATTCACACAGACCTGGGTTTGAATATCAGCTCCTCTGTGTTACTAGCTGTATGATCTTTGGAAAGTCTCTTAAAAAATATTTGGCCTCACATACTATATGATTTCATTGATATGAAAAGAGCCAACTCATTAGAAAAGACCCTGATGATGGGAAAGATTGACGGCAAAAGAAGAAAGGGACGTCAGAGGATAAGATGGCTAGATATGATCACTGACTCAGTGGATATGAATCTGAGCAAATCTGAGAGACAGGGGAGGACAGAGGCTGGCCTGCTACAGTCCATGAGACTTCAAAGAGTCAAACTTGACTTAGTGATGAACAATATCAGCAACTTTAGGCCAAGTATATTGTAGGCTGGGTACCTACAGACATGAAGAAAATACAACTGCCCACCCACAATCTTTCTAATGAGGAAAGCAGATGTGCAAATTACTTATTATATTGCAATGAGATCAGTATAATGGGCTGCACAGGTCACAAAGAAATGAAGGACTGACAGCTGGGAAGATCAAGGAAGGTTCTCATTCCTCATTTCACACATGAAGGAAACCAAGATTATTATCAAATTAGGGAGATGTAAAATACTCAGAAAAGGAACGGCAGTGGGGTTTTAGGAGGGATAGAAAATCTAGGGTCCAATCTCAGCATTACCACAAAATAGACTATTGACCTATAAGCAAGGCATTCATTCATATAGGCATTTGGTAAAGCATTTGAGAACTATTATGTATCAGGTATTGTACCAGTAATTTCCATCTCTTTATTTGTTGTGCCTGCCAAGATTATCTCATAGCGAGATAAAATGAAATTATGAAAATGAAAGCAGTTCATTAGCTGCAGAATAATGTTAACATTCCTATTTGTATAGTTATTCGCACAAAATACTCTTACTGACATTATTTTCTATAATTTTTATAACTCCATATGATGGGCATTATCACTTGCATTTTACATATAAAAAACTAAAGCAGAGAGGCCAAATTACCTGCCTAAGGCCACACAGCTAGCAAGAGGTAGAACACAGCTCTGATGCAAATCCCATAAATGTAAAGTATTAACTAACACTTCAGACACAAATACAAGACTGCATACGATTAAGTGCCAAAAATAATACCAGCTAAGAGTTCAAAAAATAAACAAGCACTTTGGCTAGAATGGTCTGAAAGGTTTTAAGGAAAAGATTAGATCTGAGCTGCGCTTTGAAAAATGGAGCATTTGGAGGTGGTGAAAAAGTAAGGGCATTCTGAGAAAGGTCCTGGAGATCAAAGATTAGGAATTCAGTATTGGGTAAATAAAGAGGACACTACCTGGTCAAAAGCGACAGGTCAGAATAGAAGAGGGAAATCAGTAACAAAGGAATCTAGAAGGGAGAAGTGACATCAGACTCAGAGAGGGGCCCTATATAATCTTATACCTTAAGGTGATAGCCTATGACAGATTTCCATGGGTTCTTCAGGAGTATGTGTGTTGTGTGCTGTGCTTAGTCGCTCAGTCGTGTCCAACTCTCTGCTACCCCATGGACTGCAGCCCGCCAGGCTCCTCTGTCCATGGGGGCAGAATGGCTAAAAACAGTACACCTTGAACAATGATTGCTCCCTTTCAGCAGCATTCCTCAGATTCAAAGCTTTTAGAGTAGGAGCTTGGAGTCACCAATCTGACCGTTTTTAACAATTAAATTTAGAAACTTTACAGTTTTTTTTTTTCTTTCTATAATTCTTTTCACCAGATCTAGTCAAATTCTCACAATCTGGCTAAAGTGAACAACTGAGAGTTATTTCGTTAAGAATAAAGTGAGGTTTGGGATCTTAAGGAAACAAAACTAGAGACATTCAGGGGCTGCCCCAAAGTAGGACTAGTAGATCTGTGAGCGACAATGATCATGTTGATTTATGTATCATGGAGGTATAGCCTCCAAATTAATTCCTCAAATAAAATTTTAACATAAATTGCTAAAAAAAACAAAGTCATTATTCTAAATAGTATGATACAACTGAAAAAGCACAATTTTAATCTGTTAAGAGGACAAAGGAAAGCAAAGGAATGCTTTATGGTGGTTCATATGGTTTTACTGCAGTCACGTAACTAAGGGTTTGTAAGTCAAAACGTTCTTTTTATTATTACGCTTCCCTATCGCCAAGTAGCTTCCCTGGTAGCTCAGGTAGTAAAGCCTCTGCTTGCAATGCGGGAGACCTGGGTTTGATCCCTGGGTCGGGAAGATCCCCTGGAGAAGGAAATAGCAACCCACTCCAGTACTCATGCCTGGAAAATTCCATGGATGGAGGAGCCTGGTAGGCTACAGTCCGTGGGATTGCAGAGTCGGACACGACTGAGCAACTTCACTGATCGCCAAGTAGCCTCACATCCCAATCTGTTCAGCGAGTCAAAACGGTATTCTTAGAAAAAAATCTGGAAGTTGATGACTTAAAGCAAAAATAAAATGACCTGCTCAAGGTCATAGATACTATCCGGACCTATTCGGGTGATTGCCATTGCAGGTCTCCTATCTATCCAGGCCAATGTGCGGCGAGGATAGCACGGAGGGGGCGTGGCGCGCGGGTTACCGCAGCCGAATCCTCCCCGGAACAGAGGGGAAAGCGCAACCCTTTGACAGGGCGCCGCACGTGCTGCCGGGAAGAGGTTGTTCTTGCCCGAGTCTCTTACCCGGATGTCGGCAGCCGCGTTATAGCCCCGCCGCCCCCTCGCAGCTCCGCTTTCCTCACCACCTCTCTCGTGCCCAGCTTGGATAGACTGCGTTACCTTTCCTAGTGCTCCGTTCATCCTTGGCGGTAGCGCGGCCCGTACTTTTGCCAGATGAAGATGGGCTCAACAAGCCGCGACCCCACTGAAAACACTGACGGAACGGCCTCGATCCAGTCCGGCAACAATATCCGACCGAGACTCACTCAACTGCCGCAGCACCTTGGTTCCGGCAGCTTCTGAGACTTAAGTGTCTAGAAATCCTCTCAGTTTCCGTTCTTATTACAGCTCAAATGTCACTTTCACTGCCATCTCTGTTTTGCCCCAATAATTTGCAGACAATTCGGCTATTTGATCTGCCATACTATGTATTATCGGTTTCCCTGATAGCTCAGTTGGTAAATAATCCTCCTGCAATGCAGGAGAACCCGGTTCGATTCCTGGGTCGGAAAGATCCACTGGAGAAGGGAAAGGCTACCCACTTCAGTTTTCTTGGGCTTCTCTTGTGGCTCAGCTGGTAAAGAATACGCCCGCAGTGCGGGAGACGTGGGTTCGATCCCCCTGGGTTCGATCCGTGGGTTGGGAAGATCCCCTGGAGAAGGGAACAGCTACCCACTCCAGGGTTCTGGCCTGGAGAATTCCATGGACTGTATAGTCCATGAGGTCTCAAAAAAGTCGGACACGACTGATCGACTTTCACTTAACTCACTATATATTAATTATTTGTTAATTTCTCTTTCCCGTGTTTAATTGCGAATTTCTCACAGGTAACACTAGAGGTAAAGAATCTGCCTGTCATTGCAGAAGGCGCGAGAGACGCGGTTCTATACCTGGGTGGGGAAGATCCCCTGGAGAAGGGAATGGCAACCCATTCTATTATTCTTGCCCAGAAAATCCCATGGACAGAAGAGCCTGGCAGGCTACAGTTCTTGGGGCTGCGGAGAGTCAGACACGACTGAACAACTAAGCCGCAGCAGGGACTGAAATCCTGCCTGATTAATTCATTCCAGGGTCTAGCACAGGACATGGAAATCTGACTTACAACCTCTATTTAAAAGCTGAATGACCCTAAGTGAGCCTTCCTGACATTCAGTTGCCTCATAATAATTGATAATAGCTATTTTTTAGTGCGTGACCACTGTGTGCAGCGCATTATACTCAGAGCATCAATTTATTTCTTATAACAAGCCTATTAGTGAGATATTATCACTGAATTTTACATATAAGGATTTTGCAAGAGGTTAAAAAGGCTTGTCTAGGGCCAACCAACCGAGGCAGAACTGAGTTTCAAACTGTCTCCTTTATGCAAAGTGTTTCCCTCTGACAGACACCTTCTCACGAGATAATAATGTCACAGCACACATTCATTTACTTATTTACATACATCAACCATTTACTTAGTATGACTTTGTGCCAATCCATTGCTTGAACATTGGAAAAACAGAGATAAGTATTATACAGTACCTGCCCTCAAGTGGGAGCTTCCCAGAGGGCGCAGTGGTAAAGAATCTGCCTGCTAACACAGGAGGTGCAGGAGACGCGGGTTCGACACCTGGGTGGGGAAGATGCTGTAGAGTAGGAAATGGCAACCCACTCCAGTATTCTTGCCTGGAAAATTCCACGGACAGAGGAGCCTGAAAGACTACAGTCCACAGTGTCACAAAGAGTAGGATGCAACTGAGTATCCTCCTCTTGTAGAGATTAGTGAGCTTCCTTGGTGGCTCAGTGGTAAAGAACCCACCTACCAAAGTAGGAGAGGCAGCTTCAGTCCTTAAGTGGCTGATAGAGGATTGCATCAGACTAAAAGTTTTCTGTGCAGCAAACAAAACAACAGAGTGAAGAGACAACCTACAGAATGGGAGAAAATGTTTCCAAATAATACATCTGATAAGGAGCTAATATCTAAAGTATATATATATATATATATATATACGGAACTCAACTTGATAGCAATAAACCTGGTTTGAAATTTGACAAAGGATCTGAAAAGACATTTCTCAGAAGATGTACAAATGGTCAACAGGTATATGAAAAGAGGCTCAACATCACTAATCATCAGCAAAATGCAAATTATAACCACAAGGAGATACCTCACAACTGAGTGAATGGCTATTATCAAAGAAATAAAAAAATAAGTGTTTGTGAGGATGTTGAGAAAAGGGAAGCCTTTCACGTTGTTGGTGGAAATGTAAATTGTTATGGCCATTATAGAAAACAGTAAAAACAATATATGTATAATGGAATATTACAACAGCATTTAAAAAGAAGGAAATCCTGTCATTTATGATATGAATGAAACTGAAGGACATTATGTTGAATGAAATAAGCCAGGCACAGAAAGACAAATACTCCATGATCTCACTTATGTGGAATGTAGAACAATCAAATTCGTAGAAACAGTATAGAATGGTGGTTACCAGGGGTTGGGGTAGTGGGGATGAAGAGGAGAAATGAGATGTTAGTCAAAGGGTACAAATTTCCAGTTATGTAGGATGAATAAATCTAGAGATCTGATGTACAGCATGATGACTATAGTTGTTAACACTGTATTGAATACTGGAAATGTGCTAGGAGTATTTCAGGTGCTCTCATCACAAAAAAAGCTATGTGAGGAGATGATATATTAACTAGTTTCACTGTAGTAATCAATTCACTAGGTATACATATATTAAATTATATTTTATAATTTTTAAGTGGCTTGTAGAGATTAGTGAGCTTCCCTGGTGACTCAGTGGTAAAGAACCCACCTGCCAAAGTAGGAGAGGCAGCTTCAGTCCTTGGAAGTCCTTGGAAGGACCTTCCTTCCTATCAGGAAGATCCCCTGGAGAAGGAAATGGCAACCCACTCCAGTATTCTTGCCTTGAAAATTCTATGGACAGAGAAGGCTGGCAGGCTACAGTCTATGGGGTCACAAAGGTGTCGGGCAAGACTTAGCAACTCAACAACAACATAGAGATTAGTAGGGAGGCCAAGTTGTAAACAGACAATTATAAAGCAATAAGGAACTCCACTTACAGAGATATACACATAAACTCTGTACATGAAGGGAGTGCATGGTCACAAAGTCAACATCAAGTGAAATAACCAATATGCAGTCATTTTTATTGTTGTTATTATTACTTTGCTTCTGTTTTTGTTATAATTCTTTTTGTTCTTAGCAAGTAAAAGATGTAAAAACTGGTAAATATGAATGGGTCTTCAGTAAGTCAGAGTTTGCTTTATTGTCAGAAACCCTGCTAAGGTACCTTATCCTACTGCTTTATCAGTCCTTCCTATGCTGAAATTCTAAGGAGTTACAAAGGGCTATTGTAGGTAGTTGCTCAGCAGCATGTGGGATCTTCCCTGACCAGGAATCAAACCAGCGTTCCTTACATTGCAAGGCGGATTCTTAACCACTGGAACACCAGGGAACCCCAGAAGCAAGCTTTCAAATAGGAAACAAAACACTTCAAGTTCTTAGTTTGTATAAGGTCAGATCTCTTTAGGTATGTTTATTTGATTCTCCCAATAATGCTGAGAAGCTGGGCATCATTATACCCATTACATAGATGAGGAACAGAGGTATGAAGAAGTTACCTAGTTAGCATAAATCACACTATAAGTGATGAGCTGGCTGATTTCATCACCTGGACTCCTTCTACTCCATAGAACAGCAACCGCAGGTTTCCAAAAGGCCAGTCTCAGCAGGGGAGGTCCTGTGATTGCTTCCCTTTTAAAATGATTTGACAAATCCCCCTTTCTCTCTCCTCCAAACCACTCAGTGTTGCCATCAGAGTGATGTTTTTAAACAAAATATGACCATATCACCTCCTCCGCCCAAGGACATTTTATACTTCCCACACACTCCCTATAGCACTGCTATCCAACAGAACTTCCTGCAAATATATTCATGTACTATATCTGCTCTGTCCAAAATGGTAACTACCAACCACTTGTGGCAATTAAGCCCTTGAAATGTGATTAGTGCAACCTGGAAAATCCCATGGATGGAGGAGCCTGGTGGGCTGCAGTCCATGGGGTCGCTAAGAGTCGGACACGACTGAGTGATTTCACTTTTCACTTTCATGTATTGGAGAAGGAAATGGCAACCCCCTCCAGTGTTCTTGCCTGGAGGATCCCAGGGACAGGATAGCATGGTGGGTTGCCGTCTATGGGGTCACACAGAGTCGGACACAACTGAAGTGACTTAGCAGCAGCAGCAGCAGGAATTGGATTTTAATTTTAATTAAAATGTAAAAAGCAACATATGGCTAGTAGCTCCCTGGAGTAGTCTATAGGATCAGGTCTCAGTTCAGTTCAGTCACTTGGTCCTGTTCGACTCTGAGACTACATGGACTGGAGCACGCCAAGCCTTCCTGTCCATCACCAATTCCTGGGTCTTGCTCAAATTCATGTCCATTGAGTAGGTGATGCCATCCAACCATCTCATCCTCTGTCATCCTCTTCTCCTCCCACCTTCAATCTTTCCCAGCATCAGAGTCTTTTCAAATGAGTAGGTTCTTAGCATCAGGCAGCCAAAGTATTGGAGTTTCAGCTTCAGCATCAGTCCTTCCAATGAATATACAGGACTGATTTCCTTTAAGATGGACTGGTTGGGTCTTCTTGCAGTCCAAGGGACCCTCAAGAGTCTTTTCCAACACCACAGTTCAAAAGCATCAATTCTTCAGCAGTCAGCTTTCTTTATAGTCCAACTCTCACATCCTTACATGACTACTGGAAAAACCACAGCTTTGACTAGAACAACCTTTGTTGGCAAAGTAATGTCTCTGCTTTTTAATATGCTGTCTAGGTTGATCATAGCTTTTCTTCCAAGGAGCAAGTGTCTTTTAATTTCATGGCTGCAGTCACCATCTGCAGTGATTTTGGAGTCCCTAAAAATAAAGTCTCTCACTGTTTCCTTTGTTTCCCCATCTATTTGACACGAAGTGATGGGACTGGATGCCATGATCTTCATTTTCTGAATGTTGAGTTTTAAGCCAGCTTTTTCACTCTCCATTTTCACTTTCATCAAGAGGCTCTTTAGTTCTTCTTCACTTTCTGCCATAAGGGTGGTGTCATCTGCATATCTGAGGTTATTGATATTTCTCCTGACAATCTTGATTCCTGCTGGTGCTTCCTCCAGCCCAGTATTTCACATGATGTACTCTGCTAAGTTGCTTCAGTCATGTCTGACAGGATGACAATATACAGCCTTGACTACTCCTTTCCCAGTTTGGAACAAGTCTGTTTTTTCATGTCCAGTTCTAACTGTTGCTTCCTGACCTGCATACAGGTTTCTCAGGAGGCAGGTCAGGTGGTCTGGTATTCCCATCTCTTGGAGAATTTTCTACTGTTTGCTGTGATCCACATAGTCAAAGTCTTTGGCAGAGCCAATAAAGCAGAAGTTGATATTTTTTGGAACTCTCTTGCTTTTTTGATGATCTAACGGATGTTGGCAATTTGATCTCTGGTTCCTCTGCCTTTTCTAAATCCAGCTTGAACATCCGGAAGTTGACAGTTCACATACTGTTGAAGCTTGGCTTGGAGAATTTTGAGCATTACTTTGTGAGCGCGTGAAATGAGTACAATTGTACGGTAATTTGAACCTTCTTTGGCATTGCCTTTCTTTGGCATTGGAATTAAAACTGACCTTTTCCAGTCCTGTGGCCACTGCTGAGTTTTCCAAATTTGCTGGCATATTGAGTGCAGCACTTTCACAGCATCATCTTTCAGGATTTGAAATAGCTCAACTGGAATTCCATCACCTCCACTAGCTTTGTTTGTAGTGATGCTTCCTAAGGCCCACTTAACTTCGTAGTCTGGGATGTCTGGCTCTAGGTGAGTGATCACACCATCTTGGTTGTCTGGGTCATGAAGATTTTTTTGTACAGTTCTTCTGTGTATTCTTGCCACCCCTTCTTAATATCTTCTGCTTTTGTTAGGTCCATACTGCCATTTATTGTACCCATCTTTGCATGAAATGTGTCCTTGGTATCTCTAATTTTTTTTGAAGAGATCTCTAGTCTTTCCCATTCTATTGTTTTCCTCTATTTCTTTGCATTGATCACTGAAGAAGGGTTTGTTATCTCTCCTTGCTATTCTTTGGAACTCAGCTTTCAAATGGGTTTATCTTTCCTTTTCTCCTTTGCCTTTAGCTTCTCTTCTTTTCTCAGCTATTTGTAAGGCCTCCTCAGACAACCATTTTGCCTTTTTGCATTTCTTTTGCTTGGCAGTGGTCTTGATCCCTGCCTCCTGCACAATGTCAGGAACCTCCATCCATAGTTCTTCAGGGACTCTTATCAGATCTGATCCCTTGAATCTATTTGTCACTATCACTGTATAATCATAAGGGATTTGATTTAGGTCATACCTGAATGGTCTAGTGGTTTTCCCTACTTTCTTCAATATAAGTCTGAATTTGGCAATAAGGAGTTCATGATGAGCCACAGTCTGCTCCTGGTTTTGTCTTTGCTGACTACATGATGCTTTCCCATCTTTGGCTGCAAAGAATATAATCAATCTGAATTTGGTATTGACCATCTGGTGATGTCCATGTGTAGAGTCTTCTCTTGTGTTGTTGGATCCAGATCAGGTCTGAACTCCAGAGTATAAGAATATAACATACCAAGTCCTTCACTCTCTAGAACTTGCCTATCTATCTAGCCTCATTTCTCACTCCTTTCAACACAAATATTACTCCCCAGTCAATAAATTCCTACAATTCCTCAATCATGATATACTCTCTCACACCAACCTGCCTTTGTATCTGCAATTTCCCCTGCTAAAATGACCTTTCTTTACTCATCCTCCTGGAAAATATCTACTCATCTTTCAAGACAGAAGTTGAATGTTACCTTTCCTATTTAGCTTCTTGCATTCATTTCACAGAAATGAAATGAATTATACTCTACTATACTTGTCCAGCCTATTTTTCATGCCCTCAACACAAGGGTATTGTAACTATTTATTCACTTGTATATCTCTCCCACTAGATTGTAAGCATTTTTAAAGGAGTATTTTTTTCCACCTCAAAGATTAACACAGATATTATTTTGTTTATTGGTTTGTACTTTCCAACCCATCTACGTGAACATTATGTAGCTTTATCTCAGATAGGATGATAAGTATGTTTTCTCACTTTGTACATGACAAAACTGAAGGGAAGCAGATAGGTAGCTTGCCTAAGCTTAAACAGTTTGTACATGACAAGGTTGCCAGGAGAAGTATCAACAACCGTAGAAATGGAGATGATACCACTCTAATGGCAGAAAGTGAAGAAGAACTAAAGAGCCTCTTCATGAGGGTGAAAGAGGAGAGTGAAAGCTGGCTTAAAACTCAACATTCAAACAAAACATTAGTTTTAGCCTAAAACTAAGAAAATGGCATCTGGTCCCATCACTTCATGGCAAATTGATGGGGGAAAAAGTGGAAGCAGTGACAGATTTTATTTTGGGGGGCTCCAAAATCACTCCGGATGGTGACTGAAGCCATAAAATTAAAAGATGCTTGTTCCTTGGAAGAAAAGCCATGACAAACCTAGACAACATATTAAAAAGCAGAGACATCACTTTGCCAACAAAGGTCCATGTAGTCAAAGCTATGGTTTTTCCAGTAATCATCTATAAATGTGAGAGGCGGACCAGAAAGAAGGCCAAGCGCCAATGTTTTCAAACTGTGGGGCTGGAGAAGAGTGTTGAGAGTCTCTTGGACAGGAAGATCAAACCAGTCAATCCTAAAGGAAATCAACCCTGAATATTCATTGGAAGGACTGATGCTGAAGCTGAGACTCCAATACTTTGGCCACCTGATTTGAAGAGCCAGCTGTTTGGAAAAGAACCTGATGATGGGAAAGATAGAAGGCAAAAGGAGAAGAAGTGGCAGAGGATGAGATGGACATGAACTTGAGCAGACTCCAGGAAATAGTGAAGGACAGGAAGCCTGGCACGCTACACTCAATGGGGTCACACAGAGTCTAACATGACTAAGGAACTGAACAATAGCAGCAAAAGCAAGTGACAAAAACAGGATAATGACAATAGATTTTTTTTTTTGCTCTGAAACTCCCTTTTATGGTCAACAAGAGCAAAAGCAAACTAGAAGCTCTGAGATCTTCTCACTGCCAATCCCAAATCTCAAACCAACACTTGGTGACTTGGCATTTACACGACAAATTAATTTGGCTAGAAGCAACTTAACTGAGGAACTAATAATGATCTTCCCAAATAAGAATGGAGGCTAAATGCACTGAAAGGCCAACTTCTGCTTCAGCTTTGTAAATTTCTCCTCCCCCTCAAGACAGATGTCTCCTAGTCTTTGTCAACTTAATATTATAGAACATGTGTACACCCGTGGTGGATTCATGCTGATGTATGGCAAAACCAATACAATATTGTAAAGTAATTAGCCTCCAATTAAAATAAATAAATTTAAAAAATAAAAAAAAATATTATACATAGTCCTGTGTAGCATATCCATAAAGGAATATTCTTTATTTTTGTGTATATCCCCAGCATTTGACACAGTCCATAGAACATAATGAAGCTCCTAAAATGTTGAATGAAATAATGAATGAGTGAGTATTTAAAGCTTCCTCAACGGTTCTTATGGATTTATATTTTTCTCCAGATCTTGCACCACACACAAACACACACACACACAAAGCATGGAGAAACTTTTGCCTTTCTGGCTTTATTTTTATAGGCCAGCTGTCTTTAGAAGCTTTTAAAAATACTTCTCCATCCCTCAGCACAACCACATCAGAGAAAGCTTTAGGGAATAAGAGAGGATAAAAGGAGGCCCTTTAGAAGAAGATGTTTGATCTCAGGTTAAACTTCCTTTAAAATAATAATTCTATGGACCTATTATAAAAAGTTTCTCAAAAATGTCAAATAACTCTAATTTTTGACTTACGTGAAAAGATATGCATTTAAGCTTCCTCCAACTGAAACTATTTTAGCTTCAGTAGGACTCTTCTGCTTCTATTTTTTGGTATGATTTTGGTACAAAGAAAATCGAAAGGGGAAAAAAAAAATAAAAGGCCAGAAGTGGAAGAGAACTGGCTACCTAAAAAAAACCAGAAAGAAATGGAGCTGACTCTCCTGCCTATACTTTACCTGGAGTTTTCTGCTTGTGTAGGGCTGGGCTGGGCCGAGTGAATGTGAATTACCTAATCCTGAAGAGAGGGAGAAAGGATGATGAAACAGGTTGCAAGAGGAAAGCTCTGGTGGTAGTAGGATCTTAGAAGACCACAAAAAAGGAGAGAGAGGGTGCAAAGAACCTCTCACCAAGCAGCTAGATGTGTAACTCAGTTGAGAATCTCTCTTGAAGCCTGGATCCTGTGTGCAGGTTGGTCCAACCCCGCCTCCAGCCCAGGGATACTGGGAGAGTTCCTGCCGCACACAGCTCCTCTAGATACCTGAGAGGCCATCTTTTCCCGCTTCCTCCCATCCCTTTAAGGTTGAGCTGCACAAAACCACTTCTTTAGTCCATACCATTACTCCATATAAGAAAACTCTTTTTTTTCACTTTCAAATATTTTAAACAGACATAAAATTACACTTGAATAAACAGAATTGAAACAAAAAATAACATAGGTTGAAAGAAAAACACTACAAAACTGCACTTTGTTCACTGAAATTGTACATATAGGTGATTAATATAGACAAATGCTAATTACCCTTAATTTTCTATCATTCCATGGTCACAAGTAAACAAAAGGTTGGTAATGAAGTAGCAATTTCCTATAGTAAATACTATAATAATATTTAATATTTACAAGCAAGAAGCACATTCATCATGTTAAAAACTTTAAATATTGAAAAACTCTTCTCATGGACTAGGAAGAATCCTTTGTACTGCTGCTGCCCAAGCCCCAGATATCACATGTGTACTGAAAAATAGAAAAACTGTAATTTCACTCTAGCAAACTGCTCACAGTTTCAAGTGTAATTCTCCTCCCCAGCAACTTGGGATCAGAGACACAAGTGCAGATTTTATAAAATCATGATGTGAAGGCTCATTTTTAAATAAATTCCTCAGAAAATAATAATACTTCCTTGACCTACTGAGATAGGAGCTTCTAACCTTCATCTCCAATCATCTTGTCCCTGACTTTATTTGAATCCCTCCTCATCTTTACCTCCACATTTACCTTCCAAGACCCACTTGTACTGTCTCTCATCTGAACTATTGTGCTGGCTTCTTACAGCCTTCAGTCTCATCCCCATTCTGGTTTATTTCCAAAAGCTGTGTTCCTGAAGTACATGTCATGTAAATCATAATTTTAAAAACAACATTAGGGGAATTCCCTGGCGGTCCAGTGCCATGGTTCCACTCAGGGGGTACTAAAGAGTCTGGTTGGGGAACTAAAGATTCTACATGCCTTGCAACACAGCCAGGAAAAAAAAAAAAAAAAAACCCTCAAACTTCAATTGCCACTTGTAGCCCTCCAGTTTAACAACACACTCTTTTCCTTGGAATTCATAACTCTCACGATCTATTGCCAATTTGCCGTTCCAACCACTCCTATTTACATACTCATTGCTTCTGTTGCACTGAAATTCTGATCTACCTCTTTTCCTATACCTCCCTTTTGGACTTCACCATTTGTATTATAGTTGCTTACAGATGTGTTTGACCACTAGATAATGCTCTTTGATGAGAATCCCTGTCTGATTCAGCATTGTGTTTCTCTCAGCATCTTTATTGCATGTACATATTGAAGGCACCAGAAAATATCTGTGGACAAACACTGGGCCTGCAGAAGAATACTAACATCTTTGGCCCCAGGCTTTCTAATCAAAACGTGTGTGTGTGCTTAGTCTCTCAGTCATGTCCGATTCTTTGCAAGCCCATGGACTGTAGCCTGCCAGGCTCTTTGTCCATGGGGATTTTCCAGACAAGAATACTGGAGTGGTGTTGCTATGCCCTCCTCCAAGGGATCTTCCCAACCTAGGGATCAAACCCAGATATCCCGCATTGCAGGCGGATTCTTTACGATCTGAGCCACCAGGGAAGCCTAATCAAAACATAAATAGTTCTAATGATATGCTATTCTTACTTGGGTCCCTGAAAGCCTTTTTTTAAAAGGGTGGGGAGGACATACTTACTGCAAAACATTTGGATAGAAAATTGAAAGCAAATAAAGGAAATCATTACTAGCCAAAGACAGCCAGTATGTTAACATTTCATTATATTTCTTATTTATCCATGTATTTTGAAAATAATTTTGACATAGTCTGCATCCAGTTTTGGAAGTAGTTTTATTTCCAGTATAACATAAACTATACTCTAGTTTATTAAAAAACTCATTGCAAATATCGTATTGTAGCTGCATAATATTCTATTACAAAGATATATCATTGGATCCTAAATTGTCTACTTTCAGTATTACAGATTGTACTAAATTTTCATGTTAAAATTACTTCCTTGAGACTTCCCCTGGTGTTCCAATGGCTAAGACTCTGAGCTCTCAACGAAGGGGGCCCAGGTTGGATCCCTGGTCAGGGAACTAGATCCCACACGCTTCAACCAAGAGTTCGCATTCCGCAGTAAAAAAATCCCGCATGCTGCTAAGAAAATCAAAGATCTGGTGTGCCACAACTAAGACCCCACATAGCCAAATAAATACATAGATTTTTTTCTTACGTTAAAAAAGTTACTTCCTTATGACAGTTATCATGAGAAGCAGAATTACTTCTAGATAGATTCATTTTGAAGCTTTTGGTATATTTTGTCAAATTGCTATCACTTTATTTTTTTGTATTTCGTCTTTTTACCACATTTTGTGAAGCACTGAATATTAATATATCTGAAAATTTTTTCAAAGCTCGTTAAGTAAAAGATTTCATATAAAAAATCCTCACAAATTTGATAGTTTATAAATTGCATAGTTTTCATTTTCTATTGATAGTATGACTGAACATTTCCCTATGCTTGGTTATGCAATTTTATTTCCTTTGTGAATTGCTGGCTACCTATTTATCCTTTGGAGTCTTAATACTCTTATTTCTGCCAAGTTCAGCCTTTTATACATACTCTTCTCATGTTTTAGGAAGCAGCTTATAGTCAGGGATAGAAAACCACACTGAGCTTCAAAAAATCTGATTTCAAGCCCCAGCACTACCATTATATGACCCAGAGGAAGTGACTGTTCTCTAGACCTCAATATTCAAAACTATACAATAAGGGTGAAACACTAGGAGCTGTAAGATAAAGGGAAAGGCCAAGTGGCTACTGTCCAAAACTCTTGCCTTCTTCTTCAACTAGGACAACTCTCTTTTAATCTATTATGTAGTGAAGTGAAAGTCACTCAGTCGTGTCCAACTCTTTGCAACCCCATGGACTACACAGTCCATGGAATTCTCCAGGACAGAATACTGGAGTGAGTAGCCTCTCCCTTCTCTAAGGGATCTTCCCAACTCAGGGATTGAACCCAGGCCCTCATTTACATACAATTCCTAAGGCCCTTTCATCTCTAAAGGTCTTGGATTCCATTATTCTGCCATACAAAGGCAATTTGTTGTTTTTTCCATTTCATAGATGAGCAAACTAAACCCAAATGGACAGATTATTCTTCAAGTTTGGCTAAGAGGAAGCCAGACCTTCCAACTCTATCGTGGTCCCTAGACCCTTCTCGGACATGACTGAGCGACTTCACTTTCACTTTTCACTTTTCACTTTCATGCATTGGAGAAGGAAATGGCAACCCACTCCAGTCTTCTTGCCTGGAGAATCCCAGGGACGGGGGAGCCTGGTGGGCTGCCGTCTATGGGGTCGCACAGAGTCAGACACACTGACACGACTTAGCAGCAGCAGCCCCTTCTTGAATCCAGAACCACTCTTTCTTCCTGCATTCCAACTCTCCCTGAAACTGAACTAACTGCTCAGCATTTCAGGGTTCTCCACCATATGAATCCTTACCATGAAATGCTCAACAAATCTCTACCCTAAATCACTTTAAGTAACTCTGTCCCTTCCAAGTCAAGGAAGCAAATTCTTCAAAGTAAAACAGAAGTCACCCCTTGCTGATAATGCTGTCATGACATAGGAAGTGGGCACTGACCTCAGGAAGGACTCCCCTACATGCACAGCCATATGGGCCTAGGGGAGTTACTATGCCACCTTACTTTTGCCACATCTCCTCCTCCAATTTTCCTGGATTATGATTCTTTAAAAGTTTCAAAACTTTCTTTAAAAAAGTGTTTATGCCATCTAATAATACAATGCCTTCTTTCTCTATTAATAAACATCTTCACAGACATTCTCTCAATTCTTCTTCTATATATAATCTTCCTTATACACAATTAATAAGGAAGACTTACATCTTCATCACAAGATGAGGAAATTAAGGCTCAAAGAGGGGACTTCCCTTGTGATCCAGTGGCTAAGACTCCCTGCTCCCAATGCAGGAGGCCCAGGTTCAGTCCTTGTTCAGGGAACTAGATCCTACATGCCTCAACGTAGATCAAAGATCCTGCGTGCCACAACTAAGATCTGGTACAGCCAATTAAATAAATATTTTTTTAAAATAAGACTCAGAGAATTGCAGTGACTTGCTCAATATTACACAGCTAGAAAAGTGGACTCAGGTTTTAATCTCTTAGCCCAATGATCTTTTCATCCAACCTCCACTACTCAACATTATGTGTGTGCTCAGTCATTCAGCTGTTCTGACTCTTTACAATGACCCCTTGGACTGTGGCCCACCAGGCTCCTCTGTCCATGGCATTTTCCAGGCAAGAATAATGGAGTAGGTTGCCATTTCTTACTCCAAAGGATATTCCCAACCCAGGGAATTCCCAACCCGGAATTCCCAATCTGGATCTCTTTCCTTTCCTGCATTGGTAGGTGGATTCTTTACCACCATGCCACTGTCACTATATCATTTGATAATTGTTACTTGGAGACTCACATTCAGGCCAGTTTATCTTTACTACAGGATCCCTGAGCAGTCAGTCTCTCTACTCCTATGGAAGGTCCCATGGAAGGGATCAAAACTTATTACTCGCCTATCAAATAAATAAGTGAATAAAATCATGAAAAACTCCCCCTTCCTATCCTGCTTATCTGCCTAATTAGAAACTGCAGTGTGAGACAGATACCTAGAAAAGCTTATAGGTAGGAAGAAGTTGGGGCTATACCACCTGACAATTCTTGACCAGGCTGTGAAGAGTTGTTAGAGCCATTTTAACACAGGAGAAACACTGAGTGTATCTAGTAAGAGGTGTCTTTTTTTTTTTTTTTTTTTTGAGGCGGGGGGCGGTGGGGGGGGAGGGCTGGTATTTTGGCCCTATCTTAAGGCATGCACAACAGACCAGGGATCCAACCAGAGGCCCCTGCAGTGGAAGCTCTGAGTCCAAATCACTGACCCAGCAAGGAAATCCAGAGGTGACATTTTAAATATAAAGGACCCAACTTTCGAGAAGACTCTGATTTGGTGAAGTTTGGATTTGTTTCTTCAAAGATCCTTACACCCCAAGATACTATGATTCTGAGTTTCTCAAGATTGTAACACTCTAGAATCCTAAGACTGTAAAGTCTCTGAAGGCTCTACAATTTTGTAATTCTTATGGAAAAACTTTCCAAAGGAAAATCAATTTGTGGACTAGCCAGTTCTTAGCTGTCTCTCCTTCTCTACCTGCCCCACCTCCAATCTGCTTTTAACTTAAAGTCTCAGGTGTTTATTGTGGTCCAATGGTTAAGAATCTGCCTTCCAATCCAAGGGAAGCAGGTTAGGACAGGGTTAGGGCCTGCCTTCCTTGCCATTCAACCTGGCAACTAAGCCACAACTAAGACCTAAGGCAGCCAAATAAACAGTTAAAAGCCTATTTGTGGAATACAAAAATTATGGCACATTCATCCACAGAGTACTTGATACTATGTATTCAATTAAAACAGTAAAAGAAATATTTACTTTGTAACAAACGATACATAACTTTATACTGCATTGCCCCGATTGGGTACACAGAAGAAAATAAAAGGAAGAACGACAAAAATCAGTCATGATTATTTCTGGTCGGTGGATTTTTCTTTTCATTATTCTTTTCCCACGTTCCCAGTTTTCTAAATTACGTATATGTTTTCACAATTGGAAAAAACCTTTTAAGTTCAAATATGTCAGGCCACACCTGGCGCAGCCACTGTATTGTCGGGATATAGAGATGAGTCACCTCAAAGGCGAAGGAGGGGCCAGCCGGACAAGGACAAGGGCTGGCTTTGAAGGGGAGGGACAAGCACTGGATAGGGTGGGGACTGATCAGCTAAGTTTGAGTCCAAGCCGGAAGCGCTGACGGTGGCACCCTACCGGGCAAAATCCAGCGGCAAAGCCTGGGAATAACGTGGCAGCCGCAAAACGCCAGCGGCGCTGGTCTCGCCGGAGTGGTCCCGGAAGGCCTTCTGGCCCACGCCCTTGGCGAGCTCCCGCCCTTTGCTTCTCCCCATTGGTCCACTGAAATTTATTTGGCTCCTAGAGCCCGCCCCCCTGGGCCTACGAAAGGTGGTGCGTCCCTCCCCCACTTCCGACAGGAGTAGCCATACTGAGTGTGGCGGGACGTGGAAGCGGGTGTGGTTCGCTCTTTGGCTTTTACCCCCTCCGTGTGTTTCTCTATGGTCTCGGGTTATCAGGACCCAGAAGAAAGGGTAGTTTGCCCAGTTGGTAGCGGGGCGTTCGTGTAATGTGCAGAGGTCCCCTGCCCTGCCTCCAGTTCCCGGGAGTCCAGTGGGACTTTTAGTTTTCCAGAGGTGATGTCATCGCAAAACCTTTCCAAGGTCCTAATGCCCCCGTGGTTAGGGTCTCACAACCTTAGATCATTAGAGACAGGGTGACCGAAGAGTTTATTGTTCGAACTGCGACAGCTTTGAAAGCCTAAGGGGATACTTAATAATTAGTATTGACACAACAGTCATAAATGTGAACTCTTTGGGAATTTAGAGCCACCCTACTCCAGATCATCAAATCCTAGGCCCGGTTCTTTTGTTTGTGGTGTGTGTGTGTGTGTTGAAATGTATGTAACAAACACTTCCATTTTAACTTTTCTTTTTTTCATTTTTATTTTCTAATTTTAGTATAGTTGATTTACAATGTTACATTGGTTTCAGGTTTATAACATACTAATTATATTTTTATAGCTTTTACTCCATTTAAAGTTATATCAACTGTACATTACATATTTGTATCATTTTTTTATACCTACTACTTCATGCATCTTAATCCCCTTAACCTATCTTGCCCATTCCCTACCCTGCTTCACAGTGGTAACCACTAGTTTGTTCTCCATATCTGTGAGTGTTTCTGTTTTGTTATATATATATATATTTTTTTTTAATGTATATATATTTCTGTTATATTCATTTGTTTATTTTTTAGATTCCACGTATAAGTGAGAACATACAGGATTTGTCTGTGATTTATTCACATAACATAATACCCTCCAGCTCTAGCCATGGTGTTGCAAATTCTTTTTAACCATTTTTAAGTAGTATTATGGAGAAGTATTATGGAGAGTAGTATTATGGAGAAGACAATGGCAACCCACTCCAGTGGGCAACCCACTCTTGCCTGGAGAGTCCCATGGACAGAGGAGCCTGGTGGGCTACAGTCCAAGGGGTCGCTAAGAGTCAGACAGGACTGAGCGACTTCTCTTTCACTTTTCCCTTTCATGCTTTGGAGAAGGAAATGGCAACCCACTCCAGTGTTCTTGCCTGGAGAATCCCAGGGACGGGGGAGCCTGGTGGGCTGCCGTCTATGGGGTCGCGCAGAGTCGGACACGACTGACACGACTTAGTAGCAGCAGCAGCAAGTAGTAGTAGTTACATTCACAGTATAGTGCGACTATCACCATTGTTTCCAAAAACTTTTTATCACCTCAAGCAGAAACTCTACCCATTAGGCAATTACTCCCCACTCCCTCAGCCCCAACTGAACTAGTCCCTGATGGTCTCTTTGAATTTGTTTGTACTAGATATTTCACATAAGTGGAATCATGCAATGTATGTCCTTTCAGGTCTGACTTATTTCCTCAGCATATTTTCACCCATAGTGTAGCATGTATGAGTACTTCATTCCATATAATGAAATAATAACCTTACATTGGTTATTTGTTGTTGTTATTGAGTCATTAAGTTGTGTTCCACTCTTTTGTAGTGGTGGACTGTAGCCCACCAGGCTCCTCTGTCCACGGGATTTCCCAGGCAAGAATACTGGAGTAGGTTGCCGTTTCCTTCTCCAGGGAATCTTCCTGACCCAGAGACTGAACCTATGGCTCCTGCATTGGCAGGCAGATTCTTTACCATTGAGCGGCCAGGGGAGCCCTCCATTGGTTATACCACCATTTGTTTATCCATTTATTAGCTAGCTGATGGACGCTTCAGTTGTTTCTACCTTTTGGCTATTGTGAATAATGTTGCTATGAACACTCCCATATGCATTTTTTGTTTGATTACATGTTTTCAATTATTTTGAGTATGTACTTCGGTGTGCGATTGCTGGTTCGTATGGTAATTCTATGTGTTAACCTTTTGAGGAGCTGTCCTACTGTTTTCCACAGCAACTGTACCATTTTACATTCTCATCAACAATGGATAAGGATTCTAATTTCTCCACATCCTCACCAACACTTGTTATTTTCCAATTTTTGTTTTTACTTTTTATAGTCATCTTGTAGGTGTGAAATGGTAGTTCACTGTAATTTTGGTTTGCATTTCCCTAATGACAAATGACATTGAGCATCTTTTCATATGCTTACTGGTCATTTGTGTGTCTTCTCTGGACAAATTTCTTTCAAGTCCTTTGCCCATTATTTTTGAGCTGTTGAGTTGTTGGAGTTCTTTATATATTCTGAATATTACTCCTTATCAGCTATAGGATTAGCACATATTTTCTCCCATTCTGTGAACTGTCTTTCCCCTCTCTTGATACATTTGTTGGTACACAAAAGTTTTTAATTTTAGTAAAGTCCAATTTATCTATTTTGTTGTTGCCTGTGCTTTTGGTATCATACTTAAGAA
Source organism: Bos taurus (assembly GCF_002263795.3). Lineage (NCBI taxonomy): Eukaryota > Metazoa > Chordata > Mammalia > Artiodactyla > Bovidae > Bos > Bos taurus. Next base: position 53,261,276 of record NC_037342.1, on the reverse strand, counting down.
ATCATTGCCAAATCTAAGGTCACATGGCCCATCTCATTTTAGATATGAAGAAATTGAAGACTACATGGGGAAAAGCCTGAGGGCTCAATGTTGCCATCAATTAATGACAGTTGGGACTAAAATCCAGAGTTCCATTCAAAACCATCAATTTTTTTAAATGCTTAAAAATTATTGAGGGGAATTTTACCTTCAATAATAAAACAGTATAATAGAGTAGAACCTTCAGAATAACTTTGCTCCTAGAATAAACAGAGAAGATTGCATATATAGTTCAAATTATTGTGACAGTAGACAACTTTGATTGAGTCATTTTTTGGAGTTGGTATTAAACAAACAAATAAAAATTGATCTCTTTGAGAAAGAAACAAGCAAGAACCTGGCTTACTTCAGGACATAAAATTTATAGAATGACCCTTTAATTCATGGCCTTGTATACTAGGAATTTAGAAATCTAAATCTTTACTGGTTGAGTTACTTGTGGGGGCTCCCTGTTGAGGCCAAGAGCCAAAATGTCAATTTCACTTAAATTTTTTTACCAGTGTACATGAATAGAAATGCCTTTCAAAATTGCCTTTAAAATTGAGCACATATGTCTGAAGTTTAAAATCATTTTATTCAACAAGTACCTATAGAGAACTTTAGGTCTGTTAGGGTCTTTATTCCTATTTTGTTCATTAATTTGTAACTATTATGAATTTCTCTTTCTCTGAAATTTTTATGGTGCTCTCTATTAGGGCTTGAACAAGGCTACTCCTTGCTAGAGCATGTATATAAGTCAAGAAGAAATGTGGTGTATCTGTAGTGCCAGTGCTTCCCCATCACGGTCGTTTCTGGACGTCTTAGTAGCATTATTATTTTCCCTTGAGACTATAAGGTTTGGAATAGAGATCAATTAGAAATCACCGGAATAGGAGGGATCTTAGACCCTGTCCTAATTGAAGTAGGTGGTAAGGTTGGTGGGGTCATATTATGTTCTTTTTTCTTCAAATCATTTTAATACTCTGGCAGTGATTCAAAGTATGGGGATGCTACCTTGCCTTACAACAAGCATGATCAAAGGCAATAATGAGACCAGATTCTGAACAGCAAGAGTTGTAGGAAGGCTTCAGGGCTCACAGATTGAAGAGCTTGGTTTCAGAAAGTCTCTTGAAAGCTAGCAGATAGCAGAAAGTGAAAGTGAAGTCGCTCAGTCATGTCTGACTCTTAGCGACCCCATAGACTACAGCCCACCAGGCCCTCTGTCCGTGGGATTTTCCAGGCAAGAGTACTGGAGTGGGGTGCCATTGCCTTCTCCATTAACAGCGGCTAGGCATATTATATTTACTTGGAGCTGGTATACTTGGTGACAGCAGGTAAATTTTAAGAGATCCTCAGAGAATGGGTGAATGGATACTGAGTCATGAGTACCTTGAGGCATTCCCTGATGGTAGTTGGGCGTCAAGAGTATTTGTGGTCTGGGGTTAACAGACCAGAATGGGCTGAGCAAGTCTGTTATCTCATAGGGTCAAGCTTCTTCACTGTATAGACCCAGTTCACTGTATAGACCCAGTCTCCTTGATCCTTGAGGTAATACTTGAAAAACATGACCACCCCAAAGTCAGAGGTTCCAATTCCATCTGTCCATATTATTTTGTGCTTTAAAAAAATATGGAAGTTTTTACTTATAAAAAATTTTAAAAACTGTCCTAAATAAATGTTGCATTCACTAAGCAATTAATTTAAAAAGGGAAGAAATTGCCAACTATAATACTGTCTCTTTCAAACCTTTCCACAAACCTTCCCACCCTTCAGCCCATCTTCTATCAGAACTGCGTTTAAAAATAAACAGACCTGAAAGACAAGTGTGTCTAAATATGATTTTTGTACCTGCAGAGCATATGTCTTCTCAGGAATATAAAAAGGCATAATAATTATCTCCTTCCCAATTTTTCTGCAAATAAGAATTATAGTATTTTAATCTATCTTCTATAAAATCTGACCATTATAGTACATGTTTTCTATTTCAGTCTCTCTGTTGAGCATGTGAGATTGCTTGGTTCTAAGGCTTTCAGATTAAGGCAGAAAAAAACCCTTAGCCAATCCGTCAGAATGCAAGATTTGATTTCTTACTAAAGGTTACTCATAGAGTTGCAAGATTAGCAAATGAAAATAAGGATGCCCAGTTAAATTTGAATATAGAATTTTAAATTCTAATTTAGTCTGGTATCAAGTGTTTTATCTGGCAACACAATCCAATTAATATACCAATATTTTGCATTTATTATTTCAATATGTTTTATTGAACACCACTATAGTGAAATGTTGGGCTAGGCTTTGTAGGTCAAACTGAAGGTAAAATGTGTGTCCTCAAAGATTTTATAATATTGGAAGATACCAGGCAGACACTGAAATTATATATAAGCAAATGAAAATTACATGTATAGTAAAATTAATATATAGAACTGACTGTTAATGTCTCTGTAGTTTGTTTCTTTGAATGTTGAGTATTGGTACTTCTCAGGTGTTTGTAAGAACAACAGAGTCCTTCCTCTGTAGTGAAGTTCTATCTTGAAATTAGCATGGCTTTTCCCTGTTCATTGCTACCAAAGCATAAATATTGGTATTGAACAGGGCTGTCCAATATTTTAATTCTCTCTACAGTAAAGTGAAAAATTAGAAAGCTATACACTTAGATGCTCTTTTTTCATTATAATTTCAAACTTGCTTTATCTTCATTTGTGATTGATATTTAATCAATAATGGTTTGTTATACTTGAGCTTTTGGTTTGCGTTCTGTTAAGAACTTAATGGAGTTTAATGACCTCTAAACAAAAACTTAAAGGGACTTCTCTGGCAGTCAAGTGGTTAAAGACTCCATGCTTCCACTGCAAGAGCATGGGTTCAACCCCTTATTGGGGAACTAAGATCCCACATTCCGTGTGGGAAAAAAATAAATAAAATAAATAAACAAACACTTAAGAAGATGGTACGAAAAGGAAGTCTGTGACCCCTTTGCAATGGATGAATTGTTTTGCAATATGAATAATTTCACTGTCCAATTGATGAGTTTATAAGTAAAATGGGTTAGTAGCTCGTAAAATGTTAACTTTTCTATCAGTACCAAAAGGATGTTATCCCATGGGGAAGAGAGCAACATCTCTACATAAACACTTTTTTATCTTTCCCTCCAAATGGTAACTATTTATTGAGTTCTTTCTCTGTGCTGGTATACTAAATGCTTTACAGATATTAAATGTAATCCTGTGCTCGCTTCGGCAGCACATATACTAAAAATTGGAACGATACAGAGAAGATTAGCATGGCCCCTGCGCAAGGATGACATGCAAATTCGTGAAGCGTTCCATATTTTTAGACAATCTCTTTAACAAGTGGTGCTGGGAAAACTGGTCAACCGCTTGTAAAAGAATGAAACTAGAACACTTTCTAACACCATACACAAAAATAAACTCAAAATGGATTAAAGATCTAAACATAAGACCAGAAACTATAAAACTCCTAGAGGAGAACATAGGCAAAACACTCTCTGACATACATCACAGCAGGATCCTCTATGACCCACCTCCCAGAATATCGGAAATAAAAGCAAAAATAAACAAATGGGACCTAATTAACCTTAAAAGCTTCTGCACATCAAAGGAAACTATCATCAAGGTGAAAAGACAGCCTTCAGAATGGGAGAAAATAATAGCAAATGAAGCAGCTGACAAACAACTAATCTCAAAAATATACAAGCAACTCCTCCAGCTCAACTCCAGAAAAATAAATGACCCAATCAAAAAATGAGCCAAAGAACTAAATAGACATTTCTCCAAAGAAGACATACAGATGGCTAACAAACACATGAAAAGATGCTCAACATCACTCATTATCAGAGAAATGCAAATCAAAACCACTATGAGGTACCATTTCACACCAGTCAGAATGGCTGCGATCCAAAAGTCTACAAATAATAAATGTTGGAGAGGGTGTGGAGGAAAGGGAACCCTCTTACACTGTTGGTGGGAATGCAAACTAGTACAGCCACTATGGAGAACAGTGTGGAGATTCCTTAAAAAACTGGAAATAGAACTGCCTTATGATCCAGCAATCCCACTGCTGGGCATACACACTGAGGAAACCAGAAGGGAAAGAGACACGTGTACCCCAATGTTCATCGCAGCACTGTTTATAATAGCCAGGACATGGAAGCAACCTAGATGTCCATCAGCAGATGAGTGGATAAGAAAGCTGTGGTACATATACACAACGGAGTATTACTCAGCCATTAAAAAGAATACATTTGAATCAGTTCTAATGAGGTGGATGAAACTGGAGCCTATTATACAGAGTGAAGTAAGCCAGAAGGACAAACACCAATACAGTATACTAACGCATATATATGGAATTTAGAAAGATGATAACAATAACCCTGTGTACGAGACAGCAAAAGTGACGCTGATGTATGGAACAGTCTTATGGACTCTGTGGGAGAGGGAGAGGGTGGGAAGATTTGCGAGAATGGCATTGAAACATGTAAAATATCATGTATGAAACGAGATGCCAGTCCAGGTTCAATGCACGATACTGGATGCTTGGGGCTGGTGCACTGGGACGACCCAGAGGGATGGATGGGGAGGGAGGAGGGAGGAGGGTTCAGGATGGGGAGCACATGTATACCTGTGATGGATTCATTTTGATATTTGGCAAAACTAATACAATTATGTAAAGTTTAAAAATAAAATAAAATTTAAAAAAAATAAATAAATGTAATCCTGATGGAGAAATCAAGGCTACAGAGAGAGATGTGATCCAATGTTTTTGTAGGCTATTTGGCAGTCTTTTAAACACTAACAATAGAAAACACAACAGCACACAATGTTTTTCTTAAATGAAAAGTTTGAAACACTTAATTTTGAAAAGAGAGAGCTGAGTTCAATACAAGTAAAAACTTCTTGATAGTGAAGAACTGAAATGGGGAGGTTGGAGAGATTTTCTTTACTAGGGGCTTTACTAGGGGTTTATATGCCTAGAAACTGATAGAGATGATTAAATCCTACAGATATTCTCTGAGCTCAGTAATTATGGGAAAGGGAGTTTGCCTGGAGATCAGAGAGGGGAATTTTATGTGGTTGCTCCCTTTCCAGCTTCAATCCTATGCCCATCTATTGTGGAACTTTGTACTACAATTCCTACTTCTAAACAAAAACTAATAATTATCTACCTCTAGCTATTTGGAGGAGAAGGCAATGGCAACCCACTCCAGTACTCTTGCCTGGAAAATCCCATAGGCGGAGGAGCCTGGTGGGCTGCAGTCCATGGGGTCTCGAAGAGTCGGACACGACTGAAGCGACTTAGCATCATCATCATCATCATCCGCAGCAGCAGCAGCTATTTGGATTCTTACTTCAAATGTAATATGTGTAAAACTAAACTCGCTATCTTCCTCCCTTCCTTGACCTTGTATGTCTCACCTCTTTATTTGCTACCTTTTTGTTTCTTTCCTTCTCTTCTGAACCAAATTCTTTAGATGAAAGAGCCTCCATTTTCCTCCATTTCTTCTTCTCTTATTCTTTGTGTTCTTGTTGCCTCCATTTCTCAATCTCCCATTTCCCCCTAAACCCAAACATGGCTTTTGTCCTCCTCTCTCCATTGAAACTTCTAACTCAAGCCAGTGACCCTTTGAAGAAAAGAAAACTTTATTAAGATATAATTTACCTATGATAAAAATCATTCATTTCAAGTGACTTAATTATAATCCAGTGATTTTTAGTAAATTTACAGCATTGTACAATTATCACAATAAAATTTTAGAACATTTCTAGTGCTTAGAAAAGAGCCTGTGCCCATTTGAAGTTACTTACCTTTTGAGAACAGATTCAATGAATAATTTTCAGCCCACAGGTTACTTAACTGCTCTGAATACATTTGGCCCTACTGACCACACCTTTCCTTTTGAAACTTTCTCTTCCCTTCTTTTTAGCCATCACTTTCTCCTGGTTTCCCTCCAAACTTTTTGCTAGTTCTTCACAGATTGTTTTCTCTGCCTGACTTCAAATATTGCTATTCCATCCAGTTCTGTCCTCACCTTTCAGATTACTCTTTACTTAAATGATTACATTCATCTTTATGGCCACAACTGCCATCTGTAAACTTATGACTTCAAAATTTCTATTTCCAGTTCAGACTTGTGCCATGAGCTCCAGTCTGGTAGAGTATAGTAGTAAAATTGCTTATCATCAACAGTGGCTCTTCTTTGTCTGTAATAAAATGCAACAGAAAACTCATCAAATTAGCAGATAAATACTGTTGCTCTTGGGAAAGGAAATTAAGATTCACCCATACTGTGTTAAGTTTCAAAGTGGTGGATGAAATATGGAATATATGTATGATCTCTGAAGTCTCTAAGACTATATGTAAGACCATAATATACTCTTCTTAGCTGATTGTGTATTTTAAATAGAATTTTAATGTACCTGCAACTCTAGTACTTCATTCTAGTTAACACTTTTACATATGTGTCTCACCAGTCGATTGATATAAACTCAAGAGCAGGGACCAAATCTATTTCTGCTTTGTCTTTCCAGTAGGAAAGCACAGTGCTTGGTATAAAGTAGGTAAAAGTATTTGTAGAATGAATAAATGAATATGTCAGGGCAGAACATACTTGAAACTGAAATGGTGTGTTAATGTAGTGCACATTGGTGGTAGACTGCCAAATGTCATTTTCCATCTTTTCTTCCTTATTAGAAAATTGTAATTTTATTATAATAACCCATCTCCCTCCACACAGCTATACACGTGTATATATCAGAGTAATCCTATTTCTTTCTCTTGCTGGGGACAGATTTAGGATGGGTATATAAAGAAATTCTGGCCAGTGAGATGTAATGAGGTGTCTGCTGGGGAGATTCTGGGGAAAGTTTCTCACTTACAAAGAGATACATTGGGGAATTCCCTGGCTGCCCAGTGGTTAGGACTCCATACTCTCACTGCCCAGAGTCCAAGTTCAATCCTTCGTTGGGAAACTAAGATCCCACAAATCACATGTGGAGCCAAAAAAAAAAAAAAAAAAGAAGATACACAGAAGTATCTTCTTTCTTGGGACTTTATACTATCTAGAACTACCACAGCCATGTTATGATTATTTGGTAAGCTGGTATCTAGGGGCAAAGTCAATATACTGAGGAAAGCAGAACAGAAAGACAGAAGAAAGTAGTTTTTACAGACATTGTTGGATAGAAATTAAGCAAGTCTGAAGCTGCCCTAACTTGGGACTTCTTTATGTGAATTGCCCCACTGTTTAAACTATTTAGAGTTGAATTTTCTATTTCTTCCAGCTGAAAGACTCCTAACTGATAATTTTAGTAAAAGGATAACATAGTAAATAACCTATGCCTTTTCTTTTCCTCGTTAGACTACGTAGACTCTGGACAAAGAGCACACGTTGACTCTGTTGTCTGTGTTGCACTCAAGCTGTAATGTAGATGTTCTTGCAAACCTCCTCTGAAAAGACTGTTTGCATATTAACCTTGATAGTCTCAGATCTAGACAACAAAAACAATAATTTACATGTCAAGTGAAGCTGCTGCTGCTGCTGCTAAGTCGCTTCAGTCGTGTCCGACTCTGTGCGACCCCATAGACCGCAACCCACCAGGATCCCCCATCCCTGGGATTCTCCAGGCAAGAACACTGGAGTGGGTTGCCATTTCCTTCTCCAATGCATGAAAGTGAAAAGTGAAAAGTGAAAGTGAAGTCGCTCAGTCGTGCCTGACTCTTAGAGACACCATGGACTTCAGCCTACCAGGGTCCTCTGTCCATGTGATTTTCCAGGCAAGAGTACTGGAGTGGGGTGCCATTGCCTTCTCCGTCAAGTGAAGCTAGGAAGATGTATTTTAGGATCAGTGATATGGAGACTTCTTGCTTTTACTGATGAAAATAATGAGGATATTCAGCCTGATTCTACCTCTCAGTGCTGGAATTTTCTAACCTATGGGCAGAATTCTAATGGTAATTATATTCAGGAGACTTAAAGATAAATATTGACACCAGTTCTTTGCAGTTATTACAATATTATTTATACAAATTTCAGTACTTTTACTTTTTTCTCCTCCCTTTTCATCAATTCAAATTCTGCCAGTATGCCAAAATGCAACTGAGATTTCACCCTTGTCAGAAACGCAGTGACTCATGATGTTAACTCTAATGCACCAAAAATACCTGTATTTCTGAACACCAAACACTGTAAGACACTATAAGTACATTATATACACAAGGTACAATCCTACCTTGAATAACTTATGATCTAATTGGAAAACTAGGACACAAAGAAAGTACGGAATAGCATATTGATTCTCAAACTTAGGGTGCATAAAAATCCATTTAATAAACCTGTTAAAAATGGATTTTCTAGGCCATACCATTAGAGACTTTTGAGTCACTAGTTTCAGCTTGGGGCTCCCTAATCTTAATTTTTGAGATTCCTTAGACTGATTTTGATTGTAGGTGTAATGAGACTTTCTATTTGAGAACACAGTGGAGTGAGAGAGTGATATTTTTTGTTTCTTTGGACTGTGGTACCATGCTGAAATGGGCCTGTGGTAGGAGTATAATTATAAAGGCCTAGATTCATTCATATTATCTTAATAGTGGTAACATGGCATCCAGTCCCATCATGTTAAATAGATGGGGAAACAGTGGAAACAGTGTCAGACTTTATTTTTTGGGGCTCCAAACTCACAGCAGATGGTGACTGCAGCCATGAAATTAAAAGACACTTGCTCCTTGGAAGAAAAGCTATGACCAACATGCTGCTGCTAAGTCGCTTCAGTCGTGTCCGACTCTGTGCGACCCCATTGACAGAAGCCCACCAGGCTCCCCCGTCCCTGGGATTCTCCAGGCAAGAACACTGGAGTGGGTTGCCATTTCCTTCTCCAGTGCATGAAAGTGAAAAGTGAAAGTGAAGTCTCTCAGTCGTGTCCGACTCTTAGCAACCCCATGGACTACAGCCTACCAGGCTCCTCCATCCATGGGATTTTCCAGGCAAGAGTACTGGAGTGGGGTGCCATTGCCTTTTCCGATGACCAACATAGACAGCATATTAAAAAGCAGAGACATTACTTTGCCAACAAAGGTCGGTCTAGTCAAGGCTATGGTTTTTCCAGTAGTCATGTATGGATGTGAGAGTTGGACTATAAAGAAAGCTGAGCGCTGAAGAATTGATGCTTTTGAACTGTGGTGTTGGAGAAGATTCTTGAGAGTCCCTTGGACTGCAAGGAAATCTAACCAGTCCATCCTAAAGGAAATCAGTACTGAATATTCATTGGAAGGACTGATGCTGAAACTGAAACTCCAATACTTCGGCCACTTGATGCGAAGAGCTGACTCATTGGAAAAGACTGATGCTGGGAAAGATTAAAGGCGGGAGAAGGGGATGACAGAGGATGAGATGGTTGGATGGCATCACCAACTGGATGGACATGAGTTTGAGTAAACTCCGGGAGTTGATGATGGACAGGGAGGCTTGGCGTGCTGCAGTCCATGGGGTTGCAAAGACTTGGACACGACTGAGCAACTGAACTGAACAATGGTAATGGTGAAGATGGAACTAATTGTAACAGAGGGATGTTGAAGAGATAGCTATCACAGGGTGTGGTGACTAATTAAATATAAATGATAAGGAAGAAGAAAAAGTCAAGGATGACAGTAAATATCTGATTTAAGTAATTCCCAACTCTTGTTAGCTCTATGACTGATTCTCTTATTTCTTCATCTTTAAATGAAGATAATAATATCTACCTCATAGCATTATTTGGAGAAGGCAATGGCACCCCACTCCAGTACTTTTGCCTGGAAAATCCTATGGACGGAGGAGCCTGATAGCCTGCAGTCCATGGGGTTGCTAGAGTCAGACAGATTGAGCGACTTCACTTTCACTTTTCACTTTCATGCATTGGAGAAGGAAATGGCAACCCACTCCAGTGTTCTTGCCTGGGGAATCCCAGGGACTGGGAAGCCTGGTGGGCTGCCGTCTATGGGGTCGCACAGGGTCGGACACGAGTGAAGCGACTTAGCAGCAGCAGCATAGCATTATTGTAAAGTACAACAACTAAATTAGGGTGCTTAATAGACACTCAAATATTTAGTTTTCTGAAAGAAATTTAATAACAATAGATGGTAACATATGGTTAATGCTTAATGAAGGACTGGCACAAATTTTAAGAATGAAAATGGATGTGGGGTAGAAAAGATCAGTGTGGCCTGGCATAAACCATCTCAGTACTTTAAAAGAATCACTTACATTTTTAAATTTTGATTTATTTTTTTATTGAGGGAGCATTGGTTTGTAACATTATATAAATGTCATGTGTAAAACATTCTATTTCTATATACCTTACATCACTTTTTTCTGTCACCATAGAAGGTGATTCCCTTTATCCATTTCTCTCTCCCCTCTGCCACTTCCTTCTTGGTAACCACTACTCTATTTTCTGTATCTATGGCTTTATTTTTGTCTGATTTAGTTTGCTCATTTATTTGGTCTTGTTTTTTTATATTCTACAAATGAGTGTAATCATACAGTTTTTATCTTTCTCCATCTGAGTTATTTCACTTAGAATATTACCCTCAAGGTCCATCCATGTTGTCACAAATGGCAAGATTTCATCTTTTTATGGCTGAATAGTATTTGATTATATATATATATATATATCTCACATCTTCTTTATCCATTCATCCATTGATGGGCACTTAGTTTGATTATATATCTTGGCTATTATAGATAATGATACAGTGAATATAGGGGTGCATATATCTTTTTGAATTAGTATCTTCATGTTAATTGCTTCTTATTTGGATAAATACCCAGAATGGGATGGTTGGATCACCTTAGTTCTATTTTTACTTTTTTGAGGAATCTCCATACTGTTTTCCATAGTAGTTGCACCAATTTACTAACAATTGTGCAGCACAAATGTTTCCATTTTTCCATATCCTTACCAGCATGTGCTATATCTTGCCTTTTTAGTAATAGCCATTTTAACAGTTATGAGGGGCTTCCCTGGTGGCTCAGTGATGAAGGATCTGCCTGCCAATGCAGGAGATGCAGGTTCGATCCCCTGGAGAAGGAAATGACAACTCCAGTGTTCTTGCCTGGGAAATCCCATGGACAGAGGAGTATGGCAGACTAGTCCACGGGGCTGCAAAAGAGTCAGACATGACTTAGAAACTAAAACAGCAACAAACAACAGTTGTGAGGTGGTATCTCATTATAGTTTTCCTTTGCATTTCCCTAATATTTAGTGCTGTTGAGCATCTTTTTCTGTGCCGGTTGGCCATCTGTAGGTCTTCTTTGGAAAAATGTGTATTCAACTCCTCTGCCCATTTTTCAATTGAGTTGTTTGCTTTTTGTTGTTGAGTTGTATGAGTTCTTTACTATTTTGGATATAAACCCCTTATTGAATGTTTCATTTGCACTTAATAGGTTATTTTTTGTTGTTGTTGTTGATAGTTTTTTTTGCTGTTTGGAAGCTTTTTAGTTTGATGTTGTCCCATTTGTTTATTTTTGGTTTTGTTTCTCTTGCCTGAGTAGACACACCTAGAAAGATATTACTAAGACAAATGTCAAAGAAAGTACTGTCTATGTTTTCTTCTAGGAGTTTCATTGTTTCAAGTCTTACATTCAATTCTTTAATTTGTTTTGAGTTGATTTTTGTATATGGTGTGAGATAGTGGTCTAGTTTCATTTTTTTGCATGTGACTGTCCAGTTTTTCCAGCACCATTTATAGAATTCAATTACATTTAATCAAAATGTGTATAGGTATAGTTTTAAAAAGTCTAATGGTGCTATAATTCTCTCTTCATTTGTCTAGTTGTTTTTTTTTTTTTTTGCACTTGTTGTTAAGTTTTCCTTCAACTCCATTTTCCATATGGTCAAATTTAACTTTATCATTCTCAGGACTTCTCTAGCAGTCCAGTGGTTAAGACTTTGCACTTCCAATGCAGGGGATGCAAGTTCGATCCCTAGTAAGGAAACTAAAATCTCACAGGCTGTGTGGTGCAGCCAAAAAATAAAAATAAAATTAACTTCACTCTTTTCTGTCTGGGTTGGTTACTCTCTAGATTTTATTTTTGTGGTTTTTCCTAGGAATACCTTTTACTTCTTTCATGTGTCGTCGTGAAGTCGCTCAGTCATGTCTGACTCTTTGTGACCCCATGGACTGTAGCCCACCAGGCTCCTCCATCCATGGAATTTTCTAGGCGAGAATACTGGAGTGGGTTGCCATTTCCTTCTCCAGGGGATCTTCCCAATCCAGGGATCGAACCCAGGTCTCCCACATTGCAGGCAGACACTTTACCGTCTGAATCACCAGGGAATCTTTCGTATGAAGATCTACTATATCTAGATCTATAACTTCCTTTTTTTTTGGTTTAACTCGTTATTTAGCTTCTTCAATGGCTTTTTTGAAAAGAATGAATTTTTGACACTTTGTATATCTGGAAGTATTTTACTCTACCTGCACATTTAAATGATAGTTTGGTTGGGAATAAAATTTTAGGTTGAAAATCTTTTCACTTAGAAGTTCCTTCATTCTCCCTACACCTCCCCGCCAATTTCCAATGTTATTATTGAGAATATTGATGCCATTCTGGTTTTTAATCTTTTCAACATCAGATCAGATCAGATCAGTTGCTCAGTCGTGTCCGACTCTTTGCGACCCCATGAATCACAGCACGCCAGGACTCCCTGTCCATCACCAACTCCTGGAGTTCACTCAGACTCACCTCCATCGAGTCAGTGATGCCATCCAGCCATCTCATCCTCTGTCGTCCCCTTCTCCTCCTGCCCCCAATCCCTCCCAGCATCAGAGTCTTTTCCAATGAGTCAACTCTTCGCATGAGGTGGCCAAAGTACTGGAGTTTCAGCTTTAGCATCATTCCTTCCAAAGAAATCCCAGGGCTGATCTCCTTCAGAATGGACTGGATGGATCTCCTCGCAGTCCAAGGGACTCTCAAGAGTCTTCTCCAACACCACAGTTCAAAAGCATCAATTCTTCAGTGCTCAGCCTTCTTCACAGTCCAACTCTCATATCCATACATGACCACAGGAAAAATTTCTGGAAACTTTTAAGATCTTCTTTTGTCTTTGATATGGAATTTCATAATGATGTAACCTGAAATATTCTTATTTTCTTTTTGCTGGATGTCTGACATACCCTTCCAATTTGGAAACTCATGTTTCCCAGATGTGAGAACTTATTTTATATGATTTATTTTATAATAATCTCTGCATTAGAATTTCTATTATTTGTATGCTGTGTCTTCTGGATTAATCCTAGATACTCCTCAAATTATCTAGTGTCCATTTCTTAGCTTTTTGCTATGCTTTCTGGAACATTTCCTTAATGTTATTTTCCAAATATTCTATTTTTAAACTTTGGCTATCATAATTTTAATTTCCAAGAAAGCATGTTTTCAAAGTGTCCCTTTTTTAAAAATAGGATCTTGCTATTCTTTCAAAAATGCAATAGCTTTTGCCATATATTTTCCTTTTTTTTCCTGGTTTATTTATATTCTCTATTTAATATTGGAGATGTTATCAAATATATAGCAAACCTTTACAGCTTGTTCAGATTTAAGAGAAGCATCAAAATAATCGGAAACTCAGTGTGAGGGGGTTGCATTTACTGATTGCTGCTGCTGCTGCTGCTAAGTCGCTTCAGTCGTGTCCGACTCTGTGCGACCCCATAGACGGCAACCTACCAGGATCCCCCATCCCTGGGATTCTCCAGGCAAGAACACTGGAGTGGGTTGCCATTTCCTTCTCCAATGCATGAAAGTGAAAAGTGAAAGTGAAGTCGTTCAGTCGTGCCTGACTCTTAGAGACACCATGGACTGCAGGCTACCAGGCTCCTCTGTCCATGGGATTTTCCAGGCAAGAGTACTGGAGTGGGGTGCCATTGCCTTCTCCCAGCATTTACTGATTAGAAGGGTTCAATATAGGATGATTTGATGGTGAACTGGCTGAACTTACCTCTATATTCAGAATTCACTGGCCCTTTCTCTGAGATGTTTCAGCTTATATAAAGAAGGATCTTCCCATCTCTTTTTCAGACTTATAAATTGCTGCCCGTGTTATGAAAGGCGCTTGGAGAGAGACCATTGGCTATCAAGCCCCATATCTTCTGACAGCTCCTCACCCTAGTACTCTACCATGCCTGATATGTATATGCCTAGAGATACTATGCCTAGAGCCTCTTATGTTCAATTCCTCCATTTCTAGGGATAGGTTTTTAACTACTGTTTATATGATCTTTGATACAATTCCCTTGTGTCCCTTTTCTCCTCCCTAACTTACGTGGTACCTAGAACTTCACATTCCTGAGCCTTTCTAGTATTCTGCTTGGCTGATTGACTTGCTTCTTGTTACTTTCCCCTTCAGTAAGCACTTTCTATCCTCTGTACAGTCAGCTACCATTGTTCTTTGTCTCCTAACTTAAAATATTATGGAACTGGGTTAGAGATGTTAAAGCCAGAGTTTGCATTTTATTTTTGTTGTTCTTGTTTTGGAACAGTTTCAGAGAAGGAAGAAAGCAGAAACAACTTTAATCGACTATGCTAAAACTGGAAGTTTGTTCAGTTTTTCCAAATGATATTGTAGCTTATCATCTCACTGGATACTTTCAGCTACAAAATAAAGATGTTTATACCTTTTGATTTTTGTATAAAATTCAAAAATCCAGAAAAATGTCCCCCAAAAGATGGTTTCTCTTGGCGTTTTAGGCAAGTTAAAATTTGGCTGTACAGTCTGTTGGCATTTAAGTGCAAACAGTATTGGTCTCATTTTTCTGTCCTAAGATACTCTGTTCTTTACATAAACAGCAATAGAAGCAGTTGTTCTCTTCTTCTGTGAGAGTGATAATCTCTTAGTAGCAGGTGGGATGATTCATTCTCCTGCACATCTTAGAGGAGACTATTATTTGTGGGGGATAGAGTGTGGAGAGTTGAGAGCTCCAGCCATGTGTCAGGTATTACACATTCTGGACTAGTTTTAAAAGAAGCAACCTCTTCCCCCACTGCATTTCAAAGCCTAGAAGTAACATCTCACATCTAAGGCTCTGAGAAACCGCATTATCCTTAACAGGGACCATGATTCACATGAACAGAACAAAATGGAACTATCAAAAATAGATTGTGTAGATCACTCTGTAGCAAAAATATCTTCTGACTCAGCTTATGAATTGGCCATAATCATAGGAAGAACCATTCCATTGAGGTTCTACCTGCCTTCTCCTCCACCTTGACTGAATAACCCTTATACTACTCCCACAGCACATAAGTTATTTGGAAAACAGGTTTTGATATGAGGCCCCCCACTCCTTTTTTTTTTTTAATTGTACTCCTTTTGAAATAGGACTTGCTTAAATATATCTTGTGTTAATTGTGGTCATGTAATTGGTCACCTTGAATTATTGGGCATTTGTCATTTTTTATGCTTTGTAATATTGATCCACTATTATTTTTAGTAGCAATGGTTTTAATAACTTTCAGAATAGGTTAGAAGGGCTTCACATTTGATGGAATTTGAATTCCTGCCAGAGTTATTATTTGTTTCAAATATGAGCAATATGAGTTCAGTTCTTTTACCTGGATAGTTTTTCTCCTTTTATTGATTTCCTGCCTCTCCAAGAGTAATAACTTCTTTTTAGGGAGTAGTAAGCAGAAAAAGGCATTCCAGAGTAGTAACTATTACTGTATTATATATACATACACTCGCACACAGTATTGAGCGCCTAATATTTAAGGAGTTGTATGAGGTATTTTAAGGGATCTAAAGATGAGACTATCAGATGCTTCCAGCCACAAGTAACAATGACAAAGACATATTGTGAAGACATTAATACATATAAAGACATTTATTATTTTGCTAAAAAGAAACCCAGAGGAAGTTCAGTGATATGATGATGCCTTTTAGCTTTTTGCTTAGCCATCATCAGTGAGTTGACCTTTTTCTTCAGGATTATATATTAATGTTCACTTAATGTGTTTGCTCTAGATATCACATCCTTATATAACCATACTCAGTGGCAGAAAGATGGCAGTTTTTCCTCATCTATCTCTTCTCATCAAGGAAGAAAATTTATCTTAGAAGTCTCTGGCACATTTCCTTTGTATCCCATCGGCTCAGATAAAGTCAGGTGCCTATATAGCTTAGCTGAAGGGAAGCTGGAAAAGTATTCATCATTTCCAGTATATATTGTGGAAGTGTGTGTGTGTGTTGGTTTGGATAGGCAACAAATAGTGTCTGTCACAGGAAATGGTCCTCCTTCAGGAGGTTTTTTCTCTGGGGGCAGAAAGACAAGCTGCAATTGTACTACGATTTCTGTGTGTTAGATTCCTGGTCACACTCATGGGCTTTAAATTAGCAATCCTTTTTGAACTAATGAAAGAACGCTGCTCTGGTACTTTCCTAATGGAGCTGCCAAGGCTGTCCTCTCCCACTGTCCCCAATTTTTAGTTATGAAATTCTGATCTGGGCATCTTTTCCATAAGTGTGTTAAAGGAATGCAGTATCCATTTACATCACATGATTTTAAGTGATGTTCTCTTTCTCCAAGATGCTCTTGCCCTTCTATCTCCATATGCCCAAATCACAGTCACCTTTTGAAGAAAACTAAAAATAATCTCTCATTTATTTCACAAAAATTTGTTACATGCTTACCGTGGAGCAAGCACTCTGCAAGTGTTGGGAATACAAAACATGAGCTTTTACCTCATTAAGCATGTAGTCAGGTGGGGAAGACTGACAATTAACAAATACAATTAAGTGATGGGGAAGAATAGGATACAACGGAGGGCTTCCCAGGTGGAGCCAGTGGTAAAGAACCCACCTGCCAATGCAGGAGATGTAAGAAATAAGGGGTTGATCCCTGGGTTGGGAAGATCCCCTGCAGAAGGTAAAAGCAACCCACTCCAGTATTCTCACCTGGAGAACCCCCATGGACAGAGGAGCCTGGCAGGCTACAGTGTATAGGGTGGCAAAGAGTCAGACTCAACTGAAGCGACTTAGCATGCACGCAGGATACAGTGGGAGTTCAGGAAAGATATTTACTCTTGGTGGGAACGGGGGCAGACTGAGAAGGTTTTTTAGAACTTTTTAAAGGTAATTTTAAAGAATGAGAGGAATTGGGAAGAGGAAGGAAGGTGTTCAAGATAAGGAGAAATCATAGAGGTGAAAGTGTTGGGGAAAGCACCCTTGAAAAAGGCCCCTTTAATTCCTTCTTCTCCCAAGTAATTTCTCCATTTGATGAGTGGAGTTGCATAGTACACAATATGCAACTTTTAGACCATAAGATCTCTAAAGATAAAACATATTACTTACACAGAGCACTTGATATATATGAATTTAGCTTCAGAAGAGAATGAGACTGTATATGTGTCAATGCAAAATGCCAAGTTAAAACATTAAAAACATTTGAGGTAAGAGATGCCTATGTAATATCACTCTTTAGAATGGTAGGAATAGTCACACCCACCCAGGTGATTACAGAGATCAAAGCAGCAGGGAAGAATTGATTCATAAAGTTCTGGAGGAAGCACAAAATAATTATAGTTCCAATCCTCAGATGTTCCTTTAAAGGTTATTTTAGGAAACATAATGAAGACCTGGTACACATCAGAAAGAAAAAATCGCCACTCATTTTTGTTTGCAGAGTTTTTCTACTTGGTATTAGCTACTCTTTTTGTGTACTAAGGTTCTGGGTTACTGGTGGGGAGGGCCTTAGCAGACCTGACAAATTACTTTTAAAATCAAATATTAAAAAAGAAAAATCAAAGTTGTGTCCATGTCACGACTGAGGTTTTTACCATTTCATTTTAGATGTGTGTTCTAAAATCTTTCTGCTGCTTGGTTGACAGGAACTAGACAGAAGTAAATTTTGATGGAGAAGGAGATTCGAGGATATATCTGTTGTCTTGATAGGCCAGAATAGATGAAGATGTAAGAATCTCTTTTCCTCCCCTCAATTTATCCTAGTTCATTCAGCAATTCATCCCTGGGTTTGAGAAGGCAATTGTTTGATCCTGTCATTTCTATAGCTAAGTAAATAACCCTCAAATAATGAGAAAATGTACATAAATGTGTTTTGTGAATGGTATGGCTCTATACACAAATTTAATAACTTATTTTTTATTATTAACTTGGAAGTATTTTTGATACCAGTTTTCAAGTGTCTTTTTCAAGGGCAAGGATTACTTTTTCATATGCTGTCCTATAGTATGGTGAGTTGTGACTGAACTATGGTAAAGGGTTGATGCCAAATTCTCTAATTTGACAAGTCGTTTATTTGGTAATTCTTAACATTTATTTATCTTTTATTAATAGACTTTATTTTTTTAAAGTTTTAGATTTACAGAAAAATTGAGTAGAAAGTACAGGAAATCCCCATATGCCTCTCCTTACCCCCAGTTTCCTCTATTATCCTGATTAGTATGTTTGTTATAATTAATACACGAATATTGTTACATTGTAATTAACTAAAATCCATATATATTCAGATTTCCTTAGTTTTTGCCCAATGTCCTTTCTCTGTTCCAGGATTCCATTCAGCCTTAACAGTTTAGTTATCATGTTAGTTGTTAGTTGTATTCACATTACT
Organism: Bos taurus; assembly: GCF_002263795.3. Classification (NCBI taxonomy): domain Eukaryota; kingdom Metazoa; phylum Chordata; class Mammalia; order Artiodactyla; family Bovidae; genus Bos; species Bos taurus. The sequence goes on along the minus strand of NC_037342.1, from coordinate 53,242,643 downwards.
CTTAGTTGTCACATCTTCTTGAGCTCCTCTTGAGTGTGACATTAGTTTTGGGGGGTCATCTTCATTTTGGGGGTCATGAACTGGGTTGAAAGTTATGGACTCTCTTCACAGAAAAATAAGCAAGCTGTAGATGGCTAATTTAAGGGAGGTCTACCCACAGCAGATTCGGAAACCCTGCTTTAGAAGAAACGGATGATCCTTAGAATATCCATTTCCCCACATCAGGGCCATGCTCTACCTGCAATTTGCTGTGTGACCTTTCTGCAAACCCATTTCCTACATGAGCCTCAGTTACACCAGCTGTGAAATGGGGGATTTGGTTTACCTGATATCTAAATCCTTTTCTATCACAGTAGAAGGTGGGGTCACCTAGAGCTGTCCACATCTGAGCAACAAAGATTGGTAACAGAAGACCATAACAGGTCACGCAAAGAAAGTGAATAGGCTTATCAACAAGGAGTTGTGGAGGTTCAATGGGGGAAAAGACAAAACCTGGGTTCCACTTTATGACTGTGGATTTTGTAAGTCATTTCCTTCCCATGAGCTTCTGTTTCTTCATCTGCAAAAAATATGAAAGCCCTGCTTCTGGTAGTTATGAAACTCCTTGGAGCAACAGCGGAGAACGTACCAAGAAGGGTATCATGTGAAGAATTATAAGAAAGAAAATGGAGAAAGTGGGTGAAAGGCGGATGTGAGGAATGAGAAGCAAGGTTGAGGGCTCAGGAAAGAGGAACCATCTGCACACCTAAGGCCTTCCGACTTCACCTGCACTTGTCTGGGTCAATTCCATCTCCTTTCCGGCCCCGCCTCCGCCCCAATTCCCTCCCCTCCCCTCAGGCTGCGACTGGCCACACTTCGCATGGCCGCCACGCTCAGCCGCTTTCCACCACGCGAAGGTGGCGCGCGCGCTCTGGGGCCGCCACCTCCTATCTCTGCCTGCCCTTGACCTCTTTCGATTGGTTCATCCAGTAACTGACGTAAGTGCTCCCTATTCCACCTCCAACAGTTCCTCCAGCCTCCGCCCCACCACCTCCCTGCATCTCCTCAAGCCAGTGGAAACCTAACCACCCCTGATCTCCGCTGAGCGGGCGGAGCCGGGAAAGCAGGCTGAACCAGGAAGGCGCAGTCTGTGGCGCGCACGCGCACGCACGCACGCACGCCGGGGCTGGCGGGGCGGCAGGCTCGCGCCCGGGTTCGCCCCGCGCCGCGCCACAGGCTCGCGCACTCAGCAGGTTGGGCTGCGGCGGCGGCAGCTGTGGAGCTGAAGCGCTGCGTGTGAGAGGTCCCAAACGCTTCTGCGGCTCCCACTCCGCCACCCTCACCTCAGTTTCGGTGCCGGGTGCTGAGAGGGGAAAGGCTCTAGCCTTGGGATCCCCCCACCCCTAGCACGCCCCTGGCTGCTTCCGACACCGCCTTCATTCCCTTTCTAGCTGCGGGCCTCGCTAGGTGCTAGGCGACTCCGAGGGGAGGCGACGGCGACGGCTGCCTGTCTGTGTAGAGGAGCCCTGCTCTCCAGCCTTGCTCCGCCGCCGGGCCCTGCAGGGGCCGAGATAGCTCGGCGCCGGCCCTTCCTCTAGCCTCTTCGTTAACCGGTTGGAGCAGCGTCGGTCCGGGAGGTCTCTGGGCTGAGGCGGCGGCAGCTTCTCCGGCTCCATCATGTCCGCGGGCGGAGACTTCGGGAATCCGCTGAGGAAATTCAAGCTGGTGTTCCTGGGGGAGCAGAGCGGTGAGTGCGCGGCTCCCCCACTCCTGGCGGCTGGCCGTGGCTTCTCCGCACCGCCCCCCAATGCGGCCCTTCAGTCCGTGAAGGCTCCCTGCGGGCCTCGCGTTCGCGCTCGGTTCTACCCCCCGCAGCCCCTGCTCGTATTCGGTTCGCCGACCCCTCTTCGCCACCCGTTCCTCTTCCCATGATCCGTCGCTCGGATTTTGACCCTTCAGTCCCCGACTCCACCGGCTCCGTTCCCCGCAGCCCGGCCCTCTCGGGTCGATCTGCCCTCCCCACTCCTCACCCCGCCCAGCCCCAGCCTCCTGTCCATCCCTTTCTTCCTCCGTTCTCCGTCGTCTCGCCTACCCCAGCTCCCTCCCTTGAGCCCCACCCTTGTTCCTTGCTCTTATCCCAGTTGGTCTGCTCTGTGAGGCCCACCCGGGAAGCCCCACGGTGGGTGACCGGCCCTCTTCAGCCTAGCGCTATGAGGGTGGGATCTGGGCGTTGTTTTCCCCAGAGGTTTAGCCGCGAGAAGTGCGGGTCTTACCGAAGGTGGGAAGTAGGGGGGCGGGGGTCCTAGGAAATTATTGGATTGTTTTCACCTGGGTGGGGAATTGGCCGGGGTTTTGGAGGATATATATCTGAATTGGAGGGGACTTGAGGATGGAGTGGTTGGTGAGTGAGGGAGTGGCGGCGGCAGTGGCGATTTTTGCCCCTTGGGTTAGGCTGTGGCCCGTTGGAAAACCTCGTTTTCTTCTCTTGACGTTCATCCCTGACGATCCTTTCGGCAGTGTTCATGCCTTTCCAATCTCTGCCAGATGCTATGTCATGATCGTTTTACTTGGAATTTTTCACATCTCACCTCTCCTTTTTTTGCTTCAAGGCGAAGCAGTATCTGATTCTCCTCACGGTGGTGCAGACAGAAATTACTGGGGAGGTGTTAATTATTCCATTTCATTAGTATTTTCCAAATATATATCAATATTTAGGATTCCTTTGAGAGACGGGTTTAGAATAACGAACATCTTTGTTTTGTAGGATTTCATTTGGGCTTTGGGAGTAGAGAAGAGTAGAGAAGGAATCGATTCATCCACTTGTTATCTAAATTAGATTTGAATATGTAATATCATTTTGACTAAATGATTCTTGTATAGTTAATATTATTTAGTATCTGGTGAGTGAAATTGTTATGTCATTTACCTGGTCAAACTTGTGCTGTCATTGTACTTTGTATTAGATATAAGGTTCTAATTTTGTGATGACCGGCTCTAAAATTACTTCTTATGGTAATTCCAGTTTTATGCTATATTATGCAAACTTCAAACTCTGTAGTTTAGCGATTATCATGCTCTGTTGTTTTTCTCACATTTTTCTTGTCTTTAAAATCGAGTCATTGAGAGATTAGTTAGTTTCTCCCGAGTCATCAGACAATTGAGTTACCTGCTAGATATTTTAGGTTAGGCTATAGAAAACATTTCTTTTGATGGGAAAGAAGATAACTGATAGATAGCAAATAAATTCGGAGCTCTTATTACTACTTTGAACTATTTATACTAATTGGAATGGCATTAAAGTAGGTTAATAATAGTTGCAAAATTGCTTCCAGTTGGACTTGAGGAATCGTTTTTCTCCTTTCATAAATAATCTTTTCTCCCTGACCTCTTATCAAGTCTCCTCTTTGCGTATTTTTCCTGAAGTAAATATAAACTTGTTCCTTTAAGTAACTTAGTGAAACCTCTGAGATTGATCCCTGTCTATGTATTTTGACAGTTTCAAGACAGTACCATACATAAAATACAACTATTGGTCATTATTGATAAATAGGACACACATACACACACACACACAAAGTGCTTATGGTGCACTCTAGGGATTTTATTGCCTGCCTTACATTGTGATGCACAGCTATTTAGTTTGCATGAAAAATACATTAATCTCTGTCTTAAGAAGATTTTAGTGTGAGTAGAGACCATAATTTAAGAATCTGCGAGTTTCCTTTGGACTTCTTGAGTATTTATATTCTAATTCACATTGCAGAGTTTTATGGCTTCTCATTTAATTTCTTAAGTCTTAACTAACTCCCCTTCCTTCCACCGTCTTAAATTTTTTATAACTAGACTTGATTTTTTAGAACAGTTTTATATTTACAGAAAAATTAAGATCGTGCAGAGATCCCATCTAACCCCACCCGGTTTCGTCTATTATTAACATCTTATATCTCTATGGTGCATTTGTTACTGTTAATGAACCAATTTTGATGCATTATTAACTAAAATATATAGTTTATTCAGGTCTTCTTAATTTTTATCTGTCTTTAAACATTCAATTCAGGATGCCACATTACATTTGGTTGTCCTGTCTCCTTCGGCTCATCTTAGATTTTTTCTTTTAGCATTGTGTTTACATGCTTTTTAACTATGTAGAACTGTGAGATTAATTATCTTTTGAGACCACTGTATTGCTCAGTAATACCACCCATTGGCTTTGGAAAGGTTGATCTCTGTTTTCACAAGCAGTGTCTGTAGTTTTCTTATGCATTAGCAGAAGTCTAGAGTCCGTGTCATCTTGATTTAACTCATGAATTTTTTATTTTTAGGTTTTAGAATTCCACAATTCATCTTTCAAAGACTAATCTGTAGCAAAGCCTTGTCTCCTTAATAGCATTTACCATATTTCTAATTCTTACTTGTGTTTATTTTCGTCTGTTTCCCACAACAGAATGCAAGTCCCATGAAGATTAAAAATTATTTTTTTTGTTCATTGTATCCCCAGTGCCTAGAAGAGTGCCAGGCTTATAGCAGGTACTCAGAATGAATGATGATTGAATCTGATAGTAACCAAAGCCAGAGTCATCTTTGTTTTGGTGAAGTCTACATTTTTTCCTTATGCAATTAATAGTAACTCTTTTGGGAGGGGGAGGCTGCACTGCATGGTTTCTGGACCCAACCTGGGATTGAACCCAGGCCAGCCAGTGAAAGTGCGGAGTCCTAACCACTGGACTGCCAGTGAATTCCCAACAATAACATTTTGTACTTACATTATTTGATTGTATATAGGGATAGTCCATATGCTCAGGGGGCATGGATTCCAATAATTTACATACAGCCTTAATCATGGCGCATAAAAAAAGTGACCATAATTTTATACCTTTTTTTTTAGTTGAACAAAATTAGTTTTGTATTGTTAAAGTTATTTTAAATTATTTTCTTTTATTATAGTGCCTGCTGCTGCTGCTAAGTCGCTTCAGTCGTGTCCGACTCTGTGCGACCCCATAGACGGCAGCCCACCAGGCTCCCCCGTCCCTGGGATTCTCCAGGCAAGAACACTGGAGTGGGTTGCCATTTCCTTCTCCAATGCATGAAAGTGAAAAGTGAAAGTGAAGTCGCTCAGTCGTGTCCGACTCTTAGCGACCGTATGGACTGCATGCAGCCCACCAGGCTCCTCCATCCATGGGATTTTCCAGACAAGAGTACTGGAGTGGGGTGCCATTGCCTTCTCTGATTATAGTGCCTAAAATGTGTCAAATGATTATTAAAGACAGATTCATGGAACAGATTTGAAGTTAGGGCCCTCTCCAGTACTCTTGCCTGAAAAATCCCGTGGATGGAGAAGCCTGGTAGGCTGCAGTCCATGGGGTCGCAGAGAGTCGGACACGACTGAAGCGACTTAGCAGCAGCAGCCACAGCAGACTGTTTTATTTAGCTTTTCAAAAAATTAAGGATCTGTGCTCTATAGTGAAGATGAATTGTTTAGTATTACGAAGTCTCATGTTGAATTAATGACATCAGTCTTGGTAATCTTACTGTAGTAAACTTTTATGGTTTCTTTGTATTACAGTAGTATAGATGATTTAATAAAGAAATGTTGAAATACACATCTTAAATCTGTGTATTTAAATTTTATTTGAGGAACCTCTTTTGTTACTACTTTCAACCATTGTCTTGAAATGCAGAGGCACTTCTAAGAATGTCATGATAGTTTAGAGTAGAAAATAATACAAACAAATGTTATCAGTTACAAATTAGGAAGTGTAATCTCAAAAAGAAGCACATACCTGGCTTAGTAGTGCTTTTTTTTTTACTTTTTATTACCTTTTTTACATTAGTTCTTTTGAATTGTAGTATGCAGTGTTGGAAAAAAAAAATCTTAATATCAGAGATAAGAAATACTGAACAGTTTTGACTGGCTAGGTCAGTGCTCTTTGTTTCTTCTCAAAATCCTGTTACGGTTTCACAAATTGTTGAGGCTTCTAAAGAGCTTTTTATATTCCTGTTTACTGCATCAAAAGTTAATTGAGAAAAAAATAGTTAATTGAGAAAATTTTAAAATATTTATTTCATCTAAAAATAATAGTATTAAATGTTACATGTTGACATAATCATTTTAATGAAAGAGAACTATTTTCCAAACAAAAATTTAGTGAAAGAGTGGCATCGTTTTGCATATTTGCAAATCTCTGTAATGTCTGATATATTAAACGTCATCTGGTTCTAATAACTGCTTCTGCATTCAGTCTCTTATAACATCACACATCATATAGGCTCTGAGAAACTCCAGTATACACTCAAGAGAGAATGAAAGTGATAAAAAGCCAAATAACATCTTGATTTTATGAAAATGGTTTTGACCCTCAAGAGAGTAGTGGGCCCAGCCAAAGGGACCTAGAGATCTTGGGAGTTGGTGGACCATATTTTGAGAACTACTAGGTTCTAGATAATATTAAACCAGTTGTATCTTATAGCTTCATATTGTATTTAGAACGGAAGGAATTTTTTCCATATCTTGTTTTGAAATGGTAAAGCTAATCAGTAAAGCTAGTAATTATGAGCACAGTGTTTTATTTTAACTCTAATCACTGATGTTGGGCAAATTATTGACTTCTTTATAAAATAAAAATAATAGGACCTATCATACACAATTATTGTGGAGATTAAGTTAGTTAATAAAAGGTAAAGTATTTAGAAGAGTGCCTGGCACTGAAAACTGCTATGTGGTCAAATAGTTTAATATGAGCCTACTCTTAAGAAATAAACATTTCATCATGGAAGAAATATATAATGGGATTCCCAGATGGCTCAGTGGTAGAGAATCCACCTGCCATGCAGGAGACACAGGAGATTCAGGTTTGATTCCCTAGGTCAGGAAGATCCCCTGGAGGAGGAAACAGCAACCAGCTCTAGTATTCTTGCTGGGAAAATCCCGTGGATAAAGAAGTGTGGTGGGCTACAGTTCTTGGGGTCGCAAAGAGTCAGACATAACTGAGTACACACACATGCACACACAGTATAGTGTGATGAGTGCAGTTACTTTGAAAGGTATAAGTAAAAGGTACAGAGAAGTGACAGAGGAGTATGGTGTTTCGGGAAAGGTACGTTGTAAATATGACTGTCACTGTTATTGTTTTCCCATCTATTTGCCATGAAGTGATGGGACCAGCAATAACCTCAGATATGCAGATGACACCACCCTTATGGCAGAAAGTGAAGAGGAACTAAAAAGCCTCTTGATGAAAGTGAAAGTGGAGAGTGAAAAAGTTGGCTTAAAGCTCAACGTTCAGAAAACGAAGATCATGGCGTCCGGTCCCATCACTTCATGGGAAATAGATGGGGAAACAGTGTCAGACTTTATTTTTCTGGGCTCCAAAATCACTACAGATGGTGACTGCAGCCATGAAATTAAAAGATGCTTACTCCTTGGAAGGAAAGTTATGACCAACCTAGATAGCATATTCAAAAGCAGAGACACTACTTTGCCAGCAAAGGTCCGTCTAGTCAAGGCTATGGTTTTTCCAGTGGTCATGTATGGATGTGAGAGTTGGACTGTGAAGAAAGCTGAGGGCTGAAGAATTGATGCTTTTGAACTGTGGTGTTGGAGAAGACTCTTGAGAATCCCTTGGACTGCAAGGAAATCCAACCAGTCCATGGGGTTGCAAAGAGTCAGACACAACTGAGTGACTGAACTAAACTGAACTGAATGATGGTAATGGTGAAGATGGAACTCTTGAGAGTCCCTGGGACTGCAAGGAGATCCAACCAGTCCGTTCTAAAGGAGATCGGTCCTGGGTATTCTTTGGAAGGACTGATGCTGAAGCTGAGACTCCAATACTTTGGCCAGCTTTTTCACTCTCCACTTACACTTTCATCAAGAGGCTCTTTAGTTCTTCACTTTCTGCCATAAGGGTGGTGTCATCTGCATATCTGAGGTTATTGATATTTCTCCCAGCAATCTTGATTCCAGCTTGTGCTTCATCCAGCCCAGCATTTCTCATGATGTACTCTGCATATAAGTTAAATAAGCAGGGTGACAGTATACAACTTTGACATACTCCTTTCCCAATTTGGCACCAGTCTGTTGTTCCATGTCCAGTTCTAATTGTTGCTTCTTGACCTGCATACAGATTCTTAGGAGTTCTCGCAGGAGAAGATGAGCACACGTCCTTCTACTCTGCCATCTTGTTGGAGAAAATCCCAAAAAGGAACATGGGAGAAAGTTTTTTTAGACCTTGTGTATCTGAAAATGTGTTTGTACAGCCCTTACACTGAAGTTTGGTGGTGTTAGAATTTTAGGTTGGATGTGTTTTTTCTTCAGAAATTTGAAGACATTAATATATTGTCTTGTAGTGTCTAGTGTTGCCGTTATAACTCTTCGTCTTTTGATCGTTCATGATAATGTGTTTGTTTTCATTTTATGTGCTGAGTAATAGGTGTAAATCCTTTCAAATTGGAAACAAGTTTCGTTTCAGGAAAATTTCTTGACTTAACTAATGTGATATTCTGTTCTCCATTTTCACTCTGGAATTCTTATTAGACCTTGTGGATTGATCCTCTAATTGTATTTTATCTTGTCCCTTTTTCATTTGTTTCTGTTTTAATTCTCAAAAGATTTTCTCAACTTCTATTACATTTATTTTTGCTATCATTTTAATTTCAAAGAGCTCTTTGTTTTCTGATTGTTTCTGTCTGTAGAATCTTTTTTGAGTCTAGCATCTTCTCTTGTCACTAAAATTTTTTTTATTGAAGTGTAATTGATTTTCAACGTTTGTTAATTTCTGCTGTATCTCTTGTCATTTTGAGAACATTAAAAGGATTTGACTTTCTCATTACTCAGTTTTTTGTAAATTGCTTTTTACTTTTTATTCTAGTTTTTTAATTTCTTGTTTGATGTGGTCCTCAGAGAACTAGTACTCTTAACTGTCTGCCTTTTTTTAAGAGTTGAGCACAAAAATTTGCTTTTAAGCTCTTAGGTGGGTTTATTGGGCATCTCTGTAGGACAATTTGCCTGATTTCTTTTGGGGGAAAGTCTCTGATGTTAGCTCTTTTAAGTCTTTTTGCCAGTCACATTTCTTAAAGGAGAGTTGTCCAGTGTTCTGCTGGAGAGGATAAGTTTGGTTGCCAGCTTTCTTGGAGCTGAATGGAGATGTGTACTTTAAATTAGAAGGTGAGTTAAGTTGTTTATAATAGGGAAATAGAGAATGTGATTTAGATAGATTTTAGGCCACCTCTGGACTAAAGATATTTTGATCTATAGTTCCATTTCACAAAAAGACTGAGTTCGTTTAGTTTTAGATAAAGCATTCCTTTTGTACTTCCAAAATTCTTAAAACTTTCCTCTCTAGAATATTGTACATTTGTTTTCAAAGTTTTTACTGTAATATTTTGTCTTTTATGTAAACACAATCTAAATGGTTACTTTATTCTAAATCTGATAGTTCTTAAGGCTGCACAAAATCCATCTTAGATCTTTTAAATTTCTGTACTTGGTGTCTAGCATAATGTCCTTCATATAGGCAACCATAAGATATTGAATCTGGCCAGTCATTAGGAAACTGATCTTTAAGAAGATGACCTAAGCACCAGCATATTGACATTAAGTAAATAGAACAAAACTGGATGGCTATTGCAGTTATTAATTTGCAACCTCTTATGTTTGTTTTTCAAGTTGTTTAATATGGAATGTTTATTTCCTTTGGTCCATGAAATTTTTATAGTTAATGTGATGTGGGGGAAAAGTTGGAGGGCAAGAGTTAGGGATACTGAACTATGATCTTTGCTCTACCACCTTATATAGTATGTGCTCTTAGAGTTTATTTTAATCTCTATGTAAAATGAAAAGAATCTACCCATATAATGTGGGCTGCATAGGCTCCATGCAGGGATTTACTGTCAGCACCCTCTCGTATTCCTACCGATTTAATCCTCACAAAGCCTCCAGAAATTGAAAATAGTTCCTCTCCACAGAAAGACTGAGTATGTTTAATTTTAAATAGAGGATTCTTTTTGTACTTCCAAAATTCTTAAAAACTTTCCTCTCCAAAATATTGTACATTTGTTTTCAATATATTTACTGTAGTATTTAGTCTTTTATGTAAAAACAATCTAAGTGGTTATTTCAGTCTCAGTCTGATTGATATTCTTTCTCTATATGTTTGTTTATTTGACTGGGTTGGGTCTTAGTTGCATCATGCAGGGTCTTTTGTTGTGGCGCGTGGACTCTAGTTGTGACGTGCAGGCTCCGTCGTTGCAGCATGCGGGCTCTCTAGTTGCAAGGCATGGCCTCCGGAGTGCTCGGGCTTAGTTGCTCTGCAGCATGTGGGATCTTAGTTCCCCCATGAGGGATTGAACTTGCCTCCTCTGCACTGCAAGGCAGATTCTTAACCACTATTTATTTTCATTTTACCATGAGGAAATTGAGGCACAGATAAGTTCAAATAACTTTTCTCAGTAGTGTTGAGTTGGCCAAAAAGTTGCTTTCATTTTTTTAAGTTAAAAAATAAAAGACACATTTTTCATTTTCACCAAGAACTTGATTGAACAGCCTATTCGCTGTTTTGTTCTACTACCTTCTACCATTTTTAAGGTAACTTCATAATTCCATCTTCCCAAAACTTTTTATTTTTTTGAGCAAAGAACTGTTCCAGGTGCCTTTTACAGTCTTCCAGGGAGTTGAGAGTTTTTCCATTAAGAGAACTTTATAAAGACTGAAATAAATGGACATCTGAAGGTACAGTGTCTGGTGAATATGGCAGATGAATCAGAACTTCCCAGCCAAGCTGTAGCATGTATCATCAGAGAAACATACAGTCTTGCATTATCCTGATGGAAGATTGTTTGTTTTCTGTTGACCAGTTCTGGATGCTTTTCCTTAAGTACTGCTTTCACTTAGTCTAATTGGGAGCAGTTCTTCTTGGAATTAATCATTTGGTTTTCCAGGAGTTCGTAATAGAGGACCCCCTTCTAATACCACCGTGTATACAACATCATCCGGAGAAGGCACTGGCGACCCACTCCGGTACTCTTGCCTGGAAAATCCCATAGACGGAGGAACCTAGCAGGCTGCAGTCCATGGGGTCGCTAAGAGTCCGACACGACTGAGCGACTTCACTTTCACTTTTCACTTTCATGCGTTGGAGAAGGAAATGGCAACCCACTCCAGTGTTCTTGCCTGGAGAATCCCAGGGACGGGAGCTTGGTGGGCTGCAGTCTATGGGGACACACAGAGTCGGACACGACTGAAGCGACTTAGCAGCAGCAGCAGCAGCATACAACATCATCATCTTTGAATGAAGACCAGCCTTTGGTGTGGTTGGTGGTGTTTCATTTTGCTTGTTCCATGATCTCTTCCATTCCACATGATTGCGCAGTATCTAGTTTTCATTGCCTGTCACAGTTTGTTTTAAAAACAGAACGTTTTCATAGAGATTTGCATGCAGAAATACAGTGAACTTATATGGAACCCAGACATCAAAGTGATTAACAAAACCAAGCTGATTTTCAGCCCGTGGTTTTCAGCGCTTGATTTAGATATTTTGAGTATATCAGCTATATTCCACATGGTATAATGTTGATTGTTCTCATTTAATGTCTTTGCTTTGATTGCTATCAACTTCGATTGGTCTACCCAACTGTGGAGCATCATCTATTGAGAAATCTCCAGCATGAAGCTTTGCAGACCACTTTTGACATGTTCCATCAGTCACAGCACCTTCTTCATATACTGTGCGTCTTTTTTGCATTTTAGTTGGTTTCTACCTTTATTGAAATAATAAAGCTTAATATGCCGAAAATGATCCTTTTTTCTTCCATCTTCAAAATGACTACACAAAAATTCATGAATTTTGATAATTTTTTAAAAAAAAATGTACACTGATATGACATCTGTCACAATACAATCTGATTTTGTTTTGAATGAAGTTAAAGATATCTGAGTGCTACTAGAGCCATCTTAATGGGGAAAAAAGAATGAACCTTTTACTTGGCTAACCCCAATATATACAAATGTATACAGTTTAGTAACTGGCCACACTTGGGTTTCCGCTCAGCAGTCTGGTTCTGGAGCTCTAGTACTGAAACACAAAATCTGTACTACCCTTCCTTGATAAATTTTGTGTAGGTGAAATTTGTGCAGAAAGTACAGGATACTTTGGTGTTCCTGAAACAATAAGAGTGAAAAAACTGTAATCATCTGTGGAAAGCTGAACTATATGAACTAAGTCTGTTACATAAATTTAAGTGTTTCTCAGGTATTTTGCTGTACTGGAATTTTGTAATTTACATGACAATTTTTAATACATGTCACTTAAACTGTTAAGTAGATAGTAAGATAAACAAATTAGTTTTAAAATTCAGTGGCTTTGATAAAATTTGCTTTGGTGATTGTTACTGGCTAATACTGAATTATCAAAATCACTTCAAAATGTTGCTTATACTCAAGGAACATTATAGGTTTATTTAATCATGAAATTAAAATGTGATATTCAAATGAGAATTGTTTAGTCACCTCAAGAAGCAAAAGTACAACTGAAAAAAGTCTTTGAATTTGTAATATCTTACAGAAAAGATAATGGCTTATTAATTTTCAGTTCTAAGATCTGAACAATAGGAGAAAGGCTTAAGCTAAAACATGTGAATTTAAGTCATATATATGGAAGAATTTCCTGACTGAAAACATTGTAGAAGCATTAAGAGTGGGTTATGAAATCACCTGAAGATACTTCCTTTTTTGAACAGAGAAATGATTTCTTGGGAGAGTTAGGCGTGCTCAGACAGAACCAGAAGTATAACTACAATGCTTAACATTCTATTTTGTGTTCTGCAGAACCATATTTGTTGATAATTAAATGTTCTTATTTGTTAGTTTTAGTTGGTCTTACCTCAATATAAGCTTCATTTAATCAGACCTTCTGGTGATGGTCTGGATAAATTTATTTGTATAATATAGAATAAATTACATGACATGGGTTGGGAGTGGGATAGAAAAAAAGGTATTAGAGTATAATGCTATATGAAGTTTTGTATGTATGGTTGCACAGGAGTGTTAGGTACAAATGCTAAAAATACTGTTGAACAAAAAATGAATAGCCACAGTGTTCAGTATGAGATTGGTTAGTGTTTGAAATGATCATTTAAATTGCTTTTATATGGGAGGATATAATGAATGTTGTGTAGTCACTAAGTTGTGTTCGACTCTGTTTCCACCGCATGGACTGTAGCCCTCCAGGCTCCTCTGTCCATGGATTTCCCAGGCAAGACTACTGGAGCAGTCGCCATTTCCTTCTCCAGAGGATCTTCCTGACCCAGGGATCAAACCCACATCTCCTGCATTGCAGGTGGTATCTTTACTGCTGAGCCACCAGGGAAGGCATGTAATAAATGTACCAGTAGGGATTTTGAAAACTGTTTTGGAGAAGTAAGCTTAGCCGAAGAGCTCTGAATGAATACAGAAGAAATGCAAATACCGAAGAAATGCTGTTTTAAAATTAGATATGTTTAATATTTATGTGAAAAGGAGCTATTCTAATTTCTGGAAATCTTGTGATCATTAGTGGGTAGGAATAATTCAAAGAGGACTAAAATATGTCTTTAGACAATGTAAAAGAGCCACCTAAGTAGACTATACTCTTGCGCTGAAATATTGGGGTATGAGGAAGATATAACAACTTCAGGGCTTGACCAGATCCTGATCTACTATTTGGAGATTCTGTCTTTAAAACAAAACAAAAACTAGTTGAACTAAAATACTAAAGAATTTATCCTCCACACCTAAATAATATATACCTATATTGTAAGGTATGTTTATTGGCAATTTTAAATCCCATGAGAGCAAAGCCTTTAGTTTTCTTATTTCTTGTAACTTAAAAAGTATGCTGGAAATGTGTTTTAATAGAGTTGTAAGGAGGGTATTTTTGAGCTTTGCTTTTTTCTTTGGGTTTTTAGTTTTGATTACTTTATTGTATTATCAGAAGTATTTTTCCAAATCAAAATTATTTGGTTAAATTCTGCCATGGACAGAAAAGTTAAGGTGTACATCAAAGAGACTATACTCACAGTTTAAAGAAAAACTTTAAAAGTCAGTGACAGAGACACTGTGATAGTCTTAAACTGTTGCTTCATTCTCCTTCAAAACATGTGTCCTTTATTCTCCATAAAGAAAAACCAAACGTGTAATTTTTTCTTCTAAATAGACCAACTTATGCTTGCTTGCGTTTTTCACTTTTTTTTTTTTGCGTTTTTCACTCTTAATGACAACTTTTTCATAGAAAATGTTAGCTTTAATGTAGATAGATGTATCAGTCTATAAAAATCTGAGTTTTGTGTCCCATTTTAAGTAGTTTTTCCATAGTGTGAGTAATGGAGATAGCTTCCCGTATAATACTTTAGAAATTTTGCTTTGCTTTTTGTGTTTTGTTTTGCCTTTCACATTTAGGTTTATAATCCACCTGAAATTGTATTTATGTGTACTATCACATAGATGTCAGGTTTAATTTTTTTCAATATGGATGTGTAATTATCCCAACATCATATATTTTAAAACATTTCTTTTCCTCAGTGCTCTGCCATGTCAATTTTTTAATGAATGAATGTCTGTAAATTCATTTTACAAACAGTCTGTTTCTGGAATTTCTGTTCTGATCATTGCTTTGTCTACTATTGCAATAATACAAAACCTACTCATAACTTAATATAAAAATTATTGATTTACCAGAGAGCAAATCCTCCCACCTTATTCTTTTTATTTAAGAGTGGCTTGGCAATTCTGGACTTCTGCGACCATGGGAAAAATTTTTTAAGTAGAGCTTCAATGTTTTAGTAAGATTTAAGATTTTCTTTTCTTATTTTTTCTTATTTTTCTAGGACTGTGTACATTTCATCTAATGTTTCAAACTTATTAGCACAAGTTATTCATGTTCTAATGTCTGCGGGATCTGTCTGTAGTCATGCTTCATTAGTTTCTAATACTCATTATCTGTACCTTTCATTCCTTGGTAAGATTTACTAAAGGTTTATAAGTTTAATTCTGGAGAAGGAAATGGCAACTCACTCCAGAATTCTTGCCTGGAAAAAATCCCATGGACAGAGGAGCCCAGCGGGCTACAGTTCATGGGGTCACAGGGTTGGATGCAACTGAGCACATATAAATTTAATGTGTTTTTTTTCCCCCAGAAAACTATTGACCAGCCTTGCTGATTCTCAGTCATGTGTTTTCTGTCTTATTTCTGCTTTTTATTTCCTTTCTTATGGTTTCTTTGGTTTATTTGCTGATGTTTTCCATCTTCCTAAGAGAGAAATATATAGCTCTGGGTTTTTTTGTTGTCATTGTTTTCCTAATATATGCTGCATATAAGTGTGTGTGTATAATTGTATAAAATTCGCTTTAGGTACTATTGTACTGTTTTGGAGATTTGTTATGCAGCATTTTTGTTATTCAGTACAAAATGCTTTCTAATTTCTGATTTCTCTTTTGACTTATTGGTTATTTAGAAGTTATTATTTTCAAACACTTGGGGAATTATTTTTTATAATTTTCTTTATATTTTTGATATCTAATTGTACTGTGGTCAGAGAATGTATTTTCAGTGTTTTTAATTTTCTTGAGACTTTATTTATGGTCCATATGTTATGTCAGTTTTAATAAGTATTCCCTGTGTGTTTGAAGAGAATGTGTATATATTAGGTGCAGAATTCAATATATGATCACTGGATCAGTTTTGTTAATCAAGTGGTTCAAATATTCTGTGTCTTTATTCAGTTTTTGTCCTGTTATTGAGAGAGGTATGTTAAAATTTCTCATGATTGTGTCTCTGTATGTTTATCCTTGTAGTTTTTCCATTTTTAACTTGTGTTTTTGAGCCTTTGATATTAGGTGTGCACAAATTTGGAATTGTTGTTATAGTCTTGGTGACTTGAACCTTTTATCATCATCAGGTGTTCCACTATTTCTAGTAATGCTTTTTGCCCTTAAGTTTACTTTGATGTTATCCACCTGCCAATGCAGGAGATGTGGGTTCGATCCCTGTGTTGGGAATATCCCCTGGAGGAGGAAATTGCAACCCACTCCAGTATTCTTGCTGGGACATCCCATGGACATAGGAGCCTAGTGGGGTACAGTCCATGGTGTTGCAAAAGTCAGACATGACTGAGTGAATGAGCACGTACTAATATACTTACTCTGATGTTAGTATAGGTTTGATTGGAGGATAATTACTTTACACTATTGTGATGCTTTTTGCCATACATCAACATGAATCAGCCATGGGCGTACCCATGTTCCCTCCCTCTTAAGGGCTTCCCCAGCTGGCACTAGTGGTGAAGAACCTGCCTGCCAGTATAGGAGATGCAAAAGATGAGGGTTCAATCCCTGCATTGGGAAGATTTCTGGAGACAGCATGACAACCCACTCCACTATTCTTGACTAGAGAATTCCGTGGAAGAGGAGCCTGGTGATCTACGTCCATAGAGTTGCTAAGAGTTGAACACAATTGAAGTGGCTTAGCACACGCACTCCCTCTTAAATCTCTCTCCCACCTCCCTCCCCATTCCACCCCACTGGGTTGTCACAGAACACTGGCTTTGGGTTCCCTGCATCATACAGCAAATTCCCACTGGCTATTTTACATATGGTAATATATATGTGTCACAAGCTGTAATCAAAGATTGCCTGGAGAAATATTAGCAACTTCAGATATGCAGATGATACCACCCTTATGGCAGAAAGTGAAGAGGAACTAAAGAGCCTCTTGATGGTGAAAGAGGAGAGTGAAAAAGCTGGCTTAAAACTCAGCATTCAAAAACTAAGATCATGGCATCTGGTTCCATCACTTCATGGCAAACAGAAGGAGAAAAAGTGGAAACTGAGGCAGATTTTATTTTCTTGGGCTCCAAAATCACTACGGACCGTGTCTGCAGCCATGAAATGAAAAGGTGCTTGCTCCTTGGAAGGAAAGCTTGACAAAGCTAGACAGCCTATTCAAAAGCAGAGACACCACTTTGCCGACAGAGGTCCGTGTAGTCAAAGCTATGGTTTCTCCAGTGGTCATTTGTGGATGTGAGAGTTGGACCATCAAGAAGGCTGAGTGTGGAATTGATGCTTTCTAACCATGGTGCTGGAGAAGACTCTTGAGTCCCTTGGACAGCAAGGAACTCAAACTAGTCAGTCCTAAAGTAAATCAACCCTGATTCATTGGAAGGACTGATGCTGAAACTGAAACTCCAATACTTTGGCCACCTGATGCGAAGAGTCAACTCATTGGGAAAGACCCTGATGCTGGGAAAAATTGAGAGTAGGAGGAGAAGGGGGCAGCTGAGGATGAGATGGTTGGATAGCGTCACTGATTCAATGGACAGGAGTTTGAGCCAACTCCAGGAGGTAGTGAAGAACAAGGAAGCCTGACACGCTACAGTCCATGGGATCACAAAGAGTCGGACCGGGACATGACCTAGCAACTGAACAACAACAATGTATATGTTTCAATACTATTCAAGTCATCCTGCCCTCTGCCTCCCCCATTCTTACAAAAGTCTGTTCTTCATATCTGCATCTCCTTTGTGTGCTAAGTTGCTTGTCATGTGCTACTCTTTGCTACCCTATGGACTATAGCCCACAAGGCCCCTCTGTCCATGGGATTCTCCAGGCAGGAATACTGGAGTGGTTGCCATTTCCTACTCCAGGGGATCTTCACCAACCAGGATTGAACCTGCCTCATATTTCCTGCATTGGCAGGTGGGTTCTTTACCAGCAGCATCACCTGGGAAGCTGCCCTGCAAATAGGATCATCAGTTCCACCTTTCTAGATTCCATGTATATATGTTAATATATGATGCTTGTTTCTTTCTGACTTACTCATTCTGTGTAATAGGCTCTAGGTTCATCTACTTTATTAAAACAGACTCAAATGCATTCCTTTTTATAGCTGACTAATAGTCCTTTGTATATGTACCACAACTTCTTTATCCATTCATCTGCCAGTGGACATCTAGGTTGCTTCTGTGTCCTAGCTATGGTAAATAGTGCTGCAGTGAAGATTGGGGTACATGTGTCTTTTCAGTTATGGTTTCCTGAGGGTATATACCCAGCAGTGCAATTGCTGGGTCATATGGTAGTTTTTTTTTTCCCCTAGTTTTTTAAAGAATCTCCATACTGTTCTCTATAATGCCTGTTGCATTCCCACCAACAGTGCAGGAAGGTTCCCTTTTCTCCACACCCTGTCTAGCATTTACCGTTTGTAGACTTTTTGATGATGCCCATTCTGACTGATGTGAGATGATGCCTCATTGTAGCTTTGATTTGCATTTTCCTAATATTGAGCATCTTTTCATTGTCTATTAGCCATCCATATGTGGATGCAGAGTCTTAACTGTGGGACTGTCAGGAATGTCCCTCTGTCTTTTTACATTCATCATTTTTGTATTCTTATGTTTCAGATGTGTCTTAGTAGTCATCTAGTTAGGTTTTGTGTTTGTCCAGTCTGGTAATTGTTTTTAAAATTGGAACAGTACATTTACATTTTTAAAAAATATTTATGTATTTTTGGCTGTGCTAGGTCTTCATTGCTGCATGGGCTTTTCTGTAGTTGATGCAAGCGGGGATTAATCTCTAGTTGCAGGGTGGGGGTTTCTCATTGCAGTGGTTTCTCTTGTTGCAGAGCACAGGCTACAAGGAGCTTGGGCTTCAGTGTTTGTGGCACATGGGATCAGTAGTTGAGGTTCCTGACCTCTAGAGCACAGACCCAATAGTTGTGGTACATGGGCTTAGTTGCTCTGCAGCATGTGGGATCTTCCCTGGATCAGGGATCGAACCTGTGTCTCCTGCACTGGCAGGCAGATTCTTTACCATTGAGCCACCAGGGAAATCTAGTACATTTACATTTAATATAATTATATATTTGGATTAAAAATAAATCTACCATCATTTTAATGTGCTTTTTTTTGTCCCGAGTATTTCTTTTTTCTCTTGTGTTATTTGGATTTGTAGTCTTTAAAAAAATTATTCCATATTCTTTACTAGTTGGGGTGTTATACGTTTTTTTTTTTTTTTTTCTTGCTATTAAGTGATTACCCTAGAAGTTGTGGCACACAGCCATGACTTACAAGTCTACAGGTAAGTGATTCCTTTACCCTTCTGGACAATTCAAGGACCTTGGCACTCTAACTCTACTTACCATTCTTCCTTCTGACTTGACTTACAATGTGTACTTTAAGTGTGTGTGTGTATAAAACCCCATGTTACCATTTCAGGCAACGATTAGATTTTTATTTTATAAGGAAACCTTTTGATTGAAGTGCAGCATGTAGAAAAGCATATAAATCCTAAGTGTCAGCTTGAATGAGGAAATTTGCTAGTCATATTGACCTGAATATTCCCATCCTTATGAAAGCTATTTCTTACATTGATTAGTAAATTTGGCCTTCTGGTTCTAAAACCTGTTTATTGAGTTTTATGATGTGTGTCCCTGTGAGCTATATCTATTTTTAACTTGCCAAAAATGCAGACTCTTGACAACCTTAGTGAATGCTGCCTACTTGGTGGTTTCTTTCATTATTTCATTTCGTGCAGGCAGGTACCAAAACTATGAGTGTAGCTGTGATCAAGATAGACAAGGTCCCTATTCTGCAGCTTATCATTTATAAATTGGGAAAGGTAAAATGGTAAACAATGCATAAATAAGGTAATTTGAGATGTTTCTTATATTGCCATTTTTTCTAGTTTTCTCCCACTATAAAAAGTGGATCTTGCTTTTCCTTCCCTTGTGTGTGGGTGCGTAGTCACTCAGTTGTGTCCCGACTGTTTGTGACCTCCAGGCTCCTCTGTCCATGGGTATTCTCCAGGCAAGAATACTGGAGTGGGTTGCCATGCCCTCCTCCCAGGGGATCTTCACAACTCAGGGATCGAACCCAGGTCTCCCGCGTTGCAGGTGGATTCTTTACAGTCTGAGTCACCAGGGAAGCCCTTCCTTACCTTCAGTGAAGTTGCTCAGTCGTGTCCGACTGTTTGCAACTCCATGGACTGTATACTACCAGGCTCCTCCATCCATGGGATTTTCCAGGCAAAAATACTGGAGTGGGTTGTCATTTCCTTCTCCAGGGGATCTTCCCGACCCAGGGATTGAACCCAGGTCTCCCGCATTGTAGGCAGACGCTTTACCGTCTGAACTACCTTAAATTTCTACAATTAGACTTTAAAAGTTCTTGAGTAAAGCTAATGTAAAACTTACGCTAGAATTTTGAACTTTGCACTCAACTGTTCTTTGAGGATGCAGATTTTTTTCTAGCTCATCTTTTTAAAATAATTTTTTTATTGACGTATAATTGATTTGTGTTAGTTTCTGGTGTACAGCAAAGTGAATCAGTTTTAGATATTTATGTATATGTAAGTGTGTATGTATGCATATATTCTTTTTCATATTCTTTTCCACTATAGTTTATTATAGGATATTGAATATAGTTCCCTGTGCTATAAATAGAACCTCTTTATTTTCTATATAGTAGTTTGTATCTGCTAATCTCAGACTCCTAATTTATCCCTCCCCCACCTTCTTTTCCCTTTGATAACCATGTTTGTTTTCTAAGTCTGTAAGTCTCTGTTTTGTAAATAGGTTCATTTGTATCATATTTTAGATTCTGTGTATAGGTGATAATCATTTGGTATTTGTCTTCCTCTTTGTGACTTATTTCACTTAGAATGATAATCTCTAGGTCCTTCCATGTTGCTACAAATGGCATTTTTCATTCTTTTTGATGACTGAGTAGTATTTCATTGTATATATACACCGCATCTTCTTTATCTATTCCTCTGTTGGTGGACATTTAGCTTGCTTCCATGTCTTGACTATTGTAAATAGTCTGGTATGAACATTGGGATGCATGTATCTTTTAAAATTAATTCAGCTCATTTTATCCTTAAGATACATTCATAGATGGATGTTGACTCTGTTGTGAGAATAAGTTAAAAGCCTTGCTGCCATCTAAAATACTTCTTGAAATACAATCTTAGGCTGAAAGTAATTTTTTTTTTTTCCACTGCACCACGCAACTTGCACAGTCTCAGTTTCGTGACCAGGGATTGAACCTGGACCACAGCAGTGAAAGCCCAAAATCCTAGCCATTTGGCCACCAGGGAATTCAGCTGAGAGTAATGTTGAGAGGTAATTTAGTTTTTCTCTCCTCCAGGCAGAACTGTATCTGATACTGAATTCATAAGTTCATAATGTAACCAGAAAGAAAAGTTCCACAAAATTAGGTTACGTGAGCAAAATCTCAGAGGCTCAAAGGAACATGTTATGCAAGAAGAATAACTAATAGCCTTCCATCACTGTCAGATGTTTTTTATGTTTGGCAGGGGTAGGAGATGACAGTAGTTTGAGTGCCTGCTAAGGATCTTTAGCTTATGAATACTGGGGAGCATTAGAATGTTTATAAATTGATGAATGATACCTCTGGCAGTGGGCCTCCAAGGTGGCGCAGTGGTAAAGAATCCACTTGCAGTGCAGGAGACGTGGGTTTGATCCCTGGGTCAGGAAGATCCCCTGGAGGGGGAAAAGCAAACTTATTCCAGTATTCTTGCATGGAAAGTCCCATGGACACAGGAGCCTGGTGGGCTACAGTCCATGGGGTCGCAGAGAGTCGGACATGATTGAGTGACTGAGCACAACATAACAACAAACTCTGGCAGCGTAGAGAATGGACACTTACTTTGCACAGTGCTTTCTTGTTGACTCTTGTATGGGTGCATATTTGTGTCTCAGTGCATCGTAAACTTCTCATGTCTTCAAGGCCTTACTGTTATTTGGTTTTCAATCTCATTCTCCAGCCTCCTTGTTTCCTAGCAGTTGGTAGTTTTGGAATGAAGTGAGAAATAGTAGCCATCCAAGAATTAATATATTTGTTTATGTTTTATTCATCAGTGAGTCTTTACCTGTATGTGAATATCTTTTCTGTCTTCTTGTGTAATTAACTATTTTTTGTTTTTACTTAGGATATCTCCATTTCATCAGCCTGGAAATTCATATTATAGATATAATGCCTTTAACATAAATATTATTGTAAAGAAATAAAAAATCTTTATTAAAAACAACTTTTGAGCCATATTGTGAAATTACTTATTTTAGCAATTTATATGACTGAATTCATTCTCCCTGTTTTTTTAATGTGATTGTACAAGTGTAGTTGTAGTTTTCTTCTTTTAAAAACTTTAGGAGAAACAATATCTTTATTCAGTTTTGGTCCTTAGAGAAAGGTTACTAGCTTTATTGAACTTCAGTGTTTTTGATTAGGTTTGCTACGTGGGTGTAGTGTTAGCTTGGTTTAATTGATTTTCTGTTTTGCTGTAAAATTGCATCACCTAGGTGAGACATCCTGGGTATAATATTGCAATGAGTTTTGCTTTCAGCTGAGCTTTTTTGCTGTGGTCCCTAGGTACCTTTTTCAGGTGTCTTTGTTACCATGATGGACTACAGATAGTGTTGTGGTTTGTTGTATTTTTATGCTTAACTCTGTTACTAAAATCATAGCATCTGATTTAAACTTGTATTATCATAGCACATTAATCTTTTATAGTGGTTTATTTTTGTGGGGAAAAGTTAGAAAATCTACATATCTTGTCTCTTTCAGTGTTACTTGGCCAATGTAGCTGACAAGGTTCGAAGCAGTTGATAAATGTTCATTTATATATGTTGTAGAATAACTGAGACTTATCTTTTTATGCAAACATTAGTCTTATATTCTTTGAATCCTAAGTATTCTCGAAGAATATATTATGTAAGGAATTACTTTATAGAAGTTAACTTACAGAAGTTCTCTCTTAAATTAGTATCCTTTGGTTTTCTGGAGGCCCAATAATTAGTTCTCTAATCTTTAGTAATCTTTAGCACTGATAACTAATCAGTGCCTTTTTTTAGTTATCTTTAGTATTCCAATATTAAAATTATTATACATAGCAAAATTTACCATTTTAACTTATTTCTATTTATACAAGCTGTCCTTTACTGTTACTATCCCCCAGAGGTTGCTCAGATTCATGTCCATTGAGTTGGTGCTACTATATAACGATCTCATCCTCTGCCACCCCCTTCTCTTTTTGCCTTCAATCTTGCCCAGTATCAGGATCTTTTCCAGCCTGTCAGCTCTTCGGATCAGATGGCCAAAATATTGGAACTTTAACTTCTGCAACAGTCTTTCCAAGGAGTATTCAGGACTGATTTTCTTTAGGATTGACTGATTGGATCTCCTTGCAATCCAAGGGACTCTCACTTCTCCAACCCCACAGTTCAAAAGTGTCAATTCTTTGGTGCTCAGACTTCTTTGTGGTCCAACTCTCACATCCAGTATATTCACCTTGTTGTACAGTAATCACTATCATAGATTTTTAAGCACAGCTTTATTGAGATAAAACTGTATGCCACACAGCCCTGCTTTCCCGTGGAATCTGAAGGAACTCTCAGATTTTCCCCCTCTAAAACTGATACCTAGGTTAGGTCATCATGGTGACTGGAGAGAGGTTGATGAGAGCTGTTAGTTTTTAAATTTGGTGGATCAAAAGTGCTATAACTCCAGTCAGATTCAGCAAGATCATTCTGCAAGACCATCAGGTTCTAATCAAAGTCCAAGCATGTGATGTAAACCTGGTGAACACATTTACTTTGGTGCTTAAAGTAGAAAACCACTTCTATCTTATACTCCTGGTTTAGTTTTAGTTGGGATAATAGACGCTGTTGGAGGACATGTATTTGCTTTCAAGAAACCTGACAAGAGTTCTCACTACCAGCACATTTCAGGGGGCTACACAAAGTATGGTCTGGCAGGCAGTCAAATTTGTTTACACACTGCCAGAAAAACTGGACTTTAAACAAGGAGCTCCTGTATTTTACTGCTTACTGAGCTCTGCTCCACAGTACCCATGTGAAAGCTGGAGGAAGTATTCAGGTTATGGGGCTGGTGGAGGAGTTGGGTAGGCAGTGTGCCACATTGCTAGAGCTTATGGCTTAGAGGTTTTGTGCACAGCTGATTCTGAAGAAGGACAAAACATTGTTTAGCAAAATGGACGCCATGAAGTATTTAATCACAAAAAAGCTAAGTTGATAAAATTAGGAAATCTGTTTGTGAAAAGAAGTTGATGTGATTATTGAAATGTTAGCTAATGTAAATCTTAGCAATGATTTGAATCTTTTGTCACACGGAAGACAAGTAATAGTTGTTGGCAGCAGAGGTCCTTTGAAATAAATCCATGGGACATCATGGCAAAGGAATCTAGCATAATAGGATTTGCTCTGTATTCATCTACCAAGGAGGAATTTCAGCATTTTGCAGCAGTCCTTCAAGCCAAAATGGAAATTGATTAGTTAAGATCAGTAATGGGTCCTCAGTATCCATTGGAAAAAGTGGCCTAGCCTCATGGAGATGATATTCATAGCAGTGGGACTAGTGGAAAAATAATTCTCTTAAAATGATTGATCCTTTCATAGATTTCCTATGTAATTAGAGGTTTCTTACTTCAGTTTTATGTACGCTACATTTTCTTTAATTATCATTCATTTGACTCAGTGAGTTTTCTAATGTTAAAAAGATTTATCTTTAGAGATCATAGGCATTGGAGTGCAGTTTATTTAATACTGGCAGCATTCTTTATGCTTTCTGTCTCTCATCAAAGTACCATCATAGTAGGAAATTCTTGATACTTGATCAGTAATTCCATAATTTCGACTAAAACATCAAAAGAGGACTGCTTGATTTCCAAGCCTACTTCTTCAGATAAAGGTTCTTTAGCCTCTGCGTGCATGCATGTTCAGTCACTCAGTTGTGTCTGACTCTTTGTGACCCCATGAACTGCAGCCCACCAGGTTCCTCTGTCCATGGAATTTTTCAGGCAGGAATACTGGAGTGAGTTGCTGTTCCCTCCTCCAGGGAATCTTCCCAACCCAGGGGATAGAATCCCTGTCTCCTGCATTGGCAGGCAGATTCTTTATCACTGAGTCACCTGGGAAGCCCTTAGTCTCTGATTAATTTTTTGGACTAAACAAGACCCCCTTTTGAAACTAATCTCATCTAGATCTATAAGTCTGTCAGAAGGGCAAGATAAACAGTATCCAGATAAATTTGTTAATTTTCCAATATTTCCCAATACATTGTGACATTCACTAGTTTAATGGTTGATTACCAATGATCCATATATTCTGTGAGGACAGCAGCCTTATCTTTGGTATAATATGATACTAGGTATGTAGTTTCCAAATAGATAATTATTCATTGATTCAATTTCAAGGTAGAGTTAGAATTATCTTTTTATGTGATTGGGATTAAATATTTTTACTTCATTAATGAATTCGGCACATTGAGAATGATCTGCTTTTGTTTTTATAACATGGTAGCTGTAATAAATTCTAGAGGAAATTTAAAAAAATTTTTTTAATCATATACCATATAGTTCACTCATTTAAAGTGTACAATTCCATAGTTTTTAGTGTATTCGAAAGTTTTGCAACCATCACCAATATCACTAATGAACATAGATGCAAAACTTCAACAAAATCCAGCAATACATTGAAAGGATCATACATTGTGATCAAGTGGGATTTCTCTCAGGGATGCAGGGACTTTTCAGTATCAGCAAATCAACCAGTGTAATATACCACATCAACAAATTGAAGAAAAAACCATATGGTCATCTCAGTAGTTACAGAAAAAGCTTTTGACAAATTCAACACCCATTTATGATAACAACTCTACAGGGTGGGGTATAGAGGGAACATATCTCATATAATAAAGGCCATATATGACAAACGCACAGCTAACATCATAGTCAACAGTGAAAAGCTGAAAAACGTTTCCTCTAAGATCAGAAACAAGACAAGGATGTCCACTCTTGTCTCTTCTATTCAACATAGGTTTGGAAGTCCTAGCTTCGGCAATCAGAGAAGGAAAAGAAAGGGAATCCAATTTGGAAAAGAAGTGAAACTGTCACTGTTCGCAGATGAAACACTATACACAGAAGATCCTAAAGATGATACCAGAAAACTGCAAGAGCTCATCATTGAATTTGGTGAAGTTGTAGGATACCAAATAAACACACAGAAATCTGTTGCATTTTTTTAAACTAATTTATTTTCAGCTGTGCTGGGTCTTTGTTGCTGCGTGTGGGACAGATTTCTCTAGTTTTGATGGAGCAGGGGTTACTCTCTAGTTGTGCTTGGGCTTCTCATTGCAGAGCACTGGCTCTAGGACACATGGGCTTCAGCAGTTGTAGCACATGGGCTTAGTTGCTCTGCAGCATGTGGAATCTTCCCAGACCAGGGCACCCCTGTCTCCTACATTGGCTACCGGGGAAGACCTCCGTTAGATTTCTATACACTAACAATAAAAGATCAGAAGGAGAAATTGAAGAAACAATCTGTACTGCTACATGTTAAAAAAAAAAGAAAAGACATTCTTTAATACCATAAGCAAAAATAAAGTGGAGTAAAGGCCTAAGTGTAAAACCAGATACTATAAAACCCTTAGAGGAAAATATATGCAGAACACTCCTTGACTTAAATTGCAGAAATATCTTTTTCAGTTTGTCTCCTAGAGTAATGGAAATAAAAATAAACAAAAAGGATCTAATTAAACTCAAAAACTTTTGCACAGAAAAATAGAACATAAACAAAACGAAAAGACAACCCACAGAATGGAAGAAGATATTTGCAAATGATGTGACTGACAAGGAATTAGTCTCCATAATGATACAAGTGAACTTAATCAAAACAGAAAGAGACTCACAGACTTGAGAAGGAACTTAAGGTTACGGGGTTGGGGGGGCGGTGAAGGGGGGAGGAGGGAAGGGTGGGTGAGTGGATAAATTGGAAGTTTAGAATGGACATGTACATACTACTATATTTAAAATAGATAACCAACCTCAGATATGCAGATGTTATCACCCTAATGGCAGAAAGTGAAGAGGAACTAAAGAATCTCTAAAGGAACTAAAGAACTAAAGGACCTCTTGATGAAGGTAAAAGAGGAGAGTAAAAAAGCTGACTTAAAACTCAACATCCAAAAAACTAAGATCATGGCATCTGGTCCTGTCATTTCATGGCAAATAGATGGGAAAGATAGAGACAGTGGCAGATTTTATTTTCTTGGGCTCCAAAATCACTGAGGATGATGACTATGGCCATCAAATTAAAAGACACTTGTTCCTTGGAAGGAAAGCTATGACAAAGCTAGACAGCGTTTTACAAAACAGAGACATCACTTTGCTGACAAAGGTCCATACAGTCAAAACTATGGCTTTTCCAGTAGTTATGTACTGATGTGAGAGTCGGACCATGAAGAAGACTGAACACCGAAGAATTGATGCTTTCGAACTGTGGTGCTGGAGAAGACTCTTGACAGTCCCTTGGACTGCAAGGAGATCAAACCAGTCAATCCTAAAGGAAATCAACCCTGGAAATTCATTGGAGGGACTGATGCTGAAGCTCCAATACTTTGGCCATCTGATGCAAAGAGGCAACACATTGGAAAGGACCCTGATGCTGGGAATGATTGAAGGCAGGAGGAGAGGATGAGATGGTTGGATGGCATCACTGACTCAATGGACATGAGTTTGAGCCAACGCTGGGAGATAGCTAAGAACAGAGAAGCCTGGTGTGCTGAAGTTCATGGGGTCAAAAAAATTGGACACGACTTACTGACTGAACAACCACCACCATAACAAAGATGTACTATGTATAGCACAAGGAACTCTGCTCAATAGTCTGTAATAACCTAAATGGGAAAAGAATTTGAAAAAGAATAGGTACAAGTATATGTATAACTGAATCACTCTGCTGTACACCTGAAACTAACTCAACAGTGTCAATCAACTATCAGATCAGATCAGATCAGTTGCTTAGTCGTGTCCGACTCTTTGAGACCCCATGAATCGCAGCATGCCAGGCCTCCCTGTCCATCACTAACTCCTGGAGTTCACTGAGACTCACTTCCATCGAGTCAGTGATGCCATCCAGCCATCTCATCCTCTGTCGTCCCCTTCTCCTCCTGCCCCCAATCCCTTCCAGCATCAGAGTCTTTTCCAATGAGTCAGCTCTTCGCATGAGGTGGCCAAAGTACTGGAGTTTCAGCTTTAGCATCATTCCTTCCAAAGAAATCCCAGGGCTAATCTCCTTCAGAATGGACTGGTTGGATCTCCTCGCAGTCCAAGGGACTCTCAAGAGTCTTCTCCAACACCACAGTTCAAAAGCATCAATTCTTTGGCGCTCAGCCTTCTTCACAGTCCAACTCTCACATCCATACATGACCACAGGAAAAACCATAGCCTTGACTAGACGAACCTTTGTTGGCAAAGGAATGTCTCTGCTTTTGAATATGCTATCTAGGTTGGTCATAACTTTCCTTCCAAGGAGTAAGCGTCTTTTAATTTCATGGCTGTAGTCCAATATAAATTAAAAGGAAAACATGATAATAAATTCTACTGGAAATAAATTCTGCAATAAATTCTACTGGAAACTTATGAAAGCAAAATTCATGCATTTGAAGTGTACAGTTTGTAGTTTTTAGTGTATTCACAAAGTTGTGCAGCCATCACCATAAGCACTTTTTAAAATTTATATTGGCTATGCTGGGTTTTCATTGTGGCCCACAGGTTCTTCCTTGCTGCATGTGGGGTTTCTGTTTTGACGAGTGGGGCTACTCTCTAGTTGTGATGCGAGAGCATTTCGTTGCAGTAGCTCCTCTAGTTGCAGTTGCATGGGCTTTAGGGCTTCAGTAGTTGCACCGTGGCCTCAGTAGCTGTGGCACATGGGCTTACTTACCCCATGGCATGTGGAATCTTAATTCTCCAATCAGGGATCAAACACATATCCCCTTCATTGGCACGAAGATTCCTGACCACTGGACCACCAGGGAAGTCCCACCATAAACAGTTTTAGAACATTTTCATCACCTCCAGAAGAATCTTTGTATCCATTGACTATCATCACCCAATTCCCCTACCCTCTCCAATCCTTAAGCACCCACTTATCTGCTTCCTGTCTCTATGTATTTGCCTATTCTTGACAGTTGATATAAATGGAGTCATATGTGGTCTTTTGTGACTGGCTTCTTTCACTTAGCATAGTGCTTTGTAGATTGATCTTCTTTGTGGCATGTATGAGGACTTCTTTCCTTTTTATGATTGAATAATACTCTATTATATGGATGTATCACACTTTGTTTATTCATTCATAAGGTTATAAACATTTGACTTTTATGAATCATGCATAACATATAGTATTTTCATTATCATTTAGTTGAGATTATTTTAAAATTTCCCTTGTGATTTCTTCATGGAAGAAAGTATACACTAATTAGTTATTAGTGTATTAGTTTATTTCCAAACATTTTGTGTCTTTCTAGATATCTTGTTTATAAATCTCTTTTTCAGCTTCACTGAGGGTAGAAAATATATTTTGTGTTTCAAATCACTGACATTTGTTCAGGGTTGCCTGATAGACCAGTATTTATTTTCAGTTAGAGGATAACTAGATTCTGGATTCATCTAGAATTATTCTCATCCTTGTGTTGAAATCTTAAATCATTATGAAGAAAACTGTCTTCTAAAATGCTTCCTAGTAATTGTTTATACTCACTGATCATACTTTCTGTCCGTATTAATAACCACCCTGTGATATAGGAGTTATTAGTATACTTATTTTACAAATGAAACTGGGGCACAGAAAGATTAAGTAAACTGTGTAGGTTACATAGCTGGTAAAAAAGTGGGCTAGAGAATAGGCAAATCCATAGAGATAGAAAGTAGATTAATGGTTGCTAGGACTAGGGTTTTGTGGAGTGACTGCTAATGGGTATGGAATTTCTCTTTTGGAGGATGAAAATGTTCTGGAATTAGTGGTGATGGTTGTACAACTTTGCGAATATATTAAAAACTATTGAAGTTTGTACTTTAGAGGGGTGAATTTTATGATATGTGAATTGTATTTCAATTTCTTTTAAAAAGACAGAACTGGAATGCCAACTCAGAAATTATTTCCCCTAAACTGCTTATTCACTCACTCAGACTTTTGAGGTTGCCATAGGTTCAATATTAGAAGTAAAATCTCATCAGCCTGTAATTTAAGAGTTATATCCTATATATGGCTTATTGCAAATGCTCTTTTCTGATTTGTTTTTGAAGAATTCAGGTACTTCTATAGAAATGGAGTTGTATATTTAATTCTTTTTAGAGGTATTCCAGATAAGATTGGAAAATTAAATGAAGCTCCACAAGTAAGCTCTCTAATATAGGGTAGTTCATAATGCTTGTTAAGGTCATGAGATGCCATCTTCTCTCTCTCCTAGCTAATCTGTTTTCCACCTCAGCTTTAAAGGTTTTCTCTCAGGTTTTTCCTGGTCTTCCAGCCTCATTGTGTAAGACTACTCCCACCCACAACATTCTGTACATACTTCTACTTTTTAATCACACTGCAATAGTTTTTTCTGTCTTCCCTACTTAATTTGAACAGGGACACCATTTGAATTAGATTTCATACCTAAATTGTTCTTCAGTGATTGTTATAGTAAAATAGGAATCCCAATAAGAACTTATCAATGCTTAGTCTTTAGTGAACTACAAGAGAGTATAAATAATGCTTTGCTGATGGTCTGATTTCAGACACATTGTTATAAATGTTGGAATTGGGCTAGAATGTCTGTTTCTGGAGGTGGCATTGAGGCAGCATTTTGAATGCCATTGTAGTCTTTTTAGAGATTACTTGAAAATACATGTATCAGAATGGGACATTTGAATATTACATTTTTTGTTGTTCAGTCACCCGGTCATTTCTGACTCTTTGCAACCCCATGGACTGCAGCATGCCAGGTCTCTCTGTATCCCTCACCATCTCCCAAAGTTTGCCCAAGTTCATGTCCATTGCATCGGTGATGGCATCCAGCCATCTCATCCTCTGACGACTTCTTCTGTCCTCAGTCTTTCCCAGCATCAGGGACTTTTCCATTTAGTCAGGTGTTTGCATAAGATGACCAAAATACTGGGAGTTTCAGCTTCAGCATTAATCCTTCCAACGAGTATGCAGGCTTGATTTCCCTTAAGATTGACAGGTTTGGTCTTGCCGTCCAAGGGACTTTCAGAAGTCTTCTCCATCACCACAGTTCAAAGGTATCAGTTCTTCAGCACTCGGCCGTCTCTACTGTCCAGCTTTCACAACTGTATTTGGCCACTGGGAAGACCATAGCCTTGACCATACGGACCTTTATCGGCAGAGTAATGTCTCTGCTTTTCAACACACTATCTAGGTTTGTCATAGCTTTCCTGCCAAGAAACAAACGTCTTCCAATTTAATGGCTGCAGTCACCATCTGCAGTGATTTTAGAGCCCAAGAAGAGGAAATCTGTCACTACTTCCACCTTTTCCCCTCTATTTGCCATGAAGTAATGGGGCCATGTTTTTTTTCATATTTAGTTTTAAGCTGGCTGTTTCACTCTTCCTCCTTCACCCTCGACAAGAGGCTGTTTAGTTCCTCTTCACTTACTGCCGTAAGAGTGGTATCATCCACATATCTGAGGTTGTTCATGTTTCTCCCGCCTGTCTTGATTCCAGCTTGTAACTCACCCAGCCTGGCATTTCTCATAATGTCCTCAGCATGTAGATTAAACAAGCAGGGCGACAGCAGTCAGCCCTGTTGTACTCCTTTTTTGATCTTGAACCAGTCAGTTGTTCCATACAGGGTTCTAACTGTTGCTTCTTGACCTGCCTACAGGTTTCTTAGGAGACAGGTAAGACGGTCTGGTATTCCCATCTCTTTAAGAGCTTTCCACAGTTTATTATGATCCACACAGTCAAAGGGTTTGATGAAGTCAGTGAAACAGAGGTAGGTGTTTTTCTGGAATTCTCTAGCTTTCTCTGTGATCCAACGAATGTTGCAATTTGATCTCTGGTTCCTCTTCCTTTTCTAAACCAAGCTTGGACATCTGGAAGTTCTTGGTTCGCATAATGCTGAAGCCTAGCATGCAAGCCTAGCATGGGAGATGAGTGCAATTGTCCCATGGTTAGAAAAAAAGTTTTTGTTTCTTCCTGGGGGTCTCTGATTGCATTTCAGTCTTAATTGCATAACAGTACCAATTTTAGTTTCTTAAAACGCTGATATTTGCTACTTAAGAAAAAATTAGTGTATTTAACTACCTTGACCTCCAGTATTTTACAGTTGTCTTATTGCCATTTAATTTTACTCTGAGAGGGCTTCTCTCCTTTAGTTGTTTATTCTCCTCTAACTTAGATTTTTACTATTAGAAATTGTTTTGCTGTTATAAGTTTTAATTATTGTAGATGTAATCTTTTTTGTTTGTGAATAATTAATACATATGTTTGCTTTACCAAAATTAGGGTAATAAAATTATACAGATTCTTCTTTTACAACTTTATTTTACCCATTTCCTCTGTCACTAAGATTTCTATAGCAGAAATTTGAATTAGATACATAGCACTGTGGACCTTAGGAAGATGTTATAATTGATATAACCGTGGATAGCCCTGTTGTAATAGCAGGCTCTTTCTAAATTTTACTCTTAAAATAGTGGTACCTATGCTATTTTAGGCATAGTCTTATACCTAAATGTTTTTGTATATGTCTGGTTATTTTCTTACTTGTTTAGATCAAACTGCATGCTGGATTGAACTACACATTTTGTTTTTTAATTAAAATATTTGGCTGTGCTGGATCTTCATTACTGCGCTCAGGCTTTCTCTTGCTGAGGTGAGCAGAAGCTTCTTTCTAGTTGTGGTGGGTGGGCTTCTCATTTCAGTGGCTTCTCTTGTTGCAGAGCATATGCTTTAAAGAGTGTGAGGGCTTCAGTAGTGGCTCAGGAGCTTAGTTGCCCTGCAACATGTGGAATCTTCCTGGAACAGGGATCAAACCCATGTCCCCTTCATTGGCAGTAGGATTCTTAACCACTGGACCACCAGGGAAGTCTGAGCTGCATATTTGATAAATACAGCAAAGTGGCTCTATAGAAAAGGTTGTCCTTATATTATTCCCAACTGTGCAAAATTTTGTTAGCTTTGCTAATACTGGAATTTGAAATAAAATACCCCAGATGCTTCTCCCATTTTAAATGAATGTACTTAGGTGACCTAACACTGTTGTTCAGTTACTCAGTCGTGTCCAACTCTTTGTGATCCCATGGACTGCAACACACCAGGCTCCTCTGTTCTCCACTATCACCTGGAGTTTGTTCAGATTCATGTCCATTGAGTCAGTGATGCTATCTAACCATCTCATCCTCTGCTGCCCCCTTCTCCTTTTGCCTTCAGTCTTTCCCAGCATCAAGGTCTTTTCCAATGAGTGGCCAGAGTATGGGAGCTTCAGCATCAGTCTTTACAATGAATATTCAGGATTGATTTCCTTTAGGATTGGCTGGTTTGATCTCTTTGCTGTCCAAGGGACTCTCGTGTCTTTCTCCAGCTCCACAATTCAAAAGCATCAATCCTTTGGTGCTCAGCCTTCTTTAGGGTCCAACTCTCACATCCATACATGACCACTGGAAAAACTATTATATTATATATTATTATACAGAGCTTTGTCAACAAAGTGATGTCTCTGCTTTTTAATACTGTCTAGCTTTGTCATAGCTTGCCTTCCAGGGACAGAGTGTCTTAATTTCATGGCTGCAGTCACCATTCTCAATGATTTTGGAGCCTAAGAAAAGAAAATCTGTCACTACTTCTACTTTTTCTCTATTTGCCATAAAGTGATGAAACTGGATGCCATGATCTTAGTTTTTTGACTGTTGAGTTTCAAGTCAGCTTTTTCACTCTCCTCTTTCACACTCATCAAGGGGCTTTTTAGTTTCTCTTTACTGTATGCCGTAACCTAACCCTAACCCTAAGAGTGGGATCATCTGCATATCTGAGGTTGTTGATATTTCTCCCAGAAATCTTGATTCCAGCTTGTAATTCAGCTTGACATTTTGCATGGTGTACTCTGCATATAAGTTAAATAAGCAAGGTGACAGTATATAGCCCTGTTGCACTCCTTTCCCAATTTTGAATCAGTCATTTGCCATGTCTGGTTCTAATTGTTGCTTTTTGACTCGCATACAGGTTTCTCAGGAAACATCATAAGGTGATCTGGTACTCCCATCTCTTTTAAGAATTTTCCACAGTTTGTTGTGATCCACATAGTCAAAGGCTTTAGCGTACTCAGTGATGCAGAAGGAGATGTTTTTCTGGAATTCCTTTGCATTCTTTATGATCCAGTGAATGTTGGCAATTTGATCTCTGGTTCCTCTGCTTTATCTAAACCAACTTGTACATCTAGAAGTTCTTGGTTCACTACCCCATACTATTTGGGATTTATAGCCTTTGTAATGTTACTGTCAGGACCATTCGTTTATTTGTCTTTCCATAGAAGGATCCATTCTACCTAAGGAAAAGGGTTGTCATTAAGGCTGTATTTATGTGTCAGGAGAGCATAGAGGATGAAGCTATAAAGACTTGGATAAAGACTTCATGTGAAATGATATTTGAACTAATGACAGAGCATCCTTTGATCTTTATAATAATTTAATTGTAACATGCTGATTTTCACATTGGGGCCATGATATGTTAGATTATGAAAATATTTTCAAATACTTTTTATTATGGACTTTTTCAAATGTATGTCATATAGTTCAGATAGTATAATGAACTCTGTTCAGTGCTTACTCCCTGAAAATAGCACTAACACAACCCGTTGTTAAGGTAAATCTGAGTTTATTGCTTACCACTTTAAGGAAGATAATGCTTAGTTTTAGGAGCTTTATTAATTTCTTAGGACTGCCATAGCAATTACCACAAATTAGTGGCTTTAAATTACAGAAGTTTATTATCTCACAGTTCTTGGAGGCTAGAAGTCCCACATCAAGTTGTCAGGGAGGTCATTCTCCTTCTGAAGGCTCTGTAATAGAAACCATCGTATCTGTTTCTCTTAGCTTCTGATTATTGCTAGAACCCATTCTAATCCAGCATGACCAGAATTTAACTTGATTGTATCTGTGAAGAGCCCTATTTCCAAAGAAGGTCACTTGTCAGTTTGCCAGTGAACAGGAGCTTTGGGGATACACTATTCAAACCAACACTGTAGCCTTTTGGGAAGGAGGAGAGCAAAGTTGGGATGTTTATGGTTTGGGAGATTTGATTTAAGGAGGCTGTATTAATACAGAGGCTTGATTAGAATTGGATAAAGACTGTTGCAATCATTTAAAATTTGTAGACATGACAAAGTGTGAGCATTTTGAGACAAAGTTCAAAGAATCTGTGAGAGACTTCCCTGGTGGTCTAATGGCTAAGACTCCAAACTCCCATTGCAGGGGGCCCTAGGTTCAATCTGTGGTCAGGGAACTAGATCCCATATATGCTGCAACTAAGAGTTCACATGCTGCAACTGAAGATCTTGCATGCCACAACTAAGACCTGGCGCAGACAAACAAGCAAACATTTTTTTAAAAATCTGTGAGAGTAAACAATCATTTTATGCTATCTTATGACTACATGGACAGTTTTATGTTAATTTGATGGACTTTGGGGAATTTCCTGAAGGAACAGTAGTTATTTGCAACTCTGTTTCCCTAGATAAGAATTTCCGGGTGGCGCTAGTAATAAAGAACCCACCTCCAAGTGCAGGAGACATGAAAGTCATGGGTTCAGTCCCTGGGTTGGGAAAATCCTCTGGAGTAGGGCATGGCAACTGACTCCAGTTCTTGCCTGGAAAATCCCATGGACAGAGGAACCTGGCTAGTTACAGTGCATACGGTCACAAAGAGTCGGACATGACTGAAGTGACCTGCCTGCACACATGCAGGGTAGTAAAGTCAGGTTGATAACACTAGAATGGTAAGTGATGTTTATGTAGATAGTAAGCTGTGTGATTGTAATTGTTTTTGATTTTCAGTCCCCAAGTACCATCAAAGAGCTTATGTTACTAATGTTTTGCCATTTCTTGTTTTATTTCTCTCCTATGCTCCCTCTCTGCTACCCTGAAAGAGTAGCAATCAAGCTTCCCTCCCTGCGGTCCTTTCTATCTTGTCCCTCTTTCTGTCAAACCTGTAGATTTTTATTAACCATTTACTAGCAGGCAGACATAGAATTCTTCATACAGTATATGTAAACTTGATGAAGTGTCCCTGTTTTCTGATCTTTTTGATGATTCCATCCAACTTAAATGAAAGGTTTACTCAAGTGGATATAGTATACTCAGTTCCAGGATACTGTTACTTGTACTGTTTAGTGCCAGTTAACCAGAATCCTCTGACCTGTTACAGGTCTCCTCTGATCCCCCTTTTTAGGGATCAAGCATGTACAGGCTCTGAGGCTTGTTAGATTTCTTTTTTTTTTTTTTAGATTAGACATAATATATATACAGTAAAGCATATAAGTCTTTTAAACTTTGAATTCAGGGATTTTTGTGTGTATGTTTTACCTTTGTTAATGAACTTTTTATTTTAAAATCATTTTAAATATGTAGAAATATTAAAAACAGTACCGAATTCCCATTTAACCCTCTCCTAGGAGAAGGCAGTGACATCCAACTCCAGTACTCTTGCCTGGAGAATCCCATGGACTGAGGAGCCTGGTGGGCTGCAATCCATGGGGTCGAGAAGAGTCGGACACGACTGAGCGACTTCCTTTTCACTTTTCACTTTCATGCATTGGAGAAGGAAATGGCAACCCACTCCAGTGTTCTTGCCTGGAGAGTCCCAGGGACGGGGGAGTCTGGTGGGCTGCTGTCTGTGGGGTCACACAGAGTCGGACACGACTGAAGTGACTTAGCAGCAGCAGCAGTTTACCTCATGTTAACATCTAAAATTACTATGGTACATTTGTCTAAGAAACTGGCATTAGTATATTACTATATATCACCAAACTCTCCAGACATTTATTTGAATGCTACTAGATTTTTTTTTCACTAATACCCTTTTTCTGTTCCAGGATGCAGTCCAGAGTGCCACATTGCATTTAGTTTTCATGTCTCCATAGATTCCCTTGGTTTGTGACAGTTTCTCATTCAGCCTTTGTTTGTTTTTCATGATCCATCTTGAGGCAAGGTATCCTTTAAAGCAGCAGTCCCCAACGTTGTTGGCACCAGGGACGAGTTTCATGGAAGATACTTTTTCCACAGACAGGAATGGAGTGGAGTGGAGTGTTTCAGGATAATTCAAGAGCATTACATTTATTATGCAGTTTATTTCTCTTATTACTATATCACCTCCACCTCAGATCATCAGGCATTAGATCCTAGAGGTTGGGGACCCCTGCTTTAGAGTGCCCCCAGTTTGGGTTTGTCTGTTGTTTTTCTCAGGTGTAGGGTAGACTGCAACAGAAGTAAAGACCCTTCTTAATACAATAGATCAGGATTACATGATATCCACATAAATACATGCAGTTTTTATTGGGAATCACATATATATAATTAAGTATTTTACTTTTTTAAAAAAAATTCTTTTTGTTAAAGTATAATATCTGGTAAGGTCATAAAGTGAAGTCGTTCAGTCGTTATCTGACTCTTTGCAACCCTATGAACTGTAGCCTATCATGCTCCTCCGTCCATGGGATTTTCCAGGCAAGAGTACTGGAGTGGGATGCCATTTCCTTCTCCAGAGGATCTTCCCGACCCAGGGATCGAACCGCAGTCTCCTGCATTGTAGGCAGACGCTTTACCGTCTGGGCCACCAGGGAAGTTCATAAAGTAGACAAATTTTAAATGTATGGCTTGTTGAAAATTTTGCATATTAATACATTCTTGTAACTACTCCTCAGATAAAAATATAGGTCTTTCTAGCAGTCAGACGTTTCCCTGACTCCATATTCCAGTTAGAAACTCCAGAAGTTTCTACTATTTTGACTTCTATCTCCACTGATTAATTGTGCCAGTTTTGAACTATATATAAGTGGAGTCATACAACATATATATTTTTTATATCTGACCCCTTTCACCCCATGTATTGTCTGTGAAATTTGTCCATGTTGTGTATATAAGATGTTATTTTTGCTTGTGTAATATTTTGTTATTACTATGCCATAATTTATCCATTTCCGCCCCCCCCCCCCCCACTCCCTTCTTTTTAGTCCCAGGGTGTGTGCAGTTTTAGTTCCCAGACTAAAATTGAATCCGTATCCCCCACAGTGGAAGCACAGAGCCCTAACCACTGGACATCCAGGGAATTCTTAATCCATTCCCTTATTGATAAAGATTTAGATTACTTCTGGTTGTTGGCCATTATGAATAAAGCTGTTTTTAACATACTTGTACATGGCTTTTTTGTTGTTATTCAAATACCACAGACATTCTTTTATTACTGAATTTTAGTATATTTTCTTGAGTAAATGTTCATTTGCTTTATGCCTTTAGGACTGTTTCCAGAGATTTTAAATGCTTTTTGTTTTGTTTAAATTCTTACCAGTTCCCCTGGGAAGTTGGTGTATGCAGTTCCTTACAGTGTCATTCTGAAACTGGTTTCCCTTTCACATATCTCACAATCTGGGTTTTCCTTTTCACTCTCTTAATTGTCTGTCTCTCTCTTTTTAAAATTATTTATTTATTTGTTTCTGGCTTTGCTGGGTCTTTGTTGCTCTGCACGAGCTTTCTCTAGTTGCGGTGAGTGGGGGCTACTCTTTGTTGTGGTGCTCAGGCTTCTCACTGCAGTGGTTTCTCTTCTTGCCACGCGTGGGCTCGGTAGTTGTGGTACACAGCCTTTGTTGTTCCGTGGTGTGTGGGATCTTCCTGGACCAGGGATTGAATGTGTGTTCCCTTTATTGGCAGACAGATTCTTAACTGATGGACCACCAGGTAATTCCGAAGCTTTTTTGTATTACAGATCTGACAAGGAATTCTTTCACTTTTGTTTGTCTGTAATCTTCACTTGTCTGTGGACTTCTCTGGTGGCTCAGACGCTAATTACATCTGCCTACAATGCAGGAGACCCAGGTTCCATCCCTTGGTCGGGAAGATCTTCTGGAGAAGGAAATGGCAAACCACTCCAGTACTCTTGCCTGGAAAATCCCATGGATGGAGGAGCGTGATAGGCTACAGTTCATGGGGTCGCAAAGAATCGAATACGACTGAGCGACTTCACTTTATGACCTTACTTTATAATCTTCACTTAATCTTCATTTTTGAAAGGTAGTTTTATGAGATATAGTATTTAAGTGTTGAAAAATATATATTTTCATTAAGAAATTTAAAGATGTAATTCCATTGTCTTGTGTTCTCACTTTCTCTGTGGAGGAGTTCATAAAAATGTATGTTCACTCTCCTCCTGCCTCTTCCCCCGTCCACCTCCTATGTGTAGTACATTTTCTCTGGATGTTTTCAAGGGTTTTCTTCCTTTATACTTGGATTTTAATAGTTTGTCAAAGTATGATTTTCTTTGTATTTGTCCTGTTCATTGAATTTCTCGGATCTGTAAGTTCTTAACCTTTCACTATATTTGAAAAGTTTTCAGCTATTATTTCTACAAATATTTTCCCCTAATTTCTTCTATCTTATCCAGTGGGAACTTCTTTTATATATATGTTAAACTGTTTGATCTATATTCAGCTTCACTTCTTTCTTCTGCCATTTCTATCAGCTGTTAAATCCATACAATTACTTTTCTGATTACTTATTGTAAGTACTTGCAATTTACGTTTGATTCTTTTTTCTCATTTTTCTCTGTGGAAATTTTCCTTTTATTTATTTCTTATACATGTCTTCTTCCAAGGTCTAGAATATGTCTCTGATAGCTGCTTTAAATGCTTGTCTGCTAACTACAAAATCTGACTCATCTTGGAGTCTTTTGGTTTAGTTTTTTTTTTTTTTTTTACTTTTTATTTTGTATTGGGGTATAGCTGATTAACAATATTGTGATAGTATCAGATGAATAGCAGAAGGAATGCAGCCGTACATATACATGTATCCATTATCCCCCCAAACTCCCCTCCGTCCAGGTTGGGGTCTGTTTTTTTTACTACTTTTTTTCTTGGGTATGAATTATATATTTTTATTTCTTTTTATCACTTTTTTAATTGGATACAGGACGATGAAGAATACATATATACAGACTCTAGATTTTATTGTCTCCAAAGAGTTGTTTTGTCCTAGAAGGCAGTTACTTTGGCTGGATTCAAATTCTGAACTCTTAACATCCATCTGCTGCTGGGAACCCTGAGGTCTCCCCATCAAGTCCTCATAGATCATTGAGGACATCAGCCAAGAGTTTGGACACGTTTTAAATACAAATCTCTCTATTTGCAGCTCTCTTTCTTGCAGAAGTCTACTTTCCCAATCTTTCTAAGTGTTCTTTGAGCCCTGAACTTTGTCCTGTGACTCCTCAAACCTTTTAGGAATTGGGTCTTCTGCTACCAGAAACATGCCCATTAGGTTGTATTTCATTGTTTGTTGTTTAGTCACTAAGTCATGCCCAGCTCTTTTGTGACCCTTTGGACTGTTGCTTGCCGGGCTCCTCTCTGTATAATGGATTTCCCTGGTGAGAATACTAGAGTGCTGGAGTGAGTTGCCATTTTCTTCTCCAGGGTATTGTCCCAATCTGGGGACTGAACCTGTGTCTCCTGCATTGGTAGGCAGGTCCTTTACCACTGAGCCACCGTGGAAGCCCTTATGTTTCCTAGTGCTTCAGGAAAAAAGTTACTGCCTGAAAAATCTCATTCTTTGAGGTTTTTTCTTTCAAGGATATACTCCCTTTCATTTTCTATTTCTTATGGTCTAAGTTCAGGTTCTTTAAAACCTGGAGGCTAGGTAGGTAGTAACAGTAGCTTTTCTGCTGTGGTGACCATGGGTTTTTTTGGGGGAGGGGGGAGGGGGCTTGTTTTAAATAGCAAAAGGAAGTAGTATATTGAGAAGAACATGACCTTTGGTTAGAAATGGAATGGCATCATGTTGTAATAGGGAACTGAATTACCTTGGGCAATTTTCTAAACTCCTGAGCATGTTACCATTTCTTGAAAGATGGAAATAAAATTTCACTTCTTGCAAATTAATGTCAAGGTTAGCACTGTCCTATAAAATACCCAGTATAAGATCTGAGGGAGAAAAAGATACAGTATTCCCTGCTTTTCACAAGTCTGCTTTATGCCACTTTACTTTTGCGTAAGACCCATGACTACTTGTTTTCACTACCCAAAAGAAATCTGAAGAGGAATTTTGCTTTTACCAAAAAGTGAAAATAGCATTCAGTGTTTTTTACGTAGAGAGGTGTTGTTGAGGCAACACGTACCCCAGGCAGCAGGAGTGGAACCTCCAAGCTCCTTCCCTGGGAACTATACTTAGCATCAAGCCGTTATAGCTTTGAACTGTGTGGGTGAGCATCTGTGCTTTAACTTGATTTTATTTTGTGCATCCACTTAGCAAGATGTGTCCTAAGGTAATTGCTGCTTTGCTTTATGCCATTTTGGCTTAGGAAAGGTTTCATACGAACACTCTACTTTCAGGTAGTGGGGGAAGCTGGTTATTTAAATTTTTTTGTCATTATTATACATAGAAGCAAACCCATTGCCTTGGATTTACAAACCATAGGGTTTGTTGTTGTTGTTGTTTTTCATATAACTGGCTTTATTGCAATACTCTATTGTAGTGCTATATGTAATATGTAGTCCTTGTACTGAACAAAAATTATTCTCATTAGGCATCTTTAAAAATATAAAGTATATTATCACTTTGTTGTGTTTTGTAGTAGAAGTATTTATAATAAAATAACTTGTTTAATTAAAAATAATATTTATTTGGAAGAACCCTAGATATGTATTTTTTACCTTCTGGAAAATTATTATCAGTTCAGCAAAGGTGTGTCAGACTCTGATGATGTGGACTAAATAAGACAAATATGGGCCTTACATTTTATCAAGGAAAGCAAACATTAAGCAAATCATTATAAGTTTACATACCATTTTACAGAAGGTTTTGGGGTGAACAAGAACAATTTATTTACAAAGATCCTATATTGAAGAATCATATTTAAAATGCTTAGTAATTAAATTTTAATCTTTTGAATAAAAACTGTTTTAACTAGGTACTTTGTATTTCTTCACTGTATATTTTGTATGTTCCTTGGCTTTTCTCTACCTTTCTTTCCCCCATCACTATTTTGCCTTTTATCTCTTCAGATTTTTAGATTTACTTTTTATAGATTCTGATCGGTGTTAAATAATATTAATAGTAGTATCTGTATTGTTCCTGACTTTACTATGAATGGTGGGTTTTGCCTTTAAGTACATATATATTTTTATATATAAAAGCATTTTAGAAATATACTAAAGTTTTAACATTAGTTATATATAGGTGGTAGGATATACGTAATTTT
Organism: Bos taurus; assembly: GCF_002263795.3. Lineage (NCBI taxonomy): Eukaryota > Metazoa > Chordata > Mammalia > Artiodactyla > Bovidae > Bos > Bos taurus. Next base: position 53,200,370 of record NC_037342.1, on the reverse strand, counting down.
CACTTTGTTCTTGGTCTTTTCTGTATTGCCTGCTTTGTAGCATGCATTTTGCTCTTTTTATAAAGAAGGAGGGACATTTTTCAAAACAAAATAAAAACTATACTATCTACTATTGGTGATGGACAGGGAGGCCTGGCGTGCTGCAGTCCGTGGGGTTGCAAAGAATCAGACACAACTGAGTGACCGAAGTGAACTGATCTGTTAATGAAGAAGTGCATCAGTCTACTCATTGCTCCGGATAGAGACTTCCTTTCAAATATTAATTTGCTTTTGACTATGATCTAGGGAAAGTAGCTTTAGCTCTTCTACCTGCTACTTTAGATTCTTCGAAATAAGACGTTTGGGAGTAGGTGATTTTATGAGATTCTTATCTCTTTGGCTCAGTTTTTTCCTCATGTTTTCATATGAAACATGGCTGGAGGATGCAATAAAGAGGCCCAAATCAGGTCTCTTAAAGATCAGAAGTTGAAATCAAAAGTTACTTAAATCCATACAAAAATATGAATGACCAGGTATTGTTTCTTTTTCCCAAAGTATTTACATTTTGGGGAGCATTTGAAATATTTTATTTGCCCAGTTGTTTTCTAATTGATAAAATTTATTGTATTCATTTAGTATTTATTGAGTCTTGGCCAAGCTACTGGAGAAATAGGAGAATTAGATATGGTTCTTGCCCTTGAACAGTGTGCCTGTGGATAAGGATATTGGCAGTATACCACTATTTTTTCCTAGTAGCACTTCCTTGTGGATTAACCTAAAAATACCAATACAAGGTAGTGTTATGAATCTTTGGGACTGCCCTGTCAAAGAAGTATACAGCTCTAATCCTGAGATGAATTTCAAAACAATTTTCCAGGTCACTTCATTAAGCAGTCTAGTTTTTACAGCCCTCATACCCCTCCTGGAACTCTTCATCTTTAGTCTTCATACTTCCAGAGATTAAGGTTTGATTCACTGAATGAAGTGGATCTGACCTTTGTTTTCCCCAGGTTACTGTCCAGGAAGTTACTATAATTTCTTCCTAGTATAATCCTAGTTCTTTTTGTTAGGATCCAAGTAAATATTTGCTTGCCTTTTGTGAATTAGAGATGTCAACATAATTGTTTTCCTTCATGTTTTCTCTTTATTTTCCTCAACTCTTAACTAAAGGAATATGCTTTATTTGTGCTCTCAATTTGAGATATTATCTGTTACTAAAGACATTTCAACAAACTCAGGGCTGTATGTTTTTAAATTATCATTAGTAGAACCATTTCAGATATTTCTCAATGAATTGAATTACAGTTCTCTGTAGAAAAATTACTTGAGAACCCAATTTAATGTGCTAACTGAATGAATCTTTTTTTTTTTCTTTTCATTTCAGTTGGAAAGACATCACTGATTACCAGATTCATGTATGACAGTTTCGACAATACCTATCAGGTATTTTGTTTTCTCCAACCTACTAGTTGTCTTTATTTTGTTTGCAAGTAATGTTCAAGGTACTTTTAAAAATTCACTTTTTTACACTGTCCTGTATATAAAAGCACTTTGTGTAACCTGTAAAATGCTGTATAAATACAAAGTATAACTGATTATGCTTATAGTCCTCAACTTTTTCATTTAATTTCTTTAGCTTCTCTTGTAGAATCTATTGAAAAGTTATTGGTAATACCATCTAGAATAGAAGTAGAGTGATTATATTGATAGATATTCTTTTGGAGATATTTCTTCCAAGTCTAGGGTTCTGTGACATTTTGGTCTATACTTGAAGTCAAGAATAAGTACTGTAATTAGAAATCATTAATAGAAGGAGATTTGGGAATGGGTCAAAGACAGTCACAAGGGAAATTAGGAAGTATTTTGATAAATGAAAAAGAAAACACAACATTCCAAAACTAATGGGATACAGCTTAAAGCAGTTCTGTAAGGAAAACAAGAGGTATATTAACTCAGTAATTTAATCTTCTACCCTAAGAAACTAGAAAAAGAAAAGTAAACTTAAGCAGAAGTAAGAAACTGCTTTAAAATGTAGGCTTTATTATTATTATTCAGGTATGATGAAGCTAACAGATCAGGAGATGATTGCTACTGAAAAGGCTGTTATACTCACAGATTCCAAGAGGGAGGGACACTCCAGGCCATAATAGGAGGGCAGATGAAAGAAGTACTGATATTGATCAGGAGATGGGGTAGGGGACAGGAAATGTAGGTACTAGGCTGCTAGCCTTTATTGTGATTTTTTTTTTTAATTGTGATTTTTGTGAGAAGGATGGGTAAGACCAGCCTAGTTTTAATAATTTCAGTGCTCCCTGGGCTGTAGGGGCTGTTCTTGGTTTTCTGGTACTTGGCCTTGGGGTGATTAGGGCAGGGGCATAGTGGCTCTGAGTGTGATTGAGGAGATGGTTGGGGTATGGGTCTGGATTTGTTGGTTTTCATATGAAAGTCCCTCTCATGGGCAAGTTTACATCTCTAGGAAATGGCAAACTCTGGGAGGGCCAGTCCCTCTAGTGTTAGGAAGCTCCCAGTTATCAGGACAACAAAAATACAGAAAATAAAGACATGCTTAATTCAGAAGCTAATAAAAGTTAGAACAAAAATATATGGACGAGAGAACAGAAAAACAAGAAATTCAATGAAACCAAAAGTGGTTCTTAGGAAAGATCCACAAAATTGACAAGACTTTAGCTAACTAATAAAGAGAGAGAGAGAGACTCAAATTATTACAGTCAGGAGTGTAGGAGAAAATCTTATAACCAACTATATGGAAATAGAGATTACTATGAGAGAATATTATAAGAGAATAGTGTAAAATGGGTATATGCCAACATATGAGATAAACTAGATGAAATGGACAAAGTCAAAGAAAGATACACTACCAAAACTAACACAAGAAGAAATAGAAAATTTGAACATACCTGTGAATAAGTAGATAAAATTAGCAATCAAAAAACTTGTCACAGGACTTCACTTGTGGTCCAGTAGTTAAGAATTTGCCTGCCAATGCAGGGGACACGGATTTGATCCCTGCTCCGGGGAGATTCCACATGCCACAGGGCAGTTAAGCCTGTGCGCCACAACTACTAATCCTGTGCTCTAGAGTCTGTGCTCCACAGCAAGAGAAACCACTGCAATGAGAAGCCCGTGCACTGCAACTGGAGAAAGCCCCATGTGCAGCAACAAAGACCCAGGACGGCCATAAATAATTTTTTTCTTTTTTAAACTCGCAAAGAAAATTGTAGGACTAGATGCCTTCACTGATCACTTCAGTGAAATACATGAAGAACAACACTAATACTTCATAAATTTCCAAAAATAGAAGAGGAAGAAACATTTTCCAACTTATCCTATGAGGATACCCAAACCAGGCAAAGACATCAAAAATAAAACTACAGGGTATATCTTTTATGAATATAAACACAACAGACCTTAGCAAAATACTACCAAACTGAATTTGCTGACTTGTAAAAAGGATCTATGCCATTTACCGGGTGGGATTGGTAGATTAGTACCGAGGTTGCAAGGTTGATTTAACATACAAAATGTAATGAAATATGCTATATGAAAAGTCTAAAGGACACAATCAGGGAAATCCTCTGGTGGTTCAGTGGTTAGGACTCTGCACACTCACTCCTGAGGGCCCAGATTTGATCTCTGATTGAGGAACTAACACGCCACAAACCGTGCGTTGTTGCCAAAAAAAAAAAAGAAGGACACAAATCACATGATCATTTCAGTGGACACAGAAAAAGCGTTTGACACAACCCAGTAGCCTTTGATGATGATGATAGCTTATGGTGAACTATGTCGGATTTGTGATCTCTGAAGAAGATTTAGCTTCGGAACCAGAGACCAGGCTTGATCGCTCAAGAGCTTTTGAGAAAAGCTTCTGACACAGACATCAGAAGGAGGACGGAGAGTGCCCCCTGCTAGTCTTTAGCAAGGTGTTTTATGTCTATTAGAAAGCTATTAATCAGGTAAGAGAGACACCTCAAGGCTGATGGAGTTTCACCAGGCCCCTCTCCCACAAAATGCATTTTTGAGATAGGATGGCTTGAGGTGTGTCATCCCCCAGCCATAAAACAATTGATATGACTCCTGGTTTGTTGAGCTATTATCAGTCCAAGGTTTGAGAAAAGAAAAAATGTTAATCTTAGGTGGAACCATTTTGAAGAAAGGCAAATTCCAAAGCAAATACATCGTTTCATTAACATAGCTTAAGAAAAACATTTCCATAGAGAAACCTGCTTTTAATTTTGTATGGAGAAAGAAAAAAAATCTGACACTTGTAGTTTGTTTCCTCCTGCCGCTTAAGGGAGAGATAAAAAATGTCTGACACTTGCAGCCTATTTCCTCCGCTTGGAGACCCCTGGCCTTCCTGCCTGTTACCTTCTCAGTAATAAATACTCAGCAAGCTACAAATACAAGGGAAGTGTCCAAACATGATAAAGAACATCTCTATGAAAAGCACGCAGCTAATATCAGACTTAATGTTTGAAGGCTGAATGTATTCTCTAAGATCAGGAACAAGACAAGGATGTCTGCCCTCAGTTGCATATATATCTGGTTATATATATATATATAACTGTACAAAAAAGATCTTCATGACCCAGATAATCACGATGGTGTGATCACTGACCTAGAGCCAGACATCCTGGAATGTGAAGTCAAGTGGGCCTTAGAAAGCATCACTACGGACAAAGCTAGTGGAGGTGATGGAATTCCAGTTGAGCTATTCCAGATCCTGAAAGATGATGCTGTGAAAGTGCTGCACTCAATATGCCAGCAAATTTGGAAAACTCAGCAGTGGCCACAGGACTGGAAAAGGTCCGTTTTCATTCCAATCCCAAAGAAAGGCAATGCCAAAGAATGCTCAAACTACCGCACAATTGCACTCATCTCACATGCTAGTAAAGAAATGCTCAAAATTCTCCAAGCCAGGCTTCAGCAATATGTGAACCATCAACTTCCTGATGTTCAAGCTGGTTTTAGAAAAGGCAGAGGAACCAGAGATCAAATTGCCAACATCCACTGGATCATGGAAAAAGCAAGAGAGTTCCAGAAAAACATCTATTTCTGCTTTATTGACTATGCCAAAGCCTTTGACTGTGTGGATCACAAGAAACTGTGGAAAATTCTGAAAGAGATGGGAATACCAGACCACCTCACCTGCCTCTTGAGAAATTTGTATGCAGGTCAGGAAGCAACAGTTAGAACTGGACATGGAACAACAGACTGGTTCCAAATAGGAAAAGGAGTTCGTCAAGGCTGTATATTGTCACCCTGCTTATTTAACTTATATGCAGAGTACGTCGTGAGAAACGCTAGACTGGAAGAAGCACAAGCTGGAATCAAGATTGCCGGGAGAAATATCAATAACCTCAGATATGCAGATGACACCACCCTTATAGCAGAAAGTGAAGAGGAACTCAAAAGCCTCTTGATGAAAGTGAAAGTGGAGAGTGAAAACGTTGGCTTAAAGCTCAACATTCAGAAAACGAAGATCATGGCATCCGGTCCCACCACTTCATGGGAAATAGATGGGGAAACAGTGTCAGGCTTTATTTTTCTGGGCTCCAAAATCACTACAGATGGTGACTGCAGCCATGAAATTAAAAGATGCTTATTCCTTGGAAGGAAAGTTATGACCAACCAAGATAGCATATTCAAAAGCAGAGACATTCCTTTGCCAACAAAGGTTTGTCTAGTCAAGGCTATGGTTTTTCCTGTGGTCATGTATGGATGTGAGAGTTGGACTGTGAAGAAGGCTGAGCGCCGAAGAATTGATGCTTTTGAACTGTGGTGTTGGAGAAGACTCTTGAGAGTCCCTTGTACTGCAAGGAGATCCAACCAGTGCATTCTGAAGGAGATCAGCCCTGGGATTTCTTTGGAAGGAAAGATGCTAAAGCTGAAACTCCAGTACTTTGGCCACCTCATGCGAAGAGTTGACTCATTGGAAAAGACTCTGATGCTGGGAGGGATTTGGGGGCAGGAGGAGAAGGGGACGACAGAGGATGAGATGGCTGGATGGCATCACCGACTCGATGGATGTGAGTCTGAGTGAACTCCGGGAGTTGGTGATGGACAGGGAGGCCTGGCGTGCTGCGATTCATGGGGTGGCCAAGAGTCGGACACGACTGAGCGACTGATCTGATCTGATATATATATGTAACCCTACTGCTAAGTCACTTCAGTTGTGTCCGACTCTGTTCGACCCCATAGACGGCAGCCCACCAGGCTCCCCTGTCCATGGGATTCTCCAGGCAAGAACACTGGAGTGGATTGCCATTTCCTTCTCCAATGCGTGAAAGTGAAAAGTGAAAGTGAAGTCGCTCAGCCATGTCCAACCCTCAGCGACCCCATGGACTGCAGCCTTCCAAGCTCCTCCATCCGTGGGATTCTCCAGGCAAGAGTACTGGAGTGGGGTGCCATTGCCTTCTCCGATATATATAACCCTAACCCTGTATATATAACCATATATATGTATATAAATATAACCATATATATATATGTGTGTGTGTGTGTGTGTATCTAAGTTATATATATATGTATCTTTTAAATAGCTTAATTGTAAAACAAAAACCAAAGAATAAGTTAAAAAGAATAAATCAGTAATGTTCAAACCAGGTACTTTTACTTTCTGAAGTATTTCATTATACCCAAGTTGTCTGAAATTAAAGAGATCTTTAGGTGTCTAAAGTGCTGTTGCTACTTATTCATTAAGATTATTGCTCTTGTTCATGCAGACATTTTTTAAGGGAGGTAATGTTGATGGGGTGAGGTTACATTTAACAGATAAGCAAAGATTTTGATTCTTTATAAAAAGTTGTTGAAGCCAAAATACCACTGTACTTTGGCATTAATAGGAGACACTGATTAACCATGTAAGCTACAAGTTTTTATAAGAGTTAGGCACAGTCCTAGATATTATCTTACTTTAACAGGGGAATTAGGATAATGTAGTACCCCACATCCTTAACTAGGGAAATTATCTTGACAGTGTATTAAGTATTACTTTGGAATATGAAGAATTGACCATATGTAGTTAGCTGCCAACTTAGTTATCAGGTGAAGAATTCTTCAGTGGATTAAGATTCCCTATCTTATGCCCTGACCATACACACAACAGAAAGACTTCTGAAATAATTGAAGAGCTAGTCTCATAACTAGAAATTTATTATTGAGCTATATGTAATGTATATCTGAAACTTAGTTTAAATGAAATTTTATTTCACAAAAAAGATAAACTTTATATATAATTCATAATTCATGCTATTTATGATTCCTTTGCACTGAATTAATTTTATTTGAAAAAGACTAAACTGGTTGGCCAGAAGAGTCCTTTATTGACCATATTTAGTCAGTTATTTCAAAGTAAAGCCAAAAAACCTGAGAAATCTGGTAAACATTTGTAGCTAGAGGCTGTAAGTGATTCTTGTAAGTTGCTCTAGTTTTTCACCAGTTTATTGGTTTTGTTTTCTTTTTCCAGTTGTAAATTTTTCCAGTAGTTTTAAATGTATCAGTTTGAACCATATTACATAATTGCTGTCTTTATCATTCAAAAATAATAGAATATTGGCAGTTTTATATTATATGGTTCAACTTAATATAAATAAGCTCAAGAAAGATTCCCACAATTGGAGTAGATTGTTTTGAGGAATATTACATTACTCAGGGTAACCTTTGAGATTTCTTTGAATTTAGAGGATTTCTTATTCCAAGGACTGTTACAAATCAACAATTAAGTTCAAGATAGCATAGATTAAAACAGTGGGTTTTAGACACTAATGAACTTGTCCAGAAAGATGATGGTGGTGATTAAATATATCCTTAACCTGTATAAGTTGAAGCTCTAGGTTGTTCTATTCAAAATTCTAGTTATCAATAAAACCAAAATCCTTAACTAGATGGACTGTTTTTCTTTTTTAAATTAAACATTATTATTTATATTTTTTGCCCTCGAAGTATGCAGGATCTTTGTTTCCCAACGGGGATGGGACCCATGCCTCTTTGCAGTGAAATCACAGAGTCTTAACCACTGGACTGCCAGCGAAGTCCCAGTGGACTGTTTTTCTGACTCAGTGTTTGATTTGTCTTTTAATTTTCATTTAATTTTTTAATGACTTTTTTCGGGACTTTTGGCTTTTCCAGAGGTGTTGTCATTTTATTTGGGGTGGGGTTCTTTTTTTTTTTTTATTGTGGTAAGAATACTTATATGAGATTCTAAGTTTTTATTATACTTTAAAGTGTACACAATATAGTATTGTTATCTACATGTATATTCAATGTTCTGTAGCAAATTTCTTGAACTTGTTCACCTTATATAACTAAAATCTTATGCTCGTTATAATGACTCATTTTTAAAATCCACAGACTCTACCTAGTTTCTGTCCTAATGGACAGAAATGTAATATGGCAGAAAGATATTGAGGGGAAAAATGTATATATATATTTTTTCCCCCACATATGTACATATATGTAAGGATATTTTTAAATGGGATTCTTTTCTAAATCAGATTATGTATCAGCATCTTCTTTCTGGGGTCCTTTCTTCATTTAAAAAAAAATTATTTCTGTTAATTTTAGATTCTTTAACTTATCCACTCTTTTCTTTCTTTAGTCATTGCGTCTTTCAACTCCTTCTCTATTTTCTCTTGCATGAGAAGGCAGCAACCAGGCAACAGAACTTTATGTGTGTTTGAACCACAGAAGGAAGCTGATTATCATTGCTTTGTACAGAACAAAACTTGTTTTCTTCACCAAGTTACTTTTGTAACTGGGTAAAATACATTCCCCATGTGAAAATCATGTTTATGGGTTTCTAGCTTCTCTGGCATCAGGATAGGGGACAAGCCACTATATACAAAGTCAGACAGAATTGTAACTTATATCTGCAATCTTTCATAAATTAGCTGTTGAGATAAATAAGCACCTTTCTGAGTGAAGAGCATCCAAATAAAATAAACAAATGGAAGTTATCACCTTGACACCGATATATTTGGATAAGCTGTTGTTCGGTCTTGATTTGTAAGCTCCTATAAAAGTAGTTTAATTTTTTTCTCTTTTTTTTTTTTTTTGCAGAGTAGACACTCCCCCCAACATCCATGAATTAGTTAACATTTAAAATAATACGTAAATGTAAATTAAGGTACATGAGAGAATTCTCTCTTTTAATTTCTTCTGTAATGATTGCTTTTTGCATTTCTCTAAAGAGGTGAGCAAAAGACTGCACTAACGTCTCATCTGTCTTTTATGAAAGTTTGAATTAGTTCCACATCAGTAGCATTAAAGATGCTGAAATAGTTGATAATGCTTAGTTTCCCAGCCATCTCATTTCTGTTCTTCCTGCTATTGGTTTAATTCTTATAACTGATCAACTTTTCTGTAGTAGCCCAGCTTGAAATAAAATTAACTAAAAAAAAAGAGCAGCAGCAGGCTATTTTTCAAATTAGTTTTGATCTTTATGAGTTCAGTGATATAAATGATGCCCCAAAACTTGGATAGTATAATGGAAGGGGGGGACTGTTGTAAAGTCTGACTTTGTACTAATTGTAAAAACATTTATATCTTGACTGTGAGATGTGAAAATACTTGTTTCTATTTATAGCCATTAAAAATTACTTTCAGCTGTTTATAACAAACACAAAGTAACATTGATAAGTGACGTGAGAATTTTTTTTTCATGTAAAAGATGTGTAAAGGTAGTGTGTTTCAGAGCTAGTGCAGCAACTCCATGGTCATCCAGGACCAAAACTTCTATTTTAAGTCTAACCTAATCTAATTTATGATTTCCGTATTGAATTTTGCCTCATGGTTACTGAATGATTCCTGGATTCCAGCCTTGGTATCCACTTCAGGAAGGAAGAAGGATGAAAGGGGGAAAAAATAAGAATCTACCTCCCAACTGAGTTAACCCCATTTATTTAAAGTTCAAAGAAGGCTGGAAAATGTAGTTTTTCAAATGGGAAAAGTATGGATTTAAATAAATGTTTGATTGTGTTAGTAAGGAAGAAGGAGTAGATGGATATTTGTTTAGGTAGTTAACTACATCTGCCACACTGAGTAAATGAGGTTCTACTAGTCAGATTTCTTAAATGCAGCCATGCCACTCCTGTACTTTCCTGGGGTTTGTCAATTAGATTCTCTTGCATAGTAATTCAAGTTTATAAGCCCATCCCCATATGAAAGAGTGGGATATGACATTCAAGTTGAATGTCATAAGGTAGAATTAGTACTAGGTTGTATGTTAGTCACATAGTTTGGGATAAAGGAGGAAGCTGCTTTTGTTGTTTAAAATATAAGTCTGTGGGAAATTGAAACCTACAAAACTACTCAAAAAAATAAAAGAAGACCTAATTAAATGGAGAGACATCCCAGGTGGTTAAGAATCCACCTGCCAATATAGGAGACACGGGTTTGATGCCTGGTCTCGGAAGATCCCTCATGCCATGGAGCAACTAAGCCTGTGAGCCACAACTGTTGAGCCTGTGCTCTAAAGCCCAGGAACCACAATTGCTGAGCCCACGCACTGCAACTACTGAAGCCCGAATGACCTAGAGCTTGAGCTCCTCAACAAGAGAAGCTACCACAAAATGAGAAGCTCATGCACCACAACAGAGAGTAGCCCCCACTCTCTGCAACTAGAGAAAAGACTGTGTAGCAGTGAAGACCCAGCACAGCCAAAAAATAAATAAATATAAAATAAAATGAATCTCTTTGGAAAAAAAGATGTCAATACTAACTACTCAAATCAAGCTGCAAATTCATTGCAATCCTTTTCAAAATCCCCATGCCTTTTTTTGTAGATATGAAGAGATTAATCATAATTTGCAATAGCCAAGACATTACTGAAACATATGAAAAAGTTGGAGGACTCACAGTTCCCAATTTGGGAATTTCCTACAAAGCTACAGTAGTTAAAACAATGTGGTAATGGCATATAGACACAATGGAGTAGGATCAGTCGTGTCCGACTGTTTGCGACCCCACGGACTGTAGCCCACCAGGCTCCTCTGTCCATGGGATTCTCCTGGCAAGCATACTGGAATGGCTTGCCATTTCCTTCTCCAGGGGACGTTCCTGACCCAGGGATCAAACCTGTGTCTCTTATGTATCCTGCATTGGTAGGCAGAGTCTTTACTACTAGCATCACCTGGAAAGCCCCATGGAATAGGATAGAGAATCCATATATATATATATATATCCATATCTATATATATATGTATGTATGTATGTGAGCACACACACAATTGATTTTCAGCAGAGACACCAGGCCCAACCTACAGAATAGGGGGAAATATTTGAAAGTTATATATCTGATAAGGATTTAATATCCAGAATATGTAGGAACTTGTACAAACCAATAACAAAATGACAAAAAAATTTTTTTGGCTGCACTGGGTCTTCGTTGCTTTGCGCAGGCCTTCTCTAGTTGTGGAGAAAGGGGGCTGCTCTTCATTGAGGTGTCGTGCACAGACTTCTCAACACAGTGGCTTCTCTTGTGGAGTGCCCGCTCTAGGACACACAGGCTTCAGTAGTTGTGGCACACAGGCTCAGTAGTTGCCGTGCACAGGCTTAGCTGCTCTGCAACATGTGAAATCTTCCTGGACCCAGGATCTAACCCAGTTCAGTTCAGTTGCTCAGTCGTGTCCGACTCTTTGCGACCCTATGAACCACAGCACGCCAGGCCTCCCTGTCCATCACCAACTATCGGAGTTTACCCAAACTCATGTCCATTGAGACGGTGATGCCATCTAACCATCTCATCCTCTCTCATTCCCTTTTCCTCCTGCCTTCAATCTTTCCCAACATAAGGATCTTTTCCAGTGAGTCAGCCTCTTCGCATCAGGTGGCCATAATATTGGAGTTTCAGCTTCAACATCAGTCCTTCCAATGAACACCCAGGACTGATCTCCTTTAGGATGGACTGATTGGATCTCCTTGCAGTCCAAGGGACTCCCAAGCGTCTTCCCCAACACCACAGTTCAAAAGCATCAATTCTTCTGTGCTCAGCTTTCTTTATAGTCCAACTCTCACATCCATAACATGACTACTAGAAAAACCATAGCCTTGACTAGACAGACCTTTGTTGGCAAAGTAACGTCTCTGCTTTTTAATATGCTGTCTAGGTTGGTCATAACTTTCCTTCCAAGGAGTAAGCGTCTTCTAATTTCATGGCTACAGTCACCATGTGCAGTGATTTTGGAGCCCCCAAAAATAAAGTCAGCCACCATTTCCACTGTTTCCCCATCTATTTGCCATAAAGTGATGGTACTGGATGCCATGATCTTAGTTTTCTGAATGTTGAGCTTTAAGCCAACTTTTTCACTCTTCTCTTTCACTTTCATCAAGAGGCTTTTTAGTTCTTCTTCACTTTCTGCCATAAGGGTGGTGTCATGCATATCTGAGGTTATTGATATTTCTCCTGGCAGTCTTGATTCCAGCTTGTGCTTCTTCCAGCCCAGCGTTTCTCATGATGTACTCTGCATGCAAGTTAAATAAGCAGGGTGACAATATACAGCCTTGACGTACTCCTTTTCCGATTTGGAACCAGTCTGTTGTTCCATATATCGCTAGTGGGAATTTAAAATAGTGCAGCCGGGAACTTCCTTGATGATCTAGTGGTTAAGACTCTGCACTTTCATTGCAGGAGATGCGGGTTCAAACCCTGGTCCAGGAACTAAGATCCCACATGCCATGCAGCATGACCATAAAGAAAAATTAACTGATTAATTAATTAATTAAAATAAAATAGTGCCACTGCTGTAGAAACTTTGCTCACAAAGTTAAAAAGAATTACCATATGGCCCAGCAGTTTTATTCCTAGTTTTATACCAAAAAGAGTTGAAAACAGGAACTCTTAATAGCCAAAATGTCCATCAGTGGATGAATGAAATGGTATATCCATACACTGTAATTTGGTATTGCTTACAATAGATGGGGAAACAGTGGAAACAGTGTCAGACTTTATCTTTCTGGGCTCCAAAATCACTGCAGATGGTGACTGCAGCCATGAAATTAAAAGACGCTTACTCCTTGGAAGGAAAGTTATGACCAACCTAGATAGCATATTCAAAAGCAGAGATATTACTTTGCCAACAAAGATCCGTCTAGTCAAGGCTATGGTTTTTCCAGAGATCATGTATGGATGCGAGAGTTGGACTGTGAAGAAAGCTGAGTGCCGAAGAATTGATGCTTTTGAACTGTGGTGTTGGCGAAGACTCTTGAGAGTCCCTTGGACTGCAAGGAGATCCAACCAGTCCATTCTAAAGGAGATCAGTCCTGGGTGTTCTTTGGAAGGAATGATGCTAAAGCTGAAACTCCAATACTTTGGCCACCTCATGAGAAGAGTTGACTCATTGGAAAAGACTCTGATGCTGGGAGGGATTGGAAGCAGGAGGAAAAGGGGACGACAGAGGATGAGATGGCTGGATGGCATCACCGACTTGATGGACATGAGTTTGAGTGAACTCCAAGAGTTGGTGATGGACAGGGAGTCCTGCCGTGCTGTGATTCATGGGGTCGCAAAGAGTCGAACACGACTGAGCCACTGAACTGAACTGAATGGGTACAAAATTTCTGTTTGGGGTGGTGAAAAACTTTTGTAAATATTACAGTTATACAGTTGTGAATGTAATTAATGCCATTGCTTATATACTTAAAATAGTTAAAATATCATATTTTATGGTATGTATATTTTTATTGTTGCTTGGTTGCTAAATAGTGTCCAACTCTTTGCAAACCCATGGACTATAGGCCACAAGATCCCCCCTGTCTATGGGATTTCCCAGTCCCACACTGGGACATACTGGAGTGAGTTTTCCTTCTCCAGGGAACCTTGCTGACCCAGGAATCAAACCCTCATCTCCTGCAGTGGTAGGCAGATTCTTTACTGCTGAGCCTCCAGGCAAGCCTGTATTTGTTTTACCACAGTTTGAAAACAAAGCTTGTCTTTAAAGAATTACATCACTGTCAGTGTTAAGTTCATCATTCGTAACAAATGTAGTACCACTCTGCTGGGGGATGTTGATAATAGGGATGCTCTGCATATGTGAGGGCAGGGGCAAAAGGGAATCTCTGAACCTTCGCTCAGTTTTGCTGTGAACCAAAAACTACTCTTTAACCCTCTTAACCATTTTTTGAAAGACTTTTTAAAAGCGCAGTTGTGTATTTTACCACAAGTATATGTATAAAGTGTATATAAAATGTATAACATGAACTATATATGATACATGAAATTATAAATTATATATATAAAGATAGATTTTTAAAGTATATATATATATATATAAAGTGAATATAGAATTATGTATTAGAGATACAATTTTACTCCCAACTCCACAGCAGAAGTTGTGTGTTCTTAGACAAGTTGCATAACTTCTCCAAACCCTAATATTGTTTTGTATAAAATGAGAAAAATAATGATGCTGGTAGCTACTTTGTAGGGATGTATTAGGATTACAGATGATCATGTAAAGGGCCTAAAAGAATCTCTAATGTACAGCAAGTGCTCAATAGGTAAAAGCCATTATCACTGAAAATTTTGTTCATTTATTATTTGGCTATGATAATTTATATATTTATTCATTATTTTTTCTACAATCATAATGCCCACTTGAACTCTAAACTGCTGTCATTAATTATTACTATTTTTAACTTCTTTGTTTTGTTTTGTTTTATAGGCAACAATTGGTATTGACTTTTTATCAAAAACGATGTACTTGGAGGATCGAACAGTGAGTAATGTTTTCAGTGTGCAATTTGCTGCAACGCTGCAGGACAGAATATTATGCTTAAAATGTAATCAGTGATTGTTGCCATAAGAGTACTTAGCAAAGTTGCCAAAGTTGGTGTACAGGCCTTGAGAAAAACTGTTATTATAGAATGAATAGTACTTAGCACTTTGAATTTTTTATCCTCAAGTAGACTCCAAAGGGGAGAGAAAGTCATTATTTGTAATACTCTGATAGCCCTAGGCTTGTTAAACAAAATATGTTGTCTTGACTTGTAATATTATAACAAATAGCATTGAGATAAGAATATTTTCATGAAGAAATTAGAGCTGCTAAAGACCTTTTGTGTACCACGCTGAACCATTCAAACATTTTATTTGAATATCACACAGTTTGTGAACTTCCAGGCTTTGTTGGAATATGGTATATACCAAAATGACTGTGAATAGACAAAAGTAATATGTATCTCCTAGTTAGATTTTTGTCTTCCATCTTTTGGACTGCTCCCTTTAAGTGCGATATAAATTCTGTATTCTAGCCTGCTGTCCTTTGAAGAGATTCTTGTCACCTAAACAGTAACTCTCTTAAATGCATTATTTTGGGACCTGTACCCAAAAAGCATTATCTCTAATGACATTTCTTTAAGTTTGTAATTCTTTTTCTTTTGGATGTTCTCCTTTATGTTTTAATATATAGCATTTCATTTCTTAAAATTTGAAAACAGAAACTGCTTTATGATGGTAAAAGAACTTAATGCTTATTTTCAGGCTTTTCTTCCTGGAATGTAGATGTGAATAAGAAAGTAAAGACACGTTTAAGTAGGGTTGCAATAAGATATTTCTCCTTTTTGCTAGATTATATATAATGTTCTAGAAATAAATGTGTGGGAGAACAAGCACAGTTGTCAGAGATCCAATTTCAAAGTGTTCTGTATCCAATAGAGAAAAGAGACATTTTATTTTCATTTCAGAGGGGCTGATCATTGACATTTACCTTTGTTTTTCTCTTTTATTTTCACTATTTGAACATGAGCAGTCTGCTTGTGCTGTCCGGAAGGTATAGGATTCAAAGAGAGGTTGTAGAGAGGGGGGATAAAAAGGAAGCTGTACTTCTCGTCCTGTGAAATCTTTGCTATTGCTGTTTTTTATTTTTGTATTTTTTTGAGTTATGTACCTTCAGAGCAAGCAAATTTTAAATATTACTCCCTTTTGAAAAAGGAAAGGAATTTTATGTTGTTTTCATTCCTCACATCCCTGCCACCTTTTGCATGAGTTTCCTTTTTACCTCCTTGCCACCCTCCTCCCTTTAAAAACATTATTTCTTTTTTCTTTTTAGTATGAGTTTGTTTTTTTGTTTTGTTTTTTTTTTTTTATTTATTTTTTCCCATCCCACAGATCAGGCTGCAGCTGTGGGATACTGCGGGTCAGGAACGTTTCCGTAGCCTCATTCCCAGTTACATCCGTGATTCTGCTGCAGCTGTAGTAGTTTACGATATCACAAGTAGGTATTTTGCAACGGGTTGACCTTTCTTATTTTTCTTGCTTGTTTGACTGATTTTATTGTTAGGTACGATTGCAATTATGGGACACAGCAGGTCAAGAGCGGTTCAGGAGCTTGATTCCTAGCTACATTCGTGACTCCACTGTGGCAGTTGTTGTTTATGATATCACAAGTGAGTGGGGGGGGAATTACGCATTTCTAATCTTCTTTCAACCTTTAGCTTAGTTGCATGCATGTTCTTGTTTTGTGCTTGTTTTCTATACCGGCATGTAAAATTGAGTTTTATCATACCAGACCTTATCACACACCATCTAGGTCAGAGTATTTGCTTCATTGTTTGTACCAATATATCTTATTTCTACTATGCCAGGGTTTTTTGCCCCAGAAATTTTCATTTGGGTCTAATTATGAACCCTCTCCAAGGCTTTCTTAGTTATCCTGTTATCCCTAAGCTACACCATAATTATGGTTGGAAGAGTGTTTCCTTTTTTATTTAATTTGATTTCAGATTTCTTTAAAATAATCTGCATTTATGTCTCTTGCCAAGTTTTCCAAATCCTTCAAGGCTTCTACTGAGGCTGTTAAAAGCTTCTGCTAACCAGCTTTTCTCTGCTTTCACCTTCTAGCCATCCTCTATATAGAGGAAGAGCAGAGAAAACTTAATTTTTGTTAATCATTTTCATTTGAGTGAAATCTGGATTCTCTGACTAGTTCATTTACTTTGTTGCTAACAAGTGACACTTTTCATTTCTCTCCAAGAAAAACATTTAAATGGGAGACTAAAACAAGTGATGGTCTTCCTTTTTCTTTTCCCTCAAGACTGAATAATAATGCCTTTGGCATTTTAAGTGACTGTAAATTTTGAATAGAGCCTTGATGACTGCCAGGGAAATGCTATCTGATTAAAATTGTCTTTGTAAATTGGTTTATGATATATAAGGCAATATTAAGTATCATTCCATATAGTGCTCCATAATTTATAGGAAAACCAGGATAGTACCACATCTTGGACTTCTTTAAAAACATAAACTATAATATTAGCATACATTTTTACAAATTTGCTCAAACAGAAATCATATTTACTTAAGAATAATTACAGTGGCAGAATTATAAGTTAGAGGTTTGCATTCAGAAACTTTTTATTTTGGTTAGGTGCCAAATGCAGTCCTTCTTTTCTTGAAGCTTTTCTTTGGGTTGCTACCTGTTTTAAAAATGTATGTTCATTATTGTGCTGTCACAAGTTTTGCAGCTTTAAAATGTTTGTGCTTACTTTAACCAAATCAAGTAAAACCAGGTGTATTCTTTGAAATTTGTGCACATGCGGTTAAAATATTAGCAAATTGTTTTCTTTAGCTGCTTTAAGAATTATTGAAGTACTCAGAATCCAGGGCTGGAAAAGATGGGTTTTGTTTTAAGTGATTCTGGTACATTAAACTAATAAACTCCAAGTTAAAGTGATCACAAACTGAATAAGCAATGCAAACAGAGTGGTGTTGAAAGCTATTGAAAGGCTTTACAAATTTTGTGGATGTGTTGGGACTTACTGGCTGACGTACTTTTGGAGATGCTTTCTTTGTCACGTTTGGTATGTGTAAGTAATCAAAAGAGCATTGTGGCAACATGACACCATCTTATCTGCCATAGCTATCCTTTCATCGTTTAAATATTTTTTTTCAGTTACATATAGTATACTCATCTGGTCATGTACAAAAATTTTAAACTATTATAAAAGTTACCTTGTGGATTTTATTCTTGTGATTTGTTTAGATAACTGATACTTGTACTCAGATAAAATGGAGTTATGTTGCAGGCACATTAAAGGTGGGTTCTAATGTGCCAACCTCCTTCCAACTTCCAGTGCTTTTTTTTTTTTCCTTTTTTGGTCCTTCACTTGGGAAGTTACTTGCAATAACACTAATCTCTGTCCACCTTCCTATATACCAGATGTTAACTCCTTCCAGCAAACTACAAAATGGATTGATGATGTCAGAACAGAAAGAGGAAGTGATGTTATCATCATGCTAGTAGGAAATAAAACAGATCTTGCTGACAAGAGGTATGGAATGATTTCATATGTATATGGAATGTTTGATTTCTTTGTTAAGTAGCCTATTATTTTTGTTAGTGAATCCTATTATTTTTGTTAGTTTTAAAAGGAGACTTGTTTAATCCTTAATCTTATGCCCCCATCCCTTTTCTTTAGTTTAAGAACCTGAAATAGGTAAACTCAGTCCTGGAAACTCCCTAATAGTCCAGTGGTTAGAATTCTGTGCTTTCACTGCCAAGGGACATGGGTTCAATCTCTCATTGGGAAACTAAGATCCCACAAACCCCCCGCAGTGTGGCCAAAAAAAAAAAAAACACACATTAAACTCAGTCCTTAAAATAATTATTTTTGTGTGTAAACCCATATATAAATAACTTGTGCAAGATTGTTTACACATGAAGCTGATAGCTATTTTGTATTTTTTAGGCCTCATATTAATAAATAAAAGCAGTATTCTGTTAGAGAACAAAATATTTTTAAAAACAAAATCCTATCTTTAAAAAAGTATTCATAATGATTAAATGCACACTCTTTTGCTAGCCTTATAAATATTCATTATAATTCAGTAGTGTAGTTTTTTTCTTTTCTTTTTTTAATTGTATGGTTGAGCCAAACTGTGAGGTTGAACTGAATAGCTTGATTGTGATACCTTAGTCAAATGAGCAAAGACATATTCAAGTCACAGGATGCAAAATGTATTAGCATTCACTGTAGAACCCATGGCTTGAATATCTGCCTTTAGCATTCCTCAGTGATCTACTAGATAGTCCTTCTGCTTTAAGTAATCTTGACAATTTAATATTTGAGGTTTTTACTGTTTATTCATTAGTTGGATATTGAAATTCCAGTAATGAACTTTTGCTGTTAATTTAAAAGTTATAAAGAAATACAGTATGTTCAAAGACTTATGAAATGTAAAGCCTGTTTCTGCTCACAGTACCTCATTTGGAATTGGCAAGAAAGTCTTTCTTTATTTAAAAGTAAATTCAGCATATGACTTCATCTTTTCTTTATGAAAATCATTTTTTGGACTTCAATGCTATTATATAAATTTTCATTATTTATCTTCACTATGAGAATTTGAAGATCTTATATATATATATATATTCTTGTAGTGGAGAGTCCCAGGATACCTTCACTATTAAAAGAAAGATAATATATATATTTGTTTCTCTTTATAGCTAGAGTTATCTAAAAGGATGCATACAAGAGTCTGTTCTTTTACTGCATAATAGTTGAGTATACAGATATAGAAAGGTATCTAAATTATGTTTATAGTAACTTTTCTTTAAGATAATATTTGTCCATTGCTTTAGAACTTCTTTCTCAGTAATTTTTGCCAGACTATTGCCTATTAGCTTTCACATTTAAAAGAATTAGAGTCTTAAAAAAATTTAATTAAAAAAAACAAAAGAATCGGAGTCTTATCATTCCATTAAAATAATTTTGTTTTTTCATCTATTTTTATTATTATTTATTACTTCATCTATTTATTAATGTAACAGTTGCCTTGTTTTTCCAATGAAGTATAGTTGATTTATAGTGTTTCAAGTATATAGCAAAATGATTCAGAAAAAATAATGGCTCAGTTATATTAATACATATATATGTATTTATCCTTTTTTAGATTCTTTTCCATTATAGGTTATTATAAGATACTGAATATAGTTTCCTGTGCCATGCAGTAGGTCCTTGGTGTTTATCTGTTTTACATACAGTGTGTATCTGTTAATCTGAAATTCCCAATAAAATAATTTTTAAATGAGGAAAAAAATTAAAAAAAAATTTTTACAGCATTAAAAGAAAATCTTTGGTACTAGGTGGCTTTTCATAAGCATAACATGGAATCCTAATGCCTTAAAGGGAAAGATTGATAAGTTTGAATACATAAATATAAAAATTGTATTCACCTATTCAATCAGTTCAGTTCAGTTGCGCAGTTGTGTCTGACTCTTTGCGACCCCATGAATCGCAGCACGCCAGGCCTCCCTGTCCATCACCAACTCCCAGAGTTCACTCAGACTCACGTCCATCGAGTCAGTGATGCCATCCAGCCATCTCATCCTCTGTCATCCTCTTCTCCTGCCCCCAATCCCTCCCAGCATCAGAGCCTTTTCCAATGAGTCAACTCTTCACATGAGGTGGCCAAAGTACTGGAGTTTCAGCTTCAGCATCAGTCCTTCCAGTGAACACCCAGGACTGATCTCCTTTAAGATGGACTGGTTGGATCTCCTTGCAGTCCAAGGGACTCTCAAGAGTCTTCTCCAACTCCACAGTTCAAAAGCATCAGTTCTTCGGCACTCAGCTTTCTTCACAGTCCAACTCTCACATCCATACATGATCTCTGGAAAAACCATAGTCTTGACTAGACAGACCTTTGCTGGCAAAAAATGTCTCTGCTTTTGAATATGCTATCTAGGTTGGTCATAACTTTCCTTCCAAGGAGTAAGCGTCTTTTAATTTCATGGCTGCAGTCACCATCTGCAGTGATTTTGCAGCCCCCCAAAATAAAATCTGACACTGTTTCCACTGTTTCCCCATCTATTTGCCATGGAATGATGAGACCGGACGCCATGATCTTAGTTTTCTGAATGTTGAGCTTTAAGCCAACTTTTTCACTCTCCACTTTCACTTTCATCAAGAGGCTTTTTAGTTCCTCTTCACTTTCTGCCATAAGCGTTTCTTATGATGTACTTTGCATATAGGTTAATAAGCAGGGTGACAATATACAGTCTTGACATACTCCTTTTCCTATTTGGAACCAGTCTGTTGTTCCATGTCCAGTTCTAACTGTTGCTTCCTGACCTGCATACAAGTTTCTCAGGAGGCAGGTCAGGTGGTCTGGTATTCCCATCTCTCTAAGAATTTTCCACAGTTTATTGTGATCCACACAGTCAAAGGCTTTGGCATAGTCAATAAAGCAGAAATAGATGTTTTTCTGGAACTCTCTTGCTTTTTCCATGATTCAGTGGATGTTGGCAATTTGATCTCTGGTTCCTCTGCCTTTTCTAAAACCAGCTTGAACATCAGGAAGTTCACGGTTCACATATTGCTGAGGCCTGGCTTGGAGAATTTTGAGCATTAGTTTACTAGCATGTGAGATGAGTGCAATTGTGCGGTAGTTTGAGCATTCTTTGGCATTGCCTTTCTTTGGGATTGGAATGAAAACGGACCTTTTCCTGTCCTGTGGCCCCTGCTGAGTTTTCCAAAATTGCCTGCATATTGAGTGCAGCACTTTCACAACA
The DNA here is from genome assembly GCF_002263795.3 of Bos taurus. Lineage (NCBI taxonomy): Eukaryota > Metazoa > Chordata > Mammalia > Artiodactyla > Bovidae > Bos > Bos taurus. Next base: position 53,178,867 of record NC_037342.1, on the reverse strand, counting down.
TCATCTTTCAGGATTTGAAATAGCTCAACTGGAATTCCATCACCTCCACTAGCTTTGTTCGTAGTGATGCTTTTAGATTGGCCATTATTCAAAAGATTGATAATGCACTGTATCATCAATCATCTGAATAAATAAGAACTCTCATACACTGAAAATGTAACTAATACAATTTTTAGCAGAAACAGTTTAACATCAGTATTTAAAATACTTTTTGACTGAAATCTACTTCCAATAACTTACTCCATAGATATACCCACAGAAATTTGAAAAGATGAACATAGAGGAGTTATTATTGTACCATTATTTGTAATATTAAAGAATTAAAATCAGTCTAAATGACTGGTAGTAGTAGTAGTATTTTATTAATATAAGTGAAAGTCTTTGAGTTAGTAAAAAAGGAAAAAAGAGGAATTTATTGCTGGCTTACACATGAAGCTTAAAAACCCTTGATCGTTGCATATACCTGAATCCTTTGTCTTTAAAACAAGTAAATAAATAAGATGGTTCTGTGGCCTAGAACAAATCTGTGTAAGAATAAATGAAATTTAACTAGTATTTTTTGGGAAGAGAGTGGGATTATATAGGAGTTTATTGTATTGGTCTTTTAAAAATTACTGTTGTAATCAGATAAAAAAAGTTTTAATAACAGCAATTTAAAGTTAAATGCTTTTCCACTTTCTTTGACAATTAGTTTTTTCATGAAAACTGAGAGGAAAGACCAGAATATATCTGTTATAGTGTCTTAGCACCTAGATGCTCAGTATTCTTTTTGTCCTGTGTAGCCCAGTGCTTCACAGATGTTTCAAACCTGAGAATCACTTGGTAAACATGGTATATTAGACCCTCTTTTAAGATTCTGGCTATAGAGGATTGTGGTCAACTTTAAATTTTTTGATGTTTTTGAGCCTCCTTCCAGATTCAGTTAATCCAGAGTAGGTTCCTTGAATCTATGTTTTAATTAATCTTTCTAGGTATGTGCATGCTAAGTTGTTTCAGTCATGTCTGACTCTGTGGGACCCAGTGGACTGTAACCTGCCAGGTTCCTTTGTCCATGGGGATTCTCCAGACAAGAACACTGGAATGGGTTGCCATGGATGGCCTCCTGCTGGGGATCTTCCTCACCCAGGGATCAAACCTGTGTCTCTTTGTCTCCTGCATTAGCAGGCAGGTTCTTTACCACTCGTGCAACCTAGGAAGTCTCAGTCTTTCTAGGTGCTTCTGACAAATCCAAACCACTGTTGTGAACCTTGGTATAGCTAACTTTGAACCATTTTATTGAGGTGACTTATAGTTCTACAACTAGTTAGAATTTCTACCTGGAATCCTTCACATGTAGGGTTTATGGACTAATAATCATTGATTCAGGAGATATTTATTGAGTATCATGCATATTTCAGAGGATGCTATTCTTAGGATAGTGAACTAAAATCTTCAAGGAGATTTTATTCCAGTGAATAAACCAGGCAATAAGTAAATAAAAAAAATAGCATGTTTTATAGTGATATATGCTAAGGTTGAAAATAAAGCAGGGAAAAGGAATATGAAATGTTAAGGACAAGTTTTTAATATTAGATGGGATAGCAGTGGAAAAGCTCCCTGAGAAGATGATTGGTGACTTTTGAGTAAAGAAGCTAAGGAAGTGAGGGAGTTAACTATACCAGTATGTTGAGGAAGAAAAGGTCCTAGGCAGATGACTCAGAAAATACAAAATTACTGAGTCGGGAATACACTTATTTGAGAGACAGCAAGGAATCCTATATAACTGATAAAGAGAATGATGGAAAGAGCAATATGGAAATGAAATGAAATTAAAATAAAATGAAAGATAGTGAAGGCCAGATCATGTAGCACAAAGTAAAAACTTTCTGAATGAGATTGGAGGGTTTAAGCAGAGGAGTAGCTTCTCATAGGTCACTGTTTGCTCTGTTGAAAATGCATAAGGGGAGAAGAGAAGAGGATAAACTAGACTTGATTCTAAGCAAGAAATAATGATGACTTGGACCAGGATAGTGGTAACTTGTGTGGTGATCAGTAGTCAAATTTAGATATTTTGAAGATAGAACTGACAGGATATACTGATGTGATAGATAGAATATATACTGATGGATGGAATATATTATGTTGGGGAAGGAGTTGTCAAGAATGACCCCTAGATTTTTGGCCTGAGAAACCGTCATTAACTGAGACAGGAGAGACTGCATCAAGAAACAGTTTCGGAGGGAATATCATGACTTCAGCTTTTGGTCATTTTAAGTGTAGAAAGGCTATTAGCTATCCTAATAATTAGAGGTCAGGTAGGCAGTTGGCTGTGAGCATGCAATTCAGAGCAGCAGTCCAAGCTAGATATATAAGTTGAGAGTCATCAGCATATAGATGATATTTAAAGCCATGAGACTGCATAGGATCTCCAAGGCAGTAATTGTAGATAGAGACAAGGTCCAATGAGTAAGTTTTAGGGCATCTGAAATCATTGTTTTTCAGAAACCCATAGTGCTGAAGTGTTTAAAGTTCTGCTGCTGATTGTCAGCTTACTTTCAAATGGTTAAAAAAACATATTTTAAAAAATTTATACTTGAATACATAGAGAATGAGTGGATATAACAAGCAGATAGAATAAAGCATTAGCAGTTGAAGTATTATATATAAAGAATGATTTTGCTCTTAGAAGGTGGAGAAATTGTAGAATAGTATCTTCTTGTAGACCAGAAGAGAGTGGAATCTAGTACATTGGTATAAGTTTGAGGAATAAGGACAGTTCTTCCACAGTCGTGGGTCTAGAGGTAGACTATGAGGCACACACACAAGTAGATTGTAGGATAGATGTGGTGCGAGCTTGTAGAAATTCTCTTACATTGCTTTGGTTTTCTGTTTTGTAAGAAGTAAGATTTATCAGCTGATAGTTTCAGTTCAGTTCAGTTCAGTCGCTCAGTCGTGTCTGACTCTTTGCCACCCCATGATTCGCAGCGCACCAGGCCTCCCTATCCATCACCAACTCCCGGAGTTCACTCAAACTCATGTCCATTGAGTCGGTGATGCCATCCAGCCATCTCATCCTCTGTCGTCCCCTCCTCCTCCTGCCCCCAATCCCTCCCAGCATCACGGTCTTTTCCAATGAGTCAGCATTTTGCATGAGGTGGCCAAAATATTGGACTTTCAGCTTTAGCATCAGTCCTTCCAATGAACACCCAGGACTGATCTCCTTTAGAATGGACTGGTTGGATCTCCTTGCAGTCCAAGAGACTCTCAAGAGTCTTCTCCAACACCACAGTTCAGAAGCATCAATTCTTCGGTGCTCAGCTTTCTTCACGGTCCAACTCTCACATCCATATATGGCCTCTGGAAAAACCATAGCCTTGACTAGATGGACCTTTTTGGCAAAGTAATAGCTCTGCTTTTGAATATGCTATCTAGGTTGGTCATAACTTTCCTTCCAAGGAGTAAGCATCTTTTAATTTCATGGCTGCAATCACCATCTGCAGTGATTTTGAAGCCCCCAAAAATAGTCTGACACTGTTTCCACTGTTTCCCCATCTATTTCCTATGAAGTCGTGCGACCGGATGCCATGATCTTAGTTTTCTGAATGTTGAGCTTTAAGCCAACTTTTTCACTCTCCTCTTTGACTTTCATCAAGAGGCTTTTTGGTTCCTCTTCACTTTCTGCCATAAGGGTGGTGTCATCTTAGATCCATTTAATTAGAATAGTTGCTTATTCATTAAACACCTATATGATTGCTGGGCACAAGGAACACCAAGATAAATGAGAGAATACTGCTCTTGAAGAGCTGACATCTTGAGAAGCTTCCCTGTAAAAGAAGCATTAATACTGTGTATCAAGAAACTTTAACATATGTGACTTTAACTTACTTGTTCCAGTTATAGAAATCCACAAAATCCAACCTAAAGAAATGATCCAAAGTGCTCAAAGCACAAAGATGTCCATAGCAACATTTTCACAGTAGTGTAAAATTTGAAAGCAACATACATTTTTAATACTTTGAGACTGGTTAAAATAGATAAATGTCTAGCCATTAAAAATTGTTTTACATTAAAAAATTTTAATCACAAAACTAAATTTTTATAATCTGATATTAAAATATTGGGTTGGCCAAAAAGTTTGTTTGGGTTTTTCTGTAGACTGTTACAGGAGACCCAAACGAACTTTTTGGCCAACCCATTAAGCTATTAAAGTTTTTAAAATTTAAAAAATAAAAGTGAGCTCAGCAGGTAAAAGCAAATCATTTAAAAAAATGCCCTTAAAAAATGTTTAGTTGGGTGAAAATACGGAAGTGCACAGATTTTAAGTGTAGTTGATTTATAATGTTGTACTAATTTCTGCTGTATAACAAAGTGATTCAGTTATGTATGCATTCTTTTTTATATATTCTTTTCCATTATGGTTTATCATAAAATATTAAATATAAGTCCCTATGCTATACACCTCTGGTTCTTGTTTATCCACTCTGTATACTTTGAATCTGCTAACCCCAAACTTCACTCCATCCCTCCCTTCCTCAGCAGCCACAGGTTTGTTCTTTATGTTTGTGAGTCTGTTTCATTTATATCATATTTTAGATCCTATATATAAGTGATATCATATGGTATTTGTCTTTCTGACTTAAGAAGTGCACAAATTTTAAGTATATTGCAGTTTTTTTACTCAAACTAGTCTTACCTGTATAACCAGCACCGTATTAAGAAAAGTTCAGAACCTTGTTTATAATCTTCATATCATCATCTTTCAAAAAGGTGAATTTGTTTTTTTTATTTTTCTACAGGCAAGTGTCAATCGAGGAAGGAGAGAGGAAAGCCAAAGAGCTGAATGTTATGTTTATTGAAACTAGTGCAAAAGCAGGATACAATGTAAAGCAGGTAAGTTATTTGAGAATGAGTGGGTTAAAGTTATCAAATTGAAAAAATATATTTTAAAATAATTGTATTAGTTTTCTATTCTCTAGTGTAAGATTTTCTTCCAGTTGACAGTAGCAAGCCTCATGAATTAGCAACATAACTACAGTGAACAGTGAAAAATCTAAATGTGGCATAGTTTGGGAAAAAGAGAGAAGAGACTTGTCAAACTTTTCAGATTGTTCATAGAACGAGTATTTCATTATGATTAGAAAATGATTGCTGGGTTGTAAACCTGCCATACTCTAACTGCATCCCTACTTTAAGGTGAATTTTCTTCATTTTAGTGTTTGATGAGAAGATTATGATAAAACAAGTATTTGCTTTCAGGGTTGGTATTTTGCTTGTTATAAAAATACATTCTGATTATTTTATCCTTAATAACTGCTGGTATTAACAGTGTTTATTCTTGTTTTGGAGAGCAGGAAAATATAGGGAGACCTCACTTTACCAAGTTGTTACCTTAAAGATAGGGGTAACCAAAAACTTACCTGCTTAATTCTTCACGTCTGCATATCATATAGAGTACTGTCCCAGATTTATAGGCTTTACCTCCCAATAAATTATTTTTTAAATCGTATGTTATCAGTAAAGGGGTAAAATTAAATCCTTGAAACTGAGTAAGTAGAGCTTTATGAAAAATTCTCATTGTAAGTAATACTGAATTGTCACTAATTTCGTCCTCATAGTATACTGTTTCATGGCTCCATATCTGCATTCATGCTGTGTTCTCTTTACTTAGAATACTCATTTTCTTCTTTCCTGACGGATACCTACCCATATTTTTAAGTTTCAGTTTAGATGTCAGCTATTTAGAGGTATTTTCTCTTAACATTCTCCACCGTGCTGTTCTGTGCTTAGTTGCTTGATTGTGTCTGACTCTTTGTGACCCAATGGACTGTAGCTTACCAGGCTCCTCTGTCTATGGGGATTCTCCAGGCAAGAATACTGGAGTGGGTGCCATCTCCTCCTCCAGGGGATCTTCCCAACCCAGGGATCGAACCCAGGTCCCCCATTTCAGGTGGATTCTTTACCATCTGAGCCACCAGGGAAGCCCATTCTCCACCATACCTCCAGGTATTATCACTTAATGATAAATGACTCTCATGTGTGCTTTCACAGATCCTTGACCCCTGTGAAACCCCTGTTACAGAACTTACCACATTGTACTAAAATTGCTTTCCCATCAAAATTATATATTCTCAGAGCCTGCAAGTATATAAGGAATTTATTAAACAGTTTGAGTAATAAAAGTTGCCGTAATATTATCATATGTTACTGTATTAAGACAAAGAAGTGGGTAGCTTCATCTACCTTTCTCTATTACGGATGTTTTGATAAGGATGTGAAATAGTTGCTTATATGTTAGAATATGGACTTCTCCAAGACATCTTTGGATCTGGGTTAATGTCTAAAGAAGGGGTTGCTGTGGTCCCCTAGTCCCAACCTTAAGTAATCTCATAGGTTTAGTAACAGCTTTCTTGAGGTATAATTTGTGTACCACAAAATTCACTTGTTTTAAGTGTAGGATTCAGTTATTTTCGGTGAATTTACATCATTGTGCAACCATCAGCATAATTCATCTTTAGAACATTTTCATCACTTGCCATGCAATTTTTTCTAAAAGCCTGACCCGTACAGACAGATATTGATAGCCATTGAAAATGAAGAGAGACTTTTTACAGAACAATCTTATCCTGAATTTGAAACACATTTGCTACTTTATTATTTTTCCTTATTTAGATGATATGTCTGAATGTGTGGTTTTGCTAAAGTCCCTATTCTATTAGGACCTGATTTTGTTATTTTTTTAAATATAAATGTGACTAAAAGTTCCATTTTCAAACTTTGGAACAGAACTGCCTTTTAATGTTTTTGTAGCTTCTTAACTCATAAAAACCATTACGTTTTATTTTATAGAGAGTACCACGGTGTGTTAGAATTTTATTTCAATATTTAAAGACCTATGCCTTGTTAGCTTATATAATTAAGTTGCGGAAGAAAGAATCCTGGGGTTCTCACATGCCCATGAAATAATGAAAAATTAAAAAACAACTAAAATCTTATGTTAATAAGCACATTTAAGTAATAGGTTTAAAATATTCCCCCCTAACTGTAGATAGTGCATCATATAGAATGAATTTCTGCCATGTGTGGAAATTACTGACTGATTTTAACTTGTAGATAAGAAATAAATCATAACCCATTTTTTAAAATTATTTTTTATGGATTATCTGTTCCTTGAGTTAGGTTTTATAAAGGAACTTAAAACTAATCAGCTAGAGTATCACTTTTAAAAACTTAATTTTTTAAATGACCAGTGGTTTTTAAATGGAAGTGTTTATCTTTTTAGTTGCACAAGTCACCCTAATTTTTTTTTTTTTTTTAAGTCTTTGATACTAGTTAGCTGTATAGAAAAATTCAAATTTTCCTAAGTAAAATCTTTATCAAATCTGCCCAGTAACCATTGCCCAATTCTTGACTGGACAGTGCACCTTGTGTGGTTGGAGTTCAGTGTTTATTTTCCTAGGATTAGAGATTAATGGGTCTCAATTTTAATGTGCATCAGTTACCTGAAAGTTTATATAAACTACTAGTTCCTGAGGCATGACTTACAGATATTGATTAAGTAAGTGTAGGTTAATATCCTAAAATCTACATTTTTAATAAGAATACCAAGGGATTTCTCATGCAAACCATACTTTGTAAAAAGACACAGAAAGCCATAGAGATGGTTTGTCAATTATATCAAATATATTCAGTGTGATAATTGTTTGAGCAAATATTAATTCCCTAATCCCTGTTAGATACAGAAGACAGGCCTCCTACACTCCAACTCCTCAATCTTTTGTAGAAGCCAAATTCAAAACATGAGGAATTAAATGTCATGTCTCCCAAGTGTCAAATGTGTCTTCATAAAGTAAGAGGACAAATGTAGTGAAACCCAGAAGCTCTCTTGATTTATTGCCTTGTTTGCTCCCATAACTTATTAACTGATAGCTGCTCCAACGTTGCCCAACTTTAGTTTACTCTCCATTCTGCTGCCAGAGTGATTGTTTTACAATACAGATCTGCTCAGGTTACATCTGTGAATTTTATCCTGAATTTTAAGCAAACTCCTTAATATGCTATGCTCTCCTGTTCAGAATATGTGATCTGGCCCCTCCATATATCACAATTCTAATCTTTGGCCACCACATACCCATACAATACATCTTTTTTTTTTTTTTAACAGTATTGTATTGGTTCTGCCACACATCAACATGAATCCTTCCTTCCTGTGTTCCCCATCCTGAACCCCCCACCTACTTCCTTCCCCGTACCATCCCTCCAGGTCATCCCAATACAATACATCTTAAAGTGCCTGAAGTTTACTGTGTTCTCACATTTTCATTGTATGTGATTGTCCTTTCTAACACACTCCTTCCTCCCTGTTTGCTATCTGTAATTAAAAGCCCAGATTAAACATAATCAAATGTAGATTAAGTGCCTTTCCTGTTTGTTGTAGTAGCACTTTTAATATTGAAGTTTTTTTGTCAGCTCTGCCTTCCATTAGACTGAACTCAATAAATGTTCATTGAATGAAAGAATAATATACTGAGCTTGATTAATAATTTATTGACTGTACTCGACTGTGTCTTAAGCTTAAAAAATCTAGGTTACATGGGGAATTTTCCTTCATTCAGTACCTTGACTGCAACTTAGATAAAGATACATTGAATTTGTTTTAATTTAGCTAAACTTATATTGAACTTTTTTCCATTCGTTTATTAAGATAAGTATTTATAGTGATATGTACACATCTTGAGTTTATAATTAGATGAATTTTGATAAATGTAATGACTGAGCGGGTTCACTTTTCACAATGACCACATTAAGGAAGATATAGAAATAGGTTGTTTGATTTCCAAATATTTGAGGCATTTCTGGATATTGTTATGGCTTCTAATTTAATTCTGCTGTGATCAGAGAATATCCTCTATAACATTTTAGTTATTTATAATTCATTGAGACTTGTTTTATGGCCTGGCACATGGCCTATGTTGATGAATGTTCCATGTGCCCTGGAAAAGAAAAACTTGTCTGCAGTTGTCAGGTACAGTGTTCTATAAATAATATCAATTAGGTCAAGACAATTGATAGCATTGTTCAAATCTTAGCCTTAGTAATTTTGGGAGGTAGGTAGTTCAGTCAATTACTGAGAATGGGGTATTAAATTTCTCTATAACAATATTTGTATTCATGGGAACTTAGTTCCCCAACCAGGGATTGAACCCGAGCCCTCAGCAGTGAAAGCATGGAGTCCTAACTATCGGAGCACCAGGGAATTCCTTCTGTCAGCTTTTACTTCATGTGTGTTGAAGTTTTGTTATTAGATGCATACATGTTAATGTTGTTATCCTCCTAATGTGTTAATTTTTAAAATAATGAGAAATATTGCTCTTTAGCTCTAATAATACTCCTTTCCATCATCTGATCTTAATATGGCCACAGTAGCTCTCTACTTACTGTTTACTTGGTATCTCTTTTTCTTTGTCAAGTGGGTCTCTTGTAGATGTTATACAGTTGGATCTTTGTTTTTCCCTCTGGTGTGACAGTCTTTTAATTTGAGTGTTTGGTTTATTTAGATTTAATTGTAGTTAGGTTTATTTCTACCATTTGCTCTTTGCTTTCTACCTGTCCCTCTGTCATTTTTGTTTTAATCAAATATTTTTATGTTGTGTTTTAATTCCTCTTTTTGATCCTTAGCTTTTGTTCATAACCTTTTTAGTGGTTGCTCTAGGGGTTAAATTAGAGTTAGTATTATGCCATTTCATATGAGATTATGCACCCTGTCCTTTGTATTCTTGTTGTCACATATTTTGTATTTACATATATTATAAACCTCCATATTAAAGGTTTTTTTTTTTTTAGATTTACTTTTATGTTTTGACTGTGGTGGATCTTTACTACTGCATGTGGGCTTTCTTCAGTTGCAGCTCATGGGGAGCTACTCTCTAGTTGTGGTGCATGGGCTTCTCATTGCAGTGGCTTCTCTTGTGAAGAACTGGCTCTAGGTGCATGGGCTCAGTAGTTGCAGTGCATGGGCTCAGTAGTTGCGGCTCATGGGCTATAGAGCACAGGCTCAGTAGTTGTGGCATACAGGCTTAGTTGCTCTGCAGCTTGTGGATCTTCCAGCACAGGGATCTAACTAGTGTCCCTTGCATTGCAAGGCAGATTCCTAACTACTAGATCACCAGGGAAGCCCAATAAATATTTAAATTTTTGCTTTAAACAGTAATTAAAAGAAGAAAAAAGATAATCCTATTTACCTATATATTTACCATTTCCAGTGCTCTTCATTCCTTCTTACAGATCTGTTTCACCTGATATTTTTCTTTAGCCTAAATAACTTTCTTTACTGTTTGTTTCAGGGGTCTCCTAGTGATAAATTCTCTCTGCTTTCACGTATGCCAAAAGGCCTTTTGAAGAATGTTTTTGCGAGTTTTTAAATTTTGTTTTGGAAAGAGATTTTTCTCTTCCATTACTTCAAAGTTGCCTTTCTATTGTCTTCTGGCTTCCATTGTTTTTAATGAGAAGGGAACTCTAATTTATATCATTCTCTGTTTGTAATGTGTTGTTTTAAAGTATTTTTCCTGTCCCATTTTCTCATTTTCTCCAGTGGCACATCTATTAAATGACTTGATATTATCCCATGCCTGCTAGTCATTAAGGCTTCTACTCATTGTTTTTATGATCTTATTTTCCTTTCTTTTCAGATTATATATTATTATTGAAGTGTCTTAAAGTTCACTGATCCTTTTTCTGCCATATCTAAACTGTTAGGAAATCCATCCAGTGAATTTATTATTTCAGATATTTTAATTCAGTCCTAAATTTTTTTTATTTCTTAAAATTCCCATTTCTTTGTCAGAATTCCCCATCTGTTCAATCATTATGGCCATTGTTACTTTAAATTCTTAAACATATTTGAGTAATTGCTTTGAAGTTCTTGTCTGCTAATTCCACCATGGGAAGTATCTGATGGCTCAGCAGTAAAGCATCTACCTGCAGTACAGGAGATGCAAGTTCAATCCATGTGTCAGAAAGATCCCCTGGAGAAGGAAATGGCAACCCACTCCAGTATTCTTGCCTGGGAAATCCTGTGGACAGAAGATCCTGGCGGGCTACAGTCTGTGGCGTCTCAAAAGAGTCGGACACGACTGAGTGACTAAACAGCAACAAATTCCAACGTTTGGGTCAGCTAAGAGCCTATTTCTGTTGGCTGTTTGCTTTTTCTCTTGACTCTAGGTAGATTTTTCTTTTCTGTTTCATGTATCTAGTAATTTTTTATTGTATGCTTGGCATAGTATATACATAGAGATTCTGGTTTCTGTATTTTTCTCTAAAATTTGGGATTGTATTGTGGCAGGTTGTTATATTGCTGGCTGATGATCATGAATTTGTATAGTTTGATATTATGCATTGTTTGGGTGGACCTGTAGAAAGCCTGAGATGTTTAGCAAGCTTTTCTATTTTGGTGAGATTCAAACTCTAAGCTATATCCCTGATGCAGGCGGTAGCTGAAATCTCTGCTCATTTCTTTCAGCATTCTTTCTAGCTTTTGCTTTCAAGTAGTTCCTTGAAGTCACCTACATGGTGACTCCTTAGAGCTTCTCCTACATATGTACCACTAAGGAGGGTTTGTAGGAATTTTATGTGTTGATTTTAGGGCCCCTCCTCTTGGCTCCCTCCTTTTTGTTATTTCCTTCATCAGTATGGCCATCCTGGTAGTCAGTTGACACCTCAAACATGTAAAACTCTAGTTTTTGCTTGAGTTCTAGCCACCCTTTATTGTACAAGCTAGGATTGGCTCTTGGGAAAACCTGTTAATAAGCATGACTCTCACCCATTGAGTGTGGGTTCCGTTTTTCCCAGGATTGAATTACTCCTAGTTTGTATGTCCTCTTGTCCTCTTGTTACTCTTGAAAGTCTTCAAATAGTTGTTCAGAGTTAATAATTGCTATCTGCAAGAGTATTAGTCCTATACAAGCTGCTGTGCTGTTACCAAAAGTGGAGTCTATCTTGAACTGGGGTAAAAATTAAAATATCTGATAAATGAAATAGCTGAGACTATTTAGCATGTACATACTTAGTCTTATTTAATATTGAAGGTTAGTTTACTCCTGGATTCTGTATGTTGTTGCTTATCTAAGATCAATATCAGTAGATCTTTGAAGTAAATTATTTGGTCAGTGAGTAACATATCAAAAGAAGTGATTTTGAAGAAATAATGTCAAATTCCTTCGGAGTTTTTGTTGTAGGTCAGTAACAATTTAGAAATGGTGCTGGTATTCAAAAATTTACTAGGTAAATTTTACAGTCCAGTCACTACCATGGAACACATTGGGAATCACACTCTTGTGAGCTGTTCAGTAACCATTGTGTATGTTTTATTCAGCCATGTGTTTGCAAAACAGAGTTCCTTTTGATGATTGTGCATTGTACTCATTTTATTTGACAAAATCATGCCTTTTCACCGAAGGTAGACAGAAGTCATTCTGTATATAAGACATGTTTATCAGTACTAAAGGTACCATCTAGTTGTACTTCGCATATACAGAGATGTGTTTTTAGTTTTTTCTGCTAATTGGATTCCTCCCCACTCCCTCATGTACTGGCTTATAATACATATAATAAAAGCTTAAAATAGGCTTTCTCTATTGCTTGTTTTCCTTTTTAAACAATTCTAGGAGAGATTTCACTAATGCATCATTTAATGTCTAACCATGGTTCAAGTAATTGGGTCTTAGTGCCTGAGAGCTTTGGCTTAAAATAAAATAAATTTATTCCTACTCATTATTGCTACTTATTCTTCTTATTTAAAAATGGTCTTGGCTTAAAACCTTTTACTCTTTGGTTTAAGCACTTAACTCTAAAATCGTCATGGAAACAGCGTAAGAAAAATTTATCCTTTATTTTTCTAAATTTGTTCTTAAAAAACAGTAATATTGTTTTCTTTGTGAAAGTGGTCTCATATTAAAATTGCTGAAGGAAATGGTAATGACAAGGTAATATTTAAGGTTCTACCTCATTTTTCATCTGATGATTAATTCATTATTTTAGTAAAGTATTCAGTGTGTGGGTGTTACCCTTCTTGCTATATTATGTAATTTTGCATTACTGGAAAATGAAATAGAACTGAAACACTCCTTGATCTTTCTCTTCTAAAATCATCAATACTTATCAGAAGAAAAAGATTTGTTTGAAAGAGAGAGGAGGACTTTTTGGGAAATTAATGATAACTGATGGGCATCAGCACTAACAACTCAGTGAAAACTTGTGTGCTTTTCATAGTGGAGTTGCATGTATATATGAAAAAAATTGTTTTATATGGCTGAGAAGACATACTTACTTTAAGCATTGGTAGGGATGGTGTCTCTGCCACACCACCATATCCCATGTCCACCATAGTTCTTGACTCATAGCAGATCTTAATCTTGTAATTTATCACATACCTTATTCCACAAGTATCAAGTGCCTACAGTGTATTACCACTGTTGGTTCTTCAGAGAATATAAAGTTCTCGGCTTCAAAACATTTATAGCTGAGGAAAAGAATCACGTTCTCATGAAATCTGTGTAGTGAAAGGTAGGTAGTATATGATAAAAGATGCAAATGCTACATGATAGTAAGATATTATTGAGATGTGAAGTGAATAGTGACACATGAATAAGATCATATTCAGATAGGATGATCAAGGAAGACTTTGTTTATAAATGCCGCAAAAGGGACTTCCTTGGTGGTCCAGTAGCTAAGACTCCATGCTGCCAACACAGGGCTCTAAAGTTCAATCCCTGTCTGGGGACTAGATCTTGTGTGCCACAACTAAGACCTGGTGCAGCCAAATAAATAAATAATTATTTTAATGCTGTGAAAAAAGTTAAATCCTTGAGAAGTATATTTGAGAACTTCCTGATGGTCCAGTGATTAAGACTCTGCACTTGCAGTGCAGTGGACATGGGTTCAGTCCCTGGTCAGGGAACTAAGATCCCACATGCTGTATGGCTCAGCCCCCCCCCCAAAAAAAGGAACATACTTGATTTAGATACATAAAAGACAGATGATACTCCAAGAAAGAAGAGCAGTTAACATACAGTACAAGACTGCCTAGTACACATTGTATAAATACTTGTCATAAATCATAAATACTAAGTTTAAAACATTTCTTTGTTGTCTTCTTACCAAGTACTTTACATACAGTATATAAATGCTTAGATTTTTGTTGAATACAAGAATGAATCCATGTAACAGTGCTCTAAGTCTGCTGCTATTGTTGTCCTGATTTTAGAAGATCTGAGACACAGAAATTATACAGTTTTTTCCAAATTACCCAGCTACTATATGTTAGAACCACTTAATATACCAAGTGTTGATCTCACTTATTCTCACAGTATCCCTGTGAAGTAGATAGGTATATCCATCTCACTGAGAGGAAACCAAAGTTTTAGAGGGTAAGTGACTTGCTTAAGATTATAGCTGAAGCTAGAATTTGAACCCAGGTCTATTATCTGTGCTCTTAACCCTACACCATTCTGCTTCTTTCATATTTAACCTTACCCCTAATTTATCCTTTTGTGCTTTATGTCCCTAACACAGTAGGACTTTAATATCACTGAATGGTCAGGAATCCATATACAAGTGGATATGAACTGGTTAAATGAGAAATTATTATATTGACCATGTTCTTATTAATTCACTCATCAGATATTTATTGATCCCCTCCTACATGCCTAGTTTTGTTGTGTTACAGGCACTGGAGATACAATAGTTAGCAAAATATCATAATTCCATACCATTATGAAGTTTGCATTCTAGTATGAAAAGTTAGGCAATAAATGAGAATACAGTACTTCATGAGGCTATAAGTGCTTTGGAAAAAAGTAAAAGTAAGGTCAGGGAAATAAAGAGTAGTAGTTAAAGTGTTAGGATATTGATGTTTTATGAAAGATAATCAAGAAAAGCCTTTCTGATAAGGATATTTGAACAGATATCTAAAGGAATTAAGGGAGTATGTTGTTTGTGTATTTGGGGAAGAACATTCTAAGCATCAAGTGCAATGAGAAGTTCAAAGGTCGTTGGCATGTTTAAGGAATAGTAAGGCTGCTTCAGTTAGAGTGAAGTGAAGGAGGAGGCAAGTGATAGGAAATAAACTTACAGAGGGATAGTACTAGGGGACAGAGGTCCATGTCCATGCAGGCTGTAACAAGGATTTAGGCTTTTATTCTGAGTAATATGGGATTCCTAGGTGGCTCGGTGGTAAAAAAAAAATCCGCCAGCCAGTGCAGGAGACATGGATTCAATCCCTGGGTGTGGAAGATCCCCTGGAGGAGGAAATGGCAACCCATTTCAGTATTCTTGCCTGGTGAATCTCCATGGATGGAGGAGCCTGGCTGGCTGAATAATCTGAGTAGTATAGGAAGCTGTTGGAAAGTTTTAATCAGAGATTTGACATGCTGTGGTTTAGGATGTAAAAGAAGTCACTGGCTACTCTGTAAAAGTAGACTGTAGAGAGGTAAGGGTAGAAGCAAAACGATTATTCAGAGTTATTGAAAAAAAACAACCAAAAACCCAGGTAATACTTTGTTTAAGAAATGCTTGGCTACTAAAATTAAAATAGAAATCTAGCAAAAAAAAAAAAAATCGAAGTTAACAAATACTGAGCACTCATGTGCAAATTATAGTGATGTATAATACACTCCGTGCTCTTACAAAGATTATATTCATAATGGAAAAATTTTTGTATGTTAACGGAGCTGATTAGGATGGCTTGCGGAATGGAATTTCTTCTTGCTTATAAAATACTTAGTTACTTTTATAATAAAGGTAAGAACTGGTAGCAACAGTGATTTTACTTTGAGATCTCCAATTTACCCCTTTAAATGAACTATCTTAAATTATAGCCCAAAGTATTCAACTTGAAAGTTTCTGTGGAGAGCCAATACTCAGCTTGTCATCATCCCCAAAGCTAATTCCTGTAGCTGTCACTGCAATTTAAAATGTCTATTTCCCCCTAAAAATTACAAGTAAAATACCATACACCTGGAGGTCCAAGTGGAATTGATACCATTTTTCCAGGAAAAGAAAATGTCCTAATAAGCGTCCTGGCAAGGATGCCCCAAAATGTCTGTAGAAAGTGGATTCTTGGAACTTACCTGGTGGTGCAGTGGTTAAGATGCCATGCTTCCAATGCAGGGGGTGTGGGTTCGATCTCTGGTCGGGGAACTAAGGCCCAACATGCCACATGGTGCAGCCAAAAAATAAAAACAAAAAAGTTAAAGAAAGAAAGAAAGTGGATACTCAGTAAATACAAGTGAGAGGATTTTTTAAAAATATTACCAACAGTACCGACCCCATATTTAGTCAACTGTAATTTCTAATTTAGCAGAAGCCTCTGTTAGCATATTGTTGGCATTTAAGAAATAGATTTTCCTTTAATAATTTAAAACAGCTTAAACCTCCAGAATTTTCTCCTTCTTGTCTCTTACATATATTTATGTAAGGGTTGAACTTGGTTTTTTGGAAAGCATTTCTTAGCCCATTTTCGGATGTCTTTAGTATAAGTTAGTGACGCTTGACCTTTTTAATTGACCCTTTTAACTGAAGTATTTTGGAGGAGAACTAAATTTTTCAAATACATTGATTAAAGCTATAGGCAAAAATTTTAGGTTACAGAAAATGGATTAAATTTTTATGTCTGTAATTTGTATATTATCAGTGTTTCACAAAGCAAATTCCTATACCCAGAATCGATTGTTAGCTATTTCTTAACACAGCTCTTCCCACAGAAGAAACAACTTCTATTTATACTAGGCAACATAAGATAATAGGAAAAATATGAACTTCAGAATCTTGGCTCTGCTGTTCATTTGGTGAATGGCAGATACTCTCTTTAGCCTTAGATTTCTGTAAAATGGGGATATTAATACCTTCCTTACAAATTACTGCAAGGATAAAAATGAAAAAGTGTGTGAAGTTAAACACTCAGTATTAGCTTCTTTCTTCCCTTACTTGATTTGATTACTTCACACTCCCTACAGGTTATTTTTATAGCATTGGCCTTTAACTTTCACAGTACATTAGAATCATCTGGAGATTTTTGAATGAAACACTGAATATCCAGCCCCACCCCAAACTAGCTTACTCTGTCTTTGGGGATGGAACCCAAGCTTCTGGTGTTTTGTTTGTTTTTAAGTTTAATGGGTAATTCAGATGCACTATAGGTGTTGAGAACTACTGGACTTCACACATAACCTTTCAATAAAGCTTTCCTGAAGTATTTAGTTCTAATTACTCTCAAAGTTAAATAAAACAGTGGGAAGAACCTATGGGATCATGTTAACCTATTTACCCTCTGTGTGTAATATATTTAATTTTATAGATAATGGAGGGTTGTTGCTTTTTTTAAGTGTATATTTATCTGTGTGCGTGTGTGCTCACTCAGTCATGTCCAACTCTTTGCGACCCTATGGACCGTAACCCACCAGGTTCCTCTATCTGTGGGATTTTCTAGGCAAGAATACTGGAGTGGGTTGCCATTTCCTCCTCCATGAGATCATCCCGAGCTAGGGATCAAACCCATGTCTCCTTCATGGTAGGAGGCTTCTTTACTGTTGAGCCAATGGGGAAGCCCATATTTCTCTGATCTACCAGTTGTTATTCTGGTTCCTCTTGTCATTTTCTCCCATTACATTTTCTTGTGTTAGTCAAATCCTAACTTTTTAAAAAAAAATTCTTTTTCATATTTGATTGGAGATACTTAGAGGCGTTTGTTTTTCATCAAGTTGAAGTTTATCAGTGTTTTCCTTCACTGTCACTCTGCATATTCCTTTTATATTTCCTTTTTCTACAAGAAACTGAATACATTAATTTTTTTTGTTGCCTTTTTTGGGAGTTGGGAGAATTTGATGGGCATAAGTATTGCTAATTTTTATTTCACTTGATTAAAAAAAGAGGCTTTATCAGATCTGTGGTCATGTGCTAAATAGTATTATGGATAGTCATGCCTAAAGAATTAGCTGGGAATTCAGATGCAAGTGAACTCAAAAAAGTCAGTGGTTAAAGGCACTAACAACCATTTGTACTGTACTCTATGTTTTCTAATGTGTTTTCACATGTATTAACCATTCTTTCAGTTAACATTTAAAAAAAAAATCTATTGCATGTCATGTACGAGGATAGCAGAAATGAACTATGAGCCTTGTCCTCCAGTGGTTAAAGTCTAGAGGGATAGACAGGTAAATAGGCCATTGCAATCAGTGTATTAAAAGTTCTGAAAGAAGAAATACAGGGTACTATCGGAATATATGCTGTTGCTGCTGCTGAGTCACTTCAGTCATGTCCGACTCTGTGGGACCCCATAGATGGCAGCCCACCAGGCTTCCCGTCCCTGGGATTCTCCAGGCAAGAACACTGGAGTGGGTTGCCATTTCCTTTTCCAGTGCATGAAAGTGAAAAGTGAAAGTGAAGTTGCTCAGTCATGTCCGACTCTTAGCGACCCCACGGACAGCAGCCTACCAGGCTCCTCCGTCCATGGGATTTTCTAGGCAAAAGTACTGGAGTGGGGTGCCATTGCCTTCTCCGATCAGAATATATAGAAGTATTTAATTGATTGTAAGATGGTGGGATTGAAGAATTGTGGTAGTGGGTTAGGGACGTTTTTCTCAGGAATTACCAGGAAATGGATCGTCAAGATCTGTCAACTAGACTGATTGGGCTGGGAGTAGGGGAGGATGTTCCAAGGAAAAGTAGCATCATTATGACCTTTGAACTGCACAACTACGTCCCCCTTTTTATTAGAAGGAATCTAAGGATTAGAGGAATTCATATCCTTGAGGTCACAAAACTTGTAATAATGGGGTAGTTAGTACCAGAGTTTCTTGGCTCAAATTCTGTGTCTTTCTATAAACACATTAAATACTGTGGTATGGTGTATTATGAGAATAGATAGTTGACTATAATTCTAACAATATCCTCCTTGAAAGACCTCATTAGTTATCTGCTTTTTTTTTAAAGTCTCAAAACTTGTAAACTTCATTCCATTTTCATGGAAGGTAAACAGACCTCTGTGCCTCCACCATAAAAAAAAAATTCAATTTCTAAGCTAGCACGTAATAAAATATCGTTTGGAGCCAAAAAGATTATGTAGATTATAAACAGGTAGGCAGTTAATTAAATAAATATTTCATGTCCAACCAAACTATGAGATCTTGGGGGTAATTTCTAGATTTCCCTAAGTAAGGACATTTCAGTTCCGCTTAAATATTTTCAGATAGTTTCTCCCAGCCCCCACACTTTTCCTGTCAGTTTTATATTGTTTCCTAAAGCAGAATTTTGTATCTGTTGGTGTTTTGCTGTAGTCCTCGAATTCTTGCAGAATTTCATAACATTTGGAAAAACATTCTGTTTCCGTAGTCCACAGGACCATGGATGGTTGTGAATGATATTCTATTCTAATAGAAATAGAGCTACTGTATATGAAAGACTTACTATATAACAGATCGTCTTTAAGCAGTTTACATAATGATTTCACTTAATTTTCATAGTAATCTAGTTAATTGTGTGTACTATTATCTTAAGTCCATTTTACAGATAAGAAAATTGAGGAACAGAAAGATGGCCTGTCAAGTGACCTACCCAGAATGTAAAAACTTCACCTTTTAGTTTTTAGCCATCTACCTTAGTGTCTTTTGTTTTCAATATGTGATTTATATGACTTTATAGTTATAGTAAGATGCTGGAATTATAGAAAGAAGTCTTAATGCATGCTTTTTTTTAGCACCTTCCTTTGCTAGGATGAAATCCACATTCTTTTCAGGTCTTTCTTAGTCTGCCCTTCAATATATATAGCTTCATTCTAATTCTTTTACATATTGTGTGTCCCAGCTGGTCTGGACTATCTATCCATTCTTGAAAATCATGGCAGCCAAAACTGAGTATCATCATTATAGAATGAATTTCTGGGATACAAGATTTAGTGCCATATTGTCAGCTGCTAGATCATTCCAATAATCACTATACAGTATACTGGTTTGCAGCCCTAAATAGATGATTATTTTCAGTTGATTTTGGCAGGGGAACACTTTTTTTTTTCAGTCTTTCTTATTGTCTATAAAATGTTTTCCTTCATACTCTATATTCTTCACCTCTGGATGAAAAGTGATTTTTAATGGGTGTCAGACTTTCCTGATGCATAAAATTTTGAGCTGACAAAGCTGGCATTCTGCTTTTAATGTATTATCTAATACTAATATATAAAAACTTCAAAAAGATTAGAATTATTGTCCAACTTTGCATGCATTAATTATAAACACTTGCTAGTTTTGAAAGGGCATAATACTTTTCCTACATTTATCTAAAGTACTATGTCAGTGTATTTCTCTGTTCATTTTGCTTTTGTAAATTTGTTATTTTTGTTCATAACATTAACAGCTTTCACAGACATTAATTGTTGCAATATTTATTCTTGTATCTAGATCTAGAGAATGCTGATCTTTATTTGAAACTGAGTATTCATATATTAATCCATATGGACCCACCTTACACAGTTAACTACTGGCTTAATTAATTGTATAATTAATTAATAATTAATGGGCTTTCCTGATAGCTCAGTTGGTAAAGAATCTGCCTGCAATGCAGGAGACCCCAGTTCGATTCCTGGGTTGGGAAGATCCTCTGGAGAAGGGATAGGCTACCCACTCCAATATTCTTAGGCTTCCCTTGTGGCTCAGCTGGTAAAAAGTCCGCCTGCAGTGCAGGAGACCTGGGTTTGATCCCTGGGTTGGGAAGATCCCCTGGAGAAGAGAAAGGCTACCCACTCCAGTATTCTGGCCTAGAGAATTCCATGGACAGTCCATGGGGTTGCAGAGTCGGACACAACTGAGTGACTTTCACTTTCACTTCACTATACAATTAATGTTGTGTTGATTTGATTGATAGTAATTTATACAATTATGCATGATCTTTGGTCATGCACAATTTCTTGAGTAGCAGAAATGATGTTAAGGTAAGCATTCTGCAGTTTTAAGTCTAATAACTGATTTTGGTTGAATATTGAGGCTAATGCCTAACTTTGGCACATCTTTAAAATGCTATTAAATGTTATAGAACCAAGACAATTATACTTTTATTCATATCTTCCTTAATCCTACCCCATCAAGCTATTGCCTACAGATAAAGATTTGCTCCTTTTCTATACTTCTTTCCCTAAACAGATTATTTATAGTTCCATTCTTTCATCTCTGGCCTTCTTTCTGTTGCTTCTCATTTTAATACAGCAACATTTATCGAACACTTAAACTCTTTCCATGCTTTTAAAGTGCTTTTAAAGTCTTAAAGTGCTTTCCATGGTATGGTTTTCAACTGAGTGAAATCTTTAAATCCCAACTCAAATGTCATTGCCTAAGAATTTTTCTCATCTGCTTGAACAGGGCCTTCTTACAGCTGTGTTCACCTGTCATTTTCTAGTTCCTTAATTTATAGCACTCATAACATTGTATCACAAGGAATGGTTTCAGTCTATATCCTTTGCCAAATTTTGAGCTCCTTACATCTAAAAACCACATCTTGTTCATTTCTGTGTCTCTGGAGAACTTTAGACAGTGCCTCAAGTTAAGCAAGTACTTATTTATTTAGTACAAGATAGTTACATCATATGTGCATTTTATAGGAATTTTGCACTGAATGCCTAACAAAAAAAGAGAAATGATGGAAATAATGTGGCAGTTTCACCTACCATTCTACGCAGTAAGTGGATAGATAGGTCTGGGCACAAAGTAAAAGGTGTAAGTCTTTTGTTCCTTCAGTCAGTTTCTGTTCCCACATGCCTCTCAAAGTGAACATCTCACCCAACTTGAGTGTGGTGTGGTGCTATCTAAGATAGTGATTTCTGACTAGACTGACCTTCTCATCAGATCAGATCAGTCGCTCAGTCGTGTCCGACTCTTGGCCACCCCATGAATCGCAGCACGCCAGGCCTCCCTGTCCATCACCAACTCCCGGAGTTCACTCAGACTCCCGTCCATCGAGTCAGTGATGCCATCCAGCCATCTCATCCTCTGTCGTCCCCTTCTCCTCCTGCCCCCAAATCCCTCCCAGCATCAGAGTCTTTTCCAATGAGTCAACTCTTCGCATGAGGTGGCCAGAGTACTGGAGTTTCAGCTTTAGCATCATTCCCTGCAAAGAAATCCCAGGGCTGATCTCCTTCAGAATGGACTGGTTGGATCTCCTTGCAGTCCAAGGGACTCTCAAGAGTCTTCTCCAATACCACAGTTCAAAAGCATCAATTCTTCGGCGCTCAGCCTTCTTCACAGACCAACTCTCACATCCATACATGACCACAGGAAAAACCATAGCCTTGACTAGACAAACCTTTGTTGGCAAAGGAATGTCTCTGCTTTTGAATATGCTATCTAGGTTGGTCATAACTTTCCTTCCAAGGAGTAAGCGTCTTTTAATTTCATGGCTGCAGTCACCATCTGTAGTGATTTTGGAGCCCAGAAAAATAAAGTCTGACACTGTTTCCCCATCTATTTCCCATGCAGTGATGGGACTGGATGCCATGATCTTCGTTTTCTGAATGTTGAGCTTTAAGCCAACGTTTTCACTCTCCACTTTCACTTTCATCAAGAGGCTTTTGAGTTCCTCTTCACTTTCTGCTATAAGGGTGGGGTCATCTGCATGTCTGAGGTTATTGATATTTCTCCTGGCAATCTTGATTCCAGTTTGTGTTTCTTCCAGTCCAGCGTTTCTCATGATGTACTCTGCATATACGTTAAATAAGCAGGGTGACAATATACAGCCTTGACGAACTCCTTTTCCTATTTGGAACCAGTCTGTTGTTCCATGTCCAGTTCTAACTGTTGCTTCCTGACCTGCATACAAATTTCTCAAGAGGCAGGTGAGGTGGTCTGGTATTCCCATCTCTTTCAGAATTTTCCACATTTTATTGTGATCCACACAGTCAAAGGCTTTGGCATAGTCAATAAAGCAGAAATAGATGTTTTTCTGGAACTCTCTTGCTTTTTCCATGATCCAGCAGATGTTGGCAATTTGATCTCTGGTTCCTCTGCCTTTTCTAAAACCAGCTTGAACATCAGGAAGTTCACGGTTCACATATTGCTGAAGCCTTGCTTGGAGAATTTTGAGCATTTCTTTACTAGCGTGTGAGATGAGTACAGTTGTGCGGTAGTTTGAGCATTCTTTGGCATTGCCTTTCTTTGGGATTGGAATGAAAACGGACCTTTTCTAGTCCTGTGGCCACTGCTGAGTTTTCCAAATTTGCTGGCATATTGAGTGCAGCACTTTCACAGCATCATCTTTCAGGATTTGGAATAGCTCAACTGGAATTCCATCATCTCCACTAACTTTGTTCGTAGTGATGCTTTCTAAGGCCCACTTGACTTCACATTCCAGGATGTCTGGCTCTAGGTCAGTGATCACACCATCGTGATTATCTGGGTCATGAAGATCTTTTTTGTACAGTTCTGTGAATTCTTGCCATCTCTTCTTAATATCTTCTGCTTCTGTTAGGTCCATACCATTTCTGTCCTTTATTGAGCTCATCTTTGCATGAAATGTTCCTTTGGTATCTCTGATTTTCTTGAAGAGATCCCTAGTCTTTCCCATTCTGTTGTTTTCCTCTATTTCTTTGCATTGATCGCTGAAGAAGGCTTTCTTATCTCTTCTTGCTATTCTTTGGAACTCTGCATTCAGATGTTTATATCTTTCCTCTTCTCCTTTGCTTTTCACTTCTCTTCTTTTCACAGCTATTTGTAAGGCCTCCCCAGAGAGCCATTTTGCTTTTTTGCATTTCTTTTCTATGGGAATGGTCTTGATCCCTGTCTCCTGTACAATGTCACGAACCTCATTCCATAGTTCTGTACACTAACTTTAGAACCTAACTCATTATAAATAAGATAGGAATGCCACTATACAGTTTAACTAAATTAATATTCTGTCCTTAATCTGAATTCCTATAGTACTTTGTTTATGTGACTCAAATTGTATTTTTACTACTTAGTTCTTAGCTGTTTGTTCATGTCTAATCTCACTTGTTGGAAAGCAAGGATCATATCTTTATTCCTCTTTGTGTTTGGCATATTGGTTTTCATATAGCATTCGTTTATAGAATAAATAGACATTTTAATGTGTTTTAATAATGCTAAGGTCTAAGGAATAACCCAGAAGCCATATCCTTTAACTCAGCCATCGAGTGGTCTTTACTTGATGTCGTTTGCTGAATTTCCCCTCCCAATTATCATGTCTTTTTTTTCCCCATAGCTCTTCCGACGTGTTGCAGCAGCTCTACCTGGAATGGAAAGCACACAGGACAGAAGCAGAGAAGACAGTATCCTTTTTGTTTCATAAGAAAATTTTGTTGTTAACATAGGCCTTTAAAACCCAACTTGGTTGACTTAGGAATATTATGCCATTGCCTTTTAGAGCTAAGAATTGATGGTTTGGGAGCAAAAAAGCTCTGAGTTTTTCTATAGTAAATGCAATCTGTTTATCCAAGTGTACTCTTTAGAGCCTGCTGCTCACTACAGTTAATCAGTGACAGGGTTTGTGTTTGTTTTGCCTGCTTGGTTTTTAATGAGCAGGAAACTCTTAGCATCCCACCCTGCTGCTTCTTAATTTTGACTCCTCTTGACTCTGGGCTTTTTCACCACAGTATATATCTTATTCCTGTGTTTTCTAACATTTGAGCTTTCTACTTGGAATAGGCAGGAGATAACTCAGTCTGAAGCTTTATCACAGCCTCTGCTTTCAGAAATGGGGACAGAACAAAGCACGTGTAAATTATTATTTAAAAGTTTTTATATTTTCCTTATTTGTCACATATTTATCTTCTAGTGTTTTTCTATATGCAGACATTTTTATTAAAAGCCATGGAACTCATAGCACTTTATAGTCAGCTCTTCCCACTTCTAAATGTTATGTGTTTTCTAAGCCTTTATTAGTAATATGATGTGTTCTATCGAGTTGAAGCCCAGTTGTTTGTTAAATTCTGTCCCTATTGTTGGAACTCTTGTAGGCTGTTTTCAGATTTTTGTTACAGATTATTCCTTAAGGAACATCATCTTTGTATGGTTTCTTATTCCTGTAGAATAATTACCTTAGGATAGATTCTGATGAATAGGAATTAACCTTGTTTGGAAACTTGCGGCATATAGGAGATAAAAGCACATTTATTTCATATGAGTACCTCATGTGGTAGGCTAGCTATATAGGAAATAAAATGGATGAGTAGGCTCTGAAGCCAAATAGAAATGGGAGAATCGTTGGTGTCCAGGAGAATGGGATTTGTACTTCTCTGTTTATGGTTCCTTAACTTTTGTTTCAGTGATTGACATAAAACTGGAAAAGCCTCAGGAGCAGCCAGTCAGTGAAGGAGGCTGTTCCTGCTAATCCTCCATGGCATCTTCAACTTTCCTCCAGAAGCTCACTGCTTTGGCCCCCTTACTCTTTCATTGACTGCAGTGTGAATATTGGCTTGAACCTTTTCCCTTCAGTAATAATGTATTGCAATTCATCATTGCTGCCTGTATCGTGGAGATGATCTATTAGCTTCACAAGCACAAAAAAGTCAGTGTCTTCATTATTTATATTTTACAAAAAGCCAAATGATTCCAGTATATTCCAGTGATAACTTTAAAAATTAGATACATTTTCTTAACATTGTTTTTCATTTTTAATGTTATGAGAATGTACTTCAAAATGATGGAACTCTCAGCAGTATGTGGCTTGGTTATGGAACAGTTATTCATAGGAGTACTTGCCTATGCCGACTTATTTGATCTCTCCCTGCTGTACTCACGTCTCCTTTACCCTATCTCTTATTCCTCCCCACCCTCCCTCAAAACTAACAAGAGGAGGCAAAGTCAGACCAAGCCTACTGGAATTACCTTGTATTTTAGCGATACCACTTGCTCTAGGCCTTGAGCCAAGATATCCAAAATTATTCTTGAGCACTGATATAAATTACTTAGGCCTTAATTGAGGTCAAAACTCAGCTATCATGGAAGGCAGTGCTGGAATAAGGAAAGGGTTTCTGATGTGTCTTCAGAATGAGTCCTAATGACCATACTAAGTACTTATAAGTAAATGAACATAAAATATATTTCTGACCAAAACAAATGATCCTTTCACATGTTAGACTCTGGGAGAGAAAAGTAAAAGCGCTTCAGAACAAGTTTTAAATATTTAATTCTTCTAAGAGCTAATTCTCCCAAGATTTTAAAATTGTCAAAATAGAGTTCTGATTGAAAAAGAAGACTTTTTTAAGCAATAGATTACTCTTGAGTTTCTTTATTTCTTCCTTTCTTTCTTTTTTAAAAAATGCTATGCAGGCAAGTCACTGTAGAAATCAAATTCCTTTAAGAAGAACCAGTGCAAGAATTTAAATTTGGCATCTTGATCAAAACTACTGTAACAAGTGGAAACAATGATATCTAAAGCTTACCAACTATAGACTCTTCAGCAGATTAGCAAATACTTAGCCCAGGACATTTGAGATCAAATTGAAAATGGAAAGTTTTCTCATAAGCCCTTAGAGGCAGATCTGAACAAGCATACATAGAAGAGGGAAAGGAGAGAGTGAAAATAAAACTTAACATTATGCAGATTTATGCCTTATTTTTCAGCATTTTTTTTTTTTATGTTGGTTCTCTCAACCTGGTTTTGCTTTTTATTAGATCTGTATAGTTTGGTTAATTAGTGAGTTGGTTTTATATTTAAGCTACAATTAATCTTTTTTCTTTGATATTTATTTCTTTGCCTTTTTTAACTACTTTGAATTTTTAGATGTTTTATTCAGTCTTTAGAGCATCACAATGGCAATATGTATTTCCCTTAAAACACTGCAAACAAATATACTAGGAGTGCACCATTTTAATCTTTACTAGTTATTGTGAGATTGCTGTGTAAGTTAATAAACACATTTGTAAATACATTGTTTGCAGGAAGTAAATTTCTGAGTTACAGCTCAGGAAAAGCCTGCTGAATTTATGTTGTAAGCATTACTTAACACAGTATAAGGATGAAAAGACAGCAAAAATATCTTCATACTTCCTCATCCCCTCATTGCAACAAAGCCCTTAACTGGGAGAACCTTATTCCCCTCTCTTTCCTCTTCCTCCTCCACTTCCCACTTACTATATCACCTTATAATATTCAGAGAGCACTTGGATTATGGGTCTGAATAGAGAAATGCTTTCAGATAATCATTAGCCCACATACCCCAGTAACTTGTACTCAAAGATGGGATGGAGTTGTAAAGTGCTTTTATAATACAATATTATTGTTAAAGGCAAGGGTTGACTCTTTTGTTTTCTTTTGACATGGCATGTCCTGAAATAAATATCAATTCAATATGGCAGATGGGTCGGTCATATTCTTTATTTGGAAGAAGTTGTGATTTCTGATATGGGGATGATTGTCTTCCTACACTGTAGCATTTGATGTATCTTTAAGGCAGTAACCAGTTATGCTGCTTTTAATATTGGTCTTTTTATTTGGCTTGGGGTTCTTCAACAGAAGCAGTGAAGTGTGTTCATAGTGCAGATTTTCTGTTTAATAAAGTTTTGCTGCCAAAAAAATGTATAAATAAACACAAAAGAAAACAGTTATTGACTTGGTTGCCCATTCCTGCCAAACATGTGCTACTTACTTCCTCCCGAGGACTGTAAAGGGAACATGGAATCCAGGTAAGTAACAACAAAACTGAGAAACCTCAGGGGAATCAGAAGACGCTTTTCAACTGTTGAGGGTGAGGGAAAGTGGCTGCAACTTGAAAGATAGGGTCACCGGTGGAGGCAATGATAAGATGTCTTAAGGAGAGCAGTTTAAGTACCACTTATGTCACCTCACTCTTAATTCCACCTTTGCCTTGAGACAGGAGTGACAAACTACCCTTCCACCAAATCTAGCCTGCAACCTGTTTTTAAATTAAATTTTGTTAGACCTCAGCCATACTCACAAAAATCGGGTTGAGAAGTTGTAACTGACTTTATGGCCTCCAAAGCCAAAAATATTTATTGTCTTTTACAGAAAAAAGGGTTGATCCCTGCCTTAGGGCAAACCATAACTAGCCCCATTACTATAGAAATGGAGGCCACAACGTAGATTACAGGTGCAGATATCCACAGGGGTGAAGTCAGGGCAGAACAGAATCTGTGAGAGGGAGTTCCCTGGTGATCTAGTGGTTAAGATTCTGGGCTTTCCCTGCTATGGCCCAGGTTAATCCCTGATCAGGAAACTGAGAATCCCTCGAGCTGTGCGGCATGGCAAAAAAAAAAAAAAAATCCTTGAGTAGTGAGAATGAAACTAGGTGGGAAATAACTTATCTACCTTAGGCTTTTCACTCACTCTATCCTTTGAAAACATCAGTTAGTGGTCTGTAATCTAGGGAGACTGCCTCCTGCAAAGTTGCTTCTTCCTAGACTGGATTTAAAGGTTTGGTTTGGTGGGATGAAACTGAATGGAAACAGTTACATGTGGTCTTGTGGTTCCTAGAAAGCTGTGCCAAGGTTTGTCCCTTCCCTACCTTAATACTTGACATTCTGGTCTTTGGCACTTGCCCAGTGTACCTTCCCAGAGTTACAGCCCAAACCCTAGGAGAATTTGGACTCATAAGCTAGAGTAGTTGGATATCTGAAAACTCTCTCAAAAGAAAAAGTGAATACCATTTGAAGCAGAAATACTTGAAAAGACAACCAATAATTTAAATATGGCATGATAAATATTAAAGAAATAAGATAATGGTAATATGTGGAGCAAGAGTGAAAAATACAACTATTAAATGAAAAATATAATAGCTGAAATAAAAAATACAGGTAAGTAGTAGACTGGATTGCATTGATTGAATTAGCAAATTAAATTGAGGAACCATTTCATTAGACAGCAAAAAAATAGAAAAGTAAAGATTAGGAATAGAATAATATACATAGCAACATTCAGAAATTCCAGGAAGATAAAAACCAAGAAGAATTATAAAGTACTGAAAACAAAGAATTTTGAAGATAATATTTGTATAGGCATCTGTGTATCTTCTGAAAGCAGTTTCTGAAATGATATATCTACTCTAGTATTCATATTCATACATTTCATTATCCTTTCCCCTAGAATATAGTCTGCACCTGGTGACTTGCATCTAAGGAATAGAATACAGCAAGGGTTGCTTCATCACTTTGAAGGTTAGATTATGAAAGATTGTGGCGTTTGTCTTGTCCACACAATCTGACTCCTCATTTGCTTCTGTGCAGCAGTCTGCCACATTTGAGCTGCCTATGGAGAGGCCCAGCAATGAGTTGAGGGCATTCTTCAGTCAATGAGGAACTGAGGTTCTTAATTAGGCAGCCTGAAACGAACTGAACAAAAAGTACACTACAGATTGAGAAAATATTTGTAGATTGCATGCTTGATAAAGGACCAGTATTCAAAATACCTGAAGAACTCTCATAAGTTGATAGGGAAAAAACCATGAAAAATGTTTGACATCATTAGTCATTTGAGAAATGCAAAGTAAAACCACAGTGAAATACATACATATCAGAAAGGCTAAAATTAAAAAGATTGGTCATACTAGGTGTAGGTGAAGATGAGCAACTGGAATTCTCATACTCAGCTATCTGAGATTTTGGAAAAACAGTTTGGAAATTTCTTTAAAAGTTAAATAAACATTTATATAAAGTGGCCATTCCACACCTAAGTACTTACCTAAAAGAAATGAAAGCTTGTTTCTATGCAAAGACTTGAACACAAATGTTCATAGCAGTTTTGCTTGTATTAGGCAAGAACTAGAAATAACCCGTCAAAAATGTCCGTCAAAAAGTGGCTATGTAAACAAATCATGGCGCATACTATGGAATCACATACAATAAAGCAGAAGGAACTATTGATACCCGCAACATAAATGAATCTCTGAAACTTACCCTTAGTGAGAAAAAATTATTCAAAAAGAAAAATATGTATGTTTTCATTTATATAAAGTTCTAGTAAATGCAAACTTCTAAATAACAATCTGTTTCTCCCTTTCCTCAGTCCCTAGTAACCTCTATTCTGCTATCTGTGTATTTGCCTATTCTGGGTACCATATGTAAGTGGAATCACAACATTGTCCTAGAATATAACCTAGGAATGGAATTGCTGGATCATGTGATAATTCTTTTTTTTTTCTTCAATAATAGAACTATTTTATTAAACATATGAACATACTGATTTTGTACAACATGCATTTCTTTCTTTCCTCTGCCCCAGGAAGCCAGCGCTCTAGAACCCTATGTTTATAAAAACACACTTTGGCAGCTACTATGACAAGGTGAAAAGTGCAATTCCGAAAGTAACAACACAACCAAAGTGGGGAACAAAAAAGGCAGAGGTGAGTGGGCCCAGTGCTGCTCATCTTCTCTCAAGAGGAAACAGTTTAAGAATAGAAACTCTTGAGCATTATTTAAGCAGTACTGCCCAACTCTCTTGGTAGCATCTCTGTTTCAATTCCATTTATCTTGATGTTGTAACTAACTAATCTGTTACTTCTTTAAGAAATTCTGCCCTGGTTTATATCCTTTTCAGTGGCCCATATCCCTTTGATCTTCAAAAACACAGAAGTCGCTCAGTGTGTCTGACTGTTTGCGACCCCATGGATTGTAGCCCACCAGGCTCCTCGGTCCGTGGGATTTTCCAGGCATGAATACTGGAGTGGGTTGCCGTTTCCTTTTCCTCATGTGATAATTCTGTATTTAACTTTTTGAAGAATGCTAAACTACTTTTCACAACATAACACAATTTTATATTCTCAAGCAGTGCATGAGGGTTCCAATTTCTCTACATCCTCAACTTTATGTTTTGATTTTTTAAGTGATAGCCATCCTAATAGGCATGTATTGGTATCTTTCTCATTGTGGTTTTGATTTACCTTTCTTTAATGACTAACGATGTTGAACATGTTGCTTACTTGCCATTTGTATACATTCTAAGTTCCTTGCAGGCTGTTTTACTGACACATTTTGGAGGTATGTATTGAAGTCCTTTAACCATTTTCAAATTAGGTGGTTTATTAATATTTTTTGTTGCTATTGAGTTAGGAATTCTTCATATAGTTTAGATATTAATTTGATATATGGATTTACAAGTATTTCCTCCCATTCTATGGGTTTCCTTTTCATTCTCAAATAGTGTCCTCTGATGCACAAGTTTTAAAATTTCAATCAAGTCCAATTATCTTTTTTCCTTTTTTTGCTTATGTTTTTGGTGTCATATCAGAAAAATCCTTGCCAAATCCAATATCATGAAGATTATTTCCTATGTTTTATTCTAACAGTTTTATAGTTTAGCTGTAAAAGCTTAGATCTTTGATCAATCCAATATCGTGAAGATTATTTCCTATGTTTTATTCTAACACTTTTATAGTTTAGCTCTTAAAGCTTAGATCTTTGATCAATTTGAGTTACTTTTGTAAATGGCATAACATAAGGGTCCAACTTCATTCTTTTTAGCATATAAATACTGTTTGCATAGCAACATTTGTTGAGGACTGTCCTTTCCTCATTGAATGGTCTTCACACTCTTGTTGAAAAGTGACCATATATGTGATGGGTTCTTTCTGTATTATCTGTTGTGTGTCTGTCCTTATGCATTACCACACTGTTTTCATTACTGTAGCTTTGTGGTATACTTAGAAGTCTGGAAGTGTGAGTCTTACTTCTTTGTTCTCATCACTTTGGGTAATTTGTCATCTTAAGTCTTCCAGTCCATGAACACAGGATGTCTTCTGTATTAGTCTATTCAGGCTGCTATAACAAAATACCACAGACTGGGCAGTTTATAAACAACAGAAAATTTACTGCTTATGGTTCTGGAGACTGAGAAGTCCAAAATTAAAGCACCAGTGTGATCACCTGGCGAGGTGCTAGTTCATTGCCAGCATCTTTTTTTCAATGAGCTCACAGGATGAAAGGCGTGAGGGATCTCTCTGGAATCCCTTTTAATAAGTAGTCCTGTTCATGAAGGTTCTACCCTCATGACTTAAGCATGTGCCAAAGCCCTACTTACTAATACCATTATCTTTGGGAGGATTTAATGTATAAAATTTTGGAGGGACACAAACTTTCAGACCATAGCATTCTGCCCCTGGCCACCCAAAGTTCATATCCTTCTCACATGAAAAATACATTCATTCCATCCCGGTAACCCCAAAATCTACCTGTTCAAGTACTGACTCTAAAGCCTAAATCTGTGAAATTGTTAGTCAGTCATGTCTGACTCTTTGCAACCCCACAGACTGTAGCCTGCCAGGCTCCTCTGTCCATGGAATTCTCCAGGCAAGAATACTGTAGTGGGTACCCACTCCCTTCTCCAGGGGATCTTCCTGATCCAGGGATTGAACCCAGGTCTCCTGCATTGCAGGCAGATTCTTTACCGTCTAAGCCACCAATCTCATTCAAATTAGAAATGGGTATTGACCTAAAACAGACTGCAAGTTACTTCTGCGAGGGAGAAAAAAAGGCTT
Source organism: Bos taurus (assembly GCF_002263795.3). Taxonomy (NCBI): domain Eukaryota; kingdom Metazoa; phylum Chordata; class Mammalia; order Artiodactyla; family Bovidae; genus Bos; species Bos taurus. Next base: position 53,146,415 of record NC_037342.1, on the reverse strand, counting down.
TATTCAGAATCAGCAGAGAATTGCAGTTTGGGATCTGCAACTGTGGCAAGTCCCTGCATGGCAAGGGAAGGAGAATGCTTTTTTAGTGGGGAAAAGAAGTTAGGAGGACTATAAGAAAGTTCATGGCTTTTCATTGGCCGATTCCTTGCTTGGAAAGACTATCATTGCAGGGTCTGAGAGCTCCCTCTTCTGGTCTCCTGACTCTGACGCGTCTTTTATTAATTTTTTTTACATGAGTGAGATTCAGTGTTGATTCAACTTATGAACCCATTAAGTCAAACAAGCTATGTGCTTCCAGAATACAATGGTGGGACAGGCATAGATAGACATTACTACTTCAAAAAGGAGAAATGGAATTCCCTTGCCGTCCAGTGGTTAGGACTTCACGCTTTCACTGCCAAGGGCCCCAGGTCAATTCCTGGTCAGGAAACAGATCCCACAAGTCACGTGGCATGGCTCAACAAAAGAAGAAAGGGTAACAAGTCCTAAGCAAGTCCAAAACCTTAAGGTACACTGGGGCAGGGACCTGCACTTCGGACTAAAGAGTGGCCACACCCCAGCTCTCATGGGTTGGAATCTTGTGCTTGTGGCTCTGGAAGTGGAATCTCACACTCTTAAACTGGCTCTACCAGTTTAGGGGTTTGAGAGCAGTCCCACCCCCACAACTCTGCTGGGCTTTGCTATCATAGGAGCTCTCTGCTGTACCCTAAAGTGGTTCTCTGACAGAGTTGCACACCAGAGGCCCAGAAGGGTCCATTCTTTGGAATCTGGGTGGACATAGCTACACCTAGTACTGTGGACACTGCCGAGATTTACCACCTGTGCCCTCTGAAAGAACTGCCACCATGGCCTGCACTACACCGAGGGCAGCTGAGGGGCTAGATGCCAGAATTTGGGGGATCAGAGCCTGCAATGTGAAAGGGTACCAGGCAACAGAAGCCTCTCCTTTAAAATTAATCTGTCCTTATATGCCCTTTCAGTTTGGGACTGTGATGGCAATGCCTCTGGGGTCATTCTTCTATTGCCTTGGACAGTAAGTAGGTCCTGTCTTTAGATGATCAACCAGTCTCCCCATTGTCTAGAATAGCTCCTAGCTTCTGTTGAAATGGTAGCTCCATATAAATCTTACCAAATCCTGCCACACCCTTTGTATTCTCTCTTAAATGAACTCTTATTCAATATGAATAGGCTGAGAATTTTTCAAATTTCAAGTTCCTGTTTCCCCTTTGATTAAGAATTTCACCTTTTTATTATTTTCATTTCCATTTCATTTCAGTGCACCACATGGCATCAGGTATCTTAGTTCTACTCACAGGGATCAAATCTGCACTCCCTGCAGTGGAAACACAGCATCTTAACCACTGAACTGCCAGGGAAGTCCTAAGAATTCCACCTTTTAAATCATTTCTCTCTCCTCACGTGTTAAAAAAGAAACAAACCCAAAATGGAGTCACTTGCACTAAGCCACATGTCAACAGGACTTAATACTTAACCTAATTCAGCTTCTTCTTGGAACGTGACCTTTAACCACTTGACCTGGAATTACGTGGTCAGCACTAGAGAGATAACCCACCCAATAGATCCCATTTGTCCCCTCTAGGAAGGTCAATTCATTCTTTACTAGAAACTTTTTTTTTCCCACCCTCTGTTGCCTATAAAAGCCTTCTGTTTTGTACAGGTCCTCAGAGTTCCTTTCTATCCACTAGATGGGTTATTATTAATGGATCATTGAATAAAGCCAATTAGAGCTTCAAATTTACTCAGCTGAATTTTGTTTTTTAAACAGATTTGCTGGCAGCAGCTGAACTGAAGGATACTTCTGATGGCTTTGGGGATGATGAGAAACACAGGCAAACCCATGAACCCTTTTGAGTTCTCTGTCTTTCTTACCATTTCCAAAGATGGTGGGCAAGTTCCTCTCATTTCTGAGCTCTGCTCTCTTTGCATGGAGCTCCCAATCTAATTGGCTTTCCACCGTTCCCTATTTTGAGTGGAAAACCCCATCATTTGGTTCTATCCCCAGATTCCACATCAGGGACTGTTGGTGGTTACTGACCACAATTCAACTGGGTCTGACTTAAAAACCAGACTGGGTCCATTGTGTTTTGTGTAGGTAAAGGCTATTGCTAATGGAAATCTTGGGAGCAGCCATCAAATTGTTGGGCATGGGTTGAGCATTTAAAAGCTGATAGAGCACTTGGCACCAACGCAAAGACTCCTTTGTTAGGATAAGCTGGTCACGTAACAGGTTACGTTGACAACAGGTCACCTGCCAACCTGAAGAAAATTTCCATGCAAAAATACACTGTAAAACATCATGCAATTCCCAACTCAGCTGCACATCCTTTTTTTACAATTAATTTTTATTGACATATAACTGATTTACAATGTTGTGTTTCTGCTGTACAGCACAGTGTATCAGTTATATTCACTCTTTTGCATTTTTATTTTTTAATGTTTTGGGGTTTTTTTAATATTTATTTTTAAAGTTTATTTTGGCTGCACTGGGACTTGGTTGCAACACACAGGACCTTCAATCTTCATTGCAGCATGCGTGATCTTTTAGTTGCAGTATGCAAGCTCTTATTGCAGCAAGTGGGATCTAGTTCCCTGACCAGGGTTCAAACCCCCACCCCTTGCATTGGGAGCATGGAGTGCTAGCCACTGGACCACCAGGAGGTCCCTATCCACTCTTTTTTTTAGATTCTATTTCCATAGAGGTAGGGCTTCCCATAGAGGTAATTACAGAGTAGAGTTCCCTGTGCTATACGGTAGGTTCTTACTAATCATCTGTTTTATATATAGCAGAGTATATATGTCAGTCCCAATCTCTCAGTTTGTCCTTGCACATGCCTTTTATTATTTATTTTAAATTTTTTACTGCGCTGGATCTTTACTGCTGCACGCAGACTTTCTCTAGTTGCTGTGAGCAGGGGCTACTCTCTAGTTGCGGTGCACGGGCTTCTCATTTTCTCTTGTTGGAGAGCACAGGCTCTAGGGTGCAAGGGCTCAGTAGTTGTGGTGCTTGGGCTCCGTAGCTGTGGTGCTTGGGCTCAGTAGCTGTGGCGCTTGGGCTCAGTAGTTGTGGCGCTTGGGCTCCGTAGCTATGGTGCTTGGGCTCAGTAGCTGTGGTGCTTGGGCTCAGTAGCTGTGGCACTTGGGCCCAGTAGTTGCAGCTCTCAGGTTCTAGGGTGAAGGCTCAGTAATTGCAGCCCAGCTCTCAGGTTCTAGTTCTGGCCCTCCTAGTGAGGGCTCTAGTAGTTGCAGCTCTGACCTCTAGAGTGAGGGGTCAGCCCCGAGGCATGTGGAATCTTCCCAGACCAGGGATCAAACCCATATTTGCCACTTTATAATAAGAATTGCCTTTTCTCCTGTTTCCAGTAACACATTCTTTATTTCCATCTGAGACTTCATTACAATGGTTTTTTCCATCTGTATTTCTACCAATATTCTGGTCGCTACCACTTAAGTATTCTTGAAAAAGAGAGGCTTTCTTTCCATTCTTAAGAGTATAGGCTTTTTTTCTAGCACATACTTCCAAATTCTTCCAACCTCTGCTTATACCCACTTCCAAAGCTCTTTTCTGTATTTCTAGGTATTTGTTATAGCAGCACTTCCACACTTTGGTATTATTTTTACTCTCTTAGTTCATTAAGGCCACTATAAAAAGATACTACAGATTGGGTAGCTTATAAACAGCAGGAATTTATTGTTCACAGTTCTGGAGACTAAAAATCTGACAAGATCAGGGTGCCAGCATAGTTGGTTGGATTAGGGCCCTCTTTTGTGTCACTGACTTCTTGTAGTATCCTCACAGGGCAGAAGGGGCCAGAGATCTCTCTGGAGCATCTTTTATAAAGGCACTAATGCCATTAATATAAGGGTTCTGCCCTCATGATTAAAGCACTTCCCAAAGCCCCATCTGCTAATACCATAACCTTTAGAGTATAAGGATTTTTTTAATTAAAAAAATTTATAGTTCTTTTTAAAAATTGACATATAGTTGATTTACAATGTTGTATTAGTTTCTGCTGGGATTTTAATATATGAATTTTGGGGTACAGAAACATTCAGACCATAGAACTTTGCATTTGTTTATGTCTTAATTATTTTCAGCAGTGTTCTACCTTTCAGCATACAAGTCTTTCACCTCCTGGATTAGGTTTACTCCTAAATATTTTATTCTTCTTTTAATTAATTAAAAATGTTTTTTGCTTTATTGCGTCTGTGTTGCTGTGCACAGGCTTTCTCCAGTTGCAGCAAGTGAGAGCTACTCTTCACTGTGGCGCATAGGCATCTCACTGCGGTGACTTCTCTTACTGCAGAGCATGGGCCTTAGGGTGTGTGGGCATCAGTAGTGGCAGCACATAGGCTCTAGAGTGCAGGCTTCTCAGTAGGCTTAGTTACCCTATGGCATGTGCAGTCTTCCTGAACCAGGGATCGAACCCATGCCCCCTGCATTGGCATGTGGATTTTTAACCACTGGACCGCCAGGGAAGTCCAGTGTTGTGTTCTTTTTGATACTAATGTAAGCGGAATTTTTTGCCTTACTTCTCTTTTTCAGATTGTTTAGTACTAGTGAATAAAATCCAACTGATTTTTGTGTTGACTTTGTATCCTGAAACTTTGCTAAATTGGTTTATTAGCAATATTTTTCTGAATGTTGAGCTTTAAGCCAACTTTTTCACTCTCCTCTTTCACCTTCATCAAGAGGCTTTTTAGTTCCTCTTCACTTTCTGCCATAAGGGTGGTATCATCTGTATATCTGAGGTTATTGATATTTCTCCCGGCAATCTTGATTCCAGCTTGTGCTTCCTCCAGCCCAGCATTTCTCACGATGTACTCTGCATATAAGTTAAATAAGCAGGGTGACAATATACAGCCTTGACATACTCCTTTTCCTGTTTGGAACCAATCTGTTGTTCCATGTCCAGTTCTAACTGTTGCTTCCTGACCTGTACACAAATTTCTCAAGAGGCAGGTCAGGTGGTCTGGTATTCCCATCTCTTTCAGAATTTTCCACAGTTTCTTGTGATCCACACAGTCAAAGGCTTTGGCATAGTCAATAAAGCAGAAATAGATGTTTTTCTGGAACTCTCTTGCTTTTTTGATGATCCAGCAGATGTTGGCAATTTGGTCTCTGGTTCCTCTGCCTTTTCTAAAATCACTGCAGATGGTGACTGCAGCCATGAAATTAAAAGACACGTACTCCTTGGAAGAAAAGTTATGGCCAACCTAGATAGCATATTGAAAAGCAGAGACATTACTTTGCCAACAAAGGTCTGTCTAGTCAAGGCTATGGTTTTTCCAGTGGTCATGTATGAATGTGAGAGTTGGACTGTGAAGGCTGAGCGCCGAAGAATTGATGCTTTTGAACTGTGGTGTTGGAGAAGACTCTTGAGAGTCCCTTGGACTGCAAGGAGATCCAACTAGTCCATTCTGAAGGAGATTGGCCCTGGGATTTCTTTGGAAGGAATGATGCTAAAGCTGAAACTCCAGTACTTTGGCCACCTCATGCGAAGAGTTGACTCATTAGAAAAGACTCTGATGCTGGGAGGGATTGGGGGCAGGAGGAGAAGGGGACGACAGAGGATGAGATGGCTGGATGGCATCACTGACTCTGTGGACGTGAGTCTGAGTGAACTCCGGGAGTTGGTGATGGACAGGGAGGCCTGGTGTGCTGCGATTCATGGGGTTGCAAAGAGTCGGACACGACTGAGTGACTGAACTGAACTGACTGAACAATATTTTGTGGAATATATAGCATTTTCTACATGTCATCTGTGAACAAGATGATTTTACTTTCTTTCCAATTTGGATGCCTTTTATTTCTTTTTTTTGCCTAATTGCTCTGACTAAAACTCCCAGTAGAAGTGACAAAAGTAGGCATGCTCTCGTTTCTGATCTTAGGGGAAAGCCTTTCAGTCTTTCACCACCAAATATAATATTTGCTGTGGGTAGTATATATAGTATTTATCATGTTGAAGAAGTCCTGTTCCTAGTTTCTTGGGTGTTTTTATCGTGAAAAGGTATTGAATTTTATGCTTTTTCAGCATCAGTTGAGATAATCATGGTTTTTTTCCCTTTATTTTATTAATAATGCTGTTGCTGCTTAGTTGCTCAGTCATGTCTCTTTGTGACCCCATCGACTGTAGCCCTGCTCACTCCTCTGTCCATGGGATTTTTCAGGCAAGAATACTGGAGTGGGTTGCCATTTCCTTCTCCACAAGATCTTCCCAAGCCAGGGATCAAACCTGCATCTCCTGTGTTTCCTGCATTGCAGGCAGATTCTTTACCCACTGAGCCACTGGGGAAGCCCTTATTTTATTAATGTAGTGTATTAAATGGATGAACTTTCATATGTTGAACGTTCCTGGCACTACAGGAATAAATCCCACTTGATCGTTGTGTACAGTCCTTTTAATACACTGCTGAATTCAGTTTGCTAGTAATTTTCTGAGGATTTTTACATGAATATTCGTAAGGAATATTGGTCTGAAGGTTCCTTGTACTGTCTTTTTCAGGCTTTGATATCATGTAATACCGCCCTCATGGAATGTTAGGAAGTGTTTCTTCTTCATTTTACAGGGAAGAGTTTAAGAAGTGCTAGTGTTAACTCTTCTTTAAATATTTGGTAGCATTCATCACCGAAGTCATCTAGTCCTGGACTTTTCTTTATTGGGAGGTTTTTGATTACTGATTCAATCTCCTTACTATAGATCTTTTCAGATTTCTTATTTCTTTATGACTTAATTTGGGTAGGTTGTGTGGAATTTTTCCATTTCTTCTTTGTCATCCAATTGGTTGGCATACATATTGTTCATATTATTCTCTTATAGTCCTTTATATTTCTATATAACCAGTAGTGATGTCTCCACTCTTATTTTCTGATTTTAGTAATTTTAGTCTTCTCTCTTTTTCCCCCCCCTCAGCTAAAGCTTATCAATTTTGTTGATCTTTTCAAAGAACTAACTTTTGGTTTCACTGAATTTCTCTTATTTATCTCTGCTTTAATTTTTATTATTTTCTTCCTTCTCCCAGTTTTGGGTTTAGTTTGCTCTTTTTCTGATTCCTTAAGGTGTCTAGTTAGGTTACTGAGGTCTTCCTTCTTTTTTAATGTATGCATTTATAGGTGTAAATCTCTCTCATAGAACTGCTATCATCCTCCTGATATATTGACTGTTTATGAAATGCCCCTCTTTATTTCTGATAATTTTAGTCTTATGGTCTGTTTTGTCTAATATTACAATAGCTACTCCAACTTTCTGCTACCTACTCTTTGCATGGTATATATTTTTTTTTCAGCCTTGCTGCGCAGCTCAGGGATCTCAGTTCCCTGACCAGGGACTGAACTCAGGCCCCAGCAGTGAAAGCGCTGAGTCCTTACCACTGGACCACCAGGGAATTCCCTGGCATATCTTTTTCTGTCCTTTCACCTTCAACCTATTTGTGTATTTTAAAGTGTACCTTTTGTACAAAGTTACATAGTTGTGTCTTGCTTGTTTATTCTGATAATCTCTGCCTCTTAATTTATGCTTTTTGTCCACTTAAAATTAATATAATTATAGTATGTTTGAATATGAGTCTGCTGTGTTGGTGTTTGTTTTCTTTGCCTGATAGGCTACTGTCCGTGGGGTCGCAAAGAGTCGGACATGACCGAGCAACTTCACTTGGCTTCCCTGGCGGCTCAGACGATAAAGCATCTGCCCACAATGCAGGAGGGCCTGAATTCAATTGCTGGGTCAGGAAGATCCCCTGGAGAAGGAAATGGCAATCCACTCCAGCACTCTTGCCTGGAAAATCCCATGGACGGAGGAGCCTGATAGGCTACAGTCCATGGGGTCGAAGAGTCGGACACGACTGAGCGACTTCACTTCACTTTCTTTGCTGCATCTACTCTTTACACTCCTCTATTGGCTTTTTTAGCTTAACCTCTTCATATTATATTTTCATTGGTTGCTCTAGGGATTGTAGTGTGCATCTTTGATTTATCAGCATATACTAACGTTGATATTACACTACTTCAATAAGGAAGAGGAAACGTCATAGTGTAACTGTTTTCCCACTCCCACCCCCATTCCCCCTTTTCCTCTCTGATTTTTTTGATTCACTCATGATTTTGTGTATACTTTCAGATAATTCTTATTGACTAGTATTCCATTCTGTGAATGGAATATACCAATGAATCCACCTATTCTAGAATTTGAATTTTCTTCCAGTTTCTATGACACATTTGTACCTACTATTTTTAGGTGAATACATAAATACATTTGTTTGAGAGTACCTAGGAGTAGAATTGATGGGTTTAGGGATTTGCATATGTTTGGCTTACCTGATCAGTTTCCAAAGCAGCTACACCAGTTTCCACTTATATGAGATTCCGAGGGGTGTTCCACATCAGTATTTAATGTTGTCTTTTTCACCTTTAGTCATTTAGTTGGGTATGTCGTGACATCACATTTTAATTTGAAACTTTAAAAAACCACTGTGGTGACCAGATAAAACAATATGTGGGCCAGATGTGATCCTTAGGCCAGCCACCTTCAGATCAAACTGAGGTGTCTGTGAGAATGAATGTTTGTCTTAATATGTGTGTGAATAATTTAATAATTGTCTAGTGAACAACTGGAAGATTAAGTCATGCTGCAATCATTAATGGGGAGATTTTGAAGTAAGGGAAGCCCTAGTGGCTCAGATGGTAAAGAATCCACTCACCTGGAACATCCATCTGCATCTTTCTCGCCCTGGCTGGGGGAGGTCCTCAGTAACCTGGCCCACCTACTACCCCTTCTCATCACGCAACTTGCTGTGACATCCGACCATTGCCTGAATTTCTCAGTACTCTCAAATCTAAAGTGTTTTTAGGCCTTTGCACACCGTTTCTTCTATCTGTTGTTTTTCCTTTCTGTTTGCAAACTCCCACTCACCTTTCAAGGCTCACCCTAAATTTTCACTTCCTATCTCAAAGCCAGTCTCCTCGGCACAGCTGGACACCTCTTCCTCAGAGCTTCTACTGTTCCATGTTCCTATCTTACTTCATGGAATCATTGCTATTTGTTTATGTATCCCTCTTAAGTTCATGTCTGGAAACATAACTGAGTTGGACACCTGATATTTTTGCCTCCCAGCTCTCGCTTATTCATCTACTTCTGGAAACAGTGCCCTAAATTTCCTGTGGGAGACTACCCCAGACCTGCTCTCTCAACTCTGTTGTTTTAGACCATCTTTTCCAGATCACAGTAGATTCAGTGGCTGTAAAGATGGAAACGAAGCAAAGTTTAAGTGATAATATTCATGTACCTGGACCACACAGTTTCTGGGTTCTCAGGTTTGAGGCCCAGTATTTTCGCTTGTGTGTGTGTATGTTACTCATTCAGTCATGTCCGACTCTTTGCGACCCCATGGACTGTAACCTGCCAGGCTCCTCTGTCCATGAAATTCTCCAGGCAAGAATACAGGAGTGGGTTGCCATTTCCTTCTCCAGGGGATCTTTTGAATCCGGATCTCCTGAATTGCAGGCAGATTCTTTACCATCTGAGCCACCACGGAAGCCCCCTATATTTTCCCTTCTCTGGCTTAAATCAGTTTGAGAAAGGGGATTTCTGTTACGTAACAGCCTCAAAAAACCTGATTTAAGATGGTTGTTTCCTTCCGTAGGCACCTTGTCTTATGAGTACAACTCATTGTCTCAGTTCTAGAAGGATGGGAACCTACTGGAAAAGACCTACCCAATACCACAGGATGCTCAGACAGGCAGGGCATGGCCTGGATCATGCATCAGCTCAGATGACAGAGATTCTCAGGCAACCTCTCCTGTCAAGCCCTCAAGGATGGCCAACTTCAACCTGCCAGCTTATAGTAGGAAAGCAAGGTCCAGAACAGTCAAGTGACTTGCCCCCCAAATTCCTCATGGCAGCTAACATGCTGCCACCAGTTCTACCTGACCTCAGAATCCACACTCTTCTCACTATACCAGAGAAGGCACTAGTCAGTGCTGAGTCATGGAAATGTCTCAGGGAGACAGGGCACCTTGGGGGAACAAACAAAGCCAGAGTCAGGGCTAGAGCCAACCACACCTTTATTAGTTTCTACAGCAGCCGGAGCCCCTATCTACAAGGGAATTTTAGCACGCTACTCTGGCTACTGGGCAGGAATGTTAGCATTTCTGCTAGTGACTGGGACAGGATGGGAGAGGAGACTAGAAGGGGACCAAATGAGACTGCTGGGCCACCTTCCAGGAGGCACATGTGGGGCCTCCTGGACTGAGACAAAGATGGATCAGGTCCCAGAGGTGAACACTGCCATCTCTCCCAGAGTGAAGCAAGGGACAGAGCCTGAGATGGTGATAGCCACAGCTATGGATAGAGGGCCAACCTCCTGGGGAGTAGAAAATCATTTATTGATGGAGGCACCAACCTAGGAGCAAGTCACAAAGAGAGCTCACCTGCCCCCTAGCAAGGGGACCTCAGGTTCAGCTCAATTGCTGCCCCAAGTACCCTGACATGGAAGGGGCTTTCTGAGCATTGAAGGAACAAGGGACCCAGAAATCTAGCAGTGGGAAGAATGGGGCTAAATTCAGGGAGTCTTAGGGTATTAAAACAGGCAATATGTTCATTATAAGTGCAATCATGAAACTTCCCTCCAAAAGGCTCACATCTCCCCCTCACTCAGCACCTTCTTAGCCTGGAGGACCATCATGATCTGGCCCCTGCCCACACTCCAGCCCAAATGACTCCCTTCCGATTCTTCAGACATGCCATTATGTTCACAGCTCTGGACTCTTGCCAACAACTACAGTCCTAGCCTACCTTCCTCACTCTTTGCCCTCATACTGTCAAAAGACTGATAACTCCACTTTGTCAAGTGTTTCTTTACTCCTGTTTGCCCCCACCAAGCCTGGAGCTGCCAGAGGAAAGAACCTGATTCTTGTGTCACCAGTGACTGAGGAACTTGAAGCCCCATGAGTTGCGTTTTCTATGTCCTGGTGTATTTGGGAGAAACATATCCAAATGTCTATAATGGATTTCTGGAATGTCTAGCAGTAGATAGAAGGATTTTGAGCTATGTTTGTGCCTGGGATAATAGCTTCCAAAGTGGGAGAGGGCTTGGCTAGTGAAAGGTGGGACCAAAGAGACAGGGGGTCTTTTTGGTCTGTGCGCAGGGTCCAGGGCTCAGAACCAGCAGGGCGACCACATGAGCGAGCCAAGTGCGGCACCTGTGGCGGCTCCCGCAAGCATGCCCATGGCCAGGGGGGCGCCCGCGCTGTAGCAGGGATCCTCCCGCACCACTACGTGCGTCACTCCAGGCCCTGCAGAGAGAAAACCTGTGAGGGCCGCGGGCTTGAGAGCAGAGAGATCATCCGCCTCCTTCCACTAGGTCCCGAGCCCACTCTCCAGTCGGAGAAACTGAGGCCTTCAAACAGGAAGGATGCGCGCTCTGTCCCCACGGCTTCTATTCCCTGGATCTGCTACGGGCATTCTGGGACCATGGGGTTAGGGTGGACCGGCGGAGAAACCGCGGGGTCTCTTAAGAATCTCTGGACCACACCCGAGGATGGGCCTTCCCAACCGCTAGACCCTGGAGTGAGGGGAGGCCGCGTCTCCAGCATCAGCCACCAGGGGTCGCTACCAACTCAGGAACGGGTATTGCTGGGCAGCCAGTGAATAGGGGCCGGCCTAGGGAAGAGGTCCGCTCGGAGTGGGGAGGGGCTCTCATCTCAGGGCTGTTCGGATTTATGGGATGGGGAGGGCCTTGCAGAGGGTCCCATTGGGAAGGGTGGGGCCTGGTTCCGACTGACAGACCGTGGGTGGGGATATAGGCAGGGGCAAGGGCGGGCCAGAGACTTACCCACGTAGGGCGGTCCATAGTAGCTGCGGACATACGTGGTCTCGTGCGCGTTGGGGGGCACCACCTCATAGTAGTCCTGGTACGGGCTGTAGACACGCACCTGGGAAGCCCTGCCTGGTCAGTTGCCAGAGATCTGGGCCAGGCTTTGGTCCCCTACCCCTCACACCTGGTTCACACCCTTCTAGGCCCACAGCGCCACCCCGCCAAATTTAGAAATGGATCTCCAGATACCAGCAATCTCCTGAAGAAAAGCCCCACCTCCCCACAAGACTGTTACCTAAAACTTCAGCTCCCAGTGATACCATTTTCCTGCCCCGGTTTTCCTACCTAGCACTCCCCTGATCAAAAATTCTCCATGGCTCCCTACTTCCTTTGATAGATTTGCTATTATTTGCTAGCAAATAGCAGCTTTCCAGTGGTCACACTTGGAGAAAACCAATGGATTTCTCTACTCTCCTAGTCATGGAGAGAGGGCCTGGACAAGGCCAAGGAAATAAAAGAGGGGTGTGGAGGAAGGAAGGGAAAGGAAGGATAGAGATGAGAAGTAACTAAAGCATAATTAAGCATCATCCATCACGTTCCAGGCCCTGAGGGAGGAAATAATATGTTATTTCCTCTTGTCCTTAATTGTTCTCCACTCTACCACACAGCCAGGGATGTAGGCTCAGAGAACAGTCAGCATTCTCTCTGGGAAGGAGAAATAGAAGTCCACCTTCCCTCCCTCATTAGATTTTTATCAATTTCTCAAAGCCTGACTCAAAGGTCACCCACTCCAGGAAGACCTTCTGGTCTCAGAAAAAATCCTTTCTTCCTGAGTTCTCTGTGACCTATGCTTGTGCCTCGTGTTCCTGGCCTTCCTCCTGATGTCTCCTGCCTGCACCCCTGACATGAGCTATAGGCAATGACTTTAATTCATTTGTATTGCCATCAGGGCCTAGTGACTAGCATGGAGTAATAAATATAAGCTGAATTAAACAGAAGTTCCTCATTTCCTAAAAGACCTAAAGTTCCTAAGTTCCTAAAGACCCTAAGTTCCTAAAAGACCCTCATTTTACCCAAAGGGAACAGACCTGAAGAGGGGGCAGCATCCCCTTCTCTTCTGGCTCCCTCTTCTTAGCCCCTTTGCACCTTATATTTCTGAGCTTTCCACCTAAATGGTCCAGGTGGTCCCTTGGAAGCTCAGGTGTCCAAACTTAATGCATCTCAAAGTAATTCCATCATCCTTCTATCCCCCCAAACCTGCTCTTGTGTAAATGCTTTTCTGTAAACGCCACCACTGTACACTTAAACCAAGACGGCAGGCTGGCACTTTTGTCTTCACACACATCTCCCACATCACATTATCACCGGATCTCATGATTTTATCTTCGAAATATGCTCTTCTGTCCATTCTCTTGTCCAGTACCAAGAGAATAAGCCATTGGTTTTGGCATCTTGGAAATTGTGGGTGACCTTGAATACACTTTTCAGAGGAGTTGTTCGAGGAAGAAGCCAGACTATGGAGGATTGAAGAATGGTTGAGAGGTGAGGGATGGAGTCAACATATCATGACATCTCTTTCAAGAAGTTTGGTTGTAAGGAGAAGTCCTCCAAGTACACCTTGTGATTTCAAATATCTATGCCATTTCTCTTTGATGAGGATGCCTTTCTCATCTTTCTCTATTCAACTACCTAACTTGTCTTTCATACTCAACATATCACTCTCTCTGAACCTCAGGTTTTGTTAGGGCCCCATCTGGGGCACCCACAGCCCTTAGACTTCCCTCATCACAGCACCAACCACTCTGTGGTTTTATTGTTGGTATCCCTGTGAGGTGTTTCTCCCATCATACTTGAGGAAAACACTCCCACCACCACCTGGGTCTAAAAATAGGCCTGACTAGAATATGGCAGGTGTATAATATATTGAATTTATCTCAAGTCAAATACAGAGTCACCCAATTCTTAAGTCCAATTTCAAGTTAGGGACAATGACCAGACCCAGAGCAATGCAGAAGGCTCAGACAAACAAGGCTCAGTCCCAAATGACTTCCCTGCTGTGCTCCTTCCCCAAGGGTGACCCAATAGGGGTTTCTGCTGGGGGTGACCAGGATCTGAGCTCTAAGCCTAGAAGGGACTAAAGAGATCTAAGCTCTCAGATCCCCAATTTTACTGGTCGGGAAGTTGAGGTCCAGAGCCTACATCTGCCCTGCAGTTGCACTGTGAGCCAGTGACCCTCCCAGGCCCTGAAGAAAGTGGAAAACACCACTTCATGTCTCTGTGGGGCATTTGTTTCCATCCTCCATGCCTAAGAGGCCCAGAGGTAAACTCATGTGAATCACCTGGCAACGGGGCAGGGGACTCTCCAGAGACCTCCCAGGCAGACCCTAAGGGTTTGACCCCAGATCCTCTCCCTCTCCACAGGTCCAGCCCCTTTTGTAGGTGGGGACAGGGTCAGTCAGGAGATCACAGACAAATAGACCCCTCCCCTCAGAAAAGCTGTTGTACATTAATAATCATTTTACAGTATACAAATATATCAAATCATGTTGTATACCTTAAACTAAGACAATGTTATATGTCAATTATAACTCAAGAAGACTAGAAAAAAGGACACACAAACGGGGAAAAAAGGAAAAGCTGTTGTGTATGCGTAGGTTTATAGCTTTTAAAATTCTATTTTTAGGCATCTCCACTGGAAACAGTTTGTAGCCTAGTTTGGGTATGAGGATGTCTTACCCATAGATGCCTTAGAATTCTGGGCTGGGAATCACTGATGAATTAAGTGCTCCCAGTCATGTTAGATAACCTCTCAGAGCTTCAGTCTTCTCATCTATAAATGAGGACAGTCTTTCCTACACTGCCCACTCCCAAGGCACAGTGAGAATCCAGCAGAGTCACATCTGTGCAGCCAGGTGATGCTAGCACTGCTGGGCTCAGTGGTTTTGCACATCAGAATTGTCTGGAGAAATTTCTGAAACCACAGATTTCCAAGGCGTCACCCCAGAACTACACAATTAGAACATCCAGAGGTAGGATCTGAACATTTGCACTGTTTTTAAGTCCTTAAGCGATTCTAACGCACAGCTACATTGAGCGTCACTGTGTCAGAAAAGTTCACGGTTGACCACAGGTACTCTAACCCAAGCCCCCTCGCTGCACCCATCTCATGCCAGGCTGAGCACTGGGGACAGAGAGAGGATTCGTCCCCAAATCCTGCTTTCTGGAAACACTGGCTGGGGTGTGTGGCAGGGAGACAGACACGGACTAAATTATAATATGCAGTAGTGAGGCCATAATAGGTTTTTTTTACTCCTTCCTTTCTCCCTTTCTTCATTCATTCATTTGCCCATTAAGTGAACACTCACTGGGGCCTTCTTGTGCCCCACCTTCATGCACCAGGAGTAGGAGAGTCAAAATAGACTGCCCCCATCGCTGAGCACTCATTGCACACCTGCTGTATACCTAGCACTGTGCCAGGCTCCCAAGGGGCAGAGCTGACCTAACCCAATTCTTGCCCTGAAGGAAGTTGCAGGTCTCGTGGGAGACTAGAGACAGAAGTGAAGGAACTAGAAATCAGGCGGAATGAAGATGCTAGTACCAAGCACTAGTGCGGTAGGAGGGGGTGACAATGCCTGGAGGTTTGGGAGTCCTCCCTGAGGAGCTGGCAGTCTTTGCAGGGTGTCTTGGAGGATTTTGTCAGGTGAGTAAGGAAAGTAAAGGTCTTTGCAGCAGAGAGGGCAGCATATACTGAGTCTGGAGAGCGGAAAAAGGGCTGGCACAGCTGGGAGCAGAGGATAAAGCAGAGCAGTTGGAGCACAGGGGATGAGTGAGACAAGGTAGCGAGTCTGGCCCAGGCCAGATCCCAGGGGCCGTGAAAGCAGGGTTGGTTGTCGTACGAATGGTTGGGAGCCATGGAATGTTTGTGAGCAGGGAGGGGATGTGGCTGGGCCACTTCAGGAGGCACATCCTGGTGGCCAGAATGGTGGCAGGGAGGGCTGAACCAGCACTTACCCAGATCCGCCTCTCAACCTTACAGGGGCTCCATGAGCGGGTCACACACCTGACCTTGGGGCAAACCCGGCGGCTCCTGGGAGGGACGGTGGCTCCAGCTGGGGCCTGCTCAAGCCACAGAAACCCAAGAAGGGGAGGAAGGGGGGGTGTCAGAGGCCCTCTACATCTGGAGAGACTCAAAGCTCCTCATAGGCCCTAGCAAAGCCCTCTGCCAGCTGGGCAAGGGAACAGCTATCCTCTTCTTCTTCAGCCCATGGTAATGGTGGGGGGCTCAGAAGAGGTGGTGAAATTGCCGAAGTTACACAGAGAAGAAGGATCAGTAGTGTCTTTCCAGAACTGGCCCACCTTCACCTGTTCCAGGCCGCTGAGGCTCCCAGTCTCCAGGGAGTACAGACAGCTCCCATCACTGACCCGTCCACCTGCACCCATCACCCATGACTGTGCCCCCCACCCCTGTGTTCCCTGCAACAGCCAGAGTCAGGGGCTCCTCCTGGAACCTCCACCCACTGTAGGGTATAAACCTTCAGGATATAGAGGGACAAAGCAGACGTCACTCCTATGTAGGTACAGGACAGACAGACACAGGCGTGAACACTCAGAGGTGGGCAAACACTGGTACAAAGACACAGAGGCACAAATACACCCAGTTCGAGCAAGCGTAGGGACCAGAGGGAGGTGTGCGTGTACGTGCGTGTAGAGGTGGGAGGTGGAGTGGAGGTCGGAGCAGAGAGATGGAGGAAGCAGAGCAGCAGGAAGGTGGGCGCAGAGAAGGGACAGGCAGCTTCATAGAGTCACAGAGTGCAGACGGCCAGCCCTCGACTCCTTCTTTCTGACCCTCTTGGGTGGGACGACGGGTCTGCCCTGCCTCAGCCAGATTTGGAGCTCAGAGCCAGGTAACTCTACCCAGCTGACCACCACCCCAGCCTCCTCTTATACAGCCTCTACCCAGAGCCTGAGTCTGCTCCCCAAAGCCTGACCACAGCCCCCCTGCTTAATGCCCTTTATAGTTCCCCACAGCCCTCGGGATAAAGTTCACTTCCTTCCTGGACTTCAAGGCGTTTGTGATGTGGCTCCTCAGAGGTCACGTCTCCTGTTTCTTTCCCTCCACGCTTTATCCTCCAGCCAGGCCAGACTCCTGGCCTTTAGACGTACGTGTCTTCACACACACATTTGCACATGCCACTTACCCACCTTTGCTCATGTAGCTCCTTCTGTGGATAATTCCCTTCCCTCAAGATCTCACTGACCTAGGTTCCAATACAGGTTCTTCCACTGATTTACGACCGTGAGACTTTGGACAAGCCAATTCCCCTCTGAATCTCAGCTCCCCTATCTGTAAAATGGGACTAAGAATACCAGCCCCTCCTTTTTCTTATTGAAGATTAACTGATACAGTGGATGCTAGGTCCTCAAGCACAATGCCCAGCCCTCAGCAGGCAGATGCTAAGGGAGTTTCTAAATGCGTTCCAGTCTTCCCTGCCACTTCCCAGCAGACTTTTTCTCCAGATGAGAAGGGGCTCTACTGTGCCACAGGTAGAAGGAGCAGGCACAGAGTCTGGGGTCAGGCAGATGGGGGCTGAGGCCAGGCTGGGCCACCTTAGAGCTGGGGGCTTTGGGCAGCTCCTCAAAACCTCACCTCCGTCAGTCACTGAGCTCTGTTGACTCCACCTTCTAAATGTGTCTTGTCCTCATCAGCTTGTCTTTGCCAGCAAGGCCTTAGTCCAGACCCCCAGCCAGATGCCCTGCACCTGTCCCAGCCTTCTAACAGATCTCTGGGCATCCACTTTGACCTTCTTCAGTCCATTCCCTACCTAGCAGCTAGACTATCTTTTTAAAACTACAAGTCTGGTCTTTTTAAAACTTTCACTGACTTCCAGTGTTCTCAGCAGAAACCCCTATCCTTAACGCAGCTTTTCGTGCCTGGCCTGCTAACCCTCCTTCTCCAGCTGCTCTCTAGCTCCCTGAGCTGCAGTCACCCCAGCCTTCCTTCTGTTTGTCAACTTGCCAACATCATGACCTTTCCCAGGGCCCTTGCACCTGCAGCTCCCTCTGCCTGGAAAGCTGTTCCCTTCACCCCACCCCTTTCACTCAGTTGATCTCTTATCCTTCAGGTCTCATCTTAAGCCTTGTCTGGACTCCCACCTGGATCAGGCCATCACGGTGGATGCACACTGAATGCACTCTGCCGTCTCTGTCTGAGCAGCTCCCGTCACTGCGGTGGAACCACTAACTCTAACTTGTGACTTCACATCTAGCTCCCCACTAGGCTGAGTCCAGGAGGGCAGGGCCCACATCTCCTCTGCTACCTTCTGATTATGGTCCTTGGCACAGTGCCTGGCACATAGTAGGAACTCAGTAAATATTTGTTATGTGAATAAATAAAGCTCAACCTTATCATCTGCAGAGAGGGAACAATAATCCCAACCTCACAGGAAGGCTATGAGAGTAGCTGGTATTACAACTATACCACACCTGACACATAATAGTTGCTGAATAAAAGATAGTTCCTTTCCTCCTGCTCACATGCCACCCCCTTCAACAAGCCTTCTTGGAGGCCTCTCTCTCCCTCCTCCAAATCTTTTGGTGAATATCTTTTATTCACCCATTGGCCGTCTTCTGTCCTTTTCCACTTGGGACTCAGGGCCTCTGAGTCTGCACAAGTCTATTCACTCACATATACGGAAACTGAGAACTGCTGGCAGGTGGAGACTAAGTCTGAGTCACCCATGATTCCATGGCAAGTAGCGGTGGGGAGGAGACAGGGAGGGAGGGGGGCTCACCGGCGTGGAGTTCGCCTCCAGCAGTGCCGTCTTCCATGCTCTGCAACGCAAACCCACGAGACCGTGAGGAGGGAGTGCAGGAGAAGGGAGACTGGGCCCCACATTTTAGACCCTACCCCACCTCTAGCCCCAGTCCCTTGTGAAGGGGGAGATCCTCTTCACTCCCTTGGGAAGACAAAGGGGACCCCCTCAGCTGCCCCAGTCACACAGCAAGCCCCCAGCTAAGCTGCTGCAGTTCTATAACTCTTATTCCATAGTCTCCTCACCGCTGGGGAGATTCCAGTTTTCCCATCTAGACAAAAGACAGTTGGGCTTGGGTGGTCCTTTAGTGGTTCAGATTCTGACATGCCTAGGCTGGTCCTCTGGCTGCAGCCTACCTCCACATCCCAAACCTACAAACTGACCCCAGAGCCCCGGGAATGCCTAGTGGACACCGGACAATTGAGCCTTTGTTGGTTGCCATGGCACCTGGCTGGGGTGGACAAGGAGGCTCTGTGCTTTGTCCACCCCGAGCTCGGCTTCCCCTGCTCCCACACATCCCATCTCTTTCACTCTCCTACAGCATGAAGGCCAACTGACCCTCTGCCAGAGAGTAGGAAGGGAAAGAATGTGAGTGAGCAAAAGGCGCCTGAGGAAGACACACCCAGGCTCTCGCAGTATGGACCTGCATCCAACACAGGGCACCCCACGGGCTACCTGTTAGGCGCGTTAGAGTCTATCCCTCAGATCAGAGTACCCCCACCCCAGGCCATCTTCTAAGAAGGGAATGAGAGGAGGGCTCTCTGAAGATGCCACAGGGCTGTGTGTTCCCGTGTATCACCCCAAGTGAGGGCTTACCTCAGAGGCTGTTAGATACCTGACCCTGAGGAATGACCAGGGGCCACACCTGAGGCAGCTGTGCACACACTGCTCCCCACAACAGTCTTGAATTCATCGTGGACCATGTCAGCAGTTTACTGGATACCACACCAGTCACCGCAAGTCATTCGAACCCACTCTGCCCAGCCTCCACTGAACCACCACGCTCACTGGTCTTTGTCCTGCTTTACTACCTTTAGGGTGCTAGTGGCTCAATGAGGAGGAAGTCATTGGTCATGTTCCCGAGACACCACCCCATCGTCTCCTGGGAGTGACTCACATGGCGTCATCTCTGGTCTCAGCACACAGGTGCAGGCGGGAGCCCTCCCGCAGGTTCACAGTCAGCAGGCCATCTCGGCTCCGGCCTTCTGGGGGCTGCACATCTAAAGGCGGACACACACGTATGGGGTTTCCACAGGGCACAGGCCCTGAGTCTCCCCAACAAACCGGGAACAAGAACAGGAACTGACTTCTCTGGGTCCTGTTAACTGGCCACTGCTGACCTCCTCTGATCTCACACATACTTTCCTTGGGATTTTACTCAACTCTTTAGACCCTTCCACCTTTCCACATTGCCTGCTTCCCTAGCTAGGTACATCTCTCTCCCAGTTTCCCTGTTAAAATTATGATCTGAGCCTTGGTCAGGGATATTTGCTGGATAACTCTGAGCCAGTCACTTAAGTTCTCTGAGTCTTATTTCATTTCGTTTTTTCCCATTCCTAGCACTGGAGAGGGCAGGAACTGGGTCTGACTCACCTCTGTGAACCTAGCGTAGGGCCCAGGTTCAGCACAGGCACCCCACTCCAGTACTGTTGCCTGGAAAATCCCATGGACGGAGGAGCCTGGTAGGCTGCAGTCCATGGGGTCGCAAAAAGTCAGACACGACTGAGCGACTTCCCTTTCACTTTTCACTTTCATGCATTGGAGAAAGAAATGGCAACCCACTCCAGTGTTCTTGCCTGGAGAGTCCCAGGGATGGGGGAGCCTGGTGGGCTGCCGTCTATGGGGTCACACAGAGTCGGACACGACTGAAGTGACTTAGCAGCAGCAGTAGGAACTCAGGAAGGAACTCATTTCTTAACTTACACCACATGAATTGGATTTGGTAGAGGCCCAGAAGCTGTCTGTGGAAGGCCTCTGAAAGCTGCAAAGAGCCTTCCACCTGAGAATGGCAGGTGTTCTCAGACACAGTGGGAGGGCCGAGCCTGTAGTCACAGAGAGAAAGAGGCTCACCGTGGCACTCTTGGCCGATCTTTATGTCGCGGACGTTGAAATGGATGAGCACGCGGTCCTCCTCATCCTGGGCAGTCTCATCGTGGTAGTAGCCCAGGGTCCCATCCAGCCACAAGGCAAACCAGTTCCGCTTCCAGCGGCGGAGGATGGAGCCTGTGTGATATTCCAGACCCACAATACGGGCTGATCACAGAGCCTGAGTGGGGGTAGGAGCCATGGGTGGGCTCCCAGCATCCCCTTATCTCCAGCCCCCAGTGTTGTAATCACCCCTTCCTTGTCTGTCTGCTCCCTAAAATGATGGCAGGGCCTCTCTCTGTCTTGCTCACCCATTGCCTCTCATTGGGCCTAACAACATAGTCAAGGCTCCATATATGTGCTGAATGGTAAATGAATGATCTGATTCCTTCCTTGGGGGAGGCTGGAAATCTTTTAAGTATCTCAAGACATGTGATAGGAACACCTCCACATGTCCAATTGAACATGTTTAAGTTCATGTCCAATTGAATATTTGTTTCTATATGTACAGTTTGTCAGAGAAAAAGCATTAAGTTGTTTTTGTATGAATGCAGAATAGGATTTATGCAAGAATTAATAGAAAACTAGTCGTCACAGGCTTGCCTTAAGGAAACCTTCAGTTTCCATTGCATCCATTCTGCTGAGGGTTGTACAGTTATTGTGTACTTTAAAAACAAAGGCCCCGGGGGACAGTCATTTGTGTAGCGTCTGTTTCTTCTGCCAAATGGAGAGCAGAGGGATTGTCCATAGCTCACCTCACGGGTCCTAGAACCCAGCAGGACCTGGACTCAGTGTTTGCTGGACTGAATGAACTGAGGATGGGTCGTGGGGTATCGGGGAGCTCCTAGCCCAGGACAGCTCTTATTCAGACCATGACTCTGGTCAGAGGTGGATCTGGAAGCCCGATCCCTTAGCTGTAGACATTTCGAGACTGGAAATCTTAACAGGAAAGGGTAAAGACTAAGAGAGCTTCTTAGAACTTTACAAATTCTGAGGAACAGAGGCATTTTTCATTTTGTTCTGTGCCTTGTTCTGTGGCTAGCCCTGGGCCACAGAGGGTTAAACCCAGTCCCTGCACTTGGGGCGCTCACAATCTGGAGACAATATAGGTAGGGGACTGGTGAGGCCCACATTTAAGGACGGTGAAGTATTGAGCAGTGCTATAAGAGGGGTATGTGTGAGGCACTGGGAACAGAAAAGAGAGCTGCTAACCCAACTTGGTGCTACAGCAGGGGCTGGGGTGGGGAGCAGAGAAAAGGCAGAGAAGGCTCTTTTCAGAAAGGGACACCTGAGCTGTGCCTTGAAAAATAAGTAGTTTACTAAGCAGCCAGGAATGTGAAGGACATTCCCAGCAGAGAGAAGAGTATGGACAAAGGAGGGAAGGATAAAAAGGGCATGGTTTCTTGAGAGAAGGGTTCACTGTGCAGCTCCAACAGGCCACTTCCCTCACCCCTGGCCCCAGATAAGGTACAGGACGGACAGGGCTTGGCCCAGGGTCACTCACTCTGTCTCCACAGCCAGCCGCCCCTCACCAGGGCCATTTCCTCAAAAGGACTTTCCAGGGTGGAGTCAGGCGGAACCTGTCAGGGGGATCACAGACTTCATCAGCTGCTCCACAAAGGCTCCCCTGAGAAAGCCCCCGCCCCGGTCCTCCCTGGGGGAGCCACTGAGGAAAGGTTTAAGGGAGTGTGGATAAACAAACAAGGGCAAGCCTGTCTGTCTCCTCTCCATTCTTGGCTCCAGGCACATAATGAGAGCACTGTGCTTGTGGGGTCAGCAGGGCAGCCACACTTTGCAATGGGGTGGGGGTGGGGGTCAGAAGCTTGGATTCCAATCTCATCCCCATAACCTTGACCAAGTCCCTTTTCCCAGCCTCCACATCTAGATCTGTAAAAGGGTGTCCATCAGGCAGGTAGAGACTGGAGTGAGGAACTCTGAAAATGTTAGAAACCCTGGAATATTGAAATGCTGGCAGCAGATAATAGTAGAATCATGGCAGTGAACAAGGGACTTTCATGATAAGAGAGCCCTCCTCACATTTGAACCCCACCAGGGTTTCCCAGGTGGCTCGGTGGTAAAGAATCCACCTGCCAATGCAGGAGACGAGGAGATGCAGCTTTGATTTCTGGGTCAGGAAGAGCCCCTGGAGTAGGAAATGGCAACCCACTCCAGTATTCTTGCCTGGAAAATTCCATGGACAGAGGAACTTGGCGGGCTACAGTCCCTGGGGGTCGCAAAGAGTCAGACACGCCTGAGCACACACACACAAAGAACCCATTTACAAAGTGCACAGAATAGTTCAACAGCAACTATGATTTATCGAGCACTATATGCCAGGTATACTTCTAAAGTGGTTTCATCTATTACCTCACAATATTCCTTGCTATTTTCAGGAAACTGGGGCCTGGAGAGGTCCAGTCACTCGCACAGATCTTCTTGATTAGTAAGCAGTGGAGCCAGGATTCACACCCAGCAGTCCTGTCTTCTAAGCATTATCCCAGTAGGAGTTTTTAAAACTCCCAAATATCCAGCCCATATCCCATAACAATAAAATCAGAATGTCTGAGGGCAGGAGGTAAGCACTGATAGTCTTCAAAGACCCCCAGGTGAGTCAATGTACAGTTTGGGCCCCACTGCAACTCTGTCCAGTACTTGTGTGATGGAGCTTGGATTGGAATCCAAGTGCCCTCCCCCACTAACTCACACCTGTTGTTGCGTAGCACAAGGGCTGGCTGGCACACCTGGGGTGGAAGGCCCCGCCTTGTCCCTGCTTCTCTGGCCGCTCCCTCCCATCTTCACGCTCTGACATAGGTCAGACAAGAAGGCCAGGTGTAAACTCCCTCTTCAGCCCCCCTTAATGCACCCACCTGTCTACACCTGTTGCGGTGCTGCTGCCAAAACGGCCGGTTACTTGATGCTGCTGCCGCCCAACCCGCTGCGCCTGCGCTTTGAGTGCCCCAGAGTGCCTGGGGCAATTCACTCTCCCCGCTGCAGCCCAGAGCCTAGCTGCCTCGGGGCCCCACCCCCAGGGAGGGGGCGGGGCGTGTAGCGACGGGCTGACAGGAGTCCTTCTGGGACTTGTAGTCTGCAGGCCTAGACCTGGGACCTATACAGCCTCTCCTGGGAGGTAGCCCTGTGCCCACTCGGAGCACAGGTGAGAGGCTGCATCTGTGATTTTATTTTGCTATTGTCATTATGTTGTCCATTCACTTAGCATGAAATACTTTTCCCCAAGAATCTTGAGCTCTAATTTTCTGGAAAAATGTAAAACTACAGGGAGAAAACCAGGCTCCTAGTTTTGCCATGTTTTCTTGATACTCAGTTTGTTGCCTGGCACTGGGCATTAGTAGAAGGCACAAAGAAATATCCGACAAGCCCCTTCATTTCCCAATTTCCAGTCTGTGTTTATGTTCCAACAGTGTTTATGTTCCAACATAAACACACAAAGTAGAGTATGATCTGACAATGGGAAAGAAGAGTTTGACTTTGATGAAGAGGTTCAGGAAGGCTTCCCAGAGGAGGCTGCAGGGTCTTGAAGGATGAGTATGAGTGTCTCATCACTTTGTGGCAAATAGAAGGGAAAAAATGGAAACAGATTTTATTTTCCTGGGCTCCAAAATCACTGTGGACGGTGACTGCAACCATGAAATTAAAAGACACTTGCTTCTTGGAAGAAAAGCTATGACAAACCTAGACAGCATATTCAAAAGCAGAGACATCACTTTGCCAACAAAGGTCCATCTAGTCAAAGCTATGGTTTTTCCAGTAGTCATGTACAGATGTGAGAGTTGGACCATGAAGAGGGCTGAGTGCCCAAGAATTGATGCTTTCAAATTGTGGTACCAAAGAAGACTCTTGAGAGTCCCTTGGACAGCAAGGAGATCAAACCAGGCAATCCTACGGGAAATCAGTCCTGAATATTCATTGGAAGGACTGATGCTGAAGCTGAAGCTCTGATAATTTGGTCACCTGATGGGAAGAGAGGACTCACTGGAAAAGACCCTGATGCTGAGAAAGGTTGAGGGCAGGAGAAGGGGTCAACAAAGGATGAGATGGTTGGATGGTATCATCAACTCAATGGACATGAGTTTCAACAGCCTCCAGAAGATAGTGAAGGACTGGGAAGCCTGGTGTGCTGCAGTCCATGGAGTTGCAAAGAATTGGACATGACTGAGTGACTGAACAACAATAAGCATCTAGTATTTCAGTGTTTGGAAAGCAGAGTGCAGGGGTTGGGGTGGGAGGGCATGGGGATCGGTGGGTGATGAAGCTGTAGGGGTTGCAAGGATGTAACATGAAGGCCTTGGAAGACAGGCTCAGGAGCCTGGGCCTTTATGACATAGTGACTGGGGTTGGGGTTGGGTGAGGAGCTAGGTGGTACAATTTGTGGCCTGGAAAGGCATTTCTAGGACACTCAAAAATGGATTGAAAGGGGCCCAACTAGAAAGAGAAGACTATTTATCTACCACCACGGTCTGTTCCTCCAGGATCATTTCCTTGAATAGTTCAACCCACAAAGCCCCACCTAGGAGCAGATCCAGGATGTCATCTCGAGAGAAGATAGACTGTCCAGGCCTGAACGATCCCTTGAGAACAGAACCCACCCTGCCCTGGTCCTTTGTCCTGTCCCAGAGACCTCTCTCTTACCGGAGCTGCAGGACTCATGGTTCCTGGGCCGTCAGAGCAGCATTTCCAGAAGGCTCCTGCAGGGGGGCATATCCCTAAGAGCCTTGGAGATAAGGGGATCAGGAAGGCGCTACCAAGTGGAAACCGGCGGGGGTGGCAAAAGGGGGCACACAGCTCCCACAGAAAGTCGTCCTTTCTCTCCAGTCCCGCTCCCCAAGCTCACCGGTGGATCCCTATTTGACCTTCAGTTCGCGGTAACAAGTCATCTATGATCGGAAGTGGTGTTGCACTAGCCTCGTAAGATTCCCGGGGTGGGAGGCGGGGCTCGCCCTCCCTCTCGATCGGGGGCGGGGCTAAATGTTCTTCAGCCGGGCTTGACCGTGCCGTCACCCCGGTCCTGGAGACACGGCTTGGCTCTTTAAGCTTCCCCGTCTTGCTCCTGGGTTTCTGTAATCCTGACCTCAGCTAACCCTGTACCTCGGCCCTTCGTGCAGTTGCACGCCTTGCTGAGGGATTATTATTTATGCGGGGGTCCAGTGTAACGGGAGAGAGACCCACCCAAAAACCGATAGCTTATAGTGAATGGTGTTTGGTGTCGCGTTTGTGGTCTCCGAAGGAGAAGATTTAACTCTGGGACCAAAGACACAGTCTCAGTCACTCAGAGCTTCGGGCAGCAAAGATTCTTATTTCAACTGACAGGACAGAGGAAACTTCTGACATAGACATCAGGAGGGGGTCGAAAGAGTACCCACCCTCACTAAGCAGGGCCTATATACTTCTCAAGTGGCTGCTGAGAATAGATAAAAAAGAATACCTCAAGGTTGTTAGAGTTCCACCAGATTCTTTCCCAAGGCATACATCCCGAGATAACTTTGGCCTAAGATTAGTCAGGGAGAATGGGTTTGGGCAACCATCTCTGAGTGAGAGATACTGTTGCTGTGTAATTAGGGGTACAAGTCAAGTATTTGCATGAGTAAGACATTGTGCTGTGTGATTATTAGCTCCTAAAGAAAGACCAGTTCTTGGGCAAGATACATTGTTGCACAAGGCTCAAGGAAAGCATGAGAGACCTTATTCACCACCTCCTTAAAAGGGCTCTAAGCTTTAACCGTTTCAGAACCAACCATAGAACCATGTGGGGTGTTTATAACAGAGGGGCTACTGGGGAAGTGACACCCTAAAAGCTCACCCAAAGTAGCACTGAGTTCACCCCAAAGTGACACTTCCTCTGGGGCTGTGGGTTGGACAGAGTGCAAAGCACATGTTCTGTTTACCCGGCTTCCTGGCAGCAAAACTTGGAAGAAGACCCTGGCAGATGTGTTAATGCTCCCATTTTTCAGTCCTTATATCCGTGCCCATTGCCCTGTGATTCTGAAGGGTGAGTTCTAATTCCCCCACCCTGCACAGTGGATTTTGGCAGATGTGGCACAAGCAGGGTATTCAAACATGCTCCCATGACTGGGCCTGTTCCCTGGTGCGTCTGCCATTGCCAGGGAATATTCGGGGCTAGCTGATCCTAGGAAGAGGATGGAGAGACGTGTGTCCCAGTGAAGCTGTCCAGTCAAGCCCAGCCTAAAGGACTATCCCCAAACCAACCTCTAGATACAGAAGTGACCCCAGTAAAGTCAGAAGACCCCTGAGCCCCATTTGAGCCCAGCCTTGATTAGCCTACTCATAGTCAACCTAAAGACAGGTAAGGTATAATAATAAGTGTTATTTCAGGCCACTGAATTTGGGATAGCTTGTTATGCAGTGATAGCTGACTGATACAAAGGCCCTTTTATCAGAGATTTCTGTAGATTTCCTCTTGGCTAGATATCTTAAAGGAAATTCATTTGGAATTCAGTAAATAATCCTGAATATCTGCCACCTATCATGTTCAAAGTGGTACAGCAAGTAAAATATTCTTAAGAATATAACAATAGTATAATAATAAATACTGGACATGGAACAACAGACTGGTTCCAAATCTGGAAAGGAGTACATCAAGGCTGTATATTATCACCCTGCTTATTTAATTTATATGCAGAGTACATCATGTAAAATGCCAGGCTGGAGAAGCACAATCTGGAATCAAGATTGCTGGGAGAAATATCAATAGCCTCAGATATGCAGATGACACCACCCTTATGGCAGAAAGTGAAGAAGAACTCAGCAAGACCCTGATGCTGGGAGGGATTGGGGCAGGAGGAGAAGGGGTCGACAGAGGATGAGATGGCTGGATGGCATCATCAACTCGATGCACATGAGTTTGGGTAAACTCTGGGAGTTGGTGATGGACAGGGAGGCCTGGCATGCTGCGATTCATGGGGTCGCAGAGTGTCAGACATGACTGAGTGACTGAACTGAACTGAAGAAGAACTAAAGACCCTCTTGATGAAAGTAAAAAGGAGAGTGAAAAACTTGGCTTAAAACTCAACATTCAGAAACTAAGATCATGGCATCTGGTCCATCACTTCATGGCAAATAGAAGGAAAAAATGCAGATTTTATTTTCCTGGGCTCCAAAATCACTGTGGACGGTGACTGCAACCATGAAATTAAAAGACACTTGCTTCTTGGAAGAAAAGCTATGACAAACCTAGACAGCATATTCAAAAGCAGAGACATCACTTTGCCAACAAAGGTCCATCTAGTCAAAGCTATGGTTTTTCCAGTAGTCATGTACAGATGTGAGAGTTGGACCATGAAGAGGGCTGAGTGCCCAAGAATTGATGCTTTCAAATTGTGGTACCAAAGAAGACTCTTGAGAGTCCCTTGGACAGCAAGGAGATCAAACCAGGCAATCCTACGGGAAATCAGTCCTGATATTCATTGGAAGGACTGATGCTGAAGCTGAAGCTCTGATAATTTGGTCACCTGATGGGAAGAGAGGACTCACTGGAAAAGACCCTGATGCTGAGAAAGGTTGAGGGCAGGAGAAGGGGTCAACAAAGGATGAGATGGTTGGATGGTATCATCAACTCAATGGACATGAGTTTCAACAGCCTCCAGAAGATAGTGAAGGACTGGGAAGCCTGGTGTGCTGCAGTCCATGGAGTTGCAAAGAATTGGACATGACTGAGTGACTGAACAACAATAAGCATCTAGTATTTCAGTGTTTGGAAAGCAGAGTGCAGGGGTTGGGGTGGGAGGGCATGGGGATCGGTGGGTGATGAAGCTGTAGGGGTTGCAAGGATGTAACATGAAGGCCTTGGAAGACAGGCTCAGGAGCCTGGGCCTTTATGACATAGTGACTGGGGTTGGGGTTGGGTGAGGAGCTAGGTGGTACAATTTGTGGCCTGGAAAGGCATTTCTAGGACACTCAAAAATGGATTGAAAGGGGCCCAACTAGAAAGAGAAGACTATTTATCTACCACCACGGTCTGTTCCTCCAGGATCATTTCCTTGAATAGTTCAACCCCACAAAGCCCCACCTAGGAGCAGATCCAGGATGTCATTCGAGAGAAGATAGACTGTCCAGGCCTGAACGATCCCTTGAGAACAGAACCCACCCTGCCCTGGGTCCTTTGTCCTGTCCCAGAGACCTCTCTCTTACCGGAGCTGCAGGACTCATGGTTCCTGGGCCGTCAGAGCAGCATTTCCCAGAAGGCTCCTGCAGGGGGGCATATCCCTAAGAGCCTTGGAGATAAGGGGATCAGGAAGGCGCTACCAAGTGGAAACCGGCGGGGGTGGCAAAAGGGGGCACACAGCTCCCACAGAAAGTCGTCCTTTCTCTCCAGTCCGCTCCCCAAGCTCACCGGTGGATCCCCTATTTGACCTTCAGTTCGCGGATAACAAGTCATCTATGATTCGGAAGTGGTGTTGCACTAGCCTCGGTAAGATTCCCGGGGTGGGAGGCGGGGCTCGCCCTCCCCTCTCGATCGGGGGCGGGGCTAAATGTTCCTTCAGCCGGGCTTGACCGTGCCGTCACCCCGGTCCTGGAGACACGGCTTGGCTCTTTAAGCTTCCCCGTCTTGCTCCTGGGTTTCTGTAATCCTGACCTCAGCTAACCCTGTACCTCGGCCCTTCGTGCAGTTGCACGCCTTGCTGAGGGATCCACCAGGGCTGATCCTACTTGCCCCGGAGCTCATCCCCTCGTGCAGCCCCAGAAATCAGTTCTCCCAAATCACGCTTTGCATCCCTGTGTCCTGGATGAACCATCCCACCCCTACCTTTTCCAGACTACAGTTGCCGCCTCTTCTGTAGAAGGATGGAGGGGAGGAAGGGAAAGGTGAAGCTGACCTCAGAGAATCTGGGTGCTGCTGCTCTTCCCAGCTCTCCTTGCTCCCCTGGGGTGGCTCCTTCATAGAAGGATGGTGTGAGGGAACAGTGCAGACAGCTCCAAAATTACCTTCTCTGGATTTAGTAACAGATGAAAAGAGAAGATTTTCCAGCATCATTGTGGAATTCATAAGAAGGTCTCCCTATTCCCCAACCAAAGAGGCGGTGCTATGACAAGAAAAAAGGGAAGGGATGCTTGGCAAACTAAAACCACAGATTCCACTACAAATTCTAAACGCAGCATGTGTGTTAACCGCTCAGTCATGTCCGACTCTTCACAACCCCGTGGACTGTAGTCCGCCAGGCTCCTCTGTCCGTGGAATTCTCCAGGGACGAATACTGGCGTGGGTTGCCGTTTTTGTCTCCAGGTGATCTTCCCGATCCAGGGATCCAACCCGCGTCTGCTGCATAACGCAGCATGACCTGACATCAATCTCTGAAATGCTGGTCAATGACTCTCTTTGAGAACCTGATAAATGTATTCTGCCCAGGAAAAAATGCACACACGTGTCACATTTTACTTATAATTCTTGGGATTTCATAGATGCTTGAAGCTATGATGATTAATATTGAGATTGCTTTTAATGTTCACAGCTGTGCAGATGAGTGGAAAGAGTATGAACTGACAAGCGAGAAGCGCTGAGAGCATAGTAGGAATCATAGCTCCATCAGTGATGGCTTTGAGAGACTGTTTAATCAACTAAAATATGTTAAGACTAACAAGCCGATAAGTAACGTTTACATTTCTGTTGTAACTGTGGTACACAGAACCATTGGCAGAGAGAAAGTGTTTTGTTATTTCAAATGTCTCTGGTGGATGAACAGCTCTCAGATAATATATTGTTTAGAGAATAGTGGGCTGGCTTATCAAATTAAAGTTTACGACTCACGTTTTCTAGAAAGTAATATAATGAGAATGATTTATATCATCTCTATTTACTAAAAAAAATTCTGAGATTTACATCAAACTGCAACTGGAGCAAAAGTAAAACCTCTTATGTAAAAGTTTAATAATAATTTTAGTGGGATATAATTTACATATTATGAAGTTCACTCTTTTAAAGTACACAATTCCCTATTCTGATAAATTCACAGAGTTGTGCAACCATCCCCACTATTTAGTCTCAGATCATTTTCTTTCTTTCTGTTTTTTTTGGCTGCACCTCTTGGCTTGTGGAATCTCAGTCCCCCCAACCAGGGATTGAACCCAGGTCACAGCAGTGAAAGGCCTGAATCCTAACCACTAGTCAACCAAGGAACTCTCACATATCATTTTCATTACCCTCAAAGGAAACTTATATGGTTAAGACATCCAAGATGGCTGTCCTCTTGCTCTCTGTACATCCCTTGCCTGACCAGTGCCTGCTTCACCACTCAAATCGTGGACCTTCCTACCTACTTGCCCCAGGCCCCAACTGGTGATTGTTCTTAGCAAAGGGGCAGTGAGGGGTGTGCCCTTTACTGGTTTCCCTGGTAACTAATGAGCCCAATTCACCTGTAACTGGTAACCTTCCCTTCCCCTCTGGAGTGAAGGTTGCCCCCAGGTCCTCTCCTGCCGATTTTCTGCCGCACACCGTGGGGCACTGCTTCAGGACCTTGTTTCAGACACGTGAGCTCCCGCATCCTTAAACCACTGGCGTTTCTGTTGCTGACTCTCAGATCTTTCTTCAGTCTTGAAGCTGGGCAAATACAGGCCTTGTAGGCCTGTGAAGAGCAGCCCAAAGAAATTCTATATCCTCTAGCGGTCACTCTCAATCCCCTTTCCCCCAAGTCCCTGGCAACCTCTACTTGGTTATGGTTGCTGTTGTTTAAGTATTTATTTATTTGGCTGCACCGGGTCTTAGTTGTGGCATATGGGATCTAGTTTCCTGACGGGAGATTGAACCCAGGCCTCCTGCATTGGGAGCGTGGAGTCTTAGCCACTAGACCACCAGGGAAGTCCCATGGCAACCACTACTTTGTATGAATTTGCTTATTTTGAACATTGCATATGTGCATGCATGCATCCTCAGTCGTTGAGTCATGTCTGGCTCTTGCGACTCCATGGACTGTAACTCCTCAGGTTTCTCTGTCTATGGAATTTTAGGCAAGAATACTGGAGTGGGTTTCCATTTCCTACTCCAGGGGATCTTCCTGACCCAGGGATCGAACCCATGTCTCCTGAGTCTCCTGCATTGGCAGGCAGATTCTATACCATTGTACCACCTGAAAGGCCCTCACATATGTGACCTTTCATGATAGGCTTCTTTCGCTTAATGTTTTCTTGGTTCATCCATGTTATAGCAGGTATCAGTACAATTGACCCTCTGTATCTGCGGAGAATTAGTTCCAGGATTCCCCACAACACACACACTCAGATGCTCAAGTCCCTATATAAAGTGACATAATATTTGCATATAGCCTACACACATCCATATCCGTATACTTTAAAACATCTTTAGATTACTTATAATACCTAATACAATGTAAATACTGTGTAGAGAGTTGTAAATACAATGTAAATGTTTTTACAACTATGTAATATTTGCCTGTCCTAGACAAATATTTTGCTCTTTGAAACTTACTGGAATTTTTTGTAGTATGTTTGATCTGTGATTGACTGAATTCCCAGGTGCAGAACCTGCTGATATGGAAGACTAACTGTACTTTATTTCTTCTTATTGGTGAATAGCATTCTAAACCATGTTTTATTTATCCATTGATTAGTTGATAGACATTTTGGGTGGTTTCCATCTTACAATACTGCTGTGAATATTTGTGTACAAGTTTTTGGGAGAAGGTATGTTTATATTCCTGTTGGGTATGATATTGCTAAATCATTTGGTAACTCTTTCACATTTTGAGGAACTGTCAATCTATTTTCCAAAGTGGCTGCACCATTTTACAATTCCAGCAGCACTCTGTGAGCTTTCCAGTTCTTCTCATCCTCGCCAACCCTTGTTATTGTCTTTTTTTAAGTTTGATTTATTTATAGTAAAATTTTTTTGTGTATCGTGATATCCAGGATCTTGGTTCCCCAATAAGGGATTGAACCCTTGCCCCCTACAGTGGAAGTGGGGAGGGGGAGGGGGAGTCCCAACCACTGGACCCCCAGGGAAGTCTCATATTGTAAGATTGTCTCTTTTTTTGATTATAGCCACCCTAGCAGATGAAAAGTGTTGTTTTGTGGTTTTGATTTGCACTTCTCTGCTTACTCCTTGGAAGAAAAGTTATGACCAACTTAGCATATTAAAAAGCAGAGATATTACTTTGCCAACAAAGATCCGTCTAGTTAAGGCTATGGTTTTTCCAGGGGTCATGTATGGATGTGAGAGTTGAACTGTGAAGAAAGCTGAGTGCCGAAGAATTGATACTTTTGAACTGTGGTGTTGGAGAAGACTCTTGAGAGTCCCTTGGACTGCAAGGAGATCCAACCAGTCCATTCTGAAGGAGATCAGCCCTGGGATTTCTTTGGAAGGAATGATGCTAAAGCTGAAACTCCAATACTTTGGCCACCTCATGCGAAGAGTTGACTCATTGGAAAAGACTCTGATGCTGGGAGGGATTGGGGGCAGGAGGAGAAGGGGATGACAGAGGATGAGATGGCTGGATGGCATCACTGACTCGATGGACGTGAGTCTGAGTGAACTCTGGGAGTTGGTGATGGACAGGGAGGCCTTGCGTGCTGTGATTCACGGGGTTGCAAAGAGTCGGACATGACTGAGCGACTGAACTGAACTGAACTGATTCAATCAAACGGTAATCTAGGTGTTACTGTGAAGCTATTTTGTAGATGTGGTTAACCTCCACAATCAGCTGACTTTAAGTAAAGGAGATTATCCTTGATAACATCCAATTAGTTGAAGGGCCTTAAGAGCAAAACAGAGATTTCCCTGAAGATGACTGTATGGTCTGTGGACTGTAGTCTCAGCCTGTGCCTGAGAGTTTCCAGTCTGCTGACCTGGGCTGCAGGTTTCAGACTTGCCAGCCTCACAACCCCAAATTCCTTGAGATAAATCACTTTATATGTATGTATAACCTACTGGCTCTGTTTTTCTGGAAAGCCCTAATACAGGGAAGAAGGTGTCTTCTTGTCAGAACTCCCCATTTGAAACTATTGGAAACACCCGGTTTGGGAACGGAGGAAGAAAGCCTGGCAGCCCAGGAGAAGGTCTGAGGGGAGCGACGTTGAGACCTTCCTATCTCAGATGAAACAGTACCCCATACCGAGAGATGAGGGTTGCAAATGCTCCCTGGAAAATGCTCCATCTGGATCATGGAGAGGTTTCTTTCAGCTTCCTGTGCTCTTGCCCAATGATTGGGACCTTTTGGTTCAAGGGAAATAATTTGGTTTTGAGAACAAATGATGCTTTCCAGGTTTTCGTAACTGTCTTTGATGTGCTATCTGAAAGTCTTTAGCTCTTCATTTGTGTGTTAACCTGGTCATTTGCTTCAGAACTTGCTTCCTCTTGCTCCAAGTAATGACTTTCCTGGACAGGTAATTTCTTAAGAGACTCCATTTCTTTCTCTTGACAAAGTTCAGTCACTTCATTTCCTCTTCCCTGAAGACTGCACTATTTCAAAAATCAAGATTTGCTCAGCTTGACTACTTCTAAGATGATTGGCCTTCGATGATTGTTTCCTTCTTTAGTGATGTTGTCGTAGAATTGATTTCTCTCTCCATCTTGGCTGTTTAAATTCACACTTGATTTTTCAACATCAGTCAGTTTCCTCTTGGCTCTTCTGGTCTGGTCATAAATACTGTCTCCATTTCCCAAGTCCAGGTCATTACCTGTGTTCTCTTCTCCAAGTGGAGCTGTTAGATCTTTCATCTTAAGCCAACATTCCTCCAGAGATTTGATCTGACTCTTTACAGATGTCCTGGAGTTCTTTATGAAGGGCTGGAGTCTTAAGTATTACTTTTGCTTTTTCCACTTGTATTTTTTTTTCCACACTGTGCAGCATATGGGATCTTAGTTATGTGACCAGTGATTGAACCCATGTCCCCAGCATTGGAAATGTGGAGTCTTAACCATTGGAGCACCAGAGAAATACCCCACTTGTATTTTATTTCTTTATTTTTGGTTGTGCTGTCATTGTTGCTGCACAGGATTTTCTGTAGCTGTGGCGAGCAGGGCTTCCTCTTCCTGTGGTGCATGGGCTTCTCATTGAGGTGGCTTCTCTTGTTGTGGAGCACAGGCTCTAAGGTGCACGGGCTTCAGTAGTTGCGGCAGTGACACTTAGTTGCTCTGGGACATGTGGTATCTTCCTGGACCAGGAATGGAACTGGTGTCTCCTATACTGGCAGGCAGATTCTTTATCACTGAGCCACCAGGGAAGCCCTCCCACTTGTAATTTTGATGGATTTAGTTTCTGCTTCTAGAGACAGGATCTTTCTCATGTTATAAGAGATTGGCTTATCTTGATCTACATATTGAGGTTTTCTTTCCCTAGCTTGTTTCCTGTTAAGCCATCAGTTCAGTTCAGTCACTCAGTCATGTCCGACTCTTTGCAATCTCATGAATCGCAGCACACCATGCCTCCCTGTCCATCACCAACTCCCAGAGTTCACTCAGACTCACGTCCATCGAGTTGGTGATGCCACCCAGCCATCTCATCCTCTGTCGTCCCCTTCTCCTCCTGCCCCCAATCCCTCCCAGCATCATGGTCTTTTCCAATGAGTCAACTCTTCTCATGAGGTAGCCAAAGTATTGGAGTTTCAGCTTCAACATCAGTCCTTCCAATGAACACCCAGGACTGATCTCCTTTAGGATGGACTGGTTGGATCTCCTTGCAGTCCAAGGGACTCTCAAGAGTCTTCTCCAACACCACAGTTCAAAAGCATCAATTCTTTGGCGCTCAGATTTCTTCACAGTCCAACTCTCACATCCATACATGACCCTTGGAAAAACCATAGCCTTGACTAGACAGACCTTTGTTGGCAAAGTAATGTTTCTGCTTTTTAATATGCTATCTAGGTTGGTCATAACTTTCCTTCCAAGGAGTAAGCGTCTTATGGACCAAATCACGTGGTTAGGCATTACCAGGGTATCAGACACTTCTTTCAGTCTCACAGGGGTCTTTGATGAGGATTCAGACAGATGGTGGCTGGAAACAGAATATTCAAGATGACTTCACTCACATATGTGGCACGTTGGTGGGACTGCTGGAAGGGCTGTGACTGCTTTCCCTATGTGCCACAGCTTGGGCTTCTTTACACAATAGCCGGACCCCAAGTATGCAAAAGTAAAAGCTATAAAGTTGGGAATCCTGGGAGGTGTGTTTCATTGGAGGCAATCTCCAGACACTTACTACCTCACCTTGGGAGGCATGTTATGATCTAATTGAGGTTGTAGCAATGCGATGTAGCAGTAGAGAAAGGTGGAGAAATTTAGAATGTTGGTGTTTTCTGGCTCCTTCGTGCTGCTTTTAGCAAAGTCCTACCAGAGAGGAAGAGATAGAGAAGCTCAAGCTAGATCTAGCTATTCTGTACAACTTTGCTAAGGGAGGAGCTCTTTGCTATAACCTGTAATCTAGGTTGACTGAGAATCTTGTAATTTTAAATTTTGCAGAGTTTAAAAAGCCAGTTGCTTCCTCACTGAAGCACTTATGTGTGGTAATGGCAAAATGGCAGCCTTAGGAGGATCTGAGACTAGTGCCCTCTTCAGAAAGGCTGTGAGTCTGTTGGTAAAGAATGGTGCGGGCTTCCCTGGTGGCTCAGAGAAGCCACCACAATGAGAAGCCCCACACCACAGCTAGTAGCAGCCCCTGCTTGCTACAACTAGAGAAAAGCTCTCACAGCAATGAAGACCCAGCACAGCCAAAAATAAAGAAATAAATAATTTTTAGAAAAGAAGAGGAAGAAGGGTGCTGGGAGGCCACCCAAACCTGTTGTTTCAAATGGTCTGAACAGAGCCGTCATTCAGTTGAAGAAATGGCAAGGAAGTAGAAGAGCAGAGTGTCGGGTTTGAAAACCGTGTCTGGATAAGGTCTTTGACTATAGTTACTCACATTGGAACTGACCAGAACCAAGTAGACCAGAGGTCTACTACATTTTTGAGGGAATCTTGCTGTTAAGGAAACCCAGATGAAAAGTGAAAGTTGCTCACTTGTGTCTGATTCTTTGCGATTCCATGGAATTCTCCAGGCCAGAATACTGGAGTGGGTAGTCTTTCCCTTCTCCAGGAGATCTTCCTAACTCAGGGATTGGACCCATGTCTCGCACATTGCAGGCAGATTCTTTACCAGTTGAGCCACAAGGGAAGCCCCAGAATCTGGAGTGGGTAGCCTAATCTGGAGTGGGTAGCCCATCCCTTCTCCACCAGATCTTCCTGACCCAGGAATTGAACCAGGGTCTCCTGCATTACAGGTGGATTCTTTACCAACTGAGCTATCAGGGAAGTCCATGAAACCAAACCCAGCCTGAAAAACCCTGTGATTGCTCAACCTTCAGAACACTTCTTGGGTCCTTGAACCCCGCACAAGCAGGAAGTGAACTGATAATGGTGAATTTCCCAAGCGTCTGCTTTCTCCTATCTTTCAGGGATATGGGTATCCAGCCTTGAGCTTGGGTGCTGCTTCTCAGTAATGTGGTCAGTCTAGGAAATAAGTGAGGACTGTTGATTTACTCATGAGTTTAACCAATTTTTGCCAAATGCTTCTGTGTGTCTTGTATGGGGTTAGTATTGGGGATGTCGCTGTGAAGGGAGGGAGAGGCAGTGGAGTCCAGAAGGTCTGGGGGAATCTTCATTCCCTCAGCACATCACCCACACTGTATCTCCCCAGTGAGGCCCTTTGTAAGGGCTCCAGAAGTTCCCACGTCTGTCCCTGTAGCTGATACATGGTGCTCTGTATCCTGCCTGTACCAACTTCCTTTCATTTTCTAGATAAGTCAGTTCTGTTAGATCTCCCTAGATCATGTCTGTATCTGGGCCTCATGCTGACATTTGCAGTACACAAGTTAGATAGATTGCACAGGTTAGGGCTCTTGGCCCTGGTGCCCTGAGACAGGGATGCCCTCAGATGGAGGGAAGATGCCCCGCATCCCCAAGAGTAAACTGTGCAAGGCAGTGACTTGCACTGTATTGGAAGGCCACACTCCTCTTGCCTCAGAAACCCATCCCAAGTAGGAAGAAAACCTTGTGATAACAGCAAGAATTTTTGAGACTGTATTTTAGTTTTATGCTTTAGCAATAGGGGCATGAATAATTTCTACATGAATTCTAACATACACTTATCATCTAGTCATAAAAATGTCATAAATCCCATCCCATTGCAGATAAGAGTGCCTGATCAGGAGAAGCTTTAACAAATGGCCTGTATCATGCAGAGCTTCTAGTTGTACATCCAGAAAGCTGAGTCCAGCTTAAGCAAAAAGTGTGTTCTCTCTCTCTGCCCCTGGCCTCTGTGTATCTGCTTCGTTCTTGCCTATCTGCCAGCTCCGGAGGAAAACGTTGCAGGGGAGCATTCTGACTGGCCAGCTTCTCTCACGTGCCCATCTAGGGCAGATTCTGTTTTTAAAGAAAAGGCAGGAGGGGAGGAAGGGCTGCTGGGAGGACAAACGATGGACTTGGTTCCTACATTTGTAACTGAAGGGAATGCTAACTTACATTAACAGTTAATGTATGTAAATATTATATATTTTACTACACAGGCCCCATGCATTTTATGGGTCCATGGACTTCAGATTAATATGAGCGCTTCTAGAAAGAAACAAAAACAGTTTCTAGAATGGGTACTTATAAGTCCTACTGCAGCTTCTTCCGCTTGTTAAAGTGACCCATGAGCCAACATACACAGATGTGTCTCTCTAAACACAGCTCAGAGACTTCCACCCCAGGAAGCCTTCCCTGAAACCCCAAACTGGGTCATGAGCTTCTTCCATTCTCTCATAGTTAAGGGCCTCCCTCCCTATTAGAGTCTGTCACACCCATGTCCTCCTTAACCTTCTTTGTTCGGTCCACACAAGTTCACTGAGCTCCTGTTACAGACCATACATTGTGCTATGTCCAGGTGATCCATTAATGAAAAAACAAAGTCTTCACATTCTAGAAAGGGGGGAGAGGAAAAATGCAAGAAAAATAACAAATAAGCAAAACAATAGGATAAACTCCAAAGTAAGTAAATAATGTGCTGTAGTAGAAATAATAGTGTGGGTGGAAGGGGGAGTGCTGGTTAGGGTTACCCCCAAGGGAGGCAATGTCTAAGCTATGTCAAGAAGGAGGCAAAGGAGCCAGGCCCCAAAAGGAAAAGCACCCCAGGCTGAAGAAACAGCTGATGCAAAGACCCTGGGGCAGGGAATAACCTGGTGTGTTTGAGAGCAGAGAGGCTGGGCCTTAGTGAACAAAGAGGGAGAGATTGGTATGAGGAAGTTCAGAGAGGAAAATAGGAACAAACATACACTGAGTGAAATGCAAGCCCTTGGAAAATCTTTGTCAAGTAAATGACATGATGTGATTTATATTTTTAAAAGCTACCTGCTAGGTGAAGAGTCTTCATGTGGGACAAAAATGGAGCAGGAAGACTAGTTAGGAGACCATGCCAAGCACGAGGAGGTGGAAGTGACTTGGAAGGGGGAGATGGCAATAGAAATAGTGAGAAGTGGATAGATTTTATGTAAATTTTGGAGATTGTACTAACCTGCTGATGGACTGAGCGTAAATCTTGAGAGAAAGAGAGAATTTGGGGAAGGTTCTCAGGCTTCTAGCCTGAAGTGGAGGCATTTGCATATATATGGATATATATATATATGGATATATATGCAAGTGTATGTATGATTTGTTTAAATATGTACAAAATATTTCTAGAAGGCTGTATGAGAAAGTCCATGGCAAGCAAGTTTGGTAGATTGCAAAATATGGCCACGAATATCATCCAGTCTCTGTGTGCATGACCTTTCACGATGTGACTTTGCTGCTCCTACCATCAAGAGATGGAGTCTGTTTCTCCCTGCTCTCACAGCTGTCTGGCCTGGTAACTTGCTTTGACCAATAGAATGCAACTGAAGTGATGTTTGAGTTCTGGGCTGAAGCCTTAAGTATTCTTATAAATTCTCTCCTTTCCTTCTTATTGCCCTGAAACCACTGTGTGAAGGAGCCTCCCTGGGAATGAGAGCCCACGAGGAGAAAGAGGCCCAGCTGGCAGACAGCCTGAGCAACACACGTGCGAGTGAGGCCATCTGATAGCTATAGCCACAGTCCATCTGCCAAGGCAGTGAGCAGCATGGTTCACCCCGGGGGAGACCAGCAGAAGTGCCACCCAGCTGGGCCCAGCCCAAATTACTGACCCACAAAACTGTGAGCAAACAAGTGGTTGTTGCTTTAAGCCCCTAAGTTCTAGGGTGATTTATTGCACAATAATGGATAACTGTTACAGGAGGGAACTCAGTGGCTGAAGAACAGAAATGGGAGAAAGCTTTTCATTCACCTATTTGTAGGATTTGAATTTTGAACCTTGTGAATATATTACCTATTTATTCTCAAAAACTTTTATGCTACATTCAGTGTATAAACCACTTATTGTGAACAAAGTAAGTACAGTTTTTAGTTGACTTATCATTACCATGGATGTTTTATTAATTTTTCTTGAAGCATAGCATATGTACAGAAAAGTACATATATCATGGTCCAGCTTAGTGAACTTTCACAAAGTGAACACGGCTGTGTAACTAGCACCCAGATCAAGAAACAGCACCAGCCTCCTTCAAGCCCCCTCCTAGCTGCTGACCACAAGGAATGTATCTATGCTTATATATTTTCATATGTGTTTGTTATTATTTTTATTTACATATATTTATTAACAGAAAAGTAGTTTCTTTTCCTCCCCACTAAATGCATAAACAAGTATTTAAAGAATGTCATTTTAAAGGCACATCAGGTTATTGGCTTCACCAGGGTACCCACAGATCTGCATCTGGCTCTTCTGCTGTTGCAGGGTGAAAGCGTCTTGAGGTGTTCCTGATTGTAGCCAAACCCCTCCAGTTGTGAAGATGTGCTACTGCCCCCTTGTGGTCATATTTGGTTGCTGCACCAAAGCGGGCACCCAAGTCAGTATAAGACTTTCCAATGCTTTAGCCACAACCACCACCACCAGTGTTCTCATTTTTAGGGCTTCCCTTGTAGTTCAGTCGTAAAGAATCTGCGTGCAATGCAGGAGACCCAGGTTCCATTACTGGGTAGATTCTCTGGAGAAGGAAATAGCAACCCATGCCAGTATTCTTGCCTGGAGAGTCCCATGACAGAGGAACCTGGCAGGCTACAGTCCATGGGGTTGCAAGAGTTGGACACAACTTAGCAACTGAACCACCACCAATGTTTTAGCTAAGGTGAAGAGTTAGATAAACTGGGCTCCATTCTAGACTGGCATTTTATTTATTTATTTGTTTTTGGACCTGCAGCATGGCTTCAGGATCTTAGTTCCCTGACAAACGATTAAACCCAAGCCCTAAAAGTGAAAGCACAGGCTCCTAACCATTGGACTGCCAGGGAATTCCTTGGACTGGCATTTTATTTCATTTATCATTTATTTATTTGGCTGCTCCCAGGTCTTAGTTGTGGCTTGTAGGATCTTTTTAGTTGCCACACTTGGGATCTAGTTCCCTGGCCAGTAGAAGAACCAGGGCCCCCTGCATCGGGTGCTTGGAGTCTCAGTCACTGGACCATTGGGGAACTCCCTGGACTGGCATTATTCTTTATTTTTTATTCTGTATTTATTTACTTGGCTGTGCCAGGTCTTACTGAGTCTTAGTTGTGGCATGCAGGATCTTTCGTTGCCACCTATGGTATCTAGTTCCCTGGCCAGGGATTTGAACCCCGGCCTTCTGCATTGAGAGCTCAGAGCCTTAGCCACTGGACCATCAGGGAAGCCCCTGGACTGGCATTCTAGAGCAACCCTTCTAGTTGACAGTCCTGGGCTTGAGTAGCACTTCTAAAGGTACTGTAGTGGCTAGTAGATGATTGCCACCAGCAGCCTGTCCTTCATGGGGAGAAGAAGGGTCAAGATGGGGAATGGGGAAGCACAGCTGAAGGTCCCTCCTGAAAGAGCAGCAGCTGCTAGAGACTGGCCTTGACATTCTCAGAACATAATACTTGGGAGGGCCCTGGGTGGGCCCACATGGCTGAAACCCTGAAGCCCCACTTCTCTGGAGCTTCTCTCCCCTCTCAGGTGCTGTGGGAGAGGTGTGGGAAGTTTCTGTGAAAACCAGGGGACATGGCCACAGATGTCCTGGACTTCCCAGGCTCAGTTCAATTCAGCCACTCAGTCGTGTCCAACTCTTCACGACCCCACGGACCGCAGCACGCCAGGCTTCCCTGTCTATCACCAACTCCCAGAGCTGGCTCAAACTCATGTCCATCGAGTCGGTGATGCCATCCAACCATCTCATCCTCTGTCGTCCCCTTCTCTTCCTGCCTTCAATCTTTTCCAGCATTAGGGTCTTTTCCAATGAGTCGGCTCTTCACATCAGGTGGCCAAAGTATTCGACCTTCAGCATCAGTCCTTCCAGTGAATATTCAGGACTCATTTCCTTTGGGATTAACTGGTTGGATCTCCTTGCTGTCCAAGGGACTCTCAAGAGTCTTCTCCAATACCACAGTTCAAAAGCATAGATTCTTCAGTGCTCAGCTTTCTTTATGATCCAACACTTCACAGGGTAGGACCCACCAGTGAGCAGCACGGGGGGAAAGATAGGCATGAACACACAGAGTGTGATGGAGAGTGTTGCAGAGGTGTTGACAAAGAAACAACATCGTGTGATTTATGTGGGAAGAGGAAGGAACTGGTGATTTCTTGAGATGAGGCCTCGTAGATGAAGAGCCATGGAAAGTGGATCCACTGGGGAGGTCTCCATGAGTAGGCAGTGCTGCTGGGGCTGACGGCTTTGCCTCCTGCCTCTCACACCTTGGACTTTACCCTGTATGTAGCTTGAGGAGCAGGTCTGGTTGAGAGGACAAAGCTGGCTGCAATCAGTTGATGTTGACACTGGTCAATTCTAGTTTATGGCTACTTTTGTTGTTGTTCAGTTGCTCAGTTGTGTCCCACTCTTTGCAACCCCGTGGAACTGCAGTACACCAGGCTTCCCTGTTCTTCACTGTCTCCCTGGGTTTGCTCATACTTGTGTCCATTGAGTCGATGATGCCATCCAAACATCTCACCGTCTGTCAACCCCTTCTCTTTTTGCCTTCAATCTTTCACACCATTAGGGTCTTTTCCAATGAGTTGGCTCTTTGGATCAGGTGACCAAAGTATTGGAGCTTCAGCGTCAGTCCTTCCAATGAATACTCAGGGCTGATTTCCTTTAGGATTGACTGGTTTACTGGTTACTTTACTGTCTCTATCTTACAGTCTCCTCTTTGCCTAATTCTTTGTCACACAAAGACGTTATGGGACACGCACCACTAGCCCCACTCAGCAGGGCAGGTGTGT
Organism: Bos taurus; assembly: GCF_002263795.3. Classification (NCBI taxonomy): domain Eukaryota; kingdom Metazoa; phylum Chordata; class Mammalia; order Artiodactyla; family Bovidae; genus Bos; species Bos taurus. The sequence continues at coordinate 53,103,400 of NC_037342.1, read as the reverse complement.
AATGGGGGAAACAAACAAGTAGAGAAATCAGGTACAAGTTCCAATCCTTGGAACTCTCTTTACCCCGCTGCACCGTGGCCACAGGCCCCGTAGACAGGACCCTGTTCCTGCAGTGCTGAAATGGAGAAGGAACAGATTCTGCTGACAGGAATGATTTTAAAAGAGTAACTTTTAAGTAGAGTGGGTTTGGAGAAGGGAATAGCTATGGGTCTGTGTCACACTGGAAGCTCCCCTGTCAAGGGAGTAGACTCATTAAAAACGGGGAGCTGAACCCAGCGACTGAACCCACTGGGCTCACACAGACATGTTAAACTGGCTGTCTAGGGGGTGCAGTGAGCCTCCATCTAAGGCCATCCAGTTATGTCTCTTTGCAGACTTAAAAAGATATTCCATGTCAGTTAGGATGTTTGGGGCTTTCCCAACAGAAAGCGATTTAAGCCATAGAAATTTTATAATCTTGTTTAACAGGAAGTCAACTGAACAGCCCCTAGTTTGACTCAGTGGCTCAACCTGTCACTGAGGATCTTGCTGTCTCTCCCCTCAGCCACCCTCCCTGGCAACATCTTCCTTCAGGGTTATAAGATGGCTGCTGCAGATGCAAATTTCATAGCATTGCCCAACAATGTACAAGATCTCCCCCACCCCTATCCTTGTCTTTCTCTCTATATTCTTCTTTTTTATCAGGACGGGACGTTTTTCTTAAAATTCTGCTCCTACCTCCCACCAGGAGGCCTCCACTTTCATCCCACTGGTCAGGAGGGGGGCACACAGGTTCCACCAAACCAACTGCAAGGGACAGAGGCTGGTTCGAACCGGCCATGATTCATCCTGCCAGTGGGGAGAAAGAGCAGGCCTGCTGGGAAGTGACTGCCTTTGCCATTGTATTTTTTGTTCTCATCTCTGATTACAAAGGTCATATGTAAACATTTCAGAAAATTTTGGGAAATCCAGAGAAGGATAAAGAAGAAAAGAAAATCTCCAAATATTCCACCACCCAAACCCAACCACTGGCTTACCCATTCTGCACTGGTTTTGTCCCTCTCTTCGCTTCACTCCTTCCAGCCCCCTCCATCCTCATTTTGCACCCGCCTAGTAATCTGCCCACCCACTCAGGTACACAAAAGGTGGTCATAGGCCTTGGCCCTAAACTTGTTACCTTTTTTTTTTAAACCAGGTATGTATAATGGATATGTGTGGCTTAAAGAATAATGATGTGATGAATACTTGTGAAGCCACCACTTGGCTTGAAAAGTGAAGCATTGCTAATACCTGAAAGCCCTGATCATAAACCCTCCTTTCCCTTCCTGAATTTTCTGTTGCTGCCTGTATTAGTTGGTTGTTGTCAGAAAATTCCATATATTCCCTCAAAATCCAGTGAGCATTATCTTACCCTCATGCTTCACACCAACCTAGGCTGGGCTTCCCAGATGGCTCAGTGGGTAAAGAATCCACCTGCCAATTCAGGAGATACAGGAGATTTGGGTTTGATCCCTGGGTCAGGAAGATCCCTTGGAAGAGGGCACGGCAACTCCCTCCAGGATTCTTGCCCGGAGAATCCCATGGACAGTGGCACCTGGGGGCTGTAGTCCATAGGGTCGCATAGAGTCAGACACAACTACAGTGACTGAGCATACACACATGCATGTACAACTAGGCTGGGTGTGGGGTGGTGTGGACCTGCTTCATTTAATAATAATCTTTTAAAGTCTATAGGGCTAGGGTTTGAGAAGGCAACTGTGGGGTTCTCCCCAGACCAGTTTTATATGCTTCAGGTTGTGGATTGGTTGGATTTGGATCCAGTCTGCTCTACATGTCTCATCTTATTTGGATCAAAGTCTACCTGGGGCCTATTCTTCTGGCAGCTCAATGAAGTGTGAGAGCCACATCCGACAGCACAAGCACATGTAAGGCACTGCTCCTGGCTTATCTGCTAACATCCTACTGGCCAAAGCAAGTCACGGGGCTGAGCACAGCCTCAGTAGTGCGGGGATGTACCGTTCTTCCCAGCGGAGGGAGGTGCAGCGAATGTTTGCTAATCCATAATGTGGACTATCACAAGGGTACCTTTTGTTTTATTTGCCAAATAGGAATGTATCTTTAAATTACATTACTTATAATATATAATACATGCATATCAGTTGTTTTTCTCTGTTTCTGAACTTTGTATAAGTGGCTTCAGAGTGGATTTTTTTCCCCCCTCACTTGCTCTCTCCCTGTCTTATCAGTCAGGCTGCTTGGTTATGATTGCAGACATCAGTCTCAGCTCATTTAAAAGAAGGGGACTTATTAGAAGGGTGATAGGTGGTTTATAGAACTGATGGAAAGCTTGGAGAACCAGGCTTAGGAAGTGGACAGGATGCAAATCAGTAGTTGCCTGACGCTGGAGATGGAAGAGGAATTCCCTATAAAGGGGCACAAGGAAACTTTGGACAATGATGGAAATATTTTGCATCTTTATTATGGCAATGGTTACACAGGATATTTGCATTTGGCAAAATCCATCAAACTATGTATTTTAAATGTGTACGTTTTTTCTCCAGGCTAGGATATTAGAGTGGGTAGCCTTTCCCATCCTTCACTCTGAATCCATTTATTCAAAGCTCAAAAACAGAAGAGAACAACTGATATGCATGTATTATATATTATAAATAATATAATTTAAAGATACATTCCTATTTGGTAAAACCACGAAGAAAACGAAAGATATACTAAATTATACATATGTATATATATGGACTTCCCTGATAGCTCAGTTGGTAAAGAATCTGCCTGCAATGCAGGAGACCCTAGTTTGATTCCTGGGTCAAGAAGGTCCCTTGGAGAAGGGCTAGGCTACCCACTCCAGTATTCTTGGATTTCTCTCGTGGCTCAGCTGGTAAAAAATCCGTCTGTGATGCGGGATACCTGGGTTTGATCCTTGGGTTGGGAAGATCCCCTGGGAAAGGGAAAGGCTACACACTCCAGTATTCTGGCCTGGAGAATTCCATGGACTGTATAGGGGTTGCAAAGAGTCGGACATGACTGAACGACTTTCACTTTCATGTATATATATATATATATATATATATATATATGAGGACCTGGTTCATTTAATAATAATTTTTAAAAGTCTATAGTGGCTAGGGTTTGAGAAAGCAACAGTGGAGTTCTCCCCAGATCAGTTTTATCTGATTTGGGGTGGTATTTCTGCCCCCATATCTGGTTTTACAAACCTCTTATTAAATCTGCGAGATAGCATTTTTTGTTTTTAAAATATAACAGGTTTATTGATTTGTCTCAATAAATAATTCAATGGTTTTGAGTATATTCACAGAGTTGTTCAACTACCACCACAATCAATTTTGTTTAAAATTTATTATTTAAATTTATTTAAAATGTATTATTATTATTTTTTGACTGTACCGAGTCTGTTGCTGCACATGGGCTTTCTCTAGTTGCAGTGAGTGGGGGCTACTTTTTCTTGAGGTGCACAGGCTTCTCTTTTTGCAGAGCACAGGCTCTAGGCAATTATGCTTCACAAGTTGCAGCTCAAAGGCTTAGTTGCTCCGTGACATGTGGAACCCTCCCAGACCAGGGATCGAACCTGTGCCCCGTGCATTGGCAGGCAGATTCTCATCTACCATGCCGCTAGGGAAGTCCGGCACAATTTTAGAATATTATCACCACCCACAAAGAAAGCCCAGATCCTTTAGCAGTCCCTTGTCATTTCCCCTTAGATCCCTGGATTCGTTTGCTAGGGCTGTCATAACTAAGTACCATAAACTGGGTGACTTAAAGCACCAGAAATTTATTCTCTCACAGTTCTGGAGGCTAGAAGTCCAAGATCAAGGTGCTGGCAGCACCATGTGCTCTCTGCAGCTTTCTGTGAGCGTCTGTTTCATGCTTTTCTCTTAGTTTCTCAGGTTGTCGGCAATCCCTGGTGTTCCTTGGCTTGAAGGTGCATCGCTCCAATTGCTGCCTCTATTGTCATATGACATTCTCCCCATGTCTTGTGTTTTCACAGGGTGTTCTTTTTCTCTGTGTTTCTTCTCATACAGACACCAGTCATATTAGATTAAGAAGCCATCCTACTCTAGTGTGACCTCATCTTAATTTACATCTTAATTATATCTGCAAAGACCCTGTCTCCAAGTAAGGTCACATTCACAGGTACTAGGGCTTAAGACTTTGACATGTCTTTGTGGGGGACAATTCAACTACAACCTCTCATTCTTAGGCAACCACTAATCCACTGTCTGCATTCATGGATTTACCTACTCTGGACACTTCACATTGATCTCGGGTGGCCTGAAGGATCTTGGGTGGCTTGAAGCAGGATCTCAGTTCCCTGACCAGAGATTGAAGCCAGGCCACAGATGAGGGCACCCTGAGTCCTCACCACTAGACCACACAGGCCAGTGGCTACTCACGCCCTGGCTTGTCTGCTTTGGAGAAGTGGATCTCAACAAACAGAAAGTAGTGAAACAAGTCAAGTGTTTATTAGAAGGAATAAAGCATAGTGGATACACTATGCCTGTGTAGGCAGGCTCAGAGAGAGTGCCACCTTCATGATAGTTTAAATCACTTATATGGGGCAGTTCTTCTGGGTTTTCTCTGACTAATCATCTTACTTTGCCTGGCTCTGAGTCCACATTTGGTTTAACCCAAGGTCCTCCCCTGTGTGAGTACATCTCTCAGCCAAGATGGATTCTAGCGCAGAGGCCTATGAGAAGGTTGACATCACCTATTATAGAGCAACACCCACTCCCTTTTTGACCCCTGAGGAGCCTTTCTGCACATGTGTAGTCAGGGAGGTTTCTTTACCTCTGCTGCTGCTGCTGCTAAGTCACGTCAGTCATGTCTGACTCTGTGCAACCCCACAGACGGCAGCCCACCAGGCTCCCCCATCCCTGGGATTCTCCAGGCAAGAACGCTGGAGTGGGTTGCCATTTCCTTCTCCAATGCATGAAAGTGAAAGTGAAGTTGCTCAGTCATGTCTGACCCTCAGTGACCCCATGGACTACCTCCTTCCAGGCTCCTCTGTCCATGGGATTTCCCAGGCAAGAGTACTGGAGTGGGGTGCCATTGCCTCCTCTGTTCTTTACCTCAAGAATGGGAAATGTGTCATCTCTTTATCTCTTGTCTGATCAGGACTCAGCTCCTCTTTGCTTCTTCTTGTTGTTCAGTTGCTCAGTTGTGTCTGACTCTGTGACCCCATGGACTGCAGCACACCAGGCTTCCCTGTCCTTGACTATCTCTTGAGTTTGCTCAAACTCATGTCTCTTGAGCTGGTGATGCCATCCAACTGTTTCATCCTCTGTCATCCCCTTCTCCTCCTGCCTTCAATCTTTCACAGCATCAGGGTCTTTTCCAATGAGTCAGCTCTTTGCATCAGGTGGCCAAAGTATTGAAGTTTCAGCATCTTTGCTCCTGTCATTATCTATATCTTGGAGTATTTGTCCATAGGGGACAGATTGCAGCTGCTCAACCTGGAGCCTATCTCCTGCCTCAGTATGTGTAATTATTCAATGATTAATAGTCCTTTGTGACTAGTTTCTCTTACATAGCTTAGTATTTCAAGGTACACCCATGTTGTGGTATGTTGTACCAGTACTCCATTAAATTTTGTTCCATTTTGATACATTCCATTGTATGGATATATCACATATATATTATTCATTAGTTGATGGGTTGTTTCTACTCTTCAGCTGTTATGAATAGTGCTCTATGATTATCCATGTACACATTTTTGTGTGGACATATCTTTTAATTTCTCTTGATCACAAACCTAGGAGTGGAATTTCTGAATCATGTAATAACTATGTTTAACTTTATGAGGACCTGCCTGATTGTTTTCCAAAGTAGCTACACCATTTTCATTCCTATTTCTCCACATCCTTGCCAGCACTTGTTGTTATCTGTCTTTTTACTTATTAGCAATCCTAGTGAGTTTGAAGAGGTACCTCATTGTGGTTTTGACTTGAATTTCTCTAATGAAGAATGATTTTGAGCATCTTTCCCGTATTCTTAGATAAATTTCTTCTCTTAATGACCAGAAATTTTGTCATATTTTTGTTGCTTACAATTGTGAACCCCAGAAATGTTCCTGAAGGTTTCCTTGAGAGGAGTCTGTTTTCTGAGTTGGTTGTGGGCATAATAAAAGAGTTCTCTAAGGGTCCTTTTAGTCTTCAGTAAGGTCCCTGAAGATCTCATTGGTACAGAAGTTTCATTCTACAGAGACCCTCCAAATTCACCAAGGCCATCAGGGGTGAGAAGGTGTTTCCTAACTCATTCAGTCGTTAAGTAAACACTCACTGACTCTCCCTACCCATCCCATGTCTGCCTCTGTGCCTGGGGTCCTGCCTTCAAGGACATTATCATCTCCTACAGAAGGCAGTTGTGGACAGAGTTGGTCAGGATGACCAGTGCTGCTGCAGAGGATAATGCAGGGTCTCCCTGTCCTTGCAAACAGGAGGCTTCTTAGAGATGGAGAGACAGCTGAGATAAGTCCTGGAGGATGAATGGGAGACAGCCAGGTAACGTGGTGGGGAGAGTGTGGTGGAATTCAAGGAAGGTCTCAGTCAGAGGGACAGCTTTGTATTAGCAGTGATAAAAGTTCAACTGCTATGGGACATAAACAGATCATCTTTTTTAAAATTATTATTTGCTTACTCGGTTGTGTCGGGCCTTAGCTGTGGTGTCAGGATCACATGGATCTTTGCTGTGTAATGTGGGATGTTTTGTTGTGGCACACGGACTCTCTAATCGTGGTGCTCGAGCTCAGCAGTTGTGGTGTACGGGCCTAGCTGCTCCACTGCATGGGGGATCTTAGTTCCCCAACCAGGGATTGAACCCATGTCCTCTGCTCTTCAAAGCGGATTCTTAACCACTGAATGACGAAGGAAGTCCCTGAAACAGATCATCTTTAACAGTTCAAGGTAAGCAGTCCAAGTGGGAGTATAAATTATCTATTTCTACATAAGATATTACCCCAAAACTTAGTGGTGTAAAACAATAGACATTTATTGTCTCATGTATTTTCTGTGGTCAAGAATTTGGGGACTTCCTTGGTGGAGCAGTGGCTAAGAGTTTACCTGCCAATGCAGGGGATATGGGTTCGATCCCTGATCCAGGAAGATACCACATGCCACAGAGCAATTAAGCCCATGTGCCACAACTACTGATCCCATGAGCCACAGCTACTGAAGCCTATGCCCTAGAACCCATGTGCCACAGCGAGAGAGGCCACTGAAATGAGAGGCCCAAGTACTGCAACAAAGAGTAGCCCCTGCTTGCCACAATTAGAGAAAGGCTATGCAAAGCAACAAAGACCCAGAGTAGCCCCTCAAAGTTAAATAAGACTTTGGAAGTGGCTTAATTAGGTGATCATGGCTCAGAGTTCTCATGAATCAAGACATCAGACTGGGCTGCAACATCTGAAGCTTGACAAGAAGTTTGGCTGTTGGCAGGAGATCTCAGTTCCTCATGATGGGGATCTGTTCTTATGACATAGCAGCTGGATTCTGCCAGAGTAAGTGATCCAAGAGAGAGTGAGACAGAAGCCACAATGCTTTTAATTAGTCTTAGAACTTACACACTCTGCAGGGCTATGAATACCTGGAGGTAAGGATTATTGGAGGCCATCTTAGAGGCTGCCTAATGTAATCTGCCTTCTTAACCCAAATGACTTAAAACTCTCCTACACATAAAATACTGTCACCCTCCTTCAAGACCCTCAAAAGTCTCATCCCATTACAGTATCAATATGAAATACAGAATTTTGTCATTTTAGTCAATCTAGATGCAAATGAGACTCTTTAGGGGTAGTTCCTTAAGTTCAGTTCAGTTCAGTTCAGTTCAGTCACTCAGTCGTGTCTGACTCTTCATGACCCCATGGACTGCAGCACGCCAGGCTTCCCTGTCCATCACCAATTCCTGGAGCTTGCTCAAACTCATGTCCATTGAGTCAGTGATGCCATCCAACCATCTCATCCTCTATTGATGCCTTTTCCTCCTGCCTTCAATCTTTTCCAGCATTAGGATCTTTTCCAATGAGTTGGCTCTTCACATCAGATAGCCAAAGTATTGGAGCTTCAGCTTCAGCATCAGTCCTTCCAATGAATATTCAGGACTGATTTCCTTTATGATTGACTGGTTTGATTTCCTTGCAGTCAAGGGACTCTCAAGAATCCTCTCTAGCACTGTAGTTTGAAAGTATCAATTCTTCAGCACTCAGCTTTCTTTACGGTCCAACTCTCACATCCGTACATAACTACTGGAAAAACCATAGCTTTGACTAGATGGATCTTTGTCAGCAAAGTAATGTCTCTGCTTTTGAATGTGCTATCTAGGTTTGTCATAGCTTTTCTTCCAAGGAGCAAGTGTCTTTTAATTTCATGGCTACAGTCACTGTCTGCAGTGATTTTGGAGCCGAGGAAAATAAAGTCTTTCAAAATTTCCATTATTTCCCCATCTGTTTGCCATGAAGTGATAGGACGGGATGCCAATATCTTAGTTTTTTGAATATTGAGTTTTAAGTCAGCTTTTTCACTCTCCTCTTTCACCTTCATCAAGAGGCTCTTTAGTCCCTCTTCACTTTCTGCCATAAGGGTGGTGTCATCTGCATATCTGAGATTGTTGATATTTCTCCCGGGAATCTTGATTCCAGCTTGTGCTTCATCCAGTCCAGCATTTCTCATGATGTACTCTGCATATAAGTTAAATAAGCACGGTGACAATATACAGCCTTGATGTATTCCTTTCCCAATTTGGAACCAGTTCATTGTTTCATGTCTGGTTCTCTAACTGCTGCTTCTTGACCTGCGTACAGGTTTCTCAGGAGGCAGGTAAGATGGTCTGGTATCCCCATCTCTTGAAGAATTTTCCACAGTTTGTTGTGATCCACACAGTCAAAGGCTTTAGCGTAGTCAATGAAGCATAAGTAGATATTCTTCTGGAATTGCCTTGTTTTTTCTGTGATCCAACATATATTGGCAATTTGATCTCTGGTTCTTCTGCCTTTTCTAAATCCAGCTTGAATATCTGGAAGTTCTTGGTTCACGTACTATTGAAGCCTAGCTTGGAGGATTTTGAGCATTACTTTGCTAGCATGTGAAATGAATGTAATTGTGTGGTAGTTTGAACATTCTTTGGCTTTGCCCTTCTTTGGGATTGGAGTGAAAACTGACCTTTTCCAGTCCTGTGGCCACTGCTGAGTTTTCCAAATTTGCTGGTATATTGAGTCCAGCACTTTCATAGCATCATCTTTTAGGATTTGAAATAGCTCAATTGGAATTCCATCACCTCCACTAGCTTTGTTCATGGTGATGCTTCCTAAGGCCCACTTGACTTCACACTCCAGGATGTCTGGCTCTGAGTGATCACATCAAAGCAAAATGCCTAGAAGAAAATAGGAGGGCTGGAAAGGATGGAGTTCATCTGGAAGCACAGATTTCTCATTCTCTTTGAAATCAGTTTTGACAGACAAAGAATGTTTGCTCACAATATATAAAGACTTTCTAAAATTAGAGAAAAAAGAACCATTCCCTCCTCTCCCCCTTAAGACCGCAATGAGAGCGGACTGGTGGGTACGCAGGTGGCTGTTATTCTGTCCTAAGAGCTCTTCTATCTCTTGGACTGTATTAACAACAATGTAGCAGGCTCTAGGTATTTGCGCAGAGCCCTGGCCTTTGAGGGGTGTCCTAGTTTCTAGGCTTTTCCCTCCTGGAGGTTTTCCTGCCTCCATTCTTCTCTCTGCCCTCTTTTGTTTGACTAAAGTGTATTCCCTGAGAAGCCCAAGATCTCTATCCTGAGACAACTTCTCCTGATCTTGTCACTCTGTTCCATTCATCACTGTCATTCACAAGTGCCTTTTACCAACCTTTCTGGAACTTTCCTCCTTTGTAAAGAACCGGAAGAGGGACTTCCCTGGTGGTCCAGTAACTCCTGCTTCCACTGCAGGGGGATGGTTGGATCCCAGGTTAAGGAACATCCCTGAACAAAGAACACTGCAGGGGCATGGGTTGGATCCCTGGATCCCTGCTCAAGGAATCCACACGCCTTTAGGTTTGGCCAAAAAGTAAAAACAAAACAAAAGAATACAGTTATAAACAAACAGCAACAACAGAATGCAAAATCCTTTTCTCTGTAGAGCTTAAGGGTTAAAGAGATGTTTACATTAGATTCTCAGAGCGATCCTGTGAGTCTGTGTGAGTATCTGTATTTTGCAGAAGGGTGAAATGACTTGCCCAAGGTCACACAGCTTGGGGTAATGCAAGGATGGAGAAGGGGACTTCAGTTCTGGCTGACTCCTTAGTCTCTGCAACTTCATCCCACTACCTCTTCAACCCCATACTTCACTGAAAATTACTCCCCCAGACACAGCCTGCCAATCTTTTCATCCCTTCCGAAATACTTTATGCTATACTCTAACTACTTGAGAGAGAGGTTCTTATCCTGGCTCCTGAGAGTCCTCTGGGGGGTCTGTGATCTGGATGGGAAAATTACATTTTTATATTCATTAATCTTTACAGAAACTTAGTGTTTTCTTCCATTTTGCATACAGATCACAAACTAGGGTAGAATTAGCACTGTGACTTTGTAAACAACAAAAACCACATGTTTCCATATCACATTTCAATTGTTACAGATATCTTGAAATACTGTCTGTGAAATTTGAAATTGAGGCAGTTATTAAATAGTGTGTGACATTCTGTTATCTGTCAACAAACATATTGCTGATTTAAATGCTAAAATATTTTGATAACTGTATTTCTTTTTTAATATTATGTAATTTATGTTATGTACTTACAATCATTATTTTGAGAGGGGTTCATAGGCTTCATCAGTCTACCTAAAAGGCCCATGAAAAAGGTAGAGGACCCCTGATTTCAGTTTTCCTGAACTCAGGGTGTGCTTCTTCTGCCCCCTATAGGGCCCTTCTCTGTCTGCTTAGTTCTTCCTCCACAGTAGAATTCAAGGGTCTCCACTGGAATAAATTTTCCCAAGGGACCGCAGTCTAGAATGGAATTTGATGACTAGAGTACCAGTGACCCCTGTCTTGCCCCCGCCCTTGAGCAGCCATCGAAGGTGTGGCTGTGCAGGGCAGCCTATTTCTTTTGGCAGTGCAAGGCGCTTGCTTTGCTGATGGTCTTTGATGGAAGAGGTTAGCAAGGCCAAGTCAGAAGCTGGAGGGGGGGCCCTTGCTGAAGCTCCAGGTACAAGAGCCCTGACTGCCTTGGGGTCCAGGTGAGTGCACAGCACAGAGCTGGGGAGAGGACCCATCTCTCCTCTGCTGAATGGAATCTGGTGCATCCTGGAAGCCTGAGGCTGAGCTGGGGGACACCAGCGCAGGGCACAGGGGAGCTGGGCCGGGACTGAAGGAGCAAGGGGGTTACATAGGGAATTTTTTGTTTTGCTAGACCATGAATTTCATCTTATAATTGAAGACTTGGTGGTCCCGTAAGGAGAAGTGATTTTCCCAATGTCATAGCGTCTAAGTGACTGAGTTGGGTTATGAACCCATGTCTGGACTCCTCTTATCTGTGTATTTTGTATGACACCAGAGTTCTTCACATTGATTTAAAGTATGAGCCATCACAGGAGGCAGGGCAAGAATTAACAGTGCAAAAAGGATTAAGAAAAGAAAAGCCACAGATTCAAAGACAATGGATGTTAACACCAGTTTTCCACAGCTGCTGTTAGAGATGACAGATGAAGTGAAACTGAGAAGCATTTCCTAAAATATGCTCCTCTGAATCTATTTGGGGTACTTAAAATATTTACTAATTACCTGACTGTGTGGGTTTTTTAATTGGTATATTAGTTTCCTAGTGGTATCTTAACAAATTGCCCCAAACTGGGAGGCTTGAAACAACAGAAATGTATTTTCTCACAGCTGTGGATACCAGAAGTCTGAAACCAAGGTGCTGGCAGCGTTGGTTCCATCTAGAGGCTGTGAAGTAGGCTCCTAGTTTCTGGTGGCTTCTGGCGAGCCTCGGTGTGTGCCTCAGCTTAGGGCTACACGCCTAATCTCTGCCTCTGTCCTCACGTGGCCTTCCCCTGGTATCTCTGCGTCTCAGATTGCCTCTCCTTTCTCTTATAAAGACATCATTCATTGGATTTAGGATCCATCTAAATCCAGAACTGATTTCATCCTGCCTTTCTTCCCCCCCTCAATATTTATTTATTTGGCTGTCCAGGTCTTAGCTGTGGCATGCGAACTCTTAGTTGTGGCATGTGGGATCTAGTTCCCTGACCAGGGATCAAACCCAGGCCCCCTGCATTGGGAGTGTGAGTCCCACTAGACCACCAGGGAATTCCCCCACATTCTGCCTTTACTGCCAAGACCCTCCTACCAAATGAGGCCAAAGTCACAGGTATGTAGGTAGGTTAGAACTTGGGACATATCTTTTATGGGAGACACAATTCACAATTCAATGCACTGTAATTGGTATGCTTTCTTTTGCGGGGGGGTGGTTAAGTTTATCAGCTTGAGCAACTTTACGTAAAACAATCCTCCTAGGGTGGGAGGGAGGTTCAAGAGAGAGGGGACCTATGTATACTTATGGCTGATTCACATTATTGTACGGCAGAAACCAACACAACATTGTAAAGCAATTATCCTCCGATTTAAAAAAAAATGGGAAAAAAAAGAATATTCCTAAATGTAAACTTTCTTCCAAATTTTTTTCTAACCTTTGTCAGTAACAACCCTCACCTCTGTCAGCTTGTCATAGCTTGCAAAGCATCTGGTACCTTAATTACTTTTGTATCTACCCTGGGAGTTCTGCAAGGTCAGATATTTTCCAGATATGGAAACAGGTGCAGGAGGGAAGGGACCGTGAGGAGACCCCATCCTGGCTGAAGTGGCATTTGAACCCAGGACCTCAAGGCTCTTTTCTCACTGCTGCAGCTGGGCTAGAGCTTCAGCAGCAGTTCCTGCATGTTCATTTGTGATTTCTTGTGCCCTAAATTTTATTTAATGTGCACTTTTCCCTTGTCATTAATTTTTCAGCTTCATTAAGGTATTTCCCTTGTCATTTTAACTGATTATCTATAGCATCTATATATTTGTCATGTTAATTGATTGATTCATTCATTAATTCAACCACCATTTACAGGAGACTTACCTTGAGGAGCCTCAGGCTAAACTGAGCTCTGGGCCACAGAGATGAACAGGACCACCTTGGTCCTTGTTCTTGAAGGCAGTAAATTGACAATGAACATCCAGTGAGAGCTTGCTGGGAAAGCTCAGCGGGCTCCTAGCTTAACTGGAAGATCAGGAGAGGCTTCCTGGTGTCTGAATTGGGTCTTAAAAGATAGGCAGGATGCAATCTTATTCCTTCATTGTTGTTCAGTTGCTAAGTTGTGTCTGACTCTTTGAGACCCTGTGGACTGCAGCACGCCAGGCTTCCCTTTCCTTCACTATCTCCTGGAGTTTGCTCAAACTCATGTCCATTGATTATCTAACCATCTCATTCTCTGCTTCCCCCTTCTCTTATTATTAGCTGTTAGAATTAAATATTAGCATGAGCACTTGACATTCATCTATTGAATGTCAGAAGGATGCTATTAGTTTTCTAGCTTTCTTCCAAGCTGGCATAACAGGTTTATATACCAGTCTTCATCACAAATGGCAGAAAGTTCCATTTGCCCAGTGTTGTGTGATTTATAAAACATTTTCACACTCTTGGTCTCATTTGTTGTCACAAAAATCTCTTTGAGAATGCTTTGTTTATATTGATCTATTTCTGTTGTTTTGTATCCTAGTGAAAATCAAAAATTTTAATTTTCTAACAAGATAAGTCAAAACAAAAAACAAACAAGATTAAGTGCAAACATTTGAAAATTAAGTTAGGTAACTTTGGAACTTACAAACATTCAAATTGCACTGAGAATTAAACCAGGGCCTGGTTTCTGATCTTTAACTTTGCCAATATCTCCCTCTCTCTGGGTCTGAATTTCCTCTACTATAAAATGGGTGTGTGAAGGAACTTTTAGGCTGTAGGATTAAATGAGAAAATGGATCTTAGACACCAGCACAGCACCTGGCTCATTAAAGATTGGTTCTCCTAATATGGTCTCTAACATCCATTTTCCTCCAATTCTGAGACATTCTTAAAGTAATATTCCAGCCCACACTGTGCGCCAAAGCTCCTAAAGAGGTGCTTTGAGAGAAAGAGAGAGCTCAAAGCCAGCTCATTAACATAGCTGGAACAAAACCATTTCACAGGCTCAGTTAATCAGATAGTAACAGGCAAAGGACAGTGTTTTGACACCGTCATTTTGTCCGAGTTTGTTTTGGTTAGGGTGCAGGAAAAAAATCGGATGGGTAGAAATAACACAAAACAAAACTAACAATGGCTAAAACTACACGTGGTAAAAATTTCTTATGGATGGAAAAGCAAACTGAATGGTCCCATCTCTGTTGGTAACATTGAACGTTGCAGGGTTGACCCCTGGAAAAGTTCCACTTGGTAGAAATAATCAACACAAAATAAAACTGACAACGGCTCAAATTGCTCCTGAGAAAAGGTGGACTTGGTGCAAATAATGATGAGAAATTTCATGACAGCTGAAAAAATAATCAGTAAAAATTGATAAAGAGAAAAGATAACAGATGAATCAGATCTTTCTTGCAAAACTGATATAGAAAAGGATATATCTTTATGAAATTTCAATTTAGAAAAAAATTTAGAAAAGTCAAATTGTTTTAACTGTGCTATACAGAAAATTTATCAAGGAATTAAATTGGTTTAATAGAACAAATTCCTTAAATACTTTAATAAATTCATTAATAATAATATAATTCTGAGTAAAAGGTTTACATTACAGTCCCCACGACTTAGATGTGGGGATTTGGAGAGAGAATTCCCAAATTAGATGAAGGGTTGGACTGTAAGTGGCAATTTACAGTCTTCAAAGCACTTTCATACCCATTGTTTTATTGGATTCTCCTAATAACATTATGAGGTGACAGGCCAGGAATCATCTTGCCATTTATAGACATAAACATGAGGTTCAGAAAAAAAAAATTAAAGGACTTACTAAAGGTCACCCAGCATGTTCATGGCAAGGTCTAATTTAGAATCTGATTCCCAGATTCCTAATCTGGTAAGCTTCCTCATACCTATTCCCCTAGCTCAGATATGCTTTACTGGCTGGATAGACTCAATCCTTTTCATTTTGACTGCCCAGCCTCCACTCTCTGCCAGTTGGCGAAGAGAAGGAGGAGGAGTGAAGCAGGTTTAGAAGGTGGGATGGTCAATGCAACACTCAGATAGGGGAAGGGATACAGCCCACATTTCATAGGCACATTTTTTATTATTCTCAGAAAAGGGAGAAGAGGGTCTAGGATTTTGGGGGCAGGGAGGGGACTTGGAATTTTAAGGCTGGGAGAATAGGATGAAAAATGAGGTAGTTTGAAAAAGATAGAGCCGGATGCATTTGGGGAAAATGAGTCATAAGTCATAGGAGTGTAATTAGATTTAGGTGGGGTGAAGCTGCTGAAGAGATTGGCTGCAGCAGGACTATGGACCAAATTAAGCTTTGATTCAGACAACCTGGGCTTTCTCTGGTAGGCCTGTGCTTCTCTGGTTGGCTAGCTCATGGAGCTGGAATGTTCTGGTGTTTCTTGCAGAACAGTGAGGAACAATTACGTAAGATCTAAAATGCTGTAACATATTTCATACAGGATTTATGTTAAGTCAGAGGTCATCTGATACCATATTCCATATTCTAGAAGAACTGGGCATAGAAGAAGGAAACAATTGTTTTTTTTTCAGCAGAGCCACTTAAGATCTTAGTTCCACAACCAGTGATCCAACAGAAGCCCCCTGCAGTGGCAGCATGGAGTCTTAACCACTGGACTGCCAGGGAAGTCCCAGAAACAATTTTTAAGTGTAAGATTTATTTTATTTGGTTCACAGATAATGCTTGAAGTGTTGCTTTGTAGTCCCTTTACAATAGCTTTATTCCTCCCTCCTCATTCCTCTCCCCAACAGTGATCTCTGGCCCATAGATTAGAAACCATTGTTATAAGAATTCAAATAAAAGGAAAATCAGTATTCTAAAATATGTTCTTGGGGAGGCAGGACTTTGGCTTGAGTTTCAACAATGAGTAGGAGTAAAGGAGAAAATGGGTGTAGAAAGACCAGAAGATGGAAACATTTAAGAAGAGACAATGAAAATTGAGAAAATCCTCTCTACTAACTTACTATTCTTTTATGAATTGTAAATGACCGCTATTACTTGTTTTAATAGCGGAAATGTTGGGCTCCCAGAAAAACTAGATAGTCCTCCTCTCTGAGCACCCCTGAGGACAACAGAAAGCCATGAAAAGCTTTTAGGTAGCAAAAACCGGTTGTTGTTAGATTTGAAAATTTTATTTTTTGAAAAAATAGTTTATAGCTTAAAAAGTTTGTACTGTTTTTAAACAATTCTGGCAGTATGAAGATAAAAATTACTTTAAATCTGACACACTTTATTCCAAGATTATTACAGATACTATTTTGGGGAACGTTTTTACTGAAATCGTTCTATGCTTATAGAATATTGTCTCAAGTTTCACATAAATTAGATCACTCTAAACATGGTCTATTATCATTTGAGAATAAGTTGTGAATAGTTTTTGATGTCAAGAAATAGACCCATATCATTATTTTAAACAGTTGTTTAATGCATTGTTTGTATATATAATTTAACCAGCTCCTAGTGATGGACACTTAACGTTTACCCCACTATAATCAACAACCTGCGATAACAACCTTGTCCATTCATCTTTTCCAAATTGATTATCTTTTTAAGGTAAATTATTAAAAGTAACGGAGCTGGGTCAAGAAGTACCCTCTTTTTATATTTGAGCTCAAGCTGCCAAGTCGTCTAGTTTTGCAGGGAGACCAGAAGGAAGCTGCTGCATTAGTTCTGGTGCGAGACAGTGGTAAACGGTTATTTCGAAGAGTACAGAATCGCAGGTGATCTTGCCCATCTAGGCCTGTACTCGGCTGGGTGGCATATTTCCTTCCCTTTCCCCTCTCTTTCACTTCTTTATTTTAACATGGAGGAAGAACTGAGAACTGCATCTCCCAGCATTTCGCAGGGACCACACTCCCTGGGAACTGTAGTACCAGGTCTGAGAAGGGTCCGGAAAGAGGGCGAGAGGCTGTGAGACATGCTGGGAAATGTAGTCCAGCGGGAGGAGGTCTTAGGGTGTGTGGAGGAGTGTGCGCGCGCGTAAAGAGGTTGGAGACGCCGCAAATATCGTCCCTTGAGGATGGGGCTGCTGGGTGACCTAACTTCCTTCCTGTGTGGTCTCTGAGTCTACAAAAGCTGCCCGCGGGTGGTTGGCTTTACTCCATTGTCTGTGACCGAGGAGGGAGCGGTCCCTCCGCTTCGGGCGAACGGTCGGAGGCGCAGGCGACGCGCCGGGCGGAGCGGGGTTTGCCGGGAGTTGTGGTCCCGGCGAGCTGAGGCTGTGGGACGTGTCGCGGTGCTGCGCCGGCTCCTCCTTCCCCTCCCTTCTCAGCGGCCCCCCGCCCCTTCCCTCAGCCTCCTCCTCCCTCGCCCGCAGCCCAGCGTCCCCTGCCCCCACCCGTCGGGCTCCTCGGCGGCTACTGCAGAGGATTCAGAGCCGAGTCGCTGAGGAGGAGGCGGCTCCTGGTCCCTGCGCGCCATCCGCCACCTTACTGGACACGGGCGACGGAGCGAGAGCGTCGCCTCTGTAGCCTTCAGAGAAGACAAGGGCATCGCCGCCTCAGCTGCCGCCGCCGCCGTTTTCGCCTGCAGCGGCTCGCCGGTGAGGAGATACACCCCCACCCTACGCCGCTCCGCTCTCGCTGAGCCTGGGCCGGTGGTACTGGGGAGAATGAGAATGGGGGCTGCGGACCCCCTCACGGGTTGGGGGAAGGGGGTTAAGGTCGCGATGGAACGGCGGGCTGGCAAGGGAGACTTGTCCAGGCGCGGGCTGGGGGTGGGGTGAGGGTGGGACACTAGCAGGTTGCGGGGGGAGCGACGAAGCAAGGGGACTTTTAATGGAAACGACCTGGGACAGGAGTATGGGATTGTAGGGTTGGGATGGAATTTGGATGGTTTTGGGCGAAATGGATGGTGAAACTGGAGTGGGATGGCTTCTAATGGGGGAGGGGACTGAATGAGGATGGTGGATTTGGGGTTGGCCTGGAGCAACTGACAGCTTGGGATCTGGGCCGGGTTGCGGGCTAAGGGGTTGATTTCAATAGAAAGTGCGACTGCAGAGTTGGATAGGACCCTGGGGGGTGGTTAATTCTGGAGTGTGGCGTGGACCTTCCTCAGGCTGATAGAGGAGGTAGGAGCTGGGGGTGAGGGGTTTTGGCATGGGTTGAGACCTGAGCTTGAAGTGGGCGCTTGCCATCTGGGGTGGTGGAATTTGTTGAGACTTAAGGAATAGCGTGGGTTAGGCGAGCAGAGGAGGTAGAATTTGGGGTTTTCCTGGGGAGTGCTTATGGAAGTTGTAATAGGACCTGGTGGGGGGGTGGGACTTTTAATGAGGGGAGTGTGAGGGAGCTGGCAGGACGGGGTAAATTAGTAGAAGTTAGGCCCCAAATGGGCAAACAGGGATCGAAATTGGGGGTGGGGTGGGGTGGAAACACAGCGGGATGGCATTTAGAGTGATGTTAGAACTGCTGGTGGCTCCCTGTGTACAGGATGGAGGCGGAGGGCAGAGAAGATGCTTCCGGGCTGGACTCACCAAAAGAATAGTGGCAGGTGGTGAGCAAGGTTGGGGGATGGTATCTTGAAGAAGATGTCCCTTGGCCAAGGTGGCCGAGGCTGTTTGGGAGAAAGAATGTATGAGATGAACTAGGAGGACCGGAGAGGTGGGTGATGATAGTGAGGTAGCTGCTGCTAGATGGGGCTAATTAAGGAGTGGGAAACCTGGGGCTATTGGTATGGAGTGGGCAGGGAGGATGGAGAGGGGCAGTAAGCAATATTGGGAGGAGGTTGATTGGATGATTCTGGACAGGAAGGATTGGGATGGCCTCCAAGAGACAGGAGAGGGTTGGGAGTGGACTTAAATGGACAGCTTTGGAGGCTATGGTTGGGGGACATTGCAGGGGACGGAGAAGGTACATTAAAGACTGGTTTCTAGAGGACTTCTTAAGCTGTTACTTTGTTTCATTTGTATTAGTATCATGTGGAAGTAAACCATCACAAAGGGTAAAGATGAGTGGGGCTTCAGTCAAGGTAGAATTGAGGAGGGAAGGTATCTTCTATTATTCATGTATTTTAAAAAGAAAGTTGAGGGGAGAACCCACTGTCATAACTAAAGGTGAAGAAGATGAAACTGGAATGTGATAGATACCTTTCTGTTTGATGTCTCTTTCTGTCCAAGGTGTGTTTTAAAAATTAGTCCTGAAATTTGGTATTAAATAGATTTGATGAGCTTAAGTAGTTAAGGGAACATTCCTTACTTGAGAACTGATGAATGAGACTGAAAAATATGAGGCTGAATTTATTTCCTAGTCAGGCAACGTGCGTGTATTCAGAAAGAGCTTACGCCTTTTTTTCCCCCCTCTTAAAATTGATTGCTTGAAGACTCCATTTATTGGTGTCCTTGTTTGCAAGGCAATTAGGCCCATCATTGTATTGCAGGCTAATAATCCTGAGATGAATCTTGGCACTACTGCTTTATCTAAACAGAAGACAGGAAATATGGAAAAGTCATAAATATTCATTGGTGAGATGGTTTGCTATTGATGGAGTTTTTCATTTGATTCTCTTTTGACATTACTTGATAAGATTTAAAATAATTGGATTGTATTTCTATAGATTGAATTTTCTTCCAAAGGAATTCAGGTGGTTAGAATTCTGTCAGATGTAGATAAAAACATAGAATCATTTTTATTTTATTTATTAGGAGATATAAGCGTATTGCATTAACTACAAAAATAATACATCCATCTATTCATCAGAGATTTTATTTAAAACTTAATGATATGCTCATTCTTATGGCAGAATAGTGATGTTGGAAGGTAGAGAGGGATGTTAATGGAGGAAACATCTTTAGGGAAATGGTTTTCTGGACTTAATTGCATTAACTATGATATGTTAAACATGAAGTGGCTGTTGATTAGTGCTCAGACTGAGGAGAAAATGGGGAGAGATGTAAAGATAAAATTGGCACCAATGGGATCAAAATAATTCTAGTTTTTGGTTCAAGCTTCAGAGTTTAGCTCGTAAACAAACCATTTTCCTTGGCTTTCACAATTGAGCACATAAAAATACCCAATATAAAGAATCTTTTTTGTTGTTCTGAAATGGACAGAATGATTGAAGGTTGGACTTAATCGTTGGAATTGAAAGTGTTTTGTTATGAGGAAGCTTTCTGTGTTACAATGAAAATCAGGTTTGAGCAGTTACTGGTAATTTGATGAGAGTGTAATCTAACTAATGCAAGCGTTTCTCCTCATAACTTTACTCTGGGGTCCAGCCATTGCTTTTGTGCATCTGCAGGCTTGATATAGAGGTGGGACATTTATATTAAAGCTGTAGCTTTTGAGAGCTCAAAATGGAAAATAATCACTTGGGAGAAATGTCTTGGTGGATTTTTTTTTTTTTTTATCATAACTGTGTTCACCTGTTCAGTAGAAATGTATATAAAGTGTTTTAGTATCTTTACCTCATTTGATTCTTCCAATATTCTGGTAGCAAGAGGAGCAGTGGAGGTATTGGTGTACAGGTACACTGGTTGAATGAATAGCTTGTGAATTAAGAGGTTGAGAGTCTTGGTTTCAAATTCCCTTTCTACCACTTGATAGCTGAATAATTTCAGTAAAGTTATTAAAAACTTTTTATCTTAGTGGTAATGTTTAAACAACATTGTGAATGTACTTACTGCCACTAAATTTTACAATTAAATACAATTAAAAATGGTAAAAATTTAAAAAACTAACACTTCAGAAGGCTGTCTAGGGGAACAAATCAGTTCATGTCCTGAAATAACTTTATGTCCTGAAAACATTGCACATATGTGAAATATTTGTTCACTATTTATTTACTTATTGCCTGCTAAGTGCCAGGGGCAAATGAAAATGAACAAAAAAACAGTTTTCAAGGAGCTTTCAGTGTCATAGGAGACATAGATGATTTAAATGTGGTGAGAAGGGACTTCCCTGGTGGTCCAGTGGTTAAGACTCCACACTCGCAATGCAGGGGACATGGGTTTGATCCCTGGTCAGGGAGCTAAGATCCTGAATGCTGCAAGGTGCAGTTAAAAAAAAAAAAAAAAGTTAGAAAAGTGAGGCAAAACTAATATGGTGGTCAAGAGTGTGGATTCTGAAGTCTGTCCACCATTTACTAGCAGTGTGACCTTGGGCACAATGGTCTCATCTGTAAAATGGGCATAAGAGGACTAATCTCACAGGTTGTCTGGAGAATTAAACTAATCCATGGAAAGCATTTAATACAGTGTGTTATATAGTACACATTAAAAAGTATTAGTTGTTGCTATTATTATTAGACAGGAAAAGACTAGAATGTGAATAGCCTCTTGTGTCCTACCATTGAGTTCTTAGTTATTTATGTTATTTATGTTCTATTATTTATTAAGGAGGTATTACTTTGTATTATTATCTCAGTTTATCTACATATACATGTTTGCATATTGGTTCTATAGTCTAGGAACTTTAAACAGTAAAGTACTAAACATATGTTAAGTGTTAGCTTTCTCATATAAAATAAGAAAAACTGCTCTGAGAAGAGTAAAAACTGGTCTTAATACTTAAGATTATACTGTAAGTGGAAGAGTTTGGGTTTTAGACCTGAAGTTCTTATTCTTCAATCCTGTTTATATCTTCTTTTCAAATTGTGAAATAAATCATATGTATAAAAGTTTGTGTAATATAAATCTTCAATTTAAAGACTGATAGCAAATTGAAGGCCTCAGTTTTTGCTACTCAGCTTAAAAGGAGATTTTTAGTATCTTTAAAGCTTCTTATGATTGATTCCTTTCCTTCCTTCTCCCTCAGAAGTAACTACCACTTTGCTGAATTTTGTGTGAATCATTCCCTTTTAAAAATAATTTTACGAAACAAATATGTATCCTAAACAGTATATTTTATACCTTTACAACTTTATATAAATAGAAAAATGTGTAAGTATTTTTCTGTAGCTTGCTTTATTCTTATTTATTATCCTTATTTTTTAATTTTAAAAGAGATTTATTTCTTCCACCATTAATTAAAATAACATGCTCATGATAGAAATTGGAAGTTATAAAAAAGTAAAAGGAAGCAAAATTATTGTCTGTAGTCCCTTTACTCAGCAGCATTTCTTCTTGGTATGTATATTATATGTGCTTAGTTGCTCAGTTGTGTCCAACTCTTTGTGACCCCATCGACTGTAGCCCGCCAGGCTTCTCTGTCTGTGGGATTCTTGCAGGAATTCTGGAGTGGGTTGTCATGTCCTCCTACAGGGGATCTTCCCAACTCAGGGATGGAACCTGGGTCTCTCGCATTGCAGGTGGAGTCTTTACCATCTGAGCCTCCAGGGAAGCCCATGTATATTATATATACATATTTAAAAATGTATATTCTTCAGTAACTTCCTGTAAATATGCATACACATACCTATATGGGTAGTCTAGATGGCAAGAGAAACCAGTTTACATTTATGGATTATCCAGATATGGGTCAGTCAGACTTGGAAATAGGAATGGGAGTGGGTAGTAGCCACCTTTGTGAGCTGTGAAAGAACAGCATCTTAGATTTACTACATACTGATTCTTTGTAATACCGACTTAGAACGTCATGTCGTGTTTTTGCAAGTCACTTAACTCTCCTCTGATCCGAATTTTTGTGCATCTTTTTGCAAAAAGGCAACCTGGTACATTGGTCCTCACCTGATTGTTCAGGAAGGTCTGTCATCTGATGTACAGAGCATACCATGAATAGGAAATCCTTATACATATCAGAAGCTTAGCAACCTAAGCAGCCTAAATACCAAGAATTTTTTGTCTAAGAGATGTGAAATCCAAATTCATTAGTAATCAGTTGGAGCTTCAGTTTACTCACCTGTAAAATGGGTCTCAAATGAGATAATAAATGTGAAAATACTCTTTAAACTGTGAAGGATAATATAAATGTTAATTTTTTTTTTTCCCCTCTAGTTTACAAAACTGAAATCAGGCACCCACACAGAGGTGAAAAGCTTGTCAAATTTGGTTTATTGCCTTTCTGAAGGGTTCTTCTCCTAGTGGAGGAGGAGTACATGAAGAGCAGTTCACAGTTTCTCCCTTAAAACTTGAAGATTGTTAGATACAGTGGGACAGAGAGGCTGTTAGAGACCTTTCTCCTAGTGAGTTTATGGGACCTGGTTCTACGTTAACTGCTGGCTTGCTCAAAATGGAACAGTTGAGACTTTTTGAAGTGGAGAATGTGGTGTGCAATGTATGTTTTCCACTATCCTGACAAATACAGTCGTTTCCCTCTTAGTTTTCTACCTGTAACTTATTACAGAGATAGAGTACAGTGAGATGGATCATTTGTGCATATGTAAAAGATAATATTCAGTTGTTGGGTTATTTAATGGATTATATGAGATGAGAAGTGCTTCCTTGGTGGCTCAGATGGTAAAGAATCTGCCTGCAATGTGTAATAGTACAGCTTTCTAGCATGTAAAGTGAAAGTTGCTCAGTCGTGTTTGACTCTTTGCAACCCCATGGATCTTGGCTCACTGGACTTTTTAAGATTCTTTCTTTGAGTAGTCTTGCCCATTCTATTGGCTTTAACTGCTATCGTATGCTGATGACTGTCAAAATTTCTGTCTCCAGCTCAAACATCTTTCCTGATCTCGACTTGTATATCTCACTTGCTATTGACAGCCTACATTTTGATGATCCTTAAATTCAGTAGGTCCAAAACAGAACTCATTTTCCCCATCTACTTCTGACTTCTCCCTTTTTATCTCCCCTAAAAGTTAAAATCATCCCTTCCTGTAGTTTTGTCCTAACTTAAAGGCACTGCTGTCCATCCAGCCATTCAAGATATGAATCTGTGCTATTAGTCTTTTCTTGTCCCTTATCCTGTAGCCCCAAATAAATCCTCCTAAATATTCCTGAAATTCATCTCCCCTTTACTACTGTCACCTTAGTTCAGCTCTTAATCTTGCCTGTACAAGGACAGTAGCCTCCTAACTTGTTTTTGTATCATCCATGTGCAATAGTAAACCTGTCTTCCTCTCAGCAGCAGAATGTCCACATCATTCCCTTGCTTCAGTCCCTTCATTGGCTCTGAAGTCTAAGCTCCTTAGCATGACATATTATGCCTTCTGTTATGACCTGTCCCGATGTACTTCACTGGTAACACTGAGCAGTATGTAGTTTATACAGATGTTTTACAGTTTTACACCTTTGCTCATGCTGTTTCTCCTTTTATTCATCCCTCTGGGTTCTTTCAGCATCCTTAAAGTTTGTCATAAGTTCACAAGGAGCACCCAGTGTGTGCCCCTGTTACAGTACTTGGGCTGTTTCAGGAAAATTGACTGTTTCTGTCTGCCCCTTCACTTAACTGTAAGTTTCTTGGGAGCAGGGACTGTGTTCTAGTCATCTTTATAGTCCTTGCTCCTGGAGGGTGCCTTGTAAGTAGTGAATGATTAATTTTTGAACTGAACATAGAAGAGATGACAAACCAATAATATGATATTCTAATGAGTAAGATGATAGGTGTTTTTCCAGATGTAAATTTTTATTTATTTACAGTGTAATTTAGAACTTAATTGGATTGATAAAGGCTTTGGTAATAATGATATATAACACAGGTTTCAAAAGTGGAAGACAGCAAGATGTGCTCAGTGGTTAGCAAATGCTTCTATAAAATATTTTAGGCTTTGTGGACCACATACAGTCTCTGTTATTTTTTTCTCCTCCTTCTCTTTCCTCTCCACATCTCCCTTCTTCCCTCCTCCTATGTTTCATTCTTAGTTAATAGGCTGTACAAAAACAGGCTGTGGGTGTGCCATAGCTTGACAATCCCTGGTATGTTATCAGAAATCAGGCTTAAAAGTTGTAAAATTTTTATTTTTTTGGCCCTACCACATGGCATGCAGGATCTTAGTTCCCTGACCAGGGTTAGAACCTGTGCCTCCTGCAGTGGAAGTACAGAGTTTTAGCCCTGGACTGCCAGGGAAGTCCCTTAAAGTTGTAGAATATTGAAGAGCTTAGAGACTAAAGTGAGCTCAATTTTCATGTTTTGTTTATTATAAAATTTAGTTCCTTTAGGCAATTATGCGTTTTAGTATGAAAAATAATTGTACAGAGTCTTTTTTGTCAAAGTATTCTGTTCATCTAAAAGTTTGACATTTTGTTAAATGGGCCATCGATTTCTGTATAAAGATGCTTTGAAAACACCTTGGTTTGTAAAATTCCAGTACAACTTCCCCACCTTTCTCAGTTTATGCAGGTGTCTGGATGTGCCTTTCAGAATATGTCTGTTTTTATGATGATATAAATTGTGTTGTTTCTTAGATGCAGACATTTTGAAGGAACCCTAGGGTGATCTATTTTTCACAGAAGGTTCAATCCCTGGCTGACTAGAGATTATAATCTTGATTTGGCTTCTGATCATGTCCTTCAAGCTTGATAGTTTCTGCTGATGCTCATTTTCTAGTCTCTGTGTTGTAACTTTTTATACATATCCTAGTTTTCTTTTCTTTTTTTTTTTTTAAGGTATCATGTTTTTGTTTCTGTTTTTTGGCTGTACCATGTGGCTTGTTGGATTTCAGTTCTGCCACCAGAGATTGAACCTGATCCTTGGCTGTGAAAGCCTGGAATCCTAACCACTAGGTCACCAGGGAACTCTCTGTCTTAGTTTTCTAATGTGTTGTCTCTCTCTTTTATTTTGAATTGATAGCAAAAACCCTATTTGTATGTATGTGTGTGTATATATATGCATATATATATATATATATGTATAGTTGCATTACTTATATTTCTGCAAATATAATTATACTTTATTTGATCTGCAGTGCACAGGTTAGTCATGTAGCATTATTTTCATTTTAAGGATTAAGAAATCAAGACATAGGACTAGTAGGAGATGAGTGTGAAAAGATGAAAAGGGCTTAATATTTGAATATCTGTGGTAGGGAGTATGCTGGGTGCTTACTCTCTCTGAGTATATAATTTAATCCTCATATTTACCCATTTTAGGGTATTGCGCCCATTCTATAGAAGAGGAAGCTGAAGAAACTGAGACCTGCGGGGACTAAGTAGCTTGCATTTGGTTATATAGTAAGAGAAGAGAAGCTTGTATTAAAAATCTGATCCACCTTAGTCCAAAGCCCTTATTCTTTTTACTGTACTGTATATAAAGCTCCCTTGTTTTAAATTCTTAGATCAATATTTTTCAACCTACTTAAATGAGTAGTAGCTGGGCTACACATTCAACTTCCCTGAAGATCTGTTTTAAAAAACTGTGCTAGTTCTACTCTGACTAGTGCTAATAAAACTTCTTCAGGTGAGTCTAAAGCAGGTATGTGTATGGGTGTATTTTTTTTTAAGAAAATATAAATTAAAAAGAAATTGTATTGCTGTATATATAACATATGAAGAAAAAGTGCACAAAAAATGTAAACAGCATTCAGATCAAGAAATTTGGGAATTCCTGGTGGGTCAGTGGTTGGGACTTGGTTCTTTCACTGCTGTGGCCCAGGTTCAGTCCCTGGTTGGGTAATGAATATTCTAACTTCCAATACCATAGATTATTTTTTGCCTCTTTATGAATTTTTATAACGTATGACTGGCTTTTTGCACTCAACTTTGTTTGTGAGATTCATTTATGTTCTTGCATTTAGCAGTGGCCTTCCCCGGTGGCTCAGAATCCACCTGCCAATGCAGGAGATTTGTTTTTGATCCCTGGGTTGGAAAGATCCCCTGGAGAAGGAAATAACAATCCGCTCCAGTATTCTTGCCTGGGAAATCCCATGGACAGAGAGGCCTGGCAGGCTACAGTCCATGGGGTGGCAAAGAATTGGACCAGATTTAGCAACTAAACAACAATAACAATGTAGCAATAATTTGTCCTTCTCACTGCTATATAGCTGCTACTGCTGCCAAGTCGCTTCAGTCGTGTCTGACTCTGCGACCCCATAGACGGCAGCCCACCAGGCTCCCCCGTCCCTGGGATTCTCAAGGCAAGAACATTGGAGTGGGTTGCCATTTCCTTCTCCAATGCATGAAAGTGAAAAGTAAAAGTGAAGTTGCTTAGTCGTGTCCGACTCCTAGCGACCCCATGGACTGCAGCCTACCAGGCTCCTCCATCCATGGGATTTTCCAGGCAAGAGTACTGGAGTGGGGTGCCATTGCCTTCTCTGCTGCTGTATAGCAATAGTTCTCAAACCTTTTGGTGTCTTCACTCTTGCTTTTGAAGACCCCTAAGAACTTTTGTTTGTGGGTTGCATCTACCAATATTTGCTGTTTTAAAAATCAAAACTGTGCATTTAAAAATAATAAACCTATTAAATACAGCATGTTTTAATGAAAATAGCTATATTATTACCCCCAAATAGAAGGATATTATTTACAATTTTTCCAAAGCTTTTCACTGCCTGACTGGACATATATCTGCTTCTACATTCAATCTGTTGCAGCTGGTTGTTTTGTTTATGGTATATAAAGCATATCCTGCCCCATATATGAGTGCGTGTGCATGCTAGGTCGTGTCCGACTCTTTGTGACCCTGTGGACTATAGCCCACCAGGCTCCTCTGTCCGTAGGGTTTTCCAGGCAAGAATACTGGAGTGGGTTGCCATTTCTTTCTCCAGTCCCATATATATGGCTAGAAAAGGGAGGAATGTTTTAATTGACTTTTTTTGGCTGTACCACAAGACTTGGGGGATCCTAGTTCCCTGACCAGGGATTGAACCTAGACCCTCAGGTAGTGGGAGCATGGAGTCCTAACCTCTGGACTTCCAGGGAATTCCCTTGGTTGACTTTTTAGGTAATTGATGGATATCCTTTTTTTTTTTTTATAATATTACACTGAAACTTGTCAACTGGTAGTTTCTTTAGAGGTCCATTATTTTATGGACCCTGAAGCTATACAGTGAGCCTTTCATACTCTATTATACTGAAGTCTGCTGGTCTGTTTTGTACTTTTGAATGGGTTTTCTATTCATGCATAATTTTGTGTCACCGTGCTTTGGTCATCTGGAAAATATTGGCTCATTGAGTTATGCAGATCTTGTAAAAATGTTGACATATTTTATCATACAGTGTCAGATATTACATTTGTTAATATCTCCACCAATTCTATCAGACAAGACTTCTCTAATTTTTGCTTGAAAGCTCAAATTTTGTCATTGGCAACAAATACTGACAGTTGTTTTCCTTGAAGTGACAGTCTCACATTGTTCATTTTTGAAAAAATGTCTGCCAAACATCCAAGTCTGAATAATCAGTTTGTCTGGCAGTTGTTTTTTTAAGTTAAAATGGTGTTTCATGAAAAAAAAAAGTGGGGGGGGGGCAGGTAATTCAGCTTGCAACTCAATTGCATAAGTGCCTTAGTGTTTTTTCTTGAGAAAACTCTTGTACTTTGTTATGTAGAAATATTTATAGGTAAGGAATGAGATTTAATAGGATTCATAACTTTTGTGGCTTCAGCAAGGCCTCAAAATAGTTTTTTTTTGGCATTGGCTCTAAAGAATGCAATGACAGTGTCACGATTTAATGTCACTGCCTTACTTCAAGATGGGATAGTTTTATTAGTATAATTATGTTTCCAGGCTTTACTTATTTCTTATTGGAGAAATAGGTAGATTTCTTAGTGAAAGGGGCTTCCCTGGCTCAGAGGGTAAAGAATCTGCCTGCAATGCAGGAGACTTGGGTTTGATCCCTGGATCAGGAAGATCCCCTGGAGAAAGGAATGGCTATCCACTCCAGTATTCTTGCCTGGAAAATTCCATGAACAGAGGAGCCTGGTGGGCTACAGTCCATGGGGTTGCAAAGAATCGGACATGACTGAGCGATTTGTTAAAACTTTATTAAAAATACTGCTTTGAAAGCTAGCATGAATATAACTGTTTTTTCCTTCGGTTCAAGTGTTAGTCGCTCAGTTGTGTCTGACTCTTTGTGATCCCATGGACTGTAGCCCACCAGACTCCTCCATCCATGGGATTTTCCAGGCAAGAATACTAGAGTGAGTTGCCATTTCCTTCTTCAGGGGATCTTCCCAACCCAGGGATTGAACCCCGGTTTCCTGCATTGCAGGCAGATTCTTTACCTTCTGAGCCACCAGGGAAGCCCTTTCCTTTGCTTAGTAGAACCAAAACACTTCAGAGTTGAGCAGTTTTACAACTTTATCAGTATGTTAGGAAATCATTGGGCTTGATCCTTATTCTTTACTATTTGTGTTGAAAGAAAGGTGTGAAGTGGCTTTTAGTGAACTGTGCATAGCTGTGTATAAAAGTGATCCTCTGTCTTCCTACCCTTAACCAGGAGCATTTGCAGTAAAAGAGAACGATGCAGATGAAGTCATGATCAAGTGATCTTATTGTGTAATGACTGGTTTTTCACTGTGATTGGGCAGAAGTGGATGGAGGAGGGTAGGCTAAACAAGTTATGGTACTGAGCATTATTTTACCTTTCCGCCAACATCCCCATACAGCCTGGAACCTTAGGGGAAGGAGAATTAACTTTCACTGTGTGCCTACTTTGTGCTGGGCTGTTTAAGTATGGTAACTTATTTAAATATACAGTTCTCCTGTAGGGTGGCCATAATTGTTTTATTTTGCACATGAGAAAGCTTTGGCTCAGAGATGTAGAGCCTACTCAGGCCCACTAGCCAGTGACTAGGGTGGGATTTATCCCCAGACTTTTCTACCTCCAAAGCCTGTGAGTGGTCTTTACTAAATTCTGTGCTATTGTCCAAGGACAGTGTCTCACTGATTATTTCTGAATACTTGATATCTGGAACCTAGTAGGGTTTAGTAAGTTTCTGTTGAATACTTGACCTGGTGCTAAATAAGTGAACCAGTTTTTACAGAGTAGGGTATAACCCATCCCCTCTGGGCTGTGTGTAGATTGGCATGGTAAGAGTCTGGTCACCATTTGTTGTTGTGGGGAAAGGGTCAATCTTCTTAATGATAGACTATCAAACTGTTTAAATAATTTGGAAATTTAGGAATTGAGAAAATCTAATGGGATGAGTTTTCATTAGATTGTCAGTGATTTCCTCAGGAATAGATAATACATCTATGTTGCCTCTGATTTCTCCCTTAACACCTTTGAAACCTGTGTAAGTTACTTTACTTTTCTGTACCTCATTTTTAAAAATCTTTAAAAAGGGAAGGGCAGCAATAGTAGTACATAATTCCGAGGTAGTTTTGAGGATCAAATGAGACAGTTCATGTAAAGAAATGACCACAGTGCTTGGTATATACTACTGTCAATAAATAAGAGCTATTATCCTTCTAGAATGAAGCATGAATTTAATATGATTTTTAGCATGTTAAGAAGGAACAGTATTTTGGCTTCTAAAACATTTTTGTTAGAGAAATAAAGCACTGAATTTATTGGTTTTTGTATTTGGGGATTTGTTTTCTGATTGTAGTTTGCTTGGTCTTCCTGGCAGCAAAGGTCTGATATTTTGGTTGTGTGCCTTGATTTATTCATGAACCAATGCAGGTATAGTATGACCTTTGGCTCTCCATCAACTTTTTAAAACTTTTTGGTCTAGTTGAAACGGTTTGAATTGTTCTGGAAAATTCACTGATGTTGATAGTTCTTTCTAAATTAAAAATGTCAGTGAATGTGAGAGATGCCCCTTTCTAAATTTTTTTCTAACTATACTACTCATTACTGAGGGGATCAAGTATTTCTCCATAGTACTCTGCCCCAGAACCAAAGAAAGAGTGTTCTTTGAATTTTTCTGCCTTTATTTTTGTTGGTGGTAATATTATCCATACTTTTGAGACTTATGTTTTTGACAGCACTTTTTTGTTAAAGTATAGTTGACAGTACATTTTGATCAGGCTGTGGAATTATGGAGGAGAAAACCAACTATCCATTCTAAATGAGCATATCTGAAAGCCAGCCTGCCCTTCAATCACATGTCGATGTAGGTATTCTGTCTCCTAGATGGGGTTCTCTTGGTGGTTTAGTCATTAAGTTGTGTCCTACTTTTGTGACACCATGGACTGTATAGCCTGCCAGGCTCCTCTGTCCATGGGATTTCTCAGGCAAGAATACTGGAGTGGGTTGCCATTTCCTTTTCCAGGGGATCTTCCCAAACTAGGGATGGAACCGGAGTCTGCTGCATTGCCAGCGGGGCACCAGGGAAGCTGAGCCGCCAGGGAGCCCCAGATGGAGCTCTGGTATGGTATTTTTAGTAAGAGACTAGGCTCAGTGTTCTCCCCTTAACTCTCTCCAGTGTCATTCATTGTTTGTCTCTCCTCCCAGCTTGCACATTTTACCTCTAGTTCTAATGAAGTGTACATTGTTGGGTGTTTGCAGTTCTCCAGACCTGCCATCCTTTTTGCTTTAATGTCTTTACGCATGCTTCTCTTTGGGCCTGGATGTTTCCTTTTAACTTTTAATTGGTCTAACTCCTGTTCAGCCTTTAGGATTCAGCCTAGGAACTAACCTTGTCCAGAAAGCTTTCCTTGACTTTCCTGGGTTGGGATTGGGTGCCCCATCTCTGGGTTGCCTCATCGCTGGGTTGTAATTATCCATTTATTATTTATTGGTCTCCTCTACTTTGCAGTGAGCAAGGATTGTATGTAATTATCCTTTTATTCTCTAGAACTCATTCTTTGACCTTACACAGAGTAGGCATTGGTAATGTCTTATTTGTGAATCCATAGTTTCAGGCTGATGTGTTAGCATTGTAACTTCCCAACCCATGTTATTCTAGGCTGTTTTAGTAGAATGGTTTTTTTTTTTGTGGCCATTGAACCTTGCCTTATGTTTTCTTCATTACACTTCAGCTCGCACTCATCCTCTATTTTTTGCCCATACAGTAGACATGTAGATCTTCATAAAGAACTTGATTTGTGACAGGTCCTGAATCTCACTTGGAATGAATGAAATCACATTGGTAAATGGAAAAGCTGGGATCTTATGATTGCTTTTTAAACTCTTAGTTCTTTTCTCTGCTTGCAAGTTTTCCTCTTTATTAATTTTTTGGTCAATTTTAACTTTTAGGTAACATAAGATGAATGCTCCGAAACTAAACCACAAGTACTCCGGTTGTGCGTTTGATTTTTTTGAGCCTACATACAGGATTTGACTTATCTCTTATGGTGGTGGGATGACTGAAACTTTAACAAGTGGAGGGGTTTTAAGACTTATTAAGAACTTAATAGTTCCTGACAGGTGATTTAAATTATGGCTTCCAAAAAATATTTTGTTTAGAGTCTTATTAGCACACAAAAACAATCATTTTTGCCTGAATTCATTTAGTTACTATGAATATCAGCCTCTATGCTAGGTAGGTTCTGATGATACACAGAGCTGAGTAAGATGTGGTCTCTGTCTGTAAGGAGCTCCTAGGTGCAAGAGAAAAACTATACACAATTTCAGATGAGTGTGTTGTACAAGCTGTAAAATAAGTAGCAGAGAGGGAGGTGTTAATGCCTTTTTCAGGGAAGAGTTCCTGGAGGAATAGACACCTGAGCTTATTTCTGAAAGAGAATAAGGTCTTTGTGTGTGGAAGATTCTGGATGTATGCTCAAAAATCTGGATTTGAACCCCAGCTTAGTCACTTATGAGCTGTCTGACTTGGGGCAAGTTGTTTAAGCACTCTGAATCTCACTTTTTTCCTCCTCTAAAGTGAGGATAATCATGTCTGTCTTTTTTGAAAGTTGTGAATATTTAATATATGTGAAAGAGTTTCGTAAATGTGCTAAACAAATATTACATCCTGGTTTTTGTTTTTCATTTTGACAGATTGGAGCATAAGTTTTCTTACTCAGACCAGAAATGAGAAAAAAAAAGACTGGGTATATTAGTGCATAGATATTAATTATAAAGTGTTAACACTGTAAGCATCATGATTTAGAGTAAAGAGTTTTAAGCTCAGAATCCATGAAACTTTGGTTCTGTGCTGTTATGAAAGATATTGCTTAAGATGCTTAAGGAGTGGTCTCTGAAAATGTACTGTGTGTAGTTCTGAGTGGCTTGGATGGCAATAAGCCAAACTGGAAAGAGCGCCATTGCTTGTCAGAAGACTTATATCTGTGCCGCTGTTAAAAAGATTACTTAACATTTCAGAATTACATTTTCCTGATCAATAAAACAGAGAAAAGTAATAGTTAATTTGCAGACTGAGAATTAGGGGTAAGTTGGGTAAAGTGCATACTATTAGCCATAGTCAGTTAAAAGTTTAATTTGTAGAATATTAAAATAAACTTTCTTATCTTTCAATATGAGACACTTCATTTAGTGAAACTTGCTTGAAGAATAGAGAGAACGTACTAGGTGGTGCTAGTAGTAAAAACCTGCCTGCCAATGCAAAAGACCTGGGTTTACTCTCTGGGTCAGGAAGATCCCCTGGAGAAGGAAATGGCAACCGACTCCAGTGTTCTTGCTTGGGAAATACCATGGACAGAGGAGCCTGATGGATTGCAGTCCATGGGGTTGCAAAGAGTGGGACATGACTAAGCGACTAACACATAAAAGATTGTATTTTACTTCTTTCTTCAAGTTCATTCTTCAGAATAATATTGCAGTTCAGTTCAGTCGCTCAGTTGTGTCCGACTCTTTGCGACCCCATGAATTGCAGCACGCCAGGCCTTCCTGTCCCTCACCAACTCCCAGAGTCCACCCAAACCCATGTCCATTGAGTCGATGATGCCATCCAACCATCTCATCCTCTGTCGTTCCCTTCTCCTCCTGCCCCCAATCCCTCCCAGCATCAGAGTCTTTGCCATTGAGTCAGCTCTTTGCATCAGGTCGCCAAAGTACTGGAGTTTCAGCTTCAACATCAGTCCTACCAATGAACACTGAGGACTGAACTCCTTTAGGATGGACTGGTTGGATCTCCTTGCAGTCCAAGGGACTCTCAAGAGTCTTCTCCAACACCACAGTTCAAAAGCATCAATTCTTCGGTGCTCAGCTTTCTTTATAGTCCAACTGTCACATCCATACATGACCACTGGAAAAACCATAGTCTTGACTAGACAGACCTTTGTTGACAAAGTAATGTCTCTGCTTTTGAATATGCTGTCTAGGTTGATCATAACTGTCCTTCCAAGGAGTAAGCGTCTTTTAATTTCATGGCTGCAGTCACCATCTGCAGTGATTTTGGAGCCCAAAAAAATAAAGTCTGACACTGTTTCCACTGTTTCCCCATCTATTTGCCATGAAGTGATGGGACTGGATGCCATGATCTTAGTTTTCTGAATGTTGAGCTTTAAGCCAACTTTTTCACTCTCCTCTTTCACTTTTATCAAGAGGCTCTTTAGTTCTTCTTCACTTTCTGCCATAAGGGTGGTGTTATCTGCATATCTGAGGTTATTGATATTTTGCCCGGCAATCTTGATTCCAGCTTGTCCTTCCTCCAGCCCAGCGTTTCTCATGATGTACTCTGCATAGAAGTTAAATAAGCAGGGTGACAGTATACAGCCTTGACGTACTCCTTTTCAGTAATAATATTGCAAGGTGAGTTTAAATCCCAGCTCTGTACTCACTAACTATATGACCTCAGTTACTTACTATTTCTGTAACTTTTTTCATTCATCTATGAGATGGGAATATAGTGGTATTTACAGCATATAATTGCTGGCAAGATTAAATGAGATAATTAGATAAAGTGCTTTGATTGGTGTTTGGCACATACTTGTTGTTCTGTTGCTTGGCACATACTTGTTGTTCTGTTGCTTGGTTGTGTCTGACTCTTTGTGCCCCTATGAACTACAACACTCCAGGCTTTCCTGTCCTTCACTATCTCCTGGAGTTTGCTCAAACTCATGTCCGTTAAGTTGGTGATGCCATCCAATCATCTCATCCTCTGTTGCCCTCTTCTTCTGCTCTCAGTCTTTCATCTTTCCTAGCATGAGGGTCTTTTCCAATTGGAGCTTCAGCTTGAGCATCAGTCCTCCAATGAATATTCATTGTTTATTTCCTTTAGGATCAACTGGTTTGATCTCCTTGCTGTCCAAGGGACTCCTGAGAGTCTTCTCCAACACCACAGTTCAAAAGCATCAGTTCTTAGGCGCCCAGCCTTCTTTTTGGTGCAACTCTCACATTCGTACTGGAAAAACCATAGCTTTGACTATGTACATAAACACATAGTACGAGATTAATAAATGGTAGCATTGTTACTATCACTTTCATTTTGTAAATGAGAAGCTGAATACAGATTTAGCAACCTGAATAGATTCACTTGTAAGAACCAAGGATGTGTTTCAATACAGGTTTGTGCAATGCCATTACTCTATCTTTTTATCAGACTGCATTTTGTAGTTAATGTTTTATTTGTTGGAATATGCATTCTGAAGTGCTATAGAGTGTTTGGAAGTAGTTTGTGACTCTTAGATATTTAAAACTATCTTTCTGTGATGTTTTACTAATAGTTTACATAAACTCAGAACTAAATTGGTTAGAGAAAGAACTGTTTGGCCTGGTTTTCCTGTGATTAGATGCAATTTAAGGGCAAATATCCTGGGGTCGTGGTCAGTGGTTAGTAAAAAGAACAATGTGTTTTTTTCCTGCCTAAACAGGTTATTGAGGTGAAGCTGACAGACAGTAAACTACACAAATTTAATACAGTTTGCTAAGTTTTAGCATGTGTAAACATCTGTGAAACCATCACTGCAATTCAAATAGTGAGTATATCACACAAATTGTGGGAGGAATCACCTCCCACAAGTTTCCTGGTACCCCCTATGCAATCCCTTCCTCCTGCTCTCCCTGATCCGTCACCCACACAAACATTGGTCTGCCTTCTATTACTTTTTACTTCTATTATTCTTATAGATTAAACAGTGGTTTTGAAGTTGTAGCAATCAGGATTTAGATCTCCCATTCTGTCACTGTGTTAGTTGGGTGACTTTGGAGAAGTCATTCTCTCTCTCAGCCTGGTTTATTCACCTGTAATCTAGGGATTCTAGCACCAGCCCAAAGGACCACAGGGAAGAGGAGAACAGTGCCTAGAAAGAGCCTTGCATGGTTCCTGGCTCACAGCTGGTCTTTAGTCCCTGAAAGGCACCAGACCAGCTTTCAGTTGGTGGCTCAGAGTACATTTAGGTGTTCAGAGCTCCAAAATGCTTTTCTGTCACCTAGTCCTTGTGTTCCCTCTTACTGAATGAGCTTTCTTGAAATAGGAAAGTTTAGATTAGACAACTTGAGGCCCTAAAGGGCTCTCTGGTATTTCTTCCTTCCCTCCTGCATGCCCAGTGTTCCACATGCTATTAATTATAAACAGATGTTCTTCATAAATAAGCAAAGAACTTCACCACAGATTTCTGAGTTCTTTATGCCTATGTTTAAGTCTGACGTTGTGATAAAACTGCATGCGCAATGAGTTTGTAGTCAGAGTTCTAGATTTTGGTTCCCATGCTGCCCTGGGCAAATTGTAAAATCTTTTTGAGTCTCTGTTTTCTCAGATATAAAGTTGAAGAGTATCATACCACACAAATTTGTTGGGAGGATTAAAGGAGAATTTTGAAAATGAATTGTATGATGACATCATAGTTTATCTGCATTGTCCTGTGACTGGCTTGCAGTGTAGTATTTAAACTTGATATTCTAGAATTTTTTTTGAGTTTATTTTATTAGGTTTTACTAATAGGTAGCGCAAGAAAGCAAAAACCAAAGGTTAAAAGTGCTTAGAATTTAAAGTCAGAGAAACTTTAATTCAGATATTAATTTAGTAGTTGTGTGACCTTGGGCAAGTTATATACTTTCTCTGAGCCTTAATAAGGTATATCTGGTCTTCCTCAGAGGGTTGTTGTGAGGAATAGAAATAAAATGTGTACAGTGATGGGCAAATAGCAGATACTTAGTGGTGCTACTTTTTCCCTTCCATTCCCAAAATTGGTAGATTTGTGGAGTTCAGTGGGCTATCACTGAAGAGATTACTTCTGTCTTCCCCATTCCATAATACAATTTGGCCCAGGATAGCCATTAGATGGTGTCTCACATTTCCCATTTAAGTCTGAAAATGCGATTCGAGGTTTATGATGCCAACAGTTATTGTAAAGGGATTTCCCCCCCCTAATAATAGGAGGAACTGATGCCATGTTTTTGTATTTTCTCGTTAATTCTCATTGCTGTAGCTGGAGGTACTTCGTACTGTGGGAGCCAGGGAAATTGGGGGCCATATTGTTTTTTCTGTTTGTGTTTATTTGGATTGGAGAATTGTCTAAAGGATTCTTAGTGAATAAAGTAGATTTGCTAAATTCAAATTCTTCCTTCCTGGGTGAACCCAGGAATGACCTCCTGAGAGAAAAACATAGGAAAATGTAGGGGTAACTGGTGAGTTCTGCTTGTGAAGTCAGGATCTTTGAGTTGGGGGCAGTGGAGAAGAGTTGATTCTCCATTCTCCTCTTACCCTCCAGAGCGTTTACAGCCCAACACAAAGGAAGCTTTAAGATGGAGGTCTATATTGTAATTTCCTAGAAATTGCAGCTTCTGGTAATAGCTCATTCAGTTTGCACCTCTTTGCTGCAGTAGATGAAACAATAGAGACAATAAAACCTTTTATCTGATAGCTGTAGCCTCAATGGGATGTTTGTTTTAATAATGGTATAATTTGCAGGGCTCATAAATTGTGATTTTATTCTCATGGAAATAACTGCCCAGTGGTATTTAGATTCTCAGGTCTCCTGTTGTGGATAATTTCACTAACATTCTGGCTGACAGTTCTCTTTATTTTGCACTTCGTTTTAGATTGTTCAGGCTGGTTGGGTAATTAGACCAGTGCAGAGCCAATTTTCTTTAGTTTGAGGCTGGCAGGTGGTTACTAGGTAACTAGAGGATCTTCTGAACAGGCAAGAAATTCTGCTTAGGGATTCAAGGCAAAAGAGCTGAGTTTGCTTTTGATTGTCATCTGGAATTTTTTTTTTTAAGGTTTTATTTATCTGATGCCAAAATATCTAAAAGAAAAAAAATTATTTTTCAGTCATCTGTGTATTTACTTTCCATGGTACCAAACAGCCAATTCTATTTGGAATCATATAGTTCAGTTTTTAATTTTCATCTACTTTTTTTTTTTTTTTCTGGGAATGTCCACAGAGGGCTAAGGATGAGACTAGGTACCATGTGCTAGACATTGTCTAGGTTTTTACACACATTCTCTCTAAATCTTAATTAGAGCCCTGAAAGGTAGGTATTGTTTCTATTTTACATAAGCAGAAACCTAAATACAGAGAATTTAAGTAGCCAAATTAAGGTATCTCAGTTAATAAGGGGTGGGCAGCAGTTTACCAGACTTCAAAGCTCATGTTAGGTTTTCAATTATAGTATAAGATATTCTGCTGCTGCTGCTAAGTCGCTTCAGTCGTGTCCAACTCTGTGCGACCTCATAGACAGCAGCACACCAGGCTCCCCTGTCTCTGGGATTCTCCAGGCAAGAACACTGGAGTGGGTTGCCATTTCCTTCTCCAATGCATGAAAGTGAAAAGTGAAAGTGAAGTTGCTCAGTCGAGTCCGACTCTTAGCAACCTCATGGACTGCAGCCTACTAGGCTCCTCCGTCCATGGGATTTTCCAGGCAAGAGTACTGGAGTGGGGTGCCATTGCCTTCTCCGAAGATATTCTGAAGATACGTTAAAGTTCTTAGATATTACAATGATTGGCTCAGTAGTACGTTGTACATTAATTAGTGTCATCCAGATGTATATCTGGTTGTTTTTCCTGTCATCTAATTTTTTAAATCTAATTTTTATTTTATATTGGAGTATTGATTTACAGTGTTGTGTTTCAGGCCTATAGCAAAGTGATTCAGTTATACCTATACTTATGTCTATTCTTTTCCAGATTCTTTCCCTGTATAGGTTATTACAGAATATTGAGTAGAGTTCTATGTGCTATGCAGTAGATCCTTGTCCATTTTGTATATAATAGTGTGTATATGTGTCATCTAATCTTACATTATTATAGCAGTTAAGGTACATGGAGTATTTTGATTATTTTTCCAAAATTAAAGGCCTTCCAGACATACTCTGTTTTAGGAATTCTTTAAAAGTTTGGCACTATATCATGTGCCCAAACATGATATAGTCACTGGAAATAGACTTGAAGTTTGGGAACCGGGTTTTAAAATCTTGGCACTGCCACTTATTGGGTAGTCTTGGATAAACCCTTTAACCGTCTTTGGCTAACCCTTACTCCTTGCCTAAGCCTTGTTTTACTCATCTGTGAAATAGAGATAATACCCACATTATATGTGGTATTGCCTCGTATATGCCTGTAATACGGTAGGGGCTCATGAAGTGTTGGCTTCCTTCCTTCTTTAAGTCCTCTAGGAATATATACAGAAGTAAAATAGATTTTGTTTCATTCCCAGTTCTTTCTACTCCCCAGCAGCTAAGTGGGTCCATTACTGAACTATTGGGATAATTTGATGCTTTTTTCATCACTGGCCATAGGATTTATTAAAAGATGATCAACTTCTAGTACTGTTTTGTTACATTTCATGTTGATGCTATTAAACTGATGGAATTTATTTTCCTCTAGGAACTTGCTGTAAGGGACATTTAGACATCTGGTTCATTGTTTATACTCTCTTAGTCAAGAGAGTGAGTACATATATGGAAAGGGCATTGACTTGTGATTTTACAAACTTGGTTAAAGTTCTAGCTTTGCTGCTTACTAGCTGAGTTTCTTGGGACAGCTGATTTTCTTAGCTGAGACTTGGAGGAGGGATAATAATAGCTGACCTGCTTTGTTGTAAGGATCAAATAAGATGGATGTGAAGATGCCTTTTAAATTGAAAAATGTTAGATAATCATTATGTGACTTTCATAGTTAGACTAGATAGGAATTTACTACTATTTTAAGGGAGATTTTAAATTTCAATTATACTGTATAAAGGAAACATCTTGATGAGTTTTATGTTAGCTCTTAGGGACAGCTAAAGAGGCCAGAATGAGGTCCTGAGCAGAGAAAGTATTGAGTGAATATAATTGAATCATGTGGAGGTGAGAATGGAGTGTGAGTGGCAGTAGAGTGGTGAGGCAGGCCAAGGGAACTTAGAAAATAATTTAGATATGACATTTGGATCTTGGTCTAATCTTGATCCATAGAGCAGAGAAGATGGATGCTTCTTGATTAGAAAATCTTAAAAGACTGAGCAGTGTGCGGACCACTGGTTGAAAGAGTAAGGATGGAGGTAACAGCTGTAGGCTCTCTCATGAGGACTCTGAAGCTGAAATCCCAGTTTTAAGTCTTCAGGAATATGTACAGAAGTAAAGTAGATTTTGTTTCATTCCCAGCTCTTCCTAGCCCCCAGCAGCTAAGTGTGTCCATTCAGGGGGGACTGTTCCAAGTAAAGCTTGTGCTTGTTGTATGTGAATCACTTAGTGGCTCTCAGGTGGGCATACAGGCATATTTTCATGTAAAGAGGTGCAGGTGGCTGGCAAGTGGGGGATCTACTTTTACAGACTAGAAAGTTTAGTTTTATGCAGTCATATTCAGGTTATCTCTTTCCTGAAAATTGGTTCTTTTATAGCATTTCAATAAGGCAGATGGTATTTTTCCTGAGTGGAACATCAACCAAAAATTTTACTGTGTTTAATTATTGATATGTCTGAGTGGTGCAGTATATTGGTTAAAATAAAGATTTTTTTATATGAAGAAAGCCTTCTGGCTTTGGATTTTGGTACTGCACCAGTTTTTTCATTTTTCTCTCAGGGGGATGTAATCTTTTTCTTTACTACAAGTGACTGTGTTATGCTTTCTGGATCATTGCCTTCTCTATTGAGTACTGGGTACCATAGTGGTTGTACAGGTTAGTTTCACAGTCTCCATTTTATTTGATTATAAGAACCCATTTAGGCTTCTGTTTTCTACCCCCTTTGCTACTGGTATGAAGGGATTGCAGTGTTTAGGTAGGAGATGGATTTCTATAGGCACAGAATGAATCTGAGTTACTTTATCATATTAGCTTCATATATAATAGACTGATATTTGCACAATTTTTTAGGTAGGTATTTTGTTATTAAAAGTTTTTCTTTCTACTGATCTGTTTTTTGCACTAAACCAGTAGCTGTTTTGGGGGGGGGGGTTCATGTATTTTTTTTCATCTTTGTATTTACTGTATTCAGCGCAGATCTAATGATGATGCTACTGGCTACACTGTACTGTATGTCTGACATTGTTTCAAGTGCATGCAATATTTGTTTTCATCCTCATCCCCATTTTATAGAAGAAAAAACTGAGACTTGAAAGAAAGAAAATAACTTGCTCAGTGTCACAAATAATGAAGGGATATAGCTGTGATTAGAACCCAAGCAGTCTGACTTCAGAGCCTAAATCCTTAACCTCTACCCTAAATTTTCTCAGAAACTGCTTTATAAGTATATATAAATATATTTAAATATGTCTTGTCTGTGCCTTAAAATTCTGTGAAGCAGATATGCTGTATCCATTTTATAGGGGAGGAAAAATGAAGTAAATTAATTGTACAAAGTTACGCATTTGTTGAGTGGCAGAATCTAGAGTCTCAATCTCTGGCTTCCTGATTCCAATTCCCCCGTTTTTTTCCCCTCTATCATTACTGTAGACACTGGTTAGAGCTATACATCTATTTTAGGAATAACCTTTTTAGATATGGAAAATAGATTTCTTTATCTGGACTATTTGGAGATAAGCGGCAGGTTTTAAAAAGTCTTCTGTTACATCCTTCTTTTTCAAATCCAAGGAGCAAAATTCCCTGGTAGATAGACTATGAGAGCTGATTGAGAGTAGATAGGACAGCTCTGTGTGTGTGTGTCTGTGTGTGTGAGAGAGAGAATCTGTTTTTTGAGTACCTGACACAGTATGTTTTCTGTAAAGATTGCTGAGAACTGCAGGATTGAAAGAGTTCATGCTGAATCTAGTATTATTAAGGAGTGATGATGCTAAAATTGCTACACTACTTTTATATTCTGTGCTTTCTCCTGATTGCTTCATTCTTGGTCACTGATTATGCTTGAGAATTACTAATGATAGTGGCATTTAATATATATTTGAGCCAGTATGTGGTCACTGTCTATCAGAGAGCCTTCATATGAGAGAGGGATTGCAGTTATGCACTTGGAATATTTGAGGAGGCAGTTTTTCTTTTTCTTTAGTATTTATTTATTTGTTGGCTGTTCTGGGTCTTCGCTGCGTGGGCTTTTTCTCTAGTTGCGAAGAGTGGAAGGCTACTCTCT
Source organism: Bos taurus (assembly GCF_002263795.3). Classification (NCBI taxonomy): domain Eukaryota; kingdom Metazoa; phylum Chordata; class Mammalia; order Artiodactyla; family Bovidae; genus Bos; species Bos taurus. The sequence continues at coordinate 53,061,098 of NC_037342.1, read as the reverse complement.
AGTTGTGGCAAGTGAGGGGTGAGGGCTTCTCATTGTTGTGGCGTGTGGGCTTCAGTAGTTTCTGCACCTGGGTTCAGTTGGGCTCAGTGATTGCGTCTCCCAGGCTCTTGAGCCCACGCTCAGTAGTTGTGGCGCACAGGCTTAGTTGCAAGAAGCAGTTTTTCTCATCTGAACTTTTCTTAGGTGAACTTAATTGTACTGAACTCTTTCTGATTGCCTTGTCAGATTTTCTTTTCATATTTCTGTGAAGAAGATATGACAGTGGAAAATTAGTTTTCCAGTTTTTTTTTTTTTGCTTATATACATATTTTAAATAAATTGAAGTGACGCTCTGTTGTGACTTTCTTTTATTTTACATTGAGGTATTAACATTAAAATAATAGGCTAACTCGGTAATATATCATTAGAATATTTAAGAACTTTGAAACTTCATAGAGCTGGATGACACCCTCACACTGTCCTATGTTACAAATGCAGACTGGAAGCCCAGGAAAATTAGTTAATTGTCCAAGGTCATACAGTTTGAAAATGGATAACCTAGGACTAGAACCTAAGTTTTTCTTGTTTTTTCCATAGCGCACTTTTTTCCTTTTGAAAATGATTTTTTTAACTTTGGTACTTATGAAGCCAGATATTACCCTAAAGGTGACATCATAGGGTCAAAGTCACAAGCTCAAGAGTTTTGGTTCATCTGTCCTGTAAATGAATAAATTGATAAATAGATTATGTGGCTTTTGATAGGAACAGCGTAATGTCAACAAACATCAAGGAGCTAGTTCCATTAATAGTCTTCTTCCAGGTCCTTGAAGCTGGTTTTGTTTCATTTAGGTTCTAGGCAATAAAACATTCAAATACAATCATGACACAGTCTAGCTACTTAATTTTCTGGTTATGTCGCCCTGCATTATTTTTGTGTATAATTATAGTACAAAATGCTTGAGAATTCCTAAGCCTCTCTTACTTTAGTCTGACATGATTGTTATACTCATGTAAATTACCCCTTACCTAGGAATGTCATAATTGATTCCTTTGTTCTAGATTGAGGATTTGAGTGTCAGGTAGTAATTTACACATTACTTTATCTTTTAAGAGTTAGTTGTTTTACTGTGGAAACTGTATGAGATCAAAATTTGAACTTTCAGTCTTGATCACTTAGCTGCCAACCTGGTCCTGCTCTGTCACTTGGCAAACATCAGTCCAGCTGTTTTCTCATTTTATGTCTGTGAGTGCACATGTGCATATCTACTCATGAAACTTCCCCTCTGATCTTAAAAAAGGTATTACTAATATATAGTAGATTTTTAGGGTCCTATGATTTGTCTTGCACAGTTTCTTTCAGGTTTTTACAAGTTTAGAAAGTATATAGTTAGAGTACAGGATACCTGCTGAAACAGACACTCAGAAATTCAGTGGCTCAAACAAGATAGACATTTATCTGTTATGTAACAGTGAAGAGGTAGGTGTGTTATGGCCAGGGTGGGCCGAGGTTCTGTTCCAGGAAATCACTCAAAGATCTAGACTCCTTTTATCTTACTCTCCCAGTATGATGTGCTTATCTGCATGCTCAGTTCAGTTAGTCACTCAGTTGTGTCCAGCTCTTTGTGACCCCATGGACTGTAGCACACCAGCCTCCTTGTCCATCACCAACTCCTAGAGTTTACTCAGACTCATGTCCAGAGTGAGTGATGCCATCCAACCATCTCATCCTCTGTCGTCCCCTTCTCCTGCCCTCAATCTTTCCCAGCATCAGGGTCTTTTCCAATGAGTCAGCTCTTTGCATCAGGTGGCCAAAGTATTGGAGTTTCAGCTTCAACATCAGTCCTACCAATGAACACCCAGGACCGATCTCCTTTAGGATGGACTGGTTGGATCTCCTTGCAGTCCAAGGGACTCTCAAGAGTCTTCTCCAACACCACAGTTCAAAAGCATCAATTCTTCGATGCTCAGCCTTCTTTATAGTCCAACTCTCACGTCCATACATGACCACAGGAAAAACCATAGCCTTGACTAGACGGACCTTTGTTTACAAAGTAATGTCTCTGCTTTTGAATATGCTGTCTAGGTTGGTCATAACTTTCCTTCCAAGGAGTAAGTGTCTTTTAATTTCATGGCTGCAGTCACCATCTGCAGTGATTTTGGAGCCCCCAAAAATAAAGTCAGCCACTGTTTCCACTGTTTCCCCATCTATTTGCCATGAAGTTATGGGACCAGATGCCATGATCTTAGTTTTCTGAATGTTGAGCTTTAAGCCAACTTTTTCACTCTCCTCTTTCACTTTCATCATGAGGCTCATTAGTTCCTCTTTGCTTTCTGCCATTAGGGTGGTATCATCTGCATATCTGAGGTTATTGATATTTCTCCCGGCAATCTTGATTCCACCTTGTGCTTCATCCAGCCCAGCATTTCACATGGTATACTCTGCATAGAGGTTAAATAAGCAGGGTGACAATGTACAGCCTAGACATACTCCTTTTCCAATTTTGGATCAGTCTATTGTTCCATGTCAGAGAAGGCGATGGCACCCTACTCCAGTACTCTTGCCTAGAAAATCCCATGGATGGAGGAGCCTGGTAGGCTGCAGTCCATGGGGTCATGAAGAGTTGGATATGACTGAGCGACTTCACTTTCACTTTTCACTTTCATGCATTGGAGAAGGAAATGGCAACCCACTCCAGTGTTCTTGCCTGGAGAATCCTAGGGATGGGGGAGCCTGGTGGGCTGCCGTCTATGGGGTCACATAGAGTCGGACACGACTGATGTGACTTAGCAGCAGCAGCAGTAGCATTGTTCCTTGTCTGGTTCTAACTGTTGTTTCTTGACCTGCATATAGGTTTCTCAGAAGGCAGGTAAGGTGGTCTGGTGTTCCCATCTCTTTCAGAATTTTCCACAGTTTGTTGTGATGCACACAGTCAAAGGTTTTAACGTAGTCAATGAAGCATAAATAGATATTTTTCTGGAATTCTCTTGCTGTTTTTCTATGATCCAGTGGATGTTGGCAATTTGATCTCTGGTTCCTCTCCCTTTTCTAAATCCGGCTTGTACATCTGGAAGTTCTTAGTTCACGTGTTTTTGAAGCCTAGCTTGATTGAGCACTACCTTGCTAGCATGTGAAATGAATGCAATTGTGCAGTAGTTTGAGCATTCTTTGGCATTGCCTTTCTTTGGGATTTGAATGAAAGCTGACCTTTTCTAGTCCTGTGGCCACTGCTGAGTTTTCCAAATTTGCTGGCATATTGAGTGCAGCACTTGTACAGCATCATCTTTTAGGATTTGAAATGGCGCAATTGGAATTCCGTCACCTCCACTAGCTTTGTGCGTAGTGATGCTTCCTAAGGCCCAGTTGACTTCACATTCCAGGATGTCTGGCTCTAGGTAAGTGATCACACCATCGTGATTATCTTGGTCATGAAGATCTTTTTTGGACAGTTCTTCTGTGTATTCTTGCCACCTTTTCTTAATATCTTCTGCTTCTGTTAGGTCCATACCATTTCTGTCCTTTATCGAGCCCATCTTTGCATGAAATGTTCCCTTGGTGTCTCTAATTTTCTTGAAGAGTTCTCTAGTCTTTCCCATTCTATTGTTTTCCTCTATTTCTTTGCACTGATTGCTAAGGAAGGCTTTCTTATCTCTCCTTGCTCTTCTTTGGAACTCTGCATTCAAATGGGTATATCTTTCCTTTTCTCCTTTGCTTTTTGCTTCTCTTCTTTTCACAGCTATTTGTAAGTCCTCCTCAGACAGCCATTTTGCTTTTTTGAATTTCTTTTTCTTGGGGATGGTCTTGATTCCTGTGTCCTGTAGAATGTCACAAACCTCCATCCATCGTTCATCAGGCACTCTTATCAGATCGAGTCCCTTAAATCTATTTGTCACTTCCACTGTGTAATCATAAGGGATTTGATTTAGGTCATACCTGAATGGTCTAGTGGTTTTCCCCACTTTCTTCAATTTCAGTCTGAATTTGGCAATAAGGAGTTCATGATCTGAGCCGCAGTCAGCTCCCAGTCTTGTTTTTGCTGACTGTATAGAGCTTCTCCGTCATTGCCTGCAAAGAATGGAATCAGTCTGATTTTGGTCTTGACCATCTGGTGATGTCCTTGTGTAGAGTCGTCTCATGTGTTGTTGGAAGAGGGTGTTTGTTATGACCAGTGTGTTCTCTTGGGAAAACTGTTAGCCTTTGCCTTGCTTCAGTTTGTACTCGAAGGCTAAACTTGCCTGTTAACTCCATGTATCTCATGACTTTCTACTTTTGCTTTCCAGTCTCCTGTGGTACTTCTCTTCAAGTGGTTCTTCTCTTCTCACCTTGTCAAATGCAGCCCTGTTGTATTTTTTAAAATCTGGCACCAACATCACTTCTTCTATAAAGCTATTGCTTTTGACTGTTTTCCTTTATGCTTCTTTGTGCTGATGCCTGTAATGCTTTATAGTAGGTAGACCTATAATGCTTTATAGTATTCATTTATGTGTCTTTAACCATCAACACAATTGCTAGAATGAATGGAGTATACTGCTGGAACTTATATCCAAAATCTGTGTTTTTCTAATTATAGTGGTTCATCCTACATGTGTACATATTTTGAGGGAGTTGCTTCCCAACCCCGTATTTGGAGGTCTGACTTTCTGGTAGCTCTTTTCTTTGGCAGCCAGGGGCAAACTCTGCTTGAAAAGAGCTATTCTGACAAGTGGGTGCCTTTGTTGTTTCATCATTACCCTGTCACATGTTTAGAGTTCACATAAACAGTTTAATTTGTAAGAGTCCGTCTCTTTGAAAGGTCACACTTTGACCTTATAATAATCAAACTTGGTGGGAAAATTATTTTTCCATTTGGGTTTTGGGGATGTGTTTAATTTGGCTTTTAATGCAGGTGCAGCTAATATAATTGTCGGTGACTTGCAAAATAGATATTGAATGTTTGGGTTTAATTTTATTGATTAAATCAGGGAAGAGAGGTTTGCTGTACATCTTGGAGGAAAGGTAGAAGGAAAGGTAGAAGAAAAATGCATCCCCTTAAATGTGGTTTTAGTCATTATCATTTCTGATCACTGAAGCTTACTTATTGTGGATTTAAACCATCTATTTTGGTGTTAATCCTTTAAAACTCAATTGGTGGATGTTAACATGATAAAGGGTCATAAAGTTTGAAATATGGTAGCCATTTAGTCTGGTTTACTTTTCAGCTAATTGCATGCAAACTCAAGTGTCTGGGAAAAAGAAGAGAGAGGAATTAATGCTGTAGTCAACTAGTTTGATCACAGCTTGAGCCCTGCACACCTGTCACTGGCTTGTGGAAGTTTTCCTTTGTAATTAAGAGCTCCTCTCTCATATTATTACTTAATTGGTTGCCACTAGAGCCTGGTGAAACAGTGGAATCCTCTTAATTGCATGCCAGCTCTTAAAACAAATCACCAATGTTTAATGTGGCATTGTTTTTATAAGCCTTTCCTGGAAACAGTTTTGATTTTCAAGTCAGGAGGATATGTAGTCCCTATGTTTTGAAGCGTTGAGGATTCTGCTTTTTATAGACGTAGAAGTTGTATAATACTTTGAAACATCTTTCCAGAAAGAGTTAAAGAACATAATAACTAATGTTTTCACAGTGGTTTACAATTTTATCAAGTGCTTTTCCCTTGCTCTATGTTGTTTTTTCCTACAAGAGCTTCATGAAGAAAGAATATATTCATGTTTCTCGTTTTACAGGTTAGGAAACTGAGAAAAGTGACTTGCCCATCGTTATGCAGTTAGAAACTGGTGGAGACTGATGTAGACCCCAAACCCTGCCTTCTTTTGGGTACATCATGCTGTTACAATGACCAGAAAGTGCATGTGTGGAAATGTCAGTTTTATGAGTTTTTTTTAAATTCCATTTTATCATATGATAATGTGGTCTCAGCTTAGTGTGTTTGGTACTTTCCTCTTTGATCTTTCAACCCTTAAACGTACAGCGAAAAGAGGCAGCATGGTAGTAGGTGAGAAAGCTAAAATGCTGGGAAATGATGGATTGTCTAATTCCATGTTTGAACCATGACTGTATCTAGCTGAAACATCTTTCTGTAGGCTTGGCCATGGTCTTTGCATATAATGACAATTACCCTTTATTGACACCTCAGTGACAAGAGATCCATTAGCTCCGTGGCAGGAGGTACCTTGAGTACAGTAGAACCAAGTGGGCCCGGGAAGATTCCAGGCACCATGGGGACCCTGGTACACATGCCCCTACAGAAAGAGGTGGGAAGGATGAGCTTAAGTGGACAAGGCCTTTGCAGTATATCTAAGTGCTGAGCAGTTTTGACAGCTAATTTAAGTGAGCTTCTGTGGCAGCCACCTCCATTGATGACCCATCTTCCTCTCCTACCATTAGGAGGAGAGCTCTTGACAGAGAATAAGGAAACCTTTGTTCACCTGTTGTAGCTGAGTGATTTACTACCTAACCTGGTTAGTACCACGTCTGTGAAGGTTTCCCTGAGTCCCTGGTGGCCTTAGTGCTTTTCTTCTCTGGATGCTGTGACAATCGCTGTAGCACTTATCACTTTGTGCTGCAATTATGTTTCTTTTCTATTGGAACCATACCTCTAACCCTTTTTTCAACCAGACATTTGCACTTGTGATTCATTGCCTAAATTCTAAATTCCTGAAGAGTGCAGTTCCTTGTGGTGGACATTTGTAGTTTGCTTCTTTAGCTTCTCCCCCTTATCTTGACGATGGCCTCAGATGTTGGTTTAGGAACTATACCTCATTATTTTGTGGTTTGAGTAGGAACTCTGGTGTGCCTGAACTAGGCCCAAGGTAACCAGCATATCACATTCCTCTAGCCACAGTGATTGATTTAGGAGTAAAAATATGTTCTAAGCCATTCTACACTGGATGTTCAAGACTTTTGTAGTAGCTATAGAAACCCTCTCCCAATCCTGCTGGGCTGGAAGGGTGCTAGCTTCTAGAAGGTCTAGAAGATGCTAAGCTGTTTTGCCACGGTCGGAGAGGACTCTGGCTTATGATGTAACCAACGCTGAGGAAGCAAGGCTAAAGAGATGGAGGTAATGACTTGGAGCTCTGAATTAGAGGCTCTTACCTAGTCTTCCCAAATTCTGGCCTTCAGTTAATTAGCCAGTAATTAGACCTTTTGCTTAAACTAGTTTTGATTAAATTTTCTGTCATTTACAATGGAAAGAGCTTTAACTGATCTGTTTCTGTTCTGCATCTAGCAAAGTTTGTGGCCTAGAATTTGTTAAATACATCAGTGATCTCTATGAACATGAACAGGGATTTTTTTCTTTCTTAGTCTCTTTTTTTTTGATAAAATGAGAATAGTAATTTCTGCCCTACCCGATTCAAGAAGTTTCTATGAATTAATAGAGGAGGAAGCTTTCTGGTCTCTTTCAGCACTTAGTCTATGCCAAATAATTTACCATTTAATTATGTGATTATATGTAACGGTTAACTTGTTTTCTCTAAAAGTGGGGCTGCATCTATACCTATTGTTTCACTAAGTGCTTAGCACAGTGTTGGGAGAATAGTGGGCACTCATGAATGCCTATTAACAATGACAATAACAGCTATAATTTATTGCATACTTGCTTTAGGCCAGACAATGTGTAGGCATTGTATGTAAATTATCTTTAAACTTAGCTAATAGCACTACCTGTTAGATAGCTGTTCAGATCAGATCAGATCAGTCGCTCAGTCATGTCCGACTCTGCGACCCCATGAATCGCAGCACGCCAGGCCTCCCTGTCCATCACCAACTCCTGGAGTTCACTCAGACTCACGTCCATCGAGTCAGTGATGCCATCTAGCCATCTCATCCTCTGTCATCCCCTTCTCCTCCTGCCTCCAATCCCTCCCAGCATCAGGGTCTTTTCCAATGAATCCACTCTTCGCATGAGGTGGCCAAAGTACTGGAATTTCAGCTTTAGCGTCATTCCTTCCAAAGAAATCCCAGAGCTGATCTCCTTCAGAATGGGCTGGTTGGATCTCCTTGCAGTCCAAGGGATTCTCAAGAGTCTTCTCCAACACCACAGTTCAAAAGCATCAATTCTTCGGTGCTCAGCCTTCTTCACAGTCCAACTCTCACATCCATACATGACCACAGGAAAAACCATAGCCTTGACTAGACGAACCTTTGTTGGCAAAGTAATGTCTCTGCTTTTGAATATGCTATCTAGGTTGGTCATAACTTTCCTTCCAAGGAATAAGCATCTTTTAATTTCATGGCTGCAGTCACCATCTGCAGTGATTTTAGAACCCCCAAAAAACGTCTGACACTGTTTCCACTGTTTCCCCATCTATTTGCCATGAAGTGATGGGACCAGATGCCATGATCTTAGTTTTCTGAATGTTGAGCTTTAAGCCAACTTTTTCACTCTTCTCTTTCACTTTCATCAAGAGGCTTTTTAGTTCCTCTTCACTTTCTGCCATAAGGGTGGTGGTGTCTGCATATCTGAGGTTATTGATATTTCTCCTGGCAATCTTGATTCCATGATACTGTTTATTGAGTACCTGTTGTAGCCACGTGTTCTGGGAAACTAACTCACTCAGAAGGACAATGCAGATAGTGGAGTGCAGTTTATTACACCGGCGGGCCCAAGGCAGAGTCTCTTCTTAGCCAAGGACCCTGGCCAGTTTTTCTGAAAACCTTATATACCCTAAGTGTACATGTCCAAACCCACCTCCCCAAATTCCCTGAAATTAGTCTGAACAAAGGAAAAGAAAGATATAATCAAAGTTAACCTGTGATTCATATGCCTTAAGCCTAGGTAGTTAACAGTGGACAATTATCAGTAGGCCTGTGGTCATACCCCAATAAACATAATAGAATTTATGATTCTATTCAGTTACACAGATAATTAGGGTATTCTTTTAGGCAACGGAGAGTCTAGGTACGAGCCCTGGGGCTCTTCCATCCAGGGGGCCTGGTTTTCCAGTTGGTATGTCGTTTCCATCGATACTGGGCATATAGCTCAAAGTCCACAGTCCAGCCCAAGATGGAGTCCTGCTTTCAAGATGGAGCCTGTTCTGTCTGTTTTCTCCTTCATACCTACTAGATGATTTGCATATATTGTCTTATGTAATCTCCAGAAGAGCCCTTCAAAGTAAGTACTACTCTCCCCATTGATGATGAGGGTCAAAGAGGTGACTAGAGGTCATACCCCTGGAGAAGGCGATGGCACCCTACTCCAGTGCTCTTGACTGGAAAAATCCCATGGAGGGAGGAGCCTGGAAGGCTGCAGTCCATGGGGTCGCTGAGGGTTGGACACGACTGAGTGACTTCACTTTCACTTTTCACTTTCATGCACTGGAGAAGGAAATGGCAACCCACTCCAGTGTTCTTGCCTGGAGAATCCCAGGGACAGGGGAGTCTGGTGGGCTGCGGTCTCTGGGGTCATACAGGGTCGGACACGACTGAAGCGACTTAGCGGCAGCAGAGGTCATACACCTGTAAATATTCCCCTGTAGTATTCTCTATTACAGTCCTTCCCAAAGACTATATTGCAGTATTGAACCTCAAAGCAGGATTCATAGAAGAGGATACTTAAGTTATCCAAAAATTTTATTTTTATTGTTTAAAGTGAGTGGAGTGTCACTTTTTACCCCTTGTTTAAATTATACAGATATAAGAATAAAGTAATTTTAGTAATGGAAGGAGGCCTGATAAAGACTTTGGTTTATGGATTTTTCTTTTAAGTGAATGGCTTGACCATTTCCAATCTTGTATGCCATAATTTTAATATACTTATTCAGGATATAATATTAACCAAATTTGTGTAGTCTTTGTGTTCATTCTACAAAGGATTTAGGATAGGTTACAACTTAATAAAAAGGACATTTTTCAGTTATAATAAAAATGGAATAATATATGTGTCTTCCTGCTTGCTGTAGGTGAGCTCCAAATTTACTTCTGGATTTTCCTAGAAAATTTCCTAGAAACCTTTCCCAATGACCAAAAAAGTCATCAGAAATAAAAATAACTTTTAAAAGTAGAAAACAAGGAAGTTGCCTGGCAGTCCAGTGGTTCGGACTCTGCACTTTGACTGATGTGGGTCCAGGTTTGATCTCTGGTTAGGGCACTAATATCCCTCAAGCCGCACAGCGCTGTCAAAATAATAATAATAAAAGGAGAACACAAAACAGTTTTTTGTTTAACATTCAATAAGTTTATCATTCAGGCATAGGGAACAGCATACACATAACCATATTGGCAAGAAACCTGAGCCAAATGCTCTTTGTTTACATGTTTCCGTCCATTTTTAATATAGTACCTTCTTGTAAGGACCTGCCCTTAGGGGAGATGGCTTAAAATGTGCAGGCTATAGTTTAAGGTAGTATAGGGTAAGTTCCCAGTGAAGTGTAGGTCACTCAGTTTTGACCGACTGTTTCTGAGCCATGGACTGTAGTCTACGAGGCTCCTCTGTCCATGGAATTCTTCAGGCAATAATACTGGAGTGGGTTGCCATTTTCTTCTCCAGGGGATCTTCCCAACCCTGGGATTGAACCCAGGTCTCCTGCATTGTAGGCAGATTCCAGTTCCCACAGGTGGGATTAATCTACACTTCTGTGAATATAGAAGCTCCAAGGAGGGGGAGACCTCTTTTGGCTAGGGTAACCAGGAAAGGCTCCCCATGCAGAGCTGTGGGAGTATTGGGAGTCCATCAGTTAAGCCTGTCTGGCTGGAATGGGAACTTCATATATGAGCTCAGACCATTCAAACACATAGGTAATCCAGACATTTCTGTTGCAGGATAGGTTTCAACCTCTTCCCCCTTTCAGGACTCGGAGGCTCCTCATTTCTCTATACCAGTTACACCTTCTGCCAAGACCCTCCTTTGTGGTCTGCTAAGTTCCATTTCCCAGGATGCATATACTCTAAGAAGCTACTGTATCTCCTATATGTTCAAACATACTTTCTCCTCTTTCTTTTTTCCGAAATGACTTTTTCCTTAGCTTACATGTTTCTGCACTTTTCAGTCTCATCACTGGAAAAAGGAGAGCTGGTGATACATCTGTCAGCTCCTGATATCCTTATTAATGGTATTAAAAATGTGCTTTGACATGTGGAGATAATAATGTACTTCTTAAGTATGTTAATAATAAATTGAGTTTAGGATAGTTTCCATATTAAAGAAAATCAATAGATTAGTCTCAGCAAAAAGTATCTTAATTTTAAAGTGGGTAAGCCAGGGATATAAAAATTGAAACTGTCTACTATGCTCTTGTCTGATATAGTTTTTTTGATGAATTATATTACACTACAGAATATCCTTACACAACACCTGACATATTTATTGTAGATTTTCAGTAAACGTTTGTTGAATTGTGTTTGTTGTTGTTGTTCAGTCACGCATTCGTGTCCGACTCTCTGCGACCCCAGGGACTGCAGCACACCAGACTTCCCTGTCCTTCACTGTCTCCTGGAGTTTGCTCAAACTCATGTCCATTGAGTCAGTGATGCCACCCAACCATCTTATCCTCTGTCTTCCCCTTCTCCTCCTCCTTTCAGTCTTTCCAGCTTCATTAGAAAGGGTCTTTTCCAATGAGTTGGCTCTTCGCATCAGGTGGTCAAAGTATTGGAGCTTCAGAATTGTATTACTTAACAACAAAAAAGCTTTTTATTCTGAAATAATTGTAGACTAATAGAAAATTGCAAAAATAGACATAGAGTCCTGTGTAACCTACCAACTTTCCCTGTTGATGACATCTTATATAATGAAGAAAATGTCAAAACCAGGTTATTGACATTGGTACAATATGTTTACTAGACTACAGACCTCATTCATTCTTTTTTTTTCTTTTTTTTTTTTAACATGCATTCCTTTGTGTGTTTGTGTGTGTGTAGGTCTATCCCATGTATAGATTTGTGTAGTAGCCACCACAGTCGAGATACAGAGTTGTTCTGTCACCTCAAAGGAACTCCTTGTACTAGTCCCTTTAAATTTGTGCACACGTTTCCTTCTCTGCTTCAGCCTATTCCTATCATCTCCATTTGTAAACTAGTTTTGTGATTTTGAGAATGACATATAAATAGAATCACATAATATATAAATATGAGATTGACTTCATTAAGCAGAATGCCCTTGAGAGTTAGATTGTTGTGTGTGTCATATTTTGTTGTTCTTTTTCTCTGAATAGAATTCCATTGTATGGATGTTGTTGTTGTTTTAGTCACTAAGTCCTGTCCGACTCTTTTGTGACCCCATGGACTGTAGCCTGCCAGGCTTCTCTATTCATGGGATTTTCCAGGCAAGGATACTGGAGTGGGTTGCCACTTCCTTTTCCAAGGGATCTTCCCAATCCAGGGATCGAACCCTGATCTCCTCTGTTGCAGGTGGATTCTTTACTACTGAGCCACGGGGAGCTCATGTGTTGATGTACTGGTGTTTATTTACCTGTAATTCTGTTGAGGTACTGGTGTTTATTTAACCATATTTAACCACTCACCTTTTGAAGAACATTTGGGTTGTTTCCAGGCTTTTGCTATTACAAATAAATCTGCTATAAGCATTTGTATACAGGCTTTTGTGTTTTTATTTCTCTGGGATAAATACCCAAGGGTGTGATTGCTGGGTTGTATAGTAAGTGCATGTTTAATTTTATAAGAAACTACCAACCTATATTTTCTAGAATGACTGTACAACTTTACATTCCCATCAGCAATGTATGAGAAATCCAGTTTCTCTGCTTCCTTGCCAGCATTTAGTAGTAGTATTGTGTGTGTGGGTTTTTTTTTTTTTTTTTTTAATTATTTTTGGCTGTACTGGGTCTCATTGTTGGTCAGGGGCTAGTCTCTAGTTTTGTTCCCTGGGGCTACTCTCTACCTGTGGTGCACAGGCTTCTTGTTGCAGTGGCTTATCTTATTGCAGAGTGCAGGCTCTAGGGCATGCAGGCTTTGGTAGCTGTGGCCTGCGGGGTCTAGAGCATGGGCTCAGTAGTTGCATGGGCTTAGTTGCTCTGAGGCATGTGAGATCTTCCCTGACCAGGGCTTGAACCTGTGTCCCCTGTGTTGCAAGGCATTAACCACTAGACCACTGGGGAAGCCCCTATCATTGTGTTTTATTTCAGCTATTTAAATAGGTATGTAGTATTTCTTTGGGGCATCCTTGGTGGCTCAGATGGTAAAGAATCTACCTGAAATGCAGAAGACTAGGGTTTGATCCCTGGGTCAGGAAGATCCCTTGGAGAAGGGAATGGTTATCCACTCCTGTATTCTTGCCTGGAGAATTCCTTGGACAGGAGCCTGGCGGGCTATTGTCCACATGGTTGCAAAGAGGCGACATGATTGAGCAACTAACACTTTAACCTCTTTCAGTTTTTCTTTGATTAAAGGTATATTTGTCTTTTAGTGGTGGGTTGATAGCCTTAGTCAAGGATAGCTTTTCAAATTTGTTGTTTGTACCTATTGCACTTAAGTTTTTTTAACATACTTTTTTTCTTTTTTGGCCGCATGTCACAGCTTGCAGGATCTTAGTTGCCCAACCAGGGATCAAACCTGGGCCCTGTGCAGAAACACAGAGTCCTAACCATTGGACAACCAGGGAATTTCCAGTGTATTTTCATTTTTTAAAAAATGTAGACCTGCAAAGCTGTTTAAAACTTTTCCCAGTATTTTAGTTTTCTCTTTGTCGCTACCTTTCTCCTAGATCCTAGCAACAGGTGTCTTAGCAACAGTGCTTTCACTGGTCTTTGCTGAGTGAAACTAATTCTATAGACACAGCTACTTGGACTTATTTAGTGTTAGTGTAGTGCAATTGAGGATTTTGTTTATATTCTCATTTGTGGCAGCTCCCTAGAGATATTTTCTTTCCTGATGAGAAATCAAGAAATGCCTTCTGTCTTTTATTATAATTTGGGCCATGGGAAGAAAAGGCAATACATAGCTAAATTTTGGGAATGTGTTTGTAAGGGAGGATTCTCTTATATTATGAATGACTGAGGTGAAATTCTCATAACATGAAGTTAACCATTTTACAGTGAACAATCTTGTGTCATTTAGTACGTTCACAGTGCTGACAAATATTTCTATCTAGTTCTAAAACATTTTCATCACCTCAAATAGAAATCCATACCCATTAAGTAGTCATGCCCCATTCTTCCCTTCCGCCAGCCCCTGGAAGCCACCAGTCCGCTTCTGTCTCAGTGGATTTACCTGTTCTGGATATTTCATGTAAATGAAGTCATACCATATGGCCTTTTGTTTCTGGCTTCTTTCTCTTAGGGTAGTGTTTTTGAGGTTCATCCACATTGCAGCATGCATCAGTGCTTCATTTCTTTTTATAGTTGAGTAATATTACACTATCGGAGAAGGCAATGGCACCCCACTCCAGTACTCTTGCCTGGAAAAGCCCATGGACGGAGGAGCCTGGTAGGCTGCAGTCTATGGGGTCGCTAAGAGTCGGACACAACTGAGTGACTTCACTTTGACTTTTCACTTTCATGCATTGGAGAAGGAAATGGCAACCCACTCCAGTATTCTTGCCTGGAGAATCCCAGGGACAGGGGAGCCTGGTGGGCTGCCGTCTATGGAGTTGCACAGAGTCGGACACGACTGAAGCGACTTAGCAGCAGTTAGCAATATTACACGTACGGATATGGCACAATTTATTTATCCATTCTCCTGTTGATGGACATTTCGGTTGTTTCTACCATTTGATTATTGTGAGTAGTACTGCTGTGAACTTGTGGGTATGTGTATTGTTTGAGTACTTGTTTTCAGTTCTTTGGGGTCTATATCTACCTCATATAGTAATTATTTAATTTGTTGAGCTGCCAAACTATTTTCTGTAATAGTTGCACCACATAACATTCCCAGCAACAATGTATGAGGGTTCAAGTATCTCCACATCCTTGCTAACATTTCTTTTATTATCCTTTTTTTTCAATGGCCATGTTATTGGATGTGGTGTAGTATCTCATGGTTTTGATTTGCATTTTCATTGTAACTAATGAGTTGAGCATCTTTTCATGTGCTTGTTAGCCATCTATATATCTTTAGATAAATATTTATTGAAGTTCTTAAACCATTTTTAAATTGGATAGTCTTTTGGTTGTTGAATTATAAACATTCTTTTTATATTCTGAATATCAGACCTTTGTCAGATATGTGATTTTTAAATATATTCTCTCATTATGTAGGTTGTCATTTCACTTTCTTGATCATGCCCTTTTTTTGCACAAAAATCTTTTAATTTTCTGAAGTCCAGTTTGTCTGTGTTTTCTTTTTTACTCATGCTTTTGGTATTATATCTAAGAATTCATTGCCAAATCTAGGATCATGAAGATTTACCCGTTTTCTTTTAAGAGTTTTACGGTTTTGACTTTCATATTAAGTCACTAATTTGAGTTAATTTTTATGTATGGTATGAGCTGAGCATCTAGCTTCATTCTTTTGCATGTATTAATAAATATGCAGTTGTCCTGGTGTCATTTGTGGAAGACAGTAGTCTTTCCCCATGGATTGGTCTTGACATCTTTGCTGAAAATCAAGTGGCCATTGATGTTTGGATTTACTTCTGGACTCAATTCTGTTTCATCAATCTGTTTCCCCTTATGCCGGTACCATGTTGTTTTGTCTGCTCTAGTTTTGTAGTCAGTTTTGAAATTGAGACTTGAGTTCTCCAGCTTTGTTCTTCCTTTTCAAGATTGTTTTGGCTATTAATATTTGAGCTGCTTGTAATTCCATATGAATTTGAGGATTGGCTGTTTCATTTCTAAAAAAAGGCTGTTGGATTTTTGGGCTTCAGTCTAGGCTCTCTTTCTTGTAGATTGTATAACGTTGTGCAGTATAGATACTGTGTTAGCAAAAACAGACATCATTCCCATAAACTTAAGGAGCTTATAGTCTAATGAATGAGACATTGATCAAATGATCATACACAGAATATAAAATTATAACTAAGGTAAGTACTGTCAGTTATTGCTTCATGTTGCTGTGGGTAAATGTCATATGGGAATCTGACCTAGTTAGAAGTTAGAAGTGAAAGCTTCTCTAAGGAAGTGATATTAGATGTGAAGTCTGAAGGATAAGTTGGCATTTTGGGGGCAAAGACAGGGGAGTATGGTGAGTAGAGTCTTCTAGATAAAGGTAACAGCCTGTATAAAGCCTCAGTGATAGAAAAGAGCTTGGTGTATTTGAGAAAATGAAATAAGGACAACCTGTTGCAAAGTATAGAGCTAGAGGGGGAAACATAAATAAGAAACATAGAAGACCTGAAGTGTTTCTTTATACAGAGAATAATTGGAAACCATTAAAATTTTTTAAATGTTATTATAAAATATTGACTATATTCCCTGTTCTGTAAAATATATCTTTATAGCTTATTTATTTGTACATAGTAGTTTGTACTTCTTAATCCCCTACTCTTATCTTGCCTCTCCCTCCTTTTCTGTCCCCACTGGTAACCACTAGTTTGTTCTTTAAATCTGTGAGTCTGTTTATGTTTTGTTATATTCATTTGTTTTATTTTTTAGATCCTACATATAAGTGATAACATACAGTGTTTGTCTTTCTCTGTCTGACTTATTTCACTATGCATAATGCCTTCCAAGACCATCTGTGTTGCTGCAAATGACAAATTTCTTTTTTATGGCTGAGTAGTATTCCATTGTATATCTATACCATATCTTCTTTATCTATTCCTCAGTTGATGGACACTTAGGTTGCTTCCATATTTTGGCAGTTGTAAATAATGCTGCTATGAATATTGGACTGTATGAATCTTATTGAATTAGTGTTTCTTTTTTGGTTATATACCCAGGAATGGAATTGCAGATCACATGGTACTTCTATTTTTAGTTTTTGGAGGAGCTTCCACAGTGGCTGCACCAATTTACATTCCCATAAACAATGTACAAGGGTTCCCGTTTCTCTACCTCCTTGCCAACATTTGATATTTGTGGTCTTTTTTATGATAGCTATTCTGATAGATGTGAGGTGATATCTTATTGTGGTTGCAGTTTGCATTACACTAATGATTAGCATTGTCGAACATGTTTTCATATGTCTGTTGGCCATCTGTATGCTTTCTTTGGGAAAATCTTTATTGAGATCTTTTGCCCATTTTTAAATCAGGTTGTTCTTTTTTTTTATATTGAATTGTATCAACTGTTTATATATTTTGGATATTAACCCCTTATTGGTTATATCATTTGCAAATATTTTCTCTCATCCAGTAGGTTGTATTTTCGTTTTGTTGATGTTCCTCTTTTGTGCAAAAGCTTTTAAGTTTAATTAGGTCATGATGTTGTTATTGTTCAGTTGTGAAGTCATGTCCAACTCTTTGAGACCCTGTGACTGTGGACTGCAGCACACGAGGTTTCCCTGTTCTTCACTATCTTCAGGAGTTTGCTCAAACTCATGTCCATCGAGTTGGTGATGCCATCCATCCAACTTATCCTCTGTTGCCCTCCTTTTACTCATGCCCTCAATCGTTTCCAGCGTAAGGATCTTTTCCAGTGAGTCTGCTCTTTGGATCAGGTGGCCAAAGTATTGGAGCTTCAGCCTCAGTATCAGTCTTTCAATGAATATTCAGGGTTGATTTCCTTTAGGATTGTCTGGTTTGATCTCCTTGCTGTCCAAGGGACTCTCAAGAATCTTCTTTAGCACCACAGTTCGAGAGGATCAATTCTTTGGCTGTCAGCCTCTCTTATGGTCCAACTCTCAGATCCAGGAAAACCATAGCTTTGACTGTATGGACCTTTGTTGGCAAAGTCGTGTCTCTGCTTTTTGATACTCTGTCTAGATTTGTCATAGTTTTTCTTCCAAGGAGCATGCCTCTTTTAATTTCATGGCTGCAGTCACCGTCCACAGTGATTTTGGAGCCCAAGAAAATAAAATCTGTCACTGTTTTCCATTTTTTCCCAAATTTATTTGCCATGAAGTGATGGGATGCCATGATCTTAGGTTTTTGAATGTTGTTTTAAGCTAGGCTTTTCACTCTCCTCTTTTACCTTCATCAAGAGGCTCTTTAGTTCTTTGCCTTCTGCCAATTAGGGTGGTATCAGCTGCATATCTGAGGATGTTGATATTTCTCCTGGCAATCTTGATTCCAGCTTGTGATTCATCTAGCCTGGCATTTCACATGATATACTCTGCATATAAATTAAATATGCAGGGTGACAATGTACAGCCTTGATGTACTCCTTTCCCAATTTTGAACCAGTCTGTTGTTCCATGTCCAGGTCTAACTATTGCTTCTTGACCTGCATACAGGTTTCTCAGGAGGCAGGTAAGGTGGTTTGATATTACCATCTCTTTAAGAATTTTCCATAATTTGTTGTGATCACCCAAACAATCAAAGGTTTTAGCATAGTCAGTGAAGCAGAAGTTTTTCTAGAATTCTCTTGATTTTTCTATGATCCAGTGAATGTTGGCAATTTGATCTCTGGTTCCTTTGCCTTTTCTAAATCCAGCTTGTACATCTGAAAGGTCTCTGTTCACATACTGTTAAATTCTAGTTTGAAGGATTTTGAACATTACCTTGCTATCTTGTGAAATGAGTGCAATTGTGTGGTAGTTTTAACATTCTTTGGGATTCTAATGAAAACTGATCTTTGCCAGGCCTGTGGCCATTGCTGAGTTTTCCAAATTTGCTGGCATATTGAATGCAGTAGTTTAACAGGATCATCTTTTAGGATTGAAATAGCTCCATTGGAATTCCATCACCTCCACTAGCTTTGTTTGTAGTAATGCTTCCTAAGGCCCACTGACTTCACACTCCAGGATGTCTGGCTCTAGATTTGTGACCATACCATCATGGTTATCCAGGTCATTAAGACCTTTTTTGTATAGTTCTTCAGTTGTATGCTTGCCACCTCTTCTGAATCTCTTCTGCTTCTGTTAGGTCCTTACCATTTCTGTCCTTAATTGTGCCTATCTTTGCATGAGATGTTCTCTTAGTGTCTCTAATTTTCTTGAAGAGATCTCTAAATTCTTTCCCATTCTATTGTTTTCCTCTATTTCTTTGCATTGTTCACTTTAGAACTTTCTTATTTCTTCTTGCTATTCTTTGCAACTCTGCATTCAGTTAGATCACATTAGTTGTTTTTTTTTTTTTTTGCTTTGTTTCCCTTGCCTTAGGAGATAGGTCCAAAAAAAATACTGCTACAATTTATGTCAAAGTGTATTCTGCCTGTGTTTTCTTCTGGGAGTTTTCTGGCTGCACATTTAGGTCTTTAATCCATTTTGAGTTTATTTTTGTATATAATGTGAGAAAATGTTCTAATTTTATTCTTTGGCATGTAACTGTTAATTTTACCAGCACCACTTATTGAGAGACTATCCTTTCCCTATTGTATATTCTTGCCTCATTTGTCATATGTTAGTTGACCACAATATATGGGTTTATTTCTGGGTTCTCTGTTCTTTTTCTTTTAACTATGTGTCTGTGCCTGTACCATACTTTTTTGATGATTGGAGCCTTGTAGTTTATACAGCGTGAAGCCAGGGAGTGTGACACTGCCACCTCTGTTCTTGTTTCTCAAGATTACTTTGGCTAGTTGAGATCTTTTATGTTTCCTCATGAATTTTAGAATTATTTTTCTAGTTCTGTGAATAATGCCATTGATATTTGTATGGGAATTGCATCGAGTCTATAGATTGCCTTGGATAGTATGGTCATTTTAATAATAACCTTCCAGTACATGAGCACGATATCTTTCTTTTAAAAAACTGTATTTATTTTTGGCTGCACTGGGTCTTTGTTGCTTTGTGCAGCCTTTTTCTAGTTGCAGTGAACAGGGCTGCTCTTCATTGTGACGGAAGGGCTTCTCACCGCAGTGACTTCTTTTGTTGAGAGCACGGCTGTAGGTGCGTGTGCTTCAGTAGCTGTGGCACACAGGCTCAGTAGTTGTGGCTTGTAGGCCATAGAGCACGGGCGCAGTAGTTGTGATGCACCAGCTTAGTTGCTCTGCACATGCTCTGCATATGGAATCTTCCCGGACCAGGGATCAAACCCGTGCCCCCTGCATTGGCCATGGATTCTTATCCACTGCACCACCAGGGAAGTCCCACAGTATCTTTTGTTGTGTTGTCTTCAGTTTCTTTCATCTGTGTCTTATAGTTTTTTCAGTACAGATCTTTGACCTCCTTTGTGAGATTGATTTATAAGTTATTTTGTTAATTTTGATGTGATGGTAAATGGGATTGTTTCTTTAATTTCTCTTTCTAATAGTTTGTTGTTGTATTTTAGTTTTATATCCTGCAACATTACCAGATTTATTGATGCATGCTAGTAGTTTTTTGGTGGTGTTTTTAGGATATTTTCTGTGTTTGGTGTCATGTCATCTGCAAACAGTGACAGTTTTGCTTCTTTTCCAATTTGGATTCTTTTAATTTTATTTTATATTTCTTGTCTGATCGCTGTGCCTTGGGCTTCAGGGTTTTATGCAAGAGGGAATTGCATAATCTGAATTTGGAAAAGAGCACTTTGTGATGTAAAGAAAGAATTACAGAGGAGTATCAGTCAGTGCAGGTATGCTCTTGCGTAGGTATGATCCATGTGACAGATAAGATGGTAGGTTGGATGAGGAGGATGGTAGGCAGAGTGGAGAAATGTTACAGATGTAGTTCAGTTCAGTTCAGTTCAGTTGCTCAGTTGTGTTCGACTCTTTGTGACCCCATGTAGTGCAGCACACCAGGCCTCCCTGTCCATCACCAACTCCCAGAGTTTTTTCCCCCCAGCATCAGGGTCTTTTCCAGTGAGTCAGCTCTTCGCATCAGGTGGCTAAAGTATTGGAGTTTCAGCTTCAACATCAGTCCTTCCAATGAACATCCAGGACTGATCTCCTTTAGGATGGACTGGTTGGATCTCCTTGCAGTCCAAGGGACTCTCAAGAGTCTTCTCCAACACCACAGTTCAAAAGCATCAATTCTTCTGTGCCCAGCTTTCTTTATAGTCCAACTCTCACTATACATCCAGATGTATTTAGTAGGTTGAGTTGATAGAACTGTGCAATCTTTGGCCACCTGATACTTTGATCACTTGATGCGAAGACCTGACTCATTTGAAAAGACTCTGATGCTGGGAAAGATTGAAGGCAAGGAGAAGGGGATGCAGAGGATGAGATGGTTGCATGGCATCACCGACTCAATGGACAAGAGTTTGAGTAAACTCTGGGAGCTGGTGATGGACAGGGAGGCCTGGCACGCTGTAGTCCTTAGGGTCGCAGAGTCGGACACAACTGAGTGACTGAACTGAACTGAATGGATGTTACAGATGTATTTAGTAGGTTGAATTGATAGAACTGTGTAATGGATTATATCTTGGGGATAAAGGAGAAGTGATAAAATGACTCCAAGTTCTTGGCTTAATCGCCAGGAGGTAGGTGGTGGTACCTTTCACTTGAAGGCACTGGAAAGAGACTGGCTTGCGATGGAATATTATGACTTCGGTTTTGGACATGTTGAATTTGAGGTGATTTTAAGACATCAGACAGATGATGTTGAGTAGGCAGTTAAATAAATGTGCCTGGAACTTAGAGGTAAGGACTAGAGGAAAATTTGTTGTATGTTTGGTGTTTAGATGGTAAATAAAGTCATGGACATGGATTAGATTGTCTAGGGAGAGAGAATGGAATGAGAAAAGAATAGGGAATAGTATAATCTTGACCGTTTAATCACTGAGCAGAAGAGGACAAACTTGGAAAGCAGGCATTGAAGGGGCAAGTGGAGAGCTAGGAGAAAAACTATGAGAATGTGATATTCAGAAGTCAAGTGATTCAATTAGAAGAAAATGAGCAACTGTGCTAAAAGATGCTGAGAGATCAAATAAAAATAAGCTCTGCATTGTGAAGGTCATTCATAATTTAGTGAAATATAGTGAAATGATTAATGGGAGCTTGTTCAGCTGATAACCTGTTTATTGAAAAATAGATTGTTTACCTAGAAATGTTATTGATTGTGTAGTTTAGAGAATTAAAAAAAATTTTTTTAAGCACTTAGAACCCTTTTCTACCAAATATTACACGAGCCTCAATACAAAGAGATCAAATGAGCTATGCTAATTTAAGTGGGATTATAACACTGCTCCTTTGTATCCCTTCTTCTATTTACTTCTGGTCTGAATACCTTTTCATAACTCTTAATACGCTGAAGATCAGTTTGAAAATCTTATCTAGGTGGTCTGCCTTTACTGAAGGAGAAACTGAGTGTTGGGGAGAGGTAGTCCCTTAGCAAAGCATATACTTAGCAGACTTTAAGTTTAGAACTAGTACTAGTACTAGTTACTATACTAATAGTACTCGTACTATTTTGTTACTGTTACTGAAACTAAAGTCCCTAGATCCTCTTCCAGAGCATGTGCCACAGACTCTGGACTCTAGTGAAATGTCTGTTCTCTTTTTTTCAGGCCAGCAGTTCTTACCCTTTGAGTCTTCAGGGTCCCTATGACTTGAAGAAAACATACTAAGAGGGTCTGAAGATAGCCTGCTTCCCCAGTTGTTTCATATTTGTGTCCTCAAGGTGATGGGCCCTGTGGTGGTTGTGTGTTTGCCAACTTCCATTCCAACCCAAGGAATTAGTTTGTGAGTTGGCAGTGGTAATCCCATGCTTCTTGCCAGTGAATGACTTTGGGTATGTGTCCAAATTGTGGCCAGCGAGATATGACAATAATGCTACTGGAAACTTTTGAGAAAGTTTCTTGGTTTAAAAAAATAAAAAAATGATACCTAAAAGGTGGCCTCTCTTTCTGGTGGTTATTTTCTACTACTTATTTAGAGTAAACTGAATCAGTTTGGTTGAAAGGAGATATTAATACTTATCTCAGAGTTATTGTAGGAGTAAATTATTTAATGTACTTGGACACACCTGAAAACTGTTCATTGGATAATAGACCACCCAGCAGAGCTAGATGGAGGACTGGGCCACAGGTTTGGAATGTTTTAAAAAGTATGAAAAGTGAAAGTGATAGTCGCTTAGTCGCAACTCTATACAACCTTATGGACTTAGCCTTCAAGGCTCCTTTGTCCATGAAATTTTCTAGGCAAGACTACTGGAGTGGGTAGCCATTCCCTTCATCAGGGGATCTTTCTGACCTAGGGATCAAACCCAGGTCTCCTGGACTGCAGGCAAATTCTTTACCACTGAGCCACAGGTATATGGAGAAAAAAAAGATCTTATTTAAATTAGCCTTGAACTTGGTGGTGCTGGGAGTGGGCGAGGATGAGGGAAATAGGCCAAAAGGAGACTGGAACTATTTATAGGGCTGATCTGGGGGAGCTATTAATCAGTGAAACATTGTTAAGCAGTAGCAATATCTTGGGCAGTGCCAGTAGAGAGTTTATGTTCCTTTACGAAACATTGTTAACAAATGTCTTAAGTGTCTGTGTCCTGCTTGGTCAATTTGAGGTCTGAAAGACCTGTGGAGAGCCACTTCTTTTTTCTCCTCTAGTGGCTCAGTGCCTGGCCACTGGGGATTACCTCGAAAAGTATTAATACTCGGTAATGACTCAATCTAGGTACTCCTAGCTGAAACTTCTAGCAGAGCTGGAGAAGAGGGTAGGTCAGGGGCCTAGGACCCAGTAGAGGCACAGGAGAGGTACCTGGTTTGAGACAACAGCTGATCATTCTTAAAGTATTTTGGAATCGGATTAACCAAGATTCTGAATTTTCATCTTTACCATTTATATCATCCTAAATAAGTCAGTAGAAAAACAAAAATGTAACATTTACCTTTCAGAATTACTGTTATGATTAGAGCTAATGTTTATAAAGTTCCAACCATAGAGCCCCATGCATATTAAGCATTCAAGGACATGATAGTTGTTTTTGCTGTTACTAACAATTAACAGGGTTAAGTCAGTGAGACTACTTTCATTAACACATCTCTCAGAATAACCATGGGTTTCCTTGTTTGTGACCCCTTTGGAGTTCTATGCTTAGTATTTGTTTTAATTGAGACTCAGTTGCATATAAAATTACTAAATTGGATGTAGATGAAAATGGCAGTTGGAGGGATGGAGGAGACATCGCTGTTTTCCTTTGGCTTCAAGCTCCTAAGCGTAGGCCTTAGTCTTCAGAGTTATACTCTTACTTCTTTATCCTTTATTCCATTTTTTCTTTGTTTCCCCTTTAAGTAACTAATTTTTTTTGCATTTTGTAATTTTTGAAAAATTGTGGTAAAATATACACATGTAAAATTTACTGTTTTAACCATTTTAAAGAGTCCAATTTAGGGACGTTAAGTACTTTCACATTGTTGTGCCACCATCCTACCACCCATCTCCAGAATGGTTTTGTGTTGCACACCTGAAGCTCATTAAACAGTAACTCCCCGTTTCCCTTTCCTTCCAGCCCCCAACAACTACTTACTCTACTTTCTGTAACTGAATTTGACTACTCTAAGTACCTCTTACAAATACCTAGAATCATACAGTTTTTGTGATTCTATGAGTGGCTTTCACTTAGCATGTCTTCATGGTTCATCCATGATGTAGCATGTGTCAGAATGTCCTTCCTTTTTATGGCTGAATAATTATTCAGTTATATGTATATCTCATTTTTTAAAACCCATTCATCTGTCAATGAACACTTAGATTGCTTCTACCTTTTGATTATTGTGAATTTCCCATTGCTTCCCCTCTTTTTCCCATTGCTTTTTAATATAACAGAAAGCCCCCCTCTCTATTTCTTTCCAAATACTTATAGAGTACTGTCTTCATGCTCACTGTTTTTAGTGTTGGAAAAATGGCAGTGAACAGGACAAAGTGTTTGGAGCTTACATTCTGCTGATGAGAATGGGTCCCTCTTTGGAAGTCTTGCATGGGCTGGTGCTCTGATTTGCAGAGTTATGTCAGGCCAGAGTTTGTATCAGTGGTGTCTTACCATCTTGAATGTCAGAAACCTTAGACCAATTTTTCCTTTGGTTTCAACTTTGGCAGCTTTTCTCGAGGCCTTTTATGAGCCCTGAGGCTGAGTTGGTTGCTTCTCTGGTGGCTCAGAGGTTAAAGCGTCTGCCTGCAATGCGGGAGATCTGGGTTCGGCCCCTGGGTTGGGAAGATCCCCTGGAGAAGGAAATGGCAACCCACTCCAGTATTCTTGCCTGGAGAATCCCATGGATGGAAGAGTCTGGTGGGCTACAGTCCACAGGGTCGCAAAGAGTTGGACACGACTTCACTTTCACTTTCACTTTCTCTGTGCTAACCACCTTTCCCTCATCTTTATCATAATGCTATCTGTCTCTCTTGCTGGACTGATCTCCTACTGGACTGGTGCCCTGGTTGACTGGTTCATGTGCAGCTGCTTGGCTAACAGTATTTCAGGCATTCAGGTCCTTTGAGACAGGCCCCTGATGACTTCTGCAGCCATGTCTTTACCACTGCCTGCCTTGCACTTTGTACCCTAGCAACACTAAAATGAATGGCAATTTCTCAGACATGTTAAATTGTTTCTGTTCTCTGGGCTGCCCCCTTTTCCTAGAATGCCCTTATACCCTATCTCCAGGTTCATGCCTTTTCCCTTTAAATTAGTCGTCTTCCACAAAGCCTTTATGGACCCTCTCTAGATTATTTTGTCACATTCTGTTGCTGGCTTCTGTCATGGCCTTTAAAACACTGTATGATAATTAATGGGTTCCGTGTCACCAAGAAACTCACAGATTTTAGCATTAGATGTTAGTTGGATTTCTGCCATTTTCTCCCAGCCATCAAGTTTCATTCCTCACCTCATTCACTGAACTTGACTTTGCTGTTGACGGACATTCTGGAATGAAAGTGACCTCCTGGGAATCTGATTGGATTTCCTCTTTATTGCTCCCCCATTGTGTTTCATTCACCCTTGTAGTTGTGTCATTTCTCCCTAGGATTAACATAATCCTTTTGTATAGATATAATATGTCTTTTATATTCTTCTTACCTAGCAGAGAATCTAAAGATTTTGATCAGTCTTGATGGTATTTAATATTCTCACTTTTCTTCTGTAAATCTCTTCTATCCTTTTTTTTTCTTTTCTTTTTAATGCCTATTATGGAAAATTTGAAAACTTGGCAACATCTCCCTATAGGATATTCTTCTTACAGCATACCATGTACAAATTAGCTTTGAAAATTTTCAGCATTTTTTTAAAAGTTTTTTTTTCCTATTTTATATAAAAATCATATTATATATACTGTTTGTGGAGTGCTTTTAAATTTAATATTAGGTTATAAGCAGTTTTCAGTGTCACATTTTTTGTTCAGCATCTATGACTATGCTATTTGATAGCATTGCATGATGTGACTTATTTACTCATAATCTTATTGTTGGACATCTAGGTTACTTTCCATTTTTAGATATTGTAACATTGGTAAACATTTGTAAATTTTGGTCTGTATTTTTTGTTGGCTTTGTTCAGATAAAAATGTAGGAATCTAGTAATTGGAATAAAGGTGTAAATTTTTTTAGGTTCTTGCTGTGTACTGTCAAAATTGTTCTCCTAGTTCATTACAGGGACTCAGTTAGTATTTGTTAAATGAAAGAGTATCTGCTCCTCCAAAAGACTGTACCTAGTCATACTTTGAACAAGAGGGTATGAGTACCCATAACCCCCATAATGCCTTTCATATTTGACCCTCTAAGTGTCCTGTATCCTCATTTGTTCATAGTAGGACTTTATTCTCTTGTTAGTTTCAGACTTACTTGCTTTGTCTTTTTTCAGGTCAAGTAAAATCAGGCTTTTTTTGCTCCTTCTCTCTCAAGAAGAGATACTGACTTTCTCCATATTTGGTCATATTCCTTCTTCATTCTCCCATCATTCATTAGTGGCATCTTCTGACTCAGGCAGAGGTCTCTTCCTGAAACCATAGGGTATGGAAAAACTTGACCAGTCTCATAAGAAATGTTTAAAATATGGAAAGAGATGAAGCCCTATTAGAAGAAACATCTAGTACTAGTTTCTTAAAGACCAAAGGAGATTCTTGTTTCTCTTCTAGCTGAGTGATCTTGCTGCTGCTGCTGCTGCTGCTGCTGCTAAGTCGCTTCAGTCATGTCTGACTCTGTGCGACCCCATAGACGGCAGCCCGTCAGGCTCCCCTGTCCCTGGGATTCTCCAGGCAAGAACACTGGAGTGGGTTGCCATTTCCTTCTCCAATGCATGAAAGTGAAAAGTGAAAGTGAAGTCACTCAGTCGTGTCCGACTCTTAGCGACCCCATGGACTGCAGCCTACCAGGCTCCTCCACCCATGGGATTTTCCAGGCAAGAGTACTGGAGTGGGGTGCCATTGCCTTCTCCGCTGAGTGATCTTACTTAACCTTTAATCTCTTTCAGAGTTCTTTATCTGTGAGACAGACCTACAAGAATACTTGCCACACAAGGTTTGGTAAGATTAATCAAGTCTTGGTATGATTAGTCAATTCACAATACATCCTTTTTTTTGTTCTTTTTAAAGAAAGTATCAGCATTGATTTATATTTCTACACTTGTTTACTGGACAGAAAAAGAATTATTTATCTTGATTCATTTTTATACAAGTTAACTTATAATTTTTTTCCCCCACAATACATTCTTTTTGAATAGCTACTTGTGAAAATTGTGTAATAAATTCAGAGAGGTGTGCCTCTTGTCACAGAACTATGATGCCTTCAGTTCATTCAGCCAGTCATCCATTATTTATTCAGCTGGTCAACAGAGGCTTTATGAGCCTCACTTATTGTGGCTTTATGCTAAATATTAGACAGGGAAGAAGACAGCAAATAAGTTGTAATTCAGTGTTGGTAGTAATGATGACAGCAACAAACAACAGTTTCCTACCATGTGCTGAGCCTGTGACCTATGTTAATTCATTTAATTGTCATAGTAAACTTTTAAGGTAGGTGCATAATTACTGTTCTCTACAAATTATAGTGAGGTACAAAGGAGAGTATAAAAATAGTTACCATTTAGTGAATGCCCACATGAACCAAATGTTCCATAAATATTTGATGTATATTTTCTTTCATCCTCACCACAACTCTGAAGGTTTAGGGGAGTATCTTTTGTACCTAAGGAAATAGAGTCTCAGGAATATTAAGAAATGTGCTAATAAGTTCATATAGTTTATAAGAAGTAGAGTTGGAATTGAACCCACTTTTAGTCTTGGTTTTTATGATTTTGTTGGTTCAA
The DNA here is from genome assembly GCF_002263795.3 of Bos taurus. NCBI lineage: Eukaryota > Metazoa > Chordata > Mammalia > Artiodactyla > Bovidae > Bos > Bos taurus. The sequence goes on along the minus strand of NC_037342.1, from coordinate 53,033,043 downwards.
AGCAGGAGGGTGGGTAAAGCTCTTTAGGCTAAGGAATTATGGGATCAGAGATATCAGGGTTGATTGCCTTTTAAGAGAATTGGAGGTAAAATGAAAGATAATTCCTTAAAATTGTGAGATTATGTCTTCCATTTCCCTACATGTCCCCACCTTTCCAGGACAAAGTAATCCTCTCATACCAGTGTGACTATGTAGGTACTTTTTAAGTACCATAGTAGTGGCTCTTGCTGTTCGTTGATGGCACATGGCACTTCTGAATGCTTTAGCCAAGTGCCTAATAACTGAAAATGTTATATTCATTCAGGACAGCTGCACCATGAAACCAGATGGGATTTTAAATTGGCATGTGCATATTTTTAAACTAATTTAAAAATGTCAGTTTGCAACCTGATGTTGCCATGTAGATTGTTAAATATTTTTCTCCAATAAAGAATAGGAAATGTTTCATTAAACTCCTGTTAAATTGTTCACACTTGTTGCACACTGCACAGATGTGCTCAGCTGGGTGAAATGGTTTTACAGGATTGTTATGTGGTAGAAAAGAGAAAAATGTTCAGTTTTAGTTTGAAGTCCAGAATGGCTATTAAGTAAAAAGAATGAGTATAGTTTTTTTAGAGTTTATGTAACTGACTTCAACAGTTGCTTTTGTAGTTGTTCTATATAATTGAACCATGGAGTTATAACTTTGAGAGGCATAGACTAATGGAGAGACCCATTTAAAACAGGTTGTGTTTAAAACTATTTGCATCAGATGAGCCCTGTCTCGTCACTTTTTTCTTGCCATTTTTGAAAAAAAAAAAAAAAGATTGTGGTAAAATATACCATCTCTTCACGTTTTGCAGCAACTTCCTGCCTGGTCTCCCCGCTTCTGTCTCACCTCCCCCAGATCATCTTCCATATTGCTGCTCTGTGAGCTTTGTTAAACGTAGATTTTCACTCTTAATTCCTTTATTAAAATTTTCAGAGGTTTCCCATAGCCTTGAGGATAAAATTCAGGCTCCTTAGTTTAGCTTGCAGAACTTTTTCATGGTTTGGTCTCTGTCTGCCTCATTAGCCTCAAGTCATCTTTTTCATGTTGTTTCAGCCAGCCCAAGCTACTTGACATTTACTGTCAAGTTAAATTCCTGTACCTTCATCAATGCTGTTGTCTCTGTTTGTGACACTCTCTCACCCATTCTTCATCTCCCAACCTTTTAATTTCCTTTCAGAGTGTAGCTTGGGCTCATTTCTAAGCAGCCTCCCTTGTGATTCCCTCACCCTATGCCACATTTCACCACGGGGTTCTGAGCCTCTCCTTTTGTGTTCTTCATAGTTTCTGGTACTTCTCTTTATCATAGAGCACATAGTACTTTGTATTATTCCAATTTAAATTTCTGTCTGCCAGTATAACTTATTTCTTTTTCTTTAACTCCTAACCCTTAATAGATGTTCAGAAAATGTACTAAATGACTATTTTTAATACAAAGAGTATATTTTATATTTTTATGTAAAGGGGATATATTAATTTGTCACCAAAAGTGTGATGAATTTTGAAAGTGTCTTTGTTTTCATTTTTGCTGAGTTGTGGATTTTTCCAGTATTTGAAAGAAGTTCCTTATAGAATCAACTATAGTTTAATTACATGCCAAACTTGAAGCAGGAAATAAACCCTCTTCTTCTTCAATAGTGGAGCTTTGGTTTGGAGAGAGCGACTGAACAAAGACTTTCTGATTGTCTCTAGCTATTGTGGTTCCTACCTCTTTCCTCAAGTTGAGATGATGGTGGGTAATTATACTGATTCTAGCCTAGAAGGGACATTGAACTCATGAAGCAGAGACTCTATTGGCCTGTGATAATAAGAAAGGTGGACCAAGCTCTTTGTTATCCAGTGTCATTCATAAGAGACATTTACTGTGAATTTAATAAGTGCAAGGTGCTGTGATACAGAAATAAATTAGTTAGGGCTCCTGCCAAACTGCCCTCTAGACTGTGTGTTCCTCAGAAAATACATATGATCTAGACACAACCCTGTCCAATTGAACTTTCTGCAGTAATGGAAATACTCTGTATCTGGGTTGTCCAGTGTGGTAGTCACCAGCCATATTGTTGCTCTTGAGTGCTTGAAATGTAGCTAGTGAGGCTGAGGAACTGAATTTTAAATTTTAGTTTTAGTTAATGTAAATTTAATTGAAGAAGATACATGTAGCTAATGTATGGGAAAGCACACATCTAGAAGGGTGAACCAGTAGGTAGACAGACGTGTAAGTAAGGAAGTATAATTAAGTGTAATAGGTGCTATGATAGAAATATATCTAGTGCTTTGGGGTTGGGTCAGGTAATATCTGTGGTAAAGTGGAACCCAAAGGAAGAAGTAGATTCGTCAGTTCTGGGAGTGGGGAGAGGGATTCAAGAAAAGTTTCGTACCTTTATGAGTCTTAAAAGATGAATGAATATACTTGATTACCACCTGCTAGGTTAAACAGTTACTGCTGTCTTAGAGCGTTCACAGTTTACTAGTTTTCTATGTTTTTACTAGTTTTACTATGTTTTTATAGTAAAAACATAGTTATGCCTGAAACCTCACTGTATACAATGTAATATTATCTTTGATTCCAAAAGAAGTTTGGAGATTAAAAACTTGTAAATATTTCTGGCCATTATTAATTAGAGCACTTACTGTATAAAATTGATGAGAAAGCTGGTAAGTTGATAATTCTTTTATTATATAATGATATAATGTTACATAAGTTGGCATTTCCACTTTAAAATGGGGGAAGATGTTCAATTTTCACATGAACAAAGAGCATTTACTAGATACAGGCTGGTTTTCTAGCCACTGGCAATAGAGTAAGACAGATATGTTATTGCTATTATGAGAGCTATTGATCGAAGAAGCACAGCATACCTTTGTGTTAATCTGTATGTGGATGTATGCCGTCTGTATAAAGATAACAACATTGTATTGTTGAATATGGGATAAAAACTATGGATATTACTACCTCAAGTCGAAAGGAGAGGAATGCTGTGGTCTGGGACGATTATAACAGATTTTGTAAAACTGAATGGAACTAGAGTTGTTTCATGTATGTAGATGGAACCTAAGTAGACCAAATTTTGGTGGTGGTGAGTCTCACTGAAACTACAGCAACAAAGGTGCTGAAGTAGGAACACAGGCCATATTTAAGGAGCAGCGGGCGTCTTGTTTGGCAGGTGCTCAGAGTTCTTGAAAAGGTTTATTTGGAAACAAAGGCAAGAGCCAGTTTACAGAAAGGTCTTACATGCTAATGAAGGTGTATAGTCTTTATTCTGAAGGTAGTGGGGAGCTGCTGGAAGGTTTTATTTGGGATTTGCTGTCTTTCTTTTTTTCCCAGAAACAGTTGTGGGTTATCTTGAATTCTTGGGTGGATGGCCTGCAGATGCACCATGCTCTTGTGTGTGTGAGTGTTTATGAGGAATCACGGATTGCATCATGGATGCTTATAGGAACCCTCCCTTGTGAGATGGATAAACCCATTCAATCTGACTTTATTCATTTATGCAGTCATTTATGTATTCAAATATGAGTGCTTCTCTATGCCAGGTTCTATGCCTGGGGATGTAAATTATAGATGTAAATATATCTAGATGTAAATATAATTTCTGCCCTCAAGGAGCTCATAATCAGACCTTCATCTGGTGTGAGTTTGTGTTTGATAAACCACCTGCCCCACCGTGAGGACTAGGGATGAGGGCCCCCATGGTTGGTGCTGACCATCCATTTTAGACATTCCCTGGTTCCCACCACATGGCAGTGATTTCTTTTCCTCCCTAGTAGATACTTGTTTCTCCTCTCACTTTGCCAGCCAGAGAATTCTTGCTTCCCCTGCAGCCTGTTGCCTGGCTAGAACACTGTGGCTTTTTCTATTTCTGTCACTTTATGTTAATTAAGCTAATTATGGCTTAAAAAAATTTTCCACCTGCATATGTGTCTGTTTGTCTAAGGGAGAATAGAGGAGAGGAAGTAGATTTTATGCAAGTTTCTGAGCAAAAAGAGCTCTACTGCAAGCATCCCAGCTGCTAGGTGAGCCAGAACTGCTCCTGAGACATCCCCGGATTATGAACATCCTTGTGAGGACCAAGACAAACCCAGTTAATAAGAGAGCTAAGGAAAATAAAGTGTAAACTTTAAAAATCGCTCTTTGTTTGGGATAAGCCAACAGATGAGACATTTCAATCATGAAGGAAGAAAGGGAAAAAACCCAACATTTGTTGAGGAGCAGCCACTTATCTGAGTGCTTTGCTTATAGTTCCTCTGTCAAGTCTTGAAGATAAATAACATTTCTGCTTTGCTGATGAGGAAATTGAGGCTCAGAGAGGTGAAATACAAGATCTGCGTTTGAATCCTGACTCCTCTACTTTTTTCCCCTTTGCTTTTTAGTTGTGAGATTTTGAAATTTAACTGCATGATTCTTGTCTTAATTGGCGGTTAAAAAAAGAGGGTTGGCGGCCAGTAATACTTAAATCAAAGGATTCTCTTTTAGGATTAAATGAAAAACCTCCTGTGGAAAAATCTAATTCAGAAACATAGTAGGTGCTCAGTTAAGTTTGGTTGAAATATGAACCTCTTGTCACTTTGTTTAATCAGGGATTCTGTTTAAAGAATGGATTAAAATTCCTGGAAAAACTAAGATATTTTTACAAGGAATCATGGAGAATTAGATGTGGCCTAGGGTGTAATCAGTTCAGCTAACAGGTATATTTATTATTTGGTGTATTAGGTTTATTTGACAGAAGCAACAGAGAAAGGAACTCATGGGCTGAGGAGTCTTCCCTTGAGTAGTGAGTACCGATTGTGCAGAAAATTAGAAGGTTAGTTCCATGTACCCTCTCTTCTGTCCTCAAGCTCTCCTTAGGCCCCTGTTCATGCTGTTGGCACTTAGTTTGGCTTATTGTGCTTCTTTTTCTTTTTTTAAAGTATCTACTTTTCTTATAAATCAGCACTGGCACATAAGTCTTATAAACTGTGAGATATGAGGGAATAAATAACTTAAATAGAAACAAGGGAGATTTGCTTAGTATTGGGAATGGAGTTAAGTTCTAGCATATGTTTGTGGGGTGGAGATACAAAGTGTGATGTTTGTTCTGCAGAGTCTTGGGCTAAAGGGGACAGCCTGTTGCCCAGAGTAAATATGAAAACTACTCAAAAGTACAAAATGCCACCAAAGTAGGATGGTGGCACTTGAGTCTACGGTATTGAGATTGGGATGCTGGAGACTGGGGTCTTAGTAGACGTGTGTGTGTTTCCTGCCTGTAATGATATAGAACTGCATTATTTTGCTTTTGGGCATGGGGTTATTGTACTTGTGGAACCAATTACATTTAATGATGTAGTTTTTATTTTGTTTTAGAAGAACAATTTTGATGTTTCCACAATGGTTCTATATTGGTTGTACAGTCTGTTTGCTTCTAATGTGGGTCTCTTCAATTGAAACCTTAGATTATCAGGACTAGCCTGAGTAGTTTTCTTTGTCAACCTCTATCTGCAATATTTTATATAGTATTTTATGTTGTAGTATAGTGGTTAAGGGCCTGGGCTTTGGAGTCAGATTGCCTGAGTTTGAATTTAGTCTCAGGGAACTATTAGGTTGGTGCAAATGTAATTGCAGTTTCAGACCATGATTTTTAAATCATTATAACGAGGCTCAAACACATCTTTATTAATCAAATTAGGAACCATTATAATCAACACATTTTTGCCAATGAGAAATAAGTTTGTTTATTCCTGTAGCATAAAAATCCATGCCTCGGGATTTGATGAACTCTTGAAAAGCATTTTCTGCCTTCTGCTGGTTGTGGAAGCATTTTCCCTTGCAAAAAGATTTTGAGTGCTTGAAGAAGTGGTGGTTGGTTGGCAAGAAGTAAGGTGAATGTGATGGTGAAGCAAAACTTTGTAGTCCAATCGTTCAACATTTTGTTTTTTCCAAAGTGATGTATAACTTTAAAATTTTTTTAGTTCGAGGATAATTGCTGTACAATATTGTAATAGCTTCTATGCCACAGGTATACATATGTCCTCCACCTCTTGAACCCCCCTCCCTATCCCACCCCTCTAGGTTGTCACAGAATGCTGGCTTTGGGGTTCCCTGTGTCATACATCAAACTCCCACTGGCTATATGTTTTATGTACAGTAATGTGTATGTTTCAGTGCTTTTCTCTCAAATCATCCTACCCTCTTTTGAAGCATTGGTTGTGTGACGTTCTGTTGAGAGTTGTCATGGAGAAGAAGTGGGCCCTTTCTGTTGACCAGTGCTAGCCACAGGCATTGCAATTTTTGGTGCATCTCATTAATTGCTGACCATACTTCTCAGATGTAACGGTTTTGCTAGGATTCAGTAAGCTGTAGTGGATCGGACCAGCAGCAGACCACGAAACAGTGACCATGACCTTTTTTTGAGGCAAGTTTGGCTTTGTAAAGTGCTTTGAAGCTTTTTCTTATTCCAGCCACTGAGCTGGTCATTGCTGGTGTCATGTAAAATTCACTTTTCATCACAGATCACAATCTGATTAAGAAATGGTTGGTTGTTGTGTAGAATAAGAGAAGAAGACACTTCAGAATGATGATTTTTTTTTGAATTTTCAGTCAGCTCATGAGGCACTCACTTATCGAGCTTTATCACCTTTCCAGTTTGCTTCAGATGTCAAACAACTGTAGAATGGTTGACATTGATTTCTTGGGCAACTTCTTTTGTAGTTCTAAGAGGATCAGCTTTGATGATCCTCTCAGTTGGTCATGGTCAACTGTGATGGCCAGTCACTGTGCTCATCTTCAGGGCTGTCATCTTTGCAAAACTTCTTGAACCACCACTGCACTGTATGTTCATTAGCAGTTCCTGGGTCAAATGCATTGTTGATGTTGCAAATTGTCTCCACTGCTTTACTACCCACTTTGAACTTGAATAAGAAAATTGCTCAGATTTGCTTTTTGTCCTAACATCATTTACCTAGTCTAAAATAAATCTAAAATGAGCAGTAAGTAACAACTCATTAGCAAAAAAAAAAAAGACATAAAGTAAGAAATGCTCATTAAAATGATGTATAACATAACCACATTTATTTAAGAATGTATTCCAGTATCAAAAAGCAAAGTTCAGCAGTGCAAAACCGCAATTACTTTTGCACCAACCTAATAACTATGTGATCTTGAGCAATTGGGTTGACTTTACTTGTCTTAGCCTTCTCGTTTGTGAAAGAGAGGTCATAATAGTTGGGATTATGGTCAGGGTCAGGTGAAATAATGTGTTCATTTACAGTAAGCACTCATAAACGTTAACTATTACATTTTACTTGAGGTAAGATTACCACATGTGCTAGCTTGTTTATTTATTTATAAATTGTGGCAAAAAATACATTTCATAAAATTTATCATCTTAACCATTTTTAAGTGTACAGTTCAGTGATACTGAGTACATTGGTATTCTTGTACAACCTTCCCACCATCCGTCTCCAGAACTCTTTCATCTTGCAAGACTGAAACTTTATACCCATTGATCCCCCCCAGTGACCCATCCCCCAACTCCTGGCAACCACCTTTCTGCTTCCTATCTCTGTGATTTTGACTACTCGAAGTACCTCATGTAAGTGGAATCATACAGTATTTGTTTTTTGTGACTGGCTTCTTTCAGTTAGCATAATGTCTTCGAGGTTCATCCATGTTATACTGTATGTCAGAATTTCCTTTCTTTTTAAGGCTGAATAATTGTGTGTGTGTGTGTGTGTGTGTGTGTGTATGTATGTGTATATATACAAACACATACCAAATTTTGCTTATCCCTTCACCATTGATGAATACTTGAGTTCTTAGCTATTATAAATAATGCCACTATGAACACAGATGTACAAACATCTCTCTGAGACCCTGCTTTTATTTTTTTTGAGTATAAACCCAGAAGTGGAACTGCTAGATCATATGTAATTCTGTGTTTAATTTTTTGAGAAAACACTATAATGTTTTTCCACAGCAGCAGTACCATTTTATATTCCCACCAATAGTGCGTGAAGATTCCAATTTCTCCACAGTGTCACTAACACTTGTGATTTTCTGTGTGTGTGTCTTTTTGGTAATAGGCATCCTAATGGGTGTGAGATAGTATCTCATTGTGGTTTTCATTTGTGTTTCCCTAATGATCAGTGATTGAGGGCAGAAGGGGACGACAGAGATGAGATGGTTGGATGGCGTCACCAACTCAGTGGACATGGGTTTGGATGAACTCCCGGAGTTGGTGATGGACAGGGAGGCCTGGCGTGCTGCAGTTCATGGGGTCGCAAAGAGTCGGACACGACTGAGCAACTGAACTGAATGATCAGTAATATTGAGAATCTTTTCAGTGCTTGTTGACCACTTGTATATCTCCTTTGGAAAAATGTCTCTTCAGATTCTTTGCCCATTTTTGAATCAGGTTTTTCTTGTTGTGAGTTTTAGGAGTCACCTATATGTTCTGGATTTTAATCCCTTATCAATATATGATTTGCAAATATTTTCTTCCATTTTATAGGTTGCCTTTTTTACTCTGTTGATAATGTCTTTTGATACATAAAATCTTATTTTTTAAAATATATATGTAGTTTTTATTAAATTCTACTTTTATCTTAATAAATTTGATCTTTTTGTGTCATAATTTAATCATAGGTTTGTATAACCACTACCATAGTCCAGGTACCGAATAGTTCCAACACCCCCAAAAACTTCCTTGTTACAGCTAGCTTTTTAATAAGTGCTTTTTAGTAGTGTTATTAAGATGTCTTGTTTGGGAATCACCAAGGTCAGGTGCAAATCCTTTTGAAGTGCTAATGACTTTTCATTGGCTTGTTCGGGAATGCTGTGGACTTTTTTTTTTTTTTTGTCTCTCCCTCTTTCTTTTTCCCCACATTGGTGACCTTGGAAATCAGATCCAGCCAACTCTCTTTTCATGAAGCATAGTACTGCTGACCAATTAGTTAAATGTAGAGATATTAGATTTTATGATATACAATTTTGATAATCATTCTGTTAAAGGGTGATTTTAAATCTTTTCTTATGATCTCTTAGTCCTTAGCTTATTAATTTATGGCCTTTATGAATAAATGCTACAGCTTGGTCTTAATTATACTTCAGTTATATCTGATAGAGTACCTGAAGAACTATGGACAGAGGTTCATGATATTGTATAGGAGGCAGTGATCAAGACCATCCCCAAGAAAAAGAAATGCAAAAAGGCAAAATGGTTGTCTGACAAGGCCTTACAAATAGCTGAGAAAAGAGGAGACCCGAAAGGCAAAGGAGAAAAGGAGAGATATACCCATTTGAATGCAGAGTTCCAAAGAATAGTAAGGAGAGATAAGAAAGCCTTCCTCAGTGATCAATATAGAGAAATAGAAGAAAACAATAGAATGGGAAAGACTAGAGATCTCTTCAATAAAATTAGAGATACCAAGGGAACTTTTCATGCAAAGATGGGCACAATAAAGGACAGAAATGGTATGGACCTAACAGAAACAAAAGATATTAAGAAGAGGTGGCAAGAATACACAGAAGAACTGTCCAAAGAAGATCTTCATGATCCAGATAACCATGATGATGTGATCACTCACCTAGAGCCAGACATCCTGGAATGCGAAATCAAGTGGGCCTTAGAAAGCATCACTACAAAGCTAGTGGAGGTGATGGAATTCCAGTTGGGCTATTTCAGATCCTAAAAGATGATGCCGTGAAAGTGCTGCACTCAATATCCCAGCAAATCTGGAAAACTCAGCAGTGGCCACAGGACTGGAAAAGGTCGGTTTTCATTCCAGTCCCAAAGAAAGGCAATGCCAAAAAATGTTCAAACTACCACACAATTGTACTCATCTCACGCTAGCAAAGTAATGCTCAAAATTCTCCAAGCAAGACTTCAACAGTACATGAACCGTGAACTTCCAGATGTTCAACCTAGATGTAGAAAAATACAAAAAGCAAGAGAGTTACAGGAAAACATCTACTTTCACTTTATTGACTATACCAAAGCCTTTGACTGTGTGGGTCACAACAAATTGTGGAAAATTCTTAAAGAGATGGGACTACCAGACTACCTTACCTGCCTCCTAAGAACTCTGTATGCAGGTCAAGAAGCAGCAGTTAGAACTGGACATGTAACAACAGACTGGTTCCAAATAGGAAAAGGAGTATGTCTAGGCTGTTTATTATCACCCTGCTTATTTAACTTAGATGCAGAGTACATCATGTGAAATGCCAGGCTAGATGAAGCACAAGCTGGAATCAAGATTGCCAGGAGAGATATCAATAACTTCAGATATGCAAATGGCACCACCGTATCCCAGAAAGCGAAGAAGAACAAAAGAGCCTCTTGATGAAAGTGAAAGAGGAGAGTGAAAAAGTTAGTTTAAAACTCAACATTCAGAAAACTAAGATCATGGCATCTGGTCCCATCACTTCATGGCAAGTAGATGGAGAAACAATGGAAACAGTGACAGATTTTATTTTTGGGGGGAGGGGCTCCAAAATCACTGCAGATGGTGACTGCAGCCATGAAATTAAAAGACACTTGCTCCTTGGAAGAAAAGCTATGCTCCACCTAGACAGCATATTAAAAAGCAGAGACATTACCTTGGCAACAAAGGTCCATCTAGTCAAAGCTATGGTTTTTCCAGTTGTCATGTATGGATGTGAGACTTGGACCATGAAGAAAGCTGAGCACTGAAGAATTGATGCTTTTGAACCGTGGTGTTGGAGAAGACTCTTGAGAGTCTCTCAGACTGCAAGGAGATCCAGCCAGTCCATCCTGAAGGAAATCAGTCCTGAATATTCATTGGAAGGACTGATGCTGAGGTTGAAACTCCAATACTTTGGCCACCTGATGGGAAGAACTAACTCATTGGAAAAGACCCTGATGTTGGGAAAGATTGAAGGCCGGAGGAGAAGGGGACGACAGAGGATGAGATGGTTGGGTGGCATTACTGACACAATGGACATGAGTTTGAATAGGCTCCAGAAGTTGGTGATGGACAGGGAAGCCTGGTGTGCTGCAGTCCATGGAGTTGCAAAGGGTCAGACACAACTTAGAAACTGAACTGAACTGACAGCTAGGTCTTAATTATACTTCCTAGCAAGAAGTTGGGGATGAGAGTGAGAAAGAGCCTTAGATTTGGCAATCATGAATGTAGGACCAACTCTTGTCTTCTGATAATTTACTCTAGATCTTGTTCAGTTGCTAAGTCATGTCTCACTCTTTGTGACACCATGGACTGCAGCATGACAGGCTTCCCTGTCCTTCATTATCTCCTGGAGTTTGCTTAAACTCATGTCCATTGAGTCAGTATTGCCATCCAACCATCTCATCGTCTGTTGTCCCCTTCTCTTGCTGTCAATCTTTCCCAGCATCAGGGTCTTTTCCAGTGAGTCAGCTCTTCACATCAGGTGGTCAAAGTATTGGAGCTTCAGCTTCAGTCCTTCCAATGAATATTCAAAGTTGATCTCCTTTAGGGTTAAGTGGTTGTAGTCCAAGGGACTCTCAAGTGTCTTCTCCAGCACCATAGTTTGAAAGCATCAATTCCTGGGCACTCAGTCTTCTTTATGGTCCACATCTCATCCATACATGACTACTGGAAGAACCATAGCTTAGACTATACGGACCTTTGTCAGCAAAGTGATGTTTCTGTTTTTTAATATGCTGTCTAGGTTGGTCATAGCCCTTCTTCCAAGGAGCAAGCGTCTTTTAGTGGCTCTAGTCACCATCCACAGTAATTTTGGAGCCCAAGAAAATGAAATTTGACAGTGTTTCCACATTTTCCTCATCTATTTGGCATGAAGTGATAGGAGCAGATGCCATGATCTTCATTTTCTGAATGTTGAATTTTAAGCCAGCTTTTTCACCCTCCTCTTTCACCTTCATCAAGAGGCTTTTTAGTTCCTCTTCACGTTCTGCCATTAAAGTGGTATTATCTGCATATCTCAGGTTGTTGATAATTCTCTCTCTAGATCTTGTTATTGTTGTTCAGTTGTTTAGTTATGCCTGACTCTTTGTGACCTCATTGCTGCAGCACGCCAGGCTTTTCTGTTCTTCACCAACTCCTGGAGCTTGCTCAGATTCATGTCCTTTGAGTTGGTGATGCCATCCAACCATCTCATCCTCTATCATCCCCTTTTCCTGCCTTCTATCTTTCCCAGCATCAGGGTCTTTTCCAATGAGTCGGCTTTTCACATCAGGTGGCCAAAGTATTAGATCTTAATTCATTTAACTTTTATGAACTGCAAAATGGGTGAGGTGACAACTCCTGTCTCACGGGCTTTTTGGTATGTTGAGTAAAGAAGGAGTTAACTGGCTTTCAATAAATGTTCATTTGATTGTAAATAGTAAGAATGTTGATAAATGGAACCTGAAACAACCCCCAGATTACATTCTTAAAGTTTTTTAGTAACAGCTTTATTGAGCTATAATCCACATGCCATACAGTTCACCCATTTGAAACATACAGCTCAGTGCCTTTTTATTCATGAAACTGTGCGGCCATCATCACGGTAAGTTTTGGAACATTTTCATTATCCCACAGAGAAACATATACCCTTTAGCAGTCACCCCACGCTTCTCCCATCTCCACAGCCCTAGGCAAACACTAATCGGTCTTCTACAGTAGGCTTGCCTAGTCTGGATATTCCATATAAATGTTATCATAAAATATTTGGCTTTTTATGACCAGACTTCATTCATTTAAGCATTGTAATGTTTTCAGGGTTCATCCATGTTGTATCATGTATCAATACTTCATTCCTTTTTATTGCAGAGTATTCCAGTATATGGATATTTATCTATTCATCAGTTAATGTTAAATTAAATCAATAAATTAATAAACTTAATATAAATTAATATATAAATATTTATAAATATATAAATATAAATAAATTTAAATTAATAAATTGATCAGTTTATTTGTCTATTCATCAGCTAATGCTTTTCAGCTGTTGTGAATAATGCTGCTGTGAACATTTGTACCTGAAATTTTTGTGTGGATATATGTTATATGTTTTCATTTTCCTTAGAGTAGAGGAATTCTAGGGGTGGAATTGCTGGATCATATTATAAGTTTATGTTTAACCCTTCGGGGAACTCCAAACTGTTTTCTCAAGTGGTTGTACCATTTTATTCCCCCAGCATATGAGGGTTTCACTTTCTCCACATTCTCTCCACCACTTGTCTTTTTTATTTTAGTCATACTAGTGAATGTGAACTGAGTGGTATCTCGCGATTTGATTTGTATTTCCTTGATGGCTAATGATGCTATCTTTTCATGTGTTTATTGCCCATCTTATTACTATTATTACGTATCTCTCTGTGTTTTACTATGTAGCTAGGTTATATCCCTCTTTAATAAGGTGACGGTCTGAACCCAAAGATGTGCCTATTAATACTTGCTGATTTGTTAGCTGATTATAAGAGAAACCCAAAGGAAGAAAAATAGGGCTTCATTTTATCAATCTCTCCTTTTTTAGTTACTTCTACATTATCACTAACTAAATTGAAAGTTCTCAGGATATCTAGAATAGAGATTTTCATTTGAAAATAATGTTTAGTCTGTTTAGGGGAAGGCTAGATTGAGGACATAAGATATTAATAAAAAATAATGGTTAAATTGTTAATGTTATGGGTTATAGAGCACATACAATTTGATCTTGGCATTGGGGATATAGCAGTGAATAAAGTCCCTGATTTCATTGGCAATCTAGTGGGCAGAGATGTGAAAAATTAGGCAATATATGGGGAAAGGGAGTTATTGAAAGGAAGGGATCTATTTTATTTATTTATTTTCTTTTTGGCCGTGCTGCATGGCTTGTGGGATCTTAGTTCCCCAACCAGGGATTGAACCCAGGTCTCTGGCAGCGAGAGCGCCAAGTCCTTACCATTGGACTGCTAGGGAATTCCTGGGAGGGATCTATTAATAGTTAAGATATGACTGGTTGACCCAGACCTTTTTGGTGAAGTGAAATTTGAGCAGATATCTTATGAAATAAAGAAACTCATCATATTGATAATTTGAGAGAAGAATGCTTTAGGCAGAGAAAATTATAAACACTAAATCCTTGGGGTGGGGTTATGCTTGGTTTGTAAATGAACAGCAAGGAGGGAAAGAATATTCCTCACTGAGTTAAGAAAGTAGTCAATGGAAGGTTTTTGCATTAAGCAACTGTAAGATTAGAGTTGCTATTTACAGAGATGGGAAAGACTGGCAGGTGCAGGTTTGTAAGGAAGGGTCAAGTATTTGGTGTTAGACATGTTACATTTCAGATGGTTGTAAGACAGACAAAAGGAGAGGTTGAATAGGTGGTTGAATATGCAAGTCTGGAATTCAGGAAAATTCAGGTCAGAAATGGAAATCAGTATATGTAAAGCCATTGAGTAGATGTTATCATCCAAGAAATGTGTATAGAGAGAGCAGAAAAGAAATCTGACATCTGAGCCCTGGACGTGCTGACATTGGTGGGACGGTGGTGTTTGAGAAGATCAAAGGAGTAGCCAGTGAGGTGCAAGAAGAATCAAGAAAAAGTGAAGTAGCAGAGGTCAAGTGATTTGTAGGGATAATGGCAGGTGTCCCAGCTTGGTTGCCTGGGAACCTAGAGTCTAAGTATTGTTTAGTTCTAGGGACAGTTTTGGGGGCCTTAGGGTGATCTTTAAAGTGAAAGGCTTGACAAGATTGTCTCTAAACTTTTTCTCATTGTAATAATATCTCATCATATATTTATATAACACATTATATAGTTTGTACAAAGCACTTTCATGTGTTTATTGCATTTAATCATCATAATAGATCTATGGGACTTATTTTTACAGATGAGAAGTTTAAAGAAGTTTAGAGACTTGTCCAAATTCACACAGTCTTAGTCAGTTAGAAGATAGAACCCAGATCTGCCTGATCACAAAGCCTGTGCTCCTTATAATATGTAACAAGTACTTTTTTTACACTGCCATTCTAGAGCTCTGTGATTTTGATCACATAGAATTCATTGATTGATTGATTGAATATTTGCTGAACACCTGCAATGTACTAGTTACTGTTCTAAGCACAGGGGATACAGTTGTGACCAAGAAAATGTCTTTGTCTTCAAAGACCTTTCATTCTAGTGGAGGAGACTGACAGTAAACAGATAAATAAGCTAATAAATAATATAATGTTAATGCCATAATAAAAATAAAGCAAAGTAAGGGAACAGTATATGTTGGGGGGATGATCAAGAAAAGCTTCTCTGAAGAGATGGCATTTGAGCAGAGCCCTGAATGATCTAAAGTAGAAAACAATGAGAAAATAGGAAGACAGAGGGAATAGCAGGCATAAAGGTCCACAGGTAGGAGTGAACTAGATGTGTTTGAGGAGCAGCAAGAAGGTTGTTATTCATTGGACAAGAGGTTGACAAACAAAATGCTTAGAGCTTTGAAATCATTTAGCCCTGGTGAGTCATTTCTGATTCCTGTCACTTAATTTACTGTGTGATTAGGCAGAATCCTTGACTTTTCTGAGTTTTAATTTCCTTATTTACAAAATGGAGGTAATAAAATAAAGCCTGCTGCTGCTGCTGCTAAGTCTCTTCAGTTATGTCTGACTCTGTGCGACCCCATAGACGGCAGCCCACCAGGCTCCCCTGTCCCTGGGATTCTCCAGGCAAGAACACTGGAGCGGGTTGCCATTTCCTTCTCCAATGCATGAAAGTGAAAAGTGAAAGTGAAGTCGCTCAGTCGTGTCTGACTCTTAGCAACCCCATGGGCTGCAGCATACCAGGCTCCTCTGTCCATGGGATTTTCCAGGCAAGAGTACTGGAGTGGGGTGAAAATAAAGCCTATTGAGAATTAAATGAGAGAATGTATGTACAATACCTGGAATGTTGTCTGGCACATTACCTTGTTAAATACATATTTACCGCATGTCTTCTATTATGTCAGCTGTGTCATAGAAACTTATTTTACTGTCATCTGGTAAGTTCAGTTTGTTTTTCTGTTTTTTTTTTCAAGTGGTTTAGTCAGCAGATCTTAAAGTTCTATTCCTGTGCCTGGGCTCTGCTAGTCATTCTCCCTGAACTCACCTTTGTATTGAAAAATCAAGGAAGAGAGTTGGACTGAAAAGAAAATGATTTAGAAGTTGATGAATAGGTATAAAAATAAGGGATTGGGATTCTGGTAATTATAGATATATTCAAATTAATATATTCATTTATTATGAAAAGAAACTGCGTGTGCATTTCTGTCATCTTTCCTCATTACCGAATGCTAGCTCTACTCCAGCACTTCCCAGCCAGGCTTCCTGCTGACCCAAACCTGCTTGCCTTAGGAGAATCAGATAGGAGCCAAGTCCTCCATCCTTGTAAGACCATCTGTTTTCAGATCCACAGCTGCTGCCCTTACAGTTGCAACCCAACACAACTGGAATGATTTATTCATCTACAGGTAACATTTGTGCACCAGGCTTCCAGCAAAGTATGGTATCAGCTTTACACATAATGAAGCATCCAGCACAGGTGGTAAGCTGTACATAAAGGATGCTTCTGGCTTACAAATGGCTGATGGACAGATGGAGGTAAGCTGTTAGTCCTGAACACATAGCCAGAGGAAGAGCAGAGTGAACACTGGGCAATAAGGGAAAATTTCTTGTCCAGTAAAGAGTCTCGATTGTATATATGATATTTCTGGAATTTCAAGATAATTTAACTCATCTTTAAATTAAATGTTGTACCACTGTTAAGTTAGGTGAGAAAATTAAAATCCAGAAAGGGGAAGAGACTTAAACTGCATAGCAGTTTGGCACAGTTAAGACCAACACTCAGTCATTCCAATTCTGAGTCCACTGTTTACCTCCAGTTGTTTTATTGTGCAGTGAAAAACTTTAAAACAAATATGAATGGCATTATTTACTTATTTTTGCTCAGTTTGTAACTTTCTGATACCATGAACAAATCCCAAGTTTTTGTCCCTTAATAACTAAATGACCAAGACCAAGCAAGTTGCTTAATTTTTTTGAATGTCTTATATATATATAATATAATATATATTATATTATATATATATGAGGATAATTAACACTTGTTCTGAATTGTTTTATGGATTAAATGAGGTAAAGTATACAAAAGCTGTTTAGGTCATTTTTATTAATCAGAAGATACTAAACGAATGCTAATTTCTCTTCTTCGGTTCACTCCAGCAAACACTGATTAAGCGTCTACTGTGTGCCAGCTCAATTTCTAGACTCTTTACTTAAATTATCTTGTTTAACCTTTGAAGTTCCTTCTCTCTTTCCTTATTATATTGAGGATCTCATTGATACAATCTTTTTTCCATAACAAGATCCTTCTATAATGAAATCTCCATAACCAAGCACTTATTGTTGCAAACAAGTGATTCTTGCTTTTAGAAAAATCTACAGTGTTAGTATGAACCTAACACATAGATATGATAATATCTACGGGCCAGTGCAGCTAGAGCTAGTCTTGGCTTCTGCCCCTGCTACAAAGTGCTTTGGGGACGCCGTGTTTGGAGGGCAAGTCATATAACTGTTTCAGCACTCTTTGTCACCTTAGAGAATGTGGTTTCTCTTTTGGAAAGCTTGGTTTTAGTGAATTGCTTCCTTTTCACCTTAGGTTTTAGGCTCTTTGACAAGCCATCTGCTTCTCAAATACAATTTCCCTTTACCACCAAGGGCTTGTAGACAGTTGTTCAAATGGAGAACAAAAGCTTTCTCTAGTGGTTCTGTAAAAGTGGGAATGCCTCAGGGAGAGATTGCATCTGGTTATTGGAATTCATTTTGTGATGTGTGCCTGACTGGGCACTCTGCTGGGGCTGGCCATGGAGGAGATAAAATTTAGAAATGGAAATTTGTCAACATGAGTTTTGGCTATATCTGTATTTGCTGGTATCAGCTAGGGCTCCTAAGAGCTTGTTGGACTCAGTGTTGCTGCTGCTGCTGATTTTCTTTTTTGTTTTCTTTTTTTCTTCCCACTTTTCTTTCTGGTAACTGTGTGTGTTGCCCAAGTTTTCCATTTGTACTTGGTTATTCTGTTTGGTTGTTTTTCCAGATCATTGATCTGTTCAGTGAGTAGCTTGGTATAATGCAGTTCAATGACTGAGTTAAGTGGAGATTTAGTAATGAATAAATAAGGTACAGAGAAACCTAGAGTGAGGCGATAGAAAAGTCTTGGTAAACCCGTAGACACGTGGCTTCAAACCTCAGCTTTGCCTTATACCTGCTCTGTGATCTTGGGTAAGTCATTTATTCTCTTTGAGCCATAGTTTCTTCATCTCTAAAAATGAGAATATAAATATCTACTTTGTTCAAGGTTGTAGTGAGTACTGAGACAGTAAATGAAAGAAATGAGGAAAGAATCAAGCATTAAGTTGGTGCTTGTTAAATATTCCTTTCCGTCTTTCCTCCCATTTTCCTGAAGAGTGTACATGGAAAAACCGGACATGTATATGAATGATTGTGTGTTCATGTGTGCATGTTAGTTTATGTGTGTGTTAGTTTAATATAGCTCTGAGAAGTGGCAGAAAATTGCCATAATCATTGGGAATTGGGAGGTAGGGGCTTGGGGTTCATGCGTACCTTCCTTAAAACCAGATTGAGAGACATACTCTGATACTGTGTAACCTAACACAGTCTTTGTGCCTTTAAAGAAGACCTTAGGAGAGAAAAAGAAAGAACCTAGTGGTGGAGGCCTTGGTAGGCTAGTTTCCTCAGGGGGATCATTAGAGTGTCTCTAGTTATCTACTGGTATCAGAGAGAGAATAATCTGCTTCACAGTAAGCTGAGAGCGGAACCTGGGTTTGTAAGCAGGAGAGCTGCCTTTTAGAAACAGTATGTAGCTGGGAAGATTGCAGCCACCAGCCTTTCCCTTTCCACTCCTAAAATCTGTTATATCATCATCAGGGTGATATTTTCCAAAATTAAAATCTAGTCATCTTAATTTGCTCTTAAAACTCTTCATTGGCTCCCAGTTGCCTTCAGATTAGTCTGAACTCCTTCTGTCACTTACTAGGTCTTCCTTGATCTGATCCCTGCCTCCTCCTACTTCTCGTACTTTTGCGGTACTGACACTGCATTATTTACAGCTTCTTAACCACCCCCCACCCGTATGTGTGTTCTGATCCATGATAGTCTTTCTGCTATGTTGTACTCTTTCCTGTTCTTCTGTTTTACTTGACAATTTCTACTCTTTCTTGAAAACTCTTCTCAACTACTGGGTTTTCCATGAAGTCTTCCCTGACTTTCGAAGGTGAGGTGCATGGGATGGGAGACTTCCGTCCTCTAGGTTCATCTAGAATTTTGTACATACAGAAGTCTAACAACATGTAGCATCAGTGATTAGTAGGCATCAGTGATGTCTCTTAATGCTTTTATGACCCATTGATTTCTTTATTTTAGTGCCTTCATTGGGATCCTCAAACCATCTTTATGTAGATCTGTTCAACAACTGATATCTTTAGAATTAGAAAAATAAAGCACAGATACAATATTACACCTTGCCAGACTTAGCAAATTTATCAATACTTTGTTATATGCCTCTTGTCCCTGATGAAATGACTAGCCATCAGTAAAATGAACCATTAAGTTTGGAAGGAGCTGTTTATTAATCAGCTTGATGGCATAAGTCCACCTGATCTTTTCTTTTTTTGGCTGTGCTACATGGCTTGTGGGATCTTTAGTTCCCCAACCAGGGTTCAAACCCAGGCCCCCTTCAGTAGAAGCACAGCTTCCTAACCATTGGACCACCAGGGTCCAATCTGGTCTGATCTGATTTTTTAATCACTGGCAAACTTTGGTCAAGATAAGCTAATTATTATGCTTCTTTCAAATAACTTTTCATTTGAATCCTCAAATCTCTTCACTATAAATAGGATCTGAATTCTGCTTTTCATGCTGGAGTTTTCCCCAGATGTCTGACAGTCCTTGACTGTTCATATTTTAAAAGGGGTTATTAAAAAGCTAATTGGAAATTTTAAATACCTGGGTGGAGTTTACTGATTTTGGACCTCATCCTAATGGTTATCTGCCTGGGCTGTTTGTGGCACAACTGCAATGTCATTAGGTCTTTCCACTAGCGCTGGTTAGATTCTCTGGAAGGATCCTCTAGCCTCCTTCCTTGAGGTTATAATGCTGATCTGGAAGCTGAGTGGAGGAGAAAGGCTGCGGGTAGGCCCTCAATGTTCACTTTACTTAACACTCTTATTTTCAGTATAGTAACCCTGCCTTCAACTGTGGTGCTCCCGCATTATGAGTTTATTAGATGTTTTTAAAGGAAGATTGAGGCTCCAGGAACTCTACTGGTATCAGTAATAAAGTGTGAAGAATGAGAGGCAGTTATTTTGGTTCTAAAGAGGCTTTCTTTAAACTTACTTCCTAGTTTTCTGTGTGTTCCAGAAAGACAAGGTTAATCATTAGATTAGAGTTGAGTGCAATAAGGAATAGTCCTCATTTGATCCTTATGGTAGCCCAGTGGGACAGGTAATATTTTTCCAATTTCCCACCTGGGGAAATTGAAGCTCAGTGAGATTAAATGACTTGTCCAAGGTCACTTAGCAAAATAAAGAGTGGCAGAGCTGGTCTTATTCTGTACCTCTGACTCTAATTCCTACTCTGATTGCAACAGATACTTCCTCCCCCAATATGAATGGGCTGCTAAAAGAGAAAATATGCTAGCCACATGGGTATTAGACAGCAGTAGTTTGAACTGTTAATAAACAGCCAGGTCTTCTTCCCTAGGAAGAGTTCAGCTGATTGGAGTTCTTGGTCTATTTTTCTAATTTATGTAAAGGACGTTAAAGAACTGTAGTGTTTGGACTTGCAACAAACTTTAATTCCTGTAGTGGAAGCCCTAAAGATACAGTTGCATTGCCAGTTTGGCACAAGGAAATATTTAAGCTCTCAAGTAGAAATAACTGAGTTTCTAGTACAGCCAAAATGTTCTGAACTCCAGGAATCCATCATGAATCAGGGAATGTTAAGGCTCTAAGATCCATTCATTCTTGGGCTTGAAGGCTAAGCTTGTGTAGACAAGCTTCGTAGAACAATTTTGTGTACCTTTATTGAGTTTCTGCTTACTAAGAACAATAATAGATCCTGGGAAATATTTTGCTTAGGAGTTTCATACTCTAATTGGGAAAGGATACACAAATAATACACATTATGTGTAAGAATGCTATAATTGAGAGATATACAAGTGCTCATCAGGGAATGATTTATTCGGCTCAGATCAAGGGTACAGGGAATGACTGGAGAAAACTTTACTGTGAAGACAGTTGATTTGTATCTCTCAGGAAGGTCAGATCTTTAGATAGACAGGAAATGAAGAGCACTGTAGGCAGAGGGTACAGTATGTTCAAAATCCCAGAAAGATGAAAGAGCTTGTTGTTTTGAGGGGAACAGCAGGCAACTTGATTCAGCTAGAACAAAAAAGTAACATAAACCAGACCTCTCTCTGGTCTAGGGCTCTCAAGGCCCCTTTCTGTCTACCATGCTGTGCCAGCATCTGCTCACCATAGGTGTATCCTTCCTACTATGCAAGTGTTCTCTGAAGCAGTCTGTATCTCCTCTCTAGTCTCGCTCACCTTTCTTCAGAGCTTAGGTAGTATAATTACACTCTCCTCTAAAAAGTCTTTCCAGGCTGATACCTGATACTTCTCTGAATCCTGTTGCCCTTTAAAAGCCAGTGTGGTACCCTCCTAACTTCATACTGACAGATGTTCATCCTTAATTTGTTTCTAGAAGAATTTGCCATTAGTGATATTTCTGATTGTGCCCAGAATGGATGTTTATTGTCTGGTTACTTGCATTTCTTAAGCCTTGATTATAGATTTATTGTCAAGTTAACTTTCCATTCAGCTCGGAATCCTTCAGCTTAGAGAGTAAAGTGTGGTAAAATGAAACCACCTAGGACGCATCTTTTACTAGCCTCGAAGATCTAGTAATTTCTTTTCTTTTTGTCTTAGTGCTTGTCACCCCTCCCTAGAGTGCTCTTTTTTTTTAGTGTCTGTCTCCCTGACCAGACAGTGGGCCATCTGAAAGCAAAGATTTGTTATAGTTCATCTTTTTGTGTTTTCAACAGCCAACATAGAGCCTGGACACAGAAGTATCTGATACATGTTTATTATTTATTGAGAGTCAGGATACAGGAGTTCTAGTTTCAGTTCTACCACTGTGTGACCTTGAGCAGATTACTTTCAATCTTTGAAACTGTAGTTTTCTTATCTGTAAAATGTAGAGGCTGGACTCCATGGTCAGTATCATAGCATTTCTCCTACTTATAGCAGTCAGGGTCTGGTTGAAATGATAGAAGTCACACCACCAATTTGAATGGGTAAAATTTAATGTAAAGAATTGTTAAATAGGTAAAAAGTAGTGAACTACTAAGAGTACCATCCTTAGGGCTGAGGGAAAAGCAAACAAGGAAGGAACTTAAAAGCTTAAGGAAAGAGAGCTCCACAAGGCCAAGATTCTGAGGAGAGTGTATGGAATACAGTCATAGGAACATGCTGCTTATTGCTGTAGAGAAGAAATTGCCTGGCGCTTGCTTGCCTCAGAACCTGGAGGGCCACTGTCTTGAAATCTGCCATGGCTCTCTGTGTGCTGATCTGCTTGCTGCCGTATAGGAAAACATTAGAACTAGAAAACACTAGAAAAAGCCACTTCTTTCTCTCTTAGCCTTGTGGCCTTGTTCCAGTACTTTCTATTGGCAGAATCTGATGTGAACCAGCTGGGAAAGGAGCAAGGTAGTCTGCAGAGTCCAGTGCACTGTCACTGAATAGAACAATGAAGAATCAGTTTAGAGCTATAAGGCAAAAATTAACGATTTCTATATTCTAATAATCTGTTTTGATATTTGTCTTCCTCATTGCATCATGAGCTTGGTAGTGGCTGGAAAGTTGTCCTATTTGTCTCTGTATCTGCATTAATCCAGAAGGGGCCTGGCACCCAAGAGTTGCTTAGTAAATACTGTTTGAATGAAGGAAAGTCTCTGTAATACAGGGAAAATTATGTGTTGCTCTTGGTTGACTTCAGTCTTACTGTCTTGAAAAGGATTGGGGCTAGACATCCAAATCTTATTGAGTGCTATTGTCCTGTTCTTTCATGTGCATATTTGCATTAGATACTAGAGTAAGGACAGGAAAAACATTCTTCTTTTAATATTCATATGTTCTATAAAATTAAACTCTTGAAAGTTCCTTGGATAGCAAGGAGATCAAATCTGTTAATCCTAAAGGAAATCAACCCTGAATATTCATTGGAAAGGACTGATGCTGAAGCTCTGATACTTTGGCTACCTGATGCAGAGATATGATTCATTGGTAAAGACCCTGATCCTGGGAAAGATTGAGGGCAGGAGGAGAAGGGGTGACAGAGGATGAGATGGTTTGATGGCATCACTGACTCAATGGACTTGCGTTTGAGCAAACTCCAGGAGATAGTGAAGGACAGGCAAGCCTGGTGTGCTGCAGTCCATGGGATCGCAAAGAGTCAGACACGACTTAGAAACTGAACAACAATGAAATTAAACATATTCCCTTTTCTAAAGGGTGACAGTCTGAAATCTAAGTTAGGTACTTTGCACTTAAGTATATTCCTCAGAAGAAAAAGGAGACTAAGCTTTATTGTCGTTATATGGTCCAGTGGTTAAGACTCCATGATTGTGCTGCAGGGGTTGCAAGTTCAATCCCTGGTTGGGGAACTAAGATTCCACATGCCGCACAGCACCCCCCACCAAAAAATCTCATTTGCAGATAGAGAAACTGATGCTGAGGGTCTTGACCAAAGTTATACAGCTAGTAAGTAGCAAAGCTAGTCCAGGCTTGACTGTTCTAAAACTTGAACAGGACAGTACTCTCTCTTTTCTCCAGCATATGAGAGCAAGCACAGAGTTTTTGTTAGCAGATAGCAATAGAAATCTGTGAAACTGATTGCTGTTTCTGGCTATTTGGGGCTGGACAAGTAACAACAGAACAAAATAGTAATCCTTGCAAGGCTACAATCATAGTTTGCTAGTAATTGGCCTTTTATATAAACCAGTTTGAGCCTGTGCTTCAGACACCTGGTTTATGAAGCAGTTGCTGTCTGGCAGCAGAGTATTCTTCTTCCTCTTTTTTTTTTTTAATCCCACACTAGCAGTTTACAGAAGAGTTCTGACACATTCCCTGAAACATTAAGCTTCTTTTCTCTTGCTCTTCTAGGTTTCTTCCCTTTTCTGAGACCTAAAAGTAGATAGACCAATTTATTATGAGGAAGCAAAATTTGTGAGACTGGTGTGTTTCTTGCTTCTGGACCAGCACACACAAAGCTTTTAGGTAAGTTACTTAGGATTGAGAGTCAGTTGTTCTTTCTCAGGTCATCAGTCAGGCAGAGCTGAGGACCCTGATGCCAGTCTCACTGCTTGAAGGGTCAAAGTATTGCTCATAGCCTGGGAGAGACACTGTTACAAGAAAAGCTTTCCATTAAAAGCATTGGAAGAAGCCAGTGATGTCAGGATTTGCTTATCAAATTATTCTGCTGGTTATTTTGTGATTATCCATTGGGATGCCCACTGAGATTGGTTGACATGGGAGTGTGATTTCATCTTGACAATGAGAAGCCCTTGGACCAATGTTACCTATCCTTGATGTCTTTTGGTACTTCCGTTGACTAGGGGATCTTAGGATTCCCCTTTGACTTTTTTGGCAGTAAGGGCTGCTGCTTAACTGCTTTTCAGAAATGATGACATTTATTCTTTGGAAGGAACTGAAGAAGGAGTCTGTACATGTCATTTATTTTTAACTGCATACTCAATAAAGTTGAAATCTTACTTTCCTTTTTGTGGTTTAACATCAAACAAGAAAGGGGATGTGGCTCGGACGGTAAAGCGTCTGTCTACAATGTGAGAGACCTGGGTTTGATCCCTGGGTTGGGAAGATTCCCTGGAGAAGGAAATGGCAACCCACTCCAGTACTCTTGCCTTGAAAATCCCATGGACGGAGGAGCTTGGTGCAGTCTACTATCCATGGGGTCACAAAGAGTTGGGCATGACTGAGTGACTTCACTTTCACTTTAAAAACAGAGCCACCTGGCAAAACCCTATTCTTCTACTTAATAACTTAATAGTTCTTTATACTCCCTGAGCCTCAGTTTCCTCATCATTAAAATGAGAATAGTAATACACAATGACAACAACAATAGCGATCCACCATTTTAGGTAAGTGAATTTCTGTGAACCTCAATTTTCTGTGAAATGGAGGCATTAATTCCTCAGTAACAGATTTGGTTTGATAAAGAAACTAGCTAATATAAATGGAATGCAGGTAAATGGAAGTGCTAAGTAAATGGCTATGACTATTCTTAGGAGATCTGAGAGAAAAGATCCCTGAGGGTAGCATAGTTCATGTGGGATGGGTCAGGGCTTAATAAATATTCATTGATTAATTCTTTCCATAGGGAGCTCTTATTTCCTTTTCACTTGCTTTCTCTGCTGGTTTTTTTTTCTCCTAACATCATTTTTGCAGACACAGCTATGGAGTTGTTCTCTCTGAGAGTTTCCTTCCCATGCTATAGTCCTGATTTTGTTGTTCCAAGTTGCTCTCTGTAGAGAAAGTGGGGGTACAAAGGCTGAGTTAATGGTTCACAACTTCAAGTGCCATGTATTTCCGGGTCTACTGTTTTGTATATAAGATCGAGGGTTTGTCAAAGGTCTTTAAGGAGATGTGATCATGCTATTATTTGCTGTTTCTTTGGTATATGCCAAGAAGGAGGGCTGGCCAGTAAAAAAAATGTTTATGGACCAATAAACTAGATCTCTGCAAAGCTGGCCTGTGATCTACTCAGCCTCTTTAGGCAAGAGACTCTGGCAAGTTTAAATTCCAACTGTTTCAGTACAGGGTTTCATTTCTCTTTTTGGTCACAGAATTATAGAATCCTTAGATACCTTCAGAAGCTGACACAAAGATGTTAGAGGACTTGTTTAAGTCATATGGTAAAACCAGAACCTAGATTTCTTCCTTTTAACTCTTCCTGTAGTTCTTTGGAAAAGTAGTTGTTTATTTCCTAGGATGGCTACCCAGCAATGCTAGTTTTAGTTTATATTTTTTTAGTTTATTTTGAGGATACTCTGATTTTCCTTCTTATAAATGCTACAGGATTATATTGAGCTGTAAAGTTTGCTAGGTTCTTTCAAGGCCGGTGTTGCTTTTTTCTTTACATCTCTGTGAGATAAGCAAGTCAGATACTCCTAATGATTTGGGTTTTTTAAAAATCTTTTTTTCTTTTTCTTAAACTGATGAGAAAATTAAGGCCCAGAGAGGGGACATGAGTTGTTCAGAGTCATATAGTGAGTGAATGGTAGGGTTAGAACTAGCAAGAAGTCCCTTTTATTTTTAGGTTTTTATAATCACTGGGAATATTATCATACCTTATCAGTGGATATTATCACTTTCTACAGTTTTTGCCTGTCTGTAAGAGAAAAATGTCTTATTTTAATTTTCATCTGTAAATATTTTTTCATGGCCATTTGTAGTTGTTCTGTGAATTTTGTGTCATTTATTGCACATTTTCCACTAGGTTGTCTTTTATCAATTTTGCAGGGTATAGGAGGCTCTTTGTATATCAAAGCTTTGGGGATATATGCTGCAAATATTTTTGATGTTTTCTTTATGAAACTTGGTGCCTCCCTAGAGCACCCAAAGAGAAAAATCCTTTATATTGGAATAGCTATTTAAAAAAATAGCATACCAAAAGAAAAGCAAACAAAAGATTTAAAAAAAGAAAAAAAAATGCATATTACTGCTACCACTAACACTACTACTGAACTTTTACTTTATAAGTTTTCCAAAAGCTTTCATATTTTGTATTTTGTCCTTTTAGTAACTACATCATGGAGCTTATGATTAAAATAAGGTGGATTGAACTCATACTTTTTAACTTTCTTCTTTCTTTTTTCAAAACTCCATTGAAATAGCATAAAACTAGTATTAACTCACACAGACTAAGAGAATAGAGAAGATGGGAAAGTGAAAAGTGAAAGAGAATGTTGCTCAGTTGTGTCCGACTCTTTGCAACCCCATGGACTATACAGGCCATGGAATTCTCCAGGCCAGAATACTGCAGTGGGTGGCTGTTCCCGTCTCCAGGGAATCTTCCCAACCCAGGGATCAAACCCAGGTCTCTGGCATTGCAGGAGGATTTTTTACCAGCTGAGCTCACTAGGAAGACCCTGAGAAGATAGGAAAGAGGCACAAATGAGAAATGATTTAGTGGATTAGGGAAAGCAGAAACCTGAAGCTACAGAGGGAAATTAATCTGAATAAAGACATCTTTGTCATACAGAAACCTAGAAAGTCCTTGGTATTGGAGATTCTTGGCACCTTGAATGTTAGCATGAGAGATGGAGCCGAAAACAGGAGTTTAGAGGTATGTAAGGAACATTTAAGCTATCAGGTCTTTTTGTCTATTTCAGCAGAACATTGAAGGTTTATCCTCCAGAGAAATAAAATCAGAGAGGCCCTGGATTTGGGATTACCAGATTTAGCTGAGAGTAAACGAGAGGTGACATTCTAAAAACAGGGATTATATGAAGGGCTCCATCTAGTTCTTATCTCTCACACATAGGTAGTTAGGTTTATTCTCCTCAGGTGGGAGATTAGAGGATTTTTTGCTGAGAAATTGACTCTCAGACATTTGGAGACCTCTGCAGTAAAAAAAAAAATGGCTTGACATTTTCTCTTGTTAACTTTGAAGCCTAGAAGTTAACATGCCCCGCTGCCCATGCAGTGTATTTCTGTGTGCCTTCCTCCTAAATATGAATAAGAGAGGCAAAGATCTCCTGATGTTTGAGAAAAGTCTCTAACATAACAGAAATGAAAACAAACAGAAAAGGAACCTCCCCCACCCCAACCCCAAAAGAGAGCGGTGGGGAGAGAGTGCACAGGAGACAATGTAGGGAGCAAAAGAAAATTTGAAAAAACTCAGACCAGAGAAGATACTGCCTCAGTCAAATAAGAATAGGGTCCTGTTAAAAAAAAAAGGAATAATCAGACAAGAAAGCTATTTTGGTTACATCAGAAATAAAGAATTATAAAGAAAAATAAAGAAAAGATACATCAGAATAAAGAATTTAAAACACATAGAAAATAAGAGAAGAAATAATAATCCTAAGAGGATCAGTTTTAAGATTTATTTAAATATAAAAGTTATTTAAATTTAAGAAAATTGGTGTAATTATTTTTGATGATTTCATTCTGTCCAGTTCCTCTAGTTTTTTCTCTTTTAGGTCTCTGGATCTCCTGATAGTAAGATGTAGAGTCATAAAGGGAAATAAATCATCAAAGAAATAATACAGCATTTTCCCAGAATTTAAGTACACATATGTTTATATTGGGAAAAAACCCATCAAGCACTCAGTACAATGAATTTTCAAAAAGAAACACATCATTATAAAATTTTAGAACACTGGGTAGAGTGAGAATATCTTAAAAGCTTCTAGAGAATGAACAGGTCATGTAAAAAGGCATTGGATTTCTCAAAAGCAGTATTGGAATCTAGAAGAAAGTGGAGGAATTGCCTTACATTCTGAGAAGAAATTATTTCTAACCTAGCATTTTATACCTAACCTAGCATTTTATTTTTGACAACTAACAATAAAATATGAAATTGGAGACATTTTCTGACATCTCAAAAGATTTATTTCCCATGGATGCTATCTCAGAGAACTTGGTAGTTTGATATAGCATAATGAGGATAGGCACGAAATAGGAAGGGAAACAAGGGAACAAGGGAACCCAGCATAGAAAATGAATGTAAGTCCCAAAATGATTAAGGAGTATTCAAGGACTGCAACTATGCAGGAGACCTAAAGACTAGAGAGAGCTATCAGATTTGAACAAGAGGCTCGAGATCTCCAAGAGATCCTTTAAAGAAAAAACCAAACACATCAGTAAATTATCTAACATGTTCAACCATTTTAAAAAGAATCATAAAGTTGTTTTGGAGAACCTGGAGATGATTTGGGGAAAAGGACATTAAAACCAAGCAAATTAAAAATGAAACAACTGTTAATTCTAGGGAAACCAGAATTCTAGTTATTCAGGAAAGACAGTGTAGTCATAATACACTATGTGGCTTAGCTGTGAAAATCATTATAAATCGTAACATAGACCCTGAGTATTCTTGAAGAAAATAAGAAAGTGTTGGAATATTTGTTCCTCCAGATAACAAAACTTATTTAAAAGCTTTGGTAATCACACCTTGGAGTATTAACAAGAGAAATGAAAGCTGCCAACCACATAAAAGGCTTCCCAGGTGGTGCCAGTGGTAAAGAACCCACCTGCCAATGTAGGAGATGTAAGAGACCTGGGTTTAATCCCTGGGTTGAGAAGATGCCCTGGAGGAGGGCATGGCAACCCACTCCAGTATTCTTGCCCAGAGAATCCCTTGGACAGAGGAGCCTGGTGAGCTATCGTCCACAGGGTCACAAAGACTAGGACTGAGGCAACTTAGCACAGCACTGAACATAGCCACATAAAGGCTTTTGTACAAATTTTCATAAAAATATTGTTTATAATAGCTAAAATTTGAAATCAGCCTGTTGTAGGTTGAATTGTAGTCTCTCTAAATGAATCAGTTGTAATCCCCCCAAAATAATAGACTCTGAATATTAATTTTTTATTGGGGTATAGTTGATTTATGAATATTAATTTTGAACAGCATTTTAATTTGAAATAATTATAGATTTACAGGAAGTTGCAAAGATAAACAGAGAGGCCTCATATATCATTTACCCAGTTTCCTCCAATGGTTACCTCTTGTTACAACTGTAGTATAGTATCAAAACCAGGAAAATGACATTGGTGCAATGTGTATATATAGTGCCATTTAGTCACATGTGTAGATTTGTGTAATCATCACTGCAGTCATGGTTCAGCATTCCATAACTACAAAAATTTTCCTCACTCTACTCCTTTATAGTCACAGAACACCTGTTACCCTCCTCTCTGACTCCTGGAAACCACATTTATCTAACACTTGTATAATTTTGTTTTTCCAGATTAAATCCATAAGTGGAATCAAACAGTATGCAAGTGGTTATATGTATCAATAGTCTTTTTTATTCTTTTAAAGGTTACTTACTTAGTTTATGTTTTGGCTGTGACGGGTCTTCCTTCCTGCACTCAGGCTTTCTCTAGTTGTGGCGAGCACGGGCTACCCTTTGTTGTTGTGTGTGGGCTTCTCATTGCCCCGGCTTCTGTTGTTGTGGAGCACAGGCTTTAGTCATGTAGGCTTCAGAGGCTGTGGCACTCAGGCTCAGTAGTTATGGCACACAGGCTTAGTTGCTCCAAGGCATGTGGAATCTTCCTGGACCAGGGATCAAACTGGTGTGCCTTGCAGTGCAAGGCAGATTCTTAACCACTGAATTACCAGGGAAGCTCTCTGAGTGAAAGTCACTCAGTCGTGTCCAACTCTTTGCAACTCCATGGACAGTAGCCCACCAGGCTCCTCTGTCCATGGAATTCTCCAGGCAAGAATACTGGAGTGAGTTGCCATTCCCTTCTCCAGGGGATCCTCCTGACCCAAGGATTGAACCTGGTTTCCTGCATTGCAGGAAGTCCTCTGGTTCATTTCTTTTTGGTTGCTGAGTAGTATTCCATGGATTGGGCATATCCTAAATATTAATGTAACTAAAAATTGTGATGTGACTATGTTAGTGGAATGGGAAGTGTGTGTACATGTGTATGTATGGGTGGTCATGGGAGTGACAATAACGATATGAAAGAGCAAATCTTCATAACAGAGAGATGATAAATAGTGAGTAAAATTGATCCCCAAAGAGCCAGTATATGTGTATTTTTGGAAATAAGGAGAAAAATACTAAAAGAGCTAAAAGTTGAAAGTGATTGCCTTTGAGAAGCAGAAATTCGCAGTAAGGTAGTGGATTACTGCTTTTTGTTATATGACTGAAATCAACAATTACCATACTTAAAAATAAGGCCTAGAGACTTAACGGACCCAAAGTTTTAGAATGAATAACTAGAGAAGCTGAGCCTTCAGCTCTGGCTCCCTACTCTTACCAGTGACCTTTCTGCCTCACCCTGCCTTGGAATGTTTGCTGATGTTATAGGAGTGAAAGCTTGTGCTCCCAACAGAGCCCTCTCAGTGTTTTTATATTGGTTGTTATACTCTCTGCCTTTGGGATACTGCGAAATATGTGATACAGCAAACACAAGAGTCCTCAAGACTCAGTTTCTAAGTGACTGATACTGGGGTAAAAAATCACCGTAAAACTGCTTTTTTGAAATGCCAACTTGACAGCCATGTCCATTTTCATTTCTTTTGATGGACTAGGGATGGCTCTTTTATAGGAATTACATGGATCCACTTTTTGTTTTTTTGTTTTGTTTTGTTTTGTTTAAAAATTGGTTGCTGGCCCCTTACAAAATGCTCCTGTCATGAGAGAGGGAAGTTACAGCTTAGGCTTAGGAATCAGAGAACTTGAATGCAATCTACTGCTTGGCTACTCTCTATTTTGGTTTTTGTTTTGGAGGGAGTTGTTTGTTTCTTCTTCAGCAAAGTAGAATTCCTTCTTTTCTAAGCTACAATTTCAGCTTCCTTGAAACTTCCCTCTTTGACATCTTTGCTGAACTGTAGTATGCCCAGATTTCCTGTGCCCATGATAGTTCTTTGGGTTACTTCTGAAAATGATTTATTGCTCACTCATCATGCATGAGAATTTTATCTTCAGTGAAGAATCCCATTGTCTAGTGCTGGGGAATCATTCTTCGCCTGCCTGTGCCAACTATAAGATACAAGTTCAGAGTGAAGGCTTTAGAATGAGCCAGTGCCCTAGTGGTAAACTTAAAATATTAGGTTACCCCCTTCCCCACTGTTATTACCATTATAGCATTCTTGTCCACAAGCGTTAGCCGCAAGCTCCTTTGGTTTTCTTTGCTTGCTTACTGATGAGGCTGCTCTGTGGTGGTTTTATCCAGTTGAAGACTAATTTCCTAACTGTGAAGATGTTATCGCCACCAGAGCAAAATGTCATGACCAAATATGAGCAAAACAAAGAGCAGAGTTTCATTTTTATTACCTGCCACCCCCTGGGCTCAGTGGTAAGGAAGAGGGGGGCCCCCGGCCTGGCCAAGTGCTCTTGATCACAAGATGTGTAGAGGTAGGAGTGTCTCAGCTTTTTCCTGAGGAGCAATCTATGGAGGGTTCCATAGGTGTCAAAGAGTGCTGTTATTCAGACTGTCCTGGAGAGGGGGCCAAAGGACTCCTTTTATGGCTCCTGCTTGAGAGACACAATCAACATTCATAGGCTAGGTTGCACATGCAGGAAAAACCATCAATTCCTTCAAATTATAACTCTAAAATCAATCTTATTATTTAAATAATAGCACATATATTTCCTAAAACTACCATAATAAAAAGTTATCAGCTCATTTAGAACTTGATACTTGCTGGTTTTAACTAATACTAGAGATAGGCTTTCAGACCTGTAAAGTAGTGTTTGATGGGAGATCCCAGGCCTGCGAGGTAGTTTTCTAGCAACAATTGCCAGTAATGTTTTTTTTCAGCTGATTATTTCAGTTGTCTTTGGGTGCAGGGATAGATGTTTGACAGTAGTATGAAATAATGTGTAAACCCGACTCTTTTTTTCGTGGGCTTGACAGATGATAAGAGGACAAAGACTTTGGGCAGAGTAAGCCTTTGGGTAGCATATGTAGGGAGCCACTTTCATGTTCTGAATTCTATAAAGGAGCCATTTCTTTTTAGACAGGGGCATCCTTTGGGGATAGGCTTGATCATCCTCCCCATTTAAGAATTGTAGTTTCAGTGAAGCATTTTGAGATGTCTGCTAAAAAAAAAACCAACCTAGGTCAAATCAGGTATGATTTATGAAATGCACCATTAATGAGACAGTGAGAAAGTCAATTTTGTCTCTCTGTGTCCTGAAACTCTAAAGAGGTTAATTACAGGAAGTCCTTCAAACCATATGGTTCTTTGTCTTGGAAACATTCCTGTTTTTGAATAACATGCTTTCTATGTGACTACCTCTGGTCATATGAAACTCCAGTACTTTGTGGCCACCTGATGTGAAGAACTGACTTATTGGAAAAGACCCTGATCCTGGGAACGATTGAAGGCAGGAGTAGAAGGGGATGACAGAGGGTGAGATGGTTGGATGCCATCACTTGATGGACATGAGTTTGAATAAACTCCAGAAGTTGGTGATGGACAGGGAAGCCTGACGTGCTGTAGTTCATGGGGGTTGCAAAGAGTCAGACACGACTGAGTGACTGAACTGAACTGGTTATATAGTATCAGTATCAGCATTTATTGCTTGAGTTCTTCTGTTTTATATCTGAACTTACATAAAGCTAGCTTCAAATAATATTTAAATTAGAGTTTTGAGAGGTGAATCTACTGATGTGCTGCACTCATTGATCTATGAGTAACCCAACAGTGTTGCTTCAGAATTCTCTTGTCTGGTCTTTTTGTGACTCTCCACTTTGTTCATTCTATACTGTCCACAGTATTCTCTTAAAAGAATGTTGAGTTCTTTTCTGCCTCAGTACCTTTTCCCATGCTGTTACTTTCCCTGAAATGTTTCCATGTTCTTCCCTCCAACCTGGCTAACTACTCCTCTGTTATGACTCATTTAAATGTCCCCACCTTAGAGTATTCTTTCTTGACTTGTCATTCTTGAGAATATCTCTGTTTGCTTCTTTATGAGCATCTCTTACATATTGTAATGATAGGATGTATTAGTTTTTCTCACCTACTTTTCGACTTTTTCCTCCTCTGGAGTATAAACTATGTGAGGACAGTGATAGTGGCTGAGCGGTTCACTATTGGATTCTCAGTGCCTAACACAATGTCTCGGGTCTGACACACAATAGGAATTTGTAACAAATATTTGTAGATAGCCTGAATGAATGAATGAAGGAGCCCCTTCTTTTGGGGGAACATCTAAGAGAACCAGACAGAAACTGAATGGCCTGTGATTGACTATATTTAGGGGGCCCATTTTTTGCTTAGCTTTGGAAGTCACACAGCATTACTTCCTGTGCCTTCTATTAGTTGGACTAGTCCAGTTCAGATTCCCTGAGAGGAGAGTTAGGCTATCTGTACCTCTTCATGGCCTGTGGCAATCTTTGGAAAATACAGCCTGTCACAATACATTATTCTGAGCTGGGTATTGACTATCACCTCTGAGAAATGGATGATGCTCTATTATTGGCATTTATACTACTCTGATATCTTGGATAAACACCCCTGGAATATAGAGACATAGAGGTTCAGATCATGATTCTGTCACTTACTAGTGATAGAGAAAGAAAACCTATCAGAAAATGTAAGTGGTTTCTACATTCATTCAGGCTTTCAATAAATGTATTTTGAGTACAATGTGCCAAAACTTGGACGTTCTGTTAGACACTGAGAACACAGTAGTGAGCCATACAGTTTTTCTTACTGCCCTCAAAGCAGACAGTCCCCTAAACTCCACTGCCTCTTTTTTTTTTTTTTAAAGACTTTTCTTAGGGCAGTTTTAGGTTTACAACAAAATTGAGAGGGAGACACAGAGATTTCCCATATACCTCTCCCCTAACTTGTGCATGCGTAGTTTCACCCATTATCAATATCGTTCATCAGGATGGTGCATCAAATGAGCTTACACTGAAACATCAAGATTACTCAAAGTCCGTAGTTCTCCTCAGGCTTCACTCTTGACATTGTACATCCTATGGGTTTAGACAAATATATAATGCCATGTATACATTATTGTTCATTGGAAGGACTGATGCTGAAGCTGAAGCTCCAATACTTTGGCCACCTGATGTGAAGAGTTGACTCATTGGAAAAGACCCTGATGCTGGGAGGGATTGGGGGCAGGAGGAGAAGGGGAAGACAGAGGATGAGATAGCTGGATGGCATCACTGACTCGATGGACATGAGTTTGGGTAAACTCTGGGAGTTGGTGATAGACAGGGAGGCCTGGCGTGCTGCAATTCATGGGGTCACAGAGAGTCGGACACGACCGAGCGACTGAACTGAACTGAATACATGATTATTGGGCTTACCTGGTGGTTTAGATGGTAAAGAATCCACCTGTAATGCAGGAGTCTCAGGTTCAACCCCTGGGTCAGAAAGATACGCTGGAGAAGGGAATGGCTACCCACTCCAGTATTCTTGGCTGGGAAATCCCATGGACAGAGGAGCTCGGAGGTCTATAGTCCATGGGGTCACACAAGTCAGACATGACTTAGCTATTAAGTAACAACAACAAAAAAACAAGGACCTTCTGTATCACACAGGGAACTATTCTTAATATCTTGTAATAACCTGTAAAAAAATCTGAAATAATATATATCTGAATGATTTTGCTCTACACTTGAAACTACCACAGCATTGTAAATTGACTATGCTTCAGTTTAAAAAAAATTTTTTAACTGTTCAGACAATAAAAAGATCAGTGGTTGGTGGGAATGGGAAGGGGAGAGTAGGATGAATAGATTTTTAAAGCAATGAAATATTCTGTAAGATATTATAATAATGTATAAAAAATATAGTCACTCACTCTTCTGACTCCAGGGGATCTTCCCGACCAAGGGATTGAACCCACATCTCCTGCATTGGCAGGTGGGTTTTTTACCACTGAGTCACCAGAGAAACCTCCTTGTTTTTTTCACCTATGTTATATATAGTGTATATATATTAATCCCAAACTCCTAATTTATCTTCTCCTCCCCCATCCCCTTTAGTAATCAATAAGTTTGTTTTTTAGGTCTTTGAATCTATTTCTGTTTTGTAAATAAGTTCATTTATATAATTTTTTAAGATCCATCTTCATAATTTTTGCTTTTTCCAGAATGTTGTATGCTAAGTCACTTCAAAGTGAAAAGTGAAAGTGAAGTCGCTCAGTCGTGTCTGACTCTTAGCGACCCCATGGACTGTAGCCTACCAGGCTTCTCTGTCCATGGGATTTTCCAGGCAAGAGTACTGGAGTGGGGTGCCATTGCCTTCTCTGAGAATGTTGTATAGTATCGTTGTAATCATACAATATGTAGTTTTTCAAGATTATATATTTAATAATATACATTTAAGTTTTCTCCATGTATTTGCATGGCTTTATAGCTTTTTTTTTTTTTTTTTTTTTAGTTCTAAGTGATAATCTATTGTCTGGACGTACTACAGTTTATTTATCCTTTCACCTACTGAAGGACATCTTGGTTGCCTCAAAGTTTAACCAATCATGAATAAAGCTATTATAAACATCTTTGTGCAAGTTTTTGTGTGGACATGAATAACAAGGAGTGTGGTTGCTGGTTTATGTGCTAAGAATATGTTTAATTTTGTAAGAAACTGACAGACTGTCTTCCAGAGTCGCTGTACCATTTTGCGTTCCCACTAGCATTGTACAAGAGTTCCTATTGCTTCACATCCTCACCAGCATTTGTTGTTGTCAGTATTCCAGATTTTGGTCATTCTAATAGGTGTGTAATAGCATCTTGTATTGTTTTAATTTGCATTTCCCTGATATTTTTATATGTTTATTTTCCATCCGTATATCTTCTTTGATCACATGTCTATTAAGGTCTTTGGTCTATTTTTAAAATTGGGTTGTTTGCTTTGTTATTATTGAATTTTAAGAATTCTTTGTAAAAAAAAAAAAGAATTCTTTGTATGTTTTTGGATAATAGTCCTTACCAGGTGTGTATTTTGCAGATATTTTCTCACAGTCAATAGTTTGTCTTTTAATTATTTTGAATGTGAGTTTTGCAGAGTACAAGTGTTTAATCAAGTCCAGCTTATTTCTTTCACAGTTTGTGTCTTTGGTGTTATATTTAAAGATGCAGTTAGTTCAGTTCAGTTCAGTTGCTCAGTCATGTCCGACTCTTTGCAACCCCATGAATCGCAGCACGCCAGGCCTTCTGTCCATCACCAACTCCCGGAGTTCACTCAGACTCATGTCCATCGAGTCAGTGATGCCATCCAGCCATCTCATCCTCTGTCGTCCCCTTCTCCTTTTGCCCCCAATCCCTCCCAGCATCAGAGTCTTTTCCAATGAGTCAGCTCTTCACATGAGGTGGCCAAAGTACTGGAGTTTCAGCTTTAGCATCATTCCTTCCAAAGAACACCCAGGGCTGATCTCCTTCAGAATGGACTGGTTGGATCTCCTTGCAATCCAAGGGACTCTCAAGAGTCTTCTCCACAACCACAGTTCAAAAGCATCAATTCTTCGGCACTCAGCCTTCTTCACAGTCCAACTCTCACATCCATACATGACCACAAGAAAAACCATAGCCTTGACTAGACGAACCTTTGTTGGCAAAGTAATGTCTCTGCTTTTGAATATGCTATAGGTTGGTCATAACTTTCCTTCCAAGGAGTAAGCGTCTTTTAATTTCATGGCTGCAGTCGCCATCTGCAGTGATTTTGGAGCCCAAAAAATAAAGTCTGACACTGTTTCCACTGTTTCCCCATCTATTTGCCATGAAGTGATGGGACCAGATGCCATGCTCTTCGTTTTCTGAATGTTGAGCTTTAAGCCAACTTTTTCACTCTCCTCTTTCACCTTCATTAAGAGCCTTTTTAGTTCCTCTTCACTTTCTGCCTTAAGGGTGGTGTCATCTGCATATCTGAGGTTATTGATATGCATACCCATACCCAAGATTCAGATCAGATCAGTCGCTCAGTCCTGTCCAACTCTTTGCGACCCCATGAATCGCAGCATGCCAGGCCTCCCTGTCCATCACCAACTCCCGGAGTTCACTCAGACTCATGTCCATCGAGTCAGTGATGCATCCAGCCATCTCATCCTCTGTTGTCCCCTTCTCCTTTTGCACCCAATCCCTCGCAGCATCAGAGTCTTTTCCAATGAGTCAACTCTTCGCATGAGGTGGCCAAAGTACTGGAGTTTCAGATTTAGCATCATTCCTTCCAAAGAAATCCCAGGGCTGATCTCCTTCAGAATGGACTGGTTGGATCTCCTTGCAGTCCAAGGGACTCTCCAGAGTCTTCTCCAACACCACAGTTCAAAAGCATCAATTCTTCGGCGCTCAGCCTTCTTCACAGTCCAACTCTCACATCCATACATGACCACAGGAAAAACCATAGCCTTGACTAGACGAACCTTTGTTGGCAAAGTAATGTCTCTGCTTTTGAATATGCTATCTAGGTTGGTCATAACTTTCCTTCCAAGGAGTAAGCGTCTTTTACGCCTATGTTATCTTCTAGGAGTTTTATAGTTGTATTTTACATGAAAATCTATGGTTGGTTTTGAGGTAATTTTTTGAAAGATGTAAGATCTGTGTCTGGATTTGTTTCGTTTTGCTTGTAGATCTCCAATTGTTCCAGTGTCATTTGTTGAAGAGACTGTCTTTGCTCCATTGTATTGCCTTTTTGCTCCTTCATTGAAGATCAATTGACTATATTTGTGTGGCTCTATTTTGGGGCTGTGTGTTCTGTTCCATTGATCTCTATGTCTCTTCTTTCACTGGTACCACGCTGTCTTAATTACTATAAGTCTTGAAGTTGGTAGCATCATTCCTCCAACTTTGTTCTTCAGTGTTGTGTTGGCTATCCTGGGTCTTTTGCCTCTCTATAAACTGTAAAAATCAGTTTGTCAATATCTGTAAAATAATTAGTTGGGATTTTTATTGGAATTGTATTGAATCCATAGATCAAGTAGGGAACAACTGACATTTTAACAATATTGAGTCTTTCTACTCCCAAACATGGAATATCTTTCTGCTTTATTTAGTTGTTCTTTTATTTCATTTATCAGAATTTTGTAGTTTTCCTTATATAAATCTTATATATATATTGTTAGATATACTTAAGTATTTAATTTTCTTTCCTTTTGTAATGATATTTTGTTTTTAATTTTGCATTAACTTGTTCATTGTTAATAATAGAAAAGCAGTTGACTTTTGTAATTAACCTTTTATCCTGCAGTCTTGCTATAATCACTATTAATTCCAGGAGTTTTTTTTTTTTTTTTGTCAGTGTTTTTGTATTTTCTGCATACATGATTATTTCATTTGTGAACAGATACAATTTTATGTCTTCCTTTCCTACCTGTGTACCCTTGTTACTGAACCCAGGTCTAGCTGCTCGCGGCTCAAGAGCCATTAAAGAGGCCAGGTTGGTGGAAAGGAAAGTTTGCTGTATTTCAGGTGCTGGTGACTAGGGTTGGAGTGGTGGTGAATATTTGTCCAAAGGCCAACTCCCCCTTGACAGTCAGGGGCAAGAGCTTTTATAGACACAGCGTAGGGAGTGGGGCTACATGCAGAAACAGCACAGTCAATTCTGAAAGTCATCTTAAAATTGGTCATTGGTAGTCTGAGCAGCATCACCTTAACTGTTTGTGAAGTGAAAGTCGCTCAGTCGTGTCCGACTTTTGCAACCCCATGGATTATACAGTCCATGAAATTCTCCAGGCCAGAATACTGGAGTGGATAGCCATTCCCTTCTCCAGAGGATCTTCCCAACCCAGAAATCGAACCAGGGTCTCTTGCATTGCAGGCAGATTCTTTACCAGCTGAACCTCCAGGGAAGCCCTTTAACTGTTTTAGAAACTGTTAATCTTCAGTTCCAGAGTCAGTTTGTCTTCATTTCTTGAGGCCAGTTCTCGGAATTGGTGGCAGCTTATGTCATGACTACAAGCTGTCATCATTAGTTAACTTCTCCACCTGGTGGGGGTTTCAGTATCTATAAGACAGCTCACAGGATATGGCTTAGAATTTGTTCCTTGAGAAGGAACTAAAGGTCCTTGACTCTGCTTAATGACTACATTATTATTATTTGGTTTCCTTTGACTATTTTCCTTTGTTTCTGCATTTTTTTAGTTCTCTGATTAAACTTACTCTTTGGCTGAAGTTTTTCTGCAAAGAAAGGTAGAGTGAGAATATGGGGAGTGGGGCAAGAACCATAGGGTCCTCCTCTGTTTCACCTTTTATATCCTTTTCTGGCCTAATTGCATTATCTAGGACTTCCAGTATGATGTTGAAACAAGTGGTGAGAGGGGCTATCCTTGCTTTGTATGGGATCTTAGTGGGAAAGTTAACAAGTTTCTCACCATTAAGTATGATGTTAGCTGTAGGTTTTTTGTAGATAGTCATTATCAAGTTAAGAAAGTTCTCCTCTCTAGCTTACTGAGAATTCTTATAATGAATGCATGTTAGATTTTGTCAAATGCTTTTCCCTGTATCTATTTAATATGATTATGTGATTTTTATGTGTTTCAGTTCAGTTCAATCGCTCAGTCGTGTCCGACTCTTTGCGACCCCATGAACCACAGCATGCCAGGCCTCCCTGTCCATCACCAACTCCCGGAGTTTATGTGTTTACTAATATTTATTAATATGATTATGTAATTTAATTGATTTTTGAATGTTGAACCTGCCTCACATAGCTGGGATAAATCCCACTTGGTCATAGTATATAATTCTTTTTCTTTTTTAATTTCTTTTTTTTTTTAATGTACATTTATTTATTTTAATTGGAGGCTAATTACTTTACAATATTGTATTGGCTTGCCATACATCAACATGAATCCACCATGGGTGTACACGTGTTCCCCACCCTGAACCCTCCTCCTATCTCCCTCCCCATCCCATCCCTCTGGGTCATCCCAGTGCACCAGCCCCGAGCACCCTGTATCATGCATTGAACCTGGACTGGCATCTCGTTTCATACATGATATTTTACATGTTTCAATGCCATTCTCCCATATCATCCCACCCTTGCCCTCTCCCACAGAGTCCAAAAGACTGTTCTATACATCTGTGTCTCTTTTGCTGTCTGGCATACAGGGTAATTGTTACCATCTTTCTAAATTCCATATATATGTATTAGTATACTGTTGGTGTTTTTCTTTCTGGCTTACTTCACTCTATAATAGGCTCCAGTTTCATCCACCTCATTAGAACTAATTCAAATGTATTCTTTTTAATGGCTGAGTAATACTCCATTGTGTATATGTACCACAGCTTTCTTATCCATTCATCTGCTGATGGACATCTAGGTTGCTTCCATATCCTGGCTATTATAAACAGTGCTGTGATGAACATTGGTACATGTATCTCTTTTAATTCTGGTTTCCTCAGTGTGTATGCCCAGCAGTGGGATTGCTGGGACATATGGCAGTTCTATTTCCAGTTTTTTAAGGAATCTCCACACTGTTCTCCATAGCGGCTGTACTAGTTTGCATTCCCACCAACAGTGTAAGAGGGTTCCCTTTTCTCCACACCCTCTCCAGCATTTATTGCTTGTAGACTTTTGGATCGCAGCCATTCTGGCTGGAGTGAAATGGTACCTCATTGTGGTTTTGATTTGCATTTCTCTGATAATGAGTGATGTTGCGCATCTTTTCATGTGTTTGTTAGCCATCTGTATGTCTTCTTTGGAGAATGTCTGTTTAGTTCTTTGGCCCACTTTCTGATTGGGTTGTTTATTTTTCTGGAACTGAGCTGCAGGAGTTGCTTGTATATTTTTGAGATTAGTTCTTTGTCAGTTGCTTCATTTGCAATTATTTTCTCCCATTCTGAAGGCTGTCTTTTCACCTTGCTTATAGTTTCCTTTGTTGTGCAGAAGCCTTTAATTTTAATTAAATCCCATTTGTTTATTTTTGCTTTTATTTCCAATATTCTGGGAGGTGGGTCATAGAGGATCCTCCTGTGATTTATGTCGGAGAGTGTTTTGCCTTATGTTCTCCTCTAGGAGTTTTATAGTTTCTGGTCTTACGTTTAGATCTTTAATCCATTTTGAGTTTATTTTTGTGTATGATGTTAGAAAGTGTTCTAGTTTCATTCTTTTACAAGTAGTTGACCAGTTTTTTTAGCACCACTTGTTAAAGAGATTGTCTTTTCTCCATTATATATTCTTGCCTCCGTTGTTAAAGATAAGGTGTCCGTAGGTGTGTGGATTTATCTCTGGGCTTTCTATTTTGTTCCATTGGTCTATAGTTCTGTCTTTGTGCCAGTACTATACTGTCTTGATGACTGTGGCTTTGTAGTAGAGCCTGAAGTCAGACAGGTTGATTCCTCCAGTTCCATTCTTCTTTCTCAAGATTGCTTTGGCTATTTGAAGTTTTTTGTATTTCCATACAAATTGTGAAATTATTTGTTCTTTTTTTTTTTTAATTGGTAAATTTTTGGCTGCACTGGGTCTTCATTGCTGCATTCAGCTTTCTCCATTGCAGAGAGCAGGGGCTACTCTCTGATTGTGGTGCATGGGCTTCTCATTGTGGTGGCCTCTCTTGTTGTGCAGCAAGGGCTCTTGGTGAATGGGCTCAGTAGTTGTGGGCCCTGGACCTAGTTGCCCTGTGGCAAATGGGATCTTCCCAGACCAGGGATCAAATCCATGCCCCCTACATTGGCAGGCAGATTCTTAACCACTAGACCTCCAGGGAAGTCCCTATAATTCTTTTTATATTTTTTTAGATCCAATTTACTGATATTTTGTTGAAGACTTTTGCATCTGTACTCATGAGGAATATTGGCTTATAGTTTTCTCTTTTGTAAGGTCTTTGCTTGATTTCAGTATTAAGGCAATTCTGAATTCATAGAGTGAATTGGAAAGTATTCCCTCTGCTTCTATTCTCTAAAAGAAATTATAAAGAATTGGCATGATGTCTTCCTTAAATATTTGGTAGAATTTACCAGTCAACCCATCTGGGCCTGGTGCTTTCTGTTTTAGAAGATTATTAATTATTGATTCAATTTCTTTAATAGATACTGGTCTATTCAGATTGTTTCTTTTTGTTTGAGTTTTGGCAGATGGTCTTTAAAAAGATTTGGTCTATATTATGTAGAGTTGTTCATAATATTCCTTCATTATCTTTTTAATTTCTATGGGATCTGTAGTGATGTCCCTTTTTAATTTCTGATATTAGTTATTTGTGTCTTTTTTCCTTAGCCTAGAGACTTACTGATTTTATTGATATTTTTGTTTTGTTGGTTTTTCTCTATTGTTTTCTTGTTTTCAATTTCAGTGCTTTCTGCTCGAATTCTTTTTTTTTTTTCCTTCTGTTTATTTTGGATTTAATTTGCTCCTCTTTTTCTATTTTCCTAAGGCCCACTGCCTTTTTCATAGGCATTTACTACTATCAAGTTGTGACCTATGTTGAGAGGAATGGTTCCAAATCTTATACTTGTGTAATTGATCCCCCACTTGAATGGCTTATGCTTCCTATCGTATGTTGAAACAGTACAGAATATGCCTTCATGTTAAAAAAAAAAACACCCAGGGTCATGTCAGGTATTTCAAAAAGTGATTCCCTGAGTCAAAACCAAGATTTTGCAGTATAAAAGATGCTTACGAGATGTTTTCCCCAATCTCCTCAAGGGACAGAAATATTTATTTTTGCATTTAGGAGTGTACTTTCAAAGAACTAATGGTCAAGCACAATCTATCATGATACACATGACTTCTGTCTCCACTCATCCTTTCCCCCCCGAATAAACACTGGTCTTTAAATGTTAATATATGGCATATATTTCTTTGGGATTTAGAAAGCTATGAATTAAAATAGTAAAAAGAGCAATAGCCTTTAGCAGTCAGCTGACTTGGATTATAGGCTAACTGCATGAAGTGTGATGAGGGTGTACAGAATGGGATGGGGAGAAATTACTTAGCACTCAGTTGCATTTTTAAAAATGTATATAGACTCATTGACCTTGAAGGTGCTTTGCACTCTAAGTTTTCTGTGACCACATGCTCTTGCCTCTTCTAAGTCCCTGTAGCAATCTGTATTTAAAAAAAATAATTTATCAGTATACTTCTAATTATTTGTTCCATATATGTCTTCCTCACTAGTCAGCAAACTCCATGAGGCAGGAATCACATCTGTCTTGTTCATCATTAGGCATAGAAAGACTTAAATATTTTTGGATGAATGAAGAGTTTTCTACAATGCAAACATTCTATAAAAGTTCCAGAAGCCCATTGATTCATTTAG
The DNA here is from genome assembly GCF_002263795.3 of Bos taurus. Lineage (NCBI taxonomy): Eukaryota > Metazoa > Chordata > Mammalia > Artiodactyla > Bovidae > Bos > Bos taurus. The sequence continues at coordinate 52,989,106 of NC_037342.1, read as the reverse complement.
AGGTTCTTTAGACATTTACTTCAAGGCACTGATTTAGAGGTGAATTGCCCTTGATCTCTGCCCTAAAGGCACTTGAAATCTATTAGAGGAGATGGGCATGGAAAAAAAAGTTGTAGTACAAGTTTGTATGAAGTTCTGCAGCAGCCTGGAGGAGGTGAATAATTTACATTTAAAAATTAAACTCAATTTAGTTTAGTGTTTGAAATATATTACTGGAAATATAATAGCATTCAATTCCAGCAATAATTTAAAGTTGGAAAATTACTTAAATTTATTCTGTCATGGTACAGGAATGGGGAGCTGTTAATCCCAAGTATATTCATTTTGAGATGTGTTCTATCAATATCAGTTTATCAGGCACTTTCTCAACCATTTATTTAACCACTTATCTATTATTTCTTTCAACAATCTGTTAAGACAAATGGTACAATTCCCCATTTTATAGATGAAATCGAAATCAGAGCAGTTAAATAACTTTCTTGAGGTAGCACAGCTGGTAAACAACAATGCCAGGGCACATTTAGGTCTTTTGGAAACAAGCTCAGAGCTCTTTGTATTATATTATAGGCTCATTTTCTAGGTCGCTGTAGTCTTCCCTCAAAGGGCCAGAGTTCCTAATGCTTGTGAGCTTTCTAAGATTCTGATTCTTAGGACTCAGCCAGAATGCCATCTTTCATGATGCTTTTCCTATGAGAAGTGGTTTCTTCAGCCTCATTTTTCATTTATTAATATTCTTATGGCAGTTTTACTTAAGTGCTGTGTTTGACTAACTTTCATCATTTCTCCTACTTAAAATCCTCTTGAGGGGAAGGCAGCTATTCTGAATATTTCTGTATTAGTTCATGGGCTTTTATAATTTATATTATATTTTATAATTTATGTATCATGAATGGTTATAGTTTTTCATACCTTCACTAGAATTCTTTTGTTAATTAAATAGATTGAGAGTGGCACTTTTTCTTTTCCTTCTTTTATTAATAGTTATTTTCTTTGGTTTATAAGAAGTAACATAACTGTTGAAGTGTTCTCCCTTTCTGGAATAAATGTCTTATAGAAGTCACTATAATTGGCCAAAGGGAGCTATTTTGAGGTAAAGTGAATTATGGTACCTCTTCTTCATACCTAGAGGTAATGGCAAGGAAGTTGCTGACAGGGAAGTACTTTTTCATTCTGTTTCTTTAAAAGGACATTTGTCTCTTCCTGTTAATCTATAGGTAGGTACAGAATTAAGCTTTTGGGGGCTTATATTAATCTTTCTTTGATTAGAATATTTACCTTACTGGATTCTTGTGAAGATCAAATGTATAGGAGGAGCAGCATATAGAAGATCATTTGGACTTACAAAGTGCTGTGCAGACAGGAGTATGGTTTTTTATCCTCTAGAGTAATAAATAACTGCTATTTCTGAACTAGCTAAAGCACAGTTCTTCACCCAAACCGTGTGCCTTTTTTTGCCTTTGACAGCATAGACTCCTATTAGAATTTCTCGGTCAACCATCAGGTTCAGTGTCACATTTTTTTCTCCAAAGGCAGTTGCATTATGCCAGGTGTTTTCATATATTTCATTTAATTATCATAACAACTGTAAGGATGCTAGTGTTGCCTCCATTTTAAAGTTGAGTAAATCAAGGGCCATTGAGTTCAGATAACTTAGCCAAAATATTAAGTGGCAGAGTGCAGATTTTATTTCATATATTCTGGGTTCATTTTTTGCTAACCCTTATATTAGTGAGGACACACAGAATTATACTGAGGTGTCAGATTGGCCACAAGATTTGAGTGGCATAACATGACAAAAATCTGTGGAATTCTTGCTTATATGAATTCAGTTTCAGGCCAGGTGACTCTGGAGGGCAGTTGTCCTCCAGGAAGTGATGACTAGCACATTTATGCTGCTTTTGTCTTGTGCTGCCACAATCCCAACTTAAGATCTCTAGGATGTCTTTGCAGAAAAGAGAGAGAGGGAGGGAGGGAGGAAGTCCATGCCAGAGCTGGAGGGTCATACACCAGCTTTTGAATACTTCTCCCAGAGTGTAAGACATGTCACCTTCATTCATAGATCATTAGTGCTACCTAACTACAAGAGATCTGGAAGCTATGGGGGTCTGCCAGACCACTTCACACAGATGTTTCCCAGGGGGAGTTATTTTTACATAGAACATGTTTCCTTCTAACTTGCATTAGGGATAATTTAACATGTCTGAGCCATGTTTTATTCTGTGAGTGCCTCGAGGTCAGGAATTAAATTATTAAATAAGCTATAGAAATGATCCCTGAAAGTATAGTCTTTAAATTATTAAATGAGTTAATTTTTCAGTTCAGTTCAGTTAAACATTGAATACCTGCAATTTCAGGCTCTGTTTTCTTTCCAAAATATATAGCCTATATCTATTGTCTATATTATAGGTAAGTAATAATAGCTAGATAGTTCTAGATTTTATGTTCCTTGAGGGCAGTATAGAATGGTGGTTAAAAGCACTGGTTTTGAAAATGTAGGATTCTCGGTCTGTCACTTCCTAACTTTCTGATTCTCTGCAGATTTGTTTTGGTCATACTGCGTGGCTTGTGGGATTTTGGTTCCCCGACCAGGGATTGAATCTTGGCCCTTTGCAGTGAAAGAGCAGAGTCCTAACTAATGGACTGCCAGGGAATTCCCAAGTTGTTTTTTTTTTTTTTTAACAGTTTTATTAAGGTATAATATACAATAAAATCCACTCTTTTAAAGTATATAATTTGTACCTTTTAGTATATTCACAGATTTGTGCAACCACTACTTCTAATTTAAAACATTTTATTATATGGGAAGAAACCTTGTACCTGTTAGCAGTTACTTCCTATTCTCCCTTCCCCTAAGCCCCTGGCAAACACCATACTACTTTCTTTCTATGTGGATTTACGTGTTCTGGATTTGGGCAAGTTATTTAACCTTTCTGTGCCTTGGTTTTCTCATTAACAAGGTAGGGACAGTAATACTTAATCAGCTTATTATAAGTGTGATATGGGAGCAGGAAGAGTTAAAGGACTTGGAATTGTGTCTGACACATAATAAATGCTATGTGTTTGTTGTTGTCAGGTTGTATTATTATGTTCAACATTATCATGATCATTATTTTGTTCCCTTTATAGAATTGGACTCATGGTAGACACATTTATCTGATTTCCTCTGGCTCCTCCTCTGTGTCAGATTTTAGGGAATCTTAAATATGAATTAAAATCCCTGCTCTCAAGTTGTTGACAGTTTTACAGCAAAGACAGATATAGAAAGAGTATATACATATATTCTAATGCAGGCTAACCTTGTGAGGTGGGGATTCTTAGTCAATATGATTATAGATGATAAAGCTGAGACCCAGTAATGTTAAATAACTTACCCAGGGCCATGTAGTTAATAGGTAGTTGAGCTGGGATTTGAACCTGAGTCTGACTGATTGCAAAACCTATTTTTACTATTTCTGATGCTTACAAAACAATTTACTGCTACTTTTCTAAAATTTTAAGCCCTACAAAACAAAAACTGTTTTCAGCTAAAAGAGCTTGAGACTCAGCACATACTTAAAAAAATTCAACTACTGGAGCCCTGCTGTTTTATTCTTTCCTTTACCTGCTCTGGCAAGGAAAAACAAAAAGAACAAACCAAAAGAAAAATAACTGAGGACTAAGAAGACCTAAGATGTGGCCTCATCTCTGGGTGAGACAGGCTGTCTCATTCAGCTTTGTCCATTATCTTTCTTGCCAGGCTCCTGTCCAGTCCCTCTCCCTTCTCTGGTCAGTGAGGCTCCATTGTATGGGCAGGGACTTTAGGACCTCAGTGGAGAGTTTTGCAGAGCTTCCTGCAAGAAATGTTCCTGTAGTTAGCCATGACCTCCTGGCAGCAGTTGTATTCATCATTAGGCTTCAACTTTCCCATCCCCCTTTTGAGGTTCCATTGAATCTGCCAGTCACAGAGCAGCTTCCATTGAATCCAGTAGCCTGTTTCTGGTTACATTAGGCATTATCTGTATTGCATTTTTTGGCTCACCTCATTAATAAGCTAGTTCTGTGCTTATTTTCTACAGAATATATAAGCTGACAGAGCCCTTAAAAGCCCCTAACCCAAGGAATTCCCTGGCAAGTGAAGGATGCTGGAGAATAGAGGTTGGGGCTAGGTTTTAAAAAGCTTAAAATTTAGATGTGAAGATTTTACTTTTATTTCCATTAATAGCATGGTTTATGTTTACTTCTTTGAAGATGCGTTGTGGGAACCCTGGATGGCAGCTGAGTAATGAACTCTCTGCCTTTTTACACTGTACAGATTGGAACTTTGTTTTAAACGTTTCACTTTGACGAACTTACCATATGTAGCTCTAGCTGTTCTTGAGTGGCCTCAGAGGTCCATGACATGTCATCATTTCCCACTTTCCTGAGGTGAGCGTTTGAAAAGTATTTGATGAGGCAGTGGTGGCATTTCTAAATTTGAGGATTCTTAAGCCATCTCTGGGGATTTGTTCACAAATGATATGGTTTTTAATATATTCCCTTCCCACATACTTTATACTCAAGTCCACAGTTGGCCTATCCTGGGTTCTGATCGTACAGCTATTCCCTGACTTGTCTGTATGACCACTGATAAGTCTCTTTCTCTTAGTTCTTGTATCCATAATAACAATGATGCTGACTGCATAATCTCTTAAGACTCTTGTGGTTCTGATATTTTAGGACTCCGTATATGGGATGCAGATCAGCCTTTTCTTTGACATTCTTCATGTACACAGATCATAATGTGTTAAAACGTATTTGTACCACGGTGACTACACACATATTGGCTTATTCATCACATGCTTATAAAACAGATCCCATTGATGATCATGCTACTGTTTTTTGAGTATTTTTTTGGTGTCCTATCCTTTTTATGTTTTCTTCTGCCTTCATGTTCTGGCTGCACCTTCTGTCATCCTGTGGAGAAGGCCAGGCCCAGATACCACTGTGTTCCAGCAGTATCAGAAAAGCATACAACAGAGAAACACAACCAGCTTACTTCAATTTAAACTGACCTTCCTGCTAGCTACAGATTATCAACTCCTGCACAAGCAGCCTGTAGGGCTGGAAGGAGGGGACAAGGCAATTTTGTCCTGACTTGGTGGAAAAACCCCAAGCCTTGCCTCTCCTGTCAGTTGCAAGTACATAGCTTGAATTTCCACTCCTGCTTTACTGCAGTATTAAAGATGTTTGGAAGGAGGCCAGAGATGCAAAAGAAGGAGATAGCTATATTTAGAAAAATGTTGTTTAAGATAGCTGTCTTTGGACATGTTTTTCCCTCATTTTTATTAATTTGCTGCATAGTTTTGATTATGAGCAATAGTAAAAAGTATTCCAAACATTTCATAGCAGTTTAAATTTCAGAGCTGTTTTTCTCCTTATCTAATACATCTTTATAAACAACCTGGAGATGATGCATACTATGAATAGTTACTTTTTATTGAGTACTTACTATGTGCCTGACACAGTGCTGAGTGCTTTACATGTATTATTTAACTTTTATATCAGCTGTAAAAGTGGTTTTATTACCATCTGAAACAGATGAAGATACTAGGAACCAAAGGGAGTAAGTAAGTAAGGTGCCCATTCCCATAGTTAATATGTGATGGAGTTATGATTTGAATCTAGCCAACAATGCCTGGCTTCACAACTGCTGGTTCTGTTAACTTCTGAGTCTTACAGACTCTCTAGGAGGTATAGCTGGAGAAGGGCATGGCAACCCACTCCAGTATTCTTGCTTGGAGAATCCTGTGGACAGAGGAGCCTGGTGGGCTACAGTCCATAGGGTCGCACAGAGTGGGACATGACTGAATGTCCCATAGCACACAGCATAGTAGGTATACCATTGTATTTTTCTTAGTAGAGAGATTATACCTTGTCAAGAATCACATGGCATATATATGGTAAATGTAGGACCTGAAGTTTGATCATTTGATATAAATCTATACCCCTGGTTTTTTTGCTTTTATTTTTAGCTATCTTATTTTTATATCTTAAGAAGATGAACCACTTAATGTTCTTTTGGATTAGTCTTTAAATTTATAAATAAATTATAAAAAGGGCTTACTTAAGATGCAAAGAAAAATAAGATGTTCTCAAGGAACTAATAATGGATTGTAAGAAAAAGAAATGCAAAAAATAAGTAATTTTTAAAAGTTAAAAAATTAAAGATGAAAAAAATAAAATGAAAAAAGATGTGTTAAATAAAGAAAAATTAGGAAAAAAATAAAATATTAAAAAAACACAGGTATAGAATGAGAGGTTCTCTCACTATATATTAAGTGGGGAAAACCTCTAACTTAGTGGTTAGGGCTATGAGTGATTTAAAAAAGGGAAATATAATTGTGAGGTATGGTTTAATAGGGAGAGGGTTTATTTGGGGGGAGGGTGTTAAGTGTACTATATAATAAACAAAAAACTGTCTTAAGTATGAGTAGGAAAAAAATTTTTGGAGCTGTGTTTTGTTTTTGTAGGAACACAACTCTGAAATGTTCATGTGAATAGGAAAAGCAGTGTATTTGAAACTTTCATGAATTTATCATGTAGTATATTTGTGTTTTCAGTGCCTAGCTTACATAAATGTTTATTGAATGAATGAATTTTGGGTCTGACTCTGGAGGTGTAGGGGTGCTGTCATTAGTATTGTAATACAATGTGCTATAAAGGGCTAAAGATGGAATCTTTAATGAATACCTAGTCTAGCTTCTTCTTCTAACTGATGTGAGAAGTGGGATCCAGGGAGTGGAAGTGACTTTTCTGGTAAGTTATAAAGGAGAACTAGAATTCACTGCTCCTGGCAGCACTAACGATTTTCTGGAATTGCCAATATTTTCAGAGATTTCATGAATACAGGTAAAATGTATAGAGTAAATATTGTTGAAAGTATTTTGATTTACTGACTTCTTTACAGATAAAGTTAGGCTATAATGGTTTGTTCTTTTCTTCTTATTTCTGCAGTTGTGTATTCAGTTCAGTCGCTCAGTCATGTCTGACTCTGCGACCCCATGGACTGCAGCACTCCAGGCTTCCCTGTCCATCATCAGCTCCCAGAGCTTGCTGAAACTCATGTCCATCAAGTCAGTGATGCCATCCAGCCATCTCACCCTCTGCTGTCTCCTCTTCCTCCTGCCTTCAATCTTTCCATCAGGGTCTTTTCCAATGAGTCTCCTGCATTGTAGGCAGATTGTTTACCAACTGAGCTATCAGGGAAGCCCGTAGTTCTAGATTAGACAGGTTCAGTAGGTTGAACCTAACTTTTGATCATAGTTCTCCTGCGGTGCACATACAGCAAAGCTTTCCCCCTCAAAGGCCAGGTTGGAAGCAGTGGCCTTCATTTCTTATGTATAATTTATCTCTCCTTCCTGGTGTTTGAGTCTTGTTGGTCTTGATAAATGCCTGTTTTCTATGCACAGCATGCAGTTAACATGGAGTCCTGGTGTGGCGCTGCTTAGGAAGCGGTGGATGAGAGCACATGTGAGAGGGGGCAGTTAAAGGCAGCTTGTGCCTTTAACTCCTTTGGTTGATTAAGCTAGAGAGCTTGTCTGATCATAATGAGTCTGTAAATCTCAGTGCCAGAATGGGAAACTGATGTGGAAAGGATTCATTGGTCTTGTTTCACCACAGAAAGGAATGGAGGTCAAAAGGGTTCAGACGTGGAGGAGAAATTGGAGTCAATAGTCCCAGATTTGACTCTGGGCTCAGTCATTTATAAGCCATGTGACCTTGGACAGGTTCCTTAGTCTGAACCTCAATTTTCCCATCTATAACATGGTGTTAATAATACCAAGTATCTCAGAAAATTCAGTGCTTCCCCAGATATCTGTGAGACTTGTTCCTCTCCTCCTTTTTCAGACCTTTCCTCAAATATCACCTTCGTGTGATGCTTTCCCTAATTATCCTCTTAAATATAATCCCTATCCTGACACTCCTTGTTCCCTTACCCTGTGTTTTTTTTGTCATATCACTAAATGGCTTTTTATTTTTTTGCTATTTGTTGATTGTCTTGCTCCCACTCATAACAATAACAAAATACAGCAATAATAGTAACAGCTAATTCTTATATATAGGGCACTGTTCTAAGCACTTTACATATATGTTAACTACTTTAATCTTTATAGAAAGCCTATTAGGCAGTACTATTGTTATCCCCATTTTATAGATTAAAAACTGAGGCATGGAGAAGTTAAGTAATTTTCAGGGAACACATAGGTGGTTAGCAGTGGAGTCAGAATCTGAACCTAAGCTCTCTGGCTCCAGAGTTCTTGCTTTTAACCACTGTCCTACACTGCCTAACTGGAACATAAGATTCTTGAGGACAGGGATGTTTGTCTTCTTATTTACTGTTGCTTCCCCAGTACCTAGAATAGTACCTGGCACATAGTAAGCAAGAATATTTGTAGAAAGAATGGATACATCATGATAACATGTGAGGGGAAAAGGGGTAAATGGCATTGTTGTGAGTTTCATCCTTGGCCCATCTGTATCTTCTGGGGTCCTAGCTATTGCTGTAGTCGTGTGCTGTTCAGCACAGTAGCCAGTAGCACATGGCAGGTGCTCAGTAGCACATGTGACTGACAGCTTCTATATTGAACAGCACAGATGTAGAACATTTCTGTCACCGTAAAAAGTTCTGTTTGGACCAGCCAGAGGGGGTAAGTAAGGTGAGGCCTGAGGAGGAGCAAGTGGTGAGCAAGTGGAGAGATAAAGAGGGATGGTCTCGTGGAGGGCTTTGGATGCTAACATAAAGTTTGGACTTTATTTTGAAGCCAGTGGTTCCTGAATTTGCCATAAGTGTACAGTGCAATAGTGTTAACTATATGTACCTTGTTGTTCAGCAGATCTTTAGAACGTTCCTCTTGTAAAACTGAAACTGTATCCCTAAGGGATAGTCTACAAATAGTCTACAACAACAGCTCCCCATCCTTCAACAGCCCCTGGCAACCACCATTCCTTCTGTTTCTGAGTTTGTCTGCTTTAGATACCTCATGTAAGTGTTGTCATGTAGTATTTATTTGCCTTTTTGTGACTGGTTTATTTCACTTAGCATAATGTCCTCATTATGGAGAAGGAAATGGTAACCCACTCCAGTGTTCTTGCCTGGAGAATCCCAGGGATTGGGGAGCCTGGTGGGCTGCTGTCTATGGGGTCGCACAGAGTCAGACATGACTGAAGCGACTTAGCAGCAGCAATGTCCTCAAGGTTTATTCACAGCGTAGCATATAACAGGGTTTTCTTCTTTGCTAAGGCTTAATATTATAATATTGTATATATACACCAGTTTTCTTTATCTGTTCATCTGTCAGTGGACATTTAAGTTTCTTCCACCTCTTTGTTATTGTGAGTAATGCTGCAGTGAACATGGGTGTGCACATATCTCTTAAAGATCCTGTTTTCAATTTGTTTGGAGCTAGACTCTGAAGTGGGATTGCTGGGTCATATAGTAATTATATTTTTAAATTTTTGAGGCACCTCCATACCATTATTTCCATAGTGGCTGCACTATTTTACATTCCCACAAATAGTCTACAAGGGTTCCAGTTTCTCTGCATCCTTGCCAGTGCTTGCTATTTTTTTTTTTTTTTTAATGGTGGCTATCCTCACAGATTTGAGGTGGTATCTGATTTGTATTTCCCTGATGATTAGTGATCTTTTCACGTGTGTTGCCCATTTGTATATCTCCTTTGGAGAAATGTCTATTCGTGTTGTTAAATAGAGTTATTTGTAAAACTCTGTTGTAAATAAGAACCCCGGGTAATTCTGAAGGAGAGTGGTGGTGAGTGGGTCAGCAACTGTGATGGAGAGTGAGGAGGCTTGGATCACTCAAGCTGCATTATTCTTGACTGGGTTATTCTTGGCAACACACACAGTCTCCAGTTTGATTCTTTTGTGATGTCTATACCATTAAGTTTCAAATTAGACAGGTTCCCTGGGGAGTCTTCACTGTGTCCTGATATTATCTGTGCTTCCATTTTCTAATTTTTTAGCTTCTTCTATTACAATCTCTTTCCTTTTCATCAAGAGTTCTTTTTCAAGAGTGTTGGTGGTGTTGGGCAAGAATCTAACTTTTCTTTTCTCCCATCCTCCTTTTTTTCCTTTTTACTTCCAGCTTCATCATGGTAAATCGCTTACTGATCCTGTGCGCAGGACTGTAGCCCAGAGCATCCTGAGGCCTTTGCACCTAATAAGGGTGGTTCTGCCAGGTTTTTCTGAACGTTTTTGTCCTGAGACAAAGGATTTGGCCTGGTATTTAGTCTTAACTGTTTGGATGCAGCAGCTCCTGATTCAGTCTTTGACCTCCCATTGCAAGGGCTCACTGGACTTTGAACTAACCAGTAAGCAGAGGAGATCTCTTTTCTTTTGGGTAGAAAAGCGGCCTCACTGTCACTCTTCTGGAGTCTGGAGGCCTGAGGTGCAGTCCTGGATCTGTTACTGACTTGCTGTGTGACTTTGAGCAAGTTACTGGGTCTCTGTTTTCTGTTGCAAAATGAAAGGCTTGAATTAAATGATCTTTGAGATCCTTCCAGTGACATTTGGAATAAGGTATGATTTGCTGGTTGAAAAATAATCCATATGATGGATAAAGATGTGTTACATACATACAATGTAAATATTACTCAGCCATTAAAAAGAATGAAATAATGCCGATTGCAGCAACATGGATGGACCTAGAGATTGTCATACTGAGTGAAGTAAGTCAGACAGAGAGGAGAAATATCATATGACATCCCTTATATGTGGAATCTAAAATGATACAAATGAACTTACTTACAAAACAGAAAGAGACTCACAGACTTGGAGAATGAACTTATGATTGCTTGGGAGAAGAGATAGTTAAGGATTTGGGGATGGACATGTACACACTGCTATATTTGAAATGGATAACCAACAAGGACCAACTGTATAGCACATGGAACTCTGCTCCATGTTATGTGGCAGCCTGGATGGGAGGGGAGTGTGGGGGAGATGAATACATGTATGTATATGATGGTTGAGGTGCTTGCTGTTCATCTGAAACTGTCACAACATTGTTTGTTAATTGGTTATACTCCAGTACAAAATAAAAATATAATCCATGTGAATAATATAAATCAGTGTGAATAATAGAAGTTTCATTTGCAAATGTTAAAAACATGCTACTTTGTTTTTTTGTTTGTTTTAAATATTTATGTTTGGCTGTGTTGGGTCTTAGTTATGGCACGATGTCTTCCCTAGTGCCACGAGGGCTTCTCTCTAGTTCTGACGTGCTGGCTTACTTGCCGCCCCCCTCCCCAACAGCATGTGGAATCTTAGTTCCCTAAGAACCTGCATCCTCTGCATTGGAAGGTGGATTCTTTATTTTTTTCAAGATATTAATAAATGTATTGAATATGAAAACCTAGCTATAAAAAAGCAATTGTGTGTTTAACACCTGACAAGTTAATCTAGTGTATATTAGGAAAGCACTGTGACAGTACTAACACAGCAATTGACTTATGCCCCAAACAGCCACCCCACCAGGGTGCTTTTCTGACCCCAAAGCTTCCCAGGGACCACTGGTTCAGGACCACCTGCACCCCGGACATGCTTGCTCCTCTTGTTACCAAATGTCCTGCACAACAGCGCAGCAGGCAGTGTGGGGATCTGCAGACCCTTCTTCCTCTTTCCCAAGTCTACAGGTCTGGCCTGCCGCGTGGAAGGCAGATTCTTAACTACTGAACCACCAGGGAGATCCTCCAAAACATGCTACTTTGGAATAGCAAACATTTATATCAATAGGCATATTATGAAAAACAGACAGATACATACTTGTCCTCCTGCCTAAAAATGTTTGGTAATATCAAAGCAGATCAGTATCTCCTTCTAAACATCAGTCTTTATCCAAACATTGATATAATATTACATTTTTTATTAAGGGTCATTTTGCTTCCTAATGAACATGTTGGAATTTATTTTCAGAGTAGCCAGTTACTCCATCCGAATGACATGTAGTTGGAAATATTTGTGCAAGAGTGCAGATCAATTTGGAGATCTCAATGGAACTGGAAGGAAAAAATTCCTGCAGTGAACTTTTGAGTTTATCTTGAAGAGCTAAGTAAATGGTGGTCAACCTTATAGTTTGTGATCAACTTTATCTGAAATTAAAAGTCTGGAATGTTTTAAAAACTAGTATTTTCATGCTATAACTTGGATAAATCTTGAAAACATTATGCTTTAGTGAAATAGAAAATAGAATTGTGGTTGCTGGGGAGTGGAGAAAATGAGTTAATGTCTAATGGGTACAGAGTTTCAGATGAGGAAGATGGAGATGTTCTAGAGATAGATGTTGGTGATTTGCATAACAGTGTAAATGTACTTAATGCTACAAAATTGTATACTTAAAAATACTTAAAATGGCACATTTTATGATATATATTTATCACCACAAACAAAAAATCCCTTCAGTGTTTTAAGTCCAGTGCCTACAAGACTGGTTGCCTAAATTTTGGTCAGCCATCCTTGCATTGTATTACAAATGATGAACCCCTTTTTCCTTAATACTTGCAGTGCTGTAGTACTCTACAGTTTAGGAAATGTCTTCTCTGCTTTCCCTTTGAATATTCAGAATAGTCACAAGAAGTGGGTAGAGAGGAGTAGATACGAGACCCTAAGAGGTTTGTCACTGATAGGTCAGGGACAGAGATAAGAGCCTAGACCATATGGCCTGTCTAGTTCCAGAGCCTCCCCGTCCATCAGTGCAAGGGCTGAAAACTTAAAGTGGGGTGTTTTCAAGAATGGGGCCTTGGCATCTTTGAAGCAAGATAGTTCCTCCAGCAAAGAATTCCTTGATTAGAGCTCAGCGGCAGAGCAGTTGAGTGCTGCACTGCTGACTTGCAAGTGGGGTCTGGTTTGTCTCCACATCTTCAGCAGACAGAGCATCTTGACGAAGGAGACTGATCACATCACATCATCTCATCAAAGTTTGACTGATTTAATACTACATACTCAACTTTTTTTCCCTTAGAGGGAATTAGTTTTTAAAATATGGGTAATACAATAGGATCAAAAGTAAATAAAGAGATTCATAATGAAGGGGGAAATAAGGGAAACAGAATAAGTGAAACCAGAAGTTCTTGCATAAACTAAGGTTTGGTGTCCTGAGTGTCCTAGTGGCCAGAGCAATGCCTTGTCTAAGGTTCACAGTATCCATCATTCATTCATTTATTCTTTCAACTGATGGTGTATTCCTACTGAGTGTTTTAATAGTCAGAAGGCACACATTGATATCTGGGTGTAATATCTGAAGTGTAATATCTGAAGAAAATATAGATCATCTTAAACAATAGACGACATTTATGGTTTTGCCACAGTAAGCCTGATGGTAGGGTCTGTGTATGGTTTATTTCTGTTTAGTCTATACCTGGCACCAGTAATAGACTTAGAGTAAATGCTTAATATGAATCTACTGAATAAATAAATGATTTTTTACAAAAAATTATTGGGGTATAGTTGATTTATAATGTTGTGTTACTTTATGGTGTACAGCAAAGTAAATCAGTTATAAATATATATCCATCTATCCATCCATTCTCTTTTAGATATTTTTCTCATATAGGTCATTACAGAGTCTTGGTAGAGTTCCCTGTGCTATACAGTAGGTTCTTATTATCTATTTTATATATAGTAGTGTGTATATGGGGCTTCCTGGGTAGCTCAACTGGTAAAGAATCTGCCTGCAATGTAGGAGACCCTGGTTCGATTCCTGGGTCAGGAATTTCCCCTGGAGAAGGGGTAGGCTACCCACTCCAGTATTCTTGGGCTTCCCTGGTGACAGATGGTAAAGAATCTCCCTGCAATGCAGGAGACCTGGGTTCAATCTCTGGATTGGGAAGATCCCATGGAGGAGGACACTGCAACCCATTCTAGTATTCTTGCCTGGAGAATCCCCACAGACAGAGGGGCCTGGTGGGCTACAGTCCACGGAGTTGCAAAGAGTCGGATACAACTGAGCAACTAAGCACAGCACAGTGTGTGTGTGTCAGTCCCAATCTCCCAATTTGTCTCCCTCCTTTCCCCCTTGATAACCATAGATTGTTTTCTATATCTGTAACTCTATTCTGTTTCATGAGTAAGTTTGTTTATACCATTTTTTTTAGATTCCATGTAATAAGTAATATCATACAATATTTGTCCTTCTCTGTGTCACTTACTTCAGTCAGTATGACAGTCTCTAGATCCATCCATGTTGCTACATAGGATGGTTTTTCATTCTTTTTTATGGCTGAGTAAAATTCCATTGCGTGGGCACACACACCTGTGTGTGTATATACCACATCTTCTTTTATTTTTTTAATTGAAGGATAATTGCTTTACAGAATTTTGTTGTTTTCTGTCAAGCCTCAACATGAATCAGCCATAGGTATACATATGTCCCCTCCCTCATGAACCTCCCTCCCATCTCCCTCCCCATCCCACCCTTCTAGGTTGATGCAGAGCCCCAACTTCCCATTGACTATCTATTTTACGTATGGTAATGTAAGTTTCCATGTTACTCTCTCCATACATCTCATTCTCTCCTTCCCTCTCTCCATGTCCATAAGTCTGTTCTCTATGTCTGTTTCTCCATTGCTGCCCTCCAAATAAATTCTTCATGTACCACATCTTCTTTATCCATTCTTCTGTCGATGGACAGGAAATGATTGCTGTAGAATGGTTTACATTATAAAGGATATAATGTAAAACTTATACAATGAAATGACTTCATAACAGTCATTTTGATGTTCAGCAAATACTGAATACCTGTGGCATATACTTGGTCCTCTGTTGGGCCTTGTGGGAGATAAAGGCATGAGTAGATTAGAGCTTGGTCCTTAAGGGATATTTTTTTAAAAAAACCAAGGATACAAAGTACTGTGTGATGACATAGAATGCTTTGGGAGGACAATGAGAACTCAGAGGAGAGTTCATTATAGGCTGTCCAGTTTTCTCATGGGTAAGATGGAGTTAGTAAATAATACCTACTTCATAAGGTAGATGTGAAAATTAAAGAACATGTAAAGCTCCAAGAAAAATTCCTCTCATAGTTAAGCACTTCATAAACATTAGCTAATATAATATTCTGAGAAGATATACTGGAGAAAGGGTGCATGGAGTTAGGTTCTTTAAACCTCCATGCTTCTCTCTACCATAGCACATGGATATCCTTATTTGACTTTTGTTCCCCTTCTTTGCTAGCTCCAGAGTCCTTAAGGGCTTGTACCATAACTTATTCATCTTCATATCCCTAATGCTGGTATATGGGATAATAATGCCTGGTATAAAATAAAGACGTAGTGAAGATTTATTGATGGAAAGAAGGAAGCAAGCAAGCATATTGGGAGCCAAACAGGCCTGCTTCTTTAGCAACTGAGAAAGTTCCAACGACATGCTTTACGGGCACCCATTTCTGCTGTGAATTATATCTGACAGCATATTCTGCCATGCTGTTATTCTGCCTCCACGTTCCTTCATTCCTTACTGCCTTTATACCCCTGCTAGACTACTTCTGCTGAACTCTAAGCAAATGGACATAATGGTCGGTGGGTAGTTAGTTCATAGCAGTCATAGGCCCTCAGATCAATATTTTTAGATTCCCAGTTGTTTATTGGCCATCTCAGCCTCTGCTTGTTCAAAAATGAATGCTATATTTCATTGCTTACCTTAGAAACCTCTTATTTCCCCACATCAAGCGCTGCATACAGAGTTTATAAGATAGTTTCTAAATCCTGTCAGTTATAACTCTATAAAGTATTTCCTATATTCTTTCCTTCTTTTCCGTTTCGGCTCTTTCTAGTTCAGACCTTCTGTTTCTCTTCTGCCAGTCCATCGTCCGTCTTCTCATGAAACACTGTTCTAAAACACAGAAGGATTATGTCACTTTGTTACTATAATCCTTCATGGCTCCCTGTTCATCTGCATAACAATTCTTTTTATACTAAGTGGTTGCTGTTCAGTCACTCAGTTGTGACTGAACTCTTTGCGACCCCATGGACTGCAGCACGCCAGGCCTCCCTGTCCCTCACCATCTCCCAGAGCTTGCTCAGACTCATGTCCATTGAGCTGATGATGTCATCCAACCATCTCATCCTCTGTCGTCCCTTCTCCTCCTGCCTTCAATCTTTCCCAGCATCAGGGTCTTTTCAAATGAATCAGCTCTT
This sequence comes from Bos taurus, assembly GCF_002263795.3. Classification (NCBI taxonomy): domain Eukaryota; kingdom Metazoa; phylum Chordata; class Mammalia; order Artiodactyla; family Bovidae; genus Bos; species Bos taurus. The sequence goes on along the minus strand of NC_037342.1, from coordinate 52,972,940 downwards.
TGCATCAGGTGGCCAGAGTATTGGAGCTTTAGCTTCAGCATCAGTCTTTACAATAAATATTCAGGGTTGATTTTCTTCAGGATGGACTGGTTTTGATCTCCTTGCAGTCCAAGGGACTCTTAAGAGTCTTCTCCAACACCACAGTTCAAAAGCATCAATTCTTCGGTGCTCAGCCTTCTTTATGATTCAATTCTCACATCCATACATGACCACTGGAAAAACCAAAACTTTGCCTAGACGAACCTTTGTTGGCAAAATAATGTCTCTGCTTTTCAATATGCTGTCTAGGTTGGTCATAACTTTCCTTCCAAGGAGTAAGTGTCTTTCAATTTCATGGCTGCGATCACCATTGGCAGTGATTTTCGAGCCCAAAAAAATAAAGTCAGCCATTCTTTCCACTGTTTCCACATCTATTTGCCATGAAGTGATGGGACCAGATGCCATGATTTTAGTTTCCTGAATGTTGAGTTTTAAGCCAGCTTTTTCACTCTCCTCTTTCAATTTCATCACTCTTTAGTTCCTCTTCGCTTTCTGCCATAAGGGTGGTGTCATCTGCATATCTGAGGTTATTGATATTTCTCCTGGCAATCTTGATTCCAGCTTGTGCTTCATCCGGCCCAGCATTTCTCATGATGTACTCTGCATATAAGTTAAATAAGCACGGTGGCAATATACAGCCTTGACGTGCTCCTTTCCCAATTTGGAACCAGTCTGTTCCATGTCCGGTTCTAACTGTCGCTTCTTGACTTGCATACAGGTTTCTCAGGAGACGGGTAAGATGGGCTGGTATTCCCATCTCTTTAAGAATTTTCCACAGTTTTTTGATAGCTTCCATTTTATAGATGAAGAGGTAATTGCCTTCTTGTAGCAGGTAACCTCGCTCCCCAGGTGGTGTTAGTGGTAAAGAACCCTCCTGACAAAGCAGGTAGACATAAGAGATGAGGGGTTCATTCTTTGGGGCAGAAAGATCCCCTGGGAGAAGGAAATGGCAAACCACCCCAGTATTCTTGCCTGGAGAATCCCATGGACAGAAGAGCCTGGTACAGTCCATGGGGTCTCAAAGAGTTGGACACAACTAAAGCTCTTGAGAAATCTGTATGCAGGTCAGGAAGCAACAGTTAGAACTGGACATGGAGCAACAGACTGGTTCCAAATAGGAAAAGGAGTACGTCAAGGCTGTATATTGTCACCCTGCTTATTTAGCTTATATGCAGAGTAAACTCTGAGAAATGCTAGGCTGGAGGAAGCACAAGCTGGAATCAGGACTGCTGGGAGAAATATCAGTAACCTCAGATATGCAGATGACACCACCCTTATGGCAGAAAGTGAAGAAGAATTAAAGAGCCTCTTGATAGAAGTGAAAGAGGAGAGTAAAAAAGTTGGCTTAAAGCTCAACATTCAGGAAACTTAAGATCATGGCATCCGGTCCCATCACTTCATGGGAAATAGATGGGGAAACAGTGGCTGACTTTATTTTTCTGGGCTCCAAAATTACTGCAGATGGTGATTGCAACTATGAAATTAAAAGATACTTACTCCTTGGAAGGAAAGTTATGACCAACCTAGATAGCATATTAAAAAGCACAGATATTACTTTGCCAACAAAGGTCTGTCTAGTCAAGGCTGTGGTTTTTCCAGTGGTCATGTATGGATGTGAGAGTTGGACTATAAAGAAAGCTGAACACAGAAGAATTGATGCTTTTGAACTGTGGTGTTGAAGAAGACTCTTGAGAATCCCTTGGACTGCAAGGAGATCCAGCCAGTCCATCCTAAAGGAGATCAGTTCTGGGTGTTCATTGGAAGGACTGATGTTGAAGCTGAAATTCCAATACTTTGGCCACCTGATGCAAAGAGCTGACTCATTGGAAAAGACCCTGATGCTGGGAAAGATTGAGGGCAGAAGGAGAAGGGGATGACAGAGGATGAGATGGTTGGATGGCATCACCGACTCGATGAACATGGGTTTTGGTAGACTCCGGGAGTTTGTGATGGACAGGGAGGCCTGGCATGCTGCGGTTCATGGGGTCACAAAGAGTCGGACACGACTGAGCGACTGAACTGAACTGAATGTGATATTAAATTGTTGAATTCCAATAAAAGCTTTCTTTTAACTTACCCACTAGTTAATTCATTCATCTAGTTGAAAACCTTTACTGAGCACCCTGCTTTATACCAAGCTCTTTACTGGAAATTCAGTGGTGAATAAAACAGATATGGTCCCTCAACCTTATGTTGCTTAAAATGTAGCAGGAAGAAAAGAATTGGGTAGACAGATTTCAGCCACAAGTATTTATAACAAAGAAGTTTCAGAGAGTCCAGGGATCATAAAATGGCCTGTAGACATGCCCAATCTGGCTTTCTGAGATTTTTTTTTTTTTTGGACTGCACCACACAGCTTGTGGGATCTCAGTTCCCTTACAATTGATCTTGTACCCTCGGTGGTAAAAGCATGCAGTCCTAACCACTGGACCACCAGAGAATTCTCTGAGATCCTTCATAAGAGCCGAGAGGACACAATTGAGAAATGGGGACAGGATGAGAATATTCCTGCCATGTTTTCCCTGCAATTCTATGTTACAGCTTTTCAGAACTGTACAGTGTTCTCTGAATGTGCCTTGCTCTCTCATTGTATAATTTCGCAAATGACCTTTCCTTCTCCTCCCTCTGTAGAATTCCTGGCATCCTTCAAAACATAGATCAAATAGCATTCTTTTGAAATCTTATATATCTCTCTCCTTAAATAAGATAAGGTTCAGCTACATATAATAAATCTAAAATAACAATAGTTTAAAAACATAGGGTTTTATTTTCTCGTGTAAAACAGTAAAAAGGTAGTCCAGGGCTGAAATGATCAAGGATGCAGGCTTCTTCTGTCATCCTTGGTTTGAGACTTCTATTCTCAAGGTCACTTCACAGAAAAGGTTGATGAGCTCCAGTCATCATGTCTTAATTCCAGATAGCAGGTATGAGGAAGAGGAGAAGGAAAGACACCTCCCCCAGCTAACAGTGATCCCTTTAAGCAGGCTTTAAGAGTAAGTCCTATACAATATATTTCAGTTATATCTCATTGAGCAGAGCTAATCACATAGCCTCACTTAACTACAGGAGAGACTGGAGAATAGACTCGTTTAACTGAGCATATTGCCATCTAGTGGCAATCAGAACATCTCTCCCACCCACCCCCCCATCCTTTAGTAAGCTGTTGTTTCTTTAAATTGTAGCATTCCGTATAACAGTACAATTTTGCTATTGTTAGTTTTTGTGTTTTTCTCCGTCATACAAACACCTCAGGGACAGAAATTATGTCCTGTTATCTCTGACTTAGTAACACTTTGCTCAGAGCTTGTCACGAGATTTCAGTTCATGTGTATAAATGAGGATATTGCATTAAATGACTTAATTCCTTTTAGTGCATTAAAAATTTCTATATTTTTTCCTTGATGATTCAAGAATCACAAATTTGTGTTATTTTAATAGCTTTATTGAGGTATAACATATATGATAAAATTCACCCATTTTAAGTACACTATTCAATGCTGTTTAGTAAATTTACTGAGTTGTGCAACTATCACCAAAATCCAGTTTAAGCCATTTTTAATTACCCCAAAGAGATCTCTTGCTCTCATTTGCTGTCAACCTCCATTTCTGCTCCAGGTCCTAGGTGAACAAATATCTACCTGCCCCATGATTTGCCTTTTCTGAACATTTCGTATAAATAGAATCACATAATATGCTGTCTTTTGTTCTGGCTTCTTTCAGTTAGCACAATATTTTTGAGGTTAATGAATGCTATGATATGTATCAGTAGTTCTTTTTTATTGTTGATATTGTTATTAATAAACTTTGAAAGTTATTTTCTGAGTGGTTGTTTTCAGGATTAAATATATATTGTTATTACACATTACATATTATAACATACATATTACAGTCTACTTCATGTGCAAACAGTCTGGGACTTCCTGGTGGTCCAGTGGTTAAGACAGTGCTGCCAATGCAGCGGGCACAGATTTGGTCCCTGATCAGGGAACTAAGATTCTGCATGCCTATGGTGCAGCCAAAAGAAAAAAAAAATGAAGAAAATACATATACAATCAATGTACTTCACATTATAAACTAACTTAATTTCAGTAAAATTTAGAAACTTTGTTCCAGTGTAGCTCCATTTTTCCTCTCTTTTACTTTGGTCTTGTTTTTCTGTACAGTAAATTTTTGTTTGTCATAGATGCAACAATGTAGTTTTAAAGTTATTGTTTTACATAACTGTCTTTTAAGAGAAAAAGAGAAAAATATTTATGCTATCTTTATTTTTACCTATGTAATAGCCTTTACTGATGCTCTTTTTCTTTTCACGTGGATTTGAATTACCCTGTAGTGCTATTTCCTTTCAACCAGAAGGCTTTATTATATGTCTTTAGGGTTTTTGGAAAGGGAGGTTGCTATCAGTGAATTATCTTAGTTGTTAGTTATTTGGGAATGTCTTTATTTTTGCCTTTAATTTTGAATGATAGTTTTACTGAGGTCACAAATTGTGGTTGGTAAACTTTTTTTCATTCAGTGCATTTGATTTATTATTCCACTGCCTCTGGCCCCCATTGTTTCTAATGAGAAGTGAGCTGTTAACCTTAATCTTATTGTTGTCCCCTTTCATCTCATAAGTTGTTTTCTCTTGCCACTTTCAAAATTTTCTCTTTGGCTTTCAACGGTTTTTACTATGATGTGTGCAAGTGTGTCTCTTTTTGTGTTTAGCCCACTTGGAGTTCACCATCTTGGGTATAGTGTAATGTTTGTTTTTAAAATCAAATTTGGGAAGCTTTTGGTGATTATATCTTCAGATATTTTTTCTACTCCTTTCTTTCCTCTCTTTAGAAATCCCGTTACTTGTGTGTAACGGTTTGTTCCATAGTTTCCCACAGGTCTCTGACTTTATTTTTCATTTTTTCTTTTTGTTTTTCAGATTGCATTATCTGTATTCATCCATCTTTGAATTTGATGATTCTTTCTTCTGTCAGCTCAGATTTGTTTTGAGTCCTCTTGAATGTTTGATTTCAGAATACAATTTTCATTTGGTTCTTTTTATAATTTCTGTTTATTGATATTCTCTATTTGATGAGTAATTATCATCATACTTTCATTTAGTTCTTTAAATATGGTTTCCTTTATTTTAAAAAAAATTTCTAATAGATGCTTTGAAATATTTATCTATTGATTCTAATATCTAAGTCTCCTTGAAGACAATATCTATAGTCTCCTTTTATCCCCACCAGTAAATGGGTCATCCCAGTATCTTTGCATGTTTTATGATTTTTTTGGTTGAAAAACTATGTTGTAGATAATATAATGTAGCGACTCTTGATTCAGATTCTTCCACCACTAAGGAATGGGAGGGCTGTTGCATTTGTTTTTTTAACCCCTCTTTTTTGGTTTCTTTAGTACGTGCTCAGACTGTTGCAGGAAGGGGGACCCCTTCCAGGGCCCGAAACTGGGCTCTTGTCTAACACTCAGAAATGAATTGTCCAAGGAGACACGTGTGCTAACAAAGCAAGAGATTTTATTGGGAAAGGGCACCTGGGTGGAGAGCAGTAGGGTAAGGGAACACAGGAGAACTGCTCTGCCACATGGCTCGCAGTCTTGGATTTTATGGTGATCGGATTAGTTTCCGGGTTGTCTTTGGCCAGTCATTCTAATTCAGAGTCTTTCCTGGTGGTGCACGCATCGCTCAGCCAAGAGGGATGCTAGTGAGAGGGATTCTGGGAAGTGGACAGACACGTGGTGTCTCCTTTTGACCTTTCCCAACTCTTCCGGTTGGTGGTGGCTTATTAGTTCGATATTCCTTACCAGGATCTCCTGTCATAAAACAACTCATGTGGAATGGTTACTAAAAGGCCTGACCAGGGTGGGCGGTTTCAGTCAGTGTGCTTCCCCTAACAACTCCCCCCTGAGAGACTGCATACTTCAAGATACTTCTTGGGAATTGGGGCAAAGGTCACTTTCTTCTGTAACTTCTTCCTGCTGTGCATGGGCATAGGCCTGCCTAGTGGAGCAGAAGTCTCTATCTGATCTAAGTCAATATATTTTTTGCCTGAAACCAGCATTCACCCTTGTAATAAGAGCAATTTAGTTTGAAACTGTTGGCCCCTCTCAGAGATGAAATAGACAGGGGCCAAACAGGAGACCTAACAGGATGGTCATCTCTGGTCCCCGGAAACAGGAAGCAACATTTGGGGTAAGGGTTGCAGGGTTTGTGACTCTTTTTGATTGGTTGGTGGTGAGGCAACAGAGCTGTGCTCCAGGAATCTTGTGTTCAGTCTGAAGTTTCCATCCTCCACCTGGGTGGGGGCTCCAGTTCTGTAGAAGAACTCAGACATTGTTATGCATATTTCTTTTGAGTAGGAACTAGGACCCTGTCTGGAGGCTGTACCAATCTTTGATTGTTTCTCCTGTTTCTGTATCCCCTCCGTTCCCTGATTAGCAGTTGTTTAAATCCACCCTTTGGAACTCAGGGAAGGTCAAGGAGGCTGAATGAAGCCTATATCCTACAGACAAGCAATGGAGAACACAGAACAGATCTCTACTCCAGAGCCCCACAGACTACTGCTCAGTTTTAATTTAGGGAACTGGGCAACTATGACTGTGATAACTTCCTGTCAAAATGGGGCATAGGACTGCCTCAGCTTGGAGAAGAGACACTGAACTGGAAGTATTCCTGAGTTCCAAGTCATAGATCTGAGCCTTGTATGATTAAAATCTCAATCCCTTGGTCTGCCATTTTGTTGTAACAGACCCAATTAGGAGTAGCTGGAGGAGGAATAACTGGAATTTTAATCGACAAAATAAATCTCATTTCTTTTTAGAAGAATAGACCTGAAACCCAGTCTGGACCTGGCACTTCGGGGAGACTTGTAGCCAGGTAGCCAGTTGCCTAGTTTTATAAAAAGTAAGGTTGCAGTTACTAACTTCCAGCAGACATTGTTTTGAGAATGGTGGCATCTAAGCCTGACATGACTCAGAAAACTCAAGTGTTAGCAATACAACGTCTAATCTGAAATTACACCATAGTGTCACCTAGTTATTTCCCAGGATGTCTGAACCATAGCCACTCTATTTTGACTTTTTAACTGTAAAATTTTCCTTAATAGCCAAAGCAGATGTCACCATTGATGACGTCAGTGTTTCTCTAAGTATGAGAAGATGCAAGAATTGGAACTCATAAAATCTTCTCCTGAAAGGATCTAACTATCTGAAGGCCTGTTCTGCCAGTTTTCCCCACAGCACAGAGTGCCTCATTCCTGATTTTCACCCTGAACTCCTTTCAGGGGCGTTCAAAGTCAGCAGTTGCAGTGGCCATGATTGCATTTCATGACCATTTTATCCCATGGTGCTGAGAATGTCCATTCTCAGGTTTGGCAAAGATTTTGTTGATAGGCCACTCAATGTGCTGTTACTGGACTAGGCCATAAAACAGTATCCAAAATTCTCTGGACCCACCTGTCTTACTAGCCTCTTGGTCCAGGAAAATATGCCCTCTTGTTGCTTCTTCCCATATCTAGAGTTACACTGTTACCATCATTGATCTCATATGGAACTATATATTATTCTATCAGAGGCCTCAGTCACACATTTGGCAGTGTAAGAAACAGCAATTTTGAAAAACAAGTGAAATACAAATAAGATAGCCAGCAGTATTAGTAAAGTCACAAGTAAGACTTAAGAGCTTCCATTAGATGTAGCCCAGTATATCTCAGGTCATCTGACTTAGCCTGCTCTGTAGAATCTTTATCTTCCAGGGAAATTATATATTGGTACCATCTATAAGGCACATAGCCCAGTTTTCTAGTCTTACTAGACTGATTATCCTTCAGATCAGATCAGATCAGATCAGTCGCTCAGTCATGTCCAACTCTTTGTGACCCCATGAATCGCAGCACGCCAGGCCTCCCTGTCCATCACCAACTCCCGGAGTTCACTCAGACTCACATCCATCCAGTCAGTGATGCCATCCAGCCATCTCATCCTCTGTCATCCCCTTCGCCTCCTGCCCCCAGTCCCTCCCAGCATCAGAGTCTTTTCCAATGAGTCAACGCGTCACATGAGGTGGCCAAAGTACTGGAGTTTCAGCTTTAGCATCAGTCCTTCCAATGAACACCCAGGACTGATCTCTGTTAGGATGGACTGGTTGGATCTCCTTGCAGTCCAAGGGACTCTCAAGAGTCTTCTCCAACACCACAGTTCAAAAGCATCAATTCTTTGGCACTCAGCCTTCTTCACAGTCCAACTCTCACATCCATACGTGACCACTGGAAAAACCATAGCCTTGACTAGACGGACCTTTGTTGACAAAGTGATGTCTCTGCTTTTGAATATGCTGTCTAGGTTGGTCATAACTTTCCTTCCAAGGAGTAAGTGTCTTTTAATTTCATGGCTGCAGTCACCATCTGCAGTGATTTTGGAGCCCAGAAAAATAAAGTCTGACACCGTTTCCACTGTTTCCCCATCTATTTCCCATGAAGTGATGGGACCGGATGCCATGCTCTTCGTTTTCTGAATGTTGAGCTTTAAGCCAACTTTTTCACTCTCCACTTTCACTTTCATCAAGAGGCTTTTTAGTTCCTCTTCACTTTCTGCCATAAGGGTGGTGTCATCTGTGTATCTGAGGTTATTGATATTTCTCCCAGCAATCTTGATTCCAGCTTATGCTTCTTCCAGTCCAGCATTTCTCATGATGTACTCTGCATATAAGTTAAATAAGCAGGGTGACAATGTACAGCCTTGACGTACTCCTTTTCCTATTTGGAACCAGTCTGTTGTTCCATGTCCAGTTCTAACTGTTGCTTCCTGACCTGCATACAAATTTCTCAAGAGGCAGGTCAGGTGGTCTGGTATTCCCATCTCTTTCAGAATTTTGCACAGTTTATTGTGATCCACACAGTCAAAGGCTTTGGCATAGTCAGTAAAGCAGAAATAGATGCTTTTCTGGAATTCTCTTGCTTTTTCCATGATCCAGCGGATGTTGGCAATTTGATCTCTGGTTCCTCTGCCTTTTCTAAAACCAGCTTGAACATCAGGAAGTTCACGGTTCACATATTGCTGAAGCCTTGCTTGGAGAATTTTGAGCATTACTTTAGTAGTGTGTGAGATGAGTGCAATTGTGTGGTAGTTTGAGCATTCTTTGGCATTGCCTTTCTTTGGGATTGGAATGAAAACTGACCTTTTCCAGTCCTGTGGCCACTGCTGAGTTTTCCAAATTTGCTGGCATATTGAGTGCAGCACTTTCACAGCATCATCTTTCAGGATTTGGAATAGCTCAGTTGGAATTCCATCACCTCCACTAGCTTTGTTCGTAGTGATGCTTTCTAAGGCCCACTTGACTTCACATTCCAGGATGTCTGGCTCTAGGTCAGTGATCACACCATCGTGATTATCTGGGTCGTGAAGATCTTTTTTGTACAGTTCTTCTGTGTATTCTTGCCATCTCTTCTTAATATCTTCTGCTTCTGTTAGGTCCATACCATTTCTGTCCTTTATTGAGCCCATCTTTGCATGAAATGTTCCTTTGGTATCTCTGATTTTCTTGAAGAGATCCCTAGTCTTTCCCATTCTGTTGTTTTCCTCTATTTCTTTGCATTGATCGCTGAAGAAGGCTTTCTTATCTCTTCTTGCTATTCTTTGGAACTCTGCATTCAGATGCTTATATCTTTCCTTTTCTCCTTTGCTTTTCGCTTCTCTTCTTTTCACAGCTATTTGTAAGGCCTCCCCAGACAGCCATTTTGCTTTTTTGTATTTCTTTTCCATGGGGATGGTCTTGATCTGTGTCTCCTGTACAATGTCACGAACCTCATTCCATAGTTCATCAGGCACTCTATCTATCAGATCTAGGCCCTTAAATCTATTTCTCACTTCCACTGTATAATCATAAGGGATTTGATTTAGGTCATACCTGAATGGTCTAGTGGTTTTCCCTACTTTCTTCAATTTAAGTCTGAATTTGGCAATAAGGAGTTCATGGTCTGAGCCACAGTCAGCTCCTGGTCTTGTTTTTGCTGACTGTATAGAGCTTCTCCATCTTTGGCTACAAAGAATATAATCAATCTGATTTCGGTGTTGACCATCTGGTGATGTCCATGTATAGAGTCTTCTCTTGTGTTGTTGGAAGAGGGTGTTTGTTATGACCAGTGCATTTTCTTGGCAAAACTCTATTAGTCTTTGCCCTGCTTCATTCTGTATTCCAAGGCCAAATTTGCCTGTTACTCCAGGTGTTTCTTGACTTCCTACTTGTGTATTCCAGTCACCTATAATGAAAAGGACATCTTTTTTGGGTGTTAGTTCTAAAAGGTCTTGTAGGTCTTCATAGAACCGTTCAACTTCAGCTTCTTCAACGTTACTGGTTGGGGCATAGACTTGGATTACTGTGATATTGAATGATTTGCCTTGGAAACGAACAGAGATCATTCTGTCGTTTTTGAGATTGCATCCAAGTACTGCATTTCGGACTCTTTTGTTGACAATGATGGCTACTCCATTTCTTCTGAGGGATTCCTGCCCGCAGTAGTAGATATAATGGTCATCTGAGTTAAATTCAGCCATTCCGGTCCATTTCAGTTCACTGATTCCTAGAATGTCGACATTCACTCTTGCCATCTCTTGTTTGACCACTTCCAATTTGCCTTGATTCATGGACCTGACATTCCAGGTTCCTATGCAATATTGCTCTTTACAGCATTGGACCTTGCTTCTCTCACCAGTCACATCCACAGCTGGGTATTCTTTTTGCTTTGGCTCCATCCCTTCATTCTTTAGTATGATTTAATTGTTTCTAACACAGAGGAGACTTTAAACCTAAATTACCATAGCCTGGTGTTATCTATATAAATCCATCCCATGATTGTGGGAGATTTTTTTCTCCTTTGCTGAAACTTTGCTTGTTGCTCTGATTATGCTTGAGTAATAGAAGAAAGCTCAAATTTGTGGCCAGTGTCAGAGAAGGCATTATTAATTGGCCTGATGAGGGGATCCCATCTAGTAATATCATAGTGACCTGAATATGACTATAATTTTTTTTTTTAAGTAAATTTTCTCAGGGCCAACCAGTTAGAGTTTTGTAGTAGAGAAATTTACAGAGGTAACCCAGAACTAGACACAGGTATTGGCCACAAACCCAACAGTTGGATTGATTTCTAAAACTAGCATAGGATCAGGCCTATGATAGAAAAGCATTTGATTTATAGGCAAAGGTCTAAGAAGTCAAGGTAACATTATAAATGATCATACTAATCAGGTCCTGCATCTTGGGCAAGCTGTCTACCTCTGATGTTGTCATCTTCTCATCCTGGTATAGTGTAGTTTCTCCTCTGTTTGAGCATCATTTTAAGGTGAGATCAGGTCAGCTATCTTCTCTATAGACCAGTCCAGTGTAGGGGCCTTTGGAAGTGTGAATTAATCTAAGAATTAATTTCCCTTCAGTTTCATTGTGCATGAGCTAGTTAAGAGTACCTGATAAAAAAGTCCTTCCATCCAGGTTGGAGACAGTCCCTCCCTTAAACTATGTCTTTTTCCAGTCCTGGTTGCAGGTCATGAGGCATCTGATCTTCATCCAAAGATGGATTACTGAGATAAGCTTCAGAAACAAACTTAGGGTATTCTTTAAGAATTCAATTAAATTTTACATTAATATCACATAACAGCAAAGAACTATCCAAGAAATGAGTTTTACTGAATGCAGACCCCCATTAACAAACTCGGATTTAACATTCATGGAAACATCTTTTTCTCCCTAAAATTACCCTCATTTTTATCAAATATAACCAAATTAAGGCTAGTTTGTTTGCAAAATAGGTCTGTTCTCACTAATTTTGGTCTGATGATTTATATAACCATAATTGATCATAGACTTTCTGTTTTGATGAAACATTTATAGAGTCTCAGACTGAACTTTTAAAATAAAAACATGGCTGGGAAACTCACACCAAAGGCTTATCACAGATTTTGCCTAACAAATCTAGGTGAATTCTTCCCTTTTTAAGGTCTCAAAATTCCTTGAGATTTTTGTACCTGTTAGTGAGACAACTTTCCTAATTCGTTTGATAAACTTACTGAAAACCTAAGAGTTTCCAATTTCTGGAGGAGTCAGAGAGAAAATATAATTGTTTTGTTTATAATGTATAATTTTACCAAAGTATTGTCATAATTAGTTTGAGAGGAAGGTTTTCCCTACTCCCGGAAAACATAAGATTCAAACCCGTAATTTTTCAGACAGAAATCATAAAAGTTATAAGCATATTCGCTGGTTCATTCAGTCCTTTTGTTAACTTTTGTGAAGTCGTCAGGTTTTCCATTAGAATACCAGGACATATCAGAATGTTAAGAACTCCTCCATATAATTTCTAGGATATCTGTATTAGTAATTTTACCATACATTATAACATGAGCGGATTTATTACTCATTTGATAATCTTTTTCATGTAATTTGCTGCTGCTGCTGCTAAGTCACTTCAGTCATGTCCGACTCTGTGCGACCCCATAGATGGCAGCCTACTAGGCTCCCCCGTCCCTGGGATTCTCCAGGCAAGAACACTGGAGTGGGTTGCCATTTCCTTCTCCAATGCATGAAAGTGAAAAGAGAAAGTGAAGTCTCTCAGTGGTGTCTGACCCTCAGCGACCCCATGGACTGCAGCCTTCCAGGCTCCTCCGTCCATGGGATTTTCCAGGCAAGAGTACTGGAGTGGGGTGCCATTGCCTTCTCCATCATGTAATTTAACCAACCAAATAAACATAGTTTAATATCTCTCTTTGGGATGTTTCAGGGGCCCTCTGAAGCACCCCAAAGTTAGCTAGAGGTCAAAAGAACTTGAAAAGAATTTGATTTAAGAAGTTTTATTGAAAAGATCAATCAAAAGGGTTTAGAACATTTGGTCAAATTTAGTTGATGGGTGTATCATTTAGCTTGTTGATATGCCACAGTGGGCGTAAATACCAAGGCTCAAGGTGCAGTGAAAGTCAGTTCCGCCATCTTGGACCTAATTGGCTCTAACCAGTTTTCTTATGGCTGTGTCATTCCTAACAAAATCCATTTATCTAACTAATTGTAGTCCAATTTTAGAAAATCCTGATCATGCATAACTCTTTTTAGTATTTTTCATACCTTCTTTTTTTTTTTTTACTGAAAACACACTTCCTACTTTCCTTTAGCAACCAAGAACTAATTTTTATATTAGCATTTTATAGATTGGTGAGCATAAATACCAGTGATAATTTCTAAAACTCTTGCTTTCTTAGAACATTTTAGGATGGCACCAAACATTATTCACTTATAGTCCCAAATCTCTTTGTTTCTCTGTAAAAGGAAATTAGTGTTTCATAGGAGAAGGCAGTGGCACCCCACTCCAGTACTTTTGCCTGGAAAATCCCATGGATGGAGGAGCTTAGTAGGCTACAGTCCATGGGGTCGCTCAGAGTCGGACACGACTGAGCAACTTTACTTTCACTTTTTACTTTCCTGCATTGGAGAAGGAAATGGCAACCCACTCCAGTGTTCTTCCCTGGAGAATCCCAGGGATGGAGGAGCCTGGTGGGCTGCCGTCTGTGGGGTCGCACAGGGTCGGACATGACTGAAGCGACTTAGGAGCAGCAGTAAATATTTCAAAATCTTATTTTATTTGGAAATGGCCTAACTATTCAATAGACTTCTAACACTTAGCACACTTAGCACAACCCTTAGAAATTGAAGTTATGCCAATCTGGAGAGACTATTGTAGACAGATATTCCTAAAGAACAATTATTCTTAATAGAGTTTATGTAAAAGCTCATATCTCATTTACATTTTTTTAGAAGTTTCTTCACTTGAGGCAATTTCCTTGTTGACCAATTTGTAACAGATAGTATTTAACTTATATTAAACCTAGGTACAATGAAAATATTCTACTTAAGGTTAATTACTCTGCTGCTGCTAAGTCACTTCAGTCGTGTCCAATTCTGTGCGACCCCATAGACGGCAGCCCACCAGGCTCCCCCATCCCTGGGATTCTCCAGGCAAGAACACTGGAGTGGGTTGCCATTTCCTTCTCCAATGCAGGAAAGTGAAAAGTGCAAGTGAGTCGCTCAGTCGTATCCAACTCTTAGCGACCCCATGGACTGCAGCCTACCAGGCTCCTCCATCCATGGGATTTTCCAGGCAAGAGTACTGGAGTGGGGTGCCATTGCCTTCTCCAGTTAATTACTCTAAGACATGTCTAATTAGATAGGTCAACAAACAAACATTAATATCAGGTATTTCATACTGAATATTTACCAGTTCACATGAACCTAGAATTTATTGTTTAATTTAGAATTATTTGATTTGTAAGCACTTACCTTTCTTTAAGCCAATTAAATGGAGTTCATTTACAAATTAATCTCAAAAATATTATCCAGAGATAATGACATACTGAGACATATTTAGACAGACACAACGCAAGATCTAGCTTCATTTTCTAAATATAGTCATGAATTAGATACTACAATATAAATTTTACTAGTTTATAAAAAACAGTTGGAATAAATAAAACTTTTAAAGGCTTTTTCCCATTTTTCCTCTGTGTCAGGGGTTAGAGATGGTCTAGATAAGTGTTCCCAAGAGCCCTGGTCTCAAGGCACAGGGAAAGAAAATCAAGTTCTGACAAAGTGGTGGCAGGTCTAAACCAAATGGTGGCCAGACAAAGCAAAATGGCCATCAAAAAGTACAACACAGAACACAGAGTTAAAACACACACATACAAACCTGGCAGTCCTCATCAGACACTCCCTTAAATACAAGAATACAGTCTCTCAGAAAACCTCCTATAGAAACACAGAACTTCAGATCCAAGTACTAACACTTTAAGGAAAATATCTCAGGTCTTCAAAGATTTCAAAGGGAGGAAAGGAAGCCAGGTTGAAAGAAGAGTGGGGAGGAGGTGGGAGAAGGGGGCAAAAGGGGTGGCCTTACAGACATCTCCTGCTACCTGCAGATACCCAGGCATTATGGGACTTTACCCTGGGCCTCCAGAGAAGGGAGGACTGGAACTCGGCCCTACCAGAAATCAGACCAGAACAGAACCAGAATTCACGTTCTCTGCCAAGAGGAGGTGATCAGTCTCCAATCCTCAGCTCAGGCTGAGGCCCTTCAACCAGATTCCTGCATCCAGGACCAGGGGACTAGAAAAAAGGGAGAGGAGAGGAAAGAGAGAGAGAAAGGGAGAGAGGTCAATAAAGTCTCTTGTGCCTTACTGGTCGGGGCTCTCTGGCCAGTTGTCCGCGTCAGGAGGAGACCAGGGACAAAAGGGTCCCAGTTGCGGCCGCTGGGTCTGGTCCATTGGCAGGCAAGCTGGCCCCTGAGTACCCCGAGTGGTCAGGATGTCAGTTGCAGCAAGGAGTCTCTGCCAGAGTCGCCATTTGTTGCAGGAATGGCGACCTGCAGTTTCAGGCAGTGTCCTTTCCCTAACAAGACTACTTCATAGCGCCTGTCTTTGTAGTGTGTGGCTGTGGGTTCTTTTAGTTACAGCAATCAGGATCTTTAACAGCATGCAAACTCTTAGTTGTGGCATGTGAGATCTAATTCCCTGACGAAGGGATCAAACCCAGGCCGCCTGCATTGGGAGCATGGAGTCTTAGCCACTGGACCACCAGGGAATATTTTGTTAAATGTTATTTTAATTTTTAAACTAGGCTTCCTAAAGGTCACCCCTGGGTCAGCATAGTTTAGTAGTCAACAATAACTGGCTTCAGTCCTAGGCCAGGAAGTCTTCCACCCTTTGTTGATGGATTTGTTTGTTGATGGGAGAATGCATTCAAAGTTCAGGCAATTTTTGCAGTTCTGCTCCAGCCTTTACTTTCAGTGTGTTCAAGGCCTTATATGCACATTGGGTCTATAGATACCTAGAACTGCTCCAGTTTCTCCTTAGCATGTATGAAACCTTACACATCACCAGGGATCCCATAGTGGGTCTCATCTTTTGTTCCCTAGAACTCCCTTTAAAATTTCTGGCTTATCTGCAGGCCTGTTGGCTGCCCTAACTAGTATTACGACCTTAGGCCAGCTGCAGTAGTGGCCTTCCTGAATAGTTTACTATTGTTCCCCAGATTGTCCCTCTGTTGTTTTTGACAATGACTCTGGGCAATATCCAGAGAAAATTTTCTACATTCAGCGTCAAATTAAATCAGTCCACTCTGGCAAGTCATCCTTCTGGCCTGGCCTGATGGAATTATTCCAGGGAGTTGGGGGCTAGAGGGTAGAAGCAGCTTGAGCCTAAAATGCTACAGATTCTCACTGTTCTTGATATGGTTCAGTAATTCTTCTTAAATAACCATTTCTCAGTTTGGTGTATGCCTTTGGTTAATTTTCAGAGGCCCAAAATAGTTGTTTTTGACAGTTTGTTCAGTTTTATTGTTGCTTTTAGGGAAGAGGGTTAAAGCAATTTAGGTATTCCAGAAGTTCCACCTCTGAACTTAAAAGTTTCATTATTTTTGGCATGTTTATTTTTATTTAACTTTTAAAATTCCCTAACTAGACCATAGCCTCCTTTGGGCAGACACTATATCTTTTTTTTTTTTTTTTAATAGTATCCATCTTAATAAACATTAAACCTGTAAGCTTTAATTTCTTTATCTGTCAAATGAAATTAGTAATCCTTGTGTTGCTTACTTCAAAGGATCACGTGAAATAGTGATTAAAATCTCATTGTAAACTATATCTTTCTTAACTTACAATGAGGTTCAGTTCAGTTCAGTCGCTCAGTCGTGTCCGACTCTTTGCGACCCCATGAATCACAGCACGCTAGGCCTCCCTGTCCATGACCAACTCCCAGAGTTCACTCAAACTCATGTCCATCGAGTCGGTGATGCCATCCAGCCATCTCATCCCAATAAACCCATTTTAAGTTGAAAATGCGTTTAATGCACCTAACCTACCAAACATCATGGTTTAGCCTAGCCTACTTTAAACATGCTCAGAACACAATAGCCTACAGTTGAGCAAAATCATCTAACACGAAGCCTATTTTGTAATGTTGAATATCTCATATAATTTGTTAAATACTATATTTTAAGTGAAAAACAGAATGGTTATATGGATACAGAATGGTTGCACATGTAAATTGGTTGTTTACCTTTGACTGACTGGGAGCTGTAGCTTTTTACTGTTGCTGCCAAATATCATGAGAGAGTATTTTGCTGCATACATTAGCCCAGGAAAAGCAAAATTCAGAATTCAAAGTATTTTCCTACTGAATGCATATTGCTTTGGTACCATTGTAAAGTTGAAAAATCTTAGCCGAAATCTCATAATTTGGGGACCATCTAATATAGGTAGTTTGTAAACTACATTAATTTTAAACACTGCAACCTGTTGTGCATATGGTACTTCTAAGTGTTCACTCTTCACCCCTGAAATTTTTCTTGTCATTTTGTGCTCATAGATTTTGCTATTGATTTGACAGAGATTGTTCAGATATTTTTGAGGGCAGCAGCAGCAGGCTACTTGTCAAACAGTCTGGGGATGAAGTCCAGCTCCACGAGGAGGGAAGTCTGTAGCACCTCTCTCTGTTTTCCTTAGTCATCATGCTGCCACTCAGCTCACCATTGCTTGTACTGCCCAAGATGAGTTATCAGTAGAGGCTTCTCTGAACGTTGGAAATAAATGCTGGAGAGATGTGAAGCCAAGTTGTTAACTGAAATATGCCAAGAAGTGCCAAACACCTTGAAACTATTCCAAAGTTGTTTTTTGAGGGAAGCATGAAGGATGGTTCATTACGTATTCACCTACTATGCATTTAGTGACCATTATATACTAGGTAATATTTTGGGTATTGGGGATACAAGAAAAAATAAACAGAATCCTTGTTCTTATGGAACTTAAAACTCTAATGGGGGAAAGAATAAACAAATAGACAAGAAAGGATATCAGTTAGTGATTGAGGTCAATGGGAAAAGTAAAACAGAGATTGGGGACAGAGAATAACAGTAGGAGTTATTTTTAGATAGGTTGGCTAAGGAATTAACTTCGGACAAGGTGACATTTGTGCAGAGACCTGAATGAAGTGAGGGAGTATGTCATTTGAATATCTGGGGAAGGGCATTTTTGGTGTGAGAAAGAGCAAGTGCAAAGGCCCTGAGGCATAAGCATACATGTGTGTTCAGGGAACAAGAATGTCATTGTGATTGGAGTGTAGAAATCAAGAGATAGTAGTAGGAGTTGCAACCAGAGTGGTGGGCATGTGAGACCAGATCATATTAGGCCTCGTAGACCTGTATAGGGGCTCCCCAGGTGGCACTAGTGGTAAAGAACCTGCCTGCCAGTACAGAAAATGTAAGAGACATAGGAAGGATCCCTGGGTGGGGAGGATCCCGCTTGGGTCTTCTGGAGGAGGGGCATGGCAACCCACTCCAGTATTCTTGCGTGGAGAATCACATGGACAGAGGAGCCTGGCGGGCTACAGTCCATACGGTTGCAGAGGCGGGCATGACTGAAGCATGTAAGGACTTTGGATTTTATCTTGAATGAGATGGGAAGCTATTGCAGAGTTGTGTTTGCTGACACAAGTAATGTAGACTTACTGTGGTTCAACCCCAGGGAGCAGGGGCAACTCCATACTCAGCCCTAGAGAGGGAGCTAGATGGGACTTACACCTCAGGCACTTATCTTAAGAAGTGAAATCAGGTTGGATTGATAGCATGTGGCAGCTAATATCCTATACAGCTGGCAGGAATAGAAGTCAGACAGTCAGTGCCTTTATTTTCTCATAACTGCCTGTGTGTGTCCGGCAAGGACCCAGTAGGTAGATTTGAATTGCCTCCATGGTGGGATCTCTCAGGGGCTATTAGAATCATAATAAAGACACCATTGCCAAATCCAAGGTTGTAAAGGTTTTGCTATCTTTTCTTTTTTCTTCTATGAGTTTTATCTTTTTATCTGTCTCATTTAGGTCTTTGATTTGGGGTGCTACTCTTAACCTTGTCCCTTACTTACTTTGTGACCTCAGACTGTTCATTTGCCATTTTTCAGCCTCACTTTTTTCATCTTGTTACAATAAAAGTTGATATTTGAGTATACAAAACAACAACAGAAAACAGATTAGAGGTTGCCACAGTTAGGATTTATGGGGAGGGTGTTGACCCCAAAGATAGAGAACTTTTGGGGATGGTGAAAATACTTTGTATCCTAATTGTGATGGTGTTTCTACAACTATATACATTTTTCAGAGCTCATAGAACTGTATACCTAAAAGGAGTAAGTTTTACTACATGTAAATTGTACCTCAATAAACCTAGCTCTAAAACAATACCTACAACAACTCTTCAAAGAATGTGTTATTCTTTCCCATTTTGAGTCTAGAGGGAACTGAGGCTCAGGAAAGTTAGTGGACTTGCCTGTGGTCCCACGTTTGGTATGTGGCAGTTCCAGAATTTGAACCTAAATCTGCCTGATAATAGAGCTTGTGATCTTCCTACTCATTTTTAGCCTGTCCCTGAAACTATTAATGTGTGGATTCTGTTGTAAAAGGCTGACCTTCCCTTGAATGCCAGGAACTCTATCTGCCTATCGTATTCTTATTCCACATTTTGAACCCCTGGCAGATCTCATTTCTGCCAGTCATTAGTTGAGGTTGGAGTCCACGCTGTTGTGGAGTGCTGCTCAGGCATGGTCTCCTTCTGAGGCTGTGGTTCTCATTTTTGAGCAGCAGGAGACCAGTTTCAAAACTGATGAGTTTCTTTGGTTATGAAGAGCAATTTCAGACTTCATCCAATCAGCAACACAGAGTAGCTTCTCAGTAGGAGAGTGCTCAGATATTTATAGGACCCGTTGTGCTGCTTAGCAGTCTTCCTTACCCTGGCTTATTTAACAGAGAACCCGTTGGGTAGAAGAGCGATCCAAGGCTATTACCATCATTATTTACATCTGCATTCCACTTTGTAGTTTGCAATGTATTTTAATATCTGTGAATTCTCTTAGCACCTTGCTAGGAGAGTGCTTATATTAAGAGAGAGAATGTACTTGACTGTGGACTTCCCAGATGGTGCAGTGGTAAAGAATCTGCTTGCTGATACAGGCGATGTGGATTTGATTTCTGGGTTGGGAAAATCCCCTGGAGAAGGAAATGGCAACCCACTCCAACATTCTTACCTGGTAAATGCCATGGACAGAGAAGCCTGGTGGTCTGCAGTCTGTATCACAAAGTCGGACACAACTGAGCACACACGCACGTTCTTGGCAGTGTTCTTGGATAACTCTGGCTGCGAGTATGTTTTTTTCTTAATTTGTGCCGGAATGTGTATATTTCCTATAACTTTCATCAGGTTGTTCACTTTCATTTTGTCAACTGATGATAGTTTAATCTAGCCTGTTGCCCTGGGGTGATTTGCCAGGGCTGCACATTGGGTACATTTCAAGAAGTTCTGTCATCTGAATTTGACCAATGGCATTTTCTTTTTTACCTGTTTGCCCCACCTTCCTCTCTTTGGGAACCCATCTTTCCTCCACCTTTCATTCCAGAACCCTGGACAGGCTAATTAATCTCAGAGCAATTGTCATCAAGCCAGCTGTTGACTTTAACTGCTTGTCTTCAGCATTTGACTTGTTTCCTTTCCTGAGGTGCTGTGGAAGAAGTTAATGACCTAAAATATTGCCTTTCTATCATGTGAGCCTAGTTAGGAGGAAATAGCTTGATTTTTATGAAGTGTAAATAATGTATTTGGAGACACGTTTTCAAACATGTGTTGGCCTGTGTATCAGAGTTGGTTCCCTAAACAAGGTGGGACAAATTGGCTGGCTAATAGAGCTTAATATTCCATTAATCAGAATGGAGAATGTGCTTCATTGGGGTAATTAACAGGGCACTTGTGCAGGTGATACTTATTGCACACAAATTTCCAAGTTTGTTTCTTTCCCTTGAATAAATTTTGAAAGAGACCTTGGCTGTGTTTCCTTGTTTGCATTAAAATGGTCAATGTTAATAAATTCCCATTTTCCCCCAAAACTGCTTACTAATGTATCTTGTCTTCTGTAAGTGCAAAGGGTGGATAACACACTTGCTGCTCTTCTTCCAGCAGTCTGTTGTGCTTATTACCAGGCACTGGGGCTCCCCTGGTGAGCAGTAGAAGTGCATCCTGTCCCAGCTCATAGACAGGCATCCTTAGAATTAGAAAGGACCGCAGAGAACCTGAAGTAATTGATTTTATGTTAGGACATTGAAGCCCAGAGAGGGGAAGAGACTTGGCCAGTGCCACACAGTACACTCATGGTAGCTGAATTTATGGGGTAGTGGGACTAGGACTGAGCTGAGAATCAAAAGGCTGGGGCTGACATTAGGCCAATTGTGTCACTTCTCTGCCTCTCAGTATCTTCATGTGTACAGTGGGAAAAGTGTCTAGCAGAGGGCCAAGTACAAACAAGTGGCCTTTTTTTTTAAGTCCTCCTTCTGTTATACTACGTTGCTTCTCTGTGTCACTTGAAGATTATAGATCAGAAGCTGATGTCAGGGAAAATGAGCAATCAATAATCAATGCTGCTTTTTGTTTGTTTGTTTTTCTGTAGGATTCTCAGTTGTCCACAATGAACCCTGTTTATAGCCCCGTGCAGCCTGGGGCTCCTTATGGCAACCCGAAGAACATGGCCTACACAGGTGAGTGGTATGAGAATGACTCTGAGTTTGAGAAGTGGTGGTTAAGGACCCTACCACATAAGGTGCTCCATGACTTTTGGCATACGACACCTCCAAAAGCCCTTGTAAAGCTTGGAAACTTGTAGAAGGGAGACATGTCTGGAGTTTAGTGGAGATAAAAATGATGTTCTTAAGACCATGGATTATTGAACTGCTTCTAGGGGAAAGGAAGGGAGGTAACATTTATTTATTACTGAGTACCTACCATAGGCCTAGTCCTGTACTGGGCACTTTTACATATCATGTTTAACTTTAATCTTAATTATACATGGTGAAGCCTATTATCACCATTTCACAGATGAGAAAAATATAGTTGCAGTGAATTCACAGAACAAAGCTAGGTCTTTGAACCAGGCCTGCTGATTCTGAAGGCTGATCTCTTTCCTGACTGCACACCACGCTGTTTTCCTATTGCACTGCCTTTGTGAATGTCATCCCTCTATCTAGAATGCCATTGTCTCCTAACAGCTTCACCCTATCCTTTAACATCTTCTTTCTGAGCTCAGACAGCACTTTTCCAGGGGGGATTCTCTCCCTTACCTGGCCTTGGGCAAGTTTTTTAACGTTCCAGAGCCTCGTGTTCGCATTATAAAATGAGGTCAATAGTGTTACCATGTTTCATGGGCTGCTACAAGGATTAAATGAGCAGTGTGAGGCACTCATCAGATAATATATGGCACCAAGTAAGTACTTAATAATGGTTATTATTTACAAATAACTAAGAATGGGCAGGATGTATCATAATGGAAGTAAATGAGAAAATATATATAAATTATCTAGCATGGTGCTTAGTATATCATGAGCCTTAAAAAATATAATGAAAATAAATCCAAGGTGACGATAACAGTATGAATGAACACCTGGAGGTAAGAAAGTATGGTCAAGGTACAGTCTACTTGAGATTAGCTGGACTAAAGAGTAGAAAGGGGTGTGTGGGGGGGAGGAGAATGGGAAATAGAGCTTAAAAAGTAGAGTTAATTATAACAGTTGTGGTGGCAGAATCGGAGATGGGAGGATAGAGAGTTTCACCCTGGAAGGGAGAGAGGGTGTGTGGAGCGTACTTGTTTCTTTTTATAAATTTGCACTTTACTATGTATGCTGTATAGCCTTCTAGATTGAGAATAGAGGGATCTCTGAGAACTTTTTTGTCTGGTTGTTCCAACTGTTAGAACATTGTGGGGTCTGGGGCTTCAAAAATCCTCAAATATTTGATATGATTTTTGAAAAATATTTAGAACTATTTTTATAAAACCTGCATATACACAAGACGATCAGTGTGTGCTAACACATTTTCAGCTATTTATGCTTGTAAATCAGGATTTTCTGAATGCTGTGCAACCCAAATAATATTTAGGAATATATTGAGCCTGATGTGACTAAGCTGTCATCATTAATTTTCAATTTCACATGTTTGTGTTTATCACAACAGCTTTATTATCCTGACTTAACTCCAATAGTAAATACATTCTGTTTGGGCTTCTATAGTATGTTTATTCTAATACCGTTAATATCAGTAACCAGGATCCATTTGGCAGTATCCTATGCCCCACTAGCTCAGGGAGCCTGTTGCTTTTTCTCTTCCTGGTTCAGAATATTCCAGCAACCTAAGTCCTTTGCCAGAGGGGATGGAGCTGCTTTGGTAGACAGAGCAGGTGGGAATCCTTCAGGTTTCATGTGATCCTGGCTGCCTTCCTTCTTACTGAGTTGCTAAACCTGAGAAAGAAACAGTTGCATTTATCTATTGATTTGCACAAAGATTAGCAGTATAACATATTGATACATGTGTTTCAACTGAATGAACAACAAGCAAGTTCAAATCCCAGCTTTTTCGGATAATAGCAAGATGACTTTGGACAAATCACTTAACCTTTCTAAATTTGAATTTCTTTTATAAATTGGGATAATACTATTTCATAGGATAGTTGTGAGAATTAAATGAGATAATTAGTACTCCTCTGCAGGGAAAGAGGGGGGATTGTCTTTGTTTCTACTAATCACCAAGGATTATTATCAGCCTGGAACTATGTTTTAATTTTTCTGCTGGGATTCTAAGACTGCAGATTCAAGACTAAGATGGTGTAAACTCCATATAAGTAGAATACATTCAAACTTTGCACAGGCCAAGGTTTCAATTCTTAAGGAAATTTTCTTTTTTAACCTAAGCTTCCAGTTTTCTCTCTACTTTTCAATTTCCTTTTCATTTTTTGACCTCAGGAGATTTCTTCTCTTTCTTAAAATCTCAAGTCTGCCTATATTTGTTATATAACATAAAATGTTTGTTATACTTTTTATCTAGCTTTTCTAGGTGTTATGGAGTAGGCAAATTTTCAAATTATCTTTTCTTCCAAATTGCAAGAAATAAAGATCCAAGTGAGGTAACCTGTAAAACAGATGTCAGATACAATGCATTAGAATAAACATTCACTATTATTGTTGGTAAAAATAATGGTTATATTAAAGAGTTTTAATTACCATTTGGCAAGTACATACTAGGTACTTCATTAATTATAATCTTACTAATCATAAACTCCATAGTACTCTTCTTTTAAGTTAAAGTAACTGATAGTTTAATTCATGTTGTATTATTTGGCCAGTATTATATAGCTTCTGAAGGATGAGGAAAGATTTGAACTCGGGTCTTTATGATTTCAAAGTGATAATGCTTTCTGTTATAGCAAGCTGATTTGTCTTAAAATATGTGCTTCTTTCACTGCTTCCAATGATAAGCTAGGGGAAAGGATTGTCTTTTCAGTTTCTAGGAATAGGGAGCCTCACGTTTGAGGAGCAAGCAGCTAGCTCCTGATAGCAGTTTGGGGTAGGCTCGGAGTCAGGGCAGTATAAGTGGAGGGTCAGGTCCATTGTGGTATTGTCTGCTTCAGAGGTAAAAGGGTGGTGGCTACAAGGAATAGAGAAGTTGGAAAAATTCTTGATTTGAAATTCCCTCTGAAATAGGGAAATAAAATACAGCTTTGCAGTTACAATTCTGACACCAATTCCAATGTGTGGATTCTTTCCCCACACCAAGCTATTCTCTGACACCAGCAGGGTGTCCTGCAATTCAACTCAATTCTGACACAATTCAACTCAATTCTGACACTGTCTACTTGGAGATAATGTCAGATTCCACAGGTTGAGAGCTCAGTCCCATAAAACTGTCCTCATTTCAGATGCCAATCACAGGTCCAGGTTGTGACCTGTTCTTCTGACCGACTGGCTGTAAATCTGAGGTTCCTATAACTCCCTCCCTGGGTTCAATTAATTGCCAGAGCAGCTCACAGAACTTAGGAAAATAATTTATTCACTAGATTATTGGTTTATTATAAAAGGATGTAACTCAGGAACAGGCAGATGGAAGAGATGCAAAACAATGAATACAGAAAGGAATGTGGATCCTCTAGAGAGCGCCACTCTCCCTGTACCTCTAGGTGTTCACCAACCTAGAAGCTCTCTGAACTTTGTCCTTTTTGATTTTTGATAGCTCAGTTGATAAAGAATCCACCAGCAATGCAGAAGATCCACTGGAGAGGGGATAGGCTACCCACTCCAGTATTATTGGGCTTCCCTTGTGGCTCAGCTGGTAAAGAGTCTGCCTGCCATGCGGGAGACCTGGGTTTGATCCCTGGGTTGCGAGGATCCCCTGGAGAAGGGAAAGGCTACCCACTTCAGTATTCTGGCCTGGAGAATTCCATGGACTATATGTATAGTCCATGGGGTTGCAATAAGTCAGACACAACTGAGGGACTTTTGCTTTCTTTCTTTCTTTAGGTGTATAGGTATGATTGACCATTGGAGTTTGATTCAACCTGCAGTCCCTCTCCTCCTGTTTGGGATGTAAGATCCCATAGCATAGCATGGACCCCTCCCCCCCCCCCCCAAGAAAAGGCATCTTTATTGCTCTTATCACTTAGGAAAATTTCACAGGTTTTTAGGAACCCTGTGCCAGGAACAGGGATGAAGACTAAATATATGCTTTTTATAAATCACAGTATCACAGCAATAGTGTATTCCAGTAAACAGCTGTCTTCTAGCCAGTTGACAGTTCTCTGTCTCTTTATATCTCCTTTTTAAAGCTCCTTTACCGCACACTTAATATGTGCCAAAAATTGAGCTCAGTGTTTTACAGACTATTTTTATATTTGTAGTAATCCTATGAAGTGGTTATAACTAGCTCCTTGCACATCTTGGAAAAGTTAATTTAAAGAATATAATCTGTTCATATACTTTAAAAGACTGAAAATATAGGTAGTGTTGTAGACTGAGTGTTTATGTCCCCCCAAATTCATACATTGAAACCCTGGCCCCGCAATGTGATGGTATTTGGAGATGGAGCCTTTGGGAGATAATTAGGTTTAGATGAGGTCATGAGAGGAGGGCCTTCACAGTAGGATTAGTACCTTTATAAGAAGAGGAGGAGACACCAGAGTTCTCTCTCTGCTATGGGAGTGATCTTGGGTGGCCTTGGCCTGCAACAGCTTGTAGCAGGGCTTTGGTTTCCAGCCAGAGATTGAGGCCAGGTCATGGTGGTAAAAGTACCAGATCCTAGCCACTAGGCAGTGGTCAGCGACAAGGGCCCTGGCCCTTTGACTTTGCAGAAAAGATTTTCCACAAAGAGAGGAAGTAGTGAAGCAAGTGAAGTATTTATTAAGAGGAAAAAGAGTACAGTGTGTGTGGATAGACACATGGGCAGACTCAGAGGGAGACTCCCTGACTTGCTGAGTTGCACCCTCAGTTTGAATTACTTTTATGGAGCATTTCTTCCCGTTTCCTTTGGCCAATCATTTTGATTTTTCCTGGCTCACAGTCCATATTTGGTATATCTCAGGATCCTCCCATGTGTGTGCACGCATCCCTTGACAGTATTCCTCTTTGACCGCCAAGGAACCTTTCTGCACATGTGTAGTCCAAGAGGTCTTCTGACTTTGAGAATGAGAAATACATGATCTTGGCAGGGCCCAGCCTTCTCCCTTAATTGTCCTGCTATTCTTGTTCTGGAGTTTTGGTCTATAGGAAATGAATTTCCAGTTGCTTTATCCTGGTGGTGGGGGCTGAGGTTGGGTATTTCTCTCCTGCCTCAGAAGGGCACAGCAAGAGAGCTGCCATTAGCAAGCCACGGAGAGAGAGCCCTCACTAGAACTCAGCCAGACTGGCACCCTGATCCACATACTTTCAGCCTCCAGAACTGTGAGAAAGAAATGTCTGTTGTTTAAACCACCCAATCTGTGTTATTTTGTTGTGGCAGCTCCAGCTTACAATAAAGATAGTAAGTACAGTAAACACTTGAATATGCTTTACATGGATTGACCATGAAAATGGGCTCTTTACAGACTGAGACATTTCTTTTTCTGAAAGGTCTCAGAAATGTTTCTCTGCTAGAAGTTTGAAGTGTAGTTAAGATCTAAACATTGTCTACTTTTCTGTTTTTTTCCTTTTTCTCTTCTTTTCTTAAAATGTTCTAATGGTGAGAGTGTCCAAGTGTCACTAGAGGCCTGGTATATGTGCTGAGGAGAGGACAGGTTTTGGCTTCTGTCAGATCTGGAGTAGAATCTAGGCTCTGCCACTAATGAACTGTGCAAGCTTGAGCAAGTTATTTAACCTCTCTGAATCCCAGTTTCCTCAACTGTAAAATGGGATAATGATCTATACAGATGGCTGGTTCACCGGTCCATGAGAATGTTTATAAAGCCTCTGGCACCGTGCTCATCACTGATGCTCAGTTAATGGTTATCACAGTGCACAGCAATGAGTATACCATATAGGGAAGAGAATATGGGATATGGGGTTAGTGACTTAGATTATAGACCTGATTCTGCCACTTAAAAACTATGTGACATCAGATAAATTATTAACCTTTCTGGGCTTCAGTATATCCTTTGCAAAAAGAAAAAGGACTGTGAATGCCACCTTTACAAGACAGCTGGGAGTAATAAATTTAATGGGGCCAAACCATTGACATGTAGTAGAATTTCAAAAACCCAGTTAGAAAAGAGTTCTGAAGTGTGAGAACAGATGGACCCCCTTACACTAACTCATCATTTTATAGGTGAAACAATGAAGAACTGTTGAGGAAAGTATTGAAGCTAGGCTGGTACCTAAAGTCTACCCATCCTGGGTCTATATATTCATTGTCTCACTACCACAAAGAGCAACCAAGGTTTTATCCTTGAAAACCTTCCTTCTCTACATCCTTTCCTGGCCATTTCCCCATCTTTTGCTGGGCCACACCAGCTCACATGCTCTCCCCACTCCTGTGCTGAGCCCTAAATGAATTTCTTGGCTTCAGTATACAGCAAACATGTTCAATATGTCATTTACCCCTCCCCACAAAAGACACGGCCTTCAAGGTTGCAAAGCTAGGAAATTGGTATGTTCAGACTTTACTAGCATTTTCCACCAGTTTTTTTCCCCCTCTAGAATGCTTTCTTTAAAAAAAAAAAAAAAAATTACTCAGTTCAAGAAGCCGATTTTTTAAAAAATGTCTTTTAATTGATTTATTTTGGCTATGCTACATGGAATGTAGGATCTTAATTTCCCAACCAGGGATCAAACCCGTGCCCACTGCAATGTAAGCATGGAATCTTAACCTCTGGGCTACCAGAGAAGTCCCCAGATTTGTATTTGACATGGCAGTTTGTCAGCTAGAGGACCTTAATAAGTAAGCTGATAGCCTGAAAATACAATGAAATAATCTGAGGGTTAAAAAAAAAATCTTTCTTTGCAGTGACCCGGCCCTGCACGTTTTACTCCTCTGTAAGGACTACCTGGTGGAGGTTTTAAGACTGACATTTGTACTTTGGTCTTTGGAAATAACTATTATGGTTTTTTTCCCCTCGTATTTATTTCTTATAACAAGTCTGGTGAGATAGCCCTTATTTTCCAGACGAAGTGACTGAAGATCAGTTTTCCCAAGGTCATAATACATGGCAGAGCCCCCAAGCCCCAGTTTTCTCCATTCCAAAAAAAAAAAAAAAACAAATAAAAAATATATTTTCAGGACTTCGCTGGTGGTCCAGTGGCTAAGACTCCTCACTCCCAATGCAGGGAACCCAGGTTCAATCCCTGGTCAGGGGAGATCCCACATGCCAAAACTAAGATCCACACAGTCAAATAAATAAATATTTTTAAAAAAGAATAGAAAAAAATTTTTTCCATTTCTTTAATTTTGTATACATATGAGATGATGGATGCCCACTAAACTTATCATGTAACCACTTCATGATGTATATAAGTCAAATATTATTCTGTACATCTTAAACTTATACAGTGCTGTATGTCAATTATATCTCAACAAAACTGGAAGAAAAAATTTAACTCTCCAATGCCAAATTTTCTCTGAAGCTTAAGAAAACAAGGTCCACAGAACCCCATGTAATAATAGATAAGAAGTAAAATACTTTACAACTTTACCATTTGTAATTTCGTTGAATCTTTATAACAGTTGTATGAGGTAGAAGTTTTTATTAAAATATTCATTTTACAGATGAAAGTCTAAGAAAGATCAATAAATGTGTATAGGTTTTTATCGCTTTTAAGTGGCAGTGCTAAAACCAGAGCTTAAGTCTACTGGACTCTAAATCTAATTCCAGTTGTTCTTCCCACTCCACCAGGCTGTCAGGCAAGTGCTCTCTGGGTTTTAAAGGGAACATAAGCAATATGTCTGCCTCTGATACATTATGTGTGATGTCAGTACAAAAAGCAAATGGATTAAATCTTGTCTGGACAAGAATCATGTGCATTAAACTAATTTTCTCTTTGCTTGTAACTGATCTGCTTTCTTGGATCACAAGATAATTGGTAGGAAAGAAAGCAGTGTTTTTGCCCAAAGAAAGAAGTGTTGGTGTTGGGTTATTCCCTGTCCTCTTGGCTCCCTGTTCTCCTGTTCATTTTTTTTCATGTCTCCTAGACTGAGAACTCCTTGAGGATGAATGTTAGGAACCTCCTGTGCCTAGAAGACAGCAGGCAGTTAGTTACTCATTAAATATTTTTTGAATTGTTATTACGTTTATGTTAATTATAAATTACTGTTGCTGTAGGTAATTATTTTATAGTAATAACTAGCATTGTGTGTGCGCTTAGTCATGTCCAACTCTTTGTGACTCTGTGACTCCATGGACTGTAGCCTGCCAAGCTCCTCTTTTCATGGAATTTTCCAGCAAGAATACTGAAGTGGGTTGCCATTTCCTCCTCTAAATAACTACCATTAATGACTAACAAATGGAGTACTGGGCACTTTATAAACATTGTCTTCAATTCTCATGATAACTGTACAAGGAAGAGCTATTACATATGAGGGAATAAGGTTCAACTATGTTAATTTTTCCAAGGTTTTATAGCTTGTAATTGTTGAGTGAAAAATAGGCATATGTAAAAGAAAATAATTTTTTTACTTTATTGTGGCAAAATATACATAAAATTTACCATTTTAACCAATTTTAAGTGTACAGTTTAGAGGCATTAAGTTCTTTCATAATGTTGTATAAACATATTATTTCCAGAACTTTTTCATCACCCCAAACAGAAATTCTGTATCCATGAAATAATAATTCTCCCTTTCCCTTCCCTCTAGCCTCTGGTAACCTCTAATCTAGTTTCTGCCTCCTTAATTTCCCTATTTTAGATATCACAAGAGTGGAATCATACAATATTTGTCCTTTTATTTGGCTTATGTCACTTAGTATAATATTTTCAGGGTTCATCCATGTTGTAGCATATATCAGAATTCATTCCTTTCGATAGCTGGGAAACAGTTCATTTATGCCACATTTTGTTTATTCCATTCAACATTTGTCTCCTTAAATCCTGTGAAATAAACTTTAGCCCTTGGATGCTGAACCATGGCTGTCAGCCTCTGTGCTGGTCCCTCAGCCAGCAAAAGCAGCTATGAGCAATCAAACACATAAACAAACCCTGTGGAGGAACAAGGTTCTTATGGCCAACCCTAGCTCCAGCAGGCCATACCAGCAACTCAGGGCTTCACTGTCACTGCTGTCTGAGTGTGGGAAAGGGCATGGGCTGGGCAAAAGACTGAAATGAACTGTTTATTGACTAGACTCTGGTGTTCCAAAGTAGTTACTACAGAGAGTTTCTGCTAGTTCAGGTTTGGTGGAGAGATGAGTTTCTGGAGCTTCCTGTTCTGACATCTTCAGTATGTCACTCCCAATATAAGTATCCTTTAAAAACAAAACCTGGTGTCATATAAAAAAGATTTGTTACCATTGCATAAAAGAAAGTATCAGGAAAGGATTTTTTTTTTTTCTTTTCCAGGTAAGGTCCTAATACTTCCAGTATTCTTGGCAAATAAAAAATAGCATTGTCCTGCTTGATGGTGGGTGACATGTGCTTTCCATGTGTTTGTTCACAGTGACAGATTCTCAGAAATAGCTGAGGTAACAACAATGTGTTCAGTCATTGGCATATTTCTGTTAAATGATGGAAATATTGTCCTATAGCTCAGTTGGTTTCCTATCTTCTACCCTGGTGAAAAAAAATCTTTATTCATTAGCATGCTGAGAGCTTTGAATCAAGATTTAGGTGCTTTCTTATGCCTGGGGAGATTCAATTTAAGGTTTTGCTTTAAGGTATTTCAGACTTGCTTTGCTTTCTTGGTGGCTCAGATGGTAAAGAATCTGCCTGCAGTGCAGGAGACCCAGATTCAATCCCTGGGTCAGGAAGATCCCCTGGAGAAGGGAATAACAACCCACTCCAGTATTCTTGCCTGCAGGATTTCATGGACAGAGGAGCCTGGTGGGCCACAGTCCATGGGGTCAGGGTCACAAAGAGTCAGACACAACTGAGTGACTAACACTTGCCACCTTCCAGGGTACTAGCCCTTACTTCTTTACACTGCTGATACTTTTTGGATTGGCAGCAGGATTGCTAGACAGAGCTCTGGGGAACACCAGGTTCCATCCTTGAATCTAATAATAGTAGTTCTATTAGTAACTATTTATTGAGTAACAAGATATATGAGCTGGGTGCTTTATAGTTCATCTCATTTAAGCCTCCTAATATCTCACAAGATGGACAATACTGTTGAGTTTTATAGATGAAAAAACTGATGCAGGGAGGTTAAATGACTTTTCCAGGGTCATGCTGCTGCTGCTGCTAAGTCACTTCAGTTGTGTCCAACTCTGTGTGACCCCATAGACGGCAGCCCACCAAGCTCCCCTGTCCCTGGGATTCTCCAGGCAAGAACACTGGAGTGGGTTGCCATTTCCTTCTCCAGTGCAGGAAAGTGAAAATTAAAAGTGAAGTCGCTCAGTTGTGTCCAACTCTTAGTGACCCCATGGGCTGCAGCCTACCAGGCTCCTCCGTCCATGGGATTTTCCAGGCAAGAGTACTGGAGTGGGGTGCCATTGCCTTCTCCGTTCCAGGGTCATAGAGGATTTCATTACAGTTTTCCTAGGCTCCAAAGACTTCTCTGACCTGTATCACATCCTGAATGAGAGGAGGCTGAAATTAAAAGTTCTTTATTTTGGCTCAGCTTGCTTTTTCCAAAATAAAACAAAATGAGGAGGTTAAGGATATTTTGTACAACATGGGAAATATAGCCAATATTTTATAATAACTATAAATGAACTATAACTTTAAAAATTATGATTCACTATATTGTACACTTGTAACTTATATACTGTATTTCAATAAAAGAATAATAAAATAAGTTTCTTAAAATGAGGCGGTTGCTTCTCAAGATGCCTTAGAAGCTAGTAAAGGGCAGAGTTAAGCAAAATAGGTGTTCTCTTCCCCTCTAGTGGAGAAGGCAATGGCACAATGGCCACTCCAGTACTCTTGCCTGGAAAATCCCATGGATGGAGGAGCCTGGTGGGCTACAGTCCGTGGGGTCGCAAAGAGTCGGACACAACTTCACTTTCACTTTCACCTTCCCCTCTAGTAAATGTCTGCTCAGGCCTATTTTATATATAAGCTTCCAGGTGAGATTTTGTTTGAAGGGAGGGTTCTCCTGCCACACGCAGAGGGAGGTAAATGAGCTGGTCAGGATGAACTCTGACCTTCCAGTTTCTTATATACTCTATTCTTCAAATTGTAAGATTATCAATTTTGTGAAGACACATACATGCAATGACTGTGACCTTTGTGTATGTTACCTCTCCATGGACTTCCTACCTTAACCAGCACAGATTGTAAGGAGAAAAAAGACAAAAGTAAGGAAGTAGTTGCAGTAGTGAGACATGCTGTCTCAGAGGGATGTGCCACTCTATTCCAAGAACTTAACATAATAAATGGATGTACTTACAAACTGCTGTGGAGTAAAGTGGACATAGGGGAAGGACCATAACTCTTCAGAGGTTGTTATCAGGAAAGCCTTCTCAGAGGTTAAGCATGAAACTAGGTCTTGAAGCACAAGGTGGAGTTCTCAGTTCCAGGTCTGGTTCTGCTGCTAATAACTGCAAGACACTGGGAGAGTCTTGCTTTCACTTCCTATCCAGGCTATGAGGAACTTACATGAGTTGTTCAGCAATTTCCCTTCCAGTTCTAACATTCTGGGCATTAATCTATAAATTTTCTTTAGCTCTCTTTCATTATAAAGCAACTGGCTACCTCAAACCCTTAATCTATTTCTTTTGCCTCTTCTTGAACACAGTTTTCTATGCCCCTTCTTGGAATCCCTGGCCTTAATGAAAGGTTGAGATACAAGGAAGGTGAGGTGAGCTCAGTACCCTTACTCAGAACCCTCTCCTGCAGCGACTCTGTCAGTCCAGGTCTTCTTGCCCTAGGGCTCCTGATGTTCTTGGGCAAGACCAATAGGAAACTATAGAAAGCCTTTACACAAGGATCCTCCTGAAAGAGATTAAGGATAAGCCATGTGAGTTCGTTCCCTTTTCTCACTAAATAAGTTCATGCAATTTAATTTTCTATTAGTTGTTTATGATGATTCCTGTGTGTATGTGTGCTTAGTCTCTCAGTCATGTTCGACTCTTTGTGACCCCATGGACTATAGCCCAGCAGGCTCCTCTGTCCATGGGATCCTCCAGCCAAGAATACTGGAGTGGGTAGGCATTCCCTTCTCCAGAGGATCTTCCCAACCCAGGAATCGAACATGGGTCTTTTGCATTGCAGGAAGATTCTTTATGGTCTGAGTCACTAGGGAAACCCCTATTATGATTCGTAGTTAATGGAAGCATAATTTAATACTTATGTTAAATTGTACTTAGCCCTGAATGATATTTAGTATAGTATTTATATTAAGTTTCTTCTAGAAATTTAATTAGAAGAAATGGAGTAGCCGTCATAGTCAGCAAAAGAATCCAAAATGCAGTACTTGGATGCAATCTCAAAAACGACAGAATGATCTCTGTTTCTAAGGCAAACCATTCAATATCACGGTAATCCACATCTGTGCCCCAACCAATAATGCTGAAGAAGCTAAAGTTGAATGGTTCTATGAAGACCTACAAGACCTTCTAGAACTAACACCCCCAAAAATGTCCTTTTCATTATAGGGGACTGGAATGCAAAAGTAGGAAGTCAAGAGATACCTGGAGTAACAGGCAAATTTGGCCTTGGAGTACAAAACGAAGCAGGTCAAAGGCTAACAGAGTTTTGCCAAGAGAATGCACTGGTCACAGCAAACACCCTCTTCCAACAACCCAAGAGAAGACTCTACACATGGACATCACCAGATGATCAATACCAAAATCAGATTGATTGTATTCTTTGCAGCCAAAGAGGGAGAATCTATATCCAGTTTGCAAAAGCAAGACTGGGAGCTGACTGTGGCTGAGACCATGAACTCCTTATTGCCAAATTCAGACTTAAATTGAAAAAAGTAGGGAAAACCACTGGACCATTCACATATGACCTAAATCAAATCCTTTATGTTTATACAGTTGAAGTAAAGAAAATAGATTCAAGGGATTATATCTGATCAACTGTTTATACAGTTGAAGTAAGAAATAGATTCAAGGGATTATATCTGATCGACAGAGTGCAAGAAGAACTATGGACAGAGGTTCGTGACATTGTACAGGAGGCAGAAATCAAGACCATCCCTAAGAAAAAGAAATACAAAAAGGCAAAATGGTTGTCTGAGGAGGCCTTACAAATAGCTGAGAAAAGAAAAGACGCGAAAGGCAAAGGAGAAAAGGAGAGATATACCTATTTGAGTGCAGAGTTCCAAAGAATAGCAAGGAGCGATAAGAAAGCCTTCCTCAGTGACCAATGCAAAGAAATAGAGGGAAACAATAGAATGGGAAAGACTAGAGATCTCTTCAAGAAAATTAGAGATATCAAAGGAACGTGTCGTGCAAAGGTGGGCACAATGAAGAACAGAAATGGTATGGACCTAACAGAAGCAGAAGATATTAAGAAGAGGTGGCAAGAAAACACAGAAGAACTGTACCAAAAAGAGCTTCATGACCCAGATAATCACAATGGTGTGATCACTCACCTAGAGCCAGACATCCTGGAATGTGAAGTCAAGTGGGCCTTAGGAAGCATCACTACGAACAAAGCTAGTAGAGGTGATGGAATTCCAGTTGAGCTATTTCAAATCCTAAAAGATGATGCTGTGAAAGTGCTGCACTCAATATGCCAGCAAATTTGGAAAACTCAGCAGTGGCCACAGGCCTGAAAAAGCTCAGTTTTCATTCCAGTCTCAAAGAAAGGCAATACCAAAGAAGGTTCAAACTACCGCGCGATTGCACTCATCTCACACGTTAGTAATGCTCAAAATTCTCCAAGCAAGGCTTCAACAGTACATGAACCATGAACTTCGATGTTCAAGCTGGATTTAGAAAAGGTAGAGGAACCAGAGATCAAATTGCCAACATGTTAGATCATAGAAAAAGCAAGAGACTTCCAGAAAGAACATCTACTTCTGCTTTATTGACTATGCCAAAGTCTTTGACTGTGTGGATCACAACAAACTGTGGAACATTCTTAAAGAGATGGGAATACCAGACCACCTGACCTGCCTCCTGAGAAATTTGTATGCAGGTCAAGAAGCAACAGTTAGAACTGGACATGGGACAACAGACTGGTTCCAAATAGGAAAAGAAGTACGTCAAGGCTGTATATTGTCACCCTGGTTATTTAACTTATATGCAAAGTACATCATGAGAAACGCTGGGCTGCGTGAAACACAAGCTGGAATCAAGATTGTCAGGGGAAATATCAATAACCTCAAATATGTAGATAACACCACCCTTATGGCAGAAAGCAAAGAAGAACTAAAGAGCCTCTTGATGAAAGTAAAAGAGGAGAGTGAAAAAGTTGGCTTAAAACTCAGCATTCAGAAAACTAAGATCATGGCATCTGGTCCCATCACTTCATGGCAAATAGATGGGGAAACAATGGAAACAGTGAGAGACCTTATTTTGGGGGGCTTCAAAATCACTGCAGATGGTGATTGCAGCCATGAAATTAAAAGATGTGTGCTCCTTGGCAGGAAAGTTATGACCAACCTAGACAGCATATTAAAAAGCAGAGACATTACTTTGCCTACAAAGGTCTGTCTAGTCAAAGCTTTTGTTTTTCCAGTAGTCATGTATGGATGTGAGAGCTGGACTATAAAGAAAGCTGAGTGCCGAAGAATTCATACTTTTGAACTGTGGTTTTGGAGAAGACTCTTGAGAGTCCTTTGGACTGCAAGGAGATCCAACCAGTCCATCCTAAAGGAAATTAGTCCTGAATATTCATTGGAAGGACTGATGCTGAAGCTGAAACTCCAATACTTTGGCCATCTCATGCAGAGAACGGACTCATTGGAAAAGACCCTGATGCTGGGAATGGTTTGACAGAGGATGAGATGGTTGGATGGCATCACCGACTCAATGGCCATGAGTTTGAGTAAGCTCCAGGAGTTGGAGATGGACAGGAAAGCCTGGCATGCTACAGTCCATGGAGTCACAAAAGAGTCAGACACTACTGAGCAACATAACTGAACTTACATTAAATTATAATTTCCCTGAATACAGCTGAAAATGGGTGGGCTTTGATAAAGGACTGGAAGAGCTTTTGCCTATGCTATATAGATTCTCATTGGAATGATTTCTGTTGCTTAATGTAGTGGGGAGAGCTGCTGCTTGAAGTCAGAAAACTTGAACTTGAATCCTGGCTCTGCCTGTATCTAAAAACTTCAATGGATTTTACTTTGAAGGCCTCAGTTTCCTCCTCTGTAAAGTAGGAAAAATAACACCTACCTTATTTATTACTTATCTGTGAGATTTTAAGGAAATAAATGATCTCTAAGAACTTTTAAAATGAGAACACAGCTAGTCTGGAGTGGTGCTGGATCAGTGATTAGGCTGACTTCTTGTTCTGGAGTTAACTGCTTGGGCAGGCTGAGGGCTCAGGGGAGGTCAGGAGGTTGATGAGATTAGCAACTTTACTAGTGCTGATCCATTCTTTTTTGTGTGTTTTGAAGGTTGCTCCCTGGCATTAGGAGGCAGAATTGGCCTGCTTCCTGGACTTGTACTTCTCAAATAATCATGAAGTTTGGGGATAGGAATGGAAGAAGTCTAGAACTTGGGAAAAAAGGATACCTGGGTAGAGATGACACCCTGTTATGCCCCATACACTGCAGAGTTGTTTCTCCTGTGAATGGGTTAGTAATAATAGCTATTTCTTATTAACTTGTGGAATAAAAATAGGGCTTCCCTGCTGGCTCAGACAGTAAAGAATCTGCCTGCAATGCCGGGAGACCCAGGTTCGATCCCTGGGTCAGGAAGATCCCCTGGAGAAGGGAATGCCTACCCACTCCAGTATTCTTGCCTGGAGAATTCCATGGACAGAGGAGCCTGGCAGCCGACAGCCCATGGGGTCGAAGAGAGTCGGACGCAACTGAGCAACTTTCACTTATTAACAAATGGTTGGATGGCATCACTGACTTGATGGACATGAGTTTGAGCAAGCTCCGGGAGTTGGTCATGGACAGGGAAGCCTGATGTGCTGCAGTCTGTGGGGCTGCAAAAAGTCAGACACAACTGAATGACTGAACTGAACTGAACACTAATGGTTGTTCTTTGTTGAACATCCTTTGTCAGCCACATGCAGTGTTTGGAAACTTTCCTAGTGTTCCTGACATTGGAAGAGAGCAAACTCAGCCTGAAAATAGCCCAGAGAGTTAAACTTTATTTGAAGTCTGTTTGAAGTTTATCTTCAAAATTCATAAGATCAAAATTCATAAGAATTTTACCTTAAATCACCTTTATATAGTCGTTATTTTCTTTAAAATGAATACTTTAAGGTGTTTGGTAGTTTTTTGTGTTTGGTAAAAAAAAAATTAGCATTTCAAGAAAGTGCATCCTGTTTATTCAATGCTTTCATGTACCCTCTAGCGCATAGTTGAGTAGCCACAAAGGTCCCTTATCCAGTTTGAGAACTATGTTGTCATTATTTTATTTAATCCTTATTAAAATATATAAGTTTTGATAGATGTAGATATAAGTCAAGAAAGATGGAAAAACTTGTCCCTGTCACAGAGCCAGAGCATGATAGAGCCAGAATCACATCTAAGTTTGGATGCTCCATGTTAAGCACTGAGCTACATGTTGCCTGTGTTATTTACTGCCTATGGTTGTTTATATTTCTATAACCCTCACTGTTCTTGGGGCTTCTCTTGTGGCTCAACTGGTAAAGAATCCGCCTGCAATGTGGGAGACCTGGGTTTGATCCCTGTGTTGGAAGGTCCTCTGGAGAAAGGAAAGGCTACCCACTCCAGTATTCTGGCCTGGGTATAGTCCACGGGGTCTCAGAGAGTCTGACGCTACTGAGCGACTTTGACTTTCACTGTTCTTGCAGGCACTCACTGTGTCCTCAGTGTTTAACCCAGTGCTTAACTCAGAATAAACTCTGAGTATTGACTGACTGAATGAATAAATGACTAAAGCACCAGGTCCCTAATAATGAAACTTTTTCAGAGATCCATTAAGTGTCTGGCAGATTGAACTCAGAGTTTAGAATAAACATTTTCGTTCTGAGACTCTCCTTCTAAAGCAGTGATTCAGTTAAGGCTAAGCCAGTTCTTCTACACAGAAAGGAATATTTGTAGAGAACTCTAGATAAACAAGACTGTCCAGGAACTAATGTTCTCCCCTCCCTTCCCAGACATTTCTACTGAGCTTGAGAAAGCAGTATCGCAATTCACCTGTGACTCACTGACAGCTCCTAAGCCATCAGGAAAGTTATCTCAGAATTAGGTGGTTTTTTGTTTGTTTCCTTACCCTCTCATACATACACTCATACACACTCTCTCTTCTCCTTCCATGTACCCATCCATCCCTGACCAGTACCATCATGTACAGGTGTATTGTGGACAAAGCTTCAGAGTCATTGTCATAACGTTGTTGTTTTCTTAATGGCAGCTGGTTGTGAGTAGTCTGTGCATACTTTGGGAGATTGGTGAACCTCTGGTGCTAACTTGTCCTTTCTTCCAGAATGTATTGCCTGGAGCTCCTAGGAGAATTTCTCTTCTAAAAACCCACTGATCTGAAGCATTTGGAATCTAGTCCTTCCTTAAAGAGAAATCTGTAGAAATCTGTTAGTAGTTGCTTTTAGGGGGATTTTGGAGGGTGGGGTGGGAAGGATTGTTTTTTGTTTGTTTGTTTAAAAGATGTAAGCAAAATGATATCCTGATAGAGTATCTCTTCTTAGGATTGAAGAGAGTTTTCACAAAAGATAGCCAACTGTGAGTTTTCAAAGATTGATACCTTCTAGCAGTGGCTTCTAAGTGTCCTCACCAGGCCTAAGAATTTGTTAGAAATGCAAATTCTTGAGCCCTACCCCAGATCTACTGAATTACAAACTCCAGAGCTTCCCCAGGAGTCTGTATTTTCACAAGCTCCCTAGGTGATTCTGATGCTCAAATCTGCCATTTAGTTAAATGTTTAATAAATAGTTTTTTCTTCTTTCCCAATTCAGTGATCTTGTCTAGGAATCTTGCCATCGTAAATGTCATAATTTCTCCAGGAAGTACCTTTTGGGTTCTGAACAGCTGTAGAAACAAAGGCAATGTGTTAGCTTGGAGACATGTCAGCTATGGCACCTGTGTCAGCTGTGACAGAAGTGGCTGGCCTCCTCCCAGACAGACTGGAAGGTCTATGAGCAAGCTGCTCAAATCCTGGACAGAGGAATAGAAGCTACAGTTTTCAGGAAGATGGCCAACAAGTCTACCTTTCCCCTATACATCTTAGGAAAACTAAATAATTGGCCCCAAAAAATGGCTTTAAAAGGACATATGTTGGGTGAGGTCAAAGGTGTGATTACTTGAAAATTGTTCAGCTGGTGGCGAAGGTACTTGAATTTAAGTGTCTAAATCAGATTTTTGCTGTTATCGCTCCCAGCAGGAAAAGAGGCAGAAAAATCAATAGCCCTTGGTCTTATTTAAGCTACAGAACCACACTTCTTGTTATCTCCAAAGGCCTCTGGCTGCCAGAGAGAGACGCTTGGGCCATCACTGTCACAACAAATGCTGCCAAGATTGTAAGTTTCTCCTTAGTTTTTTGAACTCTCTCATCTTAGACTTGCATGGCAGGGAGCCTGAAATCTTTGTGGCCCATGAGATAAGTGGGGGTGAGCAGCCAAGACCTATCTCCAAACCTTCCTTCCCTTTACCCTCCTTAGGATGGCCCCTGAGCTGGGAGAACTGAATTCAGAAGTGCAGACATGAGGGGTGGGCAGGTCCAATAGAGTTGGCCTGTTCTGAGCAACTCTGTTGTGATTTAGGTTACTGACAATTCTGTGTTTCCTGAGGAACATGGAGGTCTTGAAGAAGTAGACTGAATAATTGATATTATTATAATCATTTTCATCATTTGAATACCCATTCTCTGCCAAGTCCAATGCCAGGTGTTTCTGATATAGCTTAACGATTGACCCCCTAATTTTGAATCTTATTAACTCTATCTCACACACTAGCAAAGTAATGCTCAAAATTCTCCAAGCCAGGCTTCAACAGTATGTGAACCGTGAACTTCCAGATCTTCAAGCTGGATTTTAAAAAGGCAGAGGAACCAGAGATCAAATTGCCAACATCTGATGGATCATCGAAAAAGGAAGAGAGTTCCAGAAAAACATTTAGTTCTGCTTTATTGACTATGCCAAGGCCTTTGACTGTGTGGATCACAACAAACTATGGAAAATTCTTTAAGAGATGGGACTACCAGACCACCTGACCTGCCTCCTGAGAAATCTGTATGCAGGTCAGTTAGAACTAGACATAGAACAACAGACTGGTTCCAAATAGGAAAAGAAGTACATCGAGGCTATATATTGTCACCCTGTTTATTTAACTTATATGCAGAGTACATCCTGCAAAATGCTGGGCTGGCTGAAGCATAAGCTGGAATCAAGATTGCCGGGAGAAATATCAATAACCTCAGATATGCAGATAACACCACCCTTATGGCAGAAAGTAAAGAGGAACTAAAGAGCCTCTTGATGAAAGTGAAAGAGGAGAGTGAAAAAGTTGGCTTAAAACTCAACATTCAGAAAACTAAGATCATGGCATCTGGTCCCATCACTTCATGGGAAATAGATGGGGAAACAATGGAAATAGTGAGAGACTTTATTTTGAGGGGCTCTAAAATCACTGCAGATGGTTACTGCAGCCATGAAATTAAAAGATGCTTTCTCCTTGGAAGAAAAGGTATGACCAACCTAGACAGCATATTAAAAAG
Organism: Bos taurus; assembly: GCF_002263795.3. Lineage (NCBI taxonomy): Eukaryota > Metazoa > Chordata > Mammalia > Artiodactyla > Bovidae > Bos > Bos taurus. The sequence goes on along the minus strand of NC_037342.1, from coordinate 52,931,640 downwards.
CAGAGGCATTACTTTACTAACAAAGGTCTGTCTAGTCAAAGCTACGGTTTTTCTAGTAGTCATGTATGGATGTGAGAGTTGGACTATAAGGAAAGCTGAGCACTGAAGAATTGATGCTTTTGAACTGTGGTGTTGGAGAAGACTCTTGAGAGTCCCTTGGACTGCAAGGACATCCAACCAGTCCATCCTAAAGGCGATCAGTCCTGGTTGTTCATTGGAAGGACTAATGTTGAAGCTGAAACTCCAATACTTTGGCCACCTGATGAGAAGAACTGACTCATTTGAAAAGACCCTGATGCTGGGAAAGGTTGAAGGCAGGAGGAGAAGGGGATGACAGAGGATGAGATGGTGGGATGGTATCACTGACATGATGGACATGAGTTTGAGTAAGCTCCGGGAGTTGGTGATGGACAGAGAAGCCTGGCGTGCTGCAGTCCATGGGGTCACAAAGAGTCGGACACGACTGAGCGACTGAACTGAACTGAGCTCTATCATTTGATTACGCTGTACCACATATAAATGCCTGAAGATGCTACTGGAAGACTTGACTAATGGTAGTTTAAACAAATAAAAGTATATTTTTCTCACATAAAAAAAATCTGGAGGTCAGTGGCAGATGGCATTGATTTATTAGGTCTGTGATTTCAAGACTGGTATCCCCTGAATCTTTTCGCTTTTTCTGCTTGTTCTAGGATGACTGCTATAGTTGTAGGCGTCACCTCTGTGACCGAGGTTGAAAAAAGGTGATGGAATATCAAAATACTTGTCCTTTTACTAGAAAAACAATGGCTTTCTCACAAGTTCCCCAGGAGACTTATGTGTTTATTTCCTTGATCAGAACTGGGCCACTTGGCTAGTCCTAAGGAATAGGAAGGCTGAGAAAGTGGGTACTTTACCAGCCTCAGGAGGGCGGAGGGGGTTGGAAATGGGCATTGAGTTAGCCAGCCCATGGTCTACCAAAATGACCTGGATGAGTAAGTTAGCTTCTCTAGTTGGTTTCCTCATCTATAAAATAATGGTAAGAGTGGAACCTACCTCATGAAGGGGTTATGAAAATTAAATGAGATCAATGTAAAGTATTCAGTAGCATGATACTTGACACACAGTAAGTAATAGTATTATTTTTATTGCTATTATTATTATCACCTCAATTCTGCAAAGTTATTATTTTTCCATTTTAAATGAGGAAGCCAAAGCTCAGTAAGTGGAAATAATAGTTTGCCTTGTGCTTGCTTAGGCAGCACATATACTAAAATTGGAACAATACAGAGATTAGCATGGTGCCTACGCAAGGATGACATTCAAATTTGTGAAGCCTTCCATATTTTTTTAAAAAGATAGTTTGCCTAAATTCACAGAATTCAAAATGATGAAACAGATTAGAACCGATATCTGCATCTAAAGTCCATGCTCCTTTTTCTGCAGTGGCAGTTGAGTCAGCAGAGAAATGGTGGTTAGCTGGTAGGTTCTTTTTGGCTAGACGCATGGCATCAGCCATATGGGCTGTGTGATTAGGGAAGGAGGGAGACTAAAAATAGAGTAGATTTGCACCTCCTAGAATAATGGAAATAAAAACAAAAATAAACAAGTGGGACCTAATTAAACTTAAAAGCTTTTGCACAGCAAAGGAAATTGTAAACAAGGTAAAAAGATGACCCTCAGAATGGGAGAAAATAATAGCAAATGAAACAGCTGGCAAAGGATTAATTTCAAAAATATATAACCAGCTCATACAACTCAATACCAGAAAAACAAACAATCCAATCAAAAAGTGGGCAAAAGACCTAAACAGACATTTCTCCAAAGAAGACATACAGATGGCTGATAAACACATGAAGAGATGTTCAGTGTTGCTCATTATTAGAGAAATGCAAATCAAAACTACAATGACATATCACCTCACACCAATCAGAATGGCCATCATCAAAAAAAATTCACAAACAAGTTTTGGAGAGGGTGTGGAGAAAAAGAGAACCCTCTTGCACTGCTGGTGGGAGTGTAAATTAATACAGCTACTATGAAAGACAGTATAGAGATTCCTTTAAAAAACTAAGACTGGAACTGTCATATGACCCAGCAATCCCACTTCTAGGCTTATACCCTGAGGAAACCAAAACTGAAAAAGATACATGTACCCCAGTGTTCGTTGGAGCACTGTTTACACTAGCTAGGACATGGAAGCAACCTAGATGTCCATTGACAGATGAATAGATAAAGAAACTGGTGTGTGTGTGTGTGTTAGTTGCTTAATCGTTGGTCCAACTCTCTGTAACCCCATGGACTGTAGCCCACCAGGCTCCTCTAAGAAGCTGTGGTACATATATACAATAGAATACTACTCACCCATAAAATGAAACACATTTGAGACAGTTCTAATGAGGTGAATGAACCTAGAGCCTATTATAGAGAGTGAAGTCAGTCAGAAAGAGAAAAACAGATATCATGTATTAACACATATATATGGAATCTAGAAAGATGGAACTGATGAACCTGTTCACAGGGCAGCAGTTGAGATGCAGACATAGAAAACAGACTTACGGACAAGGGCAGGGAAGAGGAAGGAGAAGGTGAGATGAATGGAGAGAGTAGCATGTAAGTATACACACTTCCATATGTAAAATATAGATAGCCAATGGAAATTTACTCTATGATTCAGGGAACTCAAACTCGGGCTCTGTAACAACCTAGAGGGGTGGGAAAGGGTAGGAGATGGGAGGGAGATTCAAGAGGAAGGGGACATACGTACACCTATGGCTAATTCATGTTGATGTATGGCAGAAATAAAATATTGTAAACCAATCATCAATCAATTAAAAAAAAAAAAAAGAGTGTGTTTGGATAGTGAGATCACAAACAGAAGCCCCTGCTGGGACATATAAAGACCAAGAGAAATATGACTGAAGAGATCATCATTGGATTGATACTAGATCCACAATATTGAGGGATGAGTATTTGAGAAAAATGGAAATATAATTTAATAAGAGCTTTAAGAAAAGCCAGTTATAAGAGTAGCTAGAGGAACTTCCCTGATGGTCCAGTGGTTAAGAATCCACCTGCCAATGCAGGGGACATGAGTTCGATTCCATGGGATCTTCCTAGGAAGATCCTACAAGCCTCTGTGACTAAGCCCATGGGCCACAACTACTGAACCTGATGCCCTAGAGCCTGTGCTCCACAACTAGAGATGCCACCACAGTGAGAAGCCTGCATACTGCAACTGGGCCATAGCCCCCACCTGAAACTAGAGAAAGCTCAAGCCCAGAAATGAAGACCCATTTAAAATGCACAAAAGGTTGTAATACACAATATACACAGCTGCACACAAAAAGTTTCCTGTATTCAAAGGCATCACTGACTCAATGGACATGAGTTTGAGCAAGTTCGGAGAGTTGGTGATGAACCAGGAAACCTGGCGTGCTGTAGTCCATGGGGTCACAAAGTTGGACACAACTGAGCTTCTGAACTGAACTGAAAGCATAATGACTGATTCAATGTTTCTACAAAAAAACACACTAAGATGGCTTTTGTCTAGCCTTTGCTTGGCCAAATAGCGATAGGTCTACTCACCTGGAGCCAGGTAAGGGAAAGGGAAAAGCAGGAGTGAGGGACATGATTGAAGACTGAGAAGCTTTTCATTAAGTAGTTTGAAAATCTACAGGAAATGCAACCATTTCCAAAATGGGTGGGGGACTAACATTTATTAAAGCACTTACTGCTCTGTGCCAAGTATTTATGCTAGGTATTTTGCATGCTACCTCTGTTAATTTTGAATCCACACTGCCTTCCTTCAGAGCCCCTGTTCTTCCTACTGGATTATGATGGCTACCATAGGATGTCCAGAGCAGGAAACTCCTCCTCCTGACTGTCAGTAGGAATATTGAAATGGGTGTCTACAAAGCAAGTTCAGGACTTCTCTGCTTTCTTCCCTAGCCACTCACATGCAGATACAGGAGAAGGAAAAAGAGGCACTGGTCCCAGCATAAACTGTTGTTCAGTCGCTCAGTTGTGTCCAGCTCTTTGGACACAACATGCCAGGCTTCCATGTCCTTCACTATCTCCCAGAGTTTGAGTCAGTGATGCCATCTAGCCATTTCATCCTCTGTCACCCCCTTCTCCTCTTGCCCTCAATCTTTCCTAGCATCAGGGTCTTTTCCAGTGAGTCAGCTCTTTGCATCAAGTGGCCAGAGTATTGGAGCTTCAGCATCAGTCCTTCCAATGAATATTCAGGGTTGATTTCCTTTAGGATTGACTGATTTGCTCTCCTTGCTATCTAAGGACTCCAGCACCACAGTTTGAAAGCATCAGTTCTTTGGCGCTTAGCCTTCTTTATGGTCCGACTCTTACATCCATACATGACTCAAAAAACATACACCAAACAATTAAATAAATTAGTCTTTTTTTAAAAAATACCAAAACAAAGGCTCTGAGAGTTGATTTGCTCAAAGTCACAGAGCTAATAAGTAAAAGAGCTGGGATTTGAGTCTAGGTCTACCTGTAAATGAAGCTCCTGCTGTCTCTAAAACACTGTGCAGTTTGTCTGAGTTTGACACCTCCTTTAAATGTCCACAACAGTGTTACTTGTTTGAATCAAAAGTAGGGGAAGGTATATGGTCTGAACAAAAATAACACTCTACTTAAAAGTCTCTCTTGTAACTAACTCAGAATTGCAGCAGCCTCTGCAATCCAGAAGCCAGACCAAATTGGAGGGAAAGGGAGTCAGGTTAGTTGCTAAAATTCTTTTTGTCCTTCTTTCCAGTTCTCCTACAGCTCTTTGTATTTTCCTCTTTGACAGCCTTTATTGGAAGATACCGAATACCAGGGTTACTTAAATGTTTGTCTTTCTCATAGAGGAAAAGAGTTCATAGAGGGCAAAGATTGTCTTTTCATTTTGCACTTGTTGTAGTACCTAAAGTGTAATAAGTGTTAAAGTACTTATTTATTTAATTGAGTTGACCATGTCTTGTTTATTAGCTCACTTTTGAAGGCAATCCCTCAGGTATTAACTTTTAATATATACACAATTCCAAAAAGGTTGAATTTCTGGCCTTCTAGCCTATAGCACTGGGAAAGGGCTAGCAAAGAAAGTCTAAAAGGATGCAGGCTTCCGGATGATAAAATGAATGTAAGAGTGTTAACTACCTGAGCATAAATAAAGATGCTTTAGATCTATGCCCGTAATTTCTTTCATGTTTCAGGAGGAGAAATGTCTTTCCTTCATTAGAAATGAAAAATTCCTCTATCTCCTCCTACTTCTTCAGGCCATCATAGCCACTCTGTTCCTTTACTATCAACATTTTTACTTATGTTTTAACACAACCTACATGAAATTAAAAGACATTTACTCCTTGGAAGAAAAGTTATGACCAACCTAGATAGCATATTGAAAAGCAGAGACATTACTTTGTCAACAAAGGTCCATCTAGTCAAGGCTATGGTTTTTCCAGTGGTCATGTATGGATGTGAGAGTTGGACTGTGAAGAAAGCTGAGCGCCAGAAGAATTGATGCTTTTGAACTGTGGTTGTGGAGAAGACTCTTGAGAGTCCCTTGGACTGCAAGGAGATCCAACCAGTCCATTCTGAAGGAGATCAGCCCTGGGTGTTCTTTGAAAGAAATGATGCTAAAGTTGAAACTCCAGTACTTTGGCCACCTCATGCGAAGACTTGACTCCTTGGAAAAAACTCTGTTGCTGGGAGGGATCGGGGGCAGGAGGAAAAGGGGACGACAGAGGATGAGATGGCTGGATGGCATCACCGACTCGATGGATGTGAGTTTGAGTGAACTCCGGGAGATGGTGATGGACAGGGAGGCCTGGCGTGCTGCAATTCATGGGGTCGCAAAGAGTCAGACATGACTGAGAGACTGTACTGAACTGAACTGTTCCAATAGCTTCACTAAATCTGCTCTGTGTCCAATTAAAAAGCAGATATTGTCATAGTGAATTTTTTTTAAAGATTCAAGAATTTAATATCTATAGGAGATATATTTTAGATTCAAAGATATAAAAAGTTGAAAGTAAAGAATGGAAGAAGATGATGTAACAGGAACCATAAGATAGCTAGGGTGGGTATACTATTATCAGACAGAATAGCCTTTAAAATAACAATAACCATAATGTTACTAGAGTTAATGAAGGACATTTTATAATAACGAAGGAGTCATTCATGAAGGTAAAACAGTTATAAATATATACTTCATAACAGAGCCCCAAAATACATGAAATAAAAGCTAACAGAAATGAAGGCAAAAGATGGTTCAACAGTAGTAGTTGAAGACTTCAGTACATCTCTTTCAATAATGGATTAAACAACTATGCAGAAGATCAACAAAGAAATAGAAGACTTAAACAGCACTGTACACCAGCTACACCTAACAGATATCTGTAGGACACCCCAACAACAGGCTTTGACAGTCAGAAGAATTTAATTATTTTCCAGAACACATATAACCTTCTCCAGGATAGACTATGTGCTAGGCCATAAAACAACTCTCATTTAAAAGAGTGAACTCATACAGATTATGTTCTTCAATCACAGTGGATTGGAATTATAAATCAATAATAAGTTTAGAATTTAGTGACAATTAAATAACATGCTCCTGAATAATCAGTGGGCCAAAGAAGAAATCGCAAGGGAAACTAGAAAATAGCTGGAGATGAGTGAAATACACCTGACCAAGACTTATAGGACATAGCTAAAGTAGTGCTTGGAAGGAAATTTATAGCTATAAAAGCCTGTATTAAAAATGAATAACCTCAACTCAGTAACCTAACTTCTCACCTTAACACTCTGGTGGGGGAAAAGAGCAGACTAAACCTTAAGCAAGACGAGGAAATAATAAAGATTAGAGCAAAAATCAGTGAAATTTAAAAAATTTTTTAAATCAATAAACCAAAAGTTGTTTCTTTAAAAAGAGCAACAAAATTAACAAACTTTTATCTAGACTGATTAAGAATAAAAGAGAGAAGACTTAAATTACTAAAATCAGGAATGATATAGGGAGCATTACTGCTGACTTTACAGAAATAAGGATTCTAAGGGAATACTATGAACAGTTGTATGACAACAGATCAGATATCTAGGTGAAATGGACAAATTGTATATGGTTCATGACTTAATAATGATGGTTTGACTTGGGATTTTTCACCTTTGCAATGGTGTGAGAGTGGTACATATTCAGATTTTGAATTCTGACATTTTCCTGAGCGAGCAACATGCAGTGTTGTAGTTTCTCATGATGCTGGGCAGCAGCAACGAGCAGCAACTCCCAGTCAGCCACATAATCATATGGATAACAACCAACACACTTAAAACCATTCTGTACCCACACAACCATTCTGTTTTCAACTTTGAATATAATATTCAATAAATAAAATATGTAATACTTTATTATAAAACAGGCTTTGTGTTAGATGATTTTGTCCATCTATAGGCTAATGTAAGTGTTCCAAGCATAATTAATTGTAGGCTAGGTTACACTATCATGTTTGGTAGATTAGGTATGTTAAATACATTTTCAACTTACAATATTTTCAACTTATCAGGACGTAACCCCATCTTAAGTCAGGGAAGATCTGTACTAGAAAGACAAACAACCAACCAACAAACATCCCATAAAGAAAAGCCCGGGACAGATAGCTTCATTGGTGAGTTCTAACAAATACTTAAATGAGAATTAACACTAACCCTCCTCAGACTCCTCCAAAAAATAGAAGAGGGGGGAATCATTCTATAAGGCAAATATTGTCCTGATACCAAAACCAGACAAAGACATCATAAGAAAACTACAGACCAATATCCCATAAATGTGAAAGTCCTTAAAAAGATACTAGCAAAATGAGCAATAACTTATAGAAATGGTTATATTATATACTACAGCCAAGTGGGATTTATCCCATAGGTGCAAGAGCCACTCATAATAGGAAAATCAATCAGTGCAACACATCATATTAAAACATTAAAGGACAGAACTCACATAATCATCTCTATAGATGAAGAAAAAGCTTTTGACAAACTCTGATACCCTTTCATTATTTAAGAAAACAAAGAAATAAACAAGCACGTCAGCAAACTAGGAATAGAAGGAACTTCCTCAGCCTGATAAAGGACATCTGTGAAAACCCATGGCTATCATCATACTTAACAGAAAAGGACTGAATGCTTTCCCCGTAACATTGTGAACAGGACAAGGATGTCCAGTCTCATCACATCTATTGAACATTGTGCTGGAGGTTTTAACCAGGGCAGCTGGGCAAGAAAATGAAATAAAAGGTCATCCAGATTGGAAAAGAAGAATTAAAACTGTCTGTATTTGCAGGTGAAGCAATCTTACGTAGAGAAAATTCTGAGGAATCCATGCAAAAACTGTTAGAGCTAGTAAATGTGTTCAATAGGGTTGCAAGATACAAGATCAATACACAGAAGTCAATCTATTCAATTGTAGTAGACAATCCAAAAATGAAATTATGAAGCAATTCTGTTTATAATAGCATCAAACAAAAAAGGAATAAATTTAACAAAAGCATAAAACTGTGTACTCTGAAAACTGTAAAACATTCTTGAAAGAAATTATAAATCTATAGAAAAATGCCCCATATTCATGAATTGAAAGATTTAATATTTTTAAGATGGTGATATTTTCCCAGTTGATCTCCAGATTCAACACAATCCCTATCAAAATCCCAGCTGACTTATTTGCATATTTTGACAAGTTGTTCCTGAAATCACATGGAAATTCAAAGGATCCATATTAGCCAAAACAGTCTTGAAAAAGAATAAATTTGGAAGACCCACACTTCCCAATTTCCCAGAGTTATTAAAAAGCTACAGTAATCAAGACAGCATGGTTCAGGCATAAGGATAGACATATGGATCACTGGAATTGTATTGACTATCCAGAAATAAGCCCTTGCATTTACAGTCAGTGACTGTGTAACAAGGGTACCAAAAACAATTCAGTGGAGGAAAGAATAGTCTTTTCAACATATGGTGCTGGAACAACTAGATATCCACATATGAAGGAATGAAATAGGACCCCTGCTGTACACCATGCGCAAAAATTAACTCAAAATCGTTCAAAGACCTAAATATAAGAGCTATAAAATTCTTATAAGAAAACTTGGAGATAAATCTTTGTGACCTTAGATTTGTCAAGGGTTTCTTAGATATGACACCAGTAGTACAAGGAGCCAAAGGAAAAAAATATGTAAATTGGATTTCATTAAAGTTAAAAAAACTTTTGTACTTCAAAGGACACCATCAAGAAAGCAAACAGACAGTCCACATATTTGGGATAAAATATTTGTAAATTACCTAATAAGGGACTTATACCTGTGTCTATATGTCAAGAACTCTTACAACTCAGTAATAAAAAAATAACCCAATTAAGAAATTTACAAAGAATCTGAATAGGCAGTTATCCAAAGATGATGTACAAACGGCTGATAAACGTTTATAGGAGATGTTTAACATTGATCATCAGGGAAATGCTGGTTCAAAGCTACAGTGAGATTCTGCTTAATACCCTTAAAGTGGCTATAATTAAAAAGGTAGGTAGTAATAAGTGTTGGCAAGCATATGGAGAAATTAAAACTCTCATATACTGCCTCTGGGAATGTAAATTTGGTAGAGCCATTTTGGAAAACAGTATGGCTGTTCCTCAGGTGATTTCCCATCTCTATGGCCTTGCTTGTACTGTTCTTTTTATTTGGGAATGCCAATCCTTTTATCTTTGCCTGTCAGAATCCTGCCTGTCCCACAAAGCCCAGCTCAGTTTACAATTTCCCAAGCCTATAGTCTTAGAAACAGATTCTGATAGGTTGTGTGTCTCTTTTTAGTATTACAAAATTGCTTTTCACAATGCTTTTACTGATTCCCATTGTTTCAGATTCTTCCTAACATTAGATACTGTCAGACTTATTTGTTAATGTTTGTTAGTCTGATAGGTTTGAAGTAATATTATATCCCATCTAATTGTGTTTTGCTGATTACTAGTATCTTTGAACATCTTTTTCTTTTCTCCTCCATCTCCCGAGTCATTTGAGTGATTTTTTTTCTGTGAATTGCATGATGAGATTCTGTTGGTTTATTTTCATTTTCTTATTGATTAATATGAGTTCTTTCTTCTGGATACTAGTTCTTTTTTCAGTTCAGTTCAGTCGCTCAGTCGTGTCCAACTCTGTGACCCCATGGACTGCAGCATGCCAGGCCTCCCTGTCCATCACCAACTCCTGGAGTTCACTCAAACTCATGTCCATTGATGCCATCCAATCATTTAACCATCTCATCCTCTGTCATCCCCTTCTCCTCCCACCTTCAATCTTTCCTAGCATCAGGGTCTTTTCCAATGAGTCAGTTCTTTGCATCAGGTGGCCACAAGTATTCGAGTTTCAGCTTCAGCATCCGTCCTTCTAATGAATATTCAGGACTGATTTCCTTTAGGATGGACTGGTTGAACCTCCTTGCCATCCAAGGGAGTCTCAAGAGTCTTCTCCAACACCACAGTTGAGAATCATCAGTTTTTTTTTAGATGTGTGATAAATATATTTTCTCACTCCGTGCTTGTTTTTTTAACTGTTTACATTATTATTATATATTAGCATCTTGTCATACAGATTTAAATTTTGAGAAGTTAAATTTATCAACCTTTTATAGTTTTTTGTTTGTTTGTTTTGGTCTCATCTAAGAAATACTTTCTAATCCCAGGGTCAAACTGATATTCTACTGTTTTTTTCTAATAGTTTTTAAACCTTTTATTTCTTTAATTTAGGTCTTACATCTTTCTGGAATTGGAGAAGTGTGGGGTGGACCTAATATTTTTTTCTTCACATGGAAAACCAAGTATCCCAGTAAATTTTACTGAATCTGAGCAAGATTCTTCCCTTTACCAGATCTTGTGAAACACAACAGTGAAATGAAAGACTGAATTCATCTGGAAGGGAAAGGGATTCATGGACCAAATCATCAATTTGCAAAATTTCAACTGCTTTTTTCTCTCTTTTAAAAAAGAAGTTCAGGGAGAGCAGAAATCTTGCACCAAACAATCTGTAAAGTGCTGACTACCTCCCACCTGTCTTATACCGATAGATTTGGGGTGGGGTAGGGAACAGCAGCAACACACTCCTGGATTGGTGTTTGAGACAGACTAGGTCATCTATTTTCCATTAAAATTTATCTCATACTGGCAGATAGGGAATTTTGGAAATATATTTTAGGTTTGTAAAAGAATGTTTTATACTGAGCAACAGCACAGATTTACCTTATATGCTTACTTAGGAGCAGTTTTATTATTAGCTTTAATATAGCCTATTTTCTTATCTCTATTTTTTGTGATTTTTTTTTATTTTTCACTAAAGACTTTATCAAGCTAAGCCTCGTCTGGTTTTAGCAGCCTTTCTCTTCTTGGCCAGCCAAAGTGGATGGACCCACAGGTTAGTGCCTCTCACCTAATGGGTGAGTTCTCCCTGAAGGTGCAGCATAACTGGAGCACAATTGATTACTGGATAGTCCTCCCTTTCTTGTTACCTCAGGGGAAGTTGCCTTGCCACAACTAAGAACAATGGCTCACTCACACCCTTATATCGCCCTGGGGCTTTAAATCCATAGTACTGGCAACCTCAGATTCAGGTCAATGGGCTGGTCTGGAGCCAGCCCTGCAGGGCTGCTGCCTCCTTCGTCGAGCTACATTCTCACCAGGATATCACTCTTAGCAGCCAGGCCTCCTAGTAGTAAGAGCAATTAAGATTTAGGCCTTTTTTCCCCCTGGAACTCACAGGTTCAAGGGTCCATTTAATTTTTCTTTCCTTCTGCTTATTAAAGAAAAGAGAGAAAAAGCCCACAAACTGCAATTAAAATATTTCCCATCTTTACTTTGTAGCCTGTCAACTCAAAGCAGTAAAAATGATTTTGCTATCAGGATGAAGTTTTGTGAGCTCTGTCTCCTAAACATCATTGTAGTTTCCCTCTTTGTCCCATTGTTACTGTTTTAGCTTTGCCTTTGGGCTGTTCCCACAGCTTCCCATCTGGTTCCTCCTCCTCTGATCTCATCAACTCCAAACCCCTTTCTGTATTGCTACTAGAGTAGTTTTTATAGAACACAAATCTGAAACTCCCCAGTTTAAAATCCTCCAGTGGATTCTTTTTATAAAATTAATGAATTTAATTTTGGCTGTGCTGGGTGTTCATTGCTGTGTTCAGGCTAGTCTTCATTGAGGTGCACAGGCTTCTCGTGGTGGCTTCTCTTGTTGTGGAGCACAGGCTCTAAGCAGCACCAGACTCAGTGTTTGTGGCATGAAGACTCTAGAGCTCCAGCTCAGTAGTTGTGGCACACAGGCTTAGTTGCTCCTCAGCATGTGGAATCTTCCTGGACCAGGGATCGAACCCATGTCCCCAGCATTCACAGGCAGATTCTTACCCACTGTACCACCACCTTCAATAGATTATTTACTGATAAATTCCATGCCTTCACCTGGCATTCAGATCTCTTCACAACCTACTACCAGTGTATTTTTTTAATCTTCATTTCCTGATGCTCTTACCCACACTCTATAAACCCAATCATACTGAACTGTTTGCCATTTGCCTGATATGGCATACATTTTCATGCCTTCATGCATGAAATTTATATATATTTCTTTATCCCTACCCCACACACCTCGGTATTCATTGTTCAAGGCCAACCAAAATGTTTCTTCTGAAAAGCTGTTCCCAGCCATCCCAGACCTGTTCTTCACTTCCTCCTCAGCACTTCAATAACACGCCAACCTTCTCTGATTTTATATCGTATATATTGCCTATAGATAGATTAATATAAATTACCTATATTATTTCCCTGTTGAGCTGTAAGCTCTACGTAGAGAACCTTGCACCATGCTTAACACAGTAAGCATTTGCTGGATACTAACAGTGCTGATGGATAATGATGAAGAAATCTGGTTTAAGTCACTTTAGGCCTTCACTGACCACTTATTACCAGTCTTATTATGTCAATTCAGGTTTTTTTTAAAGGGAGAAAAAGAGTGAGCAAGGCAGGAAAACGATGAAATTATTTTAAGGGAAAGTGATTTATAAATTGGGAATTCTGGCCAAAGATGGGTGGTTAGGATGGGGAAGAGTTGAAAGAATTGAGTCTGGATTTGAACAAGAAAAAATTCAGGAAGAATGACTGATATCATATCTGTGGATTGTTGTGCTGGAGCAGGGGAAACAGACATGTTCTGTGAGGGTGGAACTAGGACCTATAGTTTGGAAGCTGTTCAGGGTTAGATTCCTTCCAAGGTTGATTTTTAGTGCAAAGTAAAGAAATTTCTTAGCCTCCAGAGCTCTTCAGAAGAAGCTTTGAGTGCCTGAAGAGGTTCTGAATACACCAGCATTAGAAAGTGTGCTGGCATAGGCTGTGTGACCAGCTATGCGGGCCATTATTGAAGATATTCCAGTGCTGGATGGCAGATTGGACTCAATCATCTCTAATATCTCTTCTAACTCTGTAATTCAGTGCTTGTGTGATGCTTTTCAGTAATGTGAGCATGGTCTATATTAGGACACTGAGTGTGAACAGAATAGCTTTAAAAAAAAAAAAACCTGAACCATCTTTGATCAAAGCAATTCTCCTGAGTAATTTCCTGTTTTCTCAGGTTTCGAATCTGAAATAAGAATGTTGGCGAAGAAAATAGCAGCCAAATCCAGAGGTTTACCCAAAGCAGACTCATGTTTTGAGGGAGGTTGGTAGAGTGGACTTTGTCTCATTCAGCCATCCCAGTTCTGTTGCCATTCTCTTTTTACTAGTGGTGTAAGATAAATCTAAGCTTCAATATCCTCATCTATAAAATGAGACTGATAATATATTTCATAAAGTTAGGGTAGATAAAGAAGTACCTGATAGCTCAGAACATATTACAAATTCAAAATATATCCTTCTTTTTGCCCTCTTCTTTCTCATTTTGAGAGAATTAAAGTGTTTGAAGTTTTTGTTTGTTTTTATTGTTCAGTTGTTTTGCTTATTTGGTTTTTTGGTTACCCATAGGGTTGGAGGGACAGTTTTTTAATTTTATTTGTGAGCTTCAGACCTGGAGTGTCTTCATTGCATAAGCGTCCCCCCTGCTCACAGCGACAACATCCTCTTTGTCTTCCTGACCCAAGGAGTTAGTCTTCTACTAGCTTTTTGATACACTACTATTTTTACTACCTAAAGATCAAGTCATTTCAGAAATAATTTCTCTTGAAAGTAATTTCTAATTTCCATATTAATCAAAAATAGCTTTATATTTCTTCAGTCCTAATCCTAGTAACAGTAAAAGGGATTAGATTGTATTAACATCTATAAAGCAGTTAAAATGTACACCTCAGAATCCCAGGAAACTTGATCACTACTGAAGTCTTTGAGGTACAAGGGAGAAAAACTTATTTGTGGCCATTTATTCTCGTTACTCTTGACCTTCAAAAAATATAAATACAGGAGGGGCATACTTGTTTCCAAGGAGCAAGTCCTAGTTATTTGGTAGGTGTGGAAAAAGCCAGTTCCCACCACTGATTTGGGCTTCTCTTGTGGCTCAGCTGCTAAAGAATCCTCCTGTAATGTGGGAGACCTGGGTTTGATCCCTGGGTTGGGAAGATCCCCTGGAGAAGGGAAAGGCTACCCACTCCAATATTCTGGCCTGGAGAATTCCATGGACTGTATAGTCCATGGGGTCGCAAAGAGTCGGACACGACTGAGCGATTTTCACTCACTCACCATTGATTTACTAAATAATCTTAGCCAAAAAATCATTATACCTCTGTGAGCCTTGATTTCCTTGTCTACAACATGGGGGAAATAACGTTAGTGTTGTTTTGAGACTTGAGACATGTGTTAAAGTATCTTTTGTCTGAGTGGTGGATGAAACATCCATGTTGTATCACCATGCACTTCAGCAGATCCAGGCAGTCTTGGGAAACTGGGACTTGGAATGCACTCTGCTCACTTGGGTGGGGCAGAGCCTGTCCAGAGTCTTGGGAGTGTGCTGAGAAGACTTCAGCAGGGAATAATTGCAACCTAACAAATGTTACTATGTCCTGAAGCTTACATTCTAGTGACAGAAGATGGGCAGTCTCCTGAAAGTAGGTAAGCATATAGTATGACAGGTTGTTAACCGCTGTGAAGGAAAACAAAGCAGGATAAGAAGCACAGAGAGTAATGAAAGTTGAAGGTACTGTTTTAAAAGAATGTATGATGACCTTTGAACAGAATTCCAGAAAGGAGGAAAGGGGAAGGGTGAAGGTTCTGAGATGGGGAAATGGTTGACACATTTAAAGAACAGTGCAGAGGCCATTGTGGCTGGAGTAGATTAACATGGAGGCAAGTAGTAGGGCTTTCCTGAAAGCTCAGCTGGTAAAGAATCCCTGCAATGCAGGAGATCACAGTTTGATTCCTGGGTTGGGAAGATCCCTTGGAGAAGGGAATGGCTACCCACTCCAGTATTTTGACCTGGAGGTTGCAAAGAGTCAGACACGGCTGAGAGACTTTCCCTTTCACTTTCAAGTAGTAGGAGAGGAAGTTAAGAGGTAACCCAAGTCCAGGTGGGTCACTGAAAGGATTTCTCTGTGGTTGTCATGGGAAGCTATGTGGGGTTTAAAGAGAGGAGTGTCGTGATCTGATTTAACGTTTTAAAGAGTTGTTCTGGCTGCTGTGGGAAATAGACTGCATGGCAACAAAGAAGCAGAGAGACCAGTTAAGAAGCTATTGCAATAATCTAGGTGAGAAATAATGATAACTTGGACTAGAATGGAAAGTATATAAGTAACGAGAGATGGTCAGATTTTGAATATTTTCTGAAGGTGGAACTGAAAAGGAGTTGCTGATGAATTAGATGTGAATAGGAGAAAAAAGTAGAGTCAAAGATGGCTGTAAGATTTTTGGCCTGAGGAACTAGAAGAATAAATTGTCATTTACTGGTGTGGAGAAAAAGCTTGGAGAACAGATTTGGAAGGTAGAAAGTAAATATTTAGAAGATAGAAAATAAGTATTTAATTTTGAATCATAATTTAAAATAATAATTCCTAAGTTTTTGAACTCTTTAACTGTTTGCCTGGCTCCTAGCACTTTGAGGTCTTACTGATTAATACTTACACCAATCTATTAGGTAAATAATATTAATATTCTCATAAACTAAAGCACAGCAAATGGCCCAAGGTCATACAAATAATTAGTGATGTTCCTGAAATTGAAACCTAAGCTTAGATGTAGCTCCAGAGACCATACTCTTAGCCACTCTGCCATATAAACTTGATGTCTAGCAAACATCCAAGTGGAGGTGGTGAGTAAGCAGTTAGATACTATATGAGTCAGGCGGTCAGGAGAGAAGTCAGTCTAGCTGTATGAAACTTAAGTGTAGGTAGTGGACATGAAAATGAAAAGATACTTTAGGGCCAACGACCATAAAGGGAGATATAGTCACAAGAAGAAAAAACGATGAGATCAAGCTCTAAAAGGCAACATAGCTTTCAGGTGTGGCTAACCCATCAGTCCTGCTTCTTAGAGCCAGGGAGGGAACAAGCCAAGCTTCTTATGGATGTCCCCAAAATGCTACCCTTCATCCTTCTGCCCGGAGTGTTCTTCCTCCCCCTTTTTTTGCCTACATCCAGGGACACCTAGTACCCAGTATAATCCCTGGCAGACAGTAGGTACTAAATAAATGTTGGTTGTTGAAGGTCCCTTCTCTGCTCACTTGGCAGCCTTGTCAGGCACTCTTTGAGGTGCATTCCCACTGTCCACTTACCTGTTTTTCTCCTTAATTACTTGGTGACCTTTTCAAGGCCAGGGATCCTCTTGGATTTGTTTTGTTTTTAAACCTTTCATAGCTCCAAAATACAACCCCTGAGTAATCTCTTTATTGAGTACCTATTCTCTGCCTTGGGGCTTCTGAGATGGCTCAGTTCAGTTCAGTCACTCAGTTGTGTCCAACTCTTTGTGACCCCATGGACTACAGCACGCCAGGCTTCCCTGTCCATCACCAACTCCCAGACCTTGCTCAAACTCATGTCCATCGAGTCAGTGATGCCATCCAACCATCTCATCCTCTCTTGTCCCCTTCTCCTCCCATCAGGGTCTTCAGGAATGATTTCCTTTAGGATGGACTGATTGGATCTCCTTGCAGTCCAAGGGACTCTCAGGAGTCTTCTCCAACACCACAGTTCAAAAGCATCAATTCTTCAGTGCTCAGCTTTCTTTATAGTCCAACTCTCACATCCATACATGACTATGGGAAAACCATTAGCTTTGACTAGACAGACCTTGTTGGCAAAGTAATGTATCTGCTTTCTAATATGCTGTCTAGGTTGGTCATAGCTTTTCTTCCAAGGAGTAAGCGTCTTTTAATTTCATGGCTGAAGTCACCATCTGCAGTGATTTTGGAGCCCCCCAAAATAAAGTCTGTCACTGTTTCCATTGTTTCCCCATCTATTTGCTATGAAGTGATGGGACCGGATGTCCATCTAGTGGTGAGTCATGGCATCTGGTCCCCAGTGGCTCAGCAGTGAAGAATCCACTGAGTCAAGAGACACAGATTTGATCCCTGGGTTGGAAGGATGCCCTGGAGAAGGAAATGGCAACACACTCCAGTATTCTTGCCTGGAGGAGTTTGACGGGCTACAATCCATGGAGTCTCAATGGTTGGACATGACTTAACAACTGAAGCACAACAAATTCTTGGCCTTATCTGTGCTAGGGGCCAGAGATCCCAGCAGCATCAAAAGAGGCAGTAGGATGAGTAATACAAGCTGGGGACAAGGAAACAAAATGAGCAAAACAAAACCAGGAATGTTGTTGGGAGGAAGCCCAGCTTACCTATGATACTCTTTCTGGACAGAAGAAGTTGATGGTGGGGAAGGGATATTCTCTACTGGCCACACGGACTATTCATCCCTAGCCTGTGTTTGAAGAAAGTGGCAAAAACCACTAGACCATTCAGGTATGACCTAAATCAAATCCCTTATGACTATACAGTAGAAGTGAGAAATAGATTTAAGGGACTACATCTGATAGACAGAGTGCCTGATGAACTATGTACGGAGGTTCGTGACATTGTACAGGAGACAGGAATCAAGACCATCCTCAAGAAAAAGAAATGCAAAAAAGCAAAATGGCTATCTGAGGAGGCCTTACAAATAGCTGTGAAAACAAGAGAAGTGGAAAGCAAAGGAAAAAAGGAAAAATATACCCATTTGAATGCAGAGTTCCAAAGAATAGCAAGGAGAGATAAGAAAGCCTTCCTCAGCGATCAATGCAAAGAAATAGAGGAAATCAATAGAATGGGAAAGACTAGAGATCTCTTCAAGAAAATAAAGGACAGAAATGGTATGGACCCAACAGAAGCAGAAGATATTAAGAAGAGGTGGCAAGAATACACAGAAGAACTGTACAAAAAAGATCTTTATGACCCAGATAATCACAATGGTGTGATCACTCACACTCACCTAGAGCCAGACATCCTGGAATGTGAAGTCAAGTGGGCCTTAGGAAGCATCACTACAAACAAAGCTAGTGGAGGTGATGGAATTCCAGTTGAGCTATTTCAAATCCTGAAAGATGATGCTGTGAAAGTGCTGCACTCAACATGCCAGCAAATTTGGAAAACTCAGCAGTGGCCATAGGACTGGAAGAGCTCAGTTTTCATTCCAATCCCAAAGAAAGGCAATGCCAAAGAATGCTCAAAAGAAAGGAAGTTAGAAGGTTAAGTCGCTCAGTTGTGTCCGACTCTTTGCGACCCCATGGACTGTAGCCTACCAGGCTCCTCCATCCATGGGATTTTCCAGGCAAGAATACTGGAGTGGGTTGCCATTTCCTTTTCCAGAGGATCTTCCTGACCCAGGGATTGAACCCAGGTCTCCCACATTGTAAGTGGATGCTTTACCATCTGAGTCACAAGGGAAGTTATAAAGAATGCTCAAACTACTGCACAATTGCACTCATCTCACATGCTAGTAAAGTAATGCTCAAAATTCTCCAAGCCAGGCTTCAGCAATATGTGAACCGTGAACTTTCAGACCTTCAAGCTGGTTTTAGAAAAGGCGGAGGAACCAGAGATCAAATTGCCAACATCTGCTGAAGAATTGATGCTTTTGAACTGTGGTGTTGGACTCTTGAGAGTCCCTTGGACTGCAAAGAGACCCAACCAGTCCATCCTAAAAGAGATCAGTCCTGGTTGTTCATTGGAAGGACTGATGTTGAAGCTGAAACTCCAATACTTTGGCCACCTGATGCGAAGAGCTGACTCATTTGAAAAGACCCTGATGCTGGGAAAGATTGAGGGCAGGAGGAGAAGGGGACGACAGAGGATGAGATGGTTGGATGGCATCACGGACTCAATGGACATGGGTTTGGGTGGACTCTGGGAGTTGGTGATGGACAGAGTGGCCTGGTGTGCTGCGGTTCATGGGGTCACAAAGAGTCGGACATGACTGAGCAACTGAACTGATCTGAGCCTGTGTTTGAGAAGCTTGGATGCTTGCTGTCCGGGCTGAGGGGAGGAGGTGGTGGTTTGCTCAAGGAGTAGGAAAGAGGACCTGATCAGGCGCTATTGTATACAGGCAAAGGAGACATTGCTATACTTTCAAGAAACTTGCATGTTGAGGAAAGGGGGAAGGACAGGGAATGTAAAGAAACCATTGAAGTACACTGTGATAAGTTCTGTAATTGGGGATGCATGTGTCTTCAAATTTGTTCTGTTCTACAGGGTAGAAGATACAGATAGAGTTCAGTGAAGTATAAGAAATCACTTTCAGACAATCAGAGCAGTCTCACAGTGGAGGAGGGTGCTGAGTCTTGGGAAAGGAAAGAGTTTGTGGTCAGTAGAGATCAAGGGCAGGGATGAATGATGCCATGAATGTGTTGTAGAGGAGCCCTAGCCTCAAATATGAGGGTGGACCAAATGGCCTTGAAGTTACTTCTAATCTCTGCAAATCTGTGACCCTAAGTCCCTGCCTTTCTCTCAGCCTGAGAGTGTCACCTAGAAAATGAAGGTCTTTCTAATGCTGCCATTCTTTGATACCTGCCAAATTCAAGTGAAAAAAAATTCTTAGAAACACTGAAGGAAGATCCTATAATTGCTCCTAAAAGTAAAAGACATCTGAAATGATGTAATAGGGGTGGGATTACTCTTTGCTGTGCCATCTTTCATGTGAAGCTAAATACAGATTTCAGCCATGAGACCAGATCACTTTGTTTTCCAGATTAAACCCTTGACTTTAGCAGATCTCCATGTTGCTGATTTGGAGAAGGCAATGGCACCCCACTCCAGTACTCTTGCCTGGAAAATCCCATGGACAGAGGAGCCTGGTGGGCTGCAGTCCATGGGGTCGCTAAGAGTAGGATGCGACTGAGCAACTTCCCTTTCACTTTTCACTTTCATGCATTGGAGAAGGAAATGGTAACCCACTCCAGTGTTCTTGCCTAGAGAATCCCAGGGATGGGAGAGCCGGGTGGGCTGGCATTGTGCAGAGTCGGACACAACTGAAGCGACTTAGCAGCATATTGCTAATTAAGTGACAAGAAGTTGGCTGCCTTGGCTCTGAAGTCAGAAAATGATTGGGGAGTAAAGAGAGATGAATTTTCTTTGGAGTTGGAAAGGATTTAGGGAAAGGCATATTAACAAAGATACATTATTAAAGCTCAGTATTTACAAATCCCAAAGAAGCTTTTAGGGATTTAGGGATTTAATCTTTGACTTTTAAAATCAGCTTTCCATTGTCAGTCAAAATACCAATGAGCATTAAAAATAACTATAGCGAGCAGTGAGACAGGCACTTACACACTGCTAGTGCGAGTACAAATTGATAGTCTTTCTAGAAAGCAATGTGGCAAAGTATGTGAAGTCTCTTAGCGTGTCACTTCTCATCATTTCTGCTGCTATTTCCCTGATCTGAGCCCCGTCATCCATGCAAGGAGTTTACAGTAGCTCCTAACTGGTCTCTAGGCTTCTCTATTCTTCCCCCATTATGGTCTGTTTTCCACACAGCAGAGTGACGTTTTTCAAACCTAAGTCAGATTATGTTATTATTCTGCTCAAGATCCCATCACGGCTTCTCATTTCACTCAGAGTAAAAGTTGAAGTCCTTGTTCCACTTCAGCTACACTGGCCTCTTCACTGTTCCTCAGACATGTCCCGTATCATATACCCCCAACTTAGGGCCATTGTGCTGAGTATTTCCTTCATCTGAAATGCTCTTCCTTCAGCCATCTGCTTGGTTAACTATTTCCTTCAAGTCTTTCTGGAAATCTTACTTTCTCCATGGCATTATTCACAATATCCAAAAGATATTCACAATATCCAAGTGTCCACCAACAAATGAATAGAAAAACAAAATGTGGTGTGTGTGTGTATATATATACACACACATAGATACATACGGTGGAATATTACTTATCCATGAAAAGGATTAAAGTTCTAATACATACTAAAACATGCTGCTGCTGCTGCTAAGTCGCTTCAGTCGTGTCCAACTCTGTGCGACCCCATAGATGGCAGCCCACTAGGCTCCTCTGTCCCTGGGATTCTCCAGGCAAGAATACTGGAGTGGTTTGCCATTTCCTTCTCCAGTGCATGAAGGTGAAAAGTGAAAGTGAAGTTGCTCAGTTGTGTCCAACTCCTAGCAACCCCATGGACTGCAGCCTACCAGGCTCCTCTGTCCATGGGATTTTCCAGGCAAGAGTACTGGAGTGGGGTGCCATTGCCTTCATGGATGAACTTAATTCTGTTAAGAAGCCAGACACAAAAGGATAAATAGTATCTGATTCCCTGTATATAACATATCTAGAATAGGCAAATTTATAGAGACAGAAAGTAGATTAAAGGTTAATATAGGTTATGGAAAGAGGGAATGGAGTATTATGGCTTAATAGGTAGAGTTCTGTTTGGAGTAGTTAAAAAGTTTTAGAAATACATAGGATGGTTGTACAACATTGTGAATGTAATGAATGCCACTGAATTATACACTTAAATGGTTCAAATCACAAGTTTTGTTACATATATTTTGTCACAATAGAAAAAAATTTTAATCCCTATTATACTATGAGTGGTGGACTGGATCAGGCTTGTATGGGCTCTCTAGGGCCACTTGTGAGCATCTCTTCTCAACTATTCATTTGATGACGTTGCTGGCTTGAAACCAGCCATGGTGGGAGTATTTACAGCATGGAACTCAGCAAGGGCTACCAAATAGGCTTCACTGCAGTTTCCTTGGGCCAGTTGTTAAATATTTACCAGCACACCACTGAATATATGTGTATAAAAATGCATAGAAAACTATCCAGAGACTTAAATGCCAAACTTTTACTGTCTCTGCGGAGGAGAGCAGTGTGGCAGGAATGTGAAAGTAGTTACACCTTTTACCATATATACTTATATAGTGTTTCAGTTTTTTGTGTTTTTTTACAGTGAGCATATAGGCATATATATCTTATACTGCTTTTAAAAAATAGAAAAATATGTATATATTTTCTATTTTTCTCAGAAGGCTAAAACCAGTCACATATATGGTCTGAAATGGCTCATGAAGAGGCTGAAGGCCAAGCCTGGGACTTGGATTCCATTTTCTCAGAAATCTTTCTTCTTGCCCAACTAAATAGGGTTTGTTTTTTTTCTGTCTTTTCATAGGTTACCCCACAGCCTATCCAGCTGCGGCCCCTGCCTACAACCCCAGCCTGTACCCCACCAATAGCCCCAGTTATGCTCCAGGTAAGGAGAAAGTGGAGACAGTAGTGATGAGTGGGATGGAAGGTGAGGCTCTACTTGGGAAAAAATAAACTCAAAACACCTGCTGGCCTTTCCATGTCCGTAATTGCTCTGGGCTCAGCTTGTCCATGATTGATTGTCCAGGGAGTCCCCTCTGGGAACTGGGGCAGTTCAGCCTCCAGGTTGGGACGGGAACAGAATTTCCTCTGTTCTCTTTGTAACTTTCAGTGACTTACAGTGTAACTTCTGCTAGAGTATCTGAGACATGTGTCCCTCACAGAACCTCCTGCTCTCCTAATGTCCACACCCAGTGTTTGCTCCTTTCCCCTGAGGCTGCCGTTGACATGTGCACACTCACACACACCGAACACTCGCTTACACAGCAGATGTCCTGGATGTGGACCTGGAAGAGAGTGAGAGACTTGCCACCAGACACAAAGAGCTGGTTTTCAAGCTGAAGCAAAGAACTTGTTTTTCAAAAATAACAAAGGGGCAACACTCCTTGGTTAGAAGTTGGAACAGATTTGAAAGTATTGAAGAAGTTTGTTTCAGTTCGGGAGCAATGCAGAGGTCTTACCACTGATGTTAACCCCCATTTCCCCCCCCCCCCCGCACCCACCCCGCCCCCACCCTGGAAAAGCCACTCTCAGCTGGTGCTTTAACACTCAAGGGGCAGGAGAAAGATTGTGGGCTCTGCAGTTTGTAAGTCTTGGGTTTAAATCCTGATTATTTAACTCACTAGTTGTGAGGCCTTAGACAACTTACCTCACCTCTGAGAAATGTGCTACCTACCTCACTGTTGTAGATGGTTTTGTGTAAGTTCCTCTTCATTTATTCAACAAGTATTTGCTGAATGCCCTCCAAACTAGAACAGAATAAAAGGAAAGATATTATCTTTGCCTAAAGTAGCTTACATGTAAACAAATTCCTGGCTGTATGGTGTGATGAATATTATCAAAGGAATACATATAAGAGGAGAGGAAGCAAAGGAGGGAACAACCTCTGCTTGGGGTTCAGAGTGTAGGGGAAGGCTTAACAGAAGACTTAGCAGTGGATACTTGAGAGAGAAGTAAGAAGCATTCTTTTTTGTTTGGTTGGTGGAGGGGTTTTTGTTGTTGTTAAGAGGCATTCTTTTTTGTGTGTTTGTTTTAGTTGGTTGGGTTTTGTTGTTATTGCTGAGAGGCATTTTTTTAAACATACAAAGGAAAAGTTGGGCATTCTAGGTGGAGTAGAACCTGGGCAAAAGCACGGAGATGGGAGGAATGACACTGAAGAACATCAAAGTAGTGAGAATGATTGAAGCATAGGCTCTTGGGCGGGGCAGTCCAGAATCTGGATTACAGATGTTCGAGGACCAGATTTGGAAAGTCCTTGACTGTCATGATAATACCCTCATTTTCATGTTTAGTAATTATTATTCTAAAGTGAGAAAGCTTGAAAAGGCCTTAGAGAGCCTCCAGTTCAGTCCCTTCTCTTGACAGTGGAAGTGCAGAGAAAAGCAGTGTTTTATCCAACTTACCCAATGAATCAACAGTAACATATGGACTAGAAAGATCTAAGGGTTCTTGGTCTCATGCTTTTCTGTGCCAATCCAGGATTCACCCCACTGTCGTTCCCTTTCTTCCAGGATGTTTAAATGAGACAAACATGGGCTGTGTCAGAAGACCTAGATTTGCATTCCGACTCTGTCACTTCCTAGATTAGCAATCTTAAAGTCTCCTGACCTCTGAGCCTCAATTGCCCCTCCTAAAGTAGGGATAATGTCATGATCATATTATACTCACATGCACATGCATATCATGAGCCCTGCTCTTTTTTTGGCAAATAAGAACTATTTTATGCAAATAAGTGATGTTAATCCCTAAAGTGTTTACATAGGTACATTATTTCCACTTGCCCTTGCTATGCCAAGGGCACTCTGGAAGACCCTATAGATGATTCAGATTTGTGAAACTGCAGTCATTGCCCTCAAAAAGCTTGTGAGGGGAACAGTGACACACAGGCTCAAAAAAAAATCTCTAATGATATCTCACCACTGATATTTTATTCTATACTCACTTTAATCAATTAGGTATATATTTCTCCAAAAGCACATAGTAGGAGGCAGAAGCAATGAAAACTACAGAAATTCTCTCTTATAAAAGACTTAATCAAATTTGATAAGTTCTATCTTACTTAAAAACTATGGTGGTTTTGATACTAATCTTATAGTATAAAAATGATTTCAATGCTATGAAATCTGTGAATTGTCTTGGTAAACTACCCAGTCTAAAACACAATGAGATGAGTAGTGTAGAAGGTCAGGTAAGATCCAGGGTGAAGGAGATGCGTTGTCTTCATAGTCAGGAGGCCATCAGTGACCTCTGCGGAAGTGGTCAGGGCGGGGAGGCTGGGAGTGAAGGAATGGATTTGGCAGATGGAGCCTACAGTTACAAGAGGCTTGGCTACTAGCAAAAGGAGGACGGAGGGGGATTGAGTAGAAGGGGAGACAGGGTTAAAGGAGGGGTTTTGTTTTTGTTCTTTCTGGAAATGAACATTAAATAAGTACTGATGAGAAGGAGCAAGTGGAGAGGACATTGAGACACAGAAGAAAGAGTGTCAGATGGAGCCAAGCTTCCAAGGAGGCTGTGGAGGTGTGGGAAGTCCAGACCTCAATTCTCTCATTTGTTTTGGGGAGCTAGTGGAATGGGGTGCTTCCCATGGAAGAGCAGCTCTTCTTCTCAGACTAAAGGAAAGGTCACAGGTGGATGTGCTTAGAATAACTTGCCCAGTGGGAAGTGTAGAGTTCTTATCTCCTGATCTTGATTTGCTGAGACAAGTGAGCAAGGAGAGAGGGAGTGTTCTCAACGAGAGAGGTCAGGGATGAACCTTACTGTGAGAGGTGGGAGAGGAGACTTGAGCAGTAGCACAGCCATGTAACGTTGGAGGCGCAACTGAGGTGGAGACTGTGCGTTTCTCAAGGCTCTCCCCCAGCCCTGGGATATTCTTTCATAATGTTCCAAACTTCTGATGATAGATTTAGGATTAGTTTGCCAAGAAAGCAGAAGGAAAGGGAATAAATAGCTAACATTTGTTGAATGGTCCTAGTGTGTCAGGGGCTATTTTAAGCTCTTTATGGGTATTAACTTGTTTTATATCACAGCAGACCTTTGAGGTCATTACTGTTATTCCCACTTTTCTAAATGGGAAAACTAAAACTTAGAGAAGTTAATGGAACTAGCCCAAAGATCCCAATCCAGGCATCCAGCCACCACATCCGCATGCACTCTTAACCACATTATAGTTGCAGTTAACTAGAGAGAAATTGAGATGTTAGAGCAGTCAGGTGAGAGAGGGAAGGGAGAGCAGATAGAAAAAACCTGAAACTGGGGCAGTGGGGTGGGGGAGAATGGATAGATTGGAAAGCTCCTAGCATGTATAAAGTACTGA
Source organism: Bos taurus (assembly GCF_002263795.3). NCBI lineage: Eukaryota > Metazoa > Chordata > Mammalia > Artiodactyla > Bovidae > Bos > Bos taurus. The sequence goes on along the minus strand of NC_037342.1, from coordinate 52,905,511 downwards.
TTAAGTTTTAATTTTAATGCACACAAAATATCAACCCACATCTAACTTGATTTTCCCCAATTTTGCATTTTTAAAAATCAACATATTTCTAAGCTCTGACTAAACCATTTTCTCAGGAACCCACATAGTCCACTACACAGGGTGGTATTAGCATGCTGTGTCAGAAAGCTCCAAACTGGGAGTTGGAAGACCAGGGTTGTAGCACTAACTCTGCTACTGATTCTGGTGTGACCTTGGCAGATCCTTTTGTCTTTGGAGTTACATATGCACGCAGCTGGTCTGTGGCATACGGTGGGAGGCTGGCCTCTGCGTTTCCAGGTCTCTTGACTGTGGTGGAGGCACCGACTCAAGGACAGCAAAGATGTTGTAGATGCTCTCAGCTTCCTGCCAGAGCTGCCATTTGTGATGCTGAGAAATGCTGTAGGATAGAAGCCTGCAGAGAAGCCAGGCTATCAGGTTGAAATTTCTCTCAGCTTCTTCAAGGAGACAAAGACGTTGCTTCAAAAAAGAGCTTTTTTTTTAGCAGTACTGAGTACCCTACAATGTCATCTGTCCAGAATGCAGGGCAATGTTTCACTCCTTCATTGGTTTTGAAAGCAGCTTGGGTACTTGGAGCTTTTTTCCAAGCTCTAACGACTTGAGGGCTCTTCTTTAAATTTGACCCCGCAGGAGGTGTAGCCAGTAGAGACTTGTTTTCAGAATCTAGAGACCAAAGGATGTGTCATATTAATGGTAATCTGACTTGAAAATGAAGCGAAAGGAAAAACAGAATAACTAACATAGATAAAAATGAAATACCTCCTCACAAAAAAATCTTTATAAATCATTGTCATCTGTTGTCGCACTTGATTTCATAGCAGCCTTCTAGACTAGATACATTGTTCCCATTGCGCATATGGTGAACCTGGGAAGGGGAAGGAATTTTTGTTTTCTGAACATCTGCCATGATCCAGGCACCATGCAGGTCTTGTCACAAAATTTTTTTTTTCCTACAGTCTTGTGAGTTAGAGATTCTTGTCTCCAGTTTTGCTCAGAGAGGTAAAATTACTTGTGCAAAGTTGCACAGCTAAAGAGCAGTGGAGCTCAGATTCAAAGCCAGTCTGACTGCCCACAGTCTGCCCCTTCTACAGCAGCACACTCTCCCAGAGGTTTCAGGGAATAAAGTGCCCCTGCATTGGTCCTAGCCCTCCAGCACTATAGAGAGCTCTTCAGAGACCAAAGATGGTGGTTTTGTCCCTAAACCTTTAGCTTTTTATCCAGCACATACTGCCTCTGTCGTGTGTGAAGTCCCTCTGCAATGCTTGGGAGAACTGAAATTTATTCTTAGCATAAACAAGCAACGAGCAGGCAGGAACTTGGACATATGCACTTCCAGGCAGCTCTGGGTCAGCTTCCTGGAAGATGTCGTGGCATCCAAAGGGTACCCCTCCCCAGTGAGTGGGCTTTCCTGGATGGCAAGTCTGTCACCCTCTCCAGGGTGGAGGTACTTTGTACCCTTTGCGTTTACGGTTTTCTTATGTAGCCCGGGGGAAACTGCTATTTTGAGACAAAGTCTGTTTTTGTAACTGCAATATGTACTACTTTGCACAGATTCTTAGTGGTAATTTCAACTAACATTTCTATCCAACAGAGTTTCAGTTCCTGCATTCAGCTTATGGTAGGAAAGCTATTTTTCCTCATCTGTATTATGGCCTATGAATGTGTTATCTCGTAACAACAGTAGATCCCCTCTCCTTTCCTCCCCAAATCCCATCCCCTAGGCTTGGGCTCCCCCAGGTGGCTCAGCAGCAGTTCCTAAAGCATGCAGGAACATGTCTGATGGTGCAAAATCATGGGTTGGAGACACATATGAACCGTCCCCTAGGGCAGCAGTGAAGGATCATGGCACTAAAAGGCGTCTCTCCCTTTCCTCACCTCCGGGGTCTCATCTGACCTAGGTCAGAAACCTTCACCCTGTGACTGCTGAATTCAAACCAGTGAACAAAAATCCCTGGGCCTCCATGGCTCCTCTATTGGCTGTGTGGCAGCCCCTGTGGAGGAATACCTGGATTATGCCTGTAAGAACGCAAAAAACCAGTCTGCCCCAGGATCAGATTTTTCCATCTGCATTGGCAGTCTCACATGTTTAAAGACCTGGTTAACTTTAGATGCATCTATTCCCTCAGCCCAGATCTTGAGTTCTGGCTCATCTGGGGGCATTTTCCTAGATGGTGAGAGGTGAGGGTCAAGTGTGCTAATAAACCAGGGACCAGAACTGGATTCTCTGGGCAGTGTGGACTCCAGCCCCAAGGCACCACGGGGAACTCCTGGGCACCTGTGAGGGTCCCAGCAGTGTAACTTGACTAGGTCCTTTTTTGTCATAGACAGGAAGGGACCATAGCGGGGACTTGTTGCTTTCACCACCCTTTCCTGGGCTGCTCAGGACAATGTTTTTGTAAAGTCTCTGCACACTTTCTCAACTTTTAACCTTGAATTATTTGGATGTTGAAAATTGAATTTGTGTGTGGCCCATCTTTTAGGAGATGAGCTGTGAAAATCTCTCCTTTATGCTGCTGTAGGCTGCGTGATCTTGGGCAATTTGCTAGTATCTCCAGGCCATTAAGTGTTTTATTCCAGATGATCTCTGAGGTCCCTTTAAATGCTAATAGAGGGCCCTCTTAAAATCTTATTATTTCATTTTTGCTAGTCACAGACCTGTTTCTCTTATTGTTTATGAGGAATCATTTTTGTTTGCCTCAGAATATATGAACTTGAACAGAAGGCTCCATAGAAAGTGAGAGAAGCACTCCTGCTTCCTTTCCCTTCCAGTTGTAGCATCTAAATATTAAGAGTAGTATGGAGCTCTTCTCTTCACAGATGGTTCTGTTCCGGACCCTAAGCTGGGGGCCCTTTGAAGCTGCAGAGGTCAGTAAGACAGAGTTCTTGTTTTCAAGGAGCTCACAGTTTAACAGGGGAGATAGACAAACCAGCAGGGAACTTCTAAGAAACACAGGAACTGGGATAGTGAACCAAATGGGGCACATGAGAGAAGTATGGTCAAGAATTGGGGGGGAGAAAAGGACCTCATAGTGGAGGCAAGTCTTCAGTTCATGGTTGATGGATTAATAAATGCCTACCAGGTGGCATCTGGGGAAAGATATGCCAGGAAGAGTGAGCAGTGTGAGCAAAAATACAGAGAAGTGATGCTTCTTGGCATAGTCTTGGAATGGTGAGCGATTTGTGTGGCTGACATGTAGGGTTGAGAGCGAGAACAAAAAGAATCTAGAGAGATCATAGGACTAGATCTTGAGGGGCCTTAAGTGCCACACAAGGCGTTAGGTAGTGGAGGACCATGGGATGTTTTTAAGAAAGAAGGTTTTGTGATTAGATATAGGTCTTAGAAATATCACTCTGCTTGCAGCTTGGAGATTGGAGTTAGCAGGTCTGAAAACAGAGAGAGGAAGCAGTTGCAGTAATTCAGGGAGGAGGTGATGAGAGCTTCCATGGAGCTGCCACATCTGTGAGTGGAGGAGTGGGCAAGCCCCAGAATCAGAAACTGTGAGACCAGATACTTGATTTTTGATCCTCACAATCAGTGCTGTCAAGCGATCAAGTAGTGGTTATTTATTGTCGTATTGTGAGACAAAAATCTGAAGTTTAGAAAGGTGTCGTGACTTGCCCAAGGTCCCACAGCTAACAAGTGGCACAGCCCAGGCCAGAACTCAGATTTCCTGACACACTGCATTGTTCAGGATGATGGTCCCTTGCTGCCTCTCCTCCTTGTAAGTGTGCTTAACAGATTGTTCAAGTGTCAGAGGGCGTGAGGGCCCCGTGTCCAGGGATGTGAACAACCCAGCACTTGGACGTGGGCAGCATGCTGTGACTGGGTTCTCTCTCTCTTTTTGTAAATTGAGGAATAGTACATATATAGCACTCCATAAAGTTTCGCCAGTCTCAAACATGCACCTCAATAGTATTTGACAAATATATACACACGTATTTATTCAAAATATAGATCATTTCTAGGAGTTGGTACCTTTCATGGCACCAGGAGCAGGCATGCCTGTCAGAGCAGCCTTCTCTGTTACCACGCCTCTCAAAGTGTCAGTTGGATTGTCTTCATCCCACAACTGAGTTCTGAATTGCTACCAGCAACAGGTTACTTTAGAATTGTACATGGACAAGGAGAATCATATGGTATATCTAACTAATGAGGAGAGCAGATTGACAGCTGCTATTTGTTGTTTTAGTCTTCATATTTATCTAGTTACGTAGATTATTATATATTCATATATATAGAAAACTACAGAAATATTAGTTTTTATTTTCTTTATAATGAAGCCAGAACAAAATATCCACTTCTTCACAAACATGTATGGTTTAGTTCACTGGCTCAGTTGGGAAATACACAAATCAAAGGCACAGTCACACTTGCTTCTTTCCTGGTTAGCCTGGAACATTGTTTGCTGTGCGTGATGCTGTCTTGTTCACTCTCTGGCTGGCGTGTGGCTGTGTTGCATCCCCAGCTAGACCATAAATAACCTTGTGTGCGGTGCCCATGACCCACGTGTGTTCCTGTCCACCGTGGCACTCCCCTCAGTGCTGAGTGCAGTGTAGGCCTCAGTTGCTCTCTGGTTGATTTTGACGGACTTTAATTGTCACATGGTCCTTCAGGCTAATGTCAAACTTTTGGTTTATGGTTAAAATTATGGTAAAGTATGCACCATTTGGGTTAAAAACTGGACCAGAATAGGACATCCAAATTCTCCACAGTCAGATTTCAGGCTCCTGCCCTCTGGTAGATTCCTGTGGAGTCTAGAGGGCCTGGGCTTGCTCTATCTGACTTCTTAGAGTGAATGTTTTACTTTTTTAGGGAGTTGATTTAGGTGGTCAGGGCTTTCCAGCCAAGTGGAGTGGCAGGTTCTAAACTTGGAGCCATCTTAATAGGATTTTTCAACACTAATTGGTTCCTTTATTAATCCCCACCACTCCCCCCATCCCCGCCCCTCAGGCAAAGAAACTCAAGGTAATTGTTTAAAATTGACTGCCCTCCTCCTTTGTTGTCTGCAGAGTCATGATCCAATGTCCAGCAAAGGCCCTGGACTCTGCATGGAATTCTGCTGGATCTCCATTTCTTCTACCAGAATTCTCCTTTTAGTGTCACTTCCCTGCCCATGATTTCCTTCTCATTTCTCAGCATCTGTTGTATATATTGCGGGCCATTGATGCAAGCTCAGAGTCAGCCCAGAACAGCTACACTCTTTTCCTTGGTTCAGCTAAAACAGCAGAGTCTTTGACCTCCTCCTCTGGCCACAGTACTTTGACGACTGAAGGACAGAGGCGTTTCCAGTTACCTGGACAGGCAGAGGGGTTTATGGGAATTTGTCTGGAGTGGACTATCCTTGTCCTGATGGAATGAGAGAGTATAGGCAAATTTGCTGCTCTTACTACCCTGTCTACCTCAGCCCCTTGTTAAAATGTTTCAAGTATATCCAACTGTTGCCAATACTAATATACTTTAAAACACCCCATATCCATGACTCCCAAGACCTTATTTGAGTGGAAAAGATACTGCTAAAATCATTTTTTAGTCCTAAGTAGAAATTTGGGTCAGGAATATTTCTTCTCTAGTGTTTGAAAATAGATCAAGGGAGATACCTAAAACATTAGGCATCCCCCTCCTTTGAAACTGTATTTCCTTACCTTCCCTACAGGACACATGAAGGTAAGTTTTTTGAGTCACTCCCCACTTCTAGAACATAGGAAGCATCAGCCTTCAAATTTCTCAAGCTGAGCTTTGAGTCAGCCTGGAAAGTCTCTGCAGATTTCTTTCAAACTGGGCTTCATCTCTATTTCACATCTACTCTAAGGTTGACAGTTGCTTTCTTGATGGCCCAGAAGATTTCGTCTCTAATTCATGAGGCCATGTCTCAGGTGGAGCACTGTGGCAGGAGGTACAAAGGGTGTGCCAGAGGCCTTTCTGCCTGGTCCCCGCTAGGTGCACAGGAGAAGGAGTTTGCAGGGAGAGTCCCACTGGACAGCCTGTGCCTTCCAAGCTGCCAAAGCTCAGTCCCTTTACAAGAAATGGCAGTCCAGCAAGGTTCACGTCAGGTGGTAATTAGCATTCTGGGGTCTCTCTGAAAGCGGTTGTTAAATACACCTCCAGCTGAGATTTCAGGCATGAAAAAGGAGTACTCAGTTGATCTGGCCCAATAGGCAGTCAAAGGTTCCGAGTTGCTACACATTAACAAGGAAGTGGCTAAGGTATATCTCAGAGCCTTAGGCCAGAATGCCAGACAGTGGAAGGTGGTATTCATAAGCATTGTCATGCTTTTAGTAGTGGGTAGAAAATCCCAACTCTCCTGATTAGTGTAAGGTCAGATTTCCTCAGCTTCAAATCATTTAGAAGCTCATTTCAGCACTCCTCCCAACCACTCACCCATCTCAGAAAGGCTGAACCATCCTGTGTGTCTGAATGGGGCCCCTTGGGTTATATGTTTCCGTCCAGCCCAAGACCCTTGCTTTGTGTCTGTGATTGGTGGTGCCCACTTCTTATTTCTGCCTAATGCCATTCTTGTGTCTTCCCTTAAGCAACTCTGCTGATGAAACAGGCCTGGCCACAGAACTCGTCTTCCTGTGGCACTGAAGGCACCTTCCACCTCCCAGTGGACACCGGGACCGAGAACCGAACTTACCAAGCATCCTCTGCGGCTTTCAGTAAATACAGCCTGTCTCCTCCTTTCCTTGTTCCCCTTGGTTGGGACTGATTTGTCTCTTAGGAAGAAAGGAAAGGGAACTTTTAAAACTGACATTTGTAAGACAATGTTTTAAGAGGTTCTCTCTCCAACCCACTGAAAAATTGGCCCTCCTCATACAGGAGCGTGGTGGGCTGCCGTCTGTGGGGTCGCACAGAATCGGACACGGCTGAAGTGACTTGGCAGCAGCAGCATACAGGGAAAGGTCATCCTCTTTAATCATGCACCCCACTTTGAGGAGACACAAAGCAGAGAGGGAAAGAGAAGGAAGTACTCATCTGCCAAGAAGTTTGATGAGGGAAGGACTGTTACTGCATTTCAGGGGAAAAGACAAAGGGCAGTTTAAAGGCTTGTGGACTTTTGGACAGAGGGGCCTCCTCCAGCTAGCACAAGGATTTTCAGCCTCAGCACCGTGGACATCAGGAGCAGATAATTCTTAGTTGGGAGGTGGCTATGTTGTACAAAATTGGCCCTTGCTTGAGAAATACTGCCCCTTGCATGAAAGCTACACCATGGAAGCAACGTAAGTGCAGGGGTCCTAGTGGAGGCCGGAAACTGGTCTGGCTGGTCAGATGGGTCCCGTTCACTCGAGGCTCAGTGGAGTGACTGATGGTTTCACTTTCACCTCTGATTTTTAACACAAAATGACTCCACTAGGTAAAATGAGGGCCAGTGTTCAGAAATTACCGAGTGGCATTTTGACTCTGTGTAAGGAAAATCTTCATGCTTTCTTGGAGCTGTCCAAAAGAGAAATAGCTGGCTTTGCGTGTGGTAAGCGCCTATCTCTTAAGTTGTGCCAACATGGGCTGGTCAGACCCTCAGAGGGATGTTGCAGACTAGGCCCATGGTCTGGGGTTCAATGAAGTATTACTCTATTAAGTAAGTAAATTAGAAGAATATGTTGTATTTAAAGTTTTTCATTAAAATATTGTTTTCTCCTTAGTTATCATTGCCCCTTCGTGTCAACATAGTTTATACAACATAACTCTCACCTTTTGAAGAATATGCTTTCATGATCACGCTCTCATTTAATCTACACGATAGTCCTGTTTGGGTGGATTTTTATTCTATTTTGAAAGCTGAAGCTCAGAAAGGTACTATGCCCAATGCAGCACAACTGGAGAAAGGTTTCACCTAGGATAAGTTTCTATTACGGACTTTTTTCTTGAGATTAATTTTACTGTTTTTTAAGAGAGAGACAATAGCAGTAGGGAGTTTTTCCAGATAACCTATGATATGATACATGTGCGGGCATATAATACATCTCTTCTATCCACACATATGGAGGTACATGCATACAGACACACCTACTGCAGTGTAGCGGAAAGAGGCCTGGAGTGGAAGACCAAAAGACTTGGATTGTGGACTTGGTTCTGTGTAACCTTGAATAATTACCATGCTTTGGACCTTATTTTTTCTAAAGGTAAAATGAGACTAGACTAGGTCATCTTGGCGCTGTATACCCAATATCCTCCACCCTGTCAGGGGCCTTCTTGCCAGCTGCCAACTAGCCTTTGTTCACACATCTCCAAGTGTGGCATATTCATTCCCTCCAGAGACAGTCTTTTCCACAGCAGGGAAGTATCTGTATTAGAAGGCCTTGCCTTTCACCATGTTAACCTCTTCCTGAAGTTCCACTGAACTGCCCAGTAGCTATAGCCCACTGTCCTCTCACAGGCTCTCACAGTCACTAGAAAGGGCCAAGGCGTACCCCCTTTCTTATAATTTATAGATAGTGGTAGGATTGACTGGTCCTCCCATATCCCCCCAGGGTTTCTCCCAGCACACAGATTTTGTGGCTTCTAATACCAGAGAAAACTCAGGACCCTTTGAAAAATTCAGTTTAATTTCACTAACACTTGCTAAGCCTGTTTGTAATTAGGTCTCCCTCCTACTTATTCAGCACTCTCTTGTTCAGCTGCCAACAAGGAGACTTGGGGGTCAAGGCAAGTCTCATACATAGAGCTTTGTCCAGACATATAAATCTGATAGTCAATAAACTGATTAGTCTAAAAGGCATCCTTGATGTGAGCATCAATGCATTTGAAAGTGGTAGGGGCTCTCCTGCTGAAAAAGAATTACGACAGTGCAGAAGGATTAAAGAGAGGGCTAAAAAGGGTTTATCTTGCTAATATACACAGTCTCTTTATTACCCTATTTGATGGAGTTTAAAATTATGGTTAGGAACCCGAGAGAAAGAATAGGGTACCATAAACAAAGCCTTTTTCAAAAGACAGGGCTGGGACTGCGAGTGATCGAATTCCCTTTTTCTCTCACAATATCGCCTTTAATGAAATGGGGATACAAAGGCCAATATACCAGATGTCCAAGATTGGACTACAGAGACAGACATATGATCAAAAAAGGAACTCTGCCCAGGGCATGGTAAGCCTGATCTCTGGGCCCAGCTCTGCATTGATGTGCTGTGCAGTTTTGGAAAAGTTGCTGCTCCCCTGGGCTCTAGATTCTTCACCTGAATTGGAGAGGATTGAATTCAAGTCTCTAATGTCCTTAAGGTGTAGCATTCCAAAGTCCTAGTTCTGTAACCTTCAGACTTAGGTAGGACTCTTTTCAGGAGACCCAGGCCTCAAGAGATGAGTCTAAGTTCATTTGAGCAAAATCAGTGAGTCTTTGTTTTGACTTGGTTTTGTTTTGTTTGTATCGAGTCCAACAGCTTTTTTTTTTCCCCTTTAATTTAGGTGCATAAAGTAATAAACCCTGAATTCTGTGATACTTGAGGTAGCCCAGGGGAATTTCCATTGATCCTCAAGGGTGTGGATAGGACCATCAGTCAGTTACGGAATGTCCTCTGCAAGGATTTTCTCATAAAAGTCTCACTGAAATACTCACAGCTTAGAGTATCAGCACTGGAAAGATCTTCTGATATTATCTAGTCCAATGAACGTATTCCTTAAGAGAAGAATTGACCTGACTCACTGACGAGCCCAGGACTTGGGGACTGTAGTTAGAGGAGGGAGCACCGAGTCCTGGGTGCTCGTGAGCAGTCACTCACTTGCTGTCGTCGTCTTATCTGTGAAACGTTTGTGCTGGTCTTGATGATCTCTAAGATATCTTCTAGCTCTGCAGTTCTGCTTCTCCCTTCTCAACCTCTCTGGACAAATAGGCAAGGCCTTCTTCTCCAGCATCATCATTTTGGCCACCAAGTGTGTTTTGGCTAAACTGATTTGTATTCTGAGTTCATGTGTGTCTATTTCATAACATGAAGAAAGGAAACACTCTCAGACAAGGTTATTCCTAGGTGTAGAAACCAAATTCTACTGCAGTCTCTGGGCGCCTCTTGATTTCCCTCAGAGGGACAGTGTCAACACTTTGTGAGATGTGGTTGTCCTTGTGACACAGAAGGTGCGTGCAGGCTTCCCAGAGGATAGAACTTGAGCACACCTTCTCTGGAAACATAAAGGAGAGTCTAGCACCACTGGCGTGTTAACTTTAAAGAATCTTAAAATCATGGCATTTTAAACCATTAAATTTAAAAATTCTAGAATCCTGAAGTCTGTGTTCCAAGTTGGATCCCACCATGAAAGTTATGGTTTAGCTTCCTGTCTACTGTCATCTTTCAGACCAGTCTCTGTACACGTCCCAGAACAGGAAGCTTACTGTCTCTCTATACAGGGAGAGAGAAAGGAATAATAGGTAACCTATATGAACTATTCTTATTGTGTCAGGCTTTCTTCTAAGGGCTTTGCACTTATTCATGTATTCATCACTATAACCCTATGAAGTAAGTGATGATATTATCGTCCCCATTTTGTAGATGACGAAACTGATGTATTCTACAGCTGTTAAGTAGGAGAGCTGGGGTTTGGACCCAGGCAGTCAGTCTGGCTCCAGATTGCTCATCACTATAACCCTATGCTATATAGCTTTCAGAGATAGGGATTCTTAGTATTCGGGGGTGTCCTGCCCTCCTGCATGGAAGAGGGGTGCTTTCCATTCTGCCAGGGCTCCCCATAGCGTCTTATTTCTTTAAGTCAGGAGTTAACAGGCTTTTCCTGTAAAGGGGCAGATAATAAATATTTTAGACTTTTCAGGCCTTATGGTCTCTGACATAACTACCATTCAGCCAGTAAAGCAGCCATAGTCAGTATGTAAATGAATGGGCATGGCTGTGTTACAGTAAAACTTGATTTACTAAAACAAGCTGCAGTCACACACACAAAAATTGTGGTTTGCATGTTTCAAATGTAAATAGTATGAATAAAAGATCCTGTGGTAAATCTGGAAATAGTCTCCTGCATATGCCTATCCCTTGAGATTCACAGTTCATCCTATTACTTTAAAACTTGTCTCTGTCATGGAATAAAACCTATTTCTCTCTTATTTTATATTTCTCCTCCTCCTCTCCCTCCTCCCCTCTTCTCTCCCTTTCTCTCCCACCTTCTCCTTCCTTGGGGGGAGGGGGCAGAATAGCAGTTAGGCTCCCTTAGCATCATACTTCATGTTCTTGGGACGTGCCCATCTTGAGAATCCCTTTTTTCTACAGACAAGTAAACTGTCTCTGGTTGAAGTACAGCTCAAACGGCTCCTAGACATGTGCAAACCTACGCTCCTTGACTTCCCCCACAGTATCTGCTTCTCCCGGGACCACATTTCATGATTAGCTGTATGGTCTAGACTCTTGGAGGAATCTGCTGTAGACTTCTTCCTCAACTGACTCACATCTCCACTTCCAGTTAGTTTCTAATTCTTACCAATGCTCTCTTCTCATTAATGTATTTTTCTCTACTCCATCCTCATTGCTACTTATTTCCCAAGCATGTTTGACCACAAAATCAGTTTCTCCAGTTTTTCACAGAACAAACTAGGAATCTCCAGGTGGAAAGATAAACGGCATGATTCCAGGGAAGAGGACAGGGCACCTTTTGGCAGTGCCTTGTGTGGTAACTGCACAGTCGCTTTCACATCCTCCTGAGTATTTCATCAGGGTATGCCCAGGCTGTGGTGTGACCTGAGTGAGATTTGTGACTGTGTGGCAGCCTGCTTTAAATGGGGGTTAGGGTAGAAGAGAATCAGTGTCTTTAAAACAATGGGATTTTAGTTCAGGAAGAGATCTTCATTCTTAGCCTTCTGATTTTACAATATAAGAAACTAAGGCCCAGAGACTTGGCAGTAGTTACAGCAAATTGGAGGAAAGCCTGGACTGAAGCCTGGACCCCTTCTCTTCCAGTAAAGCACCCTTTTTACTCTGCCTCCAGTTCCTTATAAAAACAGCTCCGTGTTACTGAATGGGTCCTTGTTGAGCGTCTTGTAGGCAAAAGACCTAAAGCCAAGAGAGGTTTCGTGATGTGTCAACCAGACCAAGTCAGGATGGAGGACCACAGGGAAGAATCTCCAACAACACCCCATTGGAGATCCAAAGCCAAGGTCCCCTGGCACTGTCCCTTCAACTCAGAGAGTGGGGCTACCTGATGATCGCTCAGTTTCCATAGAATCATTCCATGTTGTGATTCTCTAAGGACATAGCCTTGTTCCTAAGTGGTTTATGTTTCAGGTTTTTCCTGTGAACTTAGGATCTGACTCTCTTTTCCAGAAATTCAAAGGCAGCATAGTTTGTGTGAATGGCTGATTGTGAACTTCTCGGAGCCTGACTTCTCAGCCCCCCTCCCCAGCTTCTGTCCACCCTGCTGACCAGACGTGGCCTGGGTTCCAGGTCGATGTGAATCTTTTTTATTCTGACTTCAGTCTTTCAAGCAGCGGTGGCCCTCCCCCAAGCCCCAGGAGGGGAGGAAAAGCAAGCCATGTAGAGCAAAGTTTTTCAGCATCTCAGAAAAGGAGGATCTCTGAATGGTGTTTTGTATGAGGTTTCCACCTTAAAACCTGACAGGGAAGAAGAGGAGTATGGTGGAGAGCAGTTCATAAAGGGAGAGAGATATAAGGAGGAAAGAGAGAGTAAGGGAGAAAGCAAGACAGAAGCAGCAGCAGCAGCAGATGCCCCAGGGTACTGAGTGAAGAGATTTAAAAGCAAGAAGAGAGAGTGCAGTATAGAGCAAGCAGATTGAGGGTCTCCCATCCACATGTACCTGCCTGTCTCATGGTACAGGTTTCAGAATCCTAGACTGTCTGAGTTTCAAGGGCCCCTTAAGAGATCATCTGGTCCCAGCCTCAGAGCCCTGAGACACAGAGAAATAAAAGATGCCACACATGCAGCCCTATGCACCAGGACTGAGGGAGCTGCCTCTGGGGCCAGGGCTCTCTGGGCAGAGCCCTGTACTTTGTCTGTTCTCATCTGTGTTTCCAGCCTGGATTCAGCCCATGCTTGTCTGGGGAGTCGTGACTGGGACCTGCTGCCTCCCAGCGATGCTGTTCTGCCAACTAATTGGAAGTCTTTCTTATTGCCTTGGTACAGGATATACTGCGGGGACACCATACAAGGTCCCACCGACCCAGAGTAATACTGCTCCGCCCCCCTACTCCCCTTCACCCAACCCCTACCAGACGGCCATGTATCCAATCAGAAGTGCCTACCCCCAGCAGAATCTGTATGCCCAGGTAAGTACATGTAGAAGCCTGGGTCCACCTCTTCTGCAGGTAAAGGAGCCACCAGCCTGGGTGGGTGGGGTGGAGGGGGAAGAAAAGAGAGTTTGTGGCTCTGATCAGCTGTCATTCTTGTGTCACTGAAGCAGTAACCTTACAGCCTATACATACCCTCACTCTACCTCAGTCCACAGTCAGAGGCTCTTGTTATTATTTAGTAGAAGCATTTGAGAAGCTCTGGATTAAGATGATCCAGGCCCTGTGTCTACTCTGCCCAGAGATCAGCAGACCTGAGGGCTGTGATGGCAGAAAGCAGTCATGTGATCCAGGCAGTGGGATGTCACCTCAGACCATTGTCTCCATCGTCAACCTTTTTGCCTAAAAGGAAATATATAGTAAGAGACATTTGGGGAAGTGCTCTGCATTTAGGACATTTTTCCAGTATGTAAAATGGAAGCATTCACACCAGCACGGTGCTTCCATGAGCAGAGCCTCAGACCTTGTGTCCCTGGGCCAGAGATCCTCAGACACCATCCCTTAGGGTTTGAGACAGGCTCCCCTCCCCTCTCTCCCCACCTCTCCAAAAGCCGGTGTGACAAAAGCCCCTCTTCCCCCAGGGAGCTTACTATACACAGCCGGTGTATGCTGCCCAGCCCCATGTCATCCACCACACCACGGTCGTCCAGCCCAACAGCATTCCCTCTGCCATCTACCCGGCGCCTGTCGCCGCTCCCAGGACCAACGGCGTGGCCATGGGAATGGTGGCCGGCACCACCATGGCGATGTCAGCAGGTAAGGGCAGCATCTATGTCAGTGTCCATTCCCTTCCTCCAGGAACTCATGACAGTGGAAAACACAGTCATGGAATCGACTGTAGCATAACATGAAGAATCCTGTGCCTGGGAGTTCTAGGGACCCTCTAACTCTCTCCACAGGGCTGCGGAAGATTTCACCATGGAGGATGTAGTGAGCTAGGCCTTAAAAGGTGAACAGAGGCTAATCAGAGAGATGAAAGAGGGAAGGGCAGTCCAGGGGAGAGAACATGAGTAAAGCACATTCACAGAATGGACATGGTGTAAATCGCTTAGAAAATGAGAGCATGGAGTTGGAAGGGTGGCTGGAGCAGTTGTCAGAGATAAAGTGGTGGAGAGTCTCGAATACATAGGTAACAGGGAGCTAGCAAAGAGGTTTAAGCATGGGAGAGATAGGGTTTGTCTAATCATTCTCTCTGACTGCAAGGTGGAGACAGCTGGGTTGGGGAGATATGGGGGGAAAGCTGTGCTTTAGAGGAGAGATAATGATGCTAGGACTCTGCTAGCAGCAGAGTCCCAAACAGGAGGGCACAGGGCAATGTTCTTTAGCAGGCAGGAGCTTCAGGACCTGTCTGGTAATTAATTGCGAGTCTTGGAAGAAACAGGAGTCCAGGAGGACCCCTTCTCCATTTCTGGCTTACTCTAGAAGCCCTGAGGATGGAGTTAGGGAGAGACACCAGAGGAAGAGCAGGTTTGGGGAAGTCTTTGGATGAGTTGGCATTAAAAGAAGAGCATGAGAAGACAAGAGGGCTCTGAATAACCTTGAGAGACCCAATTTTCAGAGAATCAGCGAGGTCATCTTCTAGGGAAAGAGAATACAAGGGCTTGAGTGGCCAGGAGGTGGGAGTTGGGATTTTCCTCTGCCCCTAATGTAAGCATTGAGGCCTCTCACTCCCCAGATCAGGTCAGCAAGCTGATGCAGATCTGCTGGGTGCCAGCCTTATTGTTTGGGTCCTGGGGACCAAATACCGATAGACCAAACCAGAGGCCTACCCTTAGGAACAGCTAGGTTAGTGGGACGACCAGCGCCACATAAAGCAGCAGACACCTCAGTGTGACGTGCAGTGAGAGGAGCGCACGGAGAAGAGTGAAAGGAGGCCACTGGAGACTGGCTGTCTTGGAGCATCAGGAAGGTTTCCCCTTGGGAGACGGCTCCTGGCAAGGTGGGGAGGGGCGGGCGGCAGCTCATGAGCAGGCGGGGAGCAGCTGTGAAAGATCACGGCTCTTCCTCCTCGTCCCAGCACGTGGACGGCCTCATCAGGTTTCCTCTTCTCCTTCCGGATGCTCAGGTACCCTGCTGACTGCACCCCAGCACACCGCGATCGGGGCACACCCTGTCTCCATGCCAACATACAGGGCCCAAGGGACCCCTGCGTACAGCTATGTGCCTCCGCACTGGTAAAGCCTGCGTCCATCCAAGTGAGTGAGGACCGGGTGGGAGGTGGGAGAGTGACCAACTCTCAGAGCTGTCTCAGAGCCCCTGGCTTGGCCTGCAGCACAGGTGTCAACAGGGGTTAGGTGACAGTTACTAGTTGTTTTCCTGCTGCAGCTTCAGCAATATCACTCTTCATGATAGCTGTCATTTTCTATATATTCTAGATACTTTACATACGTTATCTCATGATCCGCACAGTAACTCTGTGAAGTAAGGATCATTGCTCTATTTTACAGATATAGTTTAGTATCACTTAACTAGTAAAAACTAACCTGGGACTTGAACTCCAGTCCTCTAGTACTAAATTTTGTGCTCTTTACTGTATGGTCTTCAGACTACTTCTAACTGTGGGCCTATCCTTCCAATGAACTTTTATCTCAATCAGATGTTGGCTCTGACTGGGTCCAGGCAGAAGCCCTAGGTCACCCTCACCACCAGGCTCCCCCTGTCCTCTGCAGATCCTAAGGCAGTGCCAGTGACCTGTAGAGCTCCAGGGATGTCACTGAAAATCACTGCCATGCCTCCTTGTCTCCCTTGCCGCCTCCTCCAGAGCTCTTGGCACTGGATGGGAAATGGGCCGCTCCACTGGGAAGACACAGACGACTCCATTTAGGGCTCTCAGCATGAGGGGAGGGTGTCCAGGAGTTCCCCAAGGGCCTCAGGAATACCGCTGTCACTAATGGCTTTCCCCTTCCTCCCCTAGACCTGGAGTCACACATTGTATGCAACTACTCAAGTCTTACACAGGTGCTGGAGCAGCTCCCTAGCAGCACCACCTCTATTTGCAAGAAGAGACAACGGAAGTGCAAGGGTCACTTTATGCATCTTTAACGGTTTTGGTTTTTATTTTTGGTTTTTGTAAAAGCTGCTTTTTCTAATCTCCTGCCTCTCCCCACTGTCCCCCTCTGAGCCGCTGCCCTCGCAGCTCCACCCTTCTCCTACCTGACCAGGCACATCCTCTCTGCTCCTTTCCTTCCCCAAGCATTCAGTCCTGGGAGCCTAGTCTAGCGGCAGGCAGAGAGTGGGGTCTGTTGCAGTGGTTCTGCTGAAGGTGCGATTTCCTTTGAAGAGCATAGTGGATGTGACCCTTGGGTCCAGGGTAGGAACTCAGAACTGTTAAGCAAGCCACATCTCTGAGGGATGGTTTCTTTTTCGATTTTTCTCAAGCAGGATTAGTTTAAGACACTGCTGTATCCTGACACAAATGAAATATCTTCTGATATTTCTGAGAACCATCGCAACAGACCAAGAACAAAACCACCTGATTAGGTAGGAGCGTTCATAGCAGCTTAATAATACCCCAGATGAGAACCTGGGAAAACCAGATTTTTTCTTTGGGAGAACTTGAGGGAGGGTGGGGGGAGGGGCGCACTGTGGGAAGGCAGAGGGAAGAGAGTTGAGAGGCCCTTGCCTGCTGGCTTTGGCTTGTAAGGTCTCTGGCCGAATTGTCTGGGCCTGGACCCTCTAATTTGCACAGTGATGTTAACTGACCTGGCACTTCCTCAGAAGGTGATTTTTGACCTCAGACCTGCCAAGCAGCTGCAGGACGGTGGGATCCTAGCCCCCCAAAGCCTCGGAGGCCAAGTGCCCAGTGTACTCTAGACCTTGGCCTCTGAGCCTTCATGGATCCACTCTGGTGAGGAGCTTGCTCCTCAGTAGAGTGGAAACCTGTGGCATTTCTCTCCCTTCCCTTTGTCCTTCCCAGAGCCAGGGCTCACCCGTCTGTCCATGGCGCTGGCAGACAGGCTAAGTTCTTGGTTACCTTGTGCCATTCATGGCCAAAGTGAAGGAACCACATTCCAGGTGGGTGCTGGTGGCTCTGGAGGTCAGGATAGTGAAGGAGAAACAATAGCAATAAACATTTCATCGACTCATGGAACTGAAGGGACCTTAGCAATCATCTCATCCATTCCCCTATTTGACAGATAAGGAAGCTGAGGCCCAGAGAAGAGGAAAGGACTTCCCTAGACCTTGCAGTAAATTAGCATTAAATGCAACCTTCCTGCCTGGGGCATGCTGTCCACAAAAATTTACCTAGGGATGGATTGGCTTGGCTTTGTAAAAATGAAGCCAGCAGTGCCCACACCTGGTGAGCTCTGGAACAGTCTCTGGGCTTTTGTTTCTGCTCTTTTCCTCCATGGATTTCAAAGGCAGAGGTTGAAGACTTGGCCGAGGTCACATAGGGGCAGATGGCGGGAACAGAAATTGCAAATGAGGAAATAGCATTTGGAAATTCTGTGAAGACATGTGGACCTCTCATCCTATACCTGACTCCAGCCCTTGGAGGAGCAGGTGGACTGGCTGAAAAGGAGTCCATGCTGTTAAGACAGTAGCCCCTCATCCTGAGAGGAGAGGAGGAAACATGGGCTCTCTGGGGAGAAGAGGGACCCCTGGGTCAGGAGGCCCCATTGGTCTCAGCCAGGAGCCCAGCTGTCTAACACTGCCCGCCCTGCACCCGGCACTTGGAGGGGTTAGCAGCCCCTTTGGGGATGGTTGGTGGCGGGGGGTGGGGGGGTGGGGTGGCATGCACAGGAACATTTTACTGTACAAAATGGGATCATTGATGACATTTAGAACTTCTAAATAACTCTCTTCATTTTAAATTCATGCATACGTGGATATATCCCTACCCCTACCTCCCATGTCTCCCTAAAGGAGGAAATAATCAGGAAACCCCTGGGCCAGGAGGACCTCAGAGGCTATCTGGCTGTTCCCAGGGGGGCACAGCCCAGCAGCATCCTCGACCTGGGAAATGCAGGACCAGTAAGGAAAAGCCCCGCTGTTCTAAATGGTCTGCTCGGGGGTGCTGAAAAGGTTTTGTTTTAAAACAATAGAAAGTTTTCCAGTGTTAATCCTTTTTTTTCTTCTTTTTTTGGGCAAATACCTCCTCCTACTCTCTGGTTGTATAAGGGTGGGTGAAGGTTGTTTTAGATTATGTCATACATGCTTAGAAAATGCCAAAATAATAATAATGATTATAATAATAATAGGAAACATTTGCATTTGTCAGGTGCTTCATAGACTTCAGAGCACTTCACAGCCTTTAATTTACTGACCCTGAGGGAAAGACAAGGTCAGGGTTATTTCACCCATTTGACAAATGAAGAAACTGGTCCTATTTAATAGCAGGAAAGGGAACTTGCCCCAAAGTGAGCAGAATGCTGGCACCCCAAAAGGCTCCCCTGAACCCTGCTGCCTCCAGATAGGCTGGGGCAGAACCAGAGGAGGGGAAAGGAGATCTAGGAATTACCTTTTTACCTTTCTTCATTCTGTACCAGTATGTAAAAACCAACATCTAGTACCTCAGTTTTTCACAAAGCAATTTCATATCCATCATCTGGCTTAACCCCGTGAAACAGATGATTCTCTCATTTGATCCATGAGGAAACTGAGACTTGGAAAAGCAGAGTGACTTGCTCGTAAGTGGCAGAGCCATTTGAATCTTAGTCTGCGGTCTCTTTCCCTCCAGTCTGAATCCACACACAGGCTTGTGGACTGAAACGCGATGCTGTGCACCCTCTCCTGGCCCTTGTATGTAATTCAAGATCAAGGACAGACCCCAAGGCAAAAACAAGGTGTGGAAAGGCTGGGGTCTGGAAGAACCCAGGCATAGCACCCCTTTTGCGGGCTGAGCACCGGAGCCCCAGTTCAGCTGGCCTCACCCTCTTGCTTTGACGGAGATCCACAAGCCTGGCCAAGCTTGGGGAGTCATTGCAGAGGAACTGAGCCCAGGAGAACGAGGCAGTCGTGTGCCTGTGGTAGGATGAGCACACGTGGGATCACGGGCATCCATCAGGAGGTACCATGAGCATCATCCACAGATACTGGATGGCCCAGTGGTCAAGCTGGACAGAAGGTCAGAGCTTGAGGGGCCCTGTCATTTTAGGAAGTCCAGCAAGCCAGAGAGGACAAGGGGTGCACCCACATGACATTCGAGCTGCAGCATGGCACCAGCAAAGCCCTCTCCACCCCATTCCACTGCTTCTCACCAGTGCTACAAGCTTGGTGGGCAGGGTTAGGGGTACAGGTGGTTCCAGTCACCAGCCAACCCTCACGGCTTTCCCCACTTGTACCTGCCTCCCTCTCCTTAGCCTGGGGCCCAGGAAGCTGGAGTCTGGAAGCTGGAGTGCCCCCAAGTGGTAAGAGCCTGAAATTTAATCTTTCTGCCACATTTTGGAAAAATTGATTTCCTTTCTTCCCCGCAAGACAAGACAGTTGCTGCTCTTCCTCTCTCTCTCCTGGCAGTGACTGTAAAGTGAATATCCCCCTCCCTATATATTGAAAAAGGACACTCACCTGTCCAGTTTATTGTCTGTATACGAAGTACTTTGATATTGATTGCCAAAATTCCCATTTTATAGATAGAAAAAACTAAGTCTCTGAAAGCTTAAGAGACTTGCCAAAGGTCACATAGCTCATGAGAGAAAGAGCCAAGATTTGAACTCTTCAAATCCTCTGCTCTTTCTGCTGACACCTGCAAACCTTGGTGGCCAGCATGCAGAAGGGATGGGCTACCTGTCTGCCCCTAAACAGAGGAACGCTCCAGGGAAACCTGGGAAGTCAGTCTTCCCTGCTGAGCAGATTTTTATGAGGAGCCCTGGAAACCCAGAGGCAGTTCCAGCTGGCAGCACTCGAAGGACAGGAATTTGCAATAAGAGGCCTAACTTGAGCAAAGCACTTTGGGGTCATGATGCCTAGGACTGAAGATGTGTTCAGGGGCAGCCCCAGGCACCTGTCCATTGAAAGACCTATGTCCTTAGGAAGCCTGTGTACCCTTGCTTTCTGACCCTGGAGAGCCGGCCCACTATCCAGACCCAGTGAGTTGGCACTTCCAGGGGACTTGATGTAGCCCTGAATGCTCAAAAGTACACCTGAATCCAGACCCTGGATTTGTTTTTCCCAAGAGTGAGGACCAGGATCTAGAGAGACACTGTGCAGTCCTTCCACCTCATCCCAGCTCTTACCCTTGGCCACCCAAAGTGTTCCAGAGATCTGGGAGTGTGTCTTCAGAGAGGCTGGCTTTGTTCCAAGTACCCTTCAGAAATGAATCACACGGAGCATAGGAGTAGTGCAGATCCTTTGGTCACAGAGTTCTGATGTCCTCACTGTGCAGACAGGACTCAGCCAGAGGTCCAGAGAGGCGCTGGCTGAATCAGGCCTGGAGCCCTGCATGTCAGACCCTCAGCTCTGCTCTGAGGGAGGCGAGAGGGAGGCCTAGAGGGCACAGGTCTTGGTCACAGCACTGTGGCTGGATCAGTCACTGAGATGTCACCATGGCATTTGCTCCTCAATTGCAGTTCAAAGTACATGTGGAAGCTCTGCTTTTCACCCTGTATTCCACAGCACTGTAGGGCATGTGGTCCCCAGCTGATTGCCAAGCTTGGGAATCCAGAGGGGGCAGGTTGGGCAGTGGAGGGGCAGGCTCCATGCCAGTGTCCAGCCCCAGGAGAATCCAGGCTAGACTTACCTCCAAAAGCTGGATCACGGTGGAGACCCAGCCAGGCTAACATCGGGTTCCACAGCTGAGCCTGAGAGAGCTCAGCCTCCTTTGGGTGTGCCAGGTTGGTGGCAGGATTTGTCCTTTACCTGTCCACGTCCCCCTCTAGAAAACCTGTTTCTGAAATTAGGCATTACATGGTTCTAGGGCCTGGCCTTTAAATTTCCTGGCAGGCCAGTTTCAACATTCCATAACCAATCTTGCCTGAGCCAGACTTGGGTCTCACTCCCTCACTTTCTCCAATGGGTATTTTCTACCTTGTGTACTGCTGAGTCCAGCCCAGTAGCCAGGTGATTGGGACTGGCTGCCACAAAGCCAGAAAGGGAAACTAGAACGCTTGCTTCCCTGTGGCTGCATCCATAGTCCCTGGGTCTTCTTGCTGTGGCAGTGAGGCCCTGTACCCAGTCCAGCTCCTGGTAGAGGGGCTATTTTCCTTTTTTGAAGAGAACACATATAACAGCTTTGCTGATAAGTACCAGCCCATAGGTCTCAAAAGGGTGAAGTCATCTTTGGGCCTGACCCCAGCAAGACCAGCATCTCCAGGCTCCAGCCTTCCTCCTTGTGCCTGACAGTCAGGGAAAGAGTGGGACTGGCCAGAGACCACCTTCTCGGGTCAGCCAGCTTGTCTGGATCTATGGTGGGACTGCAGCTCTTCCTTACCCAAGGGGAGGTAAGGCCAGGCCTCTAGCAACGTGGCGTTGTCTGTCATGACCTTTAAAGGCCCAAGGGCCTGTCCCTGTCTCCTGACTAAAAGGCATCTGCATCCCTGTTCATATCACACAACAGAGAAACTTGTTCTCGTGGCATGTACCATCCCTGTGAGAGAGCGTTGTATATGATTTTGTATTTTTTAATTCATTTTAATCTACAGGTTGGAATCTAGTTTTTAAATTTTATTGGAACTCACATTTTAAAAAGAAAAACATTTAAAATAATAATAATAAACCTTTGACCGGTGTCTTCCAAGTAGTTTGAGCAAAGAACTTATAGGTGTTTTCAAAACACAGCCTGGAGTGTAAAGAGTGGAAAGCCCCGCGGCCTCGCTTGTGTGTATGAAGTGTAAATCTGGTTTTGTTCTGTTGTTTTGGATTCTTTTGGGTTTTTGTTCCGTTTTGTTTTGAAGATCAGATAGTGATCACCCTGAAAGATTGAAGCCAAGAATTTGTAACTATGATATTTACTGTAAGCTGTAGAACATTGAATAACTATTAAAAAAGTTTCCAAAAAAAAAAAGTCTGGAGTGACCAGACTGGTGGTTCTTGGGAGAGGGAGACACAGACACCTGTTGGGTTGGTGAGTGTCCCCTGGGCTTCTGCCAAGTTGATTCTAAACTTGTTTTCACCAGTCAAGCGATACCTACAGATACGCTGCATCTCCGGGTCAGGGGCCGGGGCTAAGGTGTGTGATACAGGAGTGCAGGGGAGCCATGAATGATGGAGGCTGCATCTGCCGAGTGCCCACCGTGTGGCCGGTAATCCTCATGGCAGGACAGGAGGTGAGCCCTGTGGGTAGCCCTGGCCTTGGGAGGGGGAGCAGCTGAGGAGGGCGAGTACCTTGGCCAAGGTTACAGAGCTAGTGAGGGGCAGAGCTGGAACTTACACTTGGTCTGGCTCCAAAGCACAGGTACCCAGCCCCAAGTTCTCCTGCCCACTCTGGAGGAGGCAGTGCCTACATCCACTTAACAGGGCTAAGCGGTCTGTGGGCCCAGAAGGATGGCTGAGGGTGATAATGTGGTCTCCATCCATGTCGTCGTCACGTGCTATCAGCTTTATTTATGTCCAAAACATCTCTAATCTCCCTTCTGGGCAAAGCCACTGTCCTGGTCCAGAGCTGGGTTTCCTCCCTGGTCATCGCGGCAACTGTTCCTCCTAGGGCCTGGCTCCTGCCGTCCACGCCCTACCAGCCTCCCAAGTATTCAGCTTCCTCAAGTGGGGAGAATCCTTGAGGCCCAAAGAGGCTAAGTGCCCTGGCTGTAACTAACACTCTGGGGCCCTCTCCGCCAGACTGTACCCCGGGCCTCCACAGAACCTCCCTCCCCTGTGGGGGCAGAAAGCTGTGTCAGGTGTGGTCGGGGACGATGTTCCTGGGCTCTGTCACAGCAGTTCCTCCTGGACAGGAAGGGGACTTTGTCCAGGGACTTGGCTCCAGGAGCAGGTGGGAGGCGGAGACCTGGGCCGAGGCACCCGCCATTCTAGCCCACGGAGGAGGGGCAGCAGAGTGAGAAGAGGTCAAGCTCAGAACTGTCCTCATTGGCCACCCAGAGCCCCACCTTGTCCTCTAGCTCCCACCCTGCCAGCAGCCTCGGCCTACCTTCAGCTCAAGAGTAGGTTTTAGAGCCAGGAAAGCTTCCAGGTGAGAGGGGGGTCCTCAGGGTCAACCATATCAGACGCACCCCTAGCTGGTCCTCAGCTCATCTCCCTTTTGGGAGGTGGCTTCAGTATCCCCAAGGATCAAGTGAAGAGACTGGGGCCAGAGCCATTCCTTTTTCTTACCTTCCAGCAAGCAGGAAATTGGGGTGGCAGGCGTGGTCTGGAGGTGACCAGTGCCTATTACCCCAGGGGCCAGCACTGAGATGGGTGTCCATTACCTCACCTGGGAAGCTCAGACCCAGCCTCAGTCTCCACCCTCACTGGCATCTGTATGTGCCTCATCCCAGAGATCAGAGTCCAGCTTCCCTCTGGGAACGGAGGCCAGAGGGTGGGAGGGTCAGCCTCCCCTTTGACCCAGGGCACTATCTCATCCTCATCTCAGGGTGTCATCCAGGCACTCGGTGAAGTGGGGTTGGTTGGCTCGGGGCAGCCAAGTCTAAGAAGCCACACCCTGGCGAGTAGGGACACCAACAGCAGCACGGTGGCCCCAGGGAACATTCCCTGGGTGCACTGGTGCCCGTTGGTCCCCTACAACACTGTTCTAGACTCTCGATCTCTAGATGATGCTGAACCTCTGATGCTCCAGAAAATTCCTCTTGATGTCCAGCCTGTATCCTTCCCTCCCCTCTTGAGAGCAGGTGATACTTTGTCTCCTGAATCCTCAGAGGTGCCCTCCCTTTCCTGCCCACCTGAGAAGCTGCAGAGAGAAGCCTGTGCTCTAGAGAGGTGAGAGGAAGGGAGAGGTTGCGTCTCCACTTGAATCTGCCCAGCCTCCCCTCAGGACAGGAGTCTTCACAGCTGCCAGGCTGGGCCCCACCATGGCTTCTGCCCCATGTGAAGTCAGGCTTCGGGCATATGCCCAGCGTGGCCACTGCCGTCTCCCAGGAGCAAGCCTGAGCCTTCCCAGGGTGTCCCCTTCCACCCCCACCCCGGATTCCACCAGGCATCACTTCTTGGTTCTTCAGCCTCCTTGAGCCTCTTTGCCATTAGTGTTTAAATACGTCTCCTTCCTCCAATACAAAACACCAAAAGAACCTGGAATTAACTAAAAACCCCCTCTCCCTGAAGCCTGTACCTATGGTTGGACTGCAGCTCTTCCTTACCCAAGGGCAGATAAGGCCAGATGACCTGCGAGGCCACCTCTGGCCCCACTTCATCTGGTGCCCCACCTGCCAAACAGCAGACACTGCCAGGGGAGGGATGGCATGTCCCACACACAGGGCCTGACACAGAACTATGCAGTGAATGGGCAACCTGGGAAGAGGCACAAGGACAAGCAGCTCCTCCTGACACTACTTTCCCACATTTTTATTATTCAACAATGGATGAGTATGGAGACACAAGGATGGACAACAGCCAAGTTTCAATAAATAAGAGAAACGGGGACAGCCGTGGGCCCGTGCCTGCACAGCCCCACATAAATAACGAGACTGCTGAGCCAGTGTGGAAACGGAGGTGGAGCAGTCGCCTGCACTGCCCAGGCCAGGGGACAAACACCAACACCGCAGGGACACACACCACCGAGGCCAGAGGCCCCTTCCCAGCCCCGTCGCACACGCCACTTCCCTCCGAAGCGCCTGAGATCGTGGGGGTGGCTGGGGCTCTGCTCCACAGTCCTGCCCAGGTCAAGTCTGTTTCTTCAGTTTCAATAAAAACAGCAGGGGCAGAGGCAGGCACATGCATTAGGCCCCTTATGTATGCAGAGCCACATTCAGGCAGCCCTGGGGGGACTTGAAGGCGGAGGGCCTGAAGCAGCAAAAACGGGGTCAGATAAAGCTACTAGTGGGAGGGGCAGTGTGGAGTCGAGCTCTCCACCCCCACGACCCAGCCCAGAGCCTGCGAGGCGGGAAGGCCCTGTGCGCCGCGGTGCCGCTACCCCCACTTCACAGTCGAAAGAACTGGGACCCAGTAATGGCCAGGGGCTTGACCTGGACGAGAACCCAAAACTCAGCTCCCAGCCCAGGTCCTTTATAGGACCTGTCAGAAAAGGAGGGAGAAGTCCCCCCTACAGGGGC
The DNA here is from genome assembly GCF_002263795.3 of Bos taurus. Taxonomy (NCBI): domain Eukaryota; kingdom Metazoa; phylum Chordata; class Mammalia; order Artiodactyla; family Bovidae; genus Bos; species Bos taurus. Next base: position 52,880,154 of record NC_037342.1, on the reverse strand, counting down.
AAGGGTGGGGCCAGGGGTGCCAGGCAGAGGGCCCTTCCCCACCACAAGGCCTAGCCGCCCAGTGGAGCAGAGGTCAGGGCAGGGCACAGGCTCAAGGACCTGCGGGAGGGAAATGGGTGGCGGGGACGGGAGGGGGCCTCCACCTGCTCCTGCACACAGCACCCGATGGCCGGCCTCCTGTCTCCTCACCGGGGTGGACACTCCCACCTCCAGGCCTTGGCGGTTTTGTCTGCTGGCGTTTCTGGATCCTCATGGGCCCAGCTGCAGCTCCCCCTCCTCCAGGAAGCCCTCGGAACCGCCCAGGGCAGGGCTGCAGGGTCCTCAGACGGGACAGCTCCTCAGATGACCAGGTTGCTCTCACTTAGCCGGACCACATAGCGGTTCTCCTGGGGGACAGAGTTGAGGGATCAGAGCTGTCAGGGGGCTTCTGGCTCCAAGAAAGCAGCCCCTGCCCAGCGCCCTGTGGACCTCCACCCCTGCCTTGTCCGCCACGGAAGTGGCCCAGGTGCTGACAAGACCCCTTCCCACTCGGGTCCTCACCTCAGCCTTGTTCTCTGCTGGGGGCTTTGGCCACTTAGCATGGCTTCCACCACTTCCTAGAAGTGCCCGCTGTTCACTGGGGAGGCCAGGTCGTGGGGAGTTGGGGAGCTCACCCCCTGAGGGCCCAGCCTCCGTGATGGTCTTCACCTCGGAGGCCACTGAACTCACGCGCTGCTCGGGAATTCGGGCCACGCGGAACCTGTGAGGAGCGGCGATGCCATGTTCCCCCATTAGAGGGGGATCCCCAGGTGTGAGGTTGCACAGCAAGTTCCTGGATCAGAGCCTGAGCCCTCCCCATGTCTTCTCGCCCACTGCCGGGCTCCCAACTCTAGGCTGTGTGTGACCAGGTTCTTAGGTGTCATGGGGGCCCAGGTGTTATCAGGGCGAGGACCCTGGCAACGCCCACTGCAAAGAGAGGCCCACTGAGGCCAGGAAGGGTGGGGCTGCCCACAGATCGACCTCCAGCCCTGCCTCCCCCACAGCCGTCAGGGGTCACCTGTGGTCTGTGCCCTCCTCACCTGCCCACAGACAAGATGGTGATCTCGCCCTGGCGTCCGGCCTTGGCCCCAGCCTTGGGGGTCCTGGCTGGGTTGGGCAGGAGTCTGGGGGCAGGAGTGGTGGCAGCTGCAGCCTCAGGGGACAGCAGCACCTCGGGCCACTTCTTCTGGCTACAACGGGAGCAGCAGGGGCCCGAGAGCGAGGCCAGGCCCTGCACGGTGTGGAGGTGCTGGCGATGCGGGCAAACGTGCGGCATGCTGGGCGGGCCCGGCGGCAGCCTGTGGGGAACACAGGCGGGAGGGTCACGGGGCGGGGCAGGCCCAGGAGACCCCGGAGAGACAGGAGGGGAAACGCACCCCAGGGCCGAGTCACCGGGAGGCAGGCCGAGTACCTGCTGTCGGGGGCCCGCCTGCCGGCTCACCTGGGCAGAGGCCGGTGGCTGGTCTGCACCAGCTGTCGGCTGTGGTACTCCTTCAGCAGCTCCTCCAGCGCCGCGGCATTCTCTGTGGGCAGCTGCTCTCAGAACCTGGCTCTGGGCAGCCAGGGAGGACCCGCCCCCGCACCGGCCCCCTGCCCACTCACTCCTCCCCAGGGCCGGCCGTGTGCCTTTTCCTCCCCCGCTCACCGAGCAAGAAAGGGGGCAGCACCGCCAGCCACACGGTCAGAGGGCCAGGCTGCCCGAGGCGCGCCGGCGGGAGGGGCAGAGCAGCGCTCTGGCGCGGGGATGGGGCCAGACCTCCCTCCTCACCTTTCTTCTCTGTGATCAGGCGCACCAAGACCCCAATGGTGTCCTCACTGGCGTCCTCAGGCCGGCAGGCAGGGTTCGTCCCTGGAGGAGAGAGAACCACCACGACTCCAGGGAAGAAGCGGGAGGGACACGCTGCTGCTCGCCGGCTACGCCCGGATTTGGCAGCAGAGGGCGCCCCAGGCCCGGGTGTGTGCGCGTCTAGGGCCTCAGCTCTGGCTCTGAGCTGTTACCAGCTTCACTGCTCAGCACCACCGCTCCCTGCACCTGGCAGCCCCAGGTGCTGAGCAGTTTCAGGGCCACCTGAACTCCACCATCCTGCACAGAGTGTGTGGGGTGGGGGCCAGCCTCTCCCAGGGCCTGCCCTCTCCTCAGCCTCAGGGAGCTGTGTGTGGCCTCTCTGCCCAGAACCCCCGCCAGCCCCAGCACACTCTGCCGTTCTGGGCCTGTCACGCCCTGCACACTGCCCTGTCTTCTTCGTAACTAACCAAGGGCCCAGACCTCAAGGGCACGAGAATGGGCCATACAATGAATCCTGGGCCAGCAGCAGAGCTCCTAGGACTTGCACCCAGGCAGCAGCCAGCAAGTTAAAGGGAGTCCTAGGAAAACATGTGGTTCCAGGCTAAGTGGCCTGCCCAAAGTTCCTGTCCTGTCCCCCTCCTGGCCCTGCAGAGACAGGGGCTGGAAAGGGGACTGGCATGGGAGGCACCATTCAATCTTGACTTGGCCAAGGAGGGGTAAGGGAAAAAAGAAAAGGGCTCTAAGGCCCTAGGGGAGGGGCAGGACGAACATGTCTTTCCCTCTGGTTCCAGGGCTTGTAACTCAAACCACAGCCTGGAGCTGAAACCGGAGCCTCTCATGGTGCCTGTCCAGGTCAGCTGCCCTGCCAGCCCTTCAGGCCAGAGGCCAGAGGTCACCCTGAGTACTCAGGAGGCAGTCTAACCTTTAACTACACACACAGCAGCAGCCCCAAAGGGGTCCAGACTCCTCCAGCTGGGAGGGAATCCCGCTGCAGCCCCTTGACCTCTCTGCCTGTTCTGCCCCAGTTGCCACCTTGGGCCATCTCAGCCTTCCTTCCACTTTATCAGTTTGCCCACGTGCCACACCTCCAGGAAACTCTCCTGATCACCCTTCCAGGCCAAGTAGATTGCCTCAGGTGACCCCAAGCTGAGCTAGGCTGGGCCAACCCGCCTCCCACTCAACCCCCGGCTGGGCCTCACCGCTGCCTCCGCCTCCGGGGCCAGGCCCGACCTCCTTCTGGGCCGTGCAGTGGTAGCCCTTCCGCTTGAGCAGGTTGCACACCAGGATGCCCAGCAGCCCCATGAGACAGAAGATGGGCACGATGGCGATCACTGCGTACTGGGCAGCCGTCTCCTCGGGGCTGCCTGCCCGCGTGCTGTTCCCAGGCTGCCGCGTCTCCGCTGCACCACCGGCCCCTGCGGCCACCTCCACGCCACGTCGGGCCCGTCGCCCCCGTTCTGAGCACCACGGAGGATGGAGGCAGGACAGAGGCAGAGAGGCAGACACTCAGCAAGGCCCAGGGCTGAGTCACGGGGCAGGGGTGGGATTTGTGATACTGATAGGCCCACAGCCACCCACTGTCCACCACGTTGGGGAAGCCAAGGCCAGCTCAGCCCCCTCCTTTTTAGCCACTTGACCATCAGGATGGCCAGACCCTGAGCCCCCATCTAGGCCAGAGTGTAAACAAAAGGCAGTGGTGCACACGTGCCTGGGCACAGGGCACCAGACCCTGCCTCTCCACAAGCCTGGCCCATCAGCTGGTTTCCTCAGAAAGTGACCAACTCCACGGGTGAGAGGAGGTGCACGTGTGTGAGTGTGTATGCTCACACTCGTCCATGTGGGTCGTTTTGAGGGGGAGAAGGAAGGACAGGAGACGGGTTGGGACGTGAGCCCCCAGCTGTGACAGTCTCTGTCCCTCGGAGATGGAAAGAGAAGAGACAGCCAGCGGACCAAGTGACCACCTCCTGCTGGATACCCTGGGCTAGGGGAGTAAGGATCCCACTGCCCCAGATGGACACAGAGGGGCCCTCGGGCTCAAGCTCTCCAGACCCCTTCCCACACATCCCCACCAGTCCTAGCCCCATCTGCACTCACTGAAACAGCTGCGGCCACCCAGAGGGGTCCGGGAGCATGGCCAGCAGGGAACACCGGGGGCCTCTGCAGGGGAGAACCACCTGCAGGGAGGGAAGATGTCACTGAAGCCCAAAGGCCGTCCTTAGAGAGGCTGGACCTTCCCCACGGGCACCCTCACCGGTCCCGACCCACCCCATTTCACAGATGGGAAGTCTGAGGCCCACTCAAGGGGTGAGTGAGGCTGGGACCCCAGGATCTCAAGTCCTGGCCTCCGGGTCATGAACCCCCTCGCTCCACCCCATGGCTCACCCAGGCTGGCAGTCTCCACATAGTGCGTCTTGTGTTGCCGTGCCCACCTGGGCCTCTAGCCTCCCTCGAGGGCTGCAGCGTGAGTGTGGCTGGCACGGGCGAGAGCCCCAGGAAGCCGAGAAGGTGCCTGGGGGGCAGGACCTACATAATGTGCCCCACCCTGGTTCCTGCAGGAGGGAAAGAGTGAGAACAGAGCCAGAAGCCAGGCCTGGGCTCCCTGCCCCGGCCCTCAGTCTTCCCAGGAGAGGCCGACGGGCAGGGCGAGCTCACCAGGTTGGGCTCCTGCCCAGGTGGGCACTGCCGAGGGGCTGTCGGTGTGGCAGTGGCCAGAGGCCAGGGCAGCAGCTGGAAGGACACAGGGAAGGACACACTCAGGGGGCAGAAAGCACTGGGGCACGGCAGCGGCGGGCCCTCCGACTTGCCGCCCCAGGCACAGGGGCCTCCGGTTCCTGGGCCGCCCCCAGGCTTCGGGGCACCCTCGAGCTGCAGTCCCTATGCACAAGTCCAACCTGCCTGCCTCAGCCCTGCTGCATTGCCACTGCCCAGGCAAGGAGGGAAGCACATCTGCTTCTGGAAAGTGCCAGAAATCCCCCGACAGGGCCAGGGCAGGCTCTCGAACCCTTGGGTTTTTGAGTCACAGCCTTGGAGCTAACCTGGACAATGAGGAGGACGTTCTTCCAAATTCCTCTCTCAAGTTCCGCCCCACTTCCTGCTTGCTGCCTTGGCCCCCACATCACGGCTGAAAATGTCATTAACCAGCCTCATTTCATCATCCCTCGGGCCGAGTCTACAGGTGGTGTTTCTGGCCCTTGGCCGAGGCTCTGGGACCATATCCTCTTCTGTGACCTCCCTGCCATGCAAGGCCAGCCCATTCACAGCCTGGCACCCACAGAGGGCATGACAGGTCCCAAGGGAAGGATCGTCTCAATTTGCATCCCACCCATTCCTCTTGGAGCGCCCTCTTTTCCCATTCCAGGTGTGAACTATCTGCCCTGAATCCCCCTTCTCCAGTCCTCTGATGGGGCCCCAGCTTGGGACAGGTGCAGGGTCGAGCCAGCTACCCTGACGGGCAGAGGGAATGTCACATGGTGGGTGTGAGGGACCTCCTCAGGCTCCAGACCTGGTTCCAGCTCGTGCCAAGCACTGGGAGGCCAGGGGCACCAAGAGAGGCGTGGGCCAGACTGTCTCTGCTCCTCAAAGGAAGGGCTGCGTAACCCACCTCAGCACGAGGCTCCTGAGGGCTCAGGTCACGCCTCCCCCTGTCCCATCCCCACTCACCACGAGGAGACAGGACAGGGACCAGGGTGGCGGGCTCAGCTTCATCCTCAGGCCCCAGCGGGTGGAGACGGAAGAGGCGGCCACTGTGTTCCCAGCGTGTGTTCCCGGACGGGGCTGGATGGGAGGGAAGGTGGGGAGATGGTGTGGGCAGGCAGAAGGCTGGGGCAGCCTCGCAGGGCAGCACGGGCTTGGGGGGTTTCCGGCCTCGTCCACGAACAGCCAGCTGCCCCAGGCCAAGCAGGGAAGCGTGGCAGGAAGGGACCGACAGCTTGGGGCGGGGGTGGGAGGAACGAGGGGCCTCTCCGTTCACATCCCCAGCTCTCAGGGCTCCCGCCTCTCAGAACTCTGGGGGCCACAGGCAAGCCCACCTCTCTGCTTGCCTGCCTTCACTCTTGCTGCTTCTGCTCCAAGGAAGGCCTGCTCCGCCACACTTCAAAGCCCAACATTAAGGCCTCTCCTGCCGGAGGCCCTTCCAGACGTCCTTTCCCCCAAAGCGCCTGCGCGTGGCCTCCCCCAGCCCGACCCCACCACAGCCCTGGTCCTCCCGCGGGCCCACTGTCCACCCTTGGCCGGCTTCTCCAGAGTGCCCGGCCTGCCCCTCAGAGCCCTGGGCAGACCTGCGGGGACAGGGGACAGGGTGGTCGTCGCAGCCCGCACTCAAGCCTTCCGTCTTCTCCCAGGCGCCTCCTGTGTACTCCGCCCCTTGTCCTCAGGGAGCTCACACCCCAGGAAGACCTACGACCAACAGATTGACCGTGCCGGGCGGAGGGAAGAGCCAAGACACCAAGCGTGGCACACGAGGGCACGGAGTGTGGCGGGCACTGGCCGTGCCGGGAGAAAAGTCTCCAGCCGGCAGACACGGCTGAAGAGCAGGGAGAAGGATTTGGCTTAGATGACAAAAGGGACAAGCGGCAGAGCCAGGGAGTCCCGTGACGCCCCCCCAGGAGGCCACGCTCCAGGCTCGGGAGGGAGGGAGAGTGTCTCGGGCAGCCGGTGACCTCCGTGGGGCAGCCTCGGGCAGCCAAGCCCAGCACCTGGAGGGGCCCTGCCTGGAGCCTCAGAGTCCGACGGGCAGCCTGGCCGAAGAAGCACTGCCCGCGGTAAAGCCCAGGCCACAGGACAGCCTCCTGGCCTACAAGCGGCCAGGACTTCCCACTCGAAGGGGGAGGCAGAGGAAACTGACCCGGCCGTGCTGTGGGCCTGGCCTGGTACGGACCTCGTGGGACCGGGGGTTTGAGTTACATCAACCTCGGGACTCTCCAGGTCACTGGCGGGGGCTCTCGGCCCAAGGCCAGCTCAAGGGAAAACCCAGGACAGAAGGTCCGGCCACGGAGCACAGTGAACGCCGCAGCCTGGCCGTCAGCACCTGATGGGGGGCATCCTCTGACCCAGCCTCCACTGGCGCCTCCTCCAGCGGGGTGACACGTGTCCCTCCCCTTCCCAGGCCCCGCTCCCACTCAACAAAGGCTCCCTCCTTTGTTCGTCACGGAGCTCACCCACAGCCGACCCTGAGTCCCAAGGCCTCAATGCCAGCCCCACAGCCCCGTCCAGCCCCAGAGCCCCTCCGTATCCCCAGGGTGGGCCCAGAGGGCTGGGGGAGGTGTGGAAAGTCAGAGGCTGGTTGGCCACAGAGGAGAGGTCCCCCCACCCCGGCCTGAGTCCCACCCCGTGACTGGCACCTGCTGGGTGACCTGTGCCCGCAGGCAGGGGCTGTGCAGCTGCTGACCTCCAGACGGACGGGGAGCTCTGATCTCGAGACTTCCAGGAGGAAAGTGGGGTCCAAGGGCCTAGACTCAAAGCCAGCGAGGGCCCCCTCTGGCACATTCACAGACACTCGCGCCTGATGCCTTCTAATTATGAGCCTTCTAATTACCCAAACCAGCACTTACTCCAGTCTGACCGCCCCGAGTCTCTGCTTACTAGCAGCTCCCCGGGCCCCTACACTCAGCCTGAGCCCCCGGCGGACCTGTCCAGTCAGGCAGCTGCTGGCCGCCACCCAGAACCCCCTGCACACGCGGACACCTGCTGCTCTGACTCCCCTCTGAGCTTTCTCCCCACCAGGCCTCCAGCACCTATGCTGGGAGCCCTGGAACGCTGACTGAAGAGCAAGTTCCCATCAAGCCCTTGGCTGGGTGGGCGGAGGGGGGCAGTGGGTGAAGCCTCCACCCTCCCCCACCCTGTCTCCCAGCAGGCAGGGCAATCAGGGACCTTCCAAAGCCCAGCACCTCAGGGCACCTCCCGAGGGCTTCCTGGGGGGAGGGCTGTCAGAGATGGGCAGACTGAGGCCCTGAAAGGGGTGGCAGCTGGTACGGTGGTCCTCTCTGGCCCCAGGGTTCCTGGCAGAGGAGAACCACCCCCAGGGCCCCGGGGGCACAAAAAGAAGTTAGCTTAAAGGCCACTCCTCCCAGAAGCCAGCCTGGCGCCTGTTCCCCACAGTCCCCAGCTCCCTGCGGGACCTGAGCCCCTGCTTCACCTCGATGGGTCTCAGTCTCCTCATCTGGAAGTGGGAGCTGCTCATCCCCAGAGCAGGGCTGCCCGAGGTTTAGATGAGGTAGCCTGATGTGGGTCCTGTGACCCCCCCCTCCCTCTGCGCCTCCCGCCAGGGTTTGTAATTATTTGTTTGCTTGTTTACTGTCTGCCCCCACAGACAGCAGCAAGGGCAGGGGCGTCTGTCTCGTTCACCACAAAGCCCTCCCCGGCCAGCGTCTAGAGCCGGAGGCCTCCATGAAACATGGCGATATTGGGGGGTGAGGGGAGAGGGTTCTCACACACGGCCCGTCCCCACCCTCCTAAAAAGGCCCAAACAATTAGGACCAGAAATTCCCTGGAAGCAAGCCAAGAAGGAAAGCTGCGACCAGGGCCCCTCACAGGAGGTGCCAGAGCCCCAGAGCAGCGTAGCCCTGCAGGCCTCGGAGAAAGAGGAAGCTGTGTCCCCACCCAGCCTCCTCAGGCCCCAGCAGCTTCCCCTTTCCCAGAATTGAAGCTCATAGGGTCACGGGCCGGCGGCGCCGCCTCCCCGCCTCCACAGAGGCTCCTCTCACAGCCCCCGCACCCCCACCCCGCCCCGCCGTGGCCTCCGGTGGGCCGACCTGCAGCTTAGGTGTCTCAACGCCGAGGGCTGGGCCTGTGCCTCCCCACAGCGCCAGCTGCTCTGAACTACCTTCTGTCCCCACACCTGCCTCTCTCCCTGGCACTGGGACCTGCTGCTTCCTCTGCCCAGAACCCTGTCCCATCACCCGACACCCGCCCTTCAGAGCTTCGCTGGAAGCCGCATCCCCCTGGAAGGCCCCAACCACCACCGACCTGTGCCTGGGTTTGTCACCCTGGGTGTGACCATCCTGTTTACCCAGCCCCTTCCCCACTGCCGTGCTGCCCCCCACCCCCATGCCCGGCACCCGGCACCCGAAGAGGCATGTCCCAAACCAGGGGATCAGAAGAGGTGCTCAGGAGCGGGGCCAGCTTCTCCCAGGGGCAAGAGGGCCAGAGCGCAGGCCGAGGGCTACGGGGCCCAGCAGGTGGGGCTGGGGTGGGGGGCACTGAACCCAGATTTGAAGCCCCTGCCTAACTCAGGGAGAACCAGCCTTCCTCCTCTGCTCTTCACTGGCTCTGCGGCTGTGGACCCCACCCCCGCTCCCCATCTCTCAGAGGGCCGTTGTGAGGACAAGAGAGAATTCACGTTAAACACTCGGCACAGGGCTTCCCAGGGGTGCCAGTAGTTAAGAGTCTGCGCGCCAACAGACTCTTGCAGGGGACACGGGTTCGATCCTGGTCCGGGAAGACGCCACATGCCTCGAAGCAGCCAAGTCCGTGTGCTGGGGCCTGAGAGCCAGCTATCCGCAACTACTGAGCCCAGCACCACAGCTACCGAAGCCCGTGCTCCACAACGGGACAGGTAACAAGCCATCGCAACAAGTCCGCGCCCACAGCGAAGAGCAGCCCCCGCTCGCCACAACTAGAGAAAGCCCGCGTGCAGCAACGAAGACCCAGCACAGCCAAAAACTAATAAATCAATCAATCCTCTTAAAAAAAAATACTCAGCACAGAGCCTGACACAGAACAAGCTCTCGGTAAGCATTCACCATGCCTCCGTTTCTGGTGTACACTGTGGAGGGGGCTATGGCACACACCTGATGTGCGAGTTATAAATGAGATTCTCTTACACTCATGTACAAGGCTTGGCACGGAGCCTGGTACACAGGAGGTGCTCCATTAGACACACTGACCATCTGGGGAGGTGGGGGGTGCAGGAAGGGAGAAGAAAGGTTGGTGGGCGGAGCCCAGGTCACACCAAGTCTAGGTAGGAGCTGAGAAGCCTTTGTTTCCACCCCCTACCCCCGCCCTCGGGGCCTACCGGAGCCTTGAAGGGTGAGCAGGGGAGCGAAAGGCATGGAACAACTCAAGTCTCGGAGGGCTTGCTGGGCTGCCGGCCAAGTGAAGCAGGGCTGGACAGACGGAGGTGGGAGGCAGGTTCCCACCTGGAGCAGGGGGTGGGAGACAGGTATTTGTTTCCTCGACAGTGGCTTTATGGCCTGTGACCTCCTGCAGCCTCCAGAGGCTAGGGTTGCCTGGAAACACAGCCGGACACAGGCCTCTCTCAGCAATGGCTGCGCCCAAGCAGGAAGACAAAGGCTTCCCATCGATAGAGAAATCCAGGTTAGCAAGGAACCCAGTGGTTCCCTGGCAACTGGGGCTGAAGTAGGGCAGTGCCCACAGCTAGGCGCTGTCTCCTTTTCATCCTCCGCCCTCACAGGGAAGGGGACAGACCCTCATTCCCTCAGGCCAGGCCCTCATCCGGGGTTGCCTCCACTCCTCACAGGAGAGGTGAGCACGCCTCTTTCATCCCTAAGGAAACTGAGGCTGCAGGAGGTCACCAGCGTGGGTCACCCCACCCAGCCAGGGAGTAGTAAAGCAGAGATGGAGGCCAGGTTCCCACATCTCTCTGGCCCGGGGCCCAGTATAAGACAGATGTTCTGAGGGTTTGCCAACCTAGCGGCAGAGGCTAGGGAGCTGGCAGCACACAGGGGAAGTTCAACTGAAAGCCCATCTCGAAGCACCCGGGAGGGCCCCCGGCAAGGAGCTGCGGCCCCAGTGGGGGCCTCTCAGCTTTCCTGCACAGACTCGCCTACTGCCCTCGTCTGCACCAGCTCCAGTAGGAAAAGGCACTGGGACCTGTGGGAAGCAGGAAGCCCAGGAAAGCCTGGGGATTCCCGGGGCGAGCAAGAGCCCAGGGAGGAGGCCAGCTCCTCAGGACTGAAGGGGCCACTCAGTGAGAAGGGCACCCCCATCTCCACCCCCACCCCAGCCTCAGGCAGCCAAGCTCTCCCAGGTCACAACCCTGGGGTGAGGACGCCAGGCAATGTGGACCCCTCAATCCTGCCCCAGCGCCCATCAGGCAGCAGCTGTGCCCCAGCCCGCCCCTGGGAGGCTCAGGGGCGTGGGGTGGGGAGGTAGGGCAGGGGTGGGGGTGGCTAATTGGCCCTTGAGGATAAGAAAAGGGCTGAGACAGCCAGACAGGGCCCACCCGCCCCTCCCAGTCTGAGTGTAGAAGCAATCCCTGCCCCCTCCCTGAGCTGAGCCTGGGGCCCAAATGAGACAGTCCTCCTAAAGCAGAGCTGGGGCTCCCCTGCCTGCTACTAAGAACCTACTGCGTGCCCATTCCCTTACCAGGAAGACCCTGATGCTGGGAAAGATTGAAGACAGGAGGAGAAGGGGATGACAGAGGATGAGATGGCTGGATGGCATCACCGACTCAATGGTCATGAGTTTGCATACACTCCGAGAGTTGGTGATGGACAGGGAGGCCTAGCGTGCTGCAATTCATGGGGTCGCAAAGAGTCGGACGGGAGGCCTAGCGTGCTGCAGTTCATGGGGTCGCAAAGAGTCGGACACGACTGAGCAACTGAGCTGACTGACTGACTGACTGACTGACTTGCCCATTCCCTTACCAGGCCTCCAAGACAGGGTTCCAGGCTTCACAAATGAGGAAGCTGCAGGGCAGAGAGGCTGGCAGTGCCCCGTCACCACCTGGTCTCCAAGGAGACAGGTCTCCCTGTGAGCAGTGGGGACAGGCGGTGGGCAGCCCCTGCTCTAGCCGCCCCAGACCTGGCAGTCCCCTGCGCCCACGCACCCCGCTCCAGCCCAGCCCCACGCCCACCAGCTCTCGCGCATCTGCACCAATCACTACTGTCCCAGGACGGCCTGCAGGCCCTGCCCTGTCACCCTGACCAGGCTGACTCAGGCAAGGCTTCGAGAACCAAGGGGAGACCACAGGCCCAACCGGCCCTGTCCTCCAGCTCCTCCAGACTCAAGGGGCTGGAGGCAAGAGACTCCCTGCCCCGAGCAATCCCAGTCAGGCCCCAACCAACAGAGCCTGAGGATGGAGGTCATGGGAGGCTGGGCCCAGAGCAGTCACACCTGGGTTCAAGCTCTAGCTCATCGCTTAGGAGCTCTGTGACCTTGGGCAATTACCCTTCCTGAGCTCCAGGGTCCTCCCCTGCAGATAGGGGTTCTGGTCCCTGTCTCCAGGGATGCTGAGGGGATAAATGGAGCCACTGTGGGTAGTACTGGCCAGGGCCTGGGCTGACCAGACCTCTCCTGAGTACCAGTTCTCAACAGCCCACACGAGCCAGAGGAGACAAGCTCAGAACAGAGCGGCATCCAACCGAGGTCACCCAGTGACTCGGGAGCAGGCACGGGGGCTTGGGGAACCCGACATCAGTCCCCACAGCAAGGGTGACGAGTCTTGGACTCCCCAGGTGGACCCTGGGTGCCCATTTCCCAGCCGTTACACAGGCCCGTGTCCACCCGCTCCCACACCTGCTGAAGTCACAGAAGGGAGGAGGGCTGAGTAGTCACGTCCCAGCCCTACATCCCCAAGCCTGCTTCCTCTGTAATTTGGGACAACTGTGCCTGTCCAGCTGACTGCTTGGCATGGCTGGAGGATCCACGGTTCATCAGGGAACAGTGGCTCTTCTTACGATCAGGCCTCACTCCAGGTGCCACCTCCTGCAGGAAGCTTTCCAAGCCTCCCCATCCCTCTCCTGGCCCCCTCAGCCATCATTGGTCATGTCTCCATCAGGGAGAAAGGCAGCGGGTGCTCCAGGAGGTGGGGCACAGCTCCATTCCTGTGCTCATCGCTCCTTCTCACTGTGAGGGTGAGGTCCAAGTCCGGTCTCTCCTTCTGGAAGCCCTCCTTCCTTCTCTCTCTACCCACACACTCAGACCCTGACTCTACAGGCTGCAGAAAACCCTTCCATCTCTCTCCTGTGCCAAGCAACCAGGGTACATGTTCATGGCCACATGGGCAGCTTATTCACAGAGCTCTCATCTTTCCCAGGGAGGCCTGGGAAAGAGCTCTGGTCTTCCAGCAAGCAGACCTGGGTTAGGATCTCAGTGACACTGGAATCCTGCCCGTCGCTTCCCTGGCCCGGACCCTCTTTTCCAGGCCGGTACCTGGAGGGGGCGTTGATGGGCCTCAGGGTCCTGCCAGGGCTGAACATACAGCTGCAATGCAGCACTGACTCCACCATCTTCCCTGCCACCCCATCCCCAGCTGGGTGCTAAGCTCTGCCAGGGATCACATTCCAGCACCCCCAATCCTGAGTGGGGGGCCCCGCTGCTGTTCTCCGGCAAGATTTCTCTCCCTCTGGCCCAGCCTCACAGCCTACCTGGCAGAAGGGCTGCCCCACAGGAGGGAGTGGGCCTTGCCCAGCCAGGCCAGGGGCTGGGCAGCAGCACCGCCACTCCCTGCTCCCCTTACAGGTGCCTGGTCCTTCTTTGAAAACCGACGCCAGAGTTGTCAGACAACCCTCAGCTTGGTCTGGCAGAGATGGGGCTGGGGTTTGGGCGGGAACTGGAGTGCCAGACTCGAGCACCAGCCGCTGTGTGACTCAAACTCAGACTGGACCCCTCTGCCCTCAGAGTCTGGGCTCCCAGAGCAGCCTGGGGAGCAAGGGAACGTGTTGTCAGTGCCGCTGTCAGGAGCCCTGCACCCAGGGCCTGGCACACAGCAGGGCCTCAGCAGGGAGCCTCCTCTGCTGGCCCGGGATGAGACCCTTGCCTGAGGAGCCCACAGCAAGCACCAGACTCGCCCCTACACACAGGGGTGACCTTGAGGATTCACCCCCAACCCCAGCACACACCGGGGAGCACTGAAAACCCTGGGGACAAACCTCCCTGTGCATCTTGGCACACAGTAGGCCCTCGGCCTACAGTGGCTGCCATTCCTTCCTGCCTGGCCAACACAGATATGACCACGGGAGAAGAGAGGATAAGGGCCAGGCTGGCCCCACCCAGCTGGGCATGCGGTGCCCCGTGAGGATCCACCCCTGGACCTATTCCTAGAAGCGAGAAGCGGAGCAGGTAGCACAGGGACCACACAACAAAGAAGGACTAACACTGGGCTGGGAGGGTTCCTGGGAGAGGGGCTGGGGGTGGGGCTGCACCCTGAATGATCAGGAGGGTTCTAGAAAGGGGAGCCAGCAAAAGGAAAGGCAGAGCACAACCACAGCATCTGGTGGAGAGAGATAAGGCTGAAGATGTAAAGTTCAAAAAGGTCCTGGAAAGAAAACCTCAATGACAGGGTGATGAGTCTGGACTGTACTTTTTGGCCCAAAGTACAGGTTGCCTTAGGGAGGCCACTCTGGCACTGGGCAGGGGTGGGGACTGGAAATGGAGGCAGAGAGACCAGAGCTGGAACACAAAAGGTGCCCTGGTTTTGTGAAGGCATGTTTTGGGCCTGCTCCCAGTCCTGGGCCATGTCCAGCCTGCTGGGGAACATGTGGCAGGATAGAAGGTAGGTCCCCTGCCTGAAGGGTGAGAGCCAGAGCATCAGGGTGGTGGGGGCCTTGGGTAAGTTCTAGCAGTTCTCAGAACCTCCGTCTCTCCCGCTTGTAAAATGAGGCTGATCCTGTGAGCAGTGGCTGGGGACGGAAAGCTTCCCCTCCTTGGCCAGAAACAGGCACCTCCCTCCAGCAACTGTTGCACCAATCCCAACTGGGGCCCCACTGGAAACCCAGCCTGGCCCCACCATCCCTGTCATTCAGGGAACCCAAGTTCCCAGAAAAGCCTGGCTTGGGCAGGGCACAGGGTGGGGTTAACTCTTGGTTAACCCTTCCCCTCGCCCTCCTCTTCCTAGGCCCTGAGCTATTTCCACCTCTTTGCTGGGGATGGAAATAACCCAGGCTCAGTCCCAAGAGACCAAGACAGCTATTCTGATCAGCCCCAAGAAGCACAACTCCAGTCGTTCCAGAGAGGACAGAGGGACACCCGGATCCCCAGCTCCAGCTCTCAGCCACACAGAAGCAGGGGTCTCTGAGCTGAGGCCCGGAGAGTGTAGGCACAAGCTCAAGGTCACTCCCGGCCTGTCCTCCAATTCCTGCAGCATGTGGGTGGTTTTGGAACAACTCTGGATGGGGCATAGGTCCTCACAGGCATGGTGAAGGTCAAGTGGGACTCCCATTCTCCTGCCACTCTTGGAGCCTGGGCTATGCTGCTGACGCCCGGCACTCCTCAGAGCTCTATCAACACTCCTCAAGAGCTATACAGACTCTCCCCAAACCAGTTACGGGCTCTAGAAGGCAGGAGACAGGCCTTTCTGGTGACCTCTGGCTAGGGGCTGAGAGCCAGGGCGAGGGAAGAGGAGAAGGAGCAGAAAGGCCATGTAGTCTACCCACCCATAATGTTTTAGACATGTATGCAAATACACACTGTACTCAGAACTCGCAATGGCATTTACCCTGCCAAGGCCACGCTGCCAGCCCAGGTTGAGAGAAGGAAGCGCAGATGCGCCATGAGCAGCTTATTGTGAAGGGAAGTGGCCCTCACCAAGCATCTCACAGGGCTTCAGAAGTAGGAGGCCTGAATTCCAGTCCTGGCACTGACCTGACTCTGCGTGACCTTGGGGAAGTCACTTTGCTTCTCTGAGGTTGTTTCCTTCCCTGGAAGTCACCGCATCTCAGAACCACTGTGAGGATTCACCGAGAGCACATCATAAACTGCTCAGCATGGCGCCTGGAACCCTCGCCCCCACTCAGAATGCAGCCAACGTTTTCAAAGGGTGACAGCAGATGAGAGAACTTCCAGATCCCTCACCAGGCATCCCTTTACCTCCCCAAATTTCCATTCCACTTTGTAGGGACCTAAAAGATCCTCTTGTGGGGGAGGGGGCCTCAGGAGGGTCTAGTCCAGATGGTGAAGAGGCCCTGTTCCAGCTCTCGAAATCAGAGGCCACTCCCGGGGAATCTGCCTCTTCTCCCATGAAGGGGACTGAAGAAGGGAGACGGGACCAGAGAAGTCCATGTCTGTGCTTCAGAAGTTTCAGCTTTGTTCGAGGAGGTGTGCTTCCAAAGCTGTCACCAGCACCTGGGTGCAACCCCTGAGCCACTCTGTCCCTAGCAGACTGCCTGCCCCCATCCCCCACTGCAGTCTTTGCGCCTGAGGGAGGTAGGGGAGAACAGAGACAGTTGACCCAAAAACAATAGACGATCCCAAAGTGATGATTCACAGTCTGTTCACAGCCCAGCACCTCAGTGTGCAGACGGGGAGACTGAGGCCCGGTGAGGGTGGGATCTGAGAGCAAGACTATGCCTGGGCCCAGTGAGAATACAGGTTACCCGGGGGCAGAGCTTTGCCAGGCCTCCCAGACTTCTTGTGTGTGTGTGTGTGTGTGTGTGTGAGAGAGACAGAAAAGGGTGGAGCCTGAGGCTACCTCAGGGGCCCTCTGCTGCTGCCAGACTTGGCACCCCAGGAGATGCCACTCAGCCTTGGCCCCTCTCCTTCTGCCAGGGCAAGTCACTCAGGACACAACACCCTCGCTAAACTGAGCTCCTGAGGGGGTGCCCTCTTGGGGACAGTCCTGGAGAGACTCTTGTCCCCTCCCTTGAGCCCCCTTCCCTCCAGCCCCCCATCTGCTATAGCAGGTGTTTGAGGTCCCTCCTTTCCACCTCGTACTCATCTCCCTGAGGTGCAGGCGCGCACACGGCACAACTTGACCCACAGCACACTAGGCTTTGGGGGCTGGTTCTCACAATCACCTGGGGCCCCTCTCCCTCTATTCCACGCTCACCCACGTTAACGAGGGCCCTGGCCCTGCCCTGGTTACGCCCCAGGCCACACACAAACACACTCAGTGACCCCAGTGACCCGGGGTGTCTCACACACAATCACACGCACACACTCTGCCTGTCACAGACACACAGAGCCCCTCTGTGTCTCCCGCTCGGCCCGGCGTCACCGCCCAGTGTCCCGGCCACACGTTCGCCCCGGCTGGGCCGCCTCACGCGCCGTGTCGCCCACAGTCACGGGCTGACACCGCTCAGAACCCCATCCGGCCGCTCCGCGCTGCAGCCGCACTGAGGTACCGCCGTCCAAGTTTCCCGGGCCGGGGGCGTTTCCGCGGCCCGCTCGCTCCTCAAACTGCAAGTCCCGCCGCCGCTTCCCCACCGCGCACAGCCAGGCCTGGAGCCGCGGCGGAAGGACGCACAGGCCCCCGGGCAGGGGGGCTCAGAGACGAAAGGACGCGAGGGCGGCGGGGCGGGGGGGGGGGGGGGGGCGCGCGGGGCCCGGCTGCGGCATCCGCCGCGCCGGCGAACTTCCTCAGAGACGCGGGGAGGCAGGGGGCGCCGCTCGGCTCCGCATCCCTCTGGCGCCTGCCGCGGGGAACGGACTCCGGACTGGGGCTCCGCGCGACCTCCTTACCTGGCCGCCCCCTCCAGCAGCCCAGCTCCTGGGTCTACGCGGTGCCCGGGCCCGTGTCGGTGAGCGCCCGGGCGGCCGCGCAAGCTGCGCGCCTTTTGAATGAATCGCCGCCCCGGCCTGGAAGACGCACGGCCCCGCCTCCGCGCGTCACGGCCGCCGGCCCCGCCCCCGACGTCAGAGCCCGGCCCGCGGCCCCCGCCCCTGGTGGCTGCTCTGGGGCGAGCTGGCGCTCTGCGGCCCGGCCGTGCTGCTCTGTGTCGCCATCTCTCGTGTCCCGCAGGAACTGCAGGGGCTGTGCCAGACCAGCCGCTTCTGGGGTCAACCCCTTCTGGGCTCCAAACCAAGAAAGGAGTTGCAAGATAGACTGGAGACTTGGATGCTACTCTGAGACCTGTCATCATTGCCTGTGCAAACGGGGCACCGCTGCTCCTCACTGGGTCTCGTTTTCCTCCTGGAAATTGGCAGCCAGGGTGAACGAACTCACTTTGTCTTGCTGAGGCGGCCCAGGCTCGCCTCCAGACACCCCTCCCATTTGGTGAGAAAAGGCCGGGTGAAAGTTAATCTATAGTGCAGCCCCACTGGGTAGGCTTCTGCCGTTCTTCAGGGCCCAGCCTGAATCTCCTTCCTCCAGGAGGCCTCTGCCTCCACTTCCCACTCCGCTACCTTCCGCCGGGATAGTTAGTCCCTCCTTCCAGCAGGACAAGTGATACATTGCTTTCCGTTTCCTACCGCCAGCCGTCCCACCCTGCAGATTCCCAACCTCAACCATGGGGTGCCCAGCAAGGGGGCACTAATCATATTGTATTTCTAGCTCTGTGAATCGTGCCCCTTGGAGCTGTGCCTTATGGTGGGCCAGCAGCTCAGGCGCCACGGCTCCCCCAACTCAGTTACATTCAGGGGTCCCCAGCAGCTAACAGCGGGGCTGGATGGGGATGCAGACAGTAGGGAGGGCCTTGTGCTGGGGGCAGAGGCCTGGCCAGAATTAGGATAATCACAGCTCATGGCAGAGGTGGAGGAAGGTAAATAAGTTGTTAGGGATAGATTGTGAGGGGAGGTGGAGAATTCTAAATAAATTGAGTCAGATAATCTGAGCCATGGGGTGAGGGGGTGGAAAAGGTCAGGTCCCCAGGGTCCAGGAGATCCAAGGAGGAGAACTGGACACCTGCAGAGGGAGGGGGACAGGGAAAGAGTTTCCATTTCCTTGGGCGAAGCCCAGGTTGTGAGGGAAGGGCAGAAGAGGCTCCAGATGACTGATGTTAGGATCATAGCCCCAGCCAGGCCCCTCGCATGACTACAGAGACCCCCAGGACTAGATCAGGGATGGTCCCAGGGTCACATATCCCACATCCGAGCCCAAAAAGGTCCATGCTGGGGACCTAGTGAGGAGCTAGAGTAGCCCAGGATGCCCTTATCCCTGCAGATGTTTTCTTTGTAAGGGGAACTTCTAGTCCCCGGTTCCAAGTTCTGGAGTTCAAACAGTGGCATTTCACACGCACTCAATAGGCCAGATGGGGATATGCTTTTTGGTCAAGTTCTGACCATTAACCAGACGTCCTATAGAGCAGGGATCCCCAACCTCTGGACCACACAGCAGGAGGTGAGTCCAGCCAGCGAGTGAAACTTCATCTGTATTTAGAGCCCCTCCCCATTCCTGGCATTACCATCCTCCCCACTCCCACCCCCTCCCTTGGTCCGTGGAAAAACTGTCTTTCTTGAGACTGGTCCCTGGTGCCAAAGGGGACTGCCACTATAGAGGGTCCGGACCTGTCTCTGCTACCAGCTCCATGTGAGGCTTTGGTCAAATCCCTTCCCAGTTCAGCTTCCCCATCTGAAAATGAGGCTGCTTAACATGTTGCCTGGAGGTCATACTAGCTCTCTGTGTGAGGAGGCCTGACCTGACCGTGTGGGAAGGGTGAGCAGCCACCAGAGCCCAGAGAAATGACCAGGGATGGTGGAGGCGAGCAGTCCCTCTGTCCTCCGAACCACAGCAAGCTGCACCTGGAACCCTGCCCAAGAGTCTGGGAACATTCAGCTGCTACAGAGAGGAGACAGGGAAGGAGTTGTGGAGGCCAAAGGAGAGATTTAGATCGGCTTTTTATGGAGCTTGGAGAACCACAGGTTCAGGAAAACAAAGGACTCTTAGAATCACAGGCTTTTAAAACTCCTGGCATCTCAGATGGGTCCTCAGAATCTTAGCATTTTAATCCCTGAGCTCAAGCACCTCAGAGACAGACAATCTTGTTGAACCTCTGATAGGGAAGCCGGAGAACTGAGTCCAGAGAAGTCCTGTACCTCATCCTAGGCGGCACAGCACAAGACTTCAGTAAGCTGGGTGAGCTGTGGTGACCCAGGGGCAGGGACATAGGCCCCACCCACTGAGATGCCTAAGGTGGGGTGGGGATCCTGGGCTGCAGGATCAGAGAAAAGGGGCTGTTTGCGGGGGATCTGAGCAGATAGCTGCCTCTGGGGTTATGAGGGCTACCTAGGTGGCGCTAGTGGTAAAGAACTTGCTTGCCATGCAGGAGACATGAGACCCGGGTTCGATCCCTGGGTCAGGAAGATCCCCTGGAGGAGGGCACGGCAACCCACTCGAGTATTCTTGCCTGGAGAATCCTAGGGACAGAAGAGCCTGACAAGTTACGGCAAGAGTCAGACAGACAGGACTGAAGCGATGTAGCACGCACAGGGTTACGGACCAGAAATGGTGGCGCCCTCTGTGGATACCCTTAAGTTCCAATGTGACTGTCCAAAGCAAGAGGAAAGGTCATGGCTCAGACTTAAATTTCAAGACTCTGCACTTGGCTAACCCCCTAACTGGTCAGGTTCTATCCCTCAGAAGGTGGGCTGTCCTCCTGTATCTGTTCCTAGCCTCCAGTGGGAGGCTTGGTTTAAAGCCATTGTCAGGCTGTGTGGCCTTAAGCTAGTGACTTTACCTGAGTGCAAATTCACTCTCAGGGCATTGTGAGGATCTGCTGAGACCCCACATGGGAGGCATCAACTTATTCTACGCTGCGGGCTCAGAACCTGCTCCTTTAGTCCCCACGCCCTGTGTCCTCTCCACAGCCCAGTGTCTGGGCTCTGCCCTCTCTCTCCAGTAACTGCGACATCGCCCCCTCCCCATTTAGCCCTGCATCCTGCCCCTGACCCAGCCCCTTCACTTGCCTTTGCCAGGCAAGGATCCTCGTTGGCCATAATGGGCCCAAAATAGTACTTCCCCTTGCTCTTTCCTGCAATCTGGCCTGTGGCTTCAGGTCTGTGAGGACAGAAGAGAGACTTGGTGTTTGGCAGGCATGCAAAAGATGTGACGAGCTCTCGGAGGTCACCTGGGTCATTTTTTTTTTTTACTTTTCTGACCATAGGAAACCTTCCTGCCCGGTTCTCCTCCACACCCACCCTCAGCCTCAGTGCTGCCTTGCTGTGTGACGTCAGGTAAATCTCTGTCCTTTTCTGTACCTCATCTTCCTTTTGAGGCAGATGTATAGCTAAACCCTGCTGTTTGTATCTAGCCCAAGGAAACACCTGGAGAACCCCCCTGGGAGAAAAGGTGGCTTTTGGCCCTGACTGTCTCCTCTGAAGTCAGGATGTCCTTCCCAGGCTGGGTATGAGGAACATGAGCCAGATACGTCATGAGTGGCTGGATGTGTCTTTGGCTGCTTGGACTGTCTCGTGTCCTCCAGCCACCCCATGTCACTGCCCTTACTCTCCTCCATGAGGCAGAGACCTGAGCAGACAGATCACATGCACATCCCGGCTCTACTGCTTAGTAGGAAGGCAACCTTGAGGAAGGCGTTTGACCTCTCTGAACCTCAGTTTCCTCATCTGAAAAAAAGGATAATGGTACCAACCTCCCAGGACCACTGAGGATGAAACTGGATGGTCCAAGCTCCTGGCTTGCAATAAATAAATGGGAGCTGGGGCTATTATTTAGCAACATTCAAGACCTACAGGGAAACCGCAACTGAATTCTCTAGATTTAACTAAACAAATATTTATTGAGCACCTACTTTGTGTCAGGCACTGCAGGTGGCCTGGGGATGGGGCAGTGAGCAAACATCCCCCTTGCAGAGCTCACATTCTGGCTTCCCTGCCTTTTCATTTTTCCCCACTGCTCCAGCTGGGCCTACACCTCAGACCTCTTGCTCCCGGTTTCCTGACCCTTCTTTGCATTGACTCAAGCTGTTCCTTCACTCCTCACATCAAACCCGAGTCCCATTACCTCCACCCCAGTGGCATGGCTTGTGGGATCTTAGTTCCCCACCCAGGGATCAAACCTGGGCCCACGGCAGTGGCAGTACAGAGTCCCAACCACTAGACTGCTAGGGAAGTCCCTGGCTGTGCCCTTTAAAACAGTGGTTCTCCGCCTCACTAGCAGAACTAAACCACGGTGTCAGAAGCCAGCATGGTAGTTACCCTAGAAGGGGAGAGTAGGTGGGGGTACGTGGGAGCTTTCAAGTGGTGGAATGTTCGGTTTCTTAATCTGGGTGTGTTTATTAATAAACTTATCTAGCAGTCCACTAATGACTTGAGTACCATTCTATACAAATGTTATACTTCACTTAGAAGTTTTCCTACAAATATGACTGACACTTGGGTCAGTCCCACCCTCAGAATTCTGATCTAATTGGTCTGGAATGTGACCTGGACCCCCCAGGTGATTACAATGTGCAGGCAAGATTTGAGAACCACTGCTTTGGAGGAGCTGATCCTTCTAGGCTCTCCCCTAGGCCGGGTGCCTAGCGATCGATCGTGCATCCCAGGACCGCCCTGCCCACAGCTGACCTGCTCAGGGCTGCTCATCTCTCCACAGGCTGCCCGGTGTCCTGGGATGTGGCCTTCTAAGGAGCAGCGGGCTGGGCCGGGCCCATTCCTACCGAGGCATATTAGGGAAAATGCTGAGGATCTGGCCTTGGATAACCAGTGCTGAAAGTTAAGTCTGTCCAGAGGCAGAAGAGGGCCTCAGGCAGCAGAAGTTGTGAAGCAGAAAATGGCAGCTGGCTGGTGGTGAGGCAGGAATCAGAGACTCAAGGTGGAGAGTCCAGGGGTCTTAAGGTGGGGCAGCAGTACATGGGCCACTGTGCTAACAGCTATTTGATTCTAGTTCGTTTCCACTAGTCAGCGCCCCCTTTATTTCTGGGCAGAACAAATCTCTTCCTTGCAATCCAAAGATCTGTGCACACCAACCAACAGTCCTGTGGGGGAAAGGATTATCAACCCCAGTTTACAGATGACGAGATGGAGGCTCAGAGGGAATACAACTCATCCAAAGCTGCACAGCCAATTAGTGGCAAAGTCTAAGTTTCTGTTCAGCTTCAAAACCTGTGCTCCTTCTATGCCATTTCATCAAATTCCACGTGAATGTAGCCTTCTACTCTGTGATGTATCTGTTTTCTGTTACCCTCTCCTCCAGATCATCCCAGTAGTGATGCTGCCAGATGTTTCATGCCTGTCCCATGGCATCAAGGGCCTGGCAGAACTAAGATATGTGGATACCAGTATGCCAAGTGTGAGCCTGCACGCCTCTTTAGCAAATGATTTCTGTAAAGTCTTAATTGTTTGGGTTGGAAAATGTTCAAACGTGTGTTCAAGAGAGCTGAAGCCTGATTTGTTCTTTTTCTAGAAGTCATCACCTTATGTCTTGCTGGTGCGCCCTGGTGGAAAGGGCTCTGTGCCCCTGCGAGGAACAGTCCTGTGTTGTCAGCCTTTGCATTCTCATGGTCATTTAATGACTAGAAATCACAGCGACCTGGAGTCTCCCCTGCTCACCGTGGCCTGTCAGATTCTGAGCCTCCTGAGGCTTTGGTGGAGAGCACCGATCCTTGTAGGAGCTGTAGACAGGCTCACATTCACCTAGTTTTTCCTTGTAGCATGTGTCAGCTTCAGATTCCCAAGCTTTATCCCAGGCCTACTGACTCAGGAGCTGGGGAAGCCTGGGAATGTGTATTTACATACACATAATTTATGTATCATGCTTTGTATTTACAATGTTAACCTGTAAGGGACTCTAAAATGCACCCTGGTTATAAAGCATCTGAATAGCACAACTCCTGGTTTTCCTGATGCGGAAGCTGCAGCCCACAGAGATACAGTGACCTGCCTGAGATAACACAGCACGTCAGTGGCCGCCTTGACACTGCAGCACTCTTCTGGGTCTCTGAGTCCTACTCTGTCTGTCCAAGTGGGTAGTTGTCAGGGAGCCCACGCAGCTGGGGAGCTCGGAGGTTGCTGGCAGGAGGCCTCTGTGGCTGCCAATGGGGACCAGTTGTTTGGTGTTTCTATTTATTGACCCTTTAAACTTCATCATCCAAGGAAAGTTAATACATGACTGTTTGGTAGCAAGAAAAACATAATCTAAGACCGCAATGACCCACCCACCCCAAACAAAAACAGAACCAAACAAACCCCATCTGACACCAGACCTTTGGAGCTGCAGCTGAAGAAGCGTGGGGCTGGGGTCAGACTGGCTTCTGCGGTTTGGGGGTGGGGGCAGGGGAAGCTAGTCTCCAGAGTGGCCTTCCCAGCCAGGGAGGCCATGTCTGGCCCCTCAGCTTTGGGCGTCCTTGGAAGGGCTGCCGCTGCAAGAGGAGGATGTGGAGAGAGGGAGTCAGTGGTCAGAGTGAGGGGCCCCTAGGCCCACCCTCTGCGGTGACCATGTGTGCCAGTGCATGAGACACAGGGGCTGGGGGGCAACGTGCGGACAGCGAGGGCCCCTTCCCTGCTCAGGCCAGGAGAGGGCCCTGGACGAGGCCCCGACAGGGTTCCCACATTCGGAAACCGCTAAAGGCACTGCCAACAAGCAAGGAAACGCCGAGCCTGGGGAAACCCCCCGGATGGGAGTCACTGCCCACCCCGCCGGTCATCGCCTTGTTCTGGATGACTGAGGGGACTTGGTCCTTTGCTCTGGATACTGGAGGGCAACCCAGTCAGGACAAGGCCGTGGAAAGTTTATGTTAAGGGGCAGTGTTTCAGTGCCCCAGACATGCAGTGTGTGTGTGCGTACATAATGAGGGGGGACCGGTCCCTCCAGGAAGGCTGGTTGGGGTCCCAGGGTGACTCCCAGGGCAGGAACAGGGTTTTTTTTCCCTCTTCTGTTATTTTCTCCAATCACTCCCTGCCCCAGGTCATTGCATAAATAAGTGCTTGGGAAGGTACACATCTAAAAAGAAACATAAATACTGTACACGGGAAAGGATTCCATCCCCCAGCCCTCCCACTGTCCCCAGGAAAACCCTCCAAATATTGCACATGGCCCTCCCCAGCCCTGTGGGGTCCAGGCCCGGCCGTGTCTTTGGTAGAAGCTCCAGGGACAGAGGTCCTGGGCAGCCCATGTGCCCCCTCTCCACCCTCCCATCATGACTGGGTGCACCGGAGCAGCCAGAGGGCTGGGAAAGGCCTAGACCCCGCTGGCCAGCAGGTGCTCCATTGGCAATGCTTCCGCAAGGATGGGAGGCAGTCTGTGCAGGCACAGGTGTGCCCCAGTCAGACACTCGTGTGAGGGTCTGCCAGTGGGCTTGGAAGAGGCAAGCAGGCGGAGGGCGGGTGGGTGGGCGAGTCCTGGGCCACCGTGGACAGGGTCACACCCTCCATAGGAGGAGGTGGTTTGTGCTGTCGTCTCGGCCCACGGTCTCACTGCTGCCGCCGCCCCCACTGCTGAGTCGGAAGTCCTCGTAGCCGTCGCCTCCACTGATCACCAGCATTTTAGGCCTGGCCGAGGCAGGGCCTCGGTGCCGAGGGGAGTCCCGATGCTCCAATGAGGGCAGCTTCTCCGGGCCTGGGGGGCAGAGGGGAGGAGCCATGAACCTGGGGGTGACTGGCGGCAGCACTGTCTCAACACAGCCCTCTTGGTGCTCATCTCCTGCTTCCAACAGCCCTTTCCCAGGTGGGCAGCTAAGTCTTCTCTGGACCCAGACAACCCCTGACCGAGGCCTCCCTGCTTCCTGATGCCCACAGCCACTTCCTCTTGGGAGTACGGCTTCCTGTCCTGCCAGAGCAAGACCTGGCCAACTGCAACCCCCTTGATGTATATCGTTACCTACTAGGGTTCACTTTCTAATCCTCACAGCCCCTTTCCTATCCTACGGACCCTTCTACGCTCTGCTTTCTGGTGCTATTTCTGTTTCCCGCTCTGCCCTATACATCATTTCTAGTCCTGTTTTATTTCCTGTTGTATGTATCCCTTCCTGTGCCATACTCTAATTCTTAGTTCACTTCCTCATCTCCGTGACATTCTCTGGACAGAATTTTACACACACACACACACACACACACACACACACAGAGTATCCTAATAGATTTTAGTTTGGGTTTTCTATAGCCTACTTCCTGTAATATACGCCACTTCCACATCTGTATTGCATTTTCCCTCCCTCTTAACCCTCCTCTGGCAGGGCAGCGGGGCATCCTAAACCCAAAGCCCAGGTCCCTGGATTGGCATAGGATGTGTAGACCCACCTGCGTCTGGGGGAGGTGGTGGAGTTGGGCAGAGCAGGTTGAAGCCGTCTGGAAGTTGGACTGCGGCCAAGAAGCGGACATGGCCGGTGTGTCCCTGGCCGAGGCCAGCAGGGCTGAGAGGCGCCCGTGGACAGCTGATGGTACTGGGTGAGGTGGGCATGGTGAGTACCACGCCGGCACTGGTGCCCACCCACAGCAGCTCTTCACACACCAGCAGCGCTGTGATCCTCAGGCAGGCAGCCTTGTGCTGCCGGATGATGGCGTCTGAGCCTGGGGTAGGAGACAGACCAGCGCTGGGGGCGAGTCCTGGCCCTGGCGTAGCATCCTCACTGCCAGGGACAGAAAAGCTCCAAGGGAAGGGGCAGTAGGGACTGAGGCCAGTACCTGCCAGCATCCTGTGCACAGGAGGTGTGACATCTACCTCCGCCAGCTGCTCAAACGTGTCTGGATGGTAGAGACACACATGGGCACTACCCTTCAATGTCACCCACACGCCCAGGCTGGAGTCCACCATGCAAGCCACGCTGCGACTGGAATCCTGCCCCACGGAGAACGTGTGCTGGGGTGAGGGTCGAGAACAGATGGGTGAGTGACAGGCCTGCCCTCACCGGCCCCTCCCAGCCTTGTGCTTCACCAGTGCCCGTTCCTCCTTCCTTACAACTCATGCCAAATCTCTCCAGAGAGCCCGCTGGATTGACAGCAAAGGCAGCCTTGCTCCTTGACCTGGATGATTAACCTTTCAAATGTTAGTTTCTCTGGAGCCTCCCCACCTTAACCTCAGGAATTACAGTGCCCTTTCCCCAAGGAAGTTGAGTGAGTTAATGATCAGAGAAGTTCAAAGCCTGAAGGGTCTTAACAGCAATCATTGGCCTCACCCTGTACAGCTGGGAAACGAGTCTAGAAGGGGAGGGAACCTGTCCAAAGGCATCGGCAAGTCAGTCATAGACCTGGGCCTGAACCTGGGTTCTCCACCTCTTCACTCCCAGCCCAACCAATGGTGGGACCAGTGAGAGGGAAATCAAGGGAACTTAGTTACTCCTGGATACTACCAGGCTGACAGCTACTGATGCACATGTAAATGAACTCAGGACTAAAGGCCAGAGTGATGATAAGGGATGTTGACATCAGAAAGGAACTCTGTCCACCCACCAAAGACACCAATACTTTAGCTGAGAAATAGGGCTGGAGGGGGAGGAGGACTAGAGTTCTAACTTACATGTACCTGTAGCCTTCATCAGCTAGAAGCAAATAAGGATTAGAGAAGGCCAGGGGCTGGCCCAGATTCACACAGTGGTCGGGGGAAAGCCCCGACCTCTCAGCTGGTTGCTTTTTTATGGCCCTGTGGTCTCACCTCCTCTCTCATGGGCCTGGCTCACCCCAAGTCACAAATTCCCCAACCCCACCCACATCCCCACTACCTCTAGCTGCAGCGTGTCAGGGCTCAGGACAAGGACTCGGTTCTGGCAGCCACACCACAGCCGCCCACCCACAGACACCATCTTGGTGATGGGGCTCCCCTGAGCACCCAGGGTCACCGATTTGAAGTTATGGGGGTCCCAGAAATGGCCTAGAGTAGGAGTGGGATAAAGAAAACAGCAGATTCAATCTTACATTGCATTTGAGCCTCACCCTCCCCTGAAATAAGGTGCTAATAAATAACCTCATTTGTCATTGAGGACACCAAACCCCAGAAAAGACCTGGGAGTTACCAAAAGTCACATCTCCAGACATGCGGTCTGGAGGCCCCAGCTTGCTCAGGAGGGAGACCCTACTCAGCGGGGAGGGGGACACTCACCTGCTTCTCTTTGGTAGACTACGAGCTCTCCATTGGCCAAAGACACAAACACCTGGTTATTCAGATACCTAGGAAAGGAAAAGGAGTCATGGGGGTTTCAGGAAGCCAAAGGAGGTCCCCTGAGCCCAAGGCATCAGACAGAATGACTATGGCTTCCGAAAGATCACCTCCTCCCACCCCTTGTTCTCTAGGTGGTGGGCACCTGAGTCTAAGAAGAGGCAGTGACTTGCACAATGACACACGGTGTGTGGGAGACACAGTTAGCCTGGGGCACGCCTGTGTGCTCTGTGCCCAGAGGGTACAGGTGAGCAGAAGGACATCTACGGGTATAGCTGAGAAGGGTGTGAACCAGAAGAGCCATCTGGGGGGCCTTACAGGATGCAGGTAACAGAGGCCGAGTGCTGGAGCTTCAAGCTGTTCCTGCGATCGCGGATGCTGTCAGAGGACTGGTACACGTGGACACTGTGGATCAGTGGTGTGGACCTGTGACAAGTGCTTGGGCACACCAATCCCTCCACCTAGCTGCCTCCACCACCATCTCCTCCACGGCAGGTGCCACCCCAAGGTACCAAAATCCCACTGCCTTCCTGTGGGTTTCAGACCCTCTGGCAGCCCTGGTTGACAGTATCCTTGAGATCTGACCCAAGGCCCTCCTGCTTCTGCTTTAGGATGTGATATTTCTTAAACAGGGACTGCAGGTTCTGGCACCAAGACTCCAGCCTCTCCTGTGTCCCTACCAGCCATCCTCGGTGCCCAGCCACACGGAACTCTGGTAGGCCTCAGGGTCAACGCTCAGCAGGTCCTCCAGGCTGCCGCGGGTGAAGGAGCCACGACTGGACCGACGAAGGGCTCTCCCATCCATGGGACTGGCGCCGCAGGGACCGCCAGGCCCGAAGGAGCCAGACAGTGGCAGGAAGCCAGGCTCCTGTTCCTCCTCTGAACTGGTGGTCTCTGCTGTGGCCTCCTTGGAGCTCGGGGTCTCCTCATCTGATGGAGACAAAAGGCTCTTTCTCCCACTCTGCCAGGCCCAAGATGTGGTATCTTTCTAGGCCCTACTCTCCCCTCAATGCACCCTTCTGGGTCAAGGTCTTCCACTGCTGTTCTCCCCGCCCTCCAGACTCCGCCATCAGTTCAGCCCTTGTTACCCTGATGACTTGACAGCTCAGTGCTACAGGTTCCTGGTCCCAGCTTGGCCACCTCCAATCCACCACCATGGACCAGTTACCACCATCCCCAACAACTCCCATCTTCCTCAACTGGCCATTGCAGGGGCCTGAGGATCCAGCCTGACTACCCACTGCCCCTGGGGCCCTTGGTGTCACAGTCCCTGCCCATCTTGCTGGCCCCCAGCGCTCTCTGCACTAGAATCTTAAGGAGACTGGATGCCATGGTTGTGCTTATCCTTTCTCTCATTCAATCAGCACGGGCTGGGCTGCCCCTCCCTGCCCCAAGCTGGGCACTCACTGCCAAAGCTAGAGGAGATGGTGGACCGGCTGGCCTGGCTCTGCAGGGTCCCCGAGGGGCTGGGCGAAGACTCATCATCTGAGTCGCTGTCAAAGGGCACTAGCTCTGGGCGGGGATCACCCTCGGCGGGGCCTGGCGTCATCTCCAGGCCTGAGCCCGCTATGGAGATGTGCAGGCATGGCTGGGGCCCTGGATCGGCCAGCGTCGCTGCTTCCTCGTCCGCCGCCTCGACGTCCAGGTCTGGCCCGGTAGGCTCGGGTGCCGTCTCTGGGGGGTTCCTCAGCGACGCAGTCTGTTCCCTGGGAGACGAAGGGTTGGGAATGAGTGTCACTAGGGGCAATGTTCTTGCCTGGAGAATCCCAGGGACGGGGGAGCCTGGTGGGCTGCCGTCTATGGGGTCGCACAGAGTCGGACACGACTGAAGCGACTTAGCAGCAGCAGCAGCAGTAGGAGCTAGGATCTGCCCTACACGTCCTCACGCCCAGGCCCCGCCCACACCCACAGGACACGCCCACCCTCTGGGTCAGGGGCCGGGACTCTCCCCCCAGGCCCCGCCCTTCACCCCGCCTGCCCCCGTCCGGGCGGCCCTCACCGGTGGCAGCAGCGCTGCAGACCTGGCACCGCCCCGATGCAGAGGATGCGAGCGGAGCAGACTGCGATGCAGGCCTCCACATCGGGCTCAGCGCGCAGGCTCAGCAGACACACCTGGCCCACGTAGCCGTCGCTGTTGCACACCCACACCTCGGGGGTGGGCTCGGGGCAGCTGCTCAGGGTCGGGGCTGCGCACGAGAACTGCGGAAGGCGCCAAGGGACAAGGGAAGGTGAATGGAGGAACTGCTGCCAGCTCCACACCGCTCTCCAGGCCCTCCTGGATTCTCAACACACCTTTGGCATACACGTGCACACATACAGCACACGTGACTCTTTACGCATCAAATGCACACATCCTTCTGTGACATACATTCATATATGTCTGTGTACACAGATATCCACACACACATATATACCGCAAATATGGTCACACATACCTGTGTATGTGTAACAAATGAAAAAAATGGTAACTTTGTCCATATGTATATAGACTCATACAAGCATATGAATTAGACACTTGCACATCAATGGTATAGCCTTTGTTCACATGCAAAGATGCATAAATGCATGGATGTACCCATATACATATGACACATATGTAGTGTCCATGTGCTTGTGCAGAGAGCTGCACTCTCAGACACAGGGAACCACTGCAATGTTCAAGACGTACACAATGCTGGACAAAGAACAAAAACACATGAACACATGCTGGCTTAGAACACACGCACCCAGGTACCCGGGTGCATACACACCTGCATGCCGCTGCGGGTTTTCATGATGGGGATGGCCTTCAGGAATTCAGGGTCTAGACAGCTTTTGCTGGAGGCTGTAGTGGAGATGGATGGACAGACAGACACTGCTTAGCATTCACCTTACCCTGGCCCTGACCTTGCCCATTTCTCTTCCTCTCCTGCCCCTCAGGGTCTCTCTAGGGAGAATGAGGTGACTGGTTGTTATGTCCTGCTTGTCCTTGGCCTCAATTTTCCCATCTGTACAATGTGAGAGGTAGACCCAGAGGTCTCTAAGGATTTTCTATGGACCTGTTCAACAGTGCTCCCTGATCCAGGCCTGCTGTCTGTGTGTGTGGTGGAGGTACGAGGTCCTAGTCACCCACTCCCATGATAGGGCCCCTGCCCTACGCTGACCGTATCCACTGAATCCCTGCCAAAGAGCCCCTAAGTGAGTGAGTAAAAGTCATTCAGTTGTGTCTGACTCTTTGCGACCCCATGGACTATACAGTCCATTGAATTCTCCAGGCCAGAATACTGGAGTGGGTAGTGGTTCCCTTCTCCAGGGGATATTCCCAACCCTGGGGAAGTCCTGTATTTCTCTGCAGAAGTCTCAGTCCACCCTTCCACTGGCAGGGACTGGAACACAGGACATGGCAGTCCTGAGATTTCTGGCTCCTGATGTCACATACAGCTATAAGATGCTGTCCCCTGCTTGAAGGTTCTGGGAGGAGGACACCACCCTGGGCCCTGGCTTACCCAGTTTCCTCTTGGCCTCATCAAAGGCCTGCTCGAAGCCGAGGCGGGCATCAGGGTGGGGGAAGTCAAAAATGAAGGAGTCGGTGCCCTCGGGCCTCGT
The DNA here is from genome assembly GCF_002263795.3 of Bos taurus. Lineage (NCBI taxonomy): Eukaryota > Metazoa > Chordata > Mammalia > Artiodactyla > Bovidae > Bos > Bos taurus. Next base: position 52,849,108 of record NC_037342.1, on the reverse strand, counting down.
GGTGCACAGCTCCAGCTTGGTAGGAGGGAAGGAGAGTGCGTAGCACAGGGCCTGCTTCTCCGACAAGTCCCGGTGCATGGCAGCTGAGAGGTCCCGCAGCGCATCATCCAGGCTCTGCAGGGATAAGGGTCCAGGCCTCAGGGCCTCCCTTCCCTGCTCAGCTTACTCCTGCCCTGGGGATGGGACTGGGCATCTGCCTCTCCCCTCAGACAGAAAACGGGACTCTACTTCCCGGAGACAAAGAGGTAGCCTGGATCCTGCACAGACATGGTGGGCCCTCCCGACTCCCTCAGCTGGGGATGGAGCTGTGTCTCCAACCCGCAGGCCTGGAACATGACTTCCTTCAGAGATGGGATGAGGCTGTACCCTTCCCCCTCAGACCGGGTGAGGGAATCTTAGGCAGAAGAAGCAGACCTGGTGGGGGAAACCGAGGCTCTCCGAGAGCTTGCTCATCTGGCCCAGGGTGGTCAGGTCCTCGTCCAAGCGGCTGATCGCCTTCTGGATGTTCTCTCGATTGGCAGCTTGAGATGCCCCTAGTGGGGACAGAGGGAGGCCATGGGCAGATCCAGAGACAGACAAGGTCAGGCTTGGACAGACACTCCTCCCCTTCCTCCCAACTTGCAGATGGGTGCGGGGAGCAGCCTGACAAACTGAGAGCTTGTAAACCGCCGGACCTCGGGTTAGCATCAACCCCAAAGTTAATGGGCAGCTTGGAGAGAAACTCCAGGCCCGAAAGCAGGGCCTGGGCCTGGTTCACAGCCACCGGCCACAGGGTGTCGGTCCCTTGGAGAACTCCCTGGAAGAGCACATAGAACAAACAGCAGACAGCTCCCAGGTTATGCAGACTCCAGCTGATGCTGGACTGCTGTGGTGGTGCCATCTCCCACAGGGGAAGTCAGCTGGGCAGGCAGAGCCTCAGGCAGTCAAATGTGCTGACCCAGGGACTCAACTCCCCCCACAAAGGAGGGGCAATGGGCTGATGACCTAGATTTCCCTGGTCCTGTCCCATACTTGATCCCTGCCAAGTACGGGCCCCACAGACCAGCTCAGCATCCCGCACACTCCACACTGCCTGGCTAGGAGCGTTCACAAATGGGCTGAGTAGACAGCAGTGGAGTGGACTAGACAAGAGAGGCCTGAGGACATCTGCTCCTTCTGAGGGAAACTGTCCCCCAACAACCCTCTACCACCTGGGCAGCCACGCTTTCTTCCCTATGACCCTTCCAGTCTCTGGCCACAGCTGACTGGACCAGGGGTAGACACTTGACCTAGAGGCACTCATTTTATCCACCAGCCTGTTCTTTAGTGAAAAGAGATGAATTGGACCAATAATCAGCTTGCCTTCCTACGTAGGGGCCGGTGTGGGGCAGGCCTGGGTTCACCAAGGGGCTGAGTGAGCCCCTGCCTCACTGGGTCTGACTTGCCTGCCAGTCCCAAGGTGCCCTCACCACCAAATGACCACCCTACTCAGGAGGGTGGACTGCGCCTCCTGGAGCAACTGGGGCTGAGAGCTGAGGGAGAAAGGCCACGAGGCAGACAAGGCCGTGATGGACCACGGGAGTTACGAGGAGGCGAGAAAGCTGAGAGCAGTGAGATCTGGCACAGAGGGGGTGGGCGGGGGTGGGGTGGGGGGAACACGCTCACACCGCAGGAGGAACAGCGCTTTGAAGCTGCCTCAGCTCCCGACAGTCTCAGCCCCAAACCAAAGGATCATTCTAGCCAGCTTTCTGATTGGCCTGAGTTGAGTGTGCCTGTTCCCCAGGCACCAAACTGCTGGACCAGAACAGTGCGCCATCATCTAAGATGAGGTGCATACAGGCACCTGTGCAGTGAATCAACCGCTACGGGCGTGTCTGCGCTCCCTGCAGCACTGCAGCCCCAGTCCCCCGCCAGCCCGCGGCAGGCCCCTGCCCAATCAGAAGGTGGTCGGTCTGGCTCCGTGGGACACAAACTGGATCCTGCATGCCAGCACCCTTGGACAGGATGAGAAAGCGAGGCCCAAAAGCAGAAGAGCAGGTGCACAGCCAGCCAGCCTGGTCACGGCTCAAATCCTCCAGGTGGGCTTCTCCGAGGAAGACCCCCTAATACCCAGCACCCCCACCTTTGATGATGTCCGCGTCGTCCAGCGGCAGCTTCCACAGCAGCTTGTACTTGCTGGCCGTGTCGATGACGCTGGCTGCCGTGTACCTGTGGGGAGCAACAGGGGTGCTCTGGCCAAGGCGGGGGAGTGGGCCCAGGGAAGGACAATGGCCTCAAGCACCCTGGCCACTCACAGGCTCATGGAGCTGCGCCGCAGGGAGCCCGACTTCCGCTTCAGGGTGGTGCAGACGATGAGGTCCGTGAACAGGAAGAGGGACCGGTCCTTCTTGCCACCGACTGCCTTCTGTGGGGCCCGAGACAGGATTCAGGCCCAGAGGCCCTCCCTCCTGCCCACCGTGCCCAAGGCGGACAGCCAGGACGAGGGAGGGGAGGGCCTTCCCGATGCCCAGAAGCAAACTGGGCCTTGACCCTGGGCTCCTGCTGGGGTGGAAGAGCAGGAGGCCAGAAGGCAGCAGCTGTGAGCAGAGAAGGTAACCAAGCAGGGAGGTGGGGGACAGGCGGGCAGACAATGGGACACTTCTTACCACTTCAATGACCATCTCCTGCCTCAGGAACCGCCGCAGAGGGGCCTGGAGCTGTGGGGCAGGAGGGACAAGGCGTCCTGAAGGCTCATTATGAATTCTTTCCCCTCCCCAGACCCTAGTGACCCTTGGCCCCACTCATGGGCCAAGTCAGTAGGAGCAACACGTTGTCCACCCTCTCAATGCTGTGTCATCAGGCCATGGGACATACGGCCAGAAACAGACATGGGGGAGGACACAGATGCGAACCGCGATGGACGCAAACACACTGCAGCCATGAGCACAGTTCCAGGTGGCCGCAGATGTGGACACAGGCGTGGGTGGGGCCAGGTGAGACGGCACTCACATCCTCCATGCCCTCGATGTGGGCCTCAATCTCCTGCAGCACGCGGGCGTGCCGCTCTGCCTCCTCAGCACTTCGCACACCCTTGTTGATGCGCTCGGCCACCTGCTTGATGTTCCGCTGCGCGTCCAGCAGGAGAGGGTAGTCCGGGTGGTCCTCAGGCGTATGCTTCAGGAGGTCCTGGGTGGAAATGGGCGGTAAACCCGTTTAGCCTGTCAGGCTCTGGGGCCCCACAGTGACTGCTGGAACAGAAGAGACTGTGGGTAGACTCTAGAAAGAACTTTCCTATCTGGACCCTGCGGCTCCACTAGGTGGGGACCACTGAGCCCCCTGCATCCCCACATGCCTCCAGACTTTGCCCACCTGCCTACCCAGCCCCATGACCTCCTGCCCACCCAGCCCCACGCCTACCTGCCCACCCAGCCCCATGCCCACCTTCACCAGAAGCTCGTAGCGTGGGATCCGCTGCACAGGCTTGATCATGAGGTCGGACAGTGCCTGCTTCTCCTTGTTCTCACGCATGCTTTGCTGAAACCCGAAATAGGGTTGATGGGCACCCAAGTGAGGTATGACCAGCAAAGATGGAAACGTCCAGGGACAGACAGGTCCCCAGTGAGCCCCTCCAGCTCTGAGGGGAGACACGGACCCACAAGCTAGGGCTCTGGGGTCCAGGCTGGGGGCTCCTGAGACCCCCAAAGCTGACCCAAGAAGGGTGGCCTCCATCCCCCTGCCTGGCCCAGGTACCTCCAGGAACTTGAGAAAGGCAGGCCTCGCCTCCTTAGCCACACGCACGGCATCCTTCGCATTGAGAAAGTTATCGATGTAGGCAGAGTAGATGTTGACCAGGATGTCCTTGGAGAACTGTGGATGAAGAGGCAGGTTGGGACCCTCAAGGTGTCCCCTCCCCACCTCACCCTGTCCAGGTTTCCACTGATTCACGAGCCAACATCTAACTCTTCCCTCCATCTGAAAATGACACGGTCTCTAAGGGATAGGGCATGTGCTACCACTGTGATGTCTGTACATGTCATATGTATGACTGTGTGATTAGGCGTGTGCATGTGCGTGCAGACACACAGGTGCACTCAGACCAGGCTCTCTCCCTCCCAATGGGGCATTTCATCCCCTGGTCTCCAACCAGGCAGGTCTCCCTCCTCGCTGTCAGCTGAGTGACACAAACTTGTTCCTGCTGCTTGGCTTTTGCTCACGTAATTCCCTCCAGCAGGAAGGCCCCTCCCCCATCCAAATCTCACCCACCCTGGCAAGGCGGAGCTCCAGTTCTGCTGCCTCCAGGAAGCACTACTACCCTGAAGAAGGCTCAGCTTGGAACTATACCTGGCCTCTGGCCTCCCTGGCCCCTCAAGGCAAGCCTGCCAGCTCCAGGGAGTAGGTGCTCCCATCCCTCCCAGTATGCTCTGCCCGGTGGCTAACACCTGATGGCTGGGCTCAATGTGGATGTTCTCGGCAGAAGCCCCAGCTGGGCATTAGGACACCCCAGTGCCTGTCTCAGCTGCGCCATGGAATGACTAGCTGACCTGTGGTGGTGTTTCTGGTCCCCTCTGGGTCTCCAAACCCATGTTTCTAGGTTCTTAATGCCAATCCCCACCCCCCATCAGATGTGCTGCAGGGCAGAGGCTGATGCAGCTCAGGGATAAAGACAGCCTCCCCTGAACTCCCCCCAGTCCTGGGACAGGACATCCTACGCCGACCCCTCCGGGGGAACCAGGGCTTCCACTGCTACCCTTGGTTAACATCAAGGTCCAGACAGGGAGGGGATAAACCCAGTGACACTGAGAGCTGAGACAGACTGGAGATGTCAGCACTCAAGCTGGGGTCCCACCACCGCCAAGCCAAGGTTCCTGTTACAGCAGTTTCCAGGTCAGCAGGCACCTTCCAAGACCTTCTTAGTAAGCCCAAGGCCCACCCCATCACATCACAAACACATGCAAACACACCCACATCCCATAGAAATAGATTAAGTGTTTTTCACTAGTAGAATTTTCTGGAAGGAGTTTTAGAGTTTTATTTTTGAAATTATTTGGCTCTGAGTAAGCATTTAGTTTGTGTTTCACTATGATTTCTCATTCATCATCATGCTTTTTTTGGAATTCTGGCAAAATAAAATGTAACTTAAATTTTTTCAAATGTAATTAAACTATGTAAATGAATACTAAATTTAACAATTAAAGAAAATGGCATGTTATGTTTTGCAGACATTTAGTTGAATGTTTATTCGTTTCACTTTTACAGTCCTTTTTAAATTATCAAGCCAATGCCTTTCCTAAGGTCTCAATCACTGTTGTAGGATTTTAAAAAGCTCGCAGGTGGAATTTTGTCTATGGTGAAAGGGACAAGGGGTGGGGCAGAGCATGGGCGCTGGAACCAGGTTTTTTGGGTTGAATCCTCTACCACTTACTGTGATTTTTTTAAAAATATCATTCGTTCATTTATTCGGCTGCACTGGGTATCAGTTGCAACATGCAGGATCTAGTTCCCTGACCAGGGATTGAACCCGGGCCCCTATATTGGAAGCATGGAGTCTTAGACACTGGACCAGTAGGGAAGTCCCTTACTAACTGTCACTTTGATCGGGTTATTTTCTCTCTCTATGTGGCAGAGTCATCAACTTTATTTTTTGCTTGTGGGTTTTTTTCTTTTTTTTGGCCTTGCACCACACAGCTTGCAGGATCTTACTTCTCAGATGAGGGTTTGAACTCATGGAGTCTTAACCACTGGACCTCCAGGGAATTCCCAGAATCATCAGCTTTAAACTTGGGAATAATCAATCATAGCTACCTCCTTAGTGTCATTGATATATATACTGTATTTAGAATACCTAGCACATAATAAATGCCAAATAGCCATTATTATTAAAACGCCTGATGGAGAAAAGTACTAGTCAGGACTAGGCCGGTGTCAGCATCAAGCCCAAGTCCAGGGTCAGGACCAGGACAACTGTTTACATTCAGGTTAAAGTAGGGGTTGAGGTCAGTACCATCATCCATTTGAGGTCTGGGTCATAGTCAGTGGCAGCTCAGGGTCAGGCAGGACTAGGGTCAGGTCAGTGTCAGCAACTGGTTTGGGGGTTTAGTCGTGTCCGACTCTTTGCAACCCCACGGACTATAGCCTGCCAGGCTTCTCTGTCCATGGGATTTTCCAGGCAAGAATACTAGAGTGGGTTGCTATTTTCTTCTCCAGGGGATCTTCCCCACCCAGGGATCGAACCTGGGTCTCCTGCATTGCAGGTGGATTTTTTACCAACTGAGCTACCAGGGAAACTGTCAGCAACTGGGGCTGGGTCCAAGGTCAGGGTGTCTAGCTGGGGTTGGGCTGTCAAGGTCAACCCAGGATCGGGGGTCAGTGCCAGTGTCTCGCAAGCTCTAGGGGTTGGATCGGGGATCCGAGTCCATCTCGGAGGTGGGGGTGGGGTCCAAGGCCGCATCCGGTCTCTCGGAGCGGCAGGGCTGTGGGGCGGGGGTGTAGCAGTGGACGGCAGGGCCACTCACCGACTGGACAAGCAGGTCTCCCACCTTCTGCTGCGCGTGCCAGTTCTGCACACAGTGCCGCACCTGCTCCAGGAACTGCTCATGGTGCTCCAAGAGCTCCGGGATCTGGTCGAAAATCTCATCCACCAGTGACGGGTCACAGAGCAAGGAGTTCTCCGGCTGCTTCAGTGGCTGCATATAGCCCTGGAGGAGCCACAGGGTCGGTGCCAGTCCCCTCAGAGAGATGGCACCCCAGCCCGCCGGCCCAGGTATACACAAAATCACCTGGGCCTGCTGCTCAGTGGCCCTGCCTCCAGGATCTCCCTCATTAACCTGGGAGCTCCAGGAGGGCGATGGAAAGATCTAGCCCCATCACCCTCACTCAGCAACCAGGGTCTGGCACAAGTTGGGGGTGAGGGGTGTCGGGAAAGATTTGTTGGATGTGTGAATGAACAGAGCTTAGAGTGAGGAAAGCAAGAAGACTGGGCTCCTGGGAGACTCCACACACTAATTCAGCAAATTTTTTTTTGCGCATTTACTATGTGCCAGGTACTATTCTAAAAACTGGGAGACAGCAGTGAACAAGAAAGGCCAAAATCCCTGCCCAGATCGAGCTTACAATCTAGTCAGACGAAATACACAAATTAAATATATAAATAAATAAAAACCACGTCATCGAATCTAAGATGCATCAGTACTCTTCTTTACCTCAAAAAAAAAAAAAAATGCTGTCAATTAAGTTATTATAGGCCATCAACTATGGGATGAACCTGGATTTCAGAGATGGTAAAATGTGAAGAATGTGTTTTAGAATCAATTACATGCAGAAATCCTGTGGTAAATTAAAAGACCATAATTGCTGTGGGTTAAATAAAGTAGAGAGAGGTATGGAAGGGTATATGGAAAGTTATTGAAGGCTTATTTGACAATATCCGAAACACTGTTTTCAGATCTTCTGGTCAATTAATGACTAAAACTCCCATTTTTCACTTCAAATCCACATTCAGAGCTATTTCCTGAGCTTGAATAGCCCTGCTCAGTGGCTAGTGGCTCATGTAGATGTCGCCCTCTACTGGCCTAAACTGTAACTACAAGCCAAAGAAACTAGGCTGTTTGAAAAAGTATATGGAATGCTGCAATCAAATTTACATCAAACATAAAAAAAAAAAAAATAGCTTGTTCTAAAACAAGTTTGAGAAAGTAAAGCTCAACAGAATGCTCTCGCCTGGTCTGAGATTCTGGAAAGGCAGAGGGGGCGGGGGTGACAGGACACACGCAGCCTTTCTCTCACAGCTCCCAGGCTAGTCTGAGCCCCGGCAGGATCTCTGCCAGGGTCTGCTGCCCGAGGAGTGGGAGTTAAACCGCTCACTTCTGGGTCCTAGCGCCTCACACAGAAGCCTGCATACCAGTTGGAGGAAAGAATAAACAGCGACAGGGACCTCGAGGGAGAACCTGCTAGGAGCCGACACCTGCACTCACCCACCACACACTTGCTGAGCAACTACTGTGCGTCCTGCTTTCTAAGCACGAGCTGCATCTGCGGGCAGACAAAAGTCCCTGTGCTTGTGCATCTGACAATTTAGTGGACGGAGGGAGACAACAGCACCCTAAGTGACAAGATTATTACAGTGCATTAGAAGGTAGTAAGTGCAGTGGGAAAAAAGACAGAGCGGTTGGTCAGGGAAAGCAGTGCTGTTAGCTGGGAATCTGCAGGTTGCAGAAAGACTCAAAGGGTGATGGTGACACTGAGGAAAGGGTGCACCCTTAGGAGCTGGGTTCAAATCCCACCTCTTTCTGGCTGTTAACCTTGGCATTTAACTTCTTCCTTCACTGTGAACTCCTGGCCCTCAGGAATAATACAAATCAACTTGAGTGGCAGCAGTCACTGCGAGGGATCACCAGGGCTGTAGAGTCCAGTCTCCACCCTAGAGTGAGACTGACAGGGATTCAACCCGGGCTATGGCACTCGTTCCCACTGTGAACCTGAACCAGTTGCTTTACCTCTCTGTGAGCAGTTTCATCATCTGTAAAATAGGGGTCTATAGTGAGGTTTATATGAATTAACTTATATAAAGCACACATATTAAGCGCCCAATAAATGTTAGCTCTTAGTATTACTGCTTGCTATGTTCCCTCCAGAAGTCATATGTTGAAACGTAAGGCCCGATGTGGTGGTTATTTCAGGGTGGGGCCTTTGGCAGGTGAGCAGGTCATGAGGGTGGAGCTCTCACAAATGGGATTTGTGCCCTTTGAAAGAGAGCTCCCTCAGCCCTTCCACCACGGAAGACACAGTGAAAAGACAGCTGTCTACAGACCAGGAAGCCGGTCCTCATCTGCACTTAATCTGCCAGCACTTTGATCTTGCATTTCCCCACCTCCAAAACTATGCGAAGTAAATTTCTATTTGTTTAGGTCACTCTATCAGTGGAATTTTTACTATAGCACCCCAAACAGACTAGGATATCATTTAATAGATAGATGACTCTGAGCAGGTTTCTTCCTCCTTAAGCCTTCATTTCCTCAGGTGAGGAAGAGCATTATTATAATTTCTGCCTCACAAGTTTAATACAAGGATTAAAGGTGATTTTATAGATACACACACAAATGCGCATGCATGCATGCAGGCAGAATTGCCAGGCAGTATGTTAAATTATACATGCATCTCGTAATCTGCACCTGACACAGGTCTTATTATCATTCCCACTCAACAGACGAGGAAGCAGAGGCAGAGACTGGATCTATAACTTGCTCCAGATCACATGGCTGGTCAGGAGGTAGTGCCAAGTTTCAGCACCAGCGGCCTGGCTCCAGAGCTGTGCTCTGGACCCGTGGGTGGGACCTCAGTCCTCGACACAGCAGGGCTGCGTCGAGCGAGCTGGTCTCAGCTGACACTGTCTTTCCTGCTCGCGCCCTTCCCCTCTAGACACTCTGAGCCGGTGTCCTCAGCACCATCCCCCCTTAGCTCTTCCACTCGCAGGCCCTGCAAGCCTCCACATGTGCAGCCCGGCAGCCCTGAGATTCAGAGGCAGAGGGCACGCCCACCCCATCACCTTTCAATCTTCACACTGAGAAGAGGGCATGATTAGTTATATTTACAGGACAAAAATGCGGAGGCTCAGAGGAGTGAGATTATTAGACTAGCCATCACCCAGAAGGGAGCAAGTGACTAAATCCCTGGACTGATTCCCACGCCTTTGACTCCCACTTAGGGGACAACCAAGGACCGCCCAAGACCCCTGCACATCCATTCCTGCCTGGCAGCCAGGGACACCTCGTAAAAATGGAATTCCGGTGTGGCCCTCCTGTGACTTCCTTGGGCTCACAATAAAGGTCAGCTCCTTGCCCAGCAGCCACACTGGCCACCTCCCTATTCCTAGTTGTTCTAGGCTTCCTCCAGCCACCCAGCCCTGTTCCTGCCGTGTCCTCAACCTAAAACAAGTCCCTCCAAGCTTTCCCCTTGCTTAAATCCTACCTACCCGTCAGGTCTCAGCTAAACACCCCATACCCTGCCCCCAACACTAGGGCAGACCCCCATTCTGAGTTCTCAACGCTCTATGCATCTTAAAAAATACACACACACATACACACATAAATGATGTATTTTTGTGGTGTGATATATATATAGCATAAAATTTGCCATTTTAATCATTTTTAAGTGACTGGTTCAGTATACCCACATTAAAGTACATTCATGTTATGGACCATCACCACCATTCATCTCTGGAACTTTTTTTCATCTTCCCTGACTGAAACTCTGCACCCACTAAATACCAACTCCCCATGTCCCCCTCCCCAGCCACCGGCAGCCCCATTCTACTTTCTGTCTTTATGAATTTGGTTGGCCATTCCAGGTACCCCATATAAGTGGAATCATTCAGTATTTGTCCTTTTGTGACCTGCTTAGTTCACTAGCATAATGTCCAAGAACTTGTTGTAGCATGTGTCAGAATTTCCTTTTTGGCTGAACAATATTCTGTTTTAAGAATACTCTCCGTGCACTTTTACATCACCATGTGTCCTCACGCATAGCCTGTCTGGTCATTGTCAGTCTCTGCCACAGACTGTGAGCTCTGGGAGACAGGACCTCATCACTCACATTCACTGCTGAACCCTCCAGAGAACACTGCCTGCTTCATGGTGGGTTTGTGGAGTGAATGAGTGAATCCTTGGGATGTTTCCCCAGCCTCTCCCTTCTACCCCTCGCTCTTGCTCTGCCTAGGTGGTTTGAGAAAACCTGTCCCCAGTTATGACCACTAGGTCCCACTTTAGCTCAGACCCACACTCTTTATCCTGGGCTCCAGACCCTGGGCTTTCCAGACCCCCAGGTCTGAACCTCAACTCACCATCTCACTCCCCTTTTTCACAGAAGGCTCCTTTAGTGCCTTAGTCACCTAGGCCAGAGCCCAGGCACCATGACTTGGGCTTCCCCATCTTGCCCAATGCCCAACCAGTTACCATGTCTGGTCCGATTGGTCCACTTCCTAAATATCTGTCCCCAACTCCCCTCTCTGCAGTCTCCCCCCGGGGGGTGGCCTCTTCTCCCTTGCCTGGCCTCAGTGGCCCTGGCCTCCTCTTCTGCACCCTCCTCCCAGCAGTCAGATAGACTTTATAAAGCGTGAGTCAGACTACACACTGCCCCTGCTCAAAGCCTTTCAGTAGTTCCTGGGACCCTTGGTAGAGTCCAAATTCTCCTCCTGCTACTGAGGGTCCCTACCACATGAGCTCTGCTGGCTCCCTCAGCATCACCACAGGACTGACCCCTGTGCTCTGTGCTGGCCACATGGACTCCTGAAAGGGCCAGGTTTCTCCTTACTCGACCTTGCACAAGCTGTTCCTGCTACTGAGAAGACAGGGCAGAAGAAAACCAGCACGTCCTCCAGGGAAAATTCCTTTACCCTTTACCTCCCAAGTGCCCCCCACTCCAACCTGATGCCTTAAGAGCCCATATACTCAACTATGTCCCTAGCAGGACTGTCAATTCCTGCAGCAGAGGCTTGTCTCTTATTTGTCCTGGTGTTTCCTGTACCTGGAACAGGGCCTGACACATAGTGCATGCTAACATTTAATTCCATTCAACCAACATTTTTCCAGTCAGTGAATGAAGTGAAGGCGGGGTGGGGGGGCTGGTGGGACCAGAGGGGGTTCACAGACCTAAGCTCAGACCCAGCACTGCCAGGAGAGGTAGGAGGTCAGCAGGAGGAGGGAGCGTCTGCTGCTGGTGCCCCAGTCTGGCCTCCTTACGGCCCCTCTGCATTCACTCCTGCCCTGGAGGGAGCGTCCTCTGCGGATGGGTGGTGTGCCCTACAGTCATTCCTCTCTAACCTGGACCCTGGTGTTCCCACATGTCCAACAGCCACCCAAACTCAGAACGGCTGCGTTCAGGGACCCAGGCCACCCCAGGTCTCACCTGCATCAGAGTGCGCAGTGACTCCACATACGACTGCTCTGTGTCCAGCAGGGTCATGGTCACGTGCTTCCGCATATCCTGGGGGGACAGAAGGCAGAGGGTGAGCAGTGCCTTGTTCCTTTCACACGTGCCACCTGCAGTCACAGGGGCCCAGAGAGCCCACCCATGCCCTCTCCTAGGTCTTCAAGGTCTGTCCTCCCCAAAGCACCTTGGACCTCCACTCTCCAGGTCTGTGCTCGCGTGCTCCCCCTGCAGACAGTACCTGTCCCTGCAACTCCCAGCCTGCCTCCCCAGACCGCGCTCCTCAACTCTCATCTCTCCGCTCCCCTCTCCAGGCCTATTGGCAGCTTTGGAGATCTCCTGTTTACTTCTTGGCTCCCCTGTTGGACTCCTGAAAAGGACTCAAGAAAGTCAATAGCTTCTCACATTTGCGAAGGGCAATGCCTCCAGGCTACCCCTACTCCAGCTGCCAACTCCGAAAAACCCACCTCTGGACTGAGTACTATGGGGTCAGTCCCTACCCAGGGCTTCACATCATCCCAGAAAGTCAAAACTGTCACCTCCTGCTACAATAAAGAAAAGGTGGCCCAAAGAGGTAAGGGCAGTGCTAAATGTCACGCAGCAAGGCAGGGGCAGGGCTCAGCCCCTCTCAGACAAGGCTGGGTCCTGGTTCACTCAGTGAAAGAGGTTAACTGAGCCTTACTCCATGCCTGGCACTATTCTAAATGTCGTGCACTATTTTCTCCTTCTGACCATCCTGTGAGGTATGTGTGATTATTCTTCCCATTTTAAGGAGATCCAGGCAGCGATATCTCCATTCCGAGGCTCTGATGATCTGCATTATGGAGACTCACACCCATACCCTCTCAGGGGAAGGTGCATATCCCTGACAGGGCAGTCCCTGTTCTCTGGCAAGGTTTTTCTGGAAGTCAGTTTAGGGATGCCCTCTCTGTTTTCCATCCTGGGACTCAGCTCCCCTGCCCCTTGCCACCAGTTCCTATGCCTCTGGCCCATTCCTCCTCCAGGAAGCCTTCCCAGATGGCACAGCTCTAGGAGCTTCTCTCCCCAGGCAAGGACTCCACTCGAGGTCTCCTCCTCCAAGCTCCTGGAGTGGTCCTAAGCCAAGTCCCAACTCCGCTGGGCCCCAGATCTCTAGGGCTTATTCTCCCCTCACCACTCTCCTTCCCAGTCAGTCCTCGGTTTGGCCTCAACAGGAGCTTGGGCTCCAGCCATGAAGGCCTGCCAGTCAGCATGGATGCTCTTCGTGTGTGACGATGCCATGGTGAGTGTCTGTGTCTGTGGCCTCCCTCTAGTCCCCACCCCGGGAGCCTCTCAGGGTTGGGACTCAGCCGGTGGAGCAGGGCTGATCACTACTGTGCACCAGTCTGTGTCTGCTGAGTGGCCTAAGCACTGGGCTTGCCCAGTCGGCCTGATTCAGCCACTGCTCACCCCTCTGCTCGTAGACACCGCAGGTCCCCCCCTCCCTCTGACTCAGGGACTTAGAGGTCAGGCCTGTCCCCAGGTCTGTACTACCACAAGGCATACTTTAAAAAGCAGGCCTCTATGCTAGGAACTCGGGGTGGGGTGTGAATGACACCCCCTAGGGGGAGGGGAAGAGGCTGGCTTGCCCCCTCCTCAGCGCTGTGCTCTGATGGGTAAGAAGGCACTGGATTCTGTCTCAGAGCCCCCAGCTACAGCCAGACCACCTATGATAGTGCTTCTGAGGCCTTAAAAAACCAGGGCAGCTTCCAGTAGGAGGCAGCACCACCTAGGCCCCTCGAGGATGAAAGCTTGGGAGGGAGGGCATCAAGGGCCAGAAGGGCCTCCCAAGGAAAGGCCCAGATGCCCAACCTCCTGCAGGGAAACACCTCAGCGTGTCACAGATGTGGCCTCACTTCAGCCTCACACTCACAGCTCTATGACAGGACATATCATCGCCAATACAGAGATGAGGAAGTCAAGTCAGAGAAGTGGCCTGACTTGTCAGAGGTCACACAGCCAGTGACTGGCAGAGTGGGTAAGCGAGTCTCTTCAGTCACCTCATGCTAAGTCTTAGGGCCCAAGAACTCGGAGTTCTCACTCAGACTGCCTAGCCAGCCATGAGCCACAGGGTCCCCAGCCTGGCCCTTCCCAGCTGTGTGACTGTGGGTGGTTACCTAACCACCTGGACTTCTACATTTTCCTCTATGAAATGGAACAAATAACACCTCCCACCCAGTGCTGGGAAAGCGAGGACCTGAGGAGCAGGGCAGCTCTCTGCACACACTGGGTCTTTAAGGACCATCCTCACTGTGTCTCGGCAAGGTTGCTTATCTACATCCGTCTCCCTGCTGGACAGGCAGCTCCGACTGTAGGATCAGGCCAAACTCGGCCCTGGGTGGCACAGCCCCCTCCTCCAGCACTTCCCCAGGCCCAGCAGTGAGGGTCATGGGCAGGGAGGCCTCCTGAGGGAGGCAGGGCGGGCACTGGGCCTGATGGCCCAGAGCTGGGGTTAGTAACTCATGCAGTGAGGCTGACGCTGCAACAGCCGCCTTTCCAGCCTCCTCCCTGCTCAAAAGCACAGCAGGCCGTCACTCAGCTGTCAGGTAGAGGTACGGAAAACAAGGCCAGCTCCCTGTCACTGCATTGAGCGCCCCTTCCGCACGTGCCCAGACACGGGTGTGAGTATCAGTGGGGGCCAGGGGAAGCAGGGGACAGGCAGTGCAGCTGTCAACCAGATCAGCAGGCACACCTGTTCTGGGCGGGACAGCCCTGTAGGCCCAGCCTCCCCCAGAGCCTCTCACCCCTCAGCAGCCCCAACCCCAGACCTTTACTACACGGGGCACTGAAGGGGGAGGGGACGTGGGGCCCAAGGGATACAGCAGGAGGACAGGGCGGGGGGGCTCTCCTACCAGTATAACTGGGACGTCATGACCCAAAGCCCGAGACTCCTACATATGCGGCATGAAGACAGAGACATGTGTACAGAGAGCCGTAAGGCCAGACACCCCACAAAGAGAAAGAATGCATCCAGGTCCTTAGAGAAACACACAATGCAGCACAGGGAGGAGGACAAAACCACAGCCCCCACTGGAGCCCAGGAGAGCGAACAATCAGAGTCCAGGCCCAGAGAGGCACACAAAGCACAGAGACCGCGGGTGGAAGTCTCCCCCTACCCCGCAGGGGAGCACACACTGAGCCAGGAATGGGGACACCATCCCTGCCACCCCAGCATGACGCCTCCCAGGCCCAGTGACTGCAGGGAGAGGATGGCAAGGAGGGGAGCAAAACTGACCGCCCTTAGCCCCCAGCACATACGTTCATCCTGAAACAGAGGCTGGCAAAAGCCTGTGGACCCAGGGTACCCTGGTGACAGCCTCAGCCTCCAGGCTGACCTGTATCGGCGCTCAGCACAGGACTGCCAAGCACTGCTGGGTCTCAGGGTGCAGGCCTGCTACCCAGCTGAGCTTGCCAGCCCTTCTGCCATCCCCAGTTTGCATTCTGGTGGCACCAAACCTCAGCATCTTGCTAGCCACATCACCCCTGCCAGGACTTCTCACACACCCTCCATCTCCCTGCCACCATCACTGATCACTGAGTCCCCAGCCCCACAGCCAGGCAGGCTGGGCCCCAGCATCTCTGCCTGTGCCTCCCCCAGTCCGGGGCGCCAGACTCCTAAGCCTTGGCCCAGGTCCCTCAATGCCCCTCCCCCTCCCCGTACCTGGGCCTCCCCGGGCTCCTCAGGGTCAGCGCTGTTGCTCCCCCCGGCGGGCTCCCCGGAGGCGGCGGCTGGGCCCAGATCGCGCATGTCTTCCAGCGCGATGGTGAACTGGGCCAGGGTCTTCACCATCTGTAGCATGCGGCCGGCCCGCCGCCGCCGCCGCCGCCGGGGCGGGGGCGCCGGGAGTCGACGGGCCCCCTCCCTCCCACCGAAGCTCCCTCCGCGGGGCTCAGCGGGGCCGCGGCGGCGGTCGCGCGGTATCAGTTCCAGCGGCGATCTGATGGCGGCGGCCGGGCCCGCGGCGCCGCTGTAGCCTCCTCCGCTGGGCGAGCGCGCCCTGCGAGCCCAGCGCGGCGCCGCCGGCAGCGCGGAGGGGAGGAGGGAGTCCCCCGCCCCCGGGCCACCCCGCCTCCTCCACTCGAGCCCCTCTCTCCCAACCCGCCAAAGGCGCCCCGCCTCGCCCCCGCAGCTTCGCCACACGGCGGCCTCCGGTCGCAGATCTATCTCCCTCTGTGGACACAAGTCTGCGCACACCCGTGGACAAAGGCGAGTACACTTTTTCCCACACCTGTACGCACGGAGGCACATGCAGGGGCATGCAAATGCCCACAGAGAACCAGCCCACATACATGGATGCCTGCCCTCGGTCCTCGACTAGTATACACGCGTGGGTCAGAGCCAAGGACACACACAACATAATCCCATACAGACCTGAACACTGACACACACATGAAACCGACCCAGTGCTGCAGGCAGCCACACGTGCTTCCGTGTTCATGCAACTATAACCAGGCACAAATAGGCACACAAATTTAGGGATGTGCACACATACACATCCCTGGAAACTGTTGCTGTCCTCCATCCAGGGACACAGCACTTGGACCATGGAGGGGACTACCAGGGAACGGCGTACCCTGAGTCACTCCAACACCTGCTCCACCCAGTAGACCTATGTCCTGTGCTTGAGACAGTCCAAGAGGCTTTGAGTCCTATTCCTCTCTACCCCATCCCACTACCCCCACGGGTAGGGGGCTCAGGCATTTATAGGCACAGCCCCCACCACCACCAGACTGTCCTTCAGGATGCCTCCTGGTGGGATCCTCAGAAACTGTTCCCTAAATCCCAGGTGGTGCCCAAACCTATTCCAGACTGATTTAATCATGAGGGGTACACGTGAGCTTGGTTTTGTACCAGTTTCTACCTCACCATGGGGCTCTGATGTGCCCTGCAGCTGCCTGGGGAACTCATAATTCCCTAGTATACTGAAGGCTCCCACACTCACCACACTCCTAACGGATTCCCTCCCCAAACCTGCTTCCCTCTGGGTTTCCTGCACAGAGAACTCCTGACCCCATCAACCAGGCCAGTCCCAGTCCCTACAGCTCCCCCATGCTTGAGAGCCCCTTCCCCTGCCACTTCCGTCTTAACTGAGAGAAACAAACCAGGCTCTCTCCTACCCCAGGGCCCTGGCCCATGTCTCTTTTCTCGCCTACAAGTGCTTTTCTTTTTTAAAATTTATTTATTTGGCTGCACCAGGTCTTAGTTGCGGCATGAAAACTCTTAGTTGCAGCATGGGGGAGGTCTAGTTCACTGACTAGGGATCAAACCCAGGTCCCCTGCATTGGGAGCATGGAGTCTTAGCCACCGGACTACCAGGGAAGTCTCTACAAGTGCTTTTTCTTTTCCTTTAAGACTAGTTGTAGTGCAAATGTCATCTCAGGGAAGCGGTCCCTGCACCTCTGATTAGGTCAGGTGCAGCTGCTCTATGCTTTCAAAGAGCCTCAGTTTTTCTTAACCAGGTATCACAGATTAAAATTATACACTTGAGCTAGATTGATGCTCCTCTCTTCCCAAGAGACTGTAAGTTCCTTGAGGGCAGGGCACACGACCCTTTCATAAGCCATAGCCCTCTGCACATAGATGTTGGCTAATGAAACAACAACTCTAGCAATTCTTCCTTCTCCCTTCTCCCCACACACCAAGCAGTCCCCACCCAGAGGCAAAGAGCCCATGCAGGTCCCAGCTCATGAAACTTTCCTGGCATCCCCATGGCACAGGATCAATCCTTCCTGCTGGCCCTTGCAGCCTCCTATCCTGCTCTGCCCCACTGCCTCCCCATCCCCCTGTTTGGCTCTCAACTAAGGTGAATCCACACCCCACACCCCTGGCCAGTAGCAGCATCTTCAGAGTCCCCAGATATCCAACACTAAAATTTTAACTCCCCAACAGACCAACCCTATGTAGCCAACAATGAAAACAGGCATAGGGAATTCCAAGAAAGTAGCAAGAGAAGACCGGGGTGACCTGAGCCTGGCAGGGGTCCCAGAGCAGTGAGCACTAACTACCCAGAGGTGGGGGTGCTCCCAGAGGCTGCACCAGGTGGCCGAGCCTGACACCTGATGGGTGCTCGCTAAGTCTGCCCTGCATAGTGAGAGAACCACTGATGAACCCATCTGTCTCTCCTGGGTCTCATGAGAGCCCCACCCTAAGCAACTCTTGAGCCAGTCTGCTGAGTGAAAGAACGAACGCAGGCAAGAGTGGGTGCTCTGCATGAACTCCCTTCCTGGTCCCTCTCTAGCAGTGGTTCTCAAAGTGCGTCCCTGTGCAACTCCTGGAGAAGGCAATGGCACCCCACTCCAGTACTCCTGCCTGGAAAATCCCATGGATGGAGGAGCCTGGTAGGCTCCAGTCCATGGGGTCACTAAGAGTCGGGCATGACTGAGCGACTTCACTTTCACTTTTCACTTTCATGCATTGGAGAAGGAAATGGCAACCCACTCCAGTGTTCTTGCCTGGAGAATCCCAGGGACAGAGGAGCCTGGTGGGCTGCCGTCTATGGGGTTGCACAGAGTCGGACACGACTGAAGCGACTTAGCAGTAGCACCAGCAGCAGTGCAACTCCTGGAGCCCTGTTAGAAATGCGCATTCTCAGCCTCCCTGACACCACCCAAGGAGGCAGAAGCAGGGGTGCTCCGGGAGAGCCCAAGCCCTCTTCTGCCTCTGGTTTGGGACCAGTGAGACTCCCCACTTGTCACCTTCTGAGTGAGATAGACTGTGGACTTCCCTAGGGGCAGGGCCTGCTCCTCTTCCTCCTCCTCCTGGGCTCATAACATTGCAGGGAAGGTTGGGAACAGCCAGACCAGTTAACTGAGTGATGGTTTGAGCAAGGAGGATGGACACCAGTCCAAATAGCCAGGTCCCAAAGGTAATCCCACATGAGTAAAAGGGCCGGTGGTCCGAAGGCCTCACCCCAGGCCCATTGCTTGATCACTGTAGCTACTTAACTCCACATTTGGCTTTCTCTCTGAACACCTCCTCCCCTATTTGACCCTTTCCAGCTATATGACCTGGGTCTTCTTTCCTCTAAGTGGCTGCGAGGCAGTGCAGAGCTGGGGCTTGTTAGTGAGTTGCACTCATTCCCTCCAGTGGGACCAGGCCCTGCAGAGATGAATCCATTCTGGCTGGCACCCAGGAGCTCCCAGACAACACACAGGGCTCAGCAGAGGGAATCACTCATGCCTCAGGAAATGGGGGTGAGGGGTATTCAGGGAGGGCTTCCTGGAGGAGCCAGGCAGGTCCCAAGGTCAAGAGATCCAGAGGCAAGTGGGTGCCCAGAAGGCAGAGTTCACCAGAGGTCCCCGCCCTGGAGAGTGGGGTGAGGCCTGGTGCTGACGGCACTGTGGGCTGTGGCTGCTTCATTAAAGACGGCTAATTAGATCCAAGCCCATTGCCGTGGCAACACAGGGGCTAGTGGGGGTGGGGAGATGAGGGAAGCTGAGAGAAAGAACAGGAGTGCAGAGCTGCTGCATCAGGGTGTCCAGGCATCTCCCCGATAACAGCACAGGTATCAGAACTCCTCAGAGTCCAGTCAGCTGGGGTGGAGGCTGAAGATACCCCTGGGCAGCTTGGATTCTGTTGGAGCTCCTCTGAGCTCCCATTTCAGGCACAGATTTCTTTTCCTTTTGGGTATCTGCAGTTGTTTCAAGCGAATCTGGCTCAGAATAGTTTTTAATTGTTCAGGTAGTTGGTATAGGCCCATCTAGCCCCCCTCTTCATGCCCTAAACCCCACCACACCCCATACACCACCCTCCCCAGTGGCAGGAAAGGGCTCTGATCCACGAGGGCACCGCCTCACTCCAGGAGGCCAGCTGGGCACCCCTGCCAGCCCTGGGCGACACCAATCCTCCCGACCCTGACCTAGTCTGTGACTGCTTCCCCAGCTCTGAGGGAAGTCTAACAACTCGCCAGCCTGCCTCTGGACACACTCCCACCCCGAGCCCCACCAAAATCACCTGCAAGACCTCTAGCCCACTTAGGGCCATGTGAGCTGGGCCAACTGGGGGACCAGTGATGAAAAAGGACATACGGATGGACAAATGGATGGCTAATGAGTAATGGCTGAAAAAAATAACAGGATGGATTGATGATGGATGAATAAATAAATGGGTGGAAGAACAGAAGGATGAATCAATAAATGAGCACAAATGGACACACAGACACATGATCCAATAGATGAGAAGTTAACCGAGTTTTTATTTTATTCATTTGTTGACAGTTTAACAAATATTTATTGAGTACCTTCCAGGTACCAAGCATAGTGCTGGGTGGAGACTCAAAGGTAAGAAAAAAAGCCTGTGCCCTGTTGGGCACCACAGTCTGTGTGGGAAGATAGGAACTTGAAAACAAAAATGACAAGTACAGGTTCAGGGGTGGTGGGTCCCATCAGGCTCTCTCAGGCCAGGAGGGGTCTCCAGCCTTTCACATGAGCACAGATACATAAGTATTTACCAGCAGAATGTCTGGGCCCCAGAGCTGCTCAAATCAGAACACTGGGAACTCCATAATCTTAGAATCTTAACCACCACTCTTAACCATCACTAATGCTATTTAAACACTTTTCAGGTGCCAAGCACCCCACCCCTGCTTTCCAAGCCCTGGCTCTTTTGATCCCCACGGCAGTCCTACACAAAGGGTTTCGATACTGTTATCCCTGCATTTTACAAACAGGGGACCTGAGACTCAGGGAAGTCACCTACACGGTAAGCAGTGGAGCCTGGGTGGCTGCTTTCAGGGCCCGTGCTCTTAAACCACCACCTCCCCTGGGAAGAGCCCCCTCCACTTCCCCTGGGGCTCACCTGCCTCCCTGGTGCCCTAGTTGCCTGAATTGCCTTTCTGCAGCCTCATCTGTACTGAGACAATGACACATTCTCCTGACCCAGGTCGGAATTGATAGAAAACAAAATGCTGTCCATCCACAGGCAATGCTGGGATCACGGAGGCGCCTCTTCCCTGGGAACTGAGCCCTGGCTAATGGCCCAGATGGACTGTCTGCGTTCCTGACCCCACCAGTGTCCACGGGCATGGAGTTAGTACTGGATGTTCCCAACCTAATGGGCTATCCATTTCGCTGATGGCTGCTGCCCTTCTCAGGTCCTCAGGTTCATCAATGAAAGCTCCAAAAGAGGGATTTCTGGGCATAGCAATTAGGAGTGCAAACTGTGGAGCCAGACAGTTTGGGCTCAAATCCTGGTTCGACCAGGTGATATGACCTTGAGCAAGACTCTTTCCCTTCCTGGGGCCTCGGTCTCTCCATCTGTTCCTGTTTGAGACCCCTTCCCTCTTCCTCCCATCATCCATCCCTTCCCACGTCACAGCCTGTCCCTTACAGACCCTCCCTTCTGGGAGGAGGGGCCTCTCAAGGCTCCACCGAGTTCCCAGGCCTCAGGCAGCTGCAAGGGCAGTCTCCAAGCCACGGGACTCCCTTGGGACTGGCTGCTCTGGATGGGCCCCAGAATTCTGGGGAATGTGCTTTGAGAACAGGAAGGGGAGAGATCAAGGGCCTAAGGAGCCTCAGGTCCTTCCTGCCACAGGGTCACTGCCCCACTCAGGTCAGACAGTGCGCACTTGGAGGTGGGATTATGAGAGACAATACGTGTTTCAGCTGTGCAGGCTCATGCACGTGTCTGTGCATCCCTGTCAGTGGTCTTCTGTGGCCATGCGACTGCACAGCACCTCTGTGGGTGGTGATCCCTGTGGTTCTTGGCAGAGGTGGAAAGTGAAGGGGCCACATCAGTAAAAACCAAAAACAGCTATAGCTGAGCATTCACCATGTGCCAGGCATGGGAGAAGTACTTCACATCACTGTCTCATTTTATCCTCATAAGCAGTCCAGGGGAGTGTGGCAGCTTGCATTTTTCAGATAGCTATCACAGTATCTTCCATGACACATGGTCTTCTTACAGTGTGGTACTGACACTCTTCCTACAGAGTGATGAGGTTTATGTTCCCTACCCTTGAAACTGGGTGGACCTTTGTGACTGCCCCAACCAATAGAGTCCAGCAGAAGCGATACTATGTGACATCCAAAGCGAGGTGGTCCAGTGATTAAGACGTTGCCTTCCAACGCAGGGAATGCCAGTTCAATCCCTGGTCGGGGAACTAAGACCCCACATATGCCTCATAGCCAAAAAACCAAAACATAAAACAGAAATACTGAAACAAATTCAATAAAGACTTTTAAAAAATGCTCATTAAAAAAGAATCTTAAAAAAAGGCAAAAACAAAGCTAGGCCATACCCATGCCATGCTCTTTAAAAAAAGCAAAAACAAAGCTAGGCCACACCCATGCCATGCTCTTCTACCTTGCTCTTGAGTCACTCATTCTTACAGCCCAGCACCACGTTGTAAGGAAGCCCAGGTCACAAGCAGAGGCCATGTGCAGGCTACCCCAGCTGACAGACCGATGAGGTCCTACTCAAATACCAGCAGAAACTGCCAGACTTGTGAATGAGCATGACTTCAAGGTGAGTCCAGCCCAGCTACTACTTGACAGTGATTGCCCAAAAGATTCTGAGTAAGAGCCACCTAGCTGAGAAAGCAGGCCCAGAGAAGTGAAGAAGCCATAGTTATGGAGTCAGTAAGTGGCGGAGCTGGGATAAGATCCCAGAGTCCTTAATGTCCTGATGGGAGACATGAAGTAAGAGAATGATTTCTGCACAGACCCAGATTTCACTGTTGGTCCAGAGGGGTCCATCTGGGACCCCAACCTCTGTAGCACTAGAAAATCTCCCCACCCTTCCAGAAACCACCTCTGATGGCTGAAAGGATTGAGGGGGCAGCTCTCATTCTCTATGCTGGGACTCAGGCCCAGCTTCTGGCGGCTCAACCATGCTGCCCACCTTTCAGCCCAGAAGGGACACCCCACCCACTGTACTCCTGACCCCTCATCTCAGGGAATGACATGCACTCCGTATACCGTTGGTGGGGACTTTTACTTCCAAGTCATGTCCAGTGAGGCACTGTTTCTTATGTATTATCTCATGTAATCCTCACACCAATTCTGAGTTACATATCACTATTACTGCCATTTTACGGGCTTCTCTGGTGGCTCAGAGGTAAAGAACTTGCCATCTTACGGGTGAGGAAACAAAGGCGAGGAGAAGTGAAGCAACTTGTCTGAGGTTATGAAGTTGGATGTGGCAAAACTGGCTGGAATTTAGCAAAGCTAGGGTCTGATGCCGCATAATCAGCATATCAGAGGAGTTGTATGACTTCACCAGGGTCACAGAAAACATAAATGAGCAGGCTTGCTGCTGCTGCTAAGTCACGTCAGTCGTGTCCGACTCTGTGTGACCCCATAGACGGCAGCCCACCAGGGTCCGCCATTCCTGGGATTCTCCAGGCAAGAACACTGGAGTGGGTTGCCATTTCCTTCTCCAATGCATGAAAGTGAAAAGTTGAAAGTGAAGTCGCTCAGTCGTGTCTGACTCTTCTCGACCCCATGGACTGTAGCCCACCAGGCTCCTCCGTCCATGGGCTTTTCCAGGCAAGAGTACTGGAGTGGGGTGCCATTGCCTTCTCTGGGATCAGGCCTAGAGTACCTTAAATTAGATGGTTATGGGCTGTGTTCTCTATTCTGTCCCCTGGATAATGTCCATAGAAGCAGAGACCAGACCTCTCTACGTTTACAGCTGTGTCCCTGACATACAACAGGTGCACCATGCATATCTGTTGATTGACTTGCTCTGACTTGTCAAGTTGCTCCTCCTTCTGGGATTCAGCTTCTTCCTCTGTAAACAAATGGGGAAGGAGGGAAGGTACAGGTGGACTCTAAACTCCTCACCAGGCTCCCTGAGGGAGGGGGATAAGTGAGGTCATGCCCAGAGATGGGGGGTGGACAGTTTGACCTTTCTCCCTGATTTCAGTACCAGGACCCAGTCTTCTTGCTTGACTGAGGAAGTTGGAGCTCCAGGAACTGCACTTCCTCCAAACACCCATGGGTGGCAGCAGAGGCCCGCATGGCATGGGGCTGGGGTGCATGTGGTTTGAATTTAACTTCAGCCTTGTTTCATGTGGGTTTTTTCCCTTTCTTCTTCCAGGGCTCTCCCACAACCACACCCCCACGCCTTAATTTGAAGAAGATACAGCTGGATCCTCCAGCCTGGGAAGGAAGGGTTTCTTTTTTTTTTTTGGAAGGGTTTCTTAACACCATGGATAATGGCCAGAAGCAGGAGGTGGAGGTTAGGAGGTAGGAGAATAGACAGACCCCAACAGATGTGAAAAACATCTCCTGAAGAGCTAGTACACTCTGAATTAACTCATCTCCAGGGCCCAAGAGGTTGGGACTGTCACCACCACTTTATAGGCAGAGAAACAAAAACCCAGATTTTCTGGGTCCCATATCTGAGTGGGGATGCGTGTGCATGTGCATGTGCTTATGCGGGGTGTGTGTGTGTGTGTGTTGGGAGGGTGGATGGGCAGTAGGCAGGAATACCACTGGGAGTCTGATGAAGTCTTAAGTGCGTGTACAGGCTCAGTCATGTCCGACTTCTCAACCCCCAGGGACTGCTGCCCGCCAAGCTCTGCTGTCCATGGGATTTTCCAGGCAAGAATACCAGAGTGGCTTGCCATTTCCCTACTCCAGGGGATATTCCCAAACCAGGGCTCAAACCCGTGTTTCTTGTGTCTCCTCTATTGGCAGGTGGATTTTTTACCGCTGCACCACCTGGGAACCCCAAAGTCTTAAAGTTGTTGTTAAGTCCCTCAGTCATGTCCAACTCTTTGCGACCCCATGGACTGCAGCACACCAGGCTTCCCTGTCCTTCCCCACCTCCCGGAGCTTGCTAAAACTCATGTCCATTGAACTGCTAAATCTAGCAACCCTAGCTCCCTGGAAATGCACCCACCCACCCTGTGCACACTGCTGCTCACAGCAGTGGTCTGGCCCCTGGTCCCAGTCCTGGCTCAGAACTTGTGGATGAGGTCAGCTTCCAGAGCCCTTCCCTACCAGCTCTAAAAATTATTCATTCAAAATGTTTAAACCTTGCTCAGCACAGACCACTGCACAGCGTATCGGGCCCTTACGCGCTGGGCCCCGCACCACCATCTTCCAGCTGTTGCAAATATCCCTTCCCCTCAGCCTTGGTTTTTTTCACTTCAATAATGAGGGTGGGGCTTCCCTGGTGGCTCAGTGGTAAAGAATCTGCTCCCCAGTGCAGGAGACACGGGTTCCATTCCTAGTTGGGGAAATCTCACATGCCATGGGACGACTAAGCCTGAGCAACTAACGCCAGCTCTAGAGCCTGCGCTCAGCAACAAGCGAAGTCACTGCAACGAGAAGCCGGCACACCGCAACTAGAGAGTAGCCCCCGCTCACCACAACTGGAAAAGACCTGTGTGCAGCAGAGACGACCCAGAGCAGCCATAAATAAATAAATCTTTTTTTAAAATGAGGGGGAACATCTATTGCAGAGTAAGTGCTCTGCAAAGGAGAGCTCGCTTCCCTCACCTCCACCCATTCTCCAGCATGCAGGCAGGCTGGGGTGAAGGATCGTGGGAACGGAAGTTAGCCAGTGCCTGTTTCCAGCCCATCCTGTTCCCTCCCTCCTTCCCTCGAACCCAGGCACAGTTGTGGGGGGAAGCCTCCATTTGTATGTGCTGTCGGGGTGGGATGGGGTGTCCTGCCTCTAGAGCGGAAGATGACTCACTAGGCTGTGGTCCAGGCACCCTGGGAAAGGCCAGGCCAGCCTCAGGCCAGAGCCTTGGGGAGCCAGGAGGCAGGGAGGAGGCGGGGCAGGGCTTGCCTGAGCCACAGACATCATCCTGGGGGCTCTCAAAGCTCCGCAGCCAGAAGAGCTCATCTTCCCCACTTCCCACAGTGCCAGAAATTCTACTTAGACCAATGAAGGCCCAGGGAAACTTGAGGGTCTATCAGCTCCTGCTGCTGCTGCTGCTAAGTCACTTCAGTTGTGTCCGACTCTGTGCAACCCATAGATGGCAGCCCACCAGGCTTCCCAGTCCCTGGGATTTTCCAGGCAAGAACAATGGAGTGGGTTGCCATTTCCTTCTCCAATGCATGAAAATGAAAAGTGAAAGTGAAGTCGCTCAGTCGTGTCCAACTCTTAGCGACCCCATGGACTGCAGCCTACCAGGCTCCTCCATCCATGGGATTTTCCAGGCAAGAGTACTGGAGTGGGTTGCCATTGCCTTCTCCCCTATCAGCTCCTATAAACCCACTAATCTGGCCTCTGTTCTAGACATGGATGCTGACTGAAGAAGGAAGAGGTGCTCCCTTCCCTTCTGAGCTCACAAACCATGCCTAGAGCAGAGCCAGCCCATGATCAGTAAACTCCATGTGTGTGAATTAGTGGATGAATGAAGTAAGTATCAGTGTACTGAATGTGCACAGCACCTTTAGAATGTCCACATCCAATCTTCCCTTGAAGGAGGGAGCCAGGGAAGGGACTGTTCCTTCCCATTTTATGTATGGGCACTGAGGCCCAGAGAGGAAAGTTTCTCCTGACCCCCAGGGTAGTAGGCAGTTGAGGCCAGAACCAGGCCCTTGGGGCTCCACTACCACAGCTTATCCAAAGGGACCGAACCAGCTGGGAGGCCTCATGGCCCCTACCTGTCATGCCCCTGCCCTATTCCAGGACCCAGAGGACACTCCCAAGAAAGGAGCAAGTTCCATCCGTTACTCTGGCTCTGGAGTGAGCCCTGAGCCCCGGTGACCCTGGCCCAACCCAGAGACCAGGGAAGCGCCACCACCCCCCTACCCCAACCCCACCATCACACCAGACAAACCAAGGGTGGCCGAGATGCTCAGGGACAGTGACTATACCCTACGCAATGATCCCTCCAACCTTACCTCAAGGGGGCTGTCACTGGGCTGGGGCCATGCTGACAAAAGTGGTCTCTGCCTTGACTGACCAGAGGCAGCCATGGCTTCTAAGCCCTTTTGCACTGTGTCAGCAACTGGTGACCAGCCCTAATGCCCACCATGTGTTGTGTGTGTGGTGTGTGTCTGTGTGTCAAACGTGTTTGTGGTGGGCGGTTGCAGTACACAACAAGATTTATAGCTGAAGGTCAGCTTGAGCCACGTCTAGGTCCTGAGCCACTCTCCCAAGGCATCAGAGTTAGGACCACTACATCTAGGAAGCTGTCTTGACAGCCCAGATCTGTCAACTCCCCGCTCCTTTTCTGAGCTCCTTGGGCTTCTGGTGTTCCAGCCTTAAAATCT
Source organism: Bos taurus (assembly GCF_002263795.3). Taxonomy (NCBI): domain Eukaryota; kingdom Metazoa; phylum Chordata; class Mammalia; order Artiodactyla; family Bovidae; genus Bos; species Bos taurus. Next base: position 52,822,033 of record NC_037342.1, on the reverse strand, counting down.
CAGCGTTTCTCTGGGCTTACTATTGTGATACTAACAATAAGAGACACCAACTCAGCACTTTAGTTTACAAAACGCTTGCAGGGCCTAATGTCATCAGATCCTCACAGCAACTCAGTGGGGAGATCGAGGCTCAGTGAGGACCCATAACTTGCTCAGGTTCTTGTGAGCAGGAGGTTGTGGGGCTGGGGTGCAAATGCCCCTCTTCCACTGAACTGCTGTGGGTCTTTGGGTAAATCGATTAACCTTACTGTGCCTGAACACAGGAAGAGAGCAATGGCATATAAACAGGACTTGATCTCCCTTGAGAGGTTCATAATGTGCTACTTACGGGTATTTATTTTAACCTCCAGATCAGCCTCCTGGGGGGGCCCTATTATTTCCTGCTTTACACAAAAGGATGGTGGGCACAGTGAAGTCCAGGACCTGGCTCAAGGTCTCACAGAAGACAGGACTTGTGCATCTGGGGAGCCAAGGAGTCTGGATATCCATACCTATTCCACAGTGCAGGAGAGAGGGTCCCTCCGGCCCAACGGAGAAACTCAGATAGCAGGCCAGGCCCCCAGCACGAGGAGGACACTCACACTGCCTTCTTCACAAGGCGGAGACTGACCACAGAGCTCTTTCAAATGCCATGGAGAAACATTCAGTATAATCTTAAATGAAAGAAGCAAGGATTTCCCTGTGGTCCAGTGGTTAAGAATCTGTCTGCCAATGCAGAGGACACAGGTTTGATTCCTAGCTCAGGAAGATTCCACATGCCACAGGACAACTAAGTCCGTGCTCAAACGACTGAGCCTACGTGCTGCAACTACTGAAGTCTGCACATCCTACAGGCTATGGTCCGCAACAAAAGCAGCCACGGCAATGAGAAGCCCAAGCACTGCAACTAGGGTGTAGCTCCCATTCACTGCAACCAGAAGTCCGTGCACATCAGTGAAGACCCAGTGCAGCCAAAATAAATAAATAAAAATTTACAAAAGAGGCCAGAAACATGTAGCACACCATGTCAGCATCATGAACTATACATAGGAATATGCAAGGAGAAAAGCCTGCACTGATGGCTGCCCTGGGCACTCGGAGGCCCACAGGTGTGCCTCAGCTCCTTCCTCTATATAATAGAGAATTTAAAGGACTTATTTAGCATAGGACCTGGAACAAAGAGCTCTCAATAAATGTTGGCTGTTATGAATAACCAGAGAAGCTTAGAAGGCAGGTCATCTCAGAGGTAATCTTGACCGGCCCTCTTCCAGGGCAGGCAGCCCTTGGCAGCCCTTTCTTGCGACCCCAGAACCAAGCAGCTCCCTTACAAGGGTCCCCTGGCAGCTCCTTGTACTATGGGCAGGTCTGTGCAGGGGAAAGGCCAAGCTGGGCTGGGTCCCTCAGTCCCTGAGTGGCCTTAGTACTGGACAGTGGTGACCTTGGGAAGAATCGTCCATCTCCCATCCTAAATTCTCTGGTCTCAGACCTTGCCATGGGGTTATTTTCCAGGAACAAGGTTGGGAGGGGCTTCCTGGGTGTCTGTTTTGTCCCCAGCCCAGGACACCACCTCTGTCCCTCCCACTGTCTCTGAGATAACTGAGAAATCTTTACTGCAACACTCTGTGCCTTTTCCATTTTCTCCTTGGAAAACAAACGAGAGCCAGCTGGGTCTGACCTCCCCCAACCCCACCGCCAACCCCTCCACCTCCCAGGGGCGAGAGGCCCTCTCTGTCTCCTCCCTGGACTAGCAGAGAACCCCCAAGAGGAGGGGCCCTGTGAGCTGGGTGTTGCTATGGCAATGGAGCCCTGGAATTTGACCACTGGGGCCCAGGAGTGGGGGTGGGGAGTTGGTACAGGCCATGCTGGGGGCAGGGAGGAGGGTCCATAGGTCCAGGAAAGCCAAGGAGAGCAAAGGCAGGGCAGGGGTCAGGTCCTTCCATGGCCTCAGTTTCCCCATCTGTAAAGGGGAAGAGGCATGGACCTCAAGATAAAACTGGAATCTGGCTGAGGGCTAGGGGTGGGGGGAGTAACCAGAGCAAGGTCAGTTGTCCCTTTGATGGATAGAGACTCTAGGGAACAGAGATCTACCCCAGTAACACAGTAAGTCCAGAGCAGAGCCAAGACTAGACCCTGGGTTGGGGTGGGGGGTGGTGTCTGTCCACTCTGACTTTCTTATTTCTCTACTGGTGAGGACCAAGGATGCCTGTTTCATGTCTGGGGGTAGAGGACCTCTAAGAATGGCTATGACTGGCTCAGCCCACAGTCCTGAGACAACAGACGATGTGTCTGCCCCCAGCAACCCCATGCATTCCTGGATCTGGTGGGCTGGCAAAGGGCCTGCCCCCACCTCTGCTTGCAGTGCCGGGCTGTAGTGGGTATTTTTAGGGTGCCTGCCCATCTCCACCTTCCCGCCTGCCCACTCCAGGAACACAGTGAATTCTACTGCCAGCTCCCCTCCAGTTCAGCCAAGCCTGAGTCGGGGCTGGACTGCTGGCCATCCTCTATGCCCCTGCCTCCAGGCAGCCCTCTCTTGCTGGCTTCCTCCTTCCTTACACTCAACCCTGGGATCAGGGTGATCTTCAGGGCCCCTTCATCTATGATACTCTAGGCCCAGAGAGGGATGGGACTTGTCCAAAGTCACACAGCACAGATGAGGATTTGGGGATGTGGTGCCATCCGCCTCTGCCCCGTCTCCACCTGTCCATCAAGTTATTCCATGCTGCCCCAAGCCTTCCTCAACTCTTGGCCACTGATCCCCAACAGCCACAGCCCTGTTCCCCTCCCACTCCAAAAAGATGCTCCCATTCTGACCAAGTAAGGCCTGAGTTGAAAATGCCAGCCATCTGGAAGAAAAATCGAGTTGGAACCATAACTCACACTACACAGGATGAATTCCAAGTGGATCAAAGATGTAAATGTAAAATAAAACAAGAAAACATAAAATATCAATACCAGAGGAAAACATGGGAAAATGGATTTATAAGCTTAGACAGGGAAAGGCCTTTCTAACCATGACTCCCAACCCAGAAGCCATAAAATAGAAGCTTGATAAATTAAACCACACAAAAATTAAAACTTCTGCATGGCAGAAATATACCATAAACAAAGTCAAAAGTGAAGTGACAAGTCAGGAAAAAATATTTGCAATCCATAACCTAGACAAAGGACTAACCTCCCTAATATTTTAAAAGTTCCTAGTAATTTAAAAAACAAAAGGCCAATAACCCAACACAAAAATGGGCAAAGGGTGCAAACAGTTCACAGAAAAGAGAATCCAAATGTCTCAGACAAGTGGAAAGATGCTCAGCCTTACTCATTATAAGATAAATGTAAATTAAATATATTGAGATATCATGTCACCCACCAAATTGGGAAAAACTCTCAAAGGTCTGACTCGGTGAGGCTGTGGGAAAGAGGTATCTTTTTCAGGTAGCAGACCCCTGTGGACAGCATCAAAATTAAAATCACATGTACACTCTGTTCCTTCAATTCCACTCCCAAGAAACTGCCCTAAACATACACCAGGCCCCATACAAATGAACCTATGAACAAGTTGATTTACTGCAGCACTATCTGTAACAGCAAAAGACTGAAAATGACCGAAATATCCTTTATAATGTGGCTAAATACCGCTTGGTAATCTGTGCAGTGAGACACCAGGTGGTACAAGAGGGAATACGGAAGATGATGAGGCAGCCTTCCAAGTGATATTCAGTGGAGAGAAGTGTGGACCATGAGCTACTATCTGTGGGCAAAGTCAGTGCATTTGCTGGTATTTGCATATACAAGGATTCACAAGATCTAATAACTCAGTTCCCGGGATATGTCAGGGAGGCTATTGGAGGGAGGAGATTTTTTTTACCCATTTTGATTTTTATTAACCCTGTGAATATATTATCTATGCAAATTTTCAAATATATACATTGAATTAAAACAAAAAAAATCCTTCCCCTCACAGTCTGGCTCCTAAGCCTGCTCCAGCCTCACATCTCAGTTCTGAACAGCCTCTGCAGCCCTTATCCTCCTCACCCATCAGAGGCCTCAGCCTCTTCTTCATGAACCATCACTTCTGTACACTCCCTCCTGGGTGGGTACTCTCTGGGCTCCCAGTAGCTGTACATCTCGGTCCCAGCCCTGATCACCCCTGCGGTCACTGTCTCTGTGAGTGTCTGCATACAGCCCTGCGTTTCCGCCTACACACAGCACCAAGTCCAGAGTGGCTCCAGATGAATGAAGAAGGAATGAAAGAATGGTGCGCTGCCCTGGACCCTGGGTTTGGAACCTTTGTCTTTGCTTTCTCTCTCTGCTCTCCTAATCGGTCTCTAGGACAATTCCAGTCCCACCTGTGAACTCCTCCAAGATGCTCTCCCTGCCCAACTTGTAGTCATACAGGGGCTTGACAAAGTCCTTTCTTCAGAGAACTGCTAAATTCCTCCTTCACAGGCCACCTCCCCACCCACACCCACTCCTTAGGTTGAGCAACCTCAGGGCTGGGCTTTGATTGAACCAGAGTTTGGAAATGAGTCCTCAGCCTGGATTAAGGTCCGGGGGTCTGGAACCCTCTGGGCAACTGTGAACAATCTTGCTCCTCTCTGGGCCACAGATACCCTCTGTAAAGTGAGGTTGGCACCAGGCAGCTTTACAGCAGGGTGAGGATTTCTGCCACTGAGAAACTGGCAGAGCCTCAAGCCCACAGAATCCCACCCCACCTCTGGTAGATCCTTAGCTCTGCTCCTAGGGCAGCTGCCTGGGGGCAAACTCTGAGCCTCTCTTGGGAAACTCAGTTTCTCCCTCCTCCCACAAAGATGACCCTCTAGGATATTCCTGGTAACTCCATCCACTCTCTCCACCCCCGGGAACCCTCCTCAGCCAGGCCAGGCTACTAACCTCCCTTTTCTTTCCAATCTACTTTATGATTTCCTACTGATCCTCAGTGGTCAGTGGTCCAGCCCCACCACCAGATACATTATCACATTTCTCACCAAAACCCTGTAACAGGTACCATCACAATTATTCCCATTTTACAGATGCACAAACTGATCCACAGAGGGACTAAGTATTTGTTCATTGTCACAGAGCTAAGAGGAAGAGCAGGATGTGAGCCTTAGCCATCTGGCTCCAATCTGTTCCAACCATTACACCAACACAACTGGATGCAGGGTCAAGTTCAAGCACTCAGGCTGGCCCCCGACTTCCTGGGTGACTCGGTCCTTACTGACCCACCAGCATCAAATTCCCCACTGTATCACAGTGACTGTGTCATGCTCTGGCTATGGTACTTCCTCCAACCCATCACACTCTTCTATGCCCTAGACTCTGGCATGTGCTAGTCTCTCTGCCAGGTGCAGCCTCCCCTATCTTTACACTTGGCAATTTCCTACTCATTTCCTGTTTCTGGTGGCCAAAGAAGTGGGAGCGCAGGCTGTGTGTTGGGCCAGGTTAGGCCAGTGCCCAAGGCGGGCAAGCCTGGCTCCTGAGGCCTTGGAATTGCCAGACTCAGACCTCAGGCTTCCTCCTGCCAACACCTGTTCATACTTCCTTTTTACTCACTCTCAACTCTGAGGAAGTCTCCCTGACTCTAACCTAAATTACCTCACCCCAGAGGTACCAGTGGGACTCCTGCACCTCTAGAGGATCTGCCTCCACCAGACTCCAGGTGAGTGAGTAAGCCGGGCCAGACAGCACCCACCTCCCACAAAGGGGCCTGCACCTTCCCAAGCAGCAGCAGTTGGCAATGGGGGTCTTTCCACCATTCCCACAGGTCATCCTCCTGGTCAAGTGGAGCCCTACCCAGCTCTAGAGGCTCCTGATGGGGGGAATCGCTTGCTCAGGAGCCTCAGGGTGGGGTGCTCCATCAGCCTGGCTCCCCCTGGAGAGCTGGCTCCCAGTGGGCTTTGTCCCTGCCCAGGGAGCCTGGCTGGGCTAACCTTGGGTTTTGTGGGGGGGCGGGGGGCGGGGCGGGGGGGTGCTGAACTTCTGAGCCTGCAGAGAAACTGAAGGGAGAGGTTGTTCAGCTCTAAACTCTACACCAGAGCCCACTGCCCCAAATAGAGATTTTCTGCCTGAGTCCCAGGGGGCTCCATGCAAGTACATCATGAGAAAGACATGGTCAAAGGGCAGCCATGGCCCCCACCTTCACTTAAATCAACAAGGTTCCAAGTTGACCTAGTTTATAGCTCTGTGACAAGATTCCCCTAGAAGAAAAGGTTCTACTGTTTTTAAAAGCATGGAAATTACTGCCCTGGGATCAAATCCAGACTTTCAGTGCTGGCCTTCTGGACTCCCCAGGACCCACCTGACTTCTTCAGAACCAGGGAGCTTTCATGGTACCCCAAATGCACCAGAGCTTTTCCATCACAGGCCTCTGCCTTCCTGGTTCTTTCTGCGTGAAGCCCTTGGCCCCATTTCTGTCTGTCAGGGCCCTATTGGTTCTTCAGTGCTCTAGCCACTGCCCCACATCAGCCTCCCTTACCCTCCTTCTGAGTCTGAGTTCTCAGATGGGACTCCCTAGGGCAGGAACCCCTTTCCACATGCTCACCCTGAATATACAAGCACAATATATAGTGAATGGAAATGGAACTGAATTTTAAAGGTTACCCCAGGCTTTCTTCAAGCACATTACCAGGCTGATCCCACAGTTAATTACCCAGGGCTAATTATAAAAGCCAGCAGCAGCTGTGCAGTCAGTTCAGTTACTTCACCAGTGACAATGAGCACCCAGTCCTCAGTCAAACTGCCGGACTTTCCCCCTGGGAGCGAGGTCCTGCTCCAGGCAGAAGGTAAGCTGAGGCCCTCTTGCCAGGCACCTGGTTCCAGTGTCCACTGTCCAACTTAGCCCCATGTTGGACACTCAGGGTTCCAGGGCAAGGAAGAACTGCTCTGTTCGCATCTCCCCAGATGGGTAACACCAACTCATATCCCTTGTTAAGTTGACACCTGGCCACCTGTATTGACTCCCACTTCACTGTCATTAAACCTTGCTCCAGGCGAGGTAGGAGGGATACTCAGGCTAGGTCCTCACTTTTGATGATCTGCCCAGATGTCTGTGGGGACAGAAGTCCGCTGGGGATTGTGCGTGTGTGTGTGTGTGTGTGTGTGTGTGTGTGTGTGTGTGTCTACATGCTGTGACTTCAGGCTATGCTCATGCTGGGGTGGATGGGGGTCTACAGTCAACCCCCCACCTCATGGTAACTATTGGTTTTATGTCCCCCATCCAGCCCGCAGGCTCTGCCAGGGACACCCAGGCGGAGCTGAGACCAACACTGGGTGTTTCTTCCCCAGCACACACGGCCCAGGCCTGGCCACACAGAAGGTGGCCTGATGACAGAGGGGAAGGGGCCACAGTGCTGCCTGAGGACCAAGAATTAAACTTGTGGGACAGGGCTCAGGGCTAGGGGCCCAGGGGGAGACAGGGCAGGAGGCTGGGGGTGGGGGAAGCAGTCTGGGCTGGCTGTGGGTCCGGGCCTCTCTGGGCTCTTTGTCCAAATATGGAAGGTTTTTTTGTCTCCATTTGAGTCACGCCGGCCATGGCCCAAGAGATCTGCTTTCCAGATACTGCAGGCGGGACTGCGCCAGCCCTGCCGGGCCTGCACTCCGCCCCCACCCTCCTTCTCTTGCCTGTGGCTCAGCTCGGCACCCTTCCGACCTCCTGGGCCCAAGCTTTCTCCACCAGCCCGGAGTCCAGTACCCACCTCAGCGGCTCTCGAGCACCCCGAGAAGGTCCCTGGGCCCAGGACAGGAAGAAACATTCCCTCTGCCTGCACATCACCCACTCTCAGTCCCCAGGGACCTCTCCTGTTCAACTGAGCCAGGCAACTAATACTTACTGAGCAACTACTATGTGCTAGTTCTGAGGCCTAGGACTGTGGCCCGTGCGTCCCAGGGGCTCCCCATGCCCAGCGAAACCCACCCTTCTCCTCCCACATGCCCACCTTGGCGACGGCACCACCCCCCAACCCCGGCAGTCCTGAAATCCAGGAGCCCAAGTAATATTCACAGATTCTGGAACCAGACTGTCTGGGCTTGGATCCCAACTCCTAACTTGTGCCTCAGGTCCCTCATCTGTGAAACAGGGAAAGAGCCCCTCCCCAAAGACAGGTCGTGAGGATTAAATGAGGGAGTATGTGGAAAGGGCTCAGACCAGTGCCAGGCACATGGGAAGAGCTTTCCAAGCTCTGCAGCCGTGACTAGTGACTTTCCACTCCCTCGCCTGCACCTTATTCAGGCAGGTGCTGTGGACTAGACCTCCTCAGACTTTCCATCACCTCTCTCCGGTTCTCTCTGCATTAGACAAGGTTCTCTCCTGCATCTCCTGGAGGGAGGTCGGCCTCTATTCCTCACTCCCGAGCTCTGCGAGCCGAGCTGGGTACCTTACTCACTCTGGGCCTCAGTGTCTAGTTCCCACCCTCATCCCCAATCAGTTTGGGCTTGGGAAGCACCCTTTGCCCATCAGCCTGATTGCTCGGGCCTGTGATCCCCAGGGCAGAGCCCACACAGGGCTGGACACGGGTGGTGGAAAGAGCTCAGAGCAGCCTGGGAACTCCCCGGGGGCAGCACCTGGCTCTTCTCCTCCTGCTTCCCCACTCCCTCTGTGTCATTTAATGTGTTCTGATGCCCTACCACATGCCTGGAATGGGAGGGCTTGCCACAGGTGGAGTCACCTGACCTGAACCAAGCACTGAGTTACAGGGTAAACTGGAGGCTCCACCCCATCTTCACTCATACTCTGAGTCCTGAGTAGGGGAGGGGTCCTGACTCTCAGGCGAGGACAGTAAAGGAACATCACCCTATACAGGGCCCTCTTCCTGAGGCCTGGTCCTGGCCAGGCGCCTCCAGCTTTGCTGGAGGCAGAGAGACGCAGAGGAGACACGAGACAGAGGAGCAAGACCGCGGGAGGAGCGGAGGATGAACAACAAACAGAAAGTCAGTGCCCACAGTGAGGAAAGGCCTGGGGTGAGCAGAAGAAAGAGGTGGAGGCGGGAGGAGGCTCTCCCAGCCCAAGCCCAGGGTCCAGGTGAAGAGGCGGGGTAAGTGGAGGAGCAGCTCCATGGCTCTGCCCTCCTCCTCCTCCTCCTTCAGCCTCTGGGCCAGGCCCAGACTATTTTTAGCTGGGGCTGAATTTAGCTGTTCCCTCGGAAATTCCTCACCCGCCCCAGGCAACACCCCCGCTGGCCTTGGGGAGAAGCCTAGAAGCTCTGGTCCAGGCAGGAGCAGAGAGGAGGGACCAGAAGTGGCAGAGAGCTAGAAGGATACTTAGGGCTCTGATGAGGAAACTGAAGCTCAGGAGCAGGCCCCAAATCTGAGTTACTCTTCCCACAGCCTCTGCCCTCCTCTCCTCCAGGAAGGCCTCCAGGACTGCAGGGCCACAGAACAGCACCTGTCTTGGGGTCTGTGACACAAACATCATGAGGATACTTTGTCTGCGACTACAGGACCCACTGTGAGCACTGCTGGCAAGGCTGTCTGCCTGTCTACCTACCAGTTCCTCTTCCCCCAGCTCCCGAGAGCCTGCAGAGTCCAGAGCTCTTCTGGGCTCTGCCACCTCTGGGACTCCCACTTTACAGATGGGAAGACTGAAGCCAAGTGCCTTGTCTTGGGTCCTAGACAGCCAGGGAGCACAGGCCTGCTCCTTTTCTTCTCAGACACTCCCCACCCAGGTTGCTCCCAGAAGAGCTGGCTGGGGGTGTAGCCTGGAGCTCTGCTGTTCTCTGGTGAACCCGCTGAGAAACAGGGCACTTCCACTGGAGCAAGAAGATCCAGTTAGACGAAAAGCACATGGAACACAGAGGCAGGGACCCAGGCTGGCTCAGAGCTCCCTCGCCCTTCCAGAAATGCAGAGGGAAGTTCTGTCCCGAGGCAGGAGGTTGATTCAGATGACCCTGCACCCTGTCCATTGCCTCATTCTCTAACTCCAATAAGGAAAGCAGGCCCTACTCCCCCTACCCCAGCTTCGGACAGGGCCTCTAAATTTAAGTTTCAATTTTACCTCCAAATTACTGCCCTAGTAAGTTTCTCTCCACCCCTGTATCACCTGCTCCCCTAAGCTCAGGTTTCTAACCTTCCTGCTCCCCAGTCCAATCATCCCCCCATGAGCAGAGAATGCTTTTCAATGTGCCCGTCTGGCTCTCCTCCTCCTCCTCCTCCTCAGCTCCTTATCTTCCATGGCTCCCCACTGCCCACAGGACAAAGCCTTTGAGGTTTCACTCGGCCTTGAGGCTTTATACCTGGCTCCTGCACACACAGCCCCTCCCCATGCGCTCTGGTCAGAGATCTCCCTGCCCTCTTGGCCCCAAACATACATCGAGGCTTCTCTTTCCTGCCTGGTTCAGCCTGATTCTCTAAAACACCAAGGGACTATGTCCCTTGTCCTCTCAAGAATTCCCCAGTGCGGCCCCTTACACCCAGCTGTGAGGTGCACAGGCAGATAGCTGGGCCTGGTCCTCTACTGTGTGGTCTTGGGCAAGACCCATTCCCTCACTGTGCCTTAGTTTCCCTGCTGAATAATGTAGGGGCGAGGGGTGATTAGAAGACACACTGGTTTCTAAAGGTCTTCTTGGGTGGGCCATCCCGGCATTCAAGGCCCTGTCCCTCTTCCTCCTCCTGCCTCCTGGTCTGCCAAAAAGCTGGACATCTCACACCAGGTCCCACCCCAGGGACACAGGGAGAGACAGACAGGGACAGTGAGGAACCAGGAGCAAGACCGCGGTGACACAGGCAGTCAAAAAAGATGGAGCCAGTAGGGTTTTCTGGGGGGAGTGGGGGGAGTCCTTTCCCGTCCTTCTGCCCCTTCCCTTCACATCTGCTCCTTGACCTCCAGTGCCCTGTCCTGGGAAAGGACTGGATGTTTGTCCAAGGGGGCTTGGGGGAGGGGGGGGGGTCTCGGCAGTCCCAGGAGGCCAGGCTGTGGGGCTGGCTGGCAGCCAGGACCCCAGGCCTCCCTCCCTCCTGCTCCATGCTGCTCGGGGAGCAGGGCCTGCTCACCCCCTGGGAACCAATAAACAGGAAACAGACACCAACCTGGTGCTTGCTCCCTCAGCCTGGCCCCCACCATCACAGTCCCCCAACTGCTCTCCCACTGGCCTAAGACAGCCTCGCTTTTCCCCGGCCCCAGAATCTCAGAACCAAGAAGTAATAATCTCAAATGTATGAAAAAATTAAGTTAAAAGTTACGTCTTCTGCAGAAAAAAAACAAAACAAAACAAAACTCAGACTCCTTCATCTTGAAACCACGAGATTCTGTGGTCTGAACTGGCAATCTCAGAAGTATACACTTTAAATTGGCCACAATTCTGACAGCTTCCAGACCTGGGGTCATGGGCTGAGGATTCGATCCATAAGTTTTCTCTTGGCCTTCACAGTAACTCCTTAGCATTCCCACTTTGCAGAGCAGCAAACTGTGGCTCAGAGCTGAGGTGCAACGACTTGTTAGATACCACCCAGCTGTGCGACAAAGGTCAGGTCTGAGATGTCAACCCTCATCTGTCTAACCCCAAAGCCCACCAGGCACATGGACCTCAGACTTCCCACTTTGAAGGGCCTCTCAGCCTGGGATGGGTAGCAGAGGGGATTGAGATCCACTTCACAGGCCAGTTCGAATGGGTCTGGGACCTCACTCGGCTTCTAGACTGGGGCTGGTGGTGACAAAACGGGTGAGGGGGCGGGAGCCAGGAGCCAGGTCAGTGGGCATTGGCTCCACCTCACCGCCCAGCCCCTCTGCCCACCTCCAAAGGCCCAGGCTGCTGGGTCACCCACCCTACAGACGTAGCCTGGAACCCATACACCCCTCCTATCTGGAGCTCTGTGCTCTGCTTCATGGCTGGAAAGAGATGCTGAGAACCTGAGCATTTTGGAATCAGGGTCTCTTAGGATCACAGAATCCTAGCATCTCAGTTACAAGGGGAGGAGCTAACATTTCTTTAGGAAACCCTCCTGGCATGATTTCATTCAATCTTAATCATAGTCTTTCATGGAGTGAGGGGATAATTCACCCGTTTTACAGATTCAGAGGGGTCTGAAAATGCTTGCCCCTGGTCCCAAAGCCAGCCTGAGAAGGGACACAGACCATGCTCCCTACCCTCCACGTGCCACTCTTCAGGGCCACCTCAGACAGCACCTCGGCCCTTAGGGGCCTGACTCTGGTCCAACAGTACCAGGGTCTCTAATGCCTGGCACAGAGCTCCCAGCACAGGTGGAGGGGTAGCTCCTGGCCATCTGCCCTGAGCCAGCCAGGGCCAGTCCAGCAGAGATGTGATTTCCACCCTAGATCCCACTCTTCTCTCTCTGCCCTGGCTCTACATTCTCCTGCCAACTGCCTTCTTGGGAGCTACTTCATCCCAATTTTTAGGCAGCCACTCTAGAAGGCAAACCCATCCACAGGGGACACGTTGGCTCTTCTGTCCCTCTCCCACCAGAGCAGGGCTCAGCCACCCTCTGGACCCCACCCACATCAGCGGGCTAAGACCCTTGTTGAGAACCCCTGACAAGCAGGGATGATGTCCAAACTTTCCTTGTGTGTTCTTATTGCCCATCAAGGGCTCAACAAACGACTGTTGAATGAATGGAGAAATGAAAGTGACAAATGATCAGGGAAAGAAATGAGTACAGGATAAATGCAGGGGGCCTGAGTTCACCAGCTCTATCTGGTGACCAGCACCTACTGGGAGCTCTGGCTTCCAGAAGTTGACAGCCTGACCCATCTGCCCACCTGTCAAAAGCAGAATAAAGGCCAAAGATGTCTGCGTCTGAATCCCCAAGGCCTGTGACTATGTTATCCTACAATGGTCTGAATCCCCAGGACCTGTGAATGTTATCCTACATGGCAAGAAGGACTTTGCAGACGTAATTACAGATTCTGAGATGGGAAGATTATCCTGGATGATCCAAATAGGCCCAGAGTAATGACAATGGTCCTTATAAGGGAGGAAGGAGGTTCAGTTCAGTGTGAGAGAGAGATCTGAAGACACTACGTTGCTGTTTTTGAGCCGCTCATTCGTGTCTGACTCTTTGTGACCCCATGCGCTATAGCCCGCCAGGCTCCTCTGTCCGTGCAAGAATACTGGAGCGAGTTGCCATTTCCTACTCCAAGGGATCTTCCCGACCCAGAGATCGAACCCATATCTCTTATGTCTCCTGCGTTGGCAAGTGGGTTCTTTACCACTGTGCCACCTGACTGACAGCTTTAAGAATGGAGGAAGGGGCCATGAGCCAATAAGAGCCAACAGCCTCCAGTGATGGAAAAGACAAAGGGCAGTTTTTCCCTAAAGGTTTCAGAAGGAATTCAGCCCTGCTAACATCATAATTTTAGCTCAGTGAAGCCCATTTTTTTCTGACCTCCAGAACTATAAAATGAAACTTGTATTAAGTCACTAAATACGTAGTAATTTGCTACAGCAGCAATAGGAAACTAATACACCACCCATCTGCCAGCCTAGACCCTGGAATTAGCTCATGTTCCTCCCACCTCAGGTACCTCTGGAGACTCCCCTCTCCCCTTCTCCCTGCCCCAGGAGTATTTCAGAGCTCCACAACTGCCCCAAACCCCAAAGAAAGTACTAACATCACACAGCAGCAGCATCAACACTTCTGTGTGCCGGCCCCAGAGTGAGCCCCACAATCTGCCACCAGTGTGGGGGACAGGCCCCCTCTATACGTGTGGAAGGGTGCAGAGCAGCTGCTGGTCATAGGGAATAGGGTCCCTGGGGGCCAAGCCTGGGTGAGTTCCAGCCCCACTCTGAGCCTCAGTCTCCTCAGCAAGCTAAAGGGGACTGTGAATCCCACCCACCAGCACTTCAGTCTATTAATACAAGCTGGGATCCTACTAAGGACAGCTGCTACCTCTCCCAGCCGGAGTGGGAGTTCTTCCTGGTGCCCAAGAACATGAAGGAATCTATGGCTCAGAGAAGGGAAGGAACTTACTTAAGGCCACACAGCAGGAAAACGGAGAGGCCAAGCCTAGAACCCAGGTCTCCTGATGCCTAGTGCCAACCTTCACATGTCATACCACGACATCCCTCATAAGCCCCAAAGCTACTGGAGGGGGCTCAGATACCCTGGCTGGGGCCGTAGGCCCCTGCCTGTGATGGGCTGGGGCTCAGTCTCAGCTCAGAGCATGGCAGCCTGGCAGTCGTCCTCTGCCTCTGTCCACCCCTGGAATGCCCCAGAGGCCTGGGGGTGGGGGTGGGGGTTGCCTGAAGGATCAACTCCCATGGGGGGGGCATGGTTCTAACAGGCTCCTGCTTCCCAAGAGACCCAGCGCCCCCGTTTCAGGGCCTGCCAGCCAAGGCGCCAGGCTGCCTGGGCACGTTTCCCAATAAGTACGCCAGGGCTGCAAGCCTTTCTGGGAAACATGGACTCCCCCTTCCCCCCACCCTACTACCATCATCCCTGCCAGCTCTGCTTAGTGGGAACTCTGTGGGGCCAACGTATGGCCTGGGAGTCAGGACACCTTGGGCCCAATTCCACTCGAGACCCAGGAGCTGGGACAAGTCTCTGCCCATCCTGGGCCTGCTTCATCTATGTACTGGGATGCCCCCCTAGCATCCCAGAGGGGAGGGGGGGGAACCAGCACTGCCTGTGGGTGGCGCGAGCTCCCTGTCTCAGGTAACATGCAAGCTGGAGCTGACAGGCGTCACAGCGGCTGTAGAGGAGCCACCAGTGGGATAAGGCACTGTCACCTGCCCCACTGGGGCCCTGAGAACCTCACCCTCCTAGCCTTTGAGCCACACCAACAGAGGTCTACAGGGGCGTCTGGTGCAGCCGACAGCTCCAGGTGACCCCGGGGGCTTTGTCAGTCTCCCCCTCCCCACTCTTAAGTGACCCCTCACAGCCACAAGGAGCTGCAGCAGAAACCCCCTACTCTGTTGCCTCTGCCCTAGCCCAAGCCCCCTTATCTCTTACCCAGACTGTTCCAGTGGCCTCTTGATGCCCCTTCCCCTGGGCCTCTGTAGTCTACCCCCATAGAGTGGCTAGAGCAGACTTGTGAAAGCCTAAGTCAGATTAGGTCACTACTCTAACTCAGAACCTCAAAATATGGCTTGCTGTCTCACCTCAAGTAAACACGGAAGACCTCCTATTGGTCTCTGAAATCTACCTCATCTGGCCCCAGCCCACTTCCACCCTTCCTTAACTCTGACCTCATCCCCACTTAACTCCATTCACACTGTCCTCTTGACTTTTACCCCAGGGCCTCTGCACTTGCTGTTCCTCTCTTCCCCAAAAGACAGCTGCCTGTCTTGCTCCCCTCAAGCCTCTGCTCTCCAGTCTCACCTCCTCAGTGAGACCTTATTCAGATTTCTTAATTTAATATATCCCTCCCCCCTCCTCTTGTCAACCTCTAGTCCCTTATCCTGGTTTCTTGTGCTTCCCAGCCCTCATCTCTCTCTGAAGCACAAGGTATCCATTTACAGACCGGTCTCCTCACTAGTCTGGAAACTCCATGAGGTCAGGCCTTTGTTTTATTTGCAGCTGTATCCCAGGGCCTAGAAGAGTGCCCGAGTGTCCAGGGGTTCAGAGGCATTTGTTGCAAGGATGGATGCATTGCCTTATCAAAGTTCACCCAAGTCTCTGAAACAAACGCCTAGGACACACAGTTTAATCCGTTCTTTCCTACCTACTAGCCTCTGCCCATGTTGTGCCCTCCTCCTAGAACCTCTCCCTTTCTTCTCTGGATATTCAAAGCCGAGCTCCAGACAGAGCCTCCTCCAGGGAGCGTCTCCTGCCAGCACCCAGGCCAGTCCCTCAACATCCCACAGCCCCTTCCAGTCAGCTACTAGATTCTGAATTCTCTGAGTGCTTCGGCAGCCTGGCGGTGCCTCCACCCCACTGCGGGGCAGCACGTGTAGCCTGAGAGATTGCAGATGGGCGGGAAGGAAGCAGGAGGGGCAAGTCCTGGCACTGGGAGGGGGCTGGGGACAGGATTAGCAGCAGCTTCCCAGCCTCCCGAATCCAGCTGGTCCTGAAAATTCAAGGCTGGAAAATGTCAGACGCAACTCTAGTCCATCCCTCAGCTCTTCCCTGTGGTGGGGGGAGGACGACCTATTCCTGGGCCACACTCCCCTAAGAGCCCAGGACCGTTAGAAAGTACTGGGGGTGGCGGGGGGAAGACAGGGAATAAACAGACAAAAGGGACAGCCCTCTGCCTGTCCTCCCCTTCCCAACCTCCTCCTGCTGGGTGACAAGACATTTAATTATAGATATTTGGTACTGCTCAGAATTCCAAATGTCCTAATCGCCTCCCCTCCCAGAGCAGTTTCCATGGAAAAATCAGAGTGAAGAGCCAAGGAGGGAAAGGAGAGAACCCCCACCCCGTGGGTTCCCTGCCAAGGAGAGACAGAGAGAAGAAAGGTGACAAAGAGCTGTAGCCAGGCGGTCCTCTGCAAGGTAGGGGGCTTTCTGGGCAAGAGGGGGATAGGGGCCATGTCTGCTGGGGGAAGGGGGTGCGGGCAAGGTCAGACTGGTGCATGAGCCCAGCTCTGCCCTGCCATACTAGGTGACCTTAAAGTCAGCGTTCTCCTTTCTGAGTCTTGAAGTTCTTCCCACCACAAACCCTGGCCCCAGAGCATTAAATAACTACCATGAAAGTGTTGAGACAGTTGGGAGTACAGGAAAGGCCCCCACTAACCATTGACCCTACCCCATTACTCAGATGGCAGGCCAATTCCATCAAGAAAAGAAACAGGGATGCTCAAGCCCCTTCACCTCCAAAACTAGGATTCAGTGGGAATCTAAGAGCCTGCAATTCTAAGAATTCAGCCTTGTGAGAGTCTCACAGCTTTCATTTTTGAAGACTGAAAAATTCAGAGAGTCTGGCATATGGTGGTAGTGGTTTAGTTGCTAAGTCACATCCGACTCTTGCAACCCCATGCGCTGTAGCCGCCAAGTTCCTCTGTCCACGGAATTTCCCAGGCAAGAATACTGGAGTGGGTTGCCATTTCCTTCTCCAGGGGATCTTCCTGACCCAGGGATCAAACCCACCTCTCCTGCATTGGCAGGCGGATTCTTTATAGTATGCACTTGATAAATGTCAGCCGCTGTTACTGCCATTTCAATATGCTAAAGTTCTCTGAGTCCATCCATCTGATTCTGAGACACAAGTCACTTCCTGTTTCTGGACTAGAGTTGCCTCTTCTCTTAAATGGGTATCAGGTACTTGAGGACAGAAGGTTGGATCAACTCTGTACTTTAGGGCCAGGACAGGGCAGCCTTGGGATGAACTGCTGATCTTCCAGGTTACTGTGGGCCTAAATGGAAATGACAAGGCATGTGGGAGGAGGCAGGGCAGAAATGCTCCACAGCTGGGCCTCCTCCACCCAGTACATCTGCAAGCAGGTGTTCATGGAAAGTGACCATGAGTGATCCCTTATTCCCTGGGCTCCTAGGTCCTTACAGCTGTTGCATAGAGCTGCCTTTCTCTCCCTTCCAGCCATATCCTGACTCCTCCTGTTTCCCTTGACCACCCTACAGGCTGAGTCCATCCTATAGACTTTCAAAGACCAGGCAGTCTAACCACCCACTGTACAGATGGGAAAACTGTGAAACCCAAGACGACTCTGTTCAGGTCTCAGCGGAGCTGAGCAGGCAGCACCAAGCAGAGGGCAGAAACGGACTTTGGGGTGGGAGAGACCTGACTTTGAGGGACTCCTCGCAGCCCAAGGGTAAGGTAGGAGCCCCCTCCGTCCCCGGAGCCTCTCCTGCTGGCCCCCTGGTTGGGCTCACACTGGTTTCTGCCTCATCAGCAAAGCGCAACAGCCTCTTCCCTTTTTATTCTGGAGCCCACATCACATCATCTCTACCCACAGCCCAGGGAGCGTGACTGGAACCCCAGGCCTGAAACAAAGGAACCTTGTCTCCTCCACGGAGGCCAGAAGGAGGGCTGGAGAGCTGCTCCCCATCTTCCTGGAGCCAGAAGGAAGGGGACAGCAGGAGGGATTTGGGCTAGCAGATGGGAGAACTTCCAGGCTTTATGAGTGAGTTGGGAGTCAGGGGATGGTGAATCTCTTTTGAGCTGACTGAAGTCCACCAGGTTATACTGAGGCCAGAATGCCCAGTCCTGTGCTCAGAAAGTAGTAGGGCGCAGGGAGGAGGGGACAAGGCTGGTCACCGAGAAGCAGCTGGGACAGTGAACCCTGTTTTTTTCCCCTTTCTCCTGCCCCCAGGAAGGGCGTGATCATACCATCCACGCACAGTATACACAAGTCTGCCAGGTAGAGACCATTACTTACAGAAGGCGAAGGTGAGGCAAAAATCAGGGACGTGACTGACCCTAGGCCACACAGGGATCTGGAGCAGGGACTCAAATGCTGCTCTTCCAACGACAGACTCACCAGTTCTCTAAGGGGTAAGAGGGGACACTACGCTGGGCCTGGAGAGAGAAGGGGACTGGAGCGAGCAAAGGCTTGGAGGCTGGAGAGAGCCTCCACTGAGCACAGGGAGCAGCCTGTGCTATGAGCAGGTGTGTCCCACCTCATACCCCTCTGGGGGCAGCTTGGGGCATGTGGGGCGCTTGAGGGGGGTTAAACTTCTCCCTGAGACCAGGCAGGGCAGGGGGACAATGTGATGAGAGTAGACCTGGAGTCAATTCCGCAAAAACTCCCACCTCCTCTCACTGCCTCTTCCTAGGAGTAGGGCCCCCTCCCCGCAGTCTCCCCAAGTCCCTCGATTCACTCCCCTAATTTACTCCTCAAGGCTCCCAGAGGAGATAATTTCATGGGAAAAGAATCTGGGGAGGGGGTCCCTGGCAGGAGCTGCCCCTGCTGTCATCCCTCCCCACCCCAACAAAGACAACAGGCACCTGAGCTACCCTACCAAGCTCTGAGAAGGAAGGACAGGGCCCAAATGTTCCCTCTCCCTGCCCACTGACTGCAGCCTCTGTGAGAGACACCAGAGCCAGGACTAGAAAAAACTAGAGACAGGAGGGAGAAACAAAGAGAGAGAGTTCAGAGCGGGCCGTGAGAGCACTGAGAACCGGCAGTGACCAAATTAGTCCAAGGTTCAGGGTTTTTAGGTTCCTCACTCTGCAGGGAACACAGTGGGTGTGTAAGCCATGGTTGAAATAACCCCAGGCCATCTCCACTCCAGACTCAAAGCCAGAGCCTCAAATCTAGCTTCCAACTGAGATGCCAGGCCATCACACTGCCTAGAACCCAAGTGAACCCAACAGCCCAAACTCCAGAAACAGCTAGACAGAAAGCAGAGAGGTAGTCTCTGAGAGAATGAGTCCTAGCGCCAGGGGTCTGGCAGAGGAAGGAGGAAGCATCTGAGAGTCAGCAAAATGGGGGTGCAGGGAGAAGATACAAGCCTGCACGATGAGGGGACAAGTGCTCCCAAGTCTTGTCTACTGACAGCCCTTCCGTTGACCCTGCCCTCCCTGAGAGGTCCTCATTCTAATTGGAGGAGGCTTTGGCAGATTTCAGGTCCAAAGAGTGTGCCATGCCACAGACTCCCCACAAATCTGTATAGCACAGCTGGAAGGAGATAGAGGCACCACTTTGTTCAAAACCCCCGATTTTTACGGATGGGAAGGTTGAGTTACAGAGAAAAGCCAGGGCTGCCAATGTACCTTATGAAGCCCTCTCCACTTTATGGAGATAAAGTCATGCCTTGTACCTCTTCAATTCTCCCAGGCCCAGGCTCAGACCCAGATTTTGATCTACCACAGGCAAGCCACCTGAGGAAGGGCAAACCCATGTCATCTGTGGGCCTCCGAACTCAAACATCCTACAGGAGGTCAGCAAGGCGCTTGAGAAAGTTCCACCACCCTCACAGCTCCTCATGTATTGATAAAAAACCAAATATGAATCTTTAAAACCATTCCCTGAAAAACATATAAAGGACCAGATTAGAACCCTTTGTAATTATCACCCAGAATACACTGGAGCAGATAAGAACCTCTGAGTTAGCACCAGCAGAAGCCTCTGAGGCCTGAGTAGACAGGGCCCATATGTCATTAACACTCTTAAAACCGCCTGGGCACTTCCAGGACCTGAGAAGCTCCCTCACACCTGGGCACCTGCCCAATGAGCACACTCAAGAGACTCCTGCAGAAGTCATATTCACAGCCCTCTTTCAGCCCCGCCCCGAAGGTCCCCTACTAAGACTCACCACTTGTGGCTTGCTGCAGCACTTGCTGGTTGGGGCAGGCTCATCTGGAGCCCGGGCTGCCTCAGGGGGCTTGACCTCCGAAGATGGTGGTGCAGTCGGAGTCAGGCAGGGCATATCCACGGGCACTGGGGCAGGGACCCCACTGGAGTGGAGGGTCAGCATGTACTGCTTAGTGACGTCCTCAAGAGATGGTGCCTGCATCGTGGGGTGGGCTTTGGCAGGGAAGCCCATGGGCTCTGGCACAGCCACAGGGGGGCCAATGGAAGTCGGTGTCTCAGGCACCACGATGGGTGTGAAGGTGGCAGGCACACTAGCATGGCGAACGTGTTTGGAGGAGGGTCGGGCCAGAGACAGGCTGCCAGCCTGGTCCTGATTGCCCTCCTCTCTTGAGAGCTCCTGATGACTGCTCCGGGCTGGGCGCTTCTTGGAACCACGGCGAATGAGCCGTGGGGACAGAATGTTAGCAAGTTTCGGGTCAAGGTGGAAATCATGGTGGGCAGTGGAAGAGGCAGGTGGGGCCTCAGGTAGGGCCCTCTCAGACTGTGCCCGGCCCCTGGCAGGACTGGGCTCTTCTGGTTCTGCCCGCCGCTCAGCCAGGATTGGCTCGCTGCTGGATGGAGGCAACATGGGCTCGACCTCTCTGATGGGCTCCCCTCCAGGACCCTCGAATCCAGGCCCAGCCAGTTCCCCACGGCGGCTGGGGTCACTCAGAGATTTCTTCTTGGGGGCTTTGCCAGCAACCCTGTCATCCACCACACACCCTAAGGCACCCGGGCCCTGAACAATGCTCTGAATAACCTCGGGGTATCCCTTGCTCTCTTCACTGCCTACAGACCAGTCACTGTGGCCACTGGTCAAGCCCTCATCCATAGCTGGGGCTGTCGGAAGCCCTGTCTTGGGGCTCAGTGAACCCAGGAGGTTGCTATCCACAGAGAACCCAGAGGGCTCCTCAGAGGTGGCGGCCCGGTGGCGCTGTGGAATTGGGTCACTCAGAGACCGGTAGGCCTCACCTGCCTCCCCATTGCTCAGTTCAGTCCCACCAGGGCCTGAAGGTGGGATTTTGCGTCTGCGGCGGAGGGCACCAGGTGTGGGAGGGGTATCAGGGGACACCAGGGCCCACCCTCCCAGACTCTCTTCAGCCCCAGGGCCATGGTGGTTGGTCTGGGCTGAGGATGAGGAGAGGGGTCGCCAAACACCTGTGGGACCCAGGCTGCAAAATGCTGAAACAGAAGGCTCAGGGTCCGCTCCAATGCCCTCATCTGTCAGACTCGACTCAGGGCCGGAGAGTTCTTCTTGAGACCGCTGCCCTCCGGTCACGTCTCCTGCCCAGTCAGGACTCCCAGGGGGGACATCATTGCCATCATCCTGCTGGGCACCCATCCGCTGGATCTTCTCAAAAACCTGACGGGCCTCTTGAACATACTGATCCTGGACGACGAGGGGCAGTGGATCCTCCTCGGCACCTGGGCCTGCCAGCAGGAGTTCAGAGGAGCTGGGCTTCAGGACACCAGTGCGGGACAGGCGGCGGGCCATGGGCTTCTCAGAGCAGGTAAAGGACTTTGCCCTTCGGAGGGTGGCCGTCAAGTCCTTCAGTGTGGGGCGGGTGCCAGATGATGCTGGGGCTGGGGCAGGCATGGGCCCAAGTTGCCCCACCGAGCTATCTGCGGATGGTGAATCTCTGCCATCTACCGGGCCACTTCCAAGGTCTCCAGGTCGCCCACCAGGCTTTCGGATCCTCAGCTCTGAAAGGTCTGAACGCAGAAAACTGAGTAGCGTCAGGGTCTCCGAGGCAATATCTGGATTCGACAGGGACTTCCGTTGCCGGCTCTTGTCCAGATCCAATCCTCCATCCCTCGATACCCTCGTGGTGCCCACAGGTCCCTTGGTGCGGCTTCGCACCTGGGGCCTGACGAGCCCTTCCCCGGCTCCAAAGCTGGGGGAGCGATACACACCCCAGTTCCCAGAACCCCGGCTAGCCCACAGCTCCTCATCCTTGAGAGTCTCTGTGCTGGAATAACGGCTGCTACCGCGGGAGCCTGCAGGGCTGGCCAGGTACGCGGGAAAGCTCACCTTGGCCACGCGGAACGTTCCCCCCACAGTGTCTGACAAGGGCCGAAGTCCTTCCTGGGGGCCTGGTACACAGGGGGGAGAGCCAGCACCCCACCCTTGGGGTCCTTCCTCGCTAGGAGCTCTTGGAGGAGTTGGGGGATCGGGGCTCCCAGATCCCCCTGCCGAGTCCATGCTGCTCGGATTTAACCCATAACTGTCCGGCCTACAGTCCTTATCCAAAGAGGAGCTTCCAGGCCTGGGTCCCGTCCTCCCTCCCCGGCAGTGGCCACCCTCACCGTCTTGGTCCTCGTCACTGCCTGAGGAGTGGCCGCCGTGGTAGGCCGGACTCTGCGCCCCGGGCAGCGGCGGCGGCGGGCCCTCCTCTTCCTCCTCGCTGGAGCTGGCAGCCCGGCTGCGGCTGACAGGATAGGAGGAAACGATGGAGGAGGAGAAGGAGGAGGAGGCCCGGGCCCAGGCCTGCGGTTGGGAGAAGCTATGCCAAGAATGTAAACCATCCGCCGGACGCTGCGCTCGCTCCTGTTGCTGCCGCCGCCTCCTCCCCTCGATCCCCGGGCCGGGAAGCGGCCGCGCCGAACGCAGGCCCGCCAAGGGGAAGCACGTCCGAGGAGGTGGCGTCGGGGGCTGCCGGGGTTCCCGGGTCGCGGGCTCCCACGCGGCCCCGTCAGGGCTGGGCGTCCCTGAGGCCTCTGAGTCGGCACTGGGCCGCCTGGAGCCAGGGCCCCCGAAGAGCTTGCGCATCTCCATGACGCTGGGCCAGGCTCCGCGCGCGGCTCCCTCTGCCGCTTCTTCTGCTGCCGCCGCGGAGACGCCCCCGTCTCGGGGCCCGGTGGAGTTGTCGTCCAGACGCTGTGCGTCGAAGCGCCGGGAGAGCTGGCGCACAGACGGCGAGAGGCTGCGGAGCGGGCGCGGCTGCGCGGGGGCGGCCGGGGGCCCCGACGCCAGCTTGGACACGCGCCGGGAGGGCTGGGCCGGGACGGCCGCGACCGGTCGGCACGAGGAGCGGCGCCGCAGTCCCGGAGCGTCCGTGGCCTCTTCCCTCTGCCCGGGCCCGCCGCTCCAGCGCTCCAGGAGCTTGAACGACACGCTGCGATATAGCTGGGGCCGGGGGGCCCCGTCCGCCATGGTGGCGGGACTCACTCTGGGGGGGCTGGCCTCGGGGAGCCGCGGCCAACCCCCCCTGCGCCCCCGTCCCGAAGGAGCGCAGCGGCCGGGGTCCCAAGGCTGGGGTCTCGCAAGTCGCAGTGCGAGGCAATTAGCGGGGTAAGGGTGCAGAGACCCAAGCAGAGGTTTAGCTGCGGCGGCTCAAGTTTCTGGGCGCGCGGGCCGCCTCGGCTCCATCCCGCGCGACCCCTCCCGCCTCAGCGTCGACTCCTGGGCCCAGCCCCCGCCTCGCCCGGTGCGGCCCGGAGCATCTCTGCCCGACCCGGTCCCGGCAGGATCCCAACGCTTAGTTCCTCGGCTCTGCGCCCCCTCCTCAGCCGGCCGGCCTGCCTCTCCTCGAGCTTCTGCTCCCGCTCCCTCCCTCTGAGCTGCTTTCTCCTAGCTCCCTTTTGTTGCAAATAAACTTTGTGGCAGAGGAAAGGGGGTGGGGGGCGGGGCCTCGCGCCCAAAAGAGGGGGTGGGCTCCGGGAGCGCGCTAGGCTGGGAATCGGGAGTTGTGGGGGGTGGGGAGGGGAGGGAATCGGGGAGGAGCCGACAGACCGCTGGAGCAGAGGCTGACTGAAGCAGCCCTCCAGATGAGCCCCTTGGGAGCTCGGCGGGCAGAGCTACCTCCCCCCAGAACTCGCTGCAACACGAATCGTCCGAGTGTGGTCAGCTCCGCGGGCATACAGTCAGGGTGGCGCACCCACTGCTTTCGGGCAGAAACGCCTCCTGCCCCAGGGACCCCCAACATGGCAACCTCAGACCCAAGAACACCACTGACACAGGTATTCTGAGAAACACTCTGCCAGCCGAGAGACCCGCCACCAGGGGGAGCAGTGCGCGCCTCAGGCCAACCTGGGCGCTCGCTGCTCCCCGTCCCGCCCCTTCACCCCGCCCAGGCCACGCCTCCTATCGGGTCTTTCACGGCGAATCCCATTGTAACTGCGACCGGGTCCAGCCCCTGGGCCCCCAAACGCCCCGCCCCTCCCGCTTCTGCAGCCAATCCAGTTCTGACCGCCCCCCCAATCCGCCCCAAGCGGCTCCAGGAGCCCCACCCTTTGTGACTACGCCCCCACGTTTCCAGAGGCACGCCCTGCGCCTCTTTGTCCCCTCCTTCTCCGGCGGCGCTCTGGGGTACGCGGTTCTTGCGCCCTCTTCTGGCCGGTTTTCCCCAATCCCCCCTACCCTGCTCCTCTCAACCCGCGTGGAACCTTGAACGAGTAAAGCAACACCCACCACAAAAAGACCCCGAGAACTGATTAAGACTTCATTTCCTTTACTTCCTTCTTGTTATCTAGTCCTTTCAAGAGCCGTTTCAAACCTATTCCCTTCGCAGAGTGCACTGTCCCTCCTTCGACTCCACTCACACTAGGCGCTTTCACGCAACGTCCTCAATTTACCACTGCAAAACCTACACTCCTACCTGAGGCCGATCTGCCCTCCTGATAGGCAAGGTGTGGGTGGCTTCTACTGTTTCACTCTGCCCCTTGAAGGTGGATCTCACTGTGCCTTCTCTATGGGTCATGAAGGCAAAGTAACTTTGACCAGTGTTAAAGTCAGGAAATGGTTCAGTTCAGTTCAGTTCAGTCGCCCAGTCATGCCCGACTCTTTGCGACCCCATGAACTGCAGCACTCTAGGCCTCCCTATCACCAACTCCTGGAGTTCACTCAAACTCACGTCCATCGAGTCAGTGATGCCATCCAGCCATCTCATCCTCTGTCGTCCCCTTCTCCTCCTACCCGCAATCTCTCCCAGCATCAGAGTCTTTTCCAATGAGTTAACTCTTCGCATGAAGTGGCCAAAGTACTGGAGTTTCAGCTTTAGCATCGTTCCTTCCAAAGAAATCCCAGTGCTGATCTCCTTTAGAATGGACTGGTTGGATCTTCCTGCAGTCCAAGGGACTCTCAAGAGTCTTCTCCAACACCACAGTTCAAAAGCATCAATTCTTTGGCGCTCAGCTTTCTTCCCAGTCCAACTCTCATTTCCATACATGACCACTGGAAAAACCATAGCCTTGGCAAATTCAGGATGCCAATGGCAATGGCGAATTCAGATTTCAGGAGCTTCAGACACCATGCTCCTCCAGACAGCCTTTGCTAATTCCAGATCCCTGATGAGCCCTCAGCAGTATTGTCCTCCTCCTTGGGCCTGGGTTCTGCCTTCCTAGAAAGAGAGGATACTCATGTTCCCCTTAGCCCAAGAGGACTGTGGCTGCCATCAACCCCCTCCACCCCTAAACACACACTGCTCATCCCATGTGTCCAAATGAGCAGACATGGCTGGACATAGTGTAGGATGGGAGACACTCAGGGATTGCCTGACTACCTCACGAGACTGGGAGGACCTCAGGGCCCTGCTTGCTGCTTCCCTTGGATTACAGGAGATGGCTGTAGGGAGAAAGCTCTTCCCCTTTGAGTTGAGACCAGTCTCCAGTAAGTCCCTCACCTCAACCTTGTCTCAGCTCTGCCTCAAAGTGGCCAGCATATCTCTCCCTCTTTAATGGGAAATTGATAGTAAGGAAGAGAACTCTGTCTGGCCTATTACCTCTCTGCCTTTTCCTTGCTGTGTGACGTTGGGTAAATCCTTTCACTTCCCTGGGCCTCATCTGAAAAGTATGGAGTGGGTTTAAGTTTCCCCAAGGGTGCCTTTCTCTGTCTCTATTTGAAATCAGACTCTTGTCTCCTGGAGATTGTTTTCTTTCTAGTCTTCTGAGGAAATTTTGGTATGGTGCAGGGATCGTCTTCCTGGAAGTCACTGCTCCTCTCCAATAATAATGATGGCCCCTGCCATCTGAAATTTGTGATTTTATTTTTTTAAACGTCATTTTTGTATATTTATTTACTTATTTTTGGCTGCACTGGGTCTTTGTTGCTGCTTGCGGGCTTTCTCTAGTTGCAGCGAGTTGGGGCTCCTCTCTAGTTGTGGTGTGTGGGCTTCTATTGCGGTGGCTCCTTTTGTTGCAGGAGCATGGGCTCTAGGGCACATGGGCTTCAGTAGTTGGTCGAGGGCTCAACAGTTGCGACTGGCAGGCTTGTTGACCCATGGCATGTGAAATCTTCCTGGACCAGGTATTGAATCTATGTCGCCTGCATTGGCAGGTGGATACTTAACCACTGGACCACCAAGGAAGTCCTGAAATTTGTAATTTTCCAAGCTCTTTCACACCTGGTCCTGTTTTGTCTTCACGTCACTTCTGGACTAGAGGACAGAGGTTTTTATTCCCAAATCACAGATGAGGAAGCTGATGGAGAGGAGCAGAGACTCAGGTCACAGGTTCCAGCACCGTGCAGCTTGGCCTTGAGGTGTCCATGGAGCACTCATGAGATGCTGTGAGCAGGCAAGCCATTCTCTGATTGGTGAGCTTCCCACTGGGTGGAGGCCCAGTTTAGATCCTTAAATACCCTCCCTCTCCACCAAAGGGATTCCTGGTCCAAAGGCTCTAGCCAGCCCACCTCGATACTGGAGTGGGGTGCCATTTCCTCCTCCGGGGCTCTTCCCGACACAGGGATGGAACCCACATCTCTTGGGTCTCCTGCATTGTTCTTTACCACTAGCACCACCTGGGAAGCCCCCTAGGAGACTGTGCCTAACTAAAACGGATTTGACATTATAGTTGGCACAACTTCCTCGGGGTCCCCACTTACTAGGACTGGGTGGGGCAAGTGGGTACTTGTAAGGCAGGTGAAGAGAGGAAAGGGGAGGGGAGGGAGGGAGGGTGAAGTGAAGGAGGATCTAGTATCTGGATTAGAGAGAGGCTATGTGACCTGCGTGAGTCAGTTCCCACATTCAGGTCCCAGCTTCCCCATCTGTAACAGGAGGTATTATAAGGATTAAACAAGAAACTGAGTGTACAACACATTGATGGTACCTGGAATCCCGGCAGTGTACATTACTGTCTTCATGGCCCCCAGTGCTTCCCTGGCCGGCAGCCTTTTTCTCTCCAGCTTCATATCAGGCCACAGCCCTTCCTATCCCTCCTCCAGCAGCCTCCACGCCTTTGTGTTGTTCCCTACACCAGCAACACTCTTATCCCCTTTCCTTCAGTCTAATTACAACTATCCAAGACCCAGCTGCACTGCTTCAACCCCAGAAAATCTTCCCTAACCCACAGAAGAATCCTTGGACCCTTCTGAACCAGCATGGTCCCTCCTGCCCCTCACTGCACTCCACCCCTGTCTGTGTCTTCTCTGTCCCCATTCCAGCAAGTAGACATGCCCAGGGTAAGCCCCTACGCTGACCCCTACCCCCCATCACTAAGAATGCTCTGGGTTAAAGTGAGGGGGAAGAAGGGGGATAGGGAAGAGGAAAAAGAAAAAAAGCAGGAGAAGAGAAGGAGGAATTCAAGCCCCCAAATGGTGCTTGGAATCCCAGTCCTAGCATGTAATGAATGATTTTTCCTTCTTACAGCAACAGATAGGGCTCATGGATTATGGCTCTTGTTCTCAAAAAAGTGTGCTGTTTTTTTTTCCCCCTTAAAGACTGGCTGCCTTCTAGGTAAAGGAGAAAGAAAAACCCTTGCAATCTTCTGCTTAAAGCTCCTTGTTTAGAAACCTGCTATGCCTATTCTTAGAGACGGACCCTAGAGGAAGCTGTGTGCACAAAAGGCGAAACCACTGTACAGTAACATTCACTGCATGCCTACTGTGTTCCAGGCGTCATTCTAAGTGCTTTGCATGTGTTAGTTAATTTAATCCTCACAACAGTTTTATGAAATAGGTGCCATTATTACTCCCATTTTACAGTTAGGGAAGTTAAGGTATGAAGAAGTTAAATAACCTGTCCAGAGTAATACAGCTAGTAAGTGAGAGCCAGGATACACACCCAGGTGATCTAGCTCTGGGGTCTGAACCCTTTATGCTATTCTGCCTTACAAGGAAAACTAGGAATGGGATTTACCTGTGGCCCACAATTTTCACTCTTGAAAAAGTAACCAGGGGGTCACAGTTCTTGTGGGTTGCTGGGACAATCCTCTGGGACTCACTGGATTGGCTGTTGGTGGAGGCCCTCTGCCTTCTGCTCTTCCATCTCCTACCCCCCGTGACA